>NC_030811.1:75058068-77558068 GCF_001704415.2 Capra hircus
TATAATAGGTTTATTATTTTTAAATGAATTTATAAATATTTTTAAATACCTCTATTCAAATTTTTAGTACAATAGGTATTGATAGATCTGACCTTCAAAAACAAAAACTTTGGGGGATTCTTAATATTTTTAAAAAGTTTAAGTGGTTCCTGAAATCCAAGTCTGAGGCTCACTGTTTTAGAGCTTTGAACTAGATTTAAAGATATGGGTTTTGATATATGGTCTGTGAATAACCACCTTTAGGATTATTAAAAATAATATGTATAAAAGCGGGTATTCCTGAGCCCTTTCCCACATTTCTGAAATGGATTCTCACAGCATAGAAATGGGAAAATTTCCATGTCAGAGAGATTTTCAGTCATTTTAATGCACATACAGGACCCTGCACTGGTCCAGGGTTTTAGACTCCAGATTGGCTATAACTAATTAAATGACCTTGTGTAATTCTGTTAGCTTCTTGGAA
Source organism: Capra hircus (assembly GCF_001704415.2). NCBI lineage: Eukaryota > Metazoa > Chordata > Mammalia > Artiodactyla > Bovidae > Capra > Capra hircus. The sequence goes on from NC_030811.1 coordinate 75,058,532, forward strand.
CTTCTGCTTTTGACATAGTAAGTGGAACCCATGGGCTCACCATAATAAAAGCTTATTCAGAGAGCGTTAGATAAAAGAATTTAAAACTTCCCATATATTGGCATTTCTTAAATTACATGTGTCAAAATAAATGACTAAAGCACATGTTGCAAAGCAAGATCCTTGACTTTTAAAAATAATTTTTAAAACAGTCTTTTAAAAGACTTTTAAATGAAGTTTTCTAATCTATTATCTGTCAATTTCAAAAACTCAAAGCAGACTTTCTTGTTATTAGTGCATATTAGCTAGGTTATATCTCAAAGTGCATTTCTAAAAAACAATACTCGAGAAAGAGAGAGCAAAGCAAAAACATAAAAATGATAAATGTAGACTACCAAAAAATAAATAAGTAACAGCTATAAAACTCAGATGTAAAATGAATCTAAGGTGCCAAGGGGCCCTGAAGAACGAAAGCTTTTTTAAAATGAGAGATGATCCTCCCTGCCTGGGGGCTGCATAAGGAAAGAGATGTACAATCCCTTTAATGTTCTGCTAAGCCCCAAAGTCCAAAGCTCCATTCCTTCAAACCCCCTGAAGGCAAGGGCTGGCCCAGAGTTTGTAAAGTGCACTTGGAAGCAGTCCTTCAAGAGCTTTAAAAGTTAAAAGCAAAAGCTTTAATCTGTTGCTCAGACAAATATACATTCAGGGAGGTGCAGCTATGGGCAGACTGTGTCCTCTCTGCCCTTCTCTGGGAAACGGAGGGACTGTCACTTCTTCTGTTTCCTTCTTAAAACAGATCTAAGCCACCCAGTGACTCCTGATAGAGGCTCACTGTACATCTTTCATTTTTGCCGCATGTGCTGGTGCATGATTTCAACGCAAGGTATGTTTTCCTAAACCTGTAGCTGCTTGATTTCCTACTGTCTTGACACAGAATGTGTTTAGTATTAATGGATCACATTTATTAAATCTTTACATGTCAGATACTGAGCTCAGCAACCCTCCCAACAATTCTGTGAGGCAAGAACGATTAGTATGTCTGTGTATACTGAGAAAACTGAGGCATGGAAAGGAGGAATAGCTTCTGAACACCACTAGCTATAAAATAGTAACTGCTTCTGATTCAGTCCCAGGACTATAGGACTCCAAGACTTGAGCTCTGAACAGCTGGCCTATTCTATTTGCTTATCAAAAGAACTGAAAGCAAAGTAACTCTCAGGGTAGGAGCCCCAGAGAGCTGGAGGATGTCCCTAAATAACACCTTTAAAGCCCAATGGCAAAACTAAATAAATAAATAAAGCCCAATAGCAAATCTTCAGAGAACCATTTTAGTATTTAATAAAGTTTCCAGATTTTATTAAAATTTTCACCTGAATTAAATGATTATTTTAATGTCTAGTTTAATTTGTTGGCTACTTCATTTGTAAATGGCAGAAAAGCTGCCAATTTCAGGACCATGGCAGGCAAAGTTTTCTGATTCACAATCCCTCCTTTATTTATTTATTTATTTTCTTCGTCCATTGGTCAGAATTCAGGGCAAGGTCATAGGTATGGATTTTGTAGTATGGCCTGGACCTGTATGCAAACAATGTGGACCTTTGAGCTAACTCTATGTTTATTTTTGATTCCCCAGCACCATAGTAAGTAACTCTAGCAGACAATGTGGGAAAAAATACTTTCTTACATTGGATATGAGAGGAATGGAGGGCTGAAAGAGGATTTGTAACTGAGGAGATCACATTTTCAGAATTCATTGTAGGAGCTGTTGCTGCACGCTCTAGAATTATGGCCTTTCTGATTTTTTCTGTTCCCTCCTACCTTCCAAACCTCCAAGCTGAGACTGAAACCACAGTTTTTAGCTATCCACATCATTCTTTTTCTTTGTGTTTTCCAATTCTTCCCCCACAGGAATCTTTTATATATATATATATCTTTTACTTTTAACATTGACATTTGTTTTTAGCCCAAAACTTACCCAAGTCATTTGGGGGTTACATGATCATTGACTTGAGTTGTACAGAATGGATGTACTGTAAAAATCTAAAGAAATAGCTTCTTTGCTCAAGGGAATGTCAACAGAAAAGGGAAATGGGGAAAAACAGCTGTGATATTCTAGAAAGCATGTATTAGTTTCTTGGATTTTTTTTTTCATTTTATTATTATTATTAAACTTGATGTCACTGGAAGGAAGAAATCTTCTGAGGGTTGCCAGTCTGAATTTATAGCACAATTAGGCTGTAGAATATGTTTTTTACTTACAATAAGATCTTCAGAATATATTGTCAAGGTATACCTCATTGACATGGCTAGGGTGTAAAACAACATGCTGTCTAAAATACTGCACTGTTGTAACTTTATTTATGTAATGAAATAAGTAATATTTTTAAGGTCTTTTTTTTTTTCATTCATGTTATGGTTGTCTTCACAGCAGTGCTGTTCAGTAGGCATCATTGATAACACTCAGAATGTTAAAGTACTCGTTCAAATTCATGTGGCAAAAAAGCAAAGAAACCAGGAACTCTTTCCTTTCCAACAGTAATGTATAAAATGTTAAATTTGCATTTAACAAACATGTTGTCATTCAGCAAGCATTTACCATGCACATCTTAGATTAAATCACTATAAGAAGTTTTCTTAAAAGACAAGTAATAGAATCTCTGCTCTGAAATTCCCTATTGAGAAAAGCAAACCTGTAAACCAACCTCAGTTATAACATATGCAATCAAAAGAGGATATGACTTCAAAATGTGGGTTGAATATGCCTTTAAAGTTGACAAGGAGACCTTGCTCATTCATGGAGTACTATATTGTAATATAAATATTCACCCTCTAGTTTGTTTTCTTTGTCAATTGACCCTAAACAATTTGTGGTTCATTTAGACTCTAAACGTTAGACTATGATCATTTCGATTTTTAAATATGTTTTTTATACTATTAATCTATAAAGGAAAAAGGGAAATTCATCTCAAGTCATTTCTGAATTAGAACAAATTCCACATGAGTTGGGTATTAAATACATATTATGGAAATTTGAATAGGCTCTATCCCTAAGGGAGAGAGGTCTGTGGAATATAACCAATGTAGTTGTGTAAAAACATTCTTCAAATGTTACTTGGCCCAAGCACTATCTTTGATGAAAGTGTTGTGTGAAAGTGTTGGTCGCTCAGTCGTGTCTAACTCTTTGTGACCCCATGGACTGTAGCCCACTGGGCTCCTCTGTCCATAGGATTCTCCATGCAAGAATACTGGAGTGGATTGTCATTTCCTTCTCCAGGGGATCTTCCCAATCCAGGGACTGAACCTGGGTCTCCTGCACTGCAGGCAGATTCTTTACCTTCTGAGCCACCAGGGAAGCCCATCCTTGATAGCAATGACAATCAACTCCTGACATTCCATCTTCCAGATTTTGGTTGAAAACAGTATCATTTGACCAATTAAACAAACATAGAAGCTGGAGTTACTTTAGAATTCTATGCATTACAGATTTGTGTGAATAACCTATATACTTTTTCATCTGAATCTCTATAATCAAGAATTTCATTCACGCCCTGCCTGCTTGCCACCAGCCTCTTTTAGATTATCGGGGTGCTTTCCTTTAGATAGGGCTTTCCTTGTGGCTCAGCTGGTAAAGAATCTGCCTGCAGTGCAGGGGACCTGGGTTTGATCCCTGGGTTGGGAAGATCCCTTGGAGAAGGGAAAGGCTACCCACTCCAGTATCCTGGCCTGGAGAATTCCATGGACTGTATAGTCCATGGGGTGGCAAAGTTGGACACAACTAAGCAACTTTCACTTCACTTCATTTCTCCTTTAGATATTGGGGTACCCTCTTCTGGGTCTTCCTATAATAGCCTGCGGTCAATTCTGAATGCTAAGATTCAGAGACAACGTTAGACAATGGGAAAGCACAGGATTTGAAATAAACAAATTTGGATTAAAATTCTTCTGTGAATTACTAGCTGTGTGATCTTAACTTACTTCACACCTTTGATCCTGTTTTCTAACTCATAGAAAGAAGATAATAACGAAATTTTGCTGAGTTCTTGTGAGGACTAAATAAATAACTATTATATATTAAGCACCCAGTACTGTGTCTGGCACACTTTAGACAGCAATAAATATTAGTTTTATTTCTGTCAAGGAAAAGTCAATCAGTCGTGTCTGACACTTTGCGACCCCGTGAACTATAGAGTCCACGGAATTCTCCAGGCCAGAATACTGGAGTGGGTAGTCTTTCCCTTCTCCAGGGGATCTTCCCAACCCAGGATCGAACCTAGATCTTCTGCATTGCAGCTGGATTCTTTATCAGCTGAGTCACAAGGAAAGCCCAAGCATACTGGAGTGGGTTCAGTTCAGTTCAGTTCAGTCACTCAGTTGTGTCCCACTCTTTGTGACCCCATGGACTGTAGCACACCAGGCCTCCCTGTCCATCACCAACTCCCAGAGTTTACTCAAACTCATGTCCTTTGAGTCAGTGATGCCATCTAAGCATCTCATCCTCTGTCATCCCCTTCTCCTCCTGCCTTCAATCTTTCCCAGAATCAGGGTCTTTCCCAGTGAGTCAGTTATTTGTATCAGGTGGCAAAAGTATTGGAGTTTCAGCATCAACATCAGTCCTTCCAATGAACACTCAGGACTGATCTCCTTTAGGATTGACTGGTTGGATCTCCTAGCTGTCCAGGGACTCTTCATCCAGCCCAGCGTTTCTCATGATGTTCTCTGCATATAAGTTAAAAAAGCAAGGTGACAATATACAGCCTTGACATACTCCTTTCCCAATTTGGAATCAATCTGTTGTTCCATGTCCAGTTCTAACTGTTGCTTCTTTACCTGCATACAGGTTTCTCTGGGGGCAGGTCAGGTGGTCTGATATTCCCATCTTCTTGAAGAATTTTCCAGTTTGTTGTGATCTACACAGTCAATAAAGCAGAAGTAGATGTTTTTCTGGGATTCTCTTGCTTTTTCCATGATCCAGCAGATGTTGGCAATTTGATCTCTGGTTCCTCTGCCTTTTCTAAATCCAGCTTGAACATCTGGAAGTTCACGGTTCACATACTGTTGAAGCCTGCCTTGGAGAATTTTGAGCATTACTTTACTAGCATATGAGATGAGTGCAATTGTGAGGTAGTTTGAGCTTTCTTTGGCATTGCCTTTCTTTGGGATTGGAATGAAAACTGACCTTTTCCGGTCCTGTGGCCACTGCTGAGTTTTCCAAATTTGGTGGCATATTGAGTGTAGCACTTTCACAGCATCATCTTTCAGGATTTGAAATAGCTCAACTGGAATTCCATCACCTCCACTATCTGTTCGTAGTGATGCTTCTTAAGGCCCACTTGACTTCTCATTCCAAGATGTCTGGCTCTAGGTGAGTGATCTTGCCCTCATGATTATCTGAGTCCTAAAGATATTTTTTCTACTGTTCTGTATATTCTTGCCACCACTTCTTCTTATCTTCTGTTTCTGTAAGGTCCATACTATTTCTGTTCTTTATCGAGCCCATTTTTGCATGAAACTTTCCCTTGGTATCTCTAATATTCTTGAAGATATCTCTTGTCTTTCCCATTCTATTTTTTCCTCTATTTCTTTGCATTGTTCACTGAGGAAGGCTTTCTTATCTCTCCTTGCTATTCTTTGGAACTCTGCATTCAAAGGGGTACCTTTCCTTTTCTCCTTTGCCTTTTGCTTCTCTTCTTTTCACAGATATTTGTAAAGCCTCCTCAGTTCAGTACAGTTCAGTTCAGTCACTCAGTCATTTTGGACTCTTTGTGACCCCATAGACTGCAGCATGCCAGGCCTCTCTGTCCATCACCAACTCCTGAAGTTTACCCAAACTCATATCCATTGAGTCGGTGATGCTATCCAACCATCTCATCCTCAGTCCCCTTCTCCTTCTGCCTTCAATCTTTTCCAGCATTGTGGTCTTTTCCAGTGAGTCAGTTCTTCGCATCAGGTGGCCAAAACACTGGCATTTCAGCTTCAACATCAATCCTTCCAAGGAACACTCAGGACTGATCTCCTTTAGGATGGACTGGTTGGATCTCCTTGCAGTCCAACAGACTCTCAAGAGTCTTCTCCAACACCACAGTTCAAGCATCAATTCTTCAGTGCTCAGCTTTCTTTATATTCCAACTCTCACATCCATACATGACTACTGGAAAAACCATAGCCTTGACTAGACAGATCTTTGTTGGCAAAGTAATGTCTCTGCTTTTTAAAATGCTATCTAGGTTGGTCATAAGTCTTCCTCAGACTTCCTTGCCTTTTTGCATTTCTTTTTCTTGGGGATGGTCTTGATTCGTGCCTCCTGTACAATGTCGTGAGCTTCCATCCATAGTTCTTTATGCACTCTATTAGATCTAATCCCTTGAATCTGTTTGTCACTTCCACTGTATAATCATAAGGGGGTTGATTTAGGTCATACCTGAATGGTCTAGTGGTTTTCCCTACTTCTTCAGTTTAAGTCAATAAGGAATTCATGATCTGTGCCACAGTCTGCTCCCAGTCTTGTTTTTGCTGACTGTATAGAGCTTCTCAATCTTTGGCTGCAGAGAATAAAATCAATCTGATCTCAGTGTTGACCAACTGGTGATGTCCATTTGTAGAGTCTTCTCTTGTGTTGTTGTAAGAGGTGTTTGTTATGACCAGTGCATTCTCTTGGCAAAACTCTATTAGCTTTGCCCTCCTTCATTGTGTACTCCAAGGCCAAATTTGCCTGTTACTCCAGGTATTTCTTCACTTTCTACTTTTGCATCCCAGTCCCCTATAATGAAAAGTTGAAGTGAAGTTACTCAATCATGTCCTACTCTTTGCGATCCCTTGGACTGTAGCCTACTAGGTTTCTCTATCCATGAAATTTTCCAGGCAAGAGTACTGGAGTGGGTTGCCATTTCCTTCTCCAGGGAGTCTTTTTGACCCAGGGATTGAACCCAGATCTCCTGCATTGCAGGCAGACGCTTTACCCCCTAAGCCATGATGGAAGCCTCTGTAATGAAAAGGACATCTTTTTTGGGTGTTCTAGAAGATCTTGTAAATCTTCATAGAACCATTCAACTTCAGCTTCTTTAGCATTACTGGTTGGGGCATAGACTTAGATTACTGTGATACTGAATGGTTTGCCTTCAAATGAACAGAGATCATTCTGTTGATTTTGAGATTGCAATAAGTACTGTATTTCAGACACTTTTGTTGATTGGGATGGCTACTCCATTTCTTCTCAGGGATTCTTGTCCACAGTAGTAGATATAATGGTCATCTGAGTTAAATTCACCCATACTGGTCCATTTTAGTTCGCTACTTCATAAAATGTCGATGTCTACTCTTGCCATCTCTTTGACCACTTCCAATTTGCTGTGATTCATGGACCGAACATTCCAGGTTCCTATGCAGTATTGCTCTTTATAGCATCAGACTTTACTTCCATAACCAGTCACATCTACAACTGGGTTTTGTTTTTGCTTTGCTCCATCTCTTCTTTCTTTCTGGAGTTATTTCTCCAGTAATCTCCAACAGCATATTGGGCACCTACCAACCTGATGAGTTCATCATTCATTGTCCTATCTTTTTGCCTTTTCATACTGTGCATGGGGTTCTTCAGGCAAGAATACTGAAGTGGTTTGCCATTCCTTTCTTCAGTGGACCATATTTTGTCAGAACTCTCCACCATGACCCATCCATTGTGGGTGGCCCTACGTGGCATAGCTCAAGTTTCATTGAGTTAGACAAGGCTGTGGTCCATGTGATCAGATTGGTTAGTTTTCTGTAATTGTGGTTTTCAGTCTGTCTGCCCTCTGGTGGAGAAGGACAAGAGGCTTATGGAAGCTTCTTGATCTCTCCCAGTCAGGGGGAGACCGACTGAGGGGGAAACTGGGTCTTTTTTTTTTTTTGAAAACTCTTTTTTTTTTGGAAACTGGGTCTTGTTCTGATGGCCTGGCCAAGCTCAGTTCAGTTCAGTTCAGGTCAGTCGCTCAGTCATGTCCGACTCTTTGCAACCCCATATATTGCAGCACGCCAGGCCTCCCTGTCCATTACCAACTCCCGGAGTTCACTCAGATTCACGTCCATCAAGTCAGTGATGCCATCCAGCCATCTCATCCTCTGTTGTCCCCTTCTCCTCCTGCCTCCAATCCCTCCCAGCATCAAAGTCTTTTCCAATGAGTCAACTCTTCGCATCAGGTGGCCAAAGTACTGGACCTTCAGCTTTAGCATCATTCCCTCCAAAGAAATCCCAGGGCTGATCTCCTTCAGAATGGACTGGTTGGATCTCCTCGCAGTCCAAGGGACTCTCAAGAGTCTTCTCCAACACCACAGTTCAAAAGCATCAATTCTTCAGTGCTCAGCCTTCTTCACAGTCCAACTCTCACATCCATACATGACGACTGGAAAATCCATAACCTTGACTAGACAGACCTTTGTTGGCAAAGTAATGTCTCTGCTTTCAAATGCTATCTAGGTTGGTCATAACTTTTCTTCCAAGGAGTAAGCGTCTTTTAATTTCATGGCGGCAGTCACCATCTGCAGTGATGTTGGAGCCCCCCAAAATAAAGTCTGACACTGTTTCCACTGTTTCCCCATCTATTTCCCATGAAGTGATGGGACCAGATACCATGATCTTTGTTTTCTGAATGTTGAGCTTTAAGCCAACTTTTTCACTCTCCTCTTTCACTTTCATCAAGAGGCTTTTTAGTTCCTCTTCACCTTCTGCCATAAGGGTGGTGTCATCTGCATATCTGAGGTTATTGATATTTCTCCCGGCAATCCTGATTCCAGCTTGTGTTTCTTCCAGTCCAGCGTTTCTCATGATGTACTCTGCATATAAGTTAAATAGCAGGGTGACAATATACAGCCTTGACGTACTCCTTTTCATATTTAGAACCAGTCTGTTGTTCCATGTCCAGTCCTAACTGTTGCTTCCTGACCTGCATACAGATTTCTCAAGAGGCAGCCAAGCTCAGTAAACCTTTAACCCAATTTTCTGTTGATGGTCAGGGCTGTGTTTCTGACCTGAGGCCAAACTCTGGTGGAGGTAATGAAGATAATGGCGACCTCCTTCAAAAAGCCCCATGCATGCATTGCTACACTCAGTGTCCCCAGCCCTGCAGCAGGCCACCACTGACCCACGCCTCTGCTGGAGAGTCCTAGACACTCACAGGCAAGTCTGGGTCAGTCTCTTGTGGAGTCATTGCTCCTTTTTCCTGGGTCCTGGTGCATACAATGTTCTGTTTGTGCCCTCCAAGAGCCTGTTTCCCCAGTCCTGTGTAAGTTCTGGCAGCTCTGTGGTGAGGTTAATGGTGACCTCGTCCAAGAGGGCTTATGCCATACCCAGGTCTACTGCACCCAGAGCCCCTGAGTCTTCAGCAGTTCACTGCTGACTTGTACCTCTGCAAGAGACACTCATAGTTCTGTCTCAGTCTCTGTGGGGTCTCTGGGTCCTGGGGCACACAAGGTATGTTTGAGCCCTCTGAACATCTCTGCCAGGTATGGGGTTTGATTCTAAATGTGATAGGGTAGCCTATCCCTTCTCCAGGGGATCTTCCTGACCTAAGAATCAAACCCAGGTACCCTGCATTGCAGGCGGATTCTTTACCAACTGAGCTATCAGGGAAGCCCCATTATGTTTCTCATTACCCAGTGAATCAGGTTCTGACCTGAGTTATCAGTGAACTATTCCCATGGCCCTCTGTTTTATCCTCCCATCCACTACTGTCTTCCCAAACAGTCACCATCCTGCTCAGTCTTCTTTCTTTGTCCACTGAAGCCTGCTCATCTGGAAAACCTTCCCTCTCTATCTTACTCTTTCATTCACCTCCAGCTCAGAGTCCAGCTCATCCAAGAAGGCTTCCTGATTCAATCAGAATTTGGTGCGTTTGTTAGCTTATCTTTCTAACATTAATCTTGCTGCTTTCTATAGAATTAATACACAGAAATTTCTTTTGCCTGTTCACTAATTCTATAGCATATAGCAGGAAAATGGTAGGGGAAAAATATGTTAACCAAATGCATAAACTATTCTTACTAGCAGTTTTCTGTGAGTAAAGTCAGAGGTGCAGAAAGGTCTGTGAGGTGATACTGATAAAAGGAAAAAGTCATTATTACTATCCATTCAACTCCAAGCAGCTGTGATTTTAATTGATGAAAATACCAGTTATGATTTACTGATGGCAAGTGTTTGACTCTCAAAGAAAAATGCCTCTCCTGAGGAAGTGTCCTTCCCTACAGCATACAAGAAATTCACTCAGAACTGAGCTACTACTGCCCCCTGTAGCCCATCCAATATATATCAGGACATAGTACAAAATGTTTTGCCTTGACATTCTTAGGAAAAGGTTTTATTGCTAGTGTATCAATGATTGTCTACCCAGCACTCATCTCACACGCTAGCAAAGTAATGCTCAAATTTCTCCAAGCTAGGCTCCAACAGTATGTGAACCAAGAACTTCCAGATGTTAAAGCTGGATTTAGAAAAGGCAGAGGAACCAGAGATCAAATTGCCAACATCTGTTGCATCATAGAAAAAGCAAGAAATTCCAGAAAAATGTCTACTTCTGCTTTATTGATTACACCAGAGCCATTGACTATGTGGATCAGAACAACCTGTGGAAAATTCTTCAAGAGATGGGAATGCCAGACCACCTTTTCTTCCTCCTGAGAAATCTGTACAGGTCAAGAAGCAACAGTTAGAACCAGGCATGAAACAATGGACTGGTTCCAATTTGGGAAAGGAGTATGTCAAGGCTGTATATTTTCATCCTGCTTATTTAACTTATATGCAGAGTAAATCATGTGAAATGTTTGGCTGGATGAAACATAAGCTGGCATCAAGATTGCCAGTAGAAATATCAATAACTTCAGCTACGCAAATGACACCACCCTTATGGCAGAAAGAGAAGAGGAACTAAAAAGATTCTTGATGAAAGTGAAAGAGGGGAGTGAAAAAGCTGGCTTAAAACTCAACACTCAGAAAATTAAGATCATGGCATCTGGTCTCATCACTTCATGTCAAATAGATAGGGAAACAATGGAAACAGTGAGAGCGTTTATTTTCTTGGTCTCCAAAATCACTGCAGATGATGACTGCAGCCATGAAATTACAAGATGCATGCTTCTTGGAAGAAAAGATATGATCAACCTAGAGAACATATTAAAAAGCTGAGACATTACTTTGCTGACAAAGGTCTGTCTAGTCAAAGCTATGGTTTTTCAAGTAGTCATGTAGGGATATGAGAGTTGGAACATAAAGAAAGCTGAGAGCCAAGGAACTGATGCTTTTAAACTGTGGTTTTGGAGAACACTATTGAGATCCGGTGGATAGCAAGGATATCAAACCAGTCAATCATAAAGTAAATCAGTCCTGAATATTCATTGGAAGGACTGATGCTGAAGCTGAACCTCCAATACTCTGGCCAGCTGATGCAAGGAACTGGCTCATTGGGAAAGACCCTGATGCTGGGAAAGATTGAAGGCAGAAGAAGGGGATGACAGAGGATGTGATAAGGTTGGGTGGCATCACTGACTTCGATGGACATGAATTGAGCAAGTTCTGGGAGATGGTGAAGGAAAGGGAAGCCTGGTGTGCTGCAGTCCGTGGGGTCACAAAGAGTTGGACACAACTGAGCGACTGAACTGAACTGAACTGAATGTGGCTTAAGGGACTGTGACCCTAACCCAGCCCCTAGATGGGCTTTAACTAGCCTAAAACAATCATGATTATATAATGTTTCTTACCTAAGTTGGTTAAGCAACCTGGCTTCAGTAATCACCTTGTGGCATTCTTTTGGTAATGGAAACTATGCTGAGCCAAATCAGACTGAAAGCATAATTGAGGGAGAAACTCTTCCAAAACATACTCTCTCAGCCCATCTGTGAATAGAAATAAGATAGTGGCTTTTCAGGTTCAATTTCTTATTGGCCTTTTTAGCTTTCTAGGTAAGAACTTCTTGATGTTGAAACCTGTGGGTCTGTGTTCCACTAGCAACAAATGATTATTTTTGGTTATTTTTACTGAGTTCCCCATTATTGTGATAGCATCTCTATAACTTCAAGATCTTTGTCTTCTTTTTTAAAAAGAAGTGTCAAAAGCATTATTATTTTAATTCCATACTGCCCTCTTTATGTTGCCTCCTCCCAGGAGAAATAACTCTTCTAGTATGAAAATTACTAAATTTCACTAACTAAACTGAATGCAAAACACTGATGGCATCCTCTGTTGAAGTGAAGTCGCTCAGTCGTGTCTGACTCTTTGCGACCCCATGGACTATAGCCTACCAGACTCCTCCGTCCCTGGGATTCTCCAGGCAAGAGTACTGGAGTGGGTTGCCATTTCTTTCTCCAGGAATTTAAAAACATGGTCAAATATGTTTCTACAAAAATGGTGTTTCCCAAAAGAGGGGACTTGAGAGTTATTCACAAGAATACTTAAGTTTTGTGTTTTTATTTGGATGGCATTCTAGAAAATGAATTAACATAAGCATATTTGGACCATTTGTATATTATAATTGAAAACTGCCCCACAGTGTCACTGCCTGAGTTCCTGTTCCTGCTTCCAACAGAGTTGATGCCAAGTTGTAGTTCTTGAATTGTTGCCAGGAATGAGAAAAGGACGCTGGTGAGCTTGATACATTGAGGATGTCTTTTTACCAAAAGAAGGCCAAACAGTATCACAACAGACCACATGAAATAGGTTTCTCAGTAGTCTAATTCGAGAAAAATGGAGGGAGAATTGAGTCATCAATTTGTAGCATGCCAAACGTAAATGAACTTCCATCTTAGCACTCAATTCTGTATTAATGTTGCAAGCAGGATTCAGATTGAAAAAAAAATGTCATTTGCTATATAAAATTAAAGTTGTTAGCTAGGTTGTTTTTGTAGCTTTGTTTATATCTAATCAAAATTTCTTTCATATAGATGAATAAGCATTTTTACCTTGTTTATCTAAGTACACATTTAGTAACATCTCAGTTTATCCCTAGCTAGATGCATGATTTTGGACAAGATTTAAAACTTCTTTGTTCTTGTTTCCTTATCTACAAATAAGGGGTAATAGTATTGTTCACTTTATTAGATTTTATGAGAATTAAATGATTTAATGTAATGAATTCAGACTTGTACCTGAAATTATAGTAAGCACACTGAGTTAGATCTACTGTAACTACTACTTAATTTTTTACTACTGTTACAAATAAAATAATTTAAGCCAATGCTGAAGGTTCATTAGGACTTTTCCCTTTTAAAGCATGCGCTAAGTTTGATGTCTTCCTTTTCTCAGGCACTACTAGAGAACTTAGCACTAGATCTGTGGCACATGAATAGCAAGACAGTTTTCATAATGTTTCCTTTGGCCTTATTTCTGGTTCCATTCATGCTTCCACCGATATTTTCCTTTCTGCTTTGCTCTTTTAATTTATGAGGTTTTGTTGCACTTTATGTGTCTTTTAAAACATTCTTAAATCTGCTTGGAACTGAAGGTGTGGTACATAAAAATCAGTAAAAATGCTTCTCCACTTTTAGACTGTGTGAAAGTAGGGCATTTAATAGACAATAAGCCTCACTGGGACATATTACCACATACAGGAAGGATCTCAGAAATCATTTCCTGGACTGTGCAATATTTTCTCAGGAGTAGGAATATAATATAATTAACCAGAGTTATCTTCTGTCCGTTGTATCAATGTTGCAGATGTTTATTCCATTTCTGTAAAAAATCCTTGTGTAGTATTCTGTTCTAATTTTTTAACACTTTCACAGTGATTACATTTAGGAAGTGCAATGTTTGTTTATATTCTAATTAGATTTCTAATTTTTTGATGATTTCTCAATTTTTCTTGAAAGGGAAATATATGCGTTCGTGGTAAAAATGCTCTGTTTCGAGTCCAAAAAAACAGAGTATTATTTGTGATGACAGTTATATAATTTCCCTTTCCTGATCTTTCTGCTCCGTTTTCTGGGCCAGATTCAACCTTAAACATTTTGAACTGAGATAAATGAATATCCTGTAAGAGAGTTTTAGCTGCCTTTTAGAGTTTGTTAAGTGAGATGTGAAATAGCGATTCAGCAGGTGTTGAAATTTGCTACTTATAGTCCTTGGGGGGGAAAAATAAACCTATCAGTGTATCAAGAAATATTTTGCTTTTAAAGCAATTATCACTTTGTATTGAGACCTGAGATGAGAGAGAGAAAGGAAGAGATAACTTTACTTAAAAGCACCATCCATATCCACAAGGACCATTATTCTCCAATTAAAATTCTCTACTCAACTTGACATTCAACTCTGATTTTACTTATTTTTTTCTTCAATGGTATTTATTTGATGTATAATTTATTAAGACAATGTAAAGAGGAAAACTGAACTTAAAGATTTCTAAGTAATAGATAACTTTTAAGTGCTTCTGTTTCCCCACATCTAACTAGTTCAGATATTATAGCATGACTTATAAAAATAGTTGATTTCTTCACTTATTAGTTATTATAATTTCTGCCTGTTGGACTTGCCCAGGAATAACAGCAGAATATTTATTCTCTTAGTATTGCCATCTATTCTCTATGTGATCAATATCTACCATCTGCTGGTCATATAAAGTTAGATAGCTGCAAATGGCTTTTCACAGTGTCCTTGCAAAATGCAATCACCAATTTTAGGTTTCCTTGAGACGTGTAAACAAAAAATAATTTTGATACATAGGGATTTCTGGTTCTTTCCAATCTGTGAATCGGCCTGATAGAAAAATGAAGTGGTGGGTGACATGAATCATATTAATGGATGTATTTAATGTGTTTGCCATTTCATGGATTATTATTCTAAGCATGCCCCTCCCAGCTTCCTTGGAATCCTGACAGCAAAGCTTTTAGGTTCAAGAACATTTAAAAAGAGTTGTGAGTAGGTGGACCATGTTAATGTTAATGAGTCTGTAGGGTATGTTTTGATGAGTTCTTCTCATATTGGCCCTGATGATCTATTTGAAATACTTATCCTTCCTAGATAAAATGCTATCAGTCATCCATTAAAAAAATTAAAAGAAAAAATTTTGGCTGCATTATGCGGCTCGCGGAATCTTCGTTCCCTGCCTAGGGATCAAACCTGGGCCCTTGGCAGTGAAAGCATGGAGTCCTATACACTGGGTCAATGGGATTAAATTTAAATCTTCCTCGGTTACATTAAGTTACTTTCATTCACTGGAATTAGTTTATCAGATTTTAAAAAATGAATACATGTTCCTTGTTCAAAGAACAAATTCAAACAGTACAAAAGGGTTCAAAGAGAAAAGTTTCTTTCCCTTACTCATACTCAAATTTCACTTTTGGGTATCTTCCAGAAATTTTCTCTGCGTATATATTTGATTTCCAATTAAAGTTTTTCAAGTGGAACAATTCATATATTTAAAATAATAAAAGATAATTTTCTTTTGTATTCACCCCTTTTATTTCATTCCCAGGGGAAACTAATATAAACAATCTTTCTCAATGCCTAGATAAAAGCAAATATCTTGTAATGTCTGATTCTTAAAAATAAGAAGATGCTCTACATGTTATTTGGCAATTGTCTTCTCATATAACATTACATGGACATCCCTAAAAAGTAACAGATATAAATCTTATTTTTTTAAACAGCTAAGTAACAATATTACTTAGAATGGATATTCCATAACTAATTGCAACTATGATGCTGTATAAGCATCCTTATACAGTAGTCTTATATTTTCAGGGGATTTTTTTTTCTTTTTAAAAATTTTTGATTGATATAGAGTTATTTTACAATGTTGTATTCATTTCAGATGTATAACAAAATGATTTAGTTATACATATATGTATATATATTTCAAATTCTTTTCCTTTATAGGTTTTTACAAAATATTGAGTATAGTTTTCTGTGTTATACAGTAGATCCTTGTTGGTTATCTGTTTTATATATAGTAGTGTGTATATGTTAATCCCAAACTCCTAATATCCCTCACCCACCTTCCTCTTTGGTAACTGTAAGTCTGTTTTCTATGTTCATGGATCTATTTCTGTTTCTGTTTTGTATGTAAATTCATTTCTATATTTGTCTTTGTCTGGCTTACTTCATTTAGTATGATAATCTCTAGGTCTATCCATGTTGCTGCAAATGGTATTATTTCATACTTTCTATGGCTGAGTAGTATTTCATTGTGAATGTAATTGTATGTGTGTGTGTGTGTATGTGTGTGTGTGTGTGTGTGTGTGTATCTATATAGTGGCTTCCTAGGTGGCATAGTGGTAAAGAATCCACCTGCCGGTGCTGGAGATGCAGGAGTCTTGAGTTCAATCCTTGGGTCAGGAAGATCCCCTGGAGTAGGAAATGGCAACTCGCTCTTGTATTCTTGCCTCAAAACATCCCACGGACCAAGGAGCCTGGCAGGCTTCAGACCATGGGGTCGCAAAGAGTCAGACACAACTGAGCAACTGAGCATACGGTATGCGTGTGTATATACCACATCTTCTTTATCTGTTCATCTGTTGTTGGATGTTTATGTTGCTTCTGTGTTCTGGCTATTGTGAATAGTGCTGCAATGAACACTGGGGTGCATGTATCTTTTCAAATTATGGTTTTCTCTCTCTGGTAAAATGTTTCATCTCTTGTTCAACTCTTAGAAAAAACCCAAATCTATATGCTCAAGAGTGGGATTGCTGTATCATACGGCAGTTCTATGATTATTTTTTTAAGGAGCTTCCATACTGTTCTCCATAATGGTTGCACCACTTTACATTCCCACCAACAATGTAGGGTTCCATTTTCTGCACACCTTCTCCAGCATTTATTATTCATAGACTTTTTTGATGATGGCCATTATAACTGGTGTGAAGTGATACCTCATTGTAGTTTTTATTTGCATTTCTCTAATTGGTGATAAATAAATAAAACTATTTCTATACATAGAGAATGGTAGAGAACTGTTTGAATTTTTTTCCTAGATGACTAGTCCACTATATTTACACTATAAATTAAGTAAGCTCTACTTTCTTTGATGAATGGAATGCTATTCTTGTAATTTATCTATACTTGATAGTTTTTCTTTTACTTTCTATTTTATTACAGTAGCATTATAATCCATTTATTATTTGACAAGGCAAGTCCCATATCACAATTCTCTTTTTCAGAGTCTTCATGGCTTTTCTTGGATGCTTTCATTTTATCTTTTAAATGTTGCTCTGAAATACCTATATGTGAATATTTAATTCAATTATATTTATATATTAATTTTGGAAATATTATGTTTTATGGTGCTAAAACTCCTCATTCAGGATCAGGGTATATCATTCAGTTTGTTCAAGTTTAGATTTATGTTCTTTGGTACAATTTTATATTTTTAGTCATGTATATTTTGTCATAATTATTTCTCTCATGAATGATATTTCTATACCTGCTATTTTATGCTATATTATTCTAGGTTATTGGCACTATAAAGAGAAACTAAGTACTTTTTATATTACCTCAGAACTATTATTTTTTATACTACTAACTTAGTAAACTGATTTCTTATAGTTTCTATGTCTATAATCACATCCTTCAGGAAAGAATAATTTTTAAATTTTCTAAAATTTATATGAATTATTTTTGCATATTAATACATTGGCTGTAAAATGATGCCAAATAATAACATTGATGTGGATGTCATGCATTGTTCCTGATTTTAGTAGAAATGGCTATAGCATTTTATTGTTTAGTTTGATGTTGGCTCTTGGTTTGTGACAGTCTCTGTCATATTTCTTTCTATTATTTTCTTTTTGGAGGCTTATAAAATTAGGAATGGATGGCGAATTTTGATAAATCTTGTTTTAGTAGACCATTGTTATAGCTGTAACAATATTCTTTTTTATACTGAATTATCTTGAAAGGTTGTTTAGTACTGAACTATACTTGTATACCTAGAATAAACTCAAATTATTGCCCTGTTCATTTAATGCTAGATTAGATTAATAATATTTTACTTGGAATTTTGCATCCATGTTCATAAGGAAAACTGATTTAAAAGTTTCTTTTACTATTTATTGGGTTTTGTTAATAAGGCATTGCTACCTGCATAAATGGAGATTAATGCATTTTTCTATGAGCTAGAGTACATTAAGTGACATGAATCGATGTTTTAAGATTATATCTGCATAGCTACCAGGGTCTGTGACTTCTTAAAGATATATCTTTAGTTATTTCTTTATGATTATTGGTCTGTTTAGTTTTTCATTCTTTTTCTGGGCTAACTTTGGTCATTTTTATTTTGATGGAAAATTACCACTTCCCCCGCAGTTTTCAATTTTATTTCTATAAGGTTACACAGATTTCTCCCACAATTCTGATAACCCTTCTATATCAGTGGTTAAATCTGTTTTAAAACCATATATATTTTGCTTTCTGAATTAAAAAAAAAAAGGGTTTATCTTTTATCCCTTTTTTTTTTTCCTTAAAGAAACTCCTTTATTTCAGATTGCTTTCGAAGAAGAGTTAACTGAAGTAGAAAAGGTGGAACACAGGCACACAGGCAGAGCAGAGAGTAAGTCCAGAGAGGGCATGCTGTGGGGAGGGGGCGGTTAGTCCTCATCTCAGTCTCACAGTTTTTGTCTGTAATTAGTACTTCAGGCATTAGATGAAGAAGCCTCTGCTCTCTAGCTATCAGACTGTCAGTAGTGGATTGGCACAATGCTGAGATGGCAACTTGAATAGACTAGAAACCTCTACCTGCTTTTCTATATTGGGGAAGATACTGAAATCATGTTTCTGACAATAAATTTAGTTATTAGATTTGGGTCCAAGTTTATTTACTGGCTATGCTTGGGACACTGTAGGCAATCAACTGATAATTGTAGAAATGAATGAATCTCTATTCAGTGCTCTTAAACTCACTGAGCTCATCATCTGCATCTAGAGAGTGGAATGGTAATACCAATCTCATGGGTTTAGTTTGAGGATTAAATAAAATGAGTGCTTGTGTCTGCAGGTATTTTCTCAGTAATAGAATTTTATGAAAATGTAAAATTTATGGCCTGATAATATAGTACCAATGTTAGTTAAATTAGACTGTTGGATCGCTAAGTCGTCTACTGAAAACTTATTGTGTTTTTAGTTCCCTGACCTTTGTTTAATGGCTTAACATTCAATAATAAGCAACTTAAAAAATAAAATTTACCAGCCATGGACTGCTCATTGGAATTTGGGTGAACATATACAGTTTTCCTGGTACATGGTGAAATGTGACCTAAAGGCTTTCTCCATTTCTGAACTTCATCATATATATATATTTAAAATATATTAAATACACATGTTTAATTTAGTAATTAAATCAAACAACTTAGCAACATTTGACTACAAAAATAGCATGCTGATTTAACATCATCTGCACTCATGTTGCTGTTTAGTTGCTAAGTTGTGTCCGATTCTTTGCGACCCCATGGACTGCAGCACACCAGGTTTCCCTGTCCTTCACTATCTCTTGGAGTTTGTGCAAACTCATGTCATTGAGTCAGTGATGCCATCCAACCATCTCATCCTCTGTTGCCCCTTCTCCTCCTGCCCTTGAACTATACCAGCATCAGGGTCTTTTCCAATGAGTCAGCTCTTTGCATGAGGTGGCAAATATCGGCAACCTTATAGAAATAAAAGTATCGGAGTTTCAGCTTCAGCATCCAGTGAACACCCAGGGCTGATCTCCTTTAGGATTGACTGGTGTGAATTCCTTGCAGTCCAAGGGACTTTCAAGAATCTTCTCCAACATCACAGTTCAAAAGCATCAATTCTTCAGCGCTCAGCTTTCTTTATGGTCCAACTCTCACATCCATACATGACTACTGGAAAAACCATAGCTTTGACTAGATGGAACTTTGTTGCCAAAGTGATGTCTCTGCTTTTTAATATGCTGTCTAGGATTTCCATATCTTTTCTTCCAAGGAGTAAAAATCGTTTATACTGATAGCTGCAGTTGCCATCTGCAGTGGTTTTGGAGCCCAAGAAAATGAAATCTGTCACTGTTTCCATTCTTTTCCCCATCTATTTGCCATGGAGTTGTGGGACCAGATGCCATGATCTTAGTTTTTTGAATGTTGAGTTTTAAGCTAACTTTTTCACTCTCCTCTTTCATATTCATCAAGAGGCTCCTTAGTTCCTCTTTACTTTTTGCCATTAGGGTGGTATCATCTGTGTATCTGTATTTCTTGCAGCAGTCTTGATTCCTGTTTGTACTTCAACCAGCCAGACATTTCACATGATATACTCCACATATAAGTTAAAGGAGCAGGATGACTATATACAGCCCTGATGTACCTCCTTACCCAATTTGGAACCAGTCCTTTGTTCCATGTCTGGTTCTAACTGTTGCTTCTTGATCTGTATACAGGTTTCTCAGGAGTCAGGTGAGGTGTTCTGGTGTTCCTATCTTTAAGAATTTTCCATAGTTTGTTGTGATTGACACAGTCAAAGGCTTTAGTGTAGTCAAAGAAGCAGAAGTAGATATTTTTCTGGAATTCTCTTGCTTTTGCTATGCCGCAGTGGATGTCCACAATTTAGTCTCTGGTTCCTCTTCCTGTTCTAAATCCAGCTTGTACATCTGGAAGTTCTTACTTCACGTACTGTTGCAACCTAGGTTGAAGGATTTTGAGTATCACCTTGCTAGCTTCTGAAATGAGTGCAATTGTTTAGTATTTTGACCATTCTTTGGCATTGTCTTTCTTTAGGATTGAAATGAAAACTGATTTTTCCAGTCCTGTGGCCATTGCTAAGTTTTCCAAATTTGCTGGCATATTGAGTGCAGCACTTTAACAGTATCATCTTTTAGGATTTGAAATAGCTCAGCTGGAATTTGATCACCTCCACTAGCTTTGTGTGTCATAATACGTCCTAATTCCCACTTTACGTCACACTCCCTGATCTCTGGCTCTAGGTGAGTGACTCACAGCACCATGGTTATCTGGGTCATTAAGACCTGCTTTGTATAGCTCTTCTGTGTATTCTTGCCATCTCTTCTTAATTTCTTCTGCTTCTGTTAGTTCCTTACCATTATTGTCCTTTATTGTACGCATCTTTGCATTAAATGTTCCCATGGTATCTCTAGTTTTCTCAAAGAGACCTCTAGTCTTTCCCATTCTGTTGCTTTTCTCTATTTCTTTTCAGTGTTCACACAAGTGGGCTTTCTTATCTCTCCTTGTTTTTTGTTGGAACTCTGCATTCAGTTTGGTGTATCTTTCCCTTGCTCCTTCTGGTCTCATATGAGGTCTTAAAATTTCATCTGCCATGATAATTAGGAAAATTATTCTGATCACTGATTCTTTGAAATGTGCTTTTCTTCTTCCCTAACTTCACTTCCTTGAAGTGAAGCAAAAGTCACTTAGTCTTATCTGACTGTTTGCAAACCCATGGACTATATGGTTTGTGGAATTCTCAGGCCAGAATACTGGAGTCGGTAGCTTTTCCCTTCTCCAGGGATTGAACCCAGGTCTCTCACATTGCAGGGGGATTCTTTACCAGCTGAGCCACAAGGGAAGCCCTCGAGTTTCTTTATTTGTATCTAATTTGCCTAAGGAAAAAAAGAAACACACACACACACACACACACACACACACACACACACACACACACACACACACCATTTTGGCTTCAAGCTCTCCAAAGAACACTAAGCATCAGATGCCTAAAATGACTATAACAAAATAAATACCTCCAAGACAACAAGATCAGACCCAGTTTTATCAATAGTAAGTAGTGGTGGGTGTAATTACTAGGCCAGGGCTTTCAGAATTTTTGACGATTTACATATAATTTCCTTTCTTAAAGAATCTTTCACACGTACTCACTTTAAACCTCAGTGAACCAGTTGCTTTATATAGGGATCAGGAGAATAGTTGTTGCAATCAAGATTAGCCATATATGCCAAATGTTAGCAAAACTCAAAATGTGATGGTAAACGAACTTCCATCCTATCTTTAGATGTTACATCTTAGTGTAGGCTCCATTTATCTATTAGCAGGAAACACAGATGTCTTGGAGGTCACTTTGAGGTCAACATTATTTTTCAACTTGTCATTGGCCTCTCTTAAGTTGGCAGTCATTGTCATTTTCCCCTGTCTTTTCTTTTCCTTTGACCTGGAAATCCCAGGGCAGGCCATTGATAACCTTTATCAGGATACCCCAGAGTTAAAGCTGTGGTCATTCTGAAATTCAGAAAAAGAGGGTTCAATGATTAACAGAGGCAAGGAGAAGAGCTGTGGGGAAACCCATCACTGAGTTCCCAGAAAGTGCTACTTGTTGACACACAAGTTTAGGGCTTTAATATCAGCAAGCAGAGCTGTTTGATCCCAGTAACACACCAGCCTCTGCCACCCTGTGTTTTGATCAGCTTGTCCACCCAGGTCAGTGTGGATCTCTTAAATAGAAGAGCACATGGTGTCTTCACTGTGGGGTGTCTGGTCCCTGGGCTTTCTGACCAGGAAGCTTTTATTACCTCATGTCATGTGAAGCCTCTGAACTGCCCATTCTTGGAGAAAATCTTCTCTCAGGCACTTTAAATGGCTCCTGAAAGAACCGTGGCTCATCCACTGGAGGAGCTTCTGCAAAATAAAATTGGGTTGCTAGACTATATTCTCATGAAAGTAAAAGAGAATTAGGAAATCAACAATTATGTTATGTATAACACATTGTAGTCAGTCAAAAACATGTGGGTATTTTAACTCAGAGTATTTCAGTATATGGGCTTTCCCATTGGTAAAGAATCCACTTGCCAAGCAGGAGACACAAATTTGATCCCTGGGTCAGGAAGATCCCGTGGAAAAGAAATGGCAACTCACTCCAGTATTCTCACCTGGGAAATCCCCCAGAGGAGCCGGGCAGGCTACATATAGTCCATGGGGTCGGAAAGAGTCAGACACGACTTAGCTACTAATATAACAACAATGTTAGCATAATGTCTGAGAGCTACACAAAAGAACATAAAATGTAGTCTTTTGCCAGCTTTCAGCCTGTGACATGCCAAAGATTTAAAATTAATCATACTGCACAGAAAAAAAAAAAGTATAAGTTGTTTAATACTTTTGACTTGAATTCTACCATTACTGAAAAGACAATCAGCTAGTGGTTTACATTATTGTGTGTACCTTAAGTTTATAGACTCTTATAAAGTAGAAGGAGATTTTTGTCATCATTAGTATTACAAGAACATTTCAGATAAAGTCCATCTAGAATAAATATCTCGCACAGAGTCGGACATAACTGAAGTGACTTAGCATGCATGCATGCATTAGGGAAGGAAATGGCAGGCCACTCCAATATTCTTGCCTGGAGAATCCCAGAGACAGAGAGGAGCCTGGCGGGCTGCCGTCTATGGGGTCACACAGAGTTGGACACAACTGAAGTGACTTAGCAGCAGCAGCAGCAGAATAAATATCTATGGGTGAATTTTAAAACTTGTAAACCCAACTTCAGGCAGTAATTTGGTGAAACCACTAGGAGCTTTTCCCAGAAAGGACAAACAATGTCTCATTAAAAATTTTGTGAGTCTTTAAAAAAAAAAAAAAAACTTAATATGAGCAAAGCCATTAACAAAATCTATCTTATAATTGAGAAATCTAAGAGTTACAAAATACATCACTATAAGATATGGTTGCACACATTTGCTGCTCATGCTTCCCATTTCTGTGTGAAATAATAATAATGGCAATAATTTTAAAAGCTTCAATTTGCCCAAACTGTCATATATATATATATATATGTTCATATATATTCATAAATTATTAAGATAATATTTTAAAAATAATCACAACTACCATTTCTTTTAAATGAACATATAACTTACAGTTAGTAGGCTTATTAAATTGGGTCAGCAGTATGTTATTGGATTTTTATGTTTGTGGGTTCACATCAAAACAAACAAAAAACCTCACAAGTACTCTAGAATAATCAGAACCACAAGGCTAGAAGTTCATGAAAAAGGACTGGGTATTTGTTATAGATAGCTGGTTATGATCCCCAAATCTAATGCTATGGTCATACCATCTGTGCCCCTCAAATATTTCCAAAATTAGCTGGATTTGAGCACCTTTAGTTAGGTGTTCAGGTTCATTTACATATCTTAATACTGAAGCTACATCATTGGTCTTGTTATAAAGACTTTATCTCACATTTTAATGTAACATGTTTGATATTTAACACTTCCTGTATGATTATATAAATGACAGAGAATTTGACTGAGGTAAGGCTTTTAAAATTATAATTATTATTACTTTTCACATCAGTATCTGCAGCTTCAACAGCAACTTTGTCAAACCTTGTTTTAATAGTGACCAGTTTTGTAACTTATAGAATGTTTAAAATTTTAATTATAAGGCAAGTTTGTCAATGAGCTTTCTCTTATTAAATCCTCTAATATCAATGAACAATGAAATGTCCATTGAGCTATTAGGAAATAAAATATATTAAACTGAATTGTATAATGCTGAGAAGTTTGTCTTCAACAAAATTGTTAGAACTTTTGCCGGCTTTGAGCAATATCTGTGTTATAGTCATTAACTGAAAATTTAAGACAAAAATTATGCCATTGTGTGCACTATGTGAAAAATAAAATCTCGTAATATCATAGGCATGGAAGTTGCTTATTATTTCACATTTAGTGCTTTGTTTGAAACTGACTCATGACCCATTTGAGATCAAAGTTCATGCAATTGGCAAGTAATGGTGGCATTATTGTGTGTGTCTCTGACATGTGAAGTGCACAAAAAAGGAATTCATAGAGATAAATTGTTTGGCATGAACAAGTCCCCTCGAATCCTTTTAAGAGTTTCTCAAATTCAAATGAGGATATAAACAGTGCTGCGATGAACATTGGGGTACATGTGTCTCTTTCAATTCTGGTTTCCTTGGTGTGTATGCCCAGCAGTGGGATTGCTGGGTCATAAGGTAGTTCTATTTGCAATTTTTTAAGGAATCTCCACACTGTTCTCCATAGTTGTGTATAACAGACTTTTGGACTCAGAGGGAGAGGGAGAGGGTGGGATGATTTGGGAGAATGGCATTCTAACATGTATACTATCAAGTAAGAATTGAATCGCCAGTCTATGTCTGATGCAGGATACAGCATGCTTGGGGCTGGTGCATGGGGATGACCCAGAGAGATGTTATGGGGAGGGAAGTGGGAGGGGGGTTCATGTTTGGGAACGCATGTAAGAATTAAAGATTTTAAAATTAAAAAAATAAAAAACTAAAAACAAAAAAACAAAAAAACAAATGAGGATAAAGCATTAGAGAAGTAATATATTAAAGGTAGCCAATTTTATTCTTTATCCCCCTCTCAAAAGGCTTGGGATTCCTAGTTCTTCAGTATTCTTATTCTTTTCACAGTGTTTCACGGCCCAAGACCCACACATTCACTGAATATAACAGAACTTAAGCAGTGAAATAGTGCTATATTTCAGCTATGTAATATATTAAATAGACTTTTATGTTTAGGCTTAAACCCTAAATATGATTTACTATATTTGGGAAGGGATATTTGGCGGGGTGGAGATCAATTCAGAATTAGAATGGAATATTCCCATGTAATCTGCACATAGTCAAAATTACTTCTGTGCACATTTGTTTGCCGTGCATAGGCCAAGCCAGCGAGGAGGGGAGGAGGTCTAATACTTGACAATATAAACTTGAGATGGGGGCATACCCATGGAACAAGAGAAGCCACCTAGTTGAATAGGATTCCTACCTCATGCCTCTCCAAAGTTGGGGGTGAATCAAGGAGGGATGGGAGAGGTTTCCCTCCTCTATTCAGCATCATTTTACAAAGTTAGTAGAACTTCTTATATGGCTTCTGAAGGGTGACCATTTGAGAGAAAGGGGAAGGGGTTGTCTGTTCAGGCAGATATTCAAAGTTAAAAGTTTGTTGTTGGGGTCACTATGTCTAAGCAGGGCACTATTTTTGGACTCCTAGGCCCTTGGTTTAACTCACAGCTCTGTTACTGAGTAAGGTCCATCTAGTCAAGGCTATGGGTTTTCCAGTAGTCATGTATGGATGTGAGAGTTGGACTGTGAAGAAGGCTGAGCACCGAAGAATTGATGCTTTTGAACTGTGGTGTTGGAGAAGACCCTTGAGAGTCCCTTGGGCTGCAAGGAGATCCAACCAGTCCATTCTGAAGGAGATCAGCCCTGGGTGTTCTTTGGAAGGAATGATGCTAAAGCTAAAACTCCAATACTTTGGCCACCTCATGTGAAGAGTTGACTCACTGGAAAAGACTCTGATGCTGGGAGGGATTGGGGGCAGGAGGAGAAGGGGACGACAGAGGATGAGATGGCTGGATGGCATCACTGACTCGATGGACACGAGTCTGAGTGAACTCCGGGATTTGGTAATGGACAGGGAGGCCTGGCATGCTGCGATTCATGGGTCGCAAAGAGTCGGACACGACTGAGTGACTGAACTGAACTGAACTGAACTGAGAGATATTAGAAAAGTCCCTGGTCTTGGTTAATCTATTTGTTCCCAGTTCTGTTAGAACAAAACCATGGGGGCTCTGTAATAGCCTAGAGAGATGGGGTAGGGAGGGAGATTCAAAAGGGGAGCGACATATGTATACCCATGGCTGATTTATGTTGATGTTTGGCAGAAATCAACAAAATTCTGTAAAGCAATTATCCTTCAATTAAAAAAAAATGTGTCCACATTGGTCACATATTGCCTATGACTACTCTCATGATACAACTATATTGTTGAGTAGTGACAAAAGCAACTGTATGGGTTGAAAAGCCAAAAATATTTGCCATCTGGCTCTTTTCGAGAAAGTTTGCTGACCCCTGATCAAGACCAAGTGTTATGGGGAGATAAAAGACCAAGTGTTAGGGCAGCAAACTAATTAAACCGACAAATTGACACTAAGATATGGATGACTAATATCTCTCCCATAACCACCCCCAGGAACATTCAGTTCAGTTCAGTTGCTTAATCATGTCTGACTCTTTGTGACCCCATGGACTTCAGCATTCCAGGCTTCCCTGTCCATCACCAATTCAGGAATATTAACCTATTAAAAATGTTTTAAAGACAAAATTAATTGCAATTACATGAATAGAATCTCGACTGGTACTTGACAGATACATTTTTATATATATATTTATTTATTTTTATTGACAGATACATTTTAGTAGGTACCTTTCTCAAAGCCTACCAGAAAGAACCTACATCTTCACTTATTTGCTTATTTCTCTGTTACTCTGCTTGTGTTGCCCTTCACATTCCCACTGCTCGGACTTGGATAATTCCTACTTGTCTTTGAGACTTAGCCCAAGTTTCCACTTTATTGCCCACTGAAGCATTCCTAACACTTCTGTTGTCCTATTCCATTATTTTTCTTGCCAAACCTCAATTCTTAAAACCACATTGAAAATTATTTTATCAAGGTATTTAATCACAATATATTACAATTACCTGCCTGTATGCTTCCTCCATTATTATTATTATTATTATTATTATTATTTTGGCTGCACTGGACAGCATGTGGGATCTCAGTGTTCTGACCAGAGATCAAACCTGCACCCCCGTGCACTGGAAGGCAAAGTCTTAACCACTGGACTGCCACAGAAATCACTGTATCTGTCAATAAACAACAGACTCCTGTGAGCTTAAGCTGTTTCTCTTCACCCTATGCCCCCAGGACTTAGCATGTTACTGGGCATACAGTAATGAACAATATTTAATGAATCCATACTTATTAATCTCCCTCAGTTTAACCTCTGATAAGCAAAAGTCTGGCTACAAATTTTCCTGGGAGGAATGTTTATAAGTAGAGAATGTTCTTAAAAATTTTCCTTGAATACTGTGAAAAGAATTTGAGTAGCTAGCGTCTGCAATTGTGTCCTGTTAGTGAAAGCTTACTTGATGAACACTACTAATAGCTGTTACATTCTAAGATAAATTTTCTTGTAATGAAAGTTGCCAACAAGGTCATGTGCTCAGAAAATATGGATTATGGTTTTTTATAAGCCCAAGTGTGTCAAGGTATTGATAATGTGGGCAGTATTTTCTCAAGAATGAAGTGTTTCTGAATAATTTTCCCATTACGTCAGTACACAGCATGAATCCAATAGTATTAAACAGATCCTTCTTCTTTATTTAACTTTAGTAGAAAGATTTATAGAATTATATATTATTCAGGTAGGATTTCATCATTGAAGTCACTAACTGAGAACCCAAATAGAAAATACTGATACTATTATTCAGTTTTATGGCATATGGAAGCCTTGGCCTCTGTTTTACAATAGTCCAGTTTTATCTTGATCAAGTTAAAATTTACCTTACCATGAATACTACTTCTGAAAATCAGGCCTGATCAGCACTTATCATTAAGCAGAAGAATCTATTCAGACATATTGTAGACATATTGCAGTTACTAGAAAAATATATGACACCAGAATGAACCTCCACTGTCAGACAATGGAAGGCATTTCTATCCTTAGTTGATCAGGTGGACATTTGTTGTTTGTTCTGCTCAGAGTTCACTTTCCCTTCTTTTGGTGCATTTTCATTTGGGGACCCACCCCTTTCTCTTGCACAGTATGTGTAGTTTTGGTGGGCCTGACTCTACCCACTCTATTGATTGGGACCATTAGCATTAACATTACAGTGACTGTTCAGGGATTGGCATATGCAACTGTAAGCCAATCCAATGAGACTCAGTCCTGTGATAATAAAGTACACGTGTTCTTGCCAAGGACTACTGTGTTGAGAGGGTCTGCCTGAGAGTGATACCTCTGCAGGAAAGAACAGAGCTGAGAGAGAGTGAATGGAGTCCTAGTAGCATTATTTAAACTGTGCTCGAAGTCAGGACTTTCTTTGGATGTTTCCATTTTCTCAACCAATAAAGAGCTTGTTGTGGATTTAACTGAGTTGAGTTGGGGTCTCCATTGCTTACAGTCACAAAGCTCTATCAACTCCAATCTACAAATAGTAGTGTAATGAAATTTAAAAGTTACTTGAAAAAGTTATCTGAGGAAAGTTCAAATAGTTAAAATAATAGAAAATATAAAGAGAATGAATAGTAAACACCCCTAAAAACACTTTGAAGCTAGTTTCAAAAATTAGACAAATTCTTAACTGGGAATGATAAATGAGAAAAGAAGTTCCTATATTTTTGCTTTCCATTTTTAAATTTCAAAATTTTAAATATAGCAAACTATTTTAGTCGTGTTTTGGGCATTAATATTTTGAATAGTATAACTACTATTTAAGTAAAGGCTTTACTTTTTCTTTGATTACATGTTTTGAAAAGAGTTAATTCATTCTTTTAAAAATTTATTATGAAAATTTTGTACATATGAAAATACATTGGAAAGACAGAATATAAACATATTAAATGATATAACCAACACCTATCTTCCATTCCTGCCCCATTGATGGTAACCCATGTAATCCATGAACACCCATACATGTTGAGCAAATGTTTAAATTCCTATCAATAAAGATTGAAGTTGGTCAATATGCCCCTCCTTAACACTCTAATTCTGGTTATGTCAGCCTCAGATTAAATCACATGCATATATGCATGTATAGTCCATAACTTAACTTTTATACTTTTATGTACATGTATTCATTATTATTATTACCATTTTTTTTTTGCTCCATTTTTTAAACAAAGTATTAGTCACACAGTCGTGTCTGACTCTTTGCGACCCTATGGACTCTATGCAGTTTTCCAAGTTTCTCTATCCATGGAATCCTCCAGGCAAGAACACTGAAGTGCGTAGCCATTCCCTTCTCCAGGGGATCTTCCTGCCACAAGGATCAAACCAGGTCTCCCATACTGCAGGCAGATTCTTCGCCATCTGAGCCACCAGGGAAGCCCGAATGGAACTAATCCCCTCAACCAAACCAGTGCTATCACTGTGCTGTGTGTGTGCTAAGTCACTTCAGTCATGTCCAATTCTTTGTGACCCCAAGGCCTGTAATCTGCCAGGCTTCTTTGTCCATGGGGAATCTCCAGGCAAGAATAGTGGAGTGGGTTGCCATGCACTCCTCCAGGAGATCTTCCCAACCCATGGATAGAATGCGTGTCTCTTATGTCTCTTGCTTTGGCAGGTGGGTTCTTTAACACTAGCCACCTGGGAAGCCCTCTTTTAAAAAAGACCACTTTATTAAGGTATGATCAACATATACAAATCTATACACACTTAATATACACAATTTGATGAGTCTGAAGATAAATGTACAACCATAAAATCATCAACACATCTATGCCATAAATATATCCATCACCTTTAAAAATTTCTTCCTGTTTCATTATTATTATTTTTTATGTGATAAGTATAAAATGTAAGATATACCCTGTTAGCAAAATCGTTAGGACTACAGTGCAGCACTAGATCTTGTCTCAAAATTTCCTTCAATGTTTATCAAATATTACACAATAAAAAATAAACATGAACACAATAGGCAGGTATGGAAACTTAGAGACACAAGTGGAAAGAGAAAATTAATGAACTGGAAGGCAAATCTGAAGAAGTTCTCTCAAATGCAACATAGAAAGATAAATGACAGAAAATACTACAAGTTAAAAGATCTGGAAAATGGAGTCAGAAAATTTAACTTAAATCTGAACAGAGTTCCAGAAGGCAAGGGTAGACAGTGTATTGAGCCAGATTCAAAGAGTAATGCCTCACTCAGTTGAAGTTCAGTCACTCAGTTGTGTCTGACTCTTTGTGACCCCATGGACTGCAGCACGTCAGGCTTCCCTGTCCATCACCAATGCCTGGGCTTCCTCAAACTCATATCCACTGAGTTGGTGATGCCATCCAACCATCTCATCCTCTGTTGTCCCCTTTTCCTCCTACCTTCAATCTTTCCCAGCATCAGGGTCTTTTCAAATGAGTCAGTCCTTCACATCAGGTGGCCAAATTATCAGAGTTTCAACTCCAGTATCAGTTCTTCCAATGAATATTTAGGACTGATTTCATTTAGGATGGACTGGTTGGATCTCCTTGCAGTCCAAGGGACTCTCAAGAGTCTTCTCCAATACCACAGTTCAAAAGCATCAATTCTTCGGGGATCAGCTTTCTTCACAGTCCAACTCTCACATCCATACATGACCACAGGAAAAACCATAGCTTTGACTAGATGGCCCTTTGTTGGTAAAGTAATGTCTCTGCTTTTTAACATGCTGTCTAGGTTGGTCATAACTTATCTTCCAAGGAGTAAGCGTCTTTTAATTTTATGGCTGCAGTCACCATCTGCAGTGATTTTGAAGCCCAAAAACATAGTCTCTCACTGTTTCCATTGTTTCCCCATCTATTTGCCACGAAGTGATGGGACCAGATGCCATGATCTTCGTTTTCTGAATGTTTTTTTAAGACAACGTTCTCACTCTCCTCTTCCACTTTCATCAAGAGGGTCTTTATTTCTTCTTCGCTTTCTGCCATAAGTGTGGTGTCATCTGCATATATGAGGTTATTGATATTTCTCCCAGCAATCTTGATTCCAGCTTGTGCTTCATCCAGTTCAGCATTTCTCATGATGCTCTCTGCATATAAGTTAAATAAGCAAGGTGACAATGTACAGCCTTTACATACTCCTTCCCCATCTTTGGAACCAGTCTGTTGTTCTATGTTCAGTTCTAACTGTTGCTTCTTGACCTGCATACAGATTTCTCAGGAGGCAGGTCAGGTGGTCTGGTATTCCCATCTCTTGAAGAATTTCCCACAGTTTGTGGGGATCCACACAGCCAAAGGCTTTGGCATAGTCAATAAAGCAGAAGTAGATGTTTTTCTGGAACTCTCTTGTGTTTTCAGTGATCCAACAGATGTTGGCAATTTGATCTCTGGTTCCTCTGCCTTTTCTAAATTCAGCTTGAACAGCTGGAAGTTCATGGTTCATGTACTATTAAAGCCTGCCTTGGAGAATTTTGAGTATTATTTTGCTAGTGTGTGAGATGAGTGCAATTATGTGGTAGTTTGAGCATTCTTTGGCATTGCCTTTTCTGGGGATTGGAATGAAAACTGACCTTTTTCAGTCCTGTGGCCACTGCTGAGTTTTCCAAATTTGCTGGCATATTGAGTGCAGCCCTTTCACAGCATCATCTTTCAGGATTTGAAATAGCTCAACTGGAATTCCATCACCTCTGCTAGCTTTATTCGTAGGGATGCTTCCTTAAGGCCCATTTGACTTGGCATTCCAGGATGTCTGGCTCTAGGTGAGTGATCACACCATCGTAGTTATCTGGGTCATGAAGATCTTTTTTGTATAGTTCTTCTGTGTATTCTTGCCACATCTTCTTAATATCTTCTGCATCTGTTAGGTCCATGCCAGTTTTGTTGTTTATTGAGCCCTTCTTTGCATAAAACCTTCCCTTGATATCTCTAATTTTCTTGAAGAGATCTAGAGTCTTTCCCATTCTATTGTTTTCCTCTATTTCCTTGCAATGATCCCTGAGGAAGGCTTTCTTATCTCTCCTTGCTATTCTTTGGAACTCTGCATTCAAATGGGTATATCTTTCTTTTTCTCCTTTGCCTTTTGCTTTTCTTCTTTTCACAGCTATTTGTAAGGCTTCCTCAGACAACCATTTTGCCTGTTTGCATTTCTTTTTATTGGGGATGGTCTTGATCTCTGTCTCCTGTAGAATGTCATGAAACTGAATCCATAGTTCTTCAGGCACTCTATTAGATCTAGTCCCTTAAATCTATTTCTCACTTCCACTGTATAATCCTAAGGGATTTGATTTAGGTCATAGCTGAATGGTCTAGTGGTTTTTCCTACTTTCTTCAATTTAAGTCTGAATTTGGTAATAAGGAGTTCATGATCTGAGCAACAGTCTTGTTTTTGCTGACTGTATATACATCTCCATGTTTGGCTGCAAAGAATATAATCAATCTGATTTTGGCATTGTCCATTTGTATGTCTATTTCGATGATGTCCATTTGTAGAGTCTTCTCTTGTGTTGTTGGAAGAGGGTGTTTGCTATGACCAGTGTGTTCTCTTGGCAAAACTCTATGAGCCTTTGCCCTGCTTCATTCTGTACTCCAAGGCCAAATTTGCCTGTTACTCCAGGTATTTCTTGACTTCCTACTTTTGCATTCCAGTCCCCTGTAATGAAAAGAACATCTTTTTTGGGTGTTCATTTTAGAAGGTCTTGTAGATCTTCATGGAACCTTTCAACTTTTGCTTCTTTAGCATTACTGGTTGGGGCATAGACTTGGATTACTGTGATATTGAATGGTTTGCCTTGGAAACGAACAGAGATGATTCTGTCATTTTTGAGATTGCATCCAAGTACTGCTTTTTGGACTCTTTTGTTGACTAGGATGGCTACTCCATTTCTTCTAAGGGATTCTTGCCCACAGTAGTAGATATAATGGTCATCTGAATTAAATTCACCCATTCCAGTCCATTTTAGTTCACTGATTCCTAAAATGTTGATGTTCACTCTTGCCGTCTCCTGTTTGACCACTTTCAATTTGCCTTGATTCATGGACCTGACACTCCCCTTTACCCCAGTCCTAGCCTTGTAAACACCTTTGCCTCATTTCCCTCCTCCTTTGATAGATTACCCAATCTCTCTACTGGCCAAACTCAGACAGAAAACAGAAACTTTAGGCACCCTGTTCACACTATTTGCTTTGGTCAGCATCTCAAGCATAGTTCATAGTGGTGAAGAGTGGAGAACAGATCTAAGTCAGAGCCAATTAAAGAAATTTGGCACAAAACTTTCTTGTAAGAGTTTAAAAGTTTTGCTTTCACATTTAAAGCTTTATTTTAGTAATTTTTTTTTGTCATATAAGTAGACTTTAAGGTTTAAAATATGTAAAAATTTCAACAAAATGAAAAGGCAGCCTACTAAATGGGAGAAAATATTTGCAAATCTGCAAATTTGCATATATCTGGTAGGAGGTTAATATCCAAAATATATAAAGCACTCATACAACTCAATAGAAAAAAAAAAACTATCCAATTTAAAAATGAGTAGAGGATTTCAATAGACATTTTTTACAAAGACAAACATAAGGTCAACAAATACAGTAAAAGATGCTCAACGTCACTAATCATCAAGGAAATGAAAATCACAACCATAATGAAATATCACCTCACACCTGTCAGAATGTTTATTATAAAACACAAGAAAAAAATAAGTGTGGGCAAGGATGTGGAGGAAAGGGAACCTTTGTCCGTTGTTGATGGGAATGTAAATTGGTACAGTCACTATGGAAAAGAGTATGTAAGTTCCTTAAAAAAAAAAAATTAAAATTACCATGTGACTCAGATATTCTAATTCTGGGTATTTATCTGTAGCCTACCAGGCTCCTCTGTCCATGGGATTTTCCATGCAAGAGTACTGGAGTGGGTTGCTATTTCCTTCTCCAGGGATCCTCCTGACCCAGGGATCGAACCTGGGTCTCCCGCATTGTAGGCAGAGGCTTTACCATCTGAGCCACCGGGGAAGTCACTGAAGAAAATGAAAACACTGCTTCATAAAGATATATGCACCTCCATATTTTATTGAAGTATTATTTACAATAGCCAAGATTTGGAAACCACCTCCAAATCATATGTTGTTTCCAAATGGACGGAAATAACATCCATCATGTCTATTGATGGATGAGTAGATTAAAAAAATCATATATATGTGTACATATATATGTATAATATTCAGCCATAGAAAAGAATAAAATCTTGCCATTTGAAGCTTCATGGATGGAGTTCAAAGGCATTATGCTGGATGAAATAAGTCAGAGAAAGACAAATACAGAATGATGTCTTATATGTGGAATCTTAAAAAACAAGAAGCTCATAGATATAGAAAACAGATTGGTGACTGCTATAGGTGAGGGTCGAGTGGGAAAATGGGTAAGGAGAGTTGAAACTTCCAAACTTTTAGTTATAAAATAAATAAGTCATGGAGATGTAAGGTATAGCATGTTAACTATAGTTAATAATACTATATTACCTAATTGAAAGTTACTAAAAGAGTAATTCTTAAAAGTTTTAATCACAAGGAAAAAAACTGTAACTACCTATGGTATTAGATGTTAACTAGAATTATTGTGGTGATCATTTTGCAATACATAAAAATATATCAAATCATTATGTTGTACCCTGAAACTAATATAATACTGTATGTCAGTTATACCTCAATTAAAAATAAAATTAAAAAACACACAAAATATGTAAAAACTTATACTGTATGAGCACAGTCAATTGGAAATAATGCCCCCTTAGTCAGAATTGATGCTACTTTTCATATTGGGTAAGGATATACCTATATACAGTGGCTAAATACTGTATCTCATCAGAGCTGGATCCAGACCTTGCGGGGCATGAGACATATATATAACTTGGGGGTCCTCTTTAAGAAAAAGAATAAACTATGTGTAAAAGAGAATGACTGTTAGGAAGAAAAATTAAAACAAAGTACAATTTTTTTAGAAAGCTGGTAAATATCACAAACCTCACAAAATCCAGGAAAATAGCATAACATTTTTATCAGTGAACTGCCCAACCCACTTTTATATTAATAATACTTCTTTTCCTACATTTTTGACAGCATAAACTGCATAGATTTCTTATATTTTGAGGAGTCTTCATAAATTTTGAGGGGCCTTAATAAATTCATCCATTCAGAACATCCATCTTATATGAACAAACTCATATGTTTTGTTAAAAGAGTTTACAAACAAAATAATAAAAGCAATCCTATAGTTTTGCAATGGTCCAGACAGAATCTCACAGTGGCTTGACCACTTAAAAACTTGTTTTTTCAAAATATCTACTTGAGAAGCTTTTGTATTCATTGTGTGATTTTAGTCTTTATAAATATTAATCAGGTCACTATTTTGAAAAAAATTTTTATAAAACTCTCATTAAAGTGGTGAAATTATCCATCTGAACAGAACAAAATGAAAGATCACGATGTTTATCCAAGTCAACAAATTTGTCAAATTGAAGCTGCTTTATACTTTCAAGTATTGATCATGTACATTTTTTTTTATTATTTTCATCTTCTCATCTTTATTTCATGTTTGAGAAGGTACGCACACACACCTATATATATATACCTATATATATATAATTTCTTTATCTACTTTTATTTTTATCATTTATGTTTTCTTGGCTATCTTAATTCTTTTCTTTGTCTTCAGGACATTAACCATCAGAGTTTTTGGTTCATATTGTTTTGTAATAAGATAGTTTTTGACATTTTAAAACCTTATCTCATTTTAAATTTAGTTTGATTTTTGACATTCCTTAGAATAACTCTTTCTCATATTTAATTTTTTGTATAGTTAACAGTTATGAAAAACATAAAATTAATTTAAGGCATAGCAAAAGCAGTCAAATGCATTTATCACCAAATGATTCACACTAATACTGCATCTTAGTGTACAGATGATTATGTTCAGATATGTCACTGGAATGCTTGTCTCTCAGGCCATTCCACTGCATCAGTGCCAATTTTGTGTACTGCTTTTTCTAGAAACATCAGACTGTCAAAGCAAGGTGCATCAGACACACTAAATATGTGATTCAATAGATTGGGCATGGTGAAACACAAGACCACTTACAGATGTATTTGCTGTTTGTAGTAGTACTATAGCTTTATGCTCTTTGAATATAGGAATTATGGTTGAGTTAAATTACATTTCAGGTGATCCTATCAAAAATGTAATATAGCTATAATTGCAAGCATGGCATTATTTCATGTATTTCTGACAGAAGAGAACTTACATTTTGAAGCATCTTATGATTGAAAGAATTTTCCAGACTAGCTTCTGGCTTCTTGCATTTCACACCTCGTTACCTCTTTACTCTCCATATATTTCTGGTGCCAGAGGCCGCAGGACATGGTCTATGATATAACCTCTAATCTGTACCTACATATCATGATGCCAGTTAGGTCTGTAGAATGGATGGTAACAGTATTTCTGGAAGTCATCCTTTACTGGGGCAGCAGCTGGCAATAACTTTTATGAACACATAATGTCTTCAAACCACACCAAATTACCCAACTAAATTCAAGTACATTGAATCTCCAAATCGAGTTCCCTTTAGCCATATCCAAAAAAAAATGCTCACAGACACTCCAATGACAGTCTACACAAACAGAAATATGGTGGGAAAATAGAAAAAGACAGCTATCTTAACTAGTATGGTCAGATTAACTTACTTTACAAATTTTGCACAAATATCTTACCACTTGAACCCATATCTCATCCCCCTCTCAGGCCTTGAAGGAGGCTCATGAGTGTGAAAGGCCCTATACTTAAGCCTGTGGCCCTAGGTGGGAGGTACAGATCCAATTTTATTATTTCCGATATGAATAATCAATTGTCTCAGTACATTTAATGAAAAGCCCATTTTTTTCCTTTTCTGATCTGCAGTCCTGGCTACTATATATTGAATTTCCATATAATTGGGAAGACACTCTCAGATGTGCTCACTGCATGTGGTTCTTGTTTCCCCTCATGGTTGGTTCATTTTTAAAGTTTCCTGGTCTCTTTCTATAAGCCCAATAACATAAGAAAATTATGTTTTATGCTGGATCTAATTGTTTCACAGGAAATAAGTCTCCAAGAATGTCTAATATTCCATACTGTCAGAGCAGATGCCTCTGTCCTTGGAGTTCTAAATTTTATTTTTCACTTTGAGAATGTCTGGTCATTCTCAATAGTCTATCTTAGTTACATTTTTGAAATATTATTTTATTTTTCTACATTTATTAAATATATACATCTTGTATTCTGCAGATGATAATTCCAATACTTGAAGTCTTTGAGGGTCTGATTCTAGTTATTTACTATTTCTATTGACTCGCTGGGTTCTGATTTCTCACAGTATTAGTGATTTTTTTTTTTAATTTTAAAAACTGGTTAGAAGAGTTTTTCATTTTATTTTTATATCCCAATAAGAATATTTTAAATTTTACACAGGCTTAAACTTGTTCCTGCTGATATATGGAAAGGCCAAGTCTGTACATTAGTGATTTTTGATTGTGAACATATGTTCAGTGGGGCATCTCAGGTGGCACAGTGGTAAAGAATCTGCCTGCCAATGCAGGAGCGATCCCTGGGTTGGGAAGACCCCCTGGGAGAGGAAATGGCAACCCACTCCTGTATTCTTGCTGGAAGATTCCATGGGCAGAGGAGGCTGGCAGGCTATAGTCCATGGAGTTACAGAGTCAGACACAACTGATCAACTGAACACAGTGGCACAGCACATTACTGTTGTAATTCTTTGAAGCCTGACTTAAAGGAATGGGGTTTTTCTTCCTAGAGACAATTTGAATTTGTTTCTTCTAGGTGCCTGGGAGCAGTTGCAACCAAAACAGTTCAAAACTGGTTTTTGTCTTGAAGTTTTTGAAATCAAACAGAAGTATGTATTTGGGCCACAGATTCTTGATAGTCATATTGTGGTTTCACATTTTGGTGAGAGAACACCCCTCATCACTGCTTGCCACTAAGATTGAGGCTAATGAGGAAAATTTTTTTTTTCTAGTTCACCTTACTATTGAGCTTCCCTTGTGGCTCAGCTGGTAAGAATCCACCTGCAATGCAGGAGACCTGTGTTTGATCACTGGGCTGAGAAGATCCCCTGGAGAAGGGAAAGGCTACCCAATCCAGCATTCTGGCCTACAGAATTCCATGGACTATATAGTCCATGGGGTTGCAAAGAGTTGGACATGACTGAGCGACTTTCACTTATTATTGAGGGTCTAGCTATTTGGGGATGGGATATAGCTTTATGCATGGATTTCCTATCACGGTGCCTCACAAATTATCTGTGAGCCATCATAGACAACTGTTTTTGTACATATATAATCAAAATTAATTACTAGAAAAAATGGAATTCTGCTTGGATTGTTACTGCACTATAAAATCTCTAGAAGAGTTTCCAAACACTCTCAATTTCTGTATACATCTCAACATGTATTGGCAACAGATTTTGTAAACCAATCTGCAAACTCCACTTTGAGTAGCACTTATCTTATTCATCCTACCTTTGGCAGGCCCTAAGCTTTATCTCCCATTTCCACACCCAGCCTGAACTTGTGATATAATGATTTTTTAATTGACTCATGATTTAATTATCCCAGTATTTTTAATTTGGGGTACATTAATTAACTTGTTCTGGCAAGATATGCATATCAGAGCCAACCCTCAAATATCCCACCTTTCTCAGTGGTTTCATTCCCTAAAGACTTAGTGTAGGAAGGATTTTCTTTTATTTGACCTTTCATCACCATTTTGGAACCTATAGAATTGACCAATGTCACCATCTCCACATTTATATTTGTATACTTTTAAAAATTTTATATACTTCCTATCTTATTTACTTTTACAGTAAATAAGAGCAGAGATTCACATTCTTACACACACCAAAACGTTTGATACTTTGTCTCAAAAAATCAATGAAAGGCAGACAGTGAGTGAATGCTTGTAACTTTAAAATTTAACTTAATGTCTTTTTTGTGTTTCATTTAGGGTCATCATCTACCAACGATTTGAAAGTTGTGGATCTCATATGTATATGATTTAATTTCTATTGTGTTAAGACTATTCAAATACTGGTCAATAATTTCTACTCATCAGCAAGAAATGAATTTATTGTCTAAGGATACTTAAAGGTATTTTTTTATAGGCTAATGGCTTTTCCAAAGCTCTTTTAACTATAGAGGAATAGTACCCTATTTTAAACTCCTTTTCCCACAGATTTACTCATTTTCACCTCTGACATCACATTTTAATTTTTTACAGATTTTTTGGATGTGAACCAAATTTTCTTGAAGCGTACTTCTCTTTTTCCATTAGTTCAAAGGTTTGTAGTTTTGTGGACCAAACAAATATTTCTGAAGATATTTATTATGGCTCATTAAATAGAAGTAAGATCTAAAGGTTAGCATATGATCTGGGAAGCTAAAAGTTTTGTATTATAATGCAGTTTGCCACGTGAATGTGTGACAAAGTGCTCACTAGGAAGATAGTGATTGGATATCCATCTTGTGTTAGTTTCATTTAACCAAAAAAAATATTTAAAAGTATTAATAATAATTAGTTGAACTGGGATTCCATGAAGAAGATCTCAGAGATGTGTGAACTTGGGCCTCAATTACTATAAGGGCACATGTACACATGCTAGTCCAAAGGACTGCTAAGTAGAGTGTACAAGCATCTACCCCCTTCTTAGGCAGCTCAACATCACTCAGGGCATTATTTAAACAGTCTCTGTGCTGGTTAATGAATAACCATGAGGCTGTAGCCACATATTTGAGCCTGCATTCAGTTCAGCTCAGTCACTCAGTCATGTCCAACTCTTTGCAACTCCATGGACTGCAGCATGCCAGGTCTCTCTGTCCAAGAGATTCACAAGAGGTTACTACTTACAGAGTGAAGAGGGGGACTTCCTGGGAACTGAAGACCTTCTGGGATTAAGTGCATCTGTGACCTGCACCAATCAGTGCTTTACTGTGTGTGTTAGTTGCTCAGTCATGTCTGACTCTTTGCAACCCCACAAACTGCAGCCCATCAGGCTTCTCTGTCCATGGAATTCTCTAGCAAGAATCCTGCAGTGGATGACCATTCCATTCTCCATAGGGTCTTCCCAACCTAGGGATTGAACCCTGGTCTCCTGCATCGCAGGAAGATTCTACACCATTTTGAGCTACAGGGAAGTCTTGCTACTTTATAGCTTATTTCAAGCGGCAACCTTGGGATCAAGCATGGCCAGATTTGATCCCAGGCTCCTCTTCTTGCTGAGTGCCCTGGACAAATTACTTAACTTGTGTGAATCTCAACTGTATCTCTTAAAAAATGAGGATATTTACTTCACAGGCCATGGGGTTTCCCAGGTGGCTCTAGTGGTAAAGAACCTGCCTGCCAGTGCAAGAGACTTAAGAGCCTCAGGCTCAATCCCTGGGTCTGGAAGTTTCCTTGGAGAGAAGGTAATGGCAACCCACTCCAGTATCCTTGCTTGGAAAATCCCATGGACAGAGGAACATGGCAGGCTACAGTCCACAGCGTAGCAGAGTCAGACACAACTAAAATTACTCAGCATGCACTTCACAGGCCAGTGTAAGAAATGAGATAATCTGACATTGGGTAAAGACATCCCATGCCTCTAACAGCATCAGAGTTTGCAATGGTTAAGCGCTGTACTCTAAAATGTGACTGTTCAAGTCACTGCTCTCTCACAATTACAGCTGTGTGATCTTGGACAAGTCACTTGACCTCTCTGTGCTTCAGTTTCTTCATATGTACTATTACTAATATTTTCCCCATTGGGTTATGAGGATTAAAGGAGTTAATATATGCTTGGCACATAATAAACATTTTACCTAAAAATGTTCAGTAGTTTTGGATACTTTCTAGAAGTGATTCATTTTATTTTAGGTTATATTCACATAACTGGACAGAAAGGTGGTAACAGTCTTGCCAGCTGCCAGTGAGTGTCCCGTAACTGAGGCAACACTGCCTGCCTGCGGGGAACAGGTGGTGGTAACTTACCTCTATCTAGGGTTGCTGTGGATAATCGCAAGGTAGGTCCCGATGAGAAGCTTTGGAGCCAGCAGCCAGGCTGCTTCGTTACTGACAGTCTTTGTTACTGACATTGGACAAATTAACATTTCTGACCATTTCTTCTCTTGTGACATGGGGATAATTTTTGCCTCTCTGAGTGGTGTGAGGATTAAATACAGGTAACTTACCTACAGCCCAAAGCCTGCACCAGCACAGAGAGGCAGCAGTAACGATGATTACATCAAATACATACAGCAGTTGAGTCCTTGGAGATTCTTAAGGGAGGGAAACCAGAAGGTAGCCAGAAGTGGCCCTTTTACCTGTCTGATTTCGTCCTGGAGAAGAGGAAAACAACCAATCTCTTCTCTTTGCAACGAGGTAACTATAGAGGTCTCCCCTTGGAAAGATTACCTTTTCACACTCCTCCTTGTCGCTCCTCACCGCACCGCTCCCCCCCCCCCCCCCATGCAGGCAAAGACACTGTTCCTTCGAATTTTATAATCTCATTTCTGTATGTGCGGTTTATTTGGGCTTGGTGGCGAGCCAAGGTTGGGTGGAGAGAGGCATTAAAACCTGGCAACCTGGCTCTGGATGCCTCAGGGCTCCTGCCAGCCGTCCTCGGTTAGAAACGTGCTTTTTATTTCTCTTCCCCGCAGCCTCCTGTGCAGCAGCTCATTACCACCCGCTTCAATCACCGCTGCCAGCATCTCCCCAGAACATTTCCCCCTCCCCCCGCCCCGTCTCAGGGACATTGGTCGTAGCTGACATTTAAAGGAAATAAACACCGATTTAAAAATTTACAACCATCTCCGCCTGAAGAACCCAGCAGCAATGAATAACAGAACAGTCCAGAGAAGAGCGCCTGTCGGGGCGCAGCTCCGCAAGCCCTTCCCGCCACACAATTCCCCACACCCGAGCATCACAAATCACCATTTCCAGGCACCACTTGAGGCTGCCAATTCTACTTTCGCTTAATCTCATTTTAAATCCAGCTACAGACGAGGCTCTGTCGCTGCGGCGAGGAGCGGGGCGGGGGTCAGCGGGAGGGACGCAAGGCCTAGGTCTGAAAGAAGCGCAGGGGCCCCTCGCGGTTTGGGGTCGCAGGCGGATCCCCAGAACCAATGCGGGCCGCCCAGGCTCCGAGGTGGGCGAGCCCCGAGGGGCGCGAGGCGCAGCACGCGCAGACAAAGAAGCCGGCGCCAGCACAGGGCCCCACCGCCCTTCTCCTCCGCGCCTCCTCTCAGAAAAAAAAAAAAAAAGAGGGAAATCTGAGGGCCAAAAGGAGACAATCCAGTCCTTTTGCTCCTCCAGACACCTAGGCGGGAGCGTCTCTCTCTCAGGCGTTTAAGTCCCTCAGGGCAGCTTCGTGGACTCCGTGGCCCCCGACCCCGCCCGGCGGCCCTTTAGAATGCGAACTGGGCTTCGGCGCCGGGACTCCCGAGAGGCGTGCGCCCAGCGCAGCGCGAGGTGCGGCGAGCGAGCCCGCGTGGGCGGGGGCCAGGCGGGCGCGCGCCGTGCGACGCGCGGGGGCGGGGGAGCGGCCGGGACACGTGTGGCAGCGGCGGGGGGGATTCGGCGCCCGGGGCTTTAAGAAGGTGTGGAGGGGGGCGGGAGCTTTCCCAGGCCTGGCCGAGGGGCGTCGCGCAGAGGCGGCGGCGGCGCACCGAGGCAGCGACCGTGCCGCTCCCGGCGTCCGCAGCCCGGCCCCGCGCTCCCGCGGGCCAAAGAAACTTTGGGAGCAGCGGTCTCCCGCGGAACTTCCCGGCGGGGCTCGGCGCCCGCGCCCGCTCTACTCCGGCCGCCGCCTTCTCGCATTCTCTCCGAGCGGCTCCTCGGTCCCAGTGCCTCCAAAACTGAATGAGAGAGCGGCGCTCGGGGCGCGCGGTGGCGGCGGCGGCGGCATGGAGCGCAGTTCCTGGGCCCCGCGGACTTTCCTCCTGGCGCTGTTGCTGGGGGCGACGCTGAGGGCGCGCGCGGCGGTGGGCTATTACCCCCGCTTTTCGCCATTCTTTTTCCTGTGCACTCACCACGGGGAGCTGGAAGGAGATGGGGAGCAGGGCGAGGTGCTCATTTCCCTGCACATTGCGGGCCACCCCACCTACTACGTTCCGGGACAAGAATACCATGGTAGGTACCTCAGCATCTCCGCTCTCACCGGCCAGCGCACCTTTGTACCGCTTTCCTTCTTCCCAGGGGCCATTTAAACCTGAACCGTGACAACCCTTACCTCAGCTTTGCGCTCGGAGGAGGGAGAGAAAACAAACTTAGTGGGGGAGAGAGTTGCGAGTTAGAATTTATTCACCGGTCGCCCCCCACCCCGACTCCCCACGCTCCCCTCACGCGTCTCCCCGAGAGGAGGGGGTTCTGGGCAGGGAAAGGCCAGAAAATTCGGTCCTCCTCACTCGTGGTTCTGACAGCTGACACTTGAATGAATTCGCGCCTCTTGTTTCCTTAACCCGAGTCCTTGGATTCCAGAC
Organism: Capra hircus; assembly: GCF_001704415.2. Classification (NCBI taxonomy): domain Eukaryota; kingdom Metazoa; phylum Chordata; class Mammalia; order Artiodactyla; family Bovidae; genus Capra; species Capra hircus. Next base: position 75,102,443 of record NC_030811.1, read on the forward strand.
CTTTGTCCCTGCTCTCGTTCCCCCTGCAGGGCAGCCGAGTGGCGCTAGGCTTTGCGGACCCGCCGGTGACAGATTGACGAGCCCGGGTCCGCAGCCGCCCCGCCAGTCGCCCGCCCGCCGCAAACTTCCCGCAGCTCCTCGGCCAGGGGTCCTTCTCGGTTCCTTCAGAGTAAACGGCCCTCCTGACAGGGAGCGGCTGCTTCCAGCGCTCTATTCGAAAGTGGCGTTGAAAATGTCAGGAAATGGTGTGTTTTTTTTCTAAGTCTCCTCTTATTTTAACGTGCCTTTTCTTTGTAGAACGATCCCTGTGATGTTTATTAATGATTATGTCTTTCTAATCTGCACAGCTTTAATTTCCAGGTAGGGACTGGAAGTTCCTTATCATTTAAAGATACCTTTTGAAAAAGGATCATTATGGAGCCCTTCATCAAAATTAAACATGATTGAAGAGGTACAATTTAGCTGCAAGCCATAGAATGTTGTGTAGTGCATGCATTTTTTATGTTTTAAGCTAGTTAATGGAGTATGTGGGAAAATAAGATATTGTCTATTTTCTATTATTTCCGCTGGAACTTCTGAATATTTCACTTCCATGGCGCTTTTAAGCGGCAACAGGCACTATTTAATTAGAATCTGAAGACAAAAATACTGATACCCAACCGAATAGAAACTGTTGTCTAGTGATTTCATGTTCCAGTTTCCATCTTTTGTGGGCTAACAGTTATTGGCATAGCAGGAGATAATCCACGGAGCAGCTGGCATTTCAGATAAACATGGATATAAAAATGATAAGAAACCTTAAGTTTTCTATTTAAAAAACCCTTCTTATCCGCTTTAAAATGTTTAGTCTAAATGCTTACTAGAGATTTAAAATAGTGCTTTTACAGCTTTCTTGTGGCATGGCGGCAGCCTTGTCTGTAAAGCAGAAGTCTAATTTGGTGGAATTTCAGACTTTGGAACATTAATTTTCTGTAGCTAGTCCCCTCTTTTAAAGCACTTATTGTGCTTACTCTCTTCTCAAGAGCAGTCTTATGTTTTCCTGAGTTCATGAGAATCTTTTAAGGAAAAGGACCAGCCAATATGATGGCAACTCAGACCTCACCCGAAGACCAATGGATTGAACCTGTCACTTGGTGTGAGTCTTAGTGAAGGTGTAGAGAGTCAAGGCTGGGCTAAAAGATGTGGTTGTCAGGTTGTGATAGAAGACCTGTGATAATACAAAGCCTCATTTCTGCCCCCTCTGTTTCCATATCCTTTGTAAGGTGCCAGCATATAAAACTTAAAAATACCAAAAATATGACGTAGACTTTGCTTTTACTATGAAGCTGGCAAATGTAAGTCAGCCTAAGACTGCCCATAATCACATTCTAAGTCTGAAAAGAAATAGATGATAGAGAGTAAGATTGCAGTGTAACACTTCAAGTTGCAAGTTGTGTGGGAAAGTCTCAATTTCTACCTCTTCCATCACTAGAAAAGGTAGAGAAATTTTATTGTGTAAGTCTAAGACGATCAAATCATTCTAAACTTTGTGAGTGGTTTTTGTAGGATTTTAAATTCCTGTTACCTGTTTTGTGAAATATTTAGATTTTGAAACTGGCTGTAGCTATAGGCCTTCACTAAGTTTTTCCTTGTAAAATTTTCTACAGGTAGAAGAACTGTTTAAAAATGAAATCATGCTTATACATGTCTCCTTTTCTTATAGACTTTTGGAAATTAATGTTTAAAATTAATTATGTAACATCTATTTAAGAATTGAACTGATAGTAAGAAATTTTAACCTAATATACTGTTGTAGTTAGGTTAGGTTATTTGACCATTTTTTTTTAAACTAAGAAATACAAAATATTAGCTTGAGACTTTATTTCTAATTTTTTGTCTTTAAAATGTGAGTTATGTCAGGAAAACTATCTTATCTGTGATTTACACTGAACTCAGCATTTGAGGAAATGATTTTGGGGTACAGCTGATGACTGTTACTTTTTTATCTAAAAGAATGCATTGAGACAGAGGTATTGTATATAGTGCTACCTAACACAGAACATGACTGGAGATCAGGCTGTGTCAGCTACCCTCTGAGACTTGTGTCTGTGACAGAATATGAGATGGAGAGGCAAGTATCAGAGTTCAATATTATGGGTCTCTGTATGTGTCGTATTTGTGTAAGATTTTTGTTGAAAAATCTTCTGGAAAAAAACACACAACGAAAATACAATACAAAGAATTTGAAATTTGTGTATCTAACAGAATTGTCAGATATTCCCATCTTTAAGTAGTGTATTCATCTGTTCACAGTTTTGGAAGCTCTACTAATTCTCATCACCTGATCACTTGGTACCTCTGTTGTCAGCTTCTTGTATGTTTTAAATCTGTTGTCTATGACTTTCTTGAAAGGGCATCGTTATTCACAATGAGCCGTGGTGTCTGCATGATGAGTTTAGAAACTCAGCAGTAAGAGGTTATGGTTGTATATTTAGCAAGATATGTCTATGTGTATGTATATCATGTTGAATTAGGAAAGTCTCAGGGTCGGAGCAATTTTTCCTAGAATTTCCTTTTTTTGCACAAATCTCCAAATATGGTCAGTTTCCACAGCATGGTTTCCAGGCCCATACCTTAATTTCTTTTTTTTTTTTTTTGGTAGAAAATTGCAAATGATGGGAAAATAGGAAATGGAAACCTAGATGGTCCAGTCAGGTAGCCATTCTCTTCCCCAGCCACACCTGGCAATTCACTGCTCCTTCTCCTAAGGACCAGGTCAGGATTGTGAAACAAGCAAAGATTGAGTTGATGTCTGCACCTTTTCTTTCCCCTGATAATCCCTCTTCTTCACCCCAGCTCCTTAGCCTTTTGTTTAAACCTCCTCCTCCAACCAATTTGTAGTGACTGTGACTTGTCAGTGTTTTATTCTCCCACAGTCTTAATTACAACTGTCGAGAGATGTTTTTCCCATTCTGTTTAAAAGAATTTGGGCATCATTGAGCAGACAGATAGTATATTTAGAACTAGAAAGACTTGGATAAACCTTACATCCTGTAAAAAGAAAATGCCTACTCACAGGATGGGCTTTATTCAGTCATCAGAAAGGAGAGGTCAGATATAAGAGAAAAAAAAAAAAAAAAAAACATTATCTGTGAAAGCCTAAGTAAATGAGTCTGTGAAAAGTGCCTGAGCTTCTATGAGACAATTTATCTGAATTTCTAAAAAGACTAGAATACCCATTATTACAGTGGCATAAGGTGAGGGAAATGTTCCAATACAGTGAAAAATATGCTCTAAAATATTTATTGAGGAAAAATATCTGTTTTAAGCAGAAGCGAATAGGTAATAAACCATGATGCTTTATAAAGGGGATTTGATTGTATTTTATAAATTCAGTATCACTACTGGTAGTTCTTCCGTACTACATTTTCATTCTGTTATTTATTTAATCATATTGTGGAGTGTGTGGGAAAACCAATTTCAACTGCTAAAACAGAATGTTTATGTAAAAAAGGTAAAATCAGGATAAAGTATTTAGGGTATTTTGTTGTAACCACTATTGGTATTATATTAAATGTGTTCTGGAATCAACTGGTTGCCATTTAAAAATCACCATTCAAAGGCAGTGCAATGTAATGACTTCAATTACTAGAATGATATGTATGTCAGATACAATTTTTGATAATATACTCCAGATTAAATTTCTTTCAAGGGAATGATTTTTTAAAAATTTGAATTAAATAACAATTATTTGATTTAATATTGCAGTTATTTGAATTAGCAATTATTTGAATTAATAGCAGTCTGCTATTGCTGAGGTAACTGAGTTATTGATTGGGTGAGTAAATATTTGTTCTTTATATGTCTCTGACTCTGGAATCAGCATATTTAAACTCAGAATCATTTGTCAAATGCAATTTATAAGTGAACTGCATCTGTGTCCTGCTTGTATGTAACTATGAACACCTGAACATTTTAAAGCATTTTCCTCTACTTGTCTTATATTTCATCTCGTGCTCTACAACTTATTTCAGATATGTTTTACTGATGTGATTCAAATTGTTTCTTAAATCATATAAACATTGATTTAATATATATTCCCTGTGTGAATTTCAAAAAATAGATCTTTAGAATCATAATTGAAAACATCTAATTTAGGCAGATGTTCTTACTTCAGTCATAGCACTACATTACTAGAAATTATTTAATTAGAATATTTTCCTCTAATTTTTATGAATCTTTATTTTAAACTATTATTTTTATTTTAATCAAAAATGGTAAAGAATAAAAGTTGTATCATTGTAATCATATATTTTTCATAGAACCATCTTATTCCAATAAATTTGTCTTTTCACCTTTAAAAAATGATAGGTGTTTTCACATTTTTTTCCATAAATTAGTACCATTCAAAAGATAATATCTAGAACTTATCTTTGATTTATTTTTCCCGTGCCTGGAATTGGTCAACTCTATAGATGATCTGGAAATCTTACATTATTAGTTATATAGAATATGTCGCATATTAAGCCATACTTATTCTTCCAATGACTTCAGATGACACCTTGACATTTATTGTGTCTTTAATGTTCACAAATAGTTGCTAATGCATGTATATTTGAAATATATTTCAGGTAGCCTTTACACTGGAAAAGCATAAATGAGTTACTGGTACTTTTTAAACACTGGCATTAAAAAAATCTTGTATATATTTTCACAGAAAAATATAAAGCTCTTTCTTCTTTTAAAAATTCTTTATGTCATATAAAAGTAGAGAAGAATGGATAACCCTACACTCAGTGCTTTTGGTTAGAAGGGGTAGATTCAGTGTGCAAAGAAGTGCTTTGCATTATGATTGGGTGATGACATAACACACATATGATAAAGAAAATTCATTTATCTAAATGTTTTGGCTTCAAGGATAACTTGGGTGGTTAATCCACCCCTCTCCTACCCCACTGATTTTAAAGTTATTTATAAAACAATAAAACTGTATCAATCTTATTAAACTTAAAGAAATATTAAGAACATATATTCAGAAATTGGAACTGAATTTTCAGATACGAAGATTTCTTAATGACTGCTCAAACACAAGAATGGTATATTAAAAAAAAAATACTCTTGGCTCTCAGGAAATTTCACGTGAGGTGATCTCACTTTGGTGTCTGTTGTGCAGCTTAGAGAGTAATTTTTGCCATGGTCACCTGCCATGCCCATCTCATTGAAGGCAGAGCTTCTGAAGGGTTGAATGCTGTGCCTACAGGTTAACCAATTATTTCTAACGTGCTTCTCTAAAACCACACATATTTTTCCTTTTTATTTGATGTCCTGTAGGAGCGAAGGGTAGCAGCTGGATTTGGAGTGTGTAGAAGGATCACTACAAATGTACAGATGTTGATTTGTGGCTTAAGGCAGTTCTAATTATTCAAAAAATGTAATTAGATAGTTTTTGAATGCCACAAAGAGATAGTTATAGGAATTACGAGGTTCCCAAGTAAACATTGAAAACCCAGGTTATCTTTTAATGCTAATTTAGCTTTCCTTAGAAACGTAAAACTTTGGGAAGCAAACTAAATTTCATTGATTAAAGGACTCTGAAACTATGTGAGAACTCATGAGTGTTTCAGATAGCCCCGGTTATTGGTGGATGTTGGCGCCTGTGCACCAAGGGACGTGAAGAAGGGCTGATGGTGGTTTACCAATAAGCGCTATGCCCACCTCAGAATCGGCATTCTCGGCCTTTCCTGCTCTGCCCCCGTCTCCTTCCGCCTGCATCTCACGTGCTTTCTCCCATGTCCCCTGTCTTCCTCCTATTTTTTTTTTTTTTCATTTTCTTTCTTCTTTTGCTCTTTCCCTTCACATCACAGGGCCTTGTCTTCCCTCGCCTCTTCCTTCTTCCCTGCTTCAAAACTTGATTCCTTTGCTTCTTTAATTCTTTCTCTTTCTTCCTTTCAGATTTACTGTCACTCTCTCAACCTTTCTCTCCTCTATAACATGAAAAATATTAGTATATATACAGACAGTGTGTAATTACCATGTATTTTATTCATTGGATATTTATAATAATAAAAGTGGATGAGTTGGCTCTTGTATTTCTCTAAAAAAAAAAATAGCTTCATCTTTCTGTGACATGCACTTGCCCTTTCTAAAAATCATAGGATAGTTATTCCTAATAGGAAAGTAGGTTCTTCCTCCTACACTGTAAAATCTCTTAGAAGAACTTTCAAGCCAGTAGCTGTTTAATTCTGAGTCAGCTACTTTCCCCACTGTCTGCTGTGGAGTCAAACTGCAGAATCAGAAGTCTGTGTATGGAAGCATATGTATATAAATATACACACACCATGAGGAGGAGGTACAGTTTAGGAAAACGCACACTGAATTAGCTTAACTCTAAAAGGCAGGTTGATTTGATGTCTTGAATGCTTGAGTTCATAAAGGCTTTTCTAATAAAGGGATGGACTGTTTCTATCATCACCTCAGTCACCTCAAGTTATATCCTTTACTTTCTAGTCTCTTTGCTAAGACTCCTAACAGTTGCATAGCTATGAAATAGTGATGACACCTTTCAGGGTACCTGGCACTTAACAGGTTATAAACAGGGTAGAGACCTTGGCATGAACACTAGATTGGGAGTTAGAAAGGGAGGTGTGTTGCTCTGGAGTGAGTTCCACAGTCTTTCTTCATTAAAACCTATTTTAGGGACTTTTCGTACTGGTCAAGTGACTCAAGACTCCACACTCCCGATGCAGGGAACCCTTGGTTGGATCTGTAGTCAGAAACTGGATCCTACATGCTACAACAGTATTCTTGCCTGAAAAATTCCATGGACAGAGGAGCCTGGTGGGGTACAATCCATGGGGTCATAAAGAGCCAGGCACTACTAAGCAAGATAATGGTGGTGGACGAGGAGTTCAGCAGGAACTGAAGGAAATAACTTGAGGTGACTGAGGTGATGATAGAGACCATCCCTTTACTAGAAAATGCTCTATGCAGTCAAAGTTTATACCTGAACAGCTGTATCAGCCCTGGAATACCTCTTGTGGACTTCTTGTATCATAAGAGAAATCAGTCAAGTTCTTGTTATTTGCACCTGTGTAATTCTAATTATTTCTTCTAAATGCATAAATGATCCATTTTGCATTCTCTTTTAGATTTGTCCCAATTCTTGTATTGAGCTCTGAAGTGCTCCAGTTCTCCCATAGAATTGCTTTTGGTCACATTGATGGAACTATGATATTTAGTAAGACACTTTTGATGGTACATTTTCAGAGTTTTCTTCAAGATGTACTATTAATACTTCTGCAGGTGACAAAAGACTGCATTGTATGCTAACTTTTTACTGAGGTTTTGAGAAGGTAACCTGTGCCCAACCTTCAATTTCTGGAGTTTCTTGTAATTGATAATTTATGCTAGTGAGTTTGTTTGTAAACTTTATTTCCTGTCAGTCCTATTTGTCTAAAATGCAGTATCACCAAATGTAAATCCTGTTGACACTTAAAATACTTGATGTGTGACATGATTGTGAACATGAGCTCTGCCCCAACCTTAACCTTGTTTGTTATGTCTGGCTCAGCCTCTAGGACCAAATCCAGTATTGTCATTTCTCTCTTGCTTGCTGTGTATTGACAGAGGAAACAGGCATCTCAGCCTTACCTTTGGGAACAAGTAATCTTTTTGTTTAGGCCACCTTTGTTATGAATGTTGAAATATCCTATGATCATAGTTGCAGATCTTTTCTTACTTCCTTTTTTTCATGTAAACACTTCCTGTAACCTCATCCTGCAGAAAATGTTACATGCCCAGTGTTTGTGATGGAGGAATATAAGGAAATTACTTGCTTGTAGGCCTTTTTTTTTTTGAAAGATGAGTTCATATTCCCATTCCACGCACTGATACTATTAAAAAATTTTTAGAAAGGTAATTCAGGAACTTAGGAATAAATAACAACAACATTAACAATAGCAAGTCCTAAAGAAGCCCTTAGTATGTGTCAGGTACTGATCTATTTGCTTTATGTATGTTAATTCATGTAATTTTCACAAGAACCTCATGAGGTGGGTATTGCTATCCTCCTTTTCTGGATGTAAAAACTAAGTCACAGAAAAATAAGTGTTTTGCCCAAGATCATAAAACTGTCATGCAAGAGTGCTCAGTCCGTCTTGCTTCAGAACCCGTATTTTTATCTAATATGCATTTATTTTTAGAAATGAGAATTATTTCAAGAAAGAGATAATAATAAAACATGGCAAAAGACATTTTAACAGAGGGAAAATAAGGAAAAGCGAAAGCTAATTTTGTTATTTAAAATAAAGACTGCAAAGTGAAACCAGAAAGATTATATCCATGCCAAACAAGACCAGGATTTTATAGTCCTAAATACTCCTTGACTAGAATCACCTTCCAGATAAAGCACAAAGCAAAGATATCATTTAGTTCACTGTTGACTTAAAAGAGTTAACATACGTTTAAACTATCATCATGAATAGAAATATGAGAAAGTGATTTGCAAATTTTGCTGAAATTTATTAACATTTTGATGAATGTAATTTTAGTGAAGATTTTCAAGTAAATAGGGAATTTCTTCTCTGACTTACTGTTAGAACTTGAGTAGGACATGAATATAAGAGGAAAACTGTAAATTTAGATACAGAGACATTTGAAAAGATTTTCATTGCAGTTCATCTATTTGTAACATATTTCTTTCTTTTGGAAATTCCTTCAAGTGTTACCAGTCTGTGGGTAGAGCCTGTGAAGTTGAGTGATGGGCTTCACAGTGAAAGGCCTAGTGACAGTCCAGGGCGTTGTGCAGTGTCTGACCTTGCTTGTCAGAGGTGTGCTCTCACAGTGATAGAGACACCAGTGGAATAACGAGTTGCTTTGTACTTGCCTTTGTAGGGTTATTTTTCATATGTGAATCAGATTTTTAAATACCACTTTCTATTGAGCTTTTTTGAATGAGGAGGAAAAGGGCTAAGCATCTCCTGCCCTTGTGTCCAAATTAATTCACCTCCTTCCAAGGAGGGCAGAGGTCAATTGGAGGTTTGGTGGCAACCAGGTGAGGTGACACATGAATTATGGTGGTAATACCAGTGTTTCCTGAATTGTCAACCTTATAATTTATCCTAAAGTTTGTCATCAGATCTGGACGGAGAGCCACTAACCCCTGGTGGAAGCTAAATCAGAGGGTGGAGGACAGATTCAGGCTGGGAGCTTCCTGTGTCAAACCCACAGAGGGCCTGAAGGGAGGAAGGCTTATGCTTTCACTAGGGGAGAAAAATTTGCTTCATTGGACATTAACAAAAGGACAGTAGCCTTATAAAGCTATTATCAAAAAATGTAGAGAAGGTCCACATAGAGATCATTTCCTTCCTCAGGCAGGACAGAGCAGATCATCTCTTTGTTTAGCATTCACCGGTGAGCTGTGCCGAGTTGTAGCTCTAATGGCAGATCCGTGAACCTCCAGGGTGGTGTAGGAAACCCAGAGGCTAGTTACTGGGTGACCTGACCTGATACAGGTATTAAACTGTGAATATTTCTCTCAAAGAGGCAGACACTTCATTCCAAATGAATCGTGAAGCATTTTAAACATACAGAAAACTATAATAAATTAAAATTTAAGATTGGTATCACTAATGAGTACCCAAGGGATACCTATTTGTATCCGTTGAAGTAAAATGCAAATGCTCTGGAGATCAAGCTCTTCACAATTGTTAAAATAATACTTAATTGATTTGACCCACATTGCTGAGTGATTTTTGTATGTCTAGACAAGTTTGTCCTGTCTCAGCTATGCCAGGGATTCCCACATATTTCTACAATATAATGAAAAACATGGAAGCTCCGCAAACATGAAAGAGGAGGAAATCTTGAGTGAGGTACAGGCTTGGTTGTCATCTTATAGAAACAACTGGTAAAAAACAAAGTTCATTGCTTTGGTTAATTAAAGACAGATATTTCCAGTGAATAAGAAGAATGTTTCTTCTTAAAAGTATTTGTCAGTAAAAGATTTATATTGGAATTTAGGTTGGCTATTGAAATATTACCAAATAAAATTATTTCTTAAGCTTTTATTTTGGTTACAATAGATTTAAACCTTTATTTTTACTTATGTTGTGACATGGACCCATGTGAAGATTATAAGTTTTACTATGAGCCACCACAGAGCTGTAAAGTTTGGAGAAGGGCAGGTGTGCCAGAGTACCCTGGCTGCCAGCCACAGAAACTAGTTCTGGCTAACGTGGGCTAAAGGAATTCATTAATAGGAAGCGGTTTAGAATGGAAGGAAAATCCAGACATTAGACTTAGAAATGATGATAGAGTATCATGGAAAAGGGAGTCAACTGCTAAAGGAATCATGGTGTAAGAGTCATGATTTTCTGACTTTTTAAGACTTTATCCACCCCTCACCCCCATTTTCAGGCTTTTCTGGCCCCACAGCTTGGATGAAACCTCTCCAACTCCTTTGCTTTCTTGTTGTCAATGAATTCTAATTCCTGGGACCACAAGTTTCATTGACTGACCTGGGCTATGGCCATCCCACTGAGATAGATGTTAAGATCAGAGGGGTATCTCTTTCTGAAGGAAAATTCACGCTCTGTTACCCCAAAGAAGGAGAAATGAGTGTAAGGCAAGCAGAAACAACAGATGAGTGCCACAATATTCACGATACATGGTTAAGGGGAGGAAAAAAGTGTAAAATGACCTCTGGGAAAGAAAGTATTGACACAGGTCATATGGAGAAGCAGTGTTCTCTGGGGTCCTATTGCATTCTTCATTATATGTGAAGATTTTAGTGGTGTTTTGAGGGCAAGCGTTGAAGGGCGAATTATCTTTTTATTATGGATATAGATCCAACCTAAAAGTGACTTACCATGCTTTTGTGTTCTTATAAAAGTGTCTGATTCTCTTTTCAAAGCTGCACACTTCAATACAGACTGCCTATCCTTGTACATGAAAACCAGATTCTCTGAGATGTGTACACTTTTCTCTCTACCTCAGTCCCTGAAGGATCTTAGATTCAGTGATCTGTAAGGGAATATTGAAGGTAAATTAATGAGTACATGCCTCTGCCTTCATGCATTGCTGTAGACAAACCATCCCAATATTCACTAAGAAGATGTGAAAATGTCTCCGTCTTCTTTCGCCCTTTATTCTTCTCCTCCTTCGCTCTGTGGTATTGGGGCACCCAGGGCTCTGTCCTTTCTCCTTTTTTCTTTTTCATCTGCCCTATCTCCCCAAAGATGCCATCCGTTATGACGCTTTAAGTGCCACCTGTATGTTGGTGACTCTTTCCTGACTTCCTGAATTCCTCGCTCTTACACCCCAGTCAGTATCTCCACTTGGATGTCTACTGGCATCTCAAACTTAATATACCCCCAAATGAGCTGCTTATTTCCCCTAACCCTGCCACCCCCAGAGTAGCTCCTCTTCGAGTCTCCTCATCTCCTTTTTTGCCAGCTGAGTCACAATAGTTGTTCAGTCCCCAAAATGTTCTTTCCCTAACATTCCACATCTGGTCCCAAGTCCAGCTTTACGTTAATACACACCCAGAATCTGCCGTGGCCACCACCTCCTCACACCTGGATTACAGCGGGCTGCTGATCACTTCTCCTGCTTCAATGCTTGTCACCTTCATTCTAGTCTTAACACAGCAGCCAGAGTGATTCGGTTCAAACCAACCCTCTGCTCCACACCTAGGACAACCATCCAATCCACCAAGTTGCCTGGAACAGTGGGTCTGCCTCTGTTTTCCCAACAATATTGCCTGAATTTGAAAGATAAAATCTTTTGTAATTCTATCCATCCTTTTTGTTGTTCCCCTTCTTCCTGAGAAAAAGAGAAAATCCTTGGCATGGCGTTGAAGGCCCATAGCACCTGGCCCCATTGTAACTTTTCTGAACTCATATCTTACTAACTTTCCTCTTACTCTTCCTCTGAAATTATGCAGGCTTCTTTTTTGTTCCTCAAACACATAAAGGGCTCAGTTCTGTCTCAGAACCTTGGCACTGTCTGTTCCCCTTTCTAGCATGCAGTTCCCCAGATAGCCCCATGCTCCCTCCCTTCCTAATTCACATGTGTCTTCAAACATCCCCTTTTCACTGAGTTTCTCCCTGTCTATAGTCTTTAAAGCTTAGTCTCCCCATGCCACCCAGTATTCCGTATCCCTGTAGACTGCTTTATTTTCCTTCATAGGTGTTATCATCACCTATGTAGTTTACTCTTTACCTTGTTTGCTTTCTGGAACCCTCAGAATAATGCCTTTAAGTTCCAGCAAGGCAGGGATTTTTGTCTGTTTTGTTTGCTGCTCTGTTTCCTGTGCCTAGGATAGTGGCTAGCTTACAGCAGCCATGTAAAACATTTTGATATAATGAATTAATGAGCAAAAATAGGACTTGAGAACCCCGTCTAACTTCAGTTATGTTTAAAATTGTTATGTGAAAGTGATATTCAAAATAATCAAGAGGAAAATTTATAAAAAATGGATTTGTGAGTACAATTTGGCCTTTTGAATCCGTGATAACAGTGTTTTAAAAAATGTAAAAACCATGTTTCTACTTTCCCACCCTCCAAACTTGCAATATTCTCATGACTTTTCTGAGACTATGCAACTCTATTTATAGTAGTCTGTTGGATTGGCTTTGCTTTAACTATATGTTAGCATATCCAAAAAAGTTCTCATAGCAATTAGTGACTACAATTATTAATAGAAACTATAATAGACTTGAAGCTCTTATTCCCAGAAGCTCCTCTGTGCTGCACCATAAATAAATTTGAAGCAATTTTGATGAATGGGTAGATAGTTTGCATTTAAATTTTCATCTGAATGGGAATAAATAATGGGCAGAAAAGAGACCGAAATAGCTTGGCTTTGTACTCAACAGATACGTAGGAATCTTAAAGAAAACACACAAAAAAAGGAAACAAAAGATTTCATCTTTGAAGAGAACTCTATTTGGGCAGTGATGAATATATGAAGGGAACAACAGCTTAGAATTCTGGCTCTTCATTACATTTGATTTATTGATACCTTGTAAGTTGAGAGCATCAGAGGTTCCAAACATGAATTACGGATTTCAACATGAATGTTGCCAGAAGCTGTTAGTGAGAATCGCTTCCTCTTATAGATAAGATTGAAGATTCTTTCCCCCACTCTATTTCTGGTATATGTGGGTACTTTACTTTATAAAGTATCCTTTGAAGTCAGGAATAGGAATTTATGGTTGTGGATGGCACACGAACTGGTTCATTCTGGACTTTGCACTTTCAAGCTTTGTGGCCTTGAGCAAGTGATCTCACCTCTCTGTGTCTCAGTTTTCCCCTCTGAAAAATAGCAGTGATGATAATACCCGGCTCATGGGTTTGTTATGAAACTTCAATGAGAGAGTTCATATAAAGAGCAACACAGTACCTGGCACAGAAAATAATGTTAAGCATTACTGTTGTCATGCACTTGCTGCCACTCTTTTTCCTGTGAGTAAACAGATCTATATTGATGGAAATAGGATTTGTAACCTTTTTTTCTCTTAGCGTTATGCACTCATTTTATTGATATTTTTCAAAATATATATAATTCTAAGATAGGCATAATACTTTATTGAATGGCTGTACATAATTTATAAATTTATAAATCGTTGACATTTTTGTCATTTTCATTTTGTTTTCAGGATTCTAAACACTATGGTGAATATTTTTATACATCTTTCTAAATTTGGCACAATTCTTCCCCTCCTCCACTCCGGTTGTGGTTTTATTTTCATTTTTGTCATGAATTTTTATTTGTAGATTATGTTAGTAAATTTATGAAAACATATATTTTTGTTTCTTTTGTTCTCTCATATTGCTTTTGTGCTTGGGGAGTCTTCCTACTCAGAGACAAGATAAATATTTGCATAAATATTTTCCTTATCCTATTTTAAATTATGGATTATCATAACTCTGTGCATTGTTAGTGCATTGATTTCATTTGTTTATGTTTCTTTTCTTGTGGGGCAAGTGGATCCCCTAGAACCGCAAAGGACTCTTAGTTGATACAGTAACATTCTGCCATTACCTGGTTTGTCTTAGCCACTATTCAAAATGCTTTTGAAAAAGCTGTCCCATATACTATGTGTATTGAATTATTGCTACTGACCACGGTTGTGGCATGCAAATGTCAGGTGCCTTTACTTAAGCCTTTCAGGGAACCTTTGCTTTTTTTCAGCAGGATTTAGCTTACTTTCCTGCACAGAATTCTTTTTGGGATTCTAATATTGTCAACTGTGGGATCATGGAATCAGAAATTGCTGACATCAGGAACTACTCTTTTGCTGATGGTATCTTTTTTGAGTGCCAATCAAAAGTATTTCTATCCGGTCTTGTATGACATGTATATTATCTTGTGCCTACGTATATTAGCAGTGTATGAAGTATCTACCTTCTTTTTTAACAAAGAAATGTTAATAAACCAGAAGTGCCCACATATGAAATGCAAAATATGTAAGTTTCTTGTTCTTTCTAATTTAGCTCTCAAGCTACTTCTGTTACTCTCAGGCTTCATTTTTTCTTTTTTTGTCGGGGTACGCTTCTGTCTGACAGCGATGCTGTATCTCATCATGGGCTTCTTTCTCCCTAAATCTAGTGGTGTTAAACTTCAGGAATCCATAGTGGATGACTGCCCCCTCCATTCTAAACAGAAATCAGGTGACTGCCGCCAGCAGTCGTGACATGGAATCTTCCTATACCTTACCTGCATTCCAGTCCTGTCAGTGCATTTCGGGGAGATAATACCACACCTCTTTGCCCTGTAATTCTAGGCAATACTCAGTGGGAAAATTTAGCAGATTAAGTTATGTGAACCAGTGAAATCCTCTTTGAGATGGTCCTCAAGACTGAATCCTTGCAGCGTGAGAGAGGAAAGTATCTCTAAATCTAATCTCTTGCTTATAAGCAGTCATATGTTTTGCCTGGAAATGTATATTCAGACAGGAATGGGATCAAGCTATACCTACCAGTTGGCTTTTTTCACTCAGCTTATATTTTCAGTATCATGCAATAATTGCAGAGCTTCATCTTTGTTTAGTGACTACATAGTATTATATTGTATGGATGTATACAAATATAAGTTGACATGCTGACATACAGCATGGCTTTGAACTGCTTGGGTCCACTTATATGAGGATTTTTTCAATAAGTATAGTATGTACTGCTGTACCATGTGTTCTGAGGCTGGTTAAATCTACAGATACAGAACCATGGATATAGCAGACCAAGTATAAAGTTATGTGTGGATTTTCAACTGAGTAGGGAGTAGGTGCCCCAACCCCTTGTTGTTCAAGGGTCAACTGTAGAAGGGTCAGCTGGAAAAGACTCTTGAGAGTCCCTTGGACAGCAGGGAGATCAAACCAGTCAATCCTAAAGGAAATCAACTGTGAATATTCATTGGAAGGACTGACGCTGAAATGGAAACTCTAATACTTCGGCCACCTGATGTGAAGAGCTAACTCATTGGAAAAGAACCCTGATGCTGGGGAAAATAGAGGGTAGAAGGAGAATGGGGCAACAGAGGATGAAATGGTTGGATGGTGTCACCAACTCAATGGACATGAGTTTGAGCAAACTCAGGGAGATAGTGAAGGACAGGGAAGCCTGGCATGCTGTAGTCAGTGTGGTTGCACAGATTTGGACATGACAGAGACTGAACAACAACAGCAGCTGTTTTTAATTCCCTCTAATATTATACTCAAGTTTAGGATAATAAATACAAAATTGCAAGAGTCTTTTTTTAATTCATGTTTATCACTCACTGATGTGCAAATATTCTCAACAGTGTAAATAACTAAAGCTGATATTTCTGTTTCAAAATCTATTAAGACCACTAAAATACTAATACCTACTGTCAAATTGTTCTCCAAAAAGATTATATTAGTTTACACATTGTCCAGCAACCTATCTGCACACACACACACACACCCCAGTACTCAGTGATAGTTATTTTTAGTATTCACTAAACTATCTGTTTGAAAAAGAGTATTTTTAAATTATTTTATTTTTGTTTCTTTGATTATTAGAGGGGTAGAAGACTTTTGTACGTCTCATAATTGATTGTATATGTGATCCTTTGTGTGTATCTTTAGATCCTTTACTCATTTTTCTATTTTAAAGTTCCCCCTTTTCATATTGGTTTGAAGAAATCTTTATTAATGTTAGTCATCCTTTGTAATAAATGTTACAAGTATTTTTCCCCAGTTTGTTCTTTATCTTTTGATTTTTATGTAGTTAAACCAATCGGTTGTCTTCTCTTTTCAGAGAGGAATGACAGGTGCGATCTCTGGAATCAGACATACCTGAATTGTAGTCCTGACTCTGTTACTTTGTTTTAATAGTTAATTCTCATTATATGTGATAGTTTTATTCTATAACATCTCTGGGAACACTGAATTAAATACTGAACTGTGGTTCCTAGAAGAAATAGAGAGTTAGATTCCTGTGAACTTCTGGTCACATTTTCATAACAGATCAATACATGTTCTATGTTTGTCTCTGTTTAAAGACACCTTATTGAATATACATTGCTGATTCGTTAACATTGAACTCATGGCCAGTGGTACTATAATTCACACAAACGTATTTTCTCTGTTAGATGCGTCACAGCCTTCTTGCTCTTAGGAACACTAGGCAGCACTCCAGCACTGTGTGTGTGTGTGTGTGGGGGTGCATTTTCAGCAGCGAAATCACCAACAAAAAGCACAAAAATATGAAAATGAGGCTAAATAGAACTTGAAAAGGATACTTGTTTACAGTATGGGAGTTGAAATAAAAAAGGCAGACACTTGCCTTGTTCAGCTGGCACTGTGCATGTTAGGCGACTCAAATATTTTGCACTCTGTGCATGTGAATGACTGTGAAAGTGCCATAAGTATTGCTTTTGGAGTTACAAGTAAATTTTAGAGGGCAGGTGAATTAACAAACATGGAATCTGTGAATAATGAAGGTGGATTGTATACACTGCTGTGAAAGCTACTTAACACTTCTAAGTCCCATTTCATTATATGTAAAAGGAAGACTTACATTGTGACATGACATAGTGAGATATATTTGGTATATAATAAGCTGGTAAATGATAGCTGTAATCAGTATTGTATGATTTCATCCTTTAGTGTCATGCATACAAAACCTTCCTGAACCCTCAGATTATGAAAACACTCTTATATTCTCTCTTAGTCATTTTGTTTTTGCATTTAATTCTCAAATAAGTTGGACTTCTTTCATGTCTGGGAAGTATGGTACTGATATAATGTTTTTCTATGTGTTCTGTCAGTTTCCTCACTACCATTCCTTGAACAGAACATTTTCCTCCTACTGATTCTCTTTTTTTAACCACTAATTCTTAAGTATTTTATTCTATAGTGCAAGTGATCTTTTACAGTACATCTTCTAATTGACCATTTCTAGTATATAGGAACGCTATTGATTTTTTTTTTTTTTTTATTTTTTTAAATTTTTTTTTTTTTAAATTTAAAATCTTTAATTCTTACATGCGTGTAGGTGTTCTGTTGAGCTCTCTGAATGTTTTTACCAATATTTGGAAAGGTCAATTTTCTTCCATTTTTAGGAGGCACTTTTACAGCACTTGAAAAGTGAATAAGAAAGGATGGAGGAAGAAGACAAATTGCATACGAACCAAGAAGGGGTAAAAACAACCTAATTTTACATCTTGCTAGAAAAAAAGGAAAACAACAGAATGGGAAAGAGTAGCGATCTCTTCAAGAAAACTAGAGATACCAAGGGAAGATTTCATGCAAAGATGGGCACAATAAAGGCCAGAAATGGTATAGACCTAACAGAAGCAGAAGGTATTAAGAAGACGTGGCAAGAATACACAGAAGAACTGTACAAAAAAGATCTTCATGACCCAGATAATCACGATGGTGTGATCACTCACCTAGAGTCAGATATGCTGGAATGTGAAGTCAAGTGGACCTTAGGAAGCATCCCTACGAACAAAGCTAGTGGAGGTGATGGAATTCCAGCTGAGATATTTCAAATCCTGAAAGATGATGCTGTGAAAGTGCTGCACTCAATATACCAGCAAATTTGGAAAACTCAGCAGTGGTCACAGGACTGGAAAAGGTCAGTTTTCATTCCAATCCCAAAGAAAGGCAATGCCAAAGAATGCTCAAACTACCACACAATTGCACTCATCTCACATGCTAGTAAAGTAATGCTCAAAATTCTCCAAGGCAGTCTTTAACAGTATGTGAACCATGAACTTCCAGATGTTCAAGCTGTATTTAGAAAGGGCAGAGAAACCAGAGATCAAATTGCCAACAGCCACTGGCTCTTCGAAAAAGCAAGAGAGTTCCAGAAAACATCTGTTTTATTGACTATGCCAAAGTCTTAGACTGTGTGGATCACAACAAACTGTGGAAAATTCAGAAAGAGATGGGAATCCCAGACCACTTGACCTGCACCTGAGAAATCTGTATGCAGGTCAGGAAGCAACAGTTAGAACTGGACATGGAACAACAGACTGGTTCTAAATAGGAAAAGGAGTACATCAAGTCTGTATATTGTCACCCTGCTTATTTAACTTATATGCAGAGAACATCATGAGAAACGCTGGGCTGGATGAAGCGCAAGCTGGAATCAAGATTGCCAGGAGAAATATCAATAACCTCAGATATGCAGATGACATGACCCTTATGGCAGAAAGTGAAGAAGAACTAAAGAGCCTCTTGATGAATGTGAAAGAGGAGAGTGAAAAAGTTGGCTTAAAACTCATCGTTCAGAAAACTAAGATCAAGGCATCTAGTCCCATCACCTCATGGCAAGAGATGCAGAAGCAATGGAAACAGTGTCAGACTTTGGGGGCTCCAAAATCACTGCAGGTGGTGACTGCAGCCATGAAATTATACGATGTTTGCTTCTTGGAAGAAAACTTATGAGCAACCTAGACAGCACGTTAAAAAGCAGAGACATTACTTTGCCAGCAAAGGTCTGTCTAGTCAAGGCTATGGTTTTTCCAGTAATCATGTATGGATGTAAGAGTTGGATTATAAAGAAAGCTGAGTGCCAAAGAATTGGTGCATTTGAACTGTGGTGTTGTAGAATCTTGAGAGTCCCTTGGACAGCAAGGAGATCCAACCAGTCCATCCGAATGGAAATCAGTCCTGAATATTCATTGGAAGGACTGATGCTGAAACTCCAATACTTTGGCCACCTGATGTGAAGGGTTGACTCATTGGAAAAGACCCTGATGCTAGGAAAGATTGAAGGTGGGAGAAGGGGACGACAGAGGATGAAATGGTTAGATGGCATCACCGACTCAAAGGACATGAGTTTAAGTAAACTCAGGGAGTTGATGGATAGGGAGGCCTGGTGTGCTGCAGTCCGTGGGGTTGCAAATGATCGGACACAACTGAGCGACTGAACTGTACTGGAAAAAAAAGTATTTCCAACAGGTAATTGGGGCCTTACAAATAGCTGTGAAAAAAGAAGCAAAAAGCAAAGGAGAAAAGGAAAGATATACCCCCTTTGAATGCAGAGCTCCAAAGAATAGCGAGTTGAGATAAGAAAGCCTTTCTTAGTGATCAGTGCAAAGAAATAGAGGGAAACAATAGAATGGGAAAGACTAGAGATACCAGAAAATTAGAGATACCAAGGGAAGATTTCATGCAAAGATGAGCTCAATAAAGGACAAAAATGGTATGGATCTAACAGAAACGGAAGATAGTAAGAAAAGGTGGCAAGAATACACAGAAGAACTGTACGAAAAAGAGTTTCATGACCCAGATAATCATGATGGTGTGATCACTCACCTAGAGCCAGACATCCTGGAATGTGAAGTCAAGTGGGCCTTAGGAAGCAGCCCTACAAACAAAGCTAGTGGAGGTGATGGAATTCCAGTTGAGCTCTTTCAAATCCTGAAAGATGATGCTGTGAAAGTGCTGCACTCAGTATGCCAGCAAATTTGGAAAACTCAGCAGTGGCCACAGGACTGGAAAAGGTCAGTTTTCATTCTAATCCCAAAGAAAGGCAATGCCAAAGAATGCTCAAACTACCACACATTTGACTCATTTCACAGTAGTTTTCTGCTGGGACATCTGAGAATGGGGCCAGCCACTCATTGCTATCACATAATGGATTCCTCTGTTCCTCCTCAGTTATTTCTCACAGGGTACCAGCTCGTCCTCAGTAGTGAGTGAGTGCTGGTGCCTGAGATCTGGATGTGAAACCAGCCCATAAAAGGCAGTCAGCTTGTTGCCACATAGACATAATACATATTAATATTGGTGACATATACTTACATTTTTAAAAGAAATAAAACAGCAGTGATACTGAAAACCTTTCTTTTCCCTCAACTAATGGTACTCCAACCCACAACCCACCTGAGCAGCCTAGGGATAGCCAGTGTACTCAAGTGGGCTTGTAGCCATAAGGTTATTTTGATAACAACAAAAAAAGAGATAATGTCTATGAAAAGTCCTAACCTAGATAACCAGTGATGTGAACTTCTTTTAATCCTTTATCTGCTTATTCACTGGGGATTAAATACTGGCTTTACTTACTTGAGAGGGTGACAAATCGTTATGTGGAAATGTTTTGTAATTTGTAAAGTGATACAAAATGTAGGGCAATGTTGCTGTTACCATCATTAATACCATCAGTATCATCATCATCATCTAGTTTTAAGATCACGAGGAATGTTGGGCTGGAGGAAGCACAAGCTGGAATTAAGATTGCTGGGAGAAGTATCAATAACCTCAGATATGTGGGTGACACCACCCTTACAGTAGAAAGTGAAGAACTAAGGAGCCTCTTGATGAAAGTGAAAGAGGAGAGTGAAAAAGTTGGCTTAAAGCTCAACAGTCAGAAAACGAAGATCATGGCATCCATCCGGTCCCATCACTTCATGGCAAATAGATGGGGAAACAGTGGAAACAGTGACAGACTTTATTTTTCTGGGCTCCAAAATCACTGCAAATGGTGATTGTAGCCATGAAATTAAAAGATGCTTACTCCTTGGAAGGAAAGTTATGACCAACCTAGACAGCATATTAAAAAGCAGAGACATTACTTTGCCAATGAAGGTCTGTCTAGTCAAGGCTATGGTTTTTCCAATGGTCATTTATGGATGTGAGAGTTGGACTATAAAGAAAGCTGAGCGCCGAAGAATTGATGCTTCTGAACTGTGGTGTTGGAGAAGACTCTTGAGAGTTCCTTGGACTGCAAAGAGATCCAACCAGTCCACCCTAAAGGAGATCAGTCCTGGGTGTTCATTGGAAGGACTGGTGTTGAAGCTGAAACTCCAGTACTTTGGCCACCTGATGTGAAGAGCTGACTCATTGGAAAAGACCCTGATGCTGGGAAAGATTGAGGGCAGGAGGAGAAGGGGACGGCGGAGGATGAGATGGCTGGATGGCATCACCGACTCGATGGACATGAGTTTGAGTGAACTCCGGGAGTTGGTGATGGACAGGGAGGTCTGTGATTCACGGGATCGCAAAGAGTCGGACACGACTGAGCTACTGAACTGAACTGAACTGATGGAGGAAACTCAGGGTGGGAAGAGGGAATAAAGCAAGACAGAGGAAAGAGAAGGAGCAGAGAGAGAGAGAGACATAACAAAAAAGAGAATGGGGAGGGAAGAAAAAAGATGCAAACAGAAGGAGAGGGAGAGAGGGAAAGAATATCCTGCATAAGGCAGCTGCAGCGTCTCTCAGTCTTCAGGTTGTCTTACTATTGCCATCACTGGCTGGCTTCTGCCACTGGCCCTCTGTGTTTCTGTCTCTAACCTACCTGAAAATACACTTTTTCTTAGCCTTACCCCATTCTCTTCCCTGGTTTAGGGTATTATGACCTTAGAAATTTTATATTATTGCTGATTTTGCCTCATTTTCACAGATGCATTCAGAAGTTTTTCTATCATCTAATCATAGTAGTTTTCTTTATTATAAAAATGGAGTTATAAATTTTTATTCTAATTAACTTTCTATCCTTTCTGGTTAGATTACCATTTTAAAATGCATTCTGTGACGTTCAGACTAATTTTTAGTTGTCCTGTTATATTTTGGTAGTGGAAGACTCATGAATTCATTAGTCCATCTATCATATACACACACACATACACGGATACTTATGATGACTTCTGAAAGGAGTATTTTGAAGACATCTGCCTTGAAATATCTTTTAGGAGATGTCCTCTTTTCTCCTTTGTGTTTCTGTGAACATTTTGTGTTCTCCAGAGCTAAAATCTCCTAGTGGTGAGGTGCCTCAGGGCAGTGACTGTGGCAGACCACCTGTTTGTGGCACAGAGCTGGCTGTCAGTAGAGGCACATCACACTTGGTGGTGGCTGGAAAGGCAAATAAGGAGCGTAAGGAACAAAGAGAGGGAAGCAGCTGGGAAAGATGGGAATGGGAATGTGACAATAGAAAGGAAAGGGTCTGGTAAGTTGTAAAAGGGGTGTGTGTGTGTGTGTGTGTGTGGTAAGTTGTAAAAGGGTGTGTGTGTGTGTGTGTGTGTGTGTGTGTGTGTGTGTGTTGAGGTCAATGTATGGGATGGAGTTCAGGGAGTAAGGGCCATTACAAGGCATGGAGGGAGCCAGTATGTATTTTGGAAGTTGGGATGAAGGTCTTTTCATTTTGTCAGCGATTTTCTTTGTGATGCATAAGCTTTTAAGTTTAATTAGAGCCCATTTGTTTATTTTTACTTTTGTTTCTTTTGCTTTAGGAGATGGATCCAAAAAATGTTATGATTTATGTCAAAGAGTGTAAAATAAGAACTTTAATTTTGTTGTGATGGAAAGAGAGATAAGAGAGACCCTTTCTAGATAGATGTGTTTCAGGAACTCAGAACTTAAATGCTACTGTTATTAAAAAGTAGCTAATATTTACTCCATGCTTCTTACTTATAGGTACTTTGTTAAGTACTTTATTTACATTGTCCCATTTAACTTTCACAACTCTGTGAAATGATACTCTTATATACATTTTACAGGAGAGACTGAGGCATGAAGGTCATAGAGCTATTAAGTGGGAGAGCAGACTTCGAATCCCTGAGGATGATTTCTGGAGCTTGGAATCACAATCATGAATTGCTTTTGATATATATGTCTTAAAGCAAAGTTAAAACAACAGCCCCCAGAAAGTAGTTCAGCAGCATCTTATTTTTATGTTTGCTTTGCTCTTGTGCTTACAAAAACTGCACCATTTTCCACCATGCATGAGTGAATTACCTGGCACCTAGTAAATGCATTACCCAATCAGCTATTAGATTTTCTTTTCTATTTTTGATCTCATCTTGACCATTTTCTGTTTATTACCTGCTAGAAGAATATAAATGATAGAAAAAAGTGTGGGTGGAGACATAAATTTATCAGTTTGTGATTTCTGAGCTGCAGTTTAGTTGCTCAATAGGTAACACAAAAATATTTAGATCAAAATATTTCTTAGATAGCTATTGTCAATTATATATTTTAAAGATAAATTTTGAGTTCCTAATCCCAGGGATGGGAAAGCCTGGTGGGCTGCTGCCTATGGGATCACGCAGAGTCGGACATGACTGAAGCAACTTTGCAGCAGCAGCAGCAACACTTAAAATATATTGAATAGATACGGTTTTGGGGGGAAAATGGGTTGGTTCTTTTTGAGGACCTGGAACAGTTATAGAATATCTTTCTTCTGTATTATCTCAAAAATTATCATGTGTTTATCTTAGAACACAGTTCTCAATTAGCTGAGAACACAGCAGTCTATAAACAGACATGTATTCTATCTTGTATTTCCTGTACAAACAACATTTTAAATTCCCCTGTTCATTAGCACTTTGCTGACCAAACATGTAGTCCATATTCATGGTTAAAGAAATTCATCTGCCCTAACAATTTACATATCCCTCTTGTGTTCACTTTCCTTTAAAATACCAGCCATCTATAAAAGCTTACCCAGCTTGTTAGTGATTTCTAAAGAGTAAAATCAACTTATATTTGAGGAAGGCAGTACCGTTCTAGCAGTACCGTTTATGAGTTACATTGGCGCTACTGTTTCTAATCTTTGGAAAACAACTTACAATACTTTATATACACACACACAAGGATTTTGGGCCAGATCAGAGTATTAACTTCACTTATTCATAAGAATCTTTACAGTATACACGCACATATGCATATATTGAGACATTCTCATGCACAAATTTAAGTGAAGATAGGTAGGGACATTTAATATATGCTTTAGTTTTTTGTTAGCACTTGGTCACTCTGGTTCTGCTTTCGGAACTAGTTTTATTTAGAGAAGATTCTACTGTTTTATTAATTGATTTAATCATTTACTCATCTAATACACCAGAAACTTTGCAGCCTTATGGAGATTATAGCGAAGATGAGGGAGTCAGAAAAAGTGAAAATAGGTAAATAAAAATACATTAGATGAGAAGAATAAAACTAAGGAAAAGAAAAGGCAGAGAAGGGGGTTAAGGAACATCTGAAGGTGGGGTGTGAGGAGGAAGGCTTTCCCTGAGAAGCTGACTTTTGAGTAAAAGCTTGAAGGAGATGAGGGTGCGACCTCTGCATCTATAAAGAGGAAGAGCTTTCCAGGCAGAAGCAACAGTAAACATATAGGAGCCTGCCTCTGTATTAGAGTCACAGAAAGGGTAGATAGTGTGTCTGGGCCCCAGATAGTAGAGGGAGGTTAGGAAAATGAGGGAAGGACAGGGCAGATACTGTACAGTTTCATGGGCTTTTGTAAGGACTTCAATGTAAGGAAATCTTTTGGAGGGTTTTGAATGAATGAGCAACACCATCTAATTTCTTCCTTTCGAAAGGATCATTCTGGGCTGCTGAATTGAGAATGAACAGCTGAGGGGTAGGAATGGAAGCAGGGACCAGTTGGGACGCTACAATAGTAGAGCTGGCAAATGATGAGTGGGACCAGAGTAGTACCAGCGTTTAATTTACTGAGAATAGCTTGTGGGAGATATAGATAGACAAGAGAAGGAGAGAGAGGCAGATAGAGATTGGGGGAGAGGATGGGCATATCAGGATGGCTTTAGGAGTTCTGCCTTGAGTGACTTGGGGGGAATGGAGTTGTCATTTATGAGACAGGGAATATTTCAGAAAAAGGAGGTTTGGGCATTGTATCAGGAACTCAGCTTAGGATATGTTAAGTTTGAGGGATCTGTGGACACACATGTAAGGATTCTAGTAGGCAGTAGGATGCAGAAGTGGAATTCAGGGAAGAGATGCTGGAAATGTAAATATGGGTGCCATCTGCACGTAAATGAAATCATTTATTAGTTATTAGTGTGCTTTGAACATATCCATGGGAATTCCCTCTCGGTATCCTGTGACATGTAAATTTTCTTTAAACTTCCAGAAAATCAGTCAATCAGCCCATGGATCTTAGTATCTCGTCAAAATAGTGGAAGCCATGTACCACATCTTCACAAGGTTTTGAAAGTTTCAGAAACAGTGACTGGCGCTGTGTCCTGTTTATGACAGAAGGACTGATGTCCTCGATAAATTGCCAGTGAAAAGTGACGTATTCTTAGGGGAGGGCAATGCTCATTGACTGCTTAAACCATGGACACTGCTGGGTGCATCATGCGCATTATCTTGATTTAGTTAATCCTTTTGTGAACACGGTGCAGTAGGTACTATTCTATCCATTGTGTGAATGAGCACCTGGGGCACAAATGGCTTAAATTGCTCTCCTGGGCCACATCAGTAGAGCCAGTAAATGTAGGAGTTAGGCATCAAATGGCCCTCTGGGGCCTCACAAAACACATTGTATTCTTAGTGTGTGTAGGTCAGGAGAGCAGCATTTAGGAGCTGTGGGGTCTTCCTAAGCGAGTCTGAAAGGGTCCAATTCTGTTCTGGTGCTTGACCAATGTGTGTATCTAGCGTTGCCAAAGGGACAGCTGGGCTGGGCTATATGTTATTATCCTTTAGAATATTACTAATGCTTTTCCAAATCCACATTAAGGTACATATTTTGCCTTAAGGAGGATTTTCTGCAGATTTAGTGTATTTTCTCCCTATCATGCAAACATCCACAAATGACTGAAATCTAAAAAGCCCCATCTGAAAATATCCAAAGACATATAAAACTAATACACAGATGCATTCAGGAGAGGAGGAGACTCTGTAGGGGAGTGCATAGGTCCTGGGATAAAAGTGGGATGAGTGGGCATCACACTGACCTTGCTGTATGTGTTGTGTGTGCATATCTGTGCATTTGTGTGCGCTAACATGCAACCGCGACAATTGATTCAACTTCCTTGGATCTTGCTATACAAAAAAGCAAAAGAGTCAAGGTAATCACCACTTTCCCTATATTGCGAGATTCCTAGGAAAGTTAAATTAGACATGTGACAGTGTTTTATGATGTGTTATACACATGCAAAGGGCTGCTATTATGGTTGAATCAGCCTTCTTAGACTTAGATAACTTTTTATTATAGTTAAAAAACCAGGGGCTCATTCCTTCAGCTTCAGTCCCTGGGATAATTTTTGTAATGCCATTCACTTTTATTCAGCAAACTATATTTAAAAAAGAATAATTTGTGTTCCTTTATGTATTAATTTTCTTCTGGAGTACTGAGAAAAGTTTGAAAAAATATTTTTTTCACTTGAGACAGATTCAGTGTATACTTACTCTTTTTTCTTAACTCAAGGGAACTGAATTCCAGAGATATTTCCAGTGAGAATGGCTTGACAAAGCCAAGGCAAACAGCCCAATGCCCCTCCAATTGTACCTCAGCAACATGAGTCATTTGTCCTTTCCTGCACACTGCCAGTTTTCTTTCTTGCTTTATGGCAAATTTCATAGTCTCCTGATACCTGTGTTTATGCTTCTAGCTCCAAATATGAAGTGTTAATTTTCTCTCTGGCTTAGAGAATCCCAAGACACCAAGAACATCCATTTATCCCCTCCCTAATGTTTTTCATTTCATGTTCTTTGTCATTTCTAAGCAAATGCTGTAAAGTTGCCAGGATAGTTCTCTTTTAACACTCCAGTGATCCCATTCTTCTTTCTTTTCGTTCAGGACGACAGTTCTTGCCTTCTACAGCTTCATCCTTAGCATCTTGCTTCTTTTCAAGTCTACATTGAAATTTTAGTACTGCTAAGCCTTCTTAAATCCTTGCTAATGACTCCTTTGGGGAGAAGGTGGAAACACGATGTTTTAGTCTAACACGCTTTTCTGTTTTCTCCTTTTTAATCAAGCTTCTATCCAAAGATTATAGTGTATCAGTATGATTCCTAATTAAAAGGTTTTGAAAACTAGCCCAAAGGAGAGATTTTCTTATAAGAATAGTTATTATTATACCCAGAAATCATTCTGTATGGATATACTCATATCTTTGTGACTAAAACTCAAATTTTTGTCATATTTCTTAAATTGCATTTGGCTTTATCCTGACCTTTTGTTTCCTTTGCAAGAGATTGTCTCATCCATATGGTGAACTTGTTTCCCTAACTGAACTCTTTTAACATTAAAATCAGTTTTACCATGGCCTCCTGTCTTTCAGGAAAGAAAGCTATTCATTTCAGGTAGTGACTCTTCTAGATACATGGGTTACTGATGACTAACAGCAGCGTAGTAAGTAAAACTGATGTTGCAATTGAATGTCTTAATGTGCCTGAGGACCACCAGGGATGCAGCACCTTATTGTCTGTGCAGAATGCAGATATAGCAGTAGGTAGAGGGTAAATTTAGGGCTTCCCTGGTGATTCAGAGGGTAAAGAGTCTGCCTGCAATGTGGGAGACCCGGGTTCGATTCCTGGGTCGGGAAGATCCCCTGGAGAAGGAAATGGCAATCCACTCCAGTACTCTTGCCTGGAAAATCCCATGGACGGAGGAACCTGATAGGCTACAGTCCAGGGTTGCAAAGAGTTGGACATGACTGAGCGACTTCACTTTCACTTTCAGAGGGTAAAGTAAGCTGGCAAAATCTGATGTCATTCCAAACATAATAAATGCAGGATAAAATATCCTGCACAGAAACAACTTTAAAGTACATAGTTGGGCTCTAAAGCAAACTGGGGAATATCTTCAGGTGACAGAAACAAGAAAGGACTCAGAGACATAGCAGAAAGAATAGAAGCTACAGAGGCTTTCAGGGTTATCTAGACCTAATATATCCCTTAGGTACTGAGATTTTTTAACTCCAAAGTCTATAAACACAAAAGAAAGATAGACCTAAGCTTTCAGTATAAAGTCCAAAGCTGCGATGGGTTTTCCTGTTCCATGTGGGTACCAGAAAGTCTCTGCCCAGTCTCTGACCTGGAAGTGAATATCTTATCCTGGTTGTTGAGTGAGAAAAGAGGTTGGTTGAGTGGAAACAGAAACTGAAGCCTGCCTTGCGTATAGACAGTGGCCTGAATCTGCACCAGTCACAGGAACTTGAGCCAAGAATGTAGCAACAGCACTATCCTACATCTAATAGGAGTTCCAGAAGTTTAGAGTGCAGCAAATGAGGCAGATGCAATATTCAATGGGGTGATGGCAGAGAGTTTTCTAGACCTGGAGGAAGTTTTGAGTCCTCAGGTTGAAAGTACACACTGAATATCACTGAGTAGGATTACTTTGGATGGTATAGAATCACAAGGAATTACCAAGATTTATCTATTCTTCTGCTGGGGGAGAAAAATAGCCTTAAGTTAGCAGGAAGACATTTGATTATTTTTACTCCTTTTTAATTTCTAGAGAAAGGAATTCAATAATTGTTCATGGTAATTTATTAATATATCTCATAAGAATGCCATAGAGTCATACAAGATTTTGAGCTGGAGAACATTTTGTGTGTCATTGAATCTAGTTCTGTTTTATGTTTATTAAATGATTTAAGATCCAGAAAAATTGGTTGGATTACTGGTTGGATTACTCAAGGTCCCGTAGTTATACAGATAGGACTAAAACCAAATTAAGATTGAATGAAAAATATGCTATTCAAAAAATAGTAAGCACTGATACCTTTGAAAGTCTAAACACCAGACTACCGCTGCTGCGCTGGCATCCTTTCCTGTATTTGATGAGCCAAATGATCTGCCATTAGCTAGAAATTCTTTTATAAAAGATAGCCTTTAGCTTTTTCTTCAGCTAAAAAAGCTTTTTTTTTTTTTTCCCCTCAGTCTTGCTGATTGTATTTTCTGAGGCTCCTGAAATTAGTGTCCTTAAAAAAATCAGTTTAACATATACATGAAAACACTTTGTTCATATGCTTCTGAAATAGGATTTAGCCTACATCCAGATTGATAACTTCTTGTCATTTCCGTTTTCCAGAAAACAAAAATTGGTTCTTGCCTATCCAGATTTAACTGCTTTGATAGTCTAATTGTAAAATATTTTTATGCAATATTGATTTTATGACATTTTATATATTCCATGCCTGAACTTGGTCTCAAGTGTATGTTAAGAATTCTTAGGACTTCCTTGGTGGTTCAGTGGCTAAGACGCCACTCTCCCAATGCACACAGCCTGGGTTCAACCCATGGTCAGGGAGCTAGATCCCATATGCTGCAACTCATAATTTGCATGTCTCCAGCTAAAAGATCCTGCATGCCACTATGAAGATCAGAGACCCCATGTGCAGCAACTAAGACTGGCACAGCCAGATAACTAAATAATAAAAAACAAAAAAAGAGTATGTAGGAATTCTAATATTGCATATGTATTTTGTTCTGTATCAGTTCACACTTTAGTTCAGAGAGCTTCAGTTGGAAAATGATTGTTGGTAGACTGTCAGAAAGGATATATGAAGAACATCTCTTTTTCCCAATAAAGGAAAATAGGGGTAAATAAATCACACACACACACTGGTGTACGCACCTTCACACATACTTGTTCACAAACACAGACACACGCACATATATTGACAGGAGATACAGGTTTGATTCCTGGGTTGGGAAGATCCCCTGGAGAAGGAAATGGCAACCCACTCCAGTATTCTTGCCCAGAGAATCCCATGGACAGAGGAGTCTGGCAGGCTACAGTCCACGGAGTTGCATAGAGTTTTACACAACTTAGCGACTAAACTACTTACCTCTTCTAGCTGTTAAAAAAGTAGTCAAGTATACTACAGTGACAACCAAACATATTGGAAAAGAATGATGTGAGTGTGTATGTGTCTGTGTTTATGAACAAGTGTGTGTGAAGAGAGAACAGTATGAAATAAATAAAGGCTGGTGGCTTTTGATAATTTATTTTTTAATTCACTAATTTTAAATTCACAAAACAAATTCACTACAGCTTCTAGTTGAGATTACATTCCCATTAGATATTTAGATTGATATATTTAATATTCTTCATATAAAATTCTTTCTGTGTGTGTGTGTATGTTTTCCCCAAGCAGTGCCTCAAAAATATCTGCATTGCTAAAACATGGATTTGTCAAGAGCACATTCAACTTCTTTCAGTGAAGCGGTGGAGAAAACCGTACATTGTTAGAGACTGAATCTCGTCTAAGATACCCTGAGCCCTGTTGATGCTTTATGGAAAAATGCAATAAACTATGCCTGTGGATTCAAAAATAAAAAATGATAACCCTTCAAACCATTATTGTGAACCTTAGGTAAAGCAACATTTTAACTTTTTCGATTAACTGTTTGCAAGAAATATAAGTTTAGGATACTTTGAAGAGTTTGTCTTCCTTTGGGAACTTTTTTTAGCACTGACTTTTTCCCCTGTGGTGCTCATCTTGGAGCACATCTCCCTTTTAAGTCAACAGGAATCTTGGAACTTGGCTTGTCACACAGCATGAGAAAGAGAAAGGAATCAGCCAGGCTTTGGTGATTGGTCTCCACCAAAAGTCCCATTGGGAGGTGGATGTAGTGATGGCTGTGACATCATAGAGGAGTGTGCCTTCATCTAATGAAGGGTTCATAGGGCAAAACACTTTAAGGGCAGAGCCAATTTCCATGTCAAATACTATTTCTCCATTTACTGAGGATGGGTTTTTTTTTTTTAAGTCAAGAAGGTGTTTTATCAGACT
The DNA here is from genome assembly GCF_001704415.2 of Capra hircus. Taxonomy (NCBI): domain Eukaryota; kingdom Metazoa; phylum Chordata; class Mammalia; order Artiodactyla; family Bovidae; genus Capra; species Capra hircus. Next base: position 75,133,383 of record NC_030811.1, read on the forward strand.
CTTTCTTTCATCCTTCTGTGAAAGTGTCAGAGATACTATGGTATCATTCATCATCTTTATTGTTTCAACAATATAATGACTTTAAAAATTTTCCTGAATTTTTTAATGCAAAAAGCTACTGTGTATACTTCTTTAGTATACATCGCCCTAACACTTTATATAAAATGATACTTGTTCTTCATGTTTCTATTTATGCATTTGGGGTCATTTCCAGTGACCCCAGAGACTTTCTTATAGTGCTGAGTTTACAGCAGAAGAGAGAAAGAGAGGTACACAGAGAGAATGTGTTTAAAGAAAGGCTTATAGAAATATATCAGAAAAAATATTTTAGTTGGAAATGGAAAGAGGGCTGAGAACAATGTGTTAACTCATGATGGTTGCTTAAGTACCAAAGCAACAAAATTTTAGATAAAGATGCTTTTGAACTGTGGTGTTGGAGAAGACTCTTGAGAGTCCCTTGGACTACAAGGAGATCCAACCAGTCCATTCTGAAGGAGATCAGCCCTGGGATTTCTTTGGAAGGAATGATGCTAAAGCTGAAACTCCAATACTCTGGCCACCTCATGCGAAGAGTTGACTCATTGGAAAAGACTCTGATGCTGGGAGGGATTGGGGGCAGGAGGAGAAGGGGATGACAGAGGATGAGATGGCTGGATGGCATCACTGACTCGATGGACATGAGTCTGAGTGAACTCTGGGAGTTGGTGATGGACAGGGAGGCCTGGCGTACTGTGATTCATGGGGTCGCAAAGAGTTGGACACAACTGAGCAACTGAACTGAACTGAAAGACAATATGTTGAAATAAATGTTATTTGTGTACAGTTAAAGGTATTTGACTTAATAGTTGGTAAGCTGACAAATGTGCAGGTGGTGTCAGATTTTTAACAGATTTGATTGCTGGTAGACTTGGGAGAGGACTCGGGAGCCTCCTGGTTAAAAAAAATAAAATCAGCGGCAGGTACGGTAACAGAATGTTGGGGATTCTTTGTAGAACATCAGCATTTCAGTATTATTTACACCAGTTGTAGTTTCATAATGTTTAGCAGTCTGTTTACTACAGAAACAGGAATAGATCATAGTGGCAGTGTACAGTGTTGGAAAGGAGATGTTTTCGTGTTAAATGTCTTTTAAGAGCCAAAAGCATTTATCAAGAGTTTTTAAGTTAAAAAAAAATTAACTGATTTTGTTGGTAGTAGAGGGCACTAAGCAGTATTTTAATGAGTAGACAGAGCAACAGTTAAAATCATTTAATAATATTTGGCTGAAATGCTTGGTATTTATTTTAAAAGCTTATATGTTTGCATAGATATGATACTAATACTCAAGAGCCACTTAAAAAAATAACATGTTTTAGATTTAGTATTCTGCATGCCCTTTTAAAATAACTAAATTCACAGTCATCAAGACAGTATCGTGCTGGCACAAAGACAGAAATATAGATCAATGGAACAAAACAGAAAGCCCAGAGATAAATCCACACACCTGGACACCTTATCTTCGACAAAGGAGGCAAGAATATACAATGGATTAAAGACAGTCTCTTTAACAAGTGGTGCTGGGAAAACTGGTCAACCACTTGTAAAAGAATGAAATTAGATCACTTTCTAACACTATACACAAAAATAAACTCAAAATGTATTAAAGATCTAAACATAAGACCAGAAACTATAAAACTCCTAGAGGAGAACATAGGCAAAACACTCTCCGACATAAATTACAGCAGGATCCTCTATGAACCACCTCCCAGAATACTGGAAATAAAAGCAAAAATAAACAAATGGGACCTAATTAAAATTAAAAGCTTCTGCACAAAGGAAACTATAAGCAAGGTGAAAAGACAGCCTTCGGAATGGGAGAAAATAATAGCAAATGAAGCAACTGACAAACAACTAAAGTCAAAAATATACAAGCAACTCCTGCAGCTCAATTCCAGAAAAATAAACGACCCAATCAAAAAATGGGCCAAAGAACTAAATAGACATTTCTCCAAAGAAGACATACAGATGGCTAACAAACACATGAAAAGATTCTCAACATCACTCATTATCAGAGAAATGCAAATCAAAACCACAATGAGGTACCATTTCACACCAGTCAGAATGGCTGCGATCCAAAAGTCCACAAGCAACAAATGCTGGAGAGGGTGTGGAGAAAAGGGAACTCTCTTACACCGTTGGTGGGGATGCAAACTAGTACAGCCACTATGGAGAACAGTGTGGAGATTCCTTAAAAAACTGGACATAGAACTGCCTTATGACCCAGCAGTCCCACTGCTGGGTATACACACCAAGGAAACCAGAATTGAAAGAGACACGTGTACCCCAGTGTTCACTGCAGCACTGTTTATAATAGCCAGGACATGGAAGCAACCTAGATGTCCATCAGCAGATGAATGGATAAGAAAGCAGTGGTACATATACACAATGGAGTATTACTCAGCCATGAAAAAGAATACATTTGAATCAGTTCTAATGAGGTGGATGAAACTGGAGCCGAGTAAGCCAGAAAGAAAAACACCAATACAGTATACTAACGTATATATATGGAATTTAGAAAGATGGTAACGATAACCCTGTATGTGAGACAGCAAGAGACACAGATGTATAGAACAGATTTTTGGACCCTGTGGGAGAGGGAGAGGGTGGGATGATTTGGGAGAATGGCGTTGAAACATGTATATCATGTAAGAAATGAATCACCAGTCTAGGTTCAATGCACGGTGCAGGATGCTTGGGGCTGGTGCACTGGGATGACCCGGAGGGATGGTGTTGGTGGGGAGGTGAAGGAGGGTTCGGGATTGGGAACACGTGTACACCCATGGCGGATTCATGTTGATGTGTAGCAAAATCAATACAATATTGTAAAGTAAAAAAAAAAAATTATAAAAAAGAGAAAAGAAAAAAACCCTAAATTTACATTGCTAATTTTTTTCATATTTTAGATTATCTTGAATAATTTATCATGAATTTATTATTAGTTTTACTTTTCCAATCATTTCTTGAAATTTTATTTTAGAGTGTAGTATGTATTATAGAATCTTAATAAGTGTTGGAGAAGGCAATGGCACCCCACTCCAGTACTCTTGCCTGGAAAATCCCATGGACAGAGGAGCCTGGTGGGCTGCCGTCTATGGGGTTGCACAGAGTCGGACACGACTGAAGAGACTGAGCAGCAGCAGTAAGCGTTAGTAACTCTATCGTGTCTGACTCTTTATAACCCTGTGGACTGTAGCCTGGCAGGCTTCTCTGTCCAGGGAGTTCTCCAGGCAAGAATACTGGAGTGGGTTGCCACTCCCTTCTCCAGAGGATCTTCCAACCCAGGATCAAACCTGGGTCTCCTGCGTTGCAGGCAGATTCTTTAAACTATAATGTTAATTGTTGTAAATCTGACTATGTCTTGAGAACATTATTTCCTTTAAAACATGAGCTGAAAGCTTGATATAAGTTTCTTTGCTTAGCATTTTGATACAGAAGTATATATGTAGCACACAGAATGTCTGAATCTGTAACTAAATTTTAGACACAGAGTATGTGAGAGGTGCAGAATAGTAAATAAAATATTCTTTTAAAATTTATATTCTTTTAAAAAATTTTTCTTTATTTTAAATTGGAGGTTAATTACTGTACAGTCTTCTGTTGGTTTCTGCCACACATCACCATGAATCAGCCATAGGTATGCATATATCCTTTATATACCCTCCCTCTTGAACCTCCTTCCCACCCCTCTAGATTGTCACAGAATACTGAGTTGAGCTCCTTGAAAGTGAAAGTGAAAGTCACTCAGTCGTGTCCGACTCTTTGCGACCCCATGGACTATACAGTCCGTGTAATTTTCCAGGCGAGAATACTGGAGTGGGTAGCCTCAACTGCACAGCAAATTTCCGCTAGCTGCTTTACATATGGTAATATATGTGTTTCAGCGGTACTGTCTCAACTGCCCCACCCTCTCCTTCCCCCGCTGTGTCCACAAGCCTGTTGTCTGTGTCTCCATCTCTATTGCTGCCCTACAGATAGATCCATCAGTACCATTTTTCTAGATTTTATATATATGTGTGTGTGTTAATATATGGTATCAAATTTATATTCTTAAAAAACACACTAGTTAATTTGTCCACTAATAATGAAAGGAAGGGTTGTAATCTAGAAAATCTGCCCTTCTTCCTCACATATAAACAGGCTAGTCCCAGACTTGATCTTTGAAATGATATGATCTTGGAGAAATTACTTTTCACTCAGTGGAGATTTCTTATTGTAAATAATGCTGCCACAAAAACAGAAATATAGACCAATGGAACAAGATAGAGAGCCCAGAGATAACCCATGCACCTATGGGTACCTTATTTTTGACAAAGGAGGCAAGAATATACAATGGGGCAAAGATAGCCTCTTCAGTAAGTGTTGCTGGGAAAACTGGACAGCTACATGTAAAAGAATGAAATTAGAACACTTCCTAATGCCATACATATGGATAAACTCAAAATGGATGAAAGACCTAAATGTAAGACCAGAAACTATAAAACCCTTAGAGGAAAACATAGAACACTCGATGATATAAATCAAAGCAAGGTCATCTATGACCTACCTCCTAGAGTAATGGAAATAAAAACAAACATAAACAAGTGGGACCTAATTAAGCTTAAAAGCTTTTGCACAGCGAAGGAAACTATGGAGAGGTGAAAAGACAACTCTTGGAATGGGAGAAAATAATAACAAAGGAAACAACTGACAGTTAATCTCCAAAATACACAAGCAGCTCATGTAACTCAATACCAGAAAAACAACCCAATCAAAAAGTGGGAAAAAGACCTCAACAGACATTTCTCCAAAGAATAAATACAGATGGCTGACAAACACATGAAAAGTTGCTCAACATTGCTCATTATTAGAGAAATGAAAATCAAAACTATAATGAGATACCACCTCACACCAGTCAGTGGCCATCATCAAAAAGTCTACAAACAATAAATGCTGGAGAGGGTGTGGAGAAAAGGGAACCCTCTTGCATTGCTGATGGGATTATAAATTGATACAGCCACTATGGAAGATGGTATGGAGATTCCTTAAAAAAATAGAAATAAAGCCACCATATGACTCAGCAATCCCGCTACTAGGCATATACCCTCAGGAAACCAAAAATGAAAAAGACACATGTACCCCAACGTTCACTGTAGCACTATTTACAATAGCTAGAACATGGAAGTAACTTAGATGTCCATCAACAGATGAATGGATGAAGCAGCTGTGGTACATATATTCAATGGAATATTGCTTAGTCATAAAAAGGAACACATTTGAGTCACTTCTAATGAGGTGGACAAATCTAGAGCCTATTATACAGTGTGAAGTAAGTCAGAAAAAGAAATATAAATATCATATACTAACGCATATATATGGAATCTAGGAATGTACTGATGAATTTATTTGCAGGGCAGCAATGGAGAAACAGAACAGATTTATGGACATGGGGGGAGGGAAGGAGGGAGAAGTGAGATGTATGGAGAGAGTAACATGGAAGCCTACAATACCATTTGTGAAATAGATAGCCAGTGGGAATTTATATTATTCAGGGAACACAAACAGGGGCTCTGCAACAAATCTAGAAGGGTGGGATGGGGAGGGGGATGGGAAGGAGGTTAGGGAGGGAGAGGACATGGGTGTGCCTATGACTGATTCTTGTTGATGTTTGACAGAAAACAACAAAATTTTATAAAGCAGTTATCCTTCAATTAAAAAATAAAAAATAAATGCTGCCATTTTGGATTTTTGACACACAGGCAATTTGAGGATTAAAAGTTATTAAGCTAACTAAAAGTATATATTCCAACTTATGCAAACTTGATATGAAATGCCCAAATTGTTAAAAACAATTGATATAGAATGAAGTTAACACACACACACATTGTATAAAGAAGGAAACATATGCATATGTGGGTATGTATATTCATCAAATATTTCTTTACATAGAAGACTTCTTAGAATACCTAGAATGTGACTCCAATCACAAAAAGATAGTTTTAGTATAAGGAATCCAAACAAAATAATGCAGATATTAAATGTTTTAAAATGTGTCAAATGTTTTATTGATGATACTCTTAATGCATTAATGATTATAATGGTCATGGGCATAAACAGTTCTAGGCATTAGTGTACTTAGATATATTTAAATGATTATATATTTTAATCAGTAGATAATTTCTTTGCAATATTGTGACAGCCTCTGCTATACATCAACGTGAATCAGCCATGGGCATCACATGTCCCCTCCCTCCTGAACCCCTCTCCCACCTCCCTCTCCAGGCTGTCACAGAGCACCGCCTTTGGGTTCCTGCGTTATACATCAAACTCCCACTAGCTATCTATTTCACATGTCCTAATGTATATGTTTCAATGCTATTCTCTCAAATCATCCCACCCTCTCCTTCTCCCACTATATCCAAAAGTCTGTTCTTTACGTCTGTGTCTCCTTTGCTGCCCTACATGTAGAATCATCAGTACTGTCTTTCTAGATTCCATATATATGTGTTAATATACGATATTTGTCTTTCTTTTTCTGACTTACTTCACTGTGTATAATAGGCTGTAGGTTCATCCACCTTATTAGAATTGACTCAAATGCGTTTCTTTTTATAGCTGAGTAATATTGCATTGTGTATATGTGCTACAGCTTCCTTATTCATTCATCTGCTGATGGGCATCTAACTTACTTCTGTGTCCTAGCTGTTGCAAATAGTGCTGTGATGAACATTGGGGTACATGTCTTTTTCAGTTATGATTTCCTCAGGGTATATGCCCAGTAGTGGGATTGCTGGGTTGTATGATAGTTTATTCCTAATTTTTAAAGGGATCTCCATACTGTTCTCCATAGTGATTGTATCAGTTTGCATTCCCACCAACAGTGGAAGAGGGTTCTCTTTTTTCCACACCCCTCTCCATCATTTATTATTTGTAGACTTTTTGATGATGGCCATTCTGACTGATATGAGATGGTACCTCATTGTTGTTTTGATTTGCATTTCTCTAATAGTGATATTGAACATCTTTTCATGTGTTTATTAGACATCTGTATGTCTTCTTTGGAGAAATGTCTGTTTAGGTCTTCTGCCCATTTTTTGATTGGGTTGTTTGTAAACAACCAAGCTCTGGTATTGAGCTACATGAACTGCTTGTGTATTTTGGAGATTTATTCTGTCAGTTGTTTCATTAACTCTTGTTTTCTGCCATTCTGAGAGTTGTCTTTTCTCCTTGCTTATAATTTCTTTTGTGGTGCAAAAGCTTTTAAGTTTAATCAGGCGTTATTTGTTTGTTTTTGTTGTTTCCATTACCCTAGGAGGTGGGTTATAGAGGATCTTGCTGTGATTTATGTCAAAGAGCATTCTGCCTATGTTTTCCTCTGAGAGTTTTATAGTTTCTGGTCTTAGATTTAGATCTTCAATCTGTTTTGAGTTTAATTTTGTATATGGTGTTAGGAAGTGTTCTGATTTCATTCTTTTACATGTAATTGACCAGTTTTCCCAGCACCACTTGTTGAAGAGACTGTCTTTTTGTCCATTGTATGTTTTTGCCTTCTTTGTCAAAGATAAGGTGTCCATAGGTGCATGGATTTATCTCCAGGCTATCTTGTTCCATTGGTCTAAATTTTCGTTTTTGTGCCAGTACCATACTGTCTTGATGAACGTAGCTTTGTAGTATAGTCTGAAGTCAGGAAGATTGATTCCTTCAGTTCCATTCTTCTTTCTCAAGATTGCTTTGGCTATTTGGGGAGTTTTGTGTTTCCATAGGCATTATTTGTTCTAGTTTTGTGAAAAATACTATTGGCAGGTTGATAGGGATTGCATTTAATCTATAGATTGCTTTGGGTAATATAGACATTTTCATTATGTTAATTCTTCCAATCCAAGAGCATGGTATATTAGATATACTTTTAATGCATTTGAGTATCTATTCTAAATTTGCTTTACTCAGTGAAAAGTGGTATTATTCATCTGATGAGAATGGCCATATTTTATACCTTATCCTTTGCTGTAGTTAGCTTTGCTATAGACAGATGTAGATGTGTGTGCTCAGTTGCTTCAGTCATGTCTGACTCATTGCAACTCTATGGATTGTAGCTTGTCAGGCTCCTCTGTCCATGGGATTCTCCAGGTAAGAATACTGAAGTGGGCTGCCATGCCCTCCTTTAGGGAATCTTCTAGACACAGGGATCGAATGTGGGTCTCCTGCATTGCAGGCAGATTCTTTACTGCTGAGCTACTGGGGAGGCCTAGACATAGATACTTGGACAGAAATTAAATCATTTATTTTGGAGAAGAATGGAAATACTGTGCTAAAAATCTAAATTAGCATGGAAATTAGCATGGAATTTCAGAGGAGCAAGTGCCATAGCAATTATAACTCTCCCAGTAACATGACACTGTAAGAAGTAATATTTGATAATGTATAATATATGTTGAGCTCTCATGTTAAAATATGCACTAGAGTCAAATTGAAGCTTCACTGGGAAATTCAATTTTTCTATTTTATGAATGGAATATTTCTGTTGTGATACACAATATTTTGCTTATGTCAGTGTGTTTGTTTTGTAGGTCTGCTGTGACAAGGTCGCATAAACTAGATGACTTAAAACAACAGAAATACATTGTCTTACGGTTCTGGAGATGAGATGTCTGAAATTCTCAGGGCAAAATTGGTTCCTTCTGAGGGCTGTCAGGGCAGGGTCTGGCCCGGGCCTCTCTCCTTGGCTTATTCATGGCCATCTTTACATGTGTTTCCCCATACTGTGTTCCCTGTCCGCATGTCTGGCTCTGCTTCCAAATTTCCTCTTTTTATAAGGATACCAGTCATATTGGATTAAGGCCCACAGTGATGACCTCACTTTAACTTGATTATATCTATAAAGATCCTGTCTCTATTTAAATAAGGACATATTCTGAGATTCTGGGAGTTAGGACTTCAATATATGAACTTGGTGAGGGGTAGGGGCAGATACACAATTTAATCCATAACAGTCACCATTGTTTTGTTTTTGATGCACAAAGATGCTTCCCTGATAGGGTTAAAGGAATTGAATATGTTGTAAGATATAGTGAGTCACAGTTAATGTCCTTGAGTTTTCTGAATGATAGAGTGTATATAAGAATAAAATGTTATGGCTATTACATTGAATTTTTAAATGCCGACATTACTTTTAAGGTGCCTGAGAGGAATTGGAATGAATGAATTCATTCGGGGGGGATATTATTCTATTGCCACAGCTAGTGTTCAAGATATTTGCTAGACAGACATGCAAGCACAAATACTTTGTATTATCTAAAATGCCTTTATCATACCACTTACATTTGTCTAGGGGAGTTCATAAATGCCAGATTTTTAGTAAGCTTCTACAAATAATTCATCATAGATGAAAGGCAATCACATCCCACAAGCACTTACTTTTGCTTATTATGAGTATATTTGTTGTCATCATTATTATCTCTTTATGTCTGAGGTAAATGTGTTGAGAATTTCATCAAAAGCCTAATGCACTGCAGTCATGCTTTTCTTTAATGTGCAGATCACTATGGATTCCACAACCAGAATTCTCAGATATTGTATATCAACTCTGTTGTTATTTGGTTGTAAGACATAGTAAGGTAAGGTAAGGTGAAGTCGCTCAGTCGTGTCCGACTCTTATAACAATTTCAAGAGATGGTAGAAGCACTAGCATTAAATATTAAACATTTAAATGAGGAAACACTGATTAATTCATAATATTCTGAGCAGCTCATGAATGTTTAACACCCATATGTTGATTGGATAGTATTTAACTGGAACCTCGGTCACCGCAGGACCATTTAGTTACCATTTTTCTTTGAAGGCCAAGTTTACAAAATAATTCATTTTATTTTAGGTAAATATTAGTTTGAACTTCTCACCATTTTTTGTTTGTTGTTTCACAAGCTAGAGAGGAATGAAAAATTAAAGGTTAGCAATATCTTTTAAACATTTTAAGCCTAATTATCTTTAAAAGTAGTAGTTGAGGTTAAGTTTGCATAGTCTTAGTAAAGTGAAAGTACTGTAGTGATAACTTTGCCTCGATTTTAATTTTTAGGTGCTCTTGTATTCATTCAGTAGATGTTATTAAGCAGCTGTTATGTGCAAGGCTTTGGCACAACAGTCAGCAATAATATACTGTCATGGCTTCATGTTATGGGATAGAGATTAAATAAATAACTACTCAGGCAGTTTAATTACAATACAATAAGTGCTAAGCTGGAGGAGTGTGAGGTTTTGTGAAAATATTTAATGGAGTTTGCAACATGGTCAGAGGGGACTAGGGAAACTTCTTAAAGGAAGAGCAGCTATAGTATGAGTTGCAGGCTGAATAGCCATTGGCCCAGGGAAGGGCTGGAAGAGAGAGCATTTTGGTGAGAGGGTATTATAATGAAAGCCTTGAGGCCCATGAGTCTTTGGGATGGGGAAACAGAATCAGGTTTGAGGTCTGAAGTAATATTACAAATGAGAACTTGTTTTCTCTATAGATTAGAACTAGTTGCTAGGAAGTGTCTGAGAGGCCTGAAGTCGTGTAATCTCAGTTTGTGATGATGGATTACGAGTATTGATCAAGATTGAACAATTGGTGATCAAGATCGATCCTAGTAAAGTAATACAATTACAGAATTTCTTTGGCAGAGTTGGAAGCAGGGAAGAGCTATCTTGCATCAGGCAACTTTGTACTTTGCTTTGTTCACCATTTGAGAGCTCTCCACTTCCCTGGGAGTGCCTGATATTTGACAGTGTAATTCAGAGCTCCTTGCTATTTGCACCTCTGTGTGAGTGTGATTAACTCTCACCAGAATTCTTGCACTTCTATTTTGGGAGTGAACTAGGGGCACTGCCAGGCACCATAGGTACTATAAGGGTATCTTTAGTTGTTGTTGTTTTTAAATCTGGGAGTTGGAGATTTTGACTTCTCGGGAAACAACCACGGAAGATTCTCCTCCTAGTACCTTTGGTAAAAAGCTTATAGGGCCCTATTATCCCAAACTGAGGCAAGCATGGGTCTCTTTCCAATACTCAGTGCTTGGCCAGTGTCAGAGTCTTTAATGTGTTTATTTGCTCACACCAGTCTGCAAACCTCAGGGGTGAGTGACTGTAGGTTCTCACTTATGGCCACCTTGATAACCTGCAAATCTGTGCCAGATGGGGATGCATCTTCAAGAGACTGAGCCATAGCTTTATCACATCTGGTTTCCTTCAGCCCTCCATTGATAGATGGTCACTAAAGTGCCCTCCCTTTCCTTCTCAGCCCTGATTAGCACCATCACAAGTGAAAATTCAAGGGAATCCTTGATGAGCATGATGCAATCCGAGTAGTATATTAATTCCTGACTCAAATTGCCCTTACTTGAATTGGGCTTCATTATTTCAGACTCCAAGTCTTGGTGTCCTGCTCCTTGGCAGATGACCCAATGCAATATTTATCCTTGGGCAAACCTGATGTCAGAGCACACTTCCCGGTCTATGCTCAGTCAAGTTATTTTATAGATGTGACCTAAAAATCCTATTCACTGTCTACCACCCTCTTGGAATTCTTGACAGACAAATCAGAGTTTTTATTAAGGACTTATTTAATTTACTAATAAGAATTACTACCATTATTAGTACTAAACCCACAAAGTCATTGGCTTAACTTATCAAACATTATCTGTAATCTCTTGCAGTAAGAGTTTCTCTTACCTCCAGTAAGTCTGGAGGTAGTTGGTTCATCCCAAGAGTTCCAGTGCCTGCTTGATCACAGTAACAATGCAATTTCCAGGGTCTGATCTTGGCTAGTGTGGGACACTGAAGACTTAAACTATTCTGACTAGGTCCAACAATGTCTTGCCATTTAGAAAGGACTATAATTTTCAAGGGGCTTCCCTGGTAGCTCAGTTGGTAAAGAATCCACCTGCAATGCAGGAAAACTTGGTTTGATTCCTGGGTCAGGAAGATCCACTGGATTAGGGATGGGCTACCCATTCCAGTATTCTTGGGCTTCCCTTGTGGCTCAGCTGGTGAAGAATCCACTTGCAATGTGGGTAACCTGGGTTTGATTCCTGGGTTGGGAAGATCCCCTGGAGAAGGGAAAGGCTACCCACTCCAGTATTCTGGCCTAGAGAATTCCATGGACTGTATAGTCCATGGGGTTGAAAGAATTGGAGACAACTGAGTGACTTTCACTCACTCTAAATTTTAAGGAAACTGTTGTTGATGGAAATCAGGAGGTAGTAATTTTCAGTTTATCATTTTTGAAAGGAACTTTTTAAGACTTCTTCAATTTTTTTTTTTTTTTTTACACTCACATGGCACTTAGTTCTTTGGCAGGTATAGTTAGTATTAAGGAGTATATTCTCCCAAAGTGTGCACCTTTATCTTGAGTACTGTGTAACCCCAAGAAGATATCATTGAATTTCCATTATCATGCCACTAGATGTGATGGTTTCCCGTTCATCAGATCTCATGCACAAAGCTTTGCAAGGTTATTCTAACAATAACATGGTTATTCTAACTGGTGAGGAAATATATGTGTTTCTGGCTCAGGGTGCCTTTCACAATTTTAATCCAAGTTGTACTCAGTGTGCTGTCTTATCTCCCATTTGATGTCCACCCCTGTTATCATCCATCGTGACCAAGGTTAACCTGTTTCTTGCTAGCAGAGAAAGGCTTTTCTCTTTTTAAAGGGGAAAATTAGGATTTCAGTAATAGGGTTCTTTCGATCTTATCACATATTATTTATTATGTTATATTTAGGAGAAATTCATTGTCATAAATAAATCATATTAAGTATATTTAGTGTGTAGTTGTTACTGGCCAAGTCTGTAAAGTAAGTGTATTAACCTAACTATTTCTGCAGCAAAAATGGGTTTATTTAGAATGAGCAGAGAATTTCAATTTGGAGTCTGCAAACATGAGAAGCCCCATATAAGTCCCCAGCAAAAATGGAGGGGAAAAGGAAGTTGGGAGGGCTGTTCTCAACAGAGTCCATAGTTTTTCTTTGGCCGAGTTATTGCCAAAGAACAGGCCATCATCTTCTTCCTGGGCTCTGTTATGATTGCAGGATGTAAGAGCTCCCCCTTCTGGTCTTCTGACTCTACTTAATTGGTGTTTCTGTTTATTAATATTTTGTGATACCAAAAATGTAAATCTGTTTGAGTTTTTATTCTCAAAACAAATGTAGTTGTCTATTAATTCTATTGTTGTCTATTCTTTCTATTAATTAAGAGACAAAGCAGCAGTTTTTCAACTTTAGCACTTTTAAGAATTATTTGGAAAACCTGTTAGACATGCATATCCCTCAGGTCTTCCTGCCTGCCACTTACTTAATGCTTAGGAACTCGATTTTCTTGGCTCTTTTTTATAAGGGTTGAAAATATTCACTGCTCCCAGATCTCCTAGGTAATTGTTAGATTGGTTGTATTCCATAGGTAAGACTTTGAGAATCACTGGGTTAACAAATGTGTCCCTTAATAAGGATACTAATCTAGTTTTTGCTTTCTATAATAGATTCATGCTTAGAATATTTGTGTAAATTAAATGTACTAAATCAAATTGTATTTTAAGCCTTAACTATCCTGTTTAAGCCAAATACTCTCCCTCTCTATAGATACATTTTTAAATTATGGCGTGCACATTTCACTTAACTTAAAAAAATATTCCGGCCTGGCAAGCTCTCTGTCTTTATCCCATAGACCTAGTGTTCTATGAATGCTTAAAACAGTATGATAGCATCACCAGTAAATTCACAGCTTTGTAATTTTTTTTTCCCTTTAAGATAGTTATGAGCTCTTTGATTATCAGGGAAGTAGTGGTAAAATGCCCTTTGGTTAAATGTTATAATTGTATATACAGTCATCCCTCAGTGTCTGATTGGTTTCCTTTGTGGATACCAAAATCTGCAAATACTAAAGTCCCTTATATAAAGTGGCATAGTAGAATAGGCCCTCTGTACATGTCTGTAACAAAATATTGATGGTGATGATTTCTAGATAATGGTATTTTAGGTGACTTAATATTTTGAAAAACTTTTAATTTCAAAATTTTGAATGAATAAGCATTACATTATTAAGTAGAAAAATTGTAAGTTAGTTTTAAAAGGTGAAAAATAATTTTTATAGGCTGGGTATGGTTGGAGATAGAGACTAAAAATAATAAGTGGAATAAAAAATAAATTAAGAAAGGCATTCCAGATAAGAGAAGAAATCGTTCAGCTCACAATGGGGCTTTTACTTGTGAGTTTGCCTGAAGGAGAAAAAAGCAAGTCTCCTTTAAAAGGAAGGAAACAGCTTGAATTCTTCCATGCTTTTTGGACAGTCTTGACAATCTGTATTTGTCTTAATAAGTTCCAGAGTATCTAAAAGTGTTTTAGCTACTATTTAGAGGAAACACAGGAGGGTCTAGGATTTATGGTCAGAGTAAATGCAGTAAAAATTTCAGTGTGTCTTTTGTGTTCAGCTGTATGAGAACTCTTCCAAGGTGACAGCTTTGAAAGGCTGATCTTTTCTGAGGGGCTAGTTTTGATCTGATGTTTTAGAGGCAGGAAGGGAAGGGGAAGTGACCAAGGGAGCAGTGTTTCCAGAGAGGAAAATTTGGGTCCTGAATATTTATTGAGCAGAAGCTAACTTTCATTCATCTTGAACTTTGGAAAAAGAGGTTACTATTAATTTAGCAATGAAGTTTCCTGGCTAGAATTGAATCCAAAGTGCCCATCAGAGTGCAGATAATAGATAAAAACTTTACAGAGGAAGGAAACATTACCTACAGCTGATACCCTGTAAGGTTCCTTTACTAACAAAGTCAACTGTGGAAAGTTTTGGTTGCAGATAATTCTCCTCTTCCCTGATAGCTCAGTTGATAAAGACTCTGCCTGCAATGCAGGAGACCCCAGTTTGATTCCTGAGTTGGGAAGATCCACTGGATTAGGGATGGGCTACCCACTCCAATATCCTTGGGCTTCCCTTGTGGCTCAGCTGGTAAAGAATCCACCTGCAGCACAGGAGACCTGGGTTCGATTCCTGGGTTGGGAAGATCCCCTGGAGAAGGGAAAGGCTACCCACTCCAGTATTCTGGCCTGGAGAATTCCATGGACTGTATGATCCATGGGGTCACAAAGAGTCGGACATAACTGAGCGACTTTCACCTTCAATTCTGCTCTAAACTCATTATCTTATCTATCACCCAGCCACCCATCACCAAATAAAATGATTTCACTCAATCTGGAGACACATTAAAGCAATTTGGTTATCCTTAAGGATTAAGATTTGGTTAAGATTAAAACCCTGCGAATTTATGCCTCAGGGTACTCTAAGGCTTAGCCCCAGAACTTTATGGGTGCACCCACTCCAGTGTTCTTGCCTGGAGAATCCCAGGGATGGGGGAGCCTGGTGGGCTGCTGTCTGTGGGGTTGTACAGAATCGTACACTACTGAAGCGACTTAGCAGCAGCAGCAGCAACAAATGAGAGGTTGGGGGATCTACATCAGGAGTTGGGTGTGGGAATGACAGCAGCTGCTGATAAGTAGTGATTGTGTAGCAGGGGCTGGTAACAGTAGCATAATATTGTCTCCAAATCTGAGTTTTTAGTGATTGTTTTCAATAACTTCATCCTCAGTAAGATTTCAAGTCCTGTTCAAATGGTAGTTTTAAAGGTTAAGTAATAAATCTAACAGTTTTGAACACACAACATGTAACATATAGTTTTCAAAAAAATTCGTATAATTTTATTTAATTGTTATAGTCTTTTTTTTTTTTTTTTTTTTTTTTTTTTTTTTTGCTTTCTAGATAGGCCTTCCTCCAACTCAGGTAAATTACCAAGGCAAATACTGAGTGATTGGAATTTTTTAAAAAATTTCCTTCTGCTTTTTTGCCTGGCATTTGTATCAGATATAATTGCTACTGCTAAGGCGCTTTAGTCGTGTCTGACTCTATGCGACCATAGACGGCAGCCCACTAGGCTCCTCTGGGATTCTCCAGGCAAGAATACTGGAGTGGGGTGCCATTGCCTACTCCAATGCATGAAAGTGAAAAGTCGCTCAGTCGTGCCTACTCTTAGCGACCCCATGGACTGCAGCCTACCAGGCTCCTCCATCCATGGGACTTTCCGGGCAAGAGTACTGGAGTGGGATGCCATTGCCTTCTCCGATCAGATATAATAAATCAACATTTGATAAATACTTTATTGATGTGTATCAGGGCTTCCCAGATGGTGCTAGTGGTAAAGAACCCACCTGTCAGTGTAGGAGACATAAGAGACGCAGGTTTGATCCCTGGGTCAGGAAGATCCCCTGGAGGAGGGCATGGCAACCCACTCCAGTATTCCTGCCTGAAGAATCGCATGGACAGAGGAGCCTGGTGGTTTATAGTCCATAGGGTTGCAAAGTCGGAAATGATTGAACCAACTTAACACACACACACACACACACACACACACACACACACACACGCACTGTGTATATTGTGCCACAAAAAGTAAGGAATAGCATAAATGTATAGATTATTGAGTTTTTCACAAACTGAACACACCTGTATAACTTTCACCCAAATCAGCAAGTAGATCCTTTTAAAATATACTTTAAACAGAGTTGGATCCCACTGTTATTTGGAGATTGGCATCCTGCTTTTTCTACTTAACATTTTATTACCAAATATGTCTCATGACACTACATATTCCTCAAAAGCTTTTTAACGGCTGCATGACTAAACTTGAGATGGGCGTACAATAATTTATTCAACTATTCTTTGAATATTGGATATTTAACCTGTTTCAGTTTTTCGTTATTATGAATAGTACTGAACATAAATCTCTGACTGCATCTTTGATTATTTCCTTAGGATACATTTCTAGGTGTGTAATTACTAGGTCAAAGACCATGAATACTTTAAAGCTCTTGATACACATTGACAAATTACTCCATAGAATGATTACAGCAGTCCACCAGAGTTTATGAATGCCCACATTCCAGTACTGGGTGTGTGTGTGTGTGTGTGTGTGTGTGCATGTACATGTGTGTGTGTATCTTTGCTTTCTTGAGAGACAAAAATTGATATCTGGCCACTGTTCAGGTTTTCTTTGTTTATTAATGAAGGTTAGTGTTTTCATATGTCTATTGGACATGTTAATTTATTTGTCTAATTCTTATATGTAAACATTAAAACTAAAATTGCTTCTTACTGATTTTTTAAAAGTTTCTTTGGGACAGTAGGGCTTATAAAACTTAAGGATTATGTCTTTTTTAAGCTCATAAAAATTTGGGAAAGTAACAATATGTTTTCTTTTTATTATCACTTTTTCAAAGCATCAATATAACTCTTTCAGAGAAAAATCGGTGTCCATTCCTGAGATTTGGAATCAAAATTATACATTTCAAAGCATTTATAGTTGGCTGTTTCAGGCTTTGAAGATACCTTTGATTTTTGGTTACCATATCTGGGAGACATAGTTTTTAAGGAACTAGAGATTTTCTAAAGTAGCTTTTGCATGAAGGCAGTGAAATTTTAATAAAATAAGAAATAATCCATTCACAAAAGTGAGGGTCAGTGAGGATGAGGAGGGAGGTCTGTTTCTCATTGCCAAATATATGTCTATTTTCCTCTGGTTCTATTCTGAGCCTTGTTACTGAGCAGAGACTATTGAAACTGGCAGATTGTGCTGTGTTTTATATAATATGGACAAATAACCTGCGGTTTTGAGCCTCTTAGGATGAGGCCATTTTAACATGTGTGTCTTAATCCCTGTGCTAGAATTCTGATTTCCAGATGTTATAAGCCTTAAGCCTTAAGCTATTCTTTCCTCTTTTGGAAATAATTTGGCAGAATATTTTTGTATCTCTTAGTACCTGGATATTAACTTTGAGCTTTACCTGTTGTTTATTATTTGCTCTATATTTTGACGTCAACCAAATCCAGTTTTTCCCATTATTTCCCAAATATTTCCTGTATTATAAGGACATAAATGATTTTTTGTAGTTGAAAAGGACTTTAGAGATCATAAAGTTTTTGGATTCTTGAACTTACATGTTTTCCAGGGCTAGCAGTGCCCATGTTATCTAGGGTAGGGTAAAAGGAAGTGACAGTTACTATGCAATCCAGAGGGTATAGGCCCCAAATAAAGACACCAAGTTCAAAAGTTTATTCAAACACTGTGCTGTGCTAACAAAACATATCCATGGCCACATTTGGCCTGCAGGTGTCCACTGGGTAGTCTCTCTATATCTTATTTTAAAAATAAAGTGTTCTTCCTCATGAAGTTAGTGTGAGCAGGAATTAGAGACCAGGTTTTCTGACTTCCAATTAATTGATTAATTAAAAATCTCTTCAGTGCCCATTTCCACCAGACATTTTCATATGGTTATCTAATTTATTATGTATATGTCATTTACTTACAAAACTATATTTGAGGCTAAGGACAATAAATGCACACATAAACATATCTGTAATGGGTTGAAACCCACAGGGGAAAAAAGAACAATTAGAAAAATAATCTTAAAGGTATTAGAAACAGCCTGAGCTGGAACATGGTAGCTAACTTTTTAAACAGAAAATGGAATAGAATGTGTGTTAACCTTTGATGACTTTCATTGGTTGACAGATAACAATGGAAATAGTTCAAAGCAAGCATATAATTGTAAACTGAATAAACATAGGAAAATTTAGGGAAGGTTTATCTGCTAAGTTTGAAGAAGAAATAGAATTTTACCATTTAGAGGATGTGTGTATGTGTGTGTGTGGTGTAAGAATGTTCACAGTAAAGGCAATAGCAGCAGCAGGCACACAGATCCTATGATGGGAGGAAGGAAAGTTAAGTGTAGTTAGAACAGTTAGGGTAGCGATATATTGTTCAAGACGAGGCTTAGCATTTAAAGGGTTTGTACTGGTTCCAAATAGGAAAAGGAGTACATCAAGGCTGTATATTGTTACCCTACTTATTTAACTTATATGCAGAGTACATCATGAGAAACTCTGGGCTGGAAGAAGCACAAACTGGAATCAAGATTTCCGGGAGAAATATCAATAACCTCAGATGTGCAGATGATACTACCCTTATGGCAGAAAGTGAAGAGGAACTAAAAAGCGTCTTGATGAAAGTGAAAGAGGAGAGTGAAAAAGGTGGCTTAAAGCTCAACATTCAGAAAACGAAGATCATGGCATCTGGTCCCATCACTTCATGGGAAATAGATGGGGAAGCAGTGTCAGACTTTATTTTGACAGACTCCCAAAATCACTGCAGATGGTGACTGCAGCCATGAAATTAAAAGACACTTACTCCTTGGAAGAAAAGTTATGACCAACCTAGATAGTATATTCAAAAGCAGAGACATTACTTTGCCAACAAAGGTCTGTCTAGTCAAGGCTATGGTTTTTCCAGTGGTCATGTATGGATATGAGAGTTGGACTGTGAAGAAGGCTGAGCACAGAAGAATTGATGGTTTTGAACTGTGGTGTTAGAGAAGACTCTTGAGAGTCCCTTGGACTGCAAGGAGATCCAGCCAGTTCATTCTGAAGGAGATCAGCCCTGGGATTTCTTTGGAAGGACTGATGCTTAAGCTGAAACTCCAATCCTTTGGCCACCTGATGCGAAGAGTTGACTCATTGGAAAAGACTTGTGATGCTGGGAGGGATTGTGGGCAGGAGGAGAAGGGGACGACAGAGGATAAGATGGCTGGATGGCATCACCAACTCGATGGACATGAGTTTGGGTGAACTCCGGGAGTTGGTGATGGACAGGGAGGCCTGGTGTGCTGCGATTCATGGGATCGCAAAGAGTTGGATATGACTGAGTGGCTGAACTGACTGACTGAGACCATTGCTTGTTGTGTTTTTCTATATCCAAAGAAAAAAAGGAGCTAAAGAGAAGTTTTAAATTGGAGATATGAATGAGTTCCATGATCAGATCTACTTCTTAAAGAGACCCCTCTGGCTGCTGTGTGGAGAGGTGGCTAGAGTGAATGCTGAAAGACCAATTAAGAGGTGATTGAAGCAATAAATGTGAGGATGATAGAAGTATGGAATAAGGTGAATGAACAGACTTGAGATATGGACAGACTTTAGATATATTGAAGAGAGAAAATTGGTAGTATTGGGATTGGTTGCATGAAGAGCAGAAAGAGAGATTTTAAAATTATTCCAGTCCTTGTATTTGCATCAGGTTGTATGGCTGTACCATTTAGGAACATGGAGAACACTGAGAAAGGATCAAATTGGAGATGAGGAAATGGAAAGTGTTTTGTGCTTACTAACATCAGGGGCACAGTCTTATTCACTGATGTTGTTCAGCTATAGAACAGTCACCAAATATTTGTTACAGAAACCAGTTATGCACTCATTTTTGGACAGATTGAGTTTGAATGTCTTTGAGACATTCAAGTGGTGATGCCAAGTAGCTGTCTGGACTTAGGGGGATCTACTGGAGCTTAGAGGAGGAAAACTTGGGATCCACTGACATGTAAATGTTAGAAGATGCTGATGTAACCTGGGCATAGAAGATAGAACAAGAATTGGAGAAAGCCCAGGACAGAAGCTTAAAGTGTATTGCTTTAGAGATTGAGAATAGTTGGCTAAAAATGGATAAGAAGAAGTTTCTAGCTAGGTAGCAGAAAACCAGAAAATGAGGCTCAGAGAGACAGAATGAAGAAAGAATAGACTAGTACAGAGAGGTCAAGTAAAATGGGAACAGAAAAATGCCTTTGAATTTAGCAACATGGAAGCCAATAGTAACTTTAGTGAGAGCCATTCTAGTTGAGTATTTGGGGTGGAAGCTAGATTGCAATTAACTGAACAGTCAGTAAGAAGTGAAGGAAGAGAGGCCATAGTTTGGAGGCAAGAGATGAGGACATTTGATCGCTTATAAAATACGATTATAGAACAACTAAAAGCCCAGAACTAGGGAAACTGCAATGTACTTTAACATAAATACTGAGGAGGCAGAGAAATTTCATTCACGTATAATTAAGCATTTTCTGAGCACTCTTTTGTGTTATGCTGGAGAAATAAACAAGTGATGTTGATGGTTTTTCTCTTCTTATATAGTCACTGTGGTTAGAGATGTCTGCATTTCAGCCACTGGTGGTTATTTGTTAACAGCAAATGGGTAAAAATGCTGTTCTTTGTGGGATACCTCCCAGGATGGTTGCTTCTTCAGAGATTGTGATGCTGCCTAGGTGCACGTATGGTGAAAATTCTTCTCATTGCCAACTTGAAATCCCTTTATGTCTGAGTTTAATGGGAATCCCAATTAGTGAAGTGTCCTCTCTTGCTGTTGCCAGCCCTTCTGACCTCAGATCCAGTGAATAAGTGCTGCCACTGCCACCAGGTGGAATAGTAGGAGCACATATGTGCTGCCAGTCATCATGGTTGCCTAGCAACAGGAGGAGATGCTGATGTCTGTCAATGTGTGGGCACAGTGTATTCCAGTTCCAGGTGCTTGATGGACACACTGATTACATGTACACTCCACATCACCTTTGGAAGTTGTGATTCTGAGCTGGGAAGCTGGGCTATCTTTGGAAGCTGAATTTGGAAGAAAGAGGGGAATATAGGATATGATCATCTGGTTACATAGATAAGTACTGAAAAACAGGATTTGGGTTCCTGCCTATGGCTTAAGCTACCAGAATAATGGGCTCCTTGCAAAGGATAAAGTATATCTCATGGAGATAAGAAACAATGTGTCTAGCAGGCACATGTGATTTTCATTGAATATGAAGAAGTGAGAGACAGATGTCTACATAAATCTGAGAAACAAATAAACCAAAAGATAGATTTTACAGTTTTAACCAGGTGTGAAGTAGAAAGAAACACACCAGAAAAGTTACACAGAGTGAATATGAAATTTTAATACTAGATAATAATTTATTTCCTAGCTATTATTGAGATTCGGAAGTGTGTCTTGCAAGGTGAATCCCTTTGTGCTCATCACTGCCCTGAAGGCTGTGTGACAAATTCCACAATGTGATGTTTTGGATGAATAAATAACCATTACTGAGAAAACTTAAAGGATAAAGAGCTGCAGACAGAAAATTTGTGCAGTCTCTCATCATTCCCAGAAGAGGTAGACAGGGACCGGGGTCTCTGTTTCAGTGGAGGGACCCTCACTTCCCTGTGGTTTTCCCTTTGTATAGAGCAAGAGAGAGGGGAAAAAGCAGTCTTTCCAATGCTAGGATAATCAGTCTGCTTGGGGCTGGGCAATCAGAAACCAGAGTTATCTGGAAAGTCACTTGCCCAACCTCTGGAATTGTTGGGTTCATGGAGTGTTGCAGCCCCCACTGGAGGAGGAAGCTCCTCATCCTAATGATGAGCATCCTGATATAGGAAACATCACATCCTATAGGGATGTGATGAACTATTGGCCACTGATTCCAAGAAGCTTATAACCTTTCAAAGGATATCAGATGTATGCACATAGGGAAACTGAGCTTGATTGCAGTCTCTCCTACTGAGGAGGGGAGGATCCATCTCCAACTAGTTCCCAGGGCATCTGAACTTTTAAACAATTCTGCTCATTGCCATACAGGTGGAATAAAATTCATGCTTGAAATACAACATAGAAAAGGTGTAATTTGTTCAAAAAGAACAGATGTTGCAAGTGATACTTTAGTGCCATCCTATACCCATCAGCTCACAAATGCCCTGTGTTATATTTTCAGGAATTTTGTGAGTCAGTGTTAAGTGTAGTGATTATTAAAAATTAAATTATGTAGAATTATCAGTGAAGTATGAAGTGAAAGTCGCTCAGTCATGTCCGAGACCCCATGGACTATACAGTTCGTGGAATTCTCCAGGCCAGAATACTGGAGTGGGTAGCCTTTCCCTTCTCCAGGAGATCTTCCCAATCCAGGGATCAAACCCAGGTCTTCTGCATTACAGGTGGATTCTTTACCAGTTGAGCCACAAGGGAATTATCAGTACATAAATAATATTAAAAATGAAAGTAATACACATTCAAATCTCATCACTTCCTAATTGCTTTAGTACATTTTACTATTGTTTACATTTCTTGCATCTCTCTGGGGAAAACACCCAATGGTGAAGTAATAGTGTGCTGCTGTTTCCCTTCCCAATTCAGCTCTCTCAGTGAGGTAGCAGCTGGTACCTTGACATGAGCCATGGTGGGAGTTTGTAATATTTATGAAACACTGGAATCTTTTGCTCAGAGAGGCAGTTGTTGCACATACAGCAACATACCGCTGCCCATATCCTTACACCTTGGCATTTGATTGTGCTCCAATATGCTTCTAACTGCAAAATCTGCATCTCTGGTCCAGAGGACTTTTTCTGGAAGGTCACTTCGCTCATGCCCAAGTTCACTGAAGGCAGGAGCTAATTCCCCCAGGAGCAGCCTTCACAGTGAATGACGGGAATCAGTGTATAAATATCCCGGCTCCCTTCACCCTCAAGGGGGATAATTTTGAGGCAAGTGTTCTTTACTGTTTCCGGAAGTTTTCCCACAAGATTAAGTGTCAGTTGCCCACAATGGTATCTTATTTCATATTGTGCTTTCTATTGCCCTCCCTTCCCTTATCACTTCTTTTCACTTCTGTCTCTCTGCCCTGCCTCAGGGGCCACTCTGAGGGAGGTGTGTAGAAGGAAAGAGAGTAGTGCAGTGGGGAAGGTGGAAGCATATTGGAGAACTTTGGGGCAGGATCAAAGGAAGAAGCAGAGGTATGGTTTCCTGTGAGAATTAATGATAAACCTGCCAGATGGCAGACATAGATGATGATGTTCTCATAGCTGGCAGAAAAGCAAGATAGAGGAGTCATGGGGGACTTTGATTGTATTCACTTAGTTCTAATTCAAATTCATACTTAGAGCCGAGTATATTTTCTTAAAATATACTTAGTCTATTAGGTACTGTAATCAGTGGTATAGGGATGTGATGAATCACTGCCACTAGTTCCAAGAAGCTTATAACCTGCCAAGGGATATCAGATTTATGCACATAAATATTTCGAGGTAGAAGATGGTGAGTTTTACATAGCTGAGAGAGATTGCAGCTCTCAGGAAGGAGAATAAAGGCTTCGATGGATATGGAATGTGCTATTATAGTTTTAAGAAATTTTGGGTTTTATTGAGGGAACATAGGTTTATACATTATGTGTTTCATGTGTATGTCATTCTATTTCTACTTTTATATACACTGTAGCATGCTTACCACCAAAAATTTAGGTTTCATCTGTCAACATGCAGTTGTTCCTGTTTATCCATTTGCACCCCTCTCACACCCACCTCTGTTAACTGCTATTCTATTCTCCATATCTGTCTGTTTGTTTTTGTTTGATTTATTTTTATTCACTTGTTTTTTGTTTGTTTTTATTTTGGTCACTCTGTTTTTGTTTTGTTCGTTTTTACACATGGGTGAAGTCATACAGTGTTTGTCTTTCTCTATCTGATTTATTGTACTTAGCATAATACTCTTAGGTCCATCCATGTTGCAGATGGCAAGACCTTATCTTTTATGATTGAATAGTATTCCATTTGTATGTATGCATATATACCACATGTTGTTTATCCATTCATGTGTTGATGGGCACCTAGATTGTTTCCATATCTTGGCTATTGTAAGTAAAACTGTGATGAACATAGGGTGCATATATCTTTTTAAGTTACTGTTTTTCTTTTCCTTGGATGAATACCCAGAAGTGGAATAACTGGATCATGTGGTAATTCTGTTCTTAATTTTTTGAGGAATCTCCATGCTGCTTTCCATAGAGCTGCGCCAGCTTAAATTTCTAGCAATTGCACATAAGAATGGTCTTTTCTCTACATCCAGACCAATACTTGTTATTTTTTGCCTTTTTGATAATAATCATTTTATCAAGCATGAAGTAATAGTGTGATTTATAATAAAAAATGTGTATTTGTTCTTCATCCCTGTTTCTGGCACAAAACTCCTAAAACCCTTGGGATTTCCTAAGTGATAAGAGCTATTAAACGTGTCATTTGTTATTACAATGAGGTAACTTTTAGAAGGCACCTAAGGATGGGGACAGGTTGCCAGTGGGGCCAGCAACATGATGAGAAGGCTGGAACTTTCAGCCTCTACCCCTCCCTCCAAGGAGGGGAAAGGGACTAAAGATTGAGTTATGGCCAGTGATTTTATAAGTCATAGGTATATACTAAGCCTGCATAAAAACCCAAAAGGATGGAGTTTGGGGAGCTTTCATGTTGGTGAACTCATAGAGATTTGGGGAGAATGGGACACTTGTAGAGCATGGAAGCTCTGTGTTTCTTCCCACATACTTCACTCTAAGCATTTCTGCCATCTGGCTGTTGGTTCATCCTTTAATAGCCTTTGTAATTAACCACTAATGTGAGCCTCACTAGCAAATTAATCAAACCCAAAGAGGGAGTTGTGGCAACCTTGGATATATGATGCTTGAATATATGTGCTTTGGTTAGAAGCGTAGATGACAGCCTGGACCTGTGATTGGCTTCTGAAGTGGGAAGCCGTCTTGTGGGACTGAGCCCTTAGTCTGGGGAGTATGCTTCTGTCTCTGGGTAGACAGTGTCAGAATTGAGTTGAATTGTAGGACTCCCCATCGGTATGGTGTCAGAGAATTGCTTGATGGCATGAGAAAATCCCCCTACATGTTGGAATTGGTGATAAGAATTGTAGGGAGCATCCCTGGTGGCTCAGATGGTAAAAAGTCTGCCTGCAGTGTGGGAGACCCAGGGTCAATCCCTGGATCAGGAAGATCCCCTGGAGAAGGAAATGGCAACCCATTCCAGTTATTCTTCTCTGGAAAATCCCATGGATGGAGGAGCTTGGTCAGTTACAGCCCATGGGGTCACAAAGAGTTGGACATGACTGAGCGACTTCTCTTTCTTTCTTTCTCTTTTCCTGAAGGCTGGACATTTAGGTAAGACTTTGAGGAACTGGAGGGATTTCAACAGGGAAAGACAGAGAAGAGAGGAGTTCTGGTAAATAAAATAGTGAGAATAAAGGCCTGAAACTGGGAAAGCAATCCTTGAGTTCATCTTCTAGGAAATATAGAGGTACACAGGAGCATGGAATTGTAGGAAAGCCTGGAAAGGTGATTTCTAGGCAGTTTGTGGAGGACTGGATGAAATTCTGGTGAATTCTTCCTATGCCTTCTAATATAATAATTGTTTAAGAGGCAGTGAAACTATGTAAGGGTTCTAATCTTTTGAGCACAGGCTCCAAAAGGGAATTTTATAAGACTCGAGAGGGACAGGGGTCTCTAAGGAGTCGATTCTAATGATAAATTATAACTTATTATAATAAGGAATAAAGGGAATACAGCCCTAATCAACTTGGATTTCAAAAAACATTGAAAAAAGGCAAAAGAGAGAGGCGCACACAAGGAAGCATATACCCTGAAGAATGCTTGAGGGAGGTCCAAGACTGAACTGAACTGAAGCTTGTAGAAAACTGATATGTGCTAGACAGGCATTGATGGTTTCTCCCTCCAAATTAATATGTTGAAGTCCTAATTCTGAGCATCTCAGAATAAGACTATATTTGTAGAAAGGCCTTAAAAAAAGGTTATTAACTTAAAAATGAGATCTTTTGTGTGGGACCTACTCTGATATGACTGATGTAATTATCAGAAGGGGAAGTTTGGACATGAACATATGTATATACAAAGAAGGACACAGTTTGAAGGTGGCCATCTGCAAGCCAAGGAGAGGGGCCAGAAGAAATAGAAACAAAACCTGTTGACACCTTGATTTTGGACTTCCAGCCTCCAGCACTGTGAGGAATTGCATGTCTGTTATTTAACCCACCCAGTCTGTGGTACTTTGCATGGCAAAAGTAAGCAATGGATGGGCCTTGGCTTGGGGCAGATGATATAGTCAATCTTCATTTTTCGTAGGTTCCATGTTTACAACTTTTTCTACTTGATAAAAATTATTGGTAACCCCCCAAATCAATACTTGCTCCTCTTTTGCAGTCATTCTCAGAACTGCCAGGCTTGCATTTTCCCAGCTGAGGTTGAATGCTCTGTCATCTTGTTTCAGCCCTCATTGTATAAACAAGTGTCCATCTCCCAGTCTATTTAAGTGTGACCTCTTGCAGTTTTGTGTTTTTTTTCTAGGCAGTTTTGCTGTTTTAAATGGTTCCCAAGTGGTAGTCCTAAGGTGCTGAAAAGATAAGCTTGACTCAGACATGAGTCCTAGTGTGCTGGCCCTAAGTTAAATGTTAATGAATCAATAATACCTATTAAAAAGGTCATCTTTAAATAGGAGCATGCATAAAACAAAGCTATATAATGATGGATTGATGAAAATGTTGTGACAAGAGGCTAAGAGAAACCTAAACCTGTCTGTTCTCTGGAAACAGTGGTTCAGTTTTCATTAATTCAGTGTTTGTGGTAACTACCAGAACGTAACTACCAGAAATAACCACACTCAACCGTATGATATTGGAAAATGGTGGGAAAGTCCAGCTATCCAAATTCTATTTTCACCTTTCCACCAAGAAGTTTATTCCAAATGAAAAATGTAGAATCCAAGTACCTTTAGGAAAGAGTTGGAGCTCAAGATAGAAGAAGAGAGAGTGAGAGCATCTAACCCTGGACGTGAGCTCAGATCTCCAGCCATGGTATTGAAAAATGTACGTATGTGGTTCTTGAGCCACTATATCTCTGTCTCATGGGTAATAGTAGTTCCATGAGCACTTCTGATGGTAAAATTCCAGTAACCGCAGACCTTTAATCTCATGTTGCTCCATTAGTAAATTCTGGAAATACTAATGACCTAGCAATCAGAAAAGAGAGGGTGCACCATCCAGAAAGGGTTTCCTACAAGATATAGTCACTTAACCTCTGCTGTCTTCTCCTTCCTTATTTTTGTTGGTATTGAGTCCATAACATGTAACATTTTGAAAATGTTTGCCAAGTTCAGGAAACAGCTAGCTGTTTTTCTTCATTACTGATTCAGTCAGGACATACAGTGGGGTCTCCATTCGCCTAAGAGTCTCCACAGGCTCTGACATTGCTCTTTAGTCCTTGCTCCAAATCTACTGCCTTGGCTGCTGATCCTCATTTTAGATTCATTTCTGTCCTCGTCAGTAAGAGAAAAGTCACTGCACATATGAGATCTCCTAAGAACAGGTGTCCCATTACATCCTCATTTTGTTAAACATCATTTGCACTAGAAGGAAGTTGCAGTGTAATGAAAGGGAAAGTGGATTTTTTACTGTAGTGGAATTCTTAATATAGTTTCAATTCAATTATAATTTTTAGTTCTGTGGATAGCCTTCACTGCAAATTCTATTTCCCATGAGGTATCAATCTGGAGCTTTTCATATTGCTGTAATTGGTCTATTTCATAACCACCTACACAGAATTTATCGGGTTGGAAACTTGTTAGACCTGCTATTTCCTGGGCTTTATACCAATCCTATAGTATCAGAATCCCTGATAGAGTCAAGTGGGGGAAGAGGGAGACCTAGTAATCTGAATTTTAAGAAGTTTCTCAGGTGACTGGAAGTTTTGGTTAATAAAGTAAAATAATCTTTGAGAGAATTTAATTTGGCTCATGATTCTACCAAATACTCATTATTTGACTAAAAAGTAATACTTTCATTAGTGAGTACTTGTAGAATATGAGTCCATCTATGTTGAATAGATATTATAACTGATATTTTAAAATTCTGTTTAGAATTCTTAGATAAGCATTTCTGTTTATAAATACTTGCAAATAAAATGTTTATAAAAATGTATCTTTATGCAAGCTTGCCTTTTATCCAACTCTTTTTTTAATAGAAATCTTCAACTTAAGAATTTATATCAATTTTCTCAAGAAAAACACCCCAACAAATCAAAAACAAATATGCACTAAGGCTAGATTTAAGATTTTCTTAGAAATCATACACCAGAAAATAAGGAATACTACAGGTACAAAACACATTTAGATCTTTACAAACTCCTCTCATTTAAACAGTTTTTGCATAACTGTTCACTTAACTTTTCCCTATATTTCTAAATCTAACATGTTTCTTGATAGTTATTCACACCTGAAGTTTTTATCTTCATCTTTGGAAAAACTGTCTTATGATTGTATTGAAAATGCAAATTTATAATAAAGTACAAGAGATTTTAGTATTTTAAAAAGGAGTTTAAGACTCATGATACTAAATGCCATGTTGTAAAATATAAGGTGTGACATTTTCCATTTTTTACACATCAGAGAAATAGTATATGTAATTATAATTTGATGTTATATAAATTAGTTATACATTCTTTCTTTTATAACTTATCAAAGAACTATCAGATAGCATCTGTCAATGTAAATGTCATTTAAATTATTTTCTTATTTAGTTATTCTTATCTAAAATTCTTAGGAAAGTATTTAGTTGTAGCTTATTTAGACGAGCCACCAGCTGTGCCTGTACATGAACATTTCTCTGTCATATCATTTACTTAACATTATTTTGTGAATTTCAATGCTAGCAATTTTGGAGTTTATGATTTAGATTTTAAAATATGGAATAAGGATGATTCTGCAAGTGGACAAGAACAGTTACTCAAATACTGTTTTTATAAACATCCAGATGGTTCACATTATATTACCAGTATCAGGTAGTAACACTTTATAAATATTTGTTTAGTGAATGAATGAGCTGGGCAGGACACACACACACACACACACACACAAACTAGGTCTGATTAGTTTGACTATGAAGTAAATGATAATATTCTATTTGTCCTGTTTAAGTTAATTGTAGAGTTTCATAGTTTATTTTTTCCATATGTATGCCATATGTGTAATGACCTCAGTATGTATTTAAATAGATGCTTTGATGTTAGCACAGTTGCTTGTAATTAGTTAAGTGAATCGAAATGAACATACTGAAGTGCCAAATGAGAATACTATGAAAATGCCCTTTTTGTAAAAACGAAAATATTTCTACAGCTACATTTAGTTTAACAGTTTAACTATGTCTATTAGAAGTTCTGTTAGTTGTCGATTATTAATGTTGATTTAGTCAATCTATAAGTATAAGAGGTATATGATACATCTCTGTCACATAACATATAGATATATATCACACATAATTACCATGTTGAAAATTTGTAATAGTATATTATCAATATGTTAAGTTGCAAACAAAAGCATACCTTTATGTTCTGTACAACCTGGGACACTATTGAGAGTTGCCCTATGATTTGTTACATGAGCTTAGGTTTTCTTTAGTTAACACTAGTCAAAACCACATTTTGGAGGAATTGTGGGGGCGCTTCATGTTAAAAAATATCCAAGATAGAGTAATAAAAACAAAATAACTGCAGGCCCTTTTAATTGTGTAAATTCTTTAAACATCTGATTATTCTGGAAAAAAATTACATGTGTACTTATTCCCTAGGCATCTGTGCATTTTACTATAACATATTTACCTGTATATGTGCTTATAAGATTACTAGGCTTATTTTTTCCCCTAGAAAACCTTAATTAACATCCATATGTTAAAGGAAACATTCTTAGAATTTCTTTGAAAAGGTTAGAGTTAACAATTCCCCCAAAATGCTTTCTTTTAAAGCTAATTTTTGCTTAAATTTTAAAAAGTTATGATGAGTTATAGACAAGGTAGTCTTTCATTTAAAAAAATAAAGAACAAAAGGGTAAAAATTGCTGAAAATGTGAACACCACATTCTTATTCACATCACTTTAATAATTTATTGAGTGCAGGGCCAACAATATGAAATTTTCATGTATGAATATCATCTGACCTCATATAAAAGTAACACATGAAAAATAAGGGCAGAGATAAATCACAAATACCAGTAATTCATGGCAAGAGTTCTCTCAATTATAATAAAGTGCTATTTATAAAGAAAATAAGTATTTTGGGGTTTAGAAACTAAACAATTTTATCATTATTTGTAGGATTTATTGAAACTTCAGAATCACGTTACGAAAGCCAAAAGTGGATGACAGGAAAAAATCATTACTGCTTTAACTTCACTTGGGACTAAAAAGTAGGGTAAATCATTGTAAAACCCTATTTTTCTCCTTTATATTCAAGGTCACTAGTAAAGAATTTGTGTTTAGCATAAACTGAACAATCTTAAGGCAGTTTCAAAAATATTGTTCAGGACCTCACCTCAGGTGCTTTTTCTGAACCTAGGTCTTCAAGTCTCAGGAAGGGTTTCACCTAAATAAGATATGTGAGATTTTATCCCAGTTGTTAGTGTTTTCAGAAATGCTGGTTAGAGAGAGAAAAGGAAAGAAAGAGACAACCCTGGGGCATAAAGGAAAGGGAATGTTGAAGGACAGAGAAACAAAAGATTTACATTAACACTGATGTTTAAAGTTACTTCCAAAGGGCTTAATTTTAAAAATAATGAGTTCACAAACACATTTGACTGCATCTATTTTATCTCCTAGGAAGAATTTAAAAGAGGGAAAAACCTCAGTGGCTCTCCTTTTATTAGTGGTGGTGCCGGAAAGATAAGACTTAGAGACTCCTTGTGGCTCATCTGATTCTGTGAATCTGTAATATAAATAGATCATAATAGACTTCCACGGAGATGCTGGATTCCTCTTCCAGCCAGCAAAGAACATTCTTACAAACCCTCAAAAATGTTTTAATACATCATTAAATTTTGCATGTAATAGGTTCCCTGCACCTGTCATAATGCCCAGATCACACTCAGTTTTCGCCCTCCTTTCAGATGGAAACAAAGGTGGGAGGGCGTTTGCCGGGTTATGCTCCCTCTGTTTTAGGAGGTGGGCTGATCAGGGCTCTCTGACCTTATTATTGTGGTCTTCAACTTAGTCCTCCATCACCCTGCATTTAGTCCTTCCTGGAGGCCATTTTTTCTGCCTTCTTTGTCCCCAAGGAACAAAAGTACATAGCCAAAAGTACAAAGCCATTTTAAAATGAAAAAGAGAAGTAATAATAATAATGATCTTTTCTTTAAAAAGGGCTGTGATAATTGGTGCAGCAGACATCAGGTTAAATGCTGGGCAGATGCCAGAAAGAGTACCACTGTGCCACTGCCTTCCGCAAGAAGGTCAAGCCCCTTCTACCCTCTCAGGTCTTCCAGGAGATGAATGAAGTGCATTTGGGACGAGGAGCAGGGCTTCCATTTCTTACAGTCACCTTTTCCATGCCATGTAAACTATGTTTCTCAGCCCTCCCTCACCTCTTTGTTTCAGCATTCTCATGGATGAAAGCGTGTATTTATAGTACTTATTTCATAGGGATATTTAAATGATTAAATATTCTTATAAGACTTACCACAGTACCTGGCATATAGTGGTCAAATATTGTTTAGCTGTGATGATCATGATGATGATGAAGAGGAGGAGGAGGGATGGAGATGACAATTACATTTGAGGGTAAAATGCTGTTAGAGATGTTCTAGGTCAGCCATTTAATAGAGACTTACAGAAGCAGGAAAGAGTGAGTGAGGTTCATTTAGCAGTGCCTGTCTAGAGACTGACACTGGTGGACAGCCATAGCCTTCCTCTTGTGCCTGCTTTGAGTAGCAGTTAGAGTAAATAGGTAAGGCATGAGTGAGCTCCCTGTACCTCTCACAAGGTTAACTGGAGTCTATTTGTTCCTGGTCTCGTTATAAGATTTCTGTGTCCAGTTCATTGCTATGGATTCATTCCTTCTATCTCAGTGAATCTTGACCTCCAGTCATTTCTTTTACATGTCAGTGGGATTTTTTATTTTTTTTTTTTGGTTTGGGGATGTTGTTATTGAAATGGCTGGCTTAATATTTGAAAACCACATAAAACCATGTCATAATGGAATTAATATATGTAATGAAAAGTAGTTTGAGGATCATGTTTTATAGACTTTGAATGTAGATTATAATGTATTTTTAGATAGTCTCTATTTGGTACTCAGGGCTAGTGGCACTTTAAGGAAGAATCAGTAGTTGAACACATCATGTTGATGAAATTTTGTGGCAAATAAACTGAGTTGGTTTCATTTTCACAGTAATATGTTTGTTCCTCAGGCTATTTAATCTGTTCTGTATTCAAAGGCAAATGAGTTTCTGTTCATAAGGCAAAATGCAGCAGCATTTTTTTTTAATATTGACAGTATTAGTTCTGGTGCTTTTCATTTTCAAAATATATAAAAATAAGAAATGGAAGCTTTTTGCAATAGGTGCATCATCACTAAGACTTAATTTCAAGATTTTTGCCATTTTCTGTCCTCTGATGTTTGTCATCTTGGAAGAAAAGGAAACATCATTTCAAATATTATAAAATATGTTTCTTTTCTGCACATATTAAAGGTCTTTTGTATGAAGTAGTAATGGAATATGCTTGAAGTGATCAAAATTTAATGGCCCATAGAGCATTTGTAAGCCAGAAGCTTTAGGATGAAATGCAAACAGCATTAAATGTCTAAATTTATTTTCTTCCAGACTTTCATCTTGCAGTGATTTTCTGCAAGAATGGTATTAGGGTCTTATTGGAAACAGTTAATAGACACTATAATAGATAATAACTGACTCTGTAATTAGTCATTTTAAGACAGAGGGTCTCTTTGAGCCACTGATAAGAATTGAATTGTGTCACTACATCATGTTTTCATTCAGCTGTCACAACCCGGCAATCCATATTCATAGACTCCCAGTGCTAAGCTCATTGCCAATTTAACACAGATGTGAGAGAGAGATGTACAACCTCCTCAGCCTTTTGATCCTTTCTTATTTTTCATTTGAGGAAATGGCAGAGTAGCCTCAGAGTGAGGATAAGAGTGTCTTAGTGACAAAATTATGAGAAGATTAATTTGGTATGTACATAAAATATGTATATATACAGACATATGCACACACAAAGTATATATATATATGTATATATATGTGTGTGTGTATATATATGAAAAATAACCACTTTTATGGTTAAATATAAAATTCAACCAGAAATTTCTAGATATTTCTGATTTTTTTGAGTACTACAATAAAAATACTGCATTAATTTTTATTTTTGTTTCCTCTCAGGAGAAACTTCTACTTTCATATTCCTGAATGAATAGCACTGGTCCTTTTTTTCTGTAGAAGAGATAGAGATTTCACAATTTTAGTTACATTGGCTATACTATATTCTCAGTTATATTTTATTTTTATGTTACTTTTTGTTGTAACAAGGGCTTCCCAGGTGGCTCAGGGCATAGGGAATCTACCTGCAATGCAAGAGATACAGGTTTGATCCCTGGGTCAGAATGATCTCCTGGAGTAAGGCATAGCAACATACTGCAGTGTCTTTGCTTGGAGAATTCCATAGACAGAGGAGCCTGATGGGCTATAGTCCATAGGGTCAGAAAGAGTCAGACAAGACTGAAGCAACTGAGTGCACACCCACGGTGCTGTAACAAATGTTTCTGTATGTTGATTTTTTAAAAACTATTTAATTTTTAAAAGTATATATAATTTTTAAAGGTTACTTTCCATTTATAGTTATTACAAAATATAGGCCATATTTCCTGTATTGTTCAATACACTCTTGAGCCTGTCTTACACACAGTAGTTTTTACCTTCCATGCCCTCCATCCCTGTAATGTCACTCTCCCACTGGTAACCACCAGTTTATTCTCTGTGTCTATAAGTTTGTTTCTTTTATGTTATATTCTCTGGTTTGTTGAAGATTACACATATAAGTGATATCATACAGTATTTATCTTTCTCTGACTCACTTTGCTTAGCATAATGCCCTCTAGGTCCATCCGTGTTGCTGCAAATGGCAACATTTTGTTCTTTTTTATGGTTGAGTAGTATTCCATTGTATACAGCAGTTTCTGTATCCATTCATCTGTCAGTGGGCATTTAGGTTGTCTCCCTGTCCTGGCAATTGTAAATAATGCTCCTATGAACATTGAGGTGCATGTATCTTTTCATATAGGTGTTTATTTTTCTTTCAGATATTGCATGGTTGATTTTTTTTTTTTTTTTTGCTAATCCAATAACAGAAAAATTTATTTAAAAGCACAGGACAGAGACTTAAAAAATAATTTTTTTTTTTTTTGCTAATCCAATAACAGAAAAATTTATTTAAAAGCACGGGACAGAGACTTAAAAAATTCTAGGCAGAATGTCCAAATAATTTTGAAAGCGTATATTATTATCTCCCTTTTTTAAGGAATAGGGTCAATTACCTAACTTTCCATGGTTAAGTTGCATTATGATGCCATAAGATTAAAGAAATTGCATGGTTGAATTTAACAAACATCTGTTGAATTTAACAAACATCTTCCTCTGGGCCAGGCTCTGTGGAAGTTAGACTGTTTCAAGTATTCCATGTTACTAAACCCCTCTCACTGGGGTCAGTGAGAGGAGAGAAGAGCTTTCCCTAGGAGGTCAGAAGAGCCTTCATGAGAGAGATATCGTTTGAACCTGTCCCTGACGAATGGATAGAACTTCAGCAAAAGGAAACCAGGAAAGTAACTCTTGGTGAAGGTACCCTTTAAAGAAAGGCACGAAAACAGGTTAGTTAAGAACATGTCCTAGTTGGAAGTGGATCAAAGGATATTTGCAGCTAAAATGGCGAAAATTGACTGTAGAGACTGGTTATGGCTACAACATGAAGGACTTTGAAATCACACTAAATATAAGATTTTAATCTGTGGATGATAGGGAGCTAGAGATGTTTATTAAACAAGGGAATTATGTGATCTGCTTTCTGATTATAGGTAATAATATACTTGCTTTATTTTTTCCCTAAAATGTACTGGTAACTTCAAAATTCTACTTGCAGTCTATATTATTTATATTGCTTTTTTTCCTCTATAGTTAAAGTGGCTAGTTCTTCATACAACGGTTTTTAATGAAAATATTAAAAGATAAAAAAAGTCGACTCCAAGGTAAAAAGTCTTCTGGAAAAGAATTTTATAAACTTACCATGAACATTTGTAAAACCATGAAAATAAGTAGATCGTAGTGTTACTGTTAGTCGCTCAGTCGTGTCCAACTCTTTGCGACCCCATGGACTGCAGCCCACCTGGCTCCTCTGTCCATGAGATTTTCCAGGCAAGGATACTGGAATGGGTTGCCATTTCCTTCTCCAAAGTAGATCATAGTTCAGTTCAGTTCAGTTCAGTCGCTCAGTCGTGTCCAACTCTTTGTGACCCCATGAATTGCATCACGCCAGGCCTCCCTGTCCATCACCATCTCCCGGAGTTCACTCAGACTCGCGTCCATCGAGTCAGTGATGCCATCCAGCCATCTCATCCTCGGTCATAAGGTAGACTGAATTGTTTAAATGTGTTTACCTGTGTAAGCCATTAAGTTATCAGATGATTTTTATATAAACCAGTGACCCTTCAGTATCTGGAGAAAGAGAGTCCAAGGCAGAGAGAAAAGAGCTAGTACAAACGCTTGATATATGTGATTACAGCAAGGAGGCTAGCACACCTGGAGTGGGTGAGCCAGGAGGAGAGCAGAAGGTGATGAGAACAGAGAGGGAACAGTGACAGATCGCATAGGACCTTGTAGGCCACTATAAAGACATTGACTGAGAGCACTGGAGAGTTCTAAGCCCTGGAGTGATGTGACTGGATGTCTTAAAAGAATTCCTCTGACTCTTATACTGGGAAGATACTACAGAGAAGGATAGAACCAGGAAGACCAGATTAATGTCTAATGCAACAATGGGAGAGATGATGATAGCTCAGAACAATGTGGTAAGTGGTCAGATTCTGGATATGATCTGAAGGCAGAACCAACATGATTTACTGATGGACTGCATTCAGAGTATGGGAGAAGGTGGTTCCAAAATTTACTTAGAGAGTTTTGGCCTAAGCAGCAGGAACAATGGCGTTGCCATCAGCAGAATTGAGAAAGGCTGCAGGAGAAGCAGTTTTGGGGGGTGGGGTGGCTTTTCGGTTTTGGTCCTGTTGAAGTTGAGATGTCTCACAGACCTCTGAGTTAGAGTATTGAGTAGAAGTGTTAAGCAGTATGTGTGTGTGTGCATATGTATACAGAGAGGGAATGTATAAAGAGGTTTGGACTGGAGATAGAAATTTGAGAGTAGTCAGCTTATGGATGGTATGCAAAGCCAAGAGTCTCTAAGAGTAGTGTTTTTCTTATGATTTTTTTTTCTAAGTCATTTAATGTTTAGAAATGCTGTCTTGCATATTTAGCAAGGAAGGGGGCAGCAGAGGATGAGATGGTTAGGAACCATCACTGACTCAATGGACATAAATTTGAGCAAATTCCAGGAGATAGTGGAGGAGAGGGGAGCCTGGCATGCTGCAATCTGTGAGGTCATAAGGAGTTGGACATGCCTTAACTGAACAAGAACAACTCACATATTTAAGCCCATCTATGCATAACGTTACCAAATAATAGATGTTTACATCACTACTAGAAATAGAATCAAGTAGAGATAAAAGCTTAGTCAGTCTGAGTATAGCAAATTAATGATCCTGGAAATTAAGTACAGTTCTCTTAGTCATGGACTGTTTTCACTAGACCTGGCTGCTTCAGCACCCAAGAATCTAAGTAAAGAAAAGGACTGATCTAACATAGGCTTCTTGTGTGGTGTGTGGAAAAATTAAGATCAGAATTTGCTTCATCCTCAGGTCTAAAGAGGCACTGGGTGGTGGTTAAGAGGGGAGGTCTGGCAAGGATTAACGATCTGGATGGATATCTAAGGGGCAGAATATACTGTGGCCATACTCAGTAATCACATGAGTCACAGACCACCTAGACAGCTTCCTCAATGCACGTCTCTAAGGGACTGAAACTTCCCTAGATATATACAAGCCATCAATAAACTGAATTTATCAATTGTCACAGCAGGCATGGCAGGGCTTATGTTTTGCCAGGAGGAACATAGCTGTTTGAGGCCAGAAATGAATAATTGAGAGCAGTAGAAGAAAGATTGAGAGCTGCCATGCATCGTTCTTTTCTGTCTTAGCCACTTCTCTGAGAGTGTTTAGCTTCTGTTCTAAGTTAACATGAACAGATGCTTGAAGAATATCTTTTGGAAAGGAAGATAAAGTAATAACAAGCTGGGGATGTTATTTATCTTGGGCCCACTTGCAGTCACAGTTCAGACTTGAGTGAACTGTGGTCGCAAATGAAGTAGTGGGTGGGAAGGGTACATGGAGGACCCTTGCAGGCAGCAGGACTCAGATGCGGGCAGTCCAGTGATTAGGCACACCCAGGCATCTAGTGAGGGAGATGCCAGGACGTCTGTACAGGAGCCCAGCTCTCAGGAAGGGAAGAGCAAAGCAGGGCTTTCAGGTCTACAAAAGGGCAGGGAAAAGTAACTCACTTTTATTGATTCATTACTATGTGCATGATAGTGTGTTAAGGATATGGATACATTGATAGGTAATAAACATTTGCCTTTACTTTTTACAGTAAACCTGATAGTATTATCATTCCTTTTTGTATATGGATATCTATGACTTTAAGCAAAGTCTGGGAGATAGTGAAGGACAGGGAAGCCTGGTGCGCTGCAGTCCCTGGAGTTGCAAAGAGTCAGACATGACTTAGTGACTGAACAGCAACAGTCAATGACTCACCCCAGGAGCACACATGGGACAAGGTAGAGACAGGGTAAGACTCAAATTTAGTTTTGCCTCAATCTCCAAACCGTAAGCCCTTACATTTTTCAGAATCTTGGGAATAGGAACCAGACTAAAGCATAAGGAAATGGAGAGAAATCCGCAGTGGCTGTGCTTGTGCACTAACACCAGATAGGTGCCATCTTGCTGGACTGGAGCGGAGTGGGTGAGAGGCAGTAGGTAAAAGCAGGGTCCTGTGAATCCACACTGAGGCTCCACGGGCTGTGAAGGATGACCTGAGACAACAGTGGTTGAGTCCTGTGGTTAGTATAGGCAACTCAACAGGAAGTGACTTAATTCTAAAACTCCTAGATGGGAGGGGGACGTTTAAGAACTTTTTATCTCACCAAACTGAAGGATGAAGGCATCAGTAGAACCAGCTGTGGGAATCGGGTAAGCAAAACAGATGGCTGACAACTAAGCTGTGATTCTATAAATGAGGAAATTTAGATTCTGAGAGGCAAAGTGGTTTTGCTGAAGAACAGGTAGCAGCATATGAGGGCCCAGGACTCAGATCTCATCCGTTATCTGGCTTAGGTTTTAACCAACATGCCATGGGGGATACCTCCTGGCTGCCTTTGGCCTTCTTCCTTTCTAGTCAACACTGATATTGACTCCTATAGCTTTCATCTTGCTTTTGAAATACTCCTAATGCATGTGAATAATGTGGGAAAGAGGTTACTGAACAAAAGTTTGGCCACAGCCAGTTTGCAACTGTGGGATCCAGTTGGGCAGGGGGGTGGGGGCAGAGAGGCAGAGAAAAAAATGGGAGAGAAGCCAGATAAACAGCATCAAATGATAGCATAGATGTTATCAGATGGTCCTGGGCAAGGTTCCTCATTGCTCCATGCCACAGATTCCTCACTTGTATCCTGGGAATAGTAACAGTACCCCCTCTACAGAGATGTTTTGATAATGAAATGAGATAATGCATATAAACTATTTATCTCAGTGCCCCGCTGAATGGTTTTCATGTGGTTTACATGCCAGCACTCAAATCTGACTAAAGAATGTGGCGACGATTTACTTCAACATCTAGTGCCATTTTGGGGGTAGTGTGTTGTCAGGCTCTTCTGTTGATACGTGTGTTTTATGTATGTTTTATGATATGGATGTTTCAAACCATTTTGCTCTATTCACTGGATTTCCTGGAGTTTAATTTAAACATTCTCATCCCAGTTAATGTGACTCTGGTCATTCTCCTTACTGTCAGGAAGCATGTTACACTGTGTACTGCCACGATAATAATACCTTCTCTTGGCTGCTTCCTACAATTGACTTCATCTTGGTATAATAAAGGCAATGCAGGAGAAAAAATTATTTTCAAGGAGGAAATTATGACCAACTTTTAGGGTGGTGAGCAAGATATAATTTTAAGAAGCCAAACCTAAGTAGGGTACAGATACAGTTAATTTAACCCTTTTTTCCTCAGGAACATCCTGATTTTCTGGTTATGAAACCATCTGGACTCCTCTTGTAGACTTTGTTCTAAAACTTGAGCCATGCAGTGGTCTTCTTTTCTTGTTCTCAAAAGGAAAAGGGCTGACTGTCTTCATGCAAATAAGCCTGCTTTTGTTAAAGGCTTCATCTATGAAACACAGACTAACAATAAGAAGTGCAGCACAACTTACTGTTCTGCTTTCAGCTGATGTAAGATTGTTTCCCACAGTATGGAATATTTAAAAAAATAAGAGTGTTTCATCACAATGCCAAAACTCCAGCAGTGCCTGTGACTGCCGTCAGGGGTGGTGGTGAAGGTGGGAAACCGACTATTCAGTACCACATTATTTTCTGATGAATTTGCACATAGCTAGGGAAAGTGTAAATGAATGCGGAAAGGTGGGGCTGATGCGCTAAATTTAGGACAAGCGATTACAGACATTGGAGTTCTGAGTTTCTTTTTGTTCTATGTAATTTCTGATATTAAGGAAATACTAAGTAGGGATAGTATAAAAATAATTTGTTAATAATGAGTAGAGACTGTTTTGACAGTGTCTAACACTTCAGAAATGTATCTCATTATTCTGACTGTATTAATTGAGGTTTCTTTTTTTCCTCTGTGTTTCAGTGACAATTTCGACAAGCACCTTCTTTGACGGCTTGCTGGTGACTGGACTGTACACGTCTACCAGTGTTCAGGCTTCACAGAGCATTGGAGGGTCTAATGCATTTGGGTTTGGTAAGCTATATTTTACACAGTTATAGGTCTTATTTTTGAAATATCTAAAAGTATTTGACATTTATTATTTCAGAGAAAATAATCTGAAGTGATTTTTGTATGTTTGCTTAAAGTTAAGTGAGTTGAAGTAAGTCATAAATATGCAACCAACCATGAGTGTGGTGTGATGGCCATTCTATTCCTCTCTCTGTGTACTGCTGCTATTATACTTGGTCCTGTGGGATTTGAGTGGATTCCTCTGTTCTGTCATTTAGGTTGATGGAATTGGAATTAATTCTGATGCCTATGCATTTATTCAGTAACCTGTTTTTATAAACAGTTCTTAAAATCTTGGAGTAGGTGAAAAGTGTCATATTGTTTGGCAAGTAAGCATCATACACAGTGAAAGATAGCAATAATTGTTGAAATCATTGCATTCTCTGAGTATTCATAAAATAATGTGATTTAATATTTAAAATACTTACATGGAGTCTTTGTCCTTAACCCAGAGACCTGGAAATTTACTTAAGTGGAGGCAGAAGGCTATGTGATGGTCACTGATCACCGAGGGTTCTAGATTTGGAAATCTGTAGTTTACCCATAACTTGATTAACATGCCAATCTGGAATTCAGTAGACCGTTTACAGCATCAAAAATGCAAATTTACTGTATCAATTTATGTAAGACATGAAGTCTTTGATCCTACTCTGAGATTAGAAAACTGTGTGAGATTTCCTCCATTAATGTGAGAAAGAATTTCTTTATTGAAGGCAGCCATGTGTTCAATGTTTTATTTTTCCTAGGGTATTTATTAAATAAATAAATTTTACCCATTT
The DNA here is from genome assembly GCF_001704415.2 of Capra hircus. Classification (NCBI taxonomy): domain Eukaryota; kingdom Metazoa; phylum Chordata; class Mammalia; order Artiodactyla; family Bovidae; genus Capra; species Capra hircus. The sequence goes on from NC_030811.1 coordinate 75,174,886, forward strand.
TTGATATATGAAGGAGCATCCCTTCTATGGTGAGTCCCAGCAGAGCTCTGCCCAGATGCATTACTGCTTGATGTCAGAGTAATAATGTTGAGACTTCAGTGGTACCCTGCTGACCTAAGATGAGGTTCGCAGCCTCAGGGTAAAAAAACCATTTAATCTAGGGTAAAGAAGTCATTTAATCATCTTGTTAAAATTATCTGACATTGAGAATTTGCCCTATTTTTAAACCCAGATAAGCTTTTATAATCTGTTGGTTACAACTTTTAGGGTCTAATCTTTCAGAAAAAATAAAATTCTCTTGTCTAAAAATTCCACTTTTTTTATTCCCACTCTTACTGTGCTCTGTAGAAGTGAGAGGTCAGTTATAATCATATATATATATAATACGTGTACCTAAATATATGCTATACTATGTGTTATGTTATGTAGGATTTTCAAGTAGGGTCACCAGATTTAACAAATAAAAATGTACAGGATACTGGCTAAATTTAAATTTTAGGTAAAAAACAGTTTTAGGAAAAATATGCCGTATTTGGGGTAAGATGTCCTGGGTTCTGCCTTCCCCAGTTGAATCAGAACCTCTGAGAACAGGGCTTGGCTTTGGCTCCCAGGTGGTTATACTGTTTATCCAGGGTTGAGAACCACTGTACTGGATCAGTCCAGGGTCCGCACCTTCAGCATCCCTGGGAACTTGTAACTAGAGAGTTCCTGGCCTTACTCCAGACTCAGTGAATTAGATACTGTGGGCGGTGAGACAGTGTTCAGTTTTTTAATAAGCACTTAAGGTGATTTTGATACCTACTAAATTTTGAGAACCACTCATCTACATTAATTAAATGGGAGAGACATTATTTAAATGACCATATAACTATGTAATAGTAAATCTTGTTATGGGCTAGCTAGGAAATGTACTGAGTGCTGGGAAAGGGTGTGACAGAGAAATGAAATCTAAACTGGAGTAAAATGGCATATAGTTAGGAAAAGCTTTCCTGGGGAAGTCATATTGAGCTGAGATGTGAAGAATGAGAGGGAGTTTAGCTCCCTGTGGAAGGTGGGGCACAGCACGCCTGAAGGAGAGAACAATAGATGCAAAGGCCTCAGGGTGGGAAGAGGCTGGCTGTGTTTTAGGAATGAAAAGAAAACCTTGGAGTGACTGACCTGGAACCAAGAGGGAAAGAGATAAGGCTGGATAGGAGACCAGAGCCAGAGCATTCAGGAGCAGAGAATGCTTTGAGGGTCTCAGCTGAGGAGTGACTTGAACAGACTTTCCTTTTAAAGGGATCACTCTGTTGTCAGCATGGAGAACAAACTGTCAGGTCCAGGAGTGGATGCAAAGAGACTGTTCAGTGGTTAAAGGTCTGATGTGACAGGGCAGGGAAAGAGTCCAGGTGCACACTGATATCAGCCAAGCCTGGACCAAAAGGAGCATATGTGGGGGATGTGGGTGGGGTAAGAATGGGCACCGTGCAGTCAGGCAGACCTGCTCACAGATCCAAACCCCGGCCTTCATTAGTCATGTGCCTCAGCCTCGTTGCTTACTAAGCTTAATTTCCTCATCTATGAAATGCTGATGACAATGGCACCTGCTTCATAAGGTGTTGAGCAGTTGGCAATGATGAAAGGAGGTGATAAAGCCCTCACCACATAGAAAATATTTAGTAAAACTTGTTGTTCAGTCACTCAGTTGTGTCCAACTTTTTGCAACCCTATGGACTGCAGCATGCCAGGCTTCCCTGTCAGTTATAAATCTTGATACCTGAAGCGGCTGCTCTTCTCAGTCTAGGACTTTTATGTACTTCCTTTGGCTAGACCAGGGTGGGGTGGGGAAGAAGCATACACACAGAGAAACAGTTCTCACGTGGAATTAATTTGAGGATTATAGCTCCAGATGATTTGAGAGAACTTTGCTGAATGAAGTAACCATCATTTGCCAAGATGGAGGCTTGAAATGAGAAGGGTCATTAAGTATCATTTATAAGTATATTGTAAACATATACTGAAAGAATATATACAATGCATGTATCATATGCCTCAGATTTTAGCTAGTAAGCCAAAGGAAAAACTAAGAATTGAAAATTGTTAGAAATGATTTAAAGACACCTTGGCCTTAAGATATTTTCCATGGTGACTTTGAAAGCTTGTAAAAAGGCAGTTTCTCTTGAATTAAAATGTATTTTGGTTTGGCTAAGTGGCACGTAGTCTTCCTATGACCTCCAGCCCTAAGATATAGAGGCTGAAGAGACTTCTGAACTTGAAGTCTATTGATGCTAGTTTGACCATAATCAAATGCTCAGGTCTCCCACTGGTCACTTGGTGTTTTTATAGGACATGATTTTAATGTGGATGGATAGGTAATTGAGATCTTTTTTTAAGTTCCAGTAATATCCAAATAATTTTTTTTGTGTTTATGTGATAGTGGTAAGTTACCTTAAAAACAAAATTTAATAAAATAACTTGAAAATTATTAAGCAGTTAATCTTTATAAATAATATAATAGAAAACAGAAGATTAAATGTCTTTTTAGATAAACAATCATTTTGGAAACAAAAGCACATTAAATTTTTGGTACTTAAGTGTGATATAGTGTTTATAATTTAAATAGAATGGAAAAGATTTGAGTAGGGTACAGATAAAATAAAAGGACAGTCTTATAGAAGGTAAAATGTAACAGAATTGCTGCTTTTTAAATAGTTTTGTAGCTATAGGAATCAGACTGAAATAATGTGGCAGTCTTTGATCTAGAACAAAAGAATTATTGAATACATAATCTATCATTAGGCTCTGACTTAAGGTGGCTCAGTCAGTAAAGAAACCACCTGCAGTGCAAGAGACGCAGGTTTGATCCCTAGGTTGGGAAGATCTCCTGGAGAAGGGAATGGCAACCCACTGCAGTATTCTTGCCTGGAGAATTCCATGGACAGTGACTAACACTTTTAACTGATGAAATTTTAAGCAGTTATGAGTTATTTGCATTTTTCCAATATATTGTGGAATTAATGTGTGATAAGCTTAGCTGGTAAAGAACCGCCTGCCAATACATGACTGAGTGACTGAGCACATATGCACATAAGTGGGGAAAAAAGTCCAGAAGTACTTTTCTAGGCCCAGCTACATGTTTTACTTTGCCTTGCTTATCACAACTAGTTAAATGTGTGTGTATGCATGTGTGTGCTCAACTCTTTGTGTCCAACTCTTTGTGACCTCCATGGATTACAGCCCACCAGGCTCCTCTGTCCATGGGATTTTTCAGGCAGGGATGCTGGAGTGGGTTGTCATTTCCTTCTCCAGGGGATCTTCCTGATCCAGGGATCGAGCCTGCGTCTCCTGTATTAGCAGGTGGACTCTTAACCACTGAGCCACCTGAGAAGCCCTTTTTTCCGCTTATAGTTAATTTTAGTTGTACTGATTACACTAAAGTTATAGTCACTCTCTTTTGAATATAATATGTGTGTATGACCAGCCAAAATAAGGCCATAATTACTCTTAAGATATTGTTGTATAAATGTAATCCCTCTAGCATAACTGCATATGCTTCTGTGTAAAACCAGACTTCTTTAAAATGTATGTCTCACTGACCAAAAATAGACAAATGCCTAATGGCCAGAAATGCATGAAAACAATAGCTACACAAAAGCTGACTGTATGCCAGTAACGCATGATTTGAAATACCTCATTTTGCTTGTCAATATAAGAAAACATGCTGCCCTAGGGAGGACTAATGTTTAATTATGGATATCTCTTTGTGTATCCCAGAAAAAAATGCTTCCCTCTTGTCTTTGGCACTGAATTCCAGCTCAATCATGTAAATCTTCAAGGCTCATTGTGGTTGCTCAATGAAAGGCTATTTGAATATCCTTTCATACAAAATTGTTCCTTGTCCAGACACTGAAATTCATTTTACTCAATACTTAGTATTCTGGCTCTAAAAGCATATTGCTTAGTTTTTGATGTTCTGGCTTTCTAAAACCTGAGAATCAGGTTTGCAGTTCTGATGAGTAGCAGCCACACTTCAAATTGTTAGACCCTGCATAAATTAAACTTTTGTTAGACCCTGCATAAATTGCTTTGTAATTCCTAGATAATTTTGCTCAGCTAATACATCAGCCATCTTAGCGGTTTTTCACTTAAGCTTTTATAATTTCCTATGCTTTTAATTTATTTTTCAGTAAGACCCATTCTAGAATGATAAGATTTGATGAAATATAAGTTTGGGGAGAAAATGTAGTGCTCAGATCCAATATGTGTTCTTGGATTCAGTCAATCATATCATGTTCTAATAGAGATTAAGCAAGTACCATAAAAATTTAATATTTTCAATATTATCTTTAAAGCATGGTATTAGAACTTTAGAACTTAATGATTTTATTCCCAGAGAGATATGGCACTCTAGATGAATAGGGATAGATCTACAAAACAAAATAAATATTTTAAGACTTCAAGTTTTAATAGATCTTATATTAGTCACCACTTAATAAAAATGTGTACTTTACCACTAGATGTAGATCGTATCTTTCATTTCCAAAACACAAGTTTTTGTTACTGCTTTGTTTCATTGTCAGTAAGAATAAAAATATAAGGTCTATTTGAGCTAATTTTTGGTTATCCTTCCCATCAAAACTAAGTAGAACTTTTTGCAAATTTGTAATTATGACCAAGACCTCTGCATCCCTGAACATTAGCTACAGTTCAGTTTTGGATATCATATCTGTGTGAGTTTGAGACACACACGTGTTATGAATACATGCAAATATTTAGGCTGTGGTATCTGTAAAGAAGGGGCAGCCACTAACAACTTCATTAAGTAGTGTCATATATTGTGATATTTGTTTACTAGCTGCAGTCAAGTTTAACTACTCAGATGATCTTGTTAAATTTATTTTTTCTGTCCTTTACAGAGAAATATTTTGTAACATACTTAAGAAATTTTAAACACATTGAGGGACTGGAAGCATGACCTTTTTGGGGAATGATAAATGAACTATAATATAATTGACAAGAAGACTTTAGTTTAATTAAACAAATTACTGTAGTCTTGGTGACTCAGTCCGTAAAGAATCCACCTGCAATGCAAAGACATGGGTTTGATCCCTGGGTTGGGAAGATCTCCCGGAGAAGGAAATGGAGACCCACTCCAGTATTCTTGCCTCTGGGAAATCCCAGGGACAGAGGAGCCTTGTGGGTTATAATCCATGGGGTCACAAGAGCCGTATGTGACTTAACAACTAAACCACCACCACCACCACCACTGTAGTAAGTGGTACAAGGAACATAGTTGACAAGAGATGAAGTTGCCATTCATCTTTCCTCTTTATGGGATATTAGCCTAAGTTTGTTCTTTATTTTTCCCATTAGGGTATGCCAGCATTACCTTCATTAAGAAATACTATTATATGATTCACATTTGACATATGACAAAGAATTTAGGGTTATTTCCCAATTCATAAATCACTACAGAAAATCACTTACAAGAGTAATGGGCATGATGAATATAACTGTTGAATTAATCAGTTGACAAATTGCTAGAGAAAATGTTGAGGAGCATGAGATTTGGGTCAAGGGGAAGAGTTAGTGGAGAAAAGCAGCTCAGTGCAGGGGTCATGATGTGACCTCTGGAGTTAGGCAGCTCTGGCTCCATGCCTGGCTCTGCTTCTTGCTGCCTTGGACCATGTCCTTTCCTCCCCCGAGCTTCAGTGTCTGCATTTGTAAAACGAGGTTGATAGGAAAGGCCAGTTTACAAAGTTGTTGGGTGTGTTAAGTGAGATTTTCCATTCAACTGCCATGTATTGTATATATGCTCAAAATAGGTATTTTTTGAAAAATAATCAGAAATTCTTTCTTTGAAATAAGAAACAGAATGAGAAGACAGTTCAAGTGGTAGAAGATTGAAAGAGGGAGGTTGACTTTAATTTGAAGTGGGAATGAACCCAGTTTCTTACCCATAGAACTTAGATCTGAGATGTACCTTGGGTGGAACCTGCCTCAGCCCCTGCCCTCATGTAGGAAGGGCAAGTGGTGGCTCTGAATGAGAGATTGTGTGTATGAAGACTAAAACCAGATGTTCTGACGTCATACCCAGTCTCAGATACTTTTTAAAAAATGTAATTCACATACTATAAATTTACCATTTGACGTTTACTTTTCAATGATTTCTAGTATATTCACAAGGTTGTGCAACTAACACCTATATCTGATGGCAGAATATTTCATCAGCTGCAAAAGAAATCCTACCCCCATTAGTACTCACTCACCATTCTTTCCTCTCCTCTGTCCCTGACAGCCACTAATCTCCTTTCTGTCTCTCTGTTGTTGTTTGTTGTTATTCAGTTGCTAAATTGTGTCTGATTCTTTGTGAACCTGTGGATTGCAGCATGCCAGTGTTCCCTCTCCATCATGACCTCCCCGAGTATGCTCAAACTTGTGTCCATTGAGTCACTGATGCCATCCAACCATTGCATCCTCTGTCACCCCGTTCTCCTCTTGCCCTCAAGCTTTCCCAGCATTAGAGTCTTTTCCAGTGAGTCAGCTCTTCGCATCAGGTGGCCAAAGGATTGGAGCTTCAGCTACAGCATTAGTCCTTCTAATGAATATTCAGAGTTGATTTCCTTTAGGATGGACTGGTTTGATCTCCTTGCTGTCCAAAGGACTCTCAAGAGTCTTCTCCAGCACCACAATTCAAAAGCATCAATTCTTCAGTGCTCAGCCTTCTGTCCCTGTAGATGTGCCTATTTTAAACATTTCAAGTATGATATATGGCTTTGTATCTGGCTTCTTTAACTTAGCTTGATATTTTCAAGGTTCATTTATGTTGTAGCATGTATCTTCATTCCTTTTTGTAAGTCATAATTCTATTGTATGGATATACTACATTTCTATAGTGATATACCACAATTGGTTGTTTGCAGGTTCTTGAAAGGAGTTAGGGCTGTGCAAATTGGAAATGTTTAAGGAGGAAATAAGGCAAAAGACCACCAAATTCCTTAAGTAATTCATCAACAGCTGTAAAAGCTCTGAAGATACACATGCACTTAGCTTTCTCTATGGTTCAGACCTGAAAATGGTTGGAAATCAAGATGAATGACTCCTTTGCCTTTCTTCATGCCATTCTAGGGAGATAGGTTACTATGGCATTGTTTTTACCCTGTCACTTTGGCCTCAGATTAAACCATGGGGTACACAAGCCAAACTGTTGCTGCTGTTGTTGTTTAGTTGCTAATTTGTGTGTGACTCTTTGTGGCTTCATAGACTACAGCATGCTAGGCTTTCCTGTCCTTCACTATCTCCTGGAATTTGCTGAAATTCATGTCCATTGAATCAGTGAAGCTATCTAACCATCTCATCCTCTGCCACCCCCTTCTCCTTTGTTCTCAATCTTTCCCGGCATCACGGTCTTTTCCAATGAATCGGCTTTTTGTATTAAGTGGCCAAAGTATTGGAGCTTCAGCTTCAGTATCAGTCCTTCCAGTGAATATTCAGGACTGATTTTCTTTAGGATTGACTGGTTTGATCTCCTTGCAATCTGAGGGATTCTCAATAGTCTTCTCCAGCACCACAATTTGAAAGCATCAGTTCTTTGGTGCTCAATCTTCTTTATGGTCCAGCTCTCACATCTGTACATGACTACTGAAAAAAAAAAACCCATATCTTTGGCTATATGGACCTTTGTCAGCAAAGTGATGTCTCTACTTTTTAATGTGCTCTCTAGGTTTGTTGTAGCTTTCCTTCCAAGGAGCAAGTGTCTTTTAATTTCATGGTTGCAGTCACCATCTGCAGTGATTTTGGAGCCCAAGAAAATAAACTCAGTCATTGCTTCCACTTTCCCCACTTCTATTTGCCATGAAGTGATGGGATCAGATGCCATGACCTTAGTTTTTTTAATGTTGAGTTTCACGCCAGCTTTTCCGTTCTCCTCTTTTACCATCATCAAGAGGTTCTTTAGCTCCTTTTTACTTTCTGCCATTTGCATGGTATCATCTGTGTATCTGAGGTTGATATTTCTCCTGGCAATCTTGATTCCAGCTTGTACTTCATCCAGCCTGGCATTTCGCATGATGTACTCTGCATATAAGTTAAATAAGCAAGGTGACAATATACAGCCTTGTGGTGCTCCTTTCCCAATTTTAAAGCCAAGATGAGTCAATCAAATTTACTAGTATAGGAATTTAGAATTAAGACTCATCAATCACAGTCCAACTCTTCATGAGCTCAGTCAAGGCAGATATAAACTTTCGGGAGCTCTGAGCAGCTGTTTTCCATAGTGGCTCAGAGGAAGATCATGCAGAAATAGGAGAAGGAGAGAGACGGAATGCTGCCTGAGGTGTCAGAGCTTTCCAAGCTCTTATTTTAGGCTTTCTTCCCATCAGGCTCAGATATTCTTGGGCTCTAACAAACAATTAAAAATAGCTAACATCTATTAAACACTAGCTGTGTGCCAGATGTGTTGCGGGTATTAACTCTTTTGATCTGAACAAAAATCCTACTATAGTTATTCTCATTTTGTTGATAAAGAAGCGAAGGTACAGAGACAGCAGGTAACCTGCCCAGGGTGACACATAAGGAGTTGCAAAGCCATAATCTAAACCTGGCTCTGTAGCCACTCGTTAAACTCCACTTAACAGCCTGAGCCAGCTTGAATTGGTTTCTATTACAGCCAACATAAACTTCACTTTGAAAAAGCCCTTCTCTGCTTAGCCCCATCTGTCCCTAATTCTTGTTTCTTCCCAGCCTCCTCCTATTCCCTTCCAGTCACCTACTCCCTCTACATTTACACATACATATCCATGCACCAATCATGGCAGCCCACACACTGTTCCAAAATCTTAGCTACTTTCGACCTTGTTTATAGTGCTTGGAATTCCTTCTGGCTCTGTCCACTGGGCAGACATCCTGCCATTTTTTAAGGCCTCTGTCCTGACTCACCTCCTCTACTGAGCCCATGTGACCCCTCCTCTCTGTTCCTCTGTGATCCCTGCCTTCATAGACCTCTTTGCTCCTTCCTCAGTCTCCACCCTTTGACCTTCACCAGATATCTCTAACAATCTGCTGAATTTACTTGTTTAAAAACTTTTGTAACTCTTTGAGAATGAGAGATGGTCTAGTCAGCCTCACTCTCATGGCACATAACCAGTGATCAAAAAATATTTATTGAATGAATAACAAAAATCTTTGAATCTTTATAAGGTATTTTACTAGCATGGACATTAGTAAAATGCATGTATTAATATGTGCAGAAGTGGACAGGTATGGACAAGAGAGAGAAAGTATTATTGTCTTTAAGTTTGAGGATATTTCCAAATCTACATATGTATTTATATTTCTACACATCTGTACAAACACTTGAGACTGTAGGAACAGGTGTATAGTTTATTGTCAGAGATCCTGGAAAATTTATTATTTTGCCCATCACTTTGTTCCTTTCTCTCCTGGAGGTAGCAGACACGAGTGCCTTCAGATAGGAGAGTGATTGATTAAGGGCCTTCTGTAGAATCAAGAGAGTAGAAACATTGTCAAGAGATTGTTCAGTTCATCTTCATATCATAGGGGCAAGTCAGTGTAATGATACATGTAATGATCATTGTAATGATACATGTATGTATCAATGTAATGGTACATGTAATGATACATGTAATGATCATACAGTGAAATGATACAATGTATTTCTTATTTTATTCCTTAGATCTTTCAGAAAATAATGACAAAAAAATGGTGACTCTAATTTTTTGGGAACATAGTTGAAGAGAATAGACTTCATTAAAGTCTAGTCAAGTGATGTGATTAAAGGTTTTCTGGTATATATGTGTAATACTTTGCATAACTTCAAATGTTTTTAATATAATTTTTTATATAATTGAAAATGGTATGTATTTGTTTAAAAGTAGTTCTTTCCTTTAGACAAAGAGCAAACAAATGACAAAAAACCAACCAAATAAAAAAACTAAAAAAATCCCCATACTTGACCTATGATTCATCCATTTCATAGCTCTTTAATTATTTAACTTGTCTGTCTTCTCTGGATGCATATTCTAGATAGAAAAATTCAGCCCTGGTAAGATATGTGCTCAGAAATCACTGTAGGTACTTTTAAAATGTATCTCTAAGAAAGAATTCTTTTAAGCTCCATTCCCTTCCTTATTCTTACTCAAATCCCGTGCTCAGGAACACAGTAAATTGGCTGCTCACAAATAAAAACATTGGTAAAGTCATATTTTTAGAGCAGATTCTAGTAAAAGTTGCCACTGTGCTGTATAAGTTATGAATTTTGAAATTGTTTTGTTATAATTTTGTCTGTTAGTGTTTAAAAATTATTGGCAAAGAGACTCCTCTGTCTTGGCAAATATAGCCTTATTTCTCTCATTAAAGAAAATATTTGCCCCAAAGGCTGAACGCCAAGCAACAAGGACAGAGCAGTAGGTCATTATGTGGGGGTGCTTTCTCATGCCTAAGTTTTTAACAAAAATTATGGAAGATAAATGAGGTCTTATTGCTCTGTAAAATTGTTTCTGTAAGTGAGGTCTTACTGCTCACTGGATAAAAACAGAATCAGAAATACTTTTCTCTCTTTTTCTTAAATAATAATTTTTAAAGCCACTTTGTAATAGTATGTCTTTGCTAATAAAAGAAAACTGTTTTTCTTTGAGAGTGAGGCTTTTCACAGCCTGTCAATCTGTCCACTTTAACCAGAGACAAGATCGAGCACATGCTTAAGAGAATAAACTTCAGAACAGCTGGTCTAGTGGTTATTTAGCTTCTAGTGTAGTTTCCTCTTCAGGTTTTCCAGTCCTTTTTTAAGGTATCCAAGTAATGATAAATGAGGTTATGTTTCATGTTCACAGTAGTTGATTTTTAAATACTCTTGGATAAGGTTGACCTTTTCCTAGCAGCTAAATTTAGGAATAATTTGAAATAACTTTATAATATTATTACTTCCTGAAAATCATTCTGATGACTATCTTTGAAGTATTTTTAAAAAGTGAAAGTAAATTCTTGGCATTGCTTGGGAAATAGTTCTGAATACAACATGTGAATTTGAAAATAGGTGTAGGAGTCCAATAAAGGCATTTCACAAAATGCCAGTTCTGTTTTCACTCTTGTCTTCTGTTCTGTGGTTTATATTCAACCCTCTGATGCTGAGTTTTGCATGTGGCTTAATAGATGTGTAGGCTGCTCTCTGAAGCAAGCATACAACTAAATTACTGTTTTCAGGACTCTGAATGTCTGAATGGAAGATACTTGATAGTGTGGGAGTTGCCAGTTTTGAAAAACAGAATAGCAAAAATTGTTAATATTTTGGTAAAAGTCCAGAGTGAGCTCTCCTCCTGCTCTTCTTTCTATGTGTTTTCATACATCAGAACCATGTTGTTGTTATTATCTAGTTAATTATGTTATTTCTGGTTCTCTTTCAGTAAGTTCCTCTCCTGGTGAACTCTAGTAAATAGCAAGTTAAAAGTAAAATAAATGGTGCTATCAGACATCAGGCTCTGGAAAGATGTTTTGTTTATCCTTAATTATTCTTTGTTTAAAATAATTATTTGCATTGGGAGAAGATTCTTTTTAACCTGACATTTAACCTCAAATGATCCAACAGCATTTCTAACAATAATAATAAAAATGGAGAGAAATCTGTTATTAATAAAAGAATTCAGTTGGGATTTGGCTTTCTGCTTCTACAGAATGGGACAAATGACCAGCTCTAGACCAATGATGAGGTTGGTGAAGTCTATCCTTAAGCCCCTAGCCCTCCCCTCCCTTTTCTCTCTTTCTTGCTGCAGTTTCAACAAGAAGATGGTATCATCCACATCTTACAATGAATTTTAAAATGTTGTGTTGATAACAGCTTTTCTCACACTGTTTCTTGTGAACATCTAGTTTCTCCTTGTATACTAATAAGTCTCACATGGAAAAAGGGTAAAAAAATCTTGGTTAAAGAAAGGTAAACAGTACTTCTTATAATTTTTAATATGCTTTTTGTTTGTTTTATTTTTTGAGCTATAATTCACATAACGTAAAACTTTCCATTTAAGAGTGTACAGTTCAGTGATTCTTAGTATATTCACTACGTTCTGCAACCATCACCACTAATTTGAAAATATTTCCATCACCCCAGAGCGAACCTTATATCTTAAATTAACAGTCAGTCCCAAATCACGCCTCCTCCAATCCCATGGCAACTACTAAATTTCTGTCTGTATAGCTATTCTGGACATTTTATATAAATTAAATAATAGTATTGGACCTTTTGTGACTAGGTCCTTTTACTTATGGTTTCAAGTTCATCCATACTGAAGTATATTTTAAAAATTAAGTGCTTCATGCTTATGTATGGCTAAAAAATAATCCATTGTATGGATATTCAATATCTTATTTATCCACTTATTTGTTGACATTTATTTACAAAACAGAAATAGACTCACAGATATAGAAAACAAACTTATGGTTACCAAAGGGAACTCAGCAGATAGGCACATTGGTAGAAGCACAAAAATGAAACACAGAAGCAGTGGTATCTATGCCCCCATGTGCAAAGCTGATGTGACCAAATCAATTGGTGAAAGAAATGTTATCAGTCATGTTTACATGGTTTTATAATATGTGTAGGTACTCATCTAATGAGTTGATATTATTTTAGAAAGTATAGAAATTTGAAGTAATCTCAATCTACTTTTAACATTTTATTTTATGAAAATTTTCACATATACATCAAAGTTGAAAGAATTTTACGGTGAGTACCTACCACCTTGGTAAAGTTATATACAGTAGCAGCAGTGTTAGTTGCTCAGTCATATCCAACTCCTTGGGACCCCATGAACTCTAGCCCGCCAGGCTCCTCTGTCCATGGGATTCTCCAGGCAAGAATACTGGAGTGGATTGCCATTCCCTTCTCTAGAGGATCTTCCTGACCCAGGGATCAAACCCAGGTCTCCTGCATTGTAGGCAGATTCTTTACCATCTGAGCTACAGGGAAGATCTAAGTCCATGGGATTTTCCAGGCAAGAGTACTGGAGTGGGTTGCCATTTCCTTCTCCAGGGGATCTTCCTGACCCAGGCATTGAACCCGGGTCTCCCACGTTGTAGGTAGACACTTTACCATGTGAGCCACCAGGGAAGTCCAAGTTTGTATACAGTATAATGCATAAATCTCAAGGATACATGAAAAGAGAGTTGATAAGTCTACACTTCTGTGTAATGCAAACCCTTATCAAAATACAGACCTTAATCCCCAAAAGTTCCCTTTCCTTCACTAACTTTTACTCCCACTGCTGGTGCTGCTGCCAAGTCCTTCAGTCATGTCCGACTCTGTGCGACCCCATAGATGGCGCCCACCAGGCTCCCCCATCCCTGGGATTCTCCAGGCAAGACCACTGGAGTGGGTTGCCATTTCCTTCTCCAATGCATTGAAGTGAAGTCGCTCCGTCGTGTCTGACTCCTAGCAACCTCATGGACTGCAGCCTACTAGGCTCTTCCATCCATGGGATTTTCCAGGAAAGAGTACTGGAGTGGGTTGCCATTGCCTTACTCCCACTACCCAGAGGCAATTATGTTTATTTTATTCCACCAGAGGTACATTTTTCATGTTCTTGAACTGTTGTAAATGCTCTCATTCAGTATGTACTCTTCTGTATAAGGCTTCTCTCACTAGACACAACATTTGTGAGAACTATCCTTGTTGTATCCATCAGTAGCTTGCTCTTTCTTATTACTGACTAGCATTTTTTTGCTTTTCTATTTTTTTATTGTTATGATTATTGTGCATACAGCTATATGTTGTTGTTCACATAGCTGCATATAAACATACCTGTATAAGTCTTTTTGTGAATATATGCTTTTATTTTTATTGAATAAATACTTAGTAGTGTATGGTTTTCATTTCATAAGAAGCTGCCAGATCTTTTCCAGAGTGGTTATACCTTTTTACACTCTTACCAAATTAGTAATAGAGTTGCAGTTGCTTTGCATCTTCACCTATATTAAACATCGTTATTGTTTTTAATTTTAACCATTTTTGTGCCTGTATTGTGGTGTCATGTTGTAGTTTTAATTTGCATTGACTACTGATGTTGACCACTTTCTCATGTGCTCATTGGCCACTTTTGTCAAGTTCAAATCTTATGCTCATTCTTTTAAAAATTGAGGTTTGTTTTTTTTTTAATCTTTGAGTTATAGGAGTTTTAATACATCCTGGGTACCAGTCCTTTATCAGAGGTATGTTTTGTAAAAGTATTCCCCCATTTGTGGCTTGCCTATTATCTTCTCAGTGGTATTGGTGCCTCATCTAGGGATCTGTTGCCTGCCTTAATGCAAATCTGAGTTTTTAAAATGTGTGTTCCAGGTGATGGAGCCTAAAAAGTACATATTTTTCAATCATCATAACATTTGGGTAACTAGAGAGCAGATACCAGAATGCATATGGAATCTGTCTAAAAGTTTCTCTTTGAGTATTGCCTGCTTGTATTTAAAAAGAAATCAGGAAACTCCATTATGTGACATCATTTTTATACCTAAAACTTTTCCATTCACATGTGTAAGGTTCTGATTTTAATGTGCCACTTTAAACAACTGAAATTGCTTCAGACTACTGGATTACACTGTGATAAGCCAAATGGGCTTTAGGACACTCCCTTCACACTAGAGACACATGCCAGAAACCAAACAGATGGTAAATTAGGCAGAAATGACCCTCGGCATTCTCATTAGAGCAGTTGGGAAAATTTTAATGGGCCCCCATTTGCCTGGTCCGGTATCTAATACCCTTTGAACTGCCACTTTTTTTCTTGTTACAAGTCAACAACCACCATGTATATTTTAATAGGGATTATCAAACACAATTTGCCCAGAAGAAGTACAGCCCTCTAATGCTAATTAGCCAAGTTTAAATAATCACTGAGTTCTGGGATAATTGGAAAGAAACACTGTTTTTCTTGCCAATGCATAATTACCAATTAACAGGAAGATGAAATATCTGTGTGGCAGTCATATATAGAAGAACCTGTTAAGAGTTAATTAATTGATGAGTTGGTGCCAAGTCAAGGTTGGTCAAGAAAGTTTACAGATGAACTTCTCTTGTTAAATAAATAAATAAATATACACAATATGTAAAGGTTACATTGTTGAACCAGAGCAGAGCATGGGTGGAGTTAAGACTGTGACTTTGGCTTAGTGTAACACTGCATAAAGGCAGACAGTCATTACATTAAAGAATTAGTGTCGTTGACTCTTAATATTAAAAATACCAACTGCTGGTTGCATTCTACTGCTATTTTGACCCTAATAATTGCATGGGCTTTCTCACTCTTTAAATATTCTCATGGAATTGGGCCACAGACTCCTCTGTGTTTTTCAGCATTTTAGTGTTAGGACTTGAATGAATGAAATGGATAGTTGGGAGATTTCACCTAGAAGAAAATAAAAGCTTGACTCCCAATTTTCTTTGTTTTTGTTAACGTAGAAGTTACTATTTTGTTGCTTTTCAAAACGAACAAAAAAACAACACAAAAGATTAAACCCTTTTTTAAAAGTAAATATTTTTATTGAATAATAGCATGCTTTTAAATTTTAAATTTGTTCATTTAAACAAGTCAGTGGGTAGTGTCAAGTATTTAATACCACTTTAGATTTAAATGTTTTAAAATTCCATTTGTTTAGGGAGTCTTTTAATCACTGGTAAAAAATAAAAATTCAATTATTTATGAATGCATACATTTTATTAATTTTTTTTCAAAATCTACTGTAGCGAAGAGTGTACTGTATATAGAAATATTTTAGAACTAGAAGTTTTGTAAATAATAAAGTGTTGAATTGTTCAAAAGCTGATAGAACACTTCGGAAAACTAGTTTCATAAATGATGGTGGAAATGAAGAATATTTTTGCTGCTTTCTTTTGAAATAAAATAGAAATGAATAAAGAAAAGTTTGTAATAGGAACATTTTAAACCTTAACCCACTTAATATTTAACACTGAAAATTCTGAAAATTGTTATTGAAATAGGAATTCTAATGTTTTGGTTTATTCTCATATATTTAGGACTTAGTCATACCTAAAAGTAGTCTGTCTTCAAAGAACAAAAGAATAAGTGACTGTTTTACTTCTCTTGATTTGTCTTCTCTTCTGATGATGGGGAATCAATTAACCAATTTGCTTATCATTTATACATGTTCCTATAATTTAATTATCTTCAGCCTTGGGATATGTAATATTCTTTAGTTAATATTTCAACACATCATAACAAAGATACTTATTGTTTCATGATTTTAAAGTTTGAAAAGCACTCACTGCTTTACAGGGTGCCTCTAACACTGTTTGCTTAAGTCTGTGTGCATTTGTGTTCAAATATTTTATATACATTACGGAATTTCTAGATGTTGCTACTGGTAAAGAACTCATCTGCCAATGCAGGAGACATTATAGACCTGGGTTCAGTGGCTGGGTGTGGAAGATCTCTGGAGGAGGAAATGGCTACCCAATCCAGTATTCTTGCCTGGAGAATCCCATGGACAGAGAAGGCTGGCGGGCTACAGTCCACCGGGTAGCAAAGACTTGGACATAACTGAAGTGACTCAGAATGCACGCACACATTTATATATATGAGATCTTTGGCATATAAGATTTAGCATTTGTAGTTTTAATGGCTAGTAAGCCTCCTCAGCGAACAAGACCATGTAATAATATGTTATTCATCTAAGGCGCAAATTTGAATGATACATGTTTCAAGAGTTGTTGAGGAGCCCCTCGATATCCATATTTCAATGAATTATTGTGTTTCTCTGATTGTTCTCATTCATTATGGCAGTGATAACTTTTATTCCTTTGTGAAAATTGCCCTACAAAGGAGGTTAACCATTCAAGCTAGAGATGAACATGAGGAGAAAGAGAAGAGTCTCAACTTGAGTGCTCACATTCCAGGGTCCAATTTTATGGCCCCTACTTGAGGCCTCTGGATCCTGTAAGGAATATCTGGGGGAGTCTGGCTCATCTCTAGCTGTGTGCTGGCATTCTTATATTCCATCCTCCATGGAGTCCCCTGTGAATGCAGCTTGGGAAGCAGGAAGGGAAACCTTCATTTCTTTCTTTTCTCCCTATGCATTGTCTCTCTCTCCTCTGCCCGTGCAACTGGGCTGTGCAGAGAGATCCTTCTGGTCTTCGTTTAAGGCTCTTTTCTGCACTGTCAGACTCAGAAACCTGCCCCAGAGTTACTCTTCTCTTTTTGGAAACTCCTATATTGGACTCAGAACTAAAGATCCTTTTGGCTAAGACATCATATTTCCTGTTATACATCTACCATATAGATTAATGATTGATTACAGGTATATTCTGAGCTATATTATTTCCTGTAGGCATAGAGGAATTTTCTAAATTGATCTTAGTTTCCAAATGATAGTATGAGTCCATATTTAAAATAAAGGCAGTATTATGCTGGCAAAACCTAGTGATTTTCATTTTAAACTAAACACTAATTTTTATGCTAGGGAATTAAAAAAATAAGCAAAATAAGTTATAGTCTTGAAGGGATGCACTGGCTTTTGAACTAAAGTCATTATTTAGAAAAACGGCATATGCAATTGGACCTAAATTTAAAAAAAAATCGTTTGGTCCAAGAAATTTTAAATTAAAAAAAAATTAGATCTCAAATTATCTTCTGAATAATTGAAACAGTTACTACTACAGTTATTTCTTTACTCTTCTCCAGTAGCATATTGAGCACCTACCGACCTGGGGAGTTCATCTTTCAGTGTCATACCTTTTTGCCTTTTCATACTGTTCATAGGCTTCTCAAGGTAAGAATACTGAAGTGGTTTGCCATTCCCTTCTCCAGTGGACCATGTTTTGTCAGAACTCTATGGCATGACCCATCCATCTTGGGTGGCCCTACATGGCATGGCTCATAGTTTCATTGAGCTAGACAAGGCTGTGGTCCATGTGATCAGTTTGGTTAGTTTTCTGTGACTGTGGAGAAATAACTCCAGAAAGAATGAAGAGATGGAGTCAAAGCAAAAACAGCACCCAGTTTTGGATGTGACAGGTAATGGAAGTAAAGTCCGATGCTGTAGACAACAATCTTGCATAGGAACCCGGAATGCTAGGTCCATGAATCAAGGCTAATTGGAAGTGATCAAACAGGACATGGCAAGAATGAACATTGACATTTTAGGAATCAGCAAACTAAAATGGACTGAAATGGGTGAATTTAACTCAGATGACCATTATATCTACTACTGTGGGCAAGAATCCCCTAGACTAATTGGAGTAGCCATTCATAGTCAACAAAAGAGTCCAAAATATAGTACCTGGATACAGTCTCAAAAATGACAGAATGATCTCTGTTCGTTTCCAAGGCACATTCAATATAAGAATAATCCAAGTCTATGCCCCGACCAGTAATGCTGAAGAAGCTGAAATTGAATGGTTCTATGAAGACCTATAAGACCTTCTAGAATTAACACCCAAAAAAGATGTCCTCTTCATTATACAGGACTGGAATGCAAAAGTAGGAAGTCAAGAGCTACCTGGAATAACAGGCAAATTTGGCCTTGGGGTACAAAACGAAGCAGGGCAAAGGCTAATAGAGTTTTGCCAAGAGAATGTACTGGTCATAGCAAACGCCCTCTTCCAACAATATAAGAGAAGACACTACACATGGACACACCAGCTGGTCAATACCAAAATCAGATTGATTATATTCTCTGCAGCCAAAGAAGAAGCTCTATACAGTCAGCAAAAACAAGACTAGGAGCTGACTGTGGCTCAGATCATGAGCTCCTTATTGCCAAATTCATACTTAAAGAAAGTAGGGAAAACCACTTGACCATTCAGGTATGACCTAAATCAAATCCCTTATGATTATACAGTGGAAGTGAGAAATAGATTCAAGGGTAGACAAATAAACAGAGTACAAGTAGAACTATAAGAGGTTCGTGACATTGTACAGGAGGCAGTGATCAAGACCATCCCCAAGAAAAAGAAATGCCCAAAGGCAAAATGGTTGTCAGAGGAGGCCTCACAAATAGTTGAGAAAAGAAGAGAAGCAAAAGGCAAAGGAGAAAAGGAAAGATATATCCACTTGAATTCAGAGTTCCAAAGAATAGCAAGGAGAGATAAGAAAGCCTTCCTCAG
Source organism: Capra hircus (assembly GCF_001704415.2). Taxonomy (NCBI): domain Eukaryota; kingdom Metazoa; phylum Chordata; class Mammalia; order Artiodactyla; family Bovidae; genus Capra; species Capra hircus. The sequence continues at coordinate 75,193,988 of NC_030811.1, forward strand.
TGATCAATGCAAAGAAATAGGGGAAAACAACAGAATGGGAAAGACTAGAGATCTCTTCAAGAAAATTAGAGATACCAAGGGAACATTTCATGCAAAGATGGGCTCGATAATGGACAGAAATGGTATGGACCTAACAGAAGCAGAGGATATTAAGAAGAGGTGGCAAGAATACACAAAAGGACTATACAAAAAAGATCTTCATGACCCAGATAACTACGATGGTGTGATCACTCACCTAGAGCCAGACATCCTGAAATGCGAAGTCAAGTGGACCTTAGGAAGCATCACTACAAACAAAGCTAGTGGAGGTGATGGAATTCCAGTTGAGCTATTTCAAATCCTAAAAGATGGTGCTGTGAAAGTGCTACACTTAATATGCCAGCAAATCTGGAAAACTCAGCAGTGGCCACAGTACCAGAAAAGGTCAGTTTTCATTCCAACCCAAAGAAAGGCAATGCCAAAGAATGCCCAAACTACCATACAGTTGTACTCATCTCACACACTAGTAAAGTAACGCTCAAACTTCTCCAAGCCAGGCTTCAGCAATACGTGAACCATGAACTTCCTGATGTTCAAGCTGGATTTAGAAAACGCAGAGGAACCAGAGATCAAATTGCCAACATCTGCTGGATCATCAAAAAGGCAAGAGAGTTCCAGAAAAACATCTACTTTTGCTTTATTGACTATGCCAAAGCGTTTGACTGTGTGGATCACAACAAATGGTGGAAAATTCTGAACGAGATGGGAATACCAGACCACTTGACCTGCCTCCTGAGAAATATGTATGCAGATCAGGAAGCAACAGTTAGAACTGGACATGGAACAACAGACTGGTTCCAAAGATGGGAAAGGAGTACATCAAGATTGTATATTGTCACCCTGCTTATTTAACTTATATGCAGAGTACATCATGAGAAATGCTGAACTGGATGAAGCACAAGCTGGAATCAAGATTGCTGGGAGAAATATCAATAACCTCAGATATGCAGATGACGTGACCCTTATGGCAGAAAGTGAAGAAGAACTAAAGAGCCTCTTGATGAAAGTGAAAGAGGAGAGTGAAAAAGTTGGCTTAAAACTCAACATTCAGAATACATTTGAATCAGTTCTAATGAGGTGGATGAAACTAGAGCCTATTATATAGAGTGAAGTAAGTCAGAAAGAAAAACACCAATACAGTATACTAACTCATATATATGGAATTTAGAAAGATGCCCATGATAACCCTATATGTGAGACAGCAAAGGAGACACAGATGTATAGAACAGTCTTTTGGACTCTGTGGGAAAAGACGAGGGTGGGATGATTTGAGAGAATAGCATTGAAACATGTGTATTATCATATGTGAAACAGATTGCCAGTCCAGGTTTGATGCATGAGACAGGGTGCTCAGAGCTGGTGCACTGGCATGAACCAGAGGGATGGGATGGGGAGGGAGGTGGCTGGGGGGTTCAGGATGGGGAATGCATGTACACCCATGGCTGATTCATGTCAATGTATGGCAAAAACCACTATAATATTGTAAAGTAAAACTCAACATTCAGAAAACTAAGATCATGGCATCTGGTCCCTTCACTTCATGGCAAATAGATGGGGAAACAGTGAGAGACTTTATTTTCTTGGGCTCCAAAGTCACTGCAGATGGTGACTGCAGCCATGAAATTAGAAGACGCTTGCTCCTTGGAAGAAAAGGTTTGACTAACCTAGACAGCATATTAAAAAGAAGAGGCATTACTTTACAGCAAAGGTCCGTCTAGTCAAAGCTATGGTTTTCCTAGTACTCATGTATGGATGTGAGAGTTGGACTATAAAGAAAGCTGAGTGCCAAAGAATTGATGCTTTTGAACTGTGGTGTTGGAGAGGATTCTTGAGAATCCCTTGGACTACAAGGAGATCCAGTCTGTCAATCCTAAATGAAATCAGTCCTGAATACCCATTGGAAGGACTGATGCTGAAGCTGAAGCTCCAATACTTTGGCCCCCTGATGCAAAGAACCGAATCATTGGAAAAGACCCTGATGCTAGGAAAGATTGAAGGCAGGAGGAGAAGGGAATGACAGAGGATGAGATGGTTGGATGGCATCACCGACTCAACGAACATGAGTTTGAGTAAACTCCAGGGGTTGGTGATGGACAGGGAAGCCTGGCGTGCTGCAATCCATGGGGTCACAAAGAGTTGGACACGACTGAGCGACTGAACTGAACTACTACAGTTTTATGTAGGAAAAAGGGCTATGTCAGAGATGGATATGTTGACACACACACCCCCACCCCCACCCCCAACCCTGAGTTTCTGCGTGAGCTAGATTGCTTGGAAATAAGACAAGATGCCTAGACAGAGAGGGGCAACAGTGGAGGGAGAGCAAGAGATTTAACAACTGATGGAAGGAGCACACCAGGCTTAAGACAGGGATGATGACTTTTATTGGTACTCCTTACTTTTCCTTTTATTTTCTTTATCCCTGTCCCACTTCTTTTTCCTTTTCTTTCTTCTTTTTTTTTAACTCCTCTTTTTAGTCCCTCTTCAGTGCTTTTACTTATTTTCTCTCCCTCTGAATCCAGGTGGGTTCTCACTAATTTACTCTTTTAAATTGGTGTAACATTATATTTTTTGTAGATGTATACCGTAATGATTTGATACTATATAAATGGTCACCCCTGATAAGCTTAGTTAACATTTATTCCCATACATTGTTATACAATTTTTTTTCTTGTGATAAGGACTTCTAAGATTACTTTCTTAGCAACTTCCGAATATGCAATATAGTATTATTAACTCTAGCTACCATGCTCCAACTTACACCCCACAACTCATTTACTTTATAACTGGAACTTTTTACTTTTTGAACCCCTTCACCCATTTTGCCCCATTTTTTAAAAAATAAAATAGCCAATAATCTTTATGTTGCACTCCCCACCCATCATCCCTCTCCAAAAAGCACTAATGGATAGATTTGTGCATGTGAAAATATAGTTAAGAAGTATTTAGGATGATCTCAAATTAATAGGAAAAAAAACACTTATCTCAACATAGCTTCTTTGTTTCTCTGTATGGACAGAAAAAATTTGGCTTGTAAAACAAGGAGGGCTATGAAATACTCTACTCTTGAAAAGTTGACTGAAATTTCCACTGATCTGCAATTTAACATTAATGGCAAAAAACATTTCTGTAACTCCACTGCCCTACCTCTGGCAAGCACCAATCCATTTTCTGTATCTGTGAGCTTGGTTTATTTGTTTGTTAAATTTCATATGTAAAAGAGATCATACAGTATTTATTTTTCTCTGTCTGACTTATTTTGCTTAGTATATAATGCCCTCAGGGTCCTTCCATATTGCTACAAATGGCAAGGTTTCATTCTGTTTTTATGGATGAATAAAATATAAATATTTTTATGGCTGAATAATATATATATGTGTGGGTGTGTATGTCTGTTATACATCACATCTTCTGTATTCATTCATTGATGGACACGTAGGTTATTGCCATATTTTGGCTACTATGAATAATGCTGTAATGAACATAGGATTGCATCTATCTTTTCAGGTTAATGTTTTCATTTTCTTTAGATAAATATCCAGAAGTGGAATTTCCAGATCATATTTTGGCTTTATTCTTAATTTTTTGAGCAACCTCTACACTTTTCCATAGTGGCTGTCCCAATTTACATTTCCACCAACAGTGTACAGAGGTTCCCTTTCCTGCACATCCTCATCAATACTTGTTATTTCTTGTCTTTTTGGCGATAGCCATTAGAGAAAAGTGTGAGGTAATATATCACTGTGATTTTGATTTGCATTTCCCTGATGATTAGTGATGATGAGCATCTTTTCACGTATCTGTTGACCATCTTTGTGCCATCCTTGGAAATTGTCCTCTGCTCATTTTAAAATCAGATTGAGTGTTTTTGCTATTGAATTATACAAATTCCTTATATTTTTTTGTACTACTTATCACATTTGCAAATATTTTCTCCTTTTCATTTTATTGAAGGCTTCCTTTTAGATCCTTTTCAGTGCTCTTACTTATTTTTTCTGATTTTGCTTCTAAGTGGTTGCTCATTTATTTCAATTCTCTACTCCGTTTTATCCTTCCTTTAATCTTGTGTTTCTCTTCTCTTCTCCCTGCCTCCACTTTTCTTCCTTTCTTCAGTGTATCTTTTCTGTTGCCACGAACTCACTTTCTACTCTTGTCCCCTGATCCTCATCCTTTCCCTCATTATGTAAGCATCATCTATTCCTTTGGTATATCCAGAGGAAAGTATTTAGGTTTCTCGCATTCTCTTCATAATCAAGCAGAGCATGCCCTATATTTACAGCTTGTCAGGTGCAGAGCAGACTTATGAAGATATACCAAGAGGAAGGCAGAGAAATGGTAGCCCTAAGTGAAAGGGTTAAATTGTGAGACCTTGTCAGGTGATTGGTCATAATGTTGGGGAGAACAGTATATTTTAAATTACATTTTATTTTTATTTTTTTTTTACTTTAAAATATTGCATTGGTTTTGCCATATTTTAAATTACATTTTAAAGTGACAAATATAGGGCTTCCCTCATGGCTTAGTGGTAAAGAGTCTGCCTGCCAATGTAGAAGCCATGGATTCCATCTTTGATCCGGGAAGCTCCCACATAATGCAGTGCATCTGAGCCTGTGCACCACAACTACTGAACCTGTGCTCTAGAGCCTGGGAGCAGCCACTGCTAAGCCCACACGCTGACACTATCGAAGCCCACCTGTTCCAAAGCCCGTGCTCCACAACAAGAGAGCAGCTGCAGTAAGCCCATGCACTGCAACTAGAGAAAAGTCTGTGCATCAATGAAGATGCAGCACAGCCAAAAATAAAAAAGTATTAAAAAACTAAGTATAATATGAAAGCATATTTTAAATTATATTTAAAATTATTGAATAAGGTTTTATACTCCTTGTTCATAATTTTTCTTTCAAATATTTGAGATATCTTATGAATTCCAAGGGCTTCCCTGGTGGCTCAGATGGTAAAGCGTCTGCCTGCAGTGTGGGAGACCCAGGTTCAATTCCTGGGTCGGGAAGATCCCCTGGAGAAGGAAATGGCAATCCACTCCAGCACTGTTGCTTGGAAAATCCCATGGATGGAAGAGCCTGATAGTCTTTAGTCCATGGGGTCGCAAAGAGTTGGACATGCCTCAGTGACTTCACTCACTCAGTCATTCATAAATTCCAAAGTACAAAATATCACCAGTATATTCAGTTTAGTTCAGTTCAGTCACTCAGTCGTGCCCAACTCTTTGCGACCCATGAAGCACAGCACGCCAGGCCTCCCTGTCCATCACCAACTCCCGCAGTTCACTCAAACGCATGTCCATCAAGTCGGTGATGCCATCCAGCCATCTCATCCTCTGTCATCCCCTTCTCCTCCTGCCCCCAATCCCTCCCAGCATCAGGGTCTTTTCCAGTGAGTCAACTCTTTGCATGAGGTGTCCAAAGTACTGGAGTTTTAGCTTCAGCATCAGTCCTTCCAAAGAACACCCAGGACTGATCTCCTTCAGGATGGACTGGTTGGATCTCCTTGCAGTCCAAGGGACTCTCAACAGTCTTCTCCAACACCACAGTTCAAAAGCATCAATTCTTCGGGGATCAGCTTTCTTCACAGTCCAACTCTCACATCCATCCATGACCACTGGAAAATCCATAGCTTGACTAGACGGACCTTTGTTGGCAAAGTAATATCTCTGCTTTTCAATATGCTATCTAGGTTGGTCATAACTTTCCTTCCAATGAGTAAGGGTCTTTTAATTTCATGGCTGCAATCACCATCTGCAGTGATTTTGGAGCCCCCAAAAATAAAGTCTGACACTGTTTCCACTGTTTCCCCATCTATTTCCCATGAAGTGGTGGGACCAGATGCCATGATCTTCGTTTTCTGAATGTTGAGCTTTAAGCCAACTTTTTCACTCTCCTCTTTCACTTTCATCAAGAAGCTTTTTAGCTCCTCTTTACTTTCTGCCATAAGGGTGGTATCATCTGCATATCTGAGATTATTGATATTTCTCCCGGCAATCTTGATTCCAGCCTGTGCTTCTTCCAGCCCAGTGTTTCTCATGATGTACTCTGCATAGAAGTTAAATAAGCAGGGTGACAATATTCAGCCTTGACGTACTTCTTTTCCTATTTGGAAACAGTCTGTTGTTCCATGTCCAGTTCTAACTGTTGCTTCCTGACCTGCATACAGGTTTCTCAAGAGGCAAGTCAGGTGGTCTGGTATTCCCATCTCTTTTGGAATTTTCCAGTTTATTGTGATCCACACAGTCAAAGTCTTTGGCATAGTCAATAAAGCAGAAAGAGATGTTTTTCTGGAACTCTCTTGCTTTTTCAATGATCCAGCAGATGTTGGCAATTTGATCTCTGGTTCCTCTGCCTTTTCTAAAACCAGCTTGAACATCTGGAAGTTCGCAGTTCACGTATTGCTGAAGCCTAGCTTGGAGAAGTTTGAGCATTACTTCACTAGCGTGTGAGATGAGTGCAATTGTGCGGTAGTTTGGGTCTTCTTTAGCATTGCCTTTGTTTGGGATTGGAATGAAAACTGACCTTTTCCAGTCCTGTGGCCACTGCTGAGTTTTCCAAATTAGCTGGCATCTTGAGTGCAGCACTTTCACAGCATCATCTTTCAGGATTTGAAATAGCTCCACTGGAATTCCATCACCTCCACTAGCTTTGTTCGTAGTGATGCTTTCTAAGGCCCACTTGACTTCACATTCTAGGATGTCTGGCTTAGGTGAGTGATCACACCATCATGATTTTCTTGGTTGTGAAGCTATTTTTGTACAGTTCGTCTGTGTATTCTTGCCACGTCTTCTTAATATCTTCTGCTTCTGTTAGGTCCATGCCATTTCTGTCCTTTATCGAGCCCATCTTTGCATGAAATGTTCCCTTGGTATCTCTAATTTTCTTGAAGTGATCTCTAGTCTTTCCCATTCTGTTGTTTTCCTCTATTTCTTTGCACTGATCCCTGAGGAAGGCTTTCTTATCTCTCCTTGCTATTCTTTGGAACTCTGCATTCAGATGCTTATATCTTTCCTTTTCTCCTTTGCTTTTCACTTCTCTGCTTTCACAGCTATTTGTAAGGCCTCCTCAGACAGCCAATTTGCTTTTTTACCTTTCTTTTCCATGGGGATGGTCTTGATCCCTGTCTCCTGTACAGTGTCACGAAGCTCCGTCCATAGTTCATCAGGTACTCTGTCTATCAGATCTAGGACCAGTATATTAGTCCTCTATAATTTTTAAAGACTTCAAAGCAAACCTGAGCAGAGTTGGTTGTGATCTTATAAAAGGGAGTTACCCGAATTCCCTAATACACATCTGGGAAATGAATCTTCACATGGCTGTGGTGAGGACTGTTTGTAATTATAGGGTAAAACTACTGAGCATAGAACATGAGCTCTCAATGATTGTTTTCCCATCCCTGCTTTGATCCTTTAAATTTGCTAATGAGCCTGTAGATATTGTCATATATTCCTGCAAAATTTTAGTGCTTAGATGTAGAGACTTTTCCCCCTCACTTGTGTGTCTATCCATGATGGTTATTTCTGGTCAGTATGGAGGGTTTGCTTCACATAGTCATTCAAATCTGAATAACTGATGGAGGCTCTGTGATCTTCATAAGACTTCTAAGGTCACCTTGGGCATCAATTTCCAGCTGATAGAAGAGAGAAAGGAGAGGAAAGAAAGTGCAATTACTTAACTGCCTTAGCCCAGCAATGGTACATCATTTCTATTCACATTCTCTGAGTGAAAAGTAGTCATATGGCTTCACCTAGATATAAGGGGTTTGGGAGGAGGTGTGCTGGAAAATGTAGTTTTACATGGAGCAGCTGCTTCTCAGCAACAATTCTCTTCTGTGTCAGGGAAGCAAGACTCTTGGTGGACAGTGAGCTGCCTCTCACCCTTTGCCCCAGCACACTCTATTCTTCTCTTCTCTCTTTCACTCTGCTTCCTGGGTTGAAGCAAGGGAAGCTAGGGTGCTGACAAGAGAGTGTCCATGGTGCAAATAGCATGATGCACAGTGGGTCTAAATTGGTTGGAAAAGGAACTGAGACCAGGAGGATCCTAAACATGGTGATTAGCAAGAAAAGGAAAGGAATTGGAGGGCTCATTGAGGTTATAAATGCAGTAGGTATTTGTTGAATAAATGATTAATGAATGATCAGTGAGGTAGGGGTAAAGTGGTAATAACTAGAAGAAAAGGAGCATTTGGTCAGAGTTGACATGTGAAGAGCTAGTATTTCACAAGTAGAATAATTCTGGGTGAGAAAAATGTCCATTGTGTCCATTAAAATATTGCTGACATGGAGAGAAGAAGATAAATGGCATTGAGTTTGTTGTAGAGCTGGGCAGAAAGGCTATAAGAGGAGCCATTGATGTGTTACAGCAGGAGTTGTGCTAGAGGGAAGACTGCTGACTGAGCCTGATGCAAAGTCACTGGGAGCACATTGGAGATAAGCCTCCTGCCTCACCAGTAACCTTAATTACCACATGTAGTATAATGCAACAGCAAAAGGAAAAGTGCTCCGTTAGATCAACGGTTAATTTCTTCTCAAGCAACTAAAGACTTTGATGGAATTTCACTTTCAGTTGCTATTATCCGCTTCCTGATTTAGAGAGAGAATGGGACTCAAGAATCAAGTCATTCTCCATAGTGTTTAGTTCTCACTTAAGGGAGCTTGATTGCTCAAATAGCAAAAGGACCTTGGTCTCCCCATAATAGAATCTCACAATGTGAAATCCCAAGGACAGTCCTCTACAGCTTGATAGACATATTGTGCTAGAGCTGCAGTTAGGTGAAATGTCAGAGTCTCATTTAACTAGAAATAGAAACATTTGAAAAAGTTCTGAGTGCCACTCCCTGTACCCAAGCAGATCCAGAACCTGGTTTCAGCTGCTGTGCATAAAAGACACAGGGAGAGGAAAACCAAAGGCACAGAGGCCCACCAAAAACTATTTCCAGAAGTTCCATGGGAGGGTCTGGAGTAAAGTTAAGGAACATAAGAGAATCAAAGGGTGTATCAATAAAAAAAAAGAAAATCATAGAATTGAAAAAAGAATTGAGCTGGTGGTAACTAGTTGGTGACAATTTAAAGAAGCCCACTCAAAAAGTGCCATCTAAGTCAGTGTTGAAAAGGTCATGTTTTTAGCTGGTATCAACTCTGTGCTGTGCTACCTACTTGGAGAAGGCTGGAAAAATGTTTCTTACAGCAGGCCATTAGACAAGAATGTCAAGGTTAATACATCTAAAGTGCCTCATTCCTTTCCATCAAGGAAGCAGTTGAGTCTTTGTAGGTAGCTAAAGAAAACGTATCCATTTGGAAGAACCTCAGACTGGTTCCAAATAGGAAAAGGAGTACATCAAGGCTATGTATTGTCACCCTGCTTATTTAACTTCTATGCAGAGTACATGATGAGAAACGCTGGGCTGGAGGAAGCACAGGCTGAAATCAAGATTGCAGGAAGAAATGTCAATAACCTCAGATATGCAGATGACACCTTATGGCAGAAAGTGAAGAGGAGCTAAAAAGCCTCTTGATGAAAGTGAAAGAGAAGAGTGAAAAAGTTGGCTTAAAGCTCAACATTCAGAAAACGAAGATCATGGCATCTGTTCCCATCACTTCATGGGAAATAGATGGGGAAACAGTAGAAACAGTGTCAGACTTTATTTTTGGGGGCTCCAAAATCACTGCAGGTGGTGACTGCAGCCATGAAATTAAAAGACGCTTACTCCTTGGAAGGAAAGTTATGACCAACCCAGATAGCATATTCAAAAGCAGAGACATTACTTTGCCGACTAAGGTCTGCCTAGTCAAGGCTATGGTTTTTCCAGTGGTCATGTATGGATGTGAGAGTTGATGCTTTTGAACTGTGGTGTTGGAGAAGACTGTTGAGAGTCCCTTGGACTGCAAGGAAATCCAACCAGTCCATCCTGAAGGAGATCAGTCCTGGGTGTTCTTTGGAAGGACTGATGCTAAAGCTGAAACTCCAATACTTTGGCCACCTCATGCGAAGAGTTGACTCATTGGAAAAGACTCTGATTCTGGAAGGGATTTGGGGCAGGAGGAAGAGGGGATGACAGAGGATGAGATGGCTGGATTGCATCACCCACTCGATAGACATAAGTCTGAGTGAACTCCGGGAGTTGGTGATGGACAGGGAGGCCTGGTGTGCTGCGATTCATGGGGTCACAAAGAGTTGGACACGACTGAGCGACTGAAGAGACTGACTGACTTACCAGGGCTTTCTTTACTAAACTTTTATGTTCAGAAGTATAAAATTTGATTTGGCTTTTCATACTTTCTGTGAGTTTTGCACTTTAGCTCGTAAGTTTCACATTCCATTTCTGGTAGCATTCTCAAAAGAAAAATACAGGCAACAGCCCTCAGCGCTCTGCCGTTAGTACTCTTCTCAGATGGAATTGGCTGCTTTGTCGCGATCAGCATTCCAGTCTAGCTCAAGGTGGCTAGCGATGCTAATCACCTCCTAAATGTGTGAGGTCAGAAAGTAAGAGTGTTTTAGTTACAAAGTATAGATTGTTTTTACCTTCTAAAGCGACTGCGACCTTCAACCTTATAATATTTACAGGATGGTATAAACTGTCTCTCCACTTCTGACATTATCACCCTTGATAAATATTAGCTTGTATAATTGGCTGTTTTGGCCTCTGCCTTTTCTCTTTTGTTGTAATCAGGGCTGGGTGACGGGATCAGAAGAAGGAGCTATAATTCATGGGTCCTCAACACACTGAGGTCATGGCTTGTGGGTCGGTGGCCAGCAGGCCAAGTGGAAACATCAGGGGACTTTTGGGGCTGAGAACCAGAAAGCCAGAATGATAAGTATGGGTCAGTGGGAGTCACCAGAGACATAAGACAGAAGGCTGGAAACTGGAGAACAGAGCTGTTGTGAACGGCAGCTGAGCAGTCTGTGCTTTATACAAAGCCTCTTGCTGGTTGGGGCTGAAATATGGCTCCTGGTGTGCTTGCCAAGTTTTGTGCTTTGGTGCAGGACCTAGTCTTTCAGAAAAAGGTACCCATGGATTACCAAACTGGGACTATGGGGCTTCTTTCATCCAGAGGGAATATCTTTCTACTTTCTGCAGAAGCCAAGAATAGAGTGATGACTTTGCCAGAGAATCTTATTATTATACTTTCAGGCCCTCTTTTTTTTCCCTACAATAAAGCTTTGGAACTTATTTATTTTGTATAACTGTCTGACACCTCCCATTTATACCTTCCCCAGCCCCTGACAAGTACTGTTCTACTCCCTGCTTCTATGTATTTGACTTTTAGATCGTACAATATTTGTCTTTCTCTGCCTTATTTCGTGTGGCACAATGTTCTCTTTTAAAGCTGAATAATATTGCTGTTGCTGCTAAGTCACTTCAGTCATGTCCGACTCTGTGCGACCCCATAGACAGCAGCCCACCAGGCTCCCCCGTCCCTGGGATTCTCCAGGCAAGAACACTGGAGCGGGTTGCCATTTCCTTCTCCAATGCATGAAAGTGAAAAGTGAAAGTGAAGTCACTCAGTCGTGTCCGACTCTTAGCGACCCCATGGACTGCAGCCTACCAGGCTCCTCCGCCCATGGGATTTTCCAGGCAAGAGTACTGGAGTGGGGTGCCATTGTCTTCTCCTACGAAATAGTGTGCAGCATTTCTAATCGTCAGGGAAATGCAACTCTAAACCACAGTGAGTTATCACCTCACGCTTGTTAGGATGGCTGTCATAAAAAATAGGAGAACAGATGTTGGTGAGGATATAGAGAAAAGCGAACCCTGCTGTACTGTTAGTGGGAGTATATATATATATATACATATTGGTGCAGCCACTGTGGAAAAGGGTATGAAGGATTCTCAAAATATTTAAACAGAAGTACCATTTCATATAGCAATCTCATTTCTGGGTAGATATCAAAAGAAATTGAGATCTGGATCTCAAAGACTTACCTGTACCCCCATGTTCCATGTAGCATTATTCACAGTAGTCAAGATATACAAACAACCTAAATTTCCATCAATGGGTGGATAAAGAAAACGAGACCATCTCTTTAGCATGAGGTTAAATAAGTGGTCACTAGAAAAGTTAAATGATAAGGTGAGATTAGGCAATGCCAAATATTACTAATGTACTAATATAAAGGAAATGTAAATTCTAAAGCAGTTTCTGCTTCAACATTTGGAATTCTGCATGGCTTTCAACAGTCAGTCTCAGAGATCGTGGTCTAAGCCTCATCTGTGGTAAGAGACTATTGAAAATCCCCAATGAGGTAAGAAGAACAACAGCAGTCCCTTGTGATTCCTCTCTAGGAATCTCTAGAGGATTATAAAATCTATAGAGTAAGGTATCTCTATACCTTCACTCCATAAACACTTATTTGATTCCAGGTTATATATATTTTTTTCTTAGAAGGGCTAATATAGGAGAACTCAGATCTAGAAATCAGTTTTGGAAACCATGGTGGGGTTAGGGGAAAGAAGATTTGTGTGAGATTTTGGGACAGGCTAGAAAGTAAACTTAGAGCTCTCAAGATGCCCTGGAATATCTGGAAGCAGTAGAGAAGCCCTTCAGGAGCGATAAGACAATGAAAATGCTGGAGGTCTGAGGCTAGTTACTATTTTACCACTAGCTTCTGGAACAAAGGAGCACAGTTGATCAGTGCCACTGAGAGTTTTCTCCAGAATTCTGTGGGCTAATTCAGTCCTAGTTATTTTCCATATTATGTCTATGTATAAGATGAGAAATGAACATATTCTTCGTAGAATTCTTCTGGAACTGTCAAAGCCAAGGGTGAGGAAATAGATCTTTCCAGTTCTGTTGCTTCTTCATTATATCCAGCCACCCATCTTCCTTTCCACCAATGACACCCATATACCCACCAAAATACTAATTAGGGCAAAGACACAGCACTTCTTCTGCATATGACATTCTTGTGAATGTCCTTCTTGTCTAGACTCCGTTGATCTCATGTCTGACCACAGAAACCTCTAAATAATACAACATTCAACTCTTAGTTCTCCATCCCTTCCTCCCAAGCAACTGCCACAACCAGAGTAGACCACAAAGCATGTTTATGCCACGCCCTCCATTTATTTTTCTTTTGACTTTTTGTTGTATAGGATACCCAACTCTCTATTAGCACTTTGGCTCTCACTTCAGTAATTTCCTTTTAGTTGCCGATATTTGAGTTAGTATTTTCCCATTCATGCAAGTGTCCATCTCTCTTGCAACTCATCTTTTGGTTTGTTCTTGTACAGTGTATTAGTATCAGACTCCTCCATTCTTCCTTTCAGGTGCAATGGCTAGGAAATTGTCTTCTGTTCACTTAGCTGCACCTAAGATCATCATAAAGGATTCAAGTAACCCTCGCTTGAATATAACTATTAATTGTATGTGAGTACTTAGTCACTCAGTCATGTCCAGTTCTTTGCGACCCCATGAACTGTAGCCTGCCAGATTCCTCTATCTGTGGGATTCTCCAGGCAAGAATACTGTAGTGGGTATCCATTCCCTTCTCTGGGGATCTTCCTAACTCAAGGATTGAACCCAGGTCTCCTGCATTGCAGATGGGTTCTTTACCATCTGAGCCACCAAGGAAGCCCCTAACGGTTAATCATCCAACACCAAATTCATATAAACTGTGAGATTGCCTGGGGTGCCAAATTTTGAAGTTAGAAGAGGAAGTAGATTCTGAATTCAGTAGCTACATTGTATTATGACTGACATGCTTTTGTTTTGACAGTTAAATCACTGCAAGGACCAGGGATGGGATCAATCAGAGGTTGTACAGTAACTATTCTGTTCATTAATAAAGACCCCTTAATAGAAATCTACATATGAAAAACACTTGCATGAAGCAGAAAATCACCTTGCACTGGTCCTCACATCGTCCTTTTTACTGTTTTGTCTTTACTTGTATGCTGTTTCACTAGTTATTTTGCCTATTCTTAATTTCTGCTTGTTCACTTTATGTCTCCACTAGATTGTTAGTAATTTGTTCAAGGGTGGCAGCTGCCTAGTATAAACTCCATGACACCTAATATGAAGACAGATATTTTTTGTGTATAGAGTTGTCACTGGTGATGACATACATCCTTACAATGTCAGAAAATGTGACATTTCATTAGGGAATGATAAGTTTAGCTGACCTGAATTGTTATCACAATTGTTAGTCCATAAACAGCTATCCTTATCTCATAGCTGTTTCCCAGATAACATTATAACATTACAGGATTTGCTTAATTAGAATTACCTTTTTTTTTTCGCTGTTCTGAATATCAAAATGACTTTTGTGTTCCTACAAAACAAATAATTCACCATAGCTTAAAATCAAGATGTGCATTAATTTGTACATGAAAGATAATCCCTTGATTGAGAAAGGCTAATTGGGGTTAGCTTCTGTTAGTACAGACTCAGGAAATAGCTTTGATAGATTTTAGCATATGGATAAATCCCTTCTCCAAAATTCCATGATGAAGAATATCTTTCAGTTGAATATTTTTTAAAGAATTTGATGCATAAAGAAAAAATCTTATCAGCCACAAAATGTTTGTCCATTTTCTCTTGATATGGATAATGAATTCCTTGTCCTATTAACAGAGACTGGACTCATGTATACCAAAGAGCTGGGGTTCCAACTTGTTTTATTTTTTTTCTTTCTTTTTTCCTGTTGATTTCACCTTAGTTTTTAAGACTAACCAAAACAAGTTTAAATTGCTTCCTTACTGCAAACATCATCTATTGCCTTACCTATTCTTACAGCATTGCTCATGAATAAAACTCATTAAATAATAAGCTCTAATATTGAGTCCCTTCACAGAAATAATTTTTTAAATCTATTTACTTTCACCCTTGCAAATAATATGATTTGTTTTTGGAAGAGTCTGATGGCTATTAAATAATCACCATTTCTTCTGGAAAACAAATGACCTAATTAGCTTGATGTTGAATATTTAGCTTGTGAAAGACCTTTAGGTTGGAAACAACCTGTGACTTGGAAATGCGACTGTAAAGCTCTCCATACATTTTATTATTTTATTTTATTTTTTGTATGTGTTCAGCAATGTTCAAGGCTTTAGAGACAATATTAGAGAAAAATAAAATATAATGTGATTGGGGGGAGCACACACATTACATTAGGTCACAATAATCAAGTACTACCATGTGAGGCAACCATTTTCTTTCTGGTTTTATTGAGAAATAATTGACATACATCACTTTGTAAATTTAAGACATTCAGCATGATGTTTCGACTTAATGCATATTGTGAAATGATTACCACAGTAGGTTTAGCATCCATCTTCTTACATAGATTCAATATGAAGAAATGAAAGAAGAAAAGAATAAGTGGATTTTTTTTTTTTTTTTGCCTTACGATGAGAAGAACTCTAAGGAGTTACTCTCTTAATAACCTTCGTGTGTGTTATACAGCAGCGTCTGCTATAGTCATCATGTTGTACATGGTATGCTTAATACTTCCTTATTTTATAACTAGAAGTTTGTTCCTTTTCACCACCTTCCTCCAGTTTCTCCTCCCTCAGCCCCTACCTCTGATAACCACAGTCTGTTCTTTTTTTCTATGGAAGTTTTTAATTCATTTATTTATTTATTTTTGGTTATTGCTGTTGCAATAAGATTCCACATACAAGTGAGAGAAGTTGGGTGGTAAGAGTCAGAACTAGAATGAAGACAGAAGGATTTTAAAGGAAGGGATGAATTTTTTTTTTAAGTAGTCAAACCAAATTGTTGGGACCTAGAGACAAGACATATTGATGAGAAGATGAAGGAAGAAGTCAAAAGTAACTTTTAGATTTAAGGAATGAACAATTACTGTAATACAGCCAGAATGATCAAATAAATTTGGAGGGTTTGTAAAAGTTCAATTTGAGGTAGCAGAGGGGGATGTAGCTGAGTGAAAATATGTAGTAGAAACTAGAAAATGTGAGACTAACTGTAGGAACAAATCAGAGCTGGAGCTTTAGTTTGGAGGGTCCTCCACAGGCATTAGTTTTTTTCCCCCTCATTTATTTCTCCCTTTCCCTCATTTTGTTGTGTTTTGATTCAAAGAAATATTTAGTTAAAGGAAAAATACTAAATTTAGGAGTGCTTGTTTGATGGAATGGCTGATTGATTAGTTGATTGGTTGACTGACTTCTTGGTTCATTCATTCATTCACAGGAGCTTCATAAATAAGGAAATGTATTGGTTTAAAGACAGTCAATGAGACATGATTCTGATTCTGCCTTTGAGGAACTTTTAATTTAGTGGATTGGGAATATTTTGTATATCAATTGCTGTCTAACAAACTACCCAAAGGTTAGTTGCTTAGCTAATAGCCATCATTTATTTGTTATGATTCTGTAATTTGTGTAGGGCTTAATGGGGAAATTTGTCTGTATTCCATGACCATTTACTTAGGCTGGAATATCCAAGTTGACTTTTTCATTCACAAACATGTTTCCTTAACTGCAATGACTGGAGCATAACGTGATACTTGAACTGAATTTTGAAGGACAAATATAAAGGACAAGGGGAGAAAGGAGAAAGAAACATTTTTTTTTAAGAAGAAATTATATATGGAAGACTGAGGAATAGTATACAATATAATGCATTCAGGAAACTTCATTTAGGTCAATGGCATGAAGGAACCAGAAAAAGGGTGCCCAAAATAAGAGAATGTGGTTAATTGTGGGAACTGAGGCTGCAGAAGTAAGCAGGAATAGATCGGAGAGGGTCATATTTGTTGTACCAGAAAGAGTCCAAAGCAGAGGGTGTTGATTATGTCAGTTATTTAGGGTCTACTAGGGAGGAGGGGTTTATAGGAAATCAGAAGGAGCAGACAGAGGTAGGAAGTAAAATTAAGAGAGAGGGTTGTCACAGAAATTAAAGAAGGAGAGAGTTTTCAGAAGAACAACATAATCAGTAAGATCAAATGCTCTCAAGCAGTTCAAGGAAATGAGGAATGAAAAGCGTCCATTAGATTTAGCAATGAGAACTTGTGGCCAATGACCTCAGTAAGACCACTTGTAGTAGAAGCAGAGGCCAAATTATGACAGATTGAGCATTTAACAGGAAGTAAGGAAATGAGAAAGAGAGCAGTAGCTAGAGGGAGATGGAAATGGAAAGAATTGTTTGTTTAAGATAGGAGAGGCCTTGGTGTACTATGAGAAGTAACTGGCAGACAACAAAGAAAGTCTATTTATTAAGGGCTTATTAAGTCCTGGATGAAGACATGAAAGCTCAGAGAAATTAAGCATCTTGTTCTGGGTAACACAGCTAGGAAGGGAAGGAACAGGGATTTGAACCTAGGTCCCACTTCCCAGAGCTCATACTCTTAACCATTGTGCTCTTATCCACTATGTAAGATGCTGCTGCTGACGACAATGGTAGTGATAATGGTGATGATAAGGCAAGGATTCTTCCTTTGAAGGAGAAAAAATTAATGAAATGGATATTGTGCATGTGAAGCTTATAATTATTGATGGCTTAATTTTTTTGCAATTGAAATTGTAGCTTTGTAATGGTAATGATTTGAAAAGACCCTGATGCTGGGAAAGATTGAGGGCAGGAGGAGAAAGGGACGACAGAAGATGAGATGGTTGGATGGCATCACCGACTCAATGGGTTTGGGTGGAGTCCAGGAGTTGGTGATGGACAGGGAGGCCTGGTGTGCTATGGTTCATGGGGTTGCAAAGAGTTGGACACAACTGAGTGACTGAACTGAACTGAACTGAATGGTAATGATTCATAATCTATATCACAAGTCAGCTAAATATAAAACAGGTAAAATAGCTTTAAAAAGATGTGAAGTATTTGCAGGTATAAAATTCTAAATCTGTGTTTTAAATCACTTTACAGGTTCTAAATAAAGTTACTTATAAATTGCACTTAGGATGTGTAAGCCTTTCAACCTAGATGTGCTATGCCACCTTTATGCTTGTGACGATGGATGTTAAAATTGACTGCTTCTTAAATCAGCCATCTGTTTGTAGTCTGGAAGTAACACAGATGAAAAACAAATGGGATACTGTTGGGAAGAAGCATATTTTTGTAGTTTTTTACTTCAGAAAAGAATGAATGTCTTATTTAAATACACTATCATATTAAAGTCCAGCTTGTGGAAAATGCTTACAAGCAGTTTTTACGATATTTTGATAAACATTGCAGTAATATGTAAGTGGGGAAAAAAATGGCTCAAGGGAAAGGAAATTAATGATGTCTGGGAAGGAGCCAGCTGTATGACTACCTGTGTGGAGGATCAGTTTTTAGGAAAGCGTTCTTATTTCTCCTACCAATGTCTTCAGTCGTCAAATATTAAAATTTAGAAATATGTCCAAGACAAAATTGACCCATGGGAAAGACAGCAGCCAAGGTTATGAAAACATTAGAAAACACTGAGTTATCCCACCTCCTCATCGCACCAGTGAGAAACTACAAAATGATGAAAATGCATATGCTGCCAGCTGGGCCATCTGTTCCAGCTAGTGCTGGCCTGGTCAGCGTGGAGAATGGAGACACCTGGCAGAGAGATTTCACGTGTTGCAGGAAGTATAGTTGTGGTGTCTTGGCAGGTCATTCTCTTTGAATCAAAATGAAGCAAATGTTTTGGCATTAGAGAGCTGCATACGGTACACCATCCTTCCAGTGGAACAGGGATGTATGGTTTGGTTCCCTGACTGTGGTGTCCAGTCCTGTATCATATATCAGAACATAAAAAGCACGAAAAACCAAGAGATGTTCTCCTTTCCCCTCCTTACTAACCCAGTTATCTCTGCTTGACCTATAAAACAGAATAGGAAGGAATGATAGCAATCATACTAAAGAAAGCTAAGTGCTCTGCATGTATTAGCTCAAATGTCCTATTTAAAATTCTTTGGAAAAAATAATACCTGTGAAAATTAAAGCTAGGAGTGTTTGAATGACTTGCGCCAAATCAGACAGGCAATGAGCTGAGCATAGACTCAGGGTGTGCCTAACTGCTGAGCTCAGTCTCTTAATCATAAAGTTATAGTCCTTTGTGTGTCTGAAGAGAATGTGGTTGATGCTATTTTGCAGATGACTTAAAATTCAAGGTAGCTTAAACATGTCTATTTTCCTTTGCCTTCCTTCCTTGCTGAGCATTGGGGTCACAGCCTAAACCTCACTTTATTAGTAAAAGCCTGAGTTATGGCTTGACTTGAGTCTAATGTTTGAAAATTGACCAATAAGAGTGTCAAACCCTGACCATCTACCCACTTTTTGGGAAAGAGGTAATTAATGAAAAATCATCTGTAATCAGAAGCATATATTCTGATGGAGACAGACATTTGGACAGATTTTTTAAAAATTAAGGTATTCTTGATGTACAATACTATATAAGTTGTGGGTGTACAACATAGTGATTCACAATTTTAAAGGTTATACTTCATTTATAGTTATTATAAAGTTGTGTAATATTGGCTATATTTTTTAAAGGACATTGTGAATCTACCTGACTTGAAGATGGGAAAATAAGTTCAGTATTATTTCTTTATTGAATCCTAGTAGTGAATCCCACTCCCATCCCTGGTACAAATAAATGTAGTTTTGATGATCTGTTAGAGCTAAAATTTTTCAAGCAGGAAATTTTTGCATTCCCATCTGTGTGCCAGATCCTGCAGTTAGAGGTGCTTCATTCATCCACCTCTAGGCTGCCCTTCACACTAGTGGAAGTCTCTAGTGATTGCTACCTACTCTGGTCTTCAGAGTCAGCAGAGGCACCTCTGTCACATTACTGCATGAGTCATTTCTCATGAATAGAGCAGCGTCAAGGTGTATGTAGTTGGAAGTTGGGAGAAGAGGGGGGTGGACACCAACAATTGATAAATATTCAACAGTTTGATAAATATTTTCCAAAGTTGACACCAGAGATACAGTTTTGAATCAATCACAATTTTAACCTGGGAGTAAACTGACTGTGCAGAGTTGCAAAGGTCAGAGTAAGTAAAATGTTAAAGGAACACATAAAAGGGGCAGAATTTCTCCTTAGCAAAGACATGAAAGCTGCTTAATTGTGTAAATGAAATTGAGGGATCTGGACAGAGGGGAATAGTTCAGAAAGTGGAACTTGGCTGTGGCACAAGCTGATTCTGGAGACAAGGGAGAACATTATGGGTCATATTGTGGAGTCTGGACTCGTTGATGGTTCATCAGGAAAGTCACGTGACTAATTTGCATGTTAGAAGTATCACTCTGGGCACAGGATGTGGAGATTATTTTCAGAAGGGCAGGAGTGGAGGAGAGAAACTCTTAGCGGTAACCCAGGGGAGAAGTGATGGGGGCTAAGCCACAGTGATGATGGAGGACATGGAGAGAATACATCTATAGGATATTTTAGAGAAATATAATCCAGAGGTTAGGAAGCTGGATCTGAGGTTAAGTGATGGGTCAAAGCTAACACTAAGTTTTCTGACCTGGGTAGGAGGTGATGGTCTTCATTCTGCCAATCAAGGATGATGAGTTGAATCAGATGTGTTGGGATATTCAACTGAAAGTGTCCAAGATGCAATAATAACAAGCTCAGGGAATGCTTTGGGCTTGAGATAGAAACTAGAAATGAGCTATTTTCCATAGGAGTAGATGAGATTACCCTGGAGAGGGGGAAGGGAAAAGAGAGGAGTAGATTAACTTCTGAGAAATACTGACGTTTATGGAAGGGGTAAAAGCTTAATAATAGGAATTTGCAAAAGACCCTGGGAAGAGACAGGTGAGAGGTAGGAGAGATGAAGTGGTTGAGTGTCCCAGAGGCCAAAGGAAGAGAACATTTCTAGAAGGAATGAGAAAGTTAGCTGGCCAAACCTGTGGAGAAGTCAAGTGAAATAAAGCCTGAGAAAGGGTCCATACAATGTAGAAGCATAGAGATATCAGTGATCTTGAATTAGACTTTATATGTCTAGAAATTTCTCAAGTGCTAAGGCAGTAGGTAAAGGTAAATACTTTTGTCATTTTTATTTTAAAGCCTGAATCATCATTTTTAATAACCAAGGAGTCTTTTAATAGCCAAAATTTTAGTGTATGATTTGATTTTTTTTCATATTTTGAATCAGATTTTTTTCAGATGACATCAAGTATCACATGGTATGTTTCTGAAAAGAGTGCACTTTGTTAAACTTTTTAGACTGAGAGTAGTTCACCCAGTGAGAGTAAAATCAACCAGGCATCATGCTTTATCCTTTTAATGCTTAGCGTAATTACAATATAAAGTATTGCTAATGTCAAGGGAAGGTACAAAAGCATTAAAAGCTTAATAATAGTAATAGCCTAAACTAAATAGTATTTTGTATTTCTGTATATGTTTAAGCATGAATAAAAGCTTCTCTGTCTCTCTCTTTAGTGGCTAAGTTGTGTCTGATTCTTGCGACCCCATGGACTATAGCCTGTCAAGCTCCCGTCCATGGGATTCTCCAGGCAAGAACACTGGAGTGGGGTTCCATTTCCTTCTCCAGAATAAAACCTTATGATCTAATAAATATATTTAGAAGAACAGGAGGTAACTGGGATTAGGGAAAATAGTCATTTATAGTCTTTATGTTCAGAGCTTTCAGCAATATGGTAAATCCTCAAGTTAATTCTCCACATATTTATCCTGTGTG
Source organism: Capra hircus (assembly GCF_001704415.2). Taxonomy (NCBI): domain Eukaryota; kingdom Metazoa; phylum Chordata; class Mammalia; order Artiodactyla; family Bovidae; genus Capra; species Capra hircus. Next base: position 75,215,612 of record NC_030811.1, read on the forward strand.
GGCTTGCCCATGTATACAGTCTTTCATAGACAAATTAATTTAGAAGATGAAGCAAACGTATTTAAAGGGATAAAAAATATATATTCTGACATTTCATCTTAAGTTGAATCCCTAATGAAATGCCTTTCTTTCAACCTTTCTTTATAAGTTAATCCTTTTAAAAAGTATCAGTAATGGCCAATTGTAAAAGAACGTGAGAAATAGAAGCTAGAATCAATACTCCCTTAGGAGTACATAATCAAACAAGAAATAGTTATACTGCAACAAGAACATCATGGTTACTGTGGGAATTCATGTTGTTATGTTGTCTTTAGAATACTTCTTCAAGAATACTTGTTAGAAAATGGCTTTTATGTGATGGTGCATAGACTCTTGGGGTTGCCTCTCACGTGTACTTAAAATATGAATCATGACCTAAGTCTCTTGGATCTCTTCAGAAACATCTTACCAAGGAAATTTCATTTAGAAAGTCCCGAAGTACTTTCCAATCATTAATTATGAAAGACAGATTCAGGGTTTTGAGTTTTAACTGGTTGCAATTTTTGACATTTCCAGATTATGCCTGGAAAAAGAATTCTAAGTTCTTGTGTATATATTTTTTTCCTGTAGTCCTTTAAGAAATAAGTTGTAGATTTATACCCACTTTGTAATTTTAACAAGGCATTGTAAGTTTTCCTAGATTGCGATTAATATCTAGCATTTTTCATGATAACACATTGAAACTCTATTAATTTTAGAACAAATCTGTATTTAATATTTATACAATGTTTCCAGATGTGGTCTTCTAAGACATTTGAAATTTCTATTCAAAAATATCTTCTTATATTGTTGTCAGAATGTCAATAATAAATGGTTGAATTAGCATTATATCTCATTGGTTTAATTTCTAGTACTGGTTAAAATCAATGCATTATTTTAGTATAGATTCTATTATTTAAAGCCTCTTGTTACTCCTCTATATCTTGTGATATAGAAATGTTGAAATACACAAAAGAAAAAGCCGGACTATAAAGCTAAAGATCACCCTCCCTTCCAAAGAGGAACTGATGTTATTCTAGTGACATAGTGGTTGCTAAAATATTATTTTGCTCACCTATCCTTTTCTTCTCAATTCCAGTATATTCTTACTTCATACTTGATGCCTAAAATAAAAATATTTCCCACAAGATTTTTGGTGACCTTTTGCTGTTCTCAGCTTGACGGGGCAGCTTGCTGATAGCTGCCCCTCTAGGCCTTCATTCCATAGTCTGTATTATGCTAGTACAGAGAAAGCCACTGAAACAGTGATCATTCTTGTTTCTGAAGCCAAAAATCTGTGATCTATTGGTTTGGAAATAAGTTCCTGTTGGTTAGGGATTGTATGGTGCATGTATTCTGTATATTGTTCAAAACAGTTGATGGCCTAAGTAGTATAAATATATTTGGTGATTATTAATTATAACTTCCCACTTTCGAAAACAATTTAAGATTATTTGCAACATAAAAAGAATGACAAAACGGAGTTCACAAAGTGAAGTATGGAAAGAAATCATTTGAAAGATACAGAAGTAACCTCCTAACTGTTAAGTTAATTACTGTATTGAGCTCTCAAATTAACTCTGAGGCATTCCACTTTAGCTTTAATGAAGTAGTGGTACTGGACTAGTTAACCCACTGTAATCAGTCTTAAAATGGAACAAAATATATGTGGAAACTGTTTTGACTTTTACTGCATAACAGTCAGTGTAAGACAGAAGGTGAGCTGCATGATTGCCCTAGCTTTCTGCCTGCAGATAATTTCCTAACTGTGGAGCAGGCAGTAAGCTGAAGCCCAAACAGAGCTGAGATGAGGAGATAAAGATCAGAGTCTGGGTCAGATGAATTGCCAGGAAATACCTGGAGTAACAGCCAAATTTGGCCTTGGAATACAGAATGAAGGAGGGCAAAGGCTAATAGAGTTTTGCCAAGAGAACGCACTGGTCATAGCAAACACTCTCTTCCAACAACACAAGAGAAAACTCTACACATGGACATGACCAGATGGTCAATACCAAAATCAGATTGATTATATTCTTTGCAGCCAAAGATGGAGAAGCTCTATACAGTCAACAAAAACAAGACCAGGAGCTGACTGTGGCTCAGATAATGAACTCCTTATTGCCAAATTCAACTTAAATTGAAAAAAATAGGGAAAACCACTAGACCATTCAGGTATGACCTGAATCAAATCCCTTATGATTATACAGTGGAAGTGAGAAATAGATTTAAAGGACTAGATCTAATAGATAGAGTGCCTGATGAACTATGGTCGGAGGTTCGTGACATTGTACAGGAGATAGGCAGGGATCAGGACCATCCCCATGGAAAAGAAATGCAAAAAAGCAAAATGGCTGTCTGGGGAGGCCTTACAAATAGCTGTGAAAGCAGAGAAGTGAAAAGCAAAGGAGAAGAGGAAAGATATAAGCATCTGAATGCACAGTTCCAAAGAATAGCAAGGAGAGATAAGAAAGCCTTCATCAGGGATCAATGCAAAGAAATAGAGAAAAAGAACAGAATGGGAAAGACTAGAGATCTCTTCAAGAAAATTAGAGATACCAAGGGAACATTTCATGCAAAGATGGGCTCAATAAAGGACAGAAATGGTATGGACCTAACAGAAGCAGAAGATATTAAGAAGTGGCAGGAATACACAGAACTATACAAAAAAGATCTTCACGACCAAGGTAATCATGATGATGTGATTACTCACCTAGAGCCAGACATCTTGGAATGTGAAGTCAAGTGGGCCTTAGAAAGCATCACTATGAACAAAGCTAGTGGAGGTGATGGAATTCCAGTTGAGCTATTTCAAATCCTGAAGGATGATGCTGTGAAAGTGCTGCACTCAATATGCCAGCTAATTTGGAAAATTCAGCAGTGGCCACAGGACTGGAAAAGGTCAGTTTTCATTACAATCCCAAAGAAAAGCAATGCCAAAGAATGCTCAAGCTACCACACAATTGCACTCATCTCACACACTAGTAAAGTAATGCTCAAACTTCTCCAAACCAGGCTTCCGCAGTACATGAACCGTGAACTTCCAGATGTTCAAGCTGGTTTTAGAAAAGGCAGAGGAACCAGAGATCAAATTGCCAACATCCGCTGGATCATGGAAAAAGCAAGAGAGTTCCCGAAAAACATCTATTTCTGCTTTCTTGACTATGCCAAAGCCTTTGACTGTGTGGATCACAATAAACTGTGGAAAATTCTGAAAGAGATGGAATACCAGACCACCTGACTTGCCTCTTGAGAAACCTGTATGCAGGTCAGGACACAACAGTTAGAACTGGACATGGAACAACAGACTGGTTCCAAATAGGAAAAGGAGTACATCAAGGCTATGTATTGTCACCCTGCTTATTTAACATCTATGCAGAGTACATCATGAGAAATGCAGGCCTGGAAGAAGCACAAGCTGGAATCAAGATTGCTGGGAGAAATAGCAATAACCTCAGATATGCAGATGACAGCACCCTTATGGCAGAAAGTGAAGAGGAACTAAAAAGCCTCTTGATGAAAGTGAAAGAGGAGAGTGAAAAAGTTGGCTTAAAGCTCAACATTCAGAAAACGAAGATCATGGCATCTGTTCCCATCACTTCATGGGAAATAGATGGGGAAACAGTGGAAACAGTGTCAGACTTCTATTTTTTTGGCTCCAAAATCACTGCAGATGGTGACTGCAGCCATAAAATTAAAAGACGCTTACTCCTTGGAAGAAAAGTTATGACCAACCTAGATAGCATATTGAAAAGCAGAGACATTACTTTGCCAACAAAGGTCCGTCTAGTGAAGGCTATAATTTTTCCTGTGGTCATGTATGGATGTGAGAGTTGGACTGTGAAGAAAGCTGATCCCCGAAGAATTGATGCTTTTGAACTGTGGTGTTGGAGAAGACTGTTGAGAGTCCCTTGGACTGCAAGGAGATCCAACCAGTCCATCTGAAAGAGATCAGCCCTGGGATTTCTTTGGAAGGACTGATGCTAAAGCTGAAACTCCAGTTCTTTGGCCACCCCATGCGAAGAGTTGACTCATTGGAAAAGACTCTGATGCTGGCTGGGATTGGGGGCAGGAGGAGAAGGGTACTACAGAGGATGAGATGGCCTGATGGCATCACTTACTCGATGGACGTGAGTCTGAGTGAACTCCGGGAGTTGGTGATGGACAGGGAGGCCTGGCACGTTGTGATTCATGGGGTCACAAAGAGTTGGACACAACTGAGTGACTGAACTGAACTGAACTGAATGTGATACGGTGCGAAGAGGGAACCTCTCAGACGAAAGATCCTAGAAGTCTTGTGAATATTGTCATGATTTCTTGGTTGGCCACTGGGCTGTGCAAGTACAGAATAAGTCTATGTTCCACTTACCAGACAGAACTTATACAGGGGTAAGAACAGAGTAGAAATAGTAGAGAGTGTGTAGTGCTGGAGTACACTGAAGGGCTGACCTAGCTAGAGGAAGAGATCATGGTAACACCTTGAAAATACTCTGCGCCTCCAGCTAAGATACCAAAAAGGCCAGAAAGGCCATTCCTTAGCAGTCAAAACATGACCTAGAGCAAGACTTCCCCTAGAATCACCAATTCTTGACAGAGATCCTTAAGGATTATAGAATATGCATGCTGACTTCTGCCAAGTTAGAGGGACATGGGAAATTCACTGGGAGTTCTACATGTCTATGCTAATAAAAAAGCTTTTATGAAACAAAGCTTACTCAGTGAGTCGCTGAAGTTCCTGCCAGAACAATAATCAAAACTCTTCAAGGGAAAATAACTCTGTCATTTCAACAGAATTCAGTCTCTACATGGTATCATCATCAATATAGATATGGTAATAGATAGGAAAATAGGACTTGCAGTTCAGGGAAAAAAAAAAGTAGTTAACAGAAATAAATCCTGAGATTGCCCAGCTGTTGAATTTAACAGAGTTTAAAGCAGCTATTATAAAAATGTACAAAGAAGTAATGGAACATAGGTTCAAAGCATTAAATGAAAGCATAGTGAGTTTAACATAGAATCTTAACAGAGAAGTATAAATTGTAAGAAAATAACCAAATGGAAATTCTGGAGCTAACAAATAAAACTGAAATGAAAAATTTATTGGTTCAGCTTAAAAGCATACTAGATAAGCAGAAGAAAGAGTCAGTGAATTTGAAGACAAAAATAGAAATTAGCAATTGGCACATCAAACAGGACAAAGTTTAAAGGAAAACTTCAGAGACCTGTGGGCCAATGTTCTAAAATATAAATAATAGAATTTCCAGAAGGAGAAGAGAGTGAGAGTTGGGCATAAAAATCTTTGAAGATATCATGGCCAAATATTCCCCAAATTTGATTAAAAACATTTAAGATTAAATTTAAATTTGGAAAGCTTAGCTAAATACAAAGAAATTCATATGTAACCAGTTAAACAACTAAAAACCAAGGATGAAAGTAAAACCTTTAAAGTAGCCAGAGACAAATGATACCTTAAACATAAGTAAGTATGACTAGATTCTTTTTGTCAGGAATAGTGGAAGCCAGGAGATTTGAATGGCACTATTAAAGTGAAGACAAAAAAAGAAAAAAGAAAACCTGTCAGCCCAGGCTTCTATATCTAATGTATATATCCTAAAAATAAAATTTGAAAAAATATTCTCATGTAAGTGTCAGCTGAACTAATTCATTGTCATCAGATCTGTACTGTGGGAAATTCTAAAAGACATCATTCTAGTTAATAGGAAATAATAGTAGTAGAAATCTGGATCCGTATGAAATAAAGAAGGTATAAAGAACACTGAATATGATGTAACAGTGATTGAATATAAAATATGGTAGTTTTCTTTTCTTTATAATATCCTAAAATAGAAGAAAAACTAATTACATTAAAATGTGAGATTTTAAATGCTTATTATACCACTTCACACTTGACCCTTTACACATCCTTTTTCACATTTTTTACTTCTTCATATCTTTAAACTTCACATTCCACACCTTACAAAATTTGCAAGGTTATTAGTGAAGTCATGTCCAACTGTGGCCCCATGGACTGTAGCCTACCAGGCTCCTCCATCCATGGGATTTTCCAGGCAAGAGTACTGGAGTGGGTTGCCATTATTACTTGCCCCAAAACAAAAGGGACAAGTGAAAAAGTGATAGATGTACACCTAACCATATCAATAATTACATTAAATATAAATCGATTAAACACTGATTAAAAGGCACAGATTGTTAAACTGGATATAAAAATTGAGAACCACATATATCCTGTTGTTAGAGATGCAGTTTAAATAGAAAAATATAATCAGATTGAAATAAAAGATTGGAAAAAATAAATACTATGCAAATAGCATGTATAAAAAGGCAGTATGGTTATATTAATACTAATATGAGACAAAATATCAAGACAGAGAGTACCACAAAAGGTAAACAGGAATATTTAATGAGAATAAAAGGTACAGTTCAGTAAGAAGTTGTACTGATCCTAAATATGTGTGTGTGTGTGTATATATATATATATGTAAAATTAAATAGAGTCTCAAAATTCATAAAGCAAAACTGAAAAAACTAAGGGAGAAATAATCAAATCCAAAATCATAATGGAGTTTTAAAATGAAGATCATGGCATCTGGTCCCATCACTCCATGGGAAATAGATGGGGAAAAAGTAGAAACAGTGTCAGACTTTATTTTGGGGTGCTTCAAAATCACTGCAGATGGTGACTGCAGCCATGAAATTAAAAGACACTTACTCCTTGGAAGAAAAGTTATGACCAACCTAGATAGTATATTCAAAAGCAGAGACATTACTTTGCCGACTAAGGTCCGCGTAGTCAAGGCTGTGGTTTTTCCAGTGGTCATGTATGGATGTGAGAGTTGGACTGTGAAGAAAGCTGAGCACCGAAGAATTGATGCTTTTGAACTGTGGTATTGGAGAAGACTCTTGAAGGTCCCTTGGACTGCAAGGAGATCCAACCAGTCCATTCTGAAGGAGATCAACCCTGGGATTTCTTTGGAAGGAATGATGCTAAAGCTAAAACTCCAGTACTTGGCCACCTCATGCGAAGAGTTGACTCATTGGAAAAGACTCTGATACTGGGAGGGATTGGGAGCAGGAGGAGAAGGGGATGATAGAGGATGAGATGGCTGGATGGCATCACCTACTCGATGGATGTGAGTCTGAGTGAACTGCGGGAGATGGTGATGGACAGGGAGGCCTGGCATGCTGCGATTCATGGGGTCGTAGAGTCGGACACGACTGAGTGACTGAACTGAACTGAACTAAAGTATAATTCTGAGTTCCATAACATACTAGGCAAAAAACGGAAACAGTCATTATCTTGTTCTGTCTGGTTCAGTTCAGTTCAGTCGCTCAGTCGTGTCGGACTCTTTGCGACCCCATGAATCACAGCACGCCAGGCTTCCCTGTCCATCACCATCTCCCAGAGTTCACTCAGACTCAACGTCCATGAAGTCCGTGATGCCATCCAGCCATCTCATCCTCGGTCGTCCCCTTCTCCTGCCCCCAATCCCTCCCAGCATCAGAGTCTTTTCCAATGAGTCAACTCTTCGCATGAGGTGGCCAAAGTACTGGAGTTTCAGCTTTAGCATCATTCCTTCCAAAGAACATCCAGGGCTGATCTCCTTCAGAATGGACTGATTGGATCTCCTTGCAATCCAAGGGACTCCCAAGAGTCTTCTCCAACACCACAGTTCAAAAGCATTAATTCTTTGGGGCTCAGCTTTCTTCACAGTCCAACTCTCACATCTATACATGACCATGGTGGAGGGTAACCTGGATGAACAGACTTTCTCTAGCACTGAATTCTGAGAGGGATTCATGATTCATATACTTAAAGACACTTTCTTATGGATTAAGTTTCTGAAATGATAGAGAATCTTCAAATGGACTTCCTTGTTTTACATTATTTTATAAAAGAAAATTTAAAAAATACATTTAATTTATGTTTGAAAATAGATTTAGATAAAATTTTACTTTTTAAGTTTATTTATTTTAACACAAAAATAGGATTTAGAACAGCTGAAAATATTAGCATGGCCCTCAGAAACTTTCTTTAAATTCAGGTGGTTAAGTAAAACATTTAAGTTGGTCAGTATGAGGCTGAATTTGCAAACTGGTTTCTGATGTCCTATTTTCTAATTAAAAAGAAATCTGTGTGTTTTAGGTTATAGAGATGCAGGTGGCATTTCATTATGAAAATTCAGGCACTCTGTTTGTATTTGTGTCCATATGGAGCACCATCCCACTTGTTCATGGACGTGGCCTTAGGGTTGCCTTTGGGTAGGGCCAAATTTTTTTTCTTAAAATAGTGCTTTGAAATTTGTCAAGCACTTGGACAGAGCAGGAGGGCACTTGGCGCCAGAAGGGAAAAAAGCATTGAAAAGGGAGGTAGAAGAACACTGGATGAATTTGGCTGACTTCACAGCGTTGCCTGGGGTCTGCTCTGGTTTGGAATATGAATTAGGCGGTTTGTGATTGGTACACATTATTTTATCACACAAAGAAAATTGGTAGATTTTTTCCCTCTTGTTATTCTGTAAAATGAAATCAGTAGTATATTTGCTTGCATAGTTACTAAACATTATAGCTTCCCATAGTCAAGAGGAGATTAAATTTCAAGATGACCTAGAGGAAAATATGCCAAATGAGGAGCAACATCAAAGATTTTGTTTTTTAAGTAGCATATTCAAAGGTAAGAGTTCTGAGCCAATAATTAACTTAGATATTTCAGTTGAAATACTGATTTTCTCCTAGGAAATACTTTTGGATATTCTCTTTTAAATTGTATTATTTTTTATTTAAGTATGACAGTTGCATAGAAAGCTCAGCAACTTTAATCCAGCACATTTTGAATGGTTTGTAATATATATTCCAGAACAAAAAAAGTATCATAGAATCTTCTATGACTTTATATTTTCATCCCCAAAGGACATATAAAAAACCTGTATGTGAGGGTTTTTTTTTCTAGTAAGACAATATAATGAACTAATCTTTCTCTCAAGGGTTGACATTTTGGGTTACTATTATCAAACTGGGAAATATAAATGGTCTGGTTTATTGAGTTTCTCTTCTAAATGAAGGTACTTCCTCATGCACACAGTATAATAAGAGTACATAAATTATGTTTATTTTGTGACAAGATCCATACAGAAATGTTTAAATTGCTTCGAGTAAATATTAACTGTCACTTATTTAGCCATTGCAGAACTTATGTAATATTTAACATCTATTCAGGTATAGTTGTATGGTTGAAGCAGTCTAATTTCAGTGTTATCAGTTCTCAGTTTTGGTTAAGGTTACTTACAGCTCTATTTTGTGTATCATCTTGTTTTGTAAATAGGTGCAATTTATTGACATATTAAGCTAGTAATCAGGAATAGCTAATTCCTTCTCTAATTAATGAACAAAGAACCACCTAGTTTTATGTCCCTAAAGTGTGCATCACTTCATGGCAAATAGATGGGGAAACAGTGACAGACTTTGTTTTGGGGGGGCTCCAAAATCACTGCAGATGGTGACTGAAGCCACAAAATTAAAAGACACTTACTAAAAAAAAAATAAATAAATAAAAGACACTTACTCCTTGGAAGAAAAGTTATGACCAACCTAGACAGCATATTAAAAAGAAGAGACATTACTTTACAACAAAGGTCCGTCTAGTCAAAGCTATGGTTTTTCTGGTAGTTATGTATGGATGTGAGAGTTGGACTGTGAAGAAAGCTGAGCACCGAAGAATTGATGCTTTTGAACTGTGGTGTTGGAGAAGACTGTTGAGAGTCCCTTGGACTGCAAGGAGATCCAGCCAGTCCATCCTAAAGGAGATCAGTCCTGGGTGTTCATTGGAAGGACTGATGCTGAAGCTGAAACTCCAATATTTGGCCACCTAATGAGAAGAACTGACTCATTTGAAAAGACTCTGATGCTGGGAGGGATTGAGGGCAGGAGGAGAAGGGGACGACAGAGGAAGAGATGGCTGAATGGCATCACCGACTCAATGGACATGAGTTTGACTGAACTCTGAGAGTTCGTGATGGACAGGGAGGCCTGACATGCTGCGGTCCATGGGGTTGCAGAGTCGAACACGGCTGAGTGACTGAACTGAACTGAAAGTGTGCATATGTCCAAGGGATGGGGAAGGCTATGTATATGTCATAGGGGGCAGAGAAGATGATCCAATGCATGATGTGAAAAAAAAAGTATTAGAACTTCTCTTTTTATACTATTTGTTTTGGCATTATCCTATCCTACAATTTCTAATTTTGAGTGTATTTTGTAATGTGTATAATGTAATAGTGCAGTAATATTTCATTGGTGGTGCTTCATATCCCTACTTATTCTTTTTAGTCTCTTTTGCTGAGCTTTATTATTTGAATAGTGGATGGCTGAGTTCTTAAAGCACTTCTTTTACCTCTCTATATTTAACCTGTTTTAACTTCCCAACTCCTTAAACCTGCTGGACATTTTCATTATTCAGTAAATATTTATATGGACTGTGGTTCTCCCTAAGTAAATCCGCGTGTGTGTGTGTGTGTGCTCAGTTGTGTCTGACTCTTTGGGACCCCATGGACTGTAGCCCACCAACTCCTCTGTTCATGGGATTTCCCAGTGGAGTGGGTTACCATTTCCTCCTCCAGGATATCTACCTGACCCAGGAATAGGAAACCAGTGTTTCCTGTATCTCCTGAATTGGCAGGCAGATTGTTTACCACTGAGTCACCTGGGAAGCCAAGGAAATCATTCCGTTCCACAACTGAAGGGTAGAAAGGAGCCCATGATTTGTTTCCTGCCTGTCTGGATCCTTTAGACCATCTGCTCCTTGCCTCCAGTCTGCTGGAAGACAGCATCCTGGATGCTTAAAGCTGCCCTAGTCTTAGATTTGTGATCCTTCTTAACTTTATATTTTACTACTGCTGACCTTTTTGCCTCTCAGTCATACCCCCTTCATCCTTGGTCCCTTAACTGGGAATCATCACACATTTGATTTTTAGATGAAGAGTTTGTAGGGGAAAATTTTTAATTCTCTGTATCAGTGGAAATGTAGTGAAGACTTATCATGTTTCATGGTCCATAAATTAGAGAGCCTGAAAGCTGCAAACAATAAAAGAAAAATGGGAAAAAATAAGAGAAAAGGCATGGGAGTGACAGCGAGAGAGACAGGACAGCCTGGGGGAGGAGACAGAGGTAGAGATGAGGTACATAGATAGAGAGACAGGTGGATGGAAAAATAGATAAAGGCATCAGTTCAGTTCAGTTCAGTTGCTCAGTCGTCTCTGACTCTTTGCGACCGCATGAATTGCAGCACGCCAGGCCTCCCTGTCCATCACCAACTCCCGGAGTTCACCCAAACTGATGTGCTTCGAGTCGATGATGCCATCCAGCCATCTCATCCTCTGTCATCCCCTTCTCCTCCTGCCCCCAATCCCTCCCAGCATTAGAGTCTTTTCCAATGAGTCAACTCTTAATATGAGGTGGCCAAAGTATTGGAGTTTCAGCTTTAGCATCATTCCTTCCAAAGAACACCCAGGACTGATCTCAGAGAAGACCAATTCCATGATATGATGATCTAAACTATAAAATTAATTTCCAGTTATCATTGCCTTTATCTTCCTGAAGACTATGTATCAGCTGTAATCACACAGACATAGTTAGTGCTGCAGTATTTCAGGTTCATTGACAGCCAAGCAACTTTCAGATCCATATACCAAATATCACCATTCTGTACTACCTGAAAAATCTTAGCTTTTCCTTCTTTAATGAGGAAATTTGTGCTTGTTATATTTTATTCAGTTCTTGGGTTTCCTGTATCTTGGTCTTATCCAAGAGAGGTTACCATTATTACCAGAGGGTGCTGAACCTGAGGGGCAGCCAATTGAATTAATTTATAAGTCCCTTACTGGCAAACTCTGATTTTATTTTTACATTTGTGATATTGTGATTTATAATATGAAATACATATTTGGTCTTGACTTATTTCCTGCAACAGAGCTCCTAAAACCCTTGGAATTTCCTGCAATAAAAACCATAAAAGTGTCTTTTCTTATGTTAATAAGGTGATTTTTATGTATGGATGTGAAAGTTGGACTGTGAAGAAGGCTGCGCTCCGAAGAATTGATGCTTTTGAACTGTGGTGTTGGAGAAGACTCTTGAGAGTCCCTTGGACTGCAAGGAGATCCAACCAGTCCATTCTGAAAGAGATCAGCCCTGGGATTTCTTTGGAAGGACTGATGCTAAAGCTGAAACTCCAGTACTCTGGCCACCTCATGTGAAGAGTTGACTCATTGGAAGAGACTGTGATGCTGGGAGGGATTGGGGGCAGGAGGAGAAGGGGATGACAGAGGATAAGATGGCTGGATGACATCACTGACTTGATGGACGTGAGTCTGAGTGAACTCCGGGAGTTGGTGATAGACAGGGAAGCCTGGCATGCTGCGATTCATGGGGTCGCAAAGAGTCTGACACGACTGAGTGACTGAACTGAACTGAACTAGCTGACAGGTGGCGCTAGTGGTAAAGAGCCCGCCTGCCAATGCAGGAGACATGAGACTTGGGTTTGATACCTGGGTCAGGAAGATCCCCTGGAGAAGGCAATGGCAACCCATTCCAGTATTCTTGCATGTAGAGTCCTATGAAGAGAGAAGCCTGGTGGCTATAGGCCATAGAGTCGCAAAGAGTCAGACACTACTGAAGTGACATAGCACGCAGGTAACCTAAGGATGGGGCTGTTTGCCTGTGGTGGTAATCATGTGATTAGAGGGTTGGCACTTTGAATAAATCTTTCCACCCCTTCTGCCTTCCAAGAGGGGAGAGGAGCTGGAGATTGAATTATCAGGAATGGCAGAAATGACCAATCAGTTGTGACTGTAATGAAGTCTTCATAAAAACCCAGAAGAATAGGGCTCAGAGAGCTTCAGTGGACTGTGGCACATCTGGAGAGGGCATGGAAGCTCTGTACCCCTTCCCCACACCTCACCCAGTGCATCTCTTCCTTCTGGTGCTCCTGAGTTATATACTTTTTACAGTAAACCAGTGACTTAGTAACATGTTTCTCTGAGTTTTGTGAACCGCTCTGGCAAATAAATCAAACCTGAGGAGGGGGCCTTGGTAACCTCTGATTTGTAGCCAGTCACTGAGAAGTCTAGGTAAGAACCTGGACTTGTGACTGGTGTCTGAAATCCAGAGAGGGTTCATGCAACCTCCAGTCTGTAGCTGATTGGTCCAGAAGGAGAGGTGGGTTTGTGATTGGCAGTCTGAAGTCAGGGCAAAGTGAGGGCATTTTTCATATAACTGACCCTTAACCTGTAGGATCTGATGCTGTCTCCAGGTAGATAGTGTCAAAATTGAGTTGAATTGTAGGACACCAAGAGAATTGCTTGGATGTGTGAGAAATTGACAGAGAATTACATAATTATCTATAATTGTGCAACCAGGTCAGTATACAATGAAGTTAATTTACTTAATGTTGCTTTCAATTATTAGAGATATATTTTTATTTTATTTCAGAATTACATAAATAATATACATGGTTGTAAGTATTTATAAAATCCACAAAATAAGATTATTCCAAGAAGTCTTATTTTTCTTCTCTTCTCTATTTCATTCCCCATTGTAACCATTTTTAAAATGTGAGTTTCTTGTTAATAATATAAGCAAATATCTCAGTATTTGTACATATCTATACCAATGTCTGTATCTGTGTATCTCCTTCCCTCTCATAGATAAATAACAATAAATGTACATATACATTGTTGTTTTTGTTTACTTGCTAAGTCCTGTCTGACTCTTTTGCAACCCTATGGACTGTAGCCCGCCAGGCTCCTCTGTCCGTGGGATTTCCCAGGCAAGAATACTGGAGTGGGTTGCCGTTTCCTCCTCCAGGGGATTTACATGACACAGGGATTGAACCGAAATCTCCTGTATTGGCAGGTGGATTTATTTCCACTGATTTTTTTTTCCCACCAGGGAAGCCCTTATACATATACATACATAGTACATGCATAGTTTCTGTATCTTTGTTGTTTTAAAGAAATTTAAACAATTCAAATTTTAAAAATTGAATACTAATGTATAGATACATTCCTCATCCATTTTTTATAGCTGTATAGTACTGGCACAGTGTTAAAGAATATGCCTGCCAATGCAGGAGACACAAGAGACATGGGTTCAATCCCTGGATCAGGAAGATCCTCTGAAGTACGAAATGGCAACACACTCATTTTCTTGCCTGGAAAACACCATGGACAGAGGAAGCTGGCGGGCTACAGTCTGTGGGATTGCAAAGAGTCAGACACAACTGGGCACACACACACACACACACAGTACTTAATTCCATATTTATTCATCATCACCTATTAATAGTCGTTTGGGTTTTTCTATTTTTTTTCTTTATAAGTAGTAGTGTAAAGCAGTGATTATCAATTTCTGACATTACTGACATTAAAAAGATGATTGAACCCTGCCTCTTCAGCTTTTGATTCAGTGAGTAATTTATTATGTTAAATTGATTTGTTTCTTCAAGTGTCACTATTGTGTGTGTATGTGTGTGTTTATGTATTATAGAAAATTTTACTCACATACAAAACTAGATATGATAGCTCCCCATGCATCTGTTACCCAGTTTCAACAACTATTAATTCAGAACCAATTTTGTTTTATCCATACCCTACTCATTTTCCCTTTTCCCACTGGATTGTTTTGAGGAAAATCTCAGGCTTGAATTTTGTGCCTTTGGTCAAATTACTTAATAATATTAAATGTCAGTTGCCTCCTCTGTAACATGGGAATGATCATATCTATTTTCAGTGCTATGGTGGTAAACCTATCAGAACCAGCTCTCTAGGGGAAAACAGGTCCTGATTTGCATCATGTGCCAATTTCTCTGATGTAAAACCTCACATCATGGCCAATTTCAAGCTACCAATGTGATGCCACCGAATTGAGAAGAATTGGGAAGAGACATGTACAATCGTTAGCATTCCCTTGCCAGTACATGCCAGCTCCACCACACCACTGATGCCACTTCACAGAGCTGTAATGAGGACTTATTGGGGGGTAGTGCAGGTCATATAGTATCAGTAAATTCTAGCCCTGACTGTTCTTATTATTTCTAGGCTGATGAGACTCTGTTATCACTTGAGAGACTCCTTCAACAAGTTTTTCCTCATTACATGTTTTCCTGTATCTAAACATTCAGTTCTCACTACTATCAAAAGACCCATAAAGCAGTGTGATCCCATTCACTGACTTACTCTGTGTAATAATTGGCTTGCTACACATTATAATTAAAATAAAAACTGAAATACCTTAATCCCTTAGGGAATATAGCAAAAAGGTATTACTATATCTGCCTCATAGATTTCATAGTCTGATGAATATTAAGTATTTTGAAGGGAGTATAAAGTTATTTCAGACTTTTGTGTTTTGGGCTTTTATTTTAGTCTTGTCATCATTAATTGCCATCTGCTATTGATAGAAACATCTGGGGAAATATAAATATTTCCATTTATAGTTATGATATAATGAACAACATATGCCCAATTCAGTTTATCATGGTTTGGCTTGCATGTTAAAAACCAATAGAATAAGTAATTGTGCTAATGTCTTTAGAGGATGTAGCTTAATGGTTTACTTACATTGCTTTGACATTTTGTTCATAGGGATTTGAGGAATGTTAACTGTTGTCATTGTGCACATTTAAAAAAATCGAAGTGATCTTAGTATCTTACATTGTATATCTTTTCTTCACTTTGTAATCTTTTCTCAGTGAGGTGAAAGCAAATCAGACAAATCCTGAAACCACTGTCACTGTGTTCTGAGTTCCATTTATTCAAATTTTGGGAAACTTGCTAAAGATTTGACACAAAAACAAAATCAAGTTTAGGACTGTAGGTGCTGAAAAAGTTCAGTTGCCATGAAGTTATTTCATGAAGGGAAATCAAATGAAATTGGATACATTGTGTGCCATGTTAAAAATTCAATTAACATTATAGTTACATTATATTTAATCCAGTGGTTTGTAAGACTAAATATGAAACATTTAAAGATACCAAGTGGGCAAAGCATCAGTTCAGTCAATTCAGCTGCTCAGTAGTGTCCGACTCTTTGCCACCCCATGAATCGCAGCATGCCAGGCCTCCCTGTCCATCACCAACTCCCGGAGTTCACTCAGACTCATGTCCATCGAGTTAGTGATGCCGTCCAGCCATCTCATCCTCTGTCATCCCCTTCTCCTCCTGCCCTCAATCCCTCCCAGCATCACAGTCTTTTCCAATCAGTCAACTCTTTGCATGAGGTAGCCAAAGTACTGGAGTTTCAGCTTTAGCATCAGTCCTTCCAAAGAACACCCAGGACTGATCTGCTTTAGAATGGACTGGTTGGATCTCCTTGCAGTCCAAGGGACTCTCAAGAGTCTTCTCCAACACCACAGTTCAAACGCATCAATTCTGCGCTCAGCTTTCTTCACAGTCCAACTCTCACATCCATACATGACCACTGGAAAAACCATAGCCTTGACTAGATGGACCTTTGTTGGCAAAGTAATGTCTCTGCTTTTCAATATGCTGTCTAGGTTGGTCAACTTTCCTTCCAAGGAGTAAGCGTCTTTTAATTTCATGGCTGCAGTCACCATCTGCAGTGATTTTGGAGCCCCCCAAAATAAAGTCTGCTGCTGTTTCCACTGTTTCCCCATCTATTTCCCATGAAGTGATGGGACCAGATGCCATGATCTTCGTTTTCTGAATATTGAGTTTTAAGCCAACATTTTCCCTCTCCACTTTCGCTTTCATCAAGAGGCTTTTTAGTTCCTCTTCACTTTCTGCCATAAGGATGGTGTCATCTGCATATCTGCTGCTGCTACTAAGTCACTTCTGTCGTGTCCGACTCTGTGCGACCCCATAGATGGCAGCCCACCAGGCTCCCCTGTCCCTGGGATTCTCCAGGCAAGAACACTGGAGTATGTTGCCATTTCCTTCTCCAGTGCATGAAAGTGAAAAGTGAAAGTGAAGTCGATCAGTCGTGTCTGACCCTCAGCGACACCATGGACTGCAGCCTTCCAGGCTCCTCCATCCATGGGATTTTCCAGGAAAGAGTACTGGAGTGGAGTGCCATTGCCTTCTCTGAGGTTATTGATATTTTTCCTGGCAGTCTTGATTCCAGCTTGTACTTCTTCCAGCCCAGCGTTTCTCATGATGTACTCTGCGTATAAGTTAAATAAGCAGGGTGACAATATACAGCCTTGACATACTCCTTTTCCTATTTGGAACCAATCCGTTGTTGCATGAGCATAGCACAGTCATGGTGAAACTGGAGTGGGCATTGTTTTTGGTAGCATTAATGTCAGGGTTGGGCTTCACTCGTGTCTGAGTGGTAAAGAATATTTTTATTCTTTGTAGGAGAATAAAATACACGTTGCCAGTGTAGGAGATGTGAGTTTGATCCCTGGGCTGGGCAGACCCCTGGGAAAAGGAAATGGCACCCCACTCCAGTATTCTTGCCTGGGAAATCCCACAGACATAGGAGCCTGGCTACAGTCCATGGGGTCACAAAAATGTCAGATAGGGCTTACTGACTAAACAACAACAACAACAAAATGTCAGGGTATGGACACACTCAAAAAGTGCACAAAATATGCATTATTTTCTCAGTAAAACTAATCTGATACTTTCTAAAGTCTTGCCTAATTTGTTTTATACTTTCAACTGACCAGTTTTTTTTTTTTCACCCTTCAGTTTCATTTTACATTATAGTTGCCGTGCTTCCCAGGTGGCACGGTGGTGGAGAATCCACCTGCTAAAGCAGGAGAGCCAGGAGACTCAGGTTCAGTCCCTGGATTGGGAAGATCCCCTGGAGAAGGAAATGGCAACCCACTCCAGTTTTCTTGCTTGGAGAATTCCATGGACAGAGGAGACTGGGGGACTGCAGTCCATGGGGTCCCAAAGAGTCACACAACTGAGCATGAAGGCACATAGTTACTGTATAATATTATATAACTTGTAGGTATATAGGATAGTGATTCACAATTTTTGAAGGTTATACTCCATTTATAGCTATTATAAAATATTGGTTATATTACCCATGTTATGAAATATATCCTTGTAGCTTATTTTATACCTAATAGTTTATACCCCTTAATTTCCTACCCTAATATTACCTGTCCTCCCTTCCCATTCTCTTCTTTTTATCTTTCAGTTTTAAAGCTAAAGTGATCAAATATTTGCTACAATCTCCAATGATTGACCAGCAGTTGTGAAGACTTGAAAATATAGAACTGAAGTCTTTTATCACCAGTCTTCTACTTTCTTTGTCTTTTAGGCAAGCCTGGACTCAGATCTTCATTATGTATAATAAAACATACAGGATTATTTTTCCTGTAGGGCTAATATATTTCTGAGGCTAGTTGGATATGATGAGATCGATCTGATTTTAATTAATAAAGAAAATTTGAGTCACATCATCAACATTTGCTATGCTGTGCTTAGTTGCTCAGTCATGTCCAATTCTGTGCAGTCCTGTGGACTGTAGCCACCCAGGCTCCACTGTCCATGGGATTCTCCAGGAAAGAATACTGGAATGGGTTGCCATGCCCTCCTCCAGGGGATCTTCCCAACCCAGGGGATCAAATCTGGGTCTCCCTCATTGCAGGCGGATTCTTTACCATCTGAGCTACCAGGGAAGCCCAAGAATACTGGAGTGGGTAGCCTATCTCTTCTCCAGGGGATCTTCCCGACTCAGGGATCAAACTGGGGTCTCCTGCGTTGCAGGCAGATTCTTTATCAGCAAAGCTACCCAGGAAGCCCCAACATTGGCTATAATAAGGATTAAAAGCTGTTGGAGCACCATTGCTACATTATTTATGTAATGAAGCAATGGGTGGGTAACCAAAGTAATGAAATAAAGATGTACAGTAAGGGATACCCTAATGGCAGTGCTGGTACAGGTCAGAAAGGAAATCGTTTTGTGAAAATGTAAGTATAATCAAATATTACATTTTCATAATGTTTAAACTTTGAAATTATATAGTCACAGCTACAGAAACCCACAACCCTCCCGATATGTCTTATTTCTGCTTATTTCTAACTCCTAGTCCCCGTTATAAGCCATCAAAGAATTTGGCTTGAATACTCACATTTTATAGTGTTATACTTAGAAATGCAATTATCATATCAAAGGTGAACAGACTGTATATTAAATTATAGAAGTTAATTATCGAGTACTATGTGCCAGGTACCATCCTAAGAGCTGTACCTATGATAACGCATTTAATTCTCTCAATAATTCTAAAAATCAGTTGTTATTATGATCTCATTTTATAGGTGAGGAAATGGATGCCTAGAGATTTCAAGTTGGCCAGGGTCATACAACTATTAAACAATGGAGGCAGGATTTGAAACAAGTCTGTCTAGTGCTGACCCTTATACTTGTAGTTACCCTTATACTATACTGCAGCCTACAGAGAGTATTTTAAAATGAAGTAGATGTGATATATGTATTTTAAATGTCACAGTTAGCTGCTGGTAGCATAGAAGATTGGAAGGTTTCCAAAGAGACTACTAAAGAGAATAGTTGTATAAAACATGGTGGTGGTTTAGTTGCTAAGTCGTGTCCGACTCTTGTGACCCCATGTACTGTAGCCCGCCAGGCTCCTCTATCCGTGGGATTCTCCAGGTCAGAATACTGGAGTGGGTTGCAATTTCCTTCTCCAGGGGATCTTCCCAACCCAGGAATCAAACCTAGGTCTCCTGCACTGCAGGCAGATTCTTTACCGACTGAGCTATGACTAGGTTGTAAATGAGCTAGAAACATCAGTGAAATCATAACTAGAGATAATGAGGAAATTTAACTGAAATCCTCCCTAAAGCCTTAAAGATGTGGCTTCCCTCCACCCCTTCCCTGGTGACTTGTTTTCCGGGAGTACAACAACTGATTAGCATATTTATTTCTGTTGTTAATGCCAAGCTTGTTTGCCACCACTGGCTTTGCCTGATTGGTGGCATTTAGTGCAGTGCTTGGTGGTTCTCTCTGGAGCTCTTAGACGCCAGCTGTAAATCATCTGCTCAGCATCCCTGACTGTGCACACCATACCTCCCACCTGGTGCCCTGGGCACAGGCATCCACACACTTTCCATATGTGGACAGAATTTTGCTCAGCATGGAGGGTGGGGTGAAAACACTGTAAATTAGAAGGTGAATTTGTAGTTCTCTGGGCAGGCCGTTATGTGTGTAAATCCTGTTCCTTGTAATTGGAAATGTGTTTGTAAATCCCTATACACCCAGGTGAGACTGTTATGCCCCTGTACATTGGTTGGAAAGGAAAAACAATCTGCTAAAGGAGGCCAAATATACTTATGAAAACTGGGCAGTATGTGTGGGCTTTTTGCAACCACACTCTTTCATGAGATTAAATTTCGATCTTTCATAGAGTACTTTATATTTCTTAAGAAAAATCCTGAAATCTATATTCAGTGATAGCTTGCTGCTGCTGCTGCTAAGTCGCTTCAGTCATGCTTAGTTAGTGCTATTTCAATCTTTAGAAAGAGATCTTGATGTCACCTCTTGTGACATCTTTATAGGGAATCATATTATTGTAATCTAAGCTGAAAGTCTGCCTGGCTGTCAGGTTGGGCGGGGTGGTGATGTTTTAGGGGGCGGTAGTGAAGTTGCATTGTATTGGCAAATAAACTTAAGGTAGCTTTTACTAAATAACTTTTGCTAAGTACAAATGATTTTTCCTATTTGACGTCCTTTAATGAAAAGTTTAATTGTCAAACTTTATCACTGAATTTATCACTGTAATTGTTTATATGTTCTTTTAGAGTTTCTTAGTCAGAGATTTTCAATATTAAAAAAAAACACATGTATGAAAATGGGGGTGACCTCTCTGTAAAGATGCATGTTGATTTCAAAAGTCATGTGGACTCTTGCAGTTTCCAGTTGAGAACCTAGAACGTTTTTCTACACATTTTTGTTAACATATTTATTTTATGACATAAATTCTTTCTCACCTTCCTGCTGTCCACACATCTGACTAATGTCCTGCATTGTTTTATGTGGTGTTACATTCTCTTATACTTTGTATTCTAAACAAATTTGAATTGTAAAATCACTTTTTAGAATATGAGTTATTCCTTTATGAAGAGAAAGTGAAAGTCACTCAGTTGTGTCCGACTCTTTGCAACCCCCTGGACTATACAGTCCATGGAATTCTCCAGGCTAGAATACTGGAGTGGGTAGCCTTTCCCTTCTTCAGGGGATCTTTCCAATCCAGGGATCAAACCCATGTCTCTCATATTGCAGGTGGATTCTTTACCAGCTAAGCCATCATTGCCTCTCAACCTAACTCTGAGTCACAGAAACATTTTCTCTGAGTAGGAGCAGTGCAGCTCCTCATGATCTTCTTCATTTATTTGAGTTGTGTTATGAAGTCCTAATCTCTGGTATCCCAGAAGGCGACCTTATTTGGAAGTAAGATTACTGCACATATAATTAATTAAGATGAGATCATACTGGAGTAGGATGGGCTCAACTCAAAATGACTCATATTCTTATAAGAAGACACAGAGACACAGGGAGAATGCCATGTGAAGGTAGATGATTGGAATGATGTAGCTGTAAGCCAAGGAGTGCCTTGGCCCATTAGAGGCTAGGAAAGAGCATGAACAAACTTTCCCTGACAGTCCTAGAAAGAACCAACATGCTGACACCTTGATTTTTTGGGCTTCTTGCCTCTAGAACTGTAAGACAATAAATTTCTGTTGTTTTAAGCCAGCCAAGTTGTGATACTTTGTTATATCAGCCCTAGGACACTAATACCAGATGTAAAGCAATGAATTCACATTAAAAACTATTCTCCTGATACCAGAATTCCAACCCTTCTCGTGCCTTGCTGGGTCTCTTGCAGTAATTTTCTAGGCACTGTCCTTGATGGTCTTTGGTTTGTACCTATCCGTTCTATATACCACTACCATTTTAATGTTTCCTTCAGTGTACACAAAATTCCAGTGACCACTCTTCATTGTGCCTGCAGCAATGCAAATTCTTGAGTGAGGCCTTTAAAAGCCTTCTTTTCTGGCCTCAATTGCCTTTCTAGCTCTTCTTACTCTCCACCCTCAAGGCCCCAATTCTGCAACAACCCCCCACCAGAGAATTTTACTCCCCCTTTAAAACCAAGCTCAAAGCCTGCTGTCATTGTTTATTGATTCTGTCCCCAAAGCATTTGTCATCCCTTTGGGCTCACAAAATAATGTAGGTTTATGATACTTAAAATAGTTTGCTTTGCATTACCACTGTCTGTGCCTGAGTCTTCCATTGTATTAAGCCCTCAAGGAATCTTTAACCTCTGTTAGCAGAAATCTGGCATCCTTGGGGTAGATCATAATTCCATAGCAGACCAACTAGAAACACATTCTGCTGATTTCATGTTTCTGGTGAGCTCCTCTTGACATGTTCCTGTTTTATTCTCTTGCTTGAAGAATACAGTAATGGACTCAAATCAAAGCCTTTTCTGCCCTTATTCCCATCACTGTTTGTATCTCCTTAACTACCACAGGAGGGTAAGTTAGAATCTGATGATTCCCTCATGAGAGAAAGTCACAAGGGAGACAGTTTTTCACACTAAACCTCTTAATTTCCTCCCTGACCTAGTGAAGGCTCTAAACCAAATGTAGCAAAATTTTTCTTTTAATTGGATTCCTCTGTTAGTAAAAAAATCCCTCTATTAGTAAAAATAATTAGTAAAAGATTATACATAGCATGATGTATAATTATGTATTTGCCTGTTTATTTACTTTATAAATTCTATACTATACTCCTATATTTACCTACTTTGCATGCTATAGAACATATACATTGTATGTTAAAATATAAAAATTCTGATATTTCCGTACCACCTATAAATAGAGGTATATAAATGAATTCTTTTAAAATATGTTTAGATAGGTACCTTTTCAAATAGAAACTATAAATAATTCCTAATCTAAAATTAAATTTTTTTCTCTCAAAGACTGCAAATGGGAAATGATATAAACTTTAATAGCAATTTAAGATACAATGTATGGTTACAAATTCACATTAAAGATTATATATTTTACATAAAGCCTAAAAGAAGCCATAAAATGGAAACATAATCATTCATATTGATGCTTGGAGTGATGGAATTTGTATATAAAGAAAAAACTTCGAAGGCTTCAAATAGGCATGATTCATTGTAAATAAATGAAAGCTTACAGGGGAGAAAAAAATTTATTTTACCTTTAACCAATAATTTGCTTTGTTAAAGACCTCTTTTGTGAGCCTACAAGTGAGTGTATATTCAAGTAATCCCAGTATCATATGTTTTTAGTCAAACCAATATACTCTACTTAAATTTGAGTTAATATAATTTTTAAAATAACTATTTTATCTATTTTTCTTTTCCTAATATATTTTGAATATGAAAAGAATTTTTAAATTTCTAAGACTACTTTGTAATCATTTAACCTCAAGGAATATGAAACACTCATTTTTCTGATGGAATATTCAAATTATTGCCTCAGTGGAGTATGAATTTAACAAAATATAAATGGAACCAGTGTACATCATATTTGAAAACAATTCTTATCTGATTTGAAATCAGATAATCTGAAAATATGATGAAATACATTTCATCATCAAAATTCTTTCATTCATTGTCAGTGGTTTCTTATAGCATATAAACTGTCACTATAATGTATGCAAAGTGCTTGCCATATCATAATGTTTATGTATTTAGCTATAATTTTTATATTGTTATTAAACTATTAATTTATTAATTAATAATTCATTAATTCTATAAGAGAACAAAAACTAAAGCTACTGAATGAACTACATTTTCCAGAAAAATATGTCTTTTTTTGTAAGTCATGAGGGACATGGATAGATTTAGGGCTTCTAAAAAGGAGTTTTAATGATGTAGAAGCAGCCTGCATTTATGGGCTAGGTTTTGTTCTGTGCATTTACATATGTTAACTATATAACTCAAGAAGGTGGGTAATATTGTTTGTTTTCAGTATTTCACATATAAGGAAACTGAAGCTCAGAGGGTATGCATAATTTACCAAGGACATAGATATTATATGGCAGAACTGTGATGTGAACCCATGCAGTTTGATTATGGAGTCCTTGCTCTTGACTACTACTGTACAGCCTACATTCATCACAATTTCCCTTCAGCTGCTATAAAGTAAACAGATTATTCTTCTTGATGACAGTAGGAAATGCTGTGGAAAAGAGGAAAAAGACTCTGAAGTTTGCTCATTTAGCAAACAACTATTGAGTGATACTGTGCAAAATCAATGTAAGGCCCAATCACTTCTCTCAAGAAACTTAAAATCTAATAAAGGAAATAGAATAAAGTGAAGTGTGATAAGAATATATTAAAAGGATGTATTAATCAGGGAAATCCAGTATTGCTGTGGTAACAAATTAACCCCCAAGCTGCAGTTTAACTCAGTAGTCTGATAGGAGCCGAAGACTCTTCAGAGTAGTTGTCCTCCATGCAGGGACTCGGCAATCTTAGGTATTTCCAAATTGTGGCTATACTGTCACAATGTGTGACTGTCATTGCCATTAAGGAAAGGAAATAAAGGAACCTAGAGAACTCTGAGTCACTGTTCTGTGCTTCAAGTAGGAAATAGTGCCCTGGAACTTCAAAGAAACTAGGCGGGTTTGGGAGTATGTGACTATCTTTGTTGCTGTTGTTTAGTTCCTCAGTTGTCCAACTCTTTGCAACACCGTGGACTGCAGCACACCAGGCTTCTCTGTCCTTCACCATCTCCTGGAGTTTGCTCAAACTCATGTCCATTGAGTCAGTCATGCCATTGAACCATCTCATCCTCTGTAGTCCCCTTCTCTTCCTGACCTCAATCTTTCCCAGCATAGGGTCTTTTCCAATGAGTTGACTCTTTGCATAAGGTGACCAAAGCATTGGAGCCTCAGCTTCAGCATCAGTCCTTCCAATGAATATTCAGGTTTGATTTCCTTTAGGATTGACTGGTTTGATCCCTTTGCTATCCGAGGGATTCCCAAGAGTCTTCTCAAGCACCACAATTCAAAAGCATCAGTTCTTTAGCACCCAGGCTTTTTTATGGTCCAACTCTCCCATCTGTACATGACTGCTGGAAAAACCAAGCTTTAACTATATGGACCTTTATCAGGAAAGTGATGTCTCTGCTTTTTATTATGTTGTCTGGGTTTGTCATAACTTTTCTTCCAAGGAGCGAGTGTCTTTTAATTTCATGGCTTTAATCACTGTCCGCAGTGATTTTGGAGCCCAAGAAAATAAAGTCTGTCACTGTTTCTGTTGTCTCCCCATCTATTTGCCATGAAGTGATGGGACCGGTGCCGTGATCTTAGTTTTTTGAATGTTGAGTTTTAAACCAGCTTTTTCACTCTCTTCTTTCACCTCTCACTAAATCAAGAGGTTCTTTAGTTTCTCTTCACTTGCTGCCATTAGGGTGGTGTCATCTGCATATTTGAGATTATTGACATTTCTCCCAGAAATCTTGATTCCAGCTTGAGCTTCATCCAGCCTGGCATTTTGCATGATGTACTGTGCATATAAGTTAAATAAGCAGGGTGACAATATACAGCCTTGATGTACTCCTTTCCCAATTTTGAACCAGTCCATTATTTCATGCCTGGTTTTAACTGTTGCTTCTTGACATTCATACAGGTTTTTCAGGAAGCAATTAAGGCAGTCTGGTACTCCTCTCTGTTTAATAATTTTCCACAGTTTGTTCTGACCCACACAGTCAAGGTCCTTAGCGTCGTTAATGAAGCAGATGTTTTCCAGGAATTCCCTTGCTTTTTCTATGATCCAACCATTTGCCTTGTTGCATTTCTTTTTCTTGGGGAGGACTTTGGTCACCACCATCTGTACAGTGTTACAAACCTCTATCTGTAGTTCTTCATGCACTCTTATCAGATCTAATCCCTTGAATCTATTTATCACTTCCACTGTATAATCATAAGGGATTTGATTTAGGTCATAGCTGAATGGCCCAGTGGTTTTCCCTACGTTCTTTAAGTGTGAATTTTGCAATAAGGAGCTTATGATCTGAGCCACAGTCCGTTCCTGATCTTGTTTTTGCTGTCTGTATAGAGCTTCTCCATCTTTGCCTGCAGAGAAGATAATCCATCTGATTTCAGTATTGATTATCTTTCTGATGTCCGTGTGTAGAATTGTCTCTTGTGTTGTTGGAAAAGGGTGTTTGCTATGACCAGTGTGTTCTCTTGACAAAACTCTGTTAGCTTTTTGCCTTGCTTCATTTTGTACTCCGAGGCCAAACTTGCCTGTTACTCCAGGTATCTCTTGACTTCCTGCTTTTTCATTCCAGTCCCTTGTGATGAAAAGGATGTCTTTTTTTGGTGTTAGTTTTAGAAGGTCTTGTAGGTCTTCATATAACCATTCAGCTTCATCATCTTCAGTATTAGTGATTGGAGCATAGACTTTGTTTACTGTGGTGTTGAATGGTTTGCTTTGGGAACGAACAGAGATCATTCTGTCATTTTTGAGACTGCACCCAAGTACTACATTTCAGACTCTTGTGTTGACTATGAGGGCTACTCCATTTCTTGTAGGGATTCTTGCCCACAGTAGTAGATATAATGATCACCTGAATTAAATTTTCCCATTTCTGTCCATTTTAGTTCACTGATTCCTAAAATGTCAATATTCACTCTTGTCATCTCTTGTTTCACCACTTGCAATTTACCTTGATTCCAGGTTCCTATGCAATATATTGTTCTTTACAGCATCAGACTTTACTTTCACCACCAGACATACCCACAACTGGGCATTGTTTCTGCTTTGACTCAGACTCTTCATTCCTCCTGGAGCTATTTCTCTGCTCTTCTCCAGTAGCATTTTGGACACCTTCTGACCTGAGGGATTAATCTTTCAGTGTCATATCTTTTTGCCTTTTCATGCTGTTCATGGGGTTCGCAAGGCAAGAATGCTGACGTAGCTTTCCAATCCCTTCTCCAATGGACCACATTTTGTCAGAACTCTCCACCATGACCTGTCAGTCTTGGGTGGCCCAACACATGGCTCATAGTTTCACTGAATTAGACAAAGCTGTGATCCATGTGATCACATGGCTAGTTTTGGTTAGTTTTCTGTGATTGTGGTTTTTATTCCATCTGCCTTCTGATGGATATGAGGCTTGTGCAAGCTTCCTGATGGGAGGGACTGGCTGTGGGGAAAACTGGGTCTTGCTCTGGTGGGCAGGGCCATGCTCAGTAAATCTTTAATCCAATTTTCTGCTGATAGTTAGGGCTATGCTCCCTCCCTGTAGTTTGACCTGAGGCACCTCAGTCCTAGAGTTTGTAGTCTCTGTGGTAGGATGTAGGCTCCAGTGAGCAACAAATGCCCTGACCAAAAGATATGTACAGTTAACTGTAACAGAAGAGAGTTGGACAAGAGTTAGTTAGGATTCTTTGGGAATTTGACTAGAAAGTAGCAGAAAATATAATGAAGTCATAATAGAAGCTGGTGAAGGTAATTGAGAGACATCAAACAAAAGGTTCTGACCATCTCATAGGAAGAAGCTGTAGGTAGAGTCCCTCCAGTACCACGGAGAGCTCCTGTCATTTGAATTACTGTAATACCATATGATGTCAATTGCAGTGCCTTCCCTGGTAGCTCAGCTGGTAAAGAATCTGCCTGCAATGCAGGAGACTCCGGTTTGATCCCTGGGTCGGGAAGATCCCCTGGAGGAAGGGATAGGCTACCCACTCCAGTATTCTTGGGCTTCCCTGGTGGCTCAGCTGGTAAAGAATTCACGTGCAGTGTGGGAGACCTGGGTTGGGAAGATCCCCTGGAGAAGGGAACAGCTGTCACTCCAGTATTCTGACCTGGAGAATTCCATAGTCCATGAGGTTGCGAAGAGTCAGACACGACTACATTCCATAAACATTTATTATGTGTCTATCTTAATTTTTTGTGTGTAAAAAATTCATAACATAACTGTCTGATGGGGAAGACAGATAACTCCCTGTAATGCAATGAATAGTTCAATAACAGAACTATTCTCTGGGTAGTACGAGAACATGGAAATGTTCCTAACGTTAAACTTGGTTATAGGAAGGAATTATACAGGAAAGTTTGATGGAGGAGATGATTTATGATCACATATGTATATTAAGTGAGAAGTAATCATTTGGCCAAGCCAGAGGAAGAAAGGGCACTTTAGGTCAAAGGTCAGCAAACTTTTTTCTGTAAATGGCACGATGGTATTTTAGGCTTTTCAGGTTATAATAGTAGGTCTCTTTGGCATATTTTTTCACTTTTTTTTTTTTACAAATTTTAATAATGCAAAACTATTCTTAGTTCAGTGGTTGTACAAAAACAGGCCATGGTTCAGATTTGACCAATGAATCATAGTTTGCTGACCCTTCATCTAGGCAGAAAGAATAGGAGGAAAGCCAGAGATAAGTACATACAACTGTATATATACTGTTTGGTTTTGATAGAATATGAAATTTGAATAGGGATCATGATAAATAATCACAGAGAGATAGGGACAGAATATCATGTTGGACTTAGGCCTATTTTTTTAAATTACGTTTTGATTAAACTTAAAGATTTAAATCTTTAAGAATGATGAAATTAGATTTGTGCTTTAGAAAGATACCTCTATTGAGAATTAACCTTAGGAGGCAAAACTGAACACAGAGACCAATTTGAGAGCTATTGGCACTCATCAAAAAAAGAGATAACAAAAGCCTGAAATAAAGGCATAGTGGAAAAGGGTAGGTAAGAGGGGACACTGTTGAAAAATTTTTGAGGTAACATCAGAAAAACTTGATGATAGATTGAAGTGACTCCAAGATGAGGTAAGTAGTATTTTTTAGCTGAGATAATAAATATTATGCTGACTTATTGATGTTACTCCTTTAATAGGAACTCTGATAATCATTTGTTCCAGATTTGCACCATCTGGAGTTAGAAACCAGAGGCACATCTTCTGTCCTGATGTGACTTTTGGGGAAATCTATTGGGCTTTGCAGGAAGGGTATGGGGAGCTTTTGTTCCTGTCCATCAGATAGACTGAGCAGTACTTTTCCTGTGGCAGAATGCCTGTTCAAGGTAAAGGATAAAGAACTCAAACTATAGATTCATGGAAATAGTTCTAAAAGCTGTGGTCTTTTGGGACTATCAGTTATTTCAGCTATTTTTGGATCAAGAAATCCAAAACTTCATAGACTTTGAAATTGCCCTCTGAATGAAGTAGACATAAGTCACCTATGATTGCCCAACATTTTTATATAGTTTCCCATATTGTTAGTATCACCATCCCCAAATAGAATTTCCATGTAGCTTAGTTTCTACCTACTAGACCAATACTTATGAGACTTGAATATAGAAGTATGCAGGAGGAAGTGGGGACCAAGTGTGGAGAAATCCAGATTCAGCCAAGTACAGCAATGAAAATGAGGGGAATATAGTTATATATGGTGGCCACTGTAGTACAATTAGTTTGGAAAGGCTTGGGCAGACAACATGTAGAGATTATCATCTTGTTGTTCAGTCACTAAGTCAGGTCTGACTCTTTGTGGCCCGATGAACTGCAGCACACCAGACTTCCTTGTCCTTCATTACTTCCTGGAGTTTGCTCAGATTCATGTCCATTGAGTCAGTGATGTTATCTAACCATCTCATCCTCTGCCGTCTTCTTTTGCCTTCAATCTTCCCCAGAATCAGGATCTTTTCCAATGAATTTGCTCTCCACATTAGGTGGCCAAAGTATTGGAGCTTCAGCTTCAGTATCAGTCCTTCTAATGAATATTCAGGGTTGATTTTTTTTTTTATAGAATTGACTGGTTTGATCTCCTTGCAGTGCAAGGGACTCTCAAGAATTTCCTCCAACACCACAGTTAGAAAGCATCAATTCTTCAGTGCTCAACTTTCTTTATGGTCCAACTCTCACTGTATATGACTACTGGGAAAACCATAGCTTTGACTAGGCAGACCTTTATTGGCAAAATGATGTCTTTGTTTTATAATATTCTGTATAGGTTTCTCATAGATCTTCTTTTTCTTTTAATTTCATGCCTTCAGTCACTGTCTTCTGTGATTTTGGAGCTCAAGAAAACAAAATCTGTCACTGGTTCTACCTTTTCCCCTTTTATTTGCCATGAAGTGATGGGACCAGATACTATGATCTTAGTTTTTTAAGTGTTGAGTTCCAAGCCAGCTTTTTCACTTTCCACTTTCACCCCATCAAGAGGCTCTTTAGTTCCTCTTCACTTTCTGCCATTAGAGTGGTATCATCTGTGTGTCTGAGATTGTTGATATTTCTGCTGGCAATCTTGATTCCAGCTTGTGATTCATCCAGCTTGGCATTTTGCATGATGTACTCTGCATATAAGTTAAATAAGCAGGGTGACAATATGCAGCCTTGTTGTACTCCTTTCCCAATTTTGAACCAATCAGTTTTCATATGTCCGGTTCTAACTGTTGTTTCTTGATCTGGATACAGGTTTCTTAGGAGACAGGTAAGGTAGCCTGGTATTCCCAGAATCGCCAGTCCATGTCTGACGTAGGGTGCAGCATGCTTGGGACTGGTGCATGGGGATGACCCAGAGAGATGTTGTGGGGAGGGAGGTGGGAAGGGGGTTCATGTTTGGGAACGCATGTAAGAATTAAAGATTTTAAAATTAAAAAAAAAAATAAAAATAAAAATAAATAAAATTATTAATACCATCTAAAAAAAAATAAAAAATTAAAATTTTCCAGAATTTGTTGTGATTCATGAGTCAAAGGCTTTAGTCTAGTCAATGAAGCAGAAGTAAATGTTTTTCTGGAACTCTCATGCTTTCTCCATGATCCAACAGATGTTGGCAATTTGATCTCTGATTCCTCTACCTTTTTTAAACCCAGCTTGTTCATCTGGAATTTCTCAATTCAGATACTTCTGAAGCATAGCTTACAGGATTTTGAGCATAACCTTGCCAGCATGTGAAATGAATGCAAGTGTATGATCATTTGAACATTCCTTGGCATTGCCCTTCTTTTGGAACTGGAATGAAAACTGACCTTTTCCAGTCCTGTGGCTACTGCTGAGTTTTCCAAATTTGCTGACATATTGGGTGCAGCACTTTCACAGCATCATCTTTCAGGATTTGAAACAGCTCAGCTGGAATTCCATCACCTTCACTGGCTTTGGTCGTAGTAATGCTTCCTACAGAGCACTTGACTTCACCACTGAGCAACTTTTAAGAGGAGAGGCAGAGTGTGCGATATTAGGAGGAAAGACAGCAGAAATATACTCTGAAACAGTGGACCAGAAAGCTTCAATTAAAGACAGTACAGACTTTACATAGCTCTTTGGAAAGGATGCTGCTGCTTTGTTAAACTCAGTGTTAAGGCCACATAGACCTAAGTGTAACTGGATGACTTTGCCCCTTACGGAGCAATTTTGACCTGAAAATGTCTCACTCACAACAGTACCTAATTCAAGGACATGTCTGCCAATAGGAAAAAAGTTATCCAATAACTATCTGGTGAGAATTTAATGTCTTTGAAGACAGAAAGGTGGAGGAGGAGTGGAGAGCACTTGAGTTTGTGCCTGGAGGAAGGCCCTCTATTCAGGTTCACTCTCAGATGGTTTATGTTTGATTTCTGGATTTAGAGTTCTCTTGAATCAGCACAGGGGTCTGTCCTAGAGTTGAAGTACTGACACTGAAGGACAGAAGGAGAGAAGAAGCCAGTGGAAGTGCGGATAGCAGATGGATTTGTGTTCCAGTTCTGTTTGCTAGCACTGTTATTGACATGTGTTTAAATGTTGGCAAGTTATTAAAATCCACTGGTTCTTGGTAATTCTCCTGTATCTTTTAAGTGGGAATGATAATAACAGCTAACACATATAGTACTGACTGTGTATGTGTGTGTGTGTGCTCATTTAATCTTCAAGCCACCCTAATATTATCATCTGCATTTTCCTGGAGAGGAAAGTAAGGAACAGAGTGTTTTGTTTTGTTTTGTTTTTTCTTTTCAGAGTGTTGAGTAACTGGCCTAAGATTCCGCAGTTCCTTGGTAGTGGAACAAAGGCTGATTGCCTCCAGTGTCTGTGCTCTCAAACTTTCCCTTCTAGTGCCTCTGCAGTAGTAGTAAGATAATAATATGGGTAAAACACCTGCACAGACAGGGCGTTTGATAAATGGTAGTGCTTGGAGAGGGATGCAGAGGGAGGGCAACAGCAGGAATTATCAGCTTTGTACTGAGTGAGGAAAGAATCAGGTTGACTTAGAATAAATTCTTTGAGCATGGATTCTCATGCATTTTCTAACATATGCCCATAGAACATACACTTCCAGAATGATTTTTTTTAGAGATTTTAGTACTTTTTTGCTTCTAGATTTAAATCTGAAACTGAATTGCCTTCAAATCAGTGCTTCAAAAGTTAAATACACCCACTGCATGAGTGTGAGTGTGGGCGCACATACTCTTCATTATCTTGTAGCACTACTTGAAAGCTGTTCTTTTCATATCCATTTTCATCAGGCTGGTACTTCACAGATAAGCTGCAATGAGGATGTTTTCAGGAAGTTCAGTGATTACTTTTCAGCATATAAAATCATGTTTAGCTTTGCTGAGATATTTGTGTACATTAACCTAGCAAAGAAGGCAAATAATAGACAAGACAGATGCTATAAGTAAACATTTATTCATATTTGAATCAGATGAAAAGGTTAAAGGATGACATAAAGGAACTCCATAATTCATTTTCTCTCTTCACTTAAAATTTAAGACTAACTTTCCAGACTGCATTTTTGGAAGAGTCTACTTTTTTATTAATTGATGTAAGTTTTTAGATATCCTTTTTTTCTTTTTAAATTGTATTTATTATGGAGGATAATTGCTTTATAGTGTGGTGTTGATTAAATAGCCCTTTTAAACAAAGAGCAAATGATGAAAATAAAAGGAAACGAAGCATCTTAAATATATGTTTTTTCTTACACTTTTTCTATAGATAAAGGTTAACATATTTACTAAACTTCCTGACAAATATTCTACCATACTTTCTGAAAGTCTTTTTTAAACAGTAAAATACTTATTTTAAAATTTTATCATTTTTATATATGAAGGTTACATTTATCACAAATCAAAAATCTCTAATCTTAATGTACTTTCCCTTTATTTCGTGATATCCCATCCCCAGATGCTTTATTTCTTGAATTCCACAAAAAGCCAGGACACACTTCTACCCACTTGAACAATAACCATGGCAAATAACAGACTGAACAGATTGGAGTAATCCACATCTTTAATCTATAAAATACACCCAACATGAATGTGTAATTTTCCTACTACCTTGGTTATTTTTTGGTAATAAAGTCTTCAGAGTATTTCTTGGAAGTGAATAGCCTACATTTTTATAAGGATATGTACATTTTATTTTCAAGATGGAGGAATGATAGAAATTCTAGTTAAAGCTCTGAAGACCCAAGGTATGCACATTAAAAGCATAGAAGAGTATTCCTGAGGGAAAATGGAGTTCATACAAGGTTTAGTCATAAACTTAAAATAACTGAAGACATGTCAAGGAAAAATGACATCCTGGAAGGCATAGAAATGTGTATCACTGTCTTAAAAGGTATCATGGAAGCATCTTGAGAACAATTAAAGACATTGTAAGCCTAATCTTGCAGAAGTATAATGTGGATAAAGGAAATTCTTATATGGATTTCTATCCTTTAACCACAACTTCAAGAAAACAAGTGCTAGATATTTTTAAACTTGATATGCAGTGGTTTGAAGAACTTTAATGAATTAAAAACATTCATGCTTTGTCAAATGAATAGTTGTTTTATCAAGTTATATTATTTCTTGATACAGAAATCATAACTAGATTGTGAATATTCCTATTTTTCACATGTGTATACATGATAAGGAAAATATATCTGTAATATCAGTGTTTTAAAATCTGTCAAGACAGTTTTCAATCTCACAGAGACTCACAGTTTGAAAGATATACTTTATTTTTTTGTCCAAAGTTAGACCAAGAAAGCCATACTTCCTGAAGTGCTTTCTTTCTCTCATGGTCCAATTCTCTTGCGAAAGAATTCCACAGAAAACAATTTTGTATGAAAGTTTGCACATAGCCACAACAATGAAAATAAAACATACATTATACACATATATATTTTATGTGTATATACCTCCCTGAGATTCACAGTGTAATTAAATTCTTTTATCATATATCTGATTTTCTCTTTTTCAAGTAATTTTAAAATTCAATATATATATCCTATTATCCAGCATGCAGCAGGGGAAAACACCATCATACCTTTAAATTCATTATCAAATTCAAATTAAAGTTACCCAAGAGTAGGCTTCCAAATCACATTTATTACTTATATGGTACATGTCTTTCATGACATGAAAGCCATTTAAAAGATCACTATGGCGGATGCAGTAAATTATGTTTCACAGAACACTGGAAGCTGACATTGACTCCTCTCCTTCTCCTGGATCTCATTATGTGCCTACCTCTGCCCGTTATATCTGCCTTTGTGAGCTGTCCTCCTATTTTTCTTCTGTTCATTTAAATTGTACTCAGAGAGCTAAGGAACTGAAAGGAGTCTTAGTGATCATGGACCAGCAGTTTATGGTCGTTGGAACTGAAGCTTGAGAGGGAGCACCCTGACCAAGGTCATGCAGCAGCGGGCAACAGAGCTAAGGGGACAGTCTTGTGCTTATGCTCCACTGCCTCATGTGCATGAACAAATATGGGAAATCTTAGCTTTTCCCTCAAAACTCAACTCTTCAACAGAGCCATTTCTTTTTACTTTTTCTATCATGATTTACTATAAGATATTGAATACAGTTCCCCATGCTCTGCAATAGGACCTTTTTGTTAACAGAGTCATTTCTGACTGTGCAGCAAGGGTGCTGGTTTGCATCTAGGCTGTACTGCCATTGCTATATAAACTATAGGTGAATTTTTACCTCCATTATCTTATTTTACTAATGGGTAAAATGGAGAAAATAACAGCTCTTACTGCATAGGATTGCTCAAAAGCCTTAAACAAGTTCATGAAGTGCTTAGAATAGTATCAGGCCATAGTAAGTGCTCAAGAAGCATTAGTTGTCCTTATAGTTGTCCACATTAATCACTCTTTCTCTTCTCTTTTGTATTTTTCACAAATATTACCCAGTTAGTGCTTGCTTATTTTCTAGTTGTTTTTATTTAGAATGTTAGCTTATTGCAGTTCTCTCTTATCAGCTGAAGTCATTTCAAGGTCAGGACAATGTCCTGTATTTCTTCTGTGTACCTAAATATGGTCTAACCCAACATTTGATGCAACACAGGGATTCTGTAAATATTGTTTTCTTTGCTGACTCACTCAGAATGTCTGGGAACTGGTATTTATTCTATCTCTTTAGGTGATGCTGCTGTGTAGCCAAGTTGGAGAACTGCTGTGCTGGACGATTGGATTGCAAGAATGTTAACCTATAGAGTATTTACCCACGGCAGGGCATGAGGCAATTGCAATTCTATATCTACCTTATAAAACTCTTTCAAATAATATGCAGTCTAGACATTGACTCACTTTCTCAGAGGAGCTTTGAGGAGTGAGGAGGTATTTGAATATGAATCCTGTTACCAAGGTTCTGAGACCCTGAAACCTTATTTTGTTTGATTCATTTCCCTTCCCACATAATTGCAGCTGTAACTTTTGCTTTTCCTTTCTGGCCAGGCTGACTCCTGCAGATGTGTCATTTCCCATACACTGGGTCCCTGCTTTATGCCTGACCAGAGAGGCATGGCAATTCCTTAGTCACAGCTACTGAGTCTCCTTCGGCACTCTATGATTTCCCTGGAAGTCTGTCATCTTCTCTAACCTTGTGGTTTCTCTGACTTGGTGACTTTCATCCTTTTGTTGCAAGATACAGCTTAAATTTGTATATAAATTTACATTTATATATGTATATATTTGAATGAGAAAAAAAGAGCATTATTAGGATATGTCAAAATATATACTTGTTCTTCAATTTTTTGGCCAGTATGACCTATTCTGAACAACTTGCTATTCTAGAAGATTCTGTCTCATTAGTTGATATAACATATGTGTATAATTTATATTATCTTTTATTTTTATAGTTATTTGTTTTATATTTATTTAGAAAATATTTCTTGAGTATCTGAAGTGTGTCATACATTGTGATAGTTGCTTGAAATACAAAGATTGAAGATATAGTCCCTGATAGACTCTCTGTAGAGGTGGTCAAGAGTATGAAGGAGTGATGTATGGACTGTTGTGATGGCAGTAGGTAAGGCACCTGCTCAAACATGGAAGTACTGTACCAGATGCTTCCATATGTATTGGGTAATTTAATTCTCCAAATAACTTTAGGATGGAGTGGACATGGTGCTTTAATTTTATAGACTAGAAAACTATCTCAGAAGCTGTTTATCCAAGTTCACAAAGCCAATTTTATTAAATTTTTAACTATCCACTCATGGCAATGTTGTTTATTAACATACTTTATTTTTAGAGCAGTTTTAGGTCACAGGAAAATTGAGTAAAAGGTACATAGATTTTCCATACACCACCCTCCTCCAACCTTCTGGGTGTCTTACACCTCAGTGGTATCTTTGTTATAACAGATCAACCTGCACTGACCCATCACTGTCACTCAAAGTCCATACTTTACACTAGGTTTCATTTTTGGTGTCGTGTATTCACCATTGTATTAGTATATAGAATAGTTTCACTGGCCTAAATTTCTCTGTGCTCTGCTTATTCATATCTCCCATCTTCCCTCCCAACCCCTAGCAACCACAGTCTCTGTAATTTTGCCTTTTCCAAAATGTCACATGGTTGGAATCATACAGCATGTAGTTCATACTGGCTTCTTTCATTTAATAATATGTACTTTTTTATTTGAGAAGGGCCTGGCAATGCACTTCAGTATTCTTGCCTGGAGAATCCCGTGGATAGAGCAGCCTGGAGGGCTGTAGTCCATAGGGTTGCAAAGAGTTGGACACAATGAAGTGACTTAGCACAGCACAGGACAGCACAACACTTATTCATGCTTTTTCAGGGCTTGATAGCTCATTTCCTTTCAGCTCTGAATAATATTCCATTGTTTGTATGTACCCACTTTATTTACCCATTCACTTACTAAAGGATGTCTTGGTTGCTTCCCAGTTTTGACAGTTATAAATAAAACTGCTATATACATCCATGTGCAGGTTTCTGAGTGGACATAAATTTCCAGTGTATTTGAATACCAAGGAGTGTGATTTCTGGATTATATGGTTAAGAATATGTCTATATTTGTAAGAAAATGCCAAACTATCTTCCAAAGTAGCTATGCCATTTTGTATTCTCACTGGCAATGAATAAGAATTCCTGTTGCTCCAGCATTTAGGACTGTCATTATTTTGGACTTTGGTCAAATATTAGGTGTGTAGTGGCATTTCATTGTTTTAATTTGTAATTCTCTAATGACATATGATATTGAACATCTTTTCATATGCCTACCTGCCATCAGTATAACTTTTTTGCCTGTTTTTAAAAATCAAGTTCATTTTCTTAGTGTTGAGTTACCTATTCATATTTTATATCTGAGGTAAACATGAGAAGAACATCTTATTATAAAGGAGAAAAAGCATCTCCTGATAATTCAGCTGGGAGCTGACCTGGTACTCAGCTATGTCATGATGATCTCGTGTTGAAAATGAGCGGTTTCATAGGTTATCTACTCTGAGACAGAGTTGATGTGGTTTAAGACAAAAACAAGACCACTTTTTAATCATGCCTGAACACAGACAAAAGCAAGAACACAGTACAAGCCAAAAGCATGATGAACATTCCCTCTCCATGCTAATGTGATTGCTGCTGCTGTTATCAACCTCAACTTTAGCTCTTCTCTGTTCCTCATGTCTCATAGATAAAAAATGAAGATACTCAGTGATAAAATTGCTCCTGATTTCTAATAGTACCAAGACTGGAATCAAAACCACCTTTCCCTGGAACCTCCCCAACAAGACTGAGGGGGTTCCCAGGGTGCAGGACTTTTAGCACTATAATCAGGAAATAATCTAATACAAACCCAAATATTTTAACAAGCTCCTGATAACATCCTCCTACTGAGATACCTCCAGATTCTCAGCAGTATTTGATGACTCTTGCTGCAAACACTTCCAATAAGTCCAACCTTGTTTCACTGCAGGTGTGGTTCTGGTGGTCTTTGGTGATGGGTAAAGACCAATCAACAAAATCAAAATTAAGCAAATATTATAACAAATAGTTTAGTAGATTGCTTCTTAACAATAATGTTTTAAATGATTAATTTCCTTCTGACAGTAGGAAATAGAAAACCACACAACTTATAGGGAAGCCAGATAGCATGTTGAATATTAACATAAAAGAACCAGAAAATATTGTTATGCCATCATATGAAGGACTTTGTTTTGTTGTTTTTCTAACAACACCCTTTCCTTTCTGTTTGTCAGGTATCATGTCTGACCACCAATTTGGTAACCAGTTTATGTGCAGTGTGGTGGCTTCTCATGTGAGTCATCTGCCCACAACCAACCTCAGCTTTGTCTGGATTGCTCCACCTGCTGGTACAGGCTGTGTGAATTTCATGTAAGTACCCAAAGTGTCTATGACTGGTACAGAAGGCAAATGCGTTATCAAACCAAACTTGGATCTACCCACCTGTGTACAGTAAAATCAATCAATGGACAGCATCTTGTGGTGAAGGGAAGTACAATGTTTATCACAAGGCACCAAGGAAGGAGTCCAGGTAGCTGGTGCTCAAGAGACCTGAACTCCCCAGTGATTTTTAGGAAAAGGTTTTTAAAGACAGGATGAGGGAGAAGGTTGCAGGGTGTGTGATCAGTTTGTGGACCTTCTTCTGATTGGTTGATGGTAAGGCAATAAGAAGTCAGTATCATCAACCTTCTGGTTCCAACCAGTCTGGAGTCAAGATGCTTGTGGCAGCATACAGTTAACTTCTACCTGGTGGGGGTTTCAATATCTGCAAAGTAGCTCAAAGGCTATGGCTCATGATATTACCTGAAGCTCTTGAGGAGGAACTCAAGGTCCTTTAATTTGTTTAATAGCTAAACTATTATAATTTTGTCTTGCTTGACTGTTTTCCTTTGTTTCTACATTTTCTTCTCTGATTAAATTTATGCTTTGGCACTTGGGGAAGGCCTGGGAGGCTAAAATTTTTCTACAAGTAACAGGCAGGCATGCATAGGCTTCCCTAGTAGCTCAAATGGTAAAGTGTCTGCCTGTAGTGCAGGAGACCCACGTTCAATCCCTGGGTTGGGAAGATCCTCTAGAGAAGGAAATGGCAACCCACTCCAGTATTCTTGCCTGGAGAATTCCATGCACAGAGAAGCCTGGTGGGCTACAGTCCACGGAGTCACAAAGAGTCGGACCTGACTGAGCAACTAACACACACACACACACACACACACACACACACACACACACGAATGCACACACACAAGAGGCAGGAGTAGGACATGCAGTGGTCTGTCTGCAAAGGCCCCGTAGAGTCCTGCTTAGTTACATAACCTCTCTGAGGTTATGTATATAGTAACTATTTAAAGGTATTATTTTAGCAGGTTTAACCTTAATTAAAACCACTCATTTTGGTAACAAAAAAGGCCAAAATTGCAAAAATAAAAATTCAATAAGATAAAAGTATGTGAAGAAATGAAAACAATAGGGAAATGATTTTCAGAAAATAAGATGAAAACAGATAAAAAAAAAATGTTATGAGGATCCACACACAGTTTAGAAGAAGACTAGAAATTTAGAGATTCAGCTTTTAGCTAAACCTAGCCACAAGTGGTTCCAAATAGGAAAAGGAGTACGTCAAGGCTGTATGTTGTCACCCTGCTCATTTAACTTATATGCAGAGTCCATCATGAGAAACGCTGGACTGGAAGAAACACAAGCTGGAATCAAGATTGTCGGGAGAAATATCAATCACCTCAGATATGCAGATGACACCACCCTTATGGCAGAAAGTGAAGAGGAGCTAAAAAGCCTCTTGATGAAAGTGAAAGAGGAGAGTGAAAAAGTTGGCTTAAAGCTCAACATTCAGAAAACGAAGATCATGGCATCCGGTCCCATCCCTTCATGGGAAATAGATGGGGAAACAGTGGAAACAGTGTCAGACTTTATTTTTTGGGGCTCCAAAATCACTGCAGATGGTGATTGCAGCCATGAAATTAAAAGACGGTTACTCCTTGGAAGAAAAGTTATGACCTACCTAGATAGCATATTGAAAAGCAGAGACATTACTTTGCCAACTAAAGTCCGTCTAGTCAAAGCTATGGTTTTCCCAGTGGTCTTGTATGGATGTGAGAGTTGGACTATGAAGAAAGCTGAGTGCCAAAGAATTGATGCTTTTGAACTGTGGTATTGGAGAAGACTCTTGAGAGTCCCTTGACTGCAAGGAGATCCAACCAGTCCATTCTGAAGGAGATCAGCCCTGGGTGTTCTTTGGAAGGAATGATGCTAAAGCTGAAGCTCCAGTACTTTGGCCACCTCATGCAAAGAGTTGACTCATTGGAAAAGACTCTGATGCTGGGAGGGATTGAGAGCAGGAGGAGAAGGGGATGATAGAGGATGAGATGGCTGGATGGCATCACTGACTCAATGGATAGGAGTCTGAGTAAACTCCGGGAGTCGGTGATAGACAAGGAGGTCTGGCGTGCTGAGATTCATGGGGACGCAAAGAGTCGGACATGACTGAGCGACTGAACTAAACTGAGCCACAAGTGCCAGGAGGAAAACATAAACAGTTAGCTGACTCATGGTGGTAAGAAGTCAGAACTGTATAGAAACTTACTGAATCTCTCCTGTGCTCATCAGGAGGAAACAGGGAAGGGTAGTGAGCAGTGTCCCAATAGCATCCTTAGATAAACTCTGCACTGTGGTTCAGAGTCTGTGACTTGTGATATCTCTCAATGCAGATCATTCCCCTACTCCTGCCACACAATCATCACTTCTCATCTTTC
Organism: Capra hircus; assembly: GCF_001704415.2. Taxonomy (NCBI): domain Eukaryota; kingdom Metazoa; phylum Chordata; class Mammalia; order Artiodactyla; family Bovidae; genus Capra; species Capra hircus. The sequence continues at coordinate 75,256,639 of NC_030811.1, forward strand.
TTATCTCTTTTTTTCTCCCACTGTATTTTTTTTCAGTTCTAACACATGATATACTTCATTTATTTATGTATGTTATTTATTGTGTGATTGTTTGTGCTGAAATGCAGTTTCCTTGAAGGTAAGAATGGTTTTCTGTTTTGTTTACTGATTCACCCCAGTTATCTAATACAGTTCCTGCACACACTGGAAGCACTACCTAAATATTTGTTGAATAGATGAGTAGGCTAATGGAATAAGTTCTGAAACAGCTATTCTATGGGCAGCCAGGTGAAATAGGGCTGGAATTCATCTTGAATACTCTTCTATGCTAGCCTTCTCCTCAGACAGCAAGATCCTGTAAAACCTGAATGCTCCAAAATTTACCACTGCCTTTTCTTACAACGTGGGAGACCTGGGTTTGATCCCTGGGTTGGGAAGATCTTCTGGAGAAGGAAATGGCAACCCACTCCAGTATTGTTGCCTGGAAAATCCCATGGATGGAGGAACCTGGTAGGCTGTAGTCCATGGGGTAGCAAAGAGTCGGACACGACTGAGTGACATTTACTTTACTTTTCTTCTCCCTTAATAATATACAGTTCATTGTCAAGGCTGTTTATCATATCATTGATTATATATTTTCTCTGCCTATCCTCTGGGTTACTCAGGCTGCAAACATCAGATTCACCCACCTGGCTGGTTGACATTTAATCCCATCATTTTCTCCCTCAGAAAGTTTTTCGCCCTTGAACCCTTTCTTTCCAGTACCTCTTGCTAAGGTGCTTGCAATAGGTTCCTAACTGGTTTACCTCCAGTCTATTTCTCATCCAGTCCATCTCACAGTTAATCTTCCTAAGGCACAAAGTGTGATTGCTCAAAACTTTTATAGCCTAAGACTTTCTTCCAATGGCCAGCTTTTTGGAGTGGGTTTAATGGCGCTTTCAAATCTTGCAGTTTATCAGCTTCTTTCTTGTCTCCCATTACCTCTGCCTCCTGATGGTCACAAATTGGCAGCACATCCCACAATTCCCTAAACATTCCCTGACTTTTTCTCTTTTTCCATGCTTTTCCCTTAGTTTGGAATGCATATTCTCTCAAATTCAATTGTTAAATTCTTACTCATTCTTCAAGCTGCCATTCATTCTTAAGTAAAAATCTTCTATAAAGCTTTCTGAGATATCAGCAACAGAATTGATATGTATTGTCACATTTTGCTTATAACTCTGTCATGCATGTGTACTAAGTCACTTCAGTTATGTTTGACTCTTTGCGACTCTATGGACTATAACCAGCCAGGCTCCTCTGTCCATATGATTCTCTTGGCAAGAATACTGGAATGGGTTGCCATGCCCTTTCCCAGGGGATCTTTCTGACCCAGGGATTGAATTTATGTCTCTTCGTCTCCTTCATTGGCAGGTGGGTTCTTTACCGTTAATGCCACCTGGGAAGCCCAACTCTGTTATAATGCTGACTATATTTTACTATTTACTTATATTTTATTTATTTTTTTAAATATAAATTTATCTATTTTAATTGGAGGTTAATTACTTTACAATATTGTATTGGTTTTGCCATAGCTTTTTCTATTAGATTAGATTGGAAAAGGACAAATTCTTATTTCTTCATGATTCCTCCTCAGTTGGTTCAAGGACTTATATACACAGGAATTACAGAAAATATCCTTTGAATTCTGCATCCTAGGAGACTGGGGAAGGGGTTATTCTAGGACCTTTCACATGTTCTCAAGTCCCTTATATTAAACAGCAGGGTAGAGTGGACCCTCTATATCTATGGTTTATGTATACAGGGGAAAATCTAGGGATATGGAGTGCCAGCATTGTATCTGTTGTACAATGTGGTCTATTTCTTTAGTTTAATAGTAACCTCTGACTCTTTTTTGGGACACTTTGTCTTACTCGTGTTGGCACTTATTAGGATAATTTAAATTCTTGCCATTCATAAGCTCTTCATTTAAAACAAGTATTACTTTTTTTGAAAAAACACAAAGTAAATCTGTGCCAGCTGTACAGAACTGCGTAATTCTAAATAGATACAGTTTTTAATTTAATCTGTTTTAAAATGATATTGAATGGCTTGTGGCATCACTGTTCCTGGGATGTCAAATTGTATTCTTTTAGAAATAATGTATTGCATTTCAACTCCAAACAATATTTTATTAACATTTGGTAAAAAAAAATATAATTTGGTAATAAGTAATTTTTACTGATTACAAAGAAGTTTACACACTCTCACTTATATTTCCTAATAAAATTTTGATGATGCACTTTGTACCTTTCAACTTTCTTGGTAAATGTTTAAGTCTATGCTTATTGTAAGCAATGATTATGTTGAATGTTATATAAAGTAGCTGCCTCCTGTGTGGGCAAGATGTTTTTATTGATCTCTTTTCCTAATTAGTTTGTGAGAGAGTATAGGGAAACTGAAGATTAAACATGAACTACTGAACAATTCATTTGGAATTTTCTGAGCTAAAGTCTTACAATTTCTTACCTTTGTTTCTTACTGTAGTATTTATTACATGTTGAGTAGAGCTATATGTAAGGATCAGTATCTGTAATTAGTATGTGGCCAGCGATACTTGAAGATTTCTAGTGTTCAATATTAATTTAAACATCACACACACACACACACAAACTCACAAAATCCTATGGCATTTGGAACATAAATATACTTTGATTCTGTATTTTCTGACTAACCCTCAAAATTAAAGCTTTTACTTTTTAAGATAGGGAAAATTACTTTTAGGAAATTAAACTTCAACCATACTTACATGCTTTTGTAATGTACTTTGTATGAGTTTTTCATATTATTAGTTAATTCATTGTTGTTATTGTTGTTCAGTTGCTCAGTCATGTCTGACTCTTTGCAACCCCATGGACTGCAGCACGCCAGGCTTCCCTGTGCTTCACTATTTCCCGGAGTTTGCTCAAACTCATGTCCATTGAGTCAATGATGCTATCCAACCATCTCATCCTCTTTCTCCTCCTCCTCCTCCTGCCCTCAATCTTCCCAGCATCAGGGTCTTTTCCAGTGAGTCATCTCTTCACATGAGGTGCCCCAGATATTGGAGCTTCAGCTTCAGTATCAGTCCTTCCAGTGAATATTCAGGACTGACTTCCCTTAGGATTGACTGATTTGATCTCCTTGCTGTCCAAGTGACTCTCAATAGTGTTCTCCAGCACCACAGTTTGAAAACATTAATTCTTTGGCTCTCAGCTTTCTTTATGGACCAGCTCTCACATCTATGTATGACTAGTGAAAAAAACATAGCTTTGACTAGATGAACCTTTGTTGGCAAAGTGATATTTCTGCCTTTTAATATGCTGTCTAGGTTTGTCATAGCTTTGCTTCCAAGGAGCAAGTGTCTTTTAATTTCATGGCTTTTCTGCCCACAGTGACTTTGGATCCAAAGAAAACAGTCTGTCACCTTTTTCATTTTTTCCCCGTCTATTTGCCATGAAGTGATGGACGGTATCTCATGATCTTAGTTTTTTGAATGTTGAGTGTTAAGCCAGCTTTTTTCACTCTCTTCTTTCATTTTCATCAAGAGACTCTTTAGTTTCTCTTAGTTTGTTCATTCATGTCATTTAATTTTTCACATGTGTATTTTCTTTTATAACTGGGCTTGAAATCCTCCAAGATCAGGAACTGTTTAGGTATTTTTATGTAACTAATAGTTCTTAATACCAAACTATAGACAATAGAAGGCCCTCAATAAGTTTTTTCTTGCTTTATTTTTTATTTTATTTCATTTCTTGAGGTATAGTTGACTTATAACATCATGTTAGTTTCAAATGTATGGCACAGTAATTCATATATATATGCACATACAGGCATATATATATTCCTTTTTAGATCCTCTTCCCTTATAGGTTATTACAAAATATTAAGTATGATCAGTAAATGTTTCTTAATAGCTAATAATGACATATTTCACTGATTCTAAAATACAGACTTTTTTTTTTCTTTACATTTTGAAATCTCTTAAGTTGCTTCTTACACCTTCCTTGGTGGCTCAGTAGTAAAGAATCCACATGGATTTGATCCCTGTATTGGGAGCACCCTCTGGAGAAGAAAATGGAAACTCCCTCCAATATTCTTGCCTGGAAAATCCATGGACAGAGGAAGCTGGCAGGCTACAGTCCATGGCATTGCAAAGAGTCAAACACAATTGAGCAACTGAGCACACACACACATGATGGTTGATGGTCCTGGATTTGAAGAAATCCAGCAACTAATATTTATCATTTACTAAGTTTCTCATCTCTCTAGAGCTGGCAGTTGAATCGACACTGCACCCAATTCTGCAACCTCATATTAGTATTGCCAGTGTATGGTCCAAACTCTGTGATTTTAAAACCCAATTATCTATTTGAATCCTTTTTCAAAGAATCTCATAGTAAGAACTATGGACTATTTGAACTGAAATACCAAACCATTATATAACATGCTGTGTGTGCCTTTCCCAGAAAAGAGTAAGTGGCACTCTGTCTGAATAAGCCATGTTTTATTGATAAACCACTTAGCAACATAATCATTTATACTGTGTTTTTACTGCCTTTCTCATCACAAATAATCAAGTGAGAGACAGAGAGAAGAGAATGGCCTGGGGATACAGTTGCTAGCTGTACTGGTACAACTAAAATTATTCTGTCCTTAGTTTTATGACACCAGTTGATAACATTTACATCTTAAATGATAATTTCATCCAGAGATCTGCTTAGTGTGCAGATCTTACAATAATATAGTTTGTCTTCACTTTTGTATTTGATTAATATTTAGTGACTAGTAAACTCAAACTTATCCAAAGTTTTTGGATGTAAATTTAAAATTTTTTTCCAAGGGTGAAGAGGTGGTATAGAAAGAGGGAGGAGGAGAAGGAAGAAGGAGGTTAAGGCGGGGAAGGTGGAGGTGAAAAGGTAGAAAAAAGAACAAGGGAAGGAGGAAAGAAAGGATGGAGGGAAAGAAAGAAATCTCCAGGGCATGCAACTCAAACAGTTAGAAACTAACAAGGAAATAGAGTTGTAAAATAACAACTACAAAATTAACTAATATTTTTGAAAATTTACAACATACCAGTCACTAAGTAGTTTATGTCCTTTATTCTAAGTAGTTTATGTCCTTTAATCCATTATATCCTCACAGTAATTCTGTAAAGTAGATGCTATTATTATCTCAGTTTACAGATGAGTAGATTGAAGTACAGGCCTTCCCTGGTGGCTCAGTGGTAAAGAATCCGCCTGCAGTGTAGGAGATGCAGGCGATGCTGGTTGGATCCCTGAGTTGGGAAGATCCCCTAGAGGAAAACATGGCAGCCGACTCTAGTATTCTTGCCTGGAGAATCCCATGGACAGAGAAACTTGACAGGCTACAGAAAATACGATCACACAGAGTCAGACATGACTGAAGTGACTTAGCATGCATGCAGATTGAAGTACAGAGATGTTAGATAACTTGTTTAACATAACACAGTGATTGACACAACCTGGATTCAGAAGACAATCCAGTTTCAAGCAAGTGATTTTTGCCACTTTACTACATTTTCCTCTAAAATCATCACTTACCTGTTTTATATGATAAAATGCCTATGGTATTGATATGATGAAAACTAGAGTTTTTAATGAAATATTAGACAAGCACTGATTTAAACTTCTGAAATGTGGCTGATTAATATGTCAAACATGGGCCTGATCTTAATATGTATGATATAGGTTCATTCTTTGGATGCTGATTATATCCCATCCATTGTCACAAGGGGAATCATATATAGGGAGAGAATGTGTGAATTAAAGGCAAAATTGAACACCATTAGATTTAACTGCTTGGACAGATGCTAGCGTAATATTAGAATTAAAATGGAACATAAAAGAAGATCAGATTTGTGTCTAAATTAATGCTGATTTAACCTTAAATGAACTCGCTGCAAACAGTAAACTTTATACTGAGAACAGTATAAAGCAAGCAGTGTCCTATTTAAGATACTGAAGCAACAACAAAGAATTGAACTCAAGGGCCCAAAGAGGTTCAGAGGAGGACCATATTTGAGCACTTGATATTTTAAAGGAAGATTCTCCTAGAAGGACCTTAAAAGTACACTAAACAAGAAGACAAAAAATCATCTTAAAAAATTGAAGACATAAGAACTTTCTGAACACTGAACATACTCAAAGTGATACAGATACAGAGATTTGAAATTCTGCCTAGAGTATATCTCTGGTGCCTTTAATTTTTGATGAGAGCCATTCTAGTCTGTCTGGAGGATTCCTCATGAAAGATAGTATGGTTGCCCATTTATTTCCATCGATCAGAAGAAAACACTGGAGATGTTTGCCTTGTTACTTAAATGTTTGAAATAAGATTGGGAACTCCTCCACAGGTCCGTTTATGGGGAGTGCATTCATACCTCATGTGAAGAGTTGACTCATTGGAAAAGACTCTGATGCTGGGAGGGATTGAGAGCAGGAGGAGAAGGGGATGACAGAGGATGAGATGTCAGGATGGCATCACCGGCTCGATGGACGTGAGTTTGAGTGAACTCCAGGAGATGGTGATGGACAGGGAGGCCTGGCGTGCTGCGATTCATAGGGTCGCAAAGAGTTGGACACGACTGAGCAACTGAACTGACTGACTGACTGACTGATTCATACCTATAGATAAGGACACTAACAGTTGATATATACAGATTTTATTTTACTTTGTATTAAAAATTTTTTTAAACTGGAAGATAATTGCTTTACAAAGTTGCACTGGTTTCTGCTAACAAACAGTGAGATTGCTGGGTCACATGGTAGTTTTATTCAGCCATAAGTGTGTGTGTGTGTGTGTGTGTGTGTGTGTGTGTATGTATATCTCCCTTTCCTCAGGAGCCTCCCTCTCACCCCCACATACCACCCTTCTAGGTCCTCTCTCCCCTCTAAGTCTTCCCTCTCACTCCCCAATCCCACCCCTCTAGGTTGTCACAGAGCACCAGGCTGGGCTCCCTGAGTTATATAGCAGCTTCCCACTATCTATCTAATTTGCACACTAGTGTATATAAGTCAATGCTACTCTCTCAATTCATCCCACGCTCTTTCCCCTGCTGTGTCGACAAGTCCATCCTCTACATCTGTGTGTCTATTCCTGCCATGCAAATAGGTTCACCAGTACCATTTTTCTAGATTCCATATATATGTGTTAATATATAATATTTGTTTTTCTCTCTCTGAATTACTTCACTCTGTATACAGGCTCTAGGTTCATCTACCTCAGTTCGACTGACTCACATTCATTCCTTTATATGGATGAGTAATATTCCATTGTATATATGTATCGCAGCTTTTTTATCCATTCATCTATTGATGGACATCTAAGTTGCTTCCATATCCTGTCTATTGTAAATAGTACTGCAGTAAATGATAGGGGACGTGTATCTTTTTGAATTACGGTTTTCTCAGGGTTTATGGCCAGTAGTGAGATTGCTGGGTCACATGGTAGTTTTATTCCTAGTTTGTTTAAGAAATCTGCATGCTGTTGTCCAATGTGGTTGTATCAATTTACATTCCCACCAGTAGTGCAAGAGGGTTCCCTTTTTTCCACATCCTCTCCAGAATTTATTGTTTGCATATTTTTGGTGATGGCCATTCTAACAAGTGTGAAGTGATATCTCATAGTTTTGATTTGCATTTCTCTAATAATGAGCAATGTTGAACATCTTTTCATGTGTTTGTTGGCTGTCTATATGTCTTCTTTGGAGAAATGTTTGTTTAGGTCTTGGTTATACATAGCTTGGGCTTCCCAGGTGGCTCAGTGGGTGAAGAATCTGCTTACAGTGCAGAAGATGCAAGAGATGTGGGTTAGATCCCTGTTCAGGAAGATCCACTGGAGAAGGATATGGCAACCCACTCCAGTATTCTTGCCTGGAGAATCCCATGGATGGAGGAGCCTGGTGGCCTCCAGTCCATAGAGTTGCAAAGAGTCAGACGTGACTGAGGACGCACACAAGCATGCATACATAGCTTACTGCAAAAATAAATTACTTCTCATGTAAGGCCAAAATGATTGTATCCACACTGTTTGATAAAACCAGATATGCTATTTTATTAGGGAGGAATTTCATCTGTTTCCTAAGTTACAAGTCTGTTAATTTTTTCCTGTTGATCCAGTTTTCTTTTTTTTCAAACAGACATTCCCCAACTTGAGACAGTTATTTCAAAAACATACCTTCGAATGATAGGATTAAAAAAAATCTACACTTAAAAGTGAGTGGCTAGAAGCCTAACTGATACTTCTCATTTCCTCACAGGCCTGTTTTTCATCAAAGTTAAATAGCCAATTAGGCTTGGACAAGGAGATAGTCAAAGTTCAGGGACTAATGTGTGTTCTTATTTATCAACATTTTGTCAAATGAGGTCAAGATGCTTCCTGGGGATTTAATCCTTAGTTTTAAGGAGTATGGTAAAATCTTGAGATAAAATATGTTCATTAATCACCAGAAAGGTGTAAGAAATTATTTTTATACTGTAATTACACAGCATATATTTTTTTAATTACAGATATTCAAAAGGCAAAACTATTCCCTTCAATTTTTCCTGTCTCGTTTATCCCTTCCTGTGTCTTCTTGTAAAAAGCCACTTTGTAAATGGCACTGGTTATATTAGGGAAAGCTACCAGAATCAGTGTGACACTTTTCTTTGCATCAAAACGTTAAGACCATCAGAGAAGTAGAAACTGCTTTATAGTGAGAAAAATTGTCTATGTCAGAAATGAAGTATTTTTAACTCAGGTCCAAATATGGACCTGCATCTATGAAATTCTATCCCACAGTAAATAGTTGGTGATTTTTTAACTTTTTTTTCTTTTTATGTAGAAATAGTAGTTTTTCCTAATGTTAAGTCTTTAAACTCTATAGCAAACCCATCCCTTACTTCTTCTCTTCCATTCCTGTAATGTACTTGTAACTTGTGGAGGGCACTTAAGTAAATGGACTAAGGTTTGGAATCCTAGAAAGTGAAAGAGAAAATTAGTCGCTCAGTCATGTCTGACTCTTTGCAGACCTCATGGACTATACAGTCCATGGAATTCTCTAGGCCAGAATACTGGAGTGGGTAGCCTTTCCCTTCTCCAGGGGATCTTCCCCATCCAGGGATCAAACCTAGATGCTCCTTATTACAAGGCCTTGTGGTTTAGACGGGATTACTACTCTACTTTGCACTTCTTACTAGAAAACACACGTAACTCTTGTGAAAGCAGAAGGACCTAAATCAGTAAATCTAAAAGCTTTACATGTAACAGTTATCAGCAGTTCTCCATATCTGATAGAAATTTTCTAATGAGATGTGGGCAGAGATTTGAGTTATTTCTCTGTTAGTAGAATTCAGTGGAACCAGTTTTAGAAGCCAAAAATGTGAAATTACTTCTGTTTCTTTAAACTGACTACACAGTTAATAATAGTGATAACGAAAATGTCTGGGAAACAGGTAAATAAGCTTTTCTCATGGCAGCAGCAACTCCATAGTTTGCCAACATAATCACTGGGTTAATATATACTAGCAAGAGGATTTTGCTTAATTCTGCTTTAAGATCTTTAAATATTAAGACATTATTACAAATATGAAATAAAATTTTGATTTCTTCTTCCAGATAAAAAATTTTTTGAAGAACTAATCCTCTCTGACTTATTTGGACATACTGTGTGTGTATATTTATATACAGATATCTATATTGTGTATATGTGTATGTGTATATATATGCACACATGGGTATAGTATATATACATATATACACATAGGCATATGTACACACACATATTCAAAAATTTGTTTAAAATTGTACTTTCTAACATGGTAGCTATATGTGATTTTTTAAATTTAAATGATTAAAGTCAAATAAAACTAAATAATCGGTTCTTCATTTGCACTAGCCACAGTTCAAGTTCTCATTAGCCATAAATGTCTAGTTTCTATTATATTGTACAGCACACCTAGCACATTTCCATTATTATATAAAGTTCGATGTGCAGTGCTGATTTAGAGGATTGAATGAATTATTTTTTCATCTAGTGTTACCTTAACATTTACAGAATGTAAATAACCATATATTTCAAAGGACATTGATTTTGGAGTTGTCCTGTGAACTTGAATTCTCATAACTGCTAACCTGGACAAGTAGAGAAGTTTTATGTAAAAAACTGATTACCAAACTTTTCATTTGAATTTTGTTTGTCAGTGCTGGAATTACTATGGTCCTTAACTTTATGGGCAGTGCTAGGCCAAGTGTGACAGGTGAGGATTCCCTCTGGCTCCCTTCCCACACAGTGCTCAGGACTCAGAGCTGCTCTTTGGCTACCCTGGGTTCCCCCTGTCCCCACTTCTGAGCCTCAGCCCCTGCTTTCACCCTGCCAATTCCTCATTTTCCCCCATCCCCTGCCACATGTTTCAAGTTCTGGGTCTTTTCAAGTATGCCCTTGTGCCATGAAAAAAAATTTTTTTTTTTTTTCTGGAACTCTGTTGCTTTTTTTTTTTTTTTTAAATTTTAAAATCTTTAATTCTTACATGCATTCCCAAACATGAACCCCCCTCCCACCTCCCTCCCCATAACATCTCTCTGGGTCATCCCCATGCACCAGCTCCAAGCATGCTGTATCCTGCATCAGACATAGACTGGCGATTCAGTTCTTACATGATAGTATACATGTTAGAATGTCATTCTCCCAAATCATCCCACCCTCTCCCTCCCTCTGAGTCCAAAAGTCCATTATACACATCTGTGTCTCTTTCCCTGTCTTACATACAGGGTCGTCATTGCCATCTTCCTAAATTCCATATATATGTGTTAGTATACTGTATTGGTGTTTTTCTTTCTGGCTTACTTCACTCTGTATAATCGGCTCCAGTTTCATCCATCTCATCAGAACTGATTCAAATGAATTCTTTTTTACGGCTGAGTAATACTCCATTGTGTATATGTACCACAGCTTTCTTATCCATTCATCTGCTGATGGACATCTAGGTTGTTTCCATGTCCTAGCTATTATAAACAGTGCTGCGATGAACATTGGGGTACATGTGTCTCTTTCAATTCTGGTTTCCTTGGTGTGTATGGCCAGCAGTGGGATTGCTGGGTCATAAGGTAGTTCTATTTGCAATTTTTTAAGGAATCTCCACACTGTTCTCCATAGTGGCTGTACTAGTTTGCATTCCCACCAACAGTGTAGGAGGGTTCCCTTTTCTCCACACCCTCTCCAGCATTTATTGCTTGCAGATTTTTGGATCGCAGCCATTCTGACTGGTGTGAAGTGGTACCTCATTGTGGTTTTGATTTGCATTTCTCTAATAATGAGAGATGTTGAGCATCTTTTCATGTGTTTGTTAGCCATCCATATGTCTTCTTTGGAGAAATGTCTATTTAGTTCTTTGGCCCATTTTTTGATTGGGTCATTTATTTTTCTGGAATTGAGCTGCAGAAGTTGTTTGTATATTTTTGAGATTAGTTGTTTGTCAGTTGCTTCATTTGCTATTATTTTCTACCATTCAGAAGGCTGTCTTTTCACCTTGCTTATATTTTCCTTTGTTGTGCAGAAGCTTTTAATTTTAATTGGATCCCATTTGTTTATTTTTGCTTTTATTTCCAGAATTCTGGGAGGTGGATCAGAGAGGATCCTGCTGTGATTTATGTCTGAGAGTGTTTTGCCTATGTTCTCCTCTAGGAGTTTTATAGTTTCTGGTCTTACATTTAGATCTTTAATCCATTTTGAGTTTATTTTTGTGTGCGGTGTTAGAAAGTGATCTAGTTTCATTCTTTTACAAGTGGTTGACCAGTTTTCCCAGCACCACTTGTTAAAGAGATTGTCTTTACTCCATTGTATATTCTTGCCTCCTTTGTCAAAGATAAGGTGTCCATATGTGTGTGGATTTATCTCTGGGCTCTCTATTTACTACCATGTGCCTAATATTTAAAATTAACTGATCTGAAAGGCAAATCATCATTAATAGGAAAGTGAGTGATAATGAAATTTGGAATACCATGTGATGATGATGGTGATAATGATAAGAAAGAAAGAAAGAAAGAAAATGAAGTCACTCAGTCATGTCTCACTCTTTGTGACTCCATGGACTATAACCTACCAGGCTTCTCTGTCCATGGGATTTTCCAGGCAAGAGTACTGGAGTGGGTTGCCATTTCCTTCTCCAGGTGATAATCATAGTAGTAGTCAAAATAGCAACTTCCATTTGTTGAGCACCTGTGTACCAGGCAAACTACTAAATTCCTCTCTTCAAACCACCTACTGAAGGAAGAGCTCAAAGAGCTCAGAGACAGGTTGGTTTTGATCTAAAACATGTCCTGTTAACTACCATCCTATATACCACTCTATATCACTTTTAAAATATTAATAGTAATTATGAAAGACAGTATAACAACTTGGAAATACCTAGAATATTAAGTAATAAAAGCATAAAAAATTATTTCAAACACATTAAAATTATGTTTTCAGAGGACTTCTGGCATCATGGAAGCCTGAGTTGGCACAGTAAAAACTTCTTCCACTAAATCGCATAGAAACTTTGACTAAAATGATTAAAATATATAAAAAACAATAAATGTGAACATTCAATTCACCAATTAAGACACTGTAACTTTCAGAATGCAATTTCAAAAATCCAGCAATATACTGCTTCCAAGAGAGAAACCTAAATATAATGGCACAGACACATTAAAAACAGATAGTGCGTGGGGAAAATGACATACCAGGGAATTTTTTTAAAATATTTTTATTTATTTATTCATTTGGTTTTTCTGGGTCTTGGTTGTGGCATGTGGAATCTTTGATCTTCATTGTAGCAATTGAAATCTTTAATGCAGCTTTTGAGATCTTTTAGTTATAGCGTGCAAACTCTTGTTTGCAACACGTGGACTCTAATTCCCTGAACAGGGATTGAACCCAAACCTCCTGCATTGGGAGCATGAAGTAACTACTGGACCACCAGAGAAGACCCCAGGAAAATGTTAGCCAAAAGAGAGTTGGTATCACTATATTTTTTGAAGTATAGTTAATTTACCGGTGTCACTATGTTAATATCAGACCAAACAGTAAAATTAATAATACTAGGGATAAAAGAGGAGATTGAAAAATCTGGCTTAAAACGCAACATTCAAAAAACTAAGATCGTGGCATCCAGTCCCATCACTTCATGGCAAATATATGGGAAAAAGTGGAAACAGTAGCAGATTTTATTTTCTTGGGCTTTAGATTTTATTTTTCTTGGGCGGATGGTGACTGCAGCCAGGAAATTAAAAGACACTTGCTCCTTGATAGAAAAGCTATGGCAAATCTAGACAGTGTAATAAAAAAGCAGACATCACTTTGCTGACAAAAGTCCATCTAGTCAAAGCTATGGTTTTTCCAGTAGTTGTGTATGGATGTGAGAGTTGGATCATAAAGAAGGCTGAGCGCCAAAGAACTGATTCTTTCAAATTGTAGTGTTGGAGAGAAGACTCTTGAGAGTCCCAGACTGCAAGGAGATCAAACCAGTCAATCCTAAAGGAAATCAACTCTGAATATTCATTGGAAGGACTAATGCTGAAAATGAAGTTCCAATACTTTGGCTGCCTAATGCAAAGAGCCAACTCATTGGAAAATAGTGCTCATGCTGGGAAAAATTGAAGGCAGGAGGAAAAGAGGGTGACAGGATGAGATGGTCGAATGGTATCACTGACTTAATGGACATGAGTTTGAGCAAACTCCGGGAGATAGTGAAGGACAGGGAAGCATGGGGTGCTAGCCTATGGGGTTGCAAACAGTTGGACACAACTTAGTGACTGAACAACAATAGCAGGGGTAAAATAATTACTTAAAAACAAAATAACATGCGTAAACACAGAGTGAAAGAAATATGCAAAATTGAAAATTGCCTTTGAGCTGGCAAATACTGATTACATATTTTCTAATATTAATGTTTGAATTGAAGTAGTATTATAAAATTATTTGAACAAAAGTTTCTCTAAAATATATTTGTTGGGTGGATGAGCAAATACATGAATATACGAATGAAAAACATACCTTAATGCATAAAGGTACCAGAAGACTGTGTTAGAAATTAGAGTTTCTCCTATGTTATTTAAACTTCCATGCATGCACTCATGACATCTGGCTTTATGTTGTAACATTTTAAATTTAGAGTCACAAGTCTACATAGAACTTTGCTGTTAAATTAAAAGAAAAAACAGTTTGAGGAAATAAAAATATTTAAACCACATATTTTCTGGAATTCTTAGATCACCTTTTAAAAATTGAAGCAGTTCATATTGAGAAGTTGTCATATTTAGCGCTGAGAAATATTGAACAAAATTATTTCCATCTCCATTTAGCACCTCACAATACTGAGATCAGGTTTTGTTTATCCACATTGGCAAGTCCTAAGCTGGAAACAAAAATGTATTAGTCAAATCTCTTCCATTTGTCTCCACTACTGGTATTTATAGAAGGGATTATGAATGATATGAACATACCAGTTATCTGGGCTGACATATATTTCAAAGAGCAATGCCCTAAACTATTATGCGAAAGATAAACAGAAGAAATGCTTCTAATTAAAAATGTACACTGTAGTTGCAAGGAGTTGGTCCCTTAATCAACCCCTGGTTTTAACTTAAGCAAATATATTGAAAATATGGCTGTAAAGCTAAGCTACATAAGCCTTTCTTCTAAATCTGCCTTCAGGCATTAATGCTCAGATTTGAGATGGCATCCTTATTTGCTAAGTGCAAAGATGGTTACAAAAGAGCTTTTCTCACTTTGAGGATAAAAGCTAACGTATTCTTTAATTTTGGTTACTGCCTGGCTCCTCTCAGCACCATAATAGTTATTTGGCTCAAAACCAAAAAGTAGCAATGCAGTGCTTACATGTCTATGGATCAAAATTAGATGAAAAATTGCTGTTTCTCATCTCCAAAGCTATTTGCTGCACATTTTATAACCCTCAAGATGCCTTTTGTAATATATGATAACAGAGCCAACTGCAGCATCTGCCTGGAAAGAGATTACTTTAATTATGGACTCAATGTCCTATTTTCTGCAAGTGATCCCCAGAGACAGGCTTCCTGCCGGAGGAGAGGTGCAAGGATGCACATTAAAGCTTACATGTCAACCATGAAGAGGTGGATAAAGTGAGACAAGGACACCCATAAACTGCCTTCATTTTCCTAGTCTGTAATGTGATGGAAGAGTCTATAGTGATAGGTTTTTAATTATTCCAGCATCTGTTCTTATGGACTTCTGATGGTAAGGGCAAGACAAGCTTATAAAAGAGCAAAACCTTTGACAACTCTGTACAGGAAACACTATATTTAAAAGGTTAGATAAAACATCATCTTCTTTAAACTTTCTTCTTCCAAATTGAAAAATATAGGTGCTTTATTAGTAACATGTTATAATATTATTAGAAAGTGAAGCTGAGTGGTTTTCTTGTCAATCTCTTTCTTGATAACACATCAAGTGCCTCATTATTAAGAATTCATTTGCCATTAAGTATAGTAGAACTGCTAATAATGAATTTTATTTAGGATCAATGTGTATATCTTATGTATTTCTATGGAAGTTCTTTATAATTTACCACTGATTTAACATTATGAATGGAAACTTAAAGCAAATTGTTACCTTGTTTGTATTAATATTAATTGCAGAATTAGACTCCTTGATGGATAGCTTTTCAGAGAATGAGAGTGTGGTTTTTCTTCTTAAAAGCATAGCACATACTCAATAGGATATTTGGGATTCCATCTGATTTCTCAAAAACTATAAGCATATTTTGAATTTTCTTAAAGATGGGGGATTATGGAAGAGTAACCATGGGAATTAATTTCAAACTTCAAAAGGAATTTAAGGGATTTGGCATGGAATAATTTTGGGTAGGAGAGGAAAAATGGAACAGAAAAATGTACCTACAGTCATATTAGGTGAAAACATCAAATCTTTTAATATTACACCAGCCATGACATTCATTATTTTTTGGTGTTAAAGTTAAATGCTATTAATATTTTATACTTTGATAAAGAAATCTAAGTAAGTTTATCTTAGGGCATTTTAAATGGTAACATTTAACTCTAAAAAATTTAAAATAAAATATTTGATATTTTCAGACTTTCTGGTTGCTAATAACTGCCACAGTGGATAAATTTTTTAAAATATGTTGAAATGGGTAGTTTTACAAGTTTTTTATATTATATATCTTGTAAATGAACAATTGAATATATATTATCTATATATCATCAGAATTTATAAATAGGATAGATTTGGTGTCCATTTCTGTTTAAAGATCTTGGATATAAGGAATTAAAGTAATATGTATGGATTTATTGGAAAATAGAAACCTGTTAGAAGAAACTGAGAGTATAAATAACTGTACTAAATCATCAATGCAAAGAAAGTAATTCCTGATAATAAGTTTTTATATTTTACCATTGAAACATAGGTTTTTAAAATTTTATAAAGTGGTTCTATGTGTGTTGTGCAATCAGAATTCCCATACAAATAAATAGCAAGGGGAGATTTCTAAATGGATCACTTGGAGCATGAGATGACCTCTTCTAAGATCAAAGAGAATCAGAATTTCTCTTGAGAAGTATTTATTTTGTAATTTCAGTGCCATATTGCACTTTGGTGACCGCAAATAAGACTTAGAATAATATATTTATCATTTAATCCAAGTGTTATATTTGGAATATATGTTTTTTTTCCCCTGCCAATTGTTTGTTTTCAGACATTACTCTTTGTAAAAATGTCATGTTAATTGTTTTTGGCTTTCAGTATTTTATGTTTGAGTCGGGATGTAAATTCCTTAATTTTGACTTATAATTTAAAAGAATGATGGTAAAGAAATACATGCTGCAGACAGGCTTTGTTTTTAACATTTAAACTTGACAGTAAAAACTACTTCTTTTAAAATGTTTTAAGATAATTTCATTTTATGACTGTGAAAGCAATATTTATATAGTGAAGAAAACATTTAAAACTACAGCTAGGTGAATACCTATGCATGTGCACACATATACATGCCCCTTGGCACTTGTTCCCCTGTGTACGTGTGCATGCATGTGTGTGTACACAGACACACACACCCACACGCGTGCGTGTGTGCATATTCCCGTTACCTCATGAATAAGAATACTAGGTATCTTAAGCCTTATTTTTCTAGATATATATATGTGTTCAGTTTTATTTATTTATTTTTCAATAAAACTGGCTTTCTACCATACATTCTGTTTTCTAATCTAGCTTTGTTTTAAGCCTAATGTAACATTATAAATGTTTTCCTAATAAACCTCCATCTACAACATCATCAGGATAGTATTATATTATATGGCTGTGCTATATTTAATTAATTCCTTATTTATGGACATTTTGCATATTTCCAATGTTTACTATTGTAACAGCTTTATGATGAACAATCTTATAGCTAATGCTTTTTACACACTCCTAATTATGAAAGCGTATTATTTTCATGTTAAATTATCAAGTCAACCTGATTAAAATGAAAAGCTAAGCCATGAAGTCAACCCAGTTAAAGTAAAATCATATTATGATCTTTGTACAAAGGCCAGCATCACAAAGACAGTAGCTAACTTTTCATTTTTTAACACTAATGGTTCTATTTGATAGGTACGATAGATTAAGGTAAGTGTCAGTTTCCTTATCATTGTTCTAACTACCTAGTCATCACTTTAATTAAGAAAACATTGTTTCTCACCTTGCATTATTTTCGGTTCCATTGTTAAGTTTCAATAAATGCCTTTTAAACATCTGTTTTATAAGGCAAACTAATTCAGTTGAAATTCTGTCCCTTTTCTAAAGCTCACTGGAATGCATAGCCTTGCAACTAACTTATCACTAGTAAGTGAGCCTATTAGTCTAATGCTTATATATTTTTAAGTATCTTTGTTATTCAGCTGTATAATTTTGTGTGTGTGTGTGAGGAAAACATAAGGAATGTAAATTTCATTAGTAAATGAGAGTGGCTTTATTATATAAATATTTACCTACTAAATTCTTAATTATTTAATGTTTATAGGCCACCCACTCCAGTGTTCTTGCCTGGAGAATCCCAGGGATGGGGGAGCCTGGAGACTCCCAGGGACAGGGGAGCCTGGTGGGCTGCCTTCTTGGGGTCACACAGAGTCGGACACGACTCAATGCACTGATATATAATCATCTAGAAGTGAGAGTTCACAGTGAAATATTCAAGTTTATGTGTACACTAGATTCTTCCAGGAAATGAAATGCTGACTTCATGTGTATAAATTGTAGAATGATAACTGTAAACATGAGTAAGCAGAAGAGTGACAAAATTGGTATCAATATGTAGACAAATAAAGATCTGTAAGAGGAAATAAAATTTTAATTGTTCTTACAAAATTAGGATCTATAAGTTATCAGTTTTATACCAAGAGGTAGACCGTGGAATCAATTGTGGACTCAGTCTCCCAACTGGCCATATGGCTTCCATGACCCTCCAAATTCCAGGAAGCCTCTCAAGGGGCAGTGGAAAGAGAAGAATCACAGATAGCAGTTGCTGAAGAGTGGTTACATGTCAGATAAAATTGTATTTTTATGGGGTCTAAATTATATCAGTCCTGATGGAAAGGCCTTGGAAAGTGTGTTTGTGTTTCCAGAAGAAGAAGTCTCTGGGAAACTAAGTCAACTTTTTTATGCGGTAATTTTCTATATCTGATCTTTTTGTATTTATGTAAAATGAAAGATGGTTTAAATTTTTTTTAACATAATGACACCTGTCTTAAGAGCTATAGCCTCCTTTTCTAATTCTACACTGAGAAAATAAAGGTAAAATTCTAGAGCATACTGAAGAACCTTTTAAAATAGTTCCCTAAAATAGTTCATTAAGTGTTTAGGAAAGTTATGACCAACCTAGAAAGCATATTCAAAAGCAGAGACATTACTTTGCCAACAAAGGTCCATCTAGTCAAGGCTATGGTTTTTCCAGTGGTCATGTATGGATGTGAGAGTTGGACTGTGAAGAAAGCTGAGCGCTGAAGAATTGATGCTTTTGAACTGTGGTGTTGGAGAAGACTCTTGGGAGTCTCTTGGACTGCAAGGAGATCCAACCAGTCCATTCTAAAGGAGATCAGTCCTGGGTGTTCTTTGGAAGATATGACACTAAAGCTGAAACTCCCTTTGGCCACCTCATGCAAAGAGTTGACTCATTGGAAAAGACTCTGATGCTGGGAGGGATTGGGAGCAGGAGGAGAAGGGGACGACAGAGGATGAGATGGCTGGATGGCATCACCAACTTGATGGACGTGAGTCTGAGTGAACTCTGGGAGTTGGTGATAGACAGGGAGGCCTGGCATGCTGCAATTCATGGGGTCGCAAAGAGTCGGACATGACTGAGCGACTGAACTGAACTGAACTGAAGTGTTTTTAATGAAAGATTTTATCAGAGAATTTAAATATCAAATACTTTTGAAATACATTTTTGTTGTTTCAGATCCATTTACCCAAAACTTTTCAGTACAGCAGTGTTGGGAATGAGCATGGCCTTATGTAATTAGTATCTAAAATATTTTGCTGTTTTCTCATGAAAGTTTTCAAAATAACGTACTTCAGTGTGCCAGTTTTTAAGTCTTTGAGTTTAAAATATAACTTAAAGAGTGACTCCTAAAGCTGTTATTATTGTGGCACTTTTGTTGCACCTCTGCCAGTTCACAAGAATGACTTGCCAGCACCCATAGTGCTAATCCACCAGTGAAAGTTTTGTTTTTAAGTATGAAATTGTCACAATATCCAATAACAGTAGTTGACCAAGAAGTATTAATTCCTGGAAAGTCAAATGGTTAAATTAATGAAATTGTAGTAAATATAGTAATGATACTCACTTCTGTTCAGTTGCTCAGTCGTGTCCAACTCTTTGCAACCCCATGGATTGCAGCAAGCCAGGCTTCCCAACTCCCGGAGCTTGCTTAGACTCATGTCATTGAGTTGGTGATGCCACCCAACCATCTCATCCTCTGTCATTCCCTTCTCTTCCCTTCAATCTTACCCAGCATCAGAGTCTTTTTCAGTGAGTCGGTTCTTCACATCAGGTGGCCAAAGTGTTGGAACTTCAGCTTCAGCATCAGTCCTTCCAATGAATATTCAGGACTGATATCCTTTAGAATTGACTGGTTTGATCTCCTTGCAGTCCAAGGGACTCTCTAGAGTCTTCTCCAGCACCACAGTTCAAAAGCACCAATTCTTCAGAGCTCAGCTTTCTTTATGGTCCAGCTCTCACATCCATCCATGACTAATGGAAAACCATAGCTTTGACTAGACAGGCCTGTGTTGGCAAAGTATTGTCTCTGCTTTTTAATATGATATCTAGGTTGGTCATAACTTTCCTTCAAAGGAGTAAGCATCTTTTAATTTCATGGCTGCAATCACCATCTGCAGTGATTCTGGAGCCCAAGAAAATAAAGTCTGTCACTATTTCCATTGTTTCCCTATCTATTTGCTATGAAGTGATGGGACCAGATGCCATAATCTTAGTTTTCTGAATGTTGAGTTTTAAGCCAGCTTTTTCTTTCATAGATATTTACTTTTCACTTGCTTCATCAAGTTAAATTCATGACTTGACTTTAAGTCTGAGTAAAACTGCATTTTAAAGACATCCACACAGTTGCCTGTCTTAGTAACTTAAAAACATATGCAAAGATTTAATCTTTTTTTTCCAGTTTATATTGTATTTATTTATTTATTTTTTAAATTTTAAAATCTTTAATTCTTACATGCGTTCCCAAACATGAACCCCCCTCCCACCTCCCTCCCCACAACATCTCTCTGGGTCATCCCCATGCACCAGCCCCAAGCATGCTGCACCCTGCGTCAGACATAGACTGGCGATTCAATTCTTACATGATAGTATACATGTTAGAATGCCATTCTCCCAAATCATCCCACCCTCTCCCTCTCCCTCTGAGTCCAGAAGATCTTGTTTTGCGCTGGAAAGAGTAAAACTTTTATATGTCATCATGAAGTGTGTAAAACTTTGTGATGTCAGATATTAACCAAAATATGATTGTATGGCTGAAAGTTGAATTTTTTGAGTATTTGAAAATGGAAAAAAAATGGATTTCATAGCAAAATCAACTCAGAAATAGCTGTATGGTAGTAGTATTTGTCTGCATTACTGCAAATTCAGTTACTTCCATGAATAAGTCTTTTCAGTATATAAAGTTACTTGAGTCACAGTTGGGCAACTAACAGGTGACAATGAAAAATCATACAGCAAAGATTCCAACATACATTTTTATTATCTCAAAGATTGCTTATGTTTCTCTCTCCACTTTCCTCCATCTCTAATTGCCTTTGCTACTGGCCATTCCTCTGGATAACTAAAGATGTATAAGTTAACTTGGATAATGCTATCTTTTCAGAAACATTGCCAAGAAGGTGTATTATTGATAAGAAGAGAGTTTTCCTAGCATGGAAAAACTTTAAGTTCTAAAAGTAGCTAGAACAAACTAAACTCCTATTTTAAAGATAAGGAAACTGAGGCCCAGGAAGGTTGATTCAACATCACAGAGCTGGGTGATGACATAGTAGAACCCAAGGCTTCTGTTTCCTTCCTTCTTCATCATACCGTGCCGATCCTTCTGGGTCCTCTGGGCCCTCAGAGGGCACTGCAGGCATACTCCACCTGTCTGCTCCCCATCTTTCTTCTAGTTATTAATGCAGCAAAGACAGGGAGAAGCATTACACCTAAACCCAGTACTGATCCCTAACTGCTGATGAAAATGGGAACAGTTTATTTGGATTTATTAATCTATTAGACTGTGACTTTATATTCTAGATTTTCTGAGACAGGCTTGATTTCAGTATTATTTCTAATAAGGTCATTTGTTTAATATATAGCACTAATTCATATATATATATATATAATTATGAGTTTCCTATATAAACTCATAAAAATATAGGATTTAATCTTCATTTGTTAACAGTCCATCAGAATAAACTTCCAAATTAGGAAAAAAAATCTGTCAGATTATCCATTCTTATTTTTATTTAAGAACATGTGATTCCCTAGGTATCTCTCTGTGTGCCATCTACTATGCTAGGCTCTTTGCCTCATTCTTCTTGATTAATCTCATAGCACTTTTATGAAATAAGCTGTATTATTATCCCCATTTTACAGATGAGGAATTAGAGGCTTGGGGTACTTAATAGCATTCTCATTACACAGCTAGTTTATATAGCTAGTAAGAGGCAGGATTGCAACTCAGGTTTAGCTGGGGCTAATATGAGCCCTTAATTGATGCTTCTCCAATGACTACACAATATGTAAATGTAGAACAAGTAAACAAGAAAAGAAGAAAAAGGCTTACTATAAAATATTATAGTCTGGAGTCTACTTATGTGGTAATGGTTAATAAACTGATTAAGAAGTATTGAGTGATTAGGAAAACCACTATTTCGAGAAAAGGGGGAAAAGAAAATTTTAAATAAAAGAAAAAGACATGGTCTTCTGATTCATTGAAGGAGTCAAAACTGGCATGTTATAAAGGAAAAATACAGGAAAAAAGATGAGAAAAATACAGGGAAAGGAGATCTTTAAGTCTTCCTTCTTTCCTTAGAGACCTTCTTACTGATATATTACTTGTATTCCATGTGTAAGATTTTATTACTATGCTCATGGCATCACCTTCAATTTTCTGGACTCATCTGGAGATTTTACTTATATGGAAAATCCAATTTTCCAACCATATTTAAATAATGAAGCATTTTGTATACATTTTGCATACATGCATGTGTCCTAAGTTGCTTCAGTCGCGTCTGACTCTGTGTGACCCTATAGACTGTAGTTTGCCAGGCTCCTTTGTCCAGGGGATTCTTCAGGCAAGAATACTGAAGTGAGTTTCTATGCCCTCCTCCAGGGGATATTGCAAGCCCAGGTTTCCTGCATTGACAGGTGGGTTCTTTACCACTAGCACCACCTGGGAAGCACATACAAGTATGGCTTTTAAAAATACTATGTATCTTCGCTTTAAAAAAGTAAAGATAATCAGATTGACATGTTAAGTTCTCATGTCATTGACTTCTTTGTCTCAGTTTTCTTATCTGGAGACAAAGTTACTTCTATTTAGCATTTACCTAATTCATTTAGGGAAAATCATGAAGAATTGCTTCAGTATATGCCTCCTTGATACTCCTAGGTGTCAATAATCATAAAGACATAAAGCATTGTCTGTTGGCTATTATCTTTTCTCAGTTCCTGTGCAGTTTTACTTCAAATTGACAAGGATGTGGATGTTATCACATAACAGTAAACAAAACAACTGGTCAGAGGATCATAGAGGATAATTAGCCATGTGTATAGCAAGAGAACAGGTTTCCAATGACCTTCCAGGGGGACTAATGTCACATCTATATTAACATCCTCATTATTGACCTGAAACAAGAGAAAACAGCAAGTTAATTAAATTCTTAGATGATGCTAAATGATTAAGTGCTTGTTACTAAATTCCAGTGAGAAGACAAAATTCAAAAGGTCCCTAGAGAATGTTAGAAGATAGTCTAGAAATAACAGTGATAAAATTGAACCTTAAAAATGCAAGCAGATGTATCTAGAGAGGAAGTCATTTTAAACACTAACATTAGATAAGTTTGAATTAGAATGCAGTGGTGATAAAAGAAGCCTTAAGGTGATGTTAAACCAAACATTAAACATAAGCTTGAAATGTAATATAGTTAAAATGCTACTATATCTAGGACCGTTGTATTCAGATTCTGTATAATGGCATCAGATTAACACTCTTTGCTGATGAGACCTCATTTAGAGTTCCTTGGTTACAGATGACAAAGCAGTAAGAAAAAGGAAAGATTAGTCTTTATTATATGTATGCACATATACTACAGCCCAGGAAAATCCAGTGCTAGCCACCTACAAAATGCAAAAAAAAAAAAGAAATAGTGCATGAGATTTTCATTTTTAAGATCTACCACTTTTGATTAGGTTGCTGTTCCAACTCTTCACATTAAATTGTATACTAGTTGTCTGGGAAGAATAAATCTGGAAATGAATTTGTTTGAAACATTCTTTAGCAACCAAGTGGCAGAGGCAGGAGTCTGAGTAGAGGAGGCAGGACAGATAAATGTATGGCACTGGAGAATCTGTATGAAGGTTGGAAGGGCTAGGTGGGACCAGATGGTGTCCCCTTGGGCAGCTAGAGGACTTGTTTCTGAGGACCTGTGGGGAGAGTGGCTGGGGGCGAGGGTTCCTCATGAGGTAGAAACTGGTGAGGGGTGAAGAGGTTAGTGAAACTCACTTGAACTCCGTGTTTTCTGATGCACCTAAGAAGGCAAAATGGCTAATTGTTATCTATTTTCTACTGGTCCTGTAGAGGCAACAAGGCAAACCATTTGAATAACTAGCCTCATTGTCACCAGCTTATTCCTCACAGAAATGCTGTTAGCTCATTCAAGTGTTTTATGGCAGAATCATTATATCACTCACTGGATAGACTCATAATTTGGGGCACTAAAAAAAGTTCTATTGGATTTTAATACGTGAAGTGTGTTTTTCCCTCTGATGAAAAAAGTTTTAGGGTTGATTTTTTTTTTTTAATTGTGTTATGTCTGCCAAGGGAAATTCACACTGAATTAATTCTGCTCAATGAATTTTTGCTCTTATAAAAAATTGTTTTAATGCCAAACATTGCCTGTTCCGAATATTGTACCAGAGGCATTTATTTACAACCTGGTACATATGTAGTTTGAGCTTCTTAGCATAACTTACAGTGAATTAATGACTTGTTATTTATTGCTCAGGCACTCTTTGGGAGTGATTTATAGGGCTGTGCTGTGCACTGGCGGTTACTTTTCAGTGTCTGTGCTGGCTGTCTCATCAATATCATTAAATGAATTCACAGTGACACAGCTCTGCTACTGTAGTTTTTGATATGAGGGATAACTGAACATAAATCAGGACTTATGTTTAATTCATAAGATGTACCAATCTCTCATGTAGGCGTGAGTTAGGTTAGAGGATGTCACAGATGTATTTCACAGTACCTCTTGTGATTAAACCCAAGCTTTTCTGTATGGCTGTATGCACTAGGTAAAAATAATAAGTTGCTATACACTATGCCATTTTTCAGGTAAATGCAATTTATTTTTATTTAGGTATGATTGGTTTCTATTGTTGTCCCACCAGTGGGATATATTTTTGAAAGTAATACTGAGAGAGCTATAATGAAAAAACAGTTGCTTCAAGTTTGTAATTCTTATATATTCTTTAAGTAGTCCAATATTAATTAATAACTACAATTTATTTTTTGATCTTATGTTGCAAAATGTTTTTAAAAAATAGAATAACTGAACATTCATGCCATGTCAAAATATTTTTTATTTTAAGCCTTAAGATTTCTTTTCAGTAATAACTTTAAAAATAACTATGAGAAAATAAGCCTGTTTATCTTTCCTTATTAGTCCAGCCCAAGAAAAGGAAAATATTACATGTTAATATGCTGTAAGGAAAGTCAGTCCCCTTCTTGTTTGAAAGCAAACAACTATAAAGAATATAGAAATCAAGATATGTCAGTTGTTTCCTAAAAAAAAAAAAAAAGTGACAAAAATGAACTCTCCTAGTGTCGGGAGAGTTTTCCTGGCGTTGTTATCCTTGCTGCAGTGCCCGATATTTATTCTTTGAACCAAATACTCTGAATGCGCTGTAATCCATGCAGAAGACATGATTTTTTTCTCCTGGAGAGAAGGGTAATCTGACTCCAGCCGTGCTGCTACCAGGGCGCTGGGGTAATGGTGAGATTGCCAGGCTGTCAAGCCTCGTCACTGGCCTGCTGTGGAGCCCTGTGATCAGCTCTGCAGACTGTCACAAAGAAAGAATGTGATATGTTCCTGCCAAAGAAAATAATTCCAACATATGCAAGAAACTGACACAAATGTCTTCTCCTCCTTCCTCTGGTTACAGTTGATTAGACCTAGCTTGAGGTCGTGATGATTTTAAGACCTACTTATTTGGGCCTTGCTCTGAAAAGATGGATGAGCTATTGCTTTCAAGGCCCAACTGACAAAAGGATGAGAGGAAATGACATTACTTAGTAGTGTAATAAGTAATTGATTTCATAATGCTTAGGGCAAAGGGCAGAGTAAATGCACGCAGGAGAGCAGAGGGGGCCCAGGGCATGTCAGCAGAGGGCAAAGAAAGCAACACTGGAGAACTGAGGAATAGGTGTTTTGGAGGGGAAAATTACTAAAATTACTAAAGAAAAGGAACTGGTAACAGCAGGATAATCAAAGTAGTTCCTTCTGGTATGAACTGTGAGATAAAGAATTTATTAAAAAGTAGTATATTTCTGGAAACAGTATCAATCAGAAAATATATGATTCCTGGAATTTGTATCATTTAGGAGTAGGTTCTACTTCTGCTCATAAGAGAAAATCTGACTTGTAGTGGCTTTAAAAAAATGCAAGTAGGACATATATTAAGTTAACCTCAAGAATGCATTCCAATATACATTAGGTGCAAATATTATTTGGTTCTGCTTTTACAAGATGGACTTCCCAGGTGGCACAAGTGGTAAAGAACCAGTCTGCCAGTGCAGGAGATGTAAAAGATGTAGGTTCGATCCTTGGGTTGGGAAGATTCCCCTGGAGAAGGGCATGGCAACCCACTCTAGTATTCTTGCCTGGAGAATCCCATGGACAGAGGAGCCTGGCAGGCTACAGTCCACAGGGTCGCACAGAGTCGGACATGACTGAAGCAAATTAGCACATACAAGGTACCTAGAATAGTCAAATTCATAGAGTCATAAAGTGCATTGGTAGATGCCAGGAGCCAAGGGTGGGGTAGTGGGGTGGGGGGCATAGGGACCTAATGTTTAAAGGGGATAGAGTTTCAGTTTAGGACGGTGAAAAATTGGGGAGCTGGATAATGGTGAGAGTTACACAGCAGTATGAATGTGCTTAGTGCCACTGAACAGTATAGTTAAATATGGTTAAAGTAGTCTGTTTTATATTATGTGACTTTTACCTCAATAGAAAAAAAAACGTTAAAAAAATACAAGTCTGTTTTTGCTTACTGATGAAAGCGTTCATGTCACATATTCTACTATGTGTCTGTGTGTGTGCACATGTGTGTGCACGTGTGTGCATGTTTCTGCTGTCCATGTTTCCGTTTTTTAGCTGATTCTTTCACGATTTTCTTCTATATCTCTACATAACATGCTTATTTTGCCAGTGCTTCGTTTTCCAGTTTTAGGTATTATCTCTTGATTTTCTACAATGGGAGACTGAATGTTATTTTGTGATTTTGGTTGGATCAATATAAATGGTCTATAATATTGATTATGTAAATACCATTCAGAACTGAGTCATATATTGTACTGTAATTTCCTTCCCTGCTCCAGTTTTTTATTTCCCCAGAATTAATAATTTCCTTGTTTTTTATTTGCTTCCTTTTTAAGTATTTCTGTCTCTGCTAGTTCTCTCAACACATTTGAACCTATTAGGTTTTCCATCCATTTAAACTTCCCAAGACTCTTTCCTGTAGCTCCTGGCCTGTTCTAATCTGGACTGGCCACTCTCTGGGAGGGCTGCACCGCTGGTACCCTGGGATCTCCTCATTATCTCGCTCACTTTGCTTCTCTAGTTTTCTTCATTTTATTATTCCTCTTTCTTGATATATTCCCTGCAGCCTCTTCAGCTTCTGTCATTGTTATTGATTTGTTATTTGAAAGATAGCGTCCTCCAGTAAATTCTTGAGTAGGAAAAAGGTTTTGAGACTTTGTAGGTCTGAGAATGTCTTAATTCTACCTCTTGATTGATAGGTTGATTGTGTATAGAATTCTCCAGTGGAAATGTTTCCCTCAGGACTGGAAGGGGATTCTTCAGTACCTTCTAGCCCTCAGTATAGCTTGAGAAGACCAAGGCCATTCTGATTCTTCATCCTTTCTAAGAAAAGTTTTGTTCTTTACAAAGTTAGGATTTGTGGGATTTCATGATGCTGTAGACTATTATGGCTTTGTTTTTATTCATTCTACTAGAAACTCAGTGGGCTCTTCTATATGCAAATAGTTGCTCTTCAGGACTAGGAAATTCTATTGAATTATGTTACTGAGGATCTGTCCTATTCCTATTCCCATTTTCTCTACTCTTTTTCTGGTATGCCTCTATCATTATGTTTGACATTTTGTATAGATCCTTTTGTTTTCTTTACTTTTTGCTTTTCTTTCTACCTAGTTGTCTTTTTGCTCTACCTTCCGAGTGACTATGCCAATGCCTTTGACTGTGTGGATCACAATAAACTGTGGAAAATTCTGAAAGAAATGGGAATACTAGACCACCTGACCTGCCTCTTGAGAAACGTATATGCAGGTCAGGAAGCAACAGTTAGAACTGGACATGGAACAACAGACTGGTTCCAAATAGGAAAAGGAGTACGTCAAGGCTATATATTGTCACCCTGCTTATTTAACTAATAGGCAGAGTACATCATGAGAAACACTAGGCTGGAAGAAGCACAAGCTGGAATCAAGATTGCCAGGAGAAATATCAATCACCTCAGATATACAGATGACACCACCCTTATGGCAGAAAGTGAAGAGGAGCTAAAGAGCCTCTTGATGAAAGTGAAAGAGGAGAGTGAAAAAGTTGGCTTAAAGCTCAACATTCAGAAAATGAAGATCATGGCATCTGGTCCCATCACTTCATGGGAAGTAGATGGGGAAACAGTGGAAACAGTGTCAGACTTTATTTATTTATTTATTTTTTTGGCTCCAAAATCACTGCAGATGGTGACTGCAGTCATGAAATTAAAAGATACTTACTCCTTGGAAGGAAAGTTATGACCAACCTAGATAGCATATTCAAAAGCAGAGACATTACTTTGCCAACAAAGATCCGTTTAGTCAAGGCTATGGTTTTACCAGTAGTCATGGATGGATGTAAGAGTTGGGCTGTGAAGAAAGCTGAGTGCCGAAGAATTGATGCTTTTGAACTGTGGTGTTGGAGAAGACTCTTGAGAGTCCCTTGGACTGCAAGGAGATCCAATCAGTCCATTCTGAAGGAGATCAGCCCTGGGATTTCTTTGGAAGGAATGATGCTAAAGCTGAAACTCCAGTACTTTGGCCACCTCATGCGAAGAGTTGACTCACTGGAAAAGACTGATGCTGGGAGGGATTGGGAGCAGGAGGAGAAGGGGACAACAGAGGATGAGATGGCTGGATGGCATCGTCGACTCAATGGACATGAGTTTGAATATACTCTGGGAGTTGGTGATGGACAGGGAGGCCTGGCATGCTGCGATTCATAGGGTTGCAAAGAGTTGGACACAACCTAGCGACTGAACTGAACTGAGTGATTTCCTCAGCTATATCTTCGAAATCCTTTATTGGTCTTTCAGCTCTGCTATAATATTTCAAATTTCTAGTATGTTTCCCTTTTGAGTATTTATTTTTATAGAAATATTTTAGCTTCACCATTTTTAAAATTTGTATCCTGTGTAATCTCTATTTTTAAATTTTTTCCTGTTGGTTTGTTTCAGTCCCTCTTTCATTATAAAGAATTTCCTCAAAAGTCCATTGATATTTAGTGATAAGGCCCTACAAAATCATTAGGAAATTCTGTTGGAGAAGTGAGGAGGTATAGAGATAGTGAAGAGAAAGTTTGGCCTTTCTTTCAAAAGTAGTTGTCCTCACTGTGGGTTGGTCTGGCTTGGCTGATTGCTTGAGGATCTCAGATTTAGTATCTTTAGATTTTTCCTTTGGGCAAGACAGAGTTTCCAGAAGAGATGTTCCAATCACCTGAGGAGGTGTATACATCTAGTTTCCAGTCTTCTATGAGCCAATAAAGGAGTCTGGGGATCTCACTTAGTATGTAAACTTTTATTTATTTCTATTTGCTTTGTGGTGGTCTGCCTTCAAATGTGCTTGGAGTTTCTGGAGAATAAACCTCCAGTCTTGCAGGTGTGATGAGGGCCTGTCACTGAGCTACCTTGAACTGAGGAGAGGAGCTCTTAAAGGAAGCTTCTTAAACAGACTTTAACAAAGGGTCTCTAACATCAGAGGGAATCTGGTGATACTAATTTCTTTCAGCCTACCCATTGCTGGCTTCAGATTTAGTGTTTTGGTGTGTTATAGGTTAGTTGCAGCTCATTCATCTGCTTTCCAGTATCTCAAATTTTGATGTTTTTGTCACCTCTCCTGTCTTCTTGGCTCTTTGGGATTTTGCCTTTTTCAGAAATCTTTTACTGTACTTTAGGGAGGTTTCAGGAAGGAGTAGATGTTAATGTTAGCATTCAATTCACCATCCTTAAAATCTGACTTCTCAGTTACCAATTATAACTAAATCTGGATGTCACCTCAGTCTCCCCATTCAGGTTAAAAGTCCTTCTTTTGAGCTGCCATTACACTTACTCCATTGTCATTTCATGTGTCTCTCTCCATTAAT
This sequence comes from Capra hircus, assembly GCF_001704415.2. Taxonomy (NCBI): domain Eukaryota; kingdom Metazoa; phylum Chordata; class Mammalia; order Artiodactyla; family Bovidae; genus Capra; species Capra hircus. The sequence continues at coordinate 75,287,063 of NC_030811.1, forward strand.
CTGTGACGTCATTCACTTGAAAGCTGTGTATTATTTGTCTTTCTCTCTCTAGCATTTGCATGGAACCTGTAACACAGTGGGTGTCAGAAAATACTTGTTAATGAATGAGCATGGATGTTAGGATACTAAGGAAGAGACACTCTTCCCGACTTAACCTATCCTGAAGAGGTTATACTGACTCTTGAAAATTTAGTTGCAGTGGTACTTGATTGTTAAGGCCAAGAAAAAGAGAAATGAATTTTTGTCTTTATTTAAATAAGAGGTAATTTATTTTTCAGATTCTCTTGATGGTTATTCAGTTCACTGTTTATTTTTCTTCTTTGTTTTAGAATGTGAAAGAGGTAGATTATATTTTATGACTGTCTTTTAAAAAGTACTTACAGGGACCTCTGTTCCCTCTTGATACCAGGATAAGTACTTTAACCAGTGGCTTAACTGAGGTCCCCTTTCTCCTTTCTCCAATAATTATACATAGATACACTGGTTATCTAGCATTTATCTCAGACATTAGTGAAATATTTGGTTCTTTGTCTATTTTTCAAATACATTTTGTAGTATTATGACCTTCCATATGAAAAACTAAGCATAATTTTATTTAAATTTCTGTAAGAATACGTACTATATTTTATTTATCAATAAATGGGGCATTTTTTCAGGATGGGTAAAAACTACCTGAAAATATATAACCTTGATTATTCCTTATTCAGCAACTCAAAATCCATGTGTTCTCTTCCACATATTTTCTCTTTTGAGTTAAAAAATATGTATATAAATGATAGTGAGTCAGCATTCATCCCCATGGAATATCTGATAAGGAAAGCCCTTGGTTAAACATTCCATTCTCCCTTCCAGCTCCTCCTTGCTTGTCTAGCATTTTTCTAAACACCTCTATGACCATATCCTCATATCCCTTAAGTACAAATACAACCATTTTGGCTTATTATTCATTTTAAAACTGGATATGTGACCAATTAAAGCGCATTTTGACAAGTTTAAAGAGTCTGTGACCTAGGAAAATGTGAACAATCTGCACACCCCCAAGATTAAGCCACCATCTGACCAGTGGCTACTGTTAATAGAAGAACCCTTAGATTAGACCTAGAGATTATCATATTAAGTGAAGTAAGTCAGACAGAGAAAGAAAGATATCATATGCTATCACTTACATGTGGAATCTTAAAAAAATAGTACAAATAAATTTACAAAACATAAATAAACTCATAGACATAGAAAAGAAATTCATGATTACCAAAGGGTATGTTGGGGTAGATAAATAAGGAGTTTGGGATTGCATATACACACCACTGTATGTAAAATAAATAGCATGGACCTACTGTTTAGCACAGGGAAGTATATTAAATATTTTGCAGTAACCTATAATGGAAAAGAATCTGAAAAAGTGTGTGTGTGTTTGTGTGTGTGTGTGTGTGTGTGTGTGTATCTGGATCACTTTGCTGTACACCTGAAATTAGCACAACATTGTAAATTAACTGTGCTTCAATTTTAATAATATTTAATAAAAATCCAAATTGCTGGAAGTTGGCTGGTGTATTCAGGAGAATTTGCAGGGTGGACCCACTCCTTTCTCTGGCACACACTCTGGTACATTGTTTTAAATACTCAGACCAGAGGAATGGAACGTTGAAAATGGAGGCCAAGTTCAACTGTTGACTATTTTACAAATTTGAAAACACATATGCCTTTCATATGCTTTTATGCATGTATGTGCCCACACTTATGTATTCACATGCCATGCACATTCATGTATCTAGAGTTGGTTAAAAAAAACATTAATTCTTGGGCAATTACATTTTACTTTTCTACATGTATTAAGTCTTCTACTGCTTACAAAACACTTTCATATTGTTTGCCTTATTTGATATCCATCTCAACCTGTGAGGTTAGGCAGGCCAGCTATTGCTTCCATTTCACAGATGAAGACTCTGGGGCTTGGACAGGTTATACTATTTTCACTTGCCCAGATTCATTCACCCAGACTGTTAGTTATAAAACCAAGGATAGAATCTAGATTTTTTTTTTCCTTAGACTTTGGATTGCTCCTTGACCCTGATGTGTTATTTTACTCAACCTGAAATTCCTTCATGAAAGACAAATCTCCTCTAGACCTCTGGATCAGGAATAATTGCTCTTTCATCCACAATCATTTGTTCATTCTTCCAAATTAAAAATTTCTAGGCTGGATGTGATTTTCATAAAAGAATAGAGATAAATGAGTTATGAAGAGCCACCCTGCACTGAGTAACCTGGGATGCTATTTTCTAACTTGTCATTGCACCAACATTTAAGATTTAGGAGTTTCATTTGTTAGCAAGAAATAAACTGTTACTAGCTGCTGTATTATTTCTTAGTGACATCATGTATTAGTTCATTAGATCTGTCTAAAAAATTTGCTTCTTATTCCTTATAAATAATTTGTGGATGCCCCGACATCACAGAATCAGGGTTGGTATAACTTCACATTATTTATGACCATATTCTTTAAACATATTCTAACCTGGAAATTGTGTATAGATTTCACATTTACATAACTAATATATGCACTGTTGCTGCCACACAGTAAGAAATGTTTACCTGACAGGCTGTGACCTGCATAGTGTAAGAGGCATTACTCCTAATTTGTCAGAAATTCAGAGCATAAATTATGGGTTTCTTTTCAGACCACTATTTAGTGATATCCTATTTGAAATAGATAATGTGTCCAGCAACTTCAGATAAAATTTGAGATATTGCCTCATTAATATTTTGGCTTCATTATCAGTCATGATGGTTGAGTTAGACATAATTTAGAGTTATTCTTATATGTCCTTGAAATAACCTTTTTATTAACCCCCAAATGAAATCAACTTTTGTTATACTGGCAATAAAGAAACAAGTCTCAAAGATAAAAATATGAATACTTTAAAAATATTCCAACAGTAGGAAATTTTTTCCCTTACAAGAAGGGGAAATAAATGGGTATGACAGACTCCGTCTCCCTTGGCAGGAGTGAAGGTGAAGTTAATTACGTGATGTAGGGCTCCTTTCTGATTACACATCATTTTAAGATCTTAGACACAGAACTCAAAGATTCTCAATGGTTTTCATAGCCCTGAGATATTTTGGGGTGCAATTTTCACCCTTTATAAAAAGTTCTACCTTTTAAAAATGAACCCCAATTTCTAAAGCATTTCTTGTAACTGCATCTGTTGCTAGGAGAGAAGCAGAGGAAAAAAATGACAGCATCCTGAGATAGATAATCTTGCCCGTTCCTGTTGTCTTGGAAATGTAAGAGTCAAGGTTGTCATCAAGTCTCATAAAGATCTTCACCCATTATAATCTGCAGAACTTCCTGGAAAATTCTGCATGTCTCCCCTTAGAAGCTAGATATCAAGCCGCAGTCTTTAAGCAGTTTAACAAGGTTTGGGTATTTATCCCCCATTTGTTCTTGTTCATTCGCCCAGTTGTGTCCAACTCTTCGTGACCCTAAGGACTGCAACATGCCAGGCCTCTCTGTCCCTCCCATCTCCTGAAGTTTGCCCAAGTTCACGTCCATTTCATTGGTGAGGCCATCCAGCCATCTCATCCTCTGATGCCCTCTTTTTCTGCCCTCAGTCTTTCCCAGCATCAGGGACTTTTCCAATGAATGAGTCAGCTGTTCACATCAGATGACCAAAATATCTGTCTGTCCCCCATAGAACATAGCATAAATCCTTACATCTAGACGGTGCCAAAGGATATTTGTGTAATCAACTGATGGAGCACTAGGAAAAGTCATGGAGTTATTCTCATAATTTTTCACTTATCACTTCTGTCAGGTGTCTTTTATTATTTCATAGTTTGTTAATCACCTGATCTCCAACCTCTAAGTGTTTATTATCTGAAGACTAACACTAAGTGTAAGAAAGACACCTAGCATATGAAGAAGCATTAAGTGAAAGCAATGAAGGGGATAAGTAAAGAGTTAAGATGAGTTAAAAGTGCTAGGTATATTAATAGGTGTTTTAATCATTATCATCATGAATCACTGTTATGAACAAAAGATAAATGACTTTAGTGAAATGGCTAGTGAAAAGCAGCAACTGGAAATGTGTTTTTAAAGTGAGTTTGATAGGAATAAAGATGGAGTATTTCAATGCTATAATCATAAATCTGGAAACAGTTTTAGAAAAAAAAAAAAAAAGAAGTTAGCTAACTTTTTTTTTAACCCACAAGAGAGACTCAAAACTTTGTGGTTCATACATCTGTGATCATTCCATTTTGATCCAAATTTAAATTCACTTGGAAATGGGGCCTGGGAATGTTCATACTACATATTGATTAGAAATATGAAAATAACATGATAGGATATATTACCATGTGAAGCAAATAGTATTGGTTTGCTGCTGCTGCTGCTAAGTCGCTTCAGTCATGTCCGACTCTGTGCGACCCCATAGACGGCAGCCCACCAGGCTGTCCCTGGGATTACTTCATCTTTAAAAAGTGGCAGCATTTTTAAAATAGCTTTATTGTGACAATGGTTACTTTGGAGGCTTTGTTTTTGTTCAGTAAAATAAGCATTACAGCAATTCTTGTATCTACATTTTATATGAAAGGTGCACTTTTTAAATCCCTGATTGGATATTTCAGATGTAGTTATATACCTACTCCTGAAACCAATCCAAGCATTTAAATGGAACTGGCAGTCTGATTTCATAAGGAGACTTGCAATTATGTTGCTACTTAGAAGCTTAGTTTATTTTCCTAGAGATTTAATGCACAGTGCTAGCATTATCCTTTGCTACTAAACAAAATGCTTCTCAAAATTTTACATTTGGGTATCTTGAATTTATGTTACTTTTATGGTGCTTGTATATTTAATTTAAATTCTGTTTAGCCATGGTCTAAGACTAAATCCAATATGTGAAAATTCAAGTTTATAGAAAAAGGTCAATTAGAGGGTTGTGATTTTTTTTTACAGTAGTATTCCTTTAGTATTTTCCTTTATGCTCTTAATATTTGAATATCCTCATATACCTGTTAAACAATATATGCATATATCATATAAGGTAAATACCAATTTTACTTCTGTTTGTTTGATCACACCTTGTTGTATTTTGTTACTGAAAATGATAATTTTTAACACATGATCATTTTTATTTTTTCCTTCTAAAAAGTTTTTTTCAAGAACCTATGGCTAGATTTTGAGTATAATAAGTTGTTTCCTCTACTTTTTTCCTTCCTGAACTTGTGAAAGGTTTTGATCTTTTATGTTGCCTTTGCCTTTGCTTTCTTACTTAATTTCACTCACGAGGAACTTTTGTTGTTTAAGTCGCAAGTCATGTCCGAATTTTATGCGACCCCACAGGCTGTAACCCACCGGATTCCTCTGTCCATGAGATTTCCTAGGCAAAAGTACTGGAATGGGTTGCCATTTCTTTCTCCAGAGGATCTTCCTGACCCAGAGATCAAACCTGCATCTCCTGCATTGACTGGTGGGTTCTTTACCACTAAGCCACCAGGGAACCCCACAAGCAACTTTTCACTCTATCTAAATGATAAACTTTGACCAAGAGGAAACTTGATTTGTATTTATTTTGTTTGTGGTATCAGTGACTCAGCAGATGTTTACTGATCATGAACTATGTACCATGGATTATGCCAAGCCCTAGAAATAAGTATGCATGAGTGAACAAACAGAGCTGGTCCTTGCCATAGAACTTGTATTACTATTGTTGTTATTATTGTATTAAATCATATTATTGTAGCTAACAAGGCACCACAACTCTGTGAGATAAGTACTATTATTGGTGAGGTACCTAGAAATTGTTATTTATTCATGTGATTTATCCCAATAAGTACTGAAATCAGATTTAAATAAGGCATTTTGTTCTCTTAACTACTCCACGATACTTCTCACAAATAAAATAATTATAGTTGTGACAAAGGCTAAGGAGGAGGAAAGCTAAAATGAGCAGCTGTAACAAGAAATTTGATTTAGTCAGAGAGGTAATGAAGGCCTCTCTGAGGAAAACATTAAATATGAGACATCTGGATGACTAGGAGTTAGCCTGTAGAAGAGAATGTCCCAAATGTAATTGCACAGCACATGCCAAGATCCTGAGGTAGGAAATGGTTAGGTGGTTACAGGAACTAAAAGCAGGCTTTAGGCTGTAAATGAGATAGGTAAGAAAGGAATATTGATGGAGCAGCATGTACTGCAGAAGAATGGATTTATCCCCACGGAGGCACAATTTGTTGAACAGTATAACTTTGCCATATTTCTAGTTATAGTTGCTTCATATGTAATAAGATATCTTCATTTAAAAATGCATATTATTGATGGACAATGAATACTATGAAAGTAGGAATGTCATTAGCTATGAGATTCCCCACATGTTTCCTGTTCAAGATCAAAGAGACCTGGAGGTACAAAGTATTTGAATCTATAAATCAGTTACTTAAGGTAGATAATCCTGACACTTTATTATTACTAGTAAGGTTATAACACCATGGATGTTTTTATTGCTGTTATAAATTGCAACTCTATACTCAGTGTGGTGGTCATGTGTGGCACCCCATGACATGTGGAAAGCAAGTAGAAAGGAGGGGATAGGTCTGGCACCAAAGTTCAGGACACTGACCCTATGGCAGAGAATGGCCAGAGGCTCTAAGGCAGGGAACAGAACAGACCAGGAGGACAGCACTGACATTGGAGTTTCCCATAACTGGAGCCCAGTGACAAATCTGGGTAACCAACCTGGGAAGGCAGAGAAAGGATGGTTTACATCTGGAACTCTGGCTATGAAGACTATGGTGTAACCTTCTTGAGAACAACAAGCATCTTGTGTTCACTGCTTTAACCCTGGTGCCCAGAGCAGTGCCTGACGTTATAACCAGGAGGTCTTAGTGCGTGTACCTAGGTGGAAGTCTTAAGTCCAGTGAGACAGTGTGGGAAGGAGAGAAGGAGGGTTGTTCCTGTGAGGAAAGGGTCCCTGATCTGCCAGACGGTGAAGGAAATACAGAGAAAAGCATGGCTTCGCAAGAACCAGAGCTGTTCCCTGAGGCCCTATTTCTGTAACAGTGGCCTTTGTCCTGCCTAACTCCAGGACTGGTTTTAAGAACGGGTGAAATTGATCTGGGTGTCAGGAACGACTGCATACTCATGCGGATCTTCTCACTTAGTCCCCCCAACAAGGATAGGCTCAATTATTGCTCTGTTTTATAAATGACTAAACCGAGGCATGGGCAGATTATTTAATTTGCTCACAATTAAGACTATTAAGTGGTAGCTAAGATTTAAACCCAAATTTGTCTTCAAAGCTTGGCTGCTTCTTAAAATACAACTCTGCTTTCAAGTAGCTATCAGAATAAGCATGTACATAGTAAGGGCCTCACAGGGAGGAATGGTATTTAGGCTCATGATAAAGAATCAGCCTGCCAGTGCAGGAGATGCAGAAGATGCAGTCTTGATCCTTGAGTCAGGAAGACCCCAGGGAGGAGGAAATGGCAACCCACTCCAGTATTCTTGCCCAGAAAATCCCATGGACAGAGGAGCCTGGAAGACTACAGTCCTTGGGGTTACAAAGAGTCAGACACAACTGAGCATGCATGCATGCATGCATAACAGAGTTGGTTCTGAATTGGTTGTACAGAGGCAGAAAGTGGTACTGTCCAGGGCTGAACAATCAGAGATGTCTTAACACAGGACCCCCAGGAGTGAAGAGCTGGAAAGGCTGAGGGAGCAAAATGGTGGCTGACCAAGGGCACAGATCATGGAGCATGTAGAATCCACACACAGAGATTTAACCCGTGACTTATTACCATAATTAATGATTTGTTGTTTTCTTTCAAATGAAAATTAGTTTGTCAGATGTAGTAATTGAGGACACTAATTACACATAGCTACACAGGGCCTGCCCCAGGCAAAATTGAATGTCTTTGGTTTTGATTTGTTACCTCCTTTCTTGGCAGCATTTCCTTCCTCTCACAATTCCTTTATGTACCCTCACATGCCCAGGATTTTATGCTGCCTTTATCTTTTCCTTCCAGAAGAAAATTGATGTAATAAATGAGCTCATAATAGAGTTGGTTGGCAATTTAATAAATTCTACTGCCTGGAAATTTTTGTATTTACAAAAGAGATCTTACCACATGTGATGTGGTATCCTGGATTGGATTATTATGGGGTGGAAGGAGGTTGCTATTAGAAAAATCTGAATGCTAATTTCTAAGTATTGACAAATGTACCAGGATTATGTGAAAAGTTAGCATTAGGGAAGTTGAATGAAGAGTGTATGGGAGCTCTCTTGTGCTGTCTTAGCCACTTTTCCATAAATCTAAAATAACCCCCAAATAAAACATTTAAAGTAGCAAAGGGACCTTGTAGAAAGATCAATTACTATTCAAAGGAATAAATCTCTATTTAAGAATTTCAGGCATGCAGGTCCTATCATATGGGTATGTAAAGATGCCTCTATAGCTGTGGACCCATTTGCTTTCCACAGATCCTTAGCTTATTTAACCATTGATTGCTTCTGTTTTGTATATTTTGGATGCTTTGACTGGTATCCAGTATAAGAGGTTTGTTTCTGTTCTTTTCACTGCCATCATGATGCTAAAAGGCAAAAACCAAGCTGAGAATTAAAAGTGCAGAACAAGAAGCAGATTGTCATTTCTTTCCTCTTCGGGGAGGGGTGGTTTATTCCAGCAATCTGAATTAGACAAACACTAATTGATGTGCTGGGAGATAATTTAGAAAAACCAAGGTCACTGAATTGCCACTGTTATAAAATATCAGAAGGAAAATAAATTCACTTGGGCTTTCAAATACTCACATAGGGTTTGTTCTTTATCTAATGACAACATGGAAATCAGTAGTCTTTATATGACCTAATTTAAAGGGATAAGTGCTTGACTACATATACTCAGTTCAGTGTTCCAAAAGAATTTACTGTGTATAACTCCAGGGACACTAAAATTAGATAAAGAGTTTAAAAACATGATTTCCCTCTTGGAAAAGGTAGACCAACTAGTTGGCACTGTGTCAGATGAGAGACAATAGAAGCTTGTTCTATTATTTATACAAATTGACTGGTTTGGCAGTTGCTACAGCAATGAGCCATAATGAACTATAGAAAAATGAAAATGTGATTTCTTCACCATTATACAAAAATGGAATATTCACAAGAAGGCAGAGAATGACATTATAAGAACCCAAACTGTATCAAAATAGTCTTCCTTGTGGCTGTTTTATCCAGAATATAATTCAAATAGTAGGCAAAATTGTAATGATGTGCCATCATTTTTGTGCTATTAATCAGGGGGCAGTGCCTTGTAATTCCAAAGGAATTTTAATATACTCATTTTCCATGACTGATTTCACTTTTAACTGTACTGACTCTGCTTTTGTTTGCAACGAAGGCTTTCTTTTAGCTTGAATTCCTGAGATTGGATGATCTTCCTAGCAAAGGGAGAAAAAGTATCCTGACTAATATAATTCAACTTGAAAATACCTGGTTTTCTGATTAATTTACTCAATTTCCTTTGCGTGGTTAGGGAATCCATGCGCTTTGTGACTTGACTTTGAACTTTCGTGTTTTACCTCATATTTTCATGAACTTCTTTTATCCACACTGGGTTTTCTCCAACAATATTGTGTTGAATTCCAGGAAAAGCCTTTAAAACAAAAACACTACACACTTCAACTTCCCCATCCCCAAGGCTATGTTAGTCAAAGAGTAAACTCACAGAAAATGTGAGTCAGACAAAACGATTTTCCTAGAGCTGAGACTTGGCGTGAGCCAGCAAGGGCCATTTATACAGACATCTACTGCAGAATGTGTGTCAGACCTTACTTTTCTCTTTTGCCCAAAGCAATACAGGAAACTAGTTATGACTGTTCCACAGAAACCGACTTCAACAGAAAATTCTACTTGGCATTAGAGTATATTATATATAATTAAACTCCTAGACATAAGCCAAATCTGAAATATTTGTCATTGTATAAATGTCAAAATGAATGATACTCAGTGTGGTAAATGGAAGGTTCAGTGTGAATATTGTAATTCTGCTATGGGCTGAATTCTTACAAACCTATGCACCAGTGAATCTTAACTGGGGCAATTTTGCCTATGCTCCCAGGGGACATTTGACAATGTCTGGAGACATTTTTCTGTCATACCTGGCATCTGTTAGTTAGAAACCAGAGATGCTACTAAATATACTACAATACATAGACCAGCCTGCTGCCACAAAGAATTGTCCAGCTCAGATGTCAGCAGTGCTGACACTGAGAAATCCTGCCCATACACCAGGTTGTGAATGACTGTCCCAGAGACAACTCTAAAAATGTAGCATTTCATACAGTTTGGGGTTAATAGGGAAATTCTACTTTACTACAAAATTATTCTTTCTGGCTAATGTTGTGAGTTAAATATACATGTGATCCCCATCTACAGAAGATGGTGGAAAATGGAAGGGAAAGGAGGGGTAGTCCTCTGCCATGACCAGCAGGGTAAATTTTAATCTTTACTAAAGGGTCTTTGGTTGGAGAAAGAAGGAATAAAATAATTTGCTGACAGTACTGGGTTGTTACCCTAGTGGTACATTGCTGGCACTTAAGGAAAAACATGTAACTGTTCAGACCAGCAGTTTAAAAGTCTGACTTTACATAGAGTCACCTGTCGCTGAGCCTTCTACCTAGAGATTCTGAATTTTTTTCAAGATTTTTATTCTATATTGGGGTATAGTTGACTTGCAGTATTGCATTTCAGGTGTACAGGAAAGAGATTCAGTTATACATATACATGTATCTATTCTTTTTCAAATTCTTTTCCCATTTAATTATTTCAGAATATTGATTTTTTTTATTTTAATTGGAGGCTAATTATTTTACATTATTGTATTGAGCAGAGTTTCCTGTGCTATACAGTAGGTCCTTGTTGGTTATCTATTTTACTTCATTATTTTAAATTCTTGGATAGGATCTAACAATCTGTATATTTTTAAAGCTTCCAATTTATGGATGCACTAATCTAAATGGTTTAGAATCTGCCTTTTTTATAATATGGAGTATTATTTGTTTTAGATAAACAGAACAGAAGGCAGGTATCAATTGTTTTACCATCTGGAAGTAACTTACAGTCTAGAACAGGGATTGGTACACTACAGTCCCTGGTCCAAATCCAGCTACCTACATGTTTTTTTTGTTGTTGTTGTTGTTTTGTTTTTTTTTTTTCAGAATCAGCCTTTATAAACACCCTTAAAAAAAGAAAAAAAAAAAAACTGTCCAGCAAGATTTCATTTTTCCTACCCATGATGACCACTGCCATTCTTACTGTCTATCCCATCTCTGTTCCCTTTTGCCTGCCTTAAAAATGCACCTGCCTGAGTCTTACACTTGGCAGTGATTTTATGCTTCTCACTGGGCCCACTGTCTGTTTTTTGATTAGGTTAGTAAGTGGTTCTTGTTAGATTTGTGCTGAAATTTGTGCTATTTCAAAATCACACTCACAGTAACAGAACTGTTGAAATCACCAGGAATCTCACTTGTACACTCCACACAGCTACCCACAGTGCTGGAATTTACTTGAAACACTAAAGAGATTCAGTCTAAAATGATTCTTTGTTGACCTAAAAGAGTATATTTCTAGATGAGGAGGGCACAGGAAAAAAAAAAAAAAATCAGCCTTCATCCAGCCAACATCCTAAGCATTCACTGTGCTTACTTCAATAGTGTGATTTTTTTTTTTTTTAATGGTACACATGACTGCTTTTGAATGTACTTGTGAGAGTTGTAGTTTGGCCCTGAACAGAGCCAAAGGGCTTTGCTATAAGTATGTGAGACAATTTAAGGGGACTTTCGATTAATCATTACATCAATAATTTAATGTGTTTTCTTTCATCTAAATGTGTCCTGAGGCAGGTAAGAGAAGCACTACTTATACATTGCAAAGGAAAATTTATTCTCTCCCTGGGCTCAAAGTTACATGTAATATGCAGAAATTAAACTTTGGTTTAATTGAAATTTGGTTGCAGTTTGAGGCTTTATAGTTTCCTTGGGCCACCAATTGCATTTTTTAAATGAAGCATTGAAGGACGACATCTTTAAAAAATTACTAATTTAGCTCTGTTCTCTGAATGTTTCAAGCAACAAGACATTTCTTTTCGTCCATTAAAACATCATTCTTAAGAAAATAGAAATAACCCCAAAACACTCATGGTTAATAATGATTATAGTTTCCCAGGTGGCTCAGTGGTAAATAATTTGCCTGCCAATGCAAGAGCCATGAGAGATGTGGGTTCGATCCCTGGGTCAGAAAGATCCCCTGAAGAAGGAAATGACAACCCAGTCCAGTCTACTTGCTTGGAAAATCCCATGGACAGAGGAGCCTGGTGAGCTACAATCCATAGGGTTGCAAAGAGTAGGATATGACTGAGCATGCACACATACTTCTATTTACAGTTCTGTTGTGCTGGGTACTCTGCTTGCTCCCTCGCTCCACATGCCTATCTGTTATTAGCTTGGACTTCCCAAGTGGCTCAGTGGTAAAGAATCTTCCCACCTCTCCTGTTGCCCATTTTTAAATTGGTTTAATTTTCTTTTACCATTTTAGGAGTTTTATGTATATGTGTGTGTGTATAGGATACAAGTGCCTTATCAGATACAAGAATTGTGGATATTTTCTCTCATTCTTTAGGTTGTCTTTTTACTTTCTCGATGGTATTCTTTGTTGCACAAATTTTTAATTTTGATGAAGTCCAATTTATTTTCTTTTTTGCTTGCATTTTCATGTATTTTAAAAGCATTGCCAAATATTTGATCATGAAAGAAGTACCTGTGTGCTTTCTTAAAGAGTTTTTAGTTTTAGCTGTTATATTTAGTTTTATAGTTTTAGCTGTTATATTTAAGTCTGAATTCCATTTTGAGTTAAGTTTTTAATATGGTGTGAGGTAGGGGTCCAACTTCATTCTTTAACAAGTGGGTGTTCAGTTCACTGAACACCGTTTGTTGAAAAGACCTCTTCCCTCAAAGAATTGTCCTGGCTCCTTTATCTAAAAGTAATTAACCATAATGTGAAAGTTTATTTCTAGACTCTCAGTTCTATTCCAGTGATTTGTATGTCTCTTCTTATGGCAATATTACACTGTCTTGAATATTGTAAGTTTATAGTAAGTTTTGAAAGGAGGAAGTATAAATCCTCTAATTTTATTATTTTTATCAAGATTATTTTGACTCTCTCAATTCCTTGAATTTCTGCTTGAACATAAGTATCAGCTTGCAAAATTGTTAGAAGTACATAGTTGGAATTTTGATAGGAATTGGGTTGAATCTGTAGATCAACTTGGTTATTATTTAGCCATCTTAACAACATTAAGTCTTCTGATCAATGATCATGAGATTTCTTTGCATTTATTTGGATCTCCGCCACCCCAGTGATGTTTGTGTTTTGTCATGTGCAAGACTTACACTTATTTTGTTAATTTTTTTCTAAGTATTCTATTCTTTTTGCTGCCATTTTAAGTGGAATCTTTCTTAAATTTTACTTTCAAGTTACTCATTAAGAATGCATAGAAAAAATTTATATTTGTATATTGGTCTTTTAGCTGCAACCTTGATGGACTTTACATGAAAAGTTCCCTTGGTATCTCTAATTTTCTTGAAGAGATCTCTAGTCTTTCCCATTCTGTGTTTTTCTCGATTTCTTGGCACTGATTACTGAGGAAGGCTTTCTTATCTCTCCTGTTAAGCTTTGGAACTCGTCATTCAAATGGGTATATCTTTCCTTTTATCCTTTGCTTTTCACTTCTCTTCTTTTCACAGCTATTTGTAAGCCCTCCTCAGACAGGCAGTTTGCTTTTTTGCATTTCTTTTTCTTGGATATGGTTTTGATCCCTGTCTCCTGTACAATATCACAAACCTTTGTCCATAGTTTATCAGGCACTCTGTCTATCAGATCTAATCCCTTGAATCTGTTTGCCACTTCTACTGTATAATTGTAAGGGATTTGATTTAGGTCATACCTGAATGGTCTAGTGGAATTCCCTACTTTCTTCAATTTAAGTCTGAATTTGGCAATGAGAAGTTCATGATCTGAGCCACAGTCAGCTTCCGGCCTTGTTTTTGCTGACTGTATAGAGCTGCTCCATCTTGGCTGCAAGGAATACAGTCAATCTGATTTTGGTGTTGACCATCTGGTGATGTCCATGTGTAGAGTCTTCTCTTGTGTTGTTGGAAGAGGGTGTTTACTATGACCAGTGTGTTCTCTTGGCAAAACTCTATTAGCCTTTGCCCTGCTTCATTCTGTACTCCAAAGCCAAATTTGCCTGTTACTCCAGGTATTTCTTGACTTCCTACCTTTGCATTCCAGTCCCCTATAATGAAAAGGACATCTTTTTGGGTGTTAGTTCTAGAAGGTCTTCATGGAACCATTCAACTTCAGCTTCTTCAGTATTACTGGTTGGGGCATAGACTTGGATTACTGTAATATTGAATGGTTTGCCTTGGAAACGAACAGAGACCATTTTGTCGTTTTTGAGTTTGCATCCAAGTACTGCATTTCGGACTCTTGTTGACCATGGTGGGTACTCCATTTCTTCTAAGGGATTCTTGCCCACAGTAGTAGATATAATGGTCATCTGAGTTAAATTCACCCATTCTAGTCCATTTTAGTTCACTGATTCCTAAAATGTCGATGTTCACTCTTGCCATCTCCCGTTTGACCGCTTTCAATTTGCCTTGATTCATGGACATGACATTCCAGGTTCCTATGCAGTATTGCTCTTTACAGAACTTAACTTCCATCACCAGTCCTATCCACAACTGAATGGAGTTTTTGCTTTGGCTCCATTTCTTCATTCTTATTCAATAAAGGACAGAAACAGAATGGATCTAATAGAAGCAGAACATATAAAGAAGAGGTGGCAAGAATACACAGAAGAGCTATACAAAAAAAGATTCACGACCCAGATAATCACAATGGTGTGATCACTCACCTAGAGCCAGACATCCTGGAATGCGAAGTCAAATGGGCCTTAGGAAGCATCACTACAAACAAAGCTTGTGGAGGTGATGGAATTCCAGTTGTGCTATTTCAAATCCTGAAAGATGATACTGTGAAAGTGCTGCACTCAATATGCCAGCAAATTTAGAAAACTCAGCAGTGGCCACAGGAATGGAAAAGGTCAGTTTTCATTCCAATCCTAAAGAAAGGCAATGCCAAAGAATGCCCAAACTACCACACAATTGCACTCATCTCCCATGCTAGTAAAGTAATGCTCAAAATTCTCCAAGCCAGGCTTCAACAGTACATAAACCATGAACTTCTAGATGTTCCAGGTGGATTTAGAAAAGGCAGAGGAACCAGAGATCAAATTGCCAACATCTTCTGGTTCATCAAAAAATCAAGAGAATTCCAGAAAAACATCTGCTTCTGCTTTATTTCTATGCCAAAGCCTTTGACTGTGTGGATCACCACAAACTGTGGAAAATTCTGAAAGAGATGGGAATACCAGACCACCTGACCTGCCTCTTGAGAAACCTGTATGCAGGTCAGGAAGCAACAGTTAGAACTGGACATGAAACAACAGACTGGTTCCAAATAGGGAAAGGAGTATGTCAAGGCTGTATATTGTCACCCTGCTTATTTAACTTACATGCAGAGTACATCATGAGAAACGCTTGGCTGTAGGAAGCACAAGCTGGGATCAAGATTGCCAGGAAAAATATCAATAACTTCAGATATGCAGGTACACCACCCTTATGGCAGAAAGTGAAGAACTAAAGAGCCTCTTGATGAAAGTGAAAGAGGAGAGTGAAAAAGTTGGCTTAAAGCTCAACATTCAGACAACTAAGATCATGGCATCTGGTCCCATACTTTGATGGCATCTGGTCCCATACTTCATGGCAAATAGATGGGGAAACAATGAAAACAGTGATAGACATTATTTTTGCGGGCTCCAAAATCACTGCAGATAGCGACTACAGCCATGAAATTAAAAGACGTTTGCTCCTTGGAAGAGTCTATGTCTGATGCAGGATACAGGATGCTTGGGGCTGATGCACGAGGATGATCCAGAGAGATGATATGGCGTGGGAGGTGGGAGGGGGGTTCATGTTTGGGAACTCATGTACACCGGTGGTGGATTCATGTCAATGTATGGCAAAACCAATACAGTATTGTAAAGTAAAATAAAGTAAAAATTAAAATTAAAAAATAAATAAATAAAAAATAAAGAGAAAAGTTATGACCAACCTAGATAGCTTATTTAAAAGCACAGGCATTACTTTACAAACAAAGGTCCATCTAGTCAAGGCTATGATTTTTCCAGTAGTCATGTATGGATGTGAGAATTGGACCATAAAGAAAGCTGAGCACCGGAGAATTGATGCTTTTGAACTGTGGTGTTGGAGAAGACTCTTGAGAGTCCCTTGGAGTGCAAGGAGATCCATCCAGTCCATCCTAAAGGAAATCAGTCCTGAATATTCAATGGAAGAACCTATGTTGATGCTGAAACTCTAATACTTTGGCCACCTGATGTGAAGAACTGACTCATTTTAAAAGACCCTGATAATGGTAAAGATTGAAGGCAGGAGAAGAAGGGGATGACAGAGGATGAGACATTTGGATGGCATCACCAACTCAAAGGACATGTGTTTGAGTAAACTCTGAGAGTTGGTGGTAGACAGGGAGGCCTGGCATGCTGTAGTCCATGGGGCTGCAAAGAGTCAGACATGACTGAACGACTGAACTGAACTGATGGACTTATTTATTATTACTAATTCTAATAATTTTCTTGTGGATTCATTAGATTTTTTTGTAAACAAGATCATGCCATTCACAAATAGAGATGTTTTTACTTCTTACTTTTCAATCTAGATATCTTGTATTTTGTTTTCTTGCCTGATTATCCAGGCTAGAACCTCCATTACAGTGTTGAATAAAGGTGGCAGGAACAGAATTCTTGTCTAGATTAAAAATAATATTCTCAGAAAATTTTGAAAGCATGAGGACATGAAAATGATGCATTTCTTTTCTTGATTTGAAAATTCTTTAACTTCCTTTTTCTGAAGCTTTCACTATCTTCTCTTTGTCCTGTTGTTTTCAGTTTCTTGATAATGTGTAGGACGAAAAGGAAGTAGATGATAGTCTAGTTCTTCATGCCGGCGGTTTCTCTCCATCTTCCTATTTTCAGCCCTGTATATTATACCTCATATCTAAATTCCAGACACTCACTGATTCAATATTTATAGAGAATAAGACTCAGATTTATTAAATTTTCCTAAAATTCTTTCCATGTCACCCACATAAATGTTTAACTGACAAATTTGTATTCTCAAACTGCCATAGGTATTATTACCTGTAATCATCTGAATCAAGTAATATTTAACAGCTAGAGATAAATATTATCTGTGGATTTGAAATGTTCACTGTGCATTTCCACTTCATGATTAAAAGTTAATTATGGCTAATAAAAGCATTGTCTATTTCCAATCAAGTTAGAAATCATGACAAGATATTATTTCCAAGTCCCTTTTTAGTCTACCCATATAATTGAGTTTAGGGCTTCCCAGGGGACTCACTGGTAAAGAATTTTGCTGCTAAACAGGAGATGCAAGTTTGATCCCTGAGTCGGGAAGATCCCCTGTAGAAGAAAATGGCAACCAACTCCAGTATTCTTGCCTGAGAAATCTCATGGACATTGGAGCCTGGTGGGCTACAGTCCATGGGGTCACAAAAGAATTAGGCGTGACTTAGTGACTAAACAACAACATAATTGAGTTTGTTGTTATTGTTCCTTCACTAAGTTGTGTCTGACTGTTGGTGACCCCATGGATTGCACCACACCTGGCTTCCCTGTCCTTCACTGTCTCCCAGAGTTTGCTCAAAGTCATGTCCGTTGAGTCAGTGATGTCATCCAATCATTTCATCCTCTGTTGTCCCCTTCTCCCCCGCCATCAATCTTTCCCAGCATCAGGATCTTTTCTAAAGAGTCGGCTTTTCACATCAAGTGCCAAAGTATTGGAGATTCGGCTTCAGCATCAGTCCTTCCAGTGAATATCCAGGGTTAATTTCCTTTAGGATTGACTGATTTGATCTGCTTGCTATCTAAGGGACACTCAAGAGTCTTCAGCACCACAGTTTGAAAATATCAGTTCTTTGGCGCTCAGCCTTCTTTATGGTCCAACTCTCACATACATTCATGACTGCTCGGAAAACCATAGTTTGGAAATTATTTCATGTGGAAAATTGTCAAAGGCTTTCACATCAGTGGGACCATATAGATATTTCAGAAAATAACTCTGATATATACTGAAAACACAATATAGAAAAGGTTCCATAATAAATAGGTTGATAAAAAATATTCAATAAAATATGCAAGGACCTTTTTAAATCAATGAAAAAAATTTAAATTCCCACTTGAATTATGGTCCAAAATTAAATTTTGGTCCATATACCAAAATAAATTCCAGATGAGTAGAAAAAATTCCCAAAAGAATATGAAAGCAAGCATCTTTTTAACTGAGTTTAGAATGGGAAAGAGCTTCTAAGCATGAAAACCGTGGAAAAAAATTAAAAGGCAATAGATCAAAATATTTGATTATGTAAAATTTTTAAACTTTTGAAAATAAAAATCATAAAGACAGTAAAAGACTAATTATAAACTGCATAAAAAGTGTTGACAACAAGTATAACGTGTAGTTAATGGCCTTAACATTTAAAGAGCTCTTTAGTAACTCAGAAAAACACTACAGCCTATAGCAAAGTTGGCAATGACATGAGTAGATCATTCCCAAAGCTGAAAAATATAATCACCAAATATGCAAAATATCCTCACTAATAATCAATGGGATAAAAATTAAAAGTAGCGTGACATCCATCTTTGAAATGAAAATTAATAAACTGATAATGTTTATTGCTGGGCTTCCCTGATGGCTCTAGTGGTAAAGATCCCACTTGCCGTTGCAGGAGACATAAGAGATGTGGGTTCAACCCTAGGTGGAGAAGATCCCCTGAAGGAAGGCATGGCAACCCACTCTAGTATTCTTGCCTAGAGAATCACTATGGACAGAGGAGCCTGGTGGGCTACAGTCCAAAGGGGCGCAAAGAGTTGGACATGATTGAAGCGATTTAGCACACACACGTTTATTATCACCAGAGCTGTTGTGGCATGGGGACTCTCTGGGACACTAATGGGGTCATGTACCTTTTCTTAAATGGTATTTGGAGTTATGACTTTCGTATTTATGCCCTTAATTCCATTATCCAAGTCCTTGAAATCCCTCTTAAAATACAAAATATGCTGAAAATGTTGAACTCAGAGAAACAATAGAATGGCAGTTGCCACATGTCGTGGTGTAAGGAAAATGGGGAAATATCTGTCAAGGTGTATAAACTTCCAGTTAACCAAATGAATGAGTTCTGGGGGTCTAATGTACACATGGCAGTTACAGCTAACAACACTGTATGTATATTTGAATGCTGCCAAGAGAGTAGATCTTAAGCATTTTCACCATAAAAAAATATGAAAATTATGGACAGGATTGAGATTAGTTAATGCTATGATGGTGATCACTTTGCAATATATAAATGTATCAAATTAACACCTTTCACACCTTAAACTTATGCAGTGTTTTGTGTCAATTATATCTCAGTAAAGCTGGAGGTAAAAGCTAAAGATATGATCAAAAGTTATTTTATTATTTAAGATATTAAAAAAGAAACAAAATTCCAACAACAGTATAATAAAGAAATTATGATACAGCTATACAGTGGATTATTATTTAGCTTTTGAAAATCTTGTTCCAAAAATATTTAATGAAATAAAAACTACTTACAATACATATTTAGTATAAAGGAAGATAAGTATAAAGGAATATAGCATCACTGACTCAATGGACATGGGTTTGAGCAAACTCCAGAAGATAGGGAAGGACAGGGAAACCTGGCATGCTGCAGTTCATGGGGTCACAGAGTCAGACATGACTTACTGACTGAATAGTAACAATAACATAAAGGAATATGACTACTTTTAAGCAAGTGATTTTCTAAAAATCTTGATACTCATAGACTAATTTTAAAAACTAGATGGGTATATAGTTCTCTAAAATGTTAATACTGATTATCTCTCCTAGGTATGAATATGAGTAATTTAAGTTTTACATTGGTACTTTCCTGTATTTAAAATTTTTCATAATATGCACAAATTTTTTTTAGAACAGAAAAATTATCAGACACTGTTACCTATGAGAGAGGCTTGCATTATAATTTGTTTCCTCCAAAATAACCATTATATATACTTTGTCAGGATTTCTTTTTTTTTTTTGAGGATTTCTTTATAAAAATATTAGTATTATATCAATACACTAGTATTTTGTTAATTATTGTGATTAATTACCTAAGTTAGAAATCCTGTCATTCCTAATCCAGATTGGAAAAGAAGAAGTAAAACTCACTTTTTGCAGATGATAAGATACATAGAAAACCCTAAAGACGCCACCAGAAAATTGCTAGAGGTGATCAATAAATAAAGCAAAGTTGCAGGATATAAAATTAATGCACAGAAATCTTTTCTATTTTTATACACTAACGATGAAACATCAGAAAGAAATTAAGAAAACAATCCTATTCATCATTGCAACAAAAAGAATAAAATACCTAGGAATAAACCTATCTAAAGAGACAAAAGACCTGTATGTAGAAAACTATAAGATACTGCTGAAAGGAACCAAAGATGGAGAGCAAATGGAGAGATATATACCATGTTCCTGGAGTGGAAGAACAAATATTATGAAAATAATAGCAAATACTATCCAAAGCAATCTACAGATTGAAGGCAATCCCTATCAAACTACCAATGATATTTTTTCAGAGAATTAAAACAAAAATTTTCACAATTTGTACAGCAACACAAAAACACTTGAATAGCCAAAGCAATCTTGAGAAAGAATGGAGCTGGAGGAATCAACTTACCTGACTTTAGACTATACTACAAAGCTACAGTCATCAAGACAGTATAATACTGGCACAAAAACAGAAATATGGACCAATAGAACAAGATAGAAAGCCCACAGATTAAACCCACACACCTGTGGGCACCTTATCTCTGACAAAAGAGGCAAGAATATACAATGGAGAAAAGGTAGTCTCTTCAGTAAGTGGGCTGGGAAAACTGGACAGCCATGTGTAAAAGAATGAAATTGGAACACTTCCTAACACCATACACAAAAGTAAACTCAAGATGGATTAAAGACCTAGATGTAAGACCAGAAACTATAAAACTCTTAGAGGAAAACATAGGCAGAACACTCTTTGACATAAATCACAGCAAGATCCTCTATGACCCATCTCCTAGAGTAATGGAAATAAAAACATAAATAAACAAATGGGACCTAATTAAACTTAAAAGCTTTTGCATAGTGAAGGAAACTATAAATGAGGTGAAAAGACAACCTTTAGAAATAATAGCAAATGAAACAGCTGATGAAGGATTAATCTCCAAAATACACAAGCAGTTCATTCAGCTCAATACCAGAAAAACAAACAGCCCAATCAAAATGTGGGCAGAAGACCTAAACAGATGTTTCTCCAAGGAAGACATACAGATGGCTAATGAACATATGAAAAAATATTCAACATTGTTCATTATTAGAGAAATGGAAATTAAAACCTCAATGAGGTTATCACTTCATACCAGTCAGAATAGCCATCAGAAAAATCCACAAACAGTAAATTCTAGAAACGGTGTGGAGAAAAGGGAACCTCTTACACTGTTGGTGGGAATGCAAATTGATACAGCCACTATGGAGAACAGTATGGTGACACCTTCAACAACTAGGAAGAAACTACCATAAGACCCAACAGTCCCACTACTGGACATACGTACACTGAGGAAACAGTAACTGAAAAAGCCACATGTGTCCCAGTGTTCATTGCAGCACTGTTTACAGTAGTGAGGGCATGGCAGCAACCTATAAGTCCATTGACAGACGAATGGATAAAGAAGTTGTGGTACATACACACAATGGGATATTACTCAGCCACAAAAAGAAACACATTTGACTCAGTTTTAATAAGGTGGATGAATCTAGAGCCTAATATACAGAGTGTAAGTCAGAAACAGAAAAAAAAACAAAAAACAAATATTGCGTATTAAGGCATATATATGAATATATGTTGCTCCATGGCAGCAATGGAAATGCATACATAGAAAACAGACTTGTGGACCCAGAATGGGAAGGAGAGGATGGGATGAACTGAGAGAGTAGCACTGAAACATATATATTACCATATGTAAAATTAAATAGCCAGTGGAAGTTTGCTATATAATGCAGGGATCTCAAACCTGGTGCTCTGTGATAGCCTAGAAGGGTGGGATGAGGGTGGGAGGTGGGAGGATATTCATGGCTGATCCATGTTGATAGATGGCAGAAACCAATATAATATTGTAAAGCAATTATCTTCCAGTTAAAAATAAATTAATTTTAAAAAAGAAATCCTGTCCTTCCTTAGAGCTGTCATCAGCTTTGTTTAAGCCATGAAATATTTTAATTTATAGCTTTTTTTAAAAAAATCCTAAATCATATAGGATATATGTCTTCTAAATCTTTTTCAAATTCGTGCTGTATTTTCCAAAATGATCTGTCAGAACATCATCATAATTCCTCGCATTTTTTTTCAGTCTTTCACAGAGTTGATCTCTCCTAATTTTCACTACAGCCCTGAACAAGAAGTAGTGCAAGTTTTTAATAACAATCCACTCTAGTATTCTTGCCTGGAAAACCTCATGGGCAGAGGATGCTGGTAGACTATAGTACAAAAGTCATATACAGTTGAGTACTCAAAGATAAACATTTGTCTGGGGTTGACATAAACTGTTGAGCTGTGGTGCCAACACACATCTTCTGATTCTAGATCTACCATTTGAACCTCAGAAATTATCCATTTCAGTCAGTTGATTTTATAGATTAAGAAAATGAGACACAGAGAAGCTAAATGATACAGCCTCAGTTGCAGAATAAGTGCCAGACCTACGACAAGCTCCCCTTCTCTGTCTGAAACTAGTACTCTTTCGATCAGTCTCCTTCAGAGAAGAGACCTAAATGCTTAGCATTAATCTTTCAGTAAATATACGAACTCCTTAATTCACTGTCGAATGGCTAACATAATTTTTAGTAAGATTTTCTTAGCATTGGTTCACTATTTTACCATTTCTGTCCTTGTGTTGCCTAAGCATGCCTCTGAGGCAAGTTGACACAGGCTTACTTAGTTAAAAGGTTGTTTAAAACAGCAGAGCCACTCAAATACTTTTCTTTGATGATTTAAAAAGGTGGTATGAAAAACATTTTTGTATTGAAGTTTAGAAGGCATTTCTGGAACACAAGTGATTTAAGAATACTCTGGAAGATGTTACATCATAAAAACATGTAGCAATAGTAAGGCAAATACATGAGCTTATTTACTTTTATTTGTTCTGTTAACTGATTTCTGGAATAAATCTTGCTTATAGTAATGTTTATCTTGACCACCTGACCTGTCTCTTGAGAAACCTATGTGCAGGTCAGGAAGCAACAGTTAGAACTGGACATGGAACAGCAGACTGGTTCCAAATAGGAAAAGGAGTACGTCAAGACTGTATATTGTCACCCTGCTTATTTAACTTATATACAGAGTATATCATGAGAAACACTGGGCTGGAAGAAGCACAGGCTGGAATCAAGATTGCCAGGAGAAATATCAGTAACCTCAGATATGCAGATGACACCACCCTTATGGCAGAAAGTAAAGAGGAACTAAAGAGCCTCTTGATGAAAGTGAAAGAGGAAAGTGAAAAAGTTGGCTTAAAGCTCAACATTCAGAAAATGAAGATCATGGCATCAGGTTCCATCACTCCATGGGAAATAGATGGGGAAACAGTGGAAACAGTGTCAGACTTTATTTTTTTTGGCTCCAAAATCACTGCAGATGGTGATTGCAGCCATGAAATTAAAAGACCCTTACTCCTTGGAAGGAAAGTTATGACTAACCTAGATAGCATATTCAAAAGCAGAGATATTACTTTGCCTGCAAAGGTCTGTCTAGTCAAGGCTATGGTTTTTCCAGTGGTCATGTATGGTTGTGAGAGTTGGACTGTGAAGAAAGCTGAGCACCAAAGAATTGATGCTTTTGAACTGTGGTGTTGGAGAAGACTCTTGAGAGTTCCTTGGACTGCAAAGAGATCCAACCAGTCCATTCTAAAGGAGATCAGCCCTGGGATTTCTTTGGAAGGACTGATGCTAAAGCTGAAACTCCAATACTTCGGCCACCTCATGTGAAGAGCTAACTCATTGGAAAAGACTCTGGTCCTGGGAGGGATTGGGTGCAGGAGGAGAAGGGGATGACAGAGGATGAGATGGCTGGATGGCATTCCCGACTCGATGGACATGGGTTTGAGTGAACTCCGGGAGTTGGTGATGGACAGGGAGGCCTGGCATGCTGCAATTCATGGGGTTGCAAAGAGTCGGACACGACTGAGAAACTAAACTGACCATCTATTATCACCTAACCAGCTTCCTCAGTGTTTCTTATGCAATAGCACATAGATTACTTTTTAAAGCATCTAACATTGTATGGTAAGCGGTAATGCAGACTAACCATTCATGTGTTTCACAAACATTTACTGCATGGATATAATATGTCAAGTACAAAAAAGACATAGACAAAAATTCCTGTGCCTAGGGTACATGTAGCCTATTATAGAAGACACAATTCAAACTAATTCAAAATATACTTGTTGAGAACTGATCATCTGTCACCTGAGCAGACCAAGAAATATGAGCGCCTACCCCACTCCAGTACTCTTGCCTGGAAAATCCCATGGATGGGGTCGCTAAGAGTCGGACATGACTGAGCGACTTCACTTCCGCTTTTCACTTTCATTCATTGGAGAAGGAAACGGCAACCCACTCCAGTGCTCTTGCCTGGAGAATCCCAGGGACGGGGGAGCCTGGTGGGCTGCTGTCTGTGGGGTTGCACAGAGTCGGACAAGACTGAAGCGACTTAGCAGCAGCAGCAGCAGCATAAAGCAGGCTGATATCTCAGCGCTTCAACAGATTCATAATCCTTAAGGGTTTCTGAATAATTATTTAGTAGAGGCAGAGAGAACATGATCTTTTTAATACGAAAAGTTGTACATCGTTTTTGTTGTTTATAATCAAGGTTGTATTACTTGTGGTTTTCTGAACCAGGATAATTCTTGATAAAACTCAAGCTCTTTGAGAATCTAGACAATAAAAAGTTCTTCATTTTTGATATGGAGTACCCCTCCATTCAGTTTTAGAAACATAGCACGTTTCTAAACATAGCACGTTGGGAGCCTCTGAAGATGTTTGGGACCTTGGTGTAATCCTTTTTGATAATCAGTTCAGTCAGCCTTCCCTTCCTTTAAAATTCTGTGATCAATCCTGAGAAATTTGGCAGCTGTGCTTCTTTAAATTGTTGATGAGAGCAATCCTTTTGCACGCTGACAAAACAAAACATAGTTTTACCTGCTTGGAGGTTATCTTCCCTCCCTAAATCCATTTTACTGTCGATTTACAAAGTAAACAAAGGATAAAACTCCACCAGTGATAAATGTTTGCTTGTCTTTAGTATTATACATCCCTGACTGTCAGTGCTTTTTAACCAAAATTATGGTTCTTTATTTCAATGCAGTGTCACATAGCAGTATTATTGAAAATACTTTAAGTGAGAATCAGGGTTTCAGTTACATTTGGTTTAATGCATACAACACCATCAGTCAGTTCAGTCGCTCAGTCGTGTCCGACTCTGCAACCCCGTGAATCGCAGCACACCAGGCCTCCCTGTCCATCACCAATTCCCGGAGTTCACTGCCAGATGAACATAGGCCATCTGTGTTTTGCCAGATTCCCATATATGCAGGCAGTGATGGTCATGTCACCACCCACTTCTCTTCTGGGAAACTGGTGAATTTCTTTTGATGTGTATAGTAAGATGTTCCCAGATATCAGAAAGGTAAAGTTGTTGTGGAAAAGGTATCAAAAAGAGAAAAGAAGTTAGGATTTTAGGCCTGATCTCATGTCAGACTATCTCAATTCAAACTCCTACCTTGTCAATTGGACTTTCATTACTGAAATCTCTTTTCATACACCAAAAGTATCAAAATTCTTTACAGAAATAAAACACAAATACATACTTTAAAAAAATTATGTATAAAAGCAAAGAGTGTAACATCTATATGGTAAATGTCCTTGGGAAGAATTGTTTGGCATGGGTTGAATCTAATATTGGTTGTACAGAAAATGGCTTTTTTTCTTGTAGTAAGCCCAAACTTTTTTCCTTTTCTTTTTTTGTCTTTCTCTTTCTTTTCTTTTCCCCTTCCTTCTTTCCTTTTCTCTTCCTATCTCCTTTTCTTTCCTTCTCTTTTTCTTTTTTTCCACCCAAAGACCTTCAAACTACATTTACAGTTGGAATTTACTCTTTGGAAAATTCCCATAACTGGTTCAATATGCAGAATGCTTCTGAAATTCTTTCAGTGATAAATGTTAGATGAGGAATATCATTCATGGAATTTTCTTTAGTTATGCCTTGCTCACTTTTTAATGGAAGTTAAACTCCATTATAAACAATGATCTTTCTTTTCAATGATTTCCTGTTAAATTTTCAGAAAAAACTATTTCATTCTTATATATCAGTGCTAGTACTCCATTCCAGAAATCTGACTATAGGCCAACTATCTCTCTTCTTGAATAGACAAGGATATTTTGTTGCACTGAAAGGTCTTTAATCTATGTTTCAATTAAGCATGTTGTTAAAATTTCAAAGACAGACAAAGCCTTTGATAAAATTTTTTCCAGGTTCAGAGATACGTGTATTCACAACATCTTATTGTATGCTGAGGCAATCAATTCCTTTTCAATCTGATTAACTGTCCATAATATTAACCTTTCAGTACAGATTACAGTGACTTAGCCTTGGTCCCTGGTGGCCCAGAGATTAAAGCGTCTGCCTCCAATGCAGGAGACCCAGGTTTGATCCCTGGGTCGGGAAGATCCCCTGGAGAAGGAAATGGTAACCCACTCCAGTATTCTTGCCTGGAGAATCCCATGGACGGAGAAGCCTGGTAGGCTACAGTCCATGGGGTTGCAAAGAGTCGGACACAACTGAGCGACTTCACTCACTCACTCACTCAGTGTTAATTTATTGTTGGTTAAGGTTCTTCCCTGGTAGCTCAGACTGTAAAGCATCTGCCTACAATGCGGGAGATCTGGGTTTGATCCCTGGGTCAGGAAGATCCCCTGGAGAAGGAAATGGCAACCCACTCCAGTACTCTTGCCTGGAAAATCCCATGGACCAAGGAGCCTGGTAGGCTACAGTATATGGGGTTGCAAAGAGTCAGACACAACTGAGCAACTTCACTTCTTCACTTCAAGGTCAGGCAGTCATGAATGAATGTGCTTCTTTCCATGTTGTTTCAATTTATAAGAATAACTGTGAAAAGAAAGGCCTGGGCTGCAAGTCAAGTCACCTTAAATTACGAAGTTCCTAAGTCAGGGGCTTCCCTTGTGGCTCAGCTGGTAAAGAATCTGCCTGCAGAGATCTGGGTTCAATCCCTGGGTTTGGAAGATCCCCTGGAGAAGGGAAAGGCTGCCCACTCCAGTATTCTGGCCTGGAGAATTCCATGGACTGTATAGTCCATAGAGTCACAAAGAATCAGAAATGACTGGGTGACTTTCATTTCATTTTAGGTTAAGGCTAAGAAAAGAGGCTGTGTTATCCTTGGAGATGTCTAACACTACCTGGGAGGTCTAAGAAGGTTTTGTAAGGGAAAGAGATTTCTGGATAAATTTTAGAGGATGAAAAAAAGATTTTTGGCAAGAGTCTTCAGTGACAGGTGATAGGATGTGAAAAACTGGGGAAGGAGTGGCATGAAAGAAACCAGGCATTCTAGAACCTGTGAAGACTACTCTGTGGCTCAATTACAAGGTGCCATGGAAGGTGAAGCTAGACATACTAGGCAGGGACCAGATCCTAAAAAACCTTTTAGGTCATTCTAAGGAATCTGACAGACTGCTTTAAGTGATGGAGAGCCACAGAAGGATGTCAAGCAGTTTTAGAAAGAAAACTCACACAGTGTGAAAGCTGTGACTGCATGGGGATGAATCTGGAAAGAGATTCCTATCAAGAGAGTGCACATTGTCCTAGGTTGAAAAATGATTCTTTTTTAAATGATTCTTAGGTTAATCTGGGAGCAAATTGATTCGTGAAATAATGAAACAGTACACTTGGGTAGGCGTTATAGCAACTATACTAAAACTCCTTTTCAGTCCTGTTTTGGAAACTTGATGGCAATATTCAGAACAGAAGCAAATTATGAGCTGAAAATTGTTTTGATTCACTCATATGTTCATCTGCCATTATGACAGATGCCTTGTGGGGAATTAATTTCTTTTTAATTAACTATTTCTACTATTCCAAAAGCTTGAAATCTATTTAGGTAGAGAGACTATAAGTATCTTAAGAGTAAATGTTGTTATCTTTAAATAATACCTGTTGAGATTAACCCTGTCTTCATATAGAGAATCTGAAGCCTCAAGTAATTAAAGAAGTATGTATTCAGCTTATCAGTGGCAGCTCCCTGTGGTCACCCACTCATCTTTCTGATTCCAGGGACTGTGAGCTCCAGGTTCGTACATCACCACAACACACACTCACTGTTAAATGGCTTGGGCAGCCTACTAGACAGTTGCTCTCTGAATGCAGTTAAAATTAGAATATGGTGGTTTTTTTAAATTCATAACAGAGGCTGTTTCAAACTCTGAATATGGTATCCATAATGAACTTTCTTCATCTGATAGAATCTATGGAGCTTTTCAAATGATATATCGTTAACAGTCCCTCTAATTTTAAAATTACTTATTTAACAGAGATTCTTGTTGGCAAACTTGCTGTAGAAACCTATGCATCTCCCAAGAAGATAAGTACTAATTAGAAGCTTATTCAAGAAATTTGGTCTGCTCCCCAGAACACTGAACAATGAGGATATTTTCTGAACTCTTCTGAAAAATTACTGCTAATTATCAAAAATTAAGTTGCAAGTAGTACCAACATAGTTATTAGCATCTCAACTTTGATAGACTTCCTCCCAAAAGAGAACTATAAATTGCATAATATAATTCTGAAAATAAATGCCTGTCACCATATACCATAGCTATATATTGTTATCAGTTCAGTTCAGTCATTCATTTGTGTCCGACTCTTTGCTACCCCATGGACTGAAGCACGCCAGGCCTCTCTGTCCATCACCAACTCCCGGAGTTTACTGAAATTCACGTTCATTGAGCCAGTGATGCCATACAACCATCTCATCCTCTGTCGTCACCTTCTCCTCCCTCTTTCCCTTTTTTCCCAAGAAGCAAGCGTCTTTTAATCCCATGGCTGCAGTCAGCATCTGCAGTGATTTTGAAGCTCCCCAAAATAAAGTCTGTCACTGTTTCCATTGTTTCCCCATCTATTTGCCATGAAGTGATGGGAACAGATGCCATGAGAAACTAAGAGTTTTCTGAATGTTGAGTTTTAAGCCAACTTTTTCACTCTCTTCTTTCATTTTCATCAAGAGGTTCTCCAGTTCTTCTTCGCTTTCTGCCATAAGGGTGGTATCATCTGTATATCTGAGGATATTGATATTTCTGCCAGAAATCTTGATTCCAGTTTGGGCTTCATCCAGCCAAGCATTTCTCATGAGGTACTCTGCATATAAGTTAAATAAACAGGGTGACAGTATACAGCCTTGACATACTCCTTTCCCTATTTGGAATCAGTCTGTTGTTCCATGTCCAATCTAACTGTTGTGTCCTGACCTATATTCAGATTTATCAAGAGGCAGGTCAGGTGGTCTGGTATTCCCATCTCTTTCAGAATTTTCACAGTTTGTTGTGATCCAAATAGTCAAAGTCTTTGGCATAGTCAATAAAGCAGAAGTAGATGTTTTTCTGGAACTCTCTTGATTTTTTGGTGATCCAGCAGATGTTGGCAATTTGATCTCTGGTTCCTCTGCCTTTTCTAAATCCAGCTTGAACATCTGGAAGTTAACAGTTCACATACTGTTGAAGCCTGGCTTGGATAAGTTTGAGCATTACTTTAGTAGCATGTGGGATGAGTACAATTGTGCAGTAGTTGAGAATTCTTTGTCATTGCCTTTCTTTGGGATTGGAATGAAAACTGACCTTTTCCAGTCCTGTGGCCACTACTGAGCTTTCCAAATTTGCTGGCATATTGAGTGCAGCACATTCACAGCATCGTCTTTTAGGATTTGAAATAACTCAACTGGAATTCCATCACCTCCACTAGCTTTGTTCACAGTGATGCTTTCTAAGGCCCACTTGATTTTGCATTCCAGGATGTCTGGCCTTAGGTGAGTGATCACACCATTGTGATTATCTGGGTCATGAAGATCTTTTTTGTACAGTTCTGTGTATTCTTGCAACCTCTTTGTAATATCTTCTGCTTCTGTTAGGTTCATACCATTTCTGTCCTTTATAGAGTCCATCTTTGCAAGAAATGTTCCCTTGGTATCTCTAATTTTCTTGAGATCCCTAGTCTTTCCCATTCTATTGTTTTCCTCTATCTTTGCACTGGTCACTGAGGAAGGCTTTCTTATCTCTCCTTACTATTCTTTGGAACTCTGGATTCAAATGGGTATATCTTTCCTTTTCTCCTTTGCCTTTCACTTCTCTTCTTTTCACAGCTATTTGTAAAGCCTCTGCAGACAACCATTCTGCCTTTTTGTATTTTCTTTCTTGGGTATGGTCTTGATCCCTATCTCCTGTACAATGTCACAAACCTCTGTCCATAGTTCTTCAGGCATGCCATTAGATCTAATCCCTTGAATCTACTTATCACTTCCACTTTATAATTGTAAGGGATTTGATTTAGATCATACTTGAATGGTCTAGTGGTTTTCCCTACTTTGGTAATAAGGAAGTTCATGATCTGAGCCACAGTCTTGTTTTTGCTGACTGTATAGAGCTTCACCATGTTTGGCTGCAAAGAATATAATCAATCTGATTTTGGTATTGTCCATTTGTATGTCTGTTTTGGTGATATCCATTTGTAGAGTCTTCTCTTGTGTTGTTGGTGTTTGCTATGACCAGTGTGTTCTCTTGGCAAAACTCTATTAGCCTTTGCCCTGCTTCATTCCGTACTCCAAGGCCAAACTTGCCTGTTACCCCAGGTATTTCCTGACTTTCTACTTTTGCATTCCAGTCCTCTATAATGAAAAGGACATCTCTTTTGGGTGTTAGTTCTAGAAGGTCTTGTAGAAAGACAAATATATCATGGGTTAAAAATTGAAAGACATAACCTCTAGGGTCTTTTAACTCTGAATTACTGTGATTTTAGCAATTTTGGAATATATAAATATATGTTTATATTTAGATGTATTTATGTTTATACATTTATATTTTGACTATATATGTATATATTTAAATATATTTTATATAAATATATATTTCCATAAAATATTTGAAGTAAGTACTGTGCTTCTTCAGTAAACCACCATGAATTACTTCATTAACTCTGAATGTGTTCAAAGTAGGCTTGCCCTTACTGAGAAAAATCACAGCCTGGGGCCTTTCATGTGTAAAAGTAATGGAACTTGGGTTCTTGGTGGTTACCTAGGCTTCTGCTTTTTCTTCCCCCTAAGATAAGGTGCTAAGTAGTAGACCCTTAAAGTCACCTAACCAGGCACCTATTGTAGGATGTGTATTTTAAAAATGCGATCTGAGGGATTTAAAGATTTGTATAGGAAGTGATGTACATGATGATTATTTGTCAATGCATATGTTTGTGTCCTTGTATCCTAGAACTTGGACAGTGGTGTAAATAAGCTTGGCATCCAGCATGTTTCTATTTGGTAGGAAATAAGAGAGATGCAAGGGATCTGGGGGCTGATGGAGGAAATGGGGCAGAGCTCAAAGGGAACTGTAGTGAGCTGAATAGAAGCCAAAGGACTCAACCCTATGAGAGAAGTGATCAAGAGAAATTGACTGAAAAGTTGGAATAGAGAGCACAGTCTCTAGGAGGCATGGATTTAAAGATTAGGCCCAGAAAGCAGGGTCTCCTCCAAAAAAAAAAAAAAAAAGATGGAAAACTACCATCAAGTCTTTGAATCAGATCAATGACAATTTAATGTAATAGTTATAAAGTGAGATGCATTATTTTCTTGGGCTCAAAAATCACTGCAGATGGTGACTGAAGCCATGAAATTAAAAAATCCTTGCTCCTTGGAAGAAAAGTTAATGATAAACCTAGTCAGTCAGTTCAGTTCCTCAGTCATGTCTGACTCTTTGAGACCCTATGGACCGCAGCACATCAGGCTTCCCTGTCTATCATCAACTCCTGGAGCTTGCTCAAAGTCATGTCCATCAAGTCAGTGATGCCATCCAACAACCTTATCCTCTGTCATCCCCTTCTCCTCCTGCCTTCAGTCTTTCCCAGCATCAGGGTCTTTTCCAGTGAGTCAGTTCTTGGCATCAGGTGGCCAAAGTATTGGAACTTCAGTTTCAGCATCAGTCCTTCCAATGAATATTCAGGATTGATTTCCTTTAGGATGGACCAGTTTGATCTCCTTGCAGTCCAAGGGACTCTCAAGAGTCTTCTCCAACACCACAGTTCAAAAGCATCGATTCTTCAGTGCTCAGCTTTCTGTATGGTCCAACTCTCACATCCATCCATGACTACTGGAAAAACCATAGCTTTGACTAGATGGACTTTTGTTGAAAAAAGTAATGTCTCTGCATTTTAATATGCTGTCTAGGTTTGTCGTAGCTTTTCTTCCAAGGAGTAAGCATCTTTTAACTTCATGGCTGCAGTCACCATCTACAGTGTTTTAAAAGCAGAGATATTACTTTGCTGACCAGGTCTGTATAGTCACAGCTGTGGTTGTTCCAATAGTCATGTATGGATATGAGAGCTGGACCGTAAAGAAAGCTGAGTGCCGAAGAATTGATGCTTTTGAACTGTGGTGTTGGAGAAGACTCTTGAAAGTCCCTTGGACAGCAAGGAGATCAAACCAGTCCATCCTAAAGGAAATCGGTCCTGAATATTCATTAAAAGGACTGATACTAAAGCTGAAGTTACAATATTTTGGTTACATGATACAAAGAACTTACTCACTGGAAAAGACCCTGATGCTGGGAAAGATTGAAGGCAGGAGAAGGGGACAACAGAGGATGAGATGCTTGGATGGTATCACCGACTTGATGGACATGAGTTTGAGCAAGCTCTGGGAGTCGGTGAAGGACAGGGAAGCCTGGTGTGCTGCATCCACAGGGTCACAAAGAATTGGACAAAACTGAATGACTGAACAACATAAAATAAGATCTTGACATTCAGACTGCCTGAGTTTGACTACTGACCTAGTACCAGTTACAAGACATTAAGCAGCTGAAACAATAGTTCTGTGTCCAAGGAAAATGAGGGTAATAGTACCTACCTATTAGCGTTGTTGTTGATATTAATTGACTTAATTTACACACAGCCCTTACAACAGATATAGAGCCCTTACATATATATGTGCATGATATATGTATATGTATGCCTTATACTTACCTATATCAGTCACATTATTATTGTTACTACTTTTATTTCTCCCAAGCAGAGGACTTCTGATAATGACATTGAGCACATAGTGTGCTCATCAATCCAGTTTGAAACTGCTGAACCCTTTCTTCAAACAGAATTAAATACTTAGAACATATGTTAGAACCAGATGCTCTAGATGAATTAATGGTGCCTGAAGCATTTCCTGCTGCCCATCCCTTGGGCTCCCTTGGAGACCCCTGGGCACACTATAGAGCACATTTTGAAAACTACTGATGCAGTGAGAAGAATCCAAGGCTTGGAATCAAGACCTGAAATCAGGTTCTATCTGCCATTATCAGGCTATGTGACCTTCAGCAGGTGCGCCCTGGGCGTCTGTTTCTTGTAAAGAGTCAGAGTAGTTCAATGGTTTTCAAACTTTTCTACTTCAAATCCCCAAGTATTCCAGGGAAGAATACCAGGAACTTTTGGAGACTGGGCCCTAGGGAGCATGCTAGCTGAAAAGAAGGAACCCAACAACTTCAAAAGCTGGAGCTCCCCTGTTCATATATAGGTGTTCTGTAATATTTGTTTGAAAAATGAGTACCACTGCTAAAGAAATTTTGACTAGATGAAAAAAATTTATTCAGTTTTAATTGTTCTATAGTTCTTAGAAATTCATTCATTGAACCCCAGTAGCAAAAGTAAGAGCATGAATGAAATTCTAAATCTGAGGAAACTGAGTAGTGGAGGAAGTGGCCTGGACTATTTACAGGGCTCTGTGCAGTGACCAGTGTATATACCAGTACCTTTGATTTCCAGCGAAAAGGCAGAACCTCTGTGACATGAATTTTATTTGAATACTTTGGCTCCTTCATGTTCAGAGCCATACACTGGCACAATGATAACTAAGTGTGTGGACCAATGAGAAATATTACCATAAGAATATTATATACTTATAATCCAAAGACACCTAAAATGAATGATTATTTAAATACTGTACGTTGCAGGACTTTTCTTGGTGGTTAGTGATTTCAGAGAATATATCCCTTCTGTAGTCAATGTCAAATTAAAAATCTACATTTATAATTGCTGTTTTGCTGTCGGAAGTATATGTGAACTTGGAAGCTCTTGACTTGATTGAGATTTGTTTAGGTAAATTAAATTTCCATGTTCTCTCTGGAAATAAAGCTTGTAATTAATTTGTGGGTCTGTGGGTCTTGTTTATGGCTTGGATTGGTCCTTAATTTAGTCCCTCTCACTTTCAGCTTGCTAAAAGCAACGAAAACCATTTAAATACATGTGACTATATAGGGATAGTGGTAGTATCTGTTTATCTGTGGTTTCAATAATGATTAATATGCAGTAGCAAGGGCTGATTACCCTTGTAAACATCATATAGAATGGGAGTTGAAGGCTGCCCAGTGATTTTTCTCTCCAGTAATCTCTCTCTCCCACTATTCAAAACTCCCGCTACTGTGTCATTGTTTGTGTGTGTTAAAGTATAGTATTTTCAGTGTCACAGCTGAAATATGTTAGTTGGAGCAGTATCACCCATTAACACTTCAGCATGGCTTAGTTGATCAGATTACTTCCAGAGACTTGGGTCCTGGGGGACTGACACTAGCAATAGTAACAGTCCAATGCATTATAGAAATCAGTAAGGTCTGCAGCATGGAGGAAGAACATGCATCCACCTGGAGACCAGAATGGGGATGTTGGGAACCATGAGTCCTAATGGGCTGGACAAAGGGCAAGATGTCCATTGAGGGATGCACATATGGAGGGGAGACGCAGAGGCCAAACACTGCCTTTTGTGACCTAGTCCAGTGCCTTGAATGTAATCCATCTTCAGTAAATGAGGGCTGGATCAAATTGTTTTTGTCCTAGCCTGGTTTTGGCTAGAACTAAAGTTGAGATTTGGTGTTAATACATTTTAGTTATTAAAAAGATTTTGTATAGATTATTTTCTGAAATCAACTTTCTTATGAAGAGGCATAATTTCCTGTTTTAAATTTGTTTAGATAATACATTATGTACCAAAAGAAAAAATCTTGTTTAAGAAAAAACACTTCAAATATAAAGCATAAATCTTCCTCTAATAAGACAGTTCCTATTATAGCTATTGAATAACAAATCTGCCACAAGGATGTTATTTTTTTCATGAATCCATGTGCACAGCTCTGATTAGAGGAGGTAAAAGATGCACATCTTCTTCAAATGGTAAATTAGACCCAGTGGGGGAAAAGGTGTATTTTATTATGGCAGACTTTATATTATGAAAGCTCAGAATAGGCCTCTTTAAAAACAAAACAAAACCTTAAAAATGTATTTCTTGGTCTCAAATCTCTGTGTTATGGTAACCATTGATATCAGAAAAAAGTACATTATGGGCATCTTCCTCCAGTGCTAATATCATTATTGTACTACAAAACATTTAATATCAAGGTCTCCTGAAGAATGATTTTAATAAACATCCTTTCTGTGCTTTTTTCCCTACCCAAGATTTGCTCACACCTGCAATTTTCAGAATAAACCCACAAATTTTAGAGTATCTTTACAAAGTAAAACCAACCAGAAGATAATTCTCAACGCAGGTGCTTTGGTTTAAGCCTTGACTCTATTATTCATTTTCATCTCTGTTTAGATGCACTCATTTTAAAAAAGATCATGTCCATGTAACATTTTAAAATAAGGTTTTAAAAAGTTTAAAAATACATTGTTATCACCAAACTTATTACA
Organism: Capra hircus; assembly: GCF_001704415.2. Lineage (NCBI taxonomy): Eukaryota > Metazoa > Chordata > Mammalia > Artiodactyla > Bovidae > Capra > Capra hircus. The sequence goes on from NC_030811.1 coordinate 75,323,362, forward strand.
AGATTTGTGTTAACCATTTCCTATTCATTTCCAGGGCTACAGCAACACACAGGGGCCAGATTATCTTCAAAGATGCTTTAGCCCAGCAGTTGTGTGAACAAGGAGGTAAGAATCATCTTTGACTACTTCATGTTGGTTGTGTCAAAATTATTCATGGTACTGAGTAAGCATTTCATGACTATTACTTGATCATATGCTCTGAAAATGGAGTTATTGACCCCTTAATATATCTAATAATTATCTTGTTGCTACTTACTAATAAAGATCTGTAGACTTCTGAAGATACTAACTGTGAGCACAATAAACCAACAGGAAATTTATCTTCTTATAGTTTTTTTTTCTTAATGAATTATATTTAGTTGTCTTGGAAATGTGAATCTTAGTAATTTTAGAATTTTACAGAAACATACCTGCTTAATTTACTACTTAAATTTCTTAGTAACTTTGTCAAAAATGTTTATTGCTTTTAATATTTGGTTATGTTATATATGAGCATTGTATAGCATCCATATACTTGTTTCAGCCATGTGCAGTATTAATTTCAGATGCAGCATCATTTTAGGTACATTAGGTATATGTTCAGTAGTCACATTAAGCTTTGTGACTGCCTCATACACATCCAGACTCTCACAAAAGTCTTATACCAAAGACTTATAGATGCACATATGTAAATGTATGCATGTGCACGCAATGGAAAGGTAAATACCAAGGTCTGTGACCCCACACAAGTTTATTCCCACTGCCTCTTGAACTTCTACCCAACTTTGCTTGTGTCTTCATTGTTGTATTTACTACTTAACATAGAACTTTCTTCTGAAAAGTGATGGATATCATCCTTGAGAGACTGAGCTTCTCAAGTATAGGAACCATGCCTTAGTGCTCTTTGCTGCCCTAGAAACTGGCACAGTGCTTAGCATATGAGCCTTTCCAAAAATGTTGATAGGTTGAATACAAGTTTTTCCTCAGCCATACATATGTTCCTTGATTTAAGCATCCTGACAATTAATATATTTGAAGCCAGTCTTTGTATATATCATCCCAGTTTCACCATCATCATGGACATATTGTCAGTTTTTGTTTACAGAGTGATATTTGGGGAAACTTGTTAACTTAATTGCAATAGTGAATTTGAAGGAAATTTCTACTAATTATCTCTCTGCTGAAGAGACTCTAATGGGTTTAAGAGAGAAATGAGGAAAATTATGTGGGTTTTTGAAAGGCTTAAGATAGTGCTATTTATTATTTGTAGCAATATATATATCACCAATATAGCTTTATCTAAGTAATGTGATACTTGATAACTATTACTATAAAACTTCTGATTGTTTATATAATAACTCAAATTAGAAAACCCCACTCTGATTCTAGCTGCAGATATATTATCAGTGTTCTTTGTTTGAACAGATTTGTATTCTGTGACTTTTGAGAATGGAAAAGTGTGATAGCCTTTGTAGTAGGCTGAAGAAATCTATCACACTGTAAATCTTTTTTCAGACTATGAAAGTGTTCACTTTACTAAAAATATAGAACACCATATATATTCTATGTATCTTCTCCTGACTATGCAGTTTTCTGTCCAGAAAATTGCATAGAGTCAGAAGATATGTCTAATTTTATTAACATTTATCATTGCCTAAAAACTGATTTATTTTAAGCCTTGGATTTTTGAGCCTCTTCTGTTGTACATAAATTGTTGGGATTGGATTCATTTGAAATGAAGAGGAAAAAAAAAAAAAAAAAACAAGAAAAATCCATGGGAAAAAATTCTCAACCAGTGAGGAAGAAAGTGCCTTACATAATTTACATGATGGTAGATGTGTATATTATTAAAAAATGCCTTTCAGCCCAGGACCAGAGGAAAACATTGAGCTTTTCAACAGCACCTAATCAACTGAAACCATATCAATCCATCCAAGATAAGGTGGAAAGAATACTGACAAGAATGATGGCTTCCTGCTGTCAGGAATAATAAGGGAAATAATTGGTGCTATAAAGCATATATTTATTTTGGCCCTATCTACTTCTGATTAAAACATTAATTATATCCTCAAATAAAATAACATAAATTTAACATGTAATAATTTCCTATTCATTGGTGGGAAATAGCCAAGTGTTAAAGAGGGTAAAATGACAGTCTGTCTATACCACAGGACAGTATCTTTCAATCCCAACATACTTGGTAGTTTTTTAAATTTCAATTAAATTAAGGAATTTAAACAAAGCAAATTTTGCTTTGTGGAGCTTGAGTATAGATATTATTACAAGATGATTACTGGATAAGCATATTAACTATTTTTTATTGAAGTAGAGTTGATTTACCACTGATTTACTATGTTGTGTTAATTTCTGCTATAGAGCACCTTGATTCAGTTACACATATATATATGGTTTTTCTTATATTCTTTCCCACTGTGGTTTGTCCCAGGATATTGAATATATTTTCCTGTGCTGTACAGAAGGACTGTATTGTTTAGCCATCCTATATATAATAGTTTGCACCTGGTGACTCAGGCAGTAAAGAATCTGCCTGCAATGTGGAAGACTCAGGTTCAATCCCTGGGCTGGGAAGATCCTCTGGAGAAGGGCATGGCAGGCCATCTTGTCTGGAATTCTTGCCTGGAGAGTTCCATGGACAGAGGAGCCTGGTGGGCTGTAGTCCATGAAGTCTCAAAGAGTTGCACACGACTGAGCGACTAACACTTTCACTTTCACAAACATGTTTTTTTATAAAGTGAAAGACTCAGAAAACATACTGACAGTGTGTTAGAAGATTCCCCCTCTCTCCTGCTTCCCATTAGATCAGGGCCTAGCCCCTCTTTGGGGAATTGTGTACTAGCCTCCTCCCTACTTTCCCTGCTCCCACTTTTTCTGTTCTCTGTACAGAGCTGCTAATATGGAAATAGGATTCTATCATTACTCTGCTTCAAACCCTTCAATATCTCAATTGGAGGCAATAATTTATCATCAGAGGAAAATCCCTTGCTGCGGTATAAGAAAAATTCTGACAACCTGGCCTCAGTTTTCCTCCTCTGGTTCATTTGTTGTTATCCTTTCATTTCTCTTTATTTTTTTATTTAAAATTTGTCAGTATTTTATTTAATTTATTTTTTTTAATTTTTATTTTTACTTTATTTTACTTTACAATACTGTATTGGTTTTGCCATACATTGACATGAATCCACCACCGGTGTACATGAGTTCCCAAACATGAACCCCCCTCCCACCTCCCACCCCATATCATCTCTCTGGATCATCCCCGTGCACCAGCCCCAAGCATCCTGTATCCTGGATGAGAGAATGGCATTGAAACATGTATAATATCATTTCTCTTTAAAATTCCTGGAATGCCTGTCTCTCAATCACTCATGTTATTGACACTCTATACTCTTTGTTTTCTTTGTCTGAACGACCCTTTTCCATCTTCTTATCTTTGTCTAGCTCAGGGTTTCAGATCCTGCTTAGGTATTATTACCTTCTCCTGGAAAAAAAAAAAATCTTAAATTCCTTTTATGCTCCTCCTCGAGCTGGTCTTGGCAACTCTTATGCATGGTGACATAACTCTCAAAGCCCAGGAATAATACAAATGGAAAACCTGCCAGCATTACTGTGTGCCATAATGCACACCAGGCACACTACAAACATGGACTTGTTTATTACTGCAACCCTGTAAAGAAGAAACTGTTATTATCTGCACTTGAATGATGAGGAAACAAAGGTACAGTGAGAATAACTTGGTTAAGATCTCACAGTTAGAAACTGATCGAGCTGACATTAGAGTCCAGGCAGTTTGGCCAATAGTTCATGATATTAGCCCTCACGTTACATTGCCTTTCAAAGAAGTCTCTTACTTAAGCATGCATTCATTCATTTGATAAGTGATATTTAATACTGTAATAAGAACATTAACACACATGCCTTGTCTGTTGTTAGCTATAAGCTCGTTGAGAGTAGGAACTGGGCTCTTTATTACTGAATCTCTAAAAAGTGAAAGTGAAAGTTGCTCAGTCGTGTCCGACTCTTTGCGACCCCATGGACTGTACTGTACAGTCCATGGAATTCTCCAGGACAGAATACTAGAGTGGGTAGCCTTTCCCTTCTCCAGGGGATCTTCCCAGGAACCATGTCTCCTGCATTGCAGGTGGATTCTTTTCCAGCTGAGCCACAAAGAAAGCCTACTGAATCTCTAAAGCCTTCCACAATGTCCATTAGATAGTGTGCACCCAATAAATGTTATTGAATGAATGAATAGTTGAAGTAATATGAAATTGGACTTCAACGTATTAGCTCTGAGAAGTTGCTTTCCTTCCGACAGGGCTCTCCAGCAGCCTGCTGAGTAGAGAGGCAGCTGGAGAGCCACCAGCATATGGATGCTGAGGAGGTAATGTACTCATCCCAAGAGTTCCCCAGAGAAGGGAGGAAGAGGCTAGTGTGGAATGTTAGGGATTGCAGGGGCAGGAGAAAGAAAGAATTCTGGAGAAGGAACAAGCTTCAGAAGTGGAGGTACTAGGGAAAACATTTCAACATGGGAGAGACATTCAAAAGGGACAGAGGCTTCCAAAAGAATGGCGAGGAGAACAAGAAAGAAGCTTTAGAAATTTTCAATCAACAGGTCATTGGCAATTTAATGTGAGGATGGTTTCAAGAGTGGCCAGACCACACGAGGCAGCTTGGTTGCTTGGAAAGCTCTTGCCTAAGCTTTATAGTCTGACAGTCAAGGGAAGACAAACTGTTGTGAGTTGAGAAGTAAATGTGAAACATTTTTAAATTTGAGGCTTTGACAAGGGAAACTATTGATTGTTCTTGCTCCCTAATGCTGCAGCAGGGGCCCTGATAAAGACTTGCCTGAAATAAATAAATAAAAATAAAGTTGAGGCTTTGAAAAAATCTAGTATTAAAGGAAAGGAGAGAAAGACCACTGAAGTGGAAAGCAGGTTCAAGGGAAAGATGGATTCTCTCTTTGTCTCTGTCTCTATTTCTCTCTCTGTCTCTCTCTCTCTTCCAGACAGTATTTATAGACTTTTACTGCCTTGTAAGACTTTCACTGCCTTGTAGAGAGAGACCATCAGGAGCACACCTAGAGTTGAACAGTTTGATTTAGTACTCATTCCAGAATAGGAGAAGGCAGGTATGCAGATGACACCACCCAAATGGCAGATAGCAAAGAGGAATTAAAGAGCCTCTTCATGAAGGTGAAAGAGGAGAGTGAAAAAGCTGTCTTAAAACTCAACATTCAGAAAACTAAGATCATGGCATCCAGTCCCATCACTTCATGGCAAATAGTTGGGGGAAAAATGGAAGCACTGACAGACTTTATTTTCTTGGTCTCCAAAATCACTGCGGACAGTGACTGCAGCCATGAAATTAAAAGATGCTTGCTCCTTAGGGAAAAAACTATGAAAAACTAGACAGCATATTAAAAAGCAGAGATATTACTTCACCAACAAAAGTCTGAATAGTCAAAGCTATGGTTTTTTCCCAGTAGTCATGTATGGATGTGAGAGTTGGACCATAAAGAAAGCTGAGCACTGAAGAATTGATACTTTCAAACTGTGATGTTGGAGAAGACTCTTGAGAGTCCCTTGGACTGCAAGGAGATCAAACCAGTCCATCCTAAAGGAAATCAGTCCTGAATGTTCATTGGAAGGACTGATGTTGAAGCTGAAGCTTCAACACTTTGGCTGCCTGATGTGAAGAGCTGACTCATCGGAAAAGACCCTGATGCTGGGAAATACTGAAGGCAGGAGGAGAAGGGGACAACAGAGGATGAGATGGTTGGATGGCATCACTGACTCAATAGGCATGAGTTTGAGCAAGCTCCAAGCGATAGTGAAGGAGAGGGAAGCCTAGCATGCTGCAGTCCATGGGGTTGCAAAGAGTCAGATACTCAGACACGAATGAGCAATGAAACAACAGCAACAGCATGATTGGAAAATTATGAAAACAATCATTATGATTATTTGGGCCTATATTTTATGATTTTGGTTGAAGTTTAAAGAGAAGGAGCTTTGCTCTGAATTGGATATTATCAGCAAGTAGGTGTATTCTATGGATGAGGATCTCAATAAATCTTTTCCAAAGGGAAAGCAGAGCAGAGTCAGGCTAAGAATGTAATTGATAAAGAAGCAGCAGTCACTTCTACTAGCCAGGAAAGAGGGACACACGGTGTATTGTGAGTTGGACAGTGTTCTGGTTGTGCTCACATTCAGGTGTGATTACAGAGTGGCCCTGTGGGTCTTGACCCACCATGATTACAGTGGCTTTGTCTGAAGCCGATGTTCTGTGAGATTGTTTCTGTTTGCCAGAAGAGCACCACGGCCCAACTGTGAGTGCCAGGCCAGCTTCTGGATGTCAAGGGCTGCTTTTCCTTTCTTGAGACCTGGGGGAGAATGATGCTAATAGATGGTCATTGTCTTTTGGGTTTAGGCTTTATGAGGATTTTTGAATCAGAAAAGTAGGTCTAGATCCAGGTTTTGTGTTACCAAACTCTCTAGAATCTCTGGCACAAAACACAAGCTCAGTAAACGAAAAGGGAAGGCATCTAGCTGGAACAAAATTGTATCCGGGGTCAGCCAATAGGTAATAAAAAGACTAACTAGATAAGTGTGGTGAGATTACAGATGTTTATTTTTTTTCCTTCGAAGTTATCTGCATTTTCTATTTTTTATAGTGAGTTTCAGTATTATTTAGGTTGTACTATTTAAGTTTATCGCTAAAGTAACAAATATAAAATTATGAAGGAGGGGGACAACTGCTGAGGCAGGTGGAAAAAATCACTTCTAGGAACTGAAGGAAAATTCTGAATTACAACTCCCATATCTGTTCCTCTGTGAGGTCTTTCCTGGCTCCCATAATGTGATTGGTCCATGTTGTCATGATTATTTGTTTAAGTACTCAAGTCTGTCCCCTCACTCTTACTTGAAGCTTCCTAAATCCAGCAACCATGACTTAATTTTTTTTTAATATCTAACAATGCTTGGCATAAAGAAGATACTCTCTAAATGGTTGCTGACCTTATACTTTATACATTTGAAAAATCTGTCTCTCCTGAAAAAAAATCTTTAACTCTGAACTTTTGCTATAAAACACCATGAAGCAGTGTGGCTATTACCAAAGCAATGTTCCTTATACTGACCTTGGGTTGAAATTATGAATCGTTGCACTAAGAAATCTGAAAACTGTTCACAGATTTTCATCTAAAAAGTAATGAGTCCTCTGAATGCTCTTGGACATAAACCATGTTTGGGGATTTTATGTCTTTACCTTGAATCCCAGGGTCCTAAGTAATTATAAGCACCTATCCAATTGAATTCTGCTGACAGTTGTAGGGCAGATGAGGAAGCAGAGTTTTCTCATTTCCAGTCTGGAGTGGGGGTAGGCAGGTGCCAGGTTGTATACCCCCAATTGTTTTGGAAAGTGGAAGATGCTTAGGTTCATTCACCAGCAGTAGAAAATAAAGCAGGGATTCATTTAATATACAGTACTCAACAAGGATTATAGAATGCATACCATGTACCAGACTAAGCTAGATCTTGGGATACAATAGTGAACAGAGTAAAGATCCCTGCTTTACTGAAGCCTACATTGTAGTGGAGAGGATAGACGGTTAGCATGAGATATAATAAATGCCCCATTCATGGATCACAGACTTGCTGTCTAATCACCTCAGCCGCTGCCGTCTCATCCTTCTGCTGTCTTCAGTTTTTTTCCCAGCATCAGTGTCTTTTCCAATGAGTCCACTTTTAGCATCAGGTGGCCAAAGTATAGGAGCTTCAGCTTCAGCATCAATCCTTCTGTAAATATTCAGTGTTGATGTCCCTTAGGATTGACTGGTTTGGTCTCCTTGCAATACAAAGGACTCTCAAGAGTTTTCTCCAACACCACAATTAGAAAGTATCAGTCCATCAGTGTTCAGTGCAAACTCCAAGATATAGTGAAGAACAGAGGAGCCTGGCATGCTGCAGTCCACCAAAAGTTGGATGTGACTTAGTGACTGAACAACAATATATTAAACGAGTAAATGTGACACCATGTTAGAAAGTAGAGAGTACTACAGGGAAAAATAAGAAGACCTAAAAATAGGGCAGGGTAAGATAACAGAGTTGGGTGGAGGGGAGAAAGGCATGCTTCAATTTTAAATAGGGTGGCAGATAAGTCAGGCAGGCCTCACTAAGGAGATAACATTATAGCAAAGACCAAGAAGGTATCTGCGGGATTGTCCAAAAATGTCATTAGGTGATTTTAAAGACAGATATGGTAGCGTTATGTTAACTACAATTCTCGGTCTCATCTCAGTTTCAGTTGCTCAGGCATGTCCGACTCTTTGTGACCCCGATGGACTGCAGCACACTGGCTTCACTGTCCGTCACCACCTCCCAGAGCTTGCACAAATTCATATCCATTGAGTCAGTGATGCCATCCAAACATTCATCCTCTGTCTTCCCCTTCTCCTCCTGCCTTCAATCTTTCCCAGCATCAGGGTCTTTTCAAATAAGTCAGTTCTTGGCATCAGGTGGCCAAAGTATTAGAACTTCAGTTTCAGCATCAGTCCTTCCAATGGATATTCAGGACTTATTTCCTTTAGGATTGACTGGTTTGAACTCCTTGCAGTCCAAGGGACTCTCTGTAGTCTTCTCCAACACCACAGTTCAAAAGCACCAATTCTTTGGCGCTCAGCTTTCTTTATGGTCCAACTCTCACATCCATACATGACCATTGGAAAAACCAAAGCCTTGACTAGACGGACCTTTGTTGGCAAAGTAATGTCTCTGCTTTTTAATATGCTGTCTTGGTTGGTCATAGCTTTTCTCCCAAGGAACAAGCGTCTTTTAATTCCATGGCTGCAGTTACCATCTGCAATGATTTTGGAGCCCAAGAAAATAAAGTCTGTCACTATTTCTGCTGTTTCTTAATCTATTTGCCATGAAGTGTTGGGACCAGATGCCATGATCTTAGTTTTCTGAATGTTGAGTTTTAAGCCAGTTTTTCTTTCATAGATATTTACTTTTCACTTGCTTCATCAAGTTAAATTCATGACTTGACTTTAAATCTAAGTAAAATTGCATTTTAAAGACATCTACCCAGTTGCCTGTCTTAGTAACTTAAAAACATATGCAAAGATTTATCTTGTTTTACTCTGGAAAGAGTAAAACTTTAATATGTCGTCATGAAGTGTGTAAAACTTTGCGAGGTCAGATATTAAGCAAAATATAATTATATGGCTGAGAGGTGAATTTTTCAAGTATTTCAAAATGGAAAAAAAAAAAGGATTCCATAGCAAAATCAACACAGAAATAGCTGTATAATAGTATTTGTCTGCATTACTGCAAATCCAGTCACTTTCATGAACAAATCTTTTCAGTATATAAAGTTGCTTGAGTCACAGTTAGGCAACTAACAGTTGACAGTGAAAAATCATACAGCAGATTCCAACATACGTTTGTATTATCTCGGTGCTCAGCTTTCTTTATTGTCCAACTCACATCCATACATGACTACTGGCAAAACCATAGCTTTGACCTCATGGACTTTTGTTGGCAAAGGAATGTCTCTGCTTTTTAATATGCTCTCTAGTTTGGTCATAGCTTTTCTTCCAAGGAGCAAGCATCTTTTAATTTCATGGCTGCAGTTACCATCTGCAGTGATTCTGGAGCCCAGAAAATAAAATCTGTCACTGTTTATTTTCTTTTCTAAAGTCTGTCACTATTTATTTTCACTGTGAACTACTGTTAGAGGTGATCAAAGCAAAACATTTAGGCAGTTTCAGAATTGACTGAAAACCTGAATGGAAATAGTAGAAATCAATATTTTGCAGAAATTACAATCAAACAGTCTGCAAAGAGCTGCTCCAGACCTAATCCATATCCCTCAGAATCATGCAGAAAGAATCTGCTGAAAATGTTAATGAATGTCTTATATGCAGACTGGGATTGAGGAATAATATTTGAATTTACACTTTTGATCCTGGATCTCTAGTTTCCTTATGTGTAGATTAGCAATGAAGCCAGGGAAGTTAACTTGACAAACTGTATACCGCTTATATTGGCATGTGTTGTGCTGTGTGCCATGTTATGTGGCTTCAGCTGTGTCCGACTCTGTGACCCTATGTATTGTAGCCTACCAGACTCCTCTGTCCATGGGATTCTCCAGGCAAGAATACTGGAGTGGGTTGCCATGCCCTCCTCCAGGGGGTCTTTCTGACCCAGGGATTGAACTCGAGTCTCTTGTGGCTCCTGCGTTGGCGGGCAGGTTCTTTACCACTGGAGCTACATGAGAGCCCGTAAGTGGCAGGATTAGAATCCAGATCTCTGGCTGGCCTCAAGGTTGGTTCTGTTTTACCAAATAGATTCTTAAATTTAAAAAATCCAACATTAAAAACTCTTGGGAGCCACTACTTCAAAAAACAAGATCACTACTGCTGCCTTAATTCCCTGAACACCTAGAAGAGAACACACACTTTTGAGCCCTTGTGAGACAAAAGTGGCAAGTGTGAAGCTGATATGAGTATATCAGCATGGTCACTGCTGATCCAGCCGTGAACACAGATCATGGCGGAGGTGGGGGCAGGGAGATTATAGCGTGTGTGTATATTCATTGGCCTGTGTACTTCTTGGCATAGACTCTTCAAACGTACACATTGATTATTTAGCAAGGCCAGATGGCAGACTTAACAGCCTCCAGTAATTGTGGCTTGTAGTGCCCCCAAAGGGTGCATGCCATTTATAAACCATGTTGGAATTCTCTGTTGTTGGGTTGATGGAAGTGGATATAACCAAAGGCAAATGTTTTATGTCAGGAGGAACGGGGTCAAGCTTACAGTCGGAGCAGTAAACCTTGGCTACCTTCTGCCAGGCACAGCAGTTTTTCTGCTGTTCATCACCCTCAGAGCAGTGAGGGGTAGAAAGTGTGCCTGCGTTCTCTGAGGGCTGTTGAATCATGGTGGTGGGCAGTGTATTTATTTCATTCAGACCTGAACTCAGGAATTCCTTAATCCTTTTTAGTAAGAATTGGCTAAAGTTTATTTAAACTGTGAAATGGAGAAGATTAAAAAGTTCAGTAAGTAAGTCTATAAAGTGAATGAGCTGATTCTTTTAACCTCTCAGTGTGAGGTGATGGATATGTTCATTAGTTTGATTGTGGTAATTATTTTAAGATGAATATGTATATACATCAAAGCATCAAGTTGTGTTTCTTAATATATACAATTTTCATTTATCAATTATATCTCAGTAAAGCCGAGGAAAAAAGAATACCTTTTATACCCAAATATTATATGAATTGTAGGTCAGAGCTACTGAAAATTTCCATTGGCTATTCTTGAGTGCTTAGTAACTTGTATTACTAAATGCCTTTCCAGTATCTTGAAATGCAATTTTTTTTATTAATTCAGACAAAACAAGTAAAAATTGACTAATAGTCAGAATTGAGTTTCACCATATCCATGGGGTCGCTAAGAGTCAGACGTGACTGAGCGACTTCACTTTCACTTTTCACTTTCATGCATTGGAGAAGGAAATGGCAACCCACTCCAGTGTTCTTGCCTGGAGAATCCCAGGGATGGGGGAGCCTGGTGGGCTGCTGTCTATGGGGTCGAACAGAGTCGGCCACTACTGAAGCGACTTAGCAGCAGCAGCATATCCATTTAGATTGATAAGTGAAAAGTAATGAATGATGTATTTTACTTGAATGTGCCCAGTGATAAAACTTCTGCTAGCTAAAGACATCTGTTTTCCCCATGGCTATTTGGTAGTTTACATTTCAGTTTAGCAGTTCCAACTGCTATTCCTGGGATTCTGCATTTTGTAATTTACAAACAAAGAGAACTGAATTAGGACACTCTGGTAAAATCATACAGGATTCCCCAGTCTTTCTTCAAGGTCTTACAAACTACCCAATAGTTGAAAGAACTGATATCCTCCTAGGGCGGTGGCTGGCAAAATGTGTCTGTAAGTGATCCTGACAACAGACAAGATTAAGGGAATGATGAAGAGAGAACTCACTGGGGCCACAGTAAAATTCCTTGCTACTGGCTCTAGGTGGGTCTGACTCCTTTTTTAATTTCCTGAAGAATGGTGTTTTGGACTGATGCTGTTTATGCTAAGATGATTGAACATAGATTTAAACAACCTTCTTTTCAGTTCTCAGGGCTATATACATTCCCTCTTTGACAGCTTTATCTAGTCCAAAGTCAAAATATCAAGATTTATGCCTGAGAAGAATTTGACATTGAGTTCTTTTGGATGCCTACAGAAATACACTTTCTATTCAAGCTGCTATATAATCTGCTAGAGTCCCCCATATTTTGAAGGAAAAAACCTAGGATTAGATCTATATAATCACTTGGGAGAGAGCAAAGCTGTTGTAAACACACATAAATTACAATTTTATTTTAGCTCTTGTGAAATATTATTTCATGTAACCTATTAATCCAACCTTATTTTTACACTTGAAGATTCGGTTGTTTAATGTAACCATCAATACAGATTTTCATAATCTTATTTGTATGCATTGGAATTCATTAATATTAATTCACACATATTATACTGTGTCCCCTATGGGCATATGTGGAATATCATACCAGACGCAAGGGAATTGAGTGGCAATATAAGGGAGTTTCACATCCTGTTCATAAATAGCCTTTAATATAGATATTATTAGTCCAAATATAGAAGAGGAAGACCAAAACACATTTACAGAAAAAAACATAAGCTCAGTGGAATGGCATTCCCCTCTTCTCCTCTGAGACCTGAGTCAACAGTTTTGCCTTCTCTTTCCCATATTGTCAGCCTTTTCCTCTTCACCATCCCCTCCTCCTCAGTGCTTAAATAGGCCAAAGCCACTGCTGTTCTGAGCAGAAATTCTCTGTCCAAATGCGAATACTTCTCTGACCATCATTCTTTCTCACACTCTAGCTTCTTGAAAGAGTAGTGTGTGTTCTCAGGCTTTCCTACTAACCATGCCACCTGACCTCTCCTGCCAACGCTCTATGGAAACAGTCATCCTCTAGGTCATCCATAACCCAGTAGGTGCCAACCAATCCAGAGGACTCTGATCTTCACCCTACCTGACTTCCTTGCTCTTTCTCAGTTTCCTTAATGAGTTCTCAAACTTCCCATTGATATATTCTGGAATTGGGAGTGCTCTATCTAGTGACTTCTTTTAGACATTTTTTATATTGTCCCTGGTAATCTCACTCACACCTGTGATTTTCATCTCCTGAGCTCTGTGCATTTGCTTGGTGCTTACTCAGAGAGGCTGTAACACAAAGTGGTTGAGAGAACAGAGTTTGGTACTATGTACCCCTTGGTTCCAATTTCTAATTTGGTACTTTCTATCCGTGTAATCTTTCAAAGCCTCAAGTCCCTAACTGTAAAATAGAGAAAATAATAGTACCTACATTTTTGGTCATCCCATACCGTTCCCAAGATCCTGGCACAATATTCTATGTCCAGAAGAAACATAGTAAAGTTGTGAGAATTAAATGCAGTAAACATGTGCATAGCACACTGGCAAGCATGTAAATACTCTATAAATGTTAGCTATTGTTATTGTTTACCGTTTAGAAAACTAAGATCATGGCATCCAGTCCCATCACTTCATGGCAAATAGATGGGGAAACAGTGGAAACGGTGACTGTCTTTATTTTTTCCGGGCTCCAAAATCACTGCAGATGGTGATTGGAGCCATTAAATTAAAAGACGCTTACTCCTTGGAAGGAAAGTTATAACCAACCTAGACTGCATATTTAAAAGCAGAGACATTACTTTGTCAACAAAGGTCCGTCTAGTCAAGGCTATGGTTTTTCCAGTAGTCATGTATGGATGTGAGAGTTGGACTGTGAAGGAAGCTGAGCACCGAAGAATTAATGCTTTTGAACTGTGGTGTTGGAGAAGACTCTTGAGAGTCCCTTGGACTGCAAGGAGATCCACCCAATCTATCCTAAAGGAGATCAGTCCTGGGTGTTCATTGGAAGGACTGATGCTAAAGCTGCAAGTCCAATACTTCAACCACCTGATGCGAAGAGCTGACTCATTTGAAAAAACCCTGATGCTGGAAAAGATTGAGGGCAGGAGGAGAAGGGGATAACAGAGGGTGAGATGGTTGGATGACATCACCAATTCAACGGACATGGGTTTGGGTGGACTCCGGGAGTTGGTGATGGACAGGGAGGCCTGGAGTGTTGCGGTTCATGGGGTCACAAAGAGTCAGACATGACTGAGTGACTGAACTGACTGATTGTTATTGTTGAGCTTTCCAGGAGGCGCTAGCAGTAAAGAACCTGCCTGCAAGTGCAGGAGGCTTAAGAGACATGGGTTTGATCCCTTGCTGGGAAGATCCCTTGGAAGAGGGCATGGTGACTCACTCCAGTATTCTTGCCTGGAGGAGCCTGGTGGACTACAATCAATAGTGTCCCAAACAGCTGGACATGACTGAAGTGACTTAGCATACATGCACACATTTTTATTCTTACTAGACACTGACATTTGGATTCCATAGATACCCTGAATTCAGTATATACTAAAATGAATTTGACATTTCCTCCAAATTGGTCTCCTTTATTGCAGTTCTGGTCAGTGACATTTTCAACCCAGTCACTAAACAGAGACCTAAGTAATATTTATTTCCTCATTCTTTCATCCATGTGTACACTTAGTGTGTCTAAGACCAATTTATTTTATCTTTTTAATATCTTTTAAACCAATTCTTTTCCTTGTGTACCTATAGCTATATCTTTGGTTCAAGTCTTCCATACATCTATGAAAGTATTCTTCAATAAAAACCTGATTTTTTCCTCCCAGCATCAATTCCTATAACTGCCTCCGTTTGCTGTGTTGAACCTGCTTTCAAGACCCTCCATGATCTGACCCTGCCTCTTTTTCCAACTCATCTCTGCATGTAGGCTCTCTTCATCCTCCCCACCCTCACCTAATAGCAAAATCTCTACTTCAGCCTTAACCAAACATGCCATCCTGTCTAAGCCACTTTCTTTCCCCAGAATCCACTTCTCATATTACTGACGAAGTTGCACTCGTCTTTAAAAATCCAGTTTAAATCTCTCCTCCTCCATCATTTGTATTTTTATCCCTAATCCACCTTATACTTATGAATTAAAGTTAGTTTACCTTATTGCATTGTCATGTGTTAACTTCTACATGTATTTCCTCCTGCACTTTGAAACCCTTGGTCAAGCAGATATTGGGTCATTTTTACATTCCAGGAATCTGACACAGTGTCTGGCATTTAGTAGGTACTCAGCGATTAGTTGAAGGAATGAATGACTCATGTAGAACAGGTGTACCTTTACCAGATTGTCTAGTTACTTTTATTTCTTTAATTGCCAGCCAACATTCATCTCCTATATCCCCAGAATGGTTTTTACAATCATACTTAAGCATTGTGCACTTCTTTTGCATTGCATTTTGGACTTTATTAGGAACATCCCTACTCAATTCATGTTGGATGAATATTATTTTTTTTTTCATTTTTTTTTTAATTCTTTTTATTTTTTATTTTTTATTTTTTTTTTAATTTTAAAATCTTTAATTCTTACATGCGTTCCCAAACATGAACCCCCCTCCTACCTCCCTCCCCACAACATCTCTCTGGGTCATCCCCATGCACCAGCCCCAAGCAAGCTGCACCCTACGTCAGACATGGACTGGCGATTCAATTCTTACATGACAGTATACATGTTAGAATTCCCATTCTCCCAAATCATCCCACCCTCTCCCTCTCCCTCTGAGTCCAAAAGTCTGGTATACACATCTGTGTCTTTTTTCCTGTCTTGCATACAGGGTCGTCATTGCCATCTTCCTAAATTCCATATATATGTGTTAGTATACTGTATTGGTGTTTTTCTTTCTGGCTTACTTCACTCTGTATAATTGGCTCCAGTTTCACCCATCTCATCAGAACTGATTCAAATGAATTCTTTTTAATGGCTGAGTAATACTCCATTGTGTATATGTACCACAGCTTTCTTATCCATTCATCTGCTGATGGACATCTAGGTTGTTTCCATGTCCTGGCTATTATAAACAGTGCTGCGATGAACATTGGGGTACATGTGTCTCTTTCAATTCTGGTTTCCTCGGTGTGTATGGCCAGCAGTGGGATTGCTGGGTCATAAGGTAGTTCTATTTGCAATTTTTTAAGGAATCTCCACACTGTTCTCCATAGTGGCTGTACTAGTTTGCATTCCCACCAACAGTGTAGGAGGGTTCCCTTTTCTCCACACCCTCTCCAGCATTTATTGCTTGCAGATTTTTGGATCGCAGCCATTCTGACTGGTGTGAAGTGGTACCTCATTGTGGTTTTGATTTGCATTTCTCTAATAATGAGAGATGTTGAGCATCTTTTCATGTGTTTGTTAGCCATCCGTATGTCTTCTTTGGAGAAATGTCTATTTAGTTCTTTGGCCCATTTTTTGATTGGGTCGTTTATTTTTCTGGAATTGAGCTGCAGAAGTTGCTTGTATATTTTTGAGATTAGTTGTTTGTCAGTTGTTTCATTTGCTATTATTTTCTCCCATTCAGAAGGCTGTCTTTTCACCTTGCTTATATTTTCCTTTGTTGTACAGAAGCTTTTAATTTTAATTAGATCCCATTTGTTTATTTTTGCTTTTATTTCCAGAATTCTGGGAGGTGGATCATAGAGGATCCTGCTGTGATTTATGTCTGAGAGTGTTTTGCTTATGTTCTCCTCTAGGAGTTTTATAGTTTCTGATCTTACATTTAGATCTTTAATCCATTTTGAGTTTATTTTTGTGTACGGTGATAGAAAGTGATCTAGTTTCATTCTTTTACAAGTGGTTGACCAGGTTTCCCAGCACCACTTGTTAAAGAGATTGTCTTTACTCCATTGTATATTCTTGCCTCCTTTGTCAAAGATGAGGTGTCCATATGTGTGTGGATTTATCTCTGGGCTTTCTATTTTGTTCCATTGATCTATATGTCTGTCTTTGTGCCAGTACCATACTGTCTTGATGACTGTGGCTTTGTAGTAGAGCCTGAAGTCAGGCAAGTTGATTCCTCCAGTTCCATTCTTCTTTCTCAAGATTGCTTTGGCAATTCGAGGTTTTTTGTATTTCCATACAAATCTTGAAATTATTTGTTCTAGTTCTGTGAAAAATGTGGCTGGTAGCTTGATAGGGATTGCATTGAATTTGTAAATTGCTTTGGGTAGTATACTCATTTTCACTATATTGATTCTTCCGATCCATGAACATGGTATATTTCTCCATCTATTAGTGTCCTCTTTGATTTCTTTCATCAGTGTTTTATAGTTTTCTATATATAGGTCTTTAGTTTCTTTAGGTAGATATATTCCTAAGTATTTTATTCTTTTCGTTGCAATGGTGAATGAAATTGTTTCCTTAATTTCTTTTTCTACTTTCTCATTATTCGTGTATAGGAATGCAAGGGATTTCTGTGTGTTGATTTTATATCCTGCAACTTTACTATATTCATTGATGAGCTCTAGTAATTTTCTGGTGGAGTCTTTAGGGTTTTCCATGTAGAGGATCATGTCATCTGCAAACAGTGAGAGTTTTACTTCTTCTTTTCCAATTTGGATTCCTTTTATTTCTTTTTCTGGTCTGATTGCTGTGGCCAAAACTTCCAGAACTATGTTGAATAGTAGCGGTGAAAGTGGACACCCTTGTCTTGTTCCTGACTTTAGGGGAAATGCTTTCAATTTTTCACCATTGAGGATAATGTTTGCTGTGGGTTTGTCATATATAGCTTTTATTATGTTGAGGTATGTTCCTTCTATTCCTGCTTTCTGGAGAGTTTTTATCATAAATGGATGTTGAATTTTGTCAAAGGCCTTCTCTGCATCTATTGAGATAATCATATGGTTTTTATTTTTCAGTTTGTTAATGTGGTGAATTACATTGATTGATTTGCGGATATTGAAGAATCCTTGCATCCCTGGGATAAAGCCCACTTGGTCATGGTGTATGATCTTTTTAATGTGTTGTTGGATTCTGATTGCTAGAATTTTGTTGAGGATTTTTGCATCTATGTTCATCAGTGATATTGGCCTGTAGTTTTCCTTTTTTGTGACATCTTTGTCAGGTTTTGGTATTAGGGTGATGGTGGCCTCATAGAATGAGTTTGGAAGTTTACCTTCCTCTGCAATTTTCTGGAAGAGTTTGAGGAGGATAGGTGTCAGCTCTTCTCGAAATTTTTGGTAGAATTCAGCTGTGAAGCCGTCTGGACCTGGGCTTTTGTTTGCTGGAAGATTTCTGATTACCATTTCAATTTCCGTGCTTGTGATGGGTCTGTTAAGATTTTCTATTTCTTCCTGGTTCAGTTTTGGAAAATTGTACTTTTCTAAGAATTTGTCCATTTCTTCCACGTTGTCCATTTTATTGGCATACAACTGCTGATAGTAGTCTCTTATGATCCTTTGTATTTCTGTGTTGTCTGTTGTGATCTCTCCATTTTCATTTCTAATTTTATTGATTTGATTTTTCTCTCTTTGCTTCTTGATGAGTCTGGCTAATGGTTTGTCAATTTTATTTATCCTTTCAAAGAACCAGCTTTTGGCTTTGTTGATTTTTGCTATGGTCTCTTTTGTTTCTTTTGCATTTATTTCTGCCCTAATTTTTAAGATTTCTTTCCTTCTACTAACTCTGGGGTTCTCCAACTCTTCCTTTTCTAGTTGCTTTAGTTGCAGAGTTAGGTTATTTATTTGACTTTTTTCTTGTTTCTTGAGGTATGCCTGTATTGCTATGAACTTTCCTCTTAGCACTGCTTTTATAGTGTCCCACAGGTTTTGGGTTGTTGTGTTTTCATTTTCATTAGTTTCTATGCATATTTTGATTTCTTTTTTGATTTCTTCTGTGATTTGTTGGTTATTCAGAAGTGTGTTGTTCAACCTCCATATGTTGGAATTTTTAATAGTTTTTCTCCTGTAATTGAGATCTAATCTTAATGCATTATGGTCAGAAAAGATGCTTGGAATGATTTCGATTTTTTTGAATTTATCAAGTTTAGATTTATGGCCCAGGATGTGATCTATCCTGGAGAAGGTTCCATGAGCACTTGAAAAAAAAGTGAAATTCATTGTTTTGGGGTGAAATGTCCTATAGATATCAATTAGGTCTAACTGATCTAATGTATCATTTAAAGTTTGCGTTTCTTTGTTAATTTTCTGTTTAGTTGATCTGTCCATAGGTGTGAGTGGGGTATTAAAGTCTCCCACTATTATTGTGTTATTGTTGATTTCCCCTTTCATACTTGTTAGCATTTGTCTTACATATTGCGGGGCTCCTATATTGGGGGCATATATATTTATAATTGTTATATCTTCTTCTTGGATTGTTCCTTTGATCATTATGTAGTGGCCTTCTTTGTCTCTTTTCACTGCCTTTGTTTTAAAGTCTATTTTATCGGATATGAGTATTGCCACTCCTGCTTTCTTTTGGTCTCTATTTGCGTGGTATATCTTTTTCCAGCCCTTCACTTTCAGTCTGTATGTGTCCCTTGTTTTGAGGTGGGTCTCTTGTAAGCAGCATATAGAGGGGTCTTGTTTTTGTATCCATTCGGCCAGTCTTTGTCTTTTGGTTGGGGCGTTCAACCCATTTACGTTTAAGGTAATTATTGATAAGTATGATCCCGTTATCATTTACTTTATTGTTTTGGGTTCGAGTTTATACACCCTTTTCGTGTTTCCTGTCTAGAGAATATCCTTTAGAATTTGTTGGAGAGCTGGTTTGGTGGTGCTGAATTCTCTCAGCTTTTGCTTGTCTGTAAAGCTTTTGATTTCTCCTTCATATTTGAATGAGATCCTTGCTGGGTACAGTATTCTGGGCTGTAGGTTATTGTCTTTCATCACTTTAAGTATGTCTTGCCATTCCCTCCTGGCCTGAAGAGTTTCTATTGAAAGATCAGCTGTTATCCTAATGGGAATCCCCTTGTGTGTTATTTGTTGTTTTTCCCTTGCTGCTTTTAATATTTGTTCTTTGTGTTTGATCTTTGTTAATTTGATTAATATGTGTCTTGGGGTGTTTCGCCTTGGGTTTATCCGATTTGGAACTCTCTGTGTTTCTTGGACTTGGGTGATTATTTCCTTCCCCATTTTAGGGAAGTTTTCAACTATTATCTCCTCAAGGATTTTCTCATGATCTTTCTTTCTGTCTTCTTCTCCTGGGACTCCTATAATTCGAATGTTGGAGCGTTTCATATTGTCCTGGAGGTCTCTGAGATTGTCCTCATTTCTTTTAATTCGTTGTTCTTGTTTCCTCTCTGATTCACTTATTTCTACCATTCTATCTTCTATTTCACTAATCCTATCTTCTGCCTCCGTTATTCTACTATTTGTTGCCTCCAGAGTGTTTCTGATCTCATTTATTGCATTATTCATTATATTTTGACTCTTTTTTATTTCTTCTAGGTCCTTGTTAAACCTTTCTTGCATCTTCTCAATCCTTGTCTCTAGGCTATTTATCTGTGATTCCATTTTGATTTCAAGATTTTGGATCATTTTCACTATCAATATTCGGAATTCCTTCTCCGGTAGATTCCCTACTTCTTCCACTTTTGTTTGGTTTGGTGGGCAACTCTCCTGTTCCTTTACCTGCTGTGTATTCCTCTGTCTCTTCATCTTGGTTATATTGCTGCCTTTGGGGTGGCCTTTTTATATTCTGGGAATTTGTGGAGTTCTCTTTATTATGGAGCTTCCTCACT
The DNA here is from genome assembly GCF_001704415.2 of Capra hircus. Taxonomy (NCBI): domain Eukaryota; kingdom Metazoa; phylum Chordata; class Mammalia; order Artiodactyla; family Bovidae; genus Capra; species Capra hircus. The sequence continues at coordinate 75,344,052 of NC_030811.1, forward strand.
TTGGGTGGGGTTCTATCAGTGGCTTGTCAAGGTTTCCTGGTTAGGGAGGCTTGTGTTGGAGTTTTGGTGGGTGGAGCTGGGTTTCTTCTCTCTGGAGTGCAATGGAGTGACCCGTAATGGGTTATGAGACATCAAAGGTTTGGGGATAATTTTGAGCTGCCTGTATATTGAAGCTCAGGGGAGTGTTCCTGTGTTGCTGGAGAATTTGCGTGGTATGTCTTGTTTTGGAATTTGTTGGCCCTTGGGTGGAACTTGGTTTCGGTGTAGGTATGAAGGCATTAGATGGGCTCCTATTGCTTAATGTTCCCTGAATTCAAGAGTTCTCTAGTGTTTTCAGGCTTTGGATTTAAGCTTCCTGCTTCTGGTTTTCAGTTTTATTTTTACAGTAGCCTCTAGGCTTCTCCATCTATACAGCACCGATGATAAAACATCTAGGTTAAAGATGAAAAGTTTCTCCACATTGAGGGACACTCAGAGAGGTTCACTGAGTTATAAGGAGAAGAGAAGATGGAGGGGGTAGTTAGAGGTAACTGGAATGAGATGCGGTGAGATCAAAAGAGAAGAGAGCAAGCTAGCCAGTAGTCACTTCCTTATGTGCGCTCTATAGCCTGGACCGCTCAGAGGTATTTACAGAGTTATACGGGGAAGAGGAGAGGGAGGAAGTAGACAGAGGTGACCAGGAGGATCAGAGAGAGGAATGAGTAGGAGAGAGACAAATCCTGCCAGTAACCTGTTCCTTAGGTGTTCTCTACCGTCTGGAACACACAGAGATTCACAGAGTTGGATAGAGGAGAGATGGGGGAGAAAAGAGACAGAGGCCACCTGGTGGAGAAAAAGGAGAGTCCAGAGGAGGAGAGAGTGGTCAAGCCAGTAATCTCGCTCTCAGGTAAACTGGGATAGTGAAGTTTGGGTTTTTAAATGTACAAAATTGACCACAAAAACCTAAGAGCAAAGATTAAAAATCTAGAGTAGAGGTTGGATTTTCAAAGATACAATATTAGAGAGAAGCAGAAGGACAAAGGAAGAAAGAAAGAAAAGAAAAAAAAAAAAAGAAAAAGAATTATTAAAAAACAAACAAAGAAACAAACAATCAAAAAAAAAAAAAAGCCATCAACAACCATCCAAAGATTGTATATGGTGTTTGCCTTAAAAAAAAAAAAAAAAGTCTTTTTAAAAAACAAACAAAAAAAATATAGTAATAATAGGTTATAGAAATAAAAATTAGAGGAGAAATAGAAGACTTAACAATTTAAAAAAAGTTAGAAAAAAAAAGCAAAAAAAAAAAAAAGGAATGATTTTATAAATATTAAAAATATCTGGCCCTTTCTGGTGTAATGGGCCGTGTGGGATCACTTCCAAGGTGGTTCCCTCTGTTTAACTTCTGTTTGCTGGCTTTTTAGGCTCACAGTTGCGCTGTGGGGGGGGGGGGGGGGGGGGCTGCTGCTAACAAATAGCACTGTCGTGTGCACGCAATATCTCTGCCCGGCTTGACCTGTCCTTTTTCGCGGCGCACAAACCGCTCCGGCTCTAGGATGCTCAGCCGGGAACCGTCTGGGGCTGGCCCTAGGCTGCGTGCACTTCCCCGGTCCAAGCCGCTCAGGTTCGGCGCTCAGGCAGCCCTCAGAGGCACAGATTCGGCTGGAACTGCGCTTTGTGCCCTTCCCAGGTCCGAGTAGCTCAGGAGTTTGGCGAACGCGATCGCCGCGGCTTGTCACCTTTTCTGCCGCTGCTGCTCAGCTTTCTGGGCGGACCGCTGGCGCACCCCGTGCGGTAGATTGTGACTGTCCAGCACCCCCAGAAGTCTTAGCAAAGGAGCTTGCTTGCAGTTAGGTAAGTAAAGTCTCTCCCAGTTTGCAATTGCCCCTTTCCAGTCCTTACGACTCTGGCTGCCTGTCCCCGGCGGGGGATGGTCCGCAGCCGGCTTTTCCCGTTCGGTCCTTTGTTCTGTGCTCGGTCCTGGCGGTGTCTTATGTTCGAGCTTTTCGCGTGGTAGCTATCCCACAGTCTGGTTTGCTAGCCCAAGTTAGATCGTTCTGGTTGCACGTGGGGCGTTCCTGCCCAATTCTTACAAAGCTCTGCAGCCCGCGCCTCCCGCGCGTCCCTGCCCTGCCCCCACTTCCCAGTGGCGGATGCAGGCGTCTGTGCTGCTTTTCCGCTGGGGGAGTTACTGTTGGGCTTGTAATCTGTTGGTTTTAATTATTTATCTATTTTTCCTTCCTGTTATGTTGCCCTCTGTGTTTCCAAGGCTCGCCACAGACTCGGCAGGGAGAGTGTTTCCTGGTGTTTGGAAACCTCTCTTCTTAAAATTCCCTTCCCGGGACGGAGCTCCCTCCCCACCTCCTTTGTCTCCTTTTTCGTCTTTTATATTTTTTCCTACCTGTTTTTGAAGACAATGATCTGCTTTTCTGGTTGCCTGATGTCCTCTGCCAGCCTACAGAAGTTGTTTTGTGAAGTTTGCTCGGCGTTGAAATGTTCTTTTGAGGAATTTGTGAGGGAGAAAGTGGTCTTCCCGTCCTATTCCTCCGCCATCTTTCCCTCCCCCCCTCGGATGAATATTATTTTAAATGATGTTCATTGCATTGCTCAGTGTACCCTTTCTAAGAAACCACAGGAGAAACTTCTTTTAAGCCTCTGTATGTTAAATAAGTACCCCTCTTCTGAGCAATGTGTGTGCTTTTTTTGTATAAACTCTTCAACTTCTGTAACATTTTAGTTTCAGAACCAAACTTAAGACATCAGAGAATGCATCTTGCATATTTATCTCCACTGGATCTGTTTTTCCTATCCTGATTTGATATTACCTTTCTACATGTTACTGTCTTGTTTGCTAACAAATGTTAGCTGCCTTACATCTATTTTATAAAAGATGAATTGTACAATTTATCCTTAGCTAAAGCTGGTTTTAGAAAAGGCAGAGGAACCAGAGATCAAATTGCCGACATCTGCTGGATCATCGAAAAAGCAAGAGAGTTCCAGAAAAACATCTATTTCTGCTTTATTGACTATGCCAAAGCCTTTGACTGTGTGGATCACAATAAACTGTGGAAAATTCTGAAAGAGATGGAAATACCAGACCACTTGACCTGCCTCTTGAGAAACCTGTATGCAGGTCAGGAAGCAACAGTTAGAACTAGACATGGAACAACAGACTGGTTCCAAATAGGAAAAGGAGTACGTCAAGGCTGTATATTGTCACCCTGCTTATTTAACTTCTATGCAGAGTACATCTTGAGAAACGCTGGGCTGGAAGAAACACAAGTTGGAACTGAGATTGCTGGGAGAAATATCAATAACTTCAGATATGCAGATAACACCACCCTTATGGCAGAAAGTGAAGAACTAAAAAGCCTCTTGATGAAAGTGAAAGTGGAGAGTGAAAAAGTTGGCTTAAACTCAACATTCAGAAAATGAAGATCATGGCATCCAGTCCCATCACTTCATGGCAAATAGATGGGGAAACAGTGGAAACAGTGTCAGACTTTGTCTTTTGGGGCTCCAAAATCACTGCAGATGATGACTACAGCTATGAAATTAAAAGATGCTTACTCCTTGGAAGAAAAGTTGTGATCAACCTAAATAGCATATTGAAAAGCAGAGACATTACTTTGCCAACAAAGGTCCATGGCTATGGACCTTTAGTCAAGGCTATGGTTTTTCCAGTAGTCATGTATGGATGTGAGAGTTGGACTGTGAAGAAAGCTGAGTGCCAAAGAATTGATGCTTTTGAACTGTGGTGTTGGAGAAGACTCTTGAGAGTCCCTTGGACTGCAAGGAGATCCAACCAGTCCATTCTGAAGGTGATCAGTCCTGGTGGGTGTTCTTTGGAAGGAATGATGCTAAAGCTGAAATTCCAGTACTTTGGCCACCTCATGCGAAGAGTTGACTCATTGGAAAAGACTCTGATGCTGGGAGGGATTGGGGGCAGGAGGAAAAGGGGATGAAAGAGGATGAGATGGCTGGATGGCATCACCGACTCGATGTATGTGAGTCTGAGTGAACTTGGGGGGTTGGTGATGGACAGGGAGGCCTGGCATGCTGCAGTTCATGGGGTCGCAAAGAGTTGGACACGACTGAACGACTGAACTGAACTGAACATAAAGGAAATTGAAAAGATAAAATGAAGATGCTGATGTATGTACAAGTAACTAAGAGGGGAGGGAACAGAGGAGAACACTAGAAGTTTCCAACAGCAATGATTTGAGCAATAATATCTTACTGATGTTATCCGTAACCAATGATCTAACATTTTTTAAGTAATTGTGTGCCAGATGTTGGTAGGCATGGGGTTGCAGAGATAGACAAACTGAGTCTCTGCTCACAGGAGCTCATAGTCTTGTCAACTCTAATTTCCATTCTGGCCTTTAGAATTATGTCTGAGATACAGAGAGGATCAGTTCAGTTCAGTCTCTCAGTCGTGTCTGACTCTGCGACCCATGGACTGCAGCACGCCAGGCTTTTAGGTCTATCAACAATCCCCTGAGCTTGCTCAAACTCATATCCATCGAGTTGGTGATGCCATCCAACCATCTTGTCATCTATTATGCTCTTCTCCTCCTGCCTTCAATCTTTCCCACCATCAGCGTCTTTTTCCAAGGAGTCAGTTCTTGGCATCAGGTGGCCAAAGTATTGGATTTTCAGCTTAAGCATCAGTCCTTCCAATGAATATGCAGGATTGATTTCCTTTGGGATGGACTTCTTTGAACTCCTTGCAATCCAAGGGACTCTCAAGAGTCTTCTCCAACACCACAGTTCAAAAGCACCAATTCTTCAGCACTCAGCTTTCTTTATGGTCCAACTCTCACATTCATACATGACTATTGGGAAAACCATAGCTTTGACTAGACAGACCTTTGAGGATACCCTTTCCAAAAGGGACACATTCCCCAGCCCACAAGAAATAACTCTTTTAGTTAGAATATAGACTAAGCTTCTTTGGCATATGCTTAAACTTCAGGTGGCATAAATAACTAGAAGTGAATTTATTTCTCAGTAATGAAGCAATCTGAAGGTAGATGGTCTAGGGATGATGGAGTGACTCTCTGTGTATAGCACATAGCTTCCATATCTGGGAGCCATGTCGTCACAGCATAATGGGTATAGAGTCAAGAAGCGTGCCCACTCCTTTGAAGGGCATGACACGGCTCTGAAAGTGGCCCGCATCACTTCTATTCACCTTCTGACAAGCAGAATTTAATTCCTTTGTCACAGAAGCTGCAGGGGACACTATCAAATATACCTTTAACTGGGGCTGCAGTCCAGTGGAAATACAGAAGGGAAGAATAGATATCAAGAGATCTCTAACAAATTTCTACTAACAGTAGCAAGAAGGTTTCTTCTTATTCCTGTTCTTCTTATTAGTGATATTAGTATTGTTATTATTATTGGATGCTGCTGCTGCTGCTGCTAAGTCACTTCAGTCGTTTCCGACTCTGTGCAACCCATAGACGGCAGCCCACCAGGCTCCGTCGTCCCTGGGATTCTCCAGGCAAGAATACTAGAGTGGATTGCCATTTCCTTCTCCAATGCATGAAAGTGAATCGTGAAAGTGAAGTCGCTCAGTCATGTCCGACGCTTAGTAACCCCATGGACTGCAGCCCCAGGCTCCTCTGTCCATGGGATTTTCCAGGCAAGAGTACTGGAGTGGGGTGCCCTTGCCTTCTCCGATTATTGGATGATGGTGATTCTAATGATTTTTCTGCCCCCTCTGAACATTATTTAAAGGTCATATATGGTCAGGCTAAAGGTCACTTTACAGTTGCACTTCCTGTCCTCTGTTCCATCTATGAACTTCATCTCTTAAAGTTCTCAAAGAGCTAAGATTTTTTAAATTTATGTATTTCTTTTAATTGGAGGCTAATTACAATATTGTAGTGGTTTTTGCCATACATCGACATGAATCAGCCATGGGTATACAAGATCTAAGATTTTTTAAAAATTATTACATAGCAGTAGTATTTTTTAAAAATAGCAATTCACCAGCGATTCAGATGTTACATTGTTCTACATTCTGATTTTTCACTTAAAACTTTTTTCATATCATAAGCCAAGTATATGAGAAAGTACACAAGTATCTACCCTCAGAAAAGGTAAAGCAAGACAATGAGTCACAGGTTTTAGTGTATAAGATCCCATTATTGACAGCTCCTAGAAGAAGTCTTACTGAAAGAGTTCTCTGTTCCCCAGTTGTAGGTTACAAAAATATTTCTTAGTTTTGCTCCTCTTTCATATATTTAGGAATATGAGTGATGATAAATTATTATGAGACACAAATCAAATTGAGATGGGAAATAGGAGAGGAAGGGAAGAGAAAAATGCTTTCTAATATTGCTGATTCTCTGTATAATTTAACTGTCTTTAAATATTAAGTAATCTTTTATACTGATCATGAGTATATTCCTGAATACACAGAGAACTATTTTCACTCTAAATTTATAACATTTTTGGAAGCTTAATTATCATACCTGAAGGTCAGATGGTGCTTTATTGCAATAAAATACAAAAAAGTAATAAAGAAATTATTCCTGGGGAGATGAAAGTCTAGGTTCATAGCTCATTAAATGGTAACTTCACAGACCGTGTCTAATTTGTCATATTTAGCTTTGGAAGTTTCATACATTTGAATTTCAAATTAGGTGAAGAGATACCTGAGGCAAAACTACCTAGGGCCTTTGAATTCTAAAATGATTCAGGAGCTATAGTTCCCATAACCAAATACCTGTATTTGTAAAAAATTTCTAGCACCATCTGTATAATTCTTGCCTGATTCAAAGATTTTTAAAAAATAATCAATGATATTAACACAAAGTTCATTAACCACTCCCTCAGTTCATTTTCAGACAACCCTTTCTTATTCTTCCCAGCATATTGAAATTGCCATCCTTTGCAGTAAATAATTATTGAACATGTTGACTGAAAAATATGGAGTCACATGGTTACTCAAAAGTTTCCTTCTCAAAATAAGTCATTTGAAAGAAAAACACTTGTGAAAAGAACAGCTTTTGGAGGAATTAAATGCAACCCCATTCTTTCTAATGTGTTTATTCTAGGCCACTGTTATCTCATGAGATGCTGGTGGCTTCAACTATTTTTATATATATATAAATTTATTTATTTTAATTGGAGGTTAATTACTTTACAATATTGTATTGGTTTTTAGCATAAACACAGAAATCCTTTTAAGAAATGAAGCTTTTCTTTCAGCATGTAATTTGTCTCTTGGACAAATTGAATTGATGATAGGAATAATTTTTCATTTAATATTAAGAAACTATATAATGATCCATGTTTATGATATTTACTAAAAACACCAAAAGATTTAAGCTGTTAGAATGCAATTAAGAGAAGCATGGTTGTGAACTCCAAGATCCAAATAACAGCAGTTGCTTCCTGTTTCAGTTCAGTTCAATTTAGTCGCTAATTCGTGTCCAAATCTTTGTGACCCCATGGAATGCAGCACGTCAGGCCTCCCTATACATCACCTACTCCTGGAGTTTACTCAAACTCATGTCCATTGAGTCGGTGATCCCATCCAACCATCTAATCCTCAGTCGTCCTTTCTCCTCCCACCTTCAATTTTTCCCAACATTAGGGTCTTTTCAAATAAGTCAGTTCTTCGCATCAGGTGGCCAAAGTATTGGAGTTTCAGCTTAAGCATCAGTCCTTCCAATGAATATTCAGGACTGATCTCCTTTAGGATAGATTGGGTGGATCTCCTTGCAGTCCAAGGGACTCTCAAGAGTCTTCTCCAAAACCGCAGTTCAAAAACATCAATTCTTTGGTGCTCAGCTTTCTTTATGGTCCAACTCTCACATCCATACATGACTACTGGAAAAAGCATAGCCTTGACTAGACGGACCTTTATTGACAAAGTAATATCTCTGCTTTCTATTATGCTGTCTAGGTTGATCATAAATTTTTTTCCAAGGAGTAAGCGTCTTAGTTTCATGGCTGCAGCCACCATCTGCAGTTATTTTGGAGCCCAGAAAAATAAAGTCAGTCACTGTTTCCACTGTTTCCCCATCCATTTCCCATGAAGTGATGGGACCAGATGCCATGATCTTCGTTTTCTGAATGTTGAGCTTTAAACCAACTTTTTCACTCTCCTCTTTCACTTTCATCAAGAGGCTCTCTAAGTCTTCTTCACTTTCTGCCATAAGGATGGTGTCATCTGCATCTGAGGTTATTGATATTTCTTCTGGCAATCTTGATTCCAGCTTGGGCTTCATCCAGACCTGCATTTCTTATGATGTACTCTGCATAGATGTTAAATAAGCAGGGTGACAATATACAGCCTTAACATACTCCTTTTCCTGTTTGGAACCAGTCTGTTGTTCCATGTCCAGTTCTAATTGTTGCTTCCTGACCTGCATACAGATTTCTCAAGAGGCAGGTCAGGTGGTCTGGTATTCCCATCTCTTTCAGAATTTTCCACAGTTTATTGTGATCCACACAGTCAAAGGCTTTGGCATAGTCAATAAAGCAGAAATGGATGTTTTTCTGGAACTCTCTTGCTTTTTCGATGATCCAGCAGATGTTGGCAATTTGATCTCTGGTTCCTCTGCCTTTTCTAAATCCAGCTTGAACATCAGGAAGTTCACAGTTCACGTATTGCTGAAGCCTGGCTTGGAGAATTCTGAGCATTACTTTACTAGCATGTGAGATGAGTGCAATTATGCTGTAGTTGAGCATTCTTTGGCATTGCCTTTCTCTGGGATTGGAATGAAAACTGACCTTTTCCAGTCCTGTGGCCACTGCTGAGTTTTCCAGATTTGCTGGCATGTTGAGTGCAGCACTTTCACAGCATCATCTTTTAGGATTTGAAATAGCACAACTGGAATTCCATCACCTCCACTAGCTTTGTTCATAGTGGTGTTTTCTAAGGCCCACTTGACTTCCCATTCCAGTATGTCTGGCTCTAGATGAGTGATTACACCATCATGATTATCTGGGTCCTGAAGATCCTTTTTGCTTCCTGTTTAAGTTTACAGAAATTTCCCAATCTTCCATTTGAACCTACAGAGTTCAGCAAGTCCTCTGTTGCTAGTATCATGGTGACAAACTATTAATTATAATCTGTGACATTCTCTAAGTAATTGGAGATAATAGAGAAAATACATTTAGAATTTGAACGGGAATTTTCACAGAGTAACTATCTAGTACCAAACATAGATATTTAACATTAACTGTGTTTGAAAGTTTGGGAAGAGATTGATAACTGGCTATTTTCATATTATAGTGGAGGTCAGATTAACTCACACTGAGTGAAAAATAATGAACTATTAAAAAAAATCTCACTTTTTTGATATAACTTTATATTTTACCAAAACAATCTATATGGGCCCAACTACAGAATTTGGAGGATGAGTAACTTTTCAGTAGCACTATCACAAACACTGAAAGGAATCTGGAAAAATAAATTATAGTGTGCATTTATGAGTGACTTGGACTCTTATGAACATTTATTACATGAAAAGATTATATTATGCTTTTAAGTTTTAAAAGTTTCTGGATTTCTCAGAGTTTGGCATGCTTTCAATCCTAATCCTTTGCTGAAAACATGGTTTTAAAAAACATGGAGGCTTTGGTGAGACTCTATCATGATTCTTACATTGTATTGACTTGTTTCACTTTATTTTTTAAAGCAAAGTAGAATCTTCATTTTAACTTACCTATTTAACATTTCATTTTTAATCTGTGGTTTTGACAGAGTTGACTCATTTTGGTGACATTTGGCATTCTCCTTATGTTACCAAGATACAAATTTAGCTCAATTTCCAATTTAGTTAAGTTACTTTAAATTGTCAAGTTTTACAAAGAACATAGTTTTTCAGTTTTTGTGGCTCTCAATGACATTAACTTTGTGGGTAAAGATTATAGAGATGTGCTAATATTTTGAACAAGATCTAGAGTTCATTGAAACATGAATCTATTTATTCTTTACGTTATATGTTCTATTAACAAAGATAGTGATGTTGCCATCTTGCCTAGGATTAGTAAAAATTAATAGATATCCAGAATTATGAGTTGGTTTGTTTATGCATTGCCATTTCTCATGGAACTCCTTGGAGTGATCTCTGAAATCCAACTGCAGGACATGGTATGCTATGGTTCAGTTCAGTTCAGTCGCTCAATTGTGTCCAATTCTTTGTGACCCCATGAATCGCAGCACGCCAGGCCTCCCTGCCCATCACCAACTCCCGGAGTTCACTCAGGCTCATGACCATCAAGTCAGTGATGCCATCCAGCCATCTCATCCTTTGTTGTCCCCTTCTCCTCCTGCCCCCAATCCCTCCCAGTGTCAGAGTCTTTTCCAATGAGTCAACTCTTCGCATGAGGTGGCCAAAGTACTGGAGTTTCAGCTTTAGTATCATTCCTTCCAAAGAAATCCCAGGGCTGATCTCCTTCAGAATGGACTGGTTGGATCTCCTTGCAGTCCAAGGGACTCTCAAGAGTCTTCTCCAACACCACAGTTCAAAAGCATCAATTCTTCGGCGCTCAGCTTTCTTCACAGTCCAACTCTCACATCCATACATGACTACTGGAAAAACCATAGCCTTGACTAGACTGACCTTAGTTGGCAAAGTAATGTCTCTGCTTTTGAATATACTATCTAGGTTGGTCATAACTTTCCTTCCAAGGAGTAAGCATCTTTTAATTTCATGGCTGCAGTCACCATCTGCAGTGATTTTGGAGCCCAAAAAAATAAAGTCTGCTGCTGTTTCCACTGTTTCCCCATCTATTTCCCATGAAGTGATGGGAACAGATGCCATGATCTTCATTTTCTGAATGTTGAGCTTTAAGCCACCTTTTTCTCTCTCCTCTTTCACTTTCATCAAGAGGCTTTTTAGCTCCTCTTCACTTTCTGCCATAAGGGTGGTGTCATCTGCATATCTGAGGTTATTGATATTTCTCCTGGCAATCTTGATTCCAGCCTGTGCTTCTTCCAGCCCAGCGTTTCTCATGATGTACTCTGCATAGAAGTTAAATAAGCAGGGTGACAATATACAGCCTTGACATACTCCTTTTCCTATTTGGAACCAGTCTGTTGTTCCATGTCTAGTTCTAACTGTTGCTTCCTGACCTGCATACAGATTTCTCAAGAAGCAGGTCAGGTGGTCTGGTATTCCCATCTTTTTCAGAATGTTCCATAGTTAATTGTGATCCACACAGTCAAAGGCTTTGGCATAGTCAATAAAGCAGAAATAGATGTTTTTTGGGAACTCTCTTGCTTTTTCCATGATCCAGTGGATGTTCGCAATTTGATCTCTGGTTCCTCTGCCTTTTCTAAAACCAGCTTGAACATCAGAAAGTTCATGGTTCACATGTTGCTGAAGCCTGGCTTGGAGAATTTTAGTGAAGCTAAATTAAGAACCATATTATGAAATTCTCCCCTCAGTCACCTTTCTGAGTACAAAACAACTCCAAGTTATGTTGTCTTCCTCTCCCTTCAATCTCCTCTGACAGCTAGCAGGGCCCTCACTTTCAGTGCATCCTCCCCTGTGTCTGCCTGTGGTCATCATCTGACCTAGTCTTCTTATCATGATTCAGAGGCACCTGGAAGAATTAAGATGTCTTATACTTCTGTTAAACGTGTGTCCTATCCTATTTTCTCCAAAGCCAGAGCCTATTTCTTTAGGAACATTTTTCTTCTCTCTCATTCTTAGAAACAAAGCTTCCCAGTTTAAGCCATTTGGCAACTTTATGTGGTAGCTAATATCAGTCATGCAATTTCAGATTCAAAGGAGTTGTGAAATTAGATCCAAGTTGATGATGGGTGGGGGCAGTCTAGAGTCTTTGGAGAGGCAGAGAATTAGAAACAGACCAACAGAACATTGAGAGAAAACATTCAGTCAATCTAGGATGAGTCAGTTCAATGGAAAGGAGCAGGAAATGTATACTTGGAGATATGCCACTACAAGCATTGGAAGGTTGACAAGCTAGGATCTTTCTGAAGCATGCATTTCATACTTAATAAAGGAAAGAGTTAAGACCTTTTTGGAAAATTAATATAATTCAGGATCTTAGTAATTCATCCAAATCAGTAGTATGAGTCAAAGCAAGTACTAGTATCCAAGTGGGAGTGTAATATATGTTGTTGAACTATATTATACTTCTTCAGGCTACTTACTCTAATTCTTCTGTGGTCTATTTATTCTGATAAATTTAGAAAAGGTGGTGAACTTTCTATAAGCTTACAAAATTCAGAAAGGATGGTGAACTTTCTACAAGCTTACAAAATTATTTTACGCTGCATAAAACTAGATTGATATAGTTGCTTACTGAGAGATGATTAAAATAAGCTTCCCAGGTCCATTACTTTACTAGATTTGGACCAAATATATATGTGTATTATACTATACACATGTGACTATTTTTCAAGGAAATGTCTACTTTTCATTTCACCAAGTTTAATGTGTACTATGTTCCTCTTTTTGAGGAAATACTGTTTAGTTATCTCAGACAGTGGGTATATTTTTTAAAAAACACACTGAGTCTTCCTAACTAGTGATTGAAAACATGATATAAGTTTGTTGAGTTAAATCCAACTGTACATTAATTGGGTGTTTAAACTATCCAGACTGCTTGTACTAAAGAACTTTAACAACATTATGAGTTTATTTTGGCATTTTTCAAAGGTTTGGATCTTTAGTTATAATTTTCTAAAATATCATAAAATTCATTACAACTAAGAAGGAAAATAGCATTTGATTTAATTAAGTATTTATTGAGAATCTATCACCAGCTTTAGGCTAGTGTCTCCAGTGGGCATATTTTATGTCTTTGAGGAAGTTGTTTCTTCTTGGGATAAAAGACATATACTCACTATAGCTAACAGTTTTACATGCTGTAAAGGTAAGAATTGTATCTTGTGATCAAGACAGTTATTTTTGATGCTGGTTTTCTGTTAGAATCACCTGAGGGGGTTTAAAAATACAAATTCAAAGTTTCCATTCCCAGAGATTCTGATTCAGAGGATGGTTTCTAAATGGCCCTTCCATGATGATTGTTTTGGAGGTGGTTCAGTGAAAAATGCCATGTGCCAAAATAATTTTGGAAAGAAAGATATCTATTTGGATAGATTCCTTAGATTAAAATAGACTAATATATAATATTCTCTTTATTGGATCTAGGTCTTAGTAATCAGAGTCATTTAAAATTGATGGGTAATTTAATTGATGTCTCTGCAGATGCTTTGTTACATTTATCTAACTATTGTACTGACTAGAAAATATTTCTAACTGATAATTGGTATGTGTGTGTATGTTCTCAACTTGTGTCTCTTTGCGACCCCATGGACTGTGGCCTGTCAGGCTCCTCTTTCCAGGAAATTTTCTAGACAAGAATACTGGAGAGGGGTGCCATTTCCTCCTCCAGAGGATCTTCCAGACCCAGGGATTGAACCCACATCTCCTATGTTTCCTGCATTGGCAGGTGGATTCTTTATCACTGTAGCACCTGGGAAACCCTAATTTCCATATATTTTACACTTAATTTAACTTATTTCTCAGTTTCTTTCAAGTTACAAATTTCATAAACATCACTGCTGTTTTCTCCCTGTCTTAATAATTTATCCCTTGAATACAGGGACCCCCTTTGGTATGGTAGCTAATATTGAACACTGTAAAATATTATGATATCCTAAGAAACACAGCAAACAAAAATAAATATTCTTTTGGTCTAAGTTTCTTGTTAGGTGCTACAAAATCTCATTTCTTGTCTTCACAGTGAACTTTCTTGAAAAAGTAATCTGTATAGTAGTTAAGAGAGTTGCCACTGAGGTCAAATTCCCTGGATTCATCTACAAACACCACTTATCACAGTGACTTGATATATAGATACTAGCTTTATTATGATTATTTTTGTCTCTCTTTTAATTGTCTTCTCTCTTAAAAATATCTCCTTTCTTTATATCCATCCTTTTCTGTTTCTGTGACTTTACCACCTCCTGTGTGACAATGCTTCCCTAATAAATTGATGAATGGTACAAATCTCCCTTCCAGCTTCTGTACAGCACTGCCCAATAGAAGTACAATGTGAGACACAGCTATAATTTTAAATATTCTAGTAGCCACATTTAAATAACAAGACCAAAAATAGGTAAATTTAATAATATAGTTTAACACATAATATATAAAATATTAAAAATTTCAATATAATATAATCAGTAAAACAATGAGATATTTTCATACTAATTATCTGAAATCTGGTATGTATTTTACACTTAAGCACATTTTGAATTGAAGTAGTTGATTTACAATGTTGTATTAGTTTCTGATATATAGCAAAATGATTCAGGTGTGTGTTTCCATGTATATATAAAAATATATATGAGTACATACATATATACACTCTTCAGATTCTTTTCCACTATAAGTCATTACAAGATGTTTTAAATGTAGTACCCTATAGTATATAGTAGGACCTTGTTGTTAATCTGTTTTATATACAGTTATACAGTAGTGTTACAGCTCATCTTAAATGTCAACCTGCTTCGTCTATATTAAGATTTTATAAATTTTACAACTGAAAACTAGATTTCCATATCCGAGTGTTCCATACCTACTTATAAGTCTTCCAATAACTGAGTCAAATATATAAAAAAATTTTCTGTAATAGCCACATCCAACTTGACAAAATTTATCCATTTTTTTAAAGAAGAGCTGATTTAACTTTGATGCAGAAACATACAAGTTTGAAAACTATCTCTGTCTAAGTAAATTCACTTACTCTTGTGTCAGCCTAGTATTATTAACATGAGATTCACAAGGATACTGCATAAATTGAAAAGCAAGATTATCAGTATCAACAAGAAATTCTTCAGCTTTTTTTGCAGACATTTTATAAAATTGCCAGTTGTAATTAAAATTTGCATATTGATCATATTAGGGAAATATGTAAAATCATTATTTATTTGTATGTTAGAAGTTTCAGTTTCAACATGAATAATCTTAACTTTACAACTACTTTATAAGTAAACTGACTATCCTTGAAGTTTCAAATTCAGTACAGTCATATACAGTGTGATATTGGTGAGGGAAGATGTATCCATGTGCCATGTTTTTGTCATTGGATAATTGGCAGTTATTCCTTTGTTTCAAAAAAATCTTAGAGTTGATAGTTCAATGAATCCTTGTAAAACTCTTCTCGGACTTGACCAATAACCATTGGAATAAAATGCAAAATCATTACATTTTTCTCTTTTTTTTCTTTTGAATTCTGTAAACTAGTGATGATTCAGAACATTTGCATGTATATACTAACAATTGTATCTATGACACTTCCCATTGAATCTGTGTTAAAAACTGAGAACAAACATGTTCAACATACATAATACTTTGGATGCAGTAAGACAAACACCTCTAGTTTGAATTACAAACTGCAAACTTAACTGTGTGGATTTTTCATCTAACATAACTGAAGCACTGATAATTGTGATATAAACTAATTTTTTTAATACCTAGCTAAATTTCTTCTTTAATGAATGTAAAAGATGTTAAAATATCTGTTATGGTTCTAATTTTTAGATAAGTGAATTGGCAACATTTCTTCCTAGATTTAGGAGTCCACTGAGAAAAAAAAAAATCACCAAAGTGTCAGTTGGCCAGTATCCCTTATTTCCTAACTCTTACCAGAGTGCCCATTCTTAAAATGCATATTTGAACAGATACTCCTTTGCTGATAAATGTTCAGGAGATCATCATGCTCTCATAGTAAAATCCAAACTCCTTAGCATTCAGTTTCATAATATTGGCCTTCCAGTCTTCCCAACTTCACCTTACTACCCCCTCCTCTGAAACTTTGTTCATGTCATGCTGAAATAGTTGTGGTTGTTCCAAAAGACCATTCTCTCCTACTTCTCAGTGCCATTTCACTTTCACTCCAGAAAGAAACACCTCTTCCCTCTCCTACCCCAACCTGTCTTCCTCCTGCTAGTCTTTCACAACTCAGCAGCCTCTCCTGACCACTGTCTTCTCCTGGGCAGCCTAGAATTAGTATCCTCCGTTTGTGCCCTTCTCACCCTATGACCTCTGAACACTATCCCATAGCACTTATTACACTATACTGTACTTATCTCCACCAGATGGTAAGTTTTTTGAGAACAAGGAGAGTGCTTTTTGTCCCTATAGTACCCCACACCCAGAATGGCCCATGGTATGTATTGGGTGCTCACGTTACATTCATATTGTAAGTTTCAAGGAATACCTGACTAAACTTGTATGATAAATAACTATCCGGTATGTAAGGAGTTCTACTTTTCACTTAAGGAATAATGCATAACTTTTAAATATAACAACTAACTAGTGAGTTGGACATCTTATTTTAGGATGTTAATTGACATTTTCCTCTTAGTCCTCTAAAAATGTTCTGTCCAGCTCTTTGTTTGTTTAGTATGGCTTAAGTTTTATAACCATATTTGTGATTGTTTATTAATGGATTTTGCTTTTGCTGCTAATAAATCATCTTTCCCTTTTTCTCTCTTGGTCCAGCTCCAACAGAGGCCACTGTGCACCCACATCTAGGTAAGTATTTGAGACTCCAGTGTCACTGACCTCAGTGCCAGATCTACTTGTTTCACTCCTTTGCCATGTGAGCAGGGCATACAGAGATGAGGAAACTCTCTGCCCTCTCTGATTCTCTGATCATTCATTGAAATCAGACTCAAGTCCAGATTATGCTTTAATCTAAGACCTCACTGAGGAGGTGATCCAAAAGTCCAGTTTGGGCTAATGGAAGGACTTTTGAGCCTGTTGCTACATTTATCCTTAGAATCCAGTTGGATCTGATCTTTTGACATAGGGTTCTAATGCTGAATTTTCCCCTAAGCCTCTACCCATCATAAATAGTAGAGCATGGAGGCAATAGGCAAGGAGCTATGAGTGTGAAAGAACTGAGATAAACTGATTGTTGAAAGCAGACCTGAGATATCTGCTTAAACTAGTGTTGTTGTTGTTCAGTTGCCAAGTTGTGTTCGACTCTTCACAACCACAAGGACTGCAGCACACCAGGCTTCCCTGTCCCTCACCATCTCCCAGAGTTTGCCCAAGTTCATGTCTATTGAATCAGTGATGCCATCCAACCATCTCATCTTCTGTCAACATTTTCTTCTGCTTTCAATCTGCCTTCTGCCTTCTCCAACATCTTCTGTCTCATCTTCTCCTTCTGCCGTCAATCTTTTCTGGCATCAGGGTCTTTTCCAATGAGTTGGCCATTCACATCAGGTGGCCAAATTATTGGCTTAAACTAGCACTGGCTTGTAAAAAGAGAAATAATTTGGCCATTTCTTCAAAAACTAAAATGAGATTGTCTAGCTAACTGGATGCTTTGTTTAATAGCACCGTGTAAAGTTGCCTCCTCTCATTTTTCTCATAATCTTTTCATTCTGACATGTATTTAGTGGGCTACAGTTCTTGAGGCAAGATTGTACGGTATTAATAGTATGGATTCTGGAGCCAAATAAACTGGATTTATCTCACCTCTCCCGCTTGCTTGCATGGTGATATTGGGCAAGTTACTTAATCTCTCTATGCCTGTTTCCTCACCTATAAAACAGAAGTAATGATAGTACCTACCTCCTTTGATTGTTATGAGGATTAGATGAATTTGTATTTCTAAAGCATAATAAGGGATATATATATATATATATATCCCATTATATATATATATATATAAAATAATGTTAGGAAAGAAGGCAATACATGAACAAAGAACCATAGAGGCTTACCCATGACTCTGTAAAAAATTTCTGGAAAGCAAATGATCTTTAAGAGTTAAATTCCTCATATATGACAGTGAAGACTGATTTTAAAAGCAGTTTCCTACGCACACTATTTAATAAGAATGAAAAGAAATCATCCTAGCTGGTTCCAGCCTTTTCAGCTGTCTGTCACTGTGGGACTTACAGATGGGTCAGTATTTGTCTCTTGGGCTTTCTCTTTCAACCCATAAACCCAATTAATTTATTTTTCTCTTTGGAAAATCTGCCTTGAGAAGCTCTACTTTTATGTAATGCTACAGCTTGGGGCTCCTCTTCTTTGGCAGATGAACGCAAGCACTTAGAAGCATGCCTTCTGGCAGCTGAGGCAGGCTGGTGACCCACAGTGGCCCAGCCGCATCTCAGCCATATTGGGTATTTGAGAGAGCAGTACCCTGTAGGCATTTCAGACACTGCATCTAATCACTTAGAGGAATCATTAAATCACTCCCAAGCACAGAAGACATCACAGTGTTCTCTCCAGTGTAAATCCATATTCTCCCTGTTGTCGAGCCTAAGGCTTTGAGTCTGAACAGCCATTTATCTCAATACATGTTGATTCACTGGTTTTCCAGACTTCGTTATGTGCTTGCCTACTGGCATACCTGGTATAAAGAGGGTGAGGGTGCCTGCAGGTGGCATTGTTACCAAAGAGAATTTGCAAGTGAACTTTCTGGTATTTGGAGGTGATATTTAATTCCTCAGTCAGTTCAATAAATTATATACAAGTGAACCTCCCAAAAGGGTAAAATTTCACTTTTGGAAAAAATAAAAATTTGGGGTTATGTTTTATTAATCAGATTATATGATTTTCATTTTTTAAAAAAGCATGTGCAAACTAGTCCAAACAAAATTATATAGACCCAGAGAATTTATACTAGCTGAAACAAATTCCCCAAGCAAACCATGGGAATCAGATGAGAAGATTTTCAGCACCAAATCCATTTTTTACAATTTGTGGAGAAATAATTATCTTTACTCATACAACCTTAAAAATGAGACTACTTACGTTGTAGCTGGCCATGAAATTGTTTGTACTTGTCCATCCTCTATTCAATGGAAATATCCCATACTCTACAGTTCATGAAAATATTCTTTGCTCTTGGCATGATCTGAGTTCTTCTGTAGTTTAAAAAGAAGTATTTAATACAACCTCTCAAGTGTAACAATAATATATTTAAGACTATGGATGGTTTTCTGCCATTCCTCCTGACTTCTAACATGACTTTATTTAGAAGTTTTACTTACTTGTGTAGATAATTTCTCCTAGGCAGCTCTGAAGGGGAAAATGTTAATAATTTGGAACACATTAAATTTAAAAATGAGTGAATATAGGGAATGAGAAAAAGCAAGTCAGGGCAAGAGGGGTAGTAAGAAAGAGAAGAGGAGATGGGTTCATAAATAACAGCAATGTTAGCTGACAATAAATATCCACAATGTTCTGTTCCCTTCAATGTTCTAAAGTGAGTTAGGCACTGACTTTATTCTGGATGTGTTGAGCTGTGAGGGGCAAGTCTTGTGTGACCTCTCCATGTAGGCTAGTGCTAACCTTGGTCTTCCCACCTCTGTGACCTGGGTGACATTTTAGTAGGGTTCTCTTTGGGGGCTCTGGTTTCCAGACTTCTAAACAGCAGAGTTATTCTTTTACTTAGTAGTTTAGGGGCACAGCAAATGCAATTAGCTGCTTGTTTAAACTTCAGTTTTAGTTTAAAATACTGTTATTTATCATAAATGTAGCATGTTGACTCTTTTGCATAACTAAATCTATTGTTTAGTATAACCATTTTCTAAATCTTTGTCTTCCTTTAGCTGAAATTCATAGTAACAGTATTATTCTACGAGATGACTTTGACTCCTACCACCAAAAGGAGTTGAATCCAAACATATGGTAAGTTAAAGGATCATGCCTCACTTTGGTCTGTATAAAAGGCAAAAAAAAAAAAAAAGCTTCCTTGGAGTAGTTACATAAAATTAAATTGCCCTTTAGCTCTAAGTTATCAATGAGAATTGTTCAACTAAGGAACTGGGATTAATGTCGCCTGTAGTATGTCTATTGTCTGTTTCCTGACTTCCTTAAGAACTAAATCTAGGTACCCCTCAAAGCCATGGGTTTGGTCAGTTTTTTTCAGTAGTACAAGTTATTTACATAGAAAACATTGTGCTTTATTATTCCTAATAATTGCATTTATGTTAAAGGAAAGAAGGGAAATGACTTATCTGAAACTGACAGATTATTTGAGTCATACTTCCAAATAACTTCTATGTTATTGGATTATTTATACTCCAGTCTTTCCTTCCAAAGCTGTTTAGAGACAACCCTATGGGATTTTGGAGGGCAAAGAAAGAATTAACCAAAACGCATACATTAGAAATTTGTTGAATACATAAATGCCTGCATGAATTTGTTGGCAGTTTGTTGTATTTTCTGACTTTGGAGAAATGAGTCTATCCATTGAGAGCTATAGTTGGTCTACATAATTTGAGAGAATATCTGAATATGTTATTTTCTATGGTACTAAATGATT
Organism: Capra hircus; assembly: GCF_001704415.2. NCBI lineage: Eukaryota > Metazoa > Chordata > Mammalia > Artiodactyla > Bovidae > Capra > Capra hircus. The sequence continues at coordinate 75,364,329 of NC_030811.1, forward strand.
TGTGTACATGAATAAGAGTTCAAGATAAATTAGAAGCTCTAAAGTAATCAGGTTGTAACCAAAACCCCAGCAATATTCAAGACTAGAAAGAGAATAACTATTCATCCTCAAATGTCTGCATATGATATTAATTTGTTTTTCCTTATTTTCACTGTTCAACAAGTATCAAACCATAATTATTATATAGTACATTAAAAAGGAATGTGGTTCCTTCTTTTGAGTAGCATATAGTTCAATAGAGGAGACACTTAAAACACAGTTTTAAAAATCTTATGATTCAGGATAGAAATCCTTGAGTGTAATAGAAGGTTATAAATAACATACTATGGTTCTAGAAAAGAAAGGCTGACTCTAGTGAGAGTTTCTTGGAGAAAGCGGTCTTTAACCTGAGAATTGAAGATGACATATAGGTTTAGAGAGTGTTGACGCTTAAATACAAATAGGAACTTACATCTTTTCTAGAAAGAAATATAGATTTAGAGAGTATAAGTATTCAAAAAAATCAGACTAGACAGAGACATAAAGTCTTATGATTCATACACCATTAAAGAGATAAATTATCAAAAAGATTTCACTTACCTCTGAACATGTTCTAAATATAAATTTCTTAAAATAAGTTGAAAATCTTTGTTAAGGAAAAGCCAAAAACTTTTTAAGCACCACTTCTACCCAAGAAAAATTCTCTCATTCTCCTCACATTTGGCTCTTATATATCCCATTAATATAGATGTTACCAGATGATTTGTTTCTTTCAAGGCGAGTTCATTTGTGTCGAGCTAATTCATTTTCTTCAGTGAGATTTCTTGACAAATACAAAATGTGACTTTTATGTGGTCTAAATTCTGTTATTTTTGAAATCAATAAAACATGATTGATTTTGCTTCACCCATTTTCATGACTGATCTGGTAGATGCTTTCTTGACTGAAGTTATGGATTTTGTGTCCCACTTACTTAACCTATGGTTTTTCCTCCTGTTTTAGAAAACCTTTTATTAACTTTAAAAAGCCATGCACTTCTGTCTTCTATCAAATATGCTTCAGAGTAATTTTACTTTATCCCTTATTGACCACAATCTCCTTCATCTAATCTAAGATTAAATAATAATAATAATAACCTAGGAAGCTCTCATCATTTGAGAGATGGCTTTGTTGAACATAAGTGGCAGAGGTTCTGAAATCAGGTCTGTCTGGGTGGACTTCGAAGCTAGCTACTTGCCAGCTGGGTATCTGAGAATAGTACAAAGCTTGCTTTACCTCTCTGAGCCACATTTCTTGTCAGTAAAAGTGAGCCAAGTATTTGCCTAACGCCATTATTTTAAAGTTTGATGAACCTGAAAAGGTCTGGCACATCTCCTAATGTATTGTTGCTGCTCAGGATGAATCAGTTCCTTCTTCCCTCTCTTATTCTCTGTCTCCTACTCTATCTTTTTGCCTCCCTCCTTCTTCCTTTCTTTCTTCCTCCTCTGGTATACTGGCATGTTGGTCTATTGCCTCCCAGGAGCTCAGAATGATCCCAAATCATTACTATTAAAATATTCTTCACTCAATTTATGTAAATGATTCCCCCAAGTCTTCCCTTACTGTATTCAGATCAAAAACAGACTTCAAATTAAATATATCTATATTATATAATATATATATTAATGAAAATACAGTAGAATTATAGAGAAGGGAGAAACAAAGAGTATCAAATATTTTTAACCCCCCCTTAAAGTAGACATTCAGTTCAGTTCAGTTCAGTCATGTCCGACTCTTTGCATTCCCATGAATCACAGCACGCCAGGCCTCCCTGTCCATCACCAACTCCCAGAGCTCACTCAGAGTTGCGTCCATCGAGTCGGTGATGCCATCCAGCCATCTCATCGTCAGTCGTCCCCTATTCCCCCTGCCCCCAATCCCTCCCAGCATCAAAGTCTTCTCCAATAAGTCAAATCTTCGCATGAGGTGGCCAAAGTACTGGAGTTTCAGCTTTAGCATCATTCCTTCCAAAGAAATCCCAGGGTTGATCTCCTTCAGAATGGACTGGTTGGATCTCCTTGCAATCCAGGGGACTCTCAAGAGTCTTCTCCAACACTACAGTACAAAAGCAACAATTCTTCAGTGCTCAGCCTTCTTCACAGTCCAACTCTCACATCCATACATGACTCCTGGAAAAACCATAGCCTTGACTAGACAGACCTTAGTCGGCAAAGTAATGTCTCTGCTTTTGAATATGCTATCTAGGTTGCTCATAAATTTTCTTCCAAGGAGTAAAGTGAAAGTGAAAGTGAAGTCACTCAGTCGTGTCTGACTCTTTGCAAATCCATGGACTGTAGCCTATCAGGCTCCTCTGTCCATGGGATTTTCCAGGCAAGAGTGCTGGAGTAGATTGCCATTTCCTTCTTCAGAGGATCTTCCCGACCCAGGAATCGAACCCGGGTCTCCCGCATTGCAGGCAGACGCCAAATTGTTGCTTTTGAACTGTGGTGTTGGAGAAGACTATTGAGAGTCCCTTGGACTGCAAGGAGATCCAACCAGTCCATTCTAAAGGAGATCAACCCTGGGATTTCTTTGGAAGCAATGATGCTAAAGCTGAAACTCCAGTACTTTGGCCACCTCATGCGAAGAGCTGACTCATTTGAGAAGACTTTGATGCTGGGAGGGATTGGGGGCAGAAGGAAAAGGGGACGAAGCGTCTTTTAATTTCATGGCTCCAATCACCATCTGCAGTGATTTTGGAGCCCCCAAAAATAGTGTCTGACACTGTTTCCACTGTTTCTCCTTCTATTTCCCATGGAGTGATGGGACCAGATGCCATGATCTTCATTTTCTGAGTGTTGACCTTTAAGCCAACTTTTTCACTCTCCTCTTTCACTTTCATCAAGAGGCTTTTTAGTTCCTCTTCACTTTCTGCCATAAGGGTGGTGTCATCTGCCTATCTGAGGTTATTGATATTTCTCCCGGCAATCTTGATTCCAGCTTGTGTTTCTTTCAGTCCAGTGTTTCTCATGATGTACTCTACATAAAAGTTGAATAAGCAGGATGACAATATACAGCCTTGATGTACTCCTTTTCCTATTTGGAACCAGTCTGTTGTTCCATGTCCAGTTCTAACTGTTGCTTCCTGATCTGCATACAGATTTCTCAAGAGGCAGGTTAGGTGGTCGGGTATTCCCATCTTTTTCAGAATTTTCTATAGTTTGTCATGATCCACACAGTCAAAGGCTTTGGCGTAGTCAATAAAGCAGAAATAGATGTTTTTCTGGAACTCTCTTGCTTTTTCCATGATCCAGCAAATGTTGGCAATTTGATCTCTGGTTCCTCTGTCTTTTCTAAAACCACCTTGAACATCAGAAAGTTCATGGTTCATGTATTGCTGAACCCTGGCTTAGAGAATTTTGAGTATTACTTTACTAGCGTGTGAGATGAGTGCAATTGTGTGGTAGTTTGAGCATTCTGTGGCATTGCCTTTCTTTGGGATTGGAATGAACAGTGACCTTTTCCAGTCGTGTGGACAATGCCAAGTTTTCCAAATTTGCTGGCATATTGAGTACAGCACTTTCATAGCATCATCTTTCAGGATTTGAAACAGCTCAACTGGAATTCCATCACCTCCACTAGCTTTGTTCATAGTGATGCTTTCTAAGGCCCGCTTGACTTCGCATTCCAAGATGTCTGGCTCTAGATGAGTGATCACACCATCATGATTATCCGGGTCATGAAGATCCTTTTTGTACAGTTCTTCTGTGTATTCTTGCCACCTCTTCTTAATATGTTCTGCTTCTGTTAGGTCCATACCATTTCTGTCCTTTATCAAGCCCAACTTTGCATGAAATGTTCCCTTGGTATCTCTAATTTTCTTGAAGAGATCTCTAGTCTTTCCCATTCTGTTGTTTTCCTCTATTTCTTTGCATTGATCCCTGATGAAGGCTTTCTTATCTCTTCTTGCTATTCTTTGGAACTCTGCATTCAGATGCTTATATCTTTCCTTTTCTCCTTTGTTTTTCGCTTCTCTTCTTTTCACAGCTATTTGTAAGGCTTCCCCAGACAGCCATTTTGCTTTTTTGCATTTCTCTTCCATGGGGATGGTCTTGATCCCTGTCTGCTGTACAATGTCACGAACCTTATTCCATAGTTCATCAGGCACTCTATCTATCAGATCTAGTCCCTTAAATCTATTTCTCACTTCCACTGTATAATCATAAGGAATTTGATTTAGGTCATACCTGAATGGTCTAGCGGTTTTCCCTGCTTTCTTCAATTTGAGTCTGATTTTGGTAATAAGGAGTTCATGATCTGAGCCACAGTCAGCTCCTGGTCTTGTTTTAGTTGACTGTATAGAGCTTCTCCATCTTTGGCTGCAAAGAATATAATCAATCTGATTTTGGTGTTGACCATCTGGTGATGTCCATGTGTAGAGTCTTCTCTTGTGTTGTTGGAAGAGGGTATTTGCTATGACCAGTGCATTTTCTTGGCAAAACTCTATTAGTCTTTGCCCTGCTTCGTTCCTTATTCCAAGGCCAAATTTGCCTGTTACTCCAGGTGTTTCTTGACTTCCTACTTTTGCATTCCAGTCCCCTATAATGAAAAGGACATCTTTTTTGGGTGTTATTTCTAAAAGGTCTTGTAGGTCTTCATAGAACCGTTCAACTTTAGCTTCTTCAGCATTACTGGTTAGGGCATAGACTTGGATTACTGTGATATTGAATGGTTTGCCTTGGAGATGAACAGAGATCATTCTGTCGTTTTTGAGATTGCATCCAAGTACTGCATTTTGGACTCTTTTGTTGACCATGATGGCTACTCCATTTCTTCTGAGGGATTCTTGCCAGCAGTAGTAGATATAATGGTCATCTGAGTTAAATTCACCATTCCAGTCCATTTTAGTTCTCTGATTCCTAGAATGTCGACGTTCCCTCTTTCCATCTCTTGTTTGACCACTTCCAATTTGCCTTGATTCATGGACCTGACATTCCAGGTTTCTATGCAATATTGCTCTTTACAGCATCAGACTGTGCTTCTATCACCAGTCACATCCACAGCTGGGTATTGTTTTTGCTTTGGCTCCATCCCTTCATTCTTTCTGGAGTTATTTCTCCACTGATCTCCAGTAGCATATTGGGCACCTTCTGACCTGAGGAGTTCCTCTTTCAGTATCCTGTCATTTTGCCTTTTCATACTGTTCATGGGGTTCTCAAGGCAAGAATACTGAAGTGGTTTGACATTCCCTTCTCCAGTGGACCACAAGCTGTCAGACCTCTAAAGTAGACATAAGCTCCCTAAAGTTAAAAACCAATATGGTCAGCTATTCCAGTGAGGTATTTCCAATAACATTACAAAGCTCTCTCTTGCTTTGGACCAACGTAGGCAGTTTTTGGGCTTCCCTGGTGGCTCAGTTGGTAAAGAATCCAACTGCGTTGCAGGAGATCCAGGAAGATCCCCTGGAGAAGGAAGTGGCAGCCCACTGCAGTATTCTTGCTTGGAGAATCCTATGCACAGAGGCCCTGGAGGGCTGCAGTCCATGGCATTGCAAAGAGTTGAACACAACTTGGCAAGTAAACCACCACCACTACCAGGCATTTTCACTCTCCCAAAATCTGTTTTCTTGGTATACATATTGACATGCGAGTTTTGTCCCTTATGATATTGTCTTTGATTTTCTTTACCCCAATTAGAAGCCACTGAGCAGCTTTGTGAAAACCAGGAAGGGGAATCCTTACTTGACAACCCATAACTTTATGCCATTGGCACACACCACCAGATAGGAAGAAGCTCAGGGTGTACTGCTTTGGGGCAAATTCCCAAGTCTCAATATATCACTCAATAATTTGTCACAAGAGAAAAGCACTGTGCTTTTATGAGCATGTATCTTCCATTGAGTTTGAAAATCATCATGTGTATTATTTGACTTGCAATTTTTAAGGACAAGCAAAAGGAAAAATTAAGAAACTACAGTCCCATCTGTCTAATGATGGGGAGAGGGATCAGTTTAAATTTAGTCACTCACACTTTATTTGCTTCCATTGACTTCATCTAGTGAAATCAACTTTTTTTCCCCACTTCATTTCATATTATTCTTGATATCTGAATTTCTTATATCCTGTACAAATGCCTATACACAAAAAACAAGGAGCATAAAATGATATTACTATTATGATGACTGAACATACCAGCCAAGTTATTATCCCAAGTGTATGACAGTGATTGGACTAGAACCAAGAAACTTTTTTACATCAACTCAGTTTTGAATCTGTCTCTCTGCTTAGCTTAAATATTAGATTTGATTTTAAAATTAATAAATGTACTTAGTGAAATGTTCAATAATATTAAAAATAATAAAAATAAACCTTCTTCCCACACTAGATCTATATTCCTTCCCTCTAGAGGCATCAACTGTTACCAGTTTCTGTCAGTCCTTCCAGAAATTATTTAGGCTTACACAAGTGTCACAGTTATGAATTCTGTCCACAAAATTGGGTATCAGAGAAATAAAACTTTCTTTATTCTTTTTTTTTAACTTGATGTCTTTTCATTGTGTCCCTTCTACCAATAGTGAAAACTTAATTTCAGTCAACTTTAGCTTCCCTTCTCCCATTTTTCTGGTGTTGTAGCTAAGTATCAGAGAGCTTGTTAGTTCAAAGGCAAGGGGTAGGTGGGGACATACCTCTTATTCCCCAGTCCTCTGTTCCTACAGATATCCACTGAATCCTCCCTGTCTCATCTAGTTTTTGGTGACTGGTCCACACAGGTAGCATTCTCGCCTGTCCTAATCACTCACTCCTTCATGATGATTGCTCCATTTGATCCCTGCTTGAAGACATGACAACTTTTGCTGCTCCTGGGCCTGGGCTGTGAATGTGTCTGTGGTGCTCTTCTGTGCTGTCATGCCACTGTGGTCTTTCTGCCTCCCTGAGGTGCAGAGTATAGAGTCCTCCTGTGCTTTGACCCCCAAAGGGAGGTCTCCCTATGGCATTGCCAGAGAAGTGGCCTTTTGTCTCCCATTCTCTCAGCCATTTCTGTTTGCTTTGTTCAAATAAAAAATGAGAAGTAAAGTTACAAGTGAAGAGAACAGCAAAACCCTTTCATGGGAATATAGTGACGCCTCAGGCTTAATGAGATTGAGGCTTCTCCACCTTAACTTTGCCCTGATGCTGGGCCACATGCAGGTAGACCTCTGGGTCACAACAATAACCACGTCAGGTCAAATCTACCGTTGAACCCAAGAGACTGAGAGAAAGAATGTGGATAGAGTGGCACTGACTTACCAACACTGTTGACAGTTCTCCAGTATCAAGTGTGTTCAGTGTGATTACACTCCTGATGATGGAGATGGATCAGTAGAGTTTTGTCCCAATAGAGACAACCCTATAGCCAAAAAGAAAAGAAAAAAAAAAAAAAACATAGGAAGGAATCTTTGTAGGTCTTTACTTTCCTTTGTTTTGGCTTACAGATTATCCCTTTAATGCTTGTGTTCTGAAGATCACAGAAGGAATCCAGAGCTATAATATCACTAGGCTATGATGTTCTAGTGGGAAATGGGAGACTGTTAGAACTAAATTTAGAAGGAAAGTAAAGACCTACAAATACTCTCTATCTCAACATTTCACTTAAGCATGTTCTACTTGAGTCTCAACTACCTTTTTTATAGTTTCTTTTTATGAATTAATAATTTTAGTATCATATAAACACTGTCAGTATTACATATGAATGGTGAGAAATCTTCATTTTTTTTTAATTAAAAAGAACTACACCTAATAGCAAAAAACTAGTAATATCCCAGGTACCCATAAACAGGAGAATAGATAGTGATACATTCATACAGTGGCATGCTATTTGGAAATAAAAAAGAATAACTTATTGATAGCTGAAACAACATGGTTGAATTTCAAAAATGTTATGTTGAATGAAAGAAGCCAGATCCAAAATAATTCTTACTTTTTGATCCTACTTACGTGAAATCTAGAATAGATGATATTATCAAAAGTGCTAGAATTAGATTAGTGATTGTTTCAGGGATGGGGAATTGACTGGTAAGGAGCATGAGGAAATTTCTGGGGTAATTAATATGTTATATATAGTATTATGAGAGCATGGGTTACATAGATGTGCACCTTTGTCAAAGCTTGAGATCCGTGTATTTCCCTGTGTGGAAATTTACCTCAGTAAAAAATTTAAACAGTAATTTTAAAAAATGAGAAAAGTTAAGAAATAGGTGACATTTATGATTCATAACTTGAGTTAAAAAGAGTTCAGAGGAAAAAAAAGAGTTCAGAGAGATGGAGAGAGAAAGTTAAAAGAACTTAAACTTGAGTAAATTTTAAAAAATAATGTAAGTTTTCTTAAGAGATGTCTTTACCCTCTAAGCAATTAGAAAGTCAGGAAGAATCTTTGTTTTGGCTTACAGATTATCCCTTTAATGCTTGTGTTCTGAAGATCACAGAAGGAATCCAGAGCTAAAATATCACTAGGCTATGATGTTCTAGTGGGAAATGGAAGACTGTTAGAAAACATGATGATAAATAGCAACTAGAAGACAACAGATGTTTCCCCTCCAGCACAGTAATAATAGCAGAGATGTTCTATTCAGCAGAGATCAGGGAAGAACAAGAGTCACTCATCAGAAGAAGCATCTTAGATGAATAAGTTGTGATGCCACCAGGGATATGAGACGTCAAGAAAAGAGACACAAATGAAGTTGTCTCAGATCCTGTGGCACATGAAGACCTCTGTCAATTGGCTTTTCATACAGAAAGCCCCACAGTTTACAGCTAAGGAAGCTAAAACTGTGGCCGGCATTGCATAGAGTTGCTTGAATCAAGAAAAGACTAGAACATTTTCATTTTTATATGTAAAAAGATCACACTACAGGACTAGAGAAATTTAGATTACAGACTCTGCTGCATCTGGTAGTCTCTTCAAAGTCCTAATTTATAGGAACAGTTACCCAGAAATGGAGCAAAAATATTGGTGATTTGGCATATTAAAGTTTATTTTCTTTGAGAAAAATAGTTATCTAAACAAAGACCCTAAAATGACTGAAATTTTAGTATGGGGGTGAGTTATTCTAGCTGAATCTTCATTTATTCAGTGATCAGTAGTTTAACCTGTGTAAGATAAAACAAGTCAAGTGAGCAGTAAAACTGCTTTAGAGTTCCTTAGTATCTTGGAGCCCCCATAGAAAACAAGAGGAGAGGGGACTCCCATTTAGTAGACAGGTGTGAAAACTACAATATAAATGTAGTTTCCAGGAAGAGAACAAAGTAAATCTGATGACTAGTGTCACTGGGGGGAAAAAAAGTAGATAGAAGTACATCCACGTTGTTCAGTGTACAACTGGCTTGTGGCTGGTAAGCCTGTAAGACCTGATGGGTGAAGGAAGCACTCACCATGGGCATCAAGGTCTGCACATCACTGCTGATGGATTTCCAAGGGGCCTTTTGTTGTTGTTGTAATGATGACCACTTGGAATCATATCACCTAATATGCCATCTTACCTATTTGATATGAAAGATATACCTTGTAAGTTTTCAGGAGCTGGTGACACAGGGAGACTGTGAATGGGTAATAAATGTCTGCAAAATAATATTTTATATGATGACTTACCTTTGCCAAAACCTCTAATATGTCACTGTAGTTTGGGTTGTGGAATCATAATTCAGTTTTAAGGCTTATTGGTCCAATATTCTGATCTTTTTTAAAAGTGTACTTATTATTTATTTGACTGCATTGGGTCTTAGTTGTGGCCAGCAGGATCTTTAATTTTCTTCTGCAGCATGTAGGATTTGTGTTGCAGCATAGGGATCAAACCTAGGCCCCCTGCGTTGCATTCAAGGAGTCCTAGCCACTGGACCACCAGTGAAGTCCCCTGATACTCTGATCTGTGCATCTTTTTCTGCTTTTTCTCTTTGTCTTCTTGACCTCCCCTTTTTCTACTTTCTCTCAGTCTCTCTTCTCCTTTGTTAGTAAGTTTTTTCCCTTTTTAAACTCTCCTCTAACCTTCTTTCTCTTGCTTCCTCCCCCTCCTTCCACTTACCCTGATGTAATTGCTCTGGGGAAAACTTCATCAACAATAGAAAGGTTAACCAGGAGGTGTCCTACTATTAAAAAAAGGTGCAAATCTGGAAGCTTATTATTGCCTTCTTTAATCTCTGTTTTTTAATGACAGAAATAAGAACTCACTCAATGGAATTAAATGTCAAGTACATTTGAAACAAATGAGAAAATATTTCCTCAAGCAGCATGTAGTAGAATTCACCATAGTAGGAGGTCAGAATATTGCATTCAGTAGTAGAGTATTAGAAGGGATATTTTTAATTCAAATAACATTTGTCATTATAGCTGTTAACAAAGGAAAATTAAATTTTTAAACTCCCTGATGAATAGGAGTTCTCTTACCTTCCTCAGTGAGAATGAGAATGAGAATGAACTATAAATGGAATTTGTCATTTTCATATTTAGAGCATGTGTTAGTTCCTTAGAAAAAAAAGTCATGATGTTGTTGAAGGTGATATTATTTTCAGTCTTATAGAGTGGACTTTCCTTGCTGTTTTTCTAAAAATATTCCATATTTACAAAGAGAGAATTTTTGAGGGTTTTTCTTTTTTTTAAGTGTGGTCTTTCACAAGTAAATAGTCATGCCTTTTTACTATAAAACATCATCTCTTTGCTATAAAATATGGTCAAAAGTTGAGTGTTCTGCTTATTAGGTGTTTTGGTTTGGTTGTTTTTTTTTTTTTTTTTTTTTTTGGAGTATAGTTGGTTGCTTGTTGAGGTTTCAGTGGAAAGTACAAGGAGCTCTAGTGTCTCCAAATGAAGTCAGCTGACTGTCCACCTCCCAGATGGCTGACAGGGTTCTATTTACTTTGATAGATTCACCAGTCCCTGATCTGGCCTTGCCTTTCAAACTCACTCATTAGATTATCAACACATGCAGTGTGAGCTGTACCTGGGGGAACAGACTTGTTATCTTTGGTTCAGGAAATTATAAGAGATTTCTCTTTAATCTTTCCACTTTTAAAGTACATTTGGGCATGTAAGAATTAAAGATTTTAAAATTAAAAAAAAATAAAAAATTAAAAAAAAAATTCCACTGCAAAAAAAAAATAAAGTACATTTTATAATCAGATCAAATATTAAAAGTATTTTAATATCTCTGTTCAGAAATGCTGGTGAATAGACGATTCTGACTCAGAGAATACCAGACATCGCCTCCTTTAGAGGCAATAAATTACAGAGAGATAATACAGTGTCCCCAGTCTTGGGGACAAACAGCGTGTATCCCAAATGAGAATTTGATAACTGATTGTCACTGAGTTTCCAGATGATTAACTTGTTTCAGCAGAGTGACTGACTAAAGGCTGAGTGCTTTCACTCTGATCTAAAAAGAAGAATGAGCCATGTAATTAGACTGCTTTTGAGAAAATAGTATTTAGGTTATTTATTTATTGTTATCAGGATGATGTCACCACCAACCATTCATAAATCTCTGACTGTTCGATGGAGCCGAAGTTTCTCATTAATCCTCCTCCTCTTTCCAGTGTCCTAAAAGTCCTGTGTGAGTCTCTGTAGGACATGGGGACCACAGGGACTCTGGGGTCATTTCACTCCAGCTTCCTCTGTGTCTCCTGAACAGGGAATTTGGCACGTTTTCCAGCCTAATAATTTTAAAGTCAGGATTAAAAACATAATTATACCTTCAGAAGTGTGCTCTCTACAGCACAAATGCACATTGCATATAATTTCTAAACAAAAACCAGCCACCTAAATTAAAAAAAAGAAAATGGAGTATTGACACCAAAATAACAAGTTTCAAACTGCCAAGGAGCTAGTTAGAGTGAAAACCAAATCTTGGCTCAAGGCATTCTTTTTCTTTTATGTTTACAGTTTAACCCTACATGTGTTGGTCAACAAGTACCTGCCTTCATCCTTACTGATTCCTTTATGGTTTTGTTAGTGGAAAATAATGGCAGTATGATAATGTGTATATAAAATAGGGATGAATTATCTAAGGATGTACATGACCAAAGGAATATTGAATTTGCTTATGTACTTTAGTCCAGTAAATTCATTCTAAATATTTTCTATGAAGTCCATGACATTTCTTTTATTTTTGTACATCTGTATTATTAAAGCAAAATCCCTTATCCTATAAGTGAAAAAAAAAAAAACTTTTAAGAAAAGATGCTAGGTTTTCCAGATGAACTCTGATAGCAAAAATGATGAAAAACATTTTTGAAATGCACATGATTTGTAGAACTGGAGTTCTTTTCTTTTCCTGACCGCATTAGAGTGGAGTGGGAAGGATATTGGACAAGGAGTCAGGAAAACTGGCCTCTAGTCTCATTCTATAATTTGTAAAATGAGGGGGTAATGAAATTCGGTGATACTTCAGATGCCCTCCAACTTGAACGCTTAATGATCTGTGAACTCTAGTAATAGATAAGATTCATGTGGCACCTAAGCATGTGATAAATAGATTCAGAGAGAGCTCAATAAATTCAGGCTTTGCATGGTCTTTGGGGATAGCAAGCATTTCCCTTAAAATGTCTTTTAATCATACTGTTCATGAGAGTGTATTTTGAGGTGGGTGATTCATATGATGTGCCATAGTATTTGTCAGATTCTTATGTTCTGTTTTTCATATTGAGAAAAAGAAGGGGGGAGTAGTTTCTTAGATTAGAGAAATATTCACTATTACTTTTAAGCAGAGAAGCAATTTGTTTCTAATCCTTAGCTTGAGAGGTCACATCCCTTTTTAAATTGAAAAACAAAAATCTGTTTAACTGAAATTATTTAAAACTTCCTCTTTCCATCAATCTCTGAAGAATATGTTACCTTACTTTACAGAACCCATCATTTTCTTGAACAAATTCAGTTGGAAAACTACAGGTTAAAATGTTAGAAATAAACAGCACTTTTCTTGGTGTTTGTACCACTAAAGCTCATCACAGTGCCTATCGGTTCCTAGCACAAGTTTGTTAATTATAAGAATGAATTAATGAATGATAAATGAGTAGCTACACCATTGGCAGCTAAGAGTGGATTGGATTTGACTACCCAGAGGGATGTGTTTTCAAAATAACTTTAAAAAATTATGTTGACAAACCCAATCATACTGTGAGAAATTCAAGCAAAGGGCATTTAAAAGACCTTGACGGGAAACTTAACAGATTTGTTTCATCAGTCCTTGGTGAAGCCAAGGTAGCAACAATTCAGTGAGTAATAGCTGGTATTTCAAGATCTTTAAGATTCAACCGGGTACCAATGCCTTTGTTAATTTTAAGTTTCTGGAGCTATAAAGCACATCAAGGAAGAAAAAGGTCCAGAGGGGTTGTTGAGCCAAGTGGGGAGAATGCTGTAACTGATTGCCTTTTTTGTGTGTTTTATTGGTTTTTTTAACTCTTGTTATTCCACAAAATAGAAGTGGTTCTCCAAACACATCAAACATCTACTGTCTATTCACTGGTTCCCTAGTGCCAGGCTATAGCTACCTATGCTAGAATCATCTTTAAACAATATACAGATATCTAGGCTACACCTGAATCCTATTTAACCTAAACTGTGGGTGATGGGGATTTGAAATACATGTGTTTATACAGATATTATTTTCCTGATATACAGTTGATTTGGGAACTGCAGATCAATATTTATCAGAGAAGGCGATGGCACCCCACTCCAGTACTCTTGCCTGGAAAACCCCATGGATGGAGGAGCCTGGTAGGCTGCAGTCCATGGGATCGCGAAGAGTCAGACACGACTGAGCGACTTCACTTTCACTTTTCACTTTTATGCATTGGAGAAGGAAATCGCAACCCACTCCAGTGTTCTTGCCTGGAGAATCCTAGGGCCAGAGGAGTCTGGTGGGCTGCCATCTACGGGGTCGCACAGAGTTGGACACAACTAAAGCAACTTAGCAGCAGCAGCAGATCAATATTTATAGATAGAATGATTGTTTTGAGAATTCAAATATCAGGCCTTGGACTTCACACCAACAGTGATGCTTTTAGTTTAGAATTACTGGAGGAAAATGTCAGATAGTCCATGTGAGGGTTGAACAATCTTTTAATTTCTCTTGACAAAGCTTATTTTTCTTCTGAGTCATTTCACAATGCCTTGGAGGACAAATAATCCTCATCTATCACTAAGAAGCCCACTATGATTTTGATGCTACTTCTCTGTACTTCAAAATCACACTCCTTGGGAAAAATTAATGTATAGTTTTAAGAATAGAAAAACAGTAGTAAAAAGTTCATGTAGCAGATTCTCTGTGGGGGGGAAAAAAACCTAACATACTTGTTTTGGATGAAAATGTTGGAAATCCATATTAAAAATAGTTAAAACTTATGCTAACATTTGTATCATGCTTGCTCTGTTTGAAGTGTGCCAGGCCCTATTTGAAGTGTTTAGACCTCAAGCCTTAGGGCTTCCCTGATAGCTAAGTTGCTAAAGAATCCGCCTCTGATGCAGGAGACCTGGGTTCAGTTCCTGGGTTAGGAACATCTGCTGGAGAAGGAACGGGTTACCCACTCCAGGATTCTTGTGTTTCCCTTGTGACTCAGCTGCTAAAGAATCTGCCTGCAATGTGGGAGACATGGGTTCGATCTTTGGGTTGGGAAGATCCCCTGGAGAAGGGAAAGGCTACCCACTTCAGTATTCTGGCCTGGATAATTCCATGGACTATACAGTCCATGGGGTCCCAAAGAAGGTGGACACAACTGAGCGACTTTCACTTTTCACATCATACCAAGCATAAAATGGTGAACAAGAGACATATTCGTTGCACCATGAAGCTACTACTGTGTCTCTTTTAACATAAAGGACATTTTATTAGAATCTTTCTTTATAGTAATCAAGCAAAGATTTCAATCTACTAAGATATGAGATACTACTGTTTAAAATTCTATGTCGCCATTCGTCTGCTGATGGGCACCTAGGTTGCTTCCATGTCCTGGCTATTATAAACTGTGCTGCAATGAACCAATACAATATTGTAAAGTAATTAGCCTCCAATTAAAATAAATAAATTTAAATTAAAATTCCATGTCAGAAGTTGTTCTCTGTTTATTTTTTAAAAAGTCAAAGCTTCTTGATGTTGTTGATCTTCTTTGTGTGGGAGTATAGCTCAAAAGATTAAAATATTTTTTCCATGCAATACATATATAGGAAATATATCTATTTATTTGCCAAGTTTTTACTTATTGTGCTTCTGCCTCTTGGCTTTATGAGCTTCATGGTATCTTTTCATACCTTTGTCTTCTTCCTATTTGAATAGGACTTCCTGCTCCTTCTTTTCTCTGAGATAGCAAACAACTGAAAGGGTCTGATACAACAATCTTCAAAAACAAAGGGCATACATAGTGCCCTGTCCACAATGTTTGGCACCTAGAATGTGAAAGTCTTTGAAAATGTCCTTTCTGCATGAAATACAGCTCTCATGCACTTCGAGGTTCAGACTAAGAAAACATAGTTCAGTCTTTCTACATGTAATGATTGTAGGTTGAAATATCATAATGCCAGAACATTATAAATGTTACTGTAAATATGCAAAGTCAAATCCACATTATTTGTATTGTCAATTTATACTGAAGACTTGAATATATTTAATTTTGATATTCTGTTCTAAGATTTTATTAGCCTCTTCATAATAATAAGGAAAGCAACTAAGTAAATTATTTGCAAGTTTAACATTAACTCAGTATCCAAAATTTGCTTGGATTAGAATTTATGTTTATTTCATATTATTATGTGGATTAAATACAATCTGATTCCATTATTTTTTGCATGGTACATTTTGTAGACCTGCGCATCTATTTTAGGACAGTTATTTTAAACATTGATGTTAATCATAATTCAAAATAAAAGGTTTAAATTTGTAAAACAGCTTTTGATTTCAGAGATATATGGTTTTAGTTCATTATATAAGTGTATATAACTTTGCTTATCTTTAATATTAGCAAAATACTTGTATTGAACATAGTATGTTATGTAATAATTGATAATAATACTAACTGCCGCTATTAAGTGCCTACTATAAGATTAGTTCTGTACTCTGTTTTATATACATTCTCTCATTTAATGCTCATGATAACTATGTGATATTTAGTTCAGTGTTATTATCTTCATATTACAGATGAGAAAACTGAAACTTTGGGAAGTTAAAGTAACCTCCAATGCAAGTAACTGAGAGGACTAGGATTGAACTTCAAGTCTTTCTGTTTTCATGCTTCCTTAACTTGTCACAATACAAAATACCATTACCTACCTGGAAATGTTGATTTCAACTGAATAACAGTATCTATTACATCTTTTGAGTGATAAACCACTCTGTGCTACTTAGTTCGCAGACTGAGGTTGCGTTTTGTGTTCCTATAGGGTGGAATGTAACAACTGTGAGACTGGAGAACAGTGTGGTGCAATTATGCATGGCAATGCTGTCACCTTCTGTGAGCCATATGGTCCAAGAGAATTGGTAAGTATGTGCTATTTATGTACATTATTCCAAATACATTGTCTTTACTGAGCTTTTTTGGCAACAAAGGCTTTCCTACTCAATTCCAATTCAGATGAAAATGTGCAGTATTACTTATGAGTCCTATTGCAAATATCTCAAAATTAGGAGGAGTGATTTTAGTTTATTTTCAAATGTAAAAAAACAAAGAATTTAGTAAAAAAATTGGCAGCATCAATGGATCTCATTAAACATGGCACATCATATGATTATATGGCTTTTTAAAAAGATGGGTATGACATGCATGACATATGATATATACAAAAGACAGATATTATATATATAATATCTACATAATTTGTTACTTTATAAGTCCTTGTATAAAGCTTTACTTTTATACTTCTTATCTCCTTGCAACTGAAAAATGTTAGATAAACAATTTTATCACATTATTTTTACACTTTGTTTCTTAATCACCTAGAAACTTTAATGAAATATTTAAAGTGAAAGAGCAGACTAAATAAACCAGTTCTTAAAAAGTTTGGTTTATGCCAAATTGTTTGATAGTAGGTTATTTTAATTTAGATGATTAGACTTTGTTTGCCAAAAATAAGTCCTTGGATCATGTGTAAAATGCAACATGAGCATTCTAAAATTGACAGCAATTAAATCATTAGGCATCAAATATGACTAATGAGCCCTTTGTTGTCACGTGGTACTTCTTTCTGGCACCAAGACTACATTCATTTCACATTCTTGAAAAAGGATGTATTCTTTTTCTTGAAAAAGCTAATTGTTGTCTTACACTTCAAGCTCAGTTTCTTTGTACCTAATGTTCTTTCTGCAGCATCTCTTATGCTTTGCCTTTCAACTTGAGTTTCAATGCCTCTCCTTTTTTCTCCCACATCTTCCTTATCATGGAGCTTTTAGTAACAAGTTGTATTTTTCACCCCTCCATCATACATTATGTTTCAAATTAATTAATTGTAAAAGTGGCCAAAAGACTGCCTTCCAACTTAAAAAGGAGGAAAAAAACCTAGCTAGGTAATTAAAGGAAGATTTAGTTGTCAAATTGTGAAAGTCAATTAATTTTTATAACATGGTTCTTATTTTATGCTGCTTGAATACCCCTTTCATGGCAATAGATAAATTTAATTTATTAAACATACGAGCTTCAGAACATTGATAAATTGAAGAGTTTTTAGTTGAAATTAGAACACAAACAGAATTAATTGGATGCAAATTAAAATAATAGGTACTCATAATTCAAGTCTTACAAGGTGTTATAATATTCCTGCAAAACAAATGTGACTCTGTAGTGAAAGTCTTCTTGAAAAAAAGATTTGCTAGTACATCTTAAATAATATACCATGACTGAATTAATTATCTATAAACCTTAAAACAAAATTAAATTTTTGTCATAGTTAATTGAGCTTAGAATAAATGCCCATTTTAGAATGTCCTCCCCACAGTAATATTTCAGGAAATGCTTGGCCAATTCTTTTTTGTTTCTAATTAATGAGAAATAAACATATCTAAGAATATAATGCCAAAATTCATATTTCTGTAGCATAGAAACTGAAGTATCTAGTTTATTTGATTCCATGTATATTTAATTCTGATAATTTCACTATATTCCAGTATATTGACTATTAGAGTTTATATGCTCAATGGGGTAGTTTTGAATTGTGTTATATAATTAGTATAAAGTTAGCTTTTTAACCAAGAAGGAAAATATTCAAAATAATTATCTTCACCCAACAAATGAAAAAACATACACAGATTTATGTTTACATCATAAGTATTTCCCTAATATGAGTTGTGTTGTAGACTCAAAGGGAACAAAATGAAGATTCATTAACAAAGATAAGAATGACATCTACATTTTATACACTTCCATTTTCCAGTTATTTTTATACTGTATTGGTATCCCAGGAGCAAAAATATATATTGTATCCAAGTCGTGTTTACAGAAGCAAGATTAATCAAAGGAAAAGTGACGAATTCAGTTGTCAAGTTAACAGGCTATTATCCACTAAAATTCAAATATTTGCACTTCAAAACTGAATCCAGTAAAAACTGTTGTGCATGAGAACTGATGAAAGTTATCAGCCCCCAAATATCACTTTTGAAAGTAGATATGTATACTTTAAAATTTTTCATAAACCCAGTTTTTACTGAAATTGTGAAATAAGGAACCATAGATCAAGGCAAAGAACTTTGGTAGGCCTTATTTTTAAAAGTACCTAAAAGAGCATTTCCATTTTGTGAATTTAGTCAAATGGCCATTTCATTTCAATAAAAGCCAAAGCCTGTGAGAGGAGGTGTCTGCTACCGCATGGGCATACTGTGCATTCGTGTTCCCACTACTGCTCTTCTGCGCAAGCCTCACTTGTTTCATTACCTCAGTGAAGTCTCCACGTTTCAGGGAAGGGCACTAACTTCATTCATTTTGCTAGTCTGAATTGAAGGTAATGAGGAATTCATTTACCCACTCCTCTAGGAGAAAATGTGCTCTCTCAGAGCTTAAAATAAAATTAGTTATGTTACTCTCCAATTAAAAAATAAATAAATTATTTACTCAATTTTTCTCTCATATTTGGAAATGTGTTTTAATTACAGTGAGGAGTTTGGGCTAAAACAAGATTAAATTCAATAAAAATTTGTAGGGAAGAAATGTACAATGAACAGCTTCAGCCTGCAGTGAATTCTTCAGATTCATTTGATGAACATACTAATTTTCTATAATGTGGAGTTTATTTGATAATTTAAGAACAGTGAGATTTGGTAGTGAAAAAGTCCTCTCTCTGATGTTCATAGTCACTGTAATAAATCATCAAAATCTCTTTAAGGGGTTCTTTAGTTTTCAGAATGACTGATGTAATAACTTTGCAGACTGAAATTATGTATTTGAACTCAAGAATAATAATTTATAATACCCAAATGTAAATATAGGTGAATAGATTTTATAGGCAGTGCTTTATTGGTTTTTTTTCCTCTTCATCTTTCCTATCCTTTCTTGTAGCTGACAATTTTACTAATAAACTAAATTGGGTCAAGGTAAAGGAATGAGAGTCAATCATTCCAACAGTCCTTAGCTTCCCTGGTGAAGAAAACAAATAATGGGATCAATGACTAATCAAAGTCTAAGGTCACCCTCAGTTAGCACATGTAATTTGAAATTTGGCACTATTTCAAGTGATTTACTGTTTGCTAGCAGAGGTCACAGATGTGAAACTTGATCATCCAGGTGACACAAGTATCATTTATTACACCCTCAGGATAAGTATCAAAGACTCTCTCATATATTTAATGCACTAGCAATAGCAATAACCAAGGTGCTTTTAGCTTATATAATGCCATACCATTGTTTCAAAGAACTTACATTCAGGAGTATTTCATAACTCATCTGGGAATTACTCAGTTACATAAAATCAGAGGAGGAAAAGAGCATTCATTCAATTTTTGAGAAAAATTTTAAAAATTTCCATGTGCCTCTTCGGACTTTAAGATCAAATTTTCCAAGTAGAAACCCCTGAGGGTAAATAGATACTCTAAAAGTTATGGGGGAGGGAAAAAACAGATTTCTTTTAACCCTGTAGGGCATTTGGTTCTGTCCAACGCATCCATGAGACATTTGGTCTCTGAAACATTTCAGTTCAGTTCAGTTCAGTCGCTCAGTGGTGTCCGACTCTTTGCGACCCCATGAATCGCAGCACGCCAGGCCTCCCTGTCCATCACCAACTCCCGGAGTCACTCAGACTCGTGTCCATCGAGTCGGTGATGCCATCCAGCATCTCATCCTCGGTCGTCCCCTTCTCCTGTCCCCAATCTCTCCCAGCATCAAAGTCTTTTCCAATGAGTCAACTCTTTGCATGAGGTGGCCAAAGTACTGGAGTTTCAGCTTCAGCATCATTCCTTCCAAAGAAATCCCAGGGTTGATCTCCTTCAGAATGGACTGGTTGGATCTCCTTGCAGTCCAAGGGACTCTCAAGAGTCTTCTCCAACACCACAGTTCAAAAGCATCAATTCTTCTTCAGCGCTCAGCCTTCTTCACAGTCCAACTCTCACATCCATACATGACTACTGGAAAAACCATAGCCTTGACTAGACGGACCTTAGTCGGTAAAGTAATGTCTCTGCTTTTGAATATGCTATCTAGGCTGCTCGTAACTTTTCTTCCAAGGAGTAAGTGTCTTTGAATTTCATGGCTGCAATCACCATCTGCAGTGATTTTGGAGCCCCCCAAAATAAAGTCTGACACTGTTTCCACTGTTTCCCCATCTATTTCCCATGAAGCGGATCATGATGGGACCAGATGCCATGATCTTCGTTTTCTGAATGTTGAGCTTTAAGCCAACTTTTTCACTCTCCTCTTTCACTTCATCAGGAGGCTTTTTAGTTCCTCTTCACTTTCTGCCACAAGGGTGGTGTCATCTGCATATCTGAGGTTATTGATATTTTTCCTGGCAATGTTGATTCTAGCTTGTGCTTCTTCCAGTCCAGCGTTTCTCATGATGTACTCTGCATAGAAGTTAAATAAGCAGGGTGACAATATACAGCCTTGATGTCCTCCTTTTCCTATTTGGAACCAGTCTGTTGTTCCATGTCCAGTTCTAACTGTTGCTTCCTGACCTGCATACAGATTTCTCAAGAGGCAGGTTAGGTGCTCTGGTATTCCCATCTCTCTCAGAATTTTCCACAGTTTATTGTGAAACATTTGGTAGATACCAAAAGGTCCTTGAGATTTGGTCTATCCAAAACATCATGACCAAACAACGTGAGCTTGTTTGGTCTACATTAAATGGTTTAGGACACGACCAAATATTGTGGACTTTTTGTAGTGGACAAATGTCTTTTGGACATTTTGGATAGGACCAAATGTCCGCTAACCTCTGTTAAAGAAATCTTGAAAAAGAGCTAGTATTTTTGTTATCTAAAGAAATTTCTATTAGTGCATTTTTCTCTAATGACTCTGGTGTGAGGAAGGGAATAAGAAACAGAGTTCTAGACATGGTGGGCCAGTTTTTTCTTAAATAATCTGTGATAATGGAAGATTTAAATAGAGAATTTCATCTGATACCCTGACACCAGTGATTCTTGCAAGGGTAAAAACAAATTAGGAGCTGATAGCCATATTGATATCTAGACAACTTATAAAAAGGTCTCTCTTGCCCTCCCCTTTGTTACCTTTTCTGTTTCTTCATGAATTTTAAAGCCACATAATTAAAACATACACTCCAACACCACTTTCCAAATTGTGTTGTAGAAATGGAAAGCATAATTCGATCTTTTGATATTCACATTTCAGCTGAATTCTGGCACTTCAAGAAGCTTATTCACTGTTTGTCCACCAGTTCCCACAGTGATTCATGAACTGGGTATCTCTTAACCTTTCTGCCATGGTGGACTCCATTGTATGGGGGCTACAAAGTCCAAGAGTATTATTATGACATTTAAGAAGACTACTCCTTCTGCCATGTTTAAAACATAGTTATCCACTTCCTGTTTTATTGGGTGCAGTCATAGGAGGCATCCCATACCTTAGCTCATGGGATCAGAAACCCAACAAGAGTCACTGAAAATGAGAACCAAAAGAAAAAAGAAAGAAAATGAGAACCTTATTTCTCACCATACTTGAGCTGGTATGGGTCAAAGTAATTGCTCCATAGAATGAATGAATGAAAAAAAAATTAATATTTTTTAAAATTGTAATTTATTTAAAATTAAATAAGGTAGCATTCCTTTTCCAGAAAGGGGAAAGTTATTTAGGCATGCTTTTTCATGAAACTAAAGGAAAATAATAGCAATGTGTTAGAAGAATATTTCTACTCCTATAATTTATTTGGGGGAGGGGGTAATAGTTTTATTGAAAAATAATCCTCATACTCTACAATTCATTCAGTTAAAGTATACAATTCAAGGTTTTCACCTTAATCACAAAATTACACAGCCATTACCACAATCAATTTTAGAACATTTTTATCATCCTCCAAAGTAATTCTGCATCTTTTACCTGTTGTAATTTTATTTACTTTTCAAAATATTCCTACTCTTCTCATATGTTTTAATTTTGGTCCCAGTTTTTGTTTGGTCAATTTAAATGACATTTTTATGGGCCCCAGGCCTACTGATGAGGAATGAGAGAAGGGTGCAGTGAGTAGAGGGGGCTGTGTTAAATGCCTGGTAAATTACACTAAGAAGAGTTTTAAACAAGACCCTGAGAAATGTACTAGGAGTGCCTAAGTGAGGCTCTCCCAGAGAAACACAAAACTCATTGACAGAAACAAGCTAATCACTGGATAAATATAACCTTTGTTTATGGCTCCTTTCCATCCTCTTAATTTTCCCTCTCTCTCCTTCTGAATCCTTTCCCTCTTTCTCCTGCTCTCTATCTTGTCTGATTTTGGTATATTCCTTTTTCTAGATTACCACAGGCCTTAATACAACAACAGCTTCTGTCCTTCAGTTTTCCATTGGTAAGTGTTGTTAGCAATTAAGCAATTTAACTTGGAAATGTTTGTTTTAATCATTGTGTTCCAGCAGGATTATGGTGCCAAATGCTTTTAGATTTAGAAAAGAGTAAGTCTTAACACTGCAGTAAATAATTTAAAACATTTTAAAAGTGAAATTTAAAAAATTTTAAATGCTGTTCTCATTTCTCTCTGGCAGTGAGTGGTATGTAAAAACAATCCAGGTAATCCAAAACATTTTAAAGGTAGTTACATGTGGATTTTGAGTGTATTGGAATATTATATTATACAGAATGACCTTACTAATAATGTTTTTCTCAGATTAAGATTGAAATCTGTTAAATTTCCTGCATTCTTACTGAATGGTAGTAAAAAAAGATTATTTATTTGTGGCTGAGAGAAACCAATTTAGGCTTCATGTTATGATATAAGTAATCTATGTTTAATTAATTCACATACCAATAATTTTAAAATGACTGTATCTAACAATATTTCTTTTAGGTGCTTTGTATATGAGCTAAAAATTTCTACACAAAGCAGTCAATAAAATAAGGTTATCTTTTAGACAAGTGTGTATATTTGCTATCTATTATATTATTTTCCATTTGAATTTTCAAAGTTTTATATTAATAAATAACATTTATGTTTCCAAAGGGAACATTCTAAGTAAATAAAGATATTGCCTTCTAGATGGGGGCTAATTTTTGGTCTTGGTTTTATAACATGGACACCTCCTGGCCTCTCCCCATGACATGAGGACTGCTGACAGCCATGCCTCTGAGATAGCACCCTCCACTTTTGACCATCTTCACTGTCATATCTTTGGGGATCCACCACTAGCGAAAGAACTGTTTCTCTCACTATACTTCTAGTCCTAATTGCAGAACAGTGCTTTTGCAGCCCACTGTAGTTGATTTCCTAAGAGCAATTCTCTTTAAGTCATGTAGTTGTCATTTTTCCCTCAGGTTGCACCCTTTCAGTTTCTGTTAGCTATAATGTGAACCTGCTTGTGTACAATTTGGACTCTTCTCTTCTCACATTGATAGCATTACCTCCAACAATTTACTAACTACTCAGAAGTCCTTATGTGGTCATAAGGAAAGCATTAACAAAAAAAATAAAATAATAAGGTTTTTGGTAGGAAGGTTTTTTTGATCTATTAGCAAGTGTATAATAAATATTCTATAATGAGCATATAATACTTCTATTATATCAGAAAAAAGAGCTCATTTTTTTGAAGTTGTAGTGCTACAAAAACAGGATTTTTTTCAATTGTAGCATGATAGGCTAGTGTAACTTAGAGATTCTTAACCAGAACAAATGTTTTTAAATTCATTATACCACTATTACAAAATATAAGCTAGATTTTTTTATTTACCAATAGTCTGAGCATTTATTAATAATAATATATTAATTTCAGATATTATCTTTAAGCATTTAAAGAACACAAGAGAATTTTCTTTTAAAATATATGCTCACAATTCTACTATATTTAAACTTTATTCAAGGTAGCAGAGATCTAGCACTGATTGAATTATCCCCCCTTCAAGGGAAAAAAGATCTTTTTTTGTAAATAGTAAGGAGTATGCTTTTGAGCCAGCATAGATTCATTTCCTCACCTTTCAGTAGCTGAGAAAGGAATGTTTATCAGAGAATAAAGAGTTTGGTGCCTGAGTCCCAAAGCCCAGAACAAGCACCATACCCAAAGGCTTGAGACTAGACCCAGAAAATGTAACTTGGCAAGAATCATTGATTTCTCCACAAGTCAGAGGGTTATAGCCCAGCAGGCCAGAGTGTTGCTTGTATTATAAAAAGCATGGATTTGAATCCTAGGCTAGAAGACTGGAAGAGTAACAGAATCAGGAAGTTACGAAAAGATGGATAGATAGATAAGCATATCAAGTTTGTAACTAAAAAGATACACTTTAGTATTTTTTAGTATGTTTAGAATCAAAAGTGAAATTTTAACATGTCATTGTATGGGAATGAGACAAAATATTTAGTTAAATAAATTATAATTTACTGCTTAGTGACTTCATCAGGGAATTTGCTTACTGCATTTCGAGGATAACAATTCTTGAGAACTAAGTATTAAGGTGGCTGAGAAGCAGTGTAGTGGCAAACCATTAGCTGTATGATATATGGTGTTGTGTGGTAAATAGGTATAACAAACAGAACTTTTCTGAAATGATTTTGTGTATCTCATGATGAATACTTAGAGTACTATTGTTCTGTTTGTATTTATGGTGTGAAGACTAGACTGGGGCACAGACAGAAATTATAGATACATCGTAATTGTATATATTCATCCTGAGTTTTTGAAGCCCCACAGTGACCAAATACCAAAGTAGCAACCTCAGCCTAGTAGCATTGCATTTATATCCTGTTCAAAATTTTTATTAAGTGTGTTATAAAAAACACAGTATATATACAGTTCAACGTTTATATTTATTTGTGTCTTGTGAAACTTTCCAAATATGTTCTATAGTTGGAAATACGTTCTAATAGTATGGTTAAATATAGTCAGTCAGATTTAGAGTCACTTCTTAAGAAGTCCTCTGGGATGTTAAATTTTCATTGTATATCATGATGAGTCAGATATAATATAGATCATTTTCTAGGGGATTCTGTCATTATTTATGGCCTCAATAATAAATTGTGCTATATAACTACAACTGAATAAATTATTGCCTTGATATTTTTATATTGCTCTTGTAAACATTTTTAATTACATCATAACATTATCCAAGAGAGTTCCAAGTACCTTGTCTTTACTAAGGAATGTCTTAATAAACTCTTGCCATGTCAATTATTAGCACCAATGCTATGCCAGTGTATCTTTCTAAATATGCACGCACACACACACACACACACACACACACACACACACAGATTACAGACTGTCTTCACCAAATGAATTTTTAAGTTAAAGCATGCTGAAAACACAGTCCTGAAGTTGAAATTTACCAGGTTATCAATAGCTAAATTGTCTTGAAAGGTGTCCTAAAGTATTCTTAGAACAACTTTTCATTTTTTCATTTCAGTGAAAGATCTTATATCCATTTCTGTGCTAGGCATTGATCTGCTACAATCCTCACTTGATTCATTAGATTCAACTGGTGGAATTTATGGTTGTAGCCTTAGGGGCACTTACCTATTTCCTTTAGATTTCCTCTGAGACAGGAAGAAAAATTTGAGATGATGCCCTTGCAAACCATTATTTTACAGGTTCCTCCAAACTCTGTTCTCCCAAGCAGGATCCTGGGTCCAGGGGAAGTGCTAGTAGTATTTTGGATTCATTGTTCATTTAACAGAATTTCACTGAGTATTTTCTGTCTCCTTAGGCTTTTCTGGGTTAAAGTTGACTATGGAAAGACAAAAAAATGAGAAAACAACATTTTACAGTGCTTAGTGATATGGTAGAAGGCTTTAGATGCATATGGAGCATGCAACCTCTAGAGAACTGCTAGATTGTTGTAAACATAGATGTACGTGTACAGGTCCCTGTAGTGTTAGGTCCTGCAGAGTAGAGCAATTCAGGAAGGCTTCTTAGGAGAGTTCCTGAAAGTAAACAATATGAGTCATTGGAAAGGAGGAAATTTTTCCAGTTGAGGAGATAGAGTGACATAAGCAAGGCATAAAATGGGAAATTGAGTTCTTTCCTGGAGCAGGAAGACTGGCTAAGGAAAGCTGTGAGCAATGTAGCATATAGTTCTGTCCATCTGGAGTGTTCATGTTCATCAGCTGGGAGTTTTAAATAGGCAGTAGAGGTCAGAAAACTTACCTCTTTCTCTCTTAAGCAATAAATAAATATAATGAAATTAATTTTTAATATCTGTGATCTTTCTTAAGAAAGATCAGTTGTGTTAAGAATGGATTTGTCCCTTCCTTAATATAAATCTACATTGATTTACTCAACACGAGCTTGCCAAAGAATATACTTGTTGAATTTAGCCCAGCTCTTTTTCCCAAATTAATAGAATCTGTTGGCTAAGTGGGGATTGAAGGTTAAGCATTTTAAAAACACACATCATGAAGAACTTTTTGGCTTCGAAAGTGTATCTGTCTTGTCCATCATGTTTCTCTCAGCCCTAGGGACTCAAAATTAGAAGGTGCTCATAAATATTTCTTGCCTGAGTGACAAGTAACTATTACAGAGACATCTGTAACATTATGTAACCAAGTGCTAAATTGATGTGATACAGACATTTCACATCAAGAGATTTGGGGGAGGTGATCTGAGGACCTCAATCAATGGAAAAGATAATCCAGAAGAAAACAGAGAATCACCAATAAACTGTGCTTTTAATGAAGCCAGTAGACAAAAAATACATATCCGTGTGTTTAATCAGTTTGTTATTAATGAGCTAGCTAGAATCTTTTATTTGTTCATAATTCATAGAGTTGATACTTTTTTCTTTGGTTTTATTTATGAATATCCTAAAGGAATGGGGTTTTGTAAATATGTGTTTGGGCTTCACTGGTGGCTCAGTGCTAAAGAATCCACCTACAAGGCAAGAGTTGCAGGTTTGTTCCCAGAATCGGGAAGATCCCTGGGAGGAGGGCATGGCAACCCATTCCAGTATTCTTGCTGGAAGAATCCCATCCGTAGAGGAGCCTTGCAGGCTACAGTCCATAGGGTCACAAAGAGTTGGACATAACTGAAGTGACTTAGCATGCACACACACACACAGGTGTTTGTGTGTGTGTGTGTGTGTTTTTACTGCTTTTTCATTTGTTTTTAATCACCTTAAACAAAGTAAAGGCACTATGTCATCAATGTTTTATATTTACAGATTAAGGTATGAAAATGTCTTTCAGTTCCGTCGCTCAGTTGTGTCCGACTGTTTGAGACCCCATGAATCGCAGCATGCCAGGCCTCCCTGTCCATCACCAACTCCCAGAGTTCACTCAAACTCGTGTCCTTTGAGTCGGTGATGCCATCCAGCCATCTCATCCTTGGTCGTCCTCTTCTCCTCCTGCCCCCAATCTCTCCCAGCATCAGAGTCTTTTCCAATGAGTCAACTCTTCACATGAGGTGGCCAAAGTACTGGAGTTTCAGCTTTAGCATCAGTCCTTCCAATGAACACCCAGGGCTGATCTCCTTTAGGATGGACTGGCTGGATCTCCTTGCAGTCCAAGGGACTCTCAATAGTCTTCTCCAACACCACAGTTCAAAAGCATCAATTCTTCGGTGCTCAGCTTTCTTCACAGTCCAACTCTCACATCCATACATGACCACTGGAAAAACCATAGCCTTGACTAGACTGACCTTTGTTGGCAAAGTAATATCTCTGCTTTTTAATATGCTGTCTAGGTTGGTCATAACTTTCCTTCCAAGGAGTAAGCGTCTTCTAATTTCATGGCTGCCGTCACCATCTGCAGTGATTTTGGAGTCCCCAAAAATAAAGTCAGCCACTGTTTCCCCATCTACTTGCCATGAAGTGATGGGACCAGATGCCATGATCTTAGTTTTCTGAATGTTGAGCTTTAAACCAACTTTTTCACTCTCCTACTTCACTTTCATCAAGAGGCTTTTTAGTTCTTCTTTACTTTCTGCCATAAGGGTGGTGTCATCTGCATATCTGAGGTTATTGATATTTCTCCCGGCAATCTTGATTCCAGCTTGTGCTTCTTCCACCCCAGCATTTCTCATGATGTACTCTGCATATGTTACATAAGCAGAGTGACAATATACAGCCTTGACATACTCTTTTTTCTATTTGGAACCAGTCTGTTGTTCCAAGTCCAGTTCTAACTGTTGCTTCCTGACCTGCATACAGGTTTCTCAAGAGGCATGTCAGGTATAAGCAAGGTGAAAAGACAACCCTCAGAATAGGAAAAAATAGTAGCAAATGAAACAACTGACAAAAAATTAATTTCCAAAATATACAAGCAGCTCATACAACTCAATACCAGAAAAGCAAACAACTCAATCAAAAAGTGGGGAAAAGACCTTAACAGACATTTCTCTAGATAAGGCATACACATGGCTAACAAACACATGAAAAGATGCTCAGCATTGCTCATTATTAGAGAAATGCGGATCAAAACTACAGTGAGTTATCACCTCACACCAGTCAGAATGGCCATCATCAAAAAGTCTACAAACAATAAATGCTGGAGAGAGTGTGGAGAAAAAGGAACATTCTTGCACTGTTGGAGAGAATGTGAATTGATACAGCCACCATGGAAGATGGCATGGAGATTCCTTAAAAGACTAGGAATAAAACCACCATGTCACCCAGCAATCCCACTCCCAGGCATATACCCTGAGGAAACTAAAATTGAAAGACACATGTATTCCACTGTTCATTGCAGCACTATTTACAGTAGCTAGAACATGGAAGCAACCTAGATGTCCACCAAAAGATGAATGAATAAAGAAGTTGTGCGTATATACACAATGGAATATTACTCAGCCATAAAAAGGAATAAATTTGAGTCAGTTCTAATCAGGTGGATGAACCTAGAACCTATGATACAGAGTGAAGTAAGTCAGAAAGAGAAAGGTAAATATCATATTCTAACACATATATATGGAATCTAGAAAAATGGTACTGAAGAATTTATTTACAGAGCAGCAATGGAGAAACAGAGATAGAGAATAGACTTATGGACATGGGGAGAGGGGAGGAGAGAGTGAGATGTATGGAAAGAGTAACATGAACACTTCCATTACCATATATAAAATAGATAGCCAACAGGAATTTGCTGTATGGCTCAGGAAACTGAAACAGGGGCTCTGTATCAACCTAGAGATGTGGGTTGGGGAGGGAGATGAGAGGGAGGTTCAAAAGGGAGGAGATATATGTATGCTTCTGCTGCTGCTGCTAAGTCGCTTCAGTCGTGTCCGACTCTCTGCGATCCCATAGATGGCAGCCCACCAGGCTCCCCCATCCCTGGGATTCTCCAGGCAAGAGCACTGGAGTGGGTTGCCATTTTCTTCTCCAGTGCATGAAAGTGAAAAATGAAAGTGATGTCACTCAGTTGTGTATGACTCTTAGCAACCCCATGGACTGCAGCCTACCAGAGTCCTCCATCCATGGGATTTTCCAGGCAAGAGTAATGGAGTGGGGTGCCATTGCCTTCTCCGGGATATATGTATACCTATGGCTGATTCATGTTGAGGTTTGACAGAAAACAACAAAATTCTGTAAAGCAATTATCCTTCAATTAAAAAATAAATTAATTAAAAAAAAAACAGAAAAGACCAGTTTATATGAACTTTATATATTTTTCATATCTACCTCACCCCAAGTTCCTAAGCCCTATCTTAAGTAATAAAATGGAATATTCTGAAATATTATAAGATGCTACTAAATATAATGTTCTGGCAAAGATTATTGAGATTAATTATGTCTGCATTATTAAAACTAATAACTGAAGAGTTTTCTCTACTTGAATTAAAATAGTTTGAAAGATACTATGCCCTTTCCCTTTTGAAATATTTAATTTATTGTCACTCATCTTGATGAGGCTTAAAAGATAAATATTAATATTTCATTCATAAATATTTTTACTAATATTTATTGAGGCCTGTTCTTTAGAAGGGATAAAACATTGAACAATAGGATGAGAAGAAATTCATCATTAGTATAGACTAAATAAATAGTCTTTCCTCCTTGAAAAAATCTCATTACCACACTCTGAAATCTCTGAATCCCCACTTGCTCTATTTTATTTTGTGATGCTTATTTCACTCAGCATTGATTTATACTCTGGCCATTTGTGCACATCCACTTTCATCCTTTCTAGCTTAAATGATCCTTGAGGACTAAGGAGTGTACAAGTGTCCTCTTGTTTTTAGGGCATAATTTTACTCACATCTAGTACCACCCCGGAGTGTCAGCATCACAGGGAACGTTAAAGTGATGGTCCGCTTCTGGGAGATGAGGTAGAGGGCATTGTAAGACCTTGTCACCAAGGTCAAAGCCCAAACAACAAAAGGGTAGTAATGCTGAGTCCCCAGATTGTTGGGGGTGGAGAAGGACGTTATTTAACACCTGCTCTCAAAGGTGGATGTAGTCCTACTAGAAAATGAGCCAGACTTGAACACTAGGGCTTGGTTTAAGGCCTCCACCCCAAGGAAGAGAGGGCTGCTCGGCAGGGAACCTGGCAAAGCCTGACACATTTTGCATTTCCCTTCCTTATGTTTTTCCCAACATAGGATCTGATGAAACCTCTATGTTGGACTTGGGAGGGAATTTGTAAAGGGGTGAGCACCCAAAAGTGGCTGGAAATGACATGGTGTTTCATAAATCAGGAGAGAATTGGTCCCTTGTAGGAGTGGCAGGAAAAAGGAAAAAATACAAATGTTTTGGAAGTGAGGGAATGGGGATAGGGCTGAAAGAGAGAAAGGTACAAAGGGGAGGAGGACAGCTGTTCATTTTATATCCTGTGGTCATTGTCCATCTGCCATAAACTGAAAGAAGTCACCTAATGAGATTTGGGAATTTCAGCCAAGGAAGTGACTAAGGAGCAAAATATTAAGTACAATAAACCACATACTGTCACATTTATTCAAAGAGAAAGGCTTGTAGGTCAAATAGTCTGTTTCCTAATAAAGTCAGTCAAAACAAAACCTGTTGCTAATAGCCTCATTTTAAAAATTAAAACAGAAGGGGAAGAAGAGTTGCTTTTAAAACCTGATTCTTTTTCTGCATTTTATAATAAAGTTTTTTATTTTAAAACATATTTTAGCATATGTATAGCATGAATGTAGAATATTTAAGTTTTTACTGTATTTTGACCTCTCTTAATCCTTAATATCAGTTTTTAGTAGTTGCTTAAAATTGAAAATTTATTTTCATATAATGGTTCTTTTTATAACACTGTCCTTGAAATATGGTTTTTTTAGTGGAAAAAATGGTGAATTCCACCAAAAGTTATTTCTTGGTGGGCAAAACCAAGGTATAGATATAAATTGTAGATTTTCATATTCAGATAATGCTTAATTGATCTTTGGGGGCAGCTGAAGATTTTGGACATGTTGATTTCTCTGACTTGACAATTTCTGCTGATAAAATAATGATTTTTGTCAACTTTGGTCATTATATTTTACCAAAATTGAATTCACTTGCTCTTGACAGATCCAAGAGTAATTTGAGGATTTCCTTTCATACAGAATGGAACTATTCTTAATTAAAGTAATATCCTTTCAGTCACAATTCCCATCCCTGTCATTTGGAACTGAGAAGCCCCAGGATGCTTCCAGCCTGGGCTGCCACAAAGCATTATCCGATACAGTAACCATTTTTCCCTTCCCTGCCTAGTACTCACCCCTTTAGCTATGGTCTGTGAGCTTCAACAAAGCATGAGCTGCTGTCTCTGTGCAGGCACAGGCCAGGCGAGCTGAGCCTGTATTTTGTCAGAGCCTGAAGCAGCACTGCCTGGCAGGCAGTGTAGGCAGCATTCGACATAGGGGCAACAGTGCGAGAATGCCTCAGGGGAGCCGGGGAGACTGGTGATCAGCCAAGATCAGCATCCAAGTACTCTGTGGATACCTGCAGTCCATGAAGGTAACAACAAAAACAACTTGCTTCAAAGGGTATCAGGTGAGAAGCTAACTCACTGCTAGAGGACAAACTTGATTACAGTTTTTACGACATTTATATACTAATGCAGCAGACTTATATAGATGTGCCACATTATTATAAGACAGTGTGAACAGGTACGTATAATCTTATAAAGTTTAGGTTTTCTACACGGAGAGGAATAAAAGAAACATGAAGACTAAGAAGTATATAGTTCTGGCTATCCTGGAAATTACAGCATTATCTGCTTAAAACCAAGAGTCACAATTTAGGTCCTATTCATCAGGTAGTACTTCCAAGACTGGCCATAGTGCAAAGATTTTGGTCTACTTAAAGCAGATTGTTTTGATGTCATGGGCTGGGAGAGATAATGCCCTTAGGATTTTTCTGGGCGACTCAGTAATTAAGGAAATAAAAACCTAAGTATAATGTAATTATTGTTCCACATCATTGTTGTTCCTGGAAAATAAATATTCACAGCTGCCTCTAATGAAATATTTGAGCAGAAGTTTGTGAAAATATCGAAATATTGTTCATCTGTATAATAATGGCCCATTGGCTTGCTTGCAGCAGAATTACTCTGAAGAATTGCCAGGTAGCAAATAAACTTTTACTGTATTTCTTGGTTCTTTTGGATACAGTGAGTGTTTACTCCCTAGTAAATAGTACTATCCTTAAAAATCGCTCTTATGGGAAGACTTCCCTGATTGTCCAGTGGTTAAGACCCCATGCTTCCAATGCACAGGGCACTGGTTCAATCTCTGCCTCAGGGAGATCCTTGGTTGGGGAACTAAGATCCCACATGCCATGCAGCCAAAAAAAAAAAACAAAACAAGTTTCTCTTGGCAAAGAAAAAAAAGTGCTAATTGCCAGTACTGCTTATTATAACAATATCTTCAACTTGCTTGTCACATTTTTCACATTATAGAATGAGGCAAGTCCCTTTCTTGAATGCCTTAGCCTACAGTAACGTAATATGCCCTGGAAGTGACAGTGTCTGACTTTTAAAAGCTTTTCTAAAAGTTCCCCATTCATTTCTTTTTCTCTTTCCATTCACTACAAGCTCTAGTTAATACCCCTCTCCTCCATTTATCTACCTTGAAAAGATGAAAGGATGTGTTGATTCTGCTAAGATTGGCTCCAGTCCTAGCAGGGAGTTTAAGTAGTCTGATTACATCCATTTCATCACTTTATGATCTTTCTGTATCAAATGCTGTTGTTTACACGCAGCTCTAGGACTCTGCTTGTCTCTGAGGTCTGAATTTTGAGTAATAGCAGCAGCAGCACTTGGGCTGCAAGAATTCTCAGCGGGGTTTTGTCCAGACACTCCTCAAGCCTCAATATTTATGGGCCCGGCTCCACTATCTAGAGGCATGATTTCTGGCAGTGCTTCTCCCCAATCCATAAATTCTGCAAGATCACTTCTCTCCTTCTGTGGCCCTTTGCCACATTTAAAAAGGCAGCTTGTTTTTCAGGCAGCGCTTTGAGGAAAAGAGTCTGCTCCCGGCAACCACTACCAAACCCCCAAGAGGGAGTAGCTCCTTCTATTGTTTCTGTTCTGATTTACTTTGAAAAGTCCTGGGCTTTGTGGAGCAAGGCATAACCAAATAAAAATAAAGCTACCCAGGTCTTGGGAGAATAAAACCAATTGATTTATCCTTCTACTATAAAAGTAAAAAGATATAGAGAGGACTACAGGAGATATTGGCTCACAATCCCTAATCTGTAATTCCATAGAATAAAAACACTCAGAAAAACCACAGAACTTTTTTTTTTTTTCATTTATGTGATGGCAAAGCCTCACATGATCTGAATTCATTTGGCAGCAAGACTTGAAGTAATTTAAGGCTATTTATAATCTTTACTTATACTACTTTATATGAATCTTTGTATATTTAAGTGCAGAAATATTAATATGTTTAATTATAGGATAATACCTCAGACTTGCTGGTGATCTTACATACTATGTGGTGTATTTACCATGTTACCTTTCTGAAATCTGTAAGTTAAATCAGTCAGTAATTTGGATCCTAAAGTTTATCTTACCTTAAGTAATTGTGAATCTATATAACTTATTTTGAGAAAGTGAGTAATAACTCTTGAATATTAACTCTTATTCTTAATAGAGTAAATGACGAATATTTCTATTTTTTAAGTGGCTTTGATTTTATACTAAATCAAGCTATTCTTTAAGTTTTTTTACTTTTATGGCAACCACCCAAAAGAAATAGGAAGAAAGGAAAATGTTTATGTGTGAATTTTGGGAAACTTCCTGGCTCTGGAAGGTATTTGCAGTCTCCTTTGTGCATATATATTATGGTTAATGGGCTACTGAACAATGAACAGGTTTTCAATGTGCTTAATATGGGCTTCACTGATTAGCACATAATTGCTACTTGCTTATGTGTTTGTGTATTCTTGGCATTGTAAACTCTAACAGCCATTTAAGATCCTCTCGGCCAGCACTGCACAGGCACTCTAGTTAGTAAATCCTAGAAGTTGCAGGTTCTCACCAGGTTTTGTTGAGCTCCTGAGGCTCATTCAGGTTCATTTGCAACACTGTCCAAAACTGAATGGCTTATTTGTTATGTAAGCAAACAATTGAAATGAAGTGAAGTCCTCAGTCACTCACTCTTTGCGACCCCTTGGAATGTAGCCTACCAGGCTCCTCATCCATGGGATTTTCCAGGCAAGAATACTGGAGTGGGTTGCCATTTTCTTCTCTAGGAGATATTCCTGACCCAGGGGTTGAACCGGGGTCTCTTGCATTGTAGGCAGACGCTTTACCATCGGAGCTACCAGGGAAGTATATAAGCATACAATTAGGTCATTTCATCCATCCTCATCCAGTTGTAATATGATCATTTCCTTTTAAGAATATTTTAATTGAGCCAGATCTGCTTGAAAAAAAAAGAGAAATAGTTTCAAAAGTCATATATTCTTACTTTATTATTGTCTTGCATTACAATACATTTGTCGTGTAAATGTGCCATGTTAAACGAAATGGAAAGTGAACATGTAATCTGGAGCTTGGTACCCTGTGTGAGTTAAGACATTTGTGAAATTCAGGAACATACTGCAGGGCATGCTCTGTACAGGAGTGGAATCAGGTTTTGTGGGTCCACATTTGAAGCTTACACAGTTGGTTGAAGGCTAGAGTGTCATTAAGGAAAAGAATACAAAATTTAACATTCAAATCAGGCAAAAATGTGAATGTTTATTTAAAATGAGAAAAGAAATCACAACACATTACAAATCTTTAGAAACTGGCAATACCACAAACATAAGAAAATCCAGCATTTTTGTTAACTACCTGAAATACTTTTTTCCTTTTTACTTTTGGGTGCATATTCTAAAATTACCTCTGCATATGACAAGTTTTGCTGTTGCTGTAAATGGGGAAGGGAAAAGAGCACTGGATTGGGAGTTAGGCCATATAGTCACTTCTCTGCCAACTGAATTTGCCACATAAACTTGGTTGGTGGAGCCTTAGTGAGCCCCTGACAACTTGTTTATAAAGCAAGAATGTTCATCTTCATGATCTCTTTAATGTCTTCCCACTGTGACCCTTAATCCTAGAACTGGGTGAAAAGAATGAACTATGAGTTAACCAGGAATACATTTTATCTAAAAATATGGTTATGATGTTGCCTGTTTTAGTTCAGGGGGCCCCTACAAGAAATATCAAAGTAGTTGCTATACCTTTATTCAACCAATCATAGCTAGTTTATACTTGTAGCTTGTTTTGCTAGCAGGGGAAGATATTAGGTAGAGGAACAGAAAAGCAACATCGGCCAAACCATGTAATGTTGTTACCCAAGCAATTCTCAGCATGAGTGATCGAATGTGCTGCCCCTTCTGGCTCTTCCCAGAAGAGTGACACACTCTGCTGGTGGACACAGGATATAAATCACCTCCATATCCTTATCCTGCTGAAAAGAAGTGCTGCAAAAGAGCCAGTAGTAACAATAGCAATAATAATGATATCGTTGCATTTCCAAAAAAATTCTCTTCTTAGAGTTTAACTGACAACTGCTTCCTCAATTTCATTCATTCAACAACTGTTCTCTGAGCTCCTCTTCTATGTGAAGCAGCTCTTAAGGCACTGGGGAGACAGGATTCGTAAAAGAAAATCTTTGCCCTGGTCAGGCTGACATGCTGATGAATATCAAACAAATAAATGTCAGGGAGTACTGAATGCATGAAGAAAATTAATCAGGGTCAGCACATGAGGGGTCACATTTTGTTGGAGGATGTAACCATTGATCAGAGGCTTAAATTGTGTAGAAGTGATAACCTGGCAGAAAGAATAGCCAACAAGAACAGCCATGTGGACTGCCAACGGGTAGCCACACGCCTTATGTAAACGTCAGTTCTGAATGATATTTTACTGCTTAAGTGGGGAAGGCTACTCAAAGGTTATACATATCCTGGCTTTTCCTGAATGATAACCAAAGTCAACAGAAGTGGGACTGAATCATGAGAAAATAACTAGGCTTTTAAGTTCGCATGTACCTCAGACAGAAGTATTTTTAATAATTGGTTGACTCATTGGTTGGTTGATTGCTAGATTGATCATCTTGACCTGACTCCCTATAACAAAAGTGAAAAGTTGCTTATCTATTGTTTTGTAAATTATAGTAGGGATGGTACTATTTAAATAGAGCCCTGGAGTAAAAATTGATACCAATTTTAGTTGCAATTTTATAATGAGTAAAGTGGTTCAAAGGTCAAACAGATTACTAAAAATGTTTCTTACAACCATAGTGATGAATCTCTCTAACAGTAACAGTAAAGGAAACAACTTTATAGAAATAAGTTTTGCCACTCTTCTTTCTTTATTTTTAAATAACAAGTACTAGGCACTGTTTTACATTTGTAAGTATTTATTGTTTCCTTATAGTAAAATAATTATTTCAGAAACAGATTTATAAACTATTATGGAATTCGTTATTTAGGATACAAATGTGGATTACACTATTATTTTAAATTTAATCCTGATTGTAACATTGTATCAGATTAATGCTTTTCACATAATTAAAGTTTTTTGAGTTGGGAAATGTTAGAATATTACTTCTTTGGAATACAAATATTTTCTTTTAAATCTCTTTTAAATAACTTTCTATGGATTTTTAAAGCAAATGACCAAAGAAATTATCAGTGCAATAC
Organism: Capra hircus; assembly: GCF_001704415.2. Taxonomy (NCBI): domain Eukaryota; kingdom Metazoa; phylum Chordata; class Mammalia; order Artiodactyla; family Bovidae; genus Capra; species Capra hircus. Next base: position 75,401,933 of record NC_030811.1, read on the forward strand.
CTTTTGTGTTTGTTCTGAGCACTCAGATAGTACGTTACCACACTGATCTGTGTGAGAGACGGTTTAAGGAGGTAATGGTGAAGGTAAAATAAAGGCATAGATTCAGTAAATCTGCAGGAGGGTATGCAGCTTTGGGTGACTGACTATGGAGGCAGGGGAAGGAGAAGAATGGGCAGGGAACCTACAGAGAAAGTGATTTCCAAGTGGACCTGATATGGAGACTAGAGGTGGTTCAGTCCTTTAGGTTTTACCAAAAACAGAGACATATGGCTCAAAGCAGGAGCCAGAGTAGAAGCAGAAGCACAGAAGCGTGTCCCCACATGTTCTGACCATGTGAAAATCAAGCAGTATTTGTTTGTTTTCTCAAGTGTGCTTTGTGCACCGGAAGGAGTATAGTGAAGTGGTTGAAGGCATGGATTCTGGTCTGCCCAATTCTGAATCCCATTTGGGCCTTGAGAAATTGCTTAGCTTCTCTTTGCCTCAGTTTCCTTACCTGTAAAATGAGCATGCAGAGTAGTACCTAACTGCTCAAAGCAACTATAATAGTTCTCTTGAATTATTGGAATTTTTTCTTTCCTCTGTGGATGCTGCTAAAACTTTAACTGGTCAGATTTTCTGTTTTATCTGGATGTTAGGTACTGCAAACTCAGATTTCCACTCTATCAATTCTAAAGACCTATGAAGGATGTCTCCTTATACTGTTATGTCTTGCTATCTTATTCCCAGAGCACCTTCTTTTTCTTATCAAGTAGTTGCCTTTCTTCCCCTCTAATACATTTACCAGTGATGCTAACAAACAGGAAGATAACTCTTTTGGTTCTCAGTTTTCATTTCCACATTGCACTTACATTATCTGGAAGACAATGTATCAGAGGGAATCTCACTCCAAAAAATGAAGTTTAAAAATTATATAGAATTATCAGTAATACTAACAAGCATTGAATTTATTAATATATAGAATTCCCTCATCTGTTTAAGACTGTGTGACCCCTGGAGGACAAAATGGCAACCCATTACAGTATTCTTGCCTGGAAAATCACATAGACAGAAGGACCTGGCAGGCTACAGTCTGTGAGGGTCACAGTCAGACACGACTGAGGGACTGAGATGCGCATAAGGCTATATAATGTTAAGATTATACGATGATAAGATACACCTATCATCAATTATAGCATTACAATTTAGAGTAATATTTTTCTATAAAGTTACAGTTTTATTAGGTTTCTTCCTAGACGTAAAAGTGGGTTTTCTCCCTTAGAACAATGTGTTAATCTAGTTAAACATCCAAACAGAAACAAATCAACTTGAAAGGACAAAATAATGTCTTACAATTAAGAAGATATTACATTTGAGAAACTTTTTTCTTAATGTACTAGAAAATGATTCCTGATGGAGAGGTCAGAACATGTGCCTTGGGGGTGATATTCGGTGTGGCTTATGAGTACTTTGTATGACTTTGCAAACTGTTTATTTTTAATTATACTGGGCCATTACAATACGACTTTACTAATAAGTAAAATAATTCATCTGGCTATCATTATTCTTCATATTACTTTAGCTGATAAAAATGTATCATAATTACTCATGTAATCTGTCTCTGATATTTTTATTCTAAAGGCAAACTGGATTGTGTAACCATCTAAGTCATTTTAGGGCAATTTCTAGTTAATGTTGGAGAATTATTGCCCCATTGACTATATGACAGTACCAAAATGAATCTTGGGTAAGGATACATGTAGTACAAATATTCTAAAGCACAGCTCTCAAATTTTTTTTCACTTTTGACCCAATTGAGAAAAGTTGAAAATCTTTAAGTCCCATCCATCCATGGTTATAGTTCCCCCTTTCTAGTATAAATATATCTCAGTAAAAACAAAAACTAGATAATCTCAAATAAGCAAATTACAGCAAACTCATTCACGGTCCAGCCAGAGCTGATTTCTGTTGTGTACCATGACTGTTCTGGGTACTCGGGACACAAGTAGTAAACAAGACAGACACTGCTTTGATGGAGCTTGCATTCTAACAGGAGATGGACAATGAGCAAATAATCAAGTAAATAGATGAGATAAATTTATACGCTCATAAAATGGAGTGATGAGATGCAGGATGATTGGACAGGGTGAACTTCTTTAGATTGAATGATCAAGGAAGATTTCTTTAAGGAGGTGATATTTGTACAGATCCATGAGAAAGAAGAGGAACAAACCAAGGGAGAGTCTGTGGGATAGGACATGAATGGAATGAGGAAAGAAGAGAGTGTGAGGATATTGACATCATCAGTGTAATTGCAGGCAGAGAGTAGGCACATAGAAGGCCTGAGATGGAGTGCCTAGGGAGGAGAAAGTCCAAAGTGGCTGAAACAAAGTATGTGAAAAGAAGAGTGGTACAAGGGATGTTCTAAGATCATGAAGGATTTAATGTATCATTGCAATGAGCTCATCCTTTTGTTCCTAGTGGACTGAGAAACCTTGAGAGAGTTTTAAGCCAGGTTGGCCTAATCACTAAAACATTTTAAAAGACTCTTTTGTTTTTGAAAGGCCTATAACTGCCATGTGGAGGATGAATTAATTATAGGAGGATAAAAAGGGGAGCAAGAAGACCAGCAAGACATGACCCTGACTTGACTAAGGTGGTAGCACTAGTGGAGAATAGAAGCTGAGTGGTATTTTGGAGTCAGAACTCCCAGGCTAATGGGTTGGAAGTGGGAAGTGAAGGAGAAAGGGAGGAATCAAAGATGACATCTAGTGTTTCGTTAGTTTCTTTGAACATCTGGAGTGGTGTCATTTGAAATGCAAAGTATACTGAATATTTGTAAGGTGAAAAACGAGTTCTTCTGATTTTGACTTAATAAACCTGAGATGTCCTTTTGGGATGGTAAGTAGCAGTTGGATCTATAAATGTGGATCTCATGGGAAATATCAGTTCAGTTCAGTCACTCAGTCATGTCTGACTCTTTGCAACCGCATGGACTGTAGCACGCCAGGCTTCCCTATCCGTCACCAACTCCCAGAGCTTGCTCAGACTCATTTCCATCAAGTTGGTGATGCCATCCAACCATCTTATCCTCTGTCATCTCCTTCTCCTCCTGCCTTCAATCTTTCTCAGCATCAGGGTCTTTTCCAATGAGTCAGTTCTTTGCATCAGGTGGCCACAGTATTGGAGTTTCAGTTTCAGCATCATTCCTCCCAATAAATATTCAGGACTGATTTCCTTTAGGATTAACTGGTTTGATCTCCTAACAGTCCAAGGGACTCTCAGGAGTCTTCTCTAACACCACAGTTCAAAAGCACCAATTCTTCAGTGCTCAGCTTTCTTTATGGTCCAACTTTCACATCCATACATGACTACTGAAAAACCATGGCTTTGACTAGATGGACCTTTGTTGGCAAAGTAATGTCTCTGCTTTTTAATTTGCTGTCTAGGTTGGTTATAACTTTTCTTTCAAGGAGCAAGTGTCTTTTAATTCCATGGCTGCAGTCACTGCAGTGATTTTGGAGCCCAAGAAAATAAAGTGTGTCACTGTTTTCATTGTTTCCCCATCTATTTGCCATGAAGTGATGGGACTGGATGCCATGATCTTAGTTTTCTGAATGTTGAGTTTTAAGCCAGCTTTTTCACTCTCCTCTTTCACTTTCATCAAGAGGCTCTTAAGTTCTTTGTTGTTTTCTGCCATAAGGATGGTGGTATCTGCATACCTGAGGTTACTGACATTTCTCTCAGCAGTGTTGATTCCAGCTTGTGCTTCATCCAGCTCAGCATTTCTCATGATGTAGTCTGAGTATAAAGTTAAATAAGCAGAGTGACGATCCTTGACATACTCCTTTCCCAATTTGGAAACCAGTCCATTGTTCTGTGTCCGGTTCTAACTGTTGCTTCTTGACCTGCATACAGATGTTTGTTGTAGGTATTATTTAAAGACTCGAAGTAAAAAGAAGCAATGTAGAGAGAAGAGAAAGCCACCAAAACAATTTGAGATCAAGAACAAAAAGGGCAACAATGGAGAATGAGAAGTAACAGCCAGTGAAGCAAGAGAAAGATCAAGAAGGTAGTGGAAGATAGAAGAAGTTATCCAATTAAGGGGAAAGGATGGGCTGTGACAAATCCTGATGAGAAGTCTAGTACCCTGAACATGGGGAAATGATCTGTTGATTTGGCAACATGGAGTCCCCAGCCACGTAATCAAGAGTAGTTTCAGGGTGGTGCTTGAGTGTAGAAGTCTGAATGGAGGAAGGGACAGAAGATAGGCTATGATGTAGTGGAGACAATCACTGGAAAGCCCTTTTGAGAAGTTTTCCTATAAGTGGGACAAAAATAGGATTGGAAAGAACAGAAGATACAAATGTGACATCAATAAAAGAAATTAAGATGGGAGATACTTTGTATGTTTCTATGTTTGTATGACAATAGGAATGATCCAGGAAACTTATTGGAAGAAATTGATGATACAAGAGAAAGAGAGGGGAATTCTTAAAGAGCCATTGGAGATGGAATCTAGACCACATGAAAAGGTTCACCATTCTTTAGAACAGAGCACTTCATCCATTATAACAAGAGGAAGGCAGAGTACACTGGTAGAGTGATTGAAAAGATGAGGGTATTACTCTGTGGTATCTATTTTTCTTAACTATATATATAGTACTTCCCTATATAGTGGCTCAGATGGTAAAGCGTCTGCCTGCAATGTGGGAGACCTGGGTTTGATCCCTGGGTTGGGAAGATCCCCTGGAGAGGGAAATGGAATCTAATAAGAATGAACACAGATATATGATTTTATGTTAAAATTCCCAAAAAATTGTTAAAACAGTATTTTTATACATAATTTGATAATACAGAGCAAATTATTAAAATGGCACAAATTCTAGCCACAAATTCAATAGCACAAATTCAGGACATCATCAATGAAAGGTGGTTTTGTTGCAAGATAGTTTCAAGGCATTATGTAGGTATTTGCTTTAGCAAAGGTGTAGAGATGGCTTGTTATATTGCAGTACATATATGTCTTAAGTATAGGACAAACTTTAAGCCAATATTAGTTCAGAAATGTTGCTGAAAAAATTATCTATCATTATGGACGATGGGATTGACTAAATAACCCATAGTAATGCAAATGACAGTTATAGTAAGTAAATGTAGATTTACTTTATAATTTATTAATTTATCTGTCAATTTTAAATCAAGAATTGCCAACCAAGACCAACTGGAAATAACACTCATGAGGTACCTTTAACATAAATATCCTGTCCTCCCCAATCCTGGTGTGTGTACCTCTACATGGAAACCAGAATTCCTTGACTGTTGGATTAGGGTTCCCAGTGAGTTCTAGAAGTTCATCAATTTTATTTATGAATACCATACTTTAGGAACCCTTCATCACTTTGTAGGCTGCTTATATCCTTGATATAAGTAAAACTGATAATATATGAAATTTCCTCATTTGCCAGTAAGAACCAAAGAAAGAGTTTGCATTTTCAGACCCATTTAAGTCCATTGATGGTTCTCAGACCATACTTTTATAACCATAGTTCTAAGTTATCTTCCTATCTTCAGCAATTCTTCAAATCTTTGCAAAATTGCTACTTTAGAATGAAGGATAGCAAGTACATCAGAAGTGATCCAAAGGAGAGAAAATGAACCTGTACATGAGAGGATATTTTTCATTCTCCATTTGAGTTGTTTTTCCTTTCTGGTTTTAAATATCAGCTTTGGCAGTTAAAGATCTTTGATTTAAGAGGGGAAAGAAAGAAGTACCTGTTGCAGGTGGCACCTGCTTATTATTGTCTCCTCACTGCATTAGAGGTGTTTTGAGGTATGTGATACCTCTGCACCACTGCATCTGGGAGCAGGGAGTTGGGGATGGCTTTAGGCACCTGGGCACATGGATGTTAATTAACTCTTTCCTCTCCTCATTGCAGACAGAGTCAAGCAACCATTTTCAATCTGGGCAAGGACAAATCTTACTCTACTGACCCAAGTCTATGTGCAGTGGGGCTGCAGTTCAGAAGGGCTTATCTGAAGAAGAAATTCACCCAGTCTACGTGGAACAGCTATATTCATAGTGGGAGTGGAGAACCATTTATTCATTGGCTTGGCACCATTTGGGATGGTAGTTTGATAGGAGTGGCCCCAAAGGGAAGCATGTACACAAAGCCAGCTGATTCTCTTGGGTGGTGCTTCTTCCAGGAGGGGAAGTTCCCATGGCATGGGCAGTGCCTCTCTTCTGGCTGTCCATTCGTACCTAATACCTGAGTCCTGGTCTTCTAGCTATCCACTCCTCTGTTGGAATCCCTGTGGCTTTTGAGCTGTCTTTTCATGTAGTAACCCTTTAAAGATAACCCTGGGCTAGTTCTGTTTTCCAAGGTACACCTTTAGTCTGTAGGATCCGTGCACCTTTATGTCACCAGGGCTGGAAGTACTGCTTTATCCTGAAGGGACTGAGAAATTGTTGATGGATTATAAGAAGGGAGTAACAAGATTCAGTTCACTTGTGGGAAGAGCACTGGCAGTAGTGTGGCTGGGTGAGGACATGTGAGTCTGGAGACCAGCTGATCAGTATTGCAAAGTTCTGGCAAGAGCTACTGAGAATCCATCGACAATAATGAGGAGGAGATGGGTTCAGAAGATATTAACATTTTAAATACAAAATAATATAATGACTAAGTAAGTAAAAGTGAGTTACCTGCCAAGTACCTTTTCTTTTAATGAGTGCATCATAAACTTATCATACTATTCTTGCAGCAAGAATGCCGGAGTAGTTTGCATAGTGAAAGACAGGGAAGCCTGGTGTGCTATAGTCCATGGGGTTGCAGAGTCGGACATGACTTGGCAGCTGGACAATGACAATAAGCTTATTCTCACAACAGTAAACACTTTTTCTCCCAACAGTGAGATGATAACATAAGAAAATAGGAGAGGGGTCATATTGGTTATCAGAGTCATAATTGAACACATTTTTTATTTTAATGTTTATCAGCTTTCCTATTCTTTTTCAATTTGTAAACAATATCCACTGTGAGGAACATTTTTGGTTTTCATTTGTTCTCGCCTTTCCATTTTGGGGATTCACCTCAGGCACTTGCTTTTTTAGTACTTAACCATGTACAAAACAGAAAGGAACACATAAATACCATTTACATTCTTTAGGCTAGTGTAAACTGCCTTTTGAAAAACAAATTGTCTGCCAGACCTCATACGTGTTTGTGTTGAAGTTTGTCTCATATAATCCTGGCCATTTCCATTTCCAGCCCCACAGTTTGATATTTATTTTAAGCAGCTGCTTAAGAAAGGTAGAACTTAAATGATCAAACAGCATAAAGTAGGTTTCTGTTTGAGCTCAAGGTTACTGTGTAGCTTTCTTTTCAGTAGCCTTTTTTCATCGACATTCTAGCTGTGAGAATAAATCTAGGAAAACTGCTGTTTGGCCTTTTTAGCTCACTGCCAGCCTTGGCGATGGCAAACTAACTGGTGTTGTACTAAACACCACTGAAATAAAATAAATGAGTCTGATTAAAGCTTGGAACTCTTGAGTACTACAAATATAAAAACCATCAACAGATGCTGTTTGCTAAAACCACGGTTCCTCTAACAGATGGGGGAAAGTTAAACATAAAATATGCTATTTCTTTTTCGTTTGGTTCATTTGTTTTTAATATAGTATAAAAACCCTGCTACTGAGTTCCAGTAAACTTCTGGCTTATGTTTCATGGCTGTTTTGGGGAGTGTGTTTTATTATAAGAATTCATTAAACATGTTAAAACAAATTCTTATCAGAGTTTAAAACTGTCTTTGGTTTTCATATATCCAATACTGAAAATAATCGTGAAAAAAAATGACCAGATATCCACAATGGAAAATAATGTTTCTCTTTCAAATCTTTGATGTTGGGCTGTAGTAGAATAATATCAATCACATCTCTAATAGTTCTCATTCATTTAGTACTTGAATTTACAGTATTTTAATTTTTCATATAGAGTTGGATGCAACTGAGCAACTAAGCAGCAGCAGCATGCTACATCATAAGTTAAATAACAGACACACAGAAGAATGCTATTTTTACTCTTCATGCAATTGAATGACTGACATGCCACTTAATACAAGCATTATTAATATTAACTTGCAAGAATCATAATGGCATTATTAATCATTCTATAATATTCAGATATTTCTTGGCCTAGAACAGAGTGTTTATATTTAATTTAGAAGTTCATGTATCTCTAAAGAGACCTGCACTTTACTTTTTTCTTAACTCAAAATTATTTATCTAATATTTATCAGGATAGATCACAAGAAGTTTTAGCATAGTTAGAAGAATTGGGAAATGATCAAATAACTAAGTGGTTAGAAAATTATCTAGAGTATGTATCAGGAAGGATAATATGTAATCACACTGTTCTTTTTTAACTTTGAAATTTATTGTTATTGCTGCTTACAGGTTCAGGTTCATGTCGCTATAGTTATTCAGACCCTTGTATCATCGTGTCATATGCCAAGAATAATACTGCGGACTGGATTCAGCTTGAGAAAATTAGGTTTGTTATCATTTAAAGTATCGTCATAAATTTTGATGTAGGTGGTTTTCCGCTTCCCTGTTTACCTTCATTCTATCACTGGCTTTATTCTTCATGGTTAAAAGTACTCTGGTTGTTAATTATGTTGAATTACCTGAATGCACATATTTACCTGCATATTACCTGCTCTGTTTGAAGGACATGCTGTTAAAAGTGTCATTTTCCATTCACTACTTCCCACTGTCAGTGGTGGCTATAAACTATTTTTGGTAGAAGTACATTTGAGATAGTAACCTTTCTGATGGGATTCTCCACAAAATAACATCACCATCTGTCTCTCTAGGTAGCCTGGCTGTGACCTGGTTTATAGGCCTAGAAATGTATCAGATTACTGCTTAAATTCTTTCCAGTCTGTGATGACAATTAGTTAACAGCCTTTTGGATCTAATCCCTGGTTCTGTAATTTTCCTTCTAACTTCCCAAGGGCCAGTTCTAAAATTCTGTTATAATTGTGATGTGAGTTGTAATCATTTATTACATTTTCTTTAATAAAAAAAAAATCCCTTCATAAGAAAATGAGGTTGGATGCTTAAAAGAGGGAGAAGCTCATTCAGGTTGAAAATATTTGATTAAATTTAGCAAAACTCAGACTATGTTAACCATTTTTGTGCAGTTTAAATCATAAAATAAACTTCAGAATGGGTGCTAATGTCAGGTATGGTGAGGTAGTTAAAGGAAAAAAAAATACCTTGAAATTTTATTAAGTGGTTTTTCCGCTCAGTTCAGTTCTTAAATTAGTATGACTCAACTAGAACATTTTCCATAAGTTCTGTGACAGTTTTCTTATTTTTCATGCTATTTTCCTTACCGTATTTCCACATTGAAAAAAATATTATTTATTTGGGCAAGCAGAATAAATACTAGGTTCTTAATCTTTAACATTAAAAATTTCTAGTATTTGAAATAAAGATAAAAATCTCATAAGTTCAAGTTCTATTTCAACCAAAACTTGAGAAAATTAATTCTAACTCATGGATTTTCATAGATTTGTCTCCCTCTGTGACAGAATAAAATATTATTTATAGATATCTGGTACAAGCCAAGCTCTGACATGCTGTGCCAATTGCCAATTTTATAACAGAGCATTTACTATTCCTTCTAATTTTTGGTAGTTATAATGAAAATGCATTCATATTAAGTACTGATTTATATAAACGGCTTTAAGCAAAGCAGCATAAGTATTGGAAGTTTTACTCATATGCCTCCATTTTTCTCTAATATATTTCATAGTTTAGATAAATTGTAGTATATATTTCTTGCTGAATAACAGCTGTATGCTTCTGATATGATAAATAGTGAGTATATACGTTTAATTATAAGATATAGAGATCACATTCAGCTGATTCTATTTTTCACTACATAAGACTTTCAATTTTAGGCCAAGCACCAAACTATCATTCTCATCAATGCAAATTTACCATTAGTGATCAGAGTGAACATATTTTCAATCACTTCCTAAAACTAGAATATACTATCTTCATTGATTTAAATTATTTTTGAAGTTAAAAACATAGTCATCATTAAATATTTTAAAGGAAAGGGGAATTGATTACCCCCAAAGGTAAGGCACACCATTCATAATCTACACTGACAATCCTACAGATTTATATGTGCTTCATTGGTGAGTGAAAAATATGGCTTTTCTCTAGTCCTTTCAAAACTGATTTATAGTAAGCCCCAGGTACTACTAGTTTGCATTTTAGTACCACTTTTAATCTTGGCTAAGGCCATCATTTTTACTACAGCAGGTTTCTACTTTGGTAAAATAAAATGTTTAACATAAATATTAAATAGCAAAGGACCTAGATTTCAGCAGGTATGATATAAAAATCCTATTAAATTATATCATGTTTTTAAAGACTGGTATGCATGGAAATCCAAAGAATTCTAAATGAAAGCATTTAATTCTCATGGCAAATCTCACATTTTCAAAACAAAAAAATATTTGTTTTCTAGAAATAAAGTAACTCATGTAAATGTTGATTTTGAAGCATACAATATACCGTGATAACTAATAGATATAAAATTTCAAAGTAAGAATTAAAATTAAGATAATTTTACAGTTTCTCTCCTTTTTTTCTTCTTAGTATCATATAAAGTATATAGTTTTAGATTGAGTATCTACCATTTACAAAATACTGTGCTGGATACTCTTTGATTTTTTACAAGAGCCAAGGCAGTTGTGTACCATTTCTCTTCAATTATCCTTTTACTGACTTACCTGAGTATACTTACTACCCGCCTTGTTTTAAAAGTGGTGCTCTTTAAGACATTTGATATTTAAACTCCCATCACTCAATATGGACATCTTAATAACCACATATATTAAAAGGTTTAGGGGTATAAGATTATGAGTATTTCACCCATAATGTGTAATGTTTTTAAGATAAGAAAACCACAATCTTAATTAAGAAACAAAATGGATCTATAAGAAAGATAAAGTGGACACTGTTGAACTTTATTGTGGCACCAATTCTCATCTCTCCAGAGCACCTTCCAATGTCAGTACCATCATCCACATCCTCTACCTTCCTGAAGATGCCAAAGGGGAGAATGTCCAGTTTCAGTGGAAGCAGGAAAATCTACGAGTAGGTGAAGTGTATGAAGCCTGCTGGGCCTTAGATAACATCCTCATCATCAACTCAGCTCACAGACAAGTTGTTTTAGAAGACAATCTGGATCCAGTAGACACGGGCAACTGGCTTTTCTTCCCAGGAGCTACAGTGAAGGTTTGATCTCTCTTTCGCTCCTTCTCTTCTCCCTAAAACCTAAAGCTCAATAAACCAAATTGTACTAAACCACTATTTTACTTAAGTATTTTATTAAGTGTAAGTTGCTCAGTTGGGCTTCCTTTGTGGCTCAGCTGGTAAAGAATCCACGTGCAGTGTGGAAGATCTGGGTTCGATCTCTGGGTTGGGAAGATCCCCTGGAAAAGGGAAAGGCTACCCACTCCAGTATTCTGGTCTGGAGAATTCCATGGACTGTATAGTCCATGAGGTCATGAAGTATTTTACTAAAACCATGATTAAAAGAATAGGTAATATCACTTTACCCTCCCCTGTAAGAATGGGAAATCATTCATTTGTTCATCCTTTGAACAAGTATTTTTGAGAACCCATGGTGCCATGTACTGGGCTGAACCTGGAGAATACAACCACAAAAGGCAGATATGTCTTTTCCTTTTATTGTCTGTCAGTTTAGTGGGAGGTTACATATAGCAACATGCATGTGTAAAACAGCATAATTGTTGATTTGCTGGGAAAGTTTAAGGTGCCGTAGAAATGCAATATACAGTGCTAGATCCAGACGTGAGGGATTAGGAAGGCTATCCAAGAGAATAGGAATAGACTGAAGGGTCATTTCAAGTTGGCCAGATGGGAAGACTAGTGTTTCTAGAATCATAAATCACATACATAAAGGCTAGAAGATGATAGCACAAAGCAGAGGCCTTCGACAGTGTTTGAAATGGTTGTCTAAAATAAATACTCAGTTGAGACTTGTGGTGAAGTCTGAAGATATGACCAGTGATGAAACCTTAAAGTCTTAAAAGCTCACTTTTTGAATGAGAATTAAAATCACTGGCTTACCTGCCCAGAGAGTGTGTGGAGTAAGATACTATGTCAAGGCAATATTTTAAGATACCGTTTGATCTTCAACTGGACTCTCTCAAGTTTCAAGTATGAAAAAAATAAAGTACAGATGCAGATTGGAGAGTTTTTAAAAATGTGACTTACTGTTACCAAAAAAAAAAAGGACCTCTGCGCTGAATGGGGGTGAGGTCACAGAAGTCACAAGCAGAATATAGAGATCTAAGACACTCATCTCCTTTTAATAATTTATGGGTTGCAAATTATTTAGAGTACTTCCCTGGTGGTACTTCAGTGGTTAAGACTCTGCCTTCCAGTGCAGGGGGGCAGGTTCAATCTCTGATTGGGAAGTTAAGACCCCACATGCTATGTGGTATGACCAAAAAATAAAAAATAAATAAATTATTTAGGAAACCTTCACCTTTTTAGAAAACCCTCCTGACACAGTTAAGTTGGTGCTTAGCAAATCAAACTCTAGATACTGACTAGCATTAGGAACGGACATCATCTTTGGTCAACATGAGGAAACACCCAGTAAGCCTTATGGAGATTTGTTCTGATAAAGACTCTAAAACTTTGGTTCGTTTGGATCCTTTAAAGAGTCATGGATGCCTTTCATATGGGCGTGGAAAAGAACCTTTGTAAGGATAGGCTGTATCATATCCCACTACTACTTGATTAAGAGAAGGATTTCTGTTGTCACTGTTCACCATTGGCAAGATATGTAAACCCAGGAAACACATGGAGACCTCAGGGCCTGGGATTCACATTCTTGTCCCGTGATGATCATTTGGTAATTATTTGATCTCAGTTCCCTTTACTATATATTATATGTACTTTTTGTGCCTTTTTTATAAGCCATCATTATACTAATTTAATTAACTTTTTGGTTTCTTAATGCATTGTACTTTGGTACCACCCATGTTAAAAATATATGAAGTATGGGTTTCCTTTGTAGTAATGGTTACTTAAATTACAACTTTGTGTGGAGTATACTTGTGCTTTGTGGTCTCTCATCTTCCTCCTAAGCTTACTAATCACACATTTGAGACTTGCCTAGTTGCCTATTAAGAAAAAATCATTGTAGAAATGGTTTGTACCAGAGTTTTTGGCTATCACATAGAAGGTTTTTTCTCATGTTTCTTTTAAAAATTTTAAATAAGTGCAATGATAAAATCTAAGATTGTCATTTTAACTCATTTATATGACCAACCTCTTGCATTTTGACTCACACCTCTAGCATGAAAAAATTGCTTTTGCCAAGTGATTTGAAGTTCTAGAAATAAAAATTGTTTATTAAAACTGTATGCAATTTCTTCATCAAATATTTTTCCTTTAATGGGTGGCCTCTGAGATGAAAACAGAGTACAACCAATTAGAAAACATATCTCAGTGTTCCTATTGGTCATAAGACATGTTTTGAACGTTGCTTTGTTTTGGACTTTTTAGTTTTGAGAGTATTGTTTGTTTGTTCAGACTATATGTTGTCTTTTCTAAATAGTACTCATTAAAAGTCTCCAAGATGCTTACATCTTAACTAGATCAGAGACTGAGTGTAACATCAATTGAGTGCTTCATTGTGCTTCATTACAGAGTAGAATTTATTCAAGGAAAAATGTCCAAGCACAGATAGGATACTCTTTGGTTAAGTAGCAACAGCTACTTTTTATTTTCCATGTATTATTCTCAGGACTTGTTATTCTAGGTATGTATGTGAGATTTTGTATATAATCTCATAGAGTTGATCTTTATTAACCTATAAAAAGATGAAAGTGGACGTGGGGGTGTTGAGTAACTTGTCCAGAATGCTGCTCTTACCAGTGGCGGAGCCAGGATTCAAATACAGGAATCTGACTTCAGAACTCTTGCTCTCAGCTGCCTGATAACTGTGCTCTTACAAGTAATAAATATAAACTTAAATGCTCCCTATTGGTCTTATGTTTCTTCCTAACATTTGTTTGTTAATTTATCTGCCTGTTTTCTTCCCCATCACTCTCTGACAGTAGACTGAAAGATTCTGGTATTTCTCATATTTTTTATCTTGATCTAGCTTTATTCCATTTGTACTATATATTCTCTTCTCTGGATGACTGGTTTTGGTGGGTTTTTTTTTTTTTTTTTTTGGCTGCACTGGCTCTTCTTTGCTGCACATGGGCTTTCTCTAGTTGTGGCGAGCAGGGGCTACTCTTCATTGAACCGTGGGGCTTCTCATTGCAGTGGCTTCTCTTGTTGCAGAGCATAGGCTCCAGGTGAGCGGGCTTCAGTAGTGGCAGCGCATGGGCCCAGTAGTTGTGGCATGTGGGCTCTAGGGCACTCGGGCTTTAGTAGTTGTGGCACATTGTCCCTGATGCTCTGCGGCATATAGAATCCATATAGGTCCAATTCCTGGACCAGGTCCTTATATTTGGTCCATCATTTCACTTTGGAATGAGGAGTAGCACTTGTTTTATTGGCACCTTATTTCAACATTCTGTTACAGCATACATATACATCTATGAGAGCATTTACAGTGTTTCTTTGTAGTTATGTTTGTCTCCCTAGTTAGCGTGTTAGCTTCTTAAGCTTAGGAACTGTTTCTGCTATTTTTGAATCTCCAGGGTTTGGCACATGATACATTGTGCTAGTTGAACAAATGAAAAGCTGAAAAAATACCAAGATCTAATTTGTGAAGAAAGAAAATAAATTTTATATTCAAAGATGACATGAGGGCAAAAATATTGTGAATGGGACTGGATATAGCAAAACTGTTAAGAAAATGAGCTTAACAGGGTTCAAATCTTGGTTTCACCATTTACTAGCCATATGGTCTTGGGCAAGTTATTTAACCTCTTGGTCTCAGTATCCTCACCTTTAACAGGAATGATAGTAGAATCCATCTCCTGTTGTGATAATTAAATAAGAAGATACATGTAAACCTTAGAACAGTGCCTGGCATATAGAAAGGTTTTAATAAGTACGTGTCTTCTTCATTGAAAATTTTGAGTACAAATAAGCTCCGCAGGGAAGTGAATATAGAGAAAAATAAGTAGAAGGCAAAGGATTGAGCTGACAACCCCAATTAGGAGGGCAGAAGGAAGAATAGGATAGAAAAATACAGAATTCACAAACTATGTCATCATGTATGTCATTAAGATGATATCAGAATTAAATGAAGTAAATGGATTAGTTTGGACACAAGTATTTCCCATAGGTGTAACTTTTGGCAGTCAAACTAGGACCACTAGACATTTACATAATTAAAAAATTAATAGTAGTTTTCATTATTAACAACAAATGATTTTTAAGTGCTGTTCATAAAATGAAGTAATAGTAGTGAGGATGTTGATGTTGAAAATAGAGTTTAAGAGTGGCAGGTCAAATAGGAAAGATAAAAATGAGTCACTAGAATTCATAGTACATATTTTTCCTTATCTTCTTTAGATTTGTTTCCCATTTCTTTGGTAATAATACTAAATCCATTTTATTTGGATTATTGTCCTTGTTTATCTCAAGTAGGGCAGAATAATAGAAGACCAAATAGAGTAATTAACTTAAGGAGTTATGTGATCTGGAGAACTGCAATTATAGGTCACCAGTTTAAATCTGTCCTGGGTTGGTAGAAAGCCATTACCATCTGTTGGCTCTTTAGTAATTAATATGAAGTAGGTGTCTAACAGTATCAGCTTTTAATGTAGAACCCAAACTTATGTTTGTTGCGCTTTTTTATTTGGATTGGTAAGCTAAAGAGGACTGTAAGAGGTTACAGAATTAATATGTTCTTCTTAGGCAGCCATCTGTGTTTTTCCTCCATTCTCTTTGCAAGTTCATGGCCTTGTCTGACTTAGCATCCAGTGTTTTTCCAGAGAGCTTGCCCATGTGTAAGAAAGGGGGCAACACATTCTTAGAGTGTTTCTAATTACCATCATGATTTTATTATTTCCCATGAATCCCTAAGCAGCCCTCTGTTCACAACCAAAGAGGTGGGGCTCTAAATGCCTGTAAATTTAGTCCTGGAAGTCAGAAAGCTCCCCAGAGCACCACCCTCATTAGCAGTCTCCACAGTAAGCCAGCTGTGGACTCAGAAAGGCAAGGAGTCTAAACTCACTTGATATTGAATCACCTGTCTTAATTACTGGTTGTAATAATATTTTTGAGAAGGCAGCCCACTCCAGTATTCTTGCCTGGAAAATCCCATGGATGGAGGATCCTGGCAGGCTACAGTCCATGGAGTCACAAAGAGTCGGACACGACTGAGTGACTTCACTTTCACTTTCAATAATATTTCCTTCTTTTCTAGACAATTGCATCCTTTCTTTTTTTATACTTTTATAAATGATTTCTAGACTAATCAAAAATTTCTTGTGTCAGTTGTTTCTATTCTGAAGATACAGGATATATTGTGTCAGTCTGCAGTTGCTGGAATTGGCTACTGCTGCCACAGCTGCCGTTCCCTGGCAGCACCTCTCACTATAAGGTGGCTGTGGGTGTTTTGCCACATTTAATGGTGGAAGGCACATTCTTCCTGCCTGAAATGGGAGAATGATTAATCTAAGGGCAACTTCTGGTGCTCTGACTCTTTGAGAATGGTATTGGGTTTGTCATCAAAGTTTAAGGGAAATGGTTGATTTTTTTCAGCCCCTTCCATTTCAAACATATAGAATCAAGAATCAGTGTTTTGCCTTGGGTAGGATTCTGATACGTATCTCCACTGAGTAGCATGGATACTGGATAATAAATAATAATAACCATAGTTATGATAAGTAGTAAAAGAAGCCGTAGTAATGGTGGCATTTCATGAATCATCTGTACTTGCCAGCACTGTGAGGAAGGCCTTTTGATCTAAATTTTGTATCTACAGTAGGTAAACACTGCATGTCTATAAAGAGCTTGAGAACTTAGTGCCCAGGTTTTCTTAGTCATTCTTGAAACATCCAGAAGAATCCATCAAAGTTATCTCTTCCCAACTCCTCAAACACACGTACTGCAATCTGAAAATGTCCTTAATTTCAAGTTCAAAGAAAAGTGCTAAATGTAAAATTTTAAAGGGTCAGCCTGGAGCTGTTGCAGCTACCTGCTTTCTATAACTCACTGTTAAAGAAAAGACCTGCAAAGGTCAGGAAAGTACTCAGAAGAACCCAGGAACAAATGATTTGGAAAGAGGTATGAGGAGATATTTTGGGTTTTGTTTTTTCTATCCTTTAATAGTACCCAGTGAAGCAAAATTTCCAAATGGATCAGTATGCCATGGAGGTAAATATTGGTCAAGCAGCTGCTTCACTTTTGTTTATTTACCCCCATCTTTGGTGGCAGCCAAAATTTGTATTTTGAAAGCATGAGGCATCCACAATTCCTTGATATCTGTGTGGGAGACAGAGTGCATTCTTTGCTCAGTCACTGTTAATAAATGTTTATATCTGCTCAGCTAGCCTGGTTACCCTCAGCTTGCAAAGGCATAAATCACTGGCTTCTGTCAACTCTGGAAATGACCCACAGATTAAATGCAGATCACTAGGAGATAGGTGCTGTTCTGTGTATTTTTTATTTTTAAGAAATCTTCCCACTCTGATTGCTGTGCCTGCACCTGCTAATCTTTTTCTATTTATTATCCTAGTTCATTATATGGATAGCAAAGAATGCCAGATTATTCCTTCTGCACATTTATGTCAACTTGTGTTGAGAAGTAAATCAACATTAAATGTCAGATTCTGTTGTGAAGGTTTGTCCTTTAGAATAGGCTGTGATCAAATGTATTTAAAATAATTTTTCTTAAAAAGTAATTTATTAAATTTTACAGATGTATGTCAAGGATTGGGAGTAACTAAGTATACAGAATTTAGAAGGGCCATATCTTAATCTTTTATTTCTACCTCCAGTTAGACTGCTTCCTCTCTCTTCCATTTACTGTTGAGAAATATCCAATAATAATGTCAATTTTCCTAGTTTAACAAACACCAAAGGCCCCTAATGAGGAGCCATTAGGTGAATTAGGTAAATCAACAACCCATTAAGGAGAAGCATTAAGTCAGAAAAGAGAGTCTATTAATTTTCTTATAGCTCTTGTACATTATGCATTTGCCAAATTCATTATCCCAGTGGACACTAGGCAGATCTCCAGTCCTGAATAAGAATTGGAGCTTTCATTCTGGGGTTCTGCTATCACTTGTCTAATACTATTATCACAAATTGTTGAATCATTAATGGAGAATAAAGGTTGTAACATCCAAATTATGGAAAAAATGTTAACTAATTTGTCTGAAAATGTAAAGTCTTAACACAAGTTGAGGCTAGTGAAAAAAGTCAAAGACAAATGGTTAAAGGGATGATTACATTCAAAGCAGAATTTATTTCTAAATGAGTGCTTTGAGAATCTAGTCCCCTGGCAGAGCAATATCTGCCTGCTATAATGCCTAACTTGTCTTCCATAAGTTGGGCACCCCAGAAAAAGGTTTCAAAAATCCATTTAATGATTTTCTTTTTTTAGACTGTAAGGGCAAACAGGAGGAAATCAGATATGCTTTCCAGAAATATGCTTTGCAAATCGCTGTACTGGAAACTATCTGGTCTGTGACTTGAGGGATTTGAGTACTGCCTTTCTAATGAGGATAAACCTGAGCTCAGTAAGACTTGTGGCTAGACCATGTTCTCATGTCTTTTTCTATTAAGAATCGGAATGTTAACTGCGATTTTCTGGCTAGATTCCAGCCTGGTTAATTGCATGCTGTCTCTCTAAATTCGCTTTGCTTGGGATGTTCTTCATTTTGGATTGCATTGCTCTTATTGTCATGTTTCCCCCAAGAGGTGGGTACATGATATTGTAAAATGAGCCAGAATATAATTTGTTAAACTAATAAGCATTCTTTGGGGATGAAGGGTTAAATGTAAGTAGTGTGTTTTTCACAATTTCCCCCCAATGAGGCCTATTTGTACAGTAATTAATGTGGAATAGCATTAGTGAAACATGGAATTGAGCCAAATCACCATGACAAGAGTGGCAATAACACAGAAACAAATAAGTTCAATAAATTCTACTAAAAATAACCATTCAAACAAATCCCCAGAGCCTCCCTTTTCTTGTTTGTTTATGATCTGAAGCTGACACATTTAATCACTAATTATCGCAAGGTAATGCAATATTCAATGTGAAATTTATTTTATTCTATATGAACATACAAAACCTAGTAACATTTCCCATCATCTTTGTACTTAGCACAGCACAGAGCTCAATTATTTGCATAGTGGTACTCATTAAGATAAGGTTTGTTAAATGAATGAAGATAGGGGATGAAAGAAGGAAGGGAATTAGCATTTACTGATTTCTTAAGATTTAGCAATCTTTAGAATAAGCATGTTACTTGCACTATCTCATTTAATCCTCACAATTGCCCCCATTTCACAGATGAAAATAAAGAGGCTCCTAGAGCTAAGTGACTTCTCCAAGATCAAACAGTTTTGATTTTCAAAGCCAGCTACATTGTATAATAAAGTCCCACCCTTTTGTTCCTCAGTATCTTGCAGCCTCCCACGTTGTGTCTGGTGTTCTGGGCCTTAATTTGAGGAGGCAAGACTGAAAACCTCAGACACTGTGAAAGTCATATTGATCTCTACAGACAAGGTTAACAACTGCTCTGTGGAATTTTTCATTGTTATTCTTTCATTACTCCAATTCAAATCTGTCACTATGGCTGTTTTAGAATTGTCATAACTATTGCCAAATAATTACACACTTGTCACAAAATATACCATAAATTGAATCTTTATGAATCAAGGTACAAAGTGATTCAAATGCTTAATGAATCCAGAAAATAATGAGAAAAAAAAGACTCTTTGAACTCCTAAAATTTGCTCACTGTGGTTGAATCTATTGTATTGACTAGAGAAAATGCACTTCAGCCCTCCTGCACCTGGACTGTGTTTATAGCCAAGTTATCAGTTTTTTAACTGGTATTAAATTACCTAGAAATTGAATGTGTACAAAATGAAAGAAATTCATTTTGCCCTATGAAAGAAATCACTCTCTTCCTATTTTGTTTTTTTCTTTATAAGCATGAAAGTCTATACCTTTAAAGACCATTGAACCAGGATGTAGGAAATATATATTTCTATATGATAATAGTTATAGCATGGTGACAGGCTTAGAAAACACAATGATATCTAATGCTGTAGATCAGTCCATTTCTGGTCACTCAGTCACACATCTCACTTTAATCCAGAAACTTTTATACCAGTATATTTTGTTTCCAACCAGACAGTGGCTAATTTATGTCTCTGCCAACAATGCCATTTTAATTAATTTTATTCATCTTATTTCTCTTTCCTCTGCTCCTCATATCTCATCTGTTTGCATTGCCTAGATTTTAATTAAAAAACCTCTCCTCTCTAAGGAGCAATCTGAAGTGGCAAAAATAATCACTTAAAATATTACAGTCATTAAAAAATTGGCTGTGGTGGAAGCCATGCATTTTCAATTTTCCTACAGATGATGTTTTAGCTTCCTTTTAAAGTGCACTTTGTATCTGAATTGTCTGCCACCAGCCAGCTTGGCTATCAAAAATGGTCTTCCAGCTGGGTGGGCTGAGTGACAACTCCTTAATGGAGGAAATGGATGGCTCTCTGCTCATGTGGAGGGGAAGGCACACCAGGCAGATTTCATTCCATCTGCCACCAGCTCTCTGCAAGCTGGCATTGCCCAAATGCCCAGGATACTCCCTCCAACTAAAAGGATATCGTCAAAAATAATTTGTAAGGCCACAGATACCTGAAAGAATCATCAGGGCCATTAGACCCCAGGGAGATAATATTAAGAGGTGCCTCAGTGTTCTTTGATGAAAACCTAATTAAACTATGGTGGAGGGGATTGCAAGTGCTTTTTTTACAAGTACAGAGGTGAAGTCATTAACATTTTCAGCAGAGTATAGAGAGCAACCTTAGGAAAATACTATCCTGAATTGTGGCCAAAGACTTGTTATATTGAGGAATTTGCACTGATGTTTCCTGTTGATGTTTTTCTGAATGGCAAATCCATGTCACTTAGTTACAGTGTGTTCTGCTTTTCAAGTAAAGGAAATCCATGTAACAGCAAAGTAGAGAAATATTTTTGATTGATAGATGGAAACAAATAAGGATGATATATTAAGGATTTTTAAAAATTGGAGCTTTCCTAGTACTTAGAAGTATAAAGTATGTGTCATTGGTCAATGCTAAAATAATGAAATGAAGTAAAAATAATATTTAATGTCATGTAATTAGGAGGGCTAAGGATAGAAAGAAATATACAGAACCACCTGCATAATTTATATCTTTATTTTACTCAAAATAAATTCTTAATTATTTGATATTCACCATAAGTTATTTAAAAATTGAGACTCAGAAAGTCACATGTTATTTGTAATCGTTTGTTCAAGAAAACCTGCTATATTTTTACCATACTCAATATAAAATTGTCCTAAATTCCAAAGTATTCTTGTTTTTATTGTATCAAGAGCTCATATATCTCACAGTTAGAAATTTAACTGCTTTATGAAGTTGTTTAGATTTTAACTGTCATTGCATGTAAATGACATGAATTTGAATAGATGCAAAGCAAAAACAACTGGGTATTAAAATCACTGAGTAATTTCCTAAAATTATTTTCATTCTTTAAATTCAAATTTTGTTTGGATTTTTAACATAAACACATGAAAGTTCATCTGTAAGAAAAATGGCAGCAGATTCCTTGCATCATTAAGTTTTCCTAAGGGAAATGTTTGGTAATCTGCCAACATTTGGAGAGCTTTAAAGTTCTAATTCATGATTCAGTATATTCTGAAAATTAATGAATGATTGTAATATTTTACCATGTTGTATTGTGCAGTGTATTCTTTTATATTTTATTACAGGTTTTAAGTTGTTCTGAAGAATTTTAATGACTTACAATGAGAAACACAGTTCAAAATAGATTTAAGTGTTCTGTTTCTCTATAACCTACTGCTATGGGTATATACTGCTAAGGGAATATAATAGCTTATTTTTGGAAAATAGCATATTCAGAAATAAAACAACAATTATTTTGTAGCACTTAGAGATTTCCAAAAAACCACTTCCACATATAATATAATTTGTGCTTCTTACAGTGTCTCTAGGATATAGACATTAGTGGCCCCAGTCTACAGCCTAAGAAACTGAGACCTAGATGGGTTAAATGAGTTGTGCAGAACCATGTAGCCATTCAGTAGAGAAAATGCACCAGAACATGCCTTCTTTTTTAAATTTTATTTATTTTTTAATTGAAGAATAACTGCTTTACAGAATTTTGTCCTTTAGACATCAACACAGAACATGCCTTCTGATTCTGATTGCCAAACTCCTTGAGGATAGACAGTAACTGAGTTTTCATTCCATGTTAAGAATGCTTTTAGTTTCTAGTATTGGGCTTTTTTTAAATAACTTTAGTCTCCTCAGCTCAATTAATTGAATTGGATTCAAGGGGGAAGTTCAAGCACCTCTACCCATACAAGGTATAAAGGTATATGGACAGCTAATTTTTTCTTCCAGTTTTATTGAAGTATTGATATATAACATTATAGAAGTTTAAGGTGTACAGCACAATTATTTGACTAAATACCTCGTGAAATGATCGTCATAGTGAGTTTAGTGAATACCCATAATCTCACAGAGATACAAAATTAAGAAATATAAAAAATATATTTTTGATAGCTAATTTATAACAGTTGCATTATCACAAATGGTCTACTAAGCCACCAAATGTGTTTGGTAACAGCCAAATAACTAACAAAAAGATCCTTTAAAATATACCTCAGTTTTTTTTTAATACCTTATTTTAAGTTTGTGAAATGAGTTTAACAATATGGTATTCAGTTTCATAATATTTATTTACATAAATTTTCCATCTCAACTAAATTAGGAGAAGGCAATGGTATCCCACTCCAGTACTCTTGCCTGGAAAATCCCATGGATGGAGGAGCCTGGTAGGCTGCAGTCAGTCCATGGAGTCGCTAAGAGTCGGACACGACTGAGTGACTTCACTTTCACTTTTCACTTTCATGCATTGGAGAAGGAAATGGCAACCCACTCCAGTGTTCTTGCCTGGAGAATCCCAGGGACGGGGGAGCCTAGTGGGCTGCCATCTATGGGGTCGCACAGAGTCAGACACGACTCAAGTGACTTAGTAGCAGCAGCAGCAGCAACTAAGTTAAAATATGCATCAAATGTGTTAATAAATAAATCTTGGAAGAGTAGCAAAGCATAATTATGTGTAACACAGAGTCTTCAAATATTAACAAACAATTCTGAGGTAAACAGAATCAAAATGGAAATAATTAAATTGACGTTTAGTCAGAAGTGACCAAGATTTTATATTAAGCAAATCACTCTTTTCATTACACAAATATATTCTTCTAAATTGTAACATGAGATTATTCCATTTTCTTGTGTACAGATGTTTCATGGTTGCCTCTTACTTGGACAATGACCTAATATCATTTGCACCAGAGTAAAAGTCATATTAATTCCAAATTAATATAGACCCCAAGAGTCAGACCCAAATAAGTGACTGAGCTGAACTGAAGTTGCTCAGGATTCCAGAATGAGAAGATAATTGTAAAAACCGCTCTTTAGAGCTTGGTGGCTTTATTATTGGGAAGGTAATCTTTGTTATTCTAGTTGGCATTCCATTATCATTATAGAGTACATAGTAGTTGAGGATCTTTGGGTTTGTCATTATTGACAGTTTCATTTTACTGTTAAGTAAACTAAATCCTAGTTTTGATCAATCTGTGTGGATAATGTGTACTCATTGTGGTGTGAAGAAGATCTTCAAGCAGATGAAGTCTGCCACACAGTATAGCATTATCTAACCTGGGGGCTTCCCTGGTGGCTCAGATGGTAAAAAATATACCTGCAATATGGGAGACCTGGGTTTGATCCCAAGATTAGGAAGATCCCCTGGAAAAGAGAATGGCTACCCACTCCAGTATTCTTGCCTGGAGAATTCCATGGACAGAGGAACCTGTGGGCTATAGTCCAGTGGATTGCAAAGAATCAGATATGACTGATCAACTAACACTTTCACTTTCAAGCTGATGAGAGGCACAGTGTGTATGCTTTATGTCTTAGTGCTGTGAAATGACTCCCCCAAGATCATATGCTCCAACTCTCCTGAACATCTGGAAACTTCTGGAAGCTTTTTTACTCTTTCATTGTAGTAGTCTGATTTCCCTCCCCATTGATTTTATCTGCCACAATCAGTTTAATTGTCATAAAATAATTCTTTGCACATATTACTGCTCTGTTTTAGAACATCACCACTGATGGAATATAGCAGTGATCTCAGAATACCATTTAAGATCCTCTACAGTCAGGCTCCAATCTAATTCTCAAAATTATGCCTACTTATCACCTATCATTCATTCATATTTGTCATCCAACTTGGATTTTTATCCATCCTTTAAAGCCAGTTGAAGACCTGCTCTTCCATGAAGACTGCTCATTTAGACCAGCCCTGGACACAGTGACTGCTACCTTCTTTCACTCGTTAGCACTTTCCATATGCTGCCTTTTATACATCTCAACTTGGCTGCAATTTTTTTAGAGCAAAGATTAGATTATTATTATAATCAATTATAAACCTCTTCCCTCCACTGACTTCCTTGATGCTTCCTACCTTGTGAGTTTTCCATGAAAATTAGTTAATTACCTGAAAGACATAACCATATCATAATTTATTTATTTATTAAATTATTCAACAAATATTTTTTAATTACTGCCATATGCCAAGCATTATGCTAAGACCTGGAATACAGGAATATGATCCTTGCCCTACAGAACCTGCAGTCACAGGATCTAACTGAAATTCTCTGTCCAATTATTTTTCTTCATTTCTATTTTAAGAGTATATAAAACTTGAAAGAATGTTTGATCTTTTATTTATTAGCATGTTTCTATGTGTGACATTACCAGAAAATGATTAATGCAAAAACTTATCATATTTTTAAAAGTTAAGTACTCAGTTTACCCAGCTCTATAGTTGGATCTTGCCTTTGATTCTTCACTTGAAGCTGCAGAAAAAAAAGTATATTAAAAAAAGCATCACAAGAAATTATTTTTCTTTTTTTGTGTGATGATGTGTATTTTATTTTTTTTAATTTATTTATTTTTCTGTAAGCCTGGTGTTCTTTTGGAGAATAACAAAGTTTGTTGTTTACAGGCTTCTCGTCGGGGACATCACGTACTTCCTAGATCTGGTCAGAAACTTTTACTCAAAAGCTGGCTGAGAATATACCATCATATCAGGGATTACTTTGACCTTTTCTGTATTCCATGTTTTGATTAGCAAGCTATTCTGCTCATATCCCATTTAGAGACAAATTGTGAAAGGCTTGAATGGCAAGCCAGAAATATATGGAATATTGAAAAGGTCAGTGTGATTTAAGTCCATAACCACAGTATTGAAAATATATGACAAGTCATTATCACACTTAATTCCTACAACAAGGACTGTGGTAAAGATGGGAAATTATTTCAATTAAAATATTCTTGTTTCACACTGAAAGCTGAGGTGGCAAAGCTCAAATGGTCTCTTGACTCTCTTTTTGTGATAACTTAATAAGTTAGAAAGAAACTGTAACTGAATTAAATAAGACCAAAAAAAAAGAAAAAGAGGTAACAAGCTCTTTTGATTTCAGAGTCCATCGTAGAGGTAATAATATAGTGACTTTTCTAAAAACTCTAATTATACATGAATAAGATAGATACAGCCATAAAACCAATTCAATGGACACCCCACGCTCTCTTTTTATCTACAGCATAGCTGTCAGTCAGATGGGAACTCCATTTATTTCCATGGAAATGAAGGCAGTGAGTTCAATTTTGCCACCACCCGGGATGTAGATCTTTCTACAGAGGATATTCAAGAGCAGTGGTCAGAAGAATTTGAGAGCCAGCCTACAGGGTAAGTAATTGTTATCTCCCATGCTGTGTATAGCACTTACATTTATTCCACTGGACATATTTTAAATGCATATTGTTAACTAGCAAAAGCATACTTAAGTCAATACTGGAGAGTCTTATCATGGACAAGCCAAAGGGGTACACTTATGTTAAACATTCTTTATTAAGCAGGCAATTATTTTATGCATACTAAAAATTTCTGATTGCAAATATCTTTTAACTTCAGTTGAATACTTATATCTCATCTTTGTTTATGCAGCTTTTACCAGGAAAAGTTTTGTTTTTGTTTTTTTCAATGTGTATAGCATATAAAATCTTTCCACTACTTTTATATTGAGACTTTCAGTTGTCTTCCCAGGATCTGAAATTTATGTAGATGCTGTTACCGATTTTTAGTGGAATATGGTTTTGATCTATAACAAATTAGTTGTTGGGGGGGGTAAAATTTACCATTTAGAGATTTTTAAAAAAAGGATATGAGCCTAATGTTGAAACCATGAATATGGTTTGGTGGTAGTATTTTCTTGCTTTTCTAAACTGTGTGCCTTCTTCTGGGTCCAGTATCCCTAAGATATTTCTATTAATTGAATACCACTTTCAGAAGTTCAAATTGAGAAAAATTAACAGGTTCAGAGAATCAAAATTCATAAGATAAGTGTGTGTTGGAATTCTAGAAATTTTCTGGTTCTCACCTGGCCTTTTTTTCTTTCTTTTTTTCAATACATATACACTTGTAATCAGAACACCAGGTTCTTACTGTTTAGTGCATGTTTTCTGAAACCATGATGAAAGTGAATGAAATTAACATAAAATATAGTTTTCATAATGATTATGAAATAACAATGACTTAACTGTTAACTCTCAGAAACTTTTCAAGAATATAACATTTGAGGTATTTACATATCTCTGATCTCAAAAATTCAATCAAAACTGGATGGGACCTAAGTGTCTGAGGGACCAGAGGGCCACCATGGACTTCTTGGGTTCCCCACTTCCTATGCATTGCCCAGAAACTACATTTGGACCCGATGAGAGGGAAATCTGACTGGCAGCCTGAGCTGCTGCTGCTTGACTTTCTGCTGCCACATCAGGATCTCTCACTGTTGCAAGCGAGATTTCTACTAGTACATGCAGCCCTGCTCTTCCTGCCTCTGAAGAAAACTGATGCCTTGAGGGACGCCCCCCCCCCAGGGGGTACCATTGACCTCTCCAAGCCTAGCAGTAATGCTCAGGCCCTTAAGTCCACAAAGTCCTTCTCTTCTGAGGTTCTTGTCACCCTTGAAGTTCCATGTCCAGTATGGCTCTGGTGTCTACTTGAAGGACCAGCAACCATTGTGTCTCTTTCTTGTGTCCAAGATCTCCCCAGGAGGCTGGCTGCTTTCCTTACACAAATAGGGCTCATTCTACTCCCCTCATAGACCATGGTGGGATCTAGAACTTTGACCATGCACCCAAGTCTTCTTTACCCACTTTCTGGAGATAAAAGACCCATCACCAGCATATCAGCTCTTTCTGACTTCTAATATAAAAGACCAATTCAGATCCCTTTCCTGACAATGCAACTTGACTGCCTATGAGAGGGTCCCAAATTTTCAAGCACCAAAGACTCATTGACCTCCACTCCTTCACCTCTCCAAGTTTGTGCTATCCATACAGCAGTGACAGGTTATTCTTTTTCAGTGAGACCTATACATCACTCAGGTGACGTCCCAGTGATATCCAGATACCCCGCCTCCTTCCTACTAAAGCAGAGAGAAAAACACAAGTCTCCAGTGGTAACATTCTGACATGCAAACCCTTTCCTGTTTAGTTAACTGGCTAGCTAGTTAGCTATGTATCTCTTTCCTCAAAGTTCTAGTGTCGTCTTATTCTTTGGGGAAGAGATAAAATTTATTTTTACCTATGGCCTTCATATCCACATATTTCCTCTCCCAGAATGTCCTCTTCTTTGTTTTAGCTTGTTTTATTATTAAAGGTCGTCTATAGAAGAACAAAAGAATACTTTACTATATCGACTAATGGTCCACACAGCTCTCCAGTACTAACATTAGTGGAGACTTAGTTCAAACACACGGAAAAACCCTTTAGGAATTAAGCTTAGAAAGGAATAGATTTTATATTAAAAGAAACCAAACATACTTTAGAAAATTAATGTACTAATCCAAAAAATAACTGGCAAAAAGCATATTCCAGTTAACAGATCAGACCTTCTGTTATCTCAGAGCACTAATGATATGAGAATTTGTCGTTAAACCAAAACTTTCATCTCCCAAAATAAACCAAAAGAAATAAAAGTATTTATGCTTGAAAAAAGAGCTAAAGTCAACACAGACACAAGAATATCAGACCAAATTCCATTCACCGAGTGACTCACATGGTTTCTTTGGCCAATTCTCAGTGCTAAGATATATCAGGTTTTGGTCACAGTTAAGAGGCTGGTACTTTCAAGCCGTGACATTGTCAGCAGATTTCTGTTCCAATAACATAGAATAATGTGCTTGACAAAAGCACTTGTGTCACTGTAGTTGGAACACAATTAATTCACCTAAATTCTGAAAGCAGCTTAATTATTCTAGCAACCACACCTTTGCTTTGTTGTAGCTTTTCCCCTAGGATATCAGGCCATACTGCCCCCTCTCAGAACTACTTCATTTATACTCTTATCTGGTGAACCAGTTATCCATGTTGCCCTTATATTATAAAAAAAAGATATAAAAGGATAATGAGAGAATCTAGTACTTTCTTTGTTTTGGGATGGTGATAAATTGCTGATTTAATCTGTAATGTTGTATGTGAATGTGTGTATGTGTATATACCTTCTCCATACCTACTCACTCCTGAATGCTGCTTTATTGATCTAGGAGAGAATGCTGTTGTATTTAATTCTTAATCAAAACTCCAGTGAAGATATCCTGTCACAATCAAATTAATGTGAAGCATTTTTACCTAGGGTTAGAACTGACAAAGAAAAACAGATTAGGATCTTGGTAATGAAATTCTTGATGTGTTTTTTGAGCCAGATTTACTGAATATTTGTCTCGTTCTTCCCCTCACCACCCACACAGACAATTTATCATCATAAGCTCACTGCTGAAACAGACATGAAACATAGGTGTTAAATTCCCACAGTATTCTAGAGTGACCAATTGAATTGATTGAATTCTGACACTTTGAGGTCACTTTCTTTTAACACACACAAAAATAAATTATTAATATGGATATAATATTTTCATCTCTTTTAATAAGAATTATGAAAGAAAAAGAATATGCAATCCTCTCTAATAATATCTTCAAAACATTTCACATGAATTCAAGCAAGAAAAAGTATCCACAGTCATTATGACTCTTTTTGGGACCCAGTTTCCAAATATTCCTGTTTCCTTACCATTTGAATGAAAGTATTTGATCTCAGATCACAAAGATGCAAAAATTGTTTGTCTTTCACATCACAAAGCTGTATGTAGATAGGTTTATTTTAAGTGGGATTTTAAAGTTTATTTTCTTATTTTTTAGAGAAGACACATCTGTTACTTTAGCAAGATAGAAACTTTAATAGATAAACTGATAATTTATGTGAGCCTTTGTGAACTTTGGCTTAACCTTATAAACACATCATTTAATTAGCAACTACAGTATCTCACCTAGCTGAAGGTGTCTTCAGGTGGGAGGGGACTTTGTAGAGAAACACATTACTAGAATATGGAATTTGTATACTTGTCATGCATGTTTTTAGCTATTCAGATAACTTTTCAAAATACCTGTTTTATTGCCTTCACTGAAGTATTCATGTTAGAGAACCTCCGCAATGTAATGAATGTTAAGCTGTGTTTTGAAGTATAATTAATTTATAATGTTGTATTAGGTTCAGGTATATAGCAACATGATTCAGATATGTATATACATAGATAGATATATATATGTGCTATATATATGATATATATGTATATATATATATTCTTTTTTCAGATTCTTTTCCATTACAGGATTATTATAAGATATTGAAAATAGTTCCCTGTACTATACAGTGGGACCTTACTGTTTATTCTATATATAATAGTTTGTATCTGCTAATCTCAAACTCCTGATTTATCCCTCCCTGCCTTTCTTCTTTGGTAATCATAGGTTTGTTATCTATGTCTGTGAGTCTATTTCTGTTTTGTAAATAAGTTCATTTGTATCACTTTTTTATATTATACATGTGTCAGTCATGTCCAACTCTTTGTGACCCCGTGAACTGTGGCCTACCAGGCTCCTCCATCCATGGGACTCTCCAGGCAAGAATACTGGAGTGCATTGCTATTTCTTTCTCCAGGGGATCTTCCCCATCCAGGGATCAAAACCGGGTTTCCCGCATTGCAGGCAGATGCTTTAACCTCTGAGCCACCAGGGAAGCCCATATTATACATGTAAAGAATATTATATGATACTTGTCTTTCTCTGTCTGACTTGCTTCACTTAGTATAATAATCTCTAGATCCAGGTCCATCCATATTACTGCAAATGGCATTATTTCTTTTTTTATGGCTGAGTAATTGAATATCAGACTATTGAATCAAGAGAGCATACTCTAGTCTTCCACAACTGCCCCAAATCCTTCGAAATTATAGAAAATGAGCAAATGAATCTGTAATGACACTCTGAAAGAAAAAAGTGTGCCCTAATTGAGCCAGGAATTGGGAGTGTTACAAAAAATGAGGAAAAAAAACAGATCTGATTAAAGGAGAAAACTATAACTTAAAATACATATTGAATGAGGCACTAAAAAAGGTATAAGTACGGAATGAAAGAGGAATCAGATGGGGCTCTGACGTCCTGCTGTGGAGATTGCTAAGTAGGTGAGTCTCTCACTGCACTCAACTTCTGTGCAGGCACTTCTGCCCTTAGGAGCAAGCAGTGAATGTGAACACTTGGAATGGAGAAGCAGGACAATGCCAGGTGACTGGAAACCTCAGGGATCCCCATGGTACTCCCCACCCAAGAGCACATCGGCTCTCATTGGTGGGCATTTTTTACACCGAAACTAAGGGTGAATGATGGATACAAATCTGAGCCAATGATCTGGAATCATCAAATCTGAGGAAAATCCACTCCATAAAAATAATTAATCAAACTAGACAGCTAAGAACTGAGAAAACAGAAGTATCAGAGTAAACAAATGGAGATTTTATAATTATAGTTAATGGCCTCAGAGAGATAACAAAGTGTACTGTATTTGTTAAGTTAAAACAGATATTATGAAGAAAAAAATAGAGATGTGAAAAATGAAAATATATGATTGTTGAAACAAATTTAATGGATTTTTCCCCTGAATATGAGCATCCGTTCAGTTCAGCTCAGTTCAATCGCTCAGTCGTGTCCAACTCTTTGCAACCCCATGAATCACAACACGCCAGGCCTCCCTGTCCATCACCAACTCCCGGAGTTCACTCAGACTCACATCCATTGAGTCAGTGATGCCATCCAGCCATTTCATCCTCTGTCATCCCCTTCTCCTCCTGCCCCTAATCCCTCCTAGCATCAAAGTCTTCTCCAATGAGTTAACTCTTCACATGAGCTGGCCAAAGTACTGGAGTTTCAGCTTTAGCATCATTCCTTCCAAAGAAATCCCAGGGCTGATCTCCTTCAGAATAGACTGGTTGGATCTCCTTGCAGTCCAAGGGACTCTCAAGAGCCTTTTCCAACACCACAGTTCAAAAGCATCAATTCTTTGGCACTCAGCTTTCTTCACAGTCCAACTCTCGCATCCATACATGACCACTGGAAAAACCATAGCATTGACTAGATGGACCTTTGTTGGCAAAGCAATATCTCTGCTTTTGAATATGCTATCTAGGTTGGTCATAACTTTTCTTCCAAGGAGTAAGTGTCTTTTAATTTCATGGCTGCAATCACCATCTGCAGTGATTTTGGAGCCCCCCAAAATCAAAGTCTGACACTGTTTCCACTGATGGGACCCAATGCCATGATCTTCGTTTTCTGAATGTTGAGCTTTAAGCCAACTTTTTCACTCTCCTCTTTCACTTTCATCAAGAGGCTTTTTAGCTCCTCTTCACTTTCTGCCATAAGGGTGGTGTCATTTGCATATCTGAGGTTTTTGTTATTTCTTCTGGCAATCTTGATTCCAGCTTGTGCTTCATCCAGCCCAGCGTTTCTCATGATGTACTCTGCATAGACGTTAAATAAGCAGGGTGACAGTATACAGCCTTGACGTACTCCTTTTCCTATTTGGAACCATTGTCGTTCCGTGTCCAGTTCTAACTGTTGCTTCCTAACCTGCATATAGGTTTCTCAAGAGGCAGGTCAGGTGGTCTGGTATTTCCATCTCTTTCAGAATTTTCCAGTTTATTGTGATCCACACAGTCAAAGGCTTTGGCATAGTCAATAAAGCAGAAATAGATGTTTTTCTGGAACTCTCTTGTTTTTTCGATGATCCAGCGGATGTTCGGCATAGGTAAAGAACAAATTAGTGAGCTGGAATTTTGAGTTTTGAAGTGTTTCCAAAACTTAGGATTATTGTATAGTGTGTATACTTTACTATAAAGTATGGGGGAAGAATAGCATTTCTAACATTAGAAATAATAGGAATTCCTAAAGGAGGAAGGGTCAGAGGGAATATGTGGAATGAAATATTAAAAAATAAATATAGAAGAAAGGTTCCTGAAACTTAAAAAAGAAGAAAGAAGGGACATAGTTCCTATGAATGAAAATGTTTTGCAAGATGAATGGAAAAATATCCGGTCCTAGACCATAAGGTAGAAACTTTAGAAACAGTTGAAAGTGGAAATCTTAAATCTTTAGATGAGTTTCATTGTGCTTTCCTTGGTAACACTAAGCATAAGTTTTAAAAAATGAAGCAGTTATCTTAGTGTTCTGAGAGAGGATTATTTGGAACATTACGTTCTCCTCCAGAAAAATATGATTCAAGTATTGGAGAAAAATAAAAAGCTTTTCAGACACAAGGGTTCAGAAAGTTTACTACTCCTGAACATGGAAAGAATTACCAGAAGACATACCCATAGAAGTTAATCCAAGAGAAATATGATAGATTCAGAAAGAGTAGTGAGCAAGGAAAAAGGAAAGCTTGTAGTTCAGACTGAAAAAAAATTATTAAAATATTTAAATTAAAATTTGTAGTTAATGCCCAGATGACCTCATTATGAAAGGTAGAAAGGGGAACTGACAAGAAGAGAAAAAGGAACTTAAATACTGCCAATGTTCTTTACTTGCCTGGAGTGAGAATATAGGTCTTGGGTAACTCTTAATGTTAGTAGAAAGCTTTAAGGGTAAATAGGTGTGTTAAAGAAATTATGTTAGCCATATATAGGCTACATAACTTCTAAAGCATTAGCTTAACAGAATAAAGAGAACTTAGTCCACAAATGCCAGGAAAATGACGGAAAAATAAACAAAAAACAGAGTAAATAGAAAACAGTTTGGCATGAACCAGTCTAAGATCCCCTGGAGAGGAGAATGGCTACCCACTCTAGTATTCTTACTTTGAGTGAGAATTCTATGGACAGGGGAGCCTGGTGGGCTACAGTCCATGAGATCACCAAGAGTCAGACACGACTGAGCAATTAACACTTTCATTTTTTCAATCTAAATATATCAGTGCACAATAAACTTGAATGAGTTATATTCATTTATTAAGTGAGATTTTCATAGTAAGTTTTAAAAAATCAGCTATATATCTGCTATTTATGAAAGACTTAAACTAGAATAACATAAGAAGTTAAAAGTCAATGAAAAAAACTAATATACCAGATAAATGCAACAAAAGAAGCAAGGAGGCATATTAATAGCAGATTCAAACCATATAAAATAGAATTCAGATTTAATAAAAGGACTAAAAAGGAATATTTCATGCAATAATATATGAAGAGCACTTTGCACCGTGCATGACACATAACAAGCAATCAAAAAAAATTAAAAATTGGTTGCTGTTCCAACTGTGATTACTGTTGGTAATAGGATATGACCAAAGTGGTACTCAAAGAAAAATTATACTCGTAGAAACTAATAAGATATAAAAGAAACACAAACAAAATTAAATAGTCCAATAAAACCTAAATGAGATTCTCTAAGTAAACTAATGGGAGGTCATTTTAAGAAAGACAATATTAGT
The DNA here is from genome assembly GCF_001704415.2 of Capra hircus. Taxonomy (NCBI): domain Eukaryota; kingdom Metazoa; phylum Chordata; class Mammalia; order Artiodactyla; family Bovidae; genus Capra; species Capra hircus. The sequence continues at coordinate 75,436,135 of NC_030811.1, forward strand.
TAAAATGATAATTGGATATATTTTGAAACCATGGAATTGCTAAAATGGATCAGAGTAAACTTGTTTCAACCTGTTAAAAGACTTCTTATTTGTTCAGGTTTGCTTTTGATGTGGGTTCTAACATTGCTTTCTATTTAAGCAAATTGTTTTTCTATTTTAAAACATAAACAGTAAATTTTCAAATAATAAAATAAGTTCATATGATTAGGTATGCCAAAATTGTTCTGGAATTCCTTGTTTAATTTGCAGCACATTTTTATTTTTACTTTTGGCACTGCCATTCTTGAATAACCTCTTCCCCCTCCAAACTAGCTGTCCATGTGAGCATCCAGAATACAGCAACTGTCTTCCTCTTCAAGAAAGAACTCTCCTTACTGAAGTCACAGAAAAAAGAGAATGAAATTTGAATCTTAATTCCTCACAGCTTAGAACAACATTAGACCACAATAGGATTTTTCTGTAGCGGTGTTAGAAGAGGCTGCTGGCACTGAAGTGCTCAGATGCCCACTTCTTCAGCTTGTCTTTACTCTCCATAGTCTTTCTTCAGTAGTTCACCTGCTCCACACTGACCACAAGGCACTCCTGAATATTTGGGAGTTTATATGAAGGAAAGGCAGAACTCTGATACCTCAAGAAACATAGCTTGGGGTTATCTATTAATAGAACACATCTAGGAGCATTAGAAAATTGAGAATTTAATTCCTCAGCCCCATAAATTATGATAAATAATATATTTAGTGATATATTTTGAAGTATGACAACAAAATAATGACTAGTTTGGCATATATAATAAAATATTATGTAACCCATTTTTAAAGAGTTAATAATCTGGAGAAAGTATATATTATTAATATAAATGAAAAAAGGCAAAATTCAAAACCATCTGTGTAATATTTTCATGACCATGTTGAAATACACATATAAAATGTTAGAAATATAGTAAAATATTAATTGTTTTTGTCTTCCAGTTTTCTAATAATGAGAATATAGCTATCATCATAGAAAATAGATGAAATACCCAGAATTCCAAAACACTAGCAAGACATAGAAGGGATGCCAGAGGGCAAACAAAAAGAATAGTGTCTCAACTGCTGAACTGACTATTCCCAGTTCCCTCCAACCTCCAGTCTTAAGACTGCCATTCTGCCGCCACCCACGCCCTATTAAGAGAATTGCTTTATAAATTTGTTCTGAAGAAATTATTTCAAGAAATACATTTTAAAACATCTCATCAAAGATTACAGAAAAAAATTGAGCACAGAAAATGTTTTCCTCAGGTCAGCCGTAACTTAGTCTCTGATCAGGAATTTACTGTAGAGAGACCAAAATACAACGTATTAGTTATATTTTTTAATGTCATTGCTTAGAAAAGTGGGTCATACCTGCAACTGTCTTTTAAACTTCAAAATGTCTTTCAAAATGTCTTTCTTAAGTTTCAGTGCTATTCACTGGAATAAAGCCAAGAAAAAGGCAATATAAACTTAATAAAACAAATTTATATTGGCTTCCCCTCTGGGGAGATAATCCCAAAGAATGTCACATATATCCTTGAAAACCTAAACTACATATAGGCCAACAAGAACAATCTCCATTATAGCCCCTTCCATGTCAGTTGATGCTTTTATTAAAAATTGGTCTTAAAACTATTTAAAACTCTTCAGAACAGTTTGAGCGTCTTCTTGATATTTTCTACAAATTCTTCCCTCTATCCTACCAAGAATTATGTTACCTCTAGGTTAGGATCCTTTTCACAAGATGCTTATAATGCTCCAGAGGGATTTTATTTAAGCTTTACAATTCAGGATAAGTGAATCAAGGACAGATTGACAGTCTTAAGTTAACATTGTATTAAGTGGGTCTCCTTTTTTTTTTTTTAAGAGGCACATTCATTGTTATTAAAGCAAAACCACTTGACCATTTAGATCACATAAGTAATAAATTTAAATGCCCAGATAGGTTTGTAGCCCAAATCTTGGACTGTACGAAAGACCCACTGATCGAAAGTACAGTTTTCTTTCAGCTGAGTATCTCCTTGCTTAAATTGATTAAGCAATTACATTTTGCATGTTGTACTGCAACTTTGTGCAAGATTGCTGCTCTGCTAATTCTAATATGAAAAAGTACTCATTGTAATTTAGAATTTCATTTGAATTGCCACTTTGACTTATTTTAAAACAAAAATAGCACTACATTTTACAGGGCGGTGGGGGTGGGGAGAAAAGGAAACTAACATTATTTGAAACTGTAATATGCCAGGCAATACATCTTTTTCTCTAAACATACTCAGTCTAGGTCATATTTCTGTTTTATTGGTGAGGAAGCTGAGTGTTTTCTACCATTCTGAAGCCAATACTCTTTATTAATGTTATTCCAACAAGAGTGTAAATAAAAATAATGCATGTAATAAAAACCTAAGACAAAATTGAATTTGAGTGAAATATAGCGGAACCAATTGAAGAAAAGAATTTTTAAATGCAGTTCATACAGGAAAGCCTTCAAAGAGAACTCATCCTTTACCTTCACCTAAGCTGTCATGCTGGAGGAAAAACCTATAAATGCAATGAAGGTGGAGAAGCCTTTAGTCAAAGTATACACCTTGCTAGACCTCACAGGACTTATGCTAGAGATAAGCCTCATGAATATAAATGAATGTGGAAGAATCTTTACCTATGGCACATTCCTTATTAAATATCAAAGAATTCATCCCAAATAGAGACCTTATGGATGTAATGAACTTAGTCTCAGAGAATTTCTAGTAGATAAAAAAAATGTTATGAATCTGGTAAATGTAGGCTCTTATAGCCAGGCTCTATTCTATATTTTAGTTCAAGCCTAAAGTCATCAACTTTAGGTGGTTTAATATATTCTGGAAAATATAATAAAACAGATCTTCATAGATCATGTGAAAAGTTCCACTACCTTTTAAAGGCTTTTGTACCAATATTTGTAGGGAGAGGGGAAAGGTGTTTAAAATATAAGACCTCTGTTTCCTGTGTTCATATTCTTAGCATTTTCATCAGTCTGTGATGAAATAATTTAACTTTTCATTCTGAATTCTAACACATATAAATGAAATGCTTTTCTTCCTTTTTCTGAACGTGATTTTCCTTTTGCAAAAGAAAAGAAATGTGTAAAGTAAAAAGTAAAAGTCTTCCAATGTGAATCCCACTCTTCACTGTTAAAATGTAGACATGTTTTCTGGTATATATTCATTCAGAAATTTTTCTGTGACCATACAAAAATACTCTCTAGGGTCACATTTTCCTTATTAAACTTGATTTTTAAAAACTTAACAATATATTATGAATGTCTCTTCTAGTCAGTGAATATATATCATTATTTCAGAAAAGCACTGTACCAGTTTATCTATCTGGACCTCTGTTGATAGTCAAAGAATATTGTGATAGATTTTTTGTATACTTGTTAAAGTATTTCTGAAAGAGAAATTCCTAAAAGAAGAAAAAAGAAAATTAGAGAATCAGATATATACCTATACATATATATGATATATGTAATTTTCATTTTGATAATTACTGCCAGATTGGCCTTTGAAGAATATGCATCATGAAAATGGTATTTTTAATTTCAGCTTTATTGAGATACAGTTGACATATAAAGTTGTAAGATATTTGAAGTGTCCATCATGTTGATTTGATATACATAAACATTATAAAATCTAGTTAACTAGCATATCTATCATCTCACTTTTGGTTTTTTTTTTTTGGTGAGAACTTTTAAGTTTTACTCCGTATCATTCTTATTTTAATTTTTATTGGGGTACTGCTGATTTATAATATTGTGTTAGTTACAGGTGAACAACAAAATGAATCAGTTATACTTTTGTATCATTCTTAAAACTATTAAAGTGTGAGCTGATTAAAATGTAATTATATTCTCAAAGCCTTCCAAAGCAGCTAATAGGGAGGATCACCAGCTTTCCGGTTAAAAAAAAACTTCTTTAAATTAGTTTTGCTTACAAAAAGAAGTCTCTTTTTGATACAAAAAGTAGAAGGACATACACTAAAATATAAATTAAATATTATTTTGCCGTTCTACCTCTAAGGAACAAAGTTGCCTTAAGGCATTTTATTGATTATTAAATTTTTTTGCATATTCCAACTTTGCCCCATTCTATTATAAATAATAGATACCAATGTATTTATAATAAATAATGTAAGGGATTTTTTTTTTTTAGAATTAGCCATCAAAGAATAAATATAAATTGCTATGTTGTAGAGAGTTCTTCCCTCTAGGCAGACATTCCTTCAAATGCAGTTCACAAAGAACCACATTTCCTTGGGGAAAACAATTTAAACTGTAGAGAAGTAATACTCCTTTTCAGGGAAATTGCAGTACCATCCAAGATATTGCTAAAACTATAGAGCTGGACTCAAAGATTTGGTTATGTTTATGAACAAGATATGTAAATGAAAAATGCAGTATGTTAAATGAGACTATATAGCAAACAGGATATGTCTTATAATTTATACTGTTTTTATATTATAGTATAATTTGGATTTTATATATTTCTTAATGAGAAAATTAAAGCAGATTGGGAGGAGTGTCACGTATAGGTGTATTGGAGGTTGCAATTTTAGATGTCTAAGGAGGACTTCATTGAGTCAGTGACATCATCATAAATATCTAAAGGAGATTAGGGAGTCAGCCATGCTGGCTGGGCAAGAATATTCTTTGCAGAAAGAACATCAGTACAAAATCTCTGAAATACTAACATCTCTTGATTCAAATGGCATTTTCATGCCCATAAACATATTGACAATCAAATTTGTAATAGTTCATAAAAAGTTAAATTGTAACAGAAAACAAAAAAGATTTGGTTATGTCATAATTTTACTTCATGTAATTATTATATTAAGAGAGTCAGAGACCATGACATTTTTGTAATTGGAATAGACTACACTTTGAAACCTGACAGAGAGGGATTCTGAAGTCCGGGCAGGTGTCTGTCAGGTCCCTCAGTAGTTGATTCAGCTCTGAGACCCCCTGAAGGATACTTTGCCTCCAACTAAGCTCGAGCCAGTGTTTATACAAATTCATGAAAGAATGAGCTTGTGCCATAAGAAGCTCCTACTGAATTTTTAATTAATGAAAGATAATTTATTTAAAGCAGTGAGACTTTTACAAAGTGACTTTTCAGATTTCTCCCCACTTTCCTCTTCGAAGCTGACTAAATTTTCTATTTCCTTTTATTGTAATATATATTTGTATATATCTTTGTATTTATTTATTTTATTGCATATATATGTAATATATTTATTTTAAGGAAAATAACCTCACTTTTGTTATCTTCAAATATATTGGGAGAAATGAAAATTAGAATAAAATGGAATATGTTTTAAAAAAGATTAAAAAGAGATAATATAAATCATGTCTTATATAACCCTCTCTGTGGTAGAAGTCATGAAAACAATTCATTTAGATTAAAAGAGTTACTTAGTTACAACTAATAATTAAGAGAAAAAGACTGCTAATCTCATTTCTCACTTGAATAAAACGTTCTTTTAGTCTGTGACAATTCCATCTTTTCCAATTTCATCTTTCATTTTGAAAATACTCTAAAGCAGATGGATGCCTAAAAGGAGTCATCATATGCATCATTTATAACCTTAACTTGCTTTGTGGATCAGTAGACTGAGTGGCTTAATTGGGATAAATGGAGCAGGTAAAAGACCAATGAACCAGTGTGAAATTTTCTTGTGTGAGTGGAGAGAGGTTCCTGGTATTTACAGTAGTCTAGTACTATTAGGTGGAGAAGGAAATGGCAACCTACTCCAGTGTTCTTGCCTGGAGAATCCCAGGGATGGGGGAGCCTGGTGAGCTGCCATCTATGGGGTCGCACAGAGTTGGACATGACTGAAGTGACTTAGCAGCAGCAGCAGCAGCAGTACTATTAGGAGCTGCTTTTCCTTAAATGATTGATATAATCTGTTAAAATACAAAGAAAACAAAAATTAACATTTTCTAAACATTTTGGTCTCAAACGGTTCAACATAATTGTCCTAGCACGGTACCCTTCTTAGAAGTGCAACTACTAAAATAACAGTGAACTAAGAAACAGAATATCTATCTCGATTTCAGAGCCAAACAGGCAGTTGGCCTTAGGTAAGCCACTTATGTGTATGTATCCCAGTTTCTTCTGTAGACAAGTTAGTTGTGTGAAAAGCAATGGCCAAATTAGACATGAGCAGAGATAAATACTAAGGAGATACAAGTTTTTAAATAGTAAATATTTTTATTCTTTTCTGCATATTTAAATCTCATCCCCTTTCTGAAAACTTGCTAGACTTTTGCCAAGTTGTTTGACTTTTCATTCTATAACTATTTTTAATGTGCAAAATACCATACAAGTATTTATAATATTATGGTACTATCTTTTATGATTTCCTGTTTCCTTAGTTCAAAACTGATCCCCAATCTCAACTGTTTAAGTGCGTTGAGGATAAAGGCTATTATGTAGCAGATACACTATACGTATCATGCATGCTTAGTCGGCTTCAGTTGTGTCTGACTCTTTGCTACCTTTGGACTGTATTCACCAGGCTTCTCTGTCCCTGGGATTCTCCAGGCAAGAATACTGGAGTGGGTTGCCATGGCCTCCTTCAGGGGATCTTCTAAGCCAGGGATCGAACCCGTGACTCCTAGAGCTCCTGCATTGCAGGCAGATTCCCTACCACGGAGCCACCGGGGAAGTCACACTATACATTGCATTGATCAAATTTTTCTCCACAGAAAAACTGTAATAGTGAAAAAATGTGTTTAAAACTTTGTTTAGGAGCTTCCCTGGTGGCTCAGTAGTAAAGAATCAGCCTGTAATGCCGGAGACCTGGGCTTGATCCCTGGGTCAGGAAGATACCCTGGAGAAGGAAATGGCAACCCACTCCAGTATTCTTACCTAGAAAATCCCATGGAAAGAGAAGCCTGGCAGGCTACAGTCCATGGGGTTGCAAAGAGTCTGACATGACTGACCGACTAACACTATCCCTTTCATTTTCATTACCTAAAACCTGTAGTGCCACAGCTTTGTTGTTGTTGTTCAGTTGCTAAGTCATGTCCAACTCTTTGCGACTCCATGGACTGCAGCACACCAGGCTCCTCTGTCCTCCACTATCTCCCAAAATGTGCTCAAATTCATGTCTGCTGAGTTGGTGATGCTGTCTAACCATCTCATCCTCCACTGCCCTCTTCTCCTTTGCCTTCAGTCTTTCCCAGCATCAGGGTCTTGTGAGTCTGCTCTTCACATCAGGTGGCCAAAGTATTGGAGCTTCAGCTTCAGCACCAGACCTTCCAGTGAATATTCAGGGTTGATTTTCCTTAGGATTGACTGGTTTGATCTCCTTGTGTCCAAGGAACTCTCAAGAGTGTTCTCCAGCACCATGGTTCAGAAGCATCAATTCTTCAGTGCTAAGCCTTCTTTCTGGTCCAGCTGAATGCAGAGTTCCAGAGAGTAGCAAGGAAAGATAAGACCTTCTTAAATGAACAATGCAAAGAGATAGAGGACAGTAATAGAAAGGGAGACTAGAGATCTCTTCAAGAAAATTGGAGATACCACATCTTTATTTCAGAATTATTTATTACTAAGTAAATATTCCTCATTAAAAATAAAATGTTATACTCTATAAAGCTTTGACTTAATATTCTAACTGTTAGTGTTTGTCATTTTTTTAAAGGTGGGACATCGTGGGAGCTGTCATTGGTACAGAATGTGGAACAATAGAATCAGGTTTATCAATGGTCTTCCTCAAAGATGGAGAGAGGAAAATATGTACCCCTTACCTGGACACTACTGGTTATGGAAACCTGAGGTTTTACTTTGTTATGGGTAGGTACATTTTGAACCAATTTTATTGTTCAAAATAGGGCAAATTCTAGACTATCACCTATTCCTGAGGAAGTAGGTTGTTTGTTGTCTACACTATAAAATAAAAATTCATGAACTATAAGTACTACTGGTTGGGCAAAATTGGTGCTCACATCTGCCTCACACCAGCCCTGCTGGAACCATCCTGAACAGAAGCTAATCTTGTTCTTACATGACTATACCTAAAGACAAAATGCCTTAAAACCTTCTTTCCACATCTACTGCAGTGGTCATAGCTGAAAAGACAATGAGAGAGAAGCTAAGAACAAAGTAACTCCTTTGTCCAAAGCCTCTAGCCTCTCCAAAATACAGTCAACCAAGTGAATCATTTGTTTTAAATGGTTATCTCATCACTGCATACCTGTTTTGTTGTGGGAAGCTAAGAAAGAAACAATTAATAATACTTTTTAATACTTTAATAATATTCTCTACTTTATAATATGGTGGTAAGCACAGAAAAAAAGTACTTTTAAAGTGTTATTTTTCTTCAGATGATTGCAGAGCAAATAAATAGTTAAAAATTTAGAAAAATACCCAAGGAGGAATTAGGGGTTGAAATGTGTGTCCTCTCAAATTTATCATTTTTGTCAGCAAGAGCCACAGCTACATATTCTCACTGGATGTCGTTCCAAAAATGTGAGTAGGTGTCACATGCCTTCTTTGTTAAATGACTGGAAAAGCACAGGCCACACCTGGAAGTGAAACAGGAAATAAACATTGTTTACCTTTGACCTTACTAGCAAAGATGTCAGTTCATCAGGACAAACAAGCCTCCCAAGTCTAGGCTTCTGCACTGGCCATTATTTCTCACATTCCTCACTTCCTACAGCTCAGAGTGGCAAAGCAGACTTCCAGTTGTATCATGTTGTCAGATACATTGCCTGTGTGATGCTACCTCATTTTCAGTAATGATCCATTTGATTACAAAGATGTTGTGGATATAAACCATAATAATGTAATCTTCCTGCCATAAAGATATCCTCACCTTGACTCTGAAATGAATCGTATAAAGACCCAGACCTCAGTTTCTTAATTTTTAAAATTTTTAAAGAGAATAAATTTTAATTTTTCTTTTTTAGAAAGAAATTTTAAGAATTTAATAAATTAATTTCCTTTAAATAATTAGAATTCAAACAAGCTCTCAGTTTATTAAGACTGATTCCTGGGAAATGTTAAGAACCACTCCCCATCCAGCAAATTATAATAAACATTTAATATGCCAGTCTAATTTAAATATTTTCCCTTTTTCATATTTTTGTTTTTTACATAATATTTTTTAATTCTTCATTTTTTCATAGTAAATTATGGTAAATCAACCCAGTGCACTGCCTTTGTATAAGAGATGTCATCTGTATATAACAGATCAAGTTATCTTTAATTCTTTCTAGGACAAAGCAGATTATTAATGAATCGATTAAAATTACATTGACTCTGAGGAAAACATTCACTTGAATGGGCCCAAAGTACATTATCCCAAATAAAAGCTCTCCATTCAATTAAAAAATTTAATGAATTCCTATTGAATGTAGAACACTGAGCTAGCATACATGGAGACTACAGCTAGAGAAAATAATGCCACCTAAATCACAGAGTTGCTGATCAGTGAGTTGCAAAGTCCTCAAATGGTGTCTAATAAATAATTAAGACTCAATGTATTTTTGTTTTTTTGTGTATAAAAATTACTTTGAGTTCTTGTCTGCAAATAACATCTAACTATGAAAAAGATTCAGTTGAGCTGTAATGGAATGAAAATGTTACAGAAGTGCAAAGGAAGATCTGGATATTGCCATGGAGATGAGATTAGGATAAAGCTTTGTGAAATAGATGGTATTTGAACTGGGCCTTGAAGGTTTAAGCTAAGCCAGCATTTTGAGCAAAAGCACAAATATAAAGGTACATGACGTGTTTAGTGCTGGCTGATTTTCCCAGTATAGTTGAAAGGAAAGATATAAATTGGAACTAGAATCCTGAACTGAAGCCAGAGAAGTGACTGACTTTAGTATCATACTGAAGAATTTGGATTCTCTTACTCTAGGCAACATGGAGCTGTCAGATAATTTCTGTCAGTTCTATAAAATATTCTCATCTTTGTTTTAGAAATGTAATTCTGGCATAGAGTGAAGGAAAGACTGAAACAATCAGAAATTAGAAGATAGAATACCAAGTAGGATAGGGTTGCCAGATATATTGGGGGGTCACTACGAACAAAGCTAGTGGAGGTGATGGAATTCCAGTTGAGCTATTTCAAATCCTGAAAGATGATGCTGTGAAAGTGCTACACTCAATATGCCAGCTAATTTGGAAAGCTCAGCAGTGGCCACAGGACTAGAAAAGGTCAGTGTTCATTCCAATCCCAAAGAAAGGCAGTGCCAAAGAATGCTTAAACTACCACACAATTGCACTCATCTCACACACTAGTAAAGTAATGCTCAAACTTCTCCAAGCCAGGCTTCAGCAATACATGAACCATGAACTCCCTGATGTTCAAGCTGGTTTTAGAAAAGGCAGAGGAACCAGAGATCAAATTGCCAACATCTGCTGGATCATGGAAAAAGCAAGAGAGTTCCAGAGAAACATCTCTTTCTGCTTTATTGACTATGCCAGAGCCTTTGACTGTGTGGATCACAATAAACTGTGGAAAATTCTTCAAGAGATAGGAATACCAGACCACCTGGCCTGCCTCTTGAGAAACCTGTATGCAGGTCAGGAAGCAACACTCAGAACTGGACATGGAACAACAGACTGGTTCCAAATAGGAAAAGGAGTACATCAAGGCTGTATATTGTCACCCTGCTTATTTAACTTATATGCAGAGTATATCATGAGAAATGCTGGGCTGGAAGAAGCACAAGCTGGAATCAACCTCAGATATGCAGATGACACCACCCTTATGGCAGAAAGTGAAGAGGAGCAAAAAAGCCTCTTGATGAAAGTGAAAGAGGAGAGTGAAAAAGTTGACTTAAAGCTCAGCATTCAGAAAACGAAGATCATGGCATCTGGGCCCATCACTTCATGGGAAATAGATGGGGAAACAGTGGAAACAGCGTCAGACTTTATTTTTCTGGGCTCCAAAATCACTGCAGATGGTGACGGCAGCCATGAAATTAAAGGACGCTTGCTCCTTGGCAGGAAAGTTATGACCAACCTAGATAGCATATTGAAAAGCAGAGACATTACTTTATCAAAAAAGTCCGTCTAGTCAAGGCTATGGTTTTTCCAGTGGTCATATATGGATGTGAGAGTTGAACTATAAAGAAAGCTGAGCACCAAAGAATGGATGCTTTCTAAATGTGGTGTTGGAGAAGACTCTTGAGAGTCCCTTGAACAGCAAGGAGATCCAACCAGTCCATCCTAAAGATCAGTCCTGGGTGTTCATTGGTGATGTTGAAGCTGAAAGTCCAATACTTTGGCCACCTGATGCGAAGAGCTGACTCATTGGAAAAGACCCTGATGGTGGGAAAGATTGAGGGCAGGAAGAGAAGGGGATGACAGAGGATAACATGGTTGGATGGCATCACTGACACAATGGACATGGGTTTGGGTGGACTCTGGGTGTTGGTGATGGACAGGGAGGCCTGGAGTGCTGTGGTTCATGGGGTCGCAAAGAGTTGGACATGACTGAGTGACTGAACTGAAATGAGACTGAGAGACTTATTTAAATTTGAATTTCAGATAAACAACAAGTAACTTTTTGTATAGGGATTGGTCATGCAAAGTATTTTAGCTGGCAGCCCTAAATTATGGAGGCTATTGCACTGATCCAAGCAACAAAGAAATTACAGTGATGGTGGCAATAATGTGAAGGAGGGACAGATATAAAATAACTGGAGAAGAGTCAACTGAAGTTCATGCTCAGCTGACTGGGGATGGTGAGAGCAGTCTTGGAGCGGACACAGATTTTTCTGTAGGATGACTGGAAGAATGATGCCATTTCCCAAAATTGTTATTTTCAAAAATAATAATTATGGTAAAGGGAAAATGTGGAGTAGAGGGTTTTATATTATTAGATATGTTGAGGTTCAGGGTTCTGGAAGGCGATATAAGCCCAGAAATTCTACTCAGGGTCTAAGTCAGATTTGAAAGTTGTCAGCATGCAGGTGATAACTGGAGCCACTAAAGTCACTGTGCTCTCCCAAGCAGGAGACAGAGTAGGACATGAAAACTCTGTAGGGAGAACCCTCATCTAGGTGTAGGTAGAAGGACAAGGAGAGACAAAGTATACTGAGAAAAAGCATAAGGAAATGCAGAAAGAAGTCATGATTCAAGGGGAGAGAGTGGTTCAGGGGTGGGATGCTGGGAGGTGATCAGCAGTGGAGGAATCCCACAGAGACAAATAGCAACCCAAACAGGCAGAGAGCCCACCAGTGATTCCTCGTGGTATGGTGCCTGGGAAGCCAAAGTAGATAGAGTTAAGAGAAATAGAGATGGCTCACTGACAGAGATCTGCTCTTTCGAAAACTTCATTGGTAAACACATGGAATGGGATCTGATCTTGAGAAGGTAGAATCCAGCAAAGATGTGTTTAGGTTAGGATAGGGTAGGATAGGCTGGGACAGGATGACAGCAGGATAGGTAGGATAAGACTGGATACTACAGGAAAAGACTTAAAGACTTTGGTGAAAGTGAGAGTGTTAGTCCCTCAGTCATGTCTGGCTCTTTGCAACCTCATAGACTGTAGCTCACCAGGCTCCTCTGCCCATGGGATTCTCCCAACAAGAATGCTGCATTGGGTTGCCATTCCCTTTCCCAGGGGATCTTCCCCAAGGTCGTCCACATTGCGGGTGGATTGTTTACCATCTGAACCACTAGAAAAGAATATGGGAAGAGATTTAAGATATGATAGACAGTTTATAAGTAACCCCTTACTAAGTATTGTGCCTTAGGAAAATCAGTAGCCAATTGTTAATCTAGAACAGATCACATTCCCTTCTTCTCAGACACTGCCTACGTGTCCTTCCTGGTTTCATCCTTTGTCTCATATCAATCTGCTATGACTATCATTCCTGGAAAATTTGCTCTACTTTTTAAGTTTGGTTCACGGTCTGTTTCCTTTATTCACACATTCACGGTCTGTTTCCTTTATTCACACATCCTCAAATTCATTGAGGACTAGTATCCAGCACTGTTCTTAGAGCCAGAATGCAGTGATCATGACAAAAGTAATCTAATATACATCATTCGTTTGGGGTTTTTTAATTTTCTTTATTATTTCTTCAATAAATATATACTAAGCATCTCCTATGGAGAAGGCGACGGCACCCCACACCAGTACTCTTGCCTGGAAAATCCCATGGATGGAGGAGCCTGGTAGGCTGCAGTCCATGGGGTCGCGAAGAGTCAGACACGACTGAGCGACTTCACTTTCACTTTTCACTTTCATGCATTGGAGAAGGAAATGGCAACCCACTCCAGTGTTCTTGCCTGGAGAATCCCAGGGACAGGGGAGCCTGGTGGGCTGTCGTCTATGGGGTCACACAGAGTCGGATGCGACTGAAGTGACTTAGTAGCAGCAGCAGCAGCAAGCATCTCCTATATATCCCACTCTCTTATTCTACACTTGTATTTCTTTTCTCTGAATTTTGGCTGCAGTTATGGCAACACAACACACTTGATTGCTAATTATCATTCTTTCACATATGTTGTTAGTTACTTGCCAAATTACAGACTTTTTGAGGTCAGGGCTCAATTGAACCTTCAGGTCCAATATCCTGCACACGGTAAATAACAAAATCACATTCTTAATGTAAAAAAAAAAGTCTTAAAAAGCTGTTAATACTTAAAACAGGATTTAAAATATTTTAAAACTTAACTGTCCATCTAGTTTCTATTGAAATCTTCTGTACTTAAATTGCTGTACAAAACGCCTCTTGAGTCATACCTTTCCACAATACATCAAAGTGAATGAAGCTGAAGAAGAATCTGTATCTTTCTGAAGGAGCTGCTGTCACTGAAACTTCACAGAACTGATAAATTGCCCCCAGAGGGATCTTTCAGATAAAGTCTGTCATCGTTTTAAAGTCTTGGCTCCTTTTGGACTTTCTTCTTCTGTCATTCTGGGCTGGATGAAACTCCCACGTGGGTTTTTATTCTCTCTGAAAGGCAGATGCAGTTCACGAACTGTTCTTGAGAGAGCAGAGAGGGTTTACAGGGAACAAATTAATGAAATTAGAGAGAACTGATGGTTCAGTTCCTGTGTCTCTAGATGTGGTGCTTTAAACCCATAATGCCTGTGACCTTTCACCTTTTTTGTTCTTTTTGGTAAGTCTTTTATATTGGCTCAATAACCAGTTTTTAAAAAGATAATTTAGTTTTCATGTAGCTCTTTCCCCCTACCTGCTGAGACTATCCTGTAGAATGGCTTGGTTAACTGTATTTACTATAACCTTGAACTGTGCAATGATACACAAAAACATAATATCAGATGTCAAAATCATGATCTTCTCTTTACAGGTTGTTGCCCTTGAATAATATACATCTTTTAGAATGAGGTCTACATTATCAGTGTATCTGCCTTCTCTATTCTCAGTTCAGATTACTTAGCTCAGTAAATATTTGTTATATGGGAAGTTGCATATGTCTAACAGATGTAACATGCTAAATTTAACAAATACCAATCCCAAGTTTCTTGTGTTATCATGTACTTTCTTATACTGGTCCTTGGGATTTTCCAGGCAAGAATACTGGAATGGGTTGTCATTTCCTTCTCCAGGGGATCTTCCCAACCCAGGGATTGAACCCAGGGCTCCCACATTGCAGGCAGATTTTTTGCTGTCTGAGCCACCAGGGAAGCCCCACACTTGCTTACACTTAAGTTACATATGTCTGACAGATGTAATGTGCCAGTTTTAACAAATACCAACACCCAAGGTACTTCTGTTATCATGTTCTTTCTTATACTGGTCAGGTTCTAACTTTCTTATTTAACATCACATTTTAGTAATACTACCCAAGACCAGATCCCAGTTATCCAGGTTGAGTTTAAACCAGACATTTGCAATAAATGACACTTTATTTATTTATACAGATGGTGAGTCTCATCCATTATTTATTGACTTTACTAGGTTAACTCTTAAAGGGTAATCTTATTCTGGAGTTTTTGAGTTTGCTTTTTGTGTCACTGTAGAGTATTAGGGACAAAAATTTCCTGTGGATAAAAATTAAGATTAATAGTGATTGATTTAAGAACTGGAAGAGATTTTTCTCAAAAGATAATAACAATAAAATTAGAAATTAATATTATAAACTTGGGGCCTTGGGGCTAGAATGTTTGCCAGGAAATCTGTGTCGCCACTCCTGCTATTATGTTTGGTGTTGTTATGAAGGATAATGGTGGGTGGGGAGAAGTTTCTGGTTAAACAAGTAATTCTTTAAAATCCAGGTTAAGCAGACAGTTGATAGAAGCCGCAAGAATAAAGGTTATTGGCCCAATCCAATAGTGAAAGAAATAGAGGGTCAGAGTTTAAAACTTAATATCAACTCCTGGTTCTTCCACCAACTAGTTAAATGATCTTCAGTTTCAGGTACTTGCATGATTAATCCAGTTGCATCATCAGAATAATCTTAATCACCTCTCAAAGTCTAACTTTATATCATTTCATATGACTGTGAAGTAGTGTGATAGGGAATAAACTACTCTTCAAACAATCAAATGAGGTACCAAAAGTAAAAATGTAAAATGAGTTGTATCTAAAATACAAATACTTAATATGTACTAAAATATTAAAGGTACTGCATGTAACCATTTAAGTAACACTACCTCAGTAATCCTTGATTCAGTGACTCACCGCACTTTTTAAAAATCATAATCAATAGTTTCTGAACTTTGACCACAAAGACCTCAAATATAAGAAAGTAACGGTTGATTAAAAAGCAGAGCACATTTATTTAATGGCAGTTAAAATATGGACCTGTAGTCACAGTCTGTTGCAGACTATTGTTTGTGTAATCTCCCAAATAATAGTAAATACTTTGGTAAATAGTTACTTCGGCCTTCAAAAAAGTCAAGTCTTTGATCTTTAACATGGCCTATCTGAACTATCTACATAAATTATTTCTTTGGATCTGGTTACTTTGTTTAGGGTCATTCTTAAGTGACATCTGGGTTTTAGAATTATTTTTTTATTCTAATATTTAATACTGTATTTGATATGCTCATGGGTGCAAATTGGTACTAACACTTAAAATTCTGTGTGCAGGAGGGATTTGTGATCCTGGAGCCTCTCATGAAAATGATGTTGCCCTGTATGCAAAAACTGAAGGAAGAAAAGAACACATTACACTGGATACTCTTTCCTATTCCTCATACAAGGTACACATGCCAATCTGTGTGTCAGATGGCCCCACCCCAGTTCAAGTCAAAACTGTGAAGACCGCTAAATGCAGAGGATAAATCCCTCTTCTTATAGTCCAGGAAGTTGCCACATTTCTTTAAAAGTGACATGGACGTTATTTTAGCATTCACTTTTTTCCTGATATAAACAAAAAGATGAGATTTTATCGGGAAGATTGAATTACAACTCATCAGAGACAATAAGGTGGAGCCCAAGGAGCTAACAATTATTCGTGTCCCTAAGAAAACTCTTAAGAGTGCCTCTACCTGTGCAGCCTTACAGACTTGCTATCAGGCATAGTGAGTATTAATCCAGCATTTGCAGTTTCCTAGGCAAAAGACATGGTAGAAGTATTTGCTAAGTCGCTTCAGTCGTGTCCGACTCCATGCGACCCTATGGACTGCAGCCTGCCAGGCTCCTCTGTCCATGGGGATTCTCCAGGCAAGAATACTGGAGTGGGTTGCCATGCCCTCCTCCAGGGGATCTTCCTGACCCAGAGATCAAACCCACGTCTCATATGCATTGACAGGCAGGTTCTTTACCACTCGTGCCACCTGGGAAGACCCAGTAGAAGTATAGATTGTTACTACCTTTGCTTTTTTCTCTTTGCTAATTTGAGCCAGAGAGCCAGTACTTTAAAAAGCTTGAACAAAGCCAGCATCTAGCATCTCATAGTTTAAGTCAGGAAGACAGAAGGTAAACATCAGGCTAGATAGGTAACAACCAAAGAAAGTACCCAACATACCCCACATCCTAGGGTCACCCAAGTTATATCGTTTGGAATTTTATTAATGGACAATTTTTCCAGCTATAACTAGGTAGGGGTATATTTGCACTGGTCAGCTGCATGCCTCAGACCAAATCAATTATGTAAGTTATCATGGATTAACTCATTGGCTATGGGTGTTTTTGCTTAGAGTCCTATTTTCGGAATACCTGGTTTGGCAAAGAATTTATATTACTTGAATACACTTTAAAAGAAAATTGATTAATGTCAAGTTGCCTTTGTCTAGTGCAAAGGTAGATAAAATGGATACATTAGCTTTGATAACTTTAAAGACCTTAAGCCAATTTATCTTCAGGTAGAGAGAGTCTGACCAGTCACACACAGAGTTTCAGGTGTCTGCAAAGGAGGAATTCTGAGCGATTAAAATGAGTGTCTCCTAAGGACAACATCTTTGATGTGAAATAACAAATGGAATAAGCAGAATATTGCTTGGTGCTTAATAAATGGCAGTTGTATGCATAGTAATTGTAAGTTGAATCTTGGAGAATTCACACTGAGTCCCACAAGGAAGATTATGAGTGATTTTGGTTTCCTTTGTTTTGAAGGTTCCATCTTTGGTTTCTGTAGTCATCAATCCTGATCTTCAGACTCCTGCTACCAAATTTTGTCTTAGGCAAAAGAACCATCAAGGACGTAATAGGAATGTCTGGGCCGTAGATTTTTTCCATGTCTTACCTGTTCTCCCTTCTACAATGTCTCACATGATACAGTTTTCTATTAACCTGGGATGTGGAACACAGCAGCCTGGAAACAGGTAGGAAGCCACATTCTGTGTATGTGGACAAATTAACAATGAACATGTGAACTTGGCTATTCAATCAGAGCAACTTCTTAGTAAGTTGTCACCTTAATTTTTAATTTTTAATAAAGTATCTATTAATAAAATACAAACTTCCCCCCAAGGGAAAAAGAAAATTTCTTTAAATAATACAGAGAGTATGATTAGATAGATTTTACGTAGAACTTTATTCTAAGAAGTTGATCTTAGGTGTCAAAGTGTTTGGATTAGCTCTGGTAGCCGCCCATTCCGACAGATTGCTGAGCAAGAAGAAAAAACAAATAACTGAAAAAATGTTTGACCCCACGTGGTTTAGTGGCCCCCTAATAATAGACACAGAAATCAACTAGCACTTCAAGAGCTATGAATTCTCAGTTTTACTTGCTGAAGTGCTGCTCTTGTCCTTCCTAAGGATTTTGTCAGTCTCACGTTCCCAGGATGAAGTAGCAGTGTGAGACATGGTAATCGCCTTGCCATCTATCAAAATGAGGAGCACAATCTCAAGTTACCATTTGCTGTCTTTAAAACATTGTTTATTTCTATTAGCGGTAATTTAACTGCTTGCACTTTGAAGGCTGGCCAGACTTCAGTGGAGGGGAAAACAGTCATTTTGGAAACAGCATCTTAAATTTTTTTACACTAGTTCTACAGATGTTTAATATACTTCTCCAGAGATGAGTCATTTACTTTCATTTGTTATCTTTGCCCTGTTTTGTTATGCTTTTCTGGTGTGATCAGTATCAGCTTAGAGTTTTCTACCAACCATGGGCGTTCCTGGTCGCTACTCCACACTGAATGTTTGCCTGAGATCTGTGCCGGACCCCACCTCCCTCACAGCACGATCTATTCCTCTGAAAACTATAGTGGGTAAGTGAACTCTAACATAGCAAGAGATTTGAATCCATGTTGCAGACTCAAAATCAGTAAGTAAGCCTGAGATTAGTGTTTTTGGCATACTAGGTAAGGAAGCTGCCTTCTCCTTTTAGGAGTGATCTCATTTTTTTAAAAAGTAATTTTTGTAAATCTGATGCATGATCCCAATTTGTAGAGAGTCATTCATTCTTCAGGTATTAAGCTTTTGTATTTTGGATTGCATAAATTTAAACTCTATATAGTGACCTCTGGTTATTGCCAAAAAGACTTACTACCAGATAGTTACTAATGAAAAGATGGAGCATAGACAAGTGGAAGAAAGTTAAGCTTTGGAATTGAACCTGGGCTCAAATCGTGATTCTGCCATCTACTTGTATAATGATATTTACTCTCTCAAACTTTTCAACTCTTTCCATGTAAATTAAGGACAATGATATAGCCCTTTGAGGATCGTTAAGAGAATTAAAGATGTCTATATAAAATACTTGCCACTTTACAGAATAATCACTAGATAAATAGTAAAAATGTTTCCAAGAATGCAAGATTAAGTTAAAAATTATTTTCCTTCCTAGCCTATGTTTAAATACACATAGAACTAGAGAATAGCAAAAAATAAGAAGTAATCTTTGCTAATCAGGACCCTAGCTCATCACAGATTATCATAGAATAATATCTAAGGTCTGAGTATTGATGTAAAATTTTCTTTTAAAAAGTCTGAAAAAAATCAATGGCTATAAGATACTCTTAATTTGCTATGGATGTTTCTAGAAGTTTTATATTTGTTTTAAAGTTATAAACAGACTGCACAGGTGAATTTAAAGAGTTTATTACCAGCCATCTCGAGTATAGAGAGACTAGAACATCAAAAGCATGTAAAATAGATTCAAAAGGTGTAAACTGGATATGAAGCTGTTTTGTGCTAATTTTCTTGCAGGTGGAACCGAATAACAATTCCCCTTCCTAATGCAGCACTAACCCGGGACACCAGAATTCGCTGGAGACAAACGGGACCAATCCTTGGAAATATGTGGGCAATTGATAATGGTTAGTTTTTGCCTGTCATAATCACATGCATTGAAGTAGACTCTTCTGTGCTTTTGTTCATCTGCACATACTTAATCACATTTCCAAGTCATGGTCTTGCAATTCATTAAACGCCCTTTCTTCCCTTTCTCCTTTGCATTCCGTTAGAAGCCCAGAGATGCACAATCAGAAAAATAAAGATAGTGGAGTCAGCAATATTAGATGCTAGTACGCTTCAACATACATTCTTTTAAAATGCATAAAGCTCTGAAACTCAGATTCGCAGGTGATGACAGGGGATAGCCTAACATTTCTCTTGAATGTTTTATACAAAATTAACATAAATACCATACTGCATGTATTAAAATGACTCATTCTTCTCTTAGTAACTACCGTGACGTCTGGAATGATTCTTTTTTAGATGTAGACACCACACATCAGGAAACATCATCTCTAAAATGAAACTTCTGTGTGAAACTTTTACCTCCTTTTCAGAAAATAGCATAAAGGGAAATTTTAGAAATACATAAAAGACTGTTGTCTTTAATTTTTAAATGAATTGTTGATAAATTGTTGCATAACAGTAAAGCCAGTATCACTCATGTTGAGTACTCACAAGAGAAGATATTTAATCTGTTGGAGTCCATGACTGTAAATTTCCTGTTTTTTTTTTTTAATTAATAGCCAACTCACTTAACAGTTCTCACTTCAGGCAGATTCAGAGATTTCCTATTTTTAAAAAATATATAAATTTGACTGAATGGGTTATACTACAAGGAAGTAAAAGGGAGGAAAGAAATGACAAAATATCAATACTTAAGTTAGTTTAGGATAACCACTGACTTATGTTAACTTTATAAAGTGGGAAAACCCTTTACTATTGTAAAATGCTAAATTTCCATCTCTTAACATTTTTGTTTTTCTGAATAATTTAAAAATTAATGCACAATTAATTCAAGAAGTTTCAATTCTTGAAACTCAGAAATGACTTCAGGCAAAATGATTTGCTATTTGTTGTTGTTTAGTCACTGAGTTGTATCTGACTCTTTGTGGCCTCATGAATTGTAGCACACCAGGTTTCCCTGCCCTTCACTGTCTCCTGAAGTTTGCTTAGATTTATGTCCATTGAGCCAGTAATGCAGTCTAATCATCTCGGTGAATTTTTTAAACAATCTATATTAAACGAAGACCAATAAAAGACTCAGATTTCAAAGACCATATGAGCCACATGGGTACAAACATATAGAGACAAACACACTGTATTTGCAAAAACATCTGGAGATGAATTTGTTAAAATGAAATTTCTCCACTGGTAGACTGTTTTCCATAGAACTTAAATTACCTGTTGATTAGCTCTAGGGAATGAGTATATGCCTCTGGATTGTGGGCTGTGGATGACATTTTCCTGCTGTCATACTTTTCAGTGGTCTTAGAATGAGCTTAGATTACTTTAGATTATCAAAAAAGTAAAGTGCAAAATGAAGAACATATAAGCCTATGAAAAGAATATTTAAATTTCCTTAAGACGTACAGTATGAGTTTAAGTCAGAAAGTGTTTGCTACAGGTCGTGAATTCCCAACATCATGCTTTGAGTAGAATGAGAAAAGATTAAAATACATGGAATAGGCATGTTTAGCAGTGTCTGTCAAATGCAGAACTAGCCACACAATCCCTTAAGTTCTGATATTATTTTATATGAGGCTTTTGCAGAAGCAGAACCTGGTTTCTGGTTTCTTCAAAAGGCAAGAGGAATACACATACATCTTCTCAAGGGAAATTTGTGTCTACTTGCCAAAGAATACTCCCCAAATCTCTCCCATTTCACTATGGAATTTCATAATTACATCAAAGAAAACAAATAGAAAAAAACAGATCAATATTGAAAATTCTTAGTAAAATGAAAGGTCCTAGAGCAAAGTATGTTTGTCACCACTTTTTAGTTCGTTTAGCTTGATTACATTAGTGAAAATAGTGAAGAAAATGGATTTATCTTTTCCACACTCTTAGAAAAACAGAGCCTTTAAATTTATTCTACTGTGAGTCCTAATGATTTCATAATTAGCAGGGAAAGATGACAACAAAATTCTTAGAGAAGAAAATGATAATGAATAGTAACTTTGCTTATGCCTGAAATTGAATACAGGAGAGCTCAATAACCACTGGATCTCTGATTCCACATTGGTTTTGTTCCAGTTTTACACTATTTAGTGTGTTACTGATTGTAGTGATTATCAAAAGGCTTAATATCTTTAAATGTATTTGAGTCTGAGTATCTCAAACCTAGCATTCAACAATCAGGGCCCCTTTTCTCAGCATTCCCACGTTTAGAATTTAGGTTTGTAATATTATCAGTCAAACCTACCATTTTTTAAAAGCTCTACAAGTATAGAGAAGACTTTATGCTCAACCACAGATTTTAAGTCTCCACTTGAGGAAGGATAGATTAATATTTAGAAGTGCAGTGATATAGATTTTCCTCAGATGAAAATGAAATGATAGTTTTTTAATTAAATTATAATCTGTCTACTTTGTGATATATTCTTAATTTCCACCCAAAGAATATAAACTTGGTAGAAAGTTCAAGACAGAAGCACTAATATGCTGCCTGAACCCATTTTAGATGAAGAGACTGCATTAAGAACCCAAAGTATTATGTTCCTACTTTCTTTGCTATGACAGATTAAAATCTTTAAAGGATTATTTAAGTTAAAACCATTCTGGCGGATTTGTAGCCACACACTTACCTTGTCACACAGCACTCTGTATGTCAACTGGATTCCTGTGCAAGAAAGAGATTTCATGGCTATTGCTTCACAAAATTGTTTCACATGCTGGTGGTGGTCTTGGCCTTTCCTGTGATTTTTGCCATCTTTCACATGCTCTCTTTTGCCCTGCAGTTTACATTGGTCCATCATGTCTCAAATTCTGTTCTGGCAGAGGACAGTGCACTCGACATGGTTGCAAGTAAGCATTTTTAAGTAATATTTATACTTCTCTTTTTTGATATGTGCTTTATATACTGAAACCACAGGTGATATTAATTTGTTTTATAATTAATTAGTTTCCTTTTTATGCTTTTGAGGTTTTTCAAGACCAAAAGTAGCATGCTCCAAATGGAATTTCAGCATAATAGATTATTGAATGTATTTTGTAAGCGGAAGTTGCTTAATAAATAATTTTTCTATTAGGCTAAATTGTGAACAAATGTAGCATACTTCATGTAAATTTGTGAACAAATTTGAATTCTTCATATCTTGATGGCTGCCTTGTATGTCTTTAGTTTCTTCAATATGACATTTCTCCATAAATTTGTTCTTGTGTTCAGGAATTATATTTGAATTCCTGGCATGCTTTGTAAATGAATTATAAAAATCAACGATGATCCATAAACCTGATATAAAAGGAAACTGGAGCAGGCCAAATTAACAGATTTGATAAGAAAATCCATCATCTTTAAGTGCTATTTGAAATCTTCCTTACTTTTGAGAATCTTTTAGGTCTTCAAAATGATATATAAAGAATTTAACATAATAATGATACTGAATATGAAGTATGCAATTGCACATAAACAGTGTAATATCTTATCCCCCACCAGACCACTGTGTTATATTCATAGCAAAATGATAGTCATATTTATTATATCATTGTCTATAATATTTAATTAATAAAATATCCTGAGAATCCCTGAAACTGCAGTCTTTGTTATACAGATACATTTTCAACAATGGA
The DNA here is from genome assembly GCF_001704415.2 of Capra hircus. NCBI lineage: Eukaryota > Metazoa > Chordata > Mammalia > Artiodactyla > Bovidae > Capra > Capra hircus. The sequence goes on from NC_030811.1 coordinate 75,459,535, forward strand.
TCATCTAATCTGTCTCTTCTTGTCCTCCAAATTAGAAAGTCAGTAATTAATTGCTTAATGGAAAAATCATAAAAGGGGTTTGAACCTGATCATTTGTAAATTATCTTTATAAGGCAAAATACTGGTCACCACTGAGAATAGTGTCAGGTTAGCTTTGTTTTTTATTTGAAGTATACTTGCTTTACAGCATTGTGTTAGTGTCAGGTGAATAGCATAATGATTCATTACTTTTGCAGATAAGATTGGTGCAAACATAATTGCGATTTTAGACAGTGAATTTTAAATCATTATAACTAGGCTCAAACACATTGTTATTAATCAAAACAGAAACAGTTACAGTCAACACATTTTTGCCATTGAGAAATAAATTTGTTTATTACTTTAGCATAAAAATCTATGCTTTAGGATTCTACAAAGTCTTGGAGAGCTTTTTCTGCCTCCTGCTTGTTGTGGAAGCATTTTCCCTGCAAAAAGTTTTCAAGATGCTTGAAGTAGTAGTCAGTTGGTGAGAGGTTAGGTGAATATGCCAGATGAGGCAAAACTTCCTAGCCCAATTCATTCAACTTTTAAAGTGTTGGTTGTTCTATGTGCAGTGCAGCATTGTCTTGGAAAAGAATTAGGCCCTTTCTGTTGACCAATGACAGCTGCAGGCATTGCAGGTTTTGGTGCATCTCATCAGTTTTCTGAGCATACTTCTCAGATGTAATGGTTTTGCTGGGATTCAGAAAGCTGTAGTGGATCAGACTGGCAGCAGACCACCAAATAGTGACCATGACGTTTTTTTTGGAGCAAGTTTGGCTTTTGGAAGTACTTTGAAGCTTCTTCTCAATTCAGCCTCTGAACTGGTTATCACTGATTGTTGTATGAAATCCACTTTTCATTGTACCTCATGATCCTATTGAGAAATGGTTCATTGTTGTGTAGAATAAGAGAAGACAACACTTCAAACCAATAATATTTTGATTTTTAGTTAGCTTACGAGTCACCCACTTATTGAGCTTTTCACCTTTCCAATTTGCCTCAAATGTAGAATGACCATAGAATAGTTGACACCGAGTTCTTGGGCAACTTCTTGTGTAGTTGTAAGAGGATCAGCTTCAGTGACGCTCTCAGTTGGTGTTTACTTCTGACAGCTGGCCACTACTCTTTTGATCTCATCTCCTTTGCAAAACCTCTTGAACCACCACTGCACTGTACTTTCATTATCAGTTCCTGGGCCCAGTGCATTGTTGATGTTGGAAGTTGTCTCTGCTGCTTTACGACCCATTTTGAACTCGAATAAGAAAATCACTCAAATTTGCTTTTTGCTTTTTTTTTCATAGTCTAAAATAATCAAAAAATACAAAGCAAGTAATAAGTCATTAGCTAAAAAACATAAAGTAAGAAATGCACATTAAAATGATGTATAACCGCATTTATTTAAGAGTGTGTTCCAATATCAGTCAGCAAAGTTCAGCAATGCAAAACCACAATTACTGTTGCACCAACCTAATATATTGCGTTATAGGTTATTACAAAGTAATGAGTATAGTTTTCTGTGCTATACGGTAAATTTTTGTTACTTATCTATTTTATATATAGTAGTTTATATCTATTAAACTGGTACCCCTAGTTTGTCCCTCCTCTTTTCCCTCTCTCCTTCAGTAACCACAAGTTTATTTTCTATGTCTGTGAATCCATTTCTGTTCTGCTATATATATTAATTTGTATTATTTTTTCGATTCCATGTACAAGTGATATCATACAGTGTTTGTTTTCTCTTTCTGACTTATGTCAAAAAGCATAATATTCTCTAGGTCCAGCCACATTGCCGCAAATGACAATATTTCATTCTTCCTTATGGCTGAGTAACTTTCCATTACTCAGATGTGATTATACATATATATCACATGTCTTCTTAAGTAAATCATCTGTTAATGGGCACTTGAGTTGCTTCCTTATCTTGGCTGTTTTAAAAGTTCTGCTGAGAACATTGGAGTGCACATATTTTTTCAAATTAGACTTTTTGTTTTTTCTGGATATATACTCAGGAGTGGAGTTGCTGAATCATATGGTAATTCTATTTTTAGTTTTTTAAGTAACTTCCATACTCTTTTCCAAGTAGCTGTATCAATTTGCTTTTCCACCAAAAGTGTACAAGTTTCCCTTATCTCCACATCCTCTCCAAAATTATTAAGTATGTACTTATTACCATTTTATTTCTTGTTTTCCAGTTGTTTTTGTAGTTCTTCTTTTTTCTTTTTGTTTTGCCCTTTGTAGCTTGATCATTTTCTTTTATAGTTTACTTCAGTTTCTTTCTTTTTGAATTTTGTGCATTTTTTGTATATTTTTTTCATTTGTGGTTACCATGGGTTTCCCTGGTAGCTCAGTCAGTAAAGAATATGCCTGCAGTGCAGGAGACCTGGGTTTGATTCCTGGGTCAGGAAGATCCCCTGGAGAAGGAAATGGCAACCCACTCCAATGTTCTTGCCTGGAAAACCCTATGGACAGAGGAGACCGGCTGGCTACAGCCCATGGGGTCACAAGAGTCAGACATGACTTAGCAACTAAACCACAGCATTGGGTTCATGTATGTTGACCCATAGCTATGTACTTGTTTAAACTGATAAAACTTATAGGCATTTAAGTTCAAATACACTGTAAAAGATCTACATTTTTACTCCCCTCTCCTACATGTTATGTTTTTTATGCCATTTAATCCCTTTACTGTTTATTGTAGTTATGGTTGCTTTTATAATTTTTTTGTTGCTTTTTAATCTATTTCCTATCTTATTTAAGTGATCTTCGGTACTCACTATACATTTCCTTTCTTATTGATTCTTGCTTCTTTTCCCTTTAGAGAAGACCCTTCAACATTTATTTTAGGATAGGTTTAGTATTGCTGAATTATTTTAGTTTTTGCTTCTCTGAGAAATTCTTTATCTTTTCTTCTATTCAAAATTATAATCTTGCCAGGAAGAGTGTTCTAGGTGACAGATTTTTCCCTTTCAGGACTTCAAATATATCATACCACTCCCTTCTGACATGAAAAGTTTCTGCAGAGAAATCAGCTAATAGCCTTATGGGTTTTCCCTCGTGTATGACTCTGTTTTCCTCTTGCTGCCTTTAGAATTCTTTCTTTATCTTTAAATTTTGCCTTTTTTTATTGTATGTCTTAGTGTGGTTCTGTTTGGGTTCATCTTGTTTAGGACCCTCTGTGCTTCCTGCACCTGGATAATTTTCCTTCCTGTCTCCTTCTTTGGGTTTGGACAATTTTCAGCCATAATTTCTTCAAAAACATTTTTGATCTTCTTCTTTTACTCTTCTCCTTCTGGAACCCCTATCATACGTATGTAGGAATGTTTTGTATTACCCCACAGATCTTATATGTTGCTTTCATTTTTTCATGTTTTTCTGTCTGCTGTTCTGATTGGGTAATTTCCATTATTCTATTTATACGTTCTTCTGTATCATTTGCTTGATTAATTATTCATTGCTTCTAGAAGGTTTTTTATTCAGAAACTGAATTATCTATTTTTGATTGGGTCATCTCTGTAGTTTCCAATTGCATGTTAAAATGATTTGCGTTTATATTGCTAGTCTTCCTTAATTTAGCTGGCATTTGCGTTTATATTGCTAGTCTTCCTTAATTTAGCTGGCACTCTATCTCAGTGTCTTATAGACTCTGTTTCATTGTTTATTTTTTCAGGCGTTTTCTCTTGCTCTTTCAATTGGGAGTAGTTACTCTGCATTTCATTTTACTTAACTTTCATTGTCTTAATGAATTTAGGTGAAATAATTATCTGTAATGGCCCTGAAAAGGTGTTTTTTTGTGAGTACGTCAGTGTCTTTAGCATGAGACTGAATTTGATTTGTATGCCAGACACATCTTTCCTCAGGGTATGCTGGCCTCTATCACCTTGATAGGGGGTGTGGTTGATATTGGAAGAGCTAGAGCCTGTGCAGGGTGTGAGATGGAACTCCTTTCTGCTCCGTAACTGTTGGAGTTCTGTCAGGGCTTGGTTCTGCTTTCCAGTTGCTGGAGGGGAAAAGCTGCAGGTTGGGCTCCAACTGGCTCTGTTCCCTTTCAATTCAGTTCAGTCGCTCAGTCATGTCCGACTCTTTGCGACCCCATGGATCGCAGCATGCCAGGACTCCCTGTCCATCACCAACTCCCGGAGTTCACTCAGACTCAGGTCCATCGAGTCAGTGATGCCATCCAGCCATCTCATCCTCTGTCGTCCCCTTCTCCTCCTGCCCTCAATCCCTCCCAGCATCAGAGGCTTCTCCAATGAGTCAACTCTTCGCATGAGGTGGCCAAAGTACTGGAGTTTCAGCTTTAGCATCATTCCTTCCAAAGAAATCCCAGGGCTGATCTCCTTAAGAATGGATTGGTTGGATCTCCTTGCAGTCCAGGGGACTCTCAAGAGTCTTCTCCAACACCGCAGTTCAAAAGCATCAATTCTTCAGCGCTCAGCCTTCTTCATAGTCCAACTCTCACATCCATACATGACCACAGGAAAAACCATATCTTTCTCCTGACACTGAGGCCTTTGGCCCAAAGGAGAGTGCTGAAGTAAGTAAGGCTCTTGGTCTTACAGAAGTCAGATGTGCTACCTGTGTTGGTATCTGCGACTCTACTCAGACACAGCCCAAGTGTGCATCCTTTTCCGTTTTCATTTCCTAGATCTAGTGCAAGGTTGTGGCATGGAGTTGGCGGAGCCAGAGCATTTGCTCAGCTGGGACGGGGGTCAGAGCTTGTGGTTTCAGAAACTGAAGCGGTGGAACTGCCGTCAGAGGTCTGGGCTGCTTCTGGGGTGCCGTTTAAGTGCCAACAGTGACTGCTGCCACCCCAGCTGGACCATACCCCAGACCCCCAAGCCTTTCCTTTGTCCCTAGATCTAGTCTTCCCCCAGGACCTGTCTGCTGGAGATCTAGCACCAATCTGTGGCATGGAATGGCCAGGGCTGCAGCATTCTTTTGGCTGGGAGCCAGTCTCAGGGGCTCCAGTAGCTGCTCTGCCATCAGAGGTCTGTACTGCTTCCATGGTGCTACCAGAACAAGTTGACTGCCCCACCCAAACCACATCCCAGGCTGCAGGGCTGCTCCTCTGTCGCTATATCAGGTTTTCTCCCAGGACCTGTCAGCTCTAGATGCCATGCCAAGCTGTGTTGCAGAGTGAACAGGGCTGGGTAGTCACCCAACTTGGACTGGGGATCACAGTGAGGTGGCAGCCACTAGTCCAGAGCGCTCTCTGCCCTATCTGTTGGCAAGCCAGCACCCTCCTACTCCTGGCGAGTGGGGTCTAGGCTTCTGCAGCCGTTCTGTCTGTCCCAGCCATTCTCCCAGCACCCAAGGGAACTTGGGTGCTCCTGCATGTAGGACCCCAGTACCTGTATACCTCGTCTGTGGCCCCCTCCCCAGGGTGAGATTCCACCCGTGCAGTCCTTCCTTTCCTCTTAGACCCCTCCCAGAGGTACAGGACCCACCTGATGCCTATGTTTTCCCATCCTACCTGGTTACATGACCGCCTTTCTTACAGCCTTGGTTGTGTGGGAGTTCTGCCAGTTTCCACTTAGTTTTACATGAGAATTGTTTCACATATAGATGTATTTTTAATGTGTTTATAGGGTAGGGGTAAGTTCTACATCCTCTTACTCTGTCACATTGAGTCTCAGGTTAACTTTTTTAACTGTATTCCAATGAATTTAATTAACAGAGACACCATTCTGCATAATGGAAATGTTTGTAATGGAAATATGTATAAAGAATTGAAAAATTCCCATTTTATCTCAAAACAGAATAAGCATCTCTGCCTTTTTTTAATAAAACTACCAGCTCCTGCCCAGAAACACTGACTCATTACAACTATGAAACATCAACTGGTATTTTCCTCGAGTTTATCTTTACTCATTATCTGTAGACAGATCATCCTCTTCTTTAGTACATTTCAAATAAAATTAAACACAGAGAAGCTGACATTTTTGTAATTTCTAAAGTTGTCCTGAAAAATTTTGAAAGCAAATTATCTAAAATGACAGCTGCTTTTATTAATGAAAATAGAAAGTTCTATTTCTGAAATACCTAGCTATAATTACAATGGTTACACTTTGTACCTCATTATTTTGTGTACAGTATCTCTGTTAGCATTAAATAACTTTGTTAAGGCAGCCATCTGTGTCACCCATGATGGATGCAAACAGAAATCTGAATGGCAGATGCCTTTTGGGCATCTTTTTTTTAGACACTATACATTATCCTGAATAATTGTAGCCTTTTCTTCCTGCTGAGGTCTTGCGAAATTTTTTCACCAGTTGGAACTTTAGTTTTGTCCCTGTTCCTGGCAATGTTTCTTGTAACATTCATTGGCTTTCTTCATTTGTGACTGGGCTAAATGTTTGGCCACTACCTCCTTTTCCAGCAATGTATGCCTTTCAAGTTTAGGCAGAATTCCGCAGAAAAGTAATTCACATTCAATACCATTTATGTCTCTTTCCCTGTCTTGCATACAGGGTCGTCATTGCCATCTTCCTAAATTCCATATATATGTGTTAGTATACTGTATTGGTGTTTTTCTTTCTGGCTTACTTCACTCTGTATAATCGGCTCCAGTTTCATCCATCTCATCAGAACTGATTCAAATGAATTCTTTTTTACGGCTGAGTAATACTCCATTGTGTATATGTACCACAGCTTTCTTATCCATTCATCTGCTGATGGACATCTGACCCAGAGAGATGTTATGGGGAGGGAGGTGAGAGGGGGGTTCATGTTTGGGAACGCATGTAAGAATTAAAGATTTCAAAATTTAAAAAATAAAAAAATAAATTAAAAAAAGAAAAAGAAAAAAAAATACCATTTATGTCCTTTAAACAGATCCTTGAATTTGGGCCTCTGCAGCTGTTCTTCTCCCCACTTTGCTCCCTTAGTCACTACTGTTATTTGCTACCAGGATTCCACCTCTCCTGCTTTCTAACACTTCCTTGGCTGTGTACAATCCCCAGGCCTGGTTTTCTTTTCTTTTTTTTTTTTTAACAATCAAGTCAATATATTTTTAATGACAAAATGGTTAGTGTTAACCCTGTGTAACATGTGATCAGAAGTAGCTAAAGACCATGGGGTGGTAACTATCAGAAGTAATACTGGAAAGAGGATTACTTACAAAAAGAGCAATTTTCAAAAGAAAAAACTGAGCATTTCCTTTGAGAAGTATATTTAATATTTTATTATTAAGCAACTGGGGCAAAAAGGCCTGGTTTTCTAAACTGACAACTTATTATCCTGATAAGCTTATTTCTGTTAGAGATGCTAATGAGAACAGAGAGTATTAGAAACCTTCCTACCCAGGTGTCATCTGTATATCTTAAGAGTGGGGCAGGCTTCTTTCCCTGACATTCAAGGTGACTGTAATGACACATTTAAGAGTGCAAAGATGAACCAATAAGGAACATATTTGGAGTTGGAAGAGCCTCTGAACATTCCTGAAATCCCCAGTGTGTGCCAGCCTACTATTCTGCTGCAAAATTTGAGTGAACTCCTTATCAGCATTCTATCCCAATTATGTAACTTTTAATTAAAGTACACTTTCAAGATGGGAAGTGACTCCAAAGTGAGTCTTCTCTAAATGATCACCAGTTTCCCCCAATCACTAGACTGAAGACGATGCATTTAATATACAGATATACATTTGCCCTGAAAAGCACTCTGGCAGTAGATAATCTTACTGGGGAACATTAATTCCAATTTGTGGCCATGGTAAACCATATTGTTTTCCAATGTTAAAAATGTGTCCTCTTTAGCTGACTTTTATCCTTTTTAGAAACTTCTTGGCTATTCAGAGTGGGACTAAGTCAAAGGGATAACCTGAGAAAGAAGTAAACTGTTTGAGGTGTATTTACCTGCTCTGTAAATATTGGTTTTCTTTTCCACTGCCATCCCTAATGCCAAGACAACCTTATCTGTGTGCTACAATAGTTCTTGGCCTTTTAGGATGCAGCCTCTTTGATAAAATGATGATAACTTAAACCTCCCAAGGAATATCCAATACATATAAAATTTCGCATTTGATTTCAGGACATTCATATACTCCAGGGACCCTCTGTGAGGCTGGCATAGATCTCAGTTTCTGCATTTGTGCTAATGAAGTAGTCTGTAAGTGTTGCTATAATATCACCTTGTTGGTGCACTTGCTTTATAAAAGATGTGTTCCACAGACTCACAGACATAGAAAACAAACTAATGGTAACCAAACAGAAAAAGCAGTGGAGGAGGGACAAACTAAGAGTTTGGAACTAGCAGATACACCCTATGTATACAAAATAGATAAGCAACAAGGACTAACTGTATAGCACAGACAACTGTATTCAATATCCTGTAATAAACCATGATGGAAAACAATTTGAGAAGCTATATATATATCTGAATCACTTTTATGCACACCCAAAATAAACCCAACCTTATAAATCAAATATACTTCAATTAAAATTTCAATAAATAAAAAAAAATAAAAGGCTTGTTTCAGGTTTTAGAAATTTTTGAATGCTTAGAAACCTGCCACCCACCCAAAAAGATACCCATTTAATTTTATAATGGGTAATGTAATTATTGTGAGAAAGAAATAGTGCCGTACAAATAAAGAATTTGAAACTGATTCCTGATGAGCAAACTCCTTAAAATATAAGAAGTTTCTGATATTCAGTTATTAAGTCATCTGTGATGAGTTCTGTCACTAACAGAAGACTCAGGTAACTCTATCTATATTCTAGTCAGCTCACATACATACAGTACATCCTTATATGGCAGCAGGCAGGCTGTTGTGTAGTGTGTGTGAAGGGGGAATTTGCTTTTTCTCGAAGCACTGCTAATGTGGGATTCCACTGAGAGACAACACAGTTCTGCTAAGGACATCTATCTAGGTCAAGGGTGTATGCATTCCCTTTATAATGCCAATTCAGTTTGAAACTAAAATAGATTTATTTTCCAATCTTTTCTGAATATTTCCAGTAATTACTGTAAAAAACAAAGCATGTATTTTTACATTTGTTTCTAAAGGAAATTTATTCTATATATCCTATAGAAGTATTTTACCTACAATGTTTCTTTTATAAATTTAATGAACATCATTGTGAATAAAATTGCATACACATAATATAACTTTTACAAGATTTTAAATTGGAAATATGCACAAATATAGATACATTTTCAGGTAAATTATTGGCATTGATTGAGGGCAAGTGCTAAATAAATGTTTTAATCATAATTTTGTTTTACAGCAGGACTGTATACTTTTGGAGTATTTACAGTAACTTCTCCCAAATCAAGTCTTCAAATTCAGTTTTCTCCAAAAACAAATAAGCCTTGCTCACCATTCATTCAAATACTGGCTTCTGGACTTCCTCATGCCTAAAGTAAATAAAGAAATCTCTGAAAGGACTAACGTTTAGGATTTAATTTCATGGTCTCTTTCAGATGTGACCCTGGATTTTCTGGCCCAGCTTGTGAGATGGCATCCCAGACATTCCCAATGTTTATTTCTGAAAGCTTTGGCAGTTCCAGGCTCTCATCTTACCATAATTTTTACTCTATCCGTGGTGCTGAAGTCAGCTTTGGCTGTGGTGTCTTGGCCAGTGGTAAGGCCCTGGTTTTCAACAAAGATGGGAGGCGGCAGTTAATCACATCTTTCCTTGACAGCTCACAATCCAGGTGAGTTAAGGCAGAATGAAATACATACAGAAATAAGATAGCAAAGATTGAATTCATATCTATTAATTTTCTTTTTTTGTTGTTACTAGTGTATGTGTGTGTCTTTTTTTGTTGTTACTAGTGTATGTCTGTGTGTATATATATATATATATATCTTCTGATTGTCAGTCAAGATGAGAGGAAGCTTATAGTTTATATAGGGTTAATTTGCCCTAGTTTTTAATAAATTAAAAGGCTCACTATGATTTTAAGATACTAATGACTGACTAGATTTTTTTAAAATATAAAATGTTAGCATCAAAACTGTTCTTAAGCCAAGGGCTAGTTAATTATTTATGTTGTTTTATTTATTTGGCAGCTTGCAGAAGCTGATTAGATTTACCCTACATCTTCCCTTCCCCCAGTGCTTAATAATGTAGCAAGAAAATGATTGATTGACATTTTGAGTGTATATACACAAGTATATAGTATACAAATATGTGTAAACATATGGTTATATTTATATAAATAGATGTCTATAAAATGCATGTATTGACCGCATCTTCTATATGTATTCATATATATCTTAGTGAAATTGCTTACATTTTATAGAAGAGGGATGAATGGAAACCTACAGCTTTTGAGTAGTTTATTGAAATTGGTTCAAAATTCTTTAAAAGCCACAATGAATGTTTTAAATGTTTATGCACACTAATTATAGACAGTTCATATCTAGGTTTCTCCAGTTCACATTGAGGCTGGGAAGCAAGTCTGTTCTGAGCACGTGCAAAGCCCCTGACCAACCTGGTGAAGGTGTTTTATTACACTATTCTTATGATAATGGGATAACTTGGAAACTCTTGGAACATTATTCATATCTCAACTATCATGAGCCCAGGTATGTTGGAAAGCATTTGAAAAAATGGGAGGATGATATTGCCTTCCTGAGGGAATCTTTGTTCAAGTGGTGTAAGAGCCTAGATACTTTTGCATTGAGAGATGGTAGGGATAAAGATTGATGCCTCTTGCAATGAAAAACTAGCAGGCTACATTCTTGTAATCTATTTGCCCTGCTGACTTCTGGTAATTTGAAAAAATTTATTTTCATATTCTGAAATGTGTATCTAAGGGAAATATGTTTTTACATCTAGGAAAGAGAAAAATAATTAACACTTTTTTCCCTTCTGGGGAAGCCCTTTTTCAACTATAGTACAAACTATTAGAAAAGATTTTAATATAGTATTAAATTATAAATGCTGTTGACAAATATTTATCAGCAATATATGATAAATTATAATAAATCATATGAGATGATAACTCATAAAATCTTATGACTGATTTTTTTAATTTGCATGTAGCATAATTGAGTTATAAGTACAAAGATTTTTCTAGCATATATAGCATACCTGGCAAAGTTGGAGTGGAGGCTGTATTTAAAGCCCTTTCTTCAGGCCACTTCTATTTTTCTTTGGCTTATATATTTTATAGTCTACAGTCACAATTGTGAGATTTAAGTTTTACTTGAATCAGAGCCATCTTTGGCTAGTGATAATCACCATTTGTGATACAATTTCAGATATGTCCAAAGAGTCACCTCCTTTTCTAGAACACTTTTTGACCTGCTGACTGCAATTCCTTTAAAATAGCAGAAGAGGAAGATGGGAAAGTTAAAATAGCACTAGAGTAGGTATCCCTGTGGCTTATATCCACTGTCAAATATAAAGAGCTAATAAAGTTTGCCTTCCTGTAAGTATATACATGTTAAACATGGAAAGATGTGAGAAAGAGTTGAGACTTTGGGCACTGAAGTATGCACTGGCATCACAGCAAAAAAACAGGGGCAATGATGATTTTATATACTTTGAAGTTTTGTCTAGAGCTATCCCTATATTTAAGTATTTGCAAATACATGAGAGCTTTTATTGATATTTTCATTAGAAAATGAGGTAGCATGTAATAGTGATAGTATTTAACAACTATTATGAGTAGTAAATATTATATGTTATAAAATTTAAGAATGCACTGAATGTGTTGAATCTATTCCCTCTAGGGGTAGGCACAAGACTAAACTCAATGTTCTCACTCAGTAGAGACATATGAATCCTAAAGAAACATTTTGTAGACTCTCCATAATAAGCATTAAAAGAAAATCTAGCAAAACTCAAGGTGGTAATAAAAAATAATGAAAGCGTGAAGAAAATATCATTGTCCTAAGTTAAATTGGCCTAAAATACATTTTTTTCTAACAAAGATAGACAGTTTCAAATTCAGTAATCAGTTTGAGGCATGAAATTTAATTAATCTTTGTTGATATGAAAAATAATTATAGATTTAATGTGCTATTGCAAAGGTACGTTTAATCTTGCCTGCCATTTGACAGGAACATTTTTCTTCTAAGCAGAATCAAGGTGGCTTTTCAACACTAGGTATGTGCATAGCTTGAAAGATTAAGATCAGAGTGGAGATTTTTTTTTAATGGAGGATATGGTAGTGGTACCAAGAATACTTTCATTTTATATATATTGCCTCTGTCCAAGAGACTCTTCCTTCCTCTTATATAAATATTAATAAAGGGTAACATAGCAGAAGTAGAATTTGATATATTCTAGATACTAAATTACATTTTATATGATAAATAATACAGACCATGTAAACTTGCCATAAGACAGTTAATTATATCTTCATGCCTTCAGCCATTTGCTGAGTTTTCTTCAGTATAAATGGCTATCTGTAATTGCTGTGAATTTCATATTGTCCCTTTCTGCCATGATTGTTAGAAAATGAAGTGTGATCCCTATTAGATATGCTAGTTGGCTAACTACTGTTATTCCTAGCTGATTTCTAATAATTTGCTTACCTGTAGTCCTCTCAATAAATGAAGAGTTCTGCTTGTTATTTATATTTATTAAAGTTAAAGTCTGTATGTATCTGAGTTAATCTTTTAACTCTAACTGATTAGACTGTCTTATAAACTAATTGGCATTCCTATTAATATAAAACTTTATATTGTTGGTGGAACTTATATTATTCTAGATTTTTCTTAATTATGGGGCTTGTTTTTTTATTCTAAAATTATAAAGTCTAACAATATTTTATTTTTGTCTTGATTATTGATTATAAGAAATCCATGAACTTAGTACATATCCAAAAAAGGAAACTTGAAACAGAAAGTTGACTTAAATTCCTGGGTTTTCATCTAGGAATAGTCAGATCAAATGGTTCCATAGCTTTACTAGCCAGTTACTGTAATAGGTATAGAGTAGGAAAAACAGAGACTCCCACCCTACCTGAAGATATAATGTAGTGATAAAGAACACAGACTCTAAAGCGATGTTCACTAGATCCATACCCTGGCATTGTCACTTGAAAGCTGCTTAACCTAAAAGAAAATCTTTAACCTCATTTTGCCTCTGTGTTTGAATCTATATCAGAGTATACTGATAATATGTACTTATTCTATGCAGAAAGAATTTATTAAGTCCTTTTTATATACCAGATACCAGATTCTAGGTGCCAAGATAAAATAGTGAAAAACAGAAAGTCTATGACTTTGCCTTAAGGATAGTATTATCCCAGTTTCACAGATGAAGATGCTGAAGCACATAGAGGTTAAATACCTTCCCTGCAGCTGCAAAGTTGTCAACCATTAGGTGCCAAGAGTCTGATTACAGACTCACAGTCTTAACATCTCTGCTGATGAAAATATCGGTCACTTCAATTACTGTTATCACACACATATACACTTCATTTTCTTTAAAATTTCCTGAGAAATTCTACTTCTCATTTGTTAATTTTTAACATTGTGTATAGTTTCATCAGAGAGAATAATACCTGCTTTTAAAATTATTAATATAAAAATTATAATTTTGTAATAACAATGCTAATACAATAACATTATTAAATTAATGTATGATATTTTTATTGTTAAGCCAGTTTGAATATAGTTTATTTTATTATTTCTTTGCTATGTTGACATAAATAATATTTAATTATTTAATAAATATTTAGAAATAATAAAGTGAGGATTACTGAAATAAATTGAATTTTATTCTTTAATAAACTCACATTGGTTAAAATATTAGCAAATTATGTACTTAAAAATAATAAACTTATGGTAACTATGTCTTTTTAGCTTAAGAAATGCTTTTTAGTTTATATTTCTGTATTTAAACATTGATTTATCCTATTTAAAAAGTCTGTTTACTCACATTTCAAAAAGTCCTACCACTTTTTTACTATTTATATCATCAATGATTGTAATCAGGTTATTCCACCCCATATTTTCATGAACAGATTATTTAAAGAAAAATAGACTTTATTTTTAAAAGTTTCAGTACACAAAAATTATATTTTCAAGATGTGATTTAATGCTTCTTTGTGTAATAACTAAAAAATGAACATAATACAAATATGAAAATCAATCTAATTTTTCAGTAAATCCAGACTTAGACTTTGAAGTTTTTAAATAATTTTTTTCTAAGTTATCCAACTAGTTACCTGCCTTAGGGAGTTTTTCTTTGCTCAGTAGGAAAAAGATTCAGTCCTTTCAGTGTGTGTTAACGCAGACAACTCTCCTGGTGTTTAATTGTACATTGATGGAGATAAATGTTCCATTTGCCATTCGCTTCACATCTCACCTTGTGTATGGATGTGAGCAGCATGGTACTGTGATTTATGGAGCTTTCAAGCAGATGTCATTGCAGTGGCAATTAATGTATGGTTCCTGCTGCTGTGTACAATGATTGCTCCTGGAAATTAGATATTATTCTTAATTTTCTTCCCCATTTGTCAGATACAGGTTTGTTGTCATAGCCACCATGACAGAGCAAGCAACCTCGCACACTATGCTAAACTCATGGGAATGAGAAAGTGCCATGGTTCCTACCAGTCCAAAACTATAATGTGTGTAACAAGCTGCCAATATTCTTTACCAGACTTAGGCGAATCTTGCCACATTGACAACTGTATTTTATTGGGTTAGTGTCTCACAACTGAGTGAAAGGAGTCATATTTTTGGATATATCAAGAAGACTTCGTTGCAGTCAGACAAGAAACTGGAAAATCTCAAAAATGTTTGTCATAGTGAGAGAATTATTTTTTCAAATATTATGCTTCAGAAAACAAGATCCTGCTATAAATGTTTGTATTTTAAGACACCAAAATAATCCAAATTTTTACTTCTGTTTTCTGCTTTAGAATAATCTCTGTAGAATTACCAGATGATGCAAGACAGTTTGGAATTCAGTTCAGATGGTGGCAACCATACCATTCTTCCCAGGGAGAGGATGTATGGGCTATTGATGAGATTATCATGACATCTGTACTTTTCAACAGCATTAGTCTTGACTTCAGCAATCTTGTGGAGGTCACTCAGTCTCTGGGATTCTACCTTGGAAATGTTCAGCCATACTGTGGCCATGACTGGACCCTTTGGTAAGGATTTCATCTTTGTTCTTGGTTGTTACATTTTTGCATTCAGGATTGAAACACAAAGATGACCTTCCAATCCATCTAGCACTTAGTCTTTTGTATTAATTGAACATGAATCATTTGAAAAGTCATTATTATATCTATAAGTAAGTTATCTTGGGAAAGAAGACTGAAAACAAAATAGTGATAGATTTAAAGATGAATCTTACTGTGTTTATTAATCTTGAATTTTTACTTTCCCACCATTACACATAAAAACCCTCTTCACCAAGTGTTAATATCTAAAGTGACTAACCTATTCTCCCTTCAAGGTGGTCCATCATGATCACAGTGAAAATTGAAATCACTTTAATGACTATTTTAATAAAATTTCTCATGAGATGTTTTATTTTCATGCTGTCTTACATAAAGTCCAAGAAGTTTTTCCATCCCTGATTTGTTTACTAAGATCTCCTTTGTTTTAAAATTAATTTATTTTAGTTGGAGGCTAATTACTTTTATCAAGATTGGACCAGTGACTTGTATAGCTAATGTCAGTGGAGTTTCAAGATTGTAGAATCTCTTAGTCAAGATACCTTTCATTCTTAGATTTGTTTCTCCCTATGATCATATGCAAACTTAATTATACAGTAAGTGGTAAATGAATAATTTAAGACTGTGATTAGTACTTCAGAAACATCGGTAGGATGACACAATAGTGATTAACTAGAGTCAGGAGGTGGCCACTTTAGATATCTAGGAGGAGGCTATGTTTGGGTAATTCAGAGAGTGGATACAATGCATTCCACCAATTGGGAAGTGAAAGAACGGGAAGTTCCAGGCACTTGAAGACCTGAAGGAAGAGCATTCAACTATAGGAACCTTTGTAGTGCAAAGACTCCCATAGCATGAGCGACTGTGGCATGTTCAAAAATCAGGAAGCGATTCATGGGGTCGCAAAGAGTCGGACATGACTGAGTGACTGAACTGAACTGAACTGAACTGATGCCAGTGGTGCTGGAGCCTCAGGGATGAGGGAGCAAATGTCAGAAATGGAAGTCAAGAGAAGTGCAGAAGCCCGATCAGGTAGGAGTTTCTAGGCTTAGAGATGCTACATTAAAACTCAGGTCTGTAAAATCTCAAAACTCACAGCCTTCATAATTGTGCATACTACCCCTCTCTGGGTTCCCTTAGAACTATAAGCATGATTGAAGAATAATTTTCTGAGTCTTTTACTTTCTCTTGAGTCATGGTCAGACCAATTTAATTTCTCCAGATGAATCTCACCAAAAGCTATTCACTGCAATTGTCTCCAGAGAGCAAATCATAAATGACCCATCAGTGACCTTATCATAATTAGAGGTAAATTTTACACACCATTGCACATAAAATTACCTTTGATGGGAACTGTGCATGGACAGTCACATCTCACACAGCAGGCTGAAATTCTAGCATCAAAATGACAGCTAATGGAATGGAAGTACAGCTGATCACTTTTGCTGTGAGCACTGTCCAACTAGATAAAATGAAATTTCTATATGACAAAATATAAAAGGTTATATTCTGTATTTTCTAGTTGATAGCCTCAGATGCTTGTTTTTGTGCATGTTCTTTCTTAGTCCCAGTCTTCAAAGAAAATAAAGGGGTGAAGCAAATAAGATACAAAGATGTAAAGCAAAATGAGAGTTCTTGGAATTTTATGATTCTGAAATTTTAAATTGACCTGAATTAACCACCATCCAAATTGATCTTATATCATAAACTGTATCCCCCAAGTTTGTTTAGCAGTTTTTCTTTCCAGCACTTTTAATACAACAAAGAATCATATCACGAATGCAAGTCCTGTATCATGTTTATTTTTTCATAAATAGTTCACATCTGCTCAAATAAACTCCAAAGTTGCTGAGCATTTTAATTTAACACTTGGGTTGAATGCATGATAACAGCAGTTTAATTTCTGTGCTTTGATCAAAACCCTAAGAACAATATTCTTTCACACAAGCCTGATGAATATTCTTAACCCACCACTGCTTTAATTGGTGGAGATACATTTACTTTGTGAAAGTACAATCACAGTAATTATAGAAAGCCATAAGAAAATATAAATAATTGTACAATCCCCATGGGCACCTTGAGCAACGCCATAGGAGTTTTATTAACAGCCACATGTGAGCAATCAGATTTGACTTTCTGATCTTCTCTGAAACGAAAAGGAGTTGTCCTGGTTATGAAACAACAGAGAGTATACTCTGGTGGTGATAATGAGACTAGAGAAACACATTAACCGCTTTAATAAGGACATGAAAAATGCTCTCTACTCATTAAAATGAAACAACATGGAAGGTTTCAAACTGTTCCCATTTTCTTAGCCAATGAATCAGAATAAAGCCTCTTTTAATGACACCGTTTTCTCTCTGCTGCTGTTGAGGAATATATTGTCTAAGTTCAGTGTGAACTCATTTTAGTGATGTTTTTCAGAAACACTTATTACAATATTAAAATTCAAATGATGATATTGACCAACTATTTATTGTAACTCCCTAGTCCTAAAACAAGTTGTTGTTTTTTTTCTTTTTTTCTTTTTTAATGTAAAACCTTTGGAGCATGTTATCTTATTAAGTAAAAATTTTTGAACATGTTCAAATATGTGGCCTCTGGCCTTCAATGACCTTGCTTCTCTCAAGGGAAATTTTGAAATGTGTACTTGTTTGCCACAAATGACTGGTGTTAAATTAATTATTGTTGGCTTTTCCCAGCTGTGAGTTCATTTGGTTGTCATTTTCTAACTCATGACTTTCCATGGGCATGGATTCCTGTTACTGAGAGTGTTCTCCAGGGAAAACCTGGACAATTGCTTTTTCATTAGAAGAACTACAGTCAATATGCTGTAAATCACTTTACAGTGTGTCATATTAGAGCACGTTTTTCCATGTGGAAATGAATTGCTTTTAATTATTTGTAGTACTTTCCTTTCTTCCATGCATAGTCTCTGAAATCAGAACCTCTGTCTGCTTTATGTTCTAAAGATAGTCTTTGAAGCCCCTTCCATGTATTTTAAGATCACTAAGGGAATTATTTTAATTGATGTTTATTAAAGGTGAATTGACCAATGCTATTAGAGATAATAGAGGGCTTCCCTGGTGGCTCAGAGGTGAAAGCGTCTGCCTCCAATGCAGGAAACCCGGGTTCAATCCCTGGGTCAGGAAGATCCCCTGGAGAAGGAAATGGCAATCCATTCCTGTATTCTTGCCTGGAGAATCCCATGGACAGAGAAGCCTAGTAGGTTACAGTCCATGGGGTTGCAAAGAGTCGGACATGACTGAGCGACTTCACCTCATTAGAGATAATACCAAGGCACATTTACATTCCTCTGTCTTATCTAGTAGACTAGCTTAAGTACACAGGTGGGAAGGAATTGCTGTTTATTATGCAGAGTTTTTTTTTTTTAATGTAGAGTTTTAGTTTCAAAATGTGTAAAACTGTGAGAGGATGGTCATTATAGCATATTAGAATTGGCAGTTGGTTTTAGTAGAAGACATAAAGAGTTTTCCAGACAATGAAAGACTAAAGGAGTGCAGCACAACTAGATGGGCTTTACAAGAAATGTGTTAAAGGAGCATCTTCAAGCTGAAACAAAATGGCTCTAATTGATAACAGGAAAACACATAATAGAATAAATCTCGCTGGTAAAAGTAAATATATAGTTAAATTCAAAACACTCTCATGTTGTAGTGTTTGCATGCTTGCTAAGTCATTTCAGTTGTGTCTAACTCTTTGTGACAACTATGGACCATAGCCCACCAGGCTCCTCTGTCCATGGGATTCTCTAGGCAAGAATACTGGAGTGCATTGCCATGCCTTCCTTCAGGGGATCTTCCTGATCCAAGGATCAAACCCATGTCTCTTATGTCTCCTCATTGGAGAGTCGGTTCTTTCCTGGGAAGCCTTATGTTGTAGTGGTGGAAGGTAAATCACTTATAAATCTAGTATAAAGGTTAGAAGACAAAATTAGTAAAAATATTTATAATTATAATAATTTGTTAATGAAAAGATAAAAATATGTAAATTATGACCCCAAAATATGAAACAAAGTGCGGGAAGTTAAAAATGTAGAGCTTTAGTATTCATTTGACTTAAGTTGTTATCAACTTAAAATAAACAGTTATATATATAAGATATTTTATATAAACCTCATGGTAACTGCAAAGTAAAAACCTGGAGTAGATACACAAAAGATAAAGAGAATGGAACCTAAGCATATCACTATAGAAAATCATCAAATCGTGAAGAAAAAGAGCAAGAGAAGAAAGGAAGAAATGTATTACAAAATTACAAAAGAAAGAAATTACAACCAGAAAACAATTAACACAATGACAATAGGAAGTTTTACTAAGTCCAAACTTTTCAAAAATTATTTTGAATGAAATGGACTGAATTCTCCAAACAAAAGCCAGAGTGGCTGAATGGATTAAAAGAAACAAGACCCAACTATATACTGCCTCCAGGAGTCTCACTTCAGCTTTAAGATAGCACACAAACTCAAAGGGATGGGAAAAGATATTCCATACAAACAAGCCAGAAGAAAGCAGGAGTAGCTATACTTACATCAGACAAAATAGACTTAAAGCAGACTCTAATAAATTCTTGCCTTAAGAACCCCATGAACAGTATGAAAAGGCCAAATAATAGGATACTGGATGAGGAACTCCCCAGGTCAGTAGGTGCCCAATATGCTACTGGAGATCATCACTGACTCGATGGACGTGAGTCTGAGTGAACTCCGGGAGCTGGTGATGGACAGGGAGGCCTGGCGTGCTGTGATTCATGGGGTTGCAGGGAGATGGACATGACTGAGCAACTGAACTGAACTGAACTGAATAAAAGATAAAGATAGATATTACATAATGATAAAGTTACTAGCCCAACAAGACTATAAAACATTTGTAAATATTTATGCACCCCAACATAGGAGCACCTAAATATATGAAGCAAATATAAACAGACATGAGGGAAAAATCAACAGCTGCCGAGTTGGCAACTGGATGGAGAAGGTAATGGCAACCCACTCCAGTACTCTTGCTGGGAAGGTCCCATGGATGGAGGAGCCTGGTAGGCTGCAGTCCACGGGATCGCTAGGAGTTGGACACAACTGAGCGACTTCACTTTCACTTTTCACTTACATGCACTGGAGAAGGAAATGGCAACCCACTCCAGTGTTCTTGCCTGGAGAATCCCAGGAACGGGGCAGCCAGGTGGGATGCCGTCTATGGGGTCGCACAGAGTCGGACACGACTGAAGCGACTTAGCAGCATACAAGAATAGGAATGGACTCAGTTCTCTACTTTCAATATTGGATTCATGTAGAATATCAGTAAGAAAACATTGAACTTAAAAGACAAGTTAGACTAGATAGATTTAACAGACATTTATGAAACATTGCTTCCAAGAGTAGAAGACTGCATATTCTCCTCAAGTGCACATGGTACATTCTCCAGGTTAGAGCATATATTAGGCCACAAAACAAGTCCTAACAAATTTAAGAGGTTTGAAGTCATGTCAAGCAATTTTTCCAACCACAATGGTATGAAACTAGAAATCAATTACAAGAAGTAAACTGGAAAATCCACAAACATGAAAATTAAACAATGTGCTACTAAACAATGGGTTGAAACATTAAAGAATGTCTTGAGACAAATGAAAATGGGAATACAACATAACAAAACATATGGAATGGGAATTCCCTGGTGGTCAATTGCTTAGGAATCCACACTGACTATCAAGGGCCCAGGTTCAGTCCCTGGTTGGAGAACTAAGATTGTGCAAGCCTTGCAACATGGCAAAAAGAAAAAGAGAGGGATGGATCCAAAGCAGTTCTAAGACAGAAGTTCATAGTAATAAAATACTACATTGAGAAATAAGAAAGATGTCAAATAAACCCAGCTTTGTACTTCAAGGAACTAGATAAGGAAGGACAAAATAATTTCAAAGTTAATAGAAGGAAAGAAATAACAAAGATCAGAGTTGCAATAAATGCAACAGAGACTAAAAAGATAATAGAAGAGCTCAGTGAATCTAAGAGGTGGTTTTCTGAAAAAAAAAAAACTGAATAGACAGATTTTTAACTAGACTTACCAAGAAAAGAGAGAAGGCTCAAATAAAATCAGAAATGAAAAAGGAAACATAACAACTACAGAACTGTAAAGAATCATAAGAGGCTATTAAGGACAATTATATGCCAACAAATTGAACAATCTAGAAGAAATGGAGGAATTCCTTGAAACATACAACCTACCAAGACTGCATCATGATGAAATAAAAAATCTGAGCAGACTGATTACTAGTAAGGAGACTGAATTAGTAATCAAAAACCTCCCAGAAAACAAAAGCCTAGGAGCAGAAGACTTCACTGGTATCTAATTCTTAGACATTCTAGAATTAATGTCAATTCTTCTTAAACTTCTCCAAAAAGTAAAAAAGAAAAGAATATTTCCAAACCCATTTTATAAGGCCAGCACAACTCTGACTGCAAAACTAAGAAAGAATGTAATGAGAAAAGAAAATTACAGGCTAAAATTTTTAATAAATATAGATGCAAAAATTCTCAGTAAAATATTAGTAAATCTAATCTAACAACACATTAAAAGTATATATATCATAATCAAGTTTGGTTTATTCCTGGGATACAAAGGTGAGTCCACATATGAAAATCAGTCAAGTGATACAACACATTAACAAAATGAAAGATAAAAATCATATGACCATCTCAATAGATGCAAAAAAAATTGTCAATATTCAACATCCATTTTTAATTAAAAACCAAAAAAAAACCTCTCAACAAGGTAGGAACAAATGGAACATGCTGCTCTGCTGTGCTTAGTTATTCAGTCTTGTCTGACTTGATGCAACCCCAAGGACTGTGGCTGGCCAAACTCCTCTGTCCGTGGGGATTCTCCAGGCAAGAATATTGGAGTGGGTTGTCATGCCCTCCTCCAGAGGATTTTCCCAACCCAGGGATCTAACCCAGGTCTCCCACACCACAGGCAGATTGTTTGCCTGCTGAGCTACCAGGTCTTACTGTTCAGTCTCTCAGTCATATCTGACTCTTTATACTCCGTGGACTGCAGCATGCTAGGCTTCCCTGTCCCTTTACCATTTCCTGGAACTTGCTCTAACTCAAGTCCATTGAGTTGGTGATGCCATCCAACCATCTCATCCTCTCTCGCCCCCTTCTCCTCCTGCCCTCGTCTTTCACAGCATCAGGGTCTTTTCTAATGAGTAGGTTCTTCACATCAGGTGGCCAAAGTATTGGAGCCTCAGATTCAGCATCAGTCCTTGCAATGAATATTCAGGGTTGATTTCCTTTAGGATTGACTTATTTGATCTTCTAACAGTTGAAGAGACTCAAGAACCTTCTCCAGCACCACAATTCAAAAGCATTGATTCTTCAGCACTCAGCCTTCTTTATGGTCCAACTCTCACATCCATACATGACTCCTCAAAAAAACATAGCTTTGACTATACAGATATTTGTTGGCAAAGTAATGTCTGTGCTTTTTAATAGGCGGTCTAGGTTGGTCATAGCTTTTCTGCCTAGGAGTAAGTGTCTTTTAATTTCATGGCTGCAGTCACCATCTGCAGTGATTTTGGAGTCCAAGAAAATAAAGTCTGTCACTGTTTCCATTGTTTCCCCATCTATTGGCATGAAGTGATATGGGCAGATGTCATGATCTTGGTTTTTTTGACTGTTGAGTTTTAAGACAACTTTTTCACTCTCCTCTTTCACTTTTATCAAGAAGCTCTTATGTTCCTCTTCACTTTTTGCCATAAGGGTGGTGTCATCTGCATATCTGAAATTATTGATATTTCTCCCGGCAGTACTGATTCCAGCTTGTGCTTCATCCAGCCTAGATTTCACATGATGTACTATGCATATAACTTAAATAAGCAGGGTGACAATATACAGCCTTGAAGTACTCCTTTCCCAATTTGGAATCAGTCCATTGCTCCATATCTGGTTCTAACTGTTCCTTCTCGACCTGCATACAGGTTTCTCAGGAGGAAGGTCAGGTGGTCTGATATTCCCATCTCTTGAAGAATTTTCTACCATTTGCTGTGATCCACATAGTCAAAGGCTTTAGTGTAGTCAGTGAATCAGATGTAGATCTTTTTCGAGAACTCTCTTGCTTTTTTGATGATCCAAAGGTTGTTGGCAATTTGATCTCTGATTTTTCTGCCTTTTCTGAATCCAGCTTGAACATCTGGAAGTTCATGGTTCACTTACTATTGAAGAGTCACTTGGAGAATTTTGGGCATTACTTTGCTAACTTGTGAGATGGGTGCAATTGTGTGGTAGTTTAAACATTCTTTGGCATTGCCTTTCTTTGGGATTGAAATGAAAACTGACTTTTCCAGTCCTTTGTCCACTGGTGAGTTTTCCAAATTTGCTGATATATTGAGTGCAGCACTTTCACAGCATCATCTTTTAGGATTTGAAATAGCTCAACAGGAATTCTATCACCTCCACTAGCTTTGTTCATAGTGATGCTTCCTAAGGCCCACTTGACTTCGCACTCCAGGATGTCTGGCTCTAGGTGAGTGATCACACCATCGTGGTTATCTGGGTCATTAAGATCCTTTTTGTATAGTTCTTCTGTGTATTGTTGCCACCTCTTCTTAATATCTTCTGCTTCTGTTAGGTCCATACCATTACTGTCCTTTATTGTACCCATCTTTGCATAAAATGTTCCCTTGGTAGCTCTAATTTTCTTGAAGAGATCTCTAGTCTTTCCCATTCTATTCTTTTTCTCTGTTTCTTTTCATTGATCACTGGGGAAGGTTTTCTTATCTCTCCTTGGTATTCTTTGGTACTCTGCATTCAGATGGATATATCTTTCCTTTTCTCCTTGCCTTTCACTTCTTTTCTCAGCTATTTGTAATGCCTCCTCACTTTGCATTTTGCATTTCTTTTTCTTGGGAATGGTTTTGATCACTGCCTCCTGTTCAGTGTTACAAACCTCTGTCCCTAGTTCTTCAGGCACTCTATCAGATTTGATCCCTTGAATCAATGTGTCACTTCTACTGTATGATCGTAAAGGATCTGATTTAGGTCATATGGGAATCATCTAGTGGTTTTTTCTACTTTCTTCAATTTAAGTCTGAATTTTACTGTCCCAGGGATGCCCATAAAGGGAACATATCTCAACATAATTAAAGCCATATATGACAAATCTACTCAGTGATGAAAGGCTGAATGCATCTTCTCTAACATCAAGACTAAGACAAGGATCCCCACTCTCATTACTTTTTTTCAAAGTTGTACTGAAATTCCTAGCCAGAGAAGTTAGGCAAGAAAAACAAAAGTCTTCAAATCCGAGAAGAGTAAGTAAAACAGTCTTTATTTGCAGGTGATGTGATTTTACTACGTGTAGAAAAATGAAAGATTCCACCAAAGCTGTTAGACTAATAAACAGATTCAGCAAAGTTGCAAGATATAAAAGTAATAAACAAAAAGTAATAGCATTTATATATATTAACAATGAACTGCCTAAAAGAAAAATTAAGAAGATGATTGCCTTTATCATTGCATCAGAAAAAATAAAATATCTTTTAATAAGTTTAAGCAAGGAAGTGAAAGATCTGTATATTTAAAACTGTAAAATACTGATGAAAGAAATTGAAAAGACACAGATAAATTAAAATATATTCTGTCCTCATGGACTGGGATGATTAATATAATTATAATGTCCATACAACCCAAAGCCATCTTCAGATTCAGTGCAATCCCTATCAAAATTCCAATCTCATTTTTCACAGAAATAGAACAAGCAGTTCTAGTGGTTGTATAAAAACCACAAAAGACTTCAAGTAAGCAATCTCGAGAAAGAACAAAGCAGAAAGTATCACACTCCCTGATTTCAAACAATTTTACAAAGTTATAGTAATCAAACAGTGTGGTATTGGCATAAAAAGAACACATAGATCAATAAAGAACAGAAATGAGAGCCCAGAAATAAACCATTGCATATATTTAATTTTTGACAAAAAAGACAAGAACATGTGGGGAAAGGACAGTCTCTTCAGTAATTGGTATTTGGGGGAAAAAGTGCTGCATTCAATATGCCAGCAAATTTGGAAAAGTCAGCAGTGGCCCCAGGAATGGAAAAGATCAGATTTCATTCTAGTGCCAAAGAAGGGTAGTGCCAAAGAAGGGTAATGCCAAAGAATGTTCAAACTACTGTACAGTTGCACTCATTTCATATCCTAGCAAGGTAATACTCAAAACCCTTCAAGCTAGACTTCAACAGTACATGAACTGTAGACTTCCAGATGTACAAGCTAGATTTAGAAAAGACAGAGGAACCAGAGATGAAATTGCCAGTACCTGTTGGATCATAGGAAAAGCAAGAGAATTCCAGAAAAACATCTACTTCTGCTTCATTGACTACACTAAAGCCATTGACTGTGTGGATCACAGCAAATGGTGGAAATTTTTTTCAAGAGATAGAATACCAGACCACCTTACCTGCATCCTGAGAACCCCATTTGCAGATCAAGAAACAACAGTTAGAACCAGACATGGAAAAATGGATTGGATCCAAATTGGGAAAGGAGTACTTCAAGGCTGTATATTGTCACCCTGCTTATTTAACTTATATGCAGAGTACATCATATAAAATGCTGGGCTGGATGAAGCTCTAAGTACAATCAGTACTGTCAGGAGAAATATCAGTAACCTCAGATATGCAGATGACACCACCCTAATGGCAGAAAATGAAGAACTAAAGAGATCTTGAAGGTGAATGAGGACAGTGAAAAAGCTGGCTTAAAACTCAACATTCAAAGAACTAAGATCATGGTATCTGATACCATCACTTCATGGCAAATAGATGGGGAAAACAATGGAAACAGTGCCAGACTTTATATTGTTCGACTCCAAAATCACTGCATGTGGTGACTGCCGTAATAAAATTAAAAGACTCTTGCTCCTTCAAGATAGCTGTGACAAACCTAGACAGTGTATTATAAAGCACAGACATTACTTTGCTGATAAAGGTCTGTCTAGTCAGAGCTATGGTTTTTCCAGTATCATGTACATATGTGAGAGTTGGACCATAAAGAAGGCTGAGCACCAAATAATTGATCATTTCAAATTGTGGTGCTGGAGAAAACTCTTGAGAGTCCCTTGGACAGCAAGGAAATCAACCCTGAATATTCATTGGAAGGACTGATGCTGAAGCTGAAGCTTCAGTACATTCTCCACCTGATGCAAAGAGCAGATTCATTGGAAAAACCCTGAAGCTGGGAAAGATTGATGGCAAGAGGAGAAGGGGATTACAGAGGATGAGAAGGTTGGATGGCACCATCAACGCAATGGACATGAGTTTGAGAAAACTCCAGGAGTTGGTGAAGAACAAGGAAGCCTGGCATGGTAGAGTCCATGGAGTCACAAAGAGTTGGACACAACTGACCAGCTGGACACCACCAGATGGTCAACACTAAAATCAGATTGATTATATTCTTTGCAGCCAAAAATGTAGAAGCTCTATACAGTCAGCAAAATCAAGACTAGGAGCTGACTGTGGCTGAGATCAGGAACTTCTTATTGCCAAGTTCAATTTAAATTGAAGAAAGTGGGGAAAACCACTAGATCATTCACGTATGACCTTAATCAAATCCCTTATGATTATACAGTAGAAGTGAGAAATAGATTTAAGGGACTATATCTGATAGAGTGCCTGATGAACTATGGATGGAGGTTCGTGATATTGTATAGGAAACAGGGATGAAGACCATCCCCATGGAAAAGAAATGCAAAAAAGCAAAATGGCTCTCTGAGGAGGCCTTACAAATAGCTGTGAAAAGAAGAAAAGCAAAAGGCAAAGGAGAAAAGGAAAGATATAAGCATCTGAATGCAGAGTTCCAAAGAATAGCAAGACGAGATAAGAAAGCCGCCTTCAGTGATCATTGCAAAGAAATAGAGGAAAAGAACAGAATGGGAAAGACTAGAGATCTCTTCAAGAAAATTAGAGCTACCAAGGGAACATTTCATGCAAAGATGGGCTCAATAAAGGACAGAAATGCTCTGGACCTAACAGAAGCAGAAGATATTAAGAAGAAGTGGCAAGAATACACAGAAGAACTGTACAAAAAAAACTTCACTACGAAGATAATCATGATGGTGTGATCACTCACCAAGAGCCAGACATCCTAGACTGTGAAGTCAAGTGGACCTTAGAAAGCATCACTACGCACAAAGCTAGTGGAGGAGATGGAATTCCAGTTGAGCTATTTCAAATCCTGAAAGATGATGATGTGAAAGTGCTACACTCAATATGCCAGCAAATTTGGAAAGCTCAGCAGTGGCCACAGGACAGGAAAAGGTCAGTTTTCATTCCAATCCCAAAGAAAGGCAATGCCAAAGAATGCTCAAACTACCGCACAATTGCACTCATCTCACACGCTAGTATAGTAATGCTCAAAATTCTCCAAGCCAGGCTTCAGCAATACGTGAACCATGAACTTCCAGATGTTCAAGCTGGTTTTAGAAAAGGCAGAGGATCCAACAGATCCAGCAGAGGATCCAACATCTGCTGGATCATGGAAAAAGCAAGAGAGTTCCAGAAAAACATCTATTTCTGCTTTATTGACTATGCCAAAGCCTTTGACAGTGTGGATCACAGTAAACTGTGGAAAATTCTGAAAGAGATGGGAATACCAGACCACCTAACCTGCCTCTTGAGGAATCTGTATGCAGGTCAGGATGCAACAGTTAGAACTGGACATGGAACAACAGACTGGTTCCAAATAGGAAAAGGAGTACATCAAGGCTGTATATTGTCATCCTGCTTATTCAACTTTTATGTAGAGTACATCATGAGAAATGCTGGGCTGGATGAAGCACAAGCTGGAATCAAGATTGCTGGGAGAAATATCAATCACCTCAGATATGCAAATGACACCACCCTTATGGCAGAAAGTGAAGAGGAACTAAAAAGCCTCTTGATGAAAGTAAAAGAGGAGAATGAAAAAGTTGGCTTAAACTCAACATTCAGAAGACTAAGATCATGGCATCTGGGCCCATCACTTCATGGGAAATAGATGGGGAAACAGTGGAAACAGTGTCAGGCTTTATTTTTCTGGGCTCCAAAATCACTGCAGATGGTGATTGCAGCCATGAAATTAAAAGACGCTTACTCCTTGGAAGGAAAGTTATGACCAACCTAGACAGCATATTAAAAAGCAGAGACATTACTTTGTCAACAAAGGTCTGTCTAGTTAAGGGTATGGTTTTTCCTGTGGTCATGTATGAATGTTAGAGTTGGACTGTGAAGAAAGCTGAGCGCCGAAGAATTGATGCTTTTGTACTGTGGTGTGCTGGTAAAGTATGAGGGCAGGAGGAGAAGGGGATGACAGAGGATGAGATGGCTGGATGGCATCACCAACTCAATGGACATGGGTTTGGGTGGACTCCGGGAGTTGGTGATGGACAGGGAGGCCTGGCGTGCTGCGGTTCATGGGGTCGCAAAGAGTCGGATATGACTGAGCGACTAATCTGAACTGAACTGACAGAGTTTAAACTGAGTTGTGTAACTGACTAATACTAATTGATGCTTTTGAACTGTGGTGTTGGTGAAGACTCTTGAGAGTCCCTTGGACTGCAAGGAGATCCAACCAGTCCATCCTGAAGGAGATCAGCCCTGGGATTTCTTTGGAAGGAATGATGCTAAAGCTGAAACTCCAATACTTTGGCCACCTCATGCAAAGATTTGACTCATTGGAAAAGACTCTGATGCTGGGAGGGATTGGGGGCAGGAGGAGAAGGGGACGACAGAGGATGAGATGGCTGGATGGCATCACTGACTCGATGGATGTGAGTCTGAGTGAACTCCGAGAATTGGTGATGGACAGGGAGGCCTGGCGTGCTGTGATTCATGGGGTCACAAAGAGTCAGACATGACTGAGCAACTGAACTGAATTGAACTGAAGCATTACTTAGTCAGCAAAGGTCCGTCTAGTCAAGGCTGTGGTTTTTCTAGTAATCATGTATGGATGTGAGAGTTGGACTGTGAAGAAAGCTGAGCACCAAAGAATTGATGCTTTTGAACTGTGATGTTGGAGAAGACTCTTGAGAGTCCCTTGGACTGCAAGGAGATCCAACCAGTCCATCCTAAAGGAGAGCAGTCCTGGGTGTTCTTTGGAAGGAATGACACTAAAGCTGAAACTCCAATACTTTGGCCACCTCATGTGAAGAGTTGACTCATTGCAAATGACTCTGATGCTGGGAGGGATTGGGGCCCGAAGAAAAAGGGGACGACAGAGGATAAGATGTCTGGATGGCATCACCAACTCAATGGACATGAGTTCGAGTGAACTCTGGGAGTTGGTGATGGACAGGGAGGCCTGGCGTGCTGCAAATTATGGGGCTGCAGACGTCAGACATGACTGAGCGACTGAACTCAACTGAACTGAAGCAATGCAGAGGAAAGAACGTTTGTCCTTTTCTTCTCCTTGAGAATTCCAGACCCCCAATCTCCACTTTGAAAACCCCAGACCCCATTTTCCTCCTTGGGAACCCTGAACTTCTTACCAGTCTGCCTAGGAATTGTCTCTCTCGGGTACATGAAAAGATGCTCAACATCAGTAATCATCAAGGAAATGACAAATCAAAACCACAAGATTTCACCTCACACATATTAGAGTGGCTATTATTGAATATAAGAAATAACAGGTATTGCCAAGGATTTGGAGAAAGGATATCCAATGCACTGTTTTTGGGAATGTAAACTAGTGTATCTACTATGAAAAACTATATAGAGGTTTCTTAAAAAGTTAAAAATAAATTCCATACTGTCCAGCAATTTTATTTCTGGGTATATGTCTGAAAAAAAATGAAATCACTATCTTGAAAATATATTTGTACTGCCCATGTTTGTGGCAGCCTTATTTACAACAGCCCAGACATGGAAACAATGAGAGTGTCCATCAGTGTGTGAATGTATGATAAAGAAAATGTGGTAGATACAATGGAATGTTTTCAGCCATAAAAAAAGGAAATTCAACTATTTGTGACAACATGGATGGACCTTGAAAAAATCCAAACTTATAGATACAGAGAACAGATTGGTGTTTGCCAAAGGTGGGGAGAAAGGGGTGGGCAAAATGGGTTGAGTTATCAAAAGGCACAACCTTTTCACTTACAAGATAAAGTTCTGGAGATATAATGAATAGCATGACTATAGTTAACAATGCTGTATTTTATATTTGAAACTTGCTAAACGAGTATATCTTAAAAGTTCTCATCACAAGAAAAAAATTAGTAACTATGTGAGGTAATAGATGTTAAGTAAACTTATTGCAGTGATCATTTTGCAACATATACGTATATCAAATTGTGTTATACACCTAATACAGTGGTGTATGGCAATTATATCTCAATAAAACTAGAAAAAATGTAAAAGTTGATAAGATGAACTAAGAAAAAACCGTTTTTTTCTTTAATTATGCCTGAGGAAAAGGAGATTCATTTAAAAGAAGATTTAGAAATAAGAGAGATGTATTGTAGAAATGTTGAAAGAGTCTGCTAGTAACTTTCATGGGCAGTAGAAATAGAAGTTATATAATATTACTCAATATGTCCTTTTTTTTTTTTGCATATACAAGTGAATCACTGGCTCCAGTCGTGGTAGGACCACTTTTTAAAAGAGAAACTTCCTAAAGGAAGTAGTGAAAGTAGAGAGAATATAAAAGAAACATGCAAGAAATGAAACTAGCTGTGAATGACAAAAGGCATGAGGAAAAAGAGGGTGATTTTTTTGTGGTATACATGTTCCCTGGTGGCTCAGAAGATAAAGTGTCTGCCTGCAATGCAGGAGACCCGGGTTTGATCCCTGGGTTGGGAAGATCCCCTGGAGAAGGAAATGGCAACCTACTCCAGTGTTCTTGGAGAAGGAAATGGCAACCCACTCCAGTATTCTTGCCTGGAGAATCCCATGGACAGAGGAGCCTGGCAGGCTACAGTCCACGAGGTTGCGAAGAGTCGGACACGACTGAGCGACTTCACTTTCATCAGGCTACAGTCCACGAGGTCGTGAAGAGTCGGACACGACTGAGCGACTTCACTTTCACTTTCACTTTCAATGTTGTAATGAGAAGACTTTGGAAGCCTTTTAAAACCAGCCCCAGGTGACATGGTCAGCCTGGAGATGTAGGGAAGCTGATTTGTAAAAGAAGGATGACAGCTGCAGGATGAGTGGCCCAAGTCAGAGGGAGTGGACCAATGGCTACAAGTTCAGGACATTCAAAAAGTATATATTCATATCTCATGGGGCACCTATAAGCATGCACAACAAAAAGAAAGCTGTATATTTTATAAGAAGCAAGAGTTGCCTAAGGCTCAGGCTAAAAGTGTGTACATGCATGCTAAGTTGCTTCAGTCGTGTCCAACTCTATGTGACCCTATGGACTGTAGCCTGTCAGGTACCTCTGCCAATGGGATTCTCCAGGCAAGAATCCTGGAGTGGGTTGCCATGTCCACCTCCAGGAGATCTTCCCAACCCAGGGATAGAACCTGCGTCTCTTATGTCTCCTGTGTTACAGGCGAATTCTTTGCCACTTGCACCACCTGGGAAGCCCAAAAGAATCCTAAAAGCCTGTTCATCTCATAATACAAATTAAATACAATTCACTTCCAATAAGAGATGGAAAATAGTACAGTAGCTCTACTAACATTGAAGAAAATCAATAATATATTCTTACATAATAATATAACAGAACTGAACAATGAGTGAAATGTATTTTAAGCTATATAAGAAGAGCTATAAAGTAGTCAAGGTACTTCTAAGTTATAAGAATCATGATAATCATTATCAGCAATAATGTGTAGTGATGGATAACACAAAACGATTTCCTAATTGATC
Organism: Capra hircus; assembly: GCF_001704415.2. Classification (NCBI taxonomy): domain Eukaryota; kingdom Metazoa; phylum Chordata; class Mammalia; order Artiodactyla; family Bovidae; genus Capra; species Capra hircus. The sequence goes on from NC_030811.1 coordinate 75,491,520, forward strand.
AGTAGAAATCCCTTCAGAGCTCATGCTTGCACACACCTGATATATACATTTAGCAAGAAGTGGGCCATACATTTTTAAATGAGATCTACCTTTTCTTCTAGGGCTTCCCTGATAGCTCAGCTGGTAAAGAATCTGCCTGCAATGTGGGAGACCTGGGTTTGATCCCTGGGTGGGGAAGATCCCCTGGAGAAGGGAAAGGCTACCCACTCGAGTATTCTGGCCTAGAGAATTCTGTGGACTCTAGTCCATGGGGTCACAAAGAGCTGGACATGACTGAGCAACTTACATTTCACTTCAACCTTTTCTTCTGCTATCTTTTGGTTAATTTTTCAAAATAGGATTTATGTGTTTGCAGACGTTAAAAGTCAAGAGTCTTTCCTACATGCTAATGTTTATTCCTTTGGACTGGAATCAAAAATAATCATGAGGCAAAGGAGGTTGCCTGATACTAATATAAGGGATGTGTCATTTGTAAACATTCACAAAGGAGAAGTTGGGTTAGTGCCCCTCTGAAACTTTTTGGATAGCCTTGATCTCTTAGCTCACAAGAAAAATTTATGGCTGCTGCTACTGCTAGGTCGCTTCAGTCGTGTCCAACTCTGTGCAACCCCATAGACGGCAGCCCACCAGGCTCCCCTGTCCCTGGGATTCTCCAGGCAAGAACACTGGAGTGTGTTGCCATATCCTTCTCCAATGTATGAAAGTGAAAAGTGAAAGTGAAGTCACTCAGTTGTGTCCGACTCTTAGCGATCTCATGGACTTCAGCCCACCAGGCTCCTCCATCCATGGGATTTTCCAGGCAAGAGTACTGGAGTAGGGTGCCATTGCCTTCTCCAAAATTTATGGCTATCTCTTTATAAAATGAATCTGCTTACAGAATAAAAATAACAGCCAAGTAAATATCTTTAGGATTTTTCTTTCATTGAACATCAGCCTATAATTTATATCAAAATTTTGTCAGTTTAAATTGTTTATCAGTAATCCTAAAGTATTCTTGGGATTATTTTTTTACAAAGACTATTAAAAAGAATAAATCAACTCAAATTTTGCTGCTGAAGAAAATCAGTTGGAGTGAACTCACTCCCAAGAGCCATCTTAAATACCGTTTCACAGTAAGTGATTAGGAAGGTTAGCAGATAGATAAGGTTAATACATTGAGTGACAACCTGAAAAGTCACTATTATTTTCAACAGCTGTGAAAAAAGTATTTTCAGTGCCTAAGGAAATACCTCTATAAAATTGATAATGTAATTGAAAGTTGCTCAGTCGTGTCTGACTCTTTGCAACCCCATGGACTATACAGTCCATGAAATTCTCCAGGCTAGAATACTGAAGTGGGTAGCCTTTCCCTTCTCTAGGGGATCTTCCCAACCCAGGAATTGAACCCCACATCACAGGAAGATTCTTAACCAGATGAGCCACAAGGGAAGCAATGTAATTGAATATACTCCCAAATAGATTTATAAATGAGTTTCTAAAAGAAATCCTATTTACTAGGTTTTTTCTCCATGAGGATTTCATTACATGAAATTTCTATTCATTGATGGGCTAACATATATTCAGCTGTTTATTGATTGCACTATAGGCACTATTTGTCCTATAGGTATAGTACTTGGTACTGAAGATGAAGATAGACAAGTCCTTTGTTTGTGGGGCTTATTTTCTAGAGGAAAAAAACAATAATGAACAAATTTGTGATAATATTCCAGATAGTGACAATTGCTGTGAGGATAAAGGAATGGACTGTTTGGTGGCATAAGTGGAAACTGAGACTATTTTAGGTAAGATGTTTAGGGAAGCCCTCTTGAGAGTGTAGAGACCTCAGAGTAATGAGAAAGAGATCCTGAAGTGAAAGTGCGCAAGCAAACCACGACAGGTAGAAAGAACGGCAGGATCAAAGGTCCCGAGGCAGGCAAGGAACTAGATTATGTTAGGGCCTCATAGAGCAATAGAGAAGTTTTGGATTTTATCCTAAGCATTATGCATGCTATATGCTAAGTCGCTTCAGTCGTGTCCAACTCTTTGTGACCACATGGACTGTAGGCCACCAGGCTCCTCTGTCCATGGGATTCTCCAGAGAAGAATATTGGAATGGGTTGCCATGCACTTCTCCAGGGGATCTTCCCAACCCAGAGATCAAACCTGCCTCTCTTACACCTCCTACCTTGGTGGACAGGTTCTTTATCACTGGCACCACCTGGGAAGCCCGAGTGTGTTATGGGTTATGAGAATTCAGTAAGTAATTTGAAGCAAGAGGGTGATGTAATCATATTTTTAATATAATTGTAGCTTCTATGTGAGAATAGATGGTATGAAGTAATAAGAGAGCTCAGAGGCCAATAGTGTCATCCACATGTACTTATTAGAATGTTGCCAAGAAATAGTCTGACAGGCCACTTGAAAATATATATTGGAGAACAGAAGCTTAGAAATGAATGCCGAGGGAACGAATAAAATGGCCGTGTTCCCAGAATCACGTTTTGCTGATGTCCACACAGTTGACTTTTGAGTCATTTATTTCTCCAAAGTTAGATTTTCCTAAAAATCTTCCTAAGAACTAAGCAGCTAAGTGAGATTTCAGAAGTAAGAGAACCTACCACTAAACAAGTTAACAACAGAAATCTGCATTTCATGATCTGGATTCAAGGTACCTCTGGCTTGTTGAAAAAGCAATTCAGTAGACCGAGATTGTTACTTTCTACAGACAGTGGTTCACAGAGCTCTGCGGTAGGCCCTGGGTGACCTGCCCTGGCCAGCCTTTCCTGTCTCCCTGCCTTTCATTCATTCCACCCCAACCAGATCGTCCTTCCTTCTCTACTCCTTCTCTACTCCAAGCCAAGCTCTTTCCTCTCCCAATACCTTTGTATTGCCTATGCCTCTTCCTAGGAAGTTCTTTCATTGGTCTCAGTGCCAAGCCTTCAGGTTTTCCAGGGAACTGGAAAAAGTCCAAGGACTTGAAAAATGAATATTGTTTCAAAAATGTGATTTTTTAAAAATGGTAAAAATAAAATTAATAAATTTAAATTAAGTATGTGTAAAACACAACACATGCCAATTCTGTTAACTGCTAAATTTAAATATTCGTAAAATTTTATGCTTTTGGTAATAATTTTTTGGTCAGATTCCTGAGTATGTTGAGAAGTCACAGCCAAATGTATATTCTATGCATTCAGTTCAGTTCAGTTCAGTCGCTCAGTCGTGTCCGACTCTTTGTGACCCCATGAATCGCAGCACGCCAGGCCTCCCTGTCCATCACCAACTCCCGGACTTCACCCAAACTCATGTCCTTTGAGTCGGTGATGCCATCCAGCCATCTCATCCTCTGTCATCCCCTTCTCCTCCTGCCCCCAGTCCCTCCCAGCATCAGAGTCTTTTCCAATGAGTCAACTCTTTGCATGAGGTAGCCTTCGGCTTTAGCATCATTCCTTCCAAAGAACACCCAGGACTGATCTCCTTTACAATGGACTGGTTGGATCTTCTTGCAGTCCAAGGGACTCTCAAGAGTCTTCTCTAACACCACAGTTCAAAAGCATCAATTCTTCGTTGCTCAGCTTTCTTTCCAGTCCAACTCTCACATCCATCCATGACCACAGGAAAAACCATAGCCTTGACTAGACGGACCTTTGTGGGCAAAGTAATGTCTCTGCTTTTGAATATGCTATCTAGGTTGGTCATAACTTTCCTTCCAAGGAATAAGCATCTTTTAATTTCATTCTATGCATTACAAGTAGCCAAATAAAATTCAAAGGCAAAATTATAAAATCTACTTGACGATTTCTACACCATATATATATATATTTAATGTGGAACATGGGTGCGGAGAAGGCAGTGGCAACCCACTCCAATACTCTTGCCTGGAAAATCCCATGGATGGAGGAGCCTGGTAGGCTGCAGTCCGTGGGGTCGCGAAGAGTCAGATATGACTGAGCGACTTCACTTTCGCTTTTCACTTTCATGCATTGAGGAAGGAAATGGCAACCCACTCCAGTGTTCTTGCCTGGAGAATCCCAGGGACAGGGGAGCCTGGTGGGCTGCCATCTATGGGGTCGCACAGGTTGGATATGACTGAAGCGACTTAGCAGCAGCATGGGTGCATTTAATATGCTTGCCATGATGTATGATGGAGTTTCTAAAATTAGAAGTGTCAAAGTCCTATAAAAGTCTTAAAATGGCCCTGCTTCAATACTCACTAAATTAGTACACACTAGGTGACTGCATATGGTTGGAAGGATAAAGAAAAAATTTTGGAGAGTCCTCATGTATCTTTCTTTCTTGCCTCACCTCTTCCCTCCAAGCTAAACATTTTCATTCAGAGCTCTCAGGCCTAACTATATGGGGCCAGTGTGTTCCTTCCTTGAAAGGACATGAGATGCAAGAGGAAATAGGAAGGAGATGACAGAGAGAACAGGAGTGTGTTGAAAAGGCCAAGCCCTAATTCTAAGTAGTATAAATATGGACTGGGCAAGTTCACTTCAACCAAAATTCGTTCTGGGGTTATTATGGATGCAATGTAAGAATAACAGGAGTAAGAGTGTCCAAGACAGCCAAAGACCTGAGATGAGTTAAAGTTATTAACAGAGGCTGGAAACAGCAAAAGCTTCTCTGATTCCTCTCCTCCCATCAGAAGAGGTGGGAAGTCTTACTGTTAGAAAGAGCTCCTGACAACTTCATGCTAAGTCACTTCACTGTGTCTAACTCTTTGCAGCCCTATGAACTGTTGCCCGCCAGGCTTCTCTGTCCGTGGGATTCTCCAGGCAATAGTATGGTAATGGGTTGCCATTTCCTTCTCCAGGGGTCTTCCTGATCCAGAGAGCAAACCCACAACTCTTACATCTCCTGCATTGGCAGGTGGGTTCTTTACCACTAGCGCCATCTGGGAAGCCCCCCTGGCAACTTTGCTACTCTCAGACCCACAGGTTCCTGGCAGGACACTGCAGGCACTACGAGAGTTCAGAGGAGCTATTTTCCCCTGAGTCCTTGGTCGCCCAGCTCTCTGACAGTCTGTCACCTTTCTGGCCGTCAGTCTCTTTCTCTCCTCCTCTCTTTGGGGGGCCAAAGCCCAGGCAGTGCTTTGTGCTGACTTCCTCTCTGTCTTGTACCTGGCAGACATTTCCCTTTTCCTGCCACAGTTTACTCCAGCTGCTGAACATTTCCTAAAACTGCAGTGAGGTGGACAAAATGAAGATTGAACTGAGAAATGACAGAAATCTTTGAAAGCATAAAAATTTTTGTAAACTTTTAAAATGTCTTATGGCAGAAAGTGAAGAGGAATGAAAAAGCCTCTTGATGAAAGTGAAAGAGGAGAGTGAAAAAGTTGGCTTAAAGCTCAACATTCAGAAAACGAAGATCATGGCATCCATCCAGTCCCATCACTTCATGGCAAATAGATGGGGAAACAGTGAAAACTGTGTCAGACTTTATTTTGGGGGGCTCCAAAATCACTGCAGATGGTGACTGCAGCCATGAAATTAAAAGACACTTACTCCTTGGAAGAAAAGTTATGACCAACCTAGATAGCATATTCAAAAGCAGAGACATTACTTTGCCGACTAAGGTCCATCTAGTCAAGGCTATGGTTTTTCCTGTGGTCATGTATGGATGTGAGAGTTGGACTGTGAAGAAGGCTGAGCGCCGAAGAATTGATGTGTTTGAACTGTGGTGTTGGAGAAGACTCTTGAGAGTCCCTTGGATTGCAAGGAGATCCAACCAGTCCATTCTGAAGGAGACCAGCCCTGGGATTTCTTTGGAAGGACTGATGCTAAAGCTGAAGCTCCAGTACTTTGGCCACCTCATGCGAAGAGTTGACCCATTGGAAAAGACTGATGCTGGGACGGATTAGGGGCAGGAGGAGAAGGGGACGACAGAGGATGAGATGGCTGGATAGCATCACTGACTCGATGGACGTGAATCTGAGTGAATTCCAGGAGTTGGTGATGGGCAGGAAGGCCTGGCATGCTGTGATTCATGGGGTTGCAAAGAGTCAGACACGACTGAGCGACTGAACTGAACTGAACTGATAAACATTTTTAATTAATTTATTTATTTTAATTGGAGGCTAATTACTTTATAGTACTATAGTGGTTTTTGCCGTACATTGACATGAATCAGCCATGGATGTACATGTGTCCCCCATCCTGAACCCCCCTCTCACCTCCCTCCCCATCCCATCCCTCAGGGTTGTCCCAGTGCACCAGCTTTGAGTTCCCTGTTTCATGCATCGAATTTCTATCCATTTCACATATGGTAATATGTATGTTTCAATGCTGTTCTCTCAAATCATCCCACCCTTGCCTTCTCCCACAGAGTCCAAAAGTCTGTTCTTTATATCTGTGTCTCTTTTGCTGTCTCACTTATAGGGTCATCATTACCATCTTTCCAAATTCCATATATATGCATTAATATACTGCATTGGTGTTTTTCTTTCTGACTTACTTCACTCTGTATAAACTTTTTTTAATTGGAGTATAATGGCTTTACAATGTTGTGTTAGTTTCTGCTGTACAACACCATGTATCAGCTCTATGTATACATGTATCCCCTCTCTCTGGAGCCTTCTACCACCCCCATTCCATCCCTCTAAGTCATCACAAATCACAGAGCTGTGATGACTTAGAGGGATGGAAAGGGGGTGGTAGAAGTAAGCCACATATTACTCCATTGTGTCCACAAGTTTGTTCTCTACGTCTGTGTCTCTGTTCTTGCCCTGCAAATAGGTTTATCAGTACCATTTGTCTAGATTCCATATATGTGTGTTAATACACAATATTTGTCTTTCTGTTTCTGACTTCACGCTGTATGACAGACTCTAAGTTCATCCACATCACTACAAATGACCAAATTTTAGTTTTTTGTGTGGCTGTGTAGTATTTTGTTGTATATTAATGTATGTACCACATCTTTATCCATTCATCTGTCGATGGACATTTAGGTTGCTTCCGTGTCCTGGCTATTGTAAACAATGCTACAAGGAACATTGGGTGCATGTATCTTTCTGAATTATGGTTTCCTCAGGGTATATGACCAGTAGTGGGATTGCTATATCATATGGTAGTTCTATTTTTAGTTTTTTAAGGAACCTCCATACTGTTCTCCATAATGGTTATATCAATTTATATTCTACAAACAGTACAAGAAAGTTCCCTTTTTCCACACCCTCTCCAGCATAAAATTTCTGCAAACTTTAGAACTAGATTTTTTTTTAAGTGATTGGAATTTGCTGCTGGCTTGTAGACCTGGGGAGAATTGGGCTAGTTACACAGGAAATAAAGGTGAGTGACTGGGCTGCAAATGGACCTCTGTGCTCCTAAGAAAGACATAGAGTCACTCTCTGTGGCTCCCAGCAGTCACTTGTCTACCTGCCATCTCATAGTAGCACCTGTGCAGGTGTGTGCAACCTGATTAGAAAGAGAATATAGTGTTTATTGTGGTCACAACCACTGTGTACAGACATCCTGAATGTCTAACCTAGGTGACTTATTTTCCCCAGTTCTGTTTCCCACACATAAAACTATCTCATCCTTGAGAGAAAACTGCTATTAAGCACCCAATTTTTTGTTGAGATTTGTTTGCCTAGAGGCTGCTTTCTGTAGAAGCTGAATAAACAGCAGCCAAGCAGCTTGATTTAAGCATTTTATAGCTTAAAGCAAAATGCTGGTCCTGACTTGAAGAACCATGTGCAAATTTCCAAACTGAGAAAATAGAAATGAGATTGAAGAAGCTAAAGAATATAAACTATGTACTTTAAATAGGAATTGTAATGATAAGCAAAATAAAGCAGGAGCTAGGAACAAAGGTATAAAAGGAGACTGAAATACATGCTGTAAAGCACACGTATTCCAAAATATTTTCTATTGCCAATTCAAACTAACAAGATAACTAAGGATTTCACTTAGAAATCCATAAGGACTTTTAAAATAAAGTATTGAATAAACACATTAAAAAATGCATTATATGTAGAAATTTTAAATTTGTTTGAAGCTGTAGATGGATTGAAGTAAGTAAAAAAGATTGTCATAAAATACATTTGTATCTAGAAATTTCTTACATAGAGAATTACTCCAGTTGAGAAACCAGTAAAGAGAATGTAGTCAGAAAAACAAAGGGAAAATTAATACAACAGCCTATCATATGAATACAACATGTTAAGTCCTCATGTTTTACATCTTCTTTCTCTAAACTCCTCATTGAAGTGATCGAGGCAACATAACAGAGAAAATGCTGTACCATTTTTGGACTTTGAAAGTTGAATGAGCTTCTTGAAGAAGTAGGATGTGGGAGGAAAATGTGGGTGAGAGTGGAGTGAGGGAACATTAGATGACTCCTTGCTCCTGGCCCCGATTCTTTGAGGCTGAGGTTGGGGCTCGATATCAGAAACACAGGTGATGCCATAGGGGGTGGCTGTCAACAGAAGTATGGAAAGTCAGGTGTCTCCACACATTGAATAACACAGAATGCAAAACCTGTTAGAATCACAAGTGGAAAATTACAACCATAATTCAGCGTGTGATTTCTGTATTTTGTCTGAGTCCTTGATGGATGAAGCAAACAAAAAATAAGTGAAGACCTAGACAAAAATGTATGGGAGAAAATTAACAAGGATATTTAATAAAGAGAAAATTATACCCTACTAATAAAAAATACATGTCTCTTTCATATGTCCACTGGACATTTGCAAAGAAATAAGTTTGAACTAGGCTCTGAGAGAGTCTTAATAGATATCAATAAAGTATGACACCAAAAGCAGGGATCATTAAGGTCACATATTCCAGCACTTAAAATTTTTTAACTATTTTTTCCCTGAAAACAATACACGGCAAAAACTGGGAAGAGGGAGTTATTTGCAACATTTATACCAGATTACATATCCCAAATATGTGAAAAATTTGTACAAATAAGTAAGGAGAAGATAAATTCCAATTTTAATGATGGGCAAATTACATGAAAGGCTACTTCATGTAGTTTTTTGTAGCCCAAAACACTACAAATAGGTAATGAATAGTTAACATAAATATCATGTTAACTTTTCTAATAATCAAAGAAATTTAGATTAAGAGATTTTACATAGAGTAGCTAAAATGAAAACTATTGTCAATGTTCAGTATTGATATGTATTAAGGATTTGCAGTGCCATCATTGTTAATATTTTTGGTAAGTATAACTTGGTACAAAATTTTTGAAGGGCAGTTTAGCAATAAGTACTAACCTTTAAATTTTGCTTTGACCAAGCAATTCTGCTTTTAGGAATTTATCCTAAGAAAAAAATTAAACAACTATACAAAGATATAGAAGGATGCATATGGTAGAAGTACTGTTTATAACAGTGAAAAATGGAAACAACCTCCAAAGATTCCCATATCTGTAGATTGGCTTTATTCATTAAAAATGACAGTGTCTCAGTATATTTTTTCAATATGGAAAGGTGGCAATGAAATAGTTTTAGAAAGAAAAAAACAGGACTATTATGATTCTATATTTTTTAAAAGAAAGAAAAGTAAGTGCGTATATGCGGGTATATTCCTTATGTGTAAACATAAGGAAACCTGGAAGTATTTACACTAAAATATTAGCAGTGGTCATCTCTAGGTAGAATTGTGAATTTTCAGCTTTTTTAAAAATGCTTCTATATTGTCAGTTTTTTTCAATAAGTGTAAAGTTTATATAATCCACTAAAATATTATGATTATTTCTATTTTGAGACGTAAAACTATATAAAGTACAAACTAGTTTGTGTCACCTTTAATTCAACAGTATCAGCAAGTATTTCTGTCAGCTCTAGTAAACATTTCTTTGATGATTACAAGAACAAAACCCTTAAAAAAGGATGATAGAAAGGTTTAAATTCATTCACATGTCCTTCTGCAGATCAATATAACTTCTGAATAGTATCAGACCAAAAAGGTTTTGTATTGGTCTTCTGTTTCTCTGAAAATGAGTTCTGCAGAGCTGTTCTTTACCATGGATTTCTTGAAAATAACAGAATACTACTTAGATTTCTAAGAAATGTAAATACTGGTGCATTGTCTTCTCTTGTGGCCCACTGGTAGTGACACTTCTGCCACATAGTTTACTTACCAAACTATTCTGAAAGAGATGAATCAGTTGTCAAAAATGGCTCAGTCCCTAGGTGATTTGAATATTTTACATGAATTTCCTTTTAAAGAACTGTGTAACTAGAGTATTCCTCTATTTACTTCAGTTAGATGTATCTGCCTTTCATATAAGAGAGCATTTTCTTCTGGAGATGGGAACTAGGCTCTGGGGAAATGCAGAACGGGCAGTTTCTTTAAGAGAGAATAACCTCAAAACCTTGTCTGTGTTCATTACAACATTTAAGTAACTGTGGTTTTGGAAAACTTGCCTTTTCTCCCATCAAGAGCCCTCACTCATGTGCTCATTTTATTTAATATTCTTTGCATGCTTTTGATAGGCGTGACATAGTGAAAAGGGCATCAAAGTAGAAATCAGTTGGCCTGGTTTCTAGCTTTTTAGTAACTGTGTGACCCTGACGGTCAGCAGCTAAGACTCTCGGTTTTCCTTCTCTATAACAGTGCTCAGGATCCCTGATGTATCTCATATGATATTGACTTAGAAGTCAAATGAAATAATTGAGCTGTTGGAAAACCACGATGTCCTGTACCAACACCAGGTGCTTCTTGAGGTGTGCAAGGCTCTGAATGCTATGGGGGATGCAGAGATGAGCAAGGGGTGACCTCTCCTTGTGGAGAGGCTTCCAGCCTGGTCAGGAAGATAAGTCCTCAGCAACCCCTGAGACTAAGCTATAAGGGGAAGGCAAAGGACTTATACTCTGGACTATGAAGACTTAGATATGACTAAAGAGACTTGAGTTACATTATGGTGTCATCTACTTAACAGTGTCATAACAGAGAGCCTACTAAGCCTTCTTGGGGGTGGAAATGAAAAGGCACAGGGAGGTAAGCTTGCCCTAATGGAAAGAGTTATGCCCATTCTCTCATTAAAATCTATAAGTATTAAAAGATTCAGGACTGTTTTATTGTTCCTTTATTCTTTATTTTTGAGGCAGTCTTACAAATCAACATGAATAGAGCTAAGCCTCCAATTCTTAGTGCGTTCTGTCTCCAGAATTTCTCCCCAAAATGCTGATGTGGGCTTTTTTTTTTTTTCTGTTTCCATGATTGCAACAGCGAAGTTCAGCTTCATTTTTGCCTTTATAAACATATCTCCACTTAGACAAGCAGCAAAGAGGAGCAGTTTTGTAAATTAAAGGATTGCAGCCTGTGAAATTCTCTCCCAAAAAATTCCAGTAGTGTATGAACATCAGAATATTAAGAAGGAAAAAGTCAGACTTAATACCACTGACTTTCAGCCAGTCTTGAATAAATCATAAACAATCGAGTGAATTTGTTTTATGAGTGGTCAAGATTCTGAGGTGCAGATGTCTGTGATTTTCTTCAGTTATTTTGCTTCAGTTTCAGATGGCCGGAGAGATATCATACAGGGCTTCCCAGGCAGCTTAGCAGTGGAGAGTCTGCCTGCCAATGCAGGAAATGCAGGTTTGATCTCTGGGTCAGGAAGATCCCAAAGAAGGAAGTAGCAACTCACTCCAGTATTCTTGCCTGGGAAATCCCATGGGCAAAGGAGCCTGGCAGGCTCTATAGTCCATAGGGTCACAAAGAGTCAGACACGACTTAGTGACTGAACCACCACCACCACCAGTGGTATCATGCAGTACTATGAAGTTTGGCAGGTGTATCAGAAATGCATTCAGCTCTCGTTGCAACAAGAACAACCAGAAAGGACTGGATTGGTATAAACAAAAGTGAAAAGGCTTATTTTGTCATTTGTAACAAGTCCTCCTAGGATTAAGGGCTGGAAGCAGCTTAACAAGGCCATCAGGGACCCAGGCTCTCTTCATTTTTCTACTCCACCATCTCAGCAGAGAGAGCTCCAACTGCATATCTGTTGCCGTTATTGTCATAGAATGGCCACTGCCCCATTAGGGAGAAAGCACTAGGAGCAATAGGCAGAAGGACATGCCAGCCAAATCCATTTGTTTCTCTTTAAAAGCTTGTATTAAATCTGAGCAAGTAGCTACTTCCCTGGAGGTCCATTGGTTAAGGACTCCATACTTCCAATGCAGGGGGGACAGGTTTAATCCTTGGTTGGGGAATTAAGATCCTGCATGTCATGCAGAGGAAAACAATAGGATGGTAAAGATTAGAGATCTCTTCAAGAAAATTTCATGCAAAGATGGGTTCAATAAAGGACAGAAATGGTATGGACCTAACAGAAGCAGAAGATATTAAGAAGAAGTGGCAAGAATACACAGAAGAACTGTACAAAAAGGATCTTCACAACCCAGTTAATCACAATGGTGTGATCACTCATCTAGAGCCAGACATCCTGGAATGTGAAGTCAAGTGGGCCTTAGGAAGCATCACTATGAACAAAGCTAGTGGAGGTGATGGAATTCCAGTTGAACTATTTCAAATCCTGAAAGATGATGCTGTGAAAGTGCTGCACTCAATATGCCAGCAAATTTGGAAAGCTCAGCAGTGGCCACGGGACTGGAAAAAGTCAGTTTTCATTCCAATCCCTAAGAAAGGCAATGCCAAAGAATGCTCAAACTACTGCACAGTTGCACTCATCTCACACACTAGCAAATTAATGCTCAAAATTCTCCAAGCCAGGCTTCAACAATATATGAACTGTGAACTTCCAGATGTTCAAACTGCTTGTAGAAAAGGGAGAGGAACCAGAGATCAAACTGCCAACATCCGCTGGATCATTGAAAAAGCGAAAGAATTCCAGAAAAACCTCTATTTCTGCTTTATTGACTATGCCAAAGCCTTTGACTGTGTGGATCACAACAAACTATGAAAAATTCTGAAAGAGATGGGAATACCAGAGCACCTGACCTGCCTCTTGAGAAACCTATATGCAGGTCAGGAAGCAACAGTTAGAACTGGACGTGAAACAACAGACTGGTTCCAAAAAGAGTACATCAAGGCTGTATATTGTCACCCTGCTTATTTAACTTATATGCAAAGTACGTCATGAGAAATCCTGGGTTGGATGAAGCACAAGCTGGAATCAAGATTGCTGGGAGAAATATAAATAACCTCAGATATACAGATGACACCACCCTTTTTGGCAGAAAGTGAGGAAGAACTAAAGAACCTGTTGATGAAAGTGAAAGAGGAGAGTAAAAAAGTTGGCTTAAAGCTCAACGTTCAGAAAACAAAGATCATGGCATCCAGTCCCATCACTTCATAGCAAATAGATGGAGAAACAGTGGAAACAGTGTCAGACTTTATTTTGGGGGGCTCCAAAATCACTGCAGATGGCGACTACAGCATGAAATTAAAAGATGCTTACTCCTTGGAAGAAAAGTTATGATCAACCTAGACAGCATATTAAAAAGCACAGACGTTACTCTGCCAACAAAGGTCCATCTAGTCTAGCCTATGGTTTTTCCAGTAGTCATGTATGGATATGAGAGTTGGAATATAAAGAAAGCTGAGCACCGAAGAATTGACGCTTTTGAACTGTGGTGTTGGAAAGACTCTTGAGAGTCCTTTGAGCTGCAAAGAGAACCAACCAGTCCATCCTAAAGGAAATCAGTCCTGAATGTTCACTGGAAGGATTGATGTTGAAGCTGAAACTCCAATACTTTGGCCACCTGATGTGAAGAGCTGACTCATTTGAAAAGACCCTGATGGTGAGAAAGATTGAAGGCAGGAGAAGAGGATGACAGAGGATGAGATGGTTGGATGGCATCACCGACTCAATGGACATGAGTTTGAGTAAACTCTGGGAGTTGGTGATGTACAAGCAGGCCTGGCATGCTGCAGTCGATGGGGTCTCAAAGAGTCAGACACGACTGAGAGACTGAACTGAACTGATGTCATGCAGTCCAGCCAAAAAATATAAATAAATAAAAGAGAAAAAAGCTGAGTGAGTTTATCCACCCAGCATTTTTCACTTACATCTCGTTGGTAAGAACTCATTAGTGGACATGGGCACCCCTAGACCAGTTGCTAGAAGGTGACTGGGGAGAGGGATTCCCTAGACGGCAGCTGAATCAGCCTACCTACCCAACAATGTCTGCCCACAATTGCTGGTGGTACAGATGTTTATGCCAAATAAGAATTTTATTATCACTGTTTGCTGCTGCTAAGTCAGTTCAGTCGTTTCCGACTCTGCGCGACCCCATAGATGGCAGCCCACCAGGCTCCCCCTTCCCTGGGATTCTCCAGGCAAGAATGCTGGAGTGGTTTAACCATCCTCATTTAGCCTCTTAACTTGTCCTTTTCTGTATGTTTTGTTTTCTCTCTTGGTGTCTTGGTACCTTTAAAGGCTGTTATCATCAGGGAAGCTCTCAGAGCACACACTTCTCAGGTTTGAATGCTTCATCTCTCCCACCAAGTTCATGGTTAATTTGTAACCACGCAAAAATTAGGTGCAGGCACTATTTGCAAAACCCAGCACTTCTTTCTGAATCTGTATAGAAACCATCTCAGAAGGGAGAAATTTAAAAGGAATGCTGATTGTGAAAATAATCTTAAATTATTTCAGGAATGCAGGAGTGGATAAATACTCTATATGGTTTTCGTAAGAAAGTTTTAGTGCCACTGTGTGGTCTGTGGACCATTCAGCCCATGTGCTACTATGCCCTCTGTGGTTTTTAACCAGATGCCTAGGGTATATGCTGCACCTTCAAACCATTAAATGAAGGCTAGTTTTTGCCTTTGATAACCTTTCTCATAAAGGGTAGTAGAAAGAGCATATAACCCTTGAAGCTAAAAGCAACATTCATTTCTCACAGGGAAAAGTGTTTGGGGTTTTGCTTTGTCTTGTTTTTTGCCTGTTTTAAAGACTATGGAATGTATATAGATGTTTGTGCTTACGAGTATTTTTGTTCAATGCTGATTTCTTTTATTTTGTAATTTTACTAAAAATTGCATCCCACAGCTTCATATTTTCTAGATTGCATTTTGCATACCCTAACACATAGCAGCAATCATGGTTTTGTATCTCTAAGATAGGAGCATCACTTCATAGTAACTGAAAGTTAAGGATTTTTAAATTAACTATAAATGAAAATTATTCAAAATTACAGTGTTTTCTTCTCTGTCCTAGAGTAATAGAAGGACAAAGAGATAGTGTATTGGTTGAGAAGTTTTGGAACCAGGCAAAGCTGATTTCTCATCAGGTGTCTGCCATTTACTGTCTCCATTTCCTTATTTGTTGTTGTTGTTGTTGTTTGGTCAGTAAGTCGTGTCTGACTCTCTGTGACCCCATGGACCTCCACTATCTCGTGCATACGTTCATGCTAAGTCACTTCAGTCATGTCCAACTCTTTGTGACTGTATGGACTATAGCCCGCCAGGCTCCTCAGTCCATGGAATTCTCCAGGCAAGAATACTGAACTGGGTTGCCATGCCCTCCTCCAGGGGATCTTCCCAACTCAGGGATCAAACCTGCAAGGATTGAACCTCCATCTCTTTATGTCTCCTGCATTGGCAGGCGATTCTTTACCACTAGTGCCACCTGGGAAGCTCAATTGTCTCCTTAAGTGTGCTCAGATTCATGCCTATTGAATCAGTGATGCTATCTAACCATCTTATCCTTTGCCTCCCTCTTCTCCTCCTGCCTTCAATCTTTCCCAGCATCAGTGTCTTTTCCACTGAGTCTGCTCTTCGCATCAGGTGGCCAAAGTATTGGAGCTTCAGCTTCAGCATCAGTCCTTCCAGTGAATATTCAGAGTTGATTTCTTTTAGGATTGACTGTTTGGATCACCTTACAGTCAAGGGACTCTTGAGAGTCTTCTCCAACACTCCACTTCGACACTCAGCCTTCTTTATTGACATTTCACATGACTACTGGAAAAACCATACCTTTGACTATATGGACTTTTGTCAGCAAATTGATATTTCTGTTTTTTAATATGCTATCTGGGTTTGTCATAGCTTTCCTTCCGAGGAACCAGCATCTTTTAATTTCATGGCTGTAGTCACAATCCACAGTGATTTTGGAGCCCAAGAAAATAAATTCTGTCACAGCTTCCACTTTTCCCCCCTCCTATTTGCCATGAAATGATAGGACCAGATACCATGATCTTAATTTATTTAAATGCTGAGTTTCAAACCACCTTTTTCATTCTCCTCTTTGACTCTCATCAAGAGGCTCTTTATTTCCTTTTCATTTTCTGCCATTAAGAGTGGTATCATCTGCATATCTGAGATTGTTGTCATTTGTTAACCAGAGGCAATTGTTCCTACTTCACAGTTATTTGTAAGGATGGAACTAAGGAATATAATGTGGATATTGTGCTAAGCACAGTCTGAGAGTATAACCTAACTCATTAACTGGTGGGCGTCTATATTAATACAACAAACAAGATGAAGCACTGGATTTGGAAGCCTAGCAGTATTGAATATGACTTTCCCCTTCATTTATGAACAGTACACTAAAGCAGAGATTCAGTCTCTTACATTTCATTCCTCTATTTGTTGTCCTAGTGCAAAATTTTAATTTAAAACTTAAACAATAACTAGTCATTGTCTGGAAAAAGCTACTTACATTTTATAACCTTGAGCCCAAAACCATGATCATCTTCCGTACAGACAAAATTCCATCTTTAAGTAACATCCTAAACTCTTCAAGAAGCAAGTGAGAGTAGTAACTTCTTATTTTGCTGATTTGGCAAACAGATTTAAGAAAAAAAAATACTAAATGCCTCAGAGATTTCCAGAAGTATTGCATTATCACCTTTGTCTACTCCAGCTAAGCCCTCTTACCATTGAAGATGGTATAACCTGCTTCAGAATCACAGTACCAAGTACCCTGGCAGATAAATCCCAGTGTGGTTGGCCCTGGGAATATTTACATTGAACCATATTAACTACAGTGAAGCAGGTCCTTGTTTTAATTTCCTCTGCTAGGTTATAAATTCCTTGAGAACTTTTCTCTGAAAAAGTAATTGTGCATACCTTCAAGCAGTTTATAATCACATAGTACTCAATTGTGTGCTCATGTGTGCTCAGTGGCTAAGTTGTGCCTGACTCTTTGCAACCCAATGGATTGCAGCCTACCAGTCTCCCCTGTCCACAGGATTTTCCAGGCAAGATTACTGGAGTAGGTTACCATTTCTTCTTCCAGGGAATTTTCCGACACAGGGATGAAACCTGCGTCTCCTGCACGAGAAGGTGGATTCCTTACCACTGTGCCACCTAGGACCCAGTAAATCATGGGAATTTTACAGCCATTAAAACCACATTAAAAAAAAAAGACAAAACACATTATCTCAGTTTCAATATTTAATAGCTGAGTACTAAAGACTGGAGAATTTTAAAACTGAAAAGTTTCAAATTGTCCCATTTCCTACCACCAAACACAGCCACTGCAAACATTCTGGTAAATTTCCATTATGCATCATTTTGCAAATTTTTTTAAAACTTATTTTATTCACATGTACAATAATTTGATTATATTACCTTCATAAATATTTGAAATATGGACAGTCTGTCAAGTGACTATACCAGTTTACTTAAGCATTCCAGTTTCCCTATAGTTTGACATTAAAATATTTGCCAGTTATTTCCTTGGGATAGAGTCCATGAAACAAGTCAAAGGTTTTATACATTTGAGCAGTACATGAGAACATACCCATTTTCAAATATATTTGACCACTCTAGGTATCAACTTAAAAAAAAATATTGCTTCTTTGGTAGGCAGATTATTTCAAATTGCCTTTTTTAAATTAATTGAAATCCATTCTAGAACTTGGCAAGGTTTAAATAAGTAAAATAAAATTATTTTGGCATATGGTGTGAAATGAAGAGCTTAATTTTTCCCTAATATATTGCTGTTTTTAATTTTCTGATTTCCACTTCTGTCTTTCAGTTTTACAGGAGATTCTAAACTTGCCTCAAGTATGCGCTATGTGGAAACACAATCAATGCAGATAGGAGCATCTTACATGATTCAGTTCAGTTTGGTGATGGGCTGTGGCCAAAAATATACCCCACACATGGACAATCAGGTGAAACTAGAGTATTCAACCAACCATGGCCTCACCTGGCACCTCGTCCAAGAGGTAAGTCTATTTTCTCTAAAACTTGTGATAGGTAGACTTCACCTTTTTACATAGGGAGCAGAGAATTCAAATTCTAAAAGTTTAGGTTTGGTTGAAAAGGAACAATATTATTTGTAGCAGAATTGACATAAACTCAGAAATGGATTACAAGGATGCCATATTTTGCACTATCAGATACTAAAGGGCAATTGAAAATCCTGAAAATATGGTAATAGATATACTAGGATGGTGTTTTCAAAATTATTTTCTCTAGCTCTTCTCTGTTAAAGTCTCTTTCTTCTTTCCCTGTAGCATGTCTTCATCTGTTCTTTTCTGTCTCTTCACCTGCAAGTAGACCATACTAAGACTATATCTCCAGCCTTAAAAACAAAAAAGAAATACATAATTCCAGGTTCTTGAAATAAAACGTACTTCTTTCTATATACATACTGGTGATTCATACATTCAGTATGATATTTAGGCATATACTACTGATATGCCTAAATATCATACTGAATAGGCTAATGTTACCGGGTGGTGCTAGTGGTGAAGAGCCCACCTGCCAATGCAGGAGACATAAGAGATATGGGTTCAATACCTGAGTCAGGAAGATCCCCTGGAGAAGGGCATGGCAACCCACTCCAGTATTTTCCCCCAGTGAATCCCTTGAACAGAGGAGCCTGAAGGGCTACAGTCCATAGGGTCTCAAAGAGTTGGACATGACTGAAGCGACAGTATGCACCAAATAACAGTGTGACACTAATAGGTCAAAAAAGGAACCCTAATCCACTTTCTGTTTTTCCATGTGGCTGTTAGAAGACATTTCATTGCCTTGTGGCATCTCATTTATTTCCCAAATATTTTAGCTTCACAGAAGGAAAATTTATGGATTGTATCCATATTGCAGATGGTTAAGATTATAACATTAGATTTCTCTAAGGTCTTTTTCACTTGTTTTGAGTGAGTAAACATATTGCTCTGAGGAAATAGAAGCTGAGTTAAATTTTTGCCTGATTCTCTTTTAGGAATGCCTTCCAAGTATGCCGAGTTGTCAGGAATTTACATCAGCAAGTATTTACCATGCCAGTGAGTTCACACAGTGGAGAAGAGTCATAGTGCTTCTTCCCCAGAAAACCTGGTGAGAGATGACATCTTCAGATATGACTGTCACTTTAACTTTTACGTCTCTTCTAGCATGATGAATATGAAGAAAAGTTAAGCACAAGATGGCAGTATGCATTCCTTTTTTTTTATTTTAGAATCAAAAGATCTTTCTTTTTGTACTGGGGATATTTGAAAAATAGAGCTAATGAAAATTTGGTTTCCAAAGTGTCCTAGCTTTTCCTCATCTCTCTTTTTGCCTCAACTTTCCATTTTATGGGAAAACTCATTGAGCCAGTTTCTTTGGGTTTGACATATAAAGGAGAATGATACAGAAATCTAAAAACTCCTATGTCAAAAGTTTGGATTGCAAATCTGTTTTCTTCCTGCAAAGGCTTTTAAAAGCTTAACATGTCCTTTTTTCTCTAATTCTCTTACAGTAATAATAAAGATCACCCCAGGCAGAAACCACAGTAACTAGGGAGAAAGTTTAATATTTGATAATATGAAAGAGAAAAGCACATTTTCCCCAAATATTGCATTGTTTCCTGTTACACTGATCACTCTGAGGCCCGTTTGAGGAATAGACTGTAGGATAAAGAGTGAAGACAGGAAGACCAGTTCAGGGGGTGTGGGGTGGTCCAAGCATTAAATGTTTAGGTGGCTTGGAGTATGACTGTAACAGACATGGCAAGAGCCATCATTTGTGAACTTTATTTTAATGAAGTCGGACTTGTTGATGGACCAGATGGGAGCTGGGGTAGAATGGGAAGAATCAAAAACAGTATCTAAATTCTGGGCCTGGGAAAAGTGTCAAATGGTAGTACCACTGACTAGGAAGGAAGTGGCTGGAGGAGTGGATTTAGGACAGTGGATTAAGTCATATGCTTCTTATGTTTTGTGCTATGAATTTTGAGATACTTATCTATTCAAGTAAAAAAGCCAATTGGACTTAGGAATCTGGAGCTTAAAGGGGGGGTTGGGCTTAAAAGTTAAAAACTATGAGTACTATTTAAACCCTGGAACAAGATAAGCTCACCCAAGAAAGAACCTTTGACCGGAAATTAGAATACCTTAGTTCTCAGTATATCTCTGTTAATGACTGACTTCATGCTTTAGCCATTCACAGCCTCTTCAAATGTAATTCCTTATGTGTATGATCGAGAGGTTGAATTAGATGATCTTAAAGATCCCTAGCACTTCTGGAGTTCTGTGATTTGTGTAGCAGAAAGGGCATAAAAGAGACAAAAAATTATATTTTTCTATGGTATCTGCTTTCCTAGACCCCTTTTTTAAAGAAAATTACTAACTAAACCCTTCTTGGACTATTTTATAGGAGAGTTAGGCTCTACACAAAAACAACTGGCTAGATAACCACCTAAAATTATTATTATACCTCCTTTAGTTGAACATTGAATTACTGCATTATAGAAGAATGCCTCCTTGATTATTTTTAAAGATTTATCATTATGTCAGTTTGAACAAAATGCTTGAACTTTAATTTCCACATATTTTTTATATCCAACTGTGAACTATTTCCTGGATACTCAATTATGCTTTGTATAACAAGTTGTTGCTTTCTCTAACACCCTACTCTTTTATATCTACTGCTGGGAATATAATCAAGATTTATATTTAATTTCAATGATATTCCAAGCATGTCTATCAAGATTATAACAAAAACATTATATCAAACAACTGAAATATCGGTCAGTTTGTGCAAAGGTTTGTACTGAGGTGGTGTTTTTTTTTCTAATTTGCCCCCATTATTTCACCATTATGTATATTACCTCATTATTTAAAAACCACTGATTTTTATTCATTGACATGTGGGTTAGCATTTCAAAATTATGATGGTAAGATAATCCTGACAATATATTTAAGATTTTTATTCCCAGAATAAATGTTTTATTCTGGGAATGTTTCCAGAAACACTTTAAATTATTATCCTTAATTACCATAGTTTAGACAGTATCCCCAAAAGTACTGTCCTTTATCAAAAAGGACTTTGCAAGTTACTTAACACTAAAATTGTATGTTGTATTATTATCTCTTAGCTTAAAAAGTACTACTGGATTGAGTTTTAATATAGTCAAAAAGAAATCAAATTCTCATCAATGTTTATTAGGCATGCGTGTGTGCATACTAAATTGCTTCAGTCGTGTCCAACTCTTTGTGATCTATGGACTGTAGCCTGCCAGGATCCTTTGTCCATGGGCTTCTCCAGGCAAGAATACTGGAGTGGGTTGCCATGCCCTCCTTCATTTATTAGGCACTTGAAAGGAAATATATTGATTCTCAAAGTCTTTAGTTTTTATACAACACCTGACATATTGTTGGGATATTCATTAAATGTTGGGAAATTAAATAGAATTTCAATTCAATATGCCTTGATGAACCAAAGGATGTTTTATTACAAGCCATATCTTTTTACAAACTGAAAAAAAATCTACTAGATTATTCACTCTTGACAGGTTGCCTTTATGTACATGTAGGTAAATTATTGAATTCTGCTTTTCCAAATTCCCTTCAAAGCCCTGGGTGAGGAAAGTAAAACCATTTCTGAAAAACAAACAATCCAATATAAAGTAGGATATTTATTTTAATATTTCTACTAATGCTTTAAATATTATTGCATTAATTGTTTAAAAAATAATGTTCAACTAGTTATTATCATTGTTTTTGTATCTATAATGCTCTAAAGCTCTGCTGTAAAGATAAAATATATTTATTCTCTTTGACATTCTTGTTAACTTTCTTATGTGCATTTCAGACTTTTGCAGATGGCAGGTTTTTCCCGAGCATTGGGAGAAGAAATTACAGTTTAGTTTGAAGCAGTATTCCTTCTGCCAAATCTTTCTCCTGCTGTTTAGATTCAAGCATATGCAACTATAAATTGAACACAGACAAGCAAATGTGATCTGCATTGTCAAAGATCTGTTAACTTTAGAAGATATGCTAGATAGGACAACTTAGATTGAAATATTGAATATGTATACACCTGCTCAAAGAAATTATATTTTATATGAACTGAACATTTGTTACTCAATGAAAATTAATTTCATTTTTATGAGAGACATTTACATAAGAACAGAGCCTAATGAGATCCAAACAGCTGTCAGTTGCTGACTTCATAAACAAATCAACACCTAATGACTGAATGAGTTTCAGAATAATTGAGTAAATGTAATTACAGTCACTGAAGGTAGAAAATACAGTTTAGTCAGCTTTCATTTCATCTAATTCCTCAAGTTAGCTAACTATCAAGAGATGACTCAGTGGTATTTTAGGGAATCAAATAAAGAAAAGACTGTCAAGTTTTACTGTGTTTGAAAATCTATAGTTTGAATTTTAAATGCAGGTCAACTTCATTTCATGATCCACGAGGCAGTAGTGGTACATCCAGACTCAATCCAAAGTACACAGGATTTTCTTCTTAAGAATACTTAATTTTGAGAGACAGACAGAGGCAGGGAGGAGGAAGAAGAGAGAGAAAGAGAAAATTGGCAAATTAAATATTTGTATTGGGGGTGATATTTAGCAGTGATGCAGCTGCAAATCAGTGAGATCACACCTTGTGTTCTCACGTGTGATCAGCTGGAGATTGCTCACACAACTAATTTTTTTTTCTCACTAAAAATGAAGCCAATATTCAACCTCTTTCACTTTCTTTTCTGTTAATTAACATCAGCACATGAAACTGTGGATTGTCATTTTAAATGGAATAATTCACTTTAAGCATTTTATCTTAATGAAATATCTTTTCAGGCGTTCAGAGATACATGTAAGGATAAGTTATTTATAAAAAGTATTTGGAATGTGTTTAATGTGATTGTTTAGAAGTGTGAATTAGGTCAGATTTCTGAAACCCTCCAACCCCATTTTAATATTTGAAACATCAAAACTTCAAAATAATATATGCCATGGGTTTCACATAAGCATGTGATTATAAAGAAAATAAACTATCACCTCTGTCAGCAAATGACCAGAGCAGTCATTAAATTTTTGAGCTGAAGGGATCCTAGAAATCAGTTTGCCCAATCTCCTAATTTGAGAGGTGAGGAACTAGAAGCTCCTGAAGGCTTAAATTTCCCACTAAAGGTCACACAGCTGATAAATTGCAGAGCCAGGGTCCTTGGGGTCAAGTCCCCTGACTCCTAACACATTCTTCACTCCATTACCTACAGAAGTCAGAAACAGGGTGCCCTTTCCCGGCCTTGTCCATCCACTCATCAATTCATTTTTTAGCAGACTTTTTTTGTACGCTTACTTTATTCTGTTCCTGTGCAAACTACTGAGATAAAAAGATAACCCTGTCTCCAAGAGAACTCACAGTCTAGACACCTGTGACCCTCAGCTTGACTCAGATTGTATCAGTCTTAAAAGAATATAGTCATCCCTTTAAATGACAGTGGTGCATGAGTCTTAATTTACTTGTCTTCTGTTGGGCTCCAAGATAATGTCCCTGCTTTCATAGTAAGCTTTTCTAAAACACATTTCTTAATTGGGCTATGAAAATTGTGATGGCTATTAGATTACAAATATAAACTATTACCATGGAAGGGGACATCTGTCTCATTGTATTTTCCAGGAAGAGCACTGATATGCTGCAAACCTGTGTCTACTGGATGCATCTCAGTGAATCCTGAAATTATCCTACTATGAATAAAAATGCAACATATCAACCACATATCATTAGTAAAATAAGCAGTAAAGTCTTAGTCTGGATTTTAACAGTCTGTTATGTACTTAGGGAGTATTTAATATGTGGATAATTGATCCAGTAGACCTTAATGGATCATTCAGAGCCATTAAAATCAAGTGTGTCTGTAGCTAGTGTTCTTGGGGAGGGTTTAATCAATTGAACTGAGCATGCACACCTATTCTGCACATTTTTTTTTGTTGTTTATTCTCTCTTGTTTTGCACTTAGACCAGATAAAACTGGTCATGGATACCTGAAACTTCCTAGAGGTGAAAAGTATGATGTGATTTTAAAAGCACATTTTGTGGTAGTAAATGAATGGAAACCCTCTTGGCATTTCTCTCAGAATGTCTTTTTCTTTAGACTTTATATCTCATTTGAATCAGGGTCCCAAGTGTTTCTCTATGTGTAACAGACTGTTTAAGTTTTTATCTCCGCTTAACATAACTTGTCCATGAAAACCAAGCAAGTTAATGTTTTAGAAATAATAAGCAGAATTTAGCAGCCAGATGTTCTTACTTGGAAGATAGTACAATGTCACACCTCCTCTCAATCCCAAAACAACACCTGCAAATAAAACTTTTGTTTTATATTGAGAGCCAACTGGAAGTCTTCAAATAACTACTGATACATTTATTGTTAAGAAACTGCATTACTCTAAGATAAACACTGTGCATTTTCACCTGTGAAAAACAGTTTCATATAAATATTTATTTTTTAAAATTAGTCTATCTTCCTTTCTTTTCCCAGCATAAAAACCCTACGCAACAACAGCAACAAAATCTGATACTGTATTTTTCTTTAAAATGTCTCAAATTAAGACTGATGTAAACAGATAAGTAGACTTTTCTTCATGATGGAATTGTTGAATCAGACAGTAACTGAGTGGAAATTAAACCACTAAAGAAAAATGATTGGCATCAAAATTCAAGTTCCAAAGAGTTAGTTCTCTGGAGAATTTTGAACTCTGACATTCTTTGTCTGTATGACCCCATGTCATGTTTTTATTGCTTTACCTTGACTTGTTTCTAGGTCCAGTGCCACCCGCTTCCGTTGGAGTCAGAGCTATTACACAGCTCAAGACGAGTGGGCTCTAGACAGCATTTATATTGGGCAGCAGTGCCCCAACATGTGCAGTGGGCATGGCTCCTGCAGCCGCGGCATGTGCAGGTATAAGTGTCAGAAGAGACGATTGACTCTGCTTCTCTGGGTGTGTGTTTACAAGGATACCACAGCAGGTGCCATCAGACTTCTAGGGATAGCCTGATAAATAATGAAATAGCCAAAGGAAAACGATCCTCCTTTCTATCCTTATTTTAGATGTAAAAGGTATTGTTGCATTTCAACAGGTATAAAGTCATATATTCTAAACCTCAAAATGCACCCTCCTGGGTTTACATTTCAGAGTTTATCAGCTAGCCCTAAAGTCCTCTTTTTTAGTTAATAGAGCTTGGCTATTTCCTCTCCTTCCTTCCCCTGGTAGTCTTAAAGCACAGGTCAAACAGCTGCTGCACACTGTCCTACACCACTTCACCAGAAGCACAAGGTTGTGTACAGAGGGAGATGGTGATTATCACTAGTGAGGATGATAGGAACACATTTGGATACTTAGAGACTCTAAAAAAGACATAATTTAATCAGAAGGAGAAACTATAAAACATGGCCACAGTTAAGTGTTGGGTAAGCAGACAAACATTTACATGTGACCTTTTAAGCCTACAGGAAAATTTCACAATCCATCCCCTCTACCCAACCACACATGCGTATACGCCCATATCTTTCTTCATTATCCCCATTTCTACCATTATAGCACTTTCTTTTAAAAATGGATTCTGTCCGTTTTTCCCCATGTGAAAAACTGAAGGTTGTTACCACCATGTACAAAGACTAACAGTGTAATGAAAAGTCTAGTACAGATGCTAATACCTGAGCAAAACTGAGACATAGGGAATGTTGCAGGTCAGATGGCTGTGGCAGTCACATACGAGTCTATCACTTGTTCACTCAGCCCTCCTCTCTCATAGGTGTGACCAGGGGTACCAGGGCACTGAGTGCCACCCAGAAGCTGCCCTTCCTTCCACGATCATGTCAGACTTTGAGAACCCGAGTGCTTGGGAGTCTGACTGGCAAGAAGTTATTGGGGGACAAATTGTAAAACCCGAAGAAGGGTGTGGGGTCGTCTCTTCCGGATCATCTCTGTATTTCAGTAAGGTATGAGTGAGAGCCAAGAGTAAGTGATCAGGGCAGTGGCTATTTCAATATGTGACTGATGTTATGGAGCAGTCTGAACTCAGAAGGTACAAATGTGATACAGTTTTATTTTTTCCCACTTTGTCTGCTTTTGATTGAAATTGAAGGTTACTCAGTTGTGTCCGACTCTTTGCAACCCCATGGACTATAGAGTCCATGGAATTCTCCAGGCCAGAATACTGGAGTGGGTGGCCTTTTCCTTCACCAGGGGATCTTCCCAACCCAGGGATCAAACTTGCATAAGCATTCTTTACCAGCTGAGCCACAAGGGAAACCCAAGAATACTGGAGTGGATAACCTATCTCTTATCTTTTTTTCCTTCTGCTTTTGATTGGACTTTGCCAAATTCCTGTGCCTTAACTCCATTTGAGAAACTCTTATAGTTTTATGCTTGTCTTTGCTTACTACAAATCCAGGTAGGCCCATCTAAAATTCCTGCCCCTCTTGTACCTGATTTAAAGCTCATTACTTTCCTTTCCTCCAGTGCCAGCCACGCTTGTGTCTTGAGGGGCTTTGAGTGGGGCAGGGTCTTGGCTCCTTCTCATCTCAGCCTTTGAAGGGTGTGTGAGCATGTGAGTCTGGGGGTAAGGATGTGAGTGGTGGTGCAGTTTAGAAGTTAAAAATAGCAACTCTGTAGCCAGACTGCCTGTTTCAATCTGATCTGCCACTTCCTAGCTATGTGACTTTGAACAAATTCCTTAACCTGTCTGTGGCTTGGCTTCCTCATTGGTAAAAAAAAAAAAAAAAAAAATATATATATATATATATATATATGTCATTAGCATTATTATGCAGGTTAAATGAGTTAGTACTTATAAATCATATAGAACAGTACCTAACACATGGAAAGTACTTCTAGAAGTGTTTATTAAACTTGGATTAATAAGTTTATTAAACTTGTTAATAGATTGACATTAATCCCAAGAATATGATTGGAATAATAAGGGGTAATGATGAGGGTGGAGGTATGCAGAGCTGTTCCAGGGGAACTAACCAGCTGTCCATCAATAGCAAACATCTCAGGTCCTATTTCCACTCAGTTTGGTGGCTGCTTGTGGTGTCTGCTGATGTGGGACCATCCTAGTCAACTTGGGCTACTATGATAAAATGCCATAGAGTAGGGGACTGAAACAGCATTTTCTTCTCACAGTTGTGAAAGCTAGAAAGTCTAAGATCAAGGCACCAACAGATTCAGTGTCTAGTGAAGGCCTGCTTCCACACTTGTAAGATGGTCATCTTTGCATTGCATCCTCACAGGAGGCAAGAGAGAGCATGCATGCTAAGTCGCTTCAGTTGTGTCCAACTCTTTGCAACCCTATGACCTGGAGCCTGGCAGGCTTCTCTGTCCATGGGATTCTCCAGGCAAGAATACTGGTGTGGATTCCATGCCCTCCTCCAAGGGACTTTCCTGACCCAGGGATCGAACCTGCGTCTCTTACATCTCCAGCATTGGCAGGCAGGTACTTTATCACTAGCACCACCTGGGAATCCCCAAGAGAGAGCAGAGAGAGAAAAGGCAGGCTCTCTTGTGTCTCTTCTTATAAGGGCACTAATTCCATCTCTCCACCTTCATAACTTAATTACCTGCTGAAGGCCCCACCTCCTAATACCATCCCTTTAAGGGTTAGTCTTCCAGCATGTGAATTTGGGAACACATTAACATGAAGTCCATAACAGAGACTCCAAGTATAAGTTTATCTTGCAAACTTCAGCTTCCCCAGTGGAAGCAGACAGATCAGTATACACCAACTAGGGACTGAGATGCCAGCCAGCATCCCTAAGTCTGATTCTCTTGGAACAATCCTAACACACATTGCTTGGTGAGGAATGGAGTTGAGAGAACTACCTCCCTCTCGTCCCTTGCTACAGTCTAGGAAGGACATTCTTTTCTTCCTCTCTCCTCCAGTTCATCTCTTCATACAGTCTTCAAAAGGACTGCAGAGAGGAGCAGGTCCAGCTCTCCAACCTGAGCAGTTTATGCAACCGTAATTATTACCAGCTCTCTTTAGAATGTGAAGTGACTAGTGCCACTTCTTTCCAGCAAAGACTATAGCCACCAATTCTAGGACAATGGGAAATGTTTCATTCCACATCATATAGCAAGTACATAAAGGTGGGTGATATATCATAGGACTGATATGTTGCAGAACCTGTTTGGGCAGAAATCCAAAACGCATTAATTTATGCAAATATAAAAATAGGTACAGCTTTTGTTTTGATACAGGTGCAGAACAAAGAATCAGCAAGTAAACAAGAGAGAATGACAGAAAATCAGGGATGGATTCTATTTAATGATATTCTTATCTATTGACATTGAAGGTTCCCTGGTCATTATTCTTAGAGATGATACTCAATAAGTGACTGATACACATTCTATAGATCTGAATACACAGTCTAATCCTGCAGAAATGGAAACATTGTGTCTCTGATACCATCAGTTCTAAAACAAGATGATGAATCCTTGGGCTTCCTTGGTGGCTCAGATGGTAAAGAATCTGCCTGCAATGTGAGAAATCTGAGTTTGACCCCTGGGTCAGGAAGATCCCCTGCAGGATGGAACAGCTACTAACTCCAGTATTCTTGCCTAGAAGATTCCATGGATAGAGGAGCCTGGTGGGCTACTGCCCATGGGGTCGCAAAGAATTGGATGTGACTGAGCAACTAACACAAATGAATCCTTAACCAGTATGTTCCCAAACAGCCCAGTAAACATGTGTGTTAAAAAACACAAATATTTTAAACATATAATATTTCTTCCTCTTAATTAAAGATGATATCTGGAGTCAAGCTACCTGGCTTTGTACCTGGGCTCCAAAACTCATGTATCGGTTTACCTTGCAGAATTATAACATTTTTCTGTGTCGCATTCCACTGTGAAGTGGGATGTTGGGAGTGAGTTAATGCAGATAAAGAATAAAGGATAGTGTTGGGCACATAGAATTACCATTATAAGTGTTCAGTTCAATTCAGTCGCTCAGTCATGTCCGACTCTGCGACCCCATGAATCGCAGCACGCCAGGCCTTCCTGTTCATCACCAACTCCTGGAGTTCACTCAAACTCACGTCCATCAAGTCAGTGATGCCATCCAGCCATCTCATCTTCTGTCGTCCCCTTCTCCTCCTGCTCCCAATCCCTCCCAGCATCAGAGTCTTTTCCAGTGAGTCAACTCTTCGCATGAGGTGGCCAAAGTATTGGAGTTTCATCTTTAGCATCAGTCCTTCCAAAGAAATCCCAGGACTGATCTCCTTCAGGATGGACTGGTTGGATCTCCTTGCAGTCCAAGGGACTCTCAAGAGTCTTCTCCAAAACCACAGTTCAAAAACATATAATTGTTAGCTATCATAATTGCAGTTTATGAGAATGAATTTCAAATTGATATCACTGAATATTTCCATAGGCATGCCCTGCCACTAATAAAATAAGCATTTCAAAAATAAAATCAATCTCTTCCTCCCATACCAACTTTCTCTGTAAATTTTTGTCAAGATATCTAAGGATCATAGATTTACTTTTTTTTCTCTTGTATCAGTCAGACCTGTTTTGAATTCTAAGTGAGAGAAACTAGCTTAAGCAAAAAAGAAGGAAATTTAGTTCTTGTAATCAAAACAGGGAGGGCTTAGATGAAACTGGCCACAGAGATACCTGGAACTGGAAACTCAAATGCCCACAGAACTCTCTCCTTAAGAGGAGACTCTTTTTCAGGTCAGCAGTCATTGTGAGAGGGGCCGTGGCCACAGAACCCTATAAGCAACTCCATGGAAAAATGTGAGTCAGTTTCTGATTGACCGATCACATGTACATGAATGGTGTCATATGATGGGCATGGCCAGAGGTATATCATCACTCCATCGGCAGAGAGGTGGAATACACAGTTTGACAGCCCCCACCAGCCAGCATGATTGAAGTAGAGAACGGATAATAACCCAAAGGAAGGGTTCCTTAGACGTTTGAAGTCAATCTAGGTTCATTTCTTTAAAAACATGCTTCTGCCTTGTCATTCTTCCATCACCAGTGTTCAGGACAGTCTCCAGGACTGCTGCCCTAACTGCATAACTCATTTTCTTTTTCCAAACATGAATCCTTTTCTCCAAACTAGAAACTCTCCTCATTATCCCATATGTTGCCAGTTTCCCTCTTTGCTTAGTCTCCACTGCTTTCCATTATGCCTTCCACCATCTCTGATATCCATATAAAACTTTTGCCCAAATCCTGCTGCTTCTGATGCGGAATGTCAGCCTCTGCGTACTGGTACTGAATCAAATCTCAGAGATGGAGTTCTGAGTGAAATAGAAAAGAACAGCTTTGTTGCTTTGCCAGGCAAAGGAGGACAACAGTGGATTCCTGCCCTGAAAAACTATTCTGCCCCAGGAGGATTTGGTGAGGAATTTTATAGCGGTAGTTTAAGAGTGGGATTGCTGACCAAGATTAGGATGTGTGTAGAGCCTGCACTCCTTTATCCTGGTCTCGCGTAGTTTCTTGCTGCTTCTCTAGTTCTTTTAATCTGGCCTCAGTGGTCTTCTCTGGAATGAAGAATGCAGATATCTTCCACTTGGTAGGGGTTTTAGTTCTGTAAAGAATGCAAAGATGTTGTTATGTGTTTCCTTTGAGGCAGAAGGAGGACTCTGCCACAAGGTTGCACCATTGTTTATTGTTCCTCCTTTGTCTCTGCATCCTCTCCCTTCCCTGACTAGCAACTGTTTGAATCTACTCTTTGGGGTTCAGGGAAGGTCATGAAGGCTGGCAGAGAAGGCAATGGCACCCCACTCCAGTACTCTTGCCTGGGAAATCCCATGGGTGGAGGAGCCTGGTAGGCTACAGTCCATGGGGTCGCTAAGAATCGGACACGACTGAGCGACTTCACTTTCACTTTTCACTTTCATGCATTGGAGAAGGAAATGGCAACCCACTCCAGTGTTCTTTCCTGGAGAATCCCAGGGACAGAGGAGCCTGGTGGGCTTCCGTCTATGGGGTCGCACAGAGTGAGACACGACTGACGCGACTTAGCAGCAGCAGCAGCAGCAGCAGCATGAAGGCTGGAATCTGTTCCCTATGAGCAAGGAACAGGGGACATGGAAAGGCTTTTGTACCCAGGAGCCCCACAGGGTCCTGCTTGGTTTCACTTCCATGGGGATTTCTGGGACTGTGGCAGACGACACTGATCTCTCCTTTATTTGACTGCCCCTCTCATTGTCAATGTTTCTTACATATATAGATCATATTTTTATTTTTATTCTCACAGTACCCAGCAAAATGCAGAATTACTGACTGAGCCAAACTTCTAGATAAAATGTTCTACTCAAAACTGCATGCCTTGCATTAGGTATTTACATATCCATAAATACCCTTGAGACTGAATAGATTGGAACCTTGATAAGTGATCAGATGACCAAGTGGGATTTAACAAGGAATAGATCTTGGTCTGTAGCTCTAAATTGTCATTACTTTCCCTGCTTATGTTTGCAAACTCTCCTTTCTAGTTTGTTTTTACAACACATGGTGTTGAGCTTGGTATAATTGGCAATCAATAAGTATTTGAAGAAAGTAATGAATGAATTGGAAAGAAAAGTGAAAACAATAGGAAGTTCTAAAGAAATGTTATTTTCAAATAAATATAGTAGAATTATTTTTTTGCTGGCTTTTTGATTAAAGATGACTTTCAGTTCAGTTCAGTCACTCAGTCATGTCTGACTCTTTGCGACCCCATGGCCTGCAATATGCCAGGCTTCCCTGCCCTTCACCAACTCCCAGAGCTTGCTCAAACTCATGTCCATCGAGTCAGTGATGCCATCCAACCATCTCATCCTCTGTTGTCCCCTTCTCCTCCTGCCTTCAATCTTTCCCAGCATCAGGGTCTTTTCCAGTGAGTCAGCTCTTCGTATCAGGTGGCCGAAGTATTGAGTTTCAGCTTCAGCATCAGCCCTTCCAATGAATATTCAGGGTTGATTTCCTTTAGGATTGACTGGTTGAATCTCCTTTCTGTCCAAGAGACTCTCAAAAGTCTCCTCCAACACCACACTTCAAAAGCATCAATTCTTCAGCACTCAGCTTTCTTAGTAGTCCAACTCTCACATCCATACATGACTCCTCAAAAAACCATAACTTTGACTAGACAGACCTTTGTTGGCAAAGTAACATCTCTGCTTTTGAATATGCTGTCTAAGTTGGTCATAACTTTCCTTCCAAGGAGCAAGCATCTTTTAATTTCATGGCTGCAGTCACCATCTGCAGTGAATTTGGAGCCCAAGAAAATGAAGTCTGTCACTGTTTCCATTGTTTCTCCATCTAGTTGCCATGAAGTGATAGGACTAGATGCAATGATCTTTGTTTTTTGAATGTTGAGATTTAAGCCAAATTTTTCACTCTCCTCTTTCACTTTCATCAAGAGGCTCTTTAGTTCTTCTTCACTTTCTGCCATAAGGGTGGTGTCATCTGCGTATCTGAGGTTATTGATATTTCTCCCGGCAATCTTGATTCCAGCTTCTGCTTCCTCCAGCCCAGCGTTTCTCATGATGTACTCTGCATATAAGTTAAATAAGCAGGGTGACAATATTCAGCCTTGATGTACTCCTTTCCCAATTTGAAACCAGTTTGTTATTCTATATCCAGTTCTAACTGTTGCTTCTTGACCTGCATACAGATTTCTCAGGAGCCAGTTAAGGTGGTCTGGTATTTCCATCTCTTTCAGAATTTTCCACAGTTTATTGTGATCCACACAGTCAAAGGCTTTTGCATAATCAATAAAGCAGATGTAGATGTTTTTCTGGAACTTTCTTGCTTTTTCAGTGATCCAGTGGATGTTGACAATTTGATCTCTGGTTCCTCTGCCTTTTCTAAATCAAGCTTGATCATCTGAAAAGACAACTATAATGGAAGACAAAACATAAAATTTTGTAAAGTGTTTTAGAGGTTTTATTACAAAGGCTCAAGATTTTAAAGACATTGCCTTTAAATTTTGTATTATTTTATGTAAACCCTAAAGACATTTTAACCTAAAATGTCAGGGAATATTGGAGCATATTTTCCACTCTCCAGCAATGAGAAAATCTTTAATCTAGTATCTGAACACACATACACTCACATTACATGTCTATGTATACATAAATAGGTAGATATAAATGCTCCTTGTTGTTGTTTGGTCGCCTGCATATCTTGACTCTTCGTGACCCCATGGACTGCAGTGCACCAGGCCTCCGTGTCCCTCACCATCTCCCAGAGGTTGCCCAAGTTCTAGTCCATTGCATCTGTGATGCCATCCAGCCATCTCATCCTTTGACGCCCTCTTCTACCTTCAGTCTTTCCCAGCATCAGGGTCTTTTCAAAACAGTCGGCTGTTTGCATCAGGTGACCAAAATATAGGTCACACATATCTACACATACACATAAATATGTTGATCATAGTATGATAGAAAAAAACTACAAACTATGTGTTACATCAGATTCTAAGTTCTGACAGAATGGTTTACCATGAGCCATTTCTTTTTTCTTTTTCACCCCCTTTGAAACAATGTTCATCATTTCAGGTCACTGAACAAAAGAAATTGATTTGTGCTACTCTAGAAAAAAACATCTTCAGTGCCACACCAAGCATTTATATGATATTTTTCACCATTTACAAAAATCCCACAAAATACTCTCAGAACCATTATAGAGCAGTACCATAGTCTCCTGGAAAAAACAACACTGTTCTGTGAATTTTGCAATAGGCAGTCATTCCAACCATCTAATTATGATAGCTGGGTTTTTATACTTCTCCTCATCTTAGATCTTTATCCTTCTGGCTCATTTCCAAATGCCAGAGTTTTCATAGAATTTTGTTGGGTGGGAATTAACCAGCTAGATTCTTCTCAAAATCATCCTGTATTGATCCTGAGGCATGAAAATTCTAGGACAGATTATAGTAATCTCTGAGGTGTTTCATAGTCACAATATGTCAAGTCAATAGCAAGAAAAATGAAAGGCACATCTAATATGCTGAAAATGCATATTACTATTAAGATTTCTTCTAATATGTACATAAAATTGAGAGTTCCAAAAAACGAGTTCCTGTCTCAGGATTAACCTTGATTTTCTTTTTGCTGGCACCCTTGTCTCTTTTGGGATCTTTTAATTGGCTTTAGATTTATCGGTAGCTGTGTACCCCCATAATTATCACCAAGTATTTCCCCTGTGACTTCTAATAACTGAAACCCTTTCTTAATTAACTTAGTGGATTAGAGTAGAGTTTAAATTATAAGTGTGAGGGATGCTTTGCTCTATATTATGTATCCTATCTCAGATTTTCTTCCCAACTTAATTGAACTTCTGGAAAACTCTCCAAGACCAATCAGTGCAATCCATGGATTAGCTTTGGCAGATTTGATTTGGGTGAAGGAATCTTATCAGCAAACTTTTTTTCAATCCTGTTAGCATGAAACCATTTACAGGTAAATGATGACAAACTTGTCAATTTGTGTCTAATACCTTGCAACAGAACTGTGACAGGCAGGGGCACTTCCTGTGACACTAAACAAAGGAAGCAAGTTACCAGATTTGAAGAAGTTTTTTAACATTTTTAAGACACAGAGATCATTTAGTGGTTGCAAAAACTTATTTAGTGATCCCTCCCACCTTCTGTTTCCAAGAGAGACAGACAGGCTGACTGACTGGGAGCCCCAGAGACTTCAGTACTCTGTTCAGAAGTTTCTGTCTTACCTGTTTCACTGCAGTTCCCAGGTAGGAGTAGGGTCAAGGCATATGTATGCAGAGATTACTCCCTCAAGAAAGCATACCATGTGCTAGGCAAGTTATGTAGCATGTTATTTCACCTAATTGTCACAACACACTATGTGGAAGGTATTATTACCCATATTATACTTTTGAGGAAAATAAAAGCTCAGAAAGGTCACACAGCTAGAGAACAGCATGAATCATGGGCTGAGATTCAAACCTAGCTCCAGCTGATTTCAAAGTATGTATATGATCTTTCTGCTCCATGACTCTGCCTGGAGGAGATTTACAAAGGGAATACTAGAAGTGTTTTAATTAAAATGAGTTTTGCTTTGTTATTAAAGACTTTTGAATACTCTTTGGTGTAATTAGCAGTTCTCAGGGGTCTCATAATCAAGTCCTGGATATTAATAGAATGTATCCAGAAACAGTTAAATAACATGACTTGCTCCTCTCAACAATAAAGGAGAACATGATCAACTTCACATAGAGCCAGGATGCTCATACAAATTTGAAACTGAAACAACAAATTGCTCCCAGATAATTGGATCTGTGATTTCTCTGTTCTTTGGAAAGGCTGGGAAAAGACAGTTGGTGAGCTGGGATCTGGATACTTCTTGGGTGGACTTTGTCCAGTTCTACATCCAGATCGGTGGAGAGAGTTCTGCATGCAACAAGCCTGACAGCAGAGAGGAGGGTGTCCTCCTCCAGTACAGCAACAATGGGGGCATCCAGTGGCACCTGCTGGCAGAAATGTACTTCTCAGACTTCAGCAAACCCAGGTAACCAGCTCTGATTGCCTGCCGTTGATTTCAGGAAGGTTAAGGGTGATGTTGCTGTTGTTTAAAACATTGAGTCATTTCAAGGAGCGATAACTCTCCATGATATAACACAGTTAGATACGGAGAGAGACCAACCAAAAGCATTACTTCTAAGGCACACAGGGGAGAGGCAGAAACCAGAGAAAGCCAACTGGGTCTAACAAGAATCATAACATCCAGGGAGAGAGTCAGGGATGATAGGTGGGAGGTGGAGCCTGGTGAGGTTCCCCCTATAGAGTAGAAAGGGAATTGATAATCGGGCCAACTGGTTTAAACAATTTGAAGCTATTCAAAGTATATTTTTTCTAAGGAATAGCATTGTTAATCTGGAAATTACTGAGAATTCAGGAAAGTAAGAAGATTACTATATAGACGAACAAAAATTCAATAGCTTTTTAAAATTCCAGATATATTCCATTTTTATTTAAGGGAATTTTTCTTTAGGGCCTATCTTACCACATTTGTGAAGAGTTCTATGACACTAAAATGGTTAAGAGATTCTGAGTTGGAAGCTATCAGAAGACCCCATGATGGAAAATATATAAATAAATATAAGGAATAAGTTTAACAATACTGAGAATCTCTGTAAAGAAAACTGTAATAAAACTTCAAAACTTCTTTCAAATATATAAAAGTGAACAAATAAATGGAAAATAATACATCATCCTTGGATAGGAAAACTGAACATTATGATATGAAGATATCTCTTAATTTATATTTTATACTATAGCAACCAAAGTCTTAGTGGTATTTTTTTAGAACTTTATGTCTAGAAATATAAACTGACAAAAATAGTTTAAACTTTTGGTTAAATATAGAGG
Source organism: Capra hircus (assembly GCF_001704415.2). NCBI lineage: Eukaryota > Metazoa > Chordata > Mammalia > Artiodactyla > Bovidae > Capra > Capra hircus. The sequence goes on from NC_030811.1 coordinate 75,527,981, forward strand.
GATACCCTACATGATATTGTAATATATTGTATAACCTACATAATTAAAGTGGAATGATACCAGTGCATAGATAGAACAATCAAGTCAAATGACCCAGAAATTAACTCAGATATACATACAAACATTTATGAAAAAAACACACATCAACTATCAATGATAAAGAAATGGTCATTCAATCAAATGGTGTTAGAAGAAGGTGGGTGGGCTCTTGAGGGGAAGTATCTATATAGACTGTCATCTAACATCTCAGATGATAGTGTTAAAGACTGGTTAAAGATTTAAATGTTTAGATTACTATCTGATCTTGGGAAAAGACCTAAACTTTCTATACATGAATTCAGTAGAAGAATTAACACGTGTGTAACACATCCATTTCAAAGGGAATAGAAAAAAATAAAAAAGAAACTGAGAAAATATTTGCAACAAATATGAGAAATAGAAGATCAGTGTTCCTGTAAAGAGCTCATACAAATTATCAAGAAAAACACTAAGATCCAGTAGAAAAATAGGCAAAAGGGATGAGTAGATGTTACAAAACAAGAAAGACATATGTTTAATAAAATACAATTAATATCCAACCTCTCTTGCAATAAAAATGATACTGTGTTTCAACAGTCAGATGGTCATTTTTTAATAATACAAAATGCTCTTTCCACATGGAGCAGCGAGACAGGTGCTCTCATGTCATCCTGCATGCCATTATTCCAAGAAAGAATTCTGGAAAAATCCTTTGGATTTTTGGAAAAATCAAGAGCCTTAAACATGACCATTTTATTTGGCCTGGTAATTCCATTTTGAAGAATCTTCTCTAAAGAAATAAACTGAGGTGTCCATAAAACTATATGCATAGATTTTCATCACAGAATTATTTATAAGGAAAGGTGAAATAAATAGTAGCACATCTGTGTGATGAAAAATTATATAAATGGTAAAATGATCTTAACTAAGTTTACTGACATGAGGATGTGCTTATGATATAATGTTAATTTTTAAACTGTAAGATACAAAATTAATACATATAATCTCATCTGTGTAAGAGAGTACATGCTTTAATGATACACAGCAAACTGTTAGCAGAGGCCAATCTCATGTGTTAGATCATCAGTGATTTATGTTTCATTTTTACTGGTTATTTATATTTTCCCTCAATAAAGTAAGAACTGTTTTGAAAAAAATTAATGCTATTTTAATGCCATAATATATAAGGGAGCAGTTCTTTCTAAGGATTTCTTTAGAAATGTTATGATCATTGTCATGGTAGTCAAAAGACATTGTTCAGTTAATCAAACTCATTTGAAATATCTGCCTCCAAAAGATACGATAACAAATGGAGAAACCAGGACCAAGACTGAACTTGCTTACAACTTTAAACCTCTTGTCTAATTTGTCTAAACATAAGACTCTTCTCAAAAACACCAAGAGATCAAGCAAAACTAGACTTTCTCTTGTTGCTACTAGTGTTATTTTAACAGCTACTAAAAAAAAAAAAAACAGAGTTTTTCCCTTCCTGGCACTAAATGATTTGCTTTTATGCAGATTTGTCTATCTTGAGTTACCAGCTGCTGCCAAGACCCCCTGCACCAGGTTCCGCTGGTGGCAGCCTGTGTTTTCGGGTGAAGACTATGACCAGTGGGCAGTTGACGACATCATCATTCTGTCCGAGAAACAAAAACAGATCATCCCAGTTGTCAATCCAACTTTACCTCAGGTATTTCTCATTATGTCTGAACTCCAGGATGACATAGAATTGTAAAACAGGATGGGATTACTGACTCCTCCAAGGATTTAGTGCTTGACACTTGAACATGTAGTTTGGTTTTATGTGTTTGCACTAATTTTTTTTTAACCTCTCTATGCTACTCTTTCACAGATTATTTAGATGTTAAAAAATGTAAAAAAAGACTAGAAAGTTTGTCCAGTTCATTAAGCATGATTATTAGTTTGTTTATAAAATAATTAGATATATAGTAGCAAAATATTTTCAGTTGTTAAATAATCAGGAGAAAAACTTCATGGCAGTTTGAAAAACAGTTTGAGAGTCTGATTTATTTTCATATATACACAAATAGTACATGGTAATACAAATAGAAGCATGTCATGAACTGAAAATTCCTTTCTTCTTTTCAAAGCTATCAAATTGCCTTTCTATGTTGTTTGTATTGTTTCTATTAGAACTTTTATGAGAAACCAGCTTTTGATTACCCTATGAATCAAATGAGTGTGTGGTTGATGTTAGCTAATGAAGGAATGGTTAAAAATGAAACTTTCTGCTCTGCCACGCCATCAGCCATGGTATTTGGAAAATCAGATGGGGACCGATTTGCAGTAACTCGAGATTTGACTCTGAAGCCTGGATATGTGCTGCAATTCAAGGTATTTATGCATAAACTTCTTGCAGATTAAGGAGCAACCATCTTCCAGATTTGTGAATGAAATTCACAAAGAATACAAAATGTCCATATTTCTGTTAGTGAAGGGACTCATCTGAACAAACAGTTTCCAACAGTCTTGGAATGGCAAAGCTTTTTAGCTCTATCCATAAGGAAAACAGCTTGTCAGTTTTTAATGAGCCCCAGAAGTGGCTGTGTCACTGTATTTCTTTAAGTGCTCGTGGAACTCTATCAGAATTAAAAAGAAAGATTACTTTGAGGATTTCAATCTGATTGTGACTTAATGAATCCCATCCCATGCTTTTGGATGGTAATGGATGTGTTCTCCTTTTCAGCTTACTAGTACTTTTTAAACTTGCAAGTAATTTTATGTTTTTACTATGCGGTTTTCAAACAATTTCTTTTCCTTTGATTCAATAAATTTTTACTTTAATTATCATTGTTCTCTTAAAAGCTGCTTATTTTTCAGTGCTGTGATAACATGTCAACATGGATAGCAAGTATTTACTTTGACAAGCTCTTTTTTCAAAACCCTAATCAAAATTTCATTGTGTTTATAATAAAATCCCATTGGTGAATTCTGGGGTCGAGAGTAATGCATTTTTAATGATCCAGCACAACTACATGGTCCTTACATAACGGCAGGATGCAGATGCTAAATAATTTACAAATGGAATTATTAAAGAGATCAGATGTTTATGGGAAGCTCTTCAAATATAATTTCCAGAGGTCTGTAAACAAGGCAGTGAGTCATAAATAAGATGATTAGTGAAATGTTATTCTTCTCTGTTTAGATTTTGATGCTAAATTGCCATGGAAAACCATTAATAATGGTGTACAACTATATTAATTTGTTAGTACTGCCTAAAATGGGAGCAGAATAACAGCAAAAGCAATACATTGTCAGAACAGTATGCTGTTTCTCACCTGGCACTTTTTCTAATTAACTAGCCACAAAATCATGATAGTGTAGGTGTTGAACTCTGCAAGATGGTATTCTTAAGTTTAAAAATCTAAATAGAGAAAATATTATTAAATGTTTCAAAACATAATGCAAAATGCCTAAGGAAAGTCTCAATTCTTGAATTATACCAGCAGAAATTGTTGATTTGTAGCTATCAGTTGATAATAGACAGGTAATATGAGTCATTTAGGAATTGTTAATGTATATTTGGAATCTGTAATAAGAACTTGATGTTATTTGTCCAAAAAAGGTACAGTGCTGGTTAAGTTTTGATGACTGCCTGCCTTGTGTCAACACTAAGTGCTAGGAATACAGAGATGAGAAATGTAGCCAAGCCCTCAAGGAGTTCAGAAACTAGCAAGTGAGCCAGAAAAGTGAACAGTTGCAGTAGAGTCACTGGAGTGCTGTGGTAGAAAGAGGCTCTGATGCTGTGGGAGTGCCAGGGAGTTCCTGGCATATGGCAGGTACTCCAAAATTATCTGTTAGTTAAATGGATAGATGGATGGATGAGTTGAAATAGGAAGTTTCTGGAAGTACAGAGACTTAGCAGACTGCAAAATGGAGGGGGTGGGAAATTTCAGTTAGAACAGAGTGTGCAACTATGTGAAAATATAGGAAAGTGCAAATGAGAATGGAAATGTTGGAACTTTGAGTTTGGAGTACCTGCCACAGAGGTAAGATAAGGTTGATTCTAATGGGCTTTATATGATACACTAAGTCACTTAGATATTAATCCAAGAGCAATGAGTCATGGAAGATGTTTAGCCCATTGAATGTGAGAATCAGATCTGTGTTTTAGAAGGATCATTCTATTGACTTAACAGGAGAAAAAACTATTTATAAAACCTCTACTATGTTCCAGGCTTCTTTTTAGGCTATGAAAAAAACTAGGAATAGAGAGTTTGACAAAGAAAGAACAAAAGAGAACAGATAGAACAAAAAGGGCAGATGCCTTGAAGTACGAGTGTGCTTGGAAAAGTTTAAGAAACCGCAAGGATGCCACTGTGACTAAAGCAAAGTGAGGAAGGGGAGACTGGTAGAAAAAAAGAAAAAGATCAGACTTTGACTTTTGCTCTACATAAAAAGGGCTTCCCTGGTGACTCGGATAATAAAGAATCTGCCTGCAATGCAGGAGCCTTGGGTTTCATCCCTGGTTCAGGAAGAGCTCCTGGAAAAGGGAATGGCTACCTGCTCCAGTATTCTTGCCTAGAGAATTCCATGGACAGAGGAGCCTAATAGGCTGCAGTCCATAGGGTCGGATATGACTGAGCAGCTAACACTGTACCTACACTACATAAAATAGCTAGCAGAAGAGTGACATACTCTGACTTAGAGTTTTAAAAAATCACACAGGTAACTGAGTTGGGAGTAAACTGGCAGAGTCAAAGGCAGAGATAAAAAGACTTCCAGGCAATTATTTCAGTGATCCAAGTAATAGATAATGGGAACTTGGACCTGTGAGATAGTGGAGGAGGCAGAGATATGTGCTCAGATTGCTGAGTGTATTTTGAGTAAAGTGACAATGCTGGAGAAGTAAGAAATGAAGAGGCCAGACTAAGGCATAGCCTGGGACTGTAAGTAGATGGTTCTGAAAGATGTTAAAGGTGCACAGTCAACGGGTTTGGGTAACCTATTGGGTGATAGAATGGATTCTAGAATGACTCCTACATTTCTGGCTCAAGTCACTGAAATCAGAAATTCAGAAATAGGAGGATTTGTTTTAGGGTGGTGGATGATGAGAAGACTTGGACCTGTGGATTTAGGGATGCCTGTGGATTGCTAAGGGTTTCCCAGGTGGTTCAGTGGTAAAAGAATCCACCTGCAGATTCGATAATAAGAGATGCAGATTCGATCCCTGGGTCGGAAGGTCCCCTGGAGGAGGAAATGGCAGCCCGTTCCAGCATTCTTGGCTGGGAAATCCCATGGACACTGGAGCCTGGCAAGCTACAGTCCATGGGGTTGCAAAGAGTCAGACATGACTGAGCACACATGCTCATGGATTGCTGAAGGATAAGCACACAAGAAGGAGTTATGGACATTGTTCAGAGAGCCTGGGAGTATCTGGGAGTCATAGGGATTTAGAAGGCATCTGAAATTATGATTGTGAATGAGATTAGGGAGCTTGTATGGAGTAAAAAGGTAAGAAAGCCAAGAACTGAATTCTAGAAAAATCAGCAGTTAAGAAGCAGGCCAAATGGTCCGTAAAGAATAAAATCACAAACTTGTCACAGAACTGAAAGCTCCATTGACTTACCTACTTTAGCCATAAATCTAAGACAGAAAGCTAACTATGTGTGCCCAGTGTGACTCCTCTCACCACAGGCCAGCCAAAGGCTATGCTAACTAACAAGTAATGTAATAAAAGGGTTTATGTTACAAGAGGTGATCTTGCATCTTAGAGGGTCAAGTCTTTATTTTCCTGATATTTAACTATGTAAACTTGGATAAATGAATCACAATAAAATTGCCACTAGCCATATTATAAATCCTTCTGAGAGATGCTTTCTAGCTCTGAGCATGGAATTAAGGAAAATATGTGTTCTTCCCATTTTTGACAGACTGACTCAAGCTACTTCACAGTCACAAGAATGAGCTGGTTGACCTCTTGAGCTCCGACCTAATTTTATTTGCCTAGGGGCCTATCTTTCCTTCATCCTTTATTTTTTGGTCATGATTATGCTCTCTTGAGTTCTTCAATTTTTTCTATAAAATTTGACTATTCTTAGTTATAAAGCCTTATACAATCCTATGATGGCTCCAACCAACAAATGAAATAACATGAATGGATCGTGTGCTCTAAGACAGCATGTGATTAAATTTCAGGAAGAGTTTGACATTTACAACTTTTAAAAAATATAAACTAAAACAGTAATACAATCATTTATATATTTATTAATTTAGAAAGAAACTGTCCAAAGCTTTAGTAACATTCAGTGCTGTGTAAAACTGATTCATTTTAATCTAAGTGATTAAAAATGAACACATATAAATAGGAAATTCACAGTTTCTACATTTTGATTTAGTAATACTACTCCTAGATAATGGTATGCTTCTTTATAAAGATTAGAAGAGAAAACAGAAAAAAATGGTTGTGCTAGGGGCTTCCCTGGTGGCTCAGTGGTAAAGAATCTGCCTGCCAATTCTGGAGAAGGAAGTGGCAACTCACTCCAGTATTCTTGCCTGGAGAATTCCATGGACAGAGAAGCCTGGGAAGCTACAGTCCATGGAGTCGCAAAAAGTTGGATACAACTGAGTGACTAACATACACACACGCCAATGCAGGAGACACTGGTTCAGTCCCTGATCCAGGAAGATCCACATGCCTCGGAGCAATTAATCCTGTGCACCAAAACTATTTAGCCTGTGCTCTAGAGCCCAGAAGCCACAACTGCTGAGCCCACATGTTACAACTACTGAAGCCTCCCTCCACCCCGTAGTCTGTGCTCCACGATAAGAGAAGCCACTTCAGTGAGAAACCTGGGCACCACAACTAGAGAGAAACCCCTGCTCTCCACAACTAGAGAAAAGCCAGCAACGAAGACCCAGCACAACCAAAACTAAATAAATTTATTTTTTTTAATGGCTGTGCTGTAGCATTATGATATAGGTTGCATTTTTTACAATTTTTGAATATTTTTAATCCTGTGATGACAATCATCTCTACAAGTGCATAGAAGAATAATGGTTTATTTCTAGATTATGTTGTTTATTTGATGCTGTGACAGAAACTTAATTCTTTCATATAAGTTGACAGTGATTTCTTACTGAGCTTTTGTAAGAAAACAGAATAAAGATGCCTGTCCCCCTAAAGCAGAGGACAGCTTCGGTGACCTTCATGTTCTAGAGGACAGCTCTCTATCATCTGCTTCCCTCTGTTTGTATCCTCAGTCTGGGAAAGGAAAAGAAAACAGTTTCTTGGTTTCTCATCTTTTGTCCAAGAGTCTGATCACATCTATGCTCTCTCTTCTCTCCTATAATCTCAAGAAGTCCACAAAATGGGAAGCTGGTCCTGCTTTCTATTGAAAAGCCCCTGTTGCTTTTACAGAGATTTCCAGACCCTATGAAAGGCTCTTGGTTGGAATTGAGCTGCATGTCTTATCATTGTAAATTTGTGCAAACTCAGTAGAAAGAACCCTGACTGCTCTCGCACCTAATTTGTTAAATGATGTCTTGAAACCAAAACCTGTGTAATTCTGTATTTCTTTTCAACAGCTTAACATTGGGTGTGCCAATCAATTCAGCAGTGCTGCCCCAGTTCTTCTTCAGTACTCTCATGATGCCGGAATGTCCTGGTTTCTGGTGAAAGAAGGCTGTTACCCAGCTTCTGCAGGCAAGGGATGTGAAGGAAACTCCAGAGAACTGAGTGAACCCACCATGTATCACACGGGGGACTTTGAAGAATGGACAAGAATCACCATTGTTATTCCAAGGTCTCTTGCATCCAGGTAAAGTGCCCATTCTTACCATGTGCCGTAGTTGCCATTTCTAAGGAACATATATTTATCTCAATATCTTCACTTCATATATCTCAGTAACCTAAGAGGATTCATAACCTCTAGCAGTATCTATCCAAGTAATGACTCTTGAGAAAATGACACACACATTTGTGAAAAAGTTTATTCACTTACTCATCCATTCATTCATTCAACAAACACTTATTGAGCCACCTACCTGTGCCAAGTTCTGTCCTGGGCATTGGGATTACAGCACTAACCAGAAGATGTTCAAAAGCTAAGTGAGTTATAAAGCATTATTGCATTAAGATAAATATTAATACAATAGAGAAAAAGATTTTAAATCAATTGACAGAAGCATGAGCTAAATGGATTAAGAACTTGAAGCAAATTAGTTTTTGTAATACATCAACAAGTTTAACTCTAAGCTTCCTGGCAGCTAGGACAAAGTGTGAGAAGTCAGGAGATAGGGTCATTTGGTTCTCACTGTTGAATAAGAAGAAAGAAAATATAAACATTCTGATAAAAAAATTAAGTGTGCTTTTTTCTAAAATACATTTGTAGTGCGTATATATATATCTTTGTGTTGGGTGGAGTAGGTAACGTTAAGATCAGTATTTTAACTATAATTTTTCAGAAGATAAAGAAGCATTCTTCAAGTGGACACTTTTTAATTGAATCCTAGAACATAATATTCAATTGTGACTCAGTCAAAGCATTTCTGTGCAGAAATGAGATGATGTAATAGGTCTATTTGTATTGCTGGTGATGTAACTTAATATAGAGGTTGCTGCTGCTGCTGCTAAGTCGCTTCAGTTGTGTCCGACTCTGTGCGACCCCATAGACAGCAGCCCACCAGGCTCCCCCATCCCTGAGATTCTCCCAGGCAAGAATACTGGAGTGGGTTGCCATTTCCTTCTCCAGTGCATGAAAGAGAAAAGTGAAAGTGAAGTCGCTCAGTCGTGTCCAACTCTTAGCGAGCTTCTCATTAATGCCATTCAGCATTATTTCCAGCCTTAGTTTCTTCCTAGAATATGGTTGGACTATCCTTTCTCCACACTCTTTAAAGTTATGCATTGCCTAATGAAATGTGAGTGGAAATGAAACATATGACTTTGAGTCCATGTGCGTTTTGCCATCTTATCTGTTTCATGAAAGCACGTTTTGTGATGAAGCTTACATCAGTCTGGGTCCTTGAATTTCTGCAATCAGCAGACTTTCTTACAACCTATACTGGACATATAGTATAAGCCAGAAATAAACTTTTGTTGGGTTAACCCACTGAGACTGAGGGCTGCATGTTACATCAGCATAACCTATCTCATCCTGACTGACAGAATGATAAAAGCTAAGAATCTATGGGAGTGGTTTATCTATAGTGTTTGTAGAGACCATTCTGTCTATAATCTTTCACCTAATTGATCACCAGATTTATATCTAGCTGGATATCCTGGTTGTGTTCTCTTCCTCTCTTGTTAATTAGTTGTGCATACCTTCAGAAACTGCACCATAGATTTTGGTATACAGACTTCTCAGATAGGTAAGAAACTTGTATGGTCAGGATGTATAAGTTTCTGTGGTAATCTACCAAACTTTGGAGCACAATCTTTATTTTTTTGTTGTTGTTTTTTTGTTTTTTTTGATGATTTTTTTTTTAAATTTTAACATCTTTAATTCTTACATGCGTTCCCAAACATGAACCCCCCTCCCACCTCCCTCCCTACAACATCTCTCTGGGTCATCCCCATGCACCAGCCCCAAGCATGCTGCACCCTACGTCAGACATGGACTGGCGATTCAATTCTTACATGACCGTATACATGTTAGAATTCCCATTCTCCCAAATCATCCCACCCTCTCCCTCTCCCTCTGAGTCCAAAAGTCCATTATACACATCTGTGTCTTTTTTCCTGTCTTGCATACAGGGTCGTCGTTGCCATCTTCCTAAATTCCATATATATGTGTTAGTATACTGTATTGGTGTTTTTCTTTCTGGCTTACTTCACTCTGTATAATTGGCTCCAGTTTCATCCATCTCATCAGAACTGATTCAAATGAATTCTTTTTAATGGCTGAGTAATACTCCATTGTGTATATGTACCACAGCTTTCTTATCCATTCATCTGCTGATGGACATCTAGGTTGTTTCCATGTCCTGGCTTGGAGCACAATCTTTAAATGCCAACTATTCCAAGAAAGAATTCATCAGTCATTGGATCTAAGATCAACTTATAAGTAATTTTTTTTTGTCTTTACATGCCAGTGTACTTTGTTGTGTATCAGAGAGACTCAAATGACGTGGTTTGTGACAGAGTTGATGAGTTGACCTTCTTTAGTGAAATTTAATAATTTGACTTGCATTCTGCTTTAGTTAGGATACAGGTCTAGCTACGATAAAAGCAAAATAAATTCAAATGCTTAACAAGGCTGAAACAAGATAGAAATCCATTGTGTACTGCATAATAGTCCAAAGGTAAGCACTTCAGAACTGACAGGGTATCTCTGCCATTCTGAACACACAACTTCTATCTCTGGATCCAAGGCAGCTATTCCAGACCTTGTTACCTCTCAACCAGTGGAAGGAAAATGATCAGGAATGCATAAGTGACTAATGATTACTTTTAAAAACTATCATTAGTCCTTTTTCATATCCCTCAGTAGAGCCTAGGATAATATTTGTACAGTTGCCTATTGCTGTGCAACATTTCTCTCCTAAACATAGTGGCTTAAGACAGCAGTGGCTTATTATTTCTCATGGTTTTATGGAATTGATTGGGTAGTTCTTCTGCTCATCTCACCAAGCTTTATAATGTAGCTTTTTTCAATTGGTAGGTTGATTAGTGTCTGGGATTAGTAGGACCTTTCTTTCTATGCGGTTTTCATCCCAGTATCCACCCCAGTTTTCATAACAATATCCACAGTTGGGTGGTTCCAGTGTTAGAAAAAAACAAAAGTAGAAGCTGCCTGACCCTATCTTACTGGCACATCAGGGGTCAAAGCAAGCCACAAGGCAAGTCTAGATACAGAGAGTGAGAAAACAGACTCCCCTTTTTGATAGAAAGTGCAGAAAAATCTTATAGACGATATACCTAAGGAGGTGCGATCCATGTGAAAGTGAAAGTTACTCAGTTGTGTCCAACTCTTTGTGACCCCATGGACTATACAGCCCATGGAATTCTCTAGGCCAGAATACTGGAGTGGGTAGCCTGTCTGTTCTCCAGAAGATCTTCCCAACCCAGGATTCAAACCGGGATCTCATGCAATGCAGGCAGATTCTTTACCAACTGAGCTACCAGGCATTGTTATAACAACCTAACATAGTTTGTCCTAGCCCTATGGTTCACATCTGTTCCCCATGAAAACACACTCACTTTCCTCCCAAGACCCTCAAAGGCTTGTTCCATCATAGCATCAGACTCTAAGCCACTTATATCATGTCAAGTTTCCCTGGATATGACTCACAGATATAGGAACTGAAAAAAAAAAAGGTTATCTACCCCAGCCCTGGTGGCTCAGACAGTAAAGTGTCTGTCTGCAATGCAGTAGACCCGGGTTCAGGCCCTGGGTTGGGAAGATCCCCTGGAGAAGGAAATGGCAGCCCACTCCAGTATTCTTGCCTGGAAAATCCCATGGACCGCAGAGCCTGGTAGGCTACTGTCCATGGGGTTGCAAAGAGTTGGACCCAACTAAATGACTTCACTTCACTTCACTTCACCCCACGCTCTACCCAACATACAGCAATGAGATATATAAACATAATAATAATATATATAACAACATAATAAACACTGCCCACTCAGGAAAATGAAAAGAATGGGAAGCACATAGCAACAAGATAGCTGTTACTAGGGTTCCCTTCTCTACGAGCAATGTCCAGGATAAGAAAGTTTGACAGTTCTCCTCCTGGTGAGTAGTTCCCTAATCTTTGTTCTTCTCAGCTGTTTGTTCTACTCTATAGGCTTCATCCTCTGAGACATTCTTTCCTTTTCCATAAGGACATATCTGCCTCTGGAGCTAAATAGCCCTTTCATCCTGCTTATTGCCCATCTCAAACTGGGCCTTGTGACAGTGTAGCCCTTCTAATCCTCACCCCCACCACTGCCCTTCTCTCCCCATGTTTTTCTGAAACTGTTCACTTCAGTTACTTAGTCATGTCTGACTCTTTGCAACACCATGGACTGCAGCACGCCAGGCCTCCCTGTCTGTCACCAACTCCTGGAGTTTACTCAAACTCATGTCCATTGAGTCAGTGATGCCATCCAACCATCTCATCCTCTGTCATCCCCTTCTCCTCCAGCCTTCAGTCTTTCCCAGCATGAGGGACTTTTCAAATGAGTCAGTTCTTCGCATCAGGTGGCCAAAGTATTGGAGTTTCAGCTTCAACATCAGTCTTTCCAATGAACACTCAGGGCTGATTTCCTTTAGAATGGACTGGTTGGATCTCCTTGCAGTCCAAGGGATTCTCAAGAGTCTACTCCAACACCACATTTCAAAAGCATCAATTTTTTGGTGTTCAGCTTTCTTTATAGTCCAACTCTCATGTCCATACATGACTACTGGAAAAACCATAGCCTTGACTAGACAGACCTTTGTTGGCAAAGTAATGTCTCTGCTTCTTAATATTCTGTCTAGGTTGGTAATAACTTTTATTCCAAGGAGCAAGTGTCTTTTAATTTCATGGCTACTGTCAACATCTGCAGTGATTTTGGAGCCCCCAAAAATCAGGTCTGTCACTGTTTCTACCACTTCCCCATATATTTGCCATGATCTTAGTTTTCTGAATGTTGAGCTTTAAGCCAACCTTTTCACTCTCCTCTTTCACCTTCATCAAGAGGCTCTTTAGTTCTTCTTCACTTTCTGCCATAAGGGTGGTCTCATCTGCATATCTGAGGTTATTGACATTTTTCCCAGCAATCTTGATTCCAGCTTGTGCTTCGTCCAGCCTGGCCTTTCGTGTGATGTACTCTGCATATAACTTAAATAAGCAGGGTGACAATATACAGCCTTGACATACTCCCTTCCCCAATTTGGAACCAGTCTGTTGTTCCATGTCCAGTTCTAACTGTTACTTCCTGACCTGCATACAGGTTTCTCAGGAGGCAGGTCAGGTGGTCTGGTATTCCCATTTCTTTAAGAATTTTCTATAGTTTGTCATGATCCACACAGTCAAAGGCTTTGGCATAGTCAATAAAGCAGAAATAAATGTTTTTCTGGAACTCTCTTGCTTTTTTGATAATCCAACGGATGTTGGCAATTTGATCTCTGGTTCCTCTGCCTTTTGTAAATCCAGTTTGAACATCTGGAAGTTCATGGTTCATGTATTGCTGAAGCCTGGCTTGGAGAATTTTGAGCATTACTTTACTAGTGTGTGAGATGAGTGCAATTGTGTGGTAGTTTGAGCATTCTTTGGCATTGCCTTTCTTTGGGATTGGAATGAAAACTGACCTTTTCTGGTTTTCTGAAACTGTGGCCCAACCTTATTTCTTCCAGATAGACAAGTGCAACATGTCATGAAGCTGGGGAGCATAACGGGGTAAATATTTGCTGCAGTGACTAGAATACTAGAATATTGGAAGATATCGCTTTAAAAGTAGTCCATAGAATTAGGAGCCAAAAAACATAATACTGGTGTGATACCCCAAAGCCAGATAATATAGAGTTGAATCTGAAACTGCAGTTTGTTTGATGCTGAGTAGAATCACCTAGTTAGTAAAACCACATCTGAGAAATAAGAAAAGACTCCCCTTATTATCACAAACTGAGCCAATATTTTGAGGCTTCCAATTTATCAATATTTTCTTAGACTTCAGCTTTTGGAAGACAAAATCTTGTTCATTAGGATCTGGCTTTCTGGTTTGTTTGGATACTATCCAACTTGCTTGGGATGGCATTTGTGATGGAGAGCTCTCTACTACAGAATAGTAAATATGTTACTGCTTCAACGCAAGCAAATGAGCTGTTGTTTCTTCTGCAGTATGTTAAACTCAGATATCTCCAAATGCAGTGTTGGAAAGCTGAGAATTGTAAGTGAAAATTGTTAAAATTTGGAACTATTTTTGCCACAAAGCAATATGCTTATAATAGTTACTAGAACATTGTTCTTTTACAAATAATTGGAAGCTGATTTTCTCAAAGGAACAGTTTGTGCTCATGTTAATTCTCTTGGTTCTTGCCTACAGAGGAGGGACATTGGTGGTGGTAAATATGTGCTGGTACCTCCCTGCTGACTCTCATCCCCAACCATACAGCCACTCAGCCTGCTCTTGGCTCTCTATGCTGAATGCAGAAAATCAGCATCTCTAGGAAGGGCTAGAAATTCAGCTGCTTAATATTCTGCCCAATGTCTCCTCTACCACCACACATCACAAGACAAGCCGATGCACAGGTGCTTACCTTCCTGGTTTAAGTGGCAGATCCAACAACCTTCTGAAGTGTGGAAGGCTGAAGGACAGGGGTAGAAACTGGTTCTCCAGGTTGCTCAGACATCCTCTGAACAAAGATGACAATTGGAGTAAAGAGAGAGTGTGTTATCTTCTACTACCTTATCTGGAACATGCAGGATATAGGGGAATTTTGCTTTCTGAGGGGCAGAAATTATAGATCCATGTTTCTCTGGGTTCTATTATAGAAACTTAAAAAGAAAAGGCAAGTGTGACTTTAATTTAAAAAGACTTCTACCAGGGAATTGAAGTGTTTCTTTTTTATTATAGATGTACAGCCTATCTTTTGGAAGGGGTACGGAGGCCTTACCATTTTATTACAAACAATTGGCAAAAGATGCTTTTCACCAATTCCATTTATTTCCTTTGAAAGGAAAAATATCTTCACAGGCTAAATAATATTATAACTCCATTGGGAAGAATTTTCCTAACGCTTTACAACTGTACTTTCTTTTTTCTTTTTATTTTTTGGTTTTCCTTTGTTTTGCTAATCTTCAATTCTGTTCTCTTTTGCCTTATAAAATAAGACCAATACATTTTGAACTAACTTCAAAGGAAATAAAAGATACATTCACCTTCCTTTTGACACATTGAAAAATGTGTTAAGACTTGCATTAACAGAAATTAATCACTGAAAAACTTTTTAAACCTAGTAAACAACATTGTTGGCTACATTTGTAAATTTGCCAAATGTAGATAATTTAAAATAATGAAGAAAAAAGCCAGAGTTATGATTTAGTGTTGCCAAATTACCATAGTTATTTGAAGAGCCAGAAAGAAATGTACTCTGATACTGCTATATTATTTTCATAATAATAGAGGAGAAAAGGAACCATCTTGATCTACAATTATCTTTGATAATCTTCATTAATCTTTAAGATTCTTTACTCTTCTTTACTTAGAGACTGAATTCACTCTAAAGTCTATAAATAATGGCAGCATAATTAATTGGTATTTAGATAGTCTAATCTTTCGTCCCTCTTTAATGTTAGTAGAACTGAGAAGGAAGAGATGTTTTCTTATTATGAAGTTATAGATGTAGGTGGGTTTCCATGTATTTGAAAGGAAACAAGGTGTGTTGAAAGGATTGGAAATATTAGAAAGCAACAGGGACAAGTTTTAGTTTGGCAGCCTCAAAACTTATGGGGGAAATAGGACTGGGCAGTAGCCCGGCCACTGGTGTTCCAGGGATTGAAGCACTGGGACCAGGTCCCTCTTTTGTTTGTTGGCAGTTACCAGCGTTTTCTGGCAGCCCAGGTGGTTGCTAAGTGTGTAGAATAAGCATCTTGAAGACTTCAAGATGAGAAGTGAAGCAGGCAAGGAAGGCAACAGGTGAGAACAGAGCAGGCAGTACAAACTTGATTCTTTCCTACCAGAATCATGCAAATGGCAGAGCCATAGTCCCCTTATTTGTCCTAACAAAGTACATCCTATTTGATGGTTTCAAAGATTCCCAAATATCCTCTTAAAATATGCAAGAAAAAAAAAGCTATGTTTCTGGCCATCAGAATCTTCTTATCTGAAATCCTCCTGATATTTAAACATTTATGATGAAGAAAATATCAAGAAATTTTGAGAAAGATTTGAGAGAGACACTTTTGAAGGTTAAGTGTCCAATCAAGTGAACATGGCTTCCAAATAAATATATATCTCTTGAGTTTTTCTGAACTGTTCTGTATTTCAGTGCTTTGGTATGAGATATTGGTACAAGAAACACATGTGCTGTTTTTCCCAACAGTAAGACCAGATTCCGATGGATCCAGGAGAGCAGCTCCCAGAAGAACGTGCCTCCTTTTGGTTTGGATGGTGTATACATATCAGAGCCTTGTCCCAGTTACTGCAGTGGCCATGGGGACTGCGTTTCAGGGGTGTGTTTCTGTGATCTGGGGTACACCGGTAAGGCTACAGACAAGTCTGATGATTTGCTTGTAAAATATTCATCTCTGAGTACTATATTTCATGATACTTCTTCCAAGGAAATATATTCTTAAGTATTTATTCTTAAGTCCCCAAATTATAGAAATTTGTAACCTAGGCAAATGAGGTGCTGAGATATTTTGTAGTTTTGAGCTACCTAAGAAGGAAAAGCATGATAACACTTATTTCATCCCTTAAGTATATTCATTTCCTAATAATAGTGATAATAATTAACATTACTTGAGTCCCTACTTCATGCTAAGCGCTACAGTAGGTGTTTTTTATTTTACCTCATTTAATTCATGCAACAAATAACCCTGTAACAGTACTGTCGTTGTCCTTGTTTACACTTGAGGAAACAGACACAAAGACACGCAGTAACTGTCCCAAGGTCACACAGCTAAGAGTTGCTAGAGCTCAGCTTTAATCCCTGGCAGCCAAACTCTTAAGCATTAGGCTTCCTGTGCTCTTTACACTGCTTTTATACAGTGTAATTTTATACATTTAAAGTAAAAGTCAACTTATGAAATGATAAATGCAAGACTGCCAAACAAAAACTTAACGAGAGAAGTATTTTTTGACCACAATCACCCTTAGATGTTGCTACAAGCAAAAGTAAAAAGGAAGCTGAGATTAAAGAGTAAAATGGGAGAAAATATTATAAGCTTCGTAATCTTTTTATAGAATTTCTCCTGGAATTAACTTCAAAGCATCCTTCCCAGCCTTTCAGTGTTCTGCTCTTCATCTGGCACGTGACCAAAGACAAACATGTGTTGTTACAGGCCTTCTGTAGAGAGCGCTGCCACTCGTAGTTTCAGGGTGATAAACTCCCCATACTGATCCTCTAATAAAAGGACAACAAATGAGCAAATTTTGTTTGTGGACGAAATCTTATATCTCAGTTTACACAAACCCTCTGGTTAACGAAAATCATGAGACTACGTGGTTCCCTCTGTGTTTGTGTTTAAACATTTAAAATAATAGAAGCAGAATACTGTTTTGATGATAGTGGTGATGACTGTGTTTCAGGCAGATGCTTGAGGTTTGGATTTTGATGTGATTGCTTTCCCCTAACACCTATGGCAATGTCTCCTTTGACCACACAATAATGTACCTGCTAATGTTTCATGATTTTAACAAAACCTGTCTCCTCTGTATTTCTTTTCTCGGAAGCTGCACAAGGAACCTGTGTGTCTATTGTCCCTAATCACAGTGAGATGTTCGATAGATTTGAGGGGAAGCTCAGCCCGCTGTGGTACAAGATAACCGGAGGCCAGGTTGGAACGGGCTGTGGAACACTTAATGATGGCAAGTCTCTCTACTTCAGTGGCCCTGGAAAAAGGGAAGCGAGGACTGTCCCTCTGGACACCAGGAATATCAGGTAAGTAGTTAACTGGTCGCTTCTCCATGAACATAATATTTACCTTGCTGTATGATCTAACCTACAACACTGTTCTTTTCAGAGTTCACATAGTAATGTTTCTCTACATAGATTCTGATATATAAAAATGAAGCATAACTTTATAATAAAATAGATTCTGTAAAACTTGTACTCTTAATTTGTTAATCAGCATGCAGTCATCACCAAGGCCTGTGTGTCTAATATATGTCAGCTTGGTTTTCTAAAGTTCTCTGTAATTATGAAGATTATTTGATATTAATTTTAATGTATGCCAGGAGAAACATAATTTTTTGCAACTTTGAATTCTGTGTCCAAAAATGTGGTGCCCCATTTATCTAAGTTTATTTGTATTCACTTATTGAAAACTATTCCAGAAATTTAAAATACCTACACTGACACCTACTGGTACAATAAATAAGTGCTTAGTTTTAAGGGCAAATGAAATAGTAGCATACCTAAAATATAACTATGCTTCATTAGTTTTACAGTTGGAAGAAAGGAAGCTAAAGAAATGTTTGAAGCTTTTAGAGCTTCTTCTCACTAAAATCTGGATTCTGTGTCATGTGTTTTCTACCTTCAGTCTCTTTCCTCTTCCTTCTGAGTCCTTCTCACAGAGCTAACCCTATCATGTAGGTTGGTTTATAGAGACTAAGGCATAGATTACATCACACTAATTGAGAGACAGTTGTGAAAAATTAAACCATCTGAGTTTAAATCCATAGTAGAAGTAATTGTCTGGCCCTAAATAAATATAACATTCAAGTTTTTAATGTTAGATTTTTTCCTCCTGAGTTTCCAAGGATAGTATCTCAATTTAAAGGAATTCCATTTCAGTGATTTCATTAAATTGCATCAGACTGTCACAGGAAAATGAAGTTAAATTGTTTCCTTTTGTTTAAATCATTATTCCAAAATAAAATTAATGGTCATATCAATTAACTTTTATGAATGGTTATAGAATTAGCCTAATATATAAGCTATGTAGTTTCGGCTTGTCATGTGCCCTTTGTGTTTAAAAATAACCTAAGAATTACAGGAGTTTTACTTTTTACTGTGTCAAAATACAGAAGGCTAGATGTCTTCTGAATTCATGTTTTTAAGTAAACTGAGGTGTTTTGGGTTTTTTCCCCCAGACTCGTTCAGTTTTATATACAAATTGGAAGCAAAACTTCAGGGATTACCTGCATCAAACCAAGAGCTAGAAATGAAGGTAAGATGCTATATTTCCCTAAAAACTACGGTTACTACTAGCAGAGTAGTCCTTTCTCCTCCCAAAGTTTGGCTGAAATTTTGTAAACTGATTTGTTGTTCAATTCCTGTCATGTCCGACTCTTCACAACCCCATGGACTGAAGCACACCAGGCTTCCCTGTCCTTCATCATCTCTGAGAGCTTGCTCAAACTCATGTCCATTGAGTCGGTGATGCCATCCAACCATCTCATCCTCTGTCATCCCCTTTTCCTCCTGCCTTCAATCTTCCCCAGCATCAGGGTCTTTCCTAGTGAGTCAGCTCTTTGCATCAGGTGACGAAATATTGGAGCTTCAGCTTCAGCATCAGTCCTTCCAGTGAATATTCAGGGTTGATTTCCTTTCGGATTGACTGGTTGGATCTCCTTGCTGTCCAAGGGACTCTTGAGAGTCTTCTCCAGTACCACAGTTCAAAAGCATCAATTCTTCTGCGCTCAACTTTCTAATTGGTCCAACTCTCACATCCATACATGACTACTGGAAGAACCATAACTTTGATTAGATGGACCTTTGTTAGCAAAGTAATGTGTCTGCTTTTTAATATTCTGTCTAGGTTTGTCATAGCTTTTCTTCCAAGGAGCAAGCATTTTTTCATTTCATGGCTGCAGTCACCGTCTGCAGGGATTTTGGAGCCCAAAAAAATAAAGTCTGTCACTATTTCCATTGTTTCCCCATCCATTTGCTATGAAATGATGGGACCGGATACCATGATCTTTGTTTTCTGAATGTTGAGTTTTAAGCCAACTTTTTCACTCTCCTCTTTCACCTTCATCAAGAGGTTCTTTAGTTCTTCTTTGCTTTCTGCCATAAGGGTGGTGTCATCTGCATATCTGAGGTTATTGACATTTCTCCCAGCAATCTTGATTCCAGCTTATGCATCATCCAGCCTGGCATTTCACATGATATACTCTGCATATAAGTTAAATAAGCAGGGTAACAATATACACTCTTGATGTACTCCTTTCCCAATTTGGAACCAGTCTATTGTTCTATGTCTGATTCTAACTGTTGCTTGTTGACCTACATACAGGTTTCTCAAGAGGCAGCTAACATGGTCTGGTATTCCCATCGCTTGAAGAATTTTCCGCATTTTGTTGTCATATAGTCAAAGGCTTTAGCATAGTCAATGAAGCAGAAGTAGATATTTTTCTGGAATTCTCTTGCTTTTTCGATGATCCAACAGATGCTGGCAATTTGATCTCTGGTTCCTCTGCCTTTTCTAAATCCAGTTTGAATATCTGGAAGTTCTCAGTTCACATACTACTGTTGAACCCTAGCTTGGAGAATTTTGAGCACTACTTTACTAGCATGAGAAATGAGTACAATTGTGGGGTAGTTTGAACGTTCTTTGTAAATGGATACACTACCCTAAATCATTCCTTTTCCTCTCCATCACTAAACGGGTAACTGCAGAGAGCCTTGGTCTCTAAGTTTCCTCATCCAGATCCTTAAGCCTAGAAACATTTGTTTTAGGGAAACCTGTTCTTTTACAGGAATTCCCAGGTGGCACTAATGGTAAAGAACCCGCCTGCCAATGCAGGAGACATAAGAGGTTTTGGTTCGACCCCTGGGTCAGGAAGATCCCCTGGAGGAGGCATGGCAACCCATTCTGGTATTCTTGACTGGAGAATCCCATGAACAGAGGATCCTGGCGGGGTACAGTCCATAGGCTCATAAAGAATCAGACATGACTAAAGCTACATAGCACACACACACTTTCCTTTATAACTTTACACAAGGAGAAAACAAAACTGCAGAGACTTTTACATTCAGCACTGTAGGAGACTAGGAATTTTCTTTGCATAGGGTATTACTGATTGCAGATCATACACTGCTTCCTCCCCATAAACAAATCTTTGATAGAAGGAGCTGCTGCTGCTGCTAAGTCGCTTCAGTCGTGTCCGACTCTGTGTGACCCCATAGATGGCAGCCCACCAGGCTCCCCCATCCCTGGGATTCTCCAGGCAAGAACACTGGAGTGGGTTGCCATTTCCTTCTCCAATGCATGAAAGTGAAAAGTGAAAGGGAAGTCGCTCAGTCATGTCCGATTCTTTGCAACCCCATGGACTGCAGCCTACCAGGCTCCTCCATCCATGGGATTTTCCAGGCAAGAGTACTGGAGTGGGGTGCCATCGCCTTCTCCGGGTAGAAGGAGCAGTTGTTGGTAATAATAAATATTAATTTTTACTGAGCAATTATATATGCAAGGCACTGTTCCAGGTGTTCTATCTGTTAATGCACTTAATCCTCATCATACCCCTTTGCCATAGGTACTATAATTTATCCTATTTTACAGATGTAGATGTTGGGGCACAGGGAGGACAAATAACTTACTCAAGATCACGCTGTCAGTAAATGGACAAGCAGAGATTCAGACCACTAGAGCCTATTCCTCTCTCCTTCCCCAGATCCCTATTCTCTCAGACATCCACACCGTCTTTTGCCTCCATGATTCAGTGCTGAAAGAAATGCAAAACACTTCAAGTATACATAGTTGGCCTTCAGTTGCTATACAGATATAATAGGATTCCTTAAGGGACCCTACCTGTGAGTTGGTTCCTGGCACAAAATCCATAAGCTTCTCAGATGGATCCTCCTCCAAACTTTGATCTCATGAAAAGCATGTGAAGAATTTTGCAGCTTTCAAGTTTGTTATTGTCTCAGGCATGACTATCTAAAACATATTGGCTTAAACACTACAGTACTCGTTAGTCAGTAGAGCTATTGATAGCTCTGTTCATTAGTTCTAAATGTCCTTGGCCTTATCATCAGTAACTGAAAGCTTCCTTGACTTTTCTAAGTATCTCAGTACAGTCTACTAATTATCCAGATCATCTATTCATTGAATCAGCAGTCTAGAAATTTGTACAAGACTATTTTGTATTTCCTGGTCTCATTGACAAGCGTTTATTAAGAATCTGCTCTAAGCAAGGCACTGTTCTAGGTTTCATGGATACAGTGTCACCAAAAGACAGATGCATCAGTCTTGATGAGTTAGGTTATGCTACAGTGACAGACAACTCTCAGTCTCTGTGGGTTAAAACATAAGATTTGTCCTCTGTGCTGCATTTTCCTCATGGGTCATCTGAGGTTCTCATCCAGCACTCAGGGTAATGAAGCAGCTGCTGGGTAGCTTCTGGCTGTTGCCAGCCATGTGGCGGAAGGAAAGAGCACATATGGTAAAGGGGACAAGAAATGCAAACTGCCATGTAGCAGGATGCAAAGAACCAGTGTGGCAGTAATGAGCACAGCAGACAAAAGCGATACCATTGAGAGAACTTTTATATTGTAGTAAGAGGAGTCAGAACATCAAGAATAAAAGAAATGAGCAGTACGTTAGATTGATGGGCTAGATAGAAATAAATAAGCTGATGAGATGGAAGGTAATCTTATGCTGGGAAAGATGCTGATTTCAACAGAGTGACCTGGGAGTTGACTTACTGAGAAAGTGACATTTAAAATGCAATCTAAAGGGGAAACTGTTAGTTGCTCAGTCGTGTCCGACTCTTTGCAACCCCATGGACTGTAGCCCGCCAGGCTCCTCTTTCCATGGGATTTCCCAGGCCAGAATACTGGAGTGGGTAGTCACTCTCTTCTTTAAGGGTCCTTCCTGACCTGAGGATCGAACCTGGGTCTCCTCCATTGCAGGCAGATTCTTTACTATCTGAGATACCAGGAAAAGGCTTCCCTGGTAGCTCAGCAGTAAAGAAGCTGCCAGCAATGCAGGAGACGCAGGAGACGCAGGAGACTGGTTCCATACCTGGGTTGGGAGGATCCCCTGGAGGAGCAAATGGCAACCCCCTCAGTATTCTTGTCTGGGAAATCCCATGGACAGAGGAACTTGGTGGGCTGCAGTCCAGTTCAGTTCCTATGACGGGCTGCAGTCCATAGGATCGCAAATAGTCAGATACAACTGAGCACACACACTAATGGTGTAAAGAAACCAGAACAGAAAGAGCTTAAGGCAAGTTTTCCAGTCAGAAGAAACAGCAAAGGCCATGAGGTGGAAAAGAGTTGTGGTGTTAGAGGAACAGAAAGAAGGCCAGATGGCCTGGGGCTCGTTAAGGTTTAGGAGTGCTGGGAAGAAGGAGGAGAGGGACAGAGCCAGGTCACTCAGAGCCTTACTGGCCATGGAACAGAGGTGGGACTGGAATCCACTGTATGGAAACAACTGAAGACTTTTAGGTGAAGCAGTGACATAACCTGATTTAAATTTTTATAGAATCACCCTACAGAAACAATATGTAGTTCAAAACAAGAGTATCTCTAGAGCACATTCTCCACCCACATGGAAACAGGAGCTTTGAGGGATGCAAAGGTAGATGGAGTTCTGTCCCAGGATCTTGCTTACTGACTGGAGAGGTGGAGAACCTGAATGTTGTCTTTAAACCTTGTGATAGAATTGCTATTTAAAAGTAGTTAGTGGTTGGAACATGAAGCAACTGTGTGCATGTACAAATGTGCATGACTCTTCTGAAAATTACAAATCCATACCCCTATTTGTATATGAGGGAAAAAAAGAAACTCTAACCAGAGTATAGTGGGAAGCATCCACTTACTGACCTAAAGCTGTCCTCTACTTTAACCTCTGATTATAAATGTTCTTGCCTGCCTTCTGGGACTTTTTCCCTTTAGGAACACAACTTATTCTCAACAATCCTGAGCCATTTTCTTGAACTCACTGCTGCCTGTGTAATTTACATCCCACAGGCATTTCTCAGCCTTTTATTGAAAACTGGTTGTTAAAATGTAAATCTGCCTAAATCCTTGAACAAATCTCTTCCAGTGATAAAAGTAAAGATTTTCTGCATACTCAAGCTGAAGCCTCAATTTGCATATTTGGAATTAAAATCAAAATTAGGCTATTTTCAGTAAGACTGGGAAGAATGAGGATGGAGTTGTCATTTTAAAAGGGGAATGTTTTATGTTCCTTAAATATTTGGTAGTTGAGCTGAAATGGCTTGGTTTATTCCGATGGACAGTGTTTAGATGACACAGCTAAAGAGGGTCAGTTCAGTTCACTCAGTCATGTCCGACTGCGACACCATGGACTGCAGCACACCAGGCTTCCCTGTTCATCACCAACTCCCGGAGTTTGCTCAAACTCATGTCCTTTGAGTCAGTGATGCCATTGAACCATCTCATCCTCTGTCGTCCCCTTCTCTTCCTGCCTTCACTCTTTCCCAGAATCAGAGTATTTTCTGAGTCAGTACTTTGTATCAGGTGGCCAAAGTATTGGAGTTTCAGCTTCAGCATCAGTCCTTCCAATGAATATTCAAGGTTGATTTCCTTTAGTATTGACTGGTTTGGTCTCCTTGCTGTCCAAGGCTTCTCTCTCCCTCTCCTTGCTGTCCAAGGGACTCTCAAGAGTCTTCTCCAACACCACAGTTCAAAAGCATTAATTCATCAGTGCTCAACCTTCTTTATGGTCCACCTCTCACATCCATACATGACTACTGTAAAAACCATAGCTTTGACTAGATGGACCTTCGTTGGCAAACTAATGTGTCTGTTTTTTAATAGGCTGTCTAGGTTTGTCATAGCTTTTCTTCCAAGAAGCAAGTGTTTTTTCATTTCATTGCTACAGTCACCATCTGCAGTGATTTTGGAGCCCAAGAAAAAGAGGCCCAGAGATTGATAAAAAATAGATAGATAGAGATACTGCTGTTTGCCTTTCTTGCATTTCTCCATTCTTTCATACTTACCTGAGAGGCATTCTATTGACCTGAAGAATTGGGGGCCTCCTCTCTGCAGATCTTGCAGTTGCCTGCAGGTGTATGTGACAGTCCTGAAACAGCTAATGTGGAGAAAGGCAGCAGGCAGAAACCTACTGGAGCAGAGACCACTTGAGCCGTAACTGTCATATGCTCATATACATCTGAATCCTTTCAGTTCCGTTCAGTTCAGTAGCTCAGTCGTGTCCGACTCTTTGCGACACCATAGACTGCAGTGTGCCAGGCCTCCCTGTCAATCACCAACTACCAGAATTTACTCAAACTTATGTCCACTGAGTCGATGATACCATCCAACCATCTCATCCTCTTTCATCCCCTTCTCCTCCCACCTTCAATCTTTCCCAGCATGAGGGTCTTTTCAAATGAGTCAGCCCTTCACATCAGATGGCCAAAGTACTGGAGTTTCAGCATCAGTCCTTCCAGTGAATATTCAGGACTGATTTCCTTTAGGATGGACTGGCTGAATCTTCTTGCTGTCCAAGGGACTCTTAAGAGTCTTCTCCAACACCACATTTCAAAAGCATCAATTCTTCTGTGCTCATCTGTCTTTATAGTCCAACTCTCACATCCATACATGACTACTGGAAAATCCATAGCCTTGACTAGATGGGCCTTTGTTGGCAAAGTAATGTCTCTGTTTTTTAATAAGCTGTCTAGGTTGGTCATAGCTTTTCTTCCAAGGAGCAAGTGTCTTTTAATTTCATGGCTACAGTCAACATCTGCAGTGATTTTGGAGCCCCCCAAAATAAAGTCTGTCGCTGTTTCCACTATTTCCCCGTTTATTTGCCATGAAGTATGGGACCAGATGCCATGACAGTATGAGACCAGATGCAATGATCTTTGTTTTCTGAACGTTGAGCTTTAAGCCAACTTTTTCACTCTTCTCTTTCACTTTCATCTAGAGGCTTTTTAGTTCTTCGCTTTCTGCCATAAGGGCGATGTTATCTGCATATCTGAGGTTATTGATATTTCTCCCGGCACTCTTGAGTCCAGCTTGTGCTTCATCCAGTCCAGCATTTCTCATGATATACTCTGCATATAAATTAAATAAGCAGGGTGACAATGTGCAGCCTTGACACACTCCTTTTCCTATTTGGAAGCAGTCTATTATTCCATGTCCAGCTCTAACTGTTGCTCTTGACCTGCATACAGATTTCTCAAAAGGCAGGTCAGGTGGTCTGGTATTCCCATCTCTTCAAGAATTTTCCACAATTTGTTGAGATACACACAGTCAAAGGCTTTAGTGTAGTCAATAAAACAGAAGTAGATATTTTTCTGTAAATCTCTTGCTTTTTCGATGATCCAACAGATGTTGACAATTTGATCTCTGGTTCCTCTGCCTTTTATAAATCCAGCTTGAACATCTGGAAGTTCACGGTTCATGTACTGTTGAAGCCTGGCATTACTTTGTTTAATTTTGAGTATTACTTTGCTAGAGTGTGAGATGAGTGCAATTGCGTGATAGTTTGAGCATTCTTTGGCATTGCCTTTCTTTGGGATTGGAATGAAAACTGACCTTTTCCAGTCCTGTGGCCACTGCTGAGTTTTCCAAATTTGCTGGCATACTGAGTACAGCACCTTCACAGCATCATCTTTTAGGATTTGAAATAGCTCAACTGGAATTCCATCACCTCCACTATCTTTGTTCATAGTGATGCTTCCTAAGGCCCACTTGACTTCGCATTCCAGGATGTCTGGCTCTAGGTGAGTGATCACCCTATCCTGATTATCTGGGTCTTGAAGATCTTTTTCTGTATAGTTCTTCTGTGTATTTTTGCTGTCTCTCCTTAATATCTTCTTCTGTTAGAATCCTTTGGGAGGCTTTAAAATGCAGATTCTGTTTCAATAGGACTGGGGTGGTATGCTGCATAACAAATTATTCCCAACTGAGCGGACTAAGGCAACGTCTGTTATCGTCTAGTTTTTGTGAGTCAGGAATGCAGGTTCTGGCACAGGACCTCTCCTGAGGTTGCACACAAAGTAAAGGCCAGGAGCAGTGCATTCATCTGAAGAACCAACCAGGGCTGCAGGATCTCTTTCTAAGATGCTCACTTATCTGGCTGTTGGCAAGAGACCCGTTTCTTTCAGTGAACTTGTCCACAGGCTCTTTGTGTGTCCTTACAGGGAGAGAGAGAGGGGGGAGAGAGTACAAACGCCTCTTATGGCCTCATCTCAGAAGCCACAGTGTCTCTTCTCCATACTCTGTGTAACAGTAGCAAGTTACTAGGTCTAGCCACTCTGAAAAAGAGGCGAATTAAGCTTCACTTTTTGATGGGAGGAGTGTCAAATAGTTTGTGGAGATGTTTTAAAAACTTCACAGGTGGAACCTGTTCCCAGATGATGCAGGTGCTGATCCTTGGACCAGACTTTGAGCAGAAGGTGCTAAAGGACCACCAGTGAGATTTTAGTCTTGTGATGCCTTATTTTTGATTCCATATCTACTTTCCAAATAGGTCTTCCCAGATAACTATCTAAATTGTTTTATTCATTCTCACTTGTTCTCTCTCATGTTACAAATAACCATATCAAACAAATTAATGTCCACAAGAAAACTATATTTTGAGCAAGCAACAAGGGTTGGAGACTGGAGTTTTGTCAGACACTCCTCACCTTGAGTAGAATAAAGATGAGAAAGAGCCTCCCTTCAATTTTCTTCAGGAACTTTAATATGGTTCTCTCCCTTCTGCAACACATGGGTCTGACTTCCACCCACTAAAGCTCCAGCTGCCCATGTCTACACCTATACACAACATAGTGTCTCCCCACACTATTCTTTGAGCTGTTTTTATTCTCTCATCAAACACGATGATTTCTTCTATTTTAAATATGGTAGCATTAATTCTCTTGAGATTTCTTTGGCATGTTAAACGTTATTATTCCTGACACCACCCCTTGTCAGATGTAGTGACGATAATTCCATGTAATATCAATTAACCTTAAAAGGCATTCTTTTAGTTCTATATTTTATCATATTATTTCTTGAAACAATTTTACTAAACTCTTTGCTATGCAGTACAACACAAGGATTGAGATATTCTGTTTAGTTAATAATGAGGAAACTAAAAAGATATTATATGAACCACGGATTATTTTTCCAGAAAGACTGAGGGAACATGGCATTGTAGCTCAGATGGTAAAGAATCCGTCTACAATGCAGGAGATCCTGGTTCAATCCCTGAATTGGGAAGATCCCCTGGAGCAGGAAATGGCAACCCACTCCAGTATTTTGCCTGGAGAATTCCATGGACAGGGGAGCCTGGCAAGAGGCAGGTTAGAGTCCATGGGGTCACAAAGAATCGGACCCGACTGAGCGACTTTCACTACTACTACTACTACTACTACTAGAAAGATTGAGCTATAATAAAATTAATATAACAAACACAAATTTACTAGACATAATTTATGTGAATATTCAGATAGCGCTTCAGTATCCCCAGTCATAATTTTGAATACACAGTGCCAGTCTTAGGAACAGTTATGGAATAGGCAATTAGATGCCAAGAAAGCCCTCTGCCCTTCCCATCAAATAGAATATATATTTTTTAATTATTTGCTAATGATATATATATTATATGTATATATATATTCTGTTGATTCCTATCATTTCATCATTAGCAGTTTTTTCCTTTGCATTCAACATTACCCTTCCCCTGTGTCCTCTTTTAAAATAAAAAAATGTTTCTGGGGGAGGTAGGAGGAATCACACATGAAGTATCTTAAACTTTCATGTGTATTTCTCTAAATCACACTTCTCTGGTGATAGGCAGAGGGAGATGGGGCAGAAGAGATACGTGAAGGGGAGAAGGTGAAAAGAGAGAGGAAGGTCAGAGTAACATCAGAGCGGAGTGCGTTCTTCTGCTTTGCTGTGTGATAATTTGTCTTTATTCAGTCTTCAGTGACCAAGGTCTGACAGAGTATGAAGTGCCTGTAAAAGTATCCTTCTGCTTAAGAGAATTTCAGATTGACCTGTGCTTCCTATCTGGTGCAT
Source organism: Capra hircus (assembly GCF_001704415.2). Classification (NCBI taxonomy): domain Eukaryota; kingdom Metazoa; phylum Chordata; class Mammalia; order Artiodactyla; family Bovidae; genus Capra; species Capra hircus. The sequence goes on from NC_030811.1 coordinate 75,556,519, forward strand.
CAGCGGCAAAGAGCCCTTCTTGATTTTGTGCTGGGAGATTGAGATATTCCTTCTGAGTATATAATAATGATATGAGACTTTGTACTGTTCAGGACAGAATCTAAAATTCAAATATATAATCTGAAGTGCATTTTTATGTCCCTCTAACCAACCTCCTCATTGCTCATACAAAGCTGAGTGATCTTTAAAAGAGCTTATGTATTTTTCCCCCATTTCCTAGGAGTTGGTGCATCAGGAACTGTCAAGAAATTGATGAGCCTTCAGGTCTACTAATTCATTCCTTGGAAGTTAGACAAATGTGCCCTCATTCTACAAGATGCAATTTGAAGTTTCTAGTCCAGTCTTGCCACTTAAAATAATACTGTTCCTTGCCTTTTTTGCCTCTAGGAAAGCTGTGCAAGTAACTGGATTTATGTCTTTTAACACAGGGCTTGTTGTTCAGTATTCAAATGACAATGGGATACTCTGGCATTTGCTTCGAGAGTTGGACTTTATGTCATTTCTGGAACCACAGATCATTTCCATCGACCTTCCACGAGAGGCAAAGACGCCTGCTACAGCTTTTCGATGGTGGCAGCCCCAACATGGCAAGTTACTGCTCACCCCAACTTTCCTGGTAGCATTTAATCATCCAGTTAAAGCCACTTCATATTGTGTGTTTTTTAATTTGCTGTCAATTTCTAGATAATTTGATTTAAAACCACAATCATAAAGATATTCATATTGCTATATAATGAACCTCCTGTAACTGCTTTTATTCATCTGATTTCAGGGAAGCATTCAGCCCAGTGGGCCTTGGATGATGTCCTTATAGGAATGAATGACAGCTCTCAAACTGGATTTCAGGATAAATTTGATGGCTCTTTAGATCTGCAAGCCAACTGGTATCGAATCCAAGGAGGTCAAGTTGACATTGACTGTCTCTCTATGGATACTGCTCTGATATTCGCTGAAAACATAGGTATACATTTTCACTTGATAAAGGGAGAATATTTAATTAACTAGAGGACTAAATTAACTAAAGCCCAAAAGGAGGTTCTCTAATGCAAAACCATGTGCATAACTTCCTGTGCTGAGGGAGGCAGTTGGAAATAACAAGTTGTTTTGTCTTCTAGTGTGACTTGGTGAACCCAATGACAGTTTTTGCAGGGACTGTCTTTCATGGCATGCATAATATGAGCAACGTTTCTTAAAAGTGAGGCAAAATGTCTGTCTGAGAACATTCCCATGTTTTAGAATCTGCAGAATTAGAATTTGCAGACTCTCTGTTAGCCTGTCTCAAGGTGGTAAGACTTTTCAAGTTAGCAGCCGTCCATATTTCTGAGTCTGTGCTAACTAGATAAAAAAAGTCAGTGTGAGATGAAAAGTCAAAGCACATGTGAGACACTATAGATAAGATATGATTTTTGTTTACTACTGAAAGCATGACAAGCAGAAACACCCAATAAGAAAGAGAGTACAATTATGTGCTACCATTAAACTTTTCCTTTTTCGTAGGAAAACCTCGTTACGCTGAGACCTGGGACTTCCATGTGTCAGCATCAACTTTCTTGCAGTTTGAAATGAGCATGGGCTGTAGCAAGCCCTTCAGCGACTCCCACAGTGTACAGCTCCAGTATTCTCTGAACAATGGCAGGGACTGGCATCTTGTCACTGAAGAATGTGTTCCTCCAACCATTGGCTGTCTGCACTACACAGAAAGTTCAATTTACACCTCCGAGAGATTCCAGAATTGGAAGCGGATCACTGTCTACCTTCCACTCTCCACCATGTGAGAATTGTCATTTGGCTACATGTCAGAACTTCAGGTTTCTGTCACCTAATTGGAAAATAATTGTGATGCCACTTGGAAATTCTATTACTCTTTCATGAGGATTATGCATGGAACATACTGGGGGGAAAAAAAGTTATAGGGGCTTGGGTAATACTTTTTAAATGTGGTTAGGAGTTCCAGGAGATTTATGAGGCTGAACTTTGCTTCTTCAGCAACCTGAAGGCTGCCCAACAGATTCAGGTTTTAAATTGTAAAAATAAACATCTACCCAATAACCAGAGTGATACTTATCCACATGAAGCAGTTGATAAAATCATTAAATGTGGAAGAGTGTCCTTAGTTGTTGTTGGCTTTTCTTTTTTAATCTCCACACCACAATAAGAGTAAAGGTTCATTCTTTTGAAATGCTCATATCATTTTACATCTTTCTTCCCCGCCGCAGGATCTCAGATTACATTCAGCCCTACCTTATATTAGGGCTTATAGCAGGCTCCCACTTCTGTGGTTTAGGTGTTGGATAGTGAAGGATCTTTCTAGGAACTAATGTTACTGTGGTGGGTGAGTTTGTGCCATCCTGGGGCTGCTCTCCCCAGATCCCTACATCTTCCTTCCACTGCCCTGCTCTGAATTGTAGGCAAATTGGCCTCTGCCAGCTGCATTTGCCAGCTGCATATGTTTTCTGGCTTCCTGGTAGGTTTAGCGGGTAACAGATAATGGCAAGAAAGTGGAGGGTGGAAATAAAGTTAAACCAGGGTATTCCTCCCCCCTCCTTCTCTATCTCAAGTACATCTTGGCCAAGTTCAGCAGCTCTAGCTCCACTATGGTGTCCCTCCAGGTGACATGCAGCACCTCCTCCTGTATCTCTCCATCTTTGGACTTGCAGTGGCTTCCTGACTTTCCTAAACTCTTATTTCCTCACTGATGCTGCCACTCACTATGCATCCAGTACTTTGTAAATTCTCTCCGTTAAATACTTATGGTGGTTTCCATTTTCCTGGTTCCATTTTGATTCAGAGATGTGCAAACAAGTGGCAGAAAAAAAAAAAAAACACAGGAAATCAATGTGTTTCAGTATTTAACCTAAAACAGTTTCCTGCAGACCCCAGAGCTTTAAAGAATGCTCACTTGTAAGCTCATTTATTCATTCTATTTTTATTCAACAAACATTTATTGAATATCTCTGCCTGCAATGCAAGAGACACAAGAGACCTTGGTTCAATCCCTGGGTTGAGAAGATTCCCTGGAGAAGGAAATGGCAACCCACTCCAGTATTCTTGCTTGGAAAATCCCATGGACAGAGGACCCTGGCAGGCTAGAGTCCATGGGGCCGCAAAAGAGACAGACACAACTTAGCTACTAAACAACAACAACATTATGTGTTAGATCTCTGGTACAAAATGAATAAGGTGATGCCTGGATCCAAATATATGATTTAGGATAACAGGTATCTAAGCAGTTGTTTATGCTGTAAAATACTAACAGTGACAAAACCCAGGGATATTATTGAAACAAAGGGGGATACTACCCAACTCAGTTCGGGGATATTGAATGGAGCTTTCTGCAAAAACTGATGTCTGAGTTGAGTCTGAATTAGTGAATAAAGCTTATCTGATTGAAGAGAGCCTGTGGGAGGTCATATGTGCTGTTGTAAGCCAAAAAAAATCCCAGAGACCGGAAGAAACATGAGTTGATGGGAAAACTCAAGGACTCGATGCTATTAGAGTACAATTGTGAAGAAACAGGCAAAGATGAAGCAAGAGAAGAGGGCAGATGATGAAGGGGGCATGTATTTCATATTAGCAGTTTGGCATGTGCAGGGGAACCATTTAAAGTGTGTTAAACTGAGTGGTGACATGATTAGATTTCCGTTTCAGAGCCACCACGCTGGCAGCTGTGTTGCATTGAAGGAGGACTTGTGTAGGGAAAACAATAGCACTTGAAATGTTACTATTGAAATTCCACTTCAAGTTGACTGTGTTTTACATTCCAAATAACTAACACATTTCTGCTGTGCAATCTGTTCCTAAATGAGAGACTGCTACTGCTGTTTGGTAAGGCTGTACATATTTCTGGATAAAGTGGTCTTCTGACAGTATAGCCCAGTTAACAGATTGCAAAAAAAAAAAAACATGGAGGTGCATCACATCATTCTAGTCCTCACCTTTATGGGAGCCAAGCCCTCAGGAACCAAAATAGAGGCAGAAGTTGGATGAGGCTTCCATTTACTACCCAGAAACCTTAGGGACAGTAGAACAGAGACTTCATGGCAAGAACTTTGAAAGATTCCAACTTATCCTCATGTTTATCATCCTCAGTCTCTTTTCCAGTACTGAGAAGTTGTAAAAGCCTGAAAGCAAAAACTAATATTCTGCATAGAGTTAAAACACAGAATAAGTTGATAGTTCAAACTAACTTTTCCAAGTCACATGTGTTCAGAGGCTCTTATATGAAAGAAATGGTGAAATATTTTAAAAGTGTATTTTCTACTCTCCTGTTTTGGGGTCAAGTAAACAACATCCAAAATTTGGTATAAAACAAAGTGTCTCAAATAAGAGAAAACTGGAACCCTGAGGAAGACACTTTTAAAATGAAAGAATTAAATGTTTTGTTTTTGAAGGTTGCCACTCAAACCAAGTACGATTTGTTTGTTTTCTGTGTTGTTTTGTTTCTCTTAGATCGCCCAGGACCCGGTTCAGATGGATCCAAGCCAACTACACTGTGGGGGCTGACTCCTGGGCTATTGATAATGTCGTGCTGGCTTCAGGGTGTCCTTGGATGTGCTCAGGACGAGGGATTTGTGGTGCTGGACGCTGTGTGTAAGTTAATGAAATTGGCAGTTTCTTTTTTTGTAATGCAAAAAGAAAGATAGTATCTTGATCTCATGACATATAATGCCTTTTCTCCACTCATTTTTTTCCTTAGGTGTGACCGGGGCTTTGGTGGAGCCTACTGTGTTCCTGTTATTCCTCTACCCTCGATTCTTAAAGATGATTTCAATGGGAACTTACATCCCGACCTTTGGCCTGAAGTGTATGGTGCAGAGAGGGGGAATCTGAATGGTGAAACCATCAAGTCTGGAACATCACTCATTTTTAAAGGGGTCAGATAAGATTGTTCACTAGCACTGAAATTGCTGTCTTTTCTCAATGCTCCACATAGATACATTTCTGTTCAGATGATATATTATTGTATATACTGTTACTGTCTTCTAACACATATCATGTTTCCTCTTATATCGACTGAGATCATTTTTTATGATCACTTGGGCATTAAACCGGAGAAGGCAATAGCAACCCATTCCAGTACTCTTGCCTGGAAAATCCCATGGACAGAGGAGCCTGGTAGGCTGCAGTCCATGGGGTCGGTAAGAGTTAGACACGACTGAGCAACTTCACTTTCACTTTTCACTTTCATGCATTGGAGAAGGAAATGGCAACCCACTCCAGTGTTCTTGCCTGGAGAATCCCAAGGATGGTGGAGCTTGGTGGGCTGTCGTCTATGGGGTCACACAGAGTCGGACACAACTGAAGTGACTTAGCAGCAGCAGCAGCAGGGCATTAAACTCTTCCCTTGCTTTGGTAATCAGACCTTCCTTACATTCTGCTGGAATTAACATATGTAAAAATTATATATACACTATTTCTAGAATCTTGGCTTCTAGAATGTAACATTTTGTGTGTTTTCAGATATTTAACTTGAAATATTTTTCTAAATGACTTTATGGAAGATCTTTGCTTTTTATTTCCATTTTCTTTCTTTTCCTCCTGCCAATACAACCATTTGGTGACTCTAAGACAACCAAACATTTAAGTCAAGTTAAATAGCTTTCTCAAACATCATTAGTGTATTTTTTGATTTCAACCTAAATGTTGGTTAGACAGTTATTAAGCAGTTATGTGAATCTGTGCTGAGCTGGCACATCTTCGCATGTGAATACGTGCTATATCCTGCCCCTCTCAGCTGGGGCAATTGGCTAATCTAGGTGTGCAAATGAAGTCTGTAACAAAAATCCGCATGGGTCTCTGTACAAGCTTGATGATTAGCACCTGATGCTTAGAAAACTAGACACCCTGGAAGTTTTTCAATTATAGTTAATAGATGCTGGCTATCATTCTTGTTTGAGTCCAGAATTCTTCTCAAGTTTTTAGATGAGATAGAAAAAACACTTTAGGCGTCAGGGAGATTTACAAGTCCCTAGGAGCAGTAAGTGACTGAAGAAATTGGTGTAGGACATTTCAGGATAGAGACTGCTGTTTTGATTGTGTGTATTTTAATTCTTGTCTGAGGCTTTATCTCTCATTACCACTATCTATTTGAAGCAATTGACAAGACCATGAAAGGTAAATCCTGTGATTCAAATATCTCTACCTGATAAAATTTTAAGCAGTAAATTAACCTGGTCTCTAGATCCTGTGAACAAGGGAAACATATAGTCTTTTATATTAGTATTAAATATTTTCTCTTTAGCTGTCCAAATGCAAGGGCAGCCAAGCATTATATGTGTTGGACATATCCTATCTATCAGTCCTACAAGATGCAAAGAAGGCTCAACATAGGCCATTCAGTAGGTTGTAGTTTGACCTAGAAAGGCATTGTTTTGTGAAAAAGGAAACGATAGTTTCTTTTCAATGTTTATAGATTCAGGAGTGCTATCTGCTATTAAAATAGCTTTACATTTAGCACAGATGGATTACTGAACCTGGAAGAGGATCAGAAAAGAAGCATCTGTATGAGCTGGAATATATGTAGAAGCAAGCAATACAGTTCCACTGGGCAATTTTCCATATCAAGTAATTAACTGTAAATAAAATTTTAGATGTGAAAGAAGGATGCCTTCATATTTCAGATCATGCTGACTGTCAACAAAATTGCTCCTACAAGATACATGGGAGCAAGTTTATACTCACATTCTATAATCAAGGGTAAAGAGTAATCATATTCCTTTATCTTGATGTTGTCAAGGGATATTTATGAACTGTATCTGTTAACTACCCACCTCGAAGCTTTTTCATTGTAAGATGAAGTGACCTTTTCCCATGGCCTTAACCTCTATATGGCACCAAGCTATGAAAATATCCAAGGCCTTAAGCTGATAAGTGTATGAGGAAAAGGGTAAATACTTCAAGACATGAAGGATAGGCAATGACCAAGCATTATGGACTGAGCAGGGCAGTGAATTATTAAGATAAAAGAAAAATAAGAGTGGAAATATAAGGCTTTTACACAACCACCTTCAATCCTGGAAGTTTGAATCTATGCTTTGTATAAATGCAGTTGCTTTTTCATTATGATATCAAATAATTCTCAAATTCTGAATTTAGCATTATCTAGATATCTCTCCCCAAACCAAAAGATGATTTAATAAACAAAACACTGATATTTTATAAAGGATGGAGGATAAGTTTCAGAATCTGACATATCTGAGTTTGAATTCTACTATCATCACTTTTGCAATCTTGAGCAAGTTACTGATCTCAGATTTTCCATTTCCTTATGTGCAACAGAAAGATAATAATATGTTTCCCTTATGAGTGATAGGTATAAAACAATAGGGTTCTTTTAGAACCCAGAATGTTGTGGGCATTCAATATGTGGTTGCTCTATAACAGAGAAGCCCATTACAAAATTAGTCTTATTTAAAATTTTTCAGCTATTGAAGAATGTATTATATAATAAATATTAAGAGGAAGAATTTGCTTCCTCTACATTAAATTATACTTGGTATCTGTTAGCTGATAATTAAGAAGCCAGTAGACAGTACAGTGTCCACTCAGTATCGGCCAGCCCTATACCACCAAAGAGCCACTTCATTCAGAGTCATACTTGAGAAACTGAAAGGCCTGTTAGTACCTAGGATATTTGCATAGCGAAATTCTATTTTACTGGGCTGTCACTGCAATCCTGCATACATGGAGAAAACAAGCTGTGGAGCTGTCAATCCCAGACAACCAGAAATAGTTAATTAGCAGAAAAATTACTAAAGCCAGTGTGATCACTTTCCGCCTTCTTTGGCTTCTCTGCATGAGCGCTTCCAGCCTGGGCCTAGGGACCTGCTTAGTTACGCCTTATTTAACTTGACCAACTGGAGGGTGTTGTGTCAGCCTGAATGAGAGCCTCCTGGGGCCGTCAGAGCACGCAAAGGAGTAAGTTCCTAAGACTCTTTGGAACCCTGAAAAAGTTACCTATTAGCTCCTAGCTTCCAGCAGGAGCTGGCACATTTTCCGTCTGTTTCCTCTTTACTCCTCTCACAACATGCTGTGATCAAAGGACGCTGTTTTTTAAAAAGGCTTATAGATATATAATGGTATCATTTTTGCACTGCTTTCTATAAAAGTCACAGCAAAGTGTGACTTAAAGTTGAGCCAATGAAATGTTTTTATTCAAGCATAGGGAATGAAAGCCATTAAAAGGGGAAATGATCAATTTTTCCTGGACCAAGTATTGTCTCTTGATCATTATGCATCTATTATTTAGCTAATATAAGTTAGACATATAAAATCAAAGGAAAATACTCTCACAAGTAAAGTAAGATTGCTTAACATGTGTGTTTTTTGTTTGCAGGAAGGCCTACGGATGCTCATTTCAAGAGATCTAGACTGTACCAATACGATGTATGTCCAGTTCTCACTTAGATTTATAGCAAAAAGTAAGTCATTTCTGTGGGTATGAATTCACTATTTGCCTTCAAGCAAATTTCCCCATGCACAATTCCTCCTCCGCAAAGAAATAACAGATTTTAGGCCCATAAATTTTGTTCTATGGGAGAGCCAACATAAATTTGAGTGCATAAGTGTTTGCAAATGTTCTTCTATAATATATATTCATTTTAATGTTGGGGTAAGATTACTACTTATTTTATAATGATTTCATACAGAAATAGTAATCATACTAGTCCTCTGCTGGTTAAATTTATCATCACATCCCTGAATCTTTTTTTCACCACTTATTTCTAGCTGAAAGAAATTTAAATTTTAAAAATTTAGCTTTTGGAAACTTGGGATTTTCTTTCACAGATGTAAATCCCTAAAGCCAACTCTGTCATTCTGACCTTTCATATTAAACTAAATAATTTTCCTGACAAATAATGTCATTTGGATATAGGGAATTTTCAAGTACTTTTGATAATATCCTGAGATGTAAATGTTTGACCCTTTGTAGAGCTGTGAAGCCTATAGAATCAAAAATTTTTGACATAATATTTCCTAACTGAAATATAGAAAGATATGTGTTCATATTGAGAAAAAAAAGGAGATAGTACTGTGTGAAAAATCCAAGATTTGATGTGTGTTTTGAGATCTATTTATCCAGAAATTGCAACCCATCATCACTTCAGCTTGCCTCAGAAGCATTTGGACTGTAAAGCATCTATGTGAATGCAAGTCAGGTTATGCATTGATGCAAAAAAAAAAAGTCTAAGATTGTACACTATTCCCGTTTTTATCACAATGTGTTTATGCCTGTGTTTTCTTCTTTCTAGGTACCCCAGAGAGGTCTCATTCGATTCTATTGCAATTCTCCATCAATGGGGGAATCACCTGGCATCTGATGGATGAATTTTACTTCCCTCAAACTACCAACATACTTTTCATTAATGTTCCCTTGCCATACACTGCCCAAACCAACGCTACAAGATTCAGACTCTGGCAACCTTATAATAATGGTAAAAATGCTTAAGTTCTCCTGTGGTCAAAACTGACTGTGGCATGTTAACGTGCTTTCACCTAAGGTGTGGAGGAAGTGTTTGTCAGCTAAGTGAGTTCGCTGTCGATAGCACATTTTGCATGCTTCACTTTTGAGGAGTTTCAAGGAATATTTAGCTTTATATATCTCTACCTTCATATTTGACTATATATTATCTTCGTGTTTGATTCCTATGCAAATATAGCTAAATCCTGTCATAGAGCTATGCTTTTTAAAAAATAATCCAGCTCTACCATTAGGTACTCATCAGTTGTAACTACATTTTTTACTGAATTCATTTAGGAATACATAGTTCTGAGCGCGGCACTTCATTAATGAGACAGAACAATGTTAGAGCAAAATGCCATGACAAAGAGAAACTGACACCAAGCAGATAGTGCCTGAGATAAAATATTCTGTCATATACACTTGACTCAGTGATAAGTTAAAGTGAATGTATAATTTAACAGCATTTTCAAATGCTTATAGAAAACAATTTTACAGGTTTGTAATGTTTTATTGTTTCCTGTATTTCTATTAACTGCTTTTTATAAAGAACCAGACTCTACCAAACTGTACCTTTAATGGCCTAGGTAAGAACAGAGATATTATATTAAGAGAATTCTTTGCAAAGGTAACACAGAAGTGGATAAGAAAAATGTACTGCCATCTCCAAAAGTTAACCTGAATATTTCCTTTATAACCAGTAAGTAAAAAATAAAATGATTATAACTTATTGTGAACAGAGAAAATAATCTTGTATAATCGCTCAGTCCAAAAATGCAGCCTGTTTTACAGTCCAGAGGATAGTTGTCTTCATATTATGTTTGGAATGGTTACCAATTTTTCTTCATCTCTTTCACCAATTGCTTCCAAAACAAGAAAAGGGAAGAAAGCTACTGGGATTAGAATAGTGACAGGATTAGAGAGGGAAAGGCACATGTGACTTCATTTCAATCATCAGATTGTTTTTATAGGCTTCTATTTATAGATCCTTTTATATATTTTACAAGAATTCTACTAAAAGTAGGAATCAGTGAAGAAGCAACCTTGGGGAACCTTGTTGTTTCTGCTTGGCATGGTCTTATCACCTCGTTTCCAGTTCAATCCAAGCAGTGTTTTGTAAAAGCACTGAGCTTGCCCTTCTTATCTACTCAGTAATATCTTCCTTGGGCTTCCTAGGTGGCTCAGTGGTAAAGAATCTACCTGTAATGCAGGAGACCCGGGTTTGATCCCTGGGTTGGGAAGATCCCCTGGAGAAGGAAATGGCAACCCACCCCCGTATTTTTGCCTGGAAAATCCCATGGACAGAGAAGCCTGGTGGGATATAGTTCATGGGGTCACAAAAGAGTTGGACATGACTTAGCAATAAAACAGCAAATATCTTACTTAAACACACTACCTGAGTTGCTGAATCAAATTCTATGACAGCCTAAAGAGTGGTTTTCTTAATTTTCTGTGTGTTCCCATATAGCTCCAACTAAACATACATGTTTTGAAAAACATTAAGGGAAAAATAAAGCAACATATAACAGAAAGTTTTCTTCTGTGTAGTTTTTAATAATTAAATAAAGCTGCACAACAAGCCAGTGTTGTAATGGCCATGGTCCTTAAGCCTAAAGGCAACATGATTCTAAGTCATGATTTGACTCTAAAATATCCTCCTGCTGCTGTTGCTAAGTTGTTTCAGTCATGTCTGACCCTGTGCGACCCCATAGGTGGCAGCCCACCAGGCTCCCCCATCCCTGGGATTCTCCAGGCAAGAGCACTGGAGTGGGCTGCCATTTCTTTCTCCAGTGCAGGAAAGTGAAAAGTGAAAGTGAAGTCACTCAGTGTGTCTAACTCTTAGCGACCCCATGGACTGCAGCCTACCAGGTTCCTCTGTCCATGGGATTTTCCAGGCAAGAGTACTGGAGTGGGTTGCCATTGACTTCTCCACTAAAATATCCTGGGTTGCTCCATAAATAAATTAGTTAGTGTAACTCATTTATAAATCCACAGGCTGACCATCCATCCTCATAGATTCAGGCATGTTACAGATTCCCCTAAACCATGAAGGCATGACTCAAAGCCCTCTCTTGCTGCTGGAGGGTCCATGGTACCATAGCGCTGCTGTGACAGGAAAGGAAGCAAACTCTTACCAGTCTTCTGAAATTAGTGAGGTTCTTTCATGCAGTCTCAACTTAAAAGGACTGAAAGCATAATTTTTCCCACACTTTAATCTGATAACACAGTATTGTATAGTTTGTGCTTCTTTGTCTAGAAGGCATATGTTTAAACCAATAGTTACTGAGTTCCCTCTGTCCTTTCTTCCTTTGAGCAAAAACGTTCATCCAGTTTTCACCTTTGAAAAACTTGCTTTATCCAAAAATGCCATAGGTAAGAAAGAAGAAATCTGGATTGTTGATGACTTCATCATTGATGGAAATAATTTAAATAACCCCGTGATGCTTCTGGATACTTTTGACTTTGGGCCCAGAGAAGACAATTGGTTTTTCTATCCTGGTGGTAACATTGGTCTTTATTGCCCATATTCTTCCAAAGGAGCACCGTAAGTATTTAATTGAAAAGTTAAAAATAAAGCCACTGCTCTATAGAGATCACAATGAGCTTTTGCCTAAATGGATTCCTTGTTGTTTTCTTGTATAACAGTGAGGAAGATTCAGCTATGGTGTTTGTTTCCAATGAAGTTGGTGAGCATTCCATTACTACTCGTGACCTGAATGTGAATGAGAACACCATCATACAATTTGAGGTACTTGACTTTGTTCTATTAGTAATGCTTTAAATTTTATCTTGAACAAAAGCTAGGAAAGAGAAGGAAAATCTCAGATGATTTCATGCATTATGACTTTCCATTTTTGTACAAGGACAAAAGAGGTTTTACATCATAATTCATTTTTATTAGTAGAATGTATTATCCTACTAAAGTTTATTTCTGAATTTTTAGTCCTTTATTTATGACATAATTTCCTCACCTACTACAATGAGAAATTGTCAAAATAAATTATTTGAAACATTATAAAAATGAAAAGGAATATACTATTCTAGTGCTATTTTCACAATTTTTATGTGTTACTTAAGACCCAGGTTAGTGTGATTATAGTCTATACCAGGCCAGCACTTTTGTTTAATATTTATCATGATGTCATGAATTTTACAGATAAAATAATACTTACCATTTTTTTTAATTTCTGTATATGTCATTACTCTTTATGGACTCCTTTTATTTTTCAAGACAGAAATTTAAAATGTATGGAAGAAAAGCTTTTATATATTTTAAAAACTTAGATAAAATCAGCAGAACCAAAGATATATTGTGCTAAGGTTCAATAGTCTTAACTTCTGAAGATACTTGTTTCATGGTTGAAACCTGTACTAATCATTGGACAGGCTTAAATTAGTGCCTAATTGTGTCAACAAAATTTTTAATATTTGCTAGATTAATTGTATCCTCTAAATTAGAGTTGTTTCTTTCATCTTAAAATCAGAGACCAAATGATGCCTTAGTGGAGAAATTATTCTCTATTTTAAGCTTTCTATTATATTTTCTAATTTTTAAGTTACTTATATAACCTTCTTTTATATTTTCTATTATTTATGCTCTAAATGTTAATAAAAAGTAATACCTGTGGCCCTTTCAAGAGTTCTGTTATCAAAAGAATCTAGGTAGAAACAAATCCCTATAGCTGAGAAGTTTACTCATCAGAATAATTTACCCATCAAAAGAAAAGAGGAGTAACTTCAACAAGAACAAAAATTATAGAAATATACCCAGTTGCTATGACAGCAAGAAAAATGTTAATCCCAGTTGGAAGAGGGAAATTTTTTTCATGAATCACCTGCATTTGTTTAAGTTTTAGTTTATTCACTTGAAAGCACGAAAAAGGAATGAAGTGATTGTTTCCCTCATGTTTAAAAAGTCCTTTCTGAGAATGTTCTCACTATGCCAGGGAAATGGTGACAACAATTTTATTTCATTCTGTTTTAATATTGAAAACATACTGAAGATTCTCCATGTGCAAAACAGAATTGTTTGAAGGTGTCACAAGATGAAAAATAGAAGATCTTCCCATCCAGCAGCCTGGAAAAAAGCTAATGGTTAAGATTAGAGAAACAACCTTTTCACTACAGTTTGTATGGCTTGGCAGTGAATGTGGGCTAAAGGTAAATTTTGGAATTCCATGCCAGTCTCTGCCTTATTCACTTCCTAGATTTTTATAAAAATGAGGGAAAATAAATTTTTCATGAGGCCCTTTGAGGTTCTTTATGAAAAAGTATTATTTAAAGGTAATATGCAATATTACTCAGGCAAAACAGAATTTCATGGTGTTAAATATTTCAGCAAGACAGTTCCCAGGAAAATGGACCCTCGAGAAAATAATGAAGTGGTGAATCATTTCAAGGCTTGTTGCTCTGAGGTAATTTGTACCATTTTTTTCTTCTTCATCAAGATCAATATCGGATGCTCAACTGATAGCTCCTCTGCTGATCCGGTCAGACTGGAATTTTCCAGGGACTTCGGGGCAACCTGGCACCTGCTGCTCCCCCTCTGCTACCACAGCAGTGGCCACGTCAGCTCCTTGTGCTCCACTGAGCACCACCCAAGCAGCACCTATTATGCGGGGACCACCCAGGGCTGGAGGAGGGAGGTCGTGCACTTCGGGAAGCTGCACCTTTGTGGGTAAGGACCCGCTGCTTCCAGCTGTGTTTTTCTCATTTCACAGTTTTCTTCATGATCTCATGGTTGACTTGCCGCTTTATCAGGGAAATGTCCACCTTACATTTCTTCCTCAGTTCTCCACTGAAAGCAGATCAGTGAATGTTTAAAACATAGGACATTGAGCTGACATACTGCTAATTCATGGTTTGAGTGTGTGTGCGTGCTCAGTTCTGTCCAACTCTTTGTGACTACATATAGCCCTCCAAACTCCTCTGTCCATGGAATTTTCTGGGTAAGAATACTGGGGTAAGTTGCAATTTCCTACTCCAGGGATCCTCCTAACCCAGGGATCAAACCCACGTCTCCTGTGTCTCTTGCATTGGCAGGTGGATTCTTTTACCACTGAGCCTCCTGGGAAGCTAAAGAACATTTGGCTTGAAGATAGATTTAAAAGAGCACACCATAGGCAGCACCCTGTCCTGAGGTTCATATCTACATGGGTCTTTATTAGATCAATTAAGAAACAACAGAAATATAGTTTTTCCCCAGTATTATAATTTGTCCCCCACCTCACAATTTAAATGCAGTTAGAAGTTTTACTTTCAAATATCTACTTATATCTTTTGTGCAAGGAGAAAGCACATATGAAGAGGGGAAGCCCGCAGAATATTCCAAGTGTTTCATAAAAAAAAAATATATATATATATATATATATATATATATATATATATGTATGCTAAGTCGCTTCAGTCGTGTCCGACCCTGTGCGACCCCATAAACAGCGGCCCACCAGGCTCCCCCGTTCCTGGGATTCTCCAGGCAAGAACACTGGAGTGGGTTGCCATTTCCTTCTCCAGTGCATGAAAGTGAAAAGTGAAAGGGAAGTCGCTCAGTCATGTCCGACTCCTAGCAACCCCATGGACTGCAGGCCACCAGGCGCCTCTGCCATGGGATTTTCCAGGCAAGAGTACCAGAGTGGGTTGCCATTGCCTTCTCCGTATATATATGTGTATATATATGTATATATATACACACACATAAGCACTCTACATATATATATGTGTGTGTATATATATGTATTTATATATATATATATATACACATAAGCACTCTCCATATATATATAAGCACTCTTCCTGGAGAAGGAAATGGCAACCCACTCCAGTGTTCTTGCCTAGAGAATCCCAGGGACGGGGGAGCCTGATGGGCCGCCATCTATGGAGTCGCACAGGGTCGGACACGACTGAAGTGACTTAGCAGCAGCAGCAAGCCCTCTTCCCCCAGGTATTTCTATTTTTTCAACCTCTCTCAGTATTCTTGTTACATATATGTGACTCTTCCATTGAAAAGTTATTTGGAAGTAAAGAACTTCAATCCCAATAAATATGAAATGAAAAGTATAGTTCAAAAAATAAAACTTATAATACAGGTGAACAAAGAGAAAGTCAACAAAGTAGCCTACTTCAGAATTTGTCTTTTCCCTCAGAATAAAGAACTTACTCTTTCGGGTATTTAAAAGAAAAAAGTACTAATATTATACTTTCAAGATGGGGATAGACTTACATTCCCCATGTGAAACTCAGCATAATTAGAAGTCTCAAGTCTTTAAGCGAAACTACCAATACCTAGCACTTTTCCAAAAGGGTGAAAGTGAATCTTCAAAAGTCTTCATTCTCTTTGAACATAAATCCATTCACTCCTCATGATACCATCAGCAAAATTTTTGTAATTTGATTGCTAAGGGCTCTAATATTTTGTACTATTGAGTATATCATTTATTAATTCTTACTGTTACACCAGGATACTGTTCTAATTATTAGAAAATCTAATTTTTTAAAAAAATAAGCATTACTAAATAAAACATCCTCAAGATTCTTTAGAAGTGATAGTCGAGGAAGCAAGGAGAATCTCTGAAGACCATAAGAATAGCTAGAGCTGATGACTCAGTCAGCACAACCAGAAAGCTGCTATTATGGTTTATGGAGGTGGGGTGTGAACCTGTCTATATAAGAATTAGCAGGGGGAAATAGCTCAGGAAAAAACTTCTACACAAAATCAATTGTGTTATTTAGGATTATATGTTGCAAGAAATATAAAGAGGCTTACCAAAAGCAGTGGAAGAACTTATTAGAAACATGCTAGGAAATCATGGACTCCACTGAGAAAGTGTGAGGACATCAGCAAAAGGAGTTTGTGATCCTTTTTATCATGCTAATAGTAACATCACTCATCAAACTCCAGCTCTCACTTTCTAGAATTCTTAATTCTACATTTCTAGAAAAGAAAATCTGACCAGTCAGCTATGGCCAAAAGACCAAGAGCTGCAACAGAGGGATGGATGCCCAAAGTCCATGTTTATGGGAAGCACTACTGTTGTTTAGTCGCCAAGTCGTGTCTGACTCTTTTGTGACCCAATGGACTGTAGCCCTCCAGCTCCTCGGTCCATGGGATTTCCCAGGCAAGAATATTGGAGTGGGTTGTCATTTCCTTCTCCAGGAGATCTTCCCAACCCAGGAGTCAAACCCGTGTCTCCTATATTATATGCAGTTTCTTTACCACTGAGCCACCTGGGAAGCCCTTATGGGCAGTGTAGACAGGGAAAAGTGGTTGGATAGCCAATCACTTTAGCACCTGTGACCAATACCATGGTCATTATGGTATTATGAAAAGCTGCAGGTTTTCTTTTTGGTGGACTGTTAATTTCTTCCAATGGCTCAGGTAAGAATTAGGTTAAATAGAAAACAACCATAAAGATAAGGTGAAAGCTATGAGTTTAGATTGTCTTACCAACTGAGACATGCTTCTGAAAGTTCCTACATGAAAATAATCCATTTTAAAGGAGTATGAAATAAGATCACTGCCACACAGAGGCACTGAATGAAGCTCCCCACCCCAGGACAGCGTTCCAGGGTCCCAGGGCCTGCATCACTGCCAGCTGATTTTGCCCACCAGGCTGTGCTTATACATGAGGCATGGTGATGTAATTTGAGCAAGAGCAAAGCAGACATCTATATTTTTACCTACTGATATTGGAATTCAGTTTAAAATATGCCTCCTCTAATTATACAAGGTACAGAACTTAACCATCTTGTTCTTTGTATTCCATGTGATTTTCATTTCTACAAAAAGAAAGTAAATATGTTAAGGAGGCATGCCAGCTCTTACAATGGTATCAACTTACCTTTCAAACTGACTTCAGCAGTTTCTGCAAAGAGAAGAATTTGCTTTAGAAATGTTCTCTAGTCCTTGTTTCAGGACAACAATTAGCACTCTTCTTAAAACCCACACAGGCATGAGTTGCTGGAAGGCAAAAGTTAAATTTTCTCCAACTCAGTGAACCATTCCTTGGTTTGTATTCAGCATGGTACATGATAGTGGCACAAGTGCTAGATGCTAAGAAAAATATATTGCCCATGTTTAAATTGCCCTTTTATGTGCACTCACAGGACACTAGGTACCAAAAAAACTATACTAAATGTTTCAGGTGCAGAAATGGCATTTTTGCCAATTCAAATGTCAATTCACATTTGAAGCGTTAAGTATTGAGCTTCTATCACATTTTATTCACATCACCCTTGTGTCTTTTTCATCTGGAGTCTTTTTGTCTTTGAAACTTCCTAATTGCTTTTGCTTTATCCAGTTTCATAATGAGTCAACCAAAACCCCTATTTAATGAAAGCACTGCTGTGTGCTTGAAATTTAAAGTTTACATTTAAAAAACAGATCCTTTGAATACCACTAGCTTGGGAGAACAGACACTGACATTCACTAGGGAGGGTGGCAGTGAGAAATTTTCAAAATAAGATTTCAGCAGATGGGGAACCACAGTGAAACCAGACCCTTCAGTCCATTTATCATAGTGCTTGCAGTTTCTGTGTCAAGACAGGTGAACAATAATAAATATCCAACCAAGGTGGTTCATTTGTATTCAGAACATTTGAATAAATAAGAAGTTCAAAAAAATCCATGTAGGCTTTTGTTCAAAGGAAAACTCCAGCCATTTCCCTCAGCTCAGCAGTCTGAAAAGTTCAAAAGGTAGGAAGTGCTTCTTGCCAAGACTAAAACTCTGACAGGTATTAGATAATAAAATTTAATTATGAACTGGCATTTTGGGGGCACCTTAATATAGTTGGAGTCTTGATATGAACAATGAAATTAGGGTTAAAATTATATGTGGGAACTTGACTCTGTCTGCTTTACTACCTACTAAACTTTAGAAGTCTAATAAATGTTTCTGATACTGACTTCTAATTTCTCTGTCTCAAATAAAAAGTTATTCTGAATTTGGTTTCTATATAATTGAAAATTAGACCAATTCATAGGATACTAATATGCGTGCACTGGGTTGGAAAGATCCCCTGGAGAAGGAAGTGGCAACCCACTCCAGTATACTTGCCTGGAAAATCCCATGGACAGGGGACCCTGGTGGGCTGCAGTCCATAGTGTCACAAAGAGTTGGGAACTACAGAGCAACTAACACTTGTGACTTGTGTCAGTTCAGTTCAGTTCAGTTGCTCAGTCGTGTCCGACTCTGTGCGACTCCATGAATTGCAGCACGCCAGGCCTCCCTGTCCATCACCAACTCCCGGAGTTTACCCAAACTCATGTCCATTGAGTCGGTAATACCATCCAACCAACTCATCCTCTATCATCCCCTTTTCCTCCTGCCCTCAATCTTTCCCAGCATCAGGGTCTTTTCAGATGAGTCAGTTCTTCATATCAGGTGCCCAAAGTACTGGAGTTTCAGCTTCAACATCAGTCTTCCAATGAATACCCAGGACTGATTTCCTTTAGGATGAACTGGTCAGATCTCCTTGCAGTCCAAGGGACTCTCAGGAGTCTTCTCCAACACCACAGTTCAAAAGCATCAATTCTTCTGTGCTCAGCTTTCTTTATAGTCCAACTCTCACATCCATACATGACTACTGGAAAAATCATAGCCTTGATTAGATGTACCTTTGTTGGCAAAGTAATGTCTCTGCTTTTTAATATGCTGCCTAGGTTGGTCATAACTTTTCTTGCAAGGAATAAGCATCTTTTAATTTCATGGCTTCAGTCACCATCTGCAGTGATTTTGGAGCCCAGAAAAATAAAGTCAGCCACTGTTTCCACTATTTCCCCATCTACTTGTCATGAAGTAATGGGACCGGATGCCATGATCTTAGCTTTCTGAATGTTGAGCTTTAAGCCACCTTTTTCACTCTCCTCTTTCACTTTCATCAAGAGGCTCTTTAGTTCTTCACTTTCTGCCATAAGGGTGGTGTCATCTGCATATCTGAGGTTATTGGTATTTCTCCTGGCAATCTTGATTCCAGTTTGTGCTTCATCCAGCCCAGCGTTTCTTATGATGTACTCTGCGTAAAAGTTAAATAAGCAGGGTGACAATATACAGCCTGGACATACGCCTTTTCCTATTTGGAACCAGTCCATTGTTCCATGTCCAGTTCTAACTTTTGCTTCCTCACCTGCATACAGGTTTCTCAAGAGGCAGGTCAGGTGGTCTGGTATTCAAGAAAAAGAAATGCAAAAAAGCAAAATGGCTGTCTGGGGAGGCCTTACAAATAGCTGTGAAAAGCAAAGGAGAAAAAGAAAGATATACCCATTTGAATGCAGAGTTCCAAAGAATAGCAAGGAAAGATAAAAAAGCCTTCCTCAGTGATCAATGCAAAGAAATAGGGAAAACAATAGAATGGGAAAGAGAAAATTATAGATACCAAGGGAACATTTCATGCAAAGATGGGCTCGATAAAGGACAGAAATGGTATGGACCAAACAGAAGCAGAAGATATTAAGAAGAGGTGGCAAGAATATACAGAAGAACTGTACAAAAAAGATCTTCAAGACCCAGATAATCACGATGGTGTGATCACTCACCAAGAGCCAGACATCGTGGACTGTGAAGTCAAATCGGCCTTAGGAAGCATCACTATGAACAAAGCTAGTGGAAGTGATGGAATTCCAGTTGAGTTATTTCACATCCTAAAAGATGATGCTGTGACTGTGCTGCACTCAATATGCCAGCAAATTTGGAAGACTCAGCAGTGGCAACAGTACTGGGAAAGGTCAGTTTTCTTTCCAATCTCTGAGAAAGGCAATGCCAAAGAATGCTCAAACTACCACACAATTGCATTCATCTCACACGCTAGTAAAGTAATGCTCAAAATTCTCCAAGCCAGGCTTCAGCAATACGTGAACCGTGAACTTCCAGATGTTCAAGCTCGTTTTAGAAAAGGCAGAGGAACGGGAGATCGAGTTGCCAACATCTGCTGGATCATGGAAAAGCAAGAAAGTTCCAGAAAAACATCTATTTCTGCTTTATTGACTATGCCAAAGCCTTTGACTGTGTGGATCACAATAAACTGTGGTAAATTCTGAAAGAGATGGGAGTGACTTGTGTGACCATCTCTATATCTAGCTCCTCTGAAAAAAGACTATCTTCTTTGAACTGAGTTTTATAAATAATAAAATATACTCAATTATTAATATTTCTGGCCTGCAACCTAAATATGTAGATTATTTCTAAAGAGTTAAATTGTCTTCAGCAATATGATAGGACAATCATCTTAAAAGTAAAAAGCAAAATTACCTTTCATTTAAAGAGAAATTAAGAAATGAGAGACATTTAACTAAAAATAAACTTGACTTTGTCATTCATCTCTTTAAAATAATCTTTTGAGGCTCTCTGTTGCCAATAGGACAAAATCCAAAACACCCTAGAGTAGCTGTTAAGGCTTTCCACAAAAAGTGACATTCAGGAAACACTAACTGAGCATCTGCTATGTGTGAAACACCGCACTAGGCACAAAAGAGATTGCAAAAAAGAAATAAATATGGGCATTGGTCTCTAGGAGCTCATAGCCAAAAAGGGAAATAGGTGTGCTTTTAAATACTCACAGCTGTGATAGCTATAATAATGGAACTTCCATCAAAATTATGGAAGAGAGAGAAATTAAAGAGCTAGTTATTTACCATATTACCCAGCAAATTTACTACCATCCTATCCAAAAAATTGAAAACAGGTATTCAAGCAAATATTTGTACAGAAATATTCATAAAAGCACTATTCACAGTAGCCAAAAAGTGGAAACAAAAAAATGTCCATCAGTTGATCAATGAATAAATAAGGTGATTTAGCCATACAATGTAATATTATTCAGTCATAAAAAGAATATAATTCTGATACTTGCTATAGCATGGATGAACCCTGAAAACCTATGATAGGGGATTAAAGCCAGACAGTAAAGGTCACATGGTGTATGATTCCATTTATATGTAATATCTAGAATAGGTAAATCCACTGAGACAGGAAATAGCTTAGTGGTTTTCAGGAGCTAGGTGTAGGGGAGAATCAAAAGTGACTGCTAATAAGTGCAGGATTTCCTTAGCGTGAAGAAAATGTCTTGGAACTTGATGGAGGTGATAGCAAGCTAACAATGTGGATGTACTAAACACCACCAAATTGTACACTTAGTTAATTATTACTTTTATATTATAAGAATTTTAAGTTCACTTTAAAAAGACTAGTTAACAAAGCACGCATGCTAAGTCACTTCAGTTGTGTCCAACTCTTTGCCAGCCCATTGACAGTAGCCTGCCAGGGTCCTCTGTCCATGGAATTCTCCAGACAAGAATTCTGGAGTGGGTTGCTACTCCCTTCTCCAGGGGATCTTCCTGACCCGGGATCAAGCCCAGGTCTCCTGCATTGCAGGCTGATTCTTTACTATCTGAGCCACCAGGGAAGCCTATACAGAGCTTGTGTGTGTGTTAATCACTCAGACGTGTCCGACTCTTTGTGACCCCATGGACTGTAGCTCACCAGGTTCCTCTGTCTACAGGATCTTCCAGGCAAGAATACTGGAGTGGGTTGCCGTGCCCTTCTCCAGGGAATCATCCTGACCCAGGGATCAAACCCAGGTCTCTGGCAATCCAGGAAGATTCTTTACCATTTGAGCTGGGAAGCCCCATAGATAATTAATTAATTAATGGAAAATGCCTCACCAAGAAATTCAGTGTTGAAAAAGATAGAAACTCAGGTGGAGTTTTGACAGTGACACTATTGGGAAAGGCTTGTAGAAAGCAGGAACTTTATTGGCAACATCCTAGAGATTGAGGAATGTCATTTGTGGCCTTAAATATTTGAACCTTGTTTTCTACTTGAGTGTGGTGCAGAAGTGATAACTGCCCACTGCTCACTGATCAGATGTGCTTACTTTGAAGATATTGTTCTGTTGGTTAGCTTTTGAAAGACTTGTATCTCTTTTCCAGATCTGTGCGTTTCAGATGGTACCAAGGGTTTTATTCTGCTGGCTCACAGCCAGTGACATGGGCTATTGATAATGTCTATATTGGTCCACAATGTGAAGAGATGTGTAACGGACACGGGAGTTGTATCAATGGAACCAAGTGTATATGTGATCCTGGTTATTCAGGTCCAACCTGTAAAATAAGCACCAAAAATCCTGACTTTCTCAAGGATGATTTTGAAGGTAATCTTTTCTTATGAAACCTATATAACTTTGTGAAAGAGTTTACACATTAAGCACAGTTTGTGTGTGCTGTCACTTCAGTCATATCTGATTCTTTGTGACCTTATGGACTGTATCCCACCAGGCTTCTCTGTCCATGGGATTCTCCAGGCAAGAATACTGGAGTGGGTAGCCATTCCCTTCTCCAGGGTATCTTCCAGCTCAGGGATTGAACCCAGGTCTCCTGCATTACAGGCAGATTCTTTACCATCTGAGCCACCAGGGAAGCCTTACTTTTTTTGTTTGTTTTTAACTTATTTAAAGCCTTGCTTTTAAATGTGCTCCTCAAGATTTCATCCTTGACCATATTGTCTTCTCATGTGGTACACTCTGCCTTTCAGGCTTTCCTGGTAACTCAGACAGTCCTTTAATGCAGGACACTCGGGTTTGATCCCTGGGTCCAGAAGATCCCCTGGAGAAGGAAATGGCAACCCACTTCAGTATTCTTGCCTGGAGAATCCCATAGGCAGAGGAGCCTGAAGGGCTACAGTCCATGGGGTCACAAAGAGTTGGATATGACTAAGCAATTCACACACACACACACACACACAATTTGTAATATAAAAGTAATCATTGGTGAAAGTCACTCAGTCATGTCCAACTCCTTGCAACCCCATGGACTATATAGTCCATGGAATTCTCCAGGCCAGAATACTGAAGTGGGTATCCTATCTCTTCTCCAGTAGATCTTCCCGACCCAGGAATCAAACCAAGGTCTCCTGCCTTGCAGGCAGATTCTTTACCAGCTGAGCTACTAAATTTCACCCCAATATTTCATTATTTTTCATTACATTTGGAACCACCTGTGCCTTTGTTTAGTTCTGAACTTCATAGGATTCTGTTTTTGAAACAAAATCAGTAAGAGTGAACAAGACGATAATTAAGAAAAAGTAAGGTATTTTTCGCCCCATTTTCTATCATATGTAATTTCTAATCAATGATAATTTTGGAAAATGTCTATATAAAGAGTTAATCTTGGATGACAATGTAGAAAAACGTGTACTGTAATGATTGAAATTATTCACAATTGTATATGCATCGGATATGCACTCTGATAAAATTGGGAAAACGTTCTCATAAGAGAAAGTCTTAAATGTGATAGCTATGTGTGTTAGAATGGTGGTGGTGATGGAATAGTCACTAAGTCATGTCCAACTCTTTGCAACTCTATAGACTGGAGCCTGCCAGGCTCCTCTGTCCATGGGATTTCCCAAGCAAGAATACTGGAGTGGGTTGCCATTTCCTTCCCCAGGGGTTCTGCCCACCCCAGGGATCAAACCCACATCTTCTACGTTGCAGACGGATTCTTTACCACTGAACCATCAGGGAAGTCCATATCTAGGTTAGAAAAATGGGACTGATTTTTTTTTCCCCAGGTTGCCTGCGAATGTTTTGCAATGTATCTATGGCTTCAAGGTATACTTTAAAGTTAGGTTTAGGTATATCATTACAATGGAATAATATTTAGTTATAAAAAGGAATGAAATACTGATACATGCTGCAGTATAGATGAATCTTGAAAGCATTATGCTAAGTAGAAGAAATCAAACACATGTCATATTTTTACGAAGCACTCAAAACAGGCAAATCTATAGAAACAGAAAGAAGATTAATGGTTGCCAGCGGGGTGGGTGAGGGGAAAAGGGAGATCAATTGCTTACTGGGTACAAGATTTCCTTTATGGGTAACGAAAATTCTGGAGCTAGCTAGCAGTGATGGTTGTACAACATTATGAATGGACTAAATGCCATTGAATCATTCATTTTAAAATGGTTAAATGGCAAAATTAATGTATTATGCCTTTACCACAATCGAAAAAGGTGAATAACTGAAGAGATTGGTGAGTTGGTTTCGAAAGACATTATTTAATAGGAAATATTAAATTACACTGAAATTTCTCACATTAAAACTGTAGCTTTTAAAATAGTATATAACACTGGCCTGATACTGTCCTCTCAGTAGCAAGGACACAGTAAAGAAGTCAGTGGAAAGGTCTCATTACCCTTCTTTAATTCTGAACTGACCCACTCTGACCAGCCAGTGTCTGTTTTTCCAAAGGAGCAGAATGGAGGGAACAGTTTGTCTGGACCATAGATACTAGGGAAAGGCCCCCTTCCTTTGTCATCTGGACTCTTAAATTATACAGCCAACGTTAAACAATTCAAACAAGCTAAAATGTTGAAAAGAGCTCTTATCCCCCAAATCTATGACTTCAGTATTTGTGACTTCATATTTTAAAACTGCACAAAACATTTGGCATATTCTTTTTAAAAATATATGGCTATATTTGGGATCACAGGTAAACCACACTTTCCATTCGTTTCAGGCCAGCTAGAATCTGATAGATTCTTATTAATGAGTGGTGGAAAGCCATCTCGGAAGTGTGGAATCCTTTCCAGTGGAAACAACCTCTTTTTCAATGAAGATGGCTTACGCATGTTGATGACACGAGATCTGGATTTATCACATGCTAGGTAATCATTTTTAAATGCTGTTGAAGAACTACCTTGTAATGTAAAGTAGCAGAACATAATCAAGTCAAAAAGAAGCAGAGATCTCAAGGACAAGGCCTGCCATTGGAAATGCTATGCTTCTGGCTTGTCGAAGCCTCCATTAAGACACAGTTTACACAATTTTCATTCTAAAACTGAGAGAGATCATGCAATAACTGGATCAGAAATGAAACGGAGCTAAACAGAAAGAGGCTAATACCTGGTCTTCTACTAGGTGGTGACCAGGAAATGACAATGTTTACCTTGCTTTATCTTTAAGAACATAATCTTCTTTATCTACCTTCTACAGAATACTTTTCATTACACCTAGTCTATGTAGAAATTATTTACCATGCTCAGGAGAAAGCTTAATTGAAATTCAATGTGCTCACAGATTATTCACCATTAATTTTATATCCATTAACAATTTAAGAACATCTAAAGTGTAGGCTTGTTGTTTATAAGCATTTCTTTCCAATGATTTGCTCATATATTCGAGTCACTCATTTTCTAAATTAAGCACAGTCACTCAGAAGCAAACATTTTAAACTGGCTCCGAGGATTATGTCCTGTCAAGATGTGTATCCCTTGATCATTTGATGAGCCAAAAACTTAGCCAGGAAAATAAGAAATACAGTTTAAAATGTATAAAATGGAACCCTGACCTATTTTTGCAAGTGAATAAAGAAATCATGTTCTATCTTTTGAAATATTTCAGAGTATCTTAAAATATATTTTAACATATCCTCCTCTTTCTCTTAAGTTGTTTCATTTATTGCATTATAAGTTTGATCATGCTTCATATAAAATATAATTCTATCTATATGAATAATTTTACAGTTACAGAAAGCAAGATTTTATTTATCTCCATCCTATTTTAATGCATATGGTTTAATTTGCTGCTCTTTATCTAAGAATTATCACTGGCAACTGAATTCTCTAATTTAGAAATTATTAGGCTTTTCTAAATAATTCTTATGGGTTTATCTATAACTAAATTAATGTAAACATTTTCCCAATACAAGTAGACAATATACTAAAAGTGTTTCTCTGAAAACAATTATTGTTTTTATAGGTAAAATCTTTACAAGGCAGTAACCATGTATTTTTTTCATTAATCCAATGTTAAAAACTCCATTATTTATCTCATCTCAGTAGCATGCTGTGTAGGATTTGCATATATTGACCTCAAAATGCTCCATGTAAAATCCCAGTTTTCTCAGGGTTATAAGGTAAATGAATATTCTGATAGTGGATATGGGGGAGGGAAGGAACCCATGAAGAATGAATGATTTTATATATGGAACTGATAACTTTTATTATATGCCCCAATATATTTCATATGTTTGACATGCATTCATAATTGGGTATGTGTATTGCATTACATAGGAAATGTATTTTGCATTACCAGCTAGCACAGCAGCCAGACCAGCTCTCCTGCCAAAGATAACATGTGAGCTGGTTTTCATTGGCAGCCCAGCTGCCACTCTGTCCACCTCCCTGCCAGCTGGGAAGGCTGCCACTGGCTGACTGCCACATCTTTCGATGGCCAGTATCATCCATCCCAGATGCAGCAAGAGTCAGAGGCTGGCACTGCCCACCATCCATACTACCCCACATTCATGCTCCCCTGCTCCTGGCACAAAACGCAGAAAAGAGGCTCAAGCTTAACACACCTCTTCCAGAAAATGTCTGGCCTTTCACAAAGAGGTGCTACAACTGGTGAATTTAAAAGTGTCTCACAAAACCAATAATATGAGATCTGAAAAACTACTGGTAAAAGATGGGATTGGATGATTTTGTGGATAAATGACATAAACTACACTAATTGCATTCTTTCAGTTTCAGATACTAAAGACAAGGATGCAGATTTATCTTAGATAGGTAGCAATACACACTCCCAAATTTGGACAGCCTTTGGACTGCTCCCATCTTCTTAAAAATAGCCAGCTGCTATTGCTAAGTCACTTCAGTCGTTTCCGACTCTGTGTGACCCCATAGATGGCAGCCCACCAGGCTCCTCCGTCCCTGGGATTCTCCAGGCAAGAATACTGGAGTGGGTTGCCATTTCCTTCTCCAATGCATGAAAGTGAAAAGTGAAAGGGAAGTCACTCAGTCGTATCCAACTCTTCATGACCCCATGGACTGCAGCCCACCAGGCTCCTCCGCCCTGGGAGGAGGGATTTTCCAGGCAAGAGTAAGAATAGCCAGAGGGTAGGGTAAATGTTCAAATCCCTCAGACACTCCCTTGTTGGTGGGTGACCAGGTGGAGGGATACCAAATATCAATATGGGTACAGAGTAGCCTTTTTTCAGACTTCACATTTTACTAACTCCCTTTCACATTTAAAAGGGAAGTCAAACTTTGGAACAATTACTTTGAATGTTCATTAAATCATCGTATTCATTAAATCTGTGAGTTCCCCCTATTACCCTGTGCACTTGTCTACAGTAAATTTTGCTTGTATCAGATTTGTGCAGTTCTTCATGAGACTGGGATGTGGTAAAGGTGTTCCAGATCCCAGGAGCCAACCTGTGCTTCTACAGTATTCTCTCAATGGTGGCCTCTCGTGGAGTCTCCTTCAAGAGTTCCTTTTCAGCAACTCCAGCAATGTGGGCAGATACATTGCCCTGGAGATACCTCTGAAAGCCCGTTCTGCTTCTACTCGCCTCCGCTGGTGGCAACCATCTGAAAATGGGCACTTCTACAGTCCCTGGGTTATCGACCAGGTCAGTCCCTTCAAGACTAGCTATTATAATTTTGTCATTTGCGCTGAATATGGCTTTAGAAAGCAGTTAGGCCAAGCCCTCGTTCAGTAGAGGAGGTCCAGGACCCACAAGTTGGGTGACTTACTCAAGAGCATGTTGCTAGATTAGACATGGCATTTAGCTTCCTTTCATTCTCTAGTTCTTCAAATGCCTGAGCCTATAAAAATGAATGACACAACAGAAGGCCCAGGTCCTGCTCATAGAGGGTTCTGCCATATGGTTAGAGGGACTTTATTAAGCATGATTCAAGGCTATAATTCTCTGAAAAGGAAAATGTGCAAATTAGCATTTGTGCCACATACAGCAGTTCCCATATCCTCTTTCCTAACCTTTGAAGGGAAAAAAATAAGTAAATCTCCCTAACATCCTTATGAACAGTTCTAAAGGATCTTCATACATAATAAAATGCATATCCAATAGAACTCAAAGAATCTGTTAACAAACAGTAGAAGCCCTGCAAAGAATTGGAACTGAAATGCCTTAGGGTACAACTGTTCCTAAATAGAAATTTTACTTGGAAAAATCACATATAACCAAATTTTGCATTCCCAGCTTGGGTGCATGTAGTTTCCAAAGGCACAATTTGGCCCATGAAGGCTGTGAATGGTTTTGTCAGACTTTCAATTTGTTTCTGTAGCTCCTTGCCAGATGGGCAAGCAGACCACATAAACAGGAGCATTCTGAAAGGCCCCCTAACATTATGCTTGCTGAATAATGCCAGTTGTGAGCAATCTGACAGATAAAAACCAAAAAAAAAAAAAAAAGGACTGACCTTTCTCATGTCTCAAAACCAAACTGAAAAGTTTTTATTTAAAAAATATATTTCAGATCCTCATTGGTGGAAATATTTCTGGCAATACAGTCTTGGAGGATGATTTCACAACTCTGGATAGTAGGAAGTGGCTGCTTCACCCCGGAGGCACCAAGATGCCTGTGTGTGGCTCTACAGGTGATGCCCTTGTCTTCATTGAAAAGGCCAGCACCCGTTATGTGGTCACCACGGACATTGCTGTGAATGAGGATTCCTTCCTACAGATAGACTTTGCTGCCTCCTGCTCGGTCACAGATTCTTGTTATGGTGAGTGTTACCTTTCTAGCTGGAGCAGCAAGCATGTATAAATGGGCATCTGTGACTGCCTCGGTCAAAGGACTGAACTATACCTCCAAGAAGTCTCTAAGTAAAACACGAGTGCACTTTCAGTCAAACCACAACTGCATTTTTAATAATGTTGTGGGTAATTTGAGTTTGAGAAAGCCTCAGAATGTAAACTTATTTTAAGTATATGTTCATGAAGACTTCTTTTATATATGTGATACCCAAAGATTTATATCATTTTGTAACTCCAGATTTTTTTAATTTATTTTTTAATTGAAGGATAAATGTTTTACAGAATTGTGTTGGTTTCTGTCAAACATCAACATGAATCAGTCACCAACATGAATCAGTATACATATATCCCTCCCTCTTGAACCTCTCTGCCACCTCCCTCCACATCCCACCTGTCTAGGTTGTTACAGAGTACCAGTTTGAGTTCCCTGAGTCATATAGCAAATTCCCATTGGCTATCTATTTTACATATGGTAATGTAAATTTCCTTGTTACTGTCTCCTCCTGGTGGCTCAGACAGTAAACAATCTATCTGCAGTGCAGGAGACCTGGATTTGATCCCTGGGTCAGGAAGATCTCCTGGATAAGGGAATGGCAACACACTCCAGTATTCTTGCCTGGAGAATTCCATGGACAGAGGAGCCTGGAGGGCTACCATAGTCCTTGGAGGTGTGAGGAGTTGTACACGATTGAGCAACTAACTCTTTCTACATTTTCTCTCCATACATTCTAACCTCTCCTTCCTAAATCCAGAATTTTTAGGTATCATATTTACAGAATAAAAGAGTCTTATCACATAAGGAATGTCAGAGTCAGCAGTAGGATTTACACACACAGGGTTTTACATGTGTTTTAATTGATAGGGCTTTAGATTAGTCACGTTATTGTCTCCTTTCCATTCTCCCAGGATTCATGAAATTTTGTTGTTACCATTTTACCTAATACTTTCTGCCATTGTGGATCATAGTATAGTCTAAACCACCCTGACTCTGACTAGTTTTCATCTTCTAGGTTGTGTACCTACACACATACCTTACACACACATACACACACACACATACACATACATACACATACAGGGACCTATCTTAGGAGCAATAAACGCTGCCATCATTGCATAATTGGACACTTCACTGGAATTTGCAGATCCATCAAGATTCTGGGGACTTCCTAGTCTTTCACCACCCTGTATCACTGTTCTTCCAAGAGATCTAAACTAGAATGTTCACAAGGACCTGTTCTATTTTAGATTCTTGGGGCCTAAAATCTAGAGAAATTTGTTACTTCCAAGGTCCTGCAAAATCCAGATTTTTCATATTTCCATTAGGCTGAACTTAATGGACAGATCTTAGGGAAAAACTCAGAAGTGCTCTTTCCACCTTGGACTCAGCATAAACCAGTCAGTAGAGGTGGAACTTGAGAAAGTATAAGGTATATAGCCTGTCTTCACAAGGTACACAGTCTAGCTGAGGGGATGCTTCAGAAAGTTAAAGTCCAATAAATGACTAAATCAAATGCTTGATGGAGTGGTACTCATGCAAAACTGTAATGAGAGTTCAGCCAAGGGAGAGATAACCAATGGATGGCCAATCCTAGAAGTTTGGGAAATTGCACAAAGAAGCTAAGTCTCAAGTAAGCATTGACAGTTGGAGTGAATTTGAAGGGTGAGTGAGGAAGAAGATACCCCAAGCTGTCTGATAGCATAATGTAGGAGTTCTCCTGGTCCATGGGAATACTATGAGCAGACCCACCTGAATAGACAATATTTGCATCTAATGGAGGAGGGCAGAGTGCTAATTTTGAAAACACAAAGGGACTTTGGG
Source organism: Capra hircus (assembly GCF_001704415.2). Lineage (NCBI taxonomy): Eukaryota > Metazoa > Chordata > Mammalia > Artiodactyla > Bovidae > Capra > Capra hircus. The sequence continues at coordinate 75,587,352 of NC_030811.1, forward strand.
TCCTAGACACACACCCACTGTCCATAGACACAGTCAATGAGAAACCAAAGAGGTAAGTTATGACATGGCCAGCCAGACTGCAGCGGAACCAGGACTGAGACTCTGCCCATGTAAGCCCAGACGTGTGTATTTTCTACTGTAGAGTAGGGAAACTTCTTGAGAAAGATTGAACTGAATAAAAAAATAAAAGAGGAAAGTGGCGAATCTTTTTTGGCAGCAAATTAAGAAGGGCATTAAAAGGCAAGCATAGGAATTTGTGCTTGACAAAGTCATGAATAAGAGGGCTTGAGTGCAGGGGAGTAGTATGGTGGATTTCAAGGAGATTAGCCCGGGAACCAGTGAAGGTGGGTAAAGAAGAATCCTGGCAAAGAAGTGTTGGTGGACGTCTCTGTAGGAGGTGATGAAAACATGCACTACTTGCCATGAACACAAATAGAAGAGATAAAACTAGTATGAGACCCTGAAGAAAAAGGAAAGCAGCAGCAGACCTCAAAACCAGGTGACATGTTGAACATAAAGGGTAAAGAAGAAAGAGGTAAATTTCCTAAAATAATTTCTAAATTTTAAACCCAGAAAACTAATGCAGGAGCATTATCACTGAGAGAATTTGGTAGTTAAGAAGAGACGTTTACATGTATACCTATTGCTGATTCATGTTGATGTATGGCAAAAATTAACACAATATTGTAAAGCAATTATCTAATAAATAAAGAAGAGATGTTATTTATGAGAGAAAATGAGTTTTTATTTAGTTTGGTGCAAATAGTTTGAGGTAGAGATATCCTTTAATGTGGAGGGCTTACAATGTAGAAAACAGGAATTTTGTACTGTCCATCACACTATGCCAGCATCCAGCACAATGCCAGGCTGAACAAATTTGCTGAATGAATAAAACCAACTTTGAGATGCAAAATTGGGATATTTGGGCACAGAAATAATAGTTGAAGCCCAAGGAGGGTATGTGTAGAATAGAAGGCCAGAGATGGAGTCTGGAAAGATGCCCATAGCTGGGCTAGTTAGCAGAGAAGTCAGAAGGAAATAAGACAGGAGATTCAGAATAATGTCTTGCAAAAGAAAGGGACATTTCAAGAATCAGGGAGCCATCAATAATGTCCAGTGCTGAAGGGAGGACAGGAACAATGAATAGTGAGACAAGCCATTGTATTTAACTAAAAAGGCCACCAGGAGCCTTAGAGCAGTGAGTGGTACCACGCTGGCTGCACAGGAAAGTGCCCCCAGGGAACTTTAAAGCTCCCAACATCTTGGCCTGCCCCATAAGAGTGAAATCCCAATCTCTGCAGATGGGACTCTGACATTGGTACTTTCTAAATGTACCCAGGTGATTTCATTGTGTAACCAAGACTGAGAATCATGGTCTTAGAGAAGGCAATTTCAATAGGGAGGTGTGGTCTGAAGTAGTTTATAATGTCAAGAAGGCACTAGAGAGAGAAATATAAAACATAGGGTATAGGTTGAATGTTTTGGAGGAAGAGAAAGGAAAAAAATCTCTTTCTGTAGACCCACAGCCTGATTGCCCATTTGGGCATGAATTTCATGACTTTCAACTACTTCTTTTACTTCTCTGATTTCCCAGTATATTCCATAACACAACAAAGCAAGGCTATATAAGAGTATAAAAGAGATTTTTCAATTTCTTAGGAGTTTCTCCTAATCAAGAGAAAATTTGGGATAAGTTGGTCAGGATCCCTATAGAATGGTTAAATTTTGAAAAGTCTGCTCAATTTTTTTAAACTATTTTAAAAGGAACCATTGTAATATACAGTTGCTATGTTCTGTATTTGTATGTTGACCTTTAAATAAACAGCCAAAATATACTATAGTTATTGTAATATGTAAGTGATATCTAATTTATATATTTGTATAACATATGTCCCATAACTATTAGATTAAATAATAAACATATCAATTTTAACTGTTACTATGATTGCTTTTAACTGTATATAAAACAATAAGTTAAAACATATGAAAACATAAGTAATCATGGTTCCTGGATCATCAGGTATGTATTTCTAACCAGAATAATGCCTTCTGTTTCAGCTATTGAATTGGAATACTCGATAGATCTTGGATTGTCCTGGCATCCATTGATAAGGGACTGTTTGCCTACCAATGTTGAATGCAGTCGCTATCACCTGCAGCGCATCCTGGTGTCAGATACTTTCAACAAGTGGACCAGAATCACTGTGCCTCTCCCGCCTTACACCAGGTATGAATGTTTCTGCATGTAGTGAACCCAAATGCGATATAATTTTCATGTCCAATTTCAGCACAGCAAGATTAAACGTTATATGAGATTTTGTTACGTGTTGATGATATTGTCATGCATGAATTTATTAAAGTGCTGTAAATAAGTAAAAAAGAAATCAGTTTTTATGGTGACATTGTTCTGTGTTTTCCCCAAATCCAGGTCTTTACTGACTTTTATCTCTAGTATATTTTTCAAATGGTATATGAAAGAAAACAGTGGCCAGATTAGTAAGCTTCTCTAATTTATTTATGCCAAAAACAAGTTCATTACACCAAGAACAAGTCTTAATGGATTTAAATGGAGTCTATTTTCTGTCAGTTAGACTACTGTAAATATAGCAGTGAGTGGTATCATATTAAATGGATGTAGCACATAAATGTGTACTAAAATTACTGTTTACTTTTGAAATTTTGTTGTGAGCAGTATGTTGAGAATTATCACCTGGAACATTCTTTTATGTGAAAAACAATTGTGAATGCTTCTTCCTTGTGTCTTTAAGAAATGACAGTATCTTATAAAACTGAGTGGTAGATGCTGGTAGAAAAGTTGTCTAAACTATCTGTATATTCACTTTCGTGTTGGAGAAAAGCAGAGAATTCACCTTGCCTGGTGGGATAGTGTTACATGCCTCTCTTTTCACCATCTAAGTAGAAAGATAATCAGTTGCTGCCTTTAAGAAAGAAGCAAAGCAACCAATGCAGTCCATGGAATAGGAGTTATAGTTTGGGCTCATTATCATTCTCTCCCTTCCACAAATGAAGAAAGAATAAATCTTCCTAGCAAATGATCATAAAATTCAGCCATTCGTCTAGGGCATAAGTTTTCCTGGGATTTTCATAAATGGGGTGGTTTCGGTTACTAACAGCCCAGGGCTCCTCTACAATTGCTGGCTCAGGGGTACAAGACTATATTAACTGTCAGCAGAGTTGCCAAGTTTAAATGAGATACGTGAGATTTAGTTGCTCATTAAAGGTATTGCCATGCATGAATTATTAAGGCAATCTTAATAAGTAAAATAGAAAAAAAAACTCCATTAAGGCTGTAGTCTTTTAAGTCATTATGAATTCTCTGAATTATTACCCAGCTACTTGGTAGCATTTTGCAAATAAATGACATTCTAAGATAAACTGCAGCTCATCATTATACCCTTGAGTCTTTTACATAAATGTGATTAATCCTCATCTTTTAATCTATCTTTTGTCTCTTGTACATTTTTGACCCTTTCAAGTGACATTTGAAAAATCTGATGAGCAGCCGTTTCATCTTGTTATCATATTGAAAATTTGCAGTTTGTTTATTATATTACCCTCCAAGCTCATGTTGTGCAATGGTCTTAAAGACAACACTGGTTTATAATAAGGCCCTCTGGGTAATTCAGAAAGAAATGTTCATGGATGGAACCCAAGCCAGACCCCCTTCTGGTCATGCTCTGCACTATGCCAAAGATAAATTAGAACAAGAGCCAGACTCAGAACACTTTGTCCCAAGCTCGTCAGTGTACTTTATCAGCTCTTACATAGAGTTGCTTTTTAAATATGGTGCTTTCTTATTTTGAGTTGAACTGCCTCAACATCTGCCCAGTACTGGGAATTCAATGTTTATGTTGCCCCTCAGGACAGAATTGAGGGTTTTAGTTTGTAGTTCTTCACTATAAACAGACATGATGCTGACGACTTAAAGTCACGTGCTTAAGTGGGGATTAAGAGTGACTGTGACAATGTGCCAGCTGTAGGTTTGCTCACTCACTTATCATATGACCACAAATCTAGGATACCATTATTGTTGGCACAGTAGTAGAAAGAGTCAACTGAGGTTGGGTGTCCACAAATTGACATCAAACCATTAGCCAAACTGAAATGACTGGTAGTCATCAGTAGTGATTATTCATTCATTAAGTCAATCATTAAGCATGTATTTTTAAAGTATTTAATCATGAGCTAGATCTATGTGAGGGGCTGAACTTAGCCCTGCCCCAAGGAACTTTTAGTCCAGTGGGGAAAAGAAACCAATGGGAATCAGAGAAGTAAATACGAAGTTCAACTCATAAGTGATGGAGGAGCCTTGCATGGTGCTAAGAGATTATACATTATAGAGAGGTTTGTCTTGATCAAGAAGGTCAAGGAACACTTTCTTGAGAAAATTATAATTGCACTAAGAGTGAAGGAAGGATCAGTATAAAATAGGAGAAGAGTAAAGAGAAGTGTGGCCTGGCCTGCTACAGTTCATGGGGTCACAAAGAGTCGGACACGACTGAGCAACTGAACTGAACTGAACTGAAAGAGAAGTGTTCCAGGTAAGGAAAACAGCCAGTAGTGGGAAGAAGCAGGCATATTTGAGATGCTGGAAGAATGAATCAGACACCAAGAGAGAAAGTGGGGTGAGGTATTAGATGATGTCAGATCACGAAGAGCATTGTTGGTTGTACTAAAGTTTTAGGGGTTTGTTATATGAATGCTGGAAGCCTGATAAAGTGCTTTGGGATTTGGAAACATAATCAGATTTGCATTTAGAAAAGTTTATTCTAACTGGAGAACAAGTTGGGGAAGATAAGAGTAGAAGTAGATGTAAGGATTCTCTTAAAGAGATAGTAACTGCTGGTAGCTTGGACTAAGATGTGGCAGACATGAAAAGAAGGGAATAAATTCAAGAGAAATAGTGGCAGTAAAATTGACTGAGCTTAATGATGAAAGGACATAGGACTGTGAGGGAAAGAGCAATGCTGAAGATGATTTCCTGGTCTCTGAGTTGGAAAAGCGAACTGATGCTGGTGCTTTTCATCAGAAAGGGAACAGTAAGACTAAATACAAGATCACATCACAATGCACTCCAAACATTACTCTATTAAAACCTAAATGAATTGGGGTTGATAGAGCATAGTCTCTAATCCTCCCCATATACACTGATAAAGTTAGATCTTCATGAAAGGAAGAAAAAGAAAAAAAGACTGAAAAGCATTGTGGTTTAGTGGAGGGCTTCCACTTTTCAGCCCTGTGAGCTTCTAAGTAAGTCATTTCATGTCCCTAAGTTTCAGTTTCCTCATCTGAAAAATGAAGACTTTTTACCATATAAAAAGCTCATAAATGTGCATGGTAATGTTTGGGACATTATAAATATTTACTGAAATGTAAGTCATTTTTACTTTTATGAGTTAACCACATAATCACATATGTTAACCATATCTCAGGTTTATTACCAGACTTCAGTCAGACTAAGAAGTCTTTCTCATTTAGCTTAACAAAGTGAGTCCATAGTAATGGTAGGACACTGCCTTAAGATACTGCCCTGGAGGAGGTTACAACCTGATCATGGGAAAATAAATAGCTTAAAACTAATACATACTGAATATAATTTAAAGCTTCACTGAGGAACGGTCTGAAAATGCTATAGATATTGAGTATTGAGAGACAATGTTAAATGCCAGAGTTAGAGAGGGTTTTCTAGAAAAGATGGGCCCTGGCCTCAAAGAATGGCTAGGATTTAGGAGGGTAAGGAAAAAAACTTCCTAAATTAGGGGAAGAGCATGAACATGTGAGCCTGGGATAAGCACAGAGGTTGCCGATTAAGGAGGGAGCTCATATCTAAAGCTGTGGGACATTTGTTCGTTAGTAAACTTGGGTTAACTTACAGCAAGTGCTAAAGTGAGGCAAGCGGCTTCCTGGGTGGCTCTAGTGGTAAAGAACCCACCTGCCAATGTAGGGGACATAAGAGACACCAGAAGATCCCCTGGAAGATCAACCCCTGGAAGATCCCGTGGCATGGCAACCCACTCTAGTGCTCGTATCTGGAGAATCCCATGGACAGAAAGCCTGGCGGGCTACAGTCCATAGGGTCACACAGAGTCAGATGCGACTTAGCACACATGCAAAGCAAGGCAAAGGAGTTTAGACTTGTGGGGAAAATGAACCATGGTGAGTTCTGAGCTGAGATTATTCTTCCAAGAAAAAAAAAAATGGGAAAATAGACTTAAGTAAGAGAAAGACAAAGGCATTGTGATAATGATGGTGCATGATAAAAAGAGTCTGGGCTACAGCTAACATGAGAGTGATGAAGCAGATATTACAGGACATTTCAAAGAAAGAACTGGTAAAACTCAGTTGTTAACTTCATTGCACACGTCAAAAGATGACTCAAATTTTGAATCCTGTGAAAATGGTGAGAAAAAGAGAGGAGTGAGCTAAAGCTGATTCCAAGAGGGGCAGTATGGCAGACTTAATGAAATGATGCTGAATTAAATGTGATGGAAATATCCTTTTGACAGAGCTATGAAGACTAGAGCCCAAGGGAAGATAATAAACCTTGGAGACATGAGCACAGAGGTCATAGGAAATGCTGCAGAACTGCAGCAGCTCTCCAGAGGAGAGTATTTAAAAAGAAAAGACCCCTAAATTTAATAGAAGAATGAGTGGAAATAGCTATTAGAGGAATGAGAAGGATTCAGTCAGGGAAGTGGGAGAATATGAAGTACGTGGTATCCAAAAGCCAAGTGAGACTAGAATATCAAGCAGAAAGAGATGATCGTCAGTGACAAATGCTACAGTGAGTTAAGAAGCAAGTTTCACAATAAATTTAGTAGAGTTTTTCAATAAGGACATAGTCAGTGACCTTCAAAAGAATAGTTTCAGTGAGATAGTGGAAATAAATAAAGCTGGTCTGGTGCCAGAGCGCATAGGCTTAACCTATCATACTAACTGTATTAGCACTGCATCTTTCTTGCTTGCCTATGATATGGTCCTAGAAGAGATAGGCAGCGAGGATGCCAGGAGTTCTTGAGAAAGACTGAAAAATTAGAAAGATGCTGAAATCAATTTTGTATCCCCTAATCTGAATCTGCCTCCTCCTCTTTAGTAACCCCAGACCTAAAAATAACAGGTAGCTCAAGTGGCATCATAGGTTCTTCAAATGTCATCTGAGAACCAGGGTGAGTCAATGGAAGGGCAGGTAACCTAAATCCGCCTAGAAAGTTGGGGAAGGGGAGCTGCAACAGGAAGGCTCAGGTGTGACTTGGCTATTTTAAGTCACAGTTGGAAGATGATCCATTCCCTTCTACTGGCCCTAATGACCTGACTGATACTACTGTCTTTAAAGATTAACTATTACACTTTGGAAGCCAGGTGGTTTTAGTCACAGCATGGAATGTTCTTAATGTGTGCTGGAAGAGTAAAGGAATGGTGATAAGCTCAAAAAGGGGCAAAAAGACTGGAAGGATTGGAGTGGTGGAATGGGGTTGGAGGAGTCTATACTTTTTGCAGGTAAACAAATTTAAAGAGGAGACGTATTTTTCAGTAGCATTCCCATCTACTGTATCTGCAAAGAAAATATCTTATTCTAAGAAAATCATAACTAAGCATGATGTTTATTGGGTTCATCATGAAGAAATATTCAAGGAAAATTACAGGTTCATTTTTTTAAAATAGATTATTTAAACTTTCTCTGATACTCTATTTCTCTCCATCTTTATTTGTAACTTACCAGTATCTTTTGAAAGACTTTTTGCAAGTATTTATATTATTGAACATCTTGTTTAAATGTTTCAATCAAGTTGAGAAAGTCTTAGACTTCTCTTACATATCCATCTTCTCATACATCATTTTGATCCTTTGAATATCACTGGTGTAACTTTAACATATTTATGCTAGTGTCTCAGGGCTACAAAACATAAAACAATTTTGCCTAGTATAAACCATGGTACTATTAATTTTTCACGTACAGAATATATTAACATATATGTGGGCATTCAGTTCAGTCGCTCAGTCGTGTCCAACTCTTTGCGACCCTATCAACCGCAGCATGCCAGGCCTCCTTGTCCATCACCAACTCCCAGAGTTTACCTAAACTCATGTCCATTGAGTCAGTGTTGCCATCCAACCATCTCATCCTCTGTTGTCCCCTTCTCCTCCTGCCTTCAATCTTTCGCAACATCAGGGTCTTTTCAAATGAGTCAGCTTTTCACATCAGATGGCCAAGAGTATTGGAATTTCAGCTTCAACATCAGTCCTTCCAATGAACACCAAGGACTGATTTCCTTTAGGATGGACGGGTTGGATCTCCTTGCAGTCCAAGGGACTCTCAAGAGTCTTCTCCAACACCACAGTTCAAAAGTATCAATTCTTTGGCGCTCAGCTTTCTTTATAGTCCAACTCTCACATCCATACATGACTTCTGGAAAAACCATAGCCTTGACTAGACAAACCTTTGTTGGCAAAGTAATGTCTCTGCTTTTGAATATGCTGTCTAGGTTGGTCATAACTTTCCTTCCAAGGAGTAAGCATCTTTTAATTTCATGGCTGCAGTCACCATCTGCAGTGATTTTGGAGCACCCAAAAAATAAAGTCTGTCACTGTTCCCATCTATTTGCCATGAAGTGATGGGACCAGAGGCCATGATCTTAGTTTTCTGAATGTTGAGCTTTAAGCCAACTTTTTCACTCTCCTCTTTCACTTTCATCAAGAGGCTCTTTAGTTCTTCTTCACTTTCTGCCATAAGGGTGCTGTCATCTGCATATCTGAGGTTGTTGATATTTCTCCCAGCAATCTTGATTCCAGCTTGTGCTTCATCCAGCCCAGCATTTCTCATGATGTACTCTACATAAAAGTTGAATAAGCAGGATGACAATATACAGCCTTGATGTACTCCTTTTCCTATTTGGAACCAGTCTGTTGTTCCATGTCCAGTTCTAACTGTTGCATCCTGACCTGCATACAGATTTCTCAAGAGGCAGGTCACGTGGTCTGGTATTCCCATCTCTTTCAGAATTTTCCATAGTTTATTGTGATCCACACAGTCAAAGGCTTTAGCATAGTCAATAAGGCAGAAATAAATATTTTTCTGAAATTATCTTGCTTTTTCGATGATCCAGCGGATGTTGGTAATTTGATCTCTGGTTCCTCTGCCTTTTCTAAAACCAGCTTGAACATCTGGAAGTTCATGGTTCACGTGTTACTGAAGCCTGGCTTGGAGAATTTAGAGCATTACTTTACTAGCATGTGAGATGAGTGTAATTGTGCGGTAGTTTGAGCATCCTTTGGCATTGCCTTTCTTTGGGATTGGAATGAAAACAGACCTTCTCCAGTCCTGTGGCCACTGCTGAGTTTTCCAAATTTGCTGGCATATTGAGTGCAGCACTTTCACAACATCATCTTTTAGGATTTGAAATAGCTCAACTGGAATTCCATCACCTCCACTAGCTTTGTTCGTAGTGATGCTTCCTAAGGCCCACTTGACTTCACATTCTAGGATGTCTGGCTCTAGGTGAATGATCATACCATTGTGAATATCTGGGTTGTGAAGATCTTTTTTGTACAGTTCTTCTGTGTATTCTTGCCACCTCTTTTTAATATCTTCTGCTTCTGTTAGGTCCATACCATTTCCGTCCTTTATTGTACCCATCTTTGCATGAAATGTTCCCTTGGTATCTCTAATTTTCTTAAGATCTCTAGTCTTTCTCATTCTTTGTTTTCCTCTATTTCTTTGCATTGATCACTGAGGAATACTTTCTTATCTCTCCTTGCTATTCTTTGGAACTCTGCATTTAGATGGGTATTTCTTTCCTTTTCTCCTGAGCTTTTCCTTTCTCTTCTTTTCACAGCTATTTGTAAAGCCTCCTCAGACAACCATTGTGCTTCTTTGCATTTCTTTTTCTTGGGGATGGTCTTGATCCCTGTCTCCTAGACAATGTCATGAACCTCCATCAGGCATTCTGTCTATCAGATCTAGGCCCTTAAATCTATTTCTCACTTCCACTGTATAATCATAAGGGATTTGATTTAGGTCATACCTGAATGGTCTAGTGATTTCCCCTACTTTCTTCAATTTAAGTCTGAATTTGGCAATGAGAAGTTCATGATCTCAGCCACAGTCAGCTCTTGGTCTTGTTTTTGCTGATTGTATAAATCTTCTCCATCTTTGGCTGCAAAGAATATAATCAGTCTGATTTCGGTGTTGGCCATTTGGTGATGTCCATGTATACAGTCTTCTCTTGTGTTGTTGGAAGAGGGTGTTTGCTATGACTAGTGCGTTCTCTTAGCAAAACTCTATTAGCCTTTGCCCTGCTTCATTCTGTACTCCAAGGCCAAATTTGCCTGTTACTCCAGGTGTTTCTTGACTTCCTACTTTTACATTCTAGTCCCCTATAATGAAAAGGACATCTTTTTTGGGTATTAGTTCTAAAAGGTCTTGTAGGTCTTTGTAGAACTGTTCAACTTCAGCTTCTTCAGCATTTACTGGTTGGGTCATAAACTTGGATTACTGTGATACTGAATGGTTTGCCTTGAAAATGAACAGAGATCATTCTGTCATTTTTGAGACTGCATCCAAGTACTGCATTTCAGACTCTTTTGTTGACTATGATGGCTACTCCATTTCTTCTCAGGGATTCTTGCCCACAGTAGTAGATATAATGGTCATCTGAGTTAAATTCACCCATTCCAGGCCATTTTAGTTTGCTGATTCCTAGAATGTCGACATTCACTCTTACCGTCTCCTGTTTGACCACTTCCAATTTGCCTTAATTCATGGACCTAACATTCCAGGTTCTTATGCAGTATTGCTCTTTACAGCATCAGACCTTGCTTCTATCACCAGGCACATCCACAGCTGGGTGTTGTTTTTGCTTTGCCTCTGTCTCTTCATTCTTTCTGGAGTTGTTTCTCCACTGATCTCCAATAGCATATTGGGCACCTACCGACCTGAGGAGTTCATCTTTCAGTGTCCTATCTTTTTACCTTTTCATACTGTTCAAGGGGTTCTCAAGGCAAAAATACTGAAGTGGTTTGCCATTCCCTTCTCTAGTGGACCGTGTTGTCAGAACTCTCCACCATGACCCGTCCATCTTGGGTGGCCCTATATGGCATGGCTTAGTTTCATTGAGTTAGAGAAGGCTGTGGTCCATGTGATTAGATTGGTTAGTTTTCTGCGATTGTGGTTTCATTGGACATTAGGTTAAGACAAATTAAATCTATTTCCATTCCACTACTACAGAGAGCAAAGCTACTTCCAAAAATTTTGAATTCCCTCTAAGAGGGAATTCAAATTTGTCAGATTTGCTGCCAAAGTTCTATCTGAGAATCTAAGGTTTGGCTGTATGCTGTATGGCTATATGCTCTGTATGTATGCTATATATGGGTTTTAATTATTTTAACAAATGTATGTCATTCTCCATGAAGTTATTTTGTAAGTTGTAGGAACTTTCTCATATCTGAAGGATGGTCCAGGATCCCTAGGTGGCTCAGTAATAAAGAATCCACCTGCCAATACAGGAGCCGCAGGAGACACGGGTTCAATCCCTGGGTGGGAAAGATCTGCTGGAGGAGGAAATGGCAACCAACTCTAGTATTCTTGCTTAGGAAATCCCATGGTCAGAGGAGCCTGGTGAGCTACAGTCCATAAGAGCACAAAGAGTCGGACACAACTGAAGTGACTTTGCACTCACACGTGCTTATAGTATGATATGGTATAGTATACTCCCTCCTTGACTGGCCGTCCTCACACCTGTGAGATGAGACAATCATACAAGACAGGCTTTCTAAGAGTCATCCTCTCCTTTCCACTCCAAAGTGTGCTTGTCTTCCTTCTTTTGTCCATAGTTCAGTGTCTTTTTCATCAGGGTCTCCCCCAGAGCAGAGTTTTTGTGCACCCTGTGACATGACGCACACCTTTAGAGCCCTTCACAGGCAATTCATTCACACACCTCGTACCAAAGTTCATGCCTCCTTTCTAGACCCTACTTGTACCTGTTGGTCATGGGCTGTGATGGTTCAGTTGAGGCTGAGTTGAGCTGACCCATGCTTCTTCCCAGGTGTACGCCTGTGAATGAAATTACTAGATCATATGATAACTCTGTATTCAACATTTTGAGAAACTGATAACCTGTTTTCCTACAGCATCTAGGAGGAGCATATGAGGATTCACATTTCTTCATATCCTTGCCAACGCTTGTTATTTCCATGTTTTTATCACAGTCATCATAGGATAACTATTCAACTCAAAATATCAAATACACCTGGGAAGAGGCATGGGTCGGCTCAGCTCAGCCTCAACTGAACCATCACAGCCCATGACCTACAGATACAAGTAGGCTCTAGAAAGGAGGCATGAGATATAAGCTTCAGAAAGTTATAGCTAACTGTGGTTTGAATTTGCATTTGGCAGGTGACACTAGTGGTAAAGAACCCACCTGCCAATGCAGGAGACATAAGAGACACACCAGTTTATTCCCTGAGGGGGGAAGATCCCCTGGAGGAGGGCATGGCCACCCACTCCAGTATTCTTGCCTGGAGAATCCCCATGGACAGAGGAGCCTGGAGAGCTACAGTCCATAGGGTTGCAAAGAGCTGGACATGACTTAAGCTCCTGTGCGCTCGATGACTAATGTTTCGCATCTTTTCATGCATTTATTGGCCATTTATGTATCTTCTTTGGAGTTTTCTCCACTTTTGTCTAACACAGAGAAATAGAGTCATGGAGGAAATTTTATGCCCAATAGAAAGAAAAGGTCTTGACTAGCAAGGTAAATATGGGACACATTTTGAAATAAGACAGACACTGTAGAGCCTCTAACTCAATCTCAGAGTGCCAAAGGTTTCAACTCTGACATTGAATAGCAGAAATCAGGATAGACTTGTGTGTATATATAGCAGCAATAGCCAGGCAAAGCTGTCCACAAATAAAAAACTGTTATATTTTAAGAATGAGATTATTTTGTACAGGTTGAGATAGAGTTTTGAAGGGTTTGCTTATTGAGAATACAGGGTAATAATGAACCGATAGATCCTTGCCTTGTCTCGGTTTTATGAGTAAATCAGTATGACTTAGGGCACTGTGCTTTAACATCATCATTAGTAGAGTTGGAGGATTGGCTATATTTTCTAGTCTTAAATATTTTATGTATCTCTGAGAGTAAAGAAAACATCACGGAAGAGTGAGAAAGCTTATTAAAAATTATGTATTGTTTCTATCAAAGAACTTTTTTTCATGATGATGGTGAAGTCTCATCAGGACTTCATAAGCAGACATAGCCATTTTGAAGAAAAGAGCAGATATAAAAGACCCTGAAGTAAATATCAGAATTCATTAAAAGGTGTGTAGACAGTGTGGGAAAAGTTTCCTTGGAAGAGCAATGATGGAAACCATACTATTGACAATAACATTTTAACTGCTTAGCAATGGATGTTTAATTATTATGCAACACTTATGGAGCACTTACTATGTGATGTAAATGGAGAGGAAATTATATAAATTCAGAAAAGATGCAAGGAGAGGCCTTTCAAGGATGTGGAAAAAGGAGAAATCTGCTCTGGGGCCATTTTCCCCACAACTCCAGGAGCAGCAGCCGATGGTGACTATCATTATAAGAAGCTTCAGGATGAATGATGACACCTGCCAAGGGACTTCACCAAGACACTTTCAAGTCTTGATAAACATGAACTAATTAATGTTCACAACACCATTGTGAGGTGGAAAGTAGCATTTTCCTAGTTTTACAGACAGGGAAGTATCAGCATGTAAACATAAGTGATTTGGCCCCTTTACATAGTGAAGCTGTGACAAGACAATAAGAAGTTCTGGAAGTTCAACTTTCAGACTTTCATTTTCTACTTACCTTCCAATTCATCCCTTAGTGAAAGTGTTGCCTTTTCTTATAAGACTATATTGGACAGTGTATGTACTCATTTTACAGGGCAGATACAGTTATTTCCAAGAATATAAAATCATCACATTTGAGATGGGGACCCTAGAAATCATCTAATAAACCCCCTTTTTACATGTATTAAGTTATTCACCATGAGCATAGAATTTACTAGGACCAGAATATAGATTAAAGTGAAAGTGAAGTCGCTCAGTCATGTCCAACTCTTTGTGACCCCATGGACTATAGTCTACCAGGCTCCTCCATCCATGGGATTTTCCAGGCAAGAATACTGGAGTGGGTTGCCATTTCCTTCTCCAAGAGATCTTCCCAACCCAGGGATTGAACCCCAGTCTCCTGCATTGTAGGAAGACACTTTACTGTCTGAGCCACCAGGGAATATAGATTAGAGCCCTTATTTATCTTGACTTTCATTGACCAACTCTGATTTTCACACATTCTATGCATAATATTCTACTGTTTCCTTTTCTGTGGAATGCTGCAAAATTGTACAAATTGAAAGTGTCATGATCAGAAGTCCCCATGAAAGCTATCAACCCAAACAGTGCACCTGGCTCTTAAATCTTCTGTAAGTCTGTTAAGTGGCTACCTGGACTGTGATCAGCACAGCCAGTGAGTGATCAGAAAACCACCACATGCTATGCAGCTCTGCCATCTCCTAACTCTTAGGAAGATCTCCCTCACTTTAGCAGTCATCAAATCACTGCCCCCTCCACCAATGAACCCCCAGCTCCTGCCCATCCACTCTCAAGACTTCTTCTATTCAGATTTTCCTGGCCACCTTTATTGCTACCAATTTAACATTCTCTCAGTAAGTGTGCATGAAGCCCTATCTATAGGAGTCACCAACCATAAACTGATAAATAAGGAAAACAGCAGAGGAAATAATGCATAAGTAGGCACTTTTAATAAAAGGTGAGAAGAGCTATGATAAAAGGTGATGGGCTAGTCAAAATGTCCATCATCATGTCTACAAATAATAAATACTGAAGAGGGTGTGGAGATAAGGGACCCCTCCTACACTCTTAGTAGGAATGTAAATTGGTACAGCCACTATGGAAAACAGTTTGGAGATGCCTTAAAAAACTAAAAATAGAGATACTGTATCATCCAGCTATCCTAACTTCTGGGCTTATATCTGGAAAAGATGAAAACTACAACTCAGAAAGATACACATACCTCATTGTAGCACTATTACAATAACCAAGACACGGAAGCAAACTAAATGCCTCTTGACAGATGAATGGATAAACAAGATGTGGTATACATACACACACAATGGAATGTTGCTGTTCAGTCACTTAGCCGTGTCCGACTCTTTGTGACCCCATGGACTGCAGCACATCAGGCTTCCTGTCCATCACCAACCCCCGGAGCTTGCTCGAACTCTTGTCTATTGAATCAGTGATGCCATCCAACTATCTAGTCCTCTGTCATACCCTTCTCCTCCCACCTTCTATCTTTCCCAGCTTCAGGGTCTTTTCCAATGAGTTAGCTGTTCACATCAGGTGGCCAAAGTATTGGAACTTCAGTTCAGCATCAGTCCTTCCATGAATATCCAGGGTTGATTTCCTTTAGAATTGACTGGTTTGATCTCCTAGCAGTCCAAGGGACTCTCAAGAGTCTTCTCCAACACAACAGTTTCAAAGCATCAAATTCCTCGGCCCTCAGCCTTCTTTGTGGTCCAACTCTCACATCCATACGTGACTACTGGAAAAACCATAGCTTTGACTATATGGACCTTTGACTATATGGACCTTTGACTATATGGCAAATAACTATATCACCACAATTGTTATAAATACTATGAAAGGAAAAGAACTTTTTGCTATGGAAGAAATGTAATTTTTAAAGGGCTCTGAAAGAATATTTCTCTATGAGGACCTGACGTTTTCTCTAAGACTTAAAGGATACAAGGGTTAACCGGGCAGAGACAAAAGGAAAACATGCCGGTGGAAGGGAGGCAAGAGTTTGGGGAGCCTTGTGAGCTGAGAGGATGAGCAAGGCTCCAGAATTAAATAGCGAGGCTAGCGGGGTAAAGGAGAGAGCTCAGCTCAGGCAGAGCCTCGTGGACCAAGGAGGAGCTTGCAGTTGAAGTTAAATGCAATAAGAAGTGACAGGAGGGTTTTAGGTCAACTTTCCTCTGCTGAGAGGAACAGATGGGAGCTGGCAAAACAGGTTGTGAAGAAATGAGTGCATAGATGCTCAGTAAAGAAATATCAAACTGAATTATTTACTTTCAGAGTGAAGATTTGAGTTTTGTTTCTTTTCTATTTTCTAAACTTAATATGTGCAAAGTTGCTCAGTCATGTCCAATTCTGTGTGACCCCCATGGACTGAAGCATGGCAGGCTTCTCTGTTCACGGGGATTCTCCAGGCAAGAAAAGTGGAGTGGGTTGCCATGCCCTTCTCCAGGGGATCTTTCCTACCCAGGGATTGAACCCATGTCTCTTGGGTCTCCTATATTGTCAGGAGGTTCTTTACCACTAGCACCACCTGGAAAGCCCAAATTTAATATATATGAGTTCAATTAGAAAATTTTAAATTCTTGTTCTTTGGTATTTGGTCCTGCCTAAAACAGATATCTTTCAGTCACGTGGTTAACATATCTCTTAATGACAAAAGTATATGAATCCATGAAACAAAAGTTGCTTTGGCTAATTATTTCCCCCATGCTCTTTGAATGTTCAAGCTCACTTGAGCCTCAGGGATTGTTTGGATTTTACTGCCATCTAGTGTCTCTAAACACATAAGTTTATTTGTGTTTCTAAACAAGACACTCCTCCCAAGCTATGCAAGTGAGCAAATAAATTTCTGCTTATGTAGTGGGAGAATCTCTGTTTGGGTTTTATTTATATTGCATTTAAATCATTGTAAAGTAAGTCTGATCTTACTACCCTCTGTTTTGTCTGTCTAGTTATCTAGGGTTTCATTGATCCTTCTGACTTACAGCCCCACTGTCTTCCTAAGGTTCTCATTGTGCGAATTCCTCCAAAATGTTATGTGAGGCCTATCAGTGTGCCCCCTGCACAAAAGCATCTGACTTTTGGTAGCATGGGGGAGTTGAAACCCTCTCCCCAAGTCAAATGCAGAGGGCTTGTGGCTGCTTAAGGACAAACATCTTTTCCTAAAATGCAAATATAAGTTAGTAGCAGACCTGGTGTCCCTTCACAGTGGTTTCCACCCAAAATTCAGGGCTTACTGGCTCCCTGAGGCTACTGGTTTTAGCATTAGTTTTGGTTTCTGTTCTAATCTGTTTTTACAAGGCTCAGAAATATCATTGGCCCAAAATGTATTCTCAAGCTATTGCAGTTCAATTTGGCTTGGTTTTATTAATCAAAGTTGGGCAGAGAGCACTGCCATTACCAACACTTTCTTCAGAACACAGGCGAGGGTATACATACATTTGTGTTACGTTCCTCCATGCACTTGTTTAAACATATCAGAACACGTTCTTTTGTCCAACCCATCCTTCATTATAATTTTATTTCTCTTCAAAGGTCCCAAGCCACTCGTTTCCGTTGGCATCAGCCAGCTCCTTTTGACAAGCAGCAGACGTGGGCAATAGATAATGTCTATATCGGGGATGGCTGCATAGATATGTGCAGTGGCCATGGAAGGTGCATCCAAGGAAACTGTGTGTAAGTAGGTTTTTTTCTCTCTTCTGTAGAAAGTCCCTGACTCACATTCCAGCCAGATTTTTCTGAAACTGGTTTTTTAATCACTCCCAAACTGCCTTAAGTTATATATATTTTTCCTGAAATCTGACACTGAGCTAACTATGAAGTTTATGGCTATAGAATCTTCATTACTGGTTAGAGATTAGAAACTGAACAATGGCTATCTTTTAAGGAGAAGACTGAGTTATAATTGACTGTATTTTATTTTCTTCTGTGTTTTTGTGATACACCTGAGCCTTGAAAAAAATATTAAAGGAGGTTCAAGAGTTCAGCATATTCTAACTGAAAATAATACATCAAAAATATTTTTCTCACTTAGGTCTGAATGTATATGTAATGATGTGCATTACTTGTGGTTTGAATGGTATTCCTATGTTATTTGCATAAGAAAGTATACAAATACCTGATCAATTTGCTAGATGTATTTCATGGAGAGACCTGGAATTTTACTCTTATAGAGCCTTAGTGTCTTTGGAAGGGTCTAAACTGTGTGTGTGTGTGTGTGTGTGTGTGTGTGTGTGTGTGTGTGTGTTTTGTGTCTCTTATAGAGCCTTAGCGTCTTTGGAAGGATCAAACTCTGTGTGTGTGTGTGTGTGTGTGTGTGTGTGTGTGTGTGTTTTGTGTACTAGGGGGCTCTGTGCTTTATTTTCAAAGACTCTACTGTTAGATGGCGTAGTATGAATGAAGATCCTGATAAAGAATTCACATTTCCCTTCTCCATTAATCTCTGCACACCTGGGAAGTCTTTCTTTTGATTAATGATTCTAGCCCATATCAACCTCTGCAACCCCAGAGCTTCCCAGTCCTATATTCATATTTCTTCCCACATTGAACAGAGAATTCAATCCTGTGGTCAGAGATGGCAGATGCTATCCAAAGTGCCTTTTGCTATTTGGAACCTGGCCTCTTGAATTCCTGATTGGCCCAAAGTCTCTGTTAAAAAGCCTGATTTCATAAGTTATTAGGACCAACCAGGTTAGTTTGGTATCTGCAGTTGCTTATCAGCCATCCAGAGCTGTGTCATGTAGGAACTGGGCTTTAGTAAATTCTTTCAGGTTGCTTCTTTCTTTCCATCTGTAAGCCCAAGTCACTAATTTAGGAAAGCCTAGAGACAGTTACAGAGAAGGCAGTGGCACCCCACTCCAGTACTCTTGCCTGGAAAATCCCATGGACGGAGGAGCCTGGTGGGCTGCTGTCTATGGGGTTGCACAGAGTCGGACACAACTGAAGCTACTTCACTTTCACTTTTCACTTTCATACATTGGAGAAGGAAATGGCCACCCACTCCAGTGTTCTTGCCTGGAGAATCCCAGGGACAGGGAAACCTGGTGGGCTGCCATCTATGGGGTCGTACAGAGTCAGACACGACTGAAGCGACTTAGCAGCAGCAGCAGCAGCAGAGGCAGTTAATACACTGCTTATTTCTAATCTAAAGCACTGTTAAGGAGAGCAGCTGAATTACGGCAAATTCTGTAAAGATAACTAATCTGTTATCATCTTGGACTAGGAAAAGGAGTTGGCCTCACTGATTTGAGAGCACACTTTCAGGGCCTGTGTTTGATGCTGACTTTTCTCTTTCTCCACTCCCAGCTGTGACGAACAGTGGGGTGGCCTGTACTGTGATGAGCCTGAGACCTCTCTTCCAACTCAACTCAAAGACAACTTCAATCGGGCCCCATCTAACCAGAACTGGCTGACTGTGAATGGAGGGAAATTAAGTACCGTGTGTGGAGCTGTGGCTTCAGGAATGGCTCTTCATTTCAGTGGGGTCAGTATTTGGTTGCTGTTTATTCATTTCTGCATCCTCTGAGTTCCTCCCCCTCCCAAAACTGACTCTCTTTTGAAGTTTAATCAACAAATCAAGATGCAGAGTTAGAAACTCTAAATGAACAAACCTGATGTGAACTCACAACTTTCTACAAATCAGAAAATGCTAACCATTTTCCACATTTTCCTGTCAAAAATCAGTTTTGACAATTTAACTATGCAGGGTGGTGTCAGTATAGGTATATTTAAGTGCACATTTTTTAAAAAAAGGATTTAAATGAATTTCCACCCTGGGACAGAGAGCTTGCACAATGTGTGAGGGTCTTCCATCTGGATGATGTTCTAATTGAAAATTCCTGAGCTTGCAACAGATTTGGGATTTAATGAGCCAAAAATCTGGAAAATGAGCTTTGGTGTTTCCTGAATTTATTAACAATAATTAACCCCTTATATAACTTACCCAAGCAAGAATAACTGTTAGTAATTTCTAGACATTTATATTTATAGCAGATTATTTTGTGAATGATAGCAGCAATGTTAGAAAATTGCTTTGAGAAATTTTATAATCATTCTGCACTACTGCCAAAGATGACTTGTTTAAAAGTAGAATTTCTCCAGTAGTATGATTAAATACCTTTCATAGGTAAATTTAATTTTTTAAAATTGCAAATTCACTGTCAGTTATTTGTTTCCCTACCACGCCCTACCTTAGAGTTTGCATTTGTGCCAATGAAGTGTACTAGTATTTTAGGCCAAGAGTAGCAACAGAACATACAGCATACAGAATTTTTATAATCATCAACAGTGGTGAAGAATGCAATGTTCACAATACTCTTTCTTCTTTAGTATTAACTTAGATAGAACTCTGATACCTAGTTTTCCTCATAGTTTCACCTATTAATAAGAAATAACTACTTATCTATGTTAATGAATTAATATAGAAAATATTAAAAATCAACTGTAAAAGTTTAAAAAGCTTACAACTAGTATTGCTAATTATAATTAAGTTGTATTTTGGGGCATCATTTTAAAATTTCATATTAAAATAGTCATCTCAATGCGCTATTTTATTAATAGCCAATGCCTTTTTAAAAATCTAACAGATACCTATAAATAACTAGAAATAGTTTAAGAAAAATATAGAATAGTTACTTTAATTCCAGCTCTCCTATTGCCTAGAAAAAAACAAAAGAGAATCTCCTTAGAATACATTGCCCTTTGTAAGTTCTAATACTAAAATTTCAAAATTCAGCATATGTTTTCTGTGTACCTACTGTGCGCTAGAGGCCATACTAGAAGCTAGTATAGTAGGAGAAATGATAAGAAAATCATTACTTCAGTACTGGGTGAGCTGTATTACAAAAGAAAGGATGGAAGCCAGAGAACACCTGGAACCTGTCATGACTATTCCTTATCACCGTATCGTTGCACTCTGCTTCTTAGGGCTGCAGTCGGCTATTGGTCACCGTGGATCTAAACCTCACAAATGCTGAGTTTATCCAGTTTTACTTCATGTATGGATGCCTGATCACACCAAACAACCGTAACCAAGGTGTTCTTTTAGAATACTCTGTCAATGGAGGCATTACCTGGAACCTACTAATGGAAATCTTCTATGACCAGTACAGTAAACCTGGGTTTGTATTCTGTTTTATCTCCAATAACTAGTATGTTATCAACATTGCTTGATAAGACCTGCCGGGAATCTGTCACAGGGACCACAGGGAGACCTGAACCACACTCACCACCACTAGAGGATGCCTCTGAGACAAACTTGAGGATAAGGTTTCTGAGCTGGATAAACAACTGGTTTGGGTTTTTTTATTTCAAGAACAACTAGTTTATAAATTTTCAAATAGATAAATACACAATCACAATGCCAGTAATGAATAGACCCACTACAAAAAACCATATAAATTAATGAATATATAATTAAGTTCAACAACATTTTGGGAAAATGGAAACAAAAAACCAGTTTGTTTGTTCACATAGTGTTCACTCCATTTTAGGGACTTGGAGGCTAGAAAATAAACACATTGCCTTCTCCAAAATAAACACAATAAAATGTAAATATCCTTAAGAAGCCTAGAGTCTATTTTTACATTTCTTACTGAAAAATCCTGAATAAACACAATGTATCTGTCATTTTTAAGAATATATTCTCGAAGGGCAAAAATACAATGTGACCAATTAGAAAAGCCAAAAGGTTTGTAAAAAAGAAAAGAACATTTAATAAAGTAGTAGAAGGAGAAGAATATGCAAGAGAAGGATGAGAGGAGAGAAAGAGAAGGTTGGAGGAAAGATGAAAGAAGATATGGGAAGAGAAGGGAGAGGAGGAACGATTGTGGCCCAAATAAGAGACAGAATAAAATGAGAAACATAGATAATCCCTCAGTGCATGGCAAGCCAGATACCAGCTAAAAATTAGGCAAAATAAAAGTAATCAAGAATCTTGTAAATGATCATTGAAATTCAATGTATCAGTCAAGAACAGGTTCAGCTGTGAATTACAGAAAACCTAAAATAATTTGGAAGTTTTTTTCCTTCTCTTAATATAAGTTAGATCCAGAAGGAAGCTGCCCAGAGCTGCCCCAGTGGCTTCACCAGGACTAGAGACCCAGGTTTCTGCGAGCTGGTACTTCTGCCACACTCTGCACTTGACCTACACATCATGGTCCAAAAGAACCCACATTCCAGCTCGCAGGCAAAAGGATGGGGCAAGAGCAGTATGCTGTCTCTCTTTAAAGACACTTTCTAACACTTGCCTACACTTCCTTTCACGTTCCGATAGCCAGAACTTTGTCAGAGTGACACACCCAGATGCAAGGGAGTCTGGACATGTTATCTTTATTCTGGGTGACTATTTGCCTCACTAAGAAGATGGGTTCCTAACATGAAGGGAGAATGGGAATATGGCAATTGAGGAAATGCCAGCAGTCTCTGCCATAAACAAACATTTTTAAATCCTACATATGCATTAAAGTTGGACACCAGTAAAGGATTCCAAATGAAACTAAGTGGTATACATTGTAATAGTGCAAAAAAACTGTGCTCACCTATTAGTAGAAGATGGTAGATGAGACAAGTAAACTATTTATGAAGAAAGTTATAATGTGTCTCATGTACGAGCTTCTGAGCACTTAAACAACCTAATATACAGAGAGAAGTTATGTTTCTATAGGGTAAAAGCATAACTTTCCAATCCACTTTAGTTCTCTGAAGGAGAAACAAATTCACCAAGGAGGAACAGTGGTCATAATTTATTTACACTTTCAGCAGCCTTAGATAAATTTCCACTCCAAAGGTTTTTAAAATGTGGTCAAGGATTTTTTAGGAAAGAAAAATGAGAAGAAAGTCATTGCTCTGGGTAAAGCTGTGTGATTGTGTGTCCTTCCAGGAATGGATAGATTTCTGATATTACTTACTACTTTCTAAAATTTTAATTAAACATGCCAATTTAGTGGATAAAAATTATAAAAAGATCTTACAAGGTGAGCATACAAAAAAAAAGAGGAAAGAGAAGGGCACACATGAGCTTCAAAACTGAGATGCATGAGAAAATGAACTTCGAAAAAGATTATTTACCTAAAGACTCATAGGACTTCCCTGGTGGCTCAGACGGTAAAGTGTCTGTCTACAATGCGGGAGACCCAGGTTCCAACCCTGGGTCGGGAAGATCCCCTGGAGAAGGAAATGACAATCCACTCCAGTACTATTGCCTGGAAAATCCCATGGATAGAGGAGCCTGGTAGGCTACAGTCCATGAAGTCACAAAGAGTCGGACATGACTGAGCGACTTCACTTTCACTTTCAGACTCATAGTCTCCAAAATGCCGGTTACTACACAGGTGAGGGTCTAAGATTCACAGTCTACACTTTCCTTCCCTAGGACCAAGCTCCACTGAGCTGTTGTAACCCAAAGGGTATGCAAAATGGCGGACATGACCTAAAAAATGTATTTAAATTCCAAGTACCAGAAATTCAACTAGCAACATTGTAGCCTTGAATAGATTTTGATTGATCTAGAATACTAGAATTCTAGAATACTACCATCTAGAATACTACCTACTGTTCTGGTCATTATACTTTAAGGAAGACATAAAGAGAGAAAAAGGAGTAAAAGAATCAACAAGGAGATACTGTATAAGCAAAACTAAAATAACTAAACCTCTTCAGTGTGAAAGATGAAAACCAAGGGGTCATTTTGAATCTCTTAGCTTAAAGGTTCTTCCCAGGATGAACTGAGGCTTGTTGGCCCTGTTCCTGTAGTGCTAATACTAAGAGGCAGCCTTGGACTGTAAAGGGAGTTAGATTGGCATGGATTAAAAAGATGAGACTTTACCGCCGCCTCTTACTTCTCCTGCATTGACAGGTGGATTCTTTACCATTGTGCCTCCAGGGTGAACTCTGCAGTTTTCTGTTTGCCTAGGCGTCCTTCAGATCAGGAGGCATAGGGTATATGCACTTTGGTAGACATAAACCAATATTGACTTAAGAGATGCATGTTTGATCCCTGGGTTGGGAAGATCCCTTGCAAGATGGCATGGCAACCCACTCCAGTATTCTTGCCTGGAGAATCCCATGGACAGAGAAGCCTGGCGGGCTATGGTCCATGAGGTCACAGAGTCAGACACTAACAAAGCAACTTAGCACACACACACACGAGACCATAAAATCAAGACAACTTATCATGATTTTTAAAAATTATTTTAGCTAAAGTCCTCTCCTCATCTCCTAAGTGATGTGTAATGTCTTATGTGTGGATGCACATCCTTTTCTCCCATGAGACATTTGGCACGACTTTTTCCCACCCTCACCATCATTTATTCTTCAGATTCGTGAATATCCTCCTCCCTCCTGATGCTAAAGAGATTGCTACTCGCTTCCGCTGGTGGCAGCCAAGACACGATGGCCTGGACCAGAACGACTGGGCCATTGACAACGTCCTCATCTCAGGCTCTGCTGACCAGAGGACTGTCATGCTGGACACCTTCAGCAGTGCCCCGGTGCCCCAGCATGAGCGCTCGCCTGCAGATGCCGGCCCTGTGGGGAGAATTGCTTTCGACATGTTTATGGAGGACAAAACTGCAGGTAAATTTTCACTGATGTTAAATGAAAATCCATTTGGGTCTCTTCCAAAAAATGAAATGTGGAACTTTTATACATTCTCAAGTGGTTACAGAAACAGTCAGAAGAGTGTTCCCATTTCTTCTCTCCAACTTCCTGGTTTTACATTGTGACAAAACCTTTTCTTTCTTTCAAGCCAGCAAGCTTGTTTTAATAAATAGCATTCTGTAGTTTTACTAATAGGGTAATTTTCTCTGAAAAAAATTTTGTTTCTACATTTCTTGTTTTTTATTTTGGTTAGAAAGCCAGCATTTTTTGGACGTTTGTTTTACTCTCCAAGGACAAGGATTTTGTTTAGCTGTACATGCATTTGTGATGGCATTTCGTGTTTCAGAAATATCCAGGGTCATTCTTGTTACTCTTCATTCTTAATAGGAGTATTGCAGTGGTCCTGGTGTACTGTCAAGGATCTCTCCATGCTATTCTTATTTTTAATGACTTGTTTTCATTTCATCACATTATTCTGGTCCCTTTTTTAAAGTGGTATATTATATTAAGTATGTGACTTTGTGATGCCACATATTTGGTTTCACTGCATAAAACCTGAAATGGTATCTTCAGGTAAAGTAGTAATGTTTAATTACATGTATTGTATCAATACTGCAAATCTTATGGAGTAGATAGACTATACCACTATAGATTCATCAGACAGTGAGATTATGCCATACCCAACTCTGCGTTAGAATCTTACAGAGAAAGAAGGATCTGGATGTATTTTGCAGTAATGAGACTGATAAGAACCTTACAGAGGAATGAAATCTATGCTGAAGACAGTTGAAATGTGGGGAATTTTAGTAACTTAAAATACTTAATTATTCGTGTTTTAAGGTAAAAGCAATACGTGTTCAAACTGTGAAATTAAGAAAATACAGAAAATCATGAAAATGAAGATCACCCAGAGGATAACCATTGTCAATATTTTGATGTTTTTTAGAGTCTCTTTTCTGTGCCTTTATATAATCATAAACTAAATTAGAATCTTATTTATATTTTGTAGCCTGCTTGTTTCATTTAGAATTAAATCCTTATCATTTCCTCTTGTCCTTAAGTTTCTTTGAAAATATAATTTTAATAGCTATATAGTATTCCATTATAATTTTATCATCTTAACACTGAATTTTTAAATTATTCTTATTAATTCATTGATTAGTATTTCACATGGACAATGATATAATTGCAAATATTTAATGAAAATCACCCTTTTAAATTGAAAAAGCTTGAAATGTTCTTCACCACTATCAAGTAGTCTAACTCTTTCAAGAAGATTATTGAGTAGACTTATATAAATCTGATTTGGAACTTTGCTAAATTACTCATTTGTTTTCCCTATGTAATGGTTTACATGAGTTTATGATCAGAGAATAATTTAAGTGCAACTTCTGTACAAATAAAAGCAAATGCATGTTTTTTCAAGTACTGTAAATGCTGATTTTTAGACTGATTTGTGATGTACAATTAAGTTCGTGCTTGTCTTGCAAAGACGGTGCTCCTAAAAAGTGTAATATCTACTTACAGAAGTAGTTTATGACACTGCAGAAGAGGTTAGTGTTAGTTGATTAATGTAAGCCCTTTTTCAAGATTGCAGCATTCTAGTATATAATAAAATATATACCAGAGAATAAACTCAGGATATTGTTATTGGAATTCAGATTTCTGTGCCTTTTGATTCTTGAGTCCTATACCTCTGCTGTAGGACTAAATGTAACTCCTAATCCAATGGAGTGAAAACTAACAGATAATCGCATTATGGTAGCCATTTGAGTCCTGGAGATAAATATGATTGTTCTACAGGCATATGTTAAGCTCAGACAAAATTAAAAGAGCACAACACTGGTAAAGGCTGGATTCCAATTAAACTGTTTGGTCTCTTCTCTTCTGAGGCCATCCAACTCTTTGCACAGTAACCCAGGCTTCCAGTTGTACCTGTTCATCTTCACTGTGAATGCTGGAGCTAACCAGGAAACTGCCAGAAAAAAGTTGGGCCTGTGAAATCAAAATGTATCATGAATTAGATGAAATGTATAGATATGTTTAATTTCTAACCTTTCTGGGATAAAATCATGAAGTTAAAGCATCCCTTCCAAAAGAGAAAGCAAATTGTGAGGGACATGAATGTGTGGTGTGCATGTGTGTGTGTGTGTGTGTGTGTATGCGTGCACGCGCGTGTGTTTGAGAGAGAGGCACAATCGGATTACTCTGCACTGATCAAGCAATAATCTTGCTGCTTAAATTTTCGTTAGACTCTTAGAAGCTTTTTTAAAAATCACTTTATTGAGGTATAATTGATGTACAGAAAGCTGTAGGTATTTAATGTATACAACTTGATGAATTTGGATTTATGTATACACCTATTAAACCATCACAATAAAGGCCATAAATTTATCAATCCTCTTCAAAAGTTTCCTCCTGCCCATCCTCTTTTTTAATTTTTCTATTTTGGTAAGAGCACTTAACATTAATATCTCTCTTAGTAAATTTTTAAGTACGCAATACAGAATTGTTAACTATAGCCCCCGTGTTGTACAATAGATTTCCAGAACTTATTCACCTTGCATTACTGAAACTTTGTGCCCTTTGACTGACAAGTCCCCTTTTCCCCTTCCACTATTCTACTCTCTGGTTATAAGAGTTTGGCTATTACAATTTTTTTTTCATTGCCCAGGAGACACTACCAAAATTGGAGTATAAATAGCTAACTCACTTCTCTATCATGTTATTAAAAATCTTCCTCTTTCTTTAGATTTGGCCTAAAAAGTTAAACACCTGTCAGAAAAACAAATAGATGTACATTTCCCTTTGTTTTTCATTTGTAACACATACAATACATTTTTTCCTAAATGTAGACTTAACTAGTTTAGAAAAAAAAAAAAAGAATGTATTGTATGTGTTACAAATGAAAAACAAACTAGTATTGGACACTTGATATATCTCAGTCTCTCAGCATCTATGTTCCTAAAATGATGTGCTTATATTAGTGTTTTGTCTGTAGATGGTATGTAATAAGAGAGAGTACTACTTAAAATAATTATCAATCTTACCTAAAGTAAAAATTTGCTTTAAAGTATGTTTGCCATAAATCTGTCATAAAATTTTTGTTTTTCTTTTTTTTAAGTAAATGAGCACTGGTTATTCCATGATGATTGTACAGTAGAAAGATTCTGTGACTCCCCTGATGGTGTCATGATTTGTGGCAGTCATGATGGAAGAGAAGTATATGCGGTGACCCACGACCTGACCCCCACTGAAGGCTGGATCATGCAATTCAAGGTGAAAATGTTATAACCTTAACTATGTGTGTGTGCTAAGTCACTTCAATCACGTCTGACTCTTTGCAACCCCATGGACTGTAGCCCACCAGGCTCCTCTGTCCGTGGGGTTCTCCAGGCAAGAATACTGGAATGGGCTGCCATTATCCCTCCTTCTCCAGGTGACCTTCCCGACCCAGGGATCAAACCTGCATCTCTTATGTCTCCTGCATTGGCAGGTGGGTTCTTTGCCACTAGGGACACCTAGGAAGTCCAGTGTGCAGCAATCCACTGTAATTCTTCAAGATCTATCTGTCTTCTTTACAGACCAGATAGGTGAGCTGAAAGGAGGTGTGATAGAAATCACAAGCCCCATGACCTTAACTATATAAATAGCCATATACCAGTAATACAAAAATGTTTTTTAAATTGTAGAGACAATGATCATGCAATCTTTTATTGACATAATATATACGTTGAAAACTATTAACAAAATTTAATATTACTATACATCCCAAGTATATATAACTTAATGATTAAAAGTATTTTATTTTTGAACTATTTCAAGGTGAACTTGTGCTGTGTGTGCTTGGACACACTCAGTTGTGTCCAACTCTTTGCGACCCCATGGACTGTAGCCTGCCAGGCTCCTCTGTCCATGGGGATTCTCCAGACAAGAATACTGGAGTCCGTTGTCATGCCCTCCTCCAAGGGATCTTCCCAACCCAGGGATCAAACCCAGGTCTCCGACATTACAGGCAGATTCTTTATCATCTGAGCCACCAGGGAAGCCCAAGAATACTCAAGTGGGCAGCCTATCCCTTCTCCAGGGGATCTTCCAGACCCAGGAATTGAAGTGGGGTCACCTGCATTACAGGTGGATTCTTTACCAGCTGAGCTACCAAGGAAGCCCTAAGATGAACTTAAATAAGATTTAATGTGCTTCTGAGATTAAATATTAATAGAAAAAATATTGATAAGAAAATGTAGAAAACTGATTTCAATTCCCTGAGTTTAAATCATTATATGACATAGGCATTCTTTTCCTTTAAGAGAAGATTGTGGCTGTATCTACTTTTTTAATAAAAATATTTCAGTGTTTCTAGAGAAAGAAAATTATAGAAAACAAAGGCATGATTAGCATCAATGCCAACATCAATTTTAGCTAAGATCTTATGTCAACCAACTTACTCTGTCTACCTCATTCCCACTGTATTAGCAACAAATGTTGCATTATGACTGTCTCCATCAACAAAGAATGCTGTGTCTTATCAAAAATACCCTCTGTAATTACTTCACTGCATCTTACTTGCAGTTGAAAGTGATTTATTGAGAGTCATAAATTGTATAACAAAACAGTAAACTTGGTAAAGCTGTTAGCAATCCTTCTTGGTCGAGCATTCTGCCAAACAGAAGTGCCAGACCATTAGCACAACAAACAACAATTTGTAAGAGTAGGCCCAGGCCTTCCAAGGCAATCTGCCAGCTATTGCAGAAGCACAGCTTTCAGCTTCTCTAAAACTCCCTGCACAATATATTTGGCACTTTCTATAATTTGTCACCTAGGGCAACCGTGTCAACTCCACCATTCATCAGCTCAGCAAATAATGAACCTGAAAAGAAACGGATGTGTTGCAGTGTCTGTCAAATAATCAGCAGCTTTCTTACTACCAAGTCCTTAGAGTATGCAATATGGTTTTAATACCTTAATAATCTTAATAATCTTGCATCTCTTTGTTTATTAGATCTCTGTTGGATGTAAAGTGTCTGAAAAAGTCACCCAGAATCAAATTCATGTTCAGTACTCTACAGACTTTGGTGTGAGCTGGAATTATCTGGTTCCTCAGTGCTTACCTGCAGATGCAAAATGCTCTGGAAGCGTTTCTCAACCATCTGTATTCTTTCCAACTAAAGGATGGAAAAGGATCACCTACCCACTTCCTGAAAGCTTAGTTGGAAAGTAAGTAGAAAATTAAACCCTGGTTCTTAGCATTCATAAGTGGATTTAGACACTATGGTCAGACTGAAAGTACTGTGTAATTGTCAGTAAAATGCTCTCTTCCTCCCTAACTCTAAAGTTTACTCATTAGTGACCTCCATGATGAACTAATTTAAGGAGACCTCAAGATGTAATCCTCAGACTTGACAAGATAGGCCCTGACAAGCTCTTCCATTTTCCATACCTCACTATTGCTCTATGAGCAATAGTGATGGCCTTGGAGCCAATTGAAAAGGTATATGTTACCTTATGGACCTTGTAAATTGTGCTTTCCACATTGGTCCCTTGTCAATCCATGATAGATGGAGCCAAGAGAAAACCTAACTTATCATGCTCTTAATACTTGTACAAATCCTAATTCTCCATGCTGTTTGTACAAACATAGTTTGTAGGTTTCATATTTTTTCTTATCAAAGTATTATGTTCTACACCTGCAGTGGAAAGTAATTAGCCTAGACAGTAGTGAGCCAAGATGATTAAACTGTTTTCTGAACAGTATGTGGATAAGTTAATTTAGGCAATTACAAAAAAAATTGCCTTCAACTGTAAAATTAGGTGAAAAGATACATTAAAGAAAATGATAGTTATGCTTCCCCCATATGTCACAGTTTCTGGCTCAATGAAGAACCTTTTGTGAAACAGATTCGAGATATATGACAAGAACACATAGAGCCTTTGAATAAGGTACTTAGACGAGGCAAAAAAGTCCCATAGAGATTGTCTATTGCATGATCACTCACAGTTTTCTGAAACAAATCTAAAAGGCTTAGTCAGTTAACATGCTAGACAACAATCAGTATACTTTCAGCTGCAGGTAACAGAAAATTCCATTCAAATTAAAATTACATTTGGCTCAATTGAAAGTGAAATATATTATCTGTACAATGAAAAAAATCCAAAGGTAAGTGGACTTTAGGATTGGTTGGTAGACAAGGTCAACAGTATTTTCAAGGACATTATTATTTCTTACTCTCTCACTCTTATTCTTTGCTCCACTGTCCACACATGGATGTCACACTCAGTCTTCAGACTAGTTTCCTTGGTGAACATAGATGTCTCCCAGAAAGCTGGACCACAGTGCATCCTTACCTATGTCCAATGGAAGAGAAAGAGAGTTGCTTTTGTTTCCAGCAAAGCTGGAGCAAGTACCTCTTTGCATCTCGGTACAGATTAGTTCAAGAATGTTCAGGGAAATTGTATTATGATTCTCATATGACTCATCTAGGCTGAAGTGGGTGCTAGAGAGCCACCATACCCTCATTGCCTCATTTCCCCATCTTGTTCTCACTCTCTTTTTTTATAGTGAGGTATATAATTTACAGTCAGTAAAATGAACACATTTTGATTGTTCCTCACGATTTCTTCACCTTGTATAATCCATGTAACCACCAGAAACAAGATACAGAATGTTTATATCTTCCCAGGATGTTCCCTCATGTACTTTGAACTCTTTCCACCAAAAAAGGGTGAAATATGTTAATATAAGGTTAATTATGACATTTCTATTTTCCCCAGAGGACAAAGAAGAGCAATGATAAAATTAAAATCTCAGGGAACTTTTCCTTTAATATAACCCTTCAAAATTATTTTCTAATTAGCATAGTTACTCTGAGAATATTGATTATCTTTAGGGGATTCAGAAGCTGCTGTTTCCCAAGCACCTGAAGGCCAT
This sequence comes from Capra hircus, assembly GCF_001704415.2. Lineage (NCBI taxonomy): Eukaryota > Metazoa > Chordata > Mammalia > Artiodactyla > Bovidae > Capra > Capra hircus. The sequence continues at coordinate 75,618,755 of NC_030811.1, forward strand.
GTGTATGCTGACAAGGCACTGTCAAAGGAGTTATTTACCTTCTGTACAATTTCAGAAATACAGTTAATGAATCTAAATTGCATTGCAGCCACTGGACTCCAGTTCATAAGTTGATTTTTAATAGTTACAGATTTGTGTTTTAAAATGTTCCTTTTGCTTGACATAGAGGTTCCACTGTATTTTCATTTTGTTTTACAAGTTTACTCACATATTTTAAAATGTAAGTTGAACTGGCTTTAAACTTACATTACTAGAAATAGAAAGATAATGATGTTCCAAAAACAGCTTTTATTAACCCATTTCATCTTGTCAGAATGGTTTAAATGTTTTTTCTCTTGAATACTGAATGTACATGCAGGAATATGGACCTGAATAAAGTTAACTTTTTTCTTCACTCCTTTGCTCTTGTGTTCCCAATAGTCCAGTAAGGTTTCGGTTCTACCAGAAGCACTCAGATATGCAGTGGGCAATTGACAATTTCTACCTGGGCCCTGAATGCTTGGACAACTGCAGAGGCCATGGAGATTGCTTAAAGGAACAGTGCATCTGTGATCCAGGATACTCTGGGCCAAACTGCTACTTGACTCACACTCTAAAGGTAAAGTTAAAGCACCTGGAGAAAGCATGTACCCTCATTCCAGGTCGTGCATCAAGAGCCAACTTAACAGTGAGACTAATAATTTATAACCATGTTCTTTGGGACTCCCAGTAAATAAATCCTTTGGACAGAGTCTTAAATATATATGTGTGTGTGTGTGTATATATATATATATAGGGTTTATTAAATACCAGAATATTAGGACCAAGTGCTAGTATGTTTTACCCACTTAATAATATAAACCAGTCTGTATGGATTAAAGAAAATACTCTGTTTTGGGGGGTTTTATAGAGCAGACTGTTAAAGTCAATATTAAACCTTCCTTAATTCACATTTTTCAGTAGATATACTATTTAAATTAGGAGGATACTGTTGTTATGAAATAAAGCAAATAATATTGCTACATTATCACACACACAAAAAAACAAGTTTTCAAAAAGGTGGAAAGAGCACTAGAATTTTTGTTCTGAAAGTGTTGTGATTTGTTGACTGATGAAATGTGGTTGCATATTAAATAAGAATAGAGAAGTTAGTCTTGGAAATTTTAGCTATTATATCATTATTTAACATGCAAAGTTGCTCAACACTGTTGCCATATATATATATATAAAAATTCTGTTTCTGTGAATAAATATACTGTATTTATCTTACAATAACAGAAAAATGACTAAGTTAAAAAAAAGTACAAGTGATTGAAATTGAGTGTATAAGTGACAAACAATGTAGATAAAACCTGTCATTTTGTGACCTCCCTGGTGGTCCATTAGTTAAGAACATGTCTTCCAATGCAGGGGATGCAGTTTTGATCCCCGGTCAGGGAACTAAGATCCCACATGCCACAGGGCAACTACGCCCGTGCTCCACAATTACTAAGCCCATGCACTTCTACTAGAGAGAAGCCCCCGAGCTGCAACTAAGACCCAAGCAGCCAAAAATAAATACATGTTTTAAAAAACTGTGATTTTTTTCTACAATACTTCAACAACTTTGGAACTAATAGATTAAAAACATAAAATTGGAGCAATGCTCACTTGTATCTGAAGCTGTTAGTTTGTATGTTATCAAATGAGGTTATGAGAAACGTAGCTACAGGTAATAAATATTTTGATGTAGAGTCTTTCGTGAACATTTGAATTCCATTAGCATTCTTCAGTTGGATAATAAATTGTAGAAATCTATATTATGAACCCTGAATCAAATATTTCTAATGAGAGTTTAACATGATTACCAAAGCATGTCTTCTGACTCTTGTGTTCTCACATATAAACCTCCAGTTATAAATTGCATTTATTTGCTAACATCAGTGAGGTGAAGTAAGGCTAACATGTTGACCATATGTCATTAACTATAGAGTTGATTATGTTCCAAATTTGAAGAGGGTCTATCTAAATCATCTGAACCATACAATAAGATAGCAACTAAGACAGCCTACCTAAAAAGTGAAAAGGTATATAGTTTTTCTGTAAACAGCTACTACAGTTGCAACTATAACATATTGTTTTCATGACATATTTCTATCACTTAAAAAAAAAACAAAAAGAAAAATGAAAAAAAAACTGCCTCAACCTAATGCAAAAGCCTCAACCTAATGCAAAACTGTATTATGGACAAAAATAATGTCCTCTGGACAAAATGAATAGAAAATCAAGAGCTTGACTATGATGTGTGGAAATGAAATAATTGAACATAAAATTAGCCATAATGAACCCTAATATTTTATTTATCTATTCTGTTTTGGAAATAGACTGTTCCTGGTTGGTGGTCCTTTTTAGTCAAAAGGATAAACTGGAGACTCAGGGAAATATTTTATTCTATATTTTGAGTTCTTCTCCCAAGATCCTGAATCTTGGCCCTGACAAACATGTGAAATGTCCTTTAAATTGCCTTCCAAGATTGTTTTCTTTTGCTTCATACAGAAAGGTTTGGTTTTAAGTGTCCCTGCCTAACCAAATAAGACATTTTAAGTTTATTCTGTGTTGGAAGCTGAAGGGTCCTGGGTTCCTGAAATAGTCTCCAAGGTGCAGGGAGTGGAGGGGGCACATATTTCCAAGGAGAATAAGACAATCATTCAGGGAATACTGGGACAGGGGGAAGTGCTAAAAAAATCTGTTTTATCTCATTCCTTTAATTTTTTAAAATTTTTGTTCCTGTTTCATAATATCATAATAAATTACAAGAGTACTTTCCATAATGTATAAATAAATATTTTGAGAGTATATGCTTAAGTAAGTTTTTACGAAACTCAGCTTTACAATTGTTCTATTTTAAGATTCTTTCCAGATTTTAAATTCCAATAATTAAGCATTATTTAAGCAGTTTAAATGATCGTCAATAGATGATGGACAAGAATATTGTGGACGTATTATGTTGGGTTTCTTTTAATATCTTTCAGAAAAACATTTGAAATCAGCTTTAATTTTTAAGCCAAGATGTAACTTTGTATTGTCTTAGCTATTCCATAATTATTCTTTGAAGTTTTTACTTTTAAACGCATACCACTTACTTTTTTCCAGACTTTTCTGAAGGAACGCTTTGACAGTGAAGAAATCAAGCCTGATTTATGGATGTCCTTGGAAGGTGGAAGTACTTGTACTGAGTGCGGGATTCTTGCAGAGGACACTGCACTCTATTTTGGGGGATCCACAGTGAGACAAGCTATTACTCAAGATTTGGATCTCAGAGGGGCAAAGTAAGTCAATTTTTTTGTTATCTTTGTTACAACTTAGCAAATTGGCCCCCAAACAAGAACACACCTATGAAAGAAGTTGTTATCCAGGGCTTGAGTAGATAATTTGTTCTAACTCTGTGTTCTGATGGCTAATTTGTGCTTGCATTCAGATTCCTGCAGTACTGGGGGCGCATTGGTAGTGAGAACAACATGACCTCCTGCCATCGGCCCATCTGCCGGAAGGAAGGCGTGCTGTTGGACTACTCTACAGACGGAGGCACGTTTCAGGGGTGAAAGCCATGCCTTGCAGCGGATTCCCAAATTCCAGCCATTGCCCCTCAGAAAAGTCTCTGCAAAGCTTTGCTGACATGGCAATGCAAACAGTGAAAGTCACAAAGAGAAAGCTGGAGACCTTGGTTGTATTCCAGCCATTATACATTCTATATTTGTAACTTCTGTGTTGTACAAAATCTACCCGAAAAGGGAAAAGAGAGAAATCACATTTTAAAAAAACTCCAAGCTTATGAGTAAAGACAATAATCACGAAGCATAGCTGAAGCTTGATTATAAATGATACAATTAAGAAATAAATTTTTGCATAGTCTTCCAAGTAAAAGATAATTTTAAAAACATTTTAAAGTGTTTTAAAAAGCTTTTGTGTGAACAAGCATATAATAAATGGTATAGAAAATCTATAAGATAGCAGTAGTAGTTGTGGAAAACTATAGTCAATTTGTGAGTCTGTCACACACTATTTTAACAAGATTTTGTTTCCTTATTTTGAAGTAGCTAGAACCAGACGAGTAGTACCATGAGGTCTTTAGAAAATCAGCATTAGGTGATAGGTATCATTCTTAATAACTGGCAGATAAATAGATGACCCTACCTTTAAAGTATTTTAGGAATTCAAAGGTGTTTTCTTAAGTAATTTAAACATTCCACCTACTGTCTTATCAGTTGATTAGAGAAGCTTCATATTTGTCCAACAAATCACAAATTGTGTAGAATTATAATCACTATATTTTAAAATACTAGGAGTATCTTATCTAGAAATATTTAACACACGGGTGTTTCTCATTATTTATGAGAAATAATGCATATAGGAATCAAGAACAAAACTTTAGAAGCAGAAAATATTTAATTTTTACCTCAGTATTTTTATTTTTGCCCAAATATTTCTAAATACCCTTCCCCTTATATCATCACTCTCATTTTGAAACAGTGTGTCAATACTTACATTAAAGTCAGTGAAATCACTTCTCATTATCTGGCTGAAGATCTTTGGAGAACTTGCAGTAACTGCAATATATTGGTGATTTGTTGTGTTTTTTCCAGTATGTTACTATGTCGGTATATTTGTTTTATAGGAATTACTTGGACTTTGCTCCATGAGATGGATTATCAGAAATACATTTCAGTCAGACATGACTATATACTTCTTCCCGAGGAGGCTCTTACCAACACAACTCGACTCCGCTGGTGGCAGCCTTTTGTGATCAGCAATGGACTTGTGGTCTCCGGGGTAGAGCGTGCTCAGTGGGCACTAGACAACATTTTGATTGGCGGAGCGGAAATCAATCCCAGTCAGCTGGTTGACACTTTTGATGATGGTAAGGAACAAGACATTGAGCAATCTTCCTTGTGTATCTTTTGTTTGCTTATGTCTTTACATGAATTACTACATGAAAAGCATTTAGATGAGTGTCTACCGTATAGTTACTGATCAACGAATGTTAGCTATTATTTTGCCTAATAGTTTATACATCTTCAAGGTTGACTGCTTGTTGAAATGTCAACAAAGAATTTAATAAATCCCATTAAAGACAAAATGTCTTGCTCTAAATATAATTTGAAATTTCAGCAGCCCCAAATAATTTCAGTTTCTTTAAGAATTTCTATATGCAGAGATACATATTTTATTAGTTTGAAAGTATTCCAGGAAAAATCTTGCAATGGTAAAAGTTACCCAGACTAGCAATTATATTTTAAAAGTTGGGTAATTGTTGTACTAGCATTTAATAATCTTTTCTAGATTTGATTGCTATATATATATATAATACCAATTAAAGAAAATAAAAATCAATCTTAAAGGATAAGCAAAGAGCTAGAGCATAGACATTCAAGTAGATCAACAATAAACAATTAATTTAAGAGAATAACATGCCATATTACTTCCAATTTATCTTAACAGAAGGCACCTCCCATGAAGAAAACTGGAGTTTTTACCCTAATGCAGTGAGGACAGCAGGATTCTGTGGCAATCCATCCTTCCACCTCTATTGGCCAAATAAAAAGAAGGACAAGACTCACAATGCACTCTCCTCCAGAGAACTCATTATACAGCCAGGATATATGATGCAGTTTAAAGTAAGGGGAAGCGGCTTCTCCAGGCAGTCCGGTGTTACACTTGGGCGAGGGAGTATGGAGAGAAAGCTAATTTGAACAACTATAAGGAAATGATTGATTTCATTCATTATAAGAGACTTTATTTTATGAATAAAAGAAGTTATCTTTCACAAAGGCCTTTATCTTATAGGATTATTTGAACACAGATATATTGAGACATAGCAAGACATGCAACTGTATTATATCTCAGATATGTAATCTTGACTTCGCTTTTACAAACCTTGGAAATACAAATCTCAAGTAGGTGCCTCTATCTCTTTCTTTGTCTCTATCCCTTTCTGTCTCTCTCTCCCACTAATTTCTCTACCACTTTCTCTTTATGCCTATTTCATACATCAAGCTTTGCTTCTTTATATGTCCTTTTTCATTATATCTTTCCATTTTTCTTTTCTCTCTGACTTCCAAACAGCAAACCTGTACATTAGCCCAATTGAAACCTCCCAAATCCTCAAAGATTTGAAAAGGACTCTCACTTCTTATTAATAAATGCATATTTTACTCATATAGGAAAATGAAAGAGAAGGCATAAGAGGTAATTAGTAGACAAATTAGAAAGATAAAGTACTATTGATTAATGTCTTACTGCATAAAACACTAAAAAGGGACATTACAGAAATGCAGTTTATTACTGGATCATTTTAAAGAGACAGATCAGTTGTTCTAATGCCCTTATTTAAAAAGGTGTGCTACAGTGACAGTTAACAGAAAGAATCCTTATTAGCATAAATAACATTGTGTTTGTACCTGGGAGAAGGGGGAAATGGGGAGTTAATATGTATAGGGTTTCAGTTTTGTAAGAATTCCCAAGTTGAAGAAAAAAGGCAAATTTTCTGTTTTCCTCAGCTTTGTATTAAACTCTCCTTCAGAGACTGGAGGGTGAGGCAAGTCCCCCCGAATGCCACCACCCCTTCAGGACTATCCTTACCTTAGTGACATGAAGGACACTCAAAGCCACATCCAGTGTTACACTACCCCTAATTCCAAGCCACGTCCCTTAAGAGTGAAGGCTTTTCCTCCCCCAGGCCCGCATCACACTTATATTTTTGATTAAGTTGGTTGGGGCCTCCTCTTTTGTTGCTTCTGTCAACCCAGAACTGAAAAGACTGAAATTTTCTTCTCTAGCCAAGTCAGTTTGTTCCTTTTAAAAAAGAAAAAAAAAAAACTTGTCCCCAGAAATTTAAGAATTAAAGTGTCACTAAATCTTCAACTTTAAAGTCACCACAGACTTTCTGAACACCACGTGCAACACCTTTCACCCATTCCTCACTTTTTCATTTTCTCTGTTCTATTTGGCACTCTTGTACTTGTATTCTCCAGCTAGTGAAATTCTCTTTCCCCTCAGCTTCTGGGTTCTCTGCTGCTCCTCCTCTTACCTTCTTAATAGCTATGTCTATCTCCTTTTTGGTTCTTCTTCCCTCAACCCACTAAATATCAGCATTTCTTAGTACTTCTCCCAGGCTTTCCTCTCTTTTCATAGACATTCTCACTATTGAGAACTTCATTCATCCTCTGGCTTCAAGTATCATATCTTTAAGGGCAACTCCAAGACCCAACCTTGACTGGCTCGTCAACATTTAATTCAGTACTTTTAATTGCCTGTATACTTTTCTATACCTTTGAATTATTGGCATCTCAACTCAACATGTTGAATAGTGAACTTCCTATCTTCCCACTTCTGCTAACTCCTCTCTCTGATTTTCCTATTTCTCTTGATGGCATTGCCTCTTACTTATTCACCAGCTCTAAATTTTAATTTAGTCTTTGATTTATCATTTTTCACATCTAATTAGTTACTCCATCTTTTTAATTCTAATTCCCTGTATTCCTGACACCCATCCCATCTCTTCTCTTTGCACTGTTACCACCTTCATTCTGGCCCTTATTAAATCAGTAGTCTTTTCCTGTCTAATCTCTCTCCACTTCACATGTCTTCAGCAGCACAGATTGATCCTTACAAAGCACAGCTTTGATACATCATTCCACTGCTGATTGATGAATTCTTTTCTTTTTTTAATTGAAATATATTTGACATATGGCAATGTGTAAATTTAAGTCATACAGCATGTTGATTTGATACATTTATATATTATAATACAGTTGCCACAATAGTGATAGTTAGCACCTGTATCATGTCACATAATTATTATTTCTGTTTGTAGTTGGAATAATTCAGCTCTCCAACTTCTGAAGAATTATTTTCTTACCCACTTAATCAGATTCAACCTGTCCTTCCTATGAAGCACCAAAGCATTGTATTTTTTTCTGGTTTCCATTTCCACTGCTGGAATACACTTTGTATTCTCTCTATGAAACCACTGTTATTTTATGAATAAGCATATAGTATGAAGTTTATAGCACCAACCTTCCCTGGTGTCAGCACTGAAATAGGACTTGTTGATTGAGTAGATGATTAGAACTTAAATTTGAATCACCAAGTCTTTATAGCATTTATGCACTGTTGATGATTCAAGCATTTAATTGTATGTGATATGGAATACTTTTATCTACATGGAAATGGAAAAAACTAGGAATAAATAGTAAGTATTTAAAAATTACTATTTTTAATTACATATAAAAATGTAATGGTAGCATCAAGGAGGTTAGTAAATCAATGAAACTATCTTGAACCAGTGATACTTTGTTTCTTTCCATTAATTCTCCGAAAACTACTTTCCTTTTGACCAATTCATCTTCCCCAAATTTACAATTAGTATGTTATACTAATTAAGTAAATATAAATAGTAATTTTTAACCTTAATTCTCATCTCCTTGCAAAATGGTATGACTTGTACAAAACTCAAAAGAATGCCTTCTTGGTGTCTGGCAGGCTGCTCTGTAAAAGCTTCTTCAAATACTTCTTGGTTACTTATCATAGTCATAATGAGAGATGGGAGTTCTCATTAATGATAGGCATTATTTAATCTTGCTGATACATATCAATTATCTGCTTGTTTTAGATTGTGGTGGGTTGTGAAGCCACTTCTTGTGGTGACCTTCATTCCGTAATGTTGGAATACACTAAAGATGCAAGGTTTGTGAAATCACTTTTTACATTTCCTCCAAATGTGTATATACAATTCAAATGGTTGTCTGTTTTTAAGGCAACTGCTCATAGGGAAGCATTCTTATGTATTAGAAGTGGCAGTTAATTGCATGCATGTGAAAATGTTATTTGTATAAAATTCACAATGTATCTTATTTTCAATTTTTCCTCAAACCAAGAAAAATAAATTTCATTCTAGGCTGCAGCCAACAAATTTTATATTTTAAAGTAAGACACTGTATTTGTCCTCAAAGTAGAACTCTCTTTTATTTATGTTGCTTGTTTTCAACCAACCCTAATAAAAATATAAATCAATGAAAGATCTGATTATGCTTTAGCTAGAGTCACATCCCCTAAAGCATAGTAGCACTGTTAACTATAAGTCTGACTTAGTGCAGTTACCTCTTTAGGGTGTCTATAGGCCTGCCTCCCACCACCACTTTGAAAAATGAATTATAGTAATAAAGTTTGGGTAGACAGAGAATTTTGTCAGTCAACTCCAGGTATAGTTCTTGTAGTAATATCAGGGAGAAGAAGCCACTAGAGTCAGCTCTGTGCCTGCTATTATTTTATTTTGTCATCTGTAACTATGTTAATGTGCTTATAAAGAGTTAGGGTATATCTTATTTGAAATAATTTTCAAATTTTCTTTTTATTATATGTAATTATATATATGTATATATTAAATTTATATTAAAATTTCTTAATTTAACCCAATCATTAAGCATTACCTTGACATGAGACAGCTGTCTAATGCAGCCTCTGAAGAGCTGTCTAATGCAGCCTCTCTGGTTTCTGCAGGTCCGATTCCTGGCAGCTCGTTCAGACCCAATGCCTTCCTTCCTCTTCAAACAGCATCGGCTGCTCCCCCTTCCAGTTCCATGAAGCCACCATCTACAATGCTGTCAACAGCTCCAGCTGGAAGAGAATCACCATCCAGCTGCCTGATCATGTCTCCTCCAGGTAGGCTGCATACTTAGGTAAACTGTGTGGAATGTCCTGTGAGTCTGTGCAGAGCTCATATAGTGACTCGACAGCAACTGATAAAAGGAGTCTAGACTTTTAGTTATAGTTCTAGTCCCCTCTCCCCTCATCTCCCCGCTCCTCTCACTGCCCCATGCCCCTAAATGGCAACTCCATGTGCCCATAAGAAATAGGATTCTTCTTTGTAAATGATTCACAGACCTCAACGTTTCTTTTCATTAAATACCACAGCACACACCAATCTCAGTCACAGCGCCTAAGTGAAAAATGTCCCAAGACTTGTACTTGGCACCACAACTGCCCTAGTGTTCGATGCTCCCAGAGGCTCTGCTGTTCCCCCCACAACCAGTGCCCTCTGGGGTGTGCCAGGCTAATCAGGTTATACTGAGTTGCAGGGTAAATATAATGGAGCACAGTCTTCCTAGAGTAGCATTTATTTTCCCCAAAGATTTGGAAATGACACACCACTGTAGGAAAAATGGATATGGGCTTATTATGGAATAGAACAGGAAATGCACATAAATTTTTGAGGAATTTTGGGGGTTTACTTCCAGAGTCTGAGGGGTACAAGTTCACTCACCTCTGCCAATTGTGATGCTTCGGGGGAAAGTTTTAGAAGCCCTTTTCTTAGAAATAGCCCCTATCTCCAGAGACTAGAGGCTGGACACACCCATGGGCAACAAAAGCCTCCTGAATCCCTTCTGCTTTCAGTGCAACACAGTTCCGCTGGATCCAGAAGGGCGAAGAAACAGAGAAGCAGAGCTGGGCAATCGATCACGTGTACATCGGAGAGGCTTGCCCTAAGCTCTGCAGTGGGCACGGATACTGCACCACCGGTGCCATCTGCATCTGCGATGAAAGTTTCCAAGGTCAGAATCCTGGTTTGTTGTTCTTGACCCAGGAGACAGTAGGGTTCTCCTCATTTTAACATGTGTGCAAAGGCCACCAGGGAATGGATAGAAACTCTGGCCTGAGGGATTTGAGATAGATGATGCACTCTTTGATCACAGACTTATTTACCTTGGGGCTGAATTTTGAAGGATAATTTTATGCTATGTTCCTTGAATTTTTTAAAATGCAGATTTTATCCACCCCCCTTGAATATTCTATAGTACCTTACATTCTCCAACTTCCACGTGACTCCCTGCCCCAGCCTTTACCTTCCACACTTGATTTTTGCTGTGGGCCTCTCTCCTTCCCTACCTGGCTGCCTGTCCCCAGACACAGGACCAATATTCTTTCTTCCTCGGGCTCTCCCAGGGGCAGCAGCCCCTGGCCTCCCAAGATGGAGCTGACGATTCAAAATGTTCTGTTTCCCAGGTCTCTTCATCACATACACACACAGAAAAACCTTCATAACTCAAAAAATACATTTTTACTGCTTCAGTTTCTAGAGGCTGATGATGCGTTTGGGGCAAAGTATCTACTCAACTGCTGAGATCCCAGGAGGTTGCTCTGTCAGTCCTGTTTGAAAGCCTGCAGCCCTGCTTTCCTTTGATGAAATGTTTCTCACAGGTTTCAGCCTCTATATTACAAAGTTCACTGTATCCAATTACTATTACATCCTCGGAGCCTAATTCTTGACAAAGAGCAATGCACACTAAATTTTTATACTGAACCCTTACGTTGCCTTATGCTTTACTGTTTACACAAGTATCCCCCCATTCATTCAGCGGAGTCATTCAGTACTTATGATACCCACCCCCATAAATTAACTATGTTGAATGTCACCATTATCACTTTATAGGTAAAGAAATTGAGGGGAGCATAAGTGACTTCCCTAATAGTACATGTCGGGAAAAAGACCAGAAACCCAGGTAGTTCTTTCCAATCAGTCCCTATGTCTCTCAGAGATGAGAGGTTTATCCAAAGAGGACCAGAATTAGCTTCTCCCAAGTGTACAATGCAAGAACCCATAGATTTGGATTCTGGAGTAGAATCTACTTAGCTTTCTTGATGGATGCTATATCCTTGCCTCCAAATGAAATGAGTATGATAAATATAGACTGCTGCACATCTCTGATGTTAGAAATTCTTAGCCGCTGTCTTCTTCCCCTGGTCGTCTTATTGCTGAGATCAGCTGGGTCTGTCCAAGTGTTAGCTAGAGAATTTGAACTTTTAGGCAAATGAACAACTCAGCTGTCTCACTAGGAGTCCTAGGTGTCTAGAATTTGCCCTTTTCTCTGATCCAACAGAACTATGAGCTTTTGATTTTGAGTTATTTTAGACATTGAGAAAAGTTGTGCTTTTCCAGTCAAGGAAAAATGTAGAGACATACACACTTGCTAAAGTAGTGCCTTCCTTAAATGCCTGTATTGCAGTTCTGTTATCTCTGAGAAACACTTCCAGTTTATTATTCCTGTATTTATTCCAGCTTCATTATGGAATATTTTATATGTACTCAGTATTATGCTAGGTACTACAATCCAACAATGAATAAAATGTAGACTCTGTTCTCAAGAATCAACTATAAGAGCTAGAAGGAGAACAAGAACATGACTTCTTTCCTGCTATTTTCTTATCATGCTAGGGAAAAAGAAATTATGTTGCCTCTCATGCCAGGGTGAGAGCTCCCTTCTAAGACCCATGGCTGGTAAACATGCAAGCCCAGCCAGACGCTGTGTTTTTTTTTTAAACAATGGGCTTATACCAGTACTAAGTACATTAGCACCTACCTATTTTAGTAAATATCAACTCAAAAATAATATGACTTTTCAGCAACATAAGCTAATAACTGCTGAAATAAAAGAGAAATATTTATCTCTAGGAATCTATATCTGCTTGGTATTTTGTCATTCTTACAGTAAATCTGACATTGATTGGATTAAATGTGAAATTGAATGCTTGTTCATAATCTTTGATTCATAATCAATGATTCTGCTTGTTCCAGCTAATCTGTGCAACTATTCATTTCCCTCTAGGCGACGACTGCTCTATTTTCAGTCATGACCTTCCCAGTTACATTAAAGATAATTTTGAGTCAGCAAGAGTCACTGAGGCAAACTGGGAAACTATTCAAGGTGGAGTGATAGGAAGTGGCTGTGGGCAGCTGGCACCCTATGCCCATGGGGACTCGCTCTATTTTAATGGCTGTCAGATAAGACAGGCTGCCACCAAACCTCTGGATCTCACTCGAGCAAGGTAACAAAACTCCTGTGTTGTAGTTCAGATACAGAATCAGTCACAAGCACATCACTGTCCATTGTTAGATATGATCATGAACTTCATGGCACGGGTGTCACTAAGCAGTAGAAACTTAATATCAACTGAATTTGATATGAGAAAGTATATGTTTTCACAACGCAGAATTATGATTTGCTTAAATTTAGTATAGAGTTATCTTGTGAGTGGTGGTAAAATAGGCATAAGCTTAGAGAAATGGTCAAATATAAAAAATAGAGAAGTGTATCACAGTAACAGTGCTATAGGTCGGTTGTATGTCAATAAAATGGAAAAGTAAATAATTGGTTATGAATAATCTATATAATTTAGTGTGGATCATATGCAAGGATGTAAATACAAGTGTGAGTGTGAAGATTTATAGTAATGCAAGCTTATATAGTCCTATATTTAGCATATGTATCTACAAATGGAAATGGAAGATCGATGGTTGGATAGATGGGAACTTTAAAAGTTCACACAGTTTAGGAACTGTATGCTAATGTAGAATAGAGAAGACAAAGGAAAAGAGACCCAGGAGGGTTGAATTTTCTTCCCCACCTGCCCTTCCAGCTCTGCACCTAAGCCGGAGAAAACACAGCTTTTTGTCTGCCATACAAGTAACTTTGCTTTAAATTGATTAGTGCATTTACAGGTTTAAGTCTAGCAGTTTATTTGACCACCTATTAATCACTCTGTTAATCACTCAGGAATTTTATTAATCACTTTAGGAATCTTATAAAGATAGATTTCCTATGTTTAAAAATTATATCTTATAAGGGCAAGGATGCCTGTGAGAAGCACATCAAACACAACAGCAGACATAGTCCAGAGCCTGCATGTCTAACTCAGTTTTCCCTCTTCTCTGATCTCCAGACATCTTTTCCTAAAATAAACATGATTTATCCTTGTCCAGATTCTGTTCAGCTTGAAGCTATTTATAAAAAGCGTATAGCACAGAGACACAGTTCTTGAGTCACTAGCCTATTGTGTTCCCCCTTTGCCTGTCCAAGAAATAAAGCCACTCTTTCCTTCTCCACCATAAAAAGCATATAGAGTAAATAGTATGGCTTTATTTCTTGTCTTCTCCATGTCCTCAGCTGCCTATTTGGCTGATATCACCTTGCAGAAAACAGAAGGTGTTTCAGGAGAAATGTTCAAACAAGATTTCTAACATCAAAGGAAGGAAGAAAAAGATCTTTGAAAGTCAGAATTTTCTCTGTGTAGAACACCTTCCAAGCTTATTTTTCATATGTATGATGTAAAAGATAGTAAAATAAATTTTGTTATTTATGTGACTTAGTCATAAGACTGGATGCTTCCATTTTTACCATATTATGAACTTGAAAATTTCAGCACTTAGAAACAAGATTTAAAAAAATAAAGTATAACTCCTTGAATACTACCTGACTTTTGTTTAAAAATGAATTCTCCTTTGTTTTTTTCAGCAAAATCATGTTTGTTTTACAAATTGGGAGCACATCACAGACAGACAGCTGCAACAGTGACCTGAGTGGCCCCCACGCCGTGGACAAGGCCGTGCTGCTGCAGTACAGCGTCAACAATGGGATCACCTGGCATGTCATCGCACAGCACCAGCCAAAGGACTTCACCCAGGCTCAGAGGGTGTCCTATAACGTCCCCCTGTAAGTGCCCAGAAAGGAAAATCAACAGGGTGTGATGAAGTTATATGAACAAACACCACAAAGTCAGTGGTGGCAGAACCAAGACTGACTAATCCAGATCCCCAGAGTTGTGGTACTATTTCCTGTTGGGACAACTGACAAAACTTGGAGCCAAGAATAAGAGCAAGAGGGAACAGAGAAAAACAATTAAATACCAAGGTGCTTTGTGCATATTTCCCTCCCAGTAATGTGTTTCTAGTCCTTTAGAAGACAACATTTTAAGTCTCCTTCTGGGTACACTGGTTTGAGAATTTGCTGAGGATAGGTAGGTTTGTCAGTTTTGCCTGGCATGGTACCCTAGTGTCTAGCATCTAACCCATCACACAGAAGGTACATCCCATTTGTTGACTGAAGATGCAGCTCTTCCAGGTCCTAGTGGACCAAGGGGAAGAAATGAGAGAAATGTAGGATTGTAAATCCTTGAGTAGCCAGTAAAATGTGATGCTGCTTAGAAGAATACTGTGACCTAAGCAAATCTAAATTCCATACCCAAAGTTCTGTTGATTTAGAGTAGCCTATTGTATTTATTGGACTTCCCTGGTGGCTCGGATGGTAAAGCGTCTGTCTACAATGTGGGAGACCCAGGTTTGAGCCCTGGGTTGGGAAGATCCTCTGGAGAAGGAAATGGCAACCCACTCCAGTACTATTGCCTGGAAAATCCCACGGACAGAGGAGCCTGGTAGGCTGCAGTCTGTGGGGTCGCAAAGAGTCGGACACGACTGAGCGAAGGAGTGCATGTATTGTATTTACCAGAAAGTTCTCTCTTATCTAGTGTTTGACCTCTCTTCTTATCTGTAACCTAGGGAGGCACGGATGAAAGGAGTTTTATTGCGCTGGTGGCAGCCACGCCACAATGGAACAGGTCATGATCAATGGGCTTTGGACCATGTGGAGGTCGTGCTGTGAGTATCTGATACATAACATCTCATGTCCATTTCAGAAAGGTTTGAAATTCCTTTGATATGGCATGCTCCTTAATTCAGTAAGAATTGTTCCTGATGAGAAACCCCCACAGGATCACTTTGGCTTCCACTCTTCCACAACTGCAAACTATAGCTCTAGTCAACAAGTGATATTACAAGGCCCCGAGTATAACTTAATGTACCTTAGAAAACTTCAGTAAGTAACAGTTTATATAACAGTTTGACAATATTAATTCAATGGGATTGAACGGAAGTCTCCAGGTAAATGGGATCAGTGCCTTCGTGAAGTCTGGGTTGCCTTATAAAATGGAATGACATCCTGAAAAGAAAAAGGATCTGTGCTGGTCGATGTGCAGAGAATCACTAGTTCATGTGTCTGATTACAAACACCTATCCAAGCCACAGATGCCCGGGGCATTCTTCCATTTAGTGACATGGTCAAAACCAGAACAAAGAATTTGGTTTCAGATTCCTCGTGATTTTAATCCCAGCACCTAAGAAGTCAAGGGTGTCCCCTCCATGGTTTCTCCCATAGAATAAGGTTGTCAGCACTCTCAACTAGCTGGGTTGACTGTACCACAGAGATGACTTGCTTTTTTTCTAACAATCTAGTTCCTGTAGAACTGGAATGCTTATGTCTCGGCGGGTTCGGACTGATGGCTCCAAGTGGTTGGCAAGGAGAGGCGAATCTTCTCGGTAGATAGGTTCAAATGTTCATTCTGTTTACCAAATAGAAAATGAAATCAGCCCTTTGGCTGGTTTCAGTCATTTTGAAAGCAAATTTAAATGATTAATTGGTAGGAAACCTACCAGATTTGTTTTCTTTCAATCATAGCCATGAGCTGAATTTTTCAGTCTTGAGTTAGTCCTTGTCCTAGTTTTCACTGAGGCACCTGCTTGCATGGCATCCATATCAACCCCCAGATCCAAGAGCAACCCAGTCCCTACACAAGCTCCCACTGTGCGCTCTGCTGCTTTGGACCACTTGCTGGGCTCTGCCTCCATAAGAGAAGGTTGATGTTTATAGTAACAGTCCAGACTCAGTTGACTCCATATAATGAGGCTGATGTTTCACTTAGATTTTGATCTCCTCGGACTGCATTATGCCAGGAGACTAGACTAAGCTGGGCTCTAAAATGAATGATTTTTGGTAAGGTCAGAGAGAGCAAGATATCCAGACAGACCAAAAACCAACCCTATTCTTCCCCCATCCATTCTTCCCTGGCTACTTTCCTTTCAAAGGAGTGCTTCTCAATCTGATTGAACATGAGATACACTTAAGAGCTTTTGGAAGCATCAACATGTGTCCCAATGCCCATACCCATCCCTATGGACAGTGTGATTTCCACTGATCTGCAGTGAGACCTGAGCATCAGTCTTTTTTAAAAGCACCTCAGTTCATTCTAATAAACTGTTTGAGAATCAGATTTAGAATTAGTAACTAGTTTTTATCTTTCAAGTCTCTCTCTGAGACAGTTTACATTAATGGAGCTTCCTATCCCTCACAAAGCATTACCAACTTTTATGAAAAGTTCAAAATTTGACAGTCCTCAATAGAAGGCAGGGTGCTAATACTGACCTTGGGTAGATATAACAAATCTTACATGTCATGTGTTTGAATAGATGTTTCTTCTCCTCCCACCCAGCCGAGCAATTGCAGTTATCCATTTCAGATTTCAAAGGCTTATCATCACCACAGTTCCTTCCCACAGAATAAAATTAAAGAGTAAGTGGGTCAGAAGTACAAATATACTCCCTGGTATGAAATAACCCCTTCACAACTCGGGAGTCAAACGGAGGTGACCTGCTGCCTCAAAGGTTCACATCATATAGTTCCCAAGGGAACCTTCTGGTATACCTGGCATTGGTATTAATTTTTATAAGCAGCTGCCAGCTTCATGATATTCTTGTGATATTATTACAAGAATCAACCTAGTGTTTCTGATATTTTTTCTGGAGCAATAATCTGCATTTGTAAAGACTTTACTTTTATTCTGTCTCCAGAATTTTAGTACTTTGAAGAATTTATCACTTACCAGCCACCTGTCTGCTCTTACTCTGTATGATTTTCTCAGAGTCTCAGGGAACTAAAACATTCTGAATGTGAAAAGGTCATTGCCTCACATGCAGAGTATTACATGACTTGAGTTTTATTCAGAGTCTTCTTTTCAGTGAATGATTTTAAATTATAACTTTATACATGTAACCATAAAATTTTATATATTGATAAACATATGTATACATTATTATATGTTAAAATTTGTTAAAACTAAAGGAGTTACTTTGTTTTCCTTCTTTTTTGGAAGGAAGAAATATTTCATAAAGTTGAGTTTAATCAATAAGTTCTTTTAAAAATACCATACAAAGAAATTATCTTTTCAGAACTATTTTTTGATTTTTTGCTTTTGTATTAGGATTTAATATGTCCATGCCACTGTATTCTTTTAAACTACGTCTTTTCAGAAGAGTCACAAAAAATTTTAAGGCATTTGTTAGTCAATATGCCTTCCATAGCTCTACATAATTTATTTTAATTCATTCATTTAATGAGCTTAAAATTAAAGTTCCAGATAATTCAGAAAAATAAAATAATTTTTCCAAGTGTCTTTCAAGCAGATAAAACACAAAGAAACCAGCCAAGGTTCATGTCACAGTTCACAAATATTACTAATTATATCTTTGCTGCAGCAGATGTATATTTAGAAATAGGTGAAATACTCCCATAAAGCCCTATTAAATTCAAAATCTCATCCTAATTAATTATACTTATGTATAATAACAGTTATATAAACTAAGATTGTTGGTTTTTTAAGTGTGGCAGGAACAGGAGGCTTGAGGTGCATACCTAAAGAGATACAAGCCCTACCTAATTGAAAACTGCAAATAGGGCAACTGATATGTTTTTTGCAACCAGTGGTTGGAGGTATACATTTTTAGAATGTATTTTCTTTTTTGAGTAAAGACTGGCCCTAATATAGCTTTATTACCATAGTTTAGCTCTTTTGCATGTGCACTAAGGACACATGCTAAAAACTCTGAGAAAGAAAACCTGTGATCACGCATGGTATCTTGAGTCTATCCTCAGTACTGCCCATATTAGTGAGAAGATACATGAGTTTGATGAGAAAAAAAAAAATGTAGCACTTTTGAAAATATTTCAAGGTTTAGGAGTGCATCCTAAATGAACAAGATACAGAACATATTTTTAATTTAATAGTTTAATTCTAAAATACTCCATCCAGAAGGATTTGAGTTTCATAAATATGGATATACAGAATAAGCCCCACACCATAAAGATAAAAACTACCGTTTTGGCATTTAACAAGCAAAGTCACTTATGCCTTATGCTTGTTTGAGAGTGTAATCTCCCCACTCTGATGATTTTTTCAATAAAACCTGTACATGAAAAGCACTTCATGATGATTAGCCCTTGCTAATCTGCCACAGAGCAGATGAACCGAATTGACAGATCACTTTTTCCCAGCCTCACTAGCTTACAAAAAGTCCTCATCTGTAAAGTCTGAGTGATGCAGTGTAACACAGGCATTGACAATCAAGTGTCAGAAACCTAATTTCTCTGAATTCATTGGCTAGTGTAGAATATTTGTTTTTCCGTAAATGTTTGTGAATACATTTGGGCAGATCCCTCACAAGATCCATGCTGGTGGGGTCTTCTTAGGATAAAAGAGAATCTTTTTTTTAACCTTTGTTGCCAGGGCACTCATCCTTCTATCCTAAGAATCTCCCTCACCCAACTATGCATTTCATTCACACATCACATTTCCTGTGTATGTGTCTTAAGTCACAACCTGTCATGTGTATGATGAAGTGAGCTGATTTTTGCATGTGTACCTTGAAAGTAAACTGCTCAGTAAAGAGTCAGCCTTTGTGAACTGAGTTACCAAAAAAGTGAATTATCACCACATTTGCTGAGAATTGAAAACCAATATGTTGCTAACTATGGTCTTAAAAGCATTTATCAGATTCTAATAATATGAGTTCCATCATGGCCATTCCCTCATGCTATTCATTATCAAGATACTGTCATATTTTTGGCACAAATGATTTATGGAGAATAATGTATTACATTTGTTGCAAAGCATATTTATCCTTCCTTAAATTTGATTGTGTTATTTGATATACAGGACTTACTATTTCAAAAAGCCCATTCCTTAATATATTCAGGAATAAGTATCTTCTAAAATGTAAATAATTGAAAAATCAAATAATAACATTTATGGTAGTTATTAAACTGTTACTTTCATATTTATGCTTTATATGCAACATTTATGCCAAATGTAGTACTGTAGCTACATGTACTTTGACACATATGGTTATGAGCAAATATTGCATGTTGCATTACATAGAAAAGTTAAATATATGTATATACTAGGTATAGAAGAATAAGGAATAACTTCTTTAATTTTTATTTTCAAAAGAGATGAAAAATCGTATATTGCGTCTAAACCTGATCAGACTTTTATGACTAATCACAGTGCTGCATGTGTTGAAAGGCATTTTTTAACTTGTGTTATATTTCATTATTTGCTGTCATTGGTTTTCCACTAGAGTAAGGTAAGTCCTCTTACTAATTCTGGGGAACTATTTACTAAGTTTCATTGTTATTACCTATGTTAACTGAGAAATTTTGTAGAAGACCTTTGCAATGAAAAAAAAAACTGTGAAAGCAAAGTTATATGTAATATTGAGAAATACTGGAACACTTGAAACCTGTATCATGTAAACTTCGTGTTCAGCCAAATTGTAGTAATTCTCTAATGTATACAAACAGCATAGACCAGAGTGCCAATCAGCATGCCTTCTTTGGACTGCTTGATTCTGTGCCTGGGATTTTCCTAGAAGACGTTCTCAAAATATGAACAGCTTATAAGTTTGTTATGAGAGGAAAATGAAAATAGAAATGTGTGCACAAGAGCTATGGGCTCTGATTAAATGTGGTGTCTTTCAAAAGATCTCTTATGCTAGAGATGATTGAGAATGCCTGGACTTCTCAAATCTATTCTGTTAATAAATGAACCAGCAAAAGGGAGTGGATTTATTCATAATATTTGTGAGTTCTAGATCCTATCCTTAGGATCTAGAAAGGGATTGGCCTTTTAGAATACATATCTACATTTGCTCTCTAATAGGGATACTTTAAAACTTAGGAAAGAAAGTATACTTAGGTAAGACTGGTATCCTTAGGTAAGACTTAGATATCCTTAGGTAAGACTTCTTTAACATATGTTTACATTTGGAGATACTTTAAACCTAGGTAAGAAGGTAAAATGGTTATTGTTTGTTAAACATACGCATATTCTGCTAGAAGTTTCATTTCCCCAAAGTACATAATATCAGATACTATTCTCAGCCCCATTCAGTAGGGAAAAGAAAAATGAAGTGCTCTACATTTGTGAGATATGTGAGCCCACACTTACTTACATATATCCCTCCTGAAAATGCAAGGCCTTGAAAGTAGAATGTACAGCATCTTCTCTGCAGGGCAGTTTAATTGATTAATTTCAGTGGCAGTTTCCCATCTTACAATCATCAGTATTTCTCTGAAAAATAATGGCAGTCACTGGATTCTTATTTTTGCATTGATATAAAGCATTACTTATTATATCATAAGTTTTGATGAAAAATTAATTACTTAACAGTAAAAATAACTAAATTTCTATGCACTCACATTACTTTTATCAAGTCTCCACCTTCCCCATTTCCTTTAGAATCAACAACAAATCACTTAATTTTTTATAATGATAAATAACTTAAGATAGTGGCTCCAGTGAAGAATACAAGGTTAACAGTCACTAGTTCCTGAAAAAAACTTACAATATCTGTATTTCCTATGAGGGAAGCATTTTATTATTCCATATGCTATTTAAAGTCCCTAAACTCCCACAGCAATAATGGAAATTTAAGTTAGCATTTCCAAGAGGTCATTGATCACTCTCCCTTCTTTCAGTGGCTTCCTCAAAATAGAAATTTTTAAATGGACCTAGTTCTATTCAGTCAAGCAAATTGATAGTCAAGAATCATAGTTGATATGCCTTGGAATGAATATTACCTGCTTTCACTGGAATTGTAATAAAATACTTTCTCATATTAATACTATTGCAGTGAAGAAATAAATCCTTAAAATTCCATCACACCTATAATTATTTTGGTTATAAGTTTATAACTAGTTTATCTATAACTATACATCTATATTGGAGAAGGAAATGGCAACCCACTCCAGTATTCTTGCCAGGAGAATCCCCACGGACAGAGGAGCCTGGCAGGCTACAGTCCATGGGGCCGCAAGAGTTGGACATGACTTAAGCAACTAAACCACCGCATACATCTATATGTATCAAAACCAAAAATAGGGTCCCAGATCTGCTCCACAAAAAAAAAAAAAAAAAGAAAAGAAAAGACATAATGAGCATGACATCTTTCAACTGGTTTAAAATTCTTCTAATGTCCAGTCTCATAAATTAGATATTCTAGAAACGACAAGTGTTTAGTAACCATGTGAGTTTATTAATGGTCCTTGAAGCAGGCAGCACTTTGGTATAGCTTCCCATGATGCTTGATTTTCAAAGCTTATGAACTGGAAAAAATCTACTTTTGTTAGATTCCATCCTGTCACCAGAGATACTTATGTTTTATGTAACAAAATTTTTCCAGTGTGCTTTGAAAATGTGGCCATTTCTAATGTGACTACAAAACATTAGCCATCTATAACAAACATCTATTGCAAATGCTGAATGCATATCAACATTTGCAGTGATCTAAAGATATGTTATGGATATATACATTTATTCAAAATTAAAGGATATCCACTGAAGCAAAATGCCTCCTAAAGTAAATATAAGCTCCCAAGCTGGATCTATTATCAAGGTATTAAAGATCTGCAACCTGTTAATATTTATTTTCTCACTCATAAAAAATGAAGCAGGCTTCCCTGGTGGCTCAGCTGTGAAGAATCCACTTGCAATGCAGGAGACATGGGTTGGATCCCTGGGTCGGAAAGATCTCCTGGAGAAGGGAATGGCAACTCACTCTAGTATTCTTGCCTGGGAAATCCCGTAGGTAGAGGAGCCTGGAGGGTTACACAGTCCATGAGGTCACAGAGTTGAACACGAGTTAGCAGCTAAAAACAAACAACATAAAAATGTAGAATTTAAATCGGTCCATAATTAGTTATGTGGAGAAGTTGCTTTGAAGCCACACATGCACATCAACTTTTGTTCAAATGAAATGTTCCTGTGTTCCCACATACTGAGGTCACTTTCCCATCAGTTTGGGTTGCATTGAGATAACTGAATATCCTAAGTGTTCTGAGTTTATCTTTTTTTCTTGTAAGATATTTTAACTATTTTAAATTTTCTTTGAGTACCTTATATCGTTAAATGTGTTTACAACAGAATAATTTTCATTGCTTTAACTTTGCAATTATTCCTTATAGTTAAAGAGTAATGATTTACAACAGGAATCCAATCAGTAAGTCACCAAAAGTTCAACAAACATGCCATGACCACTCAGGGGTCAGGCAGGAGGCTCAGTGCTATGGTACGGGGGTGGGGGGAGTGGGGCACACCTGCTACACCCAGAGAGGTTTAGTCAAGGGGAGCCAAGATATGAACATGAGTCATCTCCATGCAAAGCACAAAAGGAACAGTATGAGGATTCACAGTAGGGGTGGAAGCCTACTGGCAGGGGTGAGCAATAAAAAAAAATGTAATACTTGCAAAATAAGTAGAAATTTAGGAGGCTGGGTTGAAGATTATCCAGTAAGGCAGGTGGAAGGGACTCAAGGTGAGTTTGAATAGAGGTGTCTGTAAAGTACAATAGATGAAAGGACTTAAAAAAGAGTAAAATGAAATGTGTGGAGGACTTAAAATAGCTGGCAAAGTTGACTTAGATAAAAGGCTTAGGAATCCTTTTTAACAAGATTAAATCAATGTTTGATGGAGGAGCCTGGTAGGCTACAGTCCATGGGGTCACAAAGAGTCAGATATGACTGAGCAGCTTTTCTTTCTTTCTTTGCACATTACACAAATTTCTTTGCAATTACACATTCGGTGATACTGTCTTGGTATTTATGGTTTCTCTTCAGTGGTGTTTCTTTCATAAGCAGAAAGGATGAGGAGGCTAGCTTAGGGGACCACTGTAATATAATAGCTCAGGGAAATTCAGGGAAAGAGCACTCGTGAAGTATCCTAGGATGCTGGCAGGAAGATAGCTAGTTCCAGGTTAATCTTCTGTAACTAAAGAGGTGAGAGGATTCTTTCTCCTGACACTTGATTAGTTCAATACATTAGGTCATTGTTCTTTTTTTATAACTAGACTTTACATAGGCAGCAAGTAGTACTTCTCACCACTAATAAATAATATATACATTTATTTCCTCCTTCAACTGTGACATTGAAACTGGTCAACTTGATTGATACATATAATATTAACACATCAGGGGAATGGGGAGGACAGCCAAGCTATCTGAAAACAAAACCTGATTGTTTTTTTCTTTTTCTCTATAATGTCTTCAGAGTATATTTTGTTTCCATTCTATCACTTCTAACATTTCCATAGGATAGAAATCCAGGGTGCAAGTTATTATCATTTTATTTTGTAAACTATAGATCAATGCAATGTCTTGTTATCAAGTTTTAGCACAAATGCTGTTACTTTTTGATCAAGTATATCTGATAAAATTCACTTTATATATTTTTCTTTGAGAGATTTTAGTATAAATTTTATTTTCTAATGATGTAATATCTATAAAATCCTCATTTTAAAGGTTTCTGTATATTACAAATGTTAGTATAATATCTAGGTAAAACAATTATTTTACATCTTTGCATATTTTATTTTACATGTTTTACATCTGGTCTGTTGAGCAGAAGAATACACTGCTCAGTGCAAAATTACTCTTTCCTTCCTCTGTAACCCAATGCAAATTCATATCACATTTACTTTCATGGTGAAATCACATCACATGACATTATCCTGCTCCATGCACATTTTAGATGGTGCAGTGGTAAAGAATCCAACAGCAATGCAGGAGAAACAGGAGACGAGGGTTCGATCCCTGAGTCAGGAAGATCCCCTGGAGGAGGAAATGGCAACCCACTCCAGCATTCCTGCCTAGAAAATTCCATGGACAGAGGACCCTGGCAGGCTACAATTTCATGGAGTAGCAAAGAATTGGACATAACTGAGCACACAAACAAGGAAGAAGACTTTAAGACAAGACAGCATTCAAGAGATTGAGTGAATTTGGAAAATACTAAGAGGCTCACTCTTAAAAAACACATTTTGATGCTATATAGAAACATGTTGTCACTCCGGTCCATGTGTGAAAGGAGTCTGATTCTTTTCAGTGATCTTATGGATAAGTATCCTTCTTAAATTACATTTTCCATATCAGAACTTTAACAGCAATCTCTGCCAGTATCATGCATATTTTTACAGGTTCCTAAAATTCATTTTCAGAATTTTTATCAGCTTGACCTTGAGTATGTATGTATGAATGTCTGTGTATATACATGAGGGGGATATGTGCACATAGTTTTGCATCTCGGAGAAGGCAATGGCACCCCACTCCAGTACTCTTGCCTGGAAAATCCCATGGATGGAGGAGCCTGGTAGGCTGCAGTCCATGGGGTCGCTAGGAGTCGGACACAACTGAGCGACTTCAGTTTTACTTTTCACTTTCAGGCATTGGAGAGGGAAATGGCAACCCACTCCAGTGTTCTTGCCTGGAGAATCCCAGGGACGGGGGAGCCTGGTGTGCTGCCGTCTCTGGGGTCGCACAGAGTCGGACACGACTGAGTCGACTTAGCAGCAGCAGCAGTACTTTTACATATATACATTCACTTACACTTTCTATTTTATAATCTTTTTTTCAGTAGGGTGTCTCCTTCATAAGGCCATGTTCATAGAATATGACCTCAGCTGCTTACTGTTTGAGGAAGGCAGCAAAATCTGATATTCTGAGAAAAAAAATTGCTTCTTCATTTTGCCCCTGAGACTGCAAGAAATAGGAAGATCAAGCTGATTCCGAAAAGAAGTTTGTTTTTCCTTTGTTTTTGTTTCTCAAGCTTTAAATGGCAATGGTTGCTGGAAGAATCAAATTGTCCTTCCTACTTGTTAAAGATGTATGTAAATAAGGTCATAGGCATAGTACACACTTTATCTCAGATTAATTCCATTCAAGTCAGCCTTTTCAGAAAGAGTTCGAGAATAAAATTAAAAATCCAAAAACAGTTGCAGTCCACTTTTGCAATTAATCAAGAGAATTTACCATTTGTTCTAGTTCAGAACTCACTCATGAAAAGAAGGGGATTTCTTCAAGGCCAAAGGCAGTGAATGCAGTTGTCAACCTTTAGTTCTTCTGTCCTGGGGTGGTAATGTTAGCATGGCCTATAAACCCTGAGAATTTTCCAAAAAATAGCAGGGTAACTTAGGACGTAGACTAGATTGTGCTTTCAGTGATGGAACTTACATGCTCTTTCTTTTTTCCCTCCCTGCTTCTATCCTTTCTGATTTTAACAGCACTCGCAAACAAAATTACATGATGAATTTTTCACGACAACATGGGCTCAGGCACTTCTACAACAGAAGACGAAGGTCACTTAGACGATACCCATGAAGAATCAAAAAGTTTATTTTTCCTTTCAATATGTGATGTGTTGTTTCGCATTCTTTTAAATCTCGCACTGCATCTGATATCAGGAAACTTCTGTGAAGGACTTAGTGATTAACTGAAAGCCCTTCTCAAGACCAAGTGTATACCACTTTCCCACACTGTGAACTAATGACAAGTGACTTATTTCTCATAAGTAAATGTCTTCATGTTGATGTATCCGTGCAAATTGTGATCTGTTGTAATATCAGTTACAGTAGCAGTATTAAAAATAAGAAATAGTTTAACAGAAGAAAAAGTTTAAGCACAAAAGTTTAAGAGATTTTATGTTTAAAATGGCATTTAGTACAGTATTTAACATTCTTGGTCACAAAGCTATTTAAGTGGACTGTATTTCAGCTATGTATCATGTTTTATATGATTAAATTATCATTGTTGGTTCTTTATGTATTCTCTTCTACAATATAACACATTGACACTGTATTTACTTATTATGTTGCAATATTTTTTGCTGCTGAATTTCAGGCTACTTATATTCTACAGAAAATTCATTGAAATACCTACTCATGAAGATAGTTGTAAAGAATTGTATCTCCTTTAATATACCCCTCGAAATGTATGTTGGTTTAGCGCTGTTTGTGGATAAGAAAAATGCTTGACCTTGAAATATTTTCTACTTAAAAAAATTGTGGATGAAAACCCTATCTCCCACAAAGGAGTTCCCATTTCCTTGTTTAAAAGATACTTTTAAAGTGTTCTGTGGCTGATTTACTAACAGTAAGTGCCATTTTGTGTCTGTGATAACAGAGTGATTTGTAAAACAGTGGATGTTTTCATTGTGTTCTCTTTGTGGACTGTTTTTCCTGCGGGTCATATTCATACCTTCTGATGAAGTTGTACCAACACCAGCAACGTTATAATGGCCCTGTAGCCCTGAACTCTCTATTAACGTAACAAAGAGGTTGCACTCTAGGGTGAACCAAGCTAAAAGTCCATGCTTAAATAAAAATTATGTTCAAAAACCATTTGAAGTTCGTTTGTTATTTGCTGTTTGTGTCTTTATTTGTTGTTTGTGTGTAGGATTTGTAAGTCTGGGCAGGTTTGGAAAGAACAGTGTCAGATATAGTTACTGGTTTTTTATTGTTCTGTCGTTGATAATAGCCATTATGAAGCCACGCTTTTCAATGTAGCCATTTGGGTTTTTCCTATTATTCACTCTGCAGTCACGCCAAGAAAAGTCAGTAAAGAATTCTGAAAATTATTTAACTCCTGAGAATTTTGTTAGCTGCTGACATAATGCCTAGCTCATAAGTACTCATGCATTCATTCAGCAAATATCTATTAAGTGCCTGTTATGTGACAGTGTTGAAGATTAAAAATGCTGACAGACGTTTTCCTTGCTTGTTCTTAACATCTACAAAATAATAAATATGTTAATTTTGTTGTATTTGTTGGTTTTCCAGAGGGTTAAAAATACATATATCTAGGTAAGAAAGCATTGAATGGCAGTAGTATCTCTCATTGAATAGGGAAACAATAGGGATGATCTTGCTGAGAAGTTTAGTTAAATTTTATTCTGAGTCTAGTATCAAATCCATTGTGAATCATTTCCTTGAAGATATAAAAAGGCCTTTTTTCTACTTAATGTAACATATGACACTTCGTATAATTTGGTGCATATGTGGTCCATAAATATTTATAACTATTGTTCTTAATTGTTGATTCTTCTTTTTTCACAAATTGTCAGATGATGGTTCACCATTTGGTAGTATTTTGTTTCATTTTTTCCCTGATATAAGAGGTTGAATTTTTCCCAAAGCCTTATCTTTGCAAGTAATTTATGAGTGCCATAGACCTATTCCCTGACTGATAAGATATTTACAATGCCCTCATCCATGAGTCTTACCCTCAGAACAGGATTTGAACTCCCCACCAATTCATCTCAAAGTTTAATAGCATACGTTGGGACTTACGTCTGTTGATTTATTTAATTTGAAAATATAGCTCAAGTAGCAATTCAAGTAGTGTGGACTCAACTGACTTATCTTGCTGAAGGAAACAAAGTTTAGTAACAGATAAAAATATACATTTTTATGGCCAAGTTTCCATGATTTCTACACAGTTGTTTCTTATTCACCGCACATTTTAATGTAAACTACACTCCAATCTAATCTAGTCAACATCACTTGTATTTTACCTTTTACCTAAAAAAAAATAACATGTATTACTTTTAAAATTCCCCAAACTTTCTTCCTTATGTTCCAAGGTTAAAGAAAGAATTATGGGAGATCACTTAAAACATGTATCCATTCATTTTAATGTTTTCCAGTTGATATTTTGACAGCAAATTGTATTCTTCAGCCAGTTCCCTGATGCTAGGACATCAAGAATATTGAAAATAAGAAAATACAGTTAATACAAATCTTTGTAGAGAGCAGTTTAATATCAGTAACACTGAATATGTTACAATATCAGTAAAAATTGCATTTGTGTATACAGCATGACCCAGTTACTTCTAGGTATTTACCATAGTGAAACTCACATATATACACAAAGAAATGTGTATAAGAATGTTCACAACAGCATTATTTGTAATTGCAAATAATTAGAAGCAATCAAGTGTACATCAAGAGAATGGATAAATTGTGATTTATTTGCATAATAGAATATTGTGATAGAAATGGATAAACAGTACACCTCTTAATGATAACAACAAAAGTTGCGAAATTATAAATATGGTTTAATGCCATTCATCGGATCTTAAAATTTGCTAACAAATACATGCATAAATGGCAAAAATATAAAACCATGTGTGGTACTGGTACGTACAAATTCATAACAGCAGTTACCTCAGGTGAGGAAACAGGATCAGAGTGGGATACTTGGAAGACATTGACTGTGTCTAAAATATTTCATTTCTTTAAAAGCCAAAATAAAATCTAATACAATGTTAAGGCTTGAATTACGGGGTTGCAAAGAGTCGGACATGACTGAGGGACTGAACTGAACTGAGCTGAAGGCTTGAATGAGTTTTGTGTACAAATGGGCTTGTCATATTTCTGTTCTCAAGTGAGGATCTAAATACTATCGCAAAAAAAAAAAAAATAATAGGGAATTCCCTGGCAGTCCAGTGGCTAGGACTTGGAGCTTACACTGCAAGGGGCCTGGGTTCAATCCCTGGTCAAGGAACTAATATCCTGCAAGCTGTAAAATACGGCCAAAAAAAGAGAAAATAATAAATAGGCTTTGTCAGGCAAATTCAATGGGGAAATATATTCTAAGAATAAAGCAGCATGTGCAAAAACCAAAGATGGGAAGCAGCTTGCCGCCTTAGGGGAGTCACAGCTCTTTTGAATTTGAGGAGGGGCACCTGGGGAGCAGTGTGGAGAGATGCCAGGGGCCAGTGTTGTTGGCAGCATCAGGAGGGAGGGAAGCAAGCAAGCATTTGCTCAAACTAACAAAATTCAGCTTTTCCCAGGAGGCACTGGGATGAGTCCACTCTGACCGAGGTGTGGAGAGGGGCTGAAGTAAGTTAAGGAAAGAAGCTGGAAGATTAGAATTAATAGGTAGATTTGGGACAACAGCTGAGGAATAATTTTAAGTTTCTGACAAGAATTTTGCTAAGGATTCACACTTCTCCAGAGAAACTACAAACTGCTTCACATACAAAATACAGTAGTAAATACAAAAAGTAACCTATGCATTTATTTATTGTGCAAAAGGTGGGGGGGGGGACAGCTGATAGTGCAAGAATTCCAGTTCAGAGGTGAGACAGTCTTGTCATCATTACTGTATCTTCCATTTAGTCCTTTGGGTGCTTATTATAAATGAATTTTTACAGTATTTTTAAAATCCAACATGGATGGAAATGGATGCTGTCTTTATAGATGTGGGAGGCCATGCAGTGACAGTGGGAAAGCCCGCCTCTCTCCAGTGGCCTCATTACCTTATTCCAGCCTCTGGATCCACTGTCCAGAAACCATGCCAATACAGCAGAGAAAGAGAAGTTAAGTCTGGAAACGTAATTTTTTATGGAGAGAATACTGGTGAATCATTTGTGGTAATACATATGAATAATAAAAAGGCAGAAACTGTGTAAGAAATACTGCCTCAGTAAATCTAAAGACAGTAAACATCAAAATTATTACAGAAAT
This sequence comes from Capra hircus, assembly GCF_001704415.2. NCBI lineage: Eukaryota > Metazoa > Chordata > Mammalia > Artiodactyla > Bovidae > Capra > Capra hircus. The sequence goes on from NC_030811.1 coordinate 75,649,008, forward strand.
TCCTGAATATAACTGTCCATAGAAAACAGACGCACTGTGATAAGTGAGGCACTTTTGACCACCTCTACAATTATCAACAAAAACGAAACATCTCCCTTAAACATTAAAGAAGAAAGTCAATCCTTATGAATTCTAATGTAATTTCTTTCACATTCATATTTTAGGTGATTTGAAGTTAATCATTTGGTCTCCCTCTAAATTTCCTATCTGTAATAAAATATTTATAACTATAAAATATTGGAAACTACATAAATATCCAAACAGGTGAGTGTGTGAACACAGTGTGGTACATACACACAATGAAGTATTATGTAACTGTTAAAAAGAATGAATGAAAATCTCTGTGAAGTGATATACAGTGATTTCCAGAGATACTGAGACATGAAAAAAAGCTGAGGAAAAAAAGAGCATTTACAGTCACCATTGTTTGAGAAAGGAAACTAGAACACATACCTATAACTGCCTAGCTTTGTGATGAGAAACCAGGAAGAATAAGCCAGGAAACCATGAAGTTGTTTACTCCTGGGGGGACCCGGTAGAATGGACAAAGGAGGGAAGACATTTCTCTGACTACATTTGGGGATTAATATTAATCTTCTACAAATTTAAAAATTAAATCAAGCCACCAAAAGGAAAATTAAACTAGAAACAATAGCACTATCTAACTCACAAAGCTGTCCTAATATGAGTTAATACAGGTACGGTGCTTAGAACAATGCCAAGCACATGTGCCAAATACTGAGTGATGCTCAGTATTACTGTTACAATTGTTGTCATATTAAGTCACCTGACTTACTTCCAAAACTAGTTTATAATCTACCTGTCTACAGTGTTACTGCTCAAAATCTGGCCCTCTAATCGGTCCACCAGCCTCACCCAGGAACTTGCTAGAAGTGCCTATCTCAGGCTCCAACCCAGATGGACTCAGAATCTGCATTTTTAACAAGATCTCCTATGTACATTATAGTTTAAGTACTGGGCTCAAGGACTGACAAGTTAATCTCATAAGATGACAAAGTGTCAAATGGATGACACCGGAAATGTATGTCACAGGTACCAAATTCCTCCTCAGTATCTCACTGTTAGGATTTATTCAGAGATGATCAAAGTCTGAGGAAAAGTACACACACCGAGATATCAGTTAAGTTCATCAGCGGACGCTCAGGCTAGTGTGGTACCCTTAAAGAGAGTGCCCTCGTGTGGAAGAGAGAGGAATTTCCAGCTCTTCCTCCCAGACAGCGTTGTGAAGGTGATGCTCGGCCTCTGAAGAGATGGTACTAGTTCTAGAGGCGCACTTTTCAGCTTTAAAAGAGCCGCCGCGAAGTAACTAGCTAATCATACAGTCGCTTTGGAAATGCAAAAACCGGGGGTGGGGGCGGTGACTCTAATGAACCAACCATAATCCTTGCTAAGATAAGGCCATAAGAAAGTTTTTATGCCGAAATCATTTCTGCCGTTCCTCTTCTTGGATTGGAGCACTCTAGCCACGGTGCTGTTATTAGGCATTAAAAGCAAAACAGGGTCTTTCCTTCCCTCCTTTCTCCTTATTTTATCCCTTCCTTCTTTCCATACTCCATCCTCCCTCCATTTACCTTCCTGTTTGCTAAACCGCATATCAGGTCGCATTACTTAATAAAAAACAAAAACTGATTTGTACATTCTAACTCGAATGCCTGGGAAAGAATCCGTGGCGCATATGTTCAAGTGTTTATCTGAGGCAACTCCTCAAAGCTTTAAAAAAAAAAAAAAAAAAAAAAACCTTAACATTGTCATTCAGTTTTGTCATTGTTCCTGTGTCAACATGATTCTCCATAAGGAGTGTATTTTGAAATACATATTAACTGATTTTCATTTTAAAAAAAATAGTAGCATGTTTCCCACTTGAATACTACCGCCTTATTTACCGTGTTTGCTCCACGAATCCCATCGTCAAGACCCCGTGAGCAGCGGGAGACAAACGGGGGTGTTGTTTCCGTGGCCTTGGGGGGCTGGACGGGCGGCGTATAATTTCCAGCACACCTTAAAAGTTCTAGAAGTTGGAGAAGAGACCTCTGGGTCGCAGGGGTCGCGCGGCGGGGGGCGGGGCGGGCTCGGGTTACAGGTCCCGCGGGACGTCGCGCCTCCACAGCGTGTCAGGGAAGCAGCGGCGCGGCATCGAGGCGGCGGCGGCGGCGGCGGCGGCTCCGCCAGGGCAGCGCCGGGGAGCGCCGGCCGGTGAGTGCTCGCGGGCCAGGGCCGGGCCGGGGGGTGCGCGCGGGCCGGGGCCGGGGCGGAGCTGCTGCGGCGCGCACGGAGCGCCCACCGCCAGGCCCTCGGGGACCCGCGGGATTCCCGCGTCGCCGCCTCTCCCGGCATCTCTAGCTCCGCTCTGTCTCTTGAGCTCTCCTGAAACTGCTTTCCTAAAGTGAATTCAACATTTGACTTGCCCACACCTTGCCTGTCTCTAGCACCTGACAGGAAAGTCTCAAGAAGCGCCTTCCTTTGCAAACCTCCGGCTCAGGCCTCCCTGTCTGCAGCGGCCGCACACTTTTTTTTTTTTTTTTTTTTTTTTTTTTTGCCAGACGTTTGCGTCTTTACTGGACGTGCGCAACTCTTTGGTTCTGACTCAACCCTTTGCTGTTCACAACTTGGCTTTCACAGCTTCTCAGGTGCTCAGAACGTTCTCAGCCTTGCCGTGCTGTGCGCAGCCTCAAGACACCTTCTTACTTACTGCAGCCCGCGCATCCCCCAGCCCCGGGGTTGCCCTCGCCTGCTCTCTGGAGCCGAGCGTCGCCCGTAGTCCAGCCGGGAGTCGGGGTGGGTTTTGCCTCTTGGACGGCCAGGGTTCCCCGAGAGGGTCTGCAGTTCGTAGTCGGGACGGCTCCCCTCCGCGCCCGGGGGAAGCTTGTACCTGGAGTCCCTGGCTTCTCCATGAGCGGAGGGCTTGCTGAGGGCCTTCCTGCCCTAAAATTGGGCAGTGGTACGCTTCTAAACACTTGGGGTGATGGGTGCTAAACGCTTGCCGTGATGGGCGCTCAACCCCAATAGAGGTTCTGATATTTAATAAAATAGTTGATCAGGAAATCAGTTTACTTGTGTCGACTGCCTCGTTGAGGCGCACTCTGGGCAAAACCCACGAGGAAGCGTGCTGGAAGCTGTGCAAGGACCTTCGCTGTAGGGAAGGCAGCAGTCAGGCTGTGAGGAAGGTGGGGAGACCTTTCTTCACTGGGATGAGTACTGTGTATCAATCCGAGGTCTAAAATTTTCAAAACACGTAAGGAAACACAACAGACATGGCAGGTTCATGGTGGAGGGTGCACTGAGATTCAGCGTTTTCTTATCTGAAAAGTGGGAACAATGTCTATTATATAAATGTATCATTTAAGGTAAGCTTGGCAAATGCAGGGGAATTTGAAGGATGCAATAGGAAGTGCATGCCTTCTTGAAGTGAAATTTGAAATAGTTTTATGCCACGCAATCCTTATAATTACTTCCATAGTTTTTCTGTTTCTGAAGACTTTCTGGCAGGGGACAGGAGGCAGGAGAGAGAAATTCAATCTAATTTACATTAGAAAGAAACTTGGGGTGAAGAATTCCTAGGTAAGGTTGCTATGGCTGATACCTTAAGTGCACTGCTGGAAAGCATTCTAGCCTGTAAGTAACACCTGAAGCCCCAATTCTGTTACGAAGGGTTTCTTTTTTTTTCTCTCTTTAACTACTTTGAAACTATACAGAGTTACATGTCCCTCATTAATTTATGAGTGATACCAAAAGAATTGACTCACTCCAACAAGAATTTGAGCTTCTTTCCTGTGTGAGGCACTTTGCTAAGAGCTGCAGAAGGATGAAAGATGCGGGAACTTAACAATTAAAACAGGAGTAGCAACAACAGTGGGCTGATTTGTAAAGAGTGGATGCAGGTGTGCACTGCCTATTCAATTTAAAATCAAAACCAGTTGGGCTTTTATTTATTTTAAATGCCATGTGTACCCCCTGATATCCTAATTATTTGGTAATTTATTTTTCCTATCATTGCCAGTGGTCTGCATTTTAGTAATTCCAAAGGAAAAGGTTTTCTAGGAAATACAACTAAATAAGAATATAAGTCCGTTTTCCCTAGTGTTTGCATTATCATTAAGCTAGAGAAGTCAAAATCAACAAGAAAAATTAGGAGATGATTACTTTCTTTTCCTTTCATTTCAATCTAGTAAAACAAAGTCAGCATGAATAAGTTTAATACTCTGTTGCCTCCCAAACTGTTTTATCTAAGTCCATTCTTTTGGAGGATGATCCACCTTCATGAAATCTTTCCATCCTTCTTTTGGAAGACAGTTCCAGAGGCCAATTTCACAAAACCTTTCATTATAGATACCAGAAGCCATCAACATCATCACATCATCTTCCCAGTTTTACCCTTGAAAACAGTTGTGTTCTATGGGGCTTTAGGGAGGGGATAGGTCATTTTTAAAATCTGGTCAAAGCTAGGACTTTATCCTTGGAAAAAATGCACATGCATTCAGAATATTGTATATCTCATGGAGGATTCATAGTGCCTTGCTCAAGAACAAGGGCAGTGTGGAAATGAAGCAAGGATGTGGGTAAATCTAAAAACTGTGGGTATAATTTAATTTACTTCAAATGGAATAATACCTGGCTTTTTGAGTTAGTGTTCTCTGAATGGGAAGTAAAAACTATTATTTATAAAATGCTAAAGACAAATTAATCCTATTAATTTTTTAGTTGATCATGATCAACTTTTATCTTGAACATTATTAATCTGGTTTTTCAATTTGTGTCATTCTTCTCAAGGAAATGTTTCTGAGATTATTTTTCTCTCAGCACTGATGCCTCATTCAGGATGGTTTCTCATGTGCCAACTTTTGTAATATGGGAATGGCTGAGTTCAAACTTTGAACTTGCTCACTCGCACAGTTCATACAGGAAGGATATATGTCTCACATAATTACCATATTCAGTTTGAACCACTGTGACAGCAGTAGTTGTGTCTTGGAGAGAGTTGGTTGGTATTAGGAGTGAGTGGAGAACATTAAGAATATCTTGGATGTAGCTTCTTTTAAAGAACCAGCAACCTCTGGATTAACTTTCCTTCTTCTGTCTCTAGGTCCAAGGAGCGAGCTCTGTCTTCTCCGTCTCAGCCCCGTGAATCAGGGTTTCACTGAACTGCGCTAGACCTGCCGTCTGGGTACCCTGCCCCTGCTCTGTGTGCTGCACGTTGGCTCTGGCTAAGTAGAGGCCCCCTGGAACTAGTGAATGGTAGAGTGAATCATAGGTAGTAATGGATTTTACCTGGACTACGATTCTTAACATTTCCAGAAGCCAGCATCACATTGCACTGTTTGGAAGAAAACAAGGCACAGAATGCCAGAAGCATCACTGCTTACTCTCTCTTTTTAATTTGGACCAAGACCAACCCAGTCGATCCTTAGAAATGAACCAGTTTCAACTTCCCTTATATTTTATTATTTATTTATTTAGCTGCATTGGGTCTTAGTTGTGGCACTCGGGATCGTAGTTGCATCAGGTAGGATCTGTCTGCTGCACGCAGGCTCCATAGTTGTAGTGCACAGGTTTAGTAGCATGTGGGGTCTTAGTCCCCCAAGCAGGGATCGAACCCACGTCCGCCATGGAAGGTGGATTCTTAAGCACTGGACCACCAGGGAAGTCCCTTGACTTACCTTATTGTTGAGTCACAACTAGGTAGCTGGTCCGGAGAAGGCAATGGCAGCCCACTCCAGTACTCTTGCCTGGAAAATCCCATGGGTGGAGAAGCCTGGTAGGCTGCAGTCCATGAGGTCACTAAGAGTCGGACACGACTGAGCGGCTTCACTTTCACTTTTCACTTTCCTGCATTGAAGGAAATGGCAACCCACTCCAGTGTTTTTGCCTGGAGAATCCCAGGGACGGGGGAGCCTGGTGGGCTGCCGTCTCTGGGGTTGCACAGAGTCAGACACAACTGAAGTGACTAGGCAGCAGCAGCAGTGGCAGGTAGCTGGTGGCACCCCTCCAACGTCTTTGATGGATGTGCTCAGTCATGTCCAACTCTCTGTGGCCCCATGGACTATAGCCCTCCAGGGTCCTCTGCTCATGGAATTTTCCAGGCAAGAATACTGGATGGGGTTGCCATTTCCTACTCCAGGGGATCTTCCCAACCCAGGTATTGACCCACGTCTCTTGCATCTCCTGCATTGGCAGACTGATTGTTTACCACTAGTGCCACCTGGGGAGCCCTTCGAATGCCACTGATACACACTAATTAGATTAGTAAATTAAGGGACATCATGGTTTTAATCCAAGCTCTGCCCTTAGCTAGGTACATGGGCAAATAACAAATTAAATTCCTTGGACCGCATTTTTCTTGTATAAAATGAGGGTGGCATAAGGGATCAGTGGTTTTCAGCTACTACTATGTAGTCCCACACGTCTGAATCACATGTAGAATTTACTTAAAATATGTACATGCACTGGGTCAGAGATTCTGATTTAATTGGACTGGGGCAGGGCCAGACATCTCTATTTTTTAAAAACCCTCCTCCACCCCACCCCACCCCCCAAGAAATGCTAATAGCCAGCCAAGGTTGAGAATCCCTGAGTTAAATCAACATTAAGAACTAATTCTAAAATGGTGTAACTTAAAGATAGAAAAGCAGACCGGCAAAAGCTGTGTCATGTGTGGCTTAGCCCAGAATTACATACACTGCACAGTAACCAAGCCTACACACACTTTTCTAAGAAGCAGTCCAAATCAAGCAATTTAAACTTATTCAAGGAAGAGTCTGTGCCTTCTCGCCATTTCAGTATTCCCACGATGCTTTGCGAGTTCTCAGCACCTTGTACATTTTGATGGACTGAATAAGATTTAACTCTGCCCCTCTGAAATGATTAGCTGTTCCTGCAGGTCCCCAGGGACACTTACCTCTCTTCTCTTGGTGTCCATGCCTGTGTTTACTAGCCTATTGAAAGTTTCTCCCAGAGGTGATCTGTGACTTTCTGGGGTTAAGGAGAAGGTGTCAGCAAGGGATAAGGATGATCGCATTGATTGTTGCCGAAATGTGAGCTTCTGTGACCAAACTGAGATTAAAAAAAAAAAAAAAAAAAAAAAAGATCCTCACACCTTCTCAAGTAGTTGTAGACTATCAAGTTACCAGAACTGGGATAGGGAAAAAGAGCACATTGTTTACCTTCATCGTTTGTTGGGACCTAATCTTGTTGCCATTACATCGTAAATTCAATTCAAGTTCACACTTTGAAAATTATTCTTTAAGTTAGAGATAGAAGTTACTGTAATCCATGAAATTTCTGTTTATCTTTCTCTTTTTTTCCCTCCCGCTGCCCTTCATATTCCAGAATACTTAGAAGAAGAGAAAAACAGTGTGTATGTGTGACTGTCAGATCAGTAAAGAGAAATAGACATGAGTTGACAAAGGATGGAAAGGCATTAAGGAGGAAGGAGGCCCATGGATCACTTAATTTTTTCTTTTCTCTCTGCTGTTGGGCTTAGAGCTGCTCTACATTTATTATCCAATTTTCTAAAGTTTAAGCAAATTGTATCCCAGCTGCTATGTGTTAGTAAATGTGGGCTTGCAGCCCATGATCCGGTGTTGCTTGCATCTCCCATACATGGTGTGTTGAGTGCTATTTTATTGGGTGCAGCCTGGACACGTTGTTGTTGTTTAGTCACCAAGTCATGTCCGACTGTTTTGCAACCCCAGGGACCCGCCGTGCTCCTCTGTCCATGGGATTTCCCAGGCAAGAATACTGGAGTGGGTTGCCATTTCCTTCACCAGGGAATCTTCCCTACCCAGGGATCTAACCTGCATTGGCAGGCTGATTCTTTACCACCGAGCCACCAGGGAAACCCAACTTGGTCTAAATTCAGCACTGACTAGTCCCAGGGCCTGTCTTAATCCTAAATAATGTCTTAGGTTGGGCAGTATTTTTTCTGGAGTGGAAAGCTACTGACTCCAGAGCTCTTTGTGTCTCGGAGCTGCCCTTCCCTGGTGTCAAAAATCTGATGGAGAACCATAGACCCAACTCAGCAATCACCTTTCCATCTGCACTCACTCAAAAAAGTTTCTAAGTTTGGATTCATTTTATGTGTTTATTGCTGAACATTGTTCCCAAAGATTTAGTGATACTGGATACATGCTGTTTTGTTATTTTGTAATTGTTTCTTTTTCTACTTCTCAAAATGAATTAACATAGGAATAAATGTACTAGAAAAAAGATGATTTCATGATCATAACTTTAAATCTAACAAAAAAGTTTATCTTGCTAAACTCAAACACCAGTTATGTGTTTATATATAAGCATTTGAAAGTGAAAGAAAGTGTAGTTGCTTAGTCGTGTCCGACTCTTTGAGACCCCATGGACTGTAGCCCGCCAGGCTCTTCTGTCCGTGGAATTCTCTAGGCAATAGTGCTAGAGTGGATTGCCATTCCCTTCTCCAGGGGATCTTTCTGACTCAGGGATCGAACCTGGGTCTCTCACATCACAAGCAGAGTCTTTACCATCTGAGCCGCAAGAGAAGTCTTGTCCTCCCACAAAAATCTAATATTTGAAGCTAGTAAATATAGTCAGGGTTCTTAGGATCATCACTAGTTTGCTTTTTAATCTTTTGTTCATCAAAACACCTGAATATTGTAAGGTAATTAAAAATGATAACATTTTCTTAACTGGTTCCTGTTTTAATGAACACTTACCAACGGTCACCAAAGCTAGCAGGGGTTTTCATTTCTTCCTTCTTTTCTTCCTTCCTTCCTTGATTCATTCAACCATTCAACACATGTCTAGTGAATTCCTACCACTAACCTGTCCTCGTGGTAGTTACAAATAAAAGTAATGTAATTTTCATTTTTGTGAAGAGAGGAGAGAAGACAGAAAATAAAGTGAAATACAGTGTGGGCTAGATGGTGATACATACTGTGGAGAAAAACAACACTGGGAAGAAGGCCATGGAGGAGGTGCACAATATTTAAAATAAAGTGGCCTGCAAAGGTGGTGGAAAAAGTTATGAAGCTTTCTGGGTGTGGGGCTTTCTTGCCAACACAAAGGTCCTGAGGCAATTATGTGCCTGGTATATTCACAAAAGAGCAGGGAGGTTTGAATGGCTGGAGCAAAGTGATGAGGGTTAAGTAGAAGGAAATGAAATCACCTAAGAAAGGGGCAGCTGAGAGGTAGAGTTTGGGAGGGTGTGAAAGATCTTGTAGGTCCTTGTAGGGCCTTTTCAGTGGGATGCTTATAAAGTGAAATGATGGTGCAGTTTCTTAGTATTTAGTCAAAATAGCAGAAGCCCTGTGATCTCCTTTGTTACACGCTCTGGATGTTCCCCAATTTTTTGTTTTGTCACCAAATTAGTCTCTTCCCATCCTTTGCCTTTATCCTTTATCCCCAAGGCTAACTCTAGAATGGGACTCAGTCTCCCAATGGTTGCTTTCTTGATGCCCCGAAAATAAGAATTGCCCTTCCTTTGTAAAGAATGTGCCGCTAGTCACTAAAGAAGAAAAGCTGTCAGTACCAAAACCAGTAACCATGAGGGAAATTAATAACCCTATACAAAACATATTCTTGGTTTATACCGTAGCCCAGACCCAAAATGGTTACACTACTGGCAAAGGTGATTTAGCCTGTGTTTTGTTGGGTCCACACGTTGTTTTCTAAAAAATTTGTGTTGATTTCCAACACTAAATTTTTTTTTTTAATTAAGGGAAGTGTTCATTAAAATATAGTTTCAAGCGTTCTTTAAAAACTGGACATTCTATTTATATGAGGCTCTAGAACAGACAAAAGTAATCCATGATGATGGAAATCAGAACTGAGGCTGCCTGACATGGGAGTGTGGTAGAGACTGACTTGGTAGGGCCACCAGACAACATTTTGGATGATGAAATGGCTCTATGCATAGCAGTCTGAAATGCATGGTGGTTGTTCAGTCGCTCAGTTGTGTCTGACTCTTTGCCACCCCATGGACTACAACACGCTAAGCTTCCCTGTCCTTCACCATCTCCCAGAGTTTACTGAAACTCATGTGCGTTGAGTCGGTGATGCCATCCAACCATCTCATCCTCTGTCCTCCCCTTCTCCTCCCGCCTTCTATCTTTCCCAGCAACAGGGTCTTTTCTAATGAGTCAGTTCTTTGCATCAGGTGGCCAAAGTGTTGGAGTTCAGCACCAGTCCTTCGAATGAATATTCAGGGTTGATTTCCTTTAGGATTGACTGATTAGATCTCCTTGCATGGTAAAACACATTAAACAATGTGCTGGTCTGTACAGTTGGCTATATGTCAATTGAACCTCACTATGAAGGAAGTTTAAAATGGAACCCAGCATTCAATAAGAGCTGATTAGTGCTGACCACTTCGAGCTTGACACGGGCTCTCAAGATTGGCACAGACTTATTACCTGGTTCATTTCAATCATTGTCATTACGTACCTGGGCTTCCCTGCTGGCTCAGCTGGCAAAGAATCTGCCTGCAATGCGAGAGACCTGGGTTCAATCCCTGGATTGGGAAGATCCCCTGGAGAAGGGAAAGGCTACCCACTCCAGTATTCTGGCCTGGAGAATTTCATGGACTATATAATTCATGGGGTCTCAAAGAGTTGGACACAAATGAGTGACTTTCACTTTCACCAGGATCCTGTAGGTGACATTGGTGTGTGATTTATGCAGTAGTGGTTTTCATTTCAACCATCAATAGAGAACAAACCTGAAGAGGCCTGATATGTTTAACTGGCAGTGGAGAAATTAGTACCTGTCTCCTAGGGTTGTATGTGAAGCAGGTAACAGAAGCATAATCTTGGTAGCTTGGAACAGTCAAGCAGCTCACCTACGTCCGTCTCTCAGTTAGTGGTATTCTCAAATGTGGGATTCTCTGAGGTCTCTAAACATAAGTCTCGGCTTTCCTCTCAAATGCAAGTATCTCCTGTGCTTGCAGACTCCTCCTCTGAAAGGATAACAGAAAGTACATTTAGCTCTTATTATCAGCACTTTAAACTTACTTTTACTATGTTTGTTATGTGTTTGTTATTTGTTTGTTATGTGTCTACCATAGAAATCTTGGAAAGTACGGACTAAAGGAAAATAAAATTACCCACAATTCTGAACATAACCTCTGTTTACCATTTTGTGGTAAATACTTTGAAATTTTTCTTCATAATGTCATAATATAAAATATGTCTATATATTTTATGTTAAAAATATATTTACTATATAAAATTTAGCACACAATCACCAAATTTGCAAATTGAAAAAACAAGTTAAAGATGAAGATAACATCCTAGGCACAGGCGTTTGCCTCCCCTCTATCCTATAACTCTTTTTAAATGGCTGTGACATTTTGCAGATAATAGAAAGAACCTGAAGAGAGTGGGGGCAAGTTATTGGTGAAACAAAATCAGGAAATTGGTGCAGGAAGGTCCACCATGGGAGGGAGAGTGACCTTCTAGAAAGAAATTCAGGGCATGGAGTCAGCAAGGACAGAGAGCAGGCATGAGCAAGGGGGACTGAAAGCAGAGCTTGATGGAATTTTTAATGGGTTAGTTAAGGTGAGCCAGTACTTCTAATTGAGTTTGGCATTGTGGAGTAAATCCTTTCTCTTTCTGGCATTTGAAAAGAGAGTGAACCCTAGTCTGAAGGCCAGCTCTTGCCTCCTCACGCTAAAGTCAAACTAGAAGTTGAAGAGCCTACTCTGCTGTGCAAAGGTTCCTGATCACCACTCCATTCAGGGAAGAATCCTGCCCTGAAACACTTGTGTACAAGATAGTGGAGGAAAGTGACCCCAGTTAATAAGAAAAGTCAATGAGGTCTTTATATATAATCAGAAAAGTCAGTGAGGTCTTTTTATGTAGGTATACACACATACACACACATGTACACACACACACACACATATTTATAAAAACAAGAATAACCTGACATATGAAGGAGTATGAAAAAAACAACCCCAAGATAAACAGTTATTAATGTCAGAGGGGAGATTGTTTAAAATAGCTTTAAACTTAGAGTTACCAAAGGGGAAGCAGGAGGGGAGAGATAAATTAGAAGTTTAGGATTAACAGATAGACACTATTATTGGATTGGCCCGAAGTTTCATTCAGGTTCTCCATAATGTCTTACAGAAAACCTAAACAAACTTTTTGGCCCACCCAATTTCTTATTATTTGTTAGATAAATAATAAGAATCTACTGTATAGCAAAGGGAACTATATTCAATAATTGTAATAACCTATAATGGGAAAGAATGTAAAAAAGAATACATATATATACATATATACACACACACACATATATAACTGAATCACTTTGCCGTATACCTGAAACTAACACAGCATTGTAAATCACTATACTTCAATTTTTGAAAAATATGTAAGAACTATCAAAAAAAGAAAAATATATATAAAATAGCTTTTAAAAATAAAAAAACTCTGAGTACCTTCAGAGTGATTAAAAATATATTGTTTCCATACAACAAAAATATAAAGAAGGAGTGACAATCAGAAAACAGACAAAAAAAGGTCTTGAAATTTTAAAAAGTAATTACTGAAATCAATTTAGTAGAGCAGCTGAAAGATAAAGTTTAAGCAGTATCCTGGAATGAACAACCAAATGTCAAAGAGATGGAGAATATATATGCTAAAAAAGATAAGAAACTTAGAAAACAGTTCATTATGTCCAGCTTCAATCTATTGGCGCTCTAGAAAGAGAAAATAAAGTCACTTAGGATTGATATTAAGCTTCTCATCACTGAATAGGGCACTAAACTACAATGGAGCAGTGCCTTCAAAGTTATGAGGGAAAATGATTTTGAACCTAAAATTCTGTTGCCAGTTAAATTATTAAGTATGAAAGTAAAATGAGGACATTTTCAGATCTTCAAAGACTCAGGCAATTTTCTTCCAAGTACCCTTTCTTAAACAATTACCTAAGGATGTGCTCCAGCAAAATGAGAGCAGAAAGAAAGAAGGAGGAAGATGTGAAATAAGAGTGTTATTCCCCCAGCCTGCTATCCTAGGCTGGCAAATTAGTACCAGACTTAGAAAAAAAAAAAAAGTGATGCAAATTAAAAACAAAAAATAATCAATAAACTCTAATGACTATAGGAAGAACTAAGTAACTTCTGTTCAATAGATAGAACCAATAATGAACTATGTTCACATAGTTATAATAACAGGGCATCTAGCAACCTGGGGTACTAAACTAACTCATGCAGACCTCTCTTCAGTACAAACACAAAAATAAAGGATAAGACACAAGGAAATGATAAGTAAATCAGTCAGCCAGTTCAATCGCTGAGTCATGTCCGACTCTTTGCAAGCCCATGGACGGCAGCACACCAGGCTTCCCTGTCCATCACCAACTCCCAGAGTTTACTCAAACTCACATCCATAGAGTCAGTGATGCCATCCAGCCATCTCATCCTCTGTCATTCCCTTCTCCTTCCGCCTTCAATCTTTCCCAGCATCAGGGTCTTTACCAGTGAGTCAGCTCTTCATATCAGGTGGCCAATGCTGGCGACGGAATGAAACACCAACACTGCAGAGTGGTTTGAATCTTTATATTTTAACACTTGCTTCCTACAGCTGCTTTAATTTATATCCCTTGCGCAACAACCTACAGGGCAAGTTGCCAAGCACTATGATTCAGACACTATACAGTGCGCAGGTGCAGGGCGAGATAACCTTTACCTTGACTTATTTACTGCAGCTAAGACTTTGTTTTGGGGAACTTCCTTATCAACTTAAAATCCGTTTTGTCCCTGGGTCCGTTCCTTTTGAGGAATCAGAGAAACATCCTTGTGTGCAAGAAATGTTCTTTTCCCACGGGAACAAACAGAGGATTCTTAGCTGAACATCTCGTTTGCAAGAATGTTCAGCCCTGGTTGAGAGTCTCATTTGCAAGCACTTCTCAACCTTCCTTATACCTTGTTCCCTACAGGCCAAAGTATTGGAGTGTAGCTTCAGCATCAGTCCTTCCAATGAACACCCAGGACTGATCTCCTTTAGTATGGACTGGTTGGATCTCCTTGCAGTCCAAGGGACTCTCAAGAGTCTTCTCCAACACTGTAGTTCAGAAGCATCAATTCTTCGGCACTCAGGTTTCTCTGTAGTCCAACTCTCACATCCATACATGACTACTGGAAAAACTATAGCTTTGACTAGATGGATTTGAAATAGCTCAACTGGAAGTCCATCACCTCCACTAGCTTTGTTTGTAGTGATGCTCTCTAAGGCCCACTTGACTTCACATTCCAGGATGTCTGGCTCTAGGGGAGTGATCACACCATCGTAATTATCTGGGTCGTGAAGATTTTTTTGTACAGTTCTTCTGTGTATTCTTGCCACCTCTTCTTAATATCTTCTGCTTCTGTTAGGTCCATACCATTTCTGTCCTTTATTGAGCCCATCTTTGCATGAAATGTTCCCTTGGTATCTCTAATTTTCTTGAAGAGATCTCTAGTCTTTCCCATTCTGTTGTTTTCCTCTATTTCTTTGCATTGGTGCTGAAGAAGGCTTTCTTATCTCTCCTTGCTGCTATTTGGAACTCTGCATTCAGATGCTTATATCTTTCCTTTTCTCCTTTGCTTTTCGCTTCTCTTCTTTTCACAGCTATTTGTAAGGGCTCCCCAGACAGCCATTTTGCTTTTTTGCATTTCTTTTCCATGCGGATGGTCTTGATCCCTGTCTCCTGTACAATGTAATGAACCTCAGTCAATAGTTCATCAGGCACTATCTATCAGATCTAGTCCCTTAAATCTATTTCTCACTTCTACTGTATAATCATAAGGGATTTGATTTAGGTCATACCTGAATGGTCTAGTGGTTTTCCCTACTTTCTTCAATTTAAGTCTGAATTTGGCAATGAGTTCATGATCTGAGCCACACAGTCAGCTCCTGGTCGTGTTTTTGTTGACTATATAGAGCTTCTCCATATTTGGCTGCAAAGAATGTAATCAATCTAATTTCGGTGTTAACCATGTGGTGATGCCCATGTGTAGAGTCTTCTCCTGTGTTGTTGGAAGAGGGTATTTGCTATGACCAGTGTGTTCTCTTGACAAAACTCTATTAGTCTTTGCCCTGCTTCATTCCGTATTCCAAGGTCAAATTTGCCTGTTACTCCAGGTGTTTCTTAACTTCCTACTTTTGCATTCCACTCCCCTGTAATGAAAAGGACATCTTTTTTGGGTGTTAGTCCTAAAAGGTGTTGTAGGTCTTCACCATTCAACTTCAGCTTCTTCAGCGTTACTGGTTGGGGCATAGATTTGGATTACTGTGATATTTCAAATCCTGAAAGATGATGCTGTGAAAGTGCTGCACTCAATATGCCAGCAAGTTTGGAAAACTCAGCGGTGGCCACAGGACTGGAAAACGTCAGTTTTCATTCCAATCCCAAAGAGAGGCAATGCCAAAGAATGCTCAAACTACCACAAATTGCACTCATCTCACATGCTAGTAAAGTAAGGCTCAAAATTCTCCAAGCCAGGCTTTAGCAACGTGAACTGTGAACTTCCAAATGTTCAAGCTGGTTTTAGAAAAGGCAGAGGAACCAAAGATCAAATTGCCAACATCCGCTGAATCGTGGAAAAAGCACGAGAGTTCCAGAAAAACATCTATATCTGCTTTATTGACTATGCCAAACCCTTTGAATGTGTGGACCACAATAAACTGTGGAACATTCTGAAAGAGATGGGAATACCAGACCACCTAACCTGCCTCTTGAGAAACCTGTATGCAGGTCAGGAAGCAACAGTTAGAACTGGACATGGAACAGACTGGTTCCAAATAGGAAAAGGAGTATGTCAAGGCTGTATATTGTCACCCTGCTTATTTAACTTCTATGCAGAGTACATCATGAGAAACGCTGGACTGGATGAAGCACAAGCTGGAATCAAGATTGCTGGGAGAAATATCAATAACCTCAGATATGCAGATGACACCACCCTTATGGCAGAAAGTGAAGAGGAACTCAAAAGCCTCTTGATGAAAGTGAAAGAGGAGAGTGAAAAAGTTGGCTTAAAGCTCGACATTCAGAAAACGAAGATCATGGCATCTGGTCCCATCACTTCATGGGAAATAGATGGGGAAACAGTGGAAACAGTGTCAGGCTTTATTGTTTTGGGCTCCAAAATCACTGCAGATGGTGACTGCAGCCATGAAATTAAAAGACGCTTACTCCTTGGAAGAAAAGTTATGACCAACCTAGATAGCATATTGAAAAGCAGAGACATTACTTTGCCAACAAAGGTCCATCTAGTCAAGGCTATGGTTTTTCCAGTGGATGTGAGAGTTGGACTGTGAAGAAAGCTGAGTGCTGAAGAATTGATGCTTTTGAACTGTGGTGTTGGAGAAGACTCTTGAGAGTCCCTTGGACTGCAAGGAGATCCAACCTGTCCATTTTGAAGGAGATCAGCCCTTGGATTTCTTTGGAAGGAATGATGCTAAAGCTGAAGCTCCAGTACTTTGGCCACCTCATGCAAAAAGTTGACTCATTTGGAAAAGACTCTGATGCTGGGAGGGATTGTGGGCAGGAGGAGAAGGGGACGACAGAGGATGAGATGGCTGGATGGCATTACTGACTCGATGGATATGAGTCTGAGTGAACTCCGGGAGTTGGTGATGGACAGGAAGGCCTGGCGTGCTGCAGTCCATGGTGTCACAGAGTCGGACACGACTGAGTGACTGAACTGAACTGACTGACTAGATGGACCTTTGTTGGCAAAGTAATGTCTCTGCTTTGTAATATGCTGTGGACACGACTGAGCGACTGAACTGAACTGAACTGAGGTTGATCATAACTTTCCTTCCAAGGAGTAAGCGTCTTTTAATTTCATGGCTGCAGTCACCATCTGCAGTGATTTTGGAGCCCAAAAAAATAAAGTCTGACGCTGTTTCCACTGTTTCCCCATCTATTTCCCATGAAGTGATGGGACCAGATGCCATGATCTTCGTTTTCTGAATGTTGAGTTTTAAGTCAACTTTTTCACTCTCCACTTTCACTTTCATCAAGAGGCTTTTGAGTTCCTCTTCACTTTCCGCCATAAGGGTGGTGTCATCTGCATATCTGAGGTTATTGATATTTCTCCCGGTAATCTTGATTCCAGCTTGTGCTTCATCCAGCCCAGCGTTTCTCATGATGTACTCTGCATATAAGTTAAATAAGCAGGGTGACAATATACAGCCTTGATGTACTGCTTTTCCTATTTGGAAATAGTCAACTTTAAAATAAAAACTACCAGAAGAATGCAGAAAATCATTTAGAAGAACAGTTAGTGCAAGTTTATACCCAGCACAACCATAGCAGTTTCTCTGGAGGTTATAGATCCTGAGATATAGAGATGGGATTATGCCATTTAAATCTGGAAGGAAGACGTGCCCTCTGGCACAAGGAAACATGGAACATTTTCTCACCTCCTCCCACTTAATATGAGCTCACAATTTAGAAAACCTATAAATAATCATAAGGGAGTTTGAGCAAACGAATAGAAGAATCAGATCCCAATAAATCAAAAATAATAGAAATATATGAAAAAAGTTATAATTGTTTTAAAAATTGTTAAAGGGATAAAAAGAATAGAAAACAAAGTGAAAAAAGTGCATAAAAAGAACAGCATATTTTAAAAAGAAAATAAAGAAATGAAAAATGCATTGATTATTTTTAGTTAATGTATTAAATAAACAACATATTACCCAAAGGAAGATCATTGAACTGGAAGTCAAATCTGAGAAAACTGCCTAAGATCAATCCGTTGAGAGTATAAGATGAAGAATGTCATAGGTTGAAAGACACATTGGTATAATGAGCTCCAGTAGATGTCTTATAGAAATTTCAGAAGGAAAGAACAGAGAGAATGTTTTGGCCTATATTGGTTACGTAAGTAAACAAATTAAAATGTAATACAATCTAGAAAAAAATAGTAGGGAGTAAGGAGACTGAAATATTCATTTTTCATGGTAAGCACTCATCGATAATATCTAAATTCAATAAATCAAAAGATAGCCATATATTACTTACAGCAGTAGTTCTCAATCCTAAAGGAGATTTGGAAATGTATCATAGTGACTGGAGGGCACTACTAGCATTTAGTATTGGGGATGAACATGCTAAATGCACAGCACAGTTCCACATATGTCCCCCCAAAATATTAATACTAATAACACACTTTTTGAGAAAAGCTGATTTAGAGTTAAAAATAAGCCCACCAGAACTAAAAACAAAAAACTATTTTAAGAGAAAGGTTGCTTTAGGGAATAGAGCTGGAGTTTGGGATAAGAGGGGTGGAAAACCATTTATTTTTGTGATTAGTCCTTCCATAATACTTGTATTTTTACCATGTCTGTATTACATTTATTAAGGAAGACTGGTAAACCAGTATATTGTTCTTCCATTTTCACTTAAAGAGAACTCTTTCTTATTAAAATATCTGTCATTCAAACTTAAGCACCAATATGAATTATTGAGCTTTTTATCCCAAAGAAGTTTCTAGAGGCATATCTTCTGAGTATTAATGATCTTTCATGTGTTCCTAGTTGGAAAATAAATCTTGCAATTTATCATTTTAAGGAGTCATAGAAAATTAGTGCTTGGATGATTAGTATCTTTAATGGACTTGACTAATTCTCTCATAGTAGGTGGTTTTGATCAGTAGTTCTGTATAGGACAAAGGAGGATGGGAAGATGGTCAAATAGCTAGAGCACATGGCTTCAAATTGGAATGTATAGCCTGATTTTTATGATCCTTTAAGACCACATCCTGTTCAGCCTGTCCAGTTTCATTTCCACTGACTACCTAAAAAAAAAGTTTCTACCAGTACTTTTGGTATTCTTTGACTGTGCTATGCTGTGCTTAGTCGCTCAGTCATGTCCAACTCTGCGATCCCATGGACTATAGCCCGCCAGGCTCCTCAGTCCATGGGGATTGTCTAGGCTAGAATACTGGAGTGGGTTGCCATGCCCTCCTCCAGGGGATCTTCCCAACCCAGAGGTCGAATCCAGGTCTCCTGCATTGCAGACAGATTCTTTCCCATCTGAGCCACCAGGGAAGCCCCAAAATACTGGAGTGGGTAGCCTATCCCTTCTTCAGGGGAACTTCCTGACCCAGGAATCGAACCGGGGTCTCCTGCATTGCAGGCAGATTCTTTACTAGCTGAGTTACAAGGGAAGCCCATTCTGTGACTGCTGCTGCTACGTCACTTCCGTCGTGTCCAACTCTCTGCGACCCCATAAACGGCAGCCCACCAGGCTCCACTTCCCTGGGATTCTCCAGGCAAGAACACTGGAGTGGGTTGCCATTTCCTTCTCCAATGCATGAAAGTGAAAAGTCAAAGTGAAGTCACTCAGTCGTGTCCAACTCTTAGCGACCCCATGGACTGCAGCCTACCAGGCTCCTCCGTCCATGGGATTTTCCAGGCAGGAGTACTGGAGTGGGTTTACCTTTCACTTCTCTGTGCATAATCACATGCCTCACTTAAAGGTCAGTTTTCATTCCAATCCCAAAGAAAGGCTATGCCAAAGAGTGTTCAAACTACTGCACAAGTGCACTCATTTCACACACTAGCAAAATAATGCTCAAAATTCTCCAAGCCAGGCTTCAACAATACATGAACCGAGAACTTCCAGATATTCAAGCTGGATTTGGAAAAGGCAGAGGAACCAGAGATCAAATTGCAGGCATCTGTTGGATCATAGAAAGAGCAAGAGAATTCCAGAAAAACATCTATTTCTGCTTCATTGACAAGAAAGACTTTGATTGTGTGGATCACAACAAACTGTGGAAAAATCCTAAAGAGATGGGAATACCAGACCACATTACCTGTCTCCTGAGAAACCTGAATGCAGATCAAGAAGCAACAGTTAGAACCAGACATGGAACAATGGACTGGTTCCAAATCAGAAAAGGAGTACGTCAAGGCTGTGTATTGTCACCCTGCTTATTTAAGTTATATGCAGAGTACATCATGCGAAATGCTGGGCTGGAAGAAGCACAAGCTAGAATCAAGATTGCCGGGAGAAATATCAATAACCTCAGATAGGCAGGTGACACCACCCATATGGCAGAAAGTGAAGAGGAACTAAAGAGCCTTTTGATGATGGTGAAAGTAGAGAATGAAAAAACTGGCTTAAAACTCAACATTCAAAAAACGAAGATCATAGCATCCAGTCCCATCGCTTTATGGCAAATAGATGGGGAAACAATGGAGACAGTGACAGACTTTATTTTCTTGGGCTCCAAAATCACTGAAGGCGGTGACTTCAGCAATGAAATTAAAAGATGCTTGCTCCTTGGAAGAAATGCTATGACAAACCTAGACAGCATATTAAGAAGCAGAGACATTACTTTGCCAACAAAGGTCCATATAGTCAAACTATGGTTTTTCCAGTAGTCCTGTATGGTTGTGAGAGTTGGACCATAAAGAAGACTGAGTGCCAAAGAGTTGATGCTTTTGGACTATAGTGTTGGAGAAGACCCTGGAGAGTCCTTTGGACTGCAAGGAGATCAAACCAGTCAATCCTAAAGAAAATCAACCCTGAGTATTCATTGGAAGGACTAATGCTGAAGCTGAAGCTCCAATACTTTGGACACCTGATGTGAACAGCTGACTCACTGGATAAGACCCTGATGCTGGAAAAGATTGAAGGCGGGAGGAAAAGGGGACGACAGAGGATGCGATGGTTGGATGGCATCACCAGCTCAATGGAAATGAGTTTGAGCAAGCTCTGGGAGATGGTGAAGGACAGGGAAGCCCAGCATACTGCCATCTATGGGGTCACAAAGAGTTGGACATGACTGAGCAACTGAACAACAACAATCCATCCCTCAAGAGCTACTTCCAGGTAGTATCCTCTCTGAAGCCTTCCTTGAGCTCTAGTCTTGCTTCTAATTTGCTTAAGACCACAATGCTTCATAAGCAACAGATCACAAGTGGGAGCATATGCCTGTAATTAGTATAACTTAGATAGAAGTAGATAAATATTTTGATATGATTAGTCTGATACACAGTTAATGAAGCAACATAGCTTAAGAGCATGGTTTCTGCATTGAGCAATCCTAGATTCCAATCCAGGCTGTTATTATTTCTTCTGAAAAACATGGATAATTCCTGCCTTACATAGATGCTGAGATTCTTCAATTTCAGTCTCAATAAATGTTATACTATAATTAACTATTATTGTATATGTATAAGGTGCTCATATAACTGTCTCTCATTTATAATATTTTAAGTCAATTTGTAGTTTTTATGTACCCACTTTGTAAGTTGTCCAATACTTAAATAGAACATTCAGTTCAGTTCAGTTCAGTCGCTCAGCCATGTCCGACTCTTTGTGACCCCATGAATCACAGCACGCCAGGCCTCCCTACATTAACATTGTTAAAATATAGACTATATTTTATTAACATTGTTTAAATATGGACTGCGTTTCATTAACATTATACACATAAACTCACAGAGATTGAAAAACAAAATCTCACTTGTGATAGCAGAAAGTTAGAAGTAGCCTAAGTAGTCGAATGATAAACAAATGGAAAATGAAAGTGTTAGTCACTTTGTTGTGTCTGAGTCTTTGTGACCTACATGGACTGCAGCCTGCCAGGCGCCTCTGTCCATGGCATTCTCCAGGCAAGAATCTGGAGTGGGTTGCCATTCCCTGCTAGAGGCTTGACTAAATCATGGTATATATATTAGAAAATATTATATAATCATTAAAAATATCTTCTGACCTTTATTGATATGGTACAATCTTTATGACATAATGTTAGGTAAAAAACATTTTAATGAAAAACTATTAAGACAGTATCTCAGTTCTGTGAATATACATTACATGTGTGTGCATAACACTGTGTTTATAATATACATTTAACATATCATTTATGCATGAGAAAAGTGAAAAATTATATATTGTGCTATATATTACTTTTATAATGAGGAAAAACTAGCATGATTTTTATATCAAAGCCCCTTGATCTCATTTCCTAAATGTTTGTATTTTGTCATCAATGGTCTCTTATTCCCATCCCCAAAACCTCCTACATTCCCCTGTATGTCCCATTATTTCATATGCCTATACCCACCTGTAAGAAATCCTTTAAAGGATATAGATTGCAGAGACCCTAGATGACAGGTCCCTGAGGGCATGTACCAGAGCTTTTTAGTCTCTAAGCATAGCCAACTTGTAAATTTTAGCCAAACAAAAAAGTAGGGACTAAGTAGATTTGCAGTGAGCAAATTAATAAATGGAGACCCAAGGACTTGAGAAATGAAGTATATGAAGTAAATGTGAGTGAGGTTCAATTAAAAGGTATTAGTATAAAATAGATAGCCAATGGGAATTTGCTGTATGATTCAGGGAACTCAAACAGGAGCTCTGTATCAACCTAGAGGGGTGCAGTGGGGAGGGAAAAGGGGAGGGAGGTTCAAGAGGGAGGGGACATATGTAATACCTATGGCTGATTAATGTTGATGTTTGATAGAAAACAACAAAATTCTGTAAATCAATTATCCTTCAATTAAAAAATAAATAAAATTTAAAAGATAATAGTAATTATAAATAATAAATATTGAGAGTCTTACTGTAAGTGTTTCATAATTCTTATAGTAAGCTTCAATGCAGCACTACAAGGACTGGCCAAGCAAATTATGGAACATCCATGTAACAGCACACTCTGCGACTGTTTTATTTTTTTTATATAAATTTATTTAATTGGAGGCTAATTACTTTACAATATTGTATTGGTTTTGCCATGAGAATGAGGAAGATCTTTTGTATTGATATGGAAAGGTCACCAAGATATAGTAAGTGAAAAAAGCAAGGTGCAGAATGATGTAAGTCATGCTACTGTTTATAGGAAGAAGACCATATATTTATATCTGCTTATGTAGAAAATATCTCTGGGAAGATACAAGAAGCTGACACCATGATTGCCTCGCAGCCATGGAATGGTAGTATAATGTCACTTTAATGCTTCTTACACATGAATTTTTGAACCTTGTGAATGTGTTGGTGATTCAAAATGACAGTTAAATGCAGACAGAAGAAAATCATTATCCCCATTTACAAATGAGCAAGGAGATTAAAGGAAATTAGGTACACTGCTCAAAGTAGCAATAATAATGGTCTCATTTACTGAGCACTTACTGTGTGCCAGGCCCCAGTTGAAGTACTTTAGAAACATTTTCTTTTTACGTTTATAATTTTATTATTAATTTTTTACTTTACTGGGTCTTAGTTGCTGAGTGGGCTTTTTCCGTATGTGGCTTGTGGGGGCTACTCTTGCTGTGAGCAGGCTTCTCATTGCGATGAGTTCTCTTGTTGTGGAGCACGAGCTGTAGGTTGTGAACTTCGTGAGTTCAGTAGTTGCGGCTCCTGGGCTCTTAGAGCACAGGCTGAGTAGTTGTGGTACACAGACTTAGTTGCTCATCGGCATGTGGGATCCTCCCAGATCAGGAATCAATCTGATCCGAATTGGTCTGCATCAATCAGTCTGCCTTGGTAGGCAGATTCTTTACCATGGAGCCAGCAGGGAAGCCCAAAACTTTTTCTAATTTATTTTCACAGATCTATAATGATTTTATCCAAGTGGTATAGCTGAAGAATCTGAAGGAAATGTAATTTATTTTCCAGCTCAGGACACTTTGGAAGTGATAATTACTCTGGGACAGCAAGCATAAGCCAGGACTAGGGTCACTCTATTTAGAGAGGTCAGGTAACTTGCTAGATGTCTTGCAAGAGGGAACACCAGGGCTGGAACTTTGGTCTGAGAGAATCTACAGCCTGTGCTCCTGACTGCCACTTATGGATAAGCAAATGAAGGCTTGCAGAATGCACACACCTATGAAATGACAGTTGCAGCCTCCAACATAGTCCTTCTGAACCCAAAGCCTACCATATGGTGTTGTGAATCTAAGAATCCTTTGGCCCAGGAATTGAATGGGAGGTGGATAATTACAAAAGAGAGAAAGGATGGGAAGAGCCACAGGCTATATCCTCCATCAACCATGGCCCTCACCACTCACAAACACTCCAAGAGCATTCAGGCCGCAAGCTGCATGTTGCTTTCTGTTAGGTGTTCAGACACTCACACTGTCCTCACAGAGCTTACAGTCTGCATTCAGGACCAGCTTGCAGGGATTATTGGGCCTTTGGCTCTTTCCACCTGTTGGGCCACTTCAATTAATCCATGATCATTAATAAGGAAAAGCAGGGAGTTTATTTTGGCTATGCTAACAGTCCCAGAGGTATAGAAAAGAGGAAGCAGCTTTTCCAAATTCCTTTAAAGAGAAAATTGCAAAAGTCATAAGTGAAAGAAAAATTTTTTCTGAACTATAATCTTTCTCCGTGAACGCTGAAAAATACAGACTCCAGAATTACTAAGTCAGAATCTCTAGAGGTATTTTAAGCTCTCCTTGTGATTTCAAGGACAAATCTGTGGTCTTTTAAGCTCTTCTTGTCGTTTCAATGTGCTTCCAAGTTTGCTGTGACTGGTCTAGTTGACCCTATGATAATAGCATAGAAAGCTCAGAATGCTTGAGAGGCAGCACTAGGGCCAGACCCTTACCCCAACCTTCAGTTTGGAGCATCTTCCACAAAACCATCAGTTCAGTTCAGTTCAGTCACTCAGTCGTGTCCAACTCTTTGCGACCTCATGAATCACAGCACGCAGGCCTCCCTGTCCATCACCAACTCCCGGAGTTCACTCAGACTCATGTCCATCGAGTCAGGAATGCCATCCAGCCATCTCATCCTCTGTAGTCCCCTTCTCCTCCTGCCCCCAATCCCTCCCAGCATCAGAGTCTTTTCCAATGAGTCAACTCTTCACATGAGGTGGCCAAAGTACTGGAGTTTCAGCTTTAGCATCATTCCTTCCAAAGAAATCCCAGGGCTGATCTCCTTCAGAATGGACTGGTTGGATCTCCTTGCAGTCCAAGGGACCCTCAAGAGTCTTCTCCAACACCACAGTTCAAAAGCATCAATTCTTCGGCGCTCAGCTTTCTTTACAGTCCAACTCTCACATCCATACATGACCACTGGAAAAACCATAGCCTTGACTAGACGGACCTTTGTTGGCAAAGTAATGTCTCTGCTTTTGAATATGCTATCTAGGTTGGTCATAACTTTTCTTCCAAGGAGTAAGCGTCTTTTAATTTCATGGCTGCAGTCACCATCTGCAGTGATTTTGGAGCCCCCAAAAATAAAGTCTGACACTGTTTCCACTGTTTCCCCATCTATTTCCCATGAAGTGATAGGACCAGATGGCATTATCTTCGTTTTCTGAATGTTGAGCTTTAAGCCAACTTTTTCACTCTCCACTTTCACTTTCATCAAGAGGCTTTTTATTTCCTCTTCACTTTCTGCCATAAGGGTGGTGTCATCTGCATATCTGAGGTTATTGATATTTCTCCCGGCAGTCTTGATTCCAGCTTGTGCTTCTTCCAGCCCAGTGTTTCTCATGATGTACTCTGCATAGAAGTTAAATAAGCAGGGTGACAATATACAGCCTTGACATACTCCTTTTCCTATTTGGAACCAGTCTGTTGTTCCATGTCCAGTTCTAACTGTTGCTTCCTAACCTGCATATAGGTTTCTCAAGAGGCAGGTCAGGTGGTCTGGTATTCCCATCTCTTTCAGAATTTCCCACAGTTTATTGTGATCCACACAGTCAAAGGCTTTGGCATAGTCAATAAAGCAGAAATAAATGTTTTTCTGGAACTCTCTTGCTTTTTCGATGATCCAGTAGATATGGCAAGCAACTAATTCTTGCTTTTAGTTTGAAGTTAAAAATGTTGCTGCTACATTTTTATTTATAAATATGTGTGCTTTTTAAAATTACTTTGAATAGGAAGCAAGGTTTGCATTTTGAGAATATTTTGGGATAAGTCAAGTGAGTGTAGATGAGTTTATTTTCACATTTACACAGTGAGGAATTTAAACTGGATGGTTTACAAAATTACTTTCAGATCTAGAAATCAACGTTGAAAGGTATTCTAAATTGTTCTTAAATCCCTTCTTTCATAGCTTTGAAATACAGGGCTTCTACATCGAGATCAATTTGCTTTTCTGTCAGTAGTATTTTTGTTGGAGACTCTGTCAGAAGACTTGTTCCTTAGATCCATCCAGAAGACTTTTCTCATGTAAGAGTTTATGTACTTAGTTTTGCAACTTGGTGATTTATAACGGCAGTCTACATACTGGAAGCTCATTATCTGTCAGATAATCATCTGGTCATTTGATCTCCTGCCTTGGTCCCTTGGTTACTTTGCCTCTCTTCTGATATACAACCTCTTTTTCTGATAAAGCAGTTATTGATAGCCTTCAAGGCTTTAGTTATTTAATTATTGTGATAAGCATACAAAGTTCCCCCAAAGGACAGTCTTTCATTACAACATCCTTTTCTCCTTTACTCCTCCCAGAAGTCCTTTCCTTTCTCAGTTGAGACATCTTTGAACTTCCGAATAGATATCTCAAGAAGGACAAAAATTGTAGCCAGGATCCTAAAACCTCAAAAGAGTTTGAGAATCCCCTCTTTTCTGTGTCTCTTCCTGACCTACAGAGAGTTATTATTGTTCCCAGATTTAGCAAAGGACAATATAAGATACTCAACTGCAACTAAGTTGGGATAAAGAATAAAATTTTAATATAAGGATGCAATACTTGGAACATACTTATAGTAACCATTTGTTACTTATCTGGCATTCACATTTAACTAGACATACTATAATTTATTTGGCAACTCTACAGAGAGTACATACCCTAAGGCTTTCCTAGTTCATCTAATGTTTTGGGGTCTAAATCCGTTTAATATTTGCTCTTAATTTAAAACTTGAGTGTTTGTAATAACTAAGATTTCAGTTTTCTTTAGCATTTTCATAAAATGTTAGCATTTGCACTGCCCACCTGCACACAATTCCCTTTTGTTGTGAGAATATAAGAATAGAAATAATACTTTTCTGTAGAAACCCAAGCTTGATAATTCTCTCCTTTGTAAGTTTTTATTAAATATTTCAAAGATACGCATAAGCAAAGATAGTAATATAATGCGTTGCACACTATTTATTTATACCCTATTCAGTTTCCTTCTTTTTGTTTGGTTTGATAGGTAGGTGTGAGTGTATATATTGCCATCTCCTAAGTCAGTGGTTTTGAACCTTGACTGTGCATTAAGAATCACCTGGGGAGCTTTTAAATCTCAATCTTTGCCTGCCTCCTAGACCAATTAAATCAGAATCACTGCCAGTAGAGTCAGATGATTCCAGTGTGCAGGAGAACCAGTGCCCAGAACAAAAATGGCAAATGCAAAGACACATTTTTCACTGCTAAATCATCTCTCCTTATATTTCACATTCCTCTTCATAACTTACTTCATGTATTTTTCAGCAAGTATATTATATCATGGTGTGTGTGTGTGTGTATATATATATATAATGTTATGTTGAATTACAGCAAACGTGTCATTTTATAAAATTTTCTTAAAAAAAACTCATCTGTCTTTAATCATGTCACTGATTCATTATTAATTTCCTAAAAGCTTATAGTTGGCTTTGTTTTCAAATATTTCTTTGTGATTTTCCAATGTCTTTTTCATATACTTATCTCTCTTAGGTTATAAACCAGTGGTTCTTAACTTTATTTGCTCATTAGATTCATCCAAAGGCAATGGCATCCCACTCCAGTACTTTTGCCTGGAAAATCCCATGGATGGAGGAGACTGGGTGGGCTGCAGTCCATGGGGTCTCAAAGAGTCAGACATGACTGAGCGACTTCACTTTCGCTTTTCACTTTCATGCATTGGAGAAGGAAACAGCAACCCACTCCAGTGTTCTTGCCTGGAGAGTCCCAGGGATGGTGGAGCCTGGTGGGCTGCTGTCTATGGGGTCACACAGAGTCGGACACGACTGAAGTGAGTTAGCAGCTTAGCAGCAGGATGCTCTAAAAAAGAGGCCTGGGCCCCACCTCCCAGAGGCTCTGCTGGGAGGCTCTGTGCTAATTGGTCTGGTGTAGCGCCCAATCATTGAAGTCTTTAAAAAGCACCTGAGGAGATTCCAAGTTTAGGGACAATTGAAAGCCAGATTCAAAAGATGTTTTGAATCTTCCTGGGGACATTTAAAACATGCACGTAATTTCCCTGCTTAATGAACCTGAACCTGCATACATGCTCAGTTGTGTCTGACTCTTTGCGATCCTGTGGACTGTAGCCCGCCAGGCTCCTCTGTCCATGCTTAAGGAGGTAGAAAGAATTTTGAGGTTGTAGGAGGAAGAGAAATGAGGGAATGATAAATGACCTTCATAGTAATAGGTGTAAATGCGGAATTTCTGTTGGGGAGAGCCAAAGGACTTTTGAGAATAAAAATAAGGATGGCTAATATTTTAGACATGTTTTATTTCTACTGCTACACTTTAACATGACCTATTGTATTGCACTGAAAGCTTCAAAGCAGTTTGCTGTACTCAGGTACAGGGGTGCATGCCCACACCCGTGTGAAGTAAATGCTCACTGTCCAGACCCCATCTATGGGACCCTAATTCAGGAGGCTCAGAGTAAGGCCAGACACCAATCCTTTAAAACCTTGCCCAGAACA
The DNA here is from genome assembly GCF_001704415.2 of Capra hircus. Classification (NCBI taxonomy): domain Eukaryota; kingdom Metazoa; phylum Chordata; class Mammalia; order Artiodactyla; family Bovidae; genus Capra; species Capra hircus. The sequence continues at coordinate 75,677,570 of NC_030811.1, forward strand.
TTGTGGTGAGAGGGCAGGTTTGGTCACTACTGCACTTTACGATAACACATCCCAATTCATTGCAATTCATCCCATTGACAACTGGGCAAATTCAAGAAGAGTAACAGTAAAATCAATGGTAAAACTAGATTTTTGCAACAGGGATTCATATTATGAGACCTCTCTCAGATCTACCTGGTCTTTTTCTCTTTGGCTACGTGAAGGAAGAAGTTATCTTTCTATATGACAGGCTAGAAGATGATCAAGGAAGAGGTCTCCAGAAAAATCATTAAATAAAAATGTCAGAGCAATCTTAGTCTTCTGTAACGTGAAGTACAGAGAGGAAGTGTGACATACACTATCAATAATCATGGTGCACCAGTACAGAGACTGTGTGTGTTCATCAGTGAGACAAGGACCGAGCTGGGTCCTGGGAATTCAGGGTGTTGTCTCTAGGGATTTACAGTCTAGAAGAGGAAACCGATGATTATATAGTGGGGAGAGAGAGGATATTATACATAACAGTGAGTAGAGGCCCACTTCATGGGAGATTAGAGGTGAGCAAGGACTCAGGAAAGCAAAGAACAAAACCTGGCTTTTGAAAGATAATTAGGATATAGGGAAAATGGAATGAGAGTGAGGGAAAAGAAACAGCATTCCTTGTCAGAGTGAATGGAATTCTGGGCACAGGCGCAGAGGCTGGAAGCAGCTTGGTAGGTGGCCTGAGTTGCACGTGGTTGTATGTTGCTGTTGCATGATGTTCTGGAGGAGCTGGGGGCAGAAGGGAGGCAGAGTGGCAGTGTTGCTGTCTGTAAACCCACCCACATTCCTCAGCCCGGCCATTCCTGTGTATTATGATGAGTTCCTGGAATAATAAATTAAAAGTTAGATGAGAAGCCAGTCTTGCTAACTCTAAAACAAAAGATGTACAGTCTTAGTCAAATTGTGCTGCAGAATCCTCTTTCATCAGGCTTATCTTTTCATATCATCAGTGCTGATACTTGGTTGCATTTGCTGCTAGAATTCCTCTTTATTCTAGACTTTTAAATTTTCAACCTCCTAGGACCTAGGCTTTTGTTTTGTGTGATGTTTTCTGGTTGGGCACACAAACATGATTTAAATTTGAGTGTAATTTCAGTTTGATGAATATTGAACTTTTCACCATGAGCAAATCGTATTGATCAGCATCAGTAATCCAGCACCCACCTGCAGTTACCACACTGGCACCTAACCATTAACTCATGCTAACCACTGGGGAGGGAACTGTCAACCCACTCCAGTATTCTTGCCTGGGAAATCCCATAGACAGAGGAGCCTGGTGGACTACAGTCTGTGGGGTCACAAAGAGTCAAACCTAACTGAAGCGACTAAGCATAAGCATGCTAACCCCCAACTCCTCTGCCCTTAACTTCCTTCACTGGGGACTCATGGCTTTGGTTGTTGTACACTTATTTTTTGTTATAAAATATATCTTTCAAATTTACAACTGCAAAGAATCATGTACCAACCCCAATCACCAGTTTACTTACCACATAACTTAGTCAAATCTTAACATTTTGCTCTATTTGTGCCAGTTCTTTTTTACAAACTAAACATTGCAGATACTGTCAGTTGAAGCTCCCTTTCTGTTCCCCTTCTCTCTAGAAGTGACACCATCCTGATCTTAGTGTTTATCATTGTCATTCATGCTTTTATACATTTACTACATATATGTGTGCACATAAACAAGGTATATAATTGCTTTGTAATTTTTTTAAACTTTAAGTAATTGCATTCTTGAAGTACCCATCTATGCCTTACACTTTTATTGAAAATTATGTTTTTGAGGTTTATGATGATGACATATATAGATTTAGTTCATTTATTAAAATTACTTTGTAGTGTTTGATTTAAGACTATTCAAAAATTTATGTAGACATTTAGGTTTTTTCTGATTTTTCACTGTCATAAAGCTGCAGTTAACATATTCCTCTGTGCAGAAGCATATTGGGTTTTTGTTCCTTAAACATTTCTTTTACTCATATGAGTAGTATTCATTATGTAGATAAGTAGATATATAGATGTAGGTATAGGAATATCAGTCATCCTAATAGTCTTACGCATATAAGCCTCACCTCTGAACCACAGAATAATGTAGGGAGTAACCATATGTGAGTACAGAATTGGGAAGGAGGCTAATGTACCTTCAATAAACTTGGAGTCAGTTTAAGGACTGGTCTTGCTCTTTTTTCTGTTTCTTTGACACATGGATTGTTAGAGTCAGCCTAATTCACTGTTTCGTTAATATTGACTTAGAGCCAGTTGCTGCAATATTTGTCCACTGAATTTAATACAATCCTTTGTTTAAAGTATACACATTACCCACTAATTGCCCTGGGAAGAAATGTCATATGTTTCTTATTGACCTTAATTTCCTTTCATTTATTTGTGCCTACTCTGTCCAGATCACTAGGTTTGGTGCTCTGGGTATTCAAAGATGAAAAAGTCATTAGAAAACTTACAAGAGCACTGCCAGAAAGAGATGGCAGGAAACAATCATCTGTAAGATTTTGGCATCTGAAATAGAGTTTTTATTTTCTTCCTTAGTGACACTCAGGAAATGCTTGTCTCCTGCTGTTGATGAATAATTTCAGAGTACTATGGATCATGCTGAAGAAAATGAAATCCTTGGAGCAACCCACCGGTACTATGTGGAAAGACCTATCTTTAGCCATCCAGTCCTCCAAGAAAGATTGCACAAGAAGGACAAGGTTTCGGATTCCATCGGGGATAAGCTGAAACAGGCATTCACGTATGTTCTTTCAGCCTGTTTCCTTTATTCTGTCATTCAGTTACGAGAGAAGCAAGGTCAAATGTACAAAGAGAATCTGTGATGTGGAGGAAAAAGCAAATGATGAGCACTCGTGATTTGCAGAGCTGTCCACATGGTTCATTCAGATGTCCACATCTACATTCAGTGGTAGATATTTGATGGAACACAAGCTTTATTATGCATTTCACCATTTGAAATTCCAACTATGCCTTATGTCATATAAAGGTTTATATAAACAATCCACTTTTCAGTTCTCCACACACCTTTAAAATATCCACTGCTTTCAGTGACTGTGAAGCTGGGAGATCCCAGCCAGGAGAAGGACATAGGATCTCATTGTCTTCCTAACCTGTCAACTCTCCTCCAAAGCCCCTCAATAAAATGGCTTGATCCTTCCCCCTACTGAAAAAATATCCGCCTCTTCCATTTCAGGAATGTTCCAACCACTCTAGTCTTTTTCCTGCTTCTACTCTATGTATGAATCTATGAATGTAAGTCCCCAACAATCTATGAATGTGAGTCCCCAACTGAAGCTATCAAAGACATTCAGTGTCTTGTGACTCTTCATTTTGAAAGCACGGATACAGTAATGTGGCAGGCCTGAGACTGGTAATACCTTGGTGCCCGATTGCACACCTCATTGTGCAAACTATCTGATTGCTGCCTCCTGAACCACTGAGACCACAGCTCCTGTGCTGTGTTCATTTAAGCTTCGCAGTGACTCTGTGCTCTAGGTATGACATCATGAGAGGTTAAAAATACATACACTGGAGTCAAGACTACATGAGTTTTAATCCTAATCCCAAGCACCTATCAGCTGTGCACTGGTTTCTTCCTCTGAAAAATGGGAATAGTAATAGTGTTTACATCACTGGGTTACTGGGGTTAAAATCTATTAATTTATGCACGTGCAAGGCACATGGAAAGCACTATATATATGTAGCTATTATTAATATCTCAGTTTTCTAAACAGGGAGACTGCTATCAAATCTAGTTTGTTTTACTCAGATTCATTGCTCTTGTCATAGTTGCCTTACATTTTTGCTTCTAATATCTTTACACATCTAATTACCGAGTACTTTTAATCACTAAAGACACTATACGAAATACCATGCATGGGCTTCCTAGGTGGCACTAGTGGTAAAGAACCCACCTGCCAATGCAGGAGATGTAATAGACTCAGGTTCGATCCCTGGGTAGGGAAGATCCCCTGGAGAAGTGCATGGCAACCCACACCAGTATTCATGGACAATCTGGAGAATCTCACGGACAGAGGAGCCTGGTGGGCTTCAGTCCATGGGGTCCCAAAGAGTCAGACACGACTGAGCGACTAACTCTTCACAATAATGCATTATCCTTTTAAGTGGAATAAATTGCTTCCTTGTCACCAAGAGGACTTGAGACTGTCACAGTGGTAATGGAATTCATCTGTCTGTACTCTTACAGGCATTGACCAGCAAGAGGACTGGCCAAAGCCCATGATATAGTCTCTGTATCAAAGTTAATTAAAACATCCAGGGATTAAATACAATGCCTTGAGTTTATTACCATGGTGTTCCACCTAACCAAGACAGCCAGGCATAGACTCAGCTACAGTAACAGACAGTGTTTTGAGTTTACCTAATCAAAGACCCTAAAGCATTGAACACATGTTTATAAAGCTCATAATACCTGTGTGAATTCCTTTCATTTTATAAGGGAAAACGTAGATATATTTGTATGGCTGAGTCTCTTTTCTGTTCACCTGAAACTATCACACATTGTTAATCGGTTATACCCCAGTACAAAATAAAAATGTTTTTGAAAAAAAGGAAAAGGGAAAACTAAGTGGGTAGGTGCTGCTCAGTGTTTCCATAATCAAAAGTTAACTCAGTGGGTGAGTACTTCCCATGCTTTACATCAACGCAGAAAGCGCATTAAAGATTTCACCTGTTGAAATAATGGCTTCTGGGATATCTCAACCATTTTGAAGCCAACTTTTTCTTATTTTTCATGGTCAGTTGTGGACCATTAGAGTGGAGCCAATTCAGATGTTCCTATTTTCTAAAAAAATAATAAGCAGCTGTTCTCTCTGACCTCTGCAGAATAGAAAAATCACTCTCATCACCAGTCTGAATTTTTCCTTTTTGTTCCAAAATATAAGGAAGGGAAAATGCCTTGATGTGAATTCTACAGAAGTGGTTCTCATTTATCTATTTCTTTGTCCTTCCAGATGTACTCCTAAGAAAATACGAAATATCATTTACATGTTCCTCCCCATAACCAAGTGGTTGCCTGCATACAAATTCAAGGAGTATGTGTTAGGTGACTTGGTCTCAGGCATAAGCACAGGGGTGCTGCAGCTTCCTCAAGGTCAGTAGAATATATTTCTTTTTTTTCTTCCTCTGATATCATCTCAAACAATTGTGTTAAGTTTGTTCTGTTTAATTTCATCATGATTTTAAATTTATAATTTTTATCACATTGTTCTAGCACCTTTTCCTGTCTAGAGCAATTCTTCAGAAACATTTTACCCTTTAAAAGCCTCAGAGCTTTTAGTTGCAGAATATGGTGATACATTTACAGATCAATACATTTAGGAACTGGTGGGGCATTGCCTTTCCTTTGCTAAATTAATTTCTAACTCCATGAACATGTTTTTAGGGGCCGTCCTTGAATCAACTATACTCCATTTTTAAAAAAAGGTTCTTGACTAAGTCCATATCTAATTATAAGGTCCCATGATATACTGAATTCCTCTGCAGTTGTATAATTTTATAGAGATACAAGAATTTAAGAAAATGCTCATTGATTTAATCATCTGTTCACACGTGTGTAACCTGGCCCTTCCAGTCTTCATGGAACTAACTATCCAGTTAGGGAGAGAAGCGTGAAATAAATAAAAATGCACATAAATGTTTATGTACAAATGGTGGTAAACACTATGAAAGAATATACAGGGCACTCTGACATGATAATAATATGGGGACCTAATTTAAGTAGGTAAGTCACAGAATCCCATTAAGAAAGTGAGATTGACTAGTATTGCAATGGGACCTAAGTAGGGACTGGAAGTTCTTGGCAGGGCAGCAGCCACCTTACTACATTTTATATCATATGTACCCTTGTGCATATGCATTTAAATCTTACACTGTGGTAAAGGAATTTTTTTTTACAGTGCTGCAATAAAATTGGATTATTTAGCTCTGTTCTTGTCTGATATCTAAAAAATTAATATTTCATACTTCCAAATAGGGGGAAAAATAAGGTGAGATTGAGCTGAGACCTGAAGGATGAGTAGGAGGCAGATAAAGAATGAGAAGAAATACATTTCAAGAAGAAGCAATAGCATGTGTGAAGGCAGTTAGCAGGAAAAGAATTGGGTGTTTGAAGAATTCTGAGACAGGCAGTGTGCTAGGAGTGTGGGGAGTGGGGGGCCAGTGGCTGGCCAGGTGGGCAGCAGCAGGTCTGCACAGCCTCGATAGGCTCTTTTGGGTTCCATTCTGAGTCCAGTGAAAGCTTGTCAGCTTGCTTTCCCCTGGGGTTTTTTTGTTTTGTTTTGTTTTTGCTGAGATCTCTGGGACTGTTGTGTGGGGAAGGGACTTGGTTGATGGGAGTGGCACCAGAATAAATGTAGGGAAACCAGTTAGAGGCAACAGTGACTCAGTGTAATCAAAAGGGGATAATGGCTTGACAAGCCTCTAGGTTCAGCTCAGTTCAGTCACTCAGTCGTGTCCGACTCTTTGCAACCCTGTGAATCGCAGCACACCAAGCCTCCCTGTCCATCACCAACTCCTGGAGTTCACTCAAACTCATGTCCATCGAGTCAGTGATGCCATCCAGCCATCTCATCCTCTGTCATCCCCTTCTCCTCCTACCCCCGATCCCTCCCAGCATCAGAGTCTTTTCCAATTAGTCAACTCTTCGCATGAGGTGGCCAAAGTAATGGAGTTTCAGCTTTAGCATCATTCCTTCCAATGAACACCCAGGACTGATCTCCTTCAGAATGGACTGGTGGGATCTCCTTGCAGTCCAAGGGACCCTCAAGAGTCTTCTCCAACACCACAGTTCAAAAGCATCAATTCTTCGGCGCTCAGCCTTCTTCACAGTCCAACTCTCACATCCATCCATGACCACTGGAAAAACCATAGCCTTGACTGGACGGACCTTTGTTGGCAAAGTAATGTCTCTGCTTTTGAATATGCTATCTAGGTTGGTCATAACTTTTCTTCCAAGGAGTAAGCGTCTTTTAATTTCATGGCTGCAGTCACCATCTGCAGTGATTTTGGAGCCCCCAAAAATAAAGTCTGACACTGTTTCCACTGGTTGCCAATCTATTTCCCATGAAGTGATGGGACCAGATGCCATGATCTTCGTTTTCTGAATGTTGAGCTTGAAGCCAACTTTTTCACTCTCCTCTTTCACTTCATCAAGAGGCTTTTTAGCTCCTCTTCACTTTCTGCCATAAGGGTGGTGTCATCTGCATATCTGAGATTATTGATATTTCTCCCGGCAGTTTGATTCCTGCTTGTGCTTATTCCAGCCCAGCGTTTCTCATGATGTACTCTGCATAGAAGTTAAATAAGCAGGGTGACAATATACAGCATTGACGTACTCCTTTTCCTATTTGGAGCCTCTAGGTTAGCTGGCTGGAAAAACTATTCCCTCTCCAGTTTCCTGAAAACTAATTACCAAATGATAAATTTTAAAAAAAATTCCCCAGTGATCAATTAGTTGGATTTTCAATTTGCCAAGTAACTGAGTTGTTGAATCTATTAAATCTGTTAAACAAAGTTTTAAATCAGGTTTAGGACCATTCTCCATAACCATTTTAGCACCAGAGGACAGAGAAAGGGACATATTTGAAGGCAGAGGTGAGGGTGAGGGAAGGAGCAAAAGTAAACTCAGCATCTGAAGTGGGAAACAGGATCTTGACTGACGTTCAGTCAAGTTGGACTGACAGAGCTTCAGGAAATGGCTGCAGTGAGCGCACGTAGACAAATGCTTCAGAGAAATTCTAGGATTTTGCATAGTTGTGTTTTCACTGAAATGCCATCCTGCAACTTTTTTTGGAGCTTCTTCCATTTTGATAAAGATGGTAGCTGTAAAACTGGAAAGAGTTGGAAACATACATGCTGTGTTTTATAGGTAAAATCAGCAGGACTGGCTGTTGGATTGATTTGGAGGAGAATGAAGAAGCTGGGCATGTGAGGGACCAGGAGACTGACATTAGATTAGGAATGAGAATTTTCTAGAGAAAGGCGAAAAAGCCGTATGCATTTACCCTCCACCTAATGTCAAGGAAGGAAAGGACTGCAACAGAAACACTTGGAGCACTGGACACGTGTCCCTTGAAGTTTGTGGGCACTATTGCGGGAAAAGTGAATCTACAGGTGGAATGGTGTGAACCACCTAGAACAGCAGAATGTGGCCTGCACTTGCAAAGTTTCCTGGGGCTAACGCACGATGGGGTGCTTTGGGAGGTAACCGGGCTTGGCTCTTTTGAAAGTAACCTGCCCAAGAAGACTGCCTACAGCATAAGCAGCTGCCAGCAGAAAGAACCTGGAAGAGGTGTAAGACCTGGAACGTGGAAGGGGCCAAGATTAGGGGGAAGGGTGTTACATCTGCCAGAGAATGCTACACTGGGAGTTCCTCATAGAAAAGGGGTCTCCAGAGAACCCTCAAAGCACCCCAGTGGAGAAACAGCCGGGGAATTAACAGCAGATTACAGCTGTGCCAGTCAAGTAAGACTTTCTGCCCATATCTAATTTGGGAAAGATTAAAGCAGAAAAAATCTACTCCTGGTGAAGAGGGAATGACAAGGAAAACTGTCTCAGCCTGGACTCTGTGAGCACAAATACAAGATTCTGTGTAGGAGTGGGACAGAAGTGTGGGCACGCTGAGACACATCAGCTTAAATTAACATGGTTTTCATTTGTTCATCATAAAGAACCAGGAGAGGAATACACAGAGCCCGCTGTTTTCTAATAATCTCCCATTTCTGTTTGGTCTTAATCCCACAGGTTTAGCCTTTGCAATGTTGGCAGCTGTGCCTCCAGTGTTTGGCCTTTACTCTTCATTTTACCCCGTTATCATGTATTGTTTTTTTGGAACTTCCCGACACGTATCCATAGGTAAACCTTATAGTTGATGTTTTACTACCTTTCCTTTTGGGTTTCCCAGCTTTGCAATGTGCTGAAGAAATAGCATGTTTGTTATTAGGATATCAAACTTTTGTTACTGTATGCCCAATAGGTGCTTTTAAAAAATACACTCTCCCTCAAGATTTCTAGAATTAATAGCTTTCTTATAATATGGGCATAATAGAAAAAGACAGTTTTCTTGTCTAAAAAGACAAGAAATCTGTGATGTAAGTATTTCGGTTCATAATACAATTTGCTTGCATCTGTGTTTTCTTTTTATTTATTAATGATACTTCAAGTTCCTATTGCTATGCATACATTGCATTTGCATCTTATTTTAGACACTGAATTGTACATGGTTTCTCTTTAGTGTATTCAGGATCAGGTTTATATGGGTTTCATAATAGTGTTGGTGCTGCCAGCCAACACAGACACACACACACACACACACACACACACACACACACGTCTCAGATGTTCATTGCTAGGTAACAAACATGCCCAAAATTTAGCAGCTAAAAACAATCATTTGATTATCTCTCATAGTTTCTGTGGGTCAGGATTTGGGAAGGGCTCAACTGGACGGTTTTGGCTCAGCATCTCTCAAGCATTTGAGAGTCAGGTGGGAGCTGGAGCCAGAGCAGCTACAGGAGGTGGGTCTCCCTCTCCCTCTCCCTCTATTCTTACCTCTCACCCCACCCTCTCTCCATGGGGTCCTTTCTGGGGCTTTCTCATACACAGGGTTGAAGCGCAAGCAAGCAGCACAGCTCTCAGGCAGAAGTCATACTGTCTTGTGTTACGTAGCCTCACAGGTCACACAGTATCACTTCTGCTGCATTTTCTTGGTTGCTAGCATGCCACAAGTCCACCCAGATTCAAGGAGAGAGGAATTAGGCCACCTCTTCATGCGAAAATGTCAAAGTTCTAGAAGAGTGTATGGAATGGAAGATTCTGTCACTGTGCAGTGCTATTTCAGTGAGGATTTATTGGCCTCACCTGTCTCTCCTGGGATATTGGCAACAATCATATCAGATATGCTGCAAATCATTTCTCTGATTAATACTTCATTATTTCAGGTCCATTTGCTGTTATTAGCCTGATGATAGGCGGTGTGGCTGTTCGATTAGTACCAGATGATATAGTCATTCCAGGAGGAGTAAATGCAACCAACGGGACAGAGGCGAGAGATGCCTTGAGAGTAAAAGTCGCCATGTCTGTGACCTTACTTTCAGGAATCATTCAGGTAAGACTCACAGATGTGGAAATAAGCTCTCATTTGCTCATTTAATATATACCTTTCAACCACTCCTGGTTGGTCGTGAGCAGGGTCAGCCAACAAAACTCCAGAGCTTAGGGTTTGTAGCTCAAGAATGCCAGTCCCACTGCATGCTTTACTTAAATTGATATAGAGTAGGAGCTAGCTAGCTTCTGTTGGGTACTTTAGAGGTTCTAAAAGCAAGACTAGCTTGAAGCAGGGTGGGTTGGTAATGAAAAAGGCATTTCTTATCTGCCTGGAAGGAGCAAGCAGTGACATGACTAAGTGTGCCCCCACTTCTGAGGGACAGGGAGCATAAAAAGGGTGCCCAGAGCTTCGTGGGGCTCCAGGCCCCTCCAAATGTTGTTGTTTTCTGAAGAACCACTGACTGATTTGTTAGCTACTTACCTGCTATAGATACAAATTTGTAGTGTTAGAAAGTGGTCCAGAAAAAACTTTGGGATGTTTTCCGTTGGATTTAACTTCCTGATCTATCATGTGATTTATTTGTCTCTTTGTCATTAAGTTTTGCCTAGGTGTCTGTAGATTTGGATTTGTGGCCATATATCTCACGGAGCCCCTGGTCCGTGGGTTTACCACTGCTGCAGCTGTGCATGTCTTCACCTCCATGTTAAAATACCTGTTTGGAGTTAAAACAAAGCGGTACAGTGGGATCTTTTCAGTGGTGTATGTAAGTAAGCAACATCCCGACTTACTGGTACTTGTTTCCCTTCGTTATTTTTCCTCCTTCTTTCCCCTATCTCAAGGCTCACTTTGCTTCTTTCTAAGAATTTCAGTAGAATGGAGAAGATTTAGTCATTCTAAGGCTTTTCTGAGAAGAGCATTACAAGGGGAATTAAATCTTAAAGTTTCATTTCATTAATATGTGGTACTACCTACCTCACAAGAAATTTTTTGTCAGGTCTTTATTTGGTGGCCACAGCTTTAGCCTAATTAGCTCCAGAGACAGCTTTTTCATAAGATCAGATTAGGTTCTCTTTGGGAAAGTGAAAGTGAAAGTTGCTTATTCGTGTCTGACTCTGCAACCCCATGGACAGTAGCCCACTAGGCTCCTCTGCCCGTGGAATTTTCCAGGCAACAATACCAGAGTGGGTTGGCATATCCTCCTTCAGAGGATCTTCCCAACCCAGGATTGAACCTATGTCTCTTATGTTCTCCTGCATTACAAGCAGGTTCTTTACCATCTGAGCCACCAGGGAAGTCAATTTAAAGTCATTCTGGGATAACATCTCTCTCTTAAAAACGGCTTGCTCAAGCAGGTGAAAACTGGAAATCCATAAAGCATTAGACTAACACACCTAACCAGTTTAATCTAATATAATGTACGTAGACCCTTCCACCCAACTAAGAGAAAATATGAATTACTTGCAAGCATGTAGGTAACAATGGTAATAATTGATCATGTTGAAAATGGTCACATACAGCTGACCACAACTTCTAAAAATTCAGTTTCACATGGTGCAATATAATTAGTGATTTATAACTAAAGATGGCTTAAACCCCCCATACATTTGGAAACTAAAAACATATTTCTAAGTAGCCCATGGATGAAGAGAAAATTATGAAATAATTAGAACCAAATGACAGTGGAACTGCTTCTTATCAAAACTTCTGAAATGCTGCTAAAGATATTTTTGGAATGAAAGACCTATTTGGCCTTTGTAAGAATTCATGTGTCACACACTGTGTTAGGCAGAGCAGTGAGCTTACAGTTCAATAGGAAGACAAATGTATTAGTTGCTTAGTTGTGTCCGACTCTTTGCAACTCCATAGACTGTAGCCCACCAGGCTCCTCTGTCTATGGAATTCTCCAGGCAGGAATACAGGAGTGGATTGCCATTTTCATCTCCAAGGTATCTTCCTGACCCAGTGATTGAACCCAGGTCACCTGCATTGCAGACAAGCTCTTTACCTTCTGAGCTATAGGGAAGTCCCCAGTACAATGGGAAGACAAATAGTAAATCCGAAGAATTGATGGTTTTGAACTGTGGTGTTGGAGAAGACTCTTGAGAGTCCCTTGGACTACAAGGAGATCCAACCAGTCCATTCTGAAGGAGATCAGCCCTGGGATTTCTTTGAAAGCAATGATGCTAAAGCTGAAACTCCAGTACTTCGGCCACCTCATGTGAAGAGTTGACTCATTGGAAAAGAATCTGATGCTGGGAGGGATTGAGGGCAGGAGAAGGGGATGACAGAGGATGAGATGGCTGGATGGCATCACTGACTCGATGGACGTGAGTCTGAGTGAACTCTGGGCATTGGTGATGGACAGGGAGGCCTGGTGTGCTGCGATTCATGGGGTCACAAAGAGTCGGACACGACTGAGTGACTGAACTGAACTGAATCACATAAATGGGCTGCCCAGGTGGCTCAGTGGTGAAGAATCCACCTTCTATTGCAGAAAATGCAGGTTTGATCCCTGAGTCAGGATGATCCCTTGGAGATGAAAATGGCAATCCACTCCAGTATTCCTGCCTGGAGAATTCCACGAACAGAGGAACCTGGCAGGCTACAGTCCATGGAGTCACAAAACGGTCAGACATGACTTAGCAACCAAAACAAGTCACATAAATGTGTAGTTAAGCATAAATTGTGTTAAGTGCTATGAAAGAAAAATCAGGCTGCTATGAAAATTGAATAGGGAGACCTTTAGATTAGGGATCTATAATTCATACACACAAGATGGCGGAGTAGAAGAACGTGCGCTCATCTTCTCCTGTGAGAACTCCAAAGTTACAACCGAAATCTGGTCAATACCAAAATCTGAATATTCTTTGCAACCAAAGATGAAGTTCTATACAGTCAGCAAAATACAAGACCAGGAGCTGACTGTGGCTCAGGTCATGAACTCACTGCAAAATTCAGACTTAAATTGAAGAAAGTAGGGAAAACCACTAGACCATTCAGGTATGAATCCTTTATGATTATACAGAGGGAGTGACAAATAGATTCAAGGGATTAGATCTGATAGACAGAGTGCCTGAAGAACTATGGATGGACAGAGGTTCCTGACATTGTACAGGAGACAGGGATCAAGATCATCCCCAAGAAAAAGAAATGCAAAAAGGTGGGATGGTTGTCTGTCAAGGCCTTACAAATAGCTGAGAAAAGAAGAGAAGCTAAAGGCAAAGGAGAAAAGGAAAGATATACCCATCTAAATTCCTGAGTTTCAAAGAATAGCAAAGAGAGATAAGAAAGCGTTTCTCAGTGATCAATGCAAAGAAAGAGAGGAAAACAATAGAATGGGAAAGACTAGAGATCTCTTCCAGAAAATTAGAAATACCAAGGGAACATTTCATACAAAAATGGGCATAGTAAAGGACAGAAATGGTAGAAAGCAGAAGATATTAAGAAGAAGTGGCAAGAATACACAGAAGAACTATAGAAAAAAGAGTTTCATGACCCAGATAACCACGATAGTGTGATCACTCACCTCGAGCCAGACAAATAGGCCTTACGAAGCATCACTGGAGTGTGAAGTCATGTGGGCCTTAGGAAGAATCACTATGAGCAAAGCTACTGGAATTCCAGCTGAGCTATTTCAAATCCTAAAAGATGATGCTGTGAAAGTGCTGCACTCAATATGCCAGCAAATTTGGAAAACTCAGCAGTGGCCACAGGACTGGAAAAGTCCGTTTTCATTCCAATCCCAAAGAAAGGCAACGCCAAAGAATGTTCAAGCTACCACACAATTACACTCATCTCACATGCTAGTAAAGTAATGCTGAAAATTCCCCAAGTGAGGCTTCAACAGTATGTGAACTGTGGACTTCCAAATGTTCAAGCTGGATTTAGAAAAGCCAGAGGAACCAGAGATCAAATTGCAGGCATCCGTTGGATGATAGAAAAAGCAAGAGATTCCAGAAAAACATCTACTTCTGCTTTATTGACTATGCCAAAGCCTGTGTGTGAACAAGAAAATGTGGAAAATTCTTCAAGAGATGGGAATACCAGACCACATTACCTGCCTCTTGAGAAATCTGTATGCAGGTCAAGGACTTCCCTGGTGGCTCAGATGGTAAAAGCATCTGTCTACAATGCCAGAGACCTGGGTTCAAGCCCTGGGTTGGGAAGATCCCCTGGAGAAGGAAATGGCAATCTACTCCAGTACTATTGCCTGGAAAATCCCATGGACAGAGGAGCCTGGTAGGCTACAGTCTATGGGGTTGCAAAGAGTTGGACACGACAGAGCGACTTTACTTTCACTTTTCAAGAAGCAACAGTTAGAACCAGACATGGAACAACAGACTGGTTCCAAAATGGGAAAGGAGTACGTCAAGGCTATATATTGTTAACCTGCTTGTTTAAGTTATATGCAGAGTACATCATGAGAAACGCTGGGCTGAAAGAAGCACAAGCTGGAATCACGATTGCTGGGAGAAATATCAATAACATCAGATATGCAGATGAAACCACCCTTATGGCAGAAAACAAAGAAGAACTAAAGAGCTTCTTGATGAAAGTGAAGGAGGAGAGTGAAAATGCTGGCTTAAAACTCAACACTCAAAAAACAATGATCATGGCATGTTGTCCCATCACTTCATGGCAGATAGATGGGGAAACAATGGAAACAATCAGAGATTTTATTTTTGGGCTCCAAAATCACTGCACGTGGTGACTGGAGCCATGAAATTAAAAAACGCTTACTCCTTTGAAAAAAAGCTATGACCAACCTAGACAGCATATTAAAAAGCAGAGACATTACTTTTACTAGATCTGTCTAGTCAAAGCTGTGATTTTTCCAGTGGTCATGTATGGATGTGAGAGTTGGACTATAAAGAAAGCTGAGTGCTGAAGAATTGATGCTTTTGAACTGCGGTGTTGGAGAAGACTCTTGAGAGTCCCTTGGACTGCAAGGAGATCCAACCAGTCCATCCTAAAGATTAGTCCTGAATATTCATTGGAAGGACTGATGCTGAAGCTGAACCTTCATTATTTTGGCCACCTGATGTGAAAAACTGACTCATTGGAAAAGACCCTGATGCTGGGAAAGATTGAAGGCAGGAGGAGATGGGGACAACAGAGGATGAGATGGTTGGATGGCGTCACAACTCAATGGACATGAATTTGAGCAAGCTGTTGGAGTTGGTGGTGGACAGGGAAGCCTGACATGCTGCAGTCCATGGGGTCGAAAAGAATCAGACATTACTAAGCAACTGAACTGACTGACTGGCTAGATTAGGGATCTAGGAAAGTAGCTTTGAGGAAGTGACAATTAAATTGAATGTTTCATTGATTAGAATGAAGTCCAGCTCTGGGTGTCCACGCATGCTCAGTCATATCCAACTCTTCATGACCCCATGGACTGTAGCCCACCAGGCTCCTCTGTCCATGGGATTTCCCAGGCAAGAATACTGAAGTGGATTGCTGTTTCCTTCTCCAGGGGATCTTCCCGAGCCAGGCATCCAACCCACAGCTCCTGCATCTCCTGCATTGGCAGGCAAATTCTTTACCACTGAGCCACTTGAGAAGCCTCCAACTGTGGGAATAGTTCCTAAATAACTAAATTCTTCATTTCCCATAATAGCTGGTAACATGCTTGTTACTCTGAGATTTCTCAAAGTGCCTTGTCACAAAGGAAATAGGACAGAGAGGCACACCAGAGAATGCTCTAGGCATTGATAGGAAAGGTTTGTAGTCTGGGCTTGGTGATCGTCTACCTGCCCAGGGTCCAGATGAGCACTGACTGCACGTGGGGTGCCGAGACTGCAGCCTTAGGAGACAATTAAGTGGCTTTCTTCTCTTAAGTTTCCTGGGCTTCTTTCTAAGTTTCAGCTACTCTCTTGCCTTCGAAGCTCACCTCATTCTTCTTTCATCTGCTAAAAATGATTTCTCCCACTTTCAGTTCCTAAAAGCTTTTCTGTATATTTGCTTTCAGATTATTATGCTGATATAACCCATGGTCCTTTCCTAATGCTCAGGATTCAGCTTCATGGTGACTCTTCTGAATTTTACAATTCTACATTGAGACATTAGTGTAGCAAAAAACACTGTAGTATATGATTGTTGGGTAGGTATTACAACTACAAAGTTGTATAGCTGGGTAAAAATGACTCCTAGTGGTGAAAGCTGCAAAGAGAGAGATTTCAGCCTGAGAACTGTTAACTGGAAATGTCCACTACTGGGATGGCTAGTGTGAGTTAGAACACTAGACTGTCTATTCAGCGGCTATTGCTTGATGTAACATCCAGTGTTCACTGTGTTACAGAGTACAGTTGCTGTGTTGCAGAATGTTAAAAACCTCAACGTGTATTCCCTAGGCGTTGGGCTGATGGTTTTTGGTTTGCTGTTGGGTGGCAAGGAGTTTAATGAGAGATTTAAAGAGAAATTGCCAGCACCCATTCCTTTAGAGTTCTTTGCGGTAAGTCAACTTCCAGCCACATTCACCTAACTGTTTCTGTGAAGGGTTTTGAAGTGGGACCAGGGAGAGAGAAGTTAGACCTTTTTTCCCTCTGTTCCTCCAAGAGAAGGTTGGAGTTTGTCAAGGGGAACTTTTACAAATACAGTGACAAAAAAAAAAAAAGCATTAAAACATAGGCATGGGTGACTTTTAAAATATAGATGAAGACTATCCACAAAAATGTGAACGTAAATTATCTGAGTGAAATTATGGAGATTTTTCTTTCTCAGAGTTTTTATTGTCTAATTGTTTTATAATGAATATGTAATACTTTAATGACTTGAAAAAACTAAGCTGTTTCTAGTTTAGAAAGAGCAAAAGACAAAGGTTCCCAAACTTTGTTAATTCTTGGCACTCATAGGTCAAAAGAAATACCTAACTAATAGTTCCATTTACTAAGTAACCAAGTCCAAACAATTTAATGTATATTTATGTCTAACAACTTAAGAACTGTTTGTAAAAATAATGCGTATAAATTGAAATAAAGTGTTATTACATTCTTAAATAACCACAGCAATATATTAATGAATTTGTGTGGCTTGTGGACATTGCACAACCCCTTGAACCTGGGAATCAGACACCACTACCCTCATTTCCTGTTCACTTTTGATTTTTGTGTAGTACTTTTTTTCTAAATCACAGTGACCAAAGGCTTTGCAAACCTTTGGTATGACTGAAACCGATGTAGTAGGAGCTAATGTAGAAACTGTGAACTACTCAAACTAGAAGTTTGCATGGTATCTGACAGGTGTCCCTATTTCCCATGAAAGTCTCACAGACCCAGTGAGCTCTCCTTGGGACTCTGAGGCACTTTGGTGTATAGTTTGGGAACCCACAAGGGAAGAAATAAAAAGGATAGGTATCTGATCCAAATTTAGCAAGAAGTTCCAGGCCCAAAACCTACCAACTGGTATAGCTCACAAGGAAGCCAGGGCCTTTGATCCTCTTCCTTGCTTCCATCACATCTACACACAAATAGGACTGTTTCTCATCATCTCAAGACCTGTTCTATCACTGGGGTTTGACACAGATTTCCTGTTTCCTCTTGGAGAACAACAGGAGGTTCTCAGCTCCTTTGCATGGCAAAGGAGAAGGACAAGCCCTAATCATGAAGTAAATAATGAAGACTGTTTTTCCTGGCTGAGGTTCCTAGCTCTGTCCACTTTCCAGATTCCCTTTAAAGTTTCCTTCATGTTTCCCGGAGCAATGGTTCTCCAGAATTCTTTCATTGTGATTATGGTGAACCTGTGTTTTTTTGGTTTTTGGTTTTGGGGTTTTTTACTTATTTGTGTGTTCCTCAGAACAAGGAAGAAGGAAGCCATTGCTGGAAACTTGGGAACAGTATCTGCATGACTCTTTAAGCATAAAATGTCTTTCTTATGATAAAATTGTTTGGGGTTTTGTATTCTGTTTCAAAACGCATCTGTGTGTGTTGGTAGGAAAGCTGTGGTTTAAATTATTTACCACTGCATAAAGTTGATGCTCCAGAAACTTGAGCCATGTGTATCCTGTGGATTTGAATTTGGGGGCCCTCCCCCAGTTCAAGATGCACAACAGATGCAGTTAAGGGTGGCAGACATTACCACCAACAAAGAAGAAGCATTTCACCATGGGGCCAGAAGCAGCCATGCCCTTGACCTCGCAGGCTGCTGTGTCTGATCATGAGCTTCCTTCTTGTTGGTTCCCTGCAGCAGGCCCCTCCATGGGGGACTGGCTCCCTTCTCTGGCCACCCCTATTCCTGTGCTCCTACGTAACCCACTCGGAAAATTCTACAGGCAGTCGTTCTTTGGAATGAAGAAAGTTGCCATCTTTTTTGTTATTTTCTCTTCTTGTAGCTCACTGAGGCTTTTACTTCACACACAGACTAAATCCAGAAAACCTTATATATAAGGACGCTCAGTGACAGGTAGTTTCGCTCTGACTCTGCACAGACATGGGAGAAGACAGCCATGCTTCTGGAGGCGCTGGTGGGCACCTCTAACCACCTTGGTGCTGCTGTCCTAGAGACAGAGTCCACAGGATGCTGATCCACAACTGTAGACCCAAACATGCCTTTTACAATGATACATGTCACTGTATCACCCTCACAAGACATATTTCATGTCCTTTGTTTGTGCCACCTTGGCTGGAGCCTTTGCTTGCCCTAAATGCAAAGCCAGCTCCTAGAAGGTTTTACGGCTTCTTTCTGTTTGTAGCCAACTAGCCAAATGCCTCAGGATGAAACAGAGCAAAGTAAAGAGGAAAGAATTCCAGGTCACAAGGAGACCGTAGAGTCCACTTTCATGTTGTGGAGAAGGGTCATTAGAAAACGTTAGAAATGCTGGGAGCTAACAATAATTTTTCTTTTTAAAACTGAAAGTGTGAGAATAGATTTGGCTTGGCTAACAAGTTCTTTGAAGCTTATTTTTGTGATGTTTGAATGTTTATTTCTCAAAGTGCATTCAGGTTTGTGTCTCTTTCAGGTGGTTATGGGAACTGGCATTTCGGCTGGGTTTAACCTGCATGAATCGTACAATGTGGATGTCGTTGGCACACTTCCTCTGGGGTAGGAAAATAGTTATAAGTAACAGTATGACTTGAATAATCAGTGGATGAATATCTTATATCCCCTACTTTAGTATTCTTGAAATGAAAAATCATTTTCTATATATCAAATAGCTAAGGGTTTGGGTTTTTGTTTTTGTTTTTGTTTTTGTTTTTAAGCTTGTGTATGTGTGGCAGAGGTTATTGTGATAAAAATAATAATAACATAAAATTCACCATTTTAATCATTAAGTGCATAGTTCAGTATACTAAGTACAGTCACATTGTTGTGAAACAGATCTCCAGAACTTTTTCACCTTGCAAATCTGAAACTCTATACTGTTAAACAATAACTCTCCATTCTGCTTTCCCTCCAGCCCCTACTTTCTATCTCTATGAATCTGATTATTTTAGTACTCATAAGTGGAATCATATACTATTTGCCTTTTTTGTGACTGGCTTATTTCATTTAGCATAATATCATCAAGGTTCATGTTATAGCATGTGACAGGATTCCCTTCCTCTTTAAAATGGAATAAAATTCCACAGTGTGTCCATACCACACTTTGTTTATCCTCATTGGTGGACATGTGGGTTCTTTCCACCTCTTAGCTATTGTGACTTATCCTGCTATGAGCATGAGTATACAAATATCTCTTCAAGACCCTGTTTTTAGTTATTTTGGATATACACATAGAAGTGGCATTGCTAGATCATATGATAGTTCTAGTTTAATTTTTTGAGAACCTCCATTCTGTTTTCCGTAACTGTTGCACCATTTTACAGTCCCACCAACAACGGTTTTTCTTTTTTTTTTTTTTCCTATATAGCACTTCAGTTCAGTTCAGTTCAGCCGCTCAGTCGTGTCCAACTCTTTGCGACCCCATGAATCGCAGCACGCCAGGCCTCCCTGTCCATCACCAACTCTCAGAGTTCACTCAGACTCACGTCCATCCAGTCAGTGATGCCATCCAGGCATCTCATTCTCTGTCGTCCCCTTCTCCTCCTGCCCCCAATCCCTCCCAGCATCAGAGTCTTTTCCAGTGAGTCAACTCTTCGCATGAGGTGGCCAAAGTACTGGAGTTTCAGCTTTAGCATCATTCCACTTAGCAGTTTTTTATTAATAGATCTCTTCCTGGGTAGCATAGGAGTTAAAAGCAAAATGACCTAAATCTGGCCTGTCACTTACTAGCTCTGTGACCTTGGGTAAGTCACACACCATCTCAAAGCCTCAGTTTCCTCCTCTGTCAAGCAAACGTGGTGATTAGTGACTTTCTGAGGGACAGCTGTGAGACCTACGAGAAACAGTGCAGGTAGAGCTGTCCATATGGTGCCTGGCACACAGGGCATGGTCTAGACACGTTAACTGAAAGCTCTGTGGCCCATTATTTCAACCAGTTTTCTTGCTTTAGACCACATATTGCTGCTTTGCTTCATCTGTTTTTCTCTTATCTAATTCTACATTTTTTTAAATTTTACTATTATGTTTTATATTTAAAGGAGTAAGAGTGACTACGAGCCTCTCCTGGTCTCATCTGTCCCTCTCTGATCATCCCTGGTTCACTCTGTATCTCTCTGTGTGTCTCTCTGGCTTTTTGTCCCTGGTACCGTCTGTTTCTTGCCACCCTCTCCTGTCCTTGCAAAAGAACAGAGTCAGACATTTGCCCAGATGTTGGATATTGAAAGAACCTGGCATATTCCATCAGGGCTTGCCCCAGGTACCAGCTAAGAATCTCCAGGGAAGCCCAGGGAAGAGGAGTTGCTCTCCAAGCCAAAGTTCACCCAGGGAGCAAGTGTTGAAGGAGGAAGCCTGCACTCAGCTTCAATGAATTGCTATCATAAATGAGTTACTTATGATTCATGTAAAAGTATAACACAGTGATAATCCTTGCTTTTCTACTTGCACTTACAATTTTTTTAAGTACTTTTATACCCACCATGTCAATTGATGGCTCACAATAACACTGTTGATATGTGTTATCCTCACTTAACAGATTTAAAAGTTCTTTTATTCTCACTTATTCAGCTTATATTTATTGAATGCCTATTAGGTGCTAGGGACACAGCAGTTAAAAACAGAAGTGAACATGGAAGCAAAAAAGTCTTTGCTCTCATGGAGCTGATATTCTACTAGGAGAAATAGGCAATACATCAGTAGTGAGACATGCCATAAGACAGGGGAAGCCAGGTAAGAGACAGGAGGGGCTGAGGTTGCTCTTTTAGGTAGGGTGTCAGAGAAGGTGACATTTGAGAGATGTGAGTGCGGTTTGGTGAGTCCCAGTCTGGACTCAGAACTCAGTCTTCTGATACCCAGTAGTGTGATCTTTCCATTACCTCACACCTGGGTCACTAACATAGTCATGTGATAAACACGAGTCTTTGGATCCAATAGATAACCCTATTCAATAACTAATCACAAGTAACTTACATGGTGAATTTTCACACTTAGATTTCTCCTTTTTAAAATTCACATGCTGCCATAATTCCTACCTAATACCTTCCTTTCCCTATTGCATTATACCCAAATATGCTTTCCCTCTATTAGTAAAAACTAAACCTTAAAAAAAAAAAAAAGTACCGTTTTGAAACTTGGCTTCCCAGAAACCTTATCTTTATGGAACTTTGCTCAAAACCAGGCAGGAAACCAATAATGCCTGTCTAACATCCTATCTATGTACAGTCATACCACTTCAGTGATATATGAGCCTCATTGCCAAACAACAGTGGTTTATTTGCTCACAGTTTTCCCATGTAGGTGAGGCTCAACTGAGTGTCTCACTTGGGGTCTCTCAGGCAGCCACAAACTCTAAAGGGATGACTGGGGCTGGAGGAACCAAGAGGACCTCTGTCTAACAGCTCAGCTGCAGTGGCTGGAACAGCTGAGGGCTAGCTGGCATCTTCTCTCCACACGGGTCTCCAGCAGGGTAGCCAGGGTCTCTGTGTGTCGGCTCAGGGCAACAGGACAGAAGAGCAGAAGCTGCCAAGTGGCTTACCGCACTCATCACTCCCACCATGTTCTGGTCAAAGCAAATCAAATGGCCAGCCTGGATTCAACTAGAGGGGTAACAGACGGCATCTAGATATGGCAGCAGCACACACAACGTAAGGGAGGAATTGTTAGTGATTGTATTTGAAAACACTGCTGTAACTACCACACTTAACCACACACACACACTTAAATACACAATACAGTGTCCAGAAATTGACAGATGACTGTTAAAAGATCCCATTCATGGCGACATATCACGTTCCTTGGTTTACTTCTCTGAATTCGTTGCTGCACGCATTCTTTTCTCATATTCCTATTCCTCAGACCCAAACCTGCCGCCGCGCCTTCTCTCCTGATTAATGCTCATGCAGCAAAGTTGCAGGGAAAGACAGGAAGTTCTATAGTCAGACCTCTCGGGTCTGATTCCAGCTGTCTTCAGCAGATCACTTAACTCCACAAATATCCATTTTTTTCACCTATACATTGGGATAATATTGACACCTATTTAGAAGGGTTGTTGTAAGGACAAACTTGAGTTTAACACATACTAGGTTCCCTTCCTTTGCTCTCCTCCCTTTCCCTTACCCCAGAGCCTGAGACAACCCCTTCATCACTATGATATGACACGGCATGAGAAATAACATGGAGAGGCAGGTCCTTCACAGTTTTTGTTGAACTTGGTAGATGAGTCATTTGATCTTGGACAAATTGCTTGACCTCACTATGCCTCATTTTCCTCATCTGTAAAATGGGGATTATAATGGTGCCTAGCCCACAGTGCTATTAGAGATAGGTAAACACAGAACTTGGCACAAAAAGAAGCACCTAATAAATGACTATAAAAATATAATACTGTGCATCCATTAATTGATGTTATTATTTAGCCCAATGCCTTGAATTAGAGCAAGTGCCTTTGAAAACCTCTGTTGCCCTTTCCCCCATACGATTCCAGGGAAACCTATTCTGTTCTTTTAGGACAAAGGTTCCAAACTATAGGAATGGACCACAAAATTAGGTTCCCCGTTAGGAAGCTCCAGGAGTCACATTTATGGCCCCTCCAGACTCCTAGGGATCCCAGGTGAGACCCAAGAAGTATAATCTGCTGCTGCTCCTTTCCCATGTTAGAAACTCACCTAAAGGGATGTGGGGAAAAAAGCAGAGTCCTTACATCAAATAGCGAGGGAGAGCAGTGAGTATCCCTGGTGTTGCCTGCTGCTGCTAAGTCGCTTCAGTCGTGTCCAACTCTGTGCGACCCCAGGGACGGCAGCCCACCAGGCTCCCCCATCCCTGGGATTCTTCAGGCAAGAACCTTGGAGTGGGTTGCCATTTCCTTCTCCAATGCATGAAAGTGAAAAGTGAAAGTGAGGTCGCTCAGTTGCTCAGTCACTGAATCGTGTCTGACTCTTAGCGACCCCATGGACTGCAGCCTTCCAGGCTCCTCTGTCCATGGGATTTTCCAGGCAAGAGTACTGGAGTGGGTTGCCATTGCCTTCTCCCTGGTGTTGCTTAGACAGTAGTAATTCTCCAATGCCTTGTCCAGCTCCCTCCTCACCTCAGTTTTGGTTTGAATGTCTTGTGGCATCTGAGCGCTTCACTGACCCTCTCTTCTTCCTATTCTTGAGTCTTATACCTGCCATACGGGGAGCTGTGAGGTATGGGGTTACTCCTTTTCTAAATAAAATGGCATTGGATCTCTGCTGATAACCCATTCAGGTTGAAAGCTGACACTCTGGGGGTGGGGCCTGGAAAGAACCTGTGCTTCAAAGAGGGCCCTGCTTTTTGCTGAAACAAGTACCCAAGTGCTAATTACCTCATCTGCAGATAGTGCCCCTCACCCCCACTAAAATGCCCCCCTCTAGCTGCATGGTTTTTTCCAGTGGTCACAACACCCAGGTTAAAGTCGGCTTCACTTTTCAGGCTGCTACCTCCAGCCAATCCAGACACCAGCCTCTTCCACCTTGTGTACGTGGATGCCATTGCCATAGCCATCGTTGGATTCTCAGTCACCATCTCAATGGCCAAGACCTTGGCAAATAAGCATGGCTACCAGGTTGATGGCAATCAGGTAAAAATAATTAACTTCCTGCAGATGCTTCCTAGCGGTATGGTCATCTTACTCTGCTGTGGGAGGCATTAAATCATCAGAACACTGAGGTACTGAATCCTACCTCACCTCATCAGCAGGTGAGATCTCCACTCTGAAGTTTACAGTTTGCCAAACTCCTCTAGGTGCTGTCCCTACTTTAAAGCTCACAGCTTGAGAATCTAATATTTTTCCAGAACCATTTTTACTCTACTCAGAAGCTTTCTCTTTGTTCATTAAACTTTGAGTTTATGATTCTTCACTCAAATATATTATTTGCTACCTTCTTGTATAAGATAGCTGCAGATAAATTGTTTAATCTGAATACCGTGAGGCATTAGTTTAGCTTGAAGTGTTACTGTAACACTGGGTAGTTCTAAGAGGAGACTAGATGTTCTATGTTTGCATGAGACACAGTGATCCAACTAGGAAGACCAGAAGTTGCCCTGAGATAAGGACTCACTCACTGGTCCAAAGAGGACACTGGCATGGGTTCCTGGATGAACATGAGCCCAGGCATTTAAAAGATGCCAGTAGTCTTATCCACCAATAATTTTCTCTTAAACATCAAAAATATTTTGTCCCTGTTGCTGTAGTTTTCTTTAAAAGACAAAAATATTCATTGTGTAGAGAATGTGTTTAAGAACGAGGGGGCTAGGTGATGATCACAGCATTTATCTCTAATGCAATAAGAATTCAAAGTGTTTTTCTCCCACCTTAAATTATGCAATAATTCCTATTTTGAATTCATGCTAAACAAATTTTTGTATCTGGAAAGAGAATGAATAGACGGCCCGTACTGTTGAAGATGTCCATTAAATGGGTCATCATGCCTGTCTTCCTGAAAAATAACTAACCTCTTTTGTGCTTTCCTTCCATATGGAAAAGGAGCTCATTGCCCTGGGACTGTGCAATTCCATCGGCTCACTCTTCCAGACTTTTTCAATTTCATGCTCCTTGTCTCGAAGCCTTGTTCAGGAGGGAACTGGAGGGAAGACACAGGTGTGTATGCAGCTGGCCCCTAAGGTCTGGTGATTTGGGTGATAAACTAATCTCCTGATTGTATTCTGCCTGAAGATCCATGCTCCAGTGAGCTGTGTATGAATCAGAGAAAGGCATGATTGGTTGAAGCAAATCACAAGGAACTGAATCTACAGAAAAGGAGTATATTCCCCAGTCAAATAAAAAAAATTAACATTTCTGGCTATGAGTAAACTTCAAGGTTCAGACATAGGATGTTGTCATGAAAGCCTGAGAGTGAGTGTGGGCAGATTGCCAGCCCCGTTCCGTAGAACTTCCTGAAGTGATGGAAATATTTGATATTTGTGCTCTCCAGTATGGCAGCCACTAGTAACATGGCCTTCTTGAACACTTGAAATGTGGCTAGTGCAACCAAGGCCTGAATTTTTAATTTTATTTAATTTACTTTTTACAATTGAAATAACCACACGTGGCTACTGCAAATGGACAATAAAGCCATGTCTGAACTCTTCTGGCCCCTGTGTGTCTTAGGTCTGCACCATATATGTCCTTTTCTCCACCACTGGCATGGGCATTTCATTCAGAGTATTTAAGCATTTCAGCTTTTGTTTAAAGGCTAAAAGACTTCCTGGTGGCTCAGCTGGTAAAGAATCCGCCTGCAATGCGGTAGACCTGAGTTCAGTCCCTGGGTTAGGAAGATCACCCGGAGAAGGGAACAGCTACCCACTCCAGTATTCTAGCCAGGAGAATTTCATGGATTGTATAGTCCATGGGGTCACAAAGAGTCAGACATGACTGAGCGACTTTCACCTGAAGGCTGTAAGAGGAACCAAAACCTCAGAAATGGAGTGGGAAACAGCTACAGGTTTATGTAATGGTATGGATGACTTATGTGAAGCCATATCTTTCCATAGTGATTTTCAAGAGACTAAGAGGAACCTATGTCCCACTTCTCACTCAAGTCTCCTAAAAGCCCCTTCCATGTGTCTTTTCTCATCCAGCTTGCAGGTTGTTTGGCTTCATTAATGATTCTGCTGGTCATATTAGCCACTGGATTTCTCTTTGAATCACTACCTCAGGTGTGTACCCTGGACTTGGTGAGAGGTTTTTCCATGTGTAGAGATTTTACAGTTTTACTAGTTGACATTTTTGTGACTCTCTTGGATTTTTACTACTACCCTAGTAGGGTAGTAGCAAAAAGGGTCAACACTAGGGTCAATATCCTCTTCTACAATCTGCCAATACCTGGGACCTACGGGAAGACTTCTCAACATCGCTGGTTCTGTTTCCTTATCTGCAAAGCAGAGGTTTGGGTTTGGCTTATCTCCAAGGTCCCTTCTCTCTGATCTTTTATGACCTTATACTGCTATTAAAAATTTGAGATGGCCTACACTCATAAAACATTTAACCTAGTAGAACTTAGGAACGATATAGAGTATAAAACTCATGATGCAGGAAGACCATGGAGGAAATCATTCCTCGAGTACCATTTAATTCTAAACCTCTTGGCCACCGTACAGGTTTGCTACTAGTAAACCTGTTTTCCAGGGCCTGTTTTAGCTAACCAAGTCCTGAAAATCCAGGTGTTCTTGGCTCAAAACATACCATCACTGCTGTGTAGGAAGTGAGTGGATAGAGGATGTGGGGAGGGCAGCAGGAGGACAGTGAGGAGCCAGCAAGGCCCCTGAGGACACAGTGTGTCCAGGGGGTCTCCGGACACAAGAGGGGAGGCATGTGTGGATGTGCTGTGTTTCAGGCTGTGCTGTCGGCCATTGTGATTGTCAACCTGAAAGGAATGTTTATGCAATTCTCAGATCTCCCCTTTTTCTGGAGAACCAGCAAAATAGAGCTGGTAAGTAACAAAGGTGATTGTTAGGTGAGTATGTCATAGCAACAGATGAATTGTTGCTGGTAAAAATGTGAGAAAGAAAGTTACTGTGGCCAGTTATTATATGCAGTATCCAGTTAAGCAAGGCTGAGTACTGTGTGTGTGTGACTCAGGAAGTTTTTCCAATGATTCTACTTATAGCTCTCTGTCTTTTGTTTAGACCATCTGGCTTACCACTTTTGTTTCCTCCTTGTTCCTGGGACTGGACTATGGTTTGATTACTGCTGTGATCATCGCACTGCTGACTGTGATTTACAGAACACAGAGGTGAGAGCGCATATTGGCTTGGGTGTGTTTCCTGCCTGACACTTCAACAGTGACTTTAGATACAGACCAAAGCAGTAGATAAAACATGGCCCTTCCCTTCAAAAAGGCTTCACTCTCCTACGAATGATAGATTCATGATGATGATGATGATGCTAATCATGGTAATGAAGTCATGGTGGCATTAAATTATTGTGGTTATGTGCCTGGCTCTGTGCAAAGATCCACACTTTGTATCATTTCATCCTTATAGACTGATGACTGTTAGCATCCCCATTTCACAGATGTGGAAACAGGGGCCTAGACTGATTAAGATCATACAGCAAGTGGTAGACGATGATTCAAATATGAGTTTTTGTGAATCCAGAGGCTAATTCATAAAGAGCATTTTATAATCCATCTTCAAGAAATTGAAATACATGATTATAAGTGCTTCAGTAACCATAAGCAAGGTACAGTGATAATAAACATAAAAAATGGCCAGATAAAACCCCATCAGAGTTCAGAAAGAGAGACTTTCTTGCTCCTTGGGGTGATTAGAAAAGAAACAAGGAGTATTTAGACCTGAGGTTTATCAGTGCACTCCAGCTGGTTAGGAAGACCTTTTCCGCATCTGTCTGTTGAAATCCTCATACACTAAGACCCCACTCACCCAGCCAGAGAGCTCTCATCCTCCCCTGTGTGCCCACAACAGTGCCTTGGTCCTCCAGCACCTCGCATGTCTCCAGGTTACTTGTGTTTTGTGTGGTCCATATGCTAAGTCACTTCAGTTACATCCAACTCTTTGCTACCCCATGGACTGTAAATCTCCAGGCTCCTCTGTACATGGGATTCTCCAGGCCAGAATACTGGAATGAGTTGCCATTTCCTCCTCCAGGGCATCTTCCCGACCCTGGGATCAAACCCTCATCTCTTTTGTCTCCTGCTTTGGCAGGCAGGTTCTTTACCACTGCTGCCACCTGTGGTCCGTGTGTTAACCCCTACTTACCCCTGCCCCCTGGCAACTAGATTGCAACATACGGACAACGTGTTGAGTCTCTTTTAAAAGGTTTTCTCCTAACTGTGAACTCAGCTGAGAACTTTTCTTCTTGTCTACAGTATCAGTCCTTGGTGTTATATTTGTCCACAGTCATCACTAGACTGTGAGCACGAGCAACTTAATTGTAGAGGTGAGATTCCTGGAGCCCAGAACCAGCACATGATTGTGTGTTCACTGAATGTTTGTTGAGGGAACCCACCTAGAAAAACCTGTGACATTTCCGCTATGGATTCTAACTCACAAAGCAGTTTACATACATGCTGAGGAATACCAGAGCATGGTAACAAGGCCATGAAATGTCAAAGAAAAGACCTTGAGCTATATTCTGTGTCTGCCAAGCTCTCTAATTTGAACAACTCACCTAACCCCACTGGACTTCAGTTTCTTTTCTACATGATGGCAGAAATAAACCCAGGATATTTTTAATGGGCTATAATAAGGTAATATCAGGTGTTTAAGAAATAGTACCTATCATCATTTCACTGTCTACTTTGAGCCAGACTGTAAAGATATAGAAATTTGTGTTCTTGAAAAATAATGTTTAAAATCTATTCATTTGGGACTTCCTTAGTGGTCCAGGAGCTAAGACTCCACACTCCCAATGCAAGGGCCCTGGGTTCAATTCCTGGTCAAGGAACACAAAATCTCACATGCTGTGAGTGAGAGTTCACATGCTGCAACTAAAGATCTCACATACCACTATGAAGATGAAAGATCCCACATTCCACAACTAAGACCCAGCACAGCCACAGAAATCAATAAGTAATTTTAAAAAATCTACTCAGTTGCTATTATTTTCTCCCATTCTGAGGGTTGTCTTTTCACCTTGTTTATAGTTTCCTTTGCTGTGCAAAAGTCTTTATGTTTAAGTAGGTCCCACTTGTTTATTTTTGTTTTTATCTCCTTTATTCTAGAAGGTGGGTCACAGAGGATCTTGCTGTGATTTATGTCATAGAGTGTTCTGCCTATGTTTTCCTCTATGAGTTTTTAGTTTCTGGTCTTATGTTTAGATCTTTAATCCATTTTGAGTTTATCTTTGTATATGCTGTTATGAAGCGTTCTAATTTCATTCTTTTACACATAGCTGTCCAGTTTTCCCAGTGCCACTTATTGAAGAGACTGTCTTTTCCCCATTGTATATTCTTGCCTCATTTGTCAAAAATAAGGTGCCCATAGGTGCATGGGTTTATCTCTGGGCTTTCTGTCTTGTTCCACTGGTCTATGTTTCTGTTTTTGTGCCAGTACCATATTGTCTTGGTGACTGTAGCTCTGTAGTATAGTCTGAGGTCAGGAAGGTTGATTCCTCCAGCTTCATTCTTCTTTTTCAAGATTGCTTTGCCTATTCGAAGTCTTTTGTGTTTCTATACAAATTGGGAAATTTTTTGTTCTAGTTCTGTGAGAAATGCCATCGGTAATTTGACAGGGATTGCATTGAATCTGTAGACTGTATTTGGTAGTATATTCGTTTTCACAGTATTGATTCCTCCAACCCAACAACATGGACTATCTTTCCATCTGTTTTACATCATCTTTGATTTCTTTCATCAGTGTCTTAATAGTTTTCTGTATACAACTCTTTGATTCTGTAGGTAGGTTTACTGCTAGGTATTTTATTCTTTTTGTTGCAATAATTTTCTGATTTTTTTGTTGTTAGTGTGTAGGAATACAAATAATAGCAAATGAAACAACTGATGAAGCATTAATTTCCAAATTATACAAGCAGCTCATGCAACCCAACACCAGAAAAACAAGCACCCCAATCAAAAAGTAGGCAGAAGATGACCTAAATAGACATTCCTCCAAAGAAGACATACAAACACATGAAAAGATGCTCAACATCACTTATTATTAGAGAAATGCAAATCAAAACTACAATGAGATACCATCTCACACTGGTCAGAATGGCCATCATCAAAAAATCTACAAACAATAAATGCTGGAGAGGGTGTGGAGAAAAAAGAACCTTCTTTCTCTATTGGTGGGAATGTAAATTGATACAGCAACTATGGAATACAGTATGGAAATCCCTTAAAAAACTAGAAATAAAACTACCATATGACTCAACAACCCCATTTCTGGGCATATACCCTGAGAAAACCATAATTGAAAAAGACACAAGTACCCCAGCTATTTAGAGTACATAGGACATGAAGCAACCTAGATGTCCATAAACAGATGAATGGATAAAGAAGCTGTGGTACATATATACAATGGAATGTAACTCAGCCATAAAAAGGAACACATTTGAGTCAGTTCTAAAGAAGTGGATGAACCTAGAGCCTATTATACAGAGTGGAGTAAGCAGAAAGAGAAAAACAAATATTAACACATATACATGGAATCTACAAAAGTGGTACTGATGAGCCTATTTGCAGGACAGCAGTTAAGACGCATACATAAAGAACAGACTTGTGGACACAGAGAGGCGGGGAGGAGAGGGTGGGACAGATCGAGAGAGCAGCATGGAATCATATACGCTACCATACGTGAAACAGCCAGCCAGTGGGAATTTGCAGTATGACTCAGGGAATTCAAACCAGCGCTCTGTGACAACCTAGACGGGTGGGATGGGGTGGGAGGTGGGAGGGAGGTTCAAGAGGGAGGAGAGATACGTATACCTATGGCTGATATATGTTGATACATGCCAAAAACCAACACCATATTGTAAAGCAATTGTCCTTCAATTAAATACAAGTTTTTAAAAAATCTATTCACACTAAACTTGAGGAAACTCCAATGCTGATTTGAGATTTTTGTTTTCTCCCCACACCTTCTGTTGATCGTCCAACCTCTTGCTCCACAGGTCAGTTCTCTTATTTCAAATAAAATGAAAATCCCCTCTCCTGTTTTAGAATTAGAGCAGGAAGATAATTCTGTCTACCGAGTGACATGAGATCATGTCCCAGACATAGTTGGAACTCTGCACAGTTCATTTTTCCTCCCATCTTTAAATCCCTAAGTCTTTTGTCTGGAACAGATTGTGTGTGTGATATGTAGATGGTATATACGAGCATGTGTGTAGTGTTATGTGTGTGTGTGTGTGGTGTGAGGCATATGTGCTGTGTATGTAAATTGTGTATGTGTGAGGTGTATGTGGGTGGGGGGTGTGAGATGTGTTAGGTTTGGAATGGTACGGGGAATGCAAATATAAGTGGAGCCCTTCTGAAAAGTGACCATAAAAGGACCAAATAAACGAAAAGAGAAAAGAACCAAATATCCCTGAAGTCACAAGCAAATCCATACAGGATTTGCAAATGTGCAGAATCTTGTGTTTCCATCACTACCTGAGCATCAGCATGATAGTATTTTAACATACTCCCTCTCTGTCTGCAGTCCAAGCTACAAAGTCCTTGGGCAGCTTCCTGACACTGATGTGTACATTGATATAGATGCGTATGAGGAGGTAGGTCCTTTTTTCCTATCATTTTAAATGGTTGTAAGCATATGATGTGATTGGCTTATTAAGTATTATTTTTACTCAGGATACAGAGTTAGGGGTGGAGATGTGGGAAGTGTGGTGATCAGAGTGAAAAGTCTGAATTTCCATTTACTGTCTGGATTCAGTTTTATAGTTTATACTATACATCAGTTACACAGCCTGTTAATAATATTTTTCCTCTTTTTTAATGAGGATAAATATATATTCTTGGACTTAAAGTATATGTTTACAAAATACCAAGACTGTTTGCCAGGGTGGTCTGTGTGTGTTTGATTTCCTTCTGATGAATTCAAATGGGTGATAAAATTCTAATATTAACCATGTACAATGTAGGTGGTGGAGCTGTGGAATTCTCCTACTTCATTTTTTTTTTCTGCTTCATTTTTAGTGGTTAAAACTATGGCTTAAAATATCCTTGACTTTGAATTTTCTTTTCTGACGTGGAATATCTTATGTAGAATCTTTTACAAAGTCTTAAACTGGTTTTATCTGATTGTTTTGTGTTTGGGAAGAAGTTATCAGCCTCACTGCAAGATATTAATAAGTTAGACTTGTGGTAGGATTGGTATATTTTCCCCCTTCCAAAGATTTATGTGCTTAATTACCTGTTTCCAACTGCATTCCAGAATTTCACGAGGCTTCTTGATAAAATTTTCACCTGAGTCTGTTTTGACTCCTACCTACCTTCTGTGAATAAACCAATATAAACTTCTGTTCTTTTTATGTGACTGCTTCTCAGTTTGAGTGGCAGCTCCCCTCTCCTAGATTAGCTTTTTTAATGTTTTTCAGTTTCTTCTTTGTATTTTATGCTAAAAAAAAAAAAAAGAAAGAAAAGAAACAAAGACTTTTAAAAGAAATGGGAAGATGTGCATTTTTAAAGGCCTTCCATTCAACATGCCTTCCTTCAGAACATGAGTAAGTCAGCTAGACTGACATTCAGTTCAGTTCAGTTGCTCAGTCGTGTCCGACTCTTTGCAACCCCATGAATTGCAGCACGCCAGGCCTCCCTGTCCATCACCATCTCCTGGAGTTTACTCAGACTCACGTCCATCGAGTCCGTGATGCCATCCAGCCATCTCATCCTCTGTCGACCCCTTCTCCTCCTGCCCCCAATCTCTCCCAGCATCAGAGTCTTTTCCAATGAGTCAACTCTTCGCATGAGGTGTCCAAAGTACTGGAGCTTCAGCTTTAGCGTCATTCCTTCCAAACAAATCCCAGGGTTGATCTCCTTCAGAATGGACTGGTTGGATCTCCTTGCAGTCCAAGGGACCCTCAAGAGTCTTCTCCAACACCACAGCTCAAAAGCATCAGTTCTTCAGCGCTCAGCCTTCTTCGCAGTCTAACTCTCACATCCATACATGACCACTGGAAAAACCATAGCCTTGACTAGATGGACCTTAGTCGGCAAAGTAATGTCTCTGCTTTTGAATATACTATCTAGGTTGGTCATAACTTTTCTTCCAAGGAGTAAGCGTCTTTTAATTTCATGGCTGCAGTCACCATCTGCAGTGATATTGGAGCCCAAAAAAATAAAGTCTGACACTGTTTCTATTGTTTCCCCATCTATTTCCCATGAAGTGATGGGACCAGATGCCCTGATCTTCATTTTCTGAATGTTGAGCTTTAAGCCACCTTTTTCACTCTCCTCTTTCACTTTCATCAAGAGGCTTTTTAGTTCCTCTTCACTTTCTGCCATAAGGGTGGTGTCATCTGCATATCTGAGGTTATTGATATTTCTCCCAGCAATCTTGATTCCAGCTTGTGCTTCTTCCAGCCCAGCGTTTCTCATGATGTGCTCTGCATAAAAGTTAAATAAGCAGGGTGACAATATACAGCCTTGATGTACTCCTTTTCCTATTTGGAACCAGTCTGTTGTTCCATGTCCAGTTCTAACTGTTGCTTCCTGACCTGCATACAGATTCCTCAAGAGGCAGGTTAGGTGGTCTGGTATTCCCATCTCTTTCAGAATTTTCCACAGTTTCTTGTGATCCACACAGTCAAAGGCTCTGGCATAGTCAATAAAGCCGAAATAGATGTTTTTCTGGAACTCTCTTGCTTTTCCATGATCCAGCAGATATTGGCAATTTGATCTTTGGTTCCTCTGCCTTTTCTAAAACCAGCTTGAACATCAGGGAGTTCACGGTTCACGTATTGCTGAAGCCTGGCTTAGAGAATTTTGAGCATTACTTTACTAGCGTGTGAGATGAGTGCAATTGTGCGGTAGTTTGAGCATTCTTAGCATTGCCTTTCTTTGGAATTGGAATGAAAACTGACCTTTTCCAGTCCTGTGGCCACTGCTGAGTTTTCCAGATATACTGGCATCTTGAGTGCAGCACTTTCACAGCATCATCTTTCAGGATTTGAAACAGCTCAACTGGAATTCCATCACCTCCACTAGCTTTGTTCGTAGTGATGCTCTCTAAGGCCCACTTGACTTCACATTCCAAGATGTCTGGCTCTAGATTAGTGATTACATCATCATGATTATCTGGGTCGTGAAGATCTTTTTTGTACAGTTCTTCTGTGTATTCTTGCCACCTCTTCTTAATATCTTCTGCTTCTGTTAGGTCCAGACCATTTCTGTCCTTTATCGAGCCCATCTTTGCATGAAATGTTCCCGTGGTATTTCTAATTTTCTTGAAGAGATCTCTAGTCTTTCCCATTCTGTTGTTTTCCTCTATTTCTTTGCATTGATCGCTGAGGAAGGCTTTCTTATCTCTTCTTGCTATTCTCTGGAACTCTGCATTCAGATGCTTATATCTTTCCTTTTCTCCTTTGCTTTTTACTTCTCTTCTTTTCACAGCTATTTGTAAGGCCTCCCCAGACAGCCATTTTGCTTTTTTTGCATTTCTTTTCCATGGGGATGGTCTTGATCCCTGTCTCCTGTACAATGTCACGAACCTCATTCCATAGTTCATCAGGCACTCCATCTATCAGATCTAGACCCTTAAATCTATTTCTTACTTCCATTGTATAATCATAAGGGATTTGATTTAGGTCATACCTGAATGGTCTAGCGGTTTTCCCTACTTTCTTCAATTTAAGTCTGAATTTGGCAATAAGGAGTTCATGATCTGAGCCACAGTCAGCTTTTGTTGACTGTATGGAGCTTCTCCATCTTTGGCTGCAAAGACTAACATTATTTTATTTAAACCCTGTCAAAGGGTCCTTGGCAACATCTGTATTAATTTTCAAGTTGGAAAAGGGAGGTAGTTGAAGTTTTGATTCTAAAATATTTCCATATATTAAATTCACTAACATTTTATTTTTCAGGTCAAAGAAATTCCTGGAATAAAAATTTTCCAAATAAATGCCCCAATTTACTATGCAAACAGTGACTTATATAGCAATGCATTAAAAAGAAAGGTGAGTCACAAGAATTAAGAGTGATTATTTCTGAGGATAGAATCTAAAGATTGATAGGCATGTGAGGGTCACTTACATGTCTGTATATACCATTTACACTATTTCATTCTCTCCATCTCTATTTTTTTTAATTATAGTAAAATATAACTTAAAATTTATCATTTTAATGATTTGCAATTATACAAGTTAGTGGATGGGATTAAGTACTTTTCAATTGTTGGGTAACCAACACCACCATTCTTTCTCTTTTAATATATGCATATAGTTGTTTCAGAAATATTTAGAAAAAAATTAAGTTTCTTATTCTTGGGAATATATGGATTCCTTTGGTCATGATTAGTACTTCACCCAACACTATCCACTAAAGGGGAAAACCTCCCAGTCAACCTACACAATCTCTTAAATATAAAAAGCTGAGAGATCTAAGTTTGTAAAACACTACTTTAAAATTCTTTTTAGGGACTTCCCTGGTGGTCCAGTGGGTTAAGACTATGCTTTCCAGTGCTGGGGATGTAGGTTCGATTCCTGGTCGGGAAGTAAAGATATCCCGTATGCCTCGTGGCCAAAAACCGAAGCTTACAACAGAACTAGTATTGTGACAAATTGAATAAAGACCTTACAAGAGTGGTCCACATTAAAATTCTCTTTAATATTTAGCTTCTGGCTGTCTTGAATCAAGACCAAGAATAAGAAAAGTTACCAATGTTCTTTTAATGAGGGAGTAACCCAGTTCAGGGCATTTGAGAAAGAGGTAGAGCAAGGGTTAGGGTGATAACTTGGCATAGAAAATAATCAGATGGAGGGAATTAAAGATTAATTGCTTTGGGTGGATTCTGGGAGCAAGAAGTGATTGTTGCATTTATTGCCCTCTGTAAAGACTGGAGTGAACCCGGCCTTCATAATGGGAGCAAGAAGAAAGGCGGTGAGGAAATATGCTAAGGAGGTCGGAAATGCCAACATGGCCAGTGCGACTGTAGTCAAAGTGGTGAGTAGTCCCTGCAGTGGTTTGCTTTGTCTCTTGATCTGCGTGCTCCCCCTTTACTCTTGATCTGCGTGCCCCTCACCTTTTAACAGAGCGTGAAGTCCCTAGAAGAGGAAAGCTTAGAAATAAGGTAAGTATCCTTGATATATTAAAAATACATAAGCAGGTCAGTTATGAGAATGCTTCTGAAATAAGTAGTGATAGGAGTCAGGAAAATGTGATTTTTAGAAGTGAAAATCACATAATACCTTAATAAATGTTGCTATTATTACTTTGTTAGAAATTCATTCAGCTGATAGTGGAAAAAACCCTCAAAGACTGGTTTTTGCTGTTTGGTCTTATGGTAACTGTGGTCTGTCATGTTGAAATTAATAAGACTATTTTAGAAGTGAGAGGAAAATGGGTATGAATAGTAAAGAAAGTGGTTTCATTAGTGGAAGAGAAGGAAATAGAGGAAGAGGAAGGAAAAAATAGAGGAAGAGAAGAAAAAAAAAGAAAGCTAAAATTGACTATTGTGTACATATCCTTTTTTGTCATATACAAGGCTGGAATATAGTGAGTAATTTAGAAGAGATCTGCTATAATCAGAAACTGGAGAATATAAGGACTAATTTTTCTCTCATAAATCTTTCTCAGAACCAAAATATGAGTTGTTTAAAGAATTCTGGTTTGGTTTGATTTTGACATAGGATGCCGAAGTAGATGGAGAAGATGGCACCAAGCCTGAGGAAGACGAGAATGAAATAAAATACCCTCCAATAGTCATCAAGAGCACACTTCCTGAGGAACTGCAAAGATTTATGCCCCCAGGGGATAACATCCACACCATCATTCTGGATTTTACACAAGTCAATTTTATTGATTCTGTTGGTGTAAAAACTCTGGCAGGGGTAAGCATCATCTTCAAGGAGTCTTTTAAGGATAATATCTCTGTGCCCAAAATCACCATCAGTTAAATCAGAAAACTGAACTAGGGTTTTCAACTCTCAAAATTTGGTGGCTGTTGCTTTTGTTTTGCAACTTTTTGTTGTTAAAAAGAACAAAAATATACAAAAGTAAAGAGCAGAGTGTAATGAACCCCCTGTAACCATCACTCAGCTTCAACAATTATCAATTCATGACCAATTTTGTTTCGTTTATCCCCCACACCCACTTTCCCCTCCTCTTATTTTGAAGCACATCTCAGTCATCATATAATCTATAAATATTTTAGTATATATCTCTTTGAGAAGATTTTTTAAAAGTCATCACCATAATGATTTTATTACACTTGAATAAAATTTAACAAGAATTCTTCAATGTTCCAAGTCATCACTGTTGATATAAAAATCAAACAAAATGCAAATTTTAAATGATTAGTTCAAAATGCATAATTTTTGAAGCAAAGTCACTCAAGTGCATGAACCAGAGCATCTTATATCACTTAATACATATTAGTAGAAAGAAACTTCTCTTGATACCTCACAGAGTCAAGAGAAACTAAACTTTACTTCAACGTTCTTACAGATTGTGAAAGAATATGGAGATGTCGGTATTTATGTATATTTAGCAGGATGCAGTGGTGAGTACAATTTTAGAATGGGGAGGCATTTTATTTATTTATTTCTAAAACAGAATTTATATTACATTTATTTATAATTTTGTTATAAAAAAACTAAACAGCATCCATGAAGAGAAAACTTCATCTCTCTGCATCCTTGGGGGAGGCATTTTAACATTTCGTTTTTGTTTCTTTTTTTTAATAACTACACTTAGAAGAGTTTTCCCTTAATTTTAGTTTTGGTGAAAATGAAAATTATTCTTCTGAAAATTACTCTGAAGCTAAGCTTTGAAATTAGGAACTCAACAGGCACTAACATTCCTGGGTTACTTGTGGCAGGCCTCTTGCACTGGAGTTTGAGGAAAGGAGCTCGTAAGTCATTGTGAAGGAGTTGTAGTTTTTTTCAGTAATCATGTATTTAATGGCTGCCATAACAAAGTTATATAAAATCACTCAAGTGTTTTACCATGCAATGCCTGTTATTTTTAATATAAATTTTGGTTAAAACAATACTTGAAAATTAAATCCACATAAAGGCTTCACTTTTCACCTACCAGAATGGCAAAAATCGGAAATGTTTGACAGCAGGCTCTATAGGCTCACTATGGGAGGATAGGAACCCTGACATTGTTGGTGGGAGTACAAACTGCAGCAGCCACTGTGGAGAGCAGACCAGCATTTTCTTTCCAAATTACAAATTCATTTTTACCTTTAACCCAGAAAATCCAGCAACATGCTACACACACTCAAAATGACACATTACATGATTAATCATCACAGTATACAAAAACAAAAGGCCAAAATCAGTTTGTGTCAAACAGAAGGGGCCAGTTAAATAAACCATACATAGAACACTGTGTAATGGTAAAAAAAAAAAAAAAAAAGTGAAAAGATTAAGTAAAAAATCCCAAATTTTATATGTATGTGCATATACACATGTATACGTACACATACATACCAAAAGATGATGCTATCTTTGGGGTAATGGAAAATAATAAATATATACTTATATTTACATCTGCATAAAGACACACTGTAAGAATACACAAGAAAATAATAAAAGTGGCTTCTTTGACCAGGGGAGTGATGTCATGAGGACAAGTATTGTGGTGAGATTTTTTACTTTATATCATTTAAATATTTTATGTGAAAGTGTTATTTTTTTAATGTTTAAGACTGACACCCAGAGTGTGGGCTAACTTTCCCTTTTTCTTTTATAGCCCAAGTTGTGAATGACCTCACTCGAAATCGATTCTTTGAAAATCCTGCCTTACTGGAGCTGCTGTTTCACAGCATTCACGACGCGGTCTTAGGCAGCCAAGCCCGAGAAGCGCTTGCTGAACAGGAAGGCTTGGCTGTTCCTCCCCAGGAGGACTCTGAGCCCAACGCCACTCCCGAGGCCTAGGCGAGGAGTTGAGCCTGCCATGGGGTATGAGCCTCTCGTGATTGTTAACCTACATTCTTTAAATACTAGACTCTAAGTTGTTGTGGTGTTTTTTTTCCCCCTGAGGGTAAATACTAGTAGTCAAGGCTTGATTTGGAGGGTGAATGGCACACAGCAAGATGTATCTTACTTGTATTTTTTTTAATTGACTATTTCAAAAATGTTAGCTTCTTGCCTGCCTTTATTGTTCAATGACATTTCTGTTACTTTTTAGTATTATCTTTGTGAGCCAAGCACTTAAAAATTTATTTAAGTACTTTATCCACAAATCAGGTATGCTGTCACCAGATGGGTAGCAGTTCTTAGTTTTTCTTCTTGTTGATCTACAGACTTTCTATAATCAGTTACTTCACAGAAGTGGCGAACTCACAATTTTTTAGAAGTTCTTTTTTAAAAATAACTATTTATTGTTATAGAAGCAGTATAAGTACATCGGGGAAAATTAGAAAAGATAAGGAAAACCTTACATTACCATCAAAGATTATTGCTAACACTTTAATGCGTATTCTTCCAGATCTTTTTCTATTCATATAATTTATATCTTTTAACCAAAATAAGATTATACACTATGTAGTGTTCTGTAACCATTTTTTTTTTCAGTCCACAATCTCTGCTTTCTCATTCTGAAACACGTTTATTTACCTCAGACCATATTCAAAGTTCCCCAAGTGTCCCCACATTTGTAGTTGGTTTATCCAAGCTAGTATTCAGTATGTGACCTTACACTACAAATGGTCATGTCCCTCTAAGTCTCAGAAGTCGATCTTAACCTAGCACTGTCCCTTTATTTATGACATGGACTTGTTAAAGGGAGTTGGAGCAGTTGTGTAGAATCCCATCTTGTGAATGTGTCCCCTTGCTTTTTCAAGGTGTTGTTTAGCTTGTCCCTCCATTTCCTGAATTACCTATAATCTAGAAGTTGTATCTAACTAAAGCCTTTGCGAATTTGAGTAAAACATTTTTTTTTTTGCTAGAATATATCATAGATGAGACACATGCTTCAAATCACATCACAACAGAAAACAAATAATATCTTGTTGATCTACCATTAATGATGCTAAAATAAATCATGGGATTAATGTGACAACCATCCCCCAATTACATTTTCTCCTTTGTGACTAGTGAGTCATCTGTATGGTTCTTTTAGTGTTGAATGAATGCTCAGTTCTCCAATAGCCATTCACCCAGGATTTTTAATGTTTAATAATAGTTCTTGCCTTAATCAGCAATTTATTAAAGGTTTATGATTTTTTTTTCTCTAATTCTCTCCTGTAGTTTTCTCTCAACTTGAATTATTTGATTATCCTTAATTACAGTTCTTACTTGAAAGCCAGGTTAAATGTTTTATTTTTTATGCTTAATTATCAACTTCAAAGTAAGGAATTGGTTTAATAGATGATGATGGATTAAGTTCTTTTAGGTTTCTCTTTTTTGGTATACTTATAGATTCATGAATTTTTGTAGTTTTAATGTGTTTGTCTATTATAGTTATTCTTTTTGGTGTTCAAATTATCACATCTGTGGCCAGTAGGACCCCTCCCTAGAAGTTTTGTTGTTGCTGCTAATAGTGAAGTAGCCTTCAGGACCATGTATTTTAGAAATCTAACCAAATCCTGATTAGATTTGTATAGTTATCTAT
Source organism: Capra hircus (assembly GCF_001704415.2). Classification (NCBI taxonomy): domain Eukaryota; kingdom Metazoa; phylum Chordata; class Mammalia; order Artiodactyla; family Bovidae; genus Capra; species Capra hircus. Next base: position 75,718,337 of record NC_030811.1, read on the forward strand.
AAACATACAGATAACTGAGTATTATCTTTCTAAGTCCATAGAATTATCAGTTAATTCTTCATCAAACTCAGTTTTAAGCCAATGAGTGAATAAAAAGCTATTTCAAGCATTTTTCTTTATAGCTGTTCAAAAGACCTTTAAACAATATGTCATCAAGTTCTTGCTCCTGTAATTCCAACCACGAGGTCACTCCAAATCACAGCACAAGTATTAGTCAATCTGCTTAAAGCCTCATCTGCTAAGATTTCCTGCTAATGTTTTGTCTTTTTTATGAGTTTCCTTACTGACTCCTTATTTTAGTTTTCAGGAAGAAAACACTTTGAGGAGAAAAGTACATCAGGAAAAGACTAGATTAACATGAGTCTACTCCAAACCAAACCCTATGGTTTGTTCCTTTAATTCCTATCAGGTTTCTCAATGACTTTACTAATTTAATTCAAAGTAGTCCCCCTCCTTTATAACCGATACTGTATCTAGATCGAGTGAAATTAAATTTGCATCCAGTTGTTTCCTTTGCACTCATTACACACAAGACCAGATACATCTGCCTTCTGAAAGAGCATGTAGTTGTAGGACCTCAACTTACACTGAAAACTTGTATAAGGGCTTGATCATTTCAGCCATTAAAGTAGAGCTCAAGGATTTTAAATAATGTTATATATTGCACAATCTTAGCATTAATTTTCAATAAATGCTTTACACACAGCATATACCCAAGTCTTGGTTGGTGATAGACTGAAAGTAGTATACAGGAAAAGTACCATCCATAGCTTACAAATTTGTATTTAACTTTTCTGCCCTTTAATTTTTAACCTATTCGGAAGAGAATTCTACCATGTACATAAAAAACACTGAAGTCTTACTGAGGAAAAGTGTTTTCTGCATGCCTCTGATAACATAAGAATGCATTTCAAAATGTAATCTATATGTAAATATTTTGGATTGTTTCATATAGTGGGAAGTTTCCTGACCTTTTTATACTTACAATCAAATTTTATCTCTACTGCATTCTTTCTGGACCTTAAAAGCTATGTATCCTTCTATGTTTGTATCTTTCTGTTTTTTAGCCCAGGTTCAAATTCAGATTCTTATTGCCCTATCAAAGAGCATAATCCACTGATAGATATAGGGACTAGACTACTTTATGGCAGTACGGGAACGCCTTGTTTTCAGGAAGGTCCCATATAGTGAAGTTGTCTTTTTCAAATCCTCTGCTGGTATGACCATGGTTTATCTCTGTCTCACAGTTGGATGGAATACGTTTGCAAACAATTGTGAACCAGGGCCCAGGAAACTCCTCATTCGTGTCATAGACACCGACTGTACAATCACATAGCAGCTGAGAGTGGGATCTCAATGCGTCTCATCTGCAGAGGGACTCAGAGAAACAGTGAAGGGAATGGGTCCTCTGCAGCCCTACGAGCTCATTTTGTAGTTTTCAGGTAACATCTAAAATATCCACTCCCTGTATTTGGTCCTGCATCCTTACCTGTCTAACAGAGAAAGGAGATGCCTGCCTACAAAGGTCCATGTTGAGAAAATGAGACCGCCCTCTTGTGTGACTGGAAAGGGTAGCAAACCTAGAGTCTGCCGGCCAGGGGGCAGGTGTGTGTCGATGTTGGGAGGTGCCGTTGAGTGGGAATGAGGAAGGAAGTTTATGATGGTGAAGAAGCCCACCCTTTTAATTGGTTTAAATCCTAAAATCAAACCCAACTTCCTTGGTGTTAGACTGTTTGCTTTAGTGAGTGCAAAAATGCTGTTGGTCCTTTTTTAGTGTACCTTTTAGGAATGCTTTCAGGATTCAGTGTGTTGGTTCTTGATAATGTGGTTTGAGTGCTGATAAAAGTTGGTTTGAGTATCTAATTCTCCAAACATATAGCTGACCAAAATGCACACAATGGTTTTTAATTCCTTCCCATAGCAAAGCGTTCAAAAGCCAGGACTCCAAGCCAGGTAACTTGCCTGCTGTCTGACTTAGGTTTAATATAGTTGGAGCATCTCAAAAATCCACTTTGCCTTACCAGGTTTTTCATTGTACTGGTGTATAGCATTTCAGCTTTATGTTAACCAATGAACCTGGGCTTTGTGGAAATTAAATTTTATAAATCTAATCATGCTTTTAAAATGTTATTTAAAAGGTCATTACAGTATTTTTCTGAAGTCAGAAATCCTTTGTATTCTATCAGCATGCTGATACATGTGTAAACAGGTGTCTGTACACACAAATACATATTTTACATGGAGGGAGTTACCAGTGAATGTGTTATTTTCTTCTTCTTAAATGGAATACAGACATGCTACTCTAGTTAGTGTTGATGCTATCTGCATGCATGTGTCTGGGCAGAGACACCCGTATTTTTCAAGTAATTCATTGTGTACTGATTTGATGTGTGGCCAGTAGATTTTCATCATGTAATGGAGATGGCAAGATTATTCAGAACCTATAACAGGTTCGGCCTGAGTACCACATATCCAACTTGAGCTGTTTCAAACTGGTGCATCTGATGTATGTGGTGATATATGAACAAGTGCTAAGACTTTAAAGAGTGTGTTCTAACAAAACAGAACAAAAACATTAATCTTTAGTATTCACTTACAAGCATCACTTGGAAATGGTTCACTTTACTTCATACTTCTTGAAAGACTATAGCAGGTTTAGGGAAAAGCGTTTCTGATCAAGTTCACAATAATGAAAAGAGAAGGGATGTTGGTTGGATTTTATGAATGAATGGCTTTAATTTTTCTGCTTAAAAATTTTCTTATTTAAAGACTTCAATGCAACACTTAGAGCATTTTCTATGTTGTCAATTTTTTTTGTGAATTACAATGTATCCATCTCTATTTTGCATTACTTGTGAATACTGAACTACAATAAAAATATTCTTTATTGTGTTTGGGTCTCAGTGTTTGGGAGGGGCATAGAAGGGGGTTATTGTGGTGAAAGAGGGAGGGAATTTGGTGGTGGCGGTACATGAAATAATTGTAAAGAGCTTTGTTTAGGATTCTAATACTTTTATTTTAGAAATACTTCAGTATAGACCAGAATTCTTATCGGAGCTTTACCAAAATTTTAAACCATTAAAGTACTTTCTGTAAAAGTACTTTTCTATATAAAGCCAATTCTGGGTTTTCTAAATGATATTATTATAATACATATAATAATATGTATTATATATTATTCTGCTTTACTACTTTGCTAGTCATTATTATCAACAATCCTTAATTAATTTGAAATCAACTTAAATGGCAAAGCAAAACACATTACATCAGATGCTTCTTACACTTTAAACAAAGTTTAGCCAAAGCTTTATTATTCAACATTATAGGAAAAAAAAAACTATTGAAACACATGTGATCGTGTGCCTTGATGGGCCACTGTGATGAGGGAAGAAGAGTATTATGGATAGAAGCATCAGCACTGGAGCAGTTAAACTTGGACTCGAATCTCAGCTCTGCGACAAGGAAACAAGTTAGGAAAATTCTGCATCTTTTAAATCCACCTCACTGGGCAGATACAGTGGCAGACACAGTGAGATAATGTAGGTACAGCGCCCTGCCAGCATATGTCTAGGACATACGTGGTCTAAGTGAGCACTTTACAATTTGGAACCTTTAAATGGTTAGTGAGTCAAAAAACAGCTTTTCTGTCAAATGGCATTAGAAATCACCCTTTACTGTACCGCAGAGGAAAAAAAAAGGCATCTGGGAAAAAAGCATACAACTTTGAAAACCATTTATTTTGTATGTGAAATGGTTATTAAGAAACCTGTATACGGTTAGGATTCCAATGAAAAGAAATGTTTTTGCAAACACTACCAGGGCTCAGTTGTATGTCATATAGCGGGGAGTAGCACTGAACTTGGCGTAGGACTTAATGACCTTATTTACAGCTTCCAAGAAATCCTTCTCAGTAGCAATTTTTCGCCGTGCTCGGATGGCAAACATACCAGCTTCTGTGCAGACGCTTCTGATCTCAGCACCTTTCAAACCAAAAGAAAATAACAGGCTTAAAGAAAGCAGCCCAGACAGACAGACCGAAAAACAGAAGCAAGACCTTTCCACCTACCAGTGCTATTTGGACACAGTCGTGCTAACAATTCAAATCTGATATCTCTTTCAACACTCATTGAACGGGCATGAATCTTAAAAATGTGAGTCCGACCCTGAAAACAGGGAAATTGACAATGTTAAAATGGAAAATAGCACAGGAAGGAAAAAATTTAAAGAATCCCTTTTCTACGGTGAAATGATGTTCCCACCTCTAGATCAGGTAAGCTAAACTCAATCTTTCTGTCCAGTCTCCCCGGCCTCATGAGCGCTGGGTCCAGAGTGTCAGGTCTGTTTGTAGCCATGAGCACTTTAATGTTGCCTCGAGGATCAAACCCATCCAGCTGATTGATCAGTTCCAACATGGTCCTCTGCACTTCATTGTCACCCCCAGCACCATCGTCAAAACGAGCCCCTGAGAAGACAGGAGGAAAGACGTGATCTTCACATTCACTCAGAGAAGCACGCTCTGGGGAATAGCATGCCCTCCAGCCCAAAGGAACCTTTCAGTTGTAAGTAAATTCTATAAGAACAGCCTGCATTACACAAAACCAATTAGAATTCAAAAGCAGAGACATTACTTTGCCGACTAAGGTCCGTCTAGTCAAGGCTATGGTTTTCCCAGTAGTCATGTATGGATGTGAGGGTTGGACTATGAAGAAGGCTGAGCGCCGAAGAATTGATGCGTTTGAACTGTGGTGTTGGAGAAGACTCTTGAGGGTCCCTTGGACTGCAAGGAGATCCAACCAGTCCATTCTGAAGGAGATCAGCCCTGGGTGTTCTTTGGAAGGAATGATGCTAAAGCTGAAGCTCCAGTACTTTGGACACCTCATGCGAAAAGCTGACTCATTGGAAAAGACTTTGATGCTGGGAAGGATTGGGGGCAGGAGGAAAAGGGGACAACAGAGGATGAGATGGCTGGATGGCACCACTGACTCGATCGAAGTGAATCTGAGTGAACTCCGGGAGTTGGTGATGGACAGGGAGGCCTGGCGTGCTGCGATTCATGGGGTCGCAAAGAGTCGGACTCGACTGAGCAACTAAACTAAACTAACTAAACTATCATAGGTTTATTTAACATAGGTTCCTTTAAATAAGTATTTTTTTTTAATCTTCTTTAAGCAATTTTGTTTTTTAAGTCGCTCAAGAACACCTCTTTTATTTGACACAACATACACCTGGACTAGGTAACAAAAATACATGCAACTTTAGCACTATAATGGTATTTGATTATATGTAAGAAACTGCCATGCTTTTTTAAAACTGTCAAAAATATGGCTAAATCCATAATACAGTAGAACTGTAACAGCTTACTATCACACCAATTCGGATACATTAGAATAGCAGTGTCAATACTCGCCTTCATTTCAATCAGTATAGCACAAAAAACAACCTCCAAATATATATATATTCATTTTAAAATTGTACAAATACATAGTGTTGCATTAATGTATTATGTACAGTATCAAACACCAAAATGAAAAATTGTCAAATGAGATTAAACATGAACCAAAATCCAAGTATTTTCTTCTAGTACCCTAATACAGTTTTATACAAAACTGTACCCTAATATGGACTTCCCTGATGGCTCAGAGGGTAAAGCGTCTGTCTGCAATGCAGGAGACCCGGGTTTGATCCCTGGGCTGGGAAGATCCCCTAGAGAAGGAAATGGCAACCCACTCCAGTACCATTGCCTGGAAAATCCCATGGACGGAGGAGCCTGGTAGGCTATAGTCCATGGAGTCACAAAGAGTCGGACACAACCAAGCGACTTCACTTTCACCTTAATACAGTTTTATTAAAATCCACTTTGGAAACCATGGATCCAGAGCATCCTCACATCATAACGCTTATTCCAAAGGTATTACAAAAATGACATCTGGGTCACCACACCACATCTATAGACTGGTCAAATTATAGTCCTTGAACATTTAGAGAAGAATGTCCAAAGCCCACAACACCCATCGAGTCTAAAAGCAAGGCTAACCACCACAGTCCCCAACCACTGTTACAGTGTCCACTATATTTTTTTTGTCACTGAATTCATTAAATCACAACTGTCTAGTGATATAACGCTTCTGCAGCTAACAGGGACTATTACTTGTATAGATTGTAACAACAGCCAAGGAACAATAAAACAGTATGGAATTTTCAGAGTCTACCACATTTCTTACTTATTTCAAGCTTCTCAAAAACCCATGAAATAAATTATTCTTTTTATAAGAGAAGCAAACTGGAGCTCAGAGTTAGTTAAGACAACTTGTTTAGATCGCACAGCTAATATTGTATTTCATCAAATCTATGAAGCCAGTAATATGATTTTATGTACATTTTATGAACTACTACCAATTAAATTATGCCGCAACTGCTTTCTGATCCAATTAAGTGAAGCTGTATCTCAATTAAGGAGTTGCCAAAATGTGAAAATATGAGTTCTGTGAATGAAATTGGGAAAGTTCAAAGGTAAAGACTTTGAGAAATACCAATGCTATTTAATGCTTTCCCCTTTATGGTGTAGTCCTACTATTAGATCTGTAGCTCTCATGTGCCAAAGCTCATAAGAGTTGGAACTAAAACTTCATACAAGATTAACATATCAGGGACCTCCACACATACTAGTAGAATCCTCATGAAACTCAGTCATAAAGTTCTCTAAGATACCATTCATACCTCCAATAGCATCAATTTCATCAAAAAAGATAAGGCAGGCTTTCTTTGTTCTGGCCATTTCAAAGAGCTCTCGAACCATTCGAGCCCCCTAATGAAAAAAATAATTTGTTAATGCAGACCTGGTTTAAAATCTTCTTAAGAAGTTATGCTTCAACCTTTTCAGTATTTCCTGCAAGCATCCTCAACTGTCATTACCTACAATTTTCTCACAAAGATTAAAGTGTGTTACCTATTCCATCAAATTAATCTCACTAGGTTTAAAGCACTATTAAGTAATTTCATGATTCTGTACTCATTAAATAGTCAATAACTTTAAGACTTGAGATCAAATTAATACAATTGAATAAAGGTACCATTTCAATCAATAAAAACTTGAAGAAATGAAAGAATCTGATCACTTGGCATTTCTGACCACTGAATTTGATTTGTAGGTTTTGATCAAAGAATAAAAGTATATCTCCACATATGAAGATCCTTTTCTAATTCTCATTGTAAGTATACTAATCATTAACATTTCAATGTAATATATTCAGCCCTAAACTTACTCGCTAATAAAAAAACATGTCTGTTTGTATGTGTACCTACACCGTCCCCCACATACATATATAGACAATCTCCAGTCTCTTTTTCAAAAGAACATAAAACATGACCCCTGAAGTGAACACTTTCTAATACATTCTCTGGGCATTACTGGGGTATTTATCTTATAAACCAAATCTGTAGAAAATGGTACCCTTCAGTAGGGAGCATACTGATTAAAAATGTTAAGCAGTCGTTTATTTCCAAATAACTACAAGGGAAGACTAGTGGCTTCTAGACTTCTAACTACTAATTACAATCCATCCATCAAAACATTTCAGGTCTCAAGCTTTCAATGCGGAATCACCATTTTAATTTCATCTATGCTTTATAAATCTTTCATAGAGCTACATATTCCTTGATTATAATCAATTTACTTTACCTCACCAACATACTTCTGTACAAGTTCAGATCCAATAACTCGAATGAAGCAAGCATCAGTCCTATTAGCAACTGCCCGAGCGCAGAGTGTCTTGCCGGTACCCGGTGGACCAAAGAGCAGCACACCCTTGGGAGGCTCAATGCCAAGGTTGACAAACCTCTCTGGCTGTGATGGAGACATAATTTTCACACTTACTACCTCTCTATAATAAAAACAGGACTATCTCTACATCAGTATTTTTAAACCAAAATTATTAAGTCCACAATTTATGTATTTGATCTAAATAAGAATTTTACTTATTCTATGACATAAGATCCAGACTCATTAATACCCAAGGCTGAATGGCTTTTAAAGATATCCTACTATCCAGGGTTAACAAAAACATTTTTTTCCCCTAATTAAAAAAAAAAAGTTTAAGAAAAGTATTATCTCATATTTAATATCTTGGTTTTTTGCATTATCCTCTAAGCTTAATTTGATTCAATTTAAGCCCATTTCTTCTTGATATCATTGAAACACACTACTTCTTTTATAATAACCTACCTATAACATTTGTAACATATTTATAAAGGTTATATCTCAACCTCCTTTGTCACTCTAAATAGATTTTTCTTTTTTGAATTGGGTTGGCTGCTCAATCCTTTTGCCTTCTCTTCTGGAACTTACCAGTTCTCCACACCTTTACCCTCTACCCCATCAAAATTCTTTATTTAGGAAAATAAAAATATCTAAAATGAATAGATAAGCAGAACTTTAGTGCACAGTAGGCAAAAGGCTGTCATATCTTTGTACAAAGAAATTTAAAAAGCAACAGTCTCAGCCACTTACATGAAGCAGTGGGGTCTCAACTACTTCTCGAAGTTTCTCAATCTGTTCCTTACAGCCACCCACATCACTGTATGTAACATCAGGTTTTTCCTCCACCTATGAGAAGGATGAAAATGTACAACACAGAGCCACACACTTTTGAATACTAACTGTTCTATCCAGTAGAGTAGACCCAATACCCTAAAGAAAAATCAAGACTTACACCAAGTAAGAATTTTAATAAAAATTGAATACACTGCCAGTGTCCTAGACTCACAAGCTATACCACCTGTTATAACACTAAGTGAGAGACAAACTAGTAAAAAACTGATAAAGACTTTCTCACCTGAAAAAATTATTTTTAAAATGTTGGCAACTCTTCAGTATATGGGTACACACTGATATTTCTATCAGTTAAAACTTTCAGCACTTGTTGATACGAATGCGACTGTAGTCAGATTCACACCGCCCCTTCTCCCTCCTGCAGTTTCTTACCTGCATCATGGTGACTGTTGGGTCGATCTTAGGAGGCAATGGGATGTGAATCTGGTACTTATTTCTGTCCACACTAAAGAGGTTAGAAAAAGACAGAACTCTTTAACTCAGTAACTCGTAACTCAATAACACATGCAAAAAAATAGACTGAATTATCATGTGTTCTATATGCATTAATTACATTAACTCACTTAGTCCTTATAACCATCCTAGGGCAGATGCTTCCTCCACCTACACCATATTACCTTAAATAGACCAGCAAGCTCAACTCTAAAATTCTGTACTTACTTTAACCCTGATATTTGAGGCCACGAAAGGCTAAGTAGGGGTGGGAGGTCAGGAAGCAGATGCAGAAGAAAGGGTGTTCAAGCACAGTCCTCTACTAGAGCACCCCAGTATTCCATAACACTCAGTTCATTCACTCAAAACAAAGTCAAGGACATGAATGTGACGGGCATTTTTAATGAAAGACAAGTATTCACTGTAGATAGAAATCTTACCCAACTCTCATCCCTTCTTCAATGTCGGTAGGTGCTACCTGATCACTGAGGTCCACCACAAACTTGGCAAACTGCTTCACATTGATGATGTACTTCGGGTCCTCTGAGTCAGCATTGATTATCTTTGTGCATCTAACACGGCAAAAGGCTTGATTAGAGTAAGGAACCTGAACCACTAATAATGAACTCAAGTAACTGGATTCTCTCCTGGGCAAGCAGTACACTACCGAGCAGGTGTAAACTGCAGAAACTGGGCCACTGTGAAGGATCCTTCGCTACAGAATATGCTCAATCCCAGGGGTCTGCTCAGCTTTAGTCAAGCCACTAAAATTTCAGAAGATATATTCCCCTGGAAAATTAAACCCAAATAGTTCATCATTAGGAAGTTCCCTTTCTTGATTTTTATAACTATATCCCTTTATTAGTGATACTCCTCTGTATCTTCAGGTATCCTCCTTTTTATTTTTCTTATTAAAAGATAGTCATCTCGTCTTGTATCATGTAATAAGTGTGTTTTCATTTTTCCCTGAGTTTATATTTCAAACCCATTCTTACTGTTGCTGCTATTTTTAACTTAAATATATTTCTTCCTATGGGTTATGGTGAAGGTGAATTTGCTATCCCACATACATCACAGGTGGAGAAGGAAATGGCAACCCACTCCAATGTTCTTGACTGGAGAATCCCAGGGATGGAGGAGCCCAGTGGGCTGCCGTCTATGGGGTCACACAGAGTCAGACAAGACTGAAGTGACTTAGCAGCAGCAGCAGCAGCAGCAGCAGACATCACAGGAGAAAGTAATCTATTCCCTATTTGCTATACTATCTGCTTACAGAAGAAACACAAAAACAAACAGAACTCATATGATAAAAAGCTTATAAGCTATTGCAACAAATACAGGGAAATACAAAATAGTCTCTGGAATGTGCATTTAGGCAGAGCTAAGAGTAAGGTATGAAATTAAAAGACGCTTACTCCTTAGAAGAAAAGCTATGACCAACCTAGATAGTATATTGAAAAGCAGAGACATTACTTTGCCAACAAAGGTCCGTCTAGTCAAGGCTATGGTTTTTCCTGTGGTCATGTATGGATGTGAGAGTTGGACTGTGAAGAAAGCTGAGAGCCAAAGAATTGATGCTTTTGAACTGTGGTGCTGGAGAAGACTCTTGAGAGTCCCCTGGACTGCAAGGAGATCCAGCCAGTCCATTCTAAAGGAGATCAGCCCTGGGATTTCTTTGGAAGGAATGATGCTAAAGCTGAAACTCCAGTACTTTGGCCACCTCATGCGAAGAGTTGACTCATTGGAAAAGACTCTGATGCTGGGAGGGACTGGGGGCACCAGGAAGAGGGGACGACAGAGGATGAGATGGCTGGATGGCATCACCAACTTGATGGACATGTTTGAGTGAACTCTGGGAGATGGTGATGGACAGGGAGGCCTGGCATGCTGCGATTCATGGGGTCGCAAAGAGTCGGACATGACTGAGTGACTGAACTGAACTGAACTGAAGAGTAAGGTAAAGAATGCTTTGTCCTTGCAGCATAAATTGTGGACAGGACTCCATTTTCTGTTATTAGCCAAAGTCTACCAGGGAAGTATAATTTTATATAAAGTATCCATTACTACTTTATCTGACAGACCCTGCCAACAGATACAGATTTTTTTAATCCTCAGCTGAGAAAGTATATATACAGGGACCTCAACTTGCAGAACATTGAAGTAAGGAGTTTTGAAAACCTGCTCATCCTTAAAAGCAAAGAGAACACTGGCAAAAACAGTCCAAATCAACATTCTCAGAATTCTTGAAATTAACTACAGGTTTGGAAAAAAAAAAAGGCTAAATCCCAGTAAGAACAGTGAGTGTTTTGCATTTAAACTCACTTTAATCCCATAGCCCTGTCCCCACCTCTGCGGAAGACTTGAAAGCCAACAGCCTCCCAGCCATGGTAAAGGTGGAAACAAGCAGCCTCCCTGAGGGAAGGCAGGGATGAAGAAATGGAGCTCCTCCAAAAGCCCAGCCTCAGAGAACTCCTGACCTGTCTGACAACTGGCTAAAAAGCCCCATTCTCAGGATCTGTTTCTATCTGACCTGACTCAGAGTTCTGTCTACAGATGCCCTCCCCACAGGGCATTTATTGGAAACAATCAGTGGCAGTTATTTAACATCAACTGGCTGAAGCAGCATTTACTAGTTGGAGATAACAAGAGGCTGACCAAAAAACTTCAAAACAACAGGAACAAACCCTGGGGAAAGGAGAAATCTGGGTTCCAAAACTGACATCCAGTTTCCATCAGTTATGAGACACAAAGAGAAGTAAGATACGGCCCATACACAGGGGAAAGGCAGTTCAAGAGAAGACACTGGTCTTACTAAACAGAATCTTTAATCCGTGTCATAAATGTTTTTTTTGAAAACCAAAGGAAACCATGTCTAAAGAATTAGTGGGAAGTGTGAGAACAAGTTCTCACCAAACAGACAATACCAATGAAGAGAGAAATTGGACTGGAATATTATTTGGCTATGAAGAATGATATTCTGATACAAGCTACAACATGAATGAAGCTTAAAACATTATGTGACACTAAAGTCAGAAACAAAGGGTGATACACTACATGATTTCGTTTACATGAAATGTCCAGGATAGGCAAATCCATACGGATAGAGTAGATTAGCAGCTGCCCTCCAAAGAGAAAGGGGAATAGGTACAGTTAATGTGTTTGGGGTTTCACTTGGAGATGATGAAAATATTCGGCAGAGAGTAAAACAGAAGCTATCAAGAAATGCTGGGGCAAGGGGCAGGAGGGTGGTAGTGGTGGTACTAACTTGACTGAAAATGAGGCAGGTGTGGAGAAGAGGGGAAGCGTGATTAAACCTAAGTGAACCTGCTGCTGACATTCCCTAGACCCCTACCTCCATTGTTCTTCCAAAATACTGGAGACTGGAAACAACAGGAGACAGAGGACAACTTCTCTAGGGAAAATGACTGTCCAAGTGAAAAGATCTAAAGATACTGACGTTGCAGGCTCGCCAGCTAAACAGTCAACCATACAAGCTACAGTGATGTTTAGGGCAGACATGCTTCACTGCCGAATCTAGAGCATCTATCAGCTTTTTTGCCTCCCACTAAAACAGAAGCCAAAGATTGTCAGACATCTAGCATAAAAGACACACACCACGCCAACCAGCACAGCCACTATGGAGAACAGTGTGGAGATTCCTTACAAAACTGTAAATAGAACTGCCACACGACCCAGCAATCCCACTGCTGGGCACACACACCGAGAAAACCAGAACTGAAAGAGACACGTATACCCTAGTGTTCACTGAAGCACTGTTTACAATAGCCAGGACATGGAAGCAACCTAGATGTCCATCAGCAGACGAATGGATAAGAAAGCTGTGGTACATATACACAATGGAATATTACTCAGCTATAAAACGGAACACGTTTGAGTCAGTTCTAATGAGGTGGATGAAACTGGAGCCTATTATACAGAGTGAAGTAAGTCAGAAAGAAATACACCAATACTGTATATTAATTCTGTATCATATGTGTATATCAATACACATATGTATGGAATTTAGAAAGATGGTAATGACAACCCTATATGCAAGACAGCAAAAGACACATGTAAAAAACAGACTTTTGGACTCTGTAGGAGAAGGCGGGGGTGCGATGACTTGAGAGAATAGCATTGAAACATGTATATTACCATATGTGAAACAGATGACCAGTCCAAGTTTGATGCATGCAACGGGGCAAAGCCGATGCACTGGGACAACTCAGAGGGATGGGATGCAGAGGGAGGTGGGGGGGCGCGGTTCAGGACGGGGGACGCATGCACACCTGTGGCTGATTCATGTGAATGTATGGCAAAAACCACAGTATTGTAAAGTAATTCGCCTCCAATTAAAAAAAAAAGACACCAACCAAGAAAAGAGGGAAAAACCATCTTAGAGGAAACAGAAACCTTCCAATTTAGCCTTAGCTTCCTTAGAGACAACATATTATGACCATGATATGAGAACAGGACATTCAAAAAGCAACAAAACATATACACTGAAAGAAAGAAAAGCTCCAGAAATTAAAAACTGAAGTGAGAGGGGGAACAAAATCAATACATGGACTCAAAGTTCAGAAAAGATCACGAAAAAGTAGAGCAAAAAGACACAGAAAAGCAGGAAAGAAAGATTAGCATATCTAGTCAGTAACAGAAGTCCAGAACAGAGGACCAAGAAAATGGAAAGAAATCATTCACAAATAGTTTCAAGAAAACCTACACACTGAAGAACATGGGAGCCCAGCAGCACAGATAAAAAAATGTTAAAGAAGTAATAAGAAGTAGGTATACTAGTCATCAGCACAATACAAATTAAAGTGAGCTGGGTTTTTTGCCCAAATGGCAAAAGTGCAGAAATCAATAATCACGTATCTTAACACTGATCAGGCAAATATACATTTCCCTCAAAACCTTTTGGTTAAGAGTTTAAACTGGCCGAACCATTTTTTCCTCCACACATTTCTAAACGGTAAATACCTCTGTCCCCATTCCACTTCTAGTAAGCTATGCTACAGGTATGTATGCACACCCACAGGAAAATATTTAACATGAGTGTTCAAAGGAGCACTGATGCCTGAACATCATCACTTATGACCAGTGAGGAGAGAAAGGGAAGTTTCTGCATTTTGCTCTGTATTTTCCTATATCATTTAAATCTTTTATATGATTATGTCTTTGCCTATTTCTTGAATTATTACTAAAAGCATAAAATTTTAACCCCAGATACTTTTGGAGAAAGCTTTATTTACTAGGAATACGGAATAAAAATTCTTTATGAACTATTGCCTTATACTCAAAAGTACAGATAAAAAATAAATTTCCAGAGACCACTATACATACCTTGCAACCTGCAAAGGCTGTTCGCTCTGGAGTGTTTGCTTATCCGCAGCCAAATCCCAGAGTGCTGGTGGGGCCAGGCCAGTGTCAGACTCTTTAATACCTACATAAAGAAATATCACAAAACTCACTGAAATGTACTGCAAGCTTTCTCAACCTCAGCAATACTAACATTTCGGACTGAGTAACTGGTTGCTGGCGTGGTCCTGTGCATTCCAGAATGGCTGGGAGCATCCCTGGCCTCTAGCCACTATATCACTAGCACCACTTCCCCCTCAAGATAGGAGAATCAAGAGAGTCCAGATATTGCCGCATGTCCTAGGGGGATCACCCCAAGTGAAACTACTGCCCCAGAGTACACATAGGCCAAAAATGTAATGTCGTGTTTGACATTTTTTTTGTGCAGGTCAAATACTATAAAAGTTCTCCACTCAAGCTCTCAAGAAAAAGTTTCCAACTACTAGGCCACAGTCTGCTTACTTCAAGCAATAAATACCATGTAAGATTATATTTTTATTCAAGAAATTCTGACTTGTTAATTAGAGTCTATTGAACTTGGCCTTGACCAACAGAAACATCACTTGCTTAAAGGATAATGTTTCTTAATCGCCAAGCATTAAACTTAATAGTGAAAGAGATTATTAAATAAGATCCAATCTCTTAACAGATAAGGAGAATTTTTTTTACATTTCATTTTTTAGTTTATTCTCTGTGAAAATAAAGTTATATATACTGCTTTACACACTTGGGCAGAAATAATACATAATTTAAATCTGGAAGACTGGATTTTATAATACTCCTTGTTAGCAATTAAGAGTAGAATAGGGATGACTAACAGCAGACATAAAAAACTTCAAAAAATGAAAGAAAAAAGGAAACAATAATAAAAACTTAGAGTATATTAGTTATTAGTGTATATCCATTATATTCACTAATGGATTTTTGTGGTTAATATGGAACTTTGGCCCTGATTCCTGGAAGAATTCTCTTCTATTTTGGCTTTTAAAGTGAAAACAAACTATTTATAAGAGGAATAGCACATTTATTTGTAGCAAATAAAATAGTTTTTGGTAAAGGATGACTTTTTTAAAATGTATGATTAAAGAGTAACATTTGTATTTCTGCTCCTTTGATATAATTAAACCATTACACATAAAGAAAGCAAACAGGAATAAAATATATTTATACCGGTGAGCTCATTAATTTTCTTGAGAAGTTGTTGAATGTCATCTTCAACCTGTTTGATCTGCCTAGAGTAAGTGCTCTGACCCTAGGAGATAAAGGATATCAACAATTTATTAAACTATATTAACAAAAAATTTTAAGTTACACTTGTAATAGCTATTATTGTCCTAAAGCTTGTAAAATGAAAGTAGAGTTTCTCATTTCCAAAACAATTCCTGAACCAACCTATACTCCCCAAGCAGGTAACACACCATCATGCAAGATAACGAATCAACATGATGCCTGAAATTATCTAAAATTGAGGCCCATTTCTATGCATTAAAACTTACCATTTCAGCTAATTCATTTTCACACATTTTCAATATAGTAAATTTTTGTGTAAGTTATTTCAATATCTTTCCATATTGTATCACACTTTAATTACAAATAGTATAAAAATAATGTATAAGCTTCTGATTTAGTCTAGATAGAAACTGTAGATATATAATTTTTTTCAGTGAAGATTAAACTGCTGAAAGTCTCTTCTAACTATTCTGGAAAGATAATACCAACAAGAGTCCTTACTTCAACACAAAACATCTGTATTATGTAGATACTGAAAGGACTTACGTAAGTTTTCAGCAAGGCAATATCCCCTTCATCCAGCGCTAAAAGAAGAGAGATAATACATGAAATTCAAACAAAAGAAACTTGAGCTCACAATTCTTTTCTGTTCAAATCAAACTATGCCAACTGAGAAGAACTGTGCAAAGTTGTAGTGATATAAATATAACCATCAATTAGTTCCTGGACTGAAGGAATTTTTATCTAACTGGGCGAAGGCAGATTCTTAACATTATATAAAATAGCTTCAGAGTGATATGACATAACAAGAACCGAGAGCCCAAAGACTTTAAGAATCAAAATGACTTGAGCACTAGTCCCAGCAGGGTCATGCATTTGCTAAGTTACCTTGGAAAAACCACTAATTTCTCTGAGCATCAGTTTTCTCACCTAAAAGAATGTTAGTCTCAGTGTTTCTTTAAGATAAAGACATGGATTTAGAAACACAAAAAATTCCACACACGTTAGTTATAACTGTATCCAAGGGACAAACCTGTTAATATGTTTCTAGAATTATAACTTATCCAGAGAAATACATAGATGAAATGTTAAATCAACGACTAAGTTTTCCACTGGGTGACTGAGCACCTCTTTCAAGGAAAAAGAGTGACATGAAAGTGGAGAGGAAATGCTTCTTTGAGGGGTGGGTGACTATTAAGAAGAAAGGGTGCTACGAGAGGCTGAACTTGTTCAGAAAGGAAAGAGTTAAGAGAAAAAAAAAACACAAAAAAAAACCCACTGTAAGAACATTTTAAAATAACCTATAAGAAACAAAACAGCATACACAGGAGAGTACAAAAGCAAAGAAATGATGAACGAAAGTGTCACAGGTAAAGGGTCAAGCGGTATGGTCTCTAAGGAGAGTAATCCAGCACTGTCTATAAAAATGTCAAAAAAGAAAAAAATTCAACTGCATTTCTAAAATTTACCCTACAGCTTGTGTCCGTGCATGTGCTAAGAGTCTCATGAACAAGGTTATTCATTGCTCTATAATGGCCAACAGATTAGAAGAAAACGAAATGTCCATCAATGATGATTAATTCATATGTGACTGAAAGTCCAATAATTTGGATTCTATACAATTCACACTGACTCTATATAATGATATAAACTAATTCTTAAAACATACTAAGATTGTTTTTTAAAAAAAGATGTACAGAAATTTACATTTATGCTTTTTCTTTTTTAAAATAGAAAAGGAATATACAAGCAAACTTGCTTGTATGTACATAGAAAACGTATAGAAAGATGAGGCAAAATGGCAAACTCAGCTTCCTCTGTGGAGAGATGGCTGCGGTCAAGGATGACGCTTTTCAATTTATCTTTTTCTCTTTGGGGTTTTGAATCATGTGAGTGCATTACCTAGTCAAAGAATTTTTTTTTTTTACAGTATGTCTCAGGATCCTGGCTACGCAGTGATAGCAGCAAGTTGTCACTTGAGGGAGCGGAAGAACGGAAAAGAGAGTCCAGGTAAGCAACCACCACCAGGCGGGGAACTTTTCAAGGCCTGCAAGACCAAGTGGAGTGCGAGATTTCTTCAAGACCTGAGAGCTGCATGTGAATAAGAATTTCGATCAGCGAAACATGAACACAGGACGTGGGACTGAAAGCCGGTTAACCCGGCTGCCGCACCGACAGAGCGACAACCTGGAATCCACTCCCCTCCCCCCACGCCGGGCCAAGACTGGTCCTGACGCGGCCTGGAGCCCCTGCCTGTGTCAACTGACCTCGGATGGGCTTGTCGTCCTTCTCATCTTCTTTAGTTTTCCTCTGATCAGCACCGAGGTAATCAGGCATTTTAAGGGATCCAAATACCTCAGCTCCTCGGTGATTACACAGCACCTTCCTCGCTTCCGGTGGTGCCCCCACCTTTCCCTTCCTCACCGGAAGTAAAGCCGGCTCCGCGGCCTTTTCACTGCGGCGCCAGGCAGAAGAGCGCCCCGGAGGTCACACGCTGGCGTTGCACCAGGCGAAGCGGGAAAGGGGGAATATATCCCAGTTTGAGGGCGAACGTCGCTCTCCTTCAGCCTCTCACTGTGGCGAGGTCCCTCAGCAACAGATTTCAAGACCAACACAGACTCAGGTTGCTGAGTTTAAATCCTGCTTTAGTCATTTACGCTATACTTTGGGGTAACTTCTTTAATCTCTGTGCTTTAATTTTCCTCTTGACCTCAGAGTATTGTGGAGGTATTAAACAACGACGTTTGTAAAGTACCTGGCTTATTAGATTCGCAGTGGGTAGTGGCTTGTTTTATAGAGTGAAGGTAAATAGGAGTTGTTCATTAATTTGATGTTAACAACGGATGGGGAGGTAAATTGCTTCCATTTTTGAGCTCGCTGCTAAGGAGTGGTACTGTCTTCAGATACAGGGAAGTCAGGGAAAACAGGTTTTGAAAGAAACGAATTCAGGAGATGAGAAACAGAAGAGAGCAATTGGGAGACAATTGTAGAATTTGGAGAAAAAAAAAAAAAGCCTGACCCTTCTGTACACAGCAGTGAAAAGGCAACCTACAGAATGGGAGAAGATACTTGTAAGTCATGTATCTAATAAGGGGTTAATATACAGAATATATAAAGGACTAAAACTTGGTCCAAAGGTTAGAACTGGAAGTCCAGAAGTTGGGATGCAGAGCTTTTTCACTGTGGGAGCCCAGGTTCAATCCCTGGTGGGAGAACTAAGATCCTGTAAGCTATGTGGTGTCTTCCAAAGAGAATAGAAAAATGTAAAACTCAGGACAAAACCTGATTCTTTGAATAGACAATGTACTTGAATGGATATCTCTCCAAAAAAATTCTACAAATAGTCAACAAGCACAGGAAAAGATGTTCAGCATCATTAGGCCCTGAGGAAATGCAAATCAAAACTGTGAAACATCCCTTCATACCTGTTAGAATGGTTATTATCTTGAAAAAGGGTGGGGGGGGGAGTGTTGGTGAGGATGTGGAGAAAATGGAAATATTAAACTGGTGTAACTACAATTGAAAACGGTATGGCAGTACCTCAGAAAGTTAAAAATGGAATGGTCAAATGACCCAGCAATTCCAGTTCTGGGTGTATACACGCAAGAATACACACAAGCAGGGTCTCAGAGAGAGAGTTGTACTCCATATTCGTAGCAACGTTATTCATGATACCTGAAAGGTGGAAGCAACCCAGTCAACAAATGAATGCATAAATAAGATGTACATACAATGGAATATTATTCAGCCTTAGAAAGAAAAAATCTGACACATAACCACTTGTGAGGAAATAGTGTATGATTCCACTTACAGGAGTTACCTATAGGGGTCAAATTCAGAGATGGAAAGTTAAATGATGGTTGATGGAGACATAGGGGTGGTAGAAATGGGGAGTTGCTATTTAACACCATGAGTTTCAGTTTTGCAAGATGAAAAGAGCACTGGAGATTGGGTGCACAACAGAGTGAATGTACCTAACACTACTGAACTGCACACTTTAAAATGGTTAAGATGAGAATTTTATGTGATTTCACTACAATTTAAAGGTTATGATGAAAATGGATGGAAGAAGTGTGAGAAAAAATTATTAATATTAAGAAAATGGAGTCATGTTATCTTGAACCTTGGAGACTGTTTTAACAGTGGTTACATTAATAAAGAGCCTCTTGATGAAAGTGAAAGAGGAGAGTGAAAAAGTTGGCTTAAAGCTCAACATTCAAAAAACTAAGATCATGGCATCTGGTCCCATCACTTCATGGGAAATAGATGGGGAAACAGTGTCAGACTTTATTTTAGGGGGCTCCAAAATCACTGCAGATGGTGGCTGCAGCCATGAAATTAAAAGACACTTGCTCCTTGGAAGAAAAATTATGACCAACCTGGGACAGCATATTCAAAAGCAGAGACATTACTTTGCCAACAAAGGTCTGTCTAGTCAAGGCTACGGTTTTTCCAGTGCTCATGTATGGATGTGAGAATATAAAGAAAGCTGAGGGCTGAAGAATTGATGCTTTTGAACTGTGATGTTGGAGAAGATTCTTAAGAGTCCCTTGGAGTGTAAGGAAATCCAATCAGTCCATCCTAAAAGAAATCAATCCTGAATATTCATTGGAAGGACTGATGCTGAAGCTGAAACTCCAATACTTTGGCCACCTGATGCGAAGAACTGACACATCTGAAAAGACCCTGATGCTGGGAAAGATTGAAGAAGGGAGGAGAAGGAGACGATAGAGGATGAGATGGTTGGATGGCATCACCAACTCAATGGACATGAGTTTGAGTAAGCTCCAAGAGTTGGTGATGGACAGGAAGGCCTGTGCAGTCCATGGGGTTGCAAAGTGTCAGACACGACTGAGCAACTGAACTGAACTGAACTGAAAATTAATAAAGAAAGGGGTCAATAAGAGTTTTAGTGGGAAATTGATTAGCTTAGTTTTGAAATACCAGTTTTGTCATGTGACATACACAGGTAAAAGTCAATGTATTTTAACAATGAAAATTAATTCCTAGATTATAATTTGCTTATTTCTGGTTCTCTTTGCAGGAAGAGTGGGTACATCAAGTCTTTTCTTTTGCACAACCTAATCCAGATACTCTGGCAGGGCTAATGGGAGTGGGAGTTGTGGGGTGGGAGGGTCTGTGAATTTTCACCCATTTTCCTTTTGCTGATTCTTGCTTTTTCCTTCAGTCCTAGAAGGAATCATACAGCTGAAGTATAAATGTCTTTATGAACAATTTAGTCCCAGAGTCCTGTAATTGGGAATATCCTGAAAGAAAACTTAATGCTCCTAGAGCAGTGTAAAATGATTGTCGGCCTTGGATTAGAATCTAACACTGAGAGGGGTTTCTTCTGCAAATGATAGGAGTGTTAAATGAGATACCACGGGTAAACTAGTAACAGCAGAACAAACATTAGCTTCTATTATTTCTGGAGAAGGAAAAGTCTACCCACTCCAGTATTCTGGCCTGGAGAATTCCATGGACTGTATAGTTGATGGGGTTGCAAAGAGTCAGACATGACTAAACAACTTTCACTTTCTATTATTATTTAGGTAAAAATAATTGCATTAGAGTTGTATGTACAGAATTCTCTGAAAACGTATAGGCTGTAACAGTTATTCTCAATACTAATTTGTACACATCTTTTCACTTTTTATACAAGTAGAGCTACTAAAAAAATGAACGGTTACATTCAGACTAATAAAGTAGTAGTAACTTAAAAAGGAAAAGAATATAGTAAGAGCTGCTTTAGAAAATCATGTTCTATGTATTGCACTGGAAGCGGAAATTGATCTTTTTTTTTAAACCAGGAAACAGATAATTCTAGGAACCTTTCATTCGTGAATCTTGGTCCCCACCCGGATGTTAGTCAGTAGAGGACCAAGGCAGCCGCACACGTTGGCTGAGGGGAATGGGGGTGGGATTGGCCTACGCACCACGAAGGATTCATCCCGGAAGTAGTTATTAGCAGTCTCCATGCGCCGGTTCCTGGACCTCGTCGAGCCAAGGCGCGAGGCTCGGACAGAGAGGTAGAGCTGGAGGGACTCTAAGAGCCCTCCTCCTGGGACGCGAGCCGCTGCGCCCGCGGGGCTGGCTCCGGCGTCATCATGCTGCTCCTGCCAAGCGCTGCAGACGGCCAGGGCACCGCCATCACCCACGCTCTGACCTCTGGTACGTGCCCACTCAGCCCCGGCTCCGTCTAGCCTCAGCCGCCGCTCTCTTCGGTCCTCCACCTTGGTGACCCCGTAACCTCTCTCCTTGCCCGTGGCAGCTAGCTTATCGAGTGCGGGGCTCCGACGTCAGGAGTGTCTTTTTGCTCCCCGTTACACAGAAGTCCTTCCCCGGACTGGAAGGAAGGAGGGAGGGGGGCGTCTTCCTTCTGCCCCCGCAATTTCTTCCTCGTGTCGCTGCTGCTGACTCATGGATCAGGCGGAGCAGTTCGGAACCGAACCCTTCAGTACCCTAAAAAGGTTCTTAAAAGCAACTCCTTGCCTAAGGCAAGAAACTGCCCGCAGCGAGCTCCCCACGTGCCTGAGCCCCTACAACGCTTTGCTGCCGGCGTTCACTTAAACACCTCTCTCCCTCTGTACGTCTGCTCCGGCTTTGTTTTTTAGGTATCCCAACCCAAACAGTGCTCCTTATATCCGATAAGAAAAGACCACTGTGTGGTGGTGGTAAGACCCATGTAGACAGACTTTTAAAGGCAGTCATTAAGTGAAACGTCCTATGTAAATCAACTGTCTTCAGTTTTGGGGTTTTTTTTAAGGGAAAGAAAGTTCCCCTGCTGCTGCAGCTTCTTAATTTATAGCCCAGGATAGTCATGGTATTGTAAATTTAAAGAGTCTCTAGTTTCAATGATTTCATTGATTATCAGAACTACTTATACAGACCCTTGTTGTGTGTGATTTCAGACATACTTCGCGGCACATGTTGCGTTCCTGCTTACAGAGGTTTCTCTGTAATCTCGCAAATAGAAAGGCTTGAAAGCCACACCTGCACTACACACACAGGTCGTACTTCTTGAACATAGTGGTTTGGAATCTTCTGTGAATGGTAGAAGAAACCTCAATTTTCCTACCCAAGTAAAACATGAAAAGTGGAACTAGTTTTACAAAATTGTGGCCATTCAGTACAAAGAAAGACTTAAATCTGAGTTATTATTAGATAATACAGCTTTTTGCTTTTGTTTGAAATATAAAATTAAAATCAAGATGCTCACTTTTTTCCTGACCCAAATTACCTTTCTTTGTTAATGTACAAAGGGATAGTGACTTACCGCACTTCCCAGGAATATTGATAAAGACTTACTTTTACCTTTGGGGCTTCCCTGGTGACTCAGATGGTAAAGGGTCTGTCTGCAATGCAGGAGACCTGAGTTCAATCCCTGGGTCTGAAAAATCCCCTGCAGAAGGAAATGGCAACCCACTCCAGTACTCTTGCCTGGAAAATTCCATGGACAGAGGAGTCTGGTAGGCCACAGTCCATGGGGTGGCAAAGAGTCGGACACGACTGAGTGACTTCACTTTTCTTTCTTTTTTCCTTTGATTTTCAAAGTGCTTTCATAGTTTGTCATCCAGTTTTACAAGGAAGCAGATAAGTATTCCCATTTTACAGTTGAAGGCATCTCTG
This sequence comes from Capra hircus, assembly GCF_001704415.2. Classification (NCBI taxonomy): domain Eukaryota; kingdom Metazoa; phylum Chordata; class Mammalia; order Artiodactyla; family Bovidae; genus Capra; species Capra hircus. Next base: position 75,741,594 of record NC_030811.1, read on the forward strand.
ACTCATTTCAGATAGCTACTAATAATCAGACCCACGCTGAAATTCAGAGCTTTTGATTTCAGAGCTGTTCCACTAAAGCACAGTTTCATTAGTAAATTCCTGTTAGCTGCTTGAAAATTGTCCTTCAGAAAAAATCATTGCTAGTGAATTCTTAAAATGTTTGAAAGCTATCTAAATTCAGGTTTTAATAATTGAAATATTTTGAGTTGTTTTTAGAAGAATTTTTTAATGAGGCTCTTTATGAGTTTATAATTATTTGTTGCTTTATTACAATTACTAGTCTAAAAAGAAGGCAGTTAGAAACATCTCTCCCTGTCCCTCATCTTCCTCTCATTTTCTCAGAAAAGTAGCGATTTATTGATATTGCTGATTGTCTTGTTTTATCGGATAATTGGAAGATGTTGATTAACTCTGTAAATACTAGGAAATGATTATTTATTGCTTATCCTCATGTTAACTGGATTACTGCAGTTAGTTTCTCAGTTGATGCTTTTAAAATTTTATACTTATGCTGTCAGTGGTTTGATATTTATTGCCTTGGAACAGATTTATTCTGTGCAATACACTGAAGCCTGTCTTAACACTTTCACTCACAGCCTCAACACTCTGTCAAGTTGAACCTGTGGGAAGATGGTTTGAAGCTTTTGTTAAGAGGAGAAACAGAAATGCTTCTGCCTCTTTTCAGGAACTGGAGGATAAGAAAGAGTTATCAGAGGAATCAGAAGATGAAGAATTGCAGTTAGAAGAGTTTCCCATGCTGAAAACACTTGATCCCAAAGACTGGAAGGTATTTAATATCTGAATCTTGTTCAGTCAGATGCAGTTTTCCATTATTAAACCATGTTTTTAAATGATTCAACAAAATAATCATAATTTAGCACCTGTTTATGGTCAAATCCTGAATGGGACAGCACTAGCCATAGGATGCTATCTCTACTGGAGAAATCCAGAAAGGTTTCACGGAAAAGGTAATGTCTGAGTGGTCTTAAAAGGTTAAGTGACAATCTTTGAAGCAAGAGAGAGAAAAGGTGTTCTGGGCAGAAGGAATAGGTATGCAAAGACACGAAGGAGTGAAAGAATGCATGCTGCCTCTTCAGGACTTGGTGAAGGGTAGAGTAGCACGTGGAAGGGTGGTGGTGAGAAATCAGGCTGAAAGCAGAATCTGAATGAACTCTGGAGTGTCCTTTGTATGCCATACCAAGGAAGGAATTTGAATTTGTTTTCAGGACAAGTAAGACATCATCAGAAGTTTCTGAGCTAATTTCAGAAAAGTAATTTCTGGTAGTACAGAAATTTGCTTGAAAAGGGAGAGCAGGATGAGAGGGGAAGGGAACAGTTTGCTGTTATAGGGCTAGTGTACAAGTGAATGCTTGATGCTTGAACTAAGTTTGTAGCCAAGTTTTGAGACAGAGGAGAAAGATTTGCTTTGGGGGGAGGTAGACTTGACGAGTCTTGGAGACCTTGGTCGTGCTGCCCAAGAGAAGGACGTATTTGGAAGACTCCCTGATCACGCCAGCTTGAGTCACTTGTTAGACTGTGGTGTTGGTCACCAGCACAGCATTGCAGGAAAAGGAAGTTTGTGGGGGGCATGGTGTTGTGTTGCTCTGCATCTGGAACTCAGACATATGTGGTAGAGTGAACTAGGGAGTTATGAGCATTTACAGGGCAATTACTATCTTCCAACCCTAGCATCGGATCAGATCAGCTTGGATCAAGGTATAGAGAGAGACAGAGAGAAACCCCAGGACTGAGCTTTGTAGGGCATTGAGAAGCCAGTCAGAATAACTGGAAAAGCTGCTGAAAGATGGGAGAAAAACAGTGGATTCACAGAAACTAAAGCAAGATAATGTTTCAAGAAAAGAGTCACCTGTGCTGCCAGTGAAAGTTGAAGTCAAATAAAGGCAGTTGGGTGATCTTATATTTGGCAGTTGGAAATTGATTCTGAAGAGAGCAGCTTCATAACCCCGGGGCTGAGAATGGACAGAGTAGAACTAGATTGGAGTGATTTGAAAAGTAAATTCTAGAGGATGTAAAGCTAAAGGAGGACAGCTTTTTCAAGAAGTAATTTTGATGGGAAGCTAAGAAATGGAAGCATGGTCTCAATGAGGAGCGATAACAGCATCTTCTAATACTGATGAAAATAATTCAGCTGAAATTTAGAAGACGGCTGAAAGATGCTAGTATTTGACAGACGTAGAGAAGATGGTGTTTAGAACCAAGAAGAGGAATGGAGTAATTTGTCTTAGCAGGAGACGCTTTCTCAGTGGTGAGGGAAAGGGAAAAGATACATGGATGCAGGACAATGGCAAAAAGATGCAGGAATTTGAGTGTGGTAATTTACATAGTTTTCCTTAAGCAGGAAACAAGGCCATTGATGAGAGGGTGGAGCAGGGTCTATGAAGCTTAAGGAAAGACTAGAGGACCAAGGTATGTAATAATAGTTGGAGAGAGTGGAATGAAATGTGAGTGCCAGGCATAATAAAGGAACCCATCCATTGGGAGTTTGCAGTCCTGAATTTAAAGGAACACCAGTTGATCCTGTTCGATTTTTTTTCTCCCATGTTTTATACCTTCAACTCCCCTTTCTTCCCACTCAATCTCTGATACTACATACACCCTTTAAGTTCTGTTAGGAGCCTTTGCTCAAGTGCTGCCTCAGCCTCTAGATTTGCAAGGAAAATGAAAGCAGGTGCTTGCTATCCAAAGAAACCCCAGTTTGTCAAAATGTCCATCCAAGCTTCTTTGCTTCACATGGTTCCTATCCTGTCATTGCCACTGGCCCAACCTACTGGGGCTTCTGTAATGCTCCCCTCAGCTCTGAAATCTTTCTGGCTATGCCTTGATTTAAGGATAGCCATAGGATATTAATTTGTATTAATAGAAAAGGTTATTTGGTCAAGTAATTTCAAAGAATACTAGACTTTCTAAGTTTCTGTCTGCTTGTTTTTGTTTTGGGTTTTTTTTTTTTTTTTTAACTGCAGGGCTTCTCAGAGCCTTTGTTTGCTTTCTGTGTATACAGATTATCAAGAAGGCTATATATACAGTGGTCCACGTTTTCTAAACTTCTATGACCTCAGGACTCGTGGAATATTTCACTAGACTTCTATTATGAGACTCTCATTTTAGGAAACATTGTATTAGGATAGCAACACAAGGGATAGGATATATGGTTTCATTTCAAATTTGACTCCCTTCTGTGTCTTTATCAGAACCAAGATCATTATGCAGTACTTGGACTTGGCCACGTAAGATACAAAGCTACACAGAGACAGATTAAAGCAGCTCGTAAGTACTTGGTTATTTTGGAATAATCAAATATCTGCCGTAGCAAATGTTATCCTCTTGAAAAAGTATTGCATGATTACAGTTTCTAGGCATAATTCTGGATTTAATGTAAGTTATGTGTATACCAATGTATAACCACAGTCTCCTTACCTTCAAAATCAAAAATAAACAATAAGTATCCTGAATGGATATTCTCATTAGGGTCAAGAAACCGGGTGAGTGTATTTGTGACAGGATAAACAGCATTCTTCTAATGGCACACTTTTTAAAAAAATAGTATTTCACCTCCCTTTGGAAGTTTGGCCGGTTGTGCTTAGTGAAGATGCCTTGATAGCTTCAGTTTGTCGGTGCTCTTTTGTGATCTTAGGTCACATCTCTGTTGATACCATCTTATCGCTTCTGTCCAAGAAAGAGGTATCTGACGCTTCATTGTTCTTTTTATTAACAAGGTTAAAAATTGGTGGGGGTGCAGGTGCGGGGGCAGAAATCGTTGGCAAACCAGTCTTCATTGGCTTAAGCGTCACTGTCTACTTAGCGCTCTAAACTGTTCTGTCCTCTGATGTCTTGTGGACGTAATTTCTTACATACCATTTGGTCACCTAATTAGTAAAGCTTCATGAAAGAGGTGAAGGTGATCAGTTTTCTCTTTTATCTTAGAACAGTGTTCTGCCTTCTACTGTAGAGAATGGATATTAAGATCAGAGGAGATAAAATTGTGGCCATATGAAAAAGGAGCAGGGAATCAGGGTCAGTCAAGAAGAGAAAGTATTCTACTTGGAGAAAGATAACTGAATGAGACCTACCTCATGTTGAAAAATACTGGTTGAGCCTAAGTACGGTAAATGGGGCTTCCCAGGGGATGCAGTGGTAAAGAATCCACCTGTGAATGCAGGAAACACCAGTTCAGTCCCTGGGTCGGGAAGATCCCCTGAAGCAGGGAATGGCAACCCACTCGTTTTATTGCCTGGAAAATTCCACGGACAGAGACACTTTGTGGACTACAGTCCAGGGGGTGCACAAAGAGTCAGATGTGACTGAGCACAAAGCACACACAACTGTGATAAATAAACTCAAAATTTTCCCGTTATTGCTTGTATTTAGGAAAGTCACAGGAAGTATCTTCTTCATTTTGTTAGTTGAATTTATGAGATTATTTAAGGCCTATTATTGGATTTCTTTAAAGCCTGCCATGATTTTAGAATAAGCATATGTTAATGCATATGAATCGTCATTGCAATATACATAAATGCTAGGAAATTTTATTTGCTCTGGGAAAGTATCTGCAAAGTCTTACTCTGAGAGAATAGCATACAAATACTATAAATGTGTTGACACATACAAATTTGTGAAAGAACTGAAAGTGATTTAGAACTATGAAAGTTTTATGTTTTAAGATGAGGGAATTGTTTCTCTAAAGATAGAAATATATGTAATAATTATAAAAGAAACATCCATTTGCTTCTGTTAAGTCCATTCATTTTATTGGGATAATAGAAATTAATTTTTGAATATTCTGTTGCCAAAAGTTTTGTACCCCCAATGTACAGATTATTAACATTATGTGGATTTACAACTAACTCTCTGCCTCCTTATTGAATATTCTCAGTATTTATTCAGAAGACTGACATTCTCTGTCCTCTGTCACTATAAAATAGATGACTGCTACTTACTGCTCCCTGGAATCTAGTCCAAAAGTAAAAATGCAAAGTTAATTGTTTGCAAGTTTGTAATTATTAGCATAGACAAACCTAATAATATGAGTCTGATTACATTTGAGGCCCTTCTAGTTCTTGAATCCTGTTACCAACACATAAAGGAGGTTGTAGGCTTTTTTACATTTTAATTTTTTAAATTAAAGTATAGTTAGTGTATAATATTATATAAATTACAGGTGTCCAGTATAGTGATTCACAATTTTTAAAAGTTATACTCCACTTATAGTTACTGTAAAATATTGATTATATTCCCTGCATTGTATAGTATATCCTTATAGCATATTTTGTACATAATAGTTTGTTGAAAGTTTTAATTTTTAAAATTTTTTGTATGGCTATGATGAAAATTAGGGATTCATTCATGAGTGGATAAAGTAAGTGGTCTTTTTTTCCTTTTCTGTATTATCTGAAAAGAATAAATTGCTAGGAAAGTTGAATGATGGACTAAGAGAAAGTACTTGCATACTAAAAGTATTTCCATTTCTTTCTTGAAGAAAAATTGCGACACTGGCAAATGATGCATGTAGGTTTGATAGTCTCTGCTTGGAAATAAAGTCTTTGATTTGAATTTTCTAAATTTAATAATTTTAGCTTAAAATACTTCTTATGGAGGACTTCCTGGGTGGTCCAGTGGCTAGAACTCTGTGCTCCAGTGAAGGAGACCCAGGTTCAATCCCTGGTCAGGGAGCTGGATCTGATATGTGCAACTGAAGATCCGATAGGCCACAACTAAGGCCCATTGCAATCAAATAAATATAAATAAATAAATATTTGAAAAGTAATTCTCATATTTTAAGCTGAAAACTGATTCATAGAATGCCTCTTAAAATTAGAAATAATAGAGACTTTTTGTAATAATCTATAATGGAAAAGAATCAGGGAAAACATATATATATATCTGAATCACTTTGCTGTAAACTGAAACTAACACAATATTGTAAATCAGCTGTACTTCTATATAAAAAATCATAGGTGCTTTTTCTGATAATAGCAATATGAATGTACAATAAAAGCCTATTTAGTAATGTACCTTCAAAACCCCAGAAACTGTCTTTGGTGAGGAAGGGAGGAGAGAGAAGTCTGAAATTACAATAAACATGCACAACAGTTGCTCAGAAATTACCCTTGTCTCTCTTTCAAACTGAAGGATGTTCTTTGGCCTCCGTTATCTCATTTTTAATATTGGAGGACATCTTTTGCCTCCTTCAGCCCCACCTCTGGGCAGAGTATACTATACATAAATGACTAGAGGTGACCAGGTAGAAGAGTCAATGAGGGAAAAAAACAGTGTAGCTTAAGAGGAGACTATTAACAAAAAACAGGCATCGCCTATCTCAGACTTTATCACAAGGTTCAAAAGAAGACTTACTCCACCTTGTCAGTGTGATATGAAGATGTTGCATTGGGGTAAGGCAGGGGCAGCATAGGCATTGCAGAAAGAGACTCAAGAGAAAAAAAATAAAATTGCCTGGAAACTCAAAACAGGAGAGCAAGGTTTAGAATTACAAAGGCTGACTACAGTTAGAAAACAGTAAAACAGAGAGCCTAGAGGAATGTCCCAAGATTCAGAAGGAAAGAATAAAAAGATGTCAGATTTCCCTAAAGAGTGGGTCAGAATAAATGTAACAGAGGCAGTAATTGCAAATAAAGAAGAAAACTTACCTGATTTATAAAGAGCTGTGACTTGAGATTGAGAATATTTGTAGGCATGTGTGCGTGCATGTGTGTGGTTAGTTGTGTCCAACTCTTTGTGACTCCTTGGACTGTAGCCTGCCAACCTCCTCTCCATGGAATTTTCCAGGCAAGAATACTGGAGTGGGTTGCCATTAGGGTTTACTCCTCAGCACACACTTGCATTTCAAAGGAGAACAGTGTGAGTTAGGCCGATCTGCACAGCATCCATTTTGCCAACGAGGGTAGAAGAGCCCCGAGCGGTGACTAGAGAAGCTATGGTTTTCCCCAACCACTGGCCGTGGGAAAAGCCAGTGCTTCCTTCTTGCAGTGCCCAACAATGGTGGGGTCAACACACCTCTGAACTATCCTATATGATGTGATTGTTGTTTCTGGCTAGTAAGCTTCCAGGCCTAATAGTCACTCTTAGTTCCTGTGAGGTGCCTAATAACCTTCAGTAAATTTCTTTTCTTCTTAAACCAGCTAGAAGGTGAAAATGTCTCCTCTTGAGTGTTAGTGGACAAACTGATAATACAATTGTTTTTTTTTTTTATTTTTTGACTGTAGCTCAAAAAAACAAAAGTGTATTTATCAAAGTTTCTGAACCCTTGCAGTGTATACAAAAATCACTAAATATGCCATAAAAAGAAATATTGTACAGAAATATTCATAACAGCCTCATTCACAGTGTCCGAAAACTGGAAGCCACCCAAATGTTTACCAACAGGATGATGGATAAACAAACTGCTTATATTCATAGAATAGTGTTTAGCAGTTTTTTAAAAATTGCTGATATACATAAGGGGGGCGAATCTTAAAACATTATGTCAGATATAAAGACATACTGTATGATTCCATTTAGATGAACTTCAAGAGCCTACAAAGATAATCTCTCATGAGAGAAATCAGAAGGGTAGCCCCAAGTGGTGGGGGGTGGGACCTGACTGGAAAAGAGGGTACAGGGGAACTCTGAGTGATGAAAACAACCTGTATTTTCCTTTGAGTGGTTGTTAAGCAATGACTCGAGTATTTGTATATACATACACTTGGACCTAGACAGAAATTATTAATAGATGTGAGAGCAAGATCACTGACTATCAGAACAGACGGCTGGCAGCTAGAGCCCTACCATCAGGAAGTTCATTGCCTGCAAAGCTATCATGTTACCTTCTCCTCCCCGCCCCGCCCCCGGTTTGTTTTTCTGCACTGCAAGGCATGTGGCATCTTAGTCCTCTGATCAGGAATCGAACTCAGGTCCCTCGCAGTGGAAGCGTGGAATCTTAACCACTGGACCACCAGAGAATACCTCTGTTACCTTTTCTAAAGGAGAGAAAAAAATAAAACATTCAATTCACATATTTAAAAGAATATCACTGAGGAAGATGGAAGGACAAAAGTAGATAATATCTTAAAATGGATTTATAAGAAGGAAAAACATAGTATTCTTAAGTGGATTTTTTGTCAAATGCTTAAGGAATTGAAAATTCTCATGCTGAACATAAACTGTTTTAGGAACAATTCATTTCATGACTGTTAATGTAATCCTAGTATGAAAATGTGGCATTGAAAGGCAGAATTATGGAAAAGTCAGTGAAAAGTTCTTGGTTGCCAGGGGTTGAGGGATTGAGGAGAGATGAATAGGTAGAACGCAGAGGATTTGGGGCAGTGAAAATACTCTGTATAGTATGGTGGATATGTGTTGTCATGCATTCATCCAAACCCACAGAATATCCACCACCAGGAGTGAAAACTGTGGCTTTTAGGTGATTGTGAAGTGTTAGTGTAGGGTCATCAGTTGTAGCAAATAGTGGGCATTCCCTGCTAGTCCAGTGGTTAGGACTCAGCACTTTCATTGCCAGGGCCTGGGTTTGATCTCTGGTTAGGGAACTGAGTTCCCACAAGCCGCATGGTACAGCCAGATTTGAAAAAAAAAAAAAATCCAGATAAAAAAAAATAACAAATGGACTGCTCTGGTGAGAGGAGTTGATAAGGAAGGGCAGAGGGTCTGTAGGTCTGTTAATCACCCTCTTAATTTAGTTGTGAATCTTAAAACTAATTTTTTAAATGTGGCCAGAAAAGCTTTTAAAAAAACCCAAAGCTACAAATCTCATCTATGAATGTATTGAATAATACCAAAACCAAACAAAAACAGTTAATAGCAAAATGAATTCAACAATATGTTAAAAGAATACTGCCCATGAATATTACTCTTAAGGAATATATTAACAAAGCTAAATCTGCTTATATTTTACATAATATTATCAATATATCAATGTGATGTCCTAAGAAGATAGTGAAAGTACATATAGTACAATTTAATATTCACTCCTTTTTGAGAAATAGAACTTTGAAAAGAAATATAATTAATTTCTACATATTTCAGATTTCACTGCCAGCAAACTTTTAACTGTGTGATATTCTCATAAACACCCATGAGGGAGTCTGCCAATGACTTTTATGCTATTTGGAAGTTTGGGTCAGTGAATTAAGATGTTAAAGGAGAGAGAACTATTAGAAAGAAATATATTATTTATAGGTAATATATGAAAGTGAAAGTCGCTCAGTCATGTCCAACTCTCTGCTACCCCATGGACTATGCAGTCCATGGACTTCTCCAGGCCAGAATACTGGAGTGGGTAGCCTGTCCCTTCTCCAGGGGAGCTTCCCAACCCAGAGATCAAACCCAGGTCTCCCGCATTGCAGGTGGATTCTTTACCAGCTGAGTCCAAAGAGAAGCTGTAGGTAACAGGATCTGTCTAAAAACTAAAAGAGTTGAATTAAGTAGCCAAGTGCAAGAAAAATAAACAAAAATAATAGTTTCTGGAAGGGACCATCAAATATATTAGAAAGATAGAGTCATTTTAAAGATAATCCCGTGACAAGAATAGCCAGAAACAGACCTTGGTAAAATTTACTGAGATAAAGGAAGCCTCACAAATTAGTAGAGAAGGGAAGGATTATTAGATAATATTAGGACTTTGAAAATTAAATAAGCTTTTCAATTTTGACCATAGAAGATACTCAGATAGAAACATATCAAACTTCTGAAGAATGAAGGACCTCCTTTATAAGTACTGTAATACAATATAAAGGAAATGGTCAGTAAATATGAATTAATGAACTGAATGTTTTTTAAAAACACAAGAATGGTCACAGCAGCTGGGGAGAGCATTAGCATCAAACATGATGGACTAGGAGAGGCAGCATACAAGCACAGGCTCTGGAGTCAGGCTGCCTGGATTGGAGCCCGATTTGGCCAGGACTTTGGACAGGTTGCACAGAGGTAAAGTAAGTGGTATTTAACCTCCTTGTGCCTTATTTCCTCATCTATAAAATGGAGAAACTAATAGTACTTTTCTCAGAGAGTTACTGAAAAGATTAATTGATAAATAGTGCTGGCACCCATTAAATGCTTAATGGATATTAACAGCTAGCCATTATTCATTGTAAAATGACTCACAGACTAAGAAGAAAAACTATGATAGCTCTATATTACTCCATGAGTAAGGGATGAAAGATAGAAACAACCACAAAAATTTTTTTGATCTCCTTGAGCACCAGTGATAATGATGTTTTAAACGATTGGATCAGTGCTCTTGAGGTTGTGGTGAAAAGAATGTTAACACAGGGGTTGCAGTGGTATAACTTTTAGAAAGGGACTTGTTCATACATTTCACTCACTGATATACTTCTCTAAGTATATTCTGAAAAGAAAGAGTCATAAATATGAAAAAATACTTCTGTACAAAATGATGCATATTGAAGTAGCTTATAGTAGTGAAGAATTGGAAACAATCTATAGTAAATACCCAACAGTAGGGAAATAGTTGAATAAGTTATGATAAATCTACTTGAAATACTGTACTAAATAGTTGTTAAAATTTTCTGAAGTGTTTGTAACTGCCTGGAAAATGGAACTGCTGTAATGCTTAGTTGAAAAAAATCACAACTTAAATTGGTATATATAATATGATTATACCTACATTTTTAAAGGTATATGCTTAAGGGCGAAAAAGTCTGTGTGGAAGTACACCAAAATATTAACAGCAGTTGTCTTTTTGGGTGCTGGCACTTTGGCCAGTTCTTGAAGTTATTTCAGGGTTTCTCAGGTGGCCCAGTAGTAAAGAATCTGCCTGCCAATGTGGGAGACACAAGAGACTTGGGTTTCTGGATCAGGAAGATCCCCTGGAGGAGGAAATGGCAACCCACTCTAATAATCTTGCTGGAAAATCCCATGGACAGAGGAGCCTGGCAGGGTGCAGTCCATGGGGTTGCACAGTGTTGGACATGACTGAGCACACACACACTAAAATTATTTCTCTGTAATTTCTTTTTAATAAGCATATGTTTTACTGTGGGAGAAAATATTTTTAAACTAATATTATGCTTTTAAAAATGGCTCTGCTTAACTGATCTTCTTTTTTAATTTTGATGACTAAAAGGACAAGTTATCCAAATCTTACTTTGTAGATAAAGCAATGGTTTTAAAACATCACCCGGACAAACGGAAAGCAGCTGGTGAACCAATAAAAGAAGGAGATAATGACTACTTCACTTGCATAACTAAAGGTAAGAAAGCGGATTAAGAGTTGGGAATTTTTAATAGTGAAGATTATTTATTAATTGTTTGGATTAGGTTTCCTATGTAGACTGTAGTTCATTTATACCATAACATTTAAAAACATTTTTAATTAACGTCTGGTTATTTGTGGTCATCTCCCCCAGAGTCTTACTTTATAAAGTGAGCTTCTCCCAACCAACAGCATCAGCAATACCAGAAATGCAGCTTGTCAGAAATGCAGAAGTTTTGGCCATGCCCCAGACCTACTAAATCTGAATCTGCATTTTTAACAAGATCTGCAGGTGATTCTTACGAGAAGCTTATCCTGGAGTTACTTCATATAAGTGCTGTGTTTAAGGTTGAGGCTACTAAGATCTTTTTCAGTTTCAGACACTTTATGGAATTAAATTGTTCAGATATTTTGCTTATTTAAAGGACCCACAACTGTCAGTGGCTATTTACATAGCCATAATTTACATAGCCATATTTACATAGCCATTTACATAAGCAAACTAATAGAGACAACAACCATTTCTAAATGTTTCCTTAAATGTGATTTTTTATTTTGATGCGAATTTTTTAAAAACTGGATACACACTTTTCAAACTTATCTTTATTGGCTCACTCTTACACAGTGCTCAGGATGCCAGAGATCCTTTGTTTTTTTTTTAACAGCCTTGGGATCTGACAGTTAATTTTCTAGCTATTTCTTTTTCCTCAGTCATGCTTTCTTCAAGATTGAGTGTTTACTGTTTTGTCCTTTCTTTTCCAGAGGAGATACTTACAGAAGTTTTTAAGTCCAGTTGCAACCAGTAGTGCCCAAGCTATTACTGAAGTCCTCCCCTCCCCATAAGCACATACAACTTTTAAGTACAAAACATAATTTTATTTTAAGGAAAAAAATGTAGCATTATGGTGATATGACCTTTGATTTTTTTTTCTTCAGCTTATGAAATGTTATCTGATCCAGTGAAAAGACGAGCATTTAACAGTGTAGATCCTACTTTTGATAACTCAGTTCCTTCTAAAAGTGAAGCAAAGGACAATTTCTTCGAAGTGTTTTCCCCAGTGTTTGAAAGGAATTCCAGGTGAGTTATGGCATTCCCTTGTGATCATAATGCTTTACTGGCTGGCTTCTTACAGTTGCAAGTTTCTGTTTTTTCCCTCTAACAATAGCTTGGTTCTCTTCTTCCTCCTCCTTTACAACATTGAGCTCCTCTGGTGAACTTACTATAATTGTTTGTTATATTCTCTAAACAGTTCTTCCTTCCTTTAGTTAAATTAACTCGCAGGACATTTTTCTTTTAAATTTCCTTTGGGGGAAAGAATAGTGATTGACTTTATGTAGTGCGATGCTGATACTTAGGTGACAGTGATTTCCCATTTTCTCCTTCACCTTTGTTAACAGGTACACTACTACATTTGGTCAGTTTTCATTTAGGAAAAAATTTTATTCTATTTTTGAGCATATGGTTATCGTAAGGTTCTCTGACAAAGGCTGAATTTATATTTAAGATTTAGTCATATGTAGTTTATTTAATTAAAATCAGTTTCAAATTGTGTGAACCAGTAATCTACATTTTTTTGCTTCCATCTGCACTGGAAGGTTTCCTCAGCATATCTTAGCTGCATATTGGAATCAGCTGGGGAGCTTGAACAGTTCCTGATGCCTGGGTTCCACCTGGAGAAACTGTGATTTTAATCTAAGTTTTAATCCAAGTGGTTTGGAATGCCTATAGGTTTTTTAATGCTCACAGGCGATTTTGATGGGTAGCTAAGTTTGGGAGAAGGCAATGGCAACCCACTCCAGTACTCTTGCCTGGAAAATCCCATGGATGGAATAGCCTGGTGGGCTACAGTCCATGGGGTCGCTAAGAGTCGGGCACGACTGAGCGACTTCACTTTCACTTTTCACTTTCATGCATTGGAGAAGGAAATGGCAACCCACTCCAGTGTTCTTACCTGGAGAATCCCAGGAACGGGGGACCCTGGTGGGCTGCCATCTGTGGGGTCGCACAGAGTTGGACACGACTGAAGCGACTTAGCAGCAGCAGCAGCAGCAGCTAAGTTTGAGAAGCACTTTGATTAGTGGTTTGATACAGCCTACTATTTCCTACACCCTTTCTCCTTACCTTTGTTTTGTGGTTTAAACAAAAAAAAATTAAGGTTGTTAAAAAAAATTAGTGTATTGTATTCATGTGTGTGTGTGGAACAGTGCATCAAGTTGGAAGAACAGGTCAGTAGCAGTCTCAGGGTCCTTCCAGAGTTGGTGGGTGAAGTGCTAAACCTACAAGTCTGATTCTTAAGGGGGAGGTGGTAGAGATGAGGAGTTGGAGATCTATTCCCTCTGAGGATTCACGTTTCTTAAAAGGCTCAGCCTGTAGGTCACTTCTGTACTGCCTGTACTGCAGGACTAAGTGAGCTTGAAACGCAGCACTAGAGTCTGTTTTTCCTGGCCACCCTGGCATCTTCCACAACCTTGTAATTTACAGAACTGAAGATAAGCTGAGAGTGAGAACACTGCTCCATTGTTTTATCCTGCACCCCATCCTCCCCTTGCCCTCCCTTTTACTGCACCTGTATTGCCCATCACAGCACTCCTGATCCCCCTGCTATGTCTCTTAGTCACGGAGGACATAGGGCAGGGAGATTGTAAGGGATTGATAAAAACTTTTTTAACAAATCAGTTGTTGAATGTTTGTACAAAATGTTTTTAGCTTTCCTTTTTTTTCAATATTTCAGGTGGTCAAATAAAAAAAATGTCCCTAAACTTGGTGATATGAATTCATCATTTGAAGATGTAGATGCATTTTATTCTTTCTGGTGAGTGAATACGTTGTTTCTCCAGTGCTTTCATTTTTTTAAGAAAAGTAATCAATAAGTACTTGATTGACTTTTATAAATTAATTGATGGATGGGAAAATCACAGAACCTTCACTGAACAAAAGGAGGACTCTCTTAAGAAATCAAAGTTTCCACAGAATGCTGTATTATCCCCTGTGTAATGTTTAGGTTTTTATGATTATTTTTTCAATCTGTTTTGTATCAACCAGATTTCTAGATGTCAAGCACACTATAGCAATAAAAAAAATGAAAAGGAATCATTTGAATTCAGTAAAAAATAATTTTTCATTTATTTTTTAAAGTTATTTGAATATATGACAAAGGAAGACTGTAGTCTCTACCTGGTTCACGAATTTTAATACATATTGCTCATTTTCTACTTTTATATTATGTGTGCTATATTTTCTCATTAAGTATCTGGTAAATATGAAAACAAAATCACTGTAAAACAGAAACAACAAATTTAGCTCTGTCAGTTGTAGTTGCTCTTACCTTCGGAAAATACAGACTAGGTAAAGTAACCATTACTAGGTGACCTTAAAACTTGACAAACCTAGTGGAGGTGAAGGCAGGGACAGCTTGTAACAAGTCCCAGTCAAGAGTAAAACCTGATATACAAAAGAGATAGCAGGAAGCTGGATTTTGATTTGGGGCTGATAAGTATTTTAGACTTTGACTACAAATACAGCATCGTTTTAAAAAGAAGAAGAAAAAGACTTGAGTATAGTATGATTTCAGTATCAGAAAAGAGGGGAGGGATCTATTAAACTCATCCACTTGTCATTAGAGTTTCTTAAAATTTTATGCCCCTAACTTAATTTTAAAAGGAAGATATTTTTCATTTGTTTTAGCTTGACTTTATTTCTGTTTATATTAGGTATAATTTTGATTCATGGAGAGAATTTTCTTATTTAGATGAAGAAGAAAAAGAAAAAGCAGAATGGTATGTATGTAAATCATTGATAAGACATTTCTTTGGTTCTTTGGTATTTGTGATGATATAAAAATGCACCGTGTATATTTTCTTTCATATTTGTCTGTGTATCCATTTTAAATGACTTTTTTGATATTTTGAGATCCCATTTCACAAGTTAAGCTTAATAGTGCTAAATATGATATGCTAATGAAATTACTTATGAAATTGTCAATAAAGCTCAAGTCAGCAAATTCTTTTTCTTCTGGTTGCTTAACTAGTTTTATTTATAAAGTGTTACCATACCATCTATAAGCAATAGCTTGTTTGCAATATTTCCTATTTAATAGCCGTGACGAAAGGAGATGGATTGAAAAGCAGAACAGAGCAACAAGGGCCCAAAGGAAAAAAGAAGAAATGAACA
Organism: Capra hircus; assembly: GCF_001704415.2. Classification (NCBI taxonomy): domain Eukaryota; kingdom Metazoa; phylum Chordata; class Mammalia; order Artiodactyla; family Bovidae; genus Capra; species Capra hircus. The sequence goes on from NC_030811.1 coordinate 75,757,007, forward strand.
GAATAAGAACATTAGTTGGTAAGTGTAACTGACGAATTTTTAGAGTTCTTTAATTAAATGTTAGACATTCAAAAGATTTAACTTTTTTTTGGTAGATAATGCATATAGCTGTGACCCAAGGATAAAAAAATTCAAGGAAGAGGAAAAAGCCAAGAAAGAAGCAGAAAAGAAAGCAAAAGCAGACGCAAAACGAAAGGAGCAAGAGGCTAAAGAGAAAGTAAGATGACATTTGATAAGTTGGACTTTAAATGTTCATAATATTGTCAGTCTTCAGATCTATTTTAAACACTGAATCTGTCAGTAGAGAACTAGGTGCTACTATGAATGAATCATGGCACTTGGCACAGTTGATACAAGGATCTTCTTTACCACCAAATTCTTACTGGGCAAAAACATGATGTCATATAAATTTCTTAATACTACACTTATTTCTAATATGTCTGTTTTACATTTCTATAAATTTTTATAGAACTTTACCATCTGCTTTTCCTTCAGTCTTGATAAGTTGATGTTTACCTTTCTGTAATACAAGTTACTAAAAATTGTATTTTTTTAGTAAGGTTATAGAGCATTTAAGAATTCTAATTTTATTACAAAATAATTTTATTAAAGCAAAGACAAGCTGAATTAGAAGCTGCTCGGTTAGCAAAGGAGAAAGAAGAGGAGGAAGTTAGACAACAAGCATTATTGGCAAAGAAGGAAAAAGATATCCAGAAAAAAGCCATTAAGAAAGAAAGGCAAAAACTTCGAAACTCATGCAAGGTATGTCGACTGATTGAACAAGCACTACGTACAAGTAAATCAGATTTCTGTTTAAACTTAAAATATTTCTGTACGATAAAAATATAAACTACAAGCTGCATTTTATCTCAAAACATAAATGTTTTAAAATTCACTTTTTAAAAATTTCACACATGCATATTCAGTATGCAATTCTGATAGGGTCGTGTTTTGTTTGTTTGTTTTTAAAATAAGCATTTTGCCTTTTTAAACCTTCAGAGAGAAAAAAGCTTATTATTTTAATACATGTCCCATATTCAGATCTTATTGATTATCTTAACATCTTTTTATACTTGAATTGTTCAAATTAGGATCTAAAAAAGAGCAACAGTGTCAGCTGTGTATCTCCTGGTTGTGTCTGTCACAAGTCCCCTACCATCACTATCTCGCCCCCTTCCCCCAGTTGGAGATATTAGATCATTTGTTCTAAGAATGCGTCACAAATTGGTTTTGTCTGGTTGCTTCTTTAATAGTGTAAAATTAATTTTTATCACAGAAAAAGTTCTTTTAGAAGTTAAACACGGGTTGCTTTTAAAGATCTAAAAGCTTTCATTTTTATTTAAATAAAGGGATATTATTTAGTTCACTGCTGGTAGTTTGTGTTCAAATACAGATTTTACTAAAAATATTGACTAAAAAGGCCCCAAAGTTTTCAAATGTAGTTTTGTCCAAGAGACGGTCTTACGTTTTAAAGTGGTAAAGTTAGAGGCCAGTATTATTTCATATCTCACAGCATCAAATGGATAAATTAATGAAATTCCAAGCTAGAGATTGCGACACCATATACTACACCATTGTAGTTTAATTCAGCAAGTATGTTTATGCTTACTATGTACAGAAAACTCTTTCATGTAACTCTCCAGAGGCTCCAGACACTAGAATATGTATTCTAATATATGGCATCTTAAATCTTCACTTCATAAAATTGAAATTAAAACTGCCCCATCACTAGGCTTTGAAAGACATTTAATAAAAATACAATCTGTCTCTTCAGACTTTTGACAAGCGGAAAATCTAAATAGAAAAAATGAAATGTTTTCCTCAGATTTCACCTAGAAAATTATATTGAGAAGAATGCAGTGTATTATAGTTGTTGAGAGCATGGCCTCAGGGCTAGCAGCTTAGATTTGAAGTCATTCTCTACTTCTGTGTCCTGGTTTGGTTCTTAGGAGGTTCCCTCAACCTATTTGTGTCTCAATTTCCTCACCTTTACAGTAACTGAAATAATACCTAGAAACAGTTATGAAGATGAGAGGAGATCATTCACATGTAGCACTTGTTAGATTTGGCATAAGGAGAACTGAATTAAAAACTTTAAAAGTTAGTTAGAAAATAGAAAATTTTAAAAGTTCTTAGAGATGGTACATAAAAGAGGGTTAAAGTTCTGGCCTTTGGTAACTTTATATTATTGCTCCTTTCCAGCATAAGTTCTTTTATTCACTCATCAGATATCTGATAGGCACTAAGTATGTGCCAAGCAGTTACAACTGATGTTGATATAATGAAAACACAGTCTTTGCTTTCAGGAATGCACTAGTTAATGATGGAGAATGACCAAAAAACAGGCAATTGAAATACTTAAAGATGAGTACCAGGTTGAAAAAGTACCAAACAGGTGGTTAAGGAAGGATTTTTGGATCTAGTGGGATTTAGTCAGGTGAAGCAGTGTGTATATGGGATTAGATGAGAGAGATCAAGGAGCCACTGACACATCCATACAGGAGGTTTGATGAACCAGAGGTAGCTGAAGGAGAGGTCAGGTCTTAAAGGACATTGCTAGTCTAAATCTGATCCTGAGTCAGTTTTGCTCAGGATGCCAAGAGAACACTAGAGGCCGAGAGACAAAAGTCTTTTGCATAATCCAGGTGAGAGGATGGGCCTTAAACTGGTAGAGATGGTGGAAACAGAAGAAGGTAGATGACAAGAACCAACATTTGGAGGTAAGATTGGCTGTTGCCTGTTGGCTATCAATATTGATTATAAGTTGGAGGAAGGGTTAATACGTGTTCTGGTTTCTTGAGTGGAATATAAGATGGTTTATAATATTATTCAGTGAAATAGAAAACAAAGGAATAGGAAAGGGCTTAGGAAAAATTATTTCAGTTTTGGGCATGTTGAGATGAAGATACTCAGTAGGTGACTTTGAGGTACAAGTCTGGCATTTAGCAGGATCATCACAGAGTCATCCACATCTCAGTGGAGAATAGATGAGACTCCCAGGGAGAAAGACTAGAGCAAGGAGTGTAGAGATCGGACCCTGGCAGTCACCAATACTTAAGGTATGGATAGAAGGGCACTGATGGTAAAATAATGATAACACAGTCTTTGCTTTCAGGATCTACTAGTTAATGATGGAGAATGATAAGAAAACAGGCAATTGAAATACTTAAAGATGAGTACTAGGTTGAGAAAGTACCAAACAGGTGGTGTTAAGGGAAGAAAGTGAAAGTGAAGTTGCTCAGTAGTGTCTGACTCTTTGCAACCCCATGGACTGTAGCCTACCAGGCTTCTCCATCCATGGGATTTTCCAGGCAAGAATACTGGAGTGGGTTGCCATTTGAAGGGAGGGAACAAACAACAGGGAAGAAACACAGCCCCACCCATCAACAGAAAATTGGATTAAAGATTGAGCATAGCCCCGCCCATCAGACCAGACCCGGTCCTTGTCTCCTCCTGCCCTGCCCCAAGTCAGTCTCTTGTCAGAAAGCTTTCTTCATAAGCCTCTTATCCTTATTCACCAGAGGGAAGACAGAATGAAAACCATAATCACAGAAAATTAACCAAACTGATCATATGGACCACGGCCATGTCTAACTCAGTGAAACTATGAGCCATGCCTTGTAGGGCCACCCAAGATGGACAGGTCATGATGGAGAGTTCTAACAAAGCGTGTTCCACTAGAGAAGGGAATGGCAAACCACTTCAGTACTCTTGCCTTGAGAAGCCCATGAACAGTATGAAAAGGCAAAAAGATACGACCCTGAAAGATGAACTCCCCAGGTCAGTAGGTGCCCAATATGCTACTGGAGAAGAGCAGAGAAATAACTCCAGAAAGATTGAAGAGACAGAGCCAAAGCGAAAAAACACCACCCAGTTGTGGATGTGACTGGTGTTGGAAGTAAAGTCCGATGCAGTAAAGAACAGTATTGCATAGGAACCTGGAATGTTAGGTTCATGAATTAAGGTAGATTGAAAGTGGTCAAACAAGAGATGGCAAGAGTGAATGTCAACATTTTAGGAATCGGGGAACTAAATAAAATGGATGGGAATGGGTGAATTTAATTCAGATGACTATTATATCTACTGCTGTGGGCAAGAATCCCTTAGAAGAAATAGGCTAACCCTCATAATCAACAAAAGAGACCAAAATGCAGTACTTGGGTTCAGTCTCAAAAATGACAGAGTGATCTCTGTTTCCAAGGCAAACCATTCAGTATCACAGTAATCCAAGTCTAAGCCCCAACCGCTAATGCCAAAGAATCTAAAGTTTAATGGTTCTATGATGACTTACAAGAGCTTCTAGAACTAACATCCAAAAAACATGTCCTTTGCATCATAGGGAACTGGAATACAAAAGTAGGAAGTCAAGAGATACCTGGAGTACCAGGCAAGTTTGGCCTTGGAGTACAAAATAAAGCAGGACAAAGGCTAACAGTTTTGCCAAGAGAACACACTGGTCATGGCAAACACCATCTTCCAACAACACGAGACATCTCTACACATGTACATAAGCAGATGGTCAATACCAAAATCAGACTGATTATATTCCTTGCAGCCAGAGATGGAGAAGCTCTATATGGTCAGTGAAAAAAAGACTCGGAGCTGACTGTGGATCAGATCGTGAATTCCTTATTGCACAATTCACACTTAAATGGAGAAGGAAATGGCAACCCACTCCAGTATTCTTGCCCGGAGAATCCCACGGACAGAGGAACCTGTGAGCTATAGTCCATGGGATCGCGAAGAGTCAGACACGACTGAGCAGCTATACACACACACAGAGAAAACCACTAGACCATTCAGGTATGATCTAAATCAAATCCCTTACGATTATACAGTGGATGTGACAAATAGATTCAAGGGATTAGATCTGATAGAGTGCCTGAAGAACTATGGTCAGAGGTTCGTGACATTGTACAGAAAGCAGTGATCAGGACCATCCCCAAGAAAAAGAAAAGGCAAAATGGTTGTCTGAGGAGGCCTTAAAATAGCTGAGAAGAGAATCGAAAGTCAAAGGGGGAAAGGAAAGATATACCCATCTAAATGCAGAGTTCTAAATAGCAAGGAGAGATAAGAAAGCCTTCCTTAGTGATCAGTGCAAAGAAAGAGAGGAAAACAATAGAATGGGAAAGACTAGAGATCTCTTCAAGAAAATTAGAGATACCAAGGGAACACTTACATGTAAAGATGGACTCAATAAAGGACAGAACTGGTATGGACCTAATGGAAGCAGAAGATACTAAGAAAAGGTGGCAGAAATACACAGAAGAACTATACAAAAAAGATCTTCATGCCCCAGATAATCACTATGGTGTGATCACTCACCTAGAGCCAGACATCCTGGAATGTGAAGTCAAGTGGCCTTGGAAGCATCACTAGGAACAAAGCTAGTGGAGGTGATGGATTTCCAGCTGAGCTATTTTAAATTCTAAAAGATGATGCTGCAAAAGTGCCACACTCAATATGCCAGCAAATTTGGAAAACTCAGCAGTGGCCATGGGACTGGAAAAGGCCAGTTTTCATTCCAATCCTAAAGAAAGGCAGTGCTGAAGAATGTTCAAACAACCACACAATCACACTCACGCTAGCAAAGTAATGCTCAAAATTCTCCAAGCGACGCTTCAACAGAACATGAACCAAGAACTTCCAGATGTTCAAGCTGGATTTAGAAAAGGCAGAGGAACCAGAGATCAAATTGCCAACATCTGTTGGATCATAGAAAAAGCAAGAGAGTTCCAGAAAGACATCTACTTCTGTTTACTATGCCAAAGCCTTTGACAGTGTGGATCACAGCAAACTGGAACATTCTTAAAGAGATGGGAATACCAGACCATCTTACCTGCCTCCTGAGAAATCTGTATGCAGGTCAAGCAACAGTTAGAACCAGACATGGAACAGACTGGTTCCAAATTGGGAAAGGAGTACATCAAGGCTATATATTGTCACCCTGCTTATTTAAGTTATATGCAGAATACATCATGCAAAATGCCAGGCTGGGTGAAGCACAAGCTGGAATCAAGACTGCCAGGAGAAATACCAATAACTCACATATGCAGATGACACCACTCTTATGGCAGAAAGCAAAGAGGAACTGAAGAGCCTCTTGAGGAAAGTGAGAGAGGAGAGTGAAAAAGTGGGCTTAAAACTCAGCGTTCAAAAAACTTTTAAGATCATGGCATCCGGTCTCATTACTTCATGGTAAATAGATGGAGAAACAACAGAAACAGTGACAGACTTTATTTTCTTGGGCTCCAAAATCACTGCAGATGGTGATTGCAGCCATGAAATTAAAAGATGCTTGCTCCTTGGAAAAAAAGCTATGACCAACCTAAACAGCATATTAAAATGCAGAAACATTACTTTGCCAACAAAGGCCCATCTAGTCAAAGCTATGGTTTTTCCAGTAGTCATGTTTGGTTGTGAGAGTTGGACTATAAATAAAGCTGAGCGCCAAAGAACTGATGCTTTTGAACTGTGGTGTTGGAGTAGACTCTTGAGAGTTCCCTAGACTGCGAGGAGATCCAACCAGTCAATCCAAAAGGAAGTCAGTCCTGAACGTTCATTGGAAGGACTGACTGAGGCTGAAGCTCCAATACTCCAGCCACCTGATGCAAAGAACTGACTCATTGGGAAAGGCCCTGATGCTGGGAAAGATTGAAGGCAGGAGGAGAAGGGGACAACAGAGGATGAGATGGTTGGATGGCATCACCAATTTGATGGACATGAGTTGAGTAAGCTCCAGGAGTTGGTGATCGACAAGGAAGCCTGGCGTGCTGCAGTCCATGGGGTCGCAAAGAGTCGTACATGACTAAGTGACTGAACTGAGAGGAAGCAGAAGCCTAGGGAAGTGTCCCAGTAAAAGAAGCATTCGAACCTTAGCACCAGATTGCATGGAGTAAGGGAGCAAAGAATGGGAAATGTATCAGCAGCAGCTTAAAGAAGCATGAGAAGTACTTTCCACTTCTTATTTATCCAGGCACATCATGACATTCCATCCTAAGTATCATCTCTAGTCAGCAGGTGTTGCTGGACTTCCTCTTCCTTAACACATTATTTTTTTATAGCTCGTGTACACACTAGATAGAACAGGCAGCCTAACAAAGGGATTTTGTTGTGAAGAGTATCCTGATTCTTCAGTGGTTCTGTGGGGAATCGTTGTTTTATAACATCCGGAGGTCCTCTGCACCATTGTGTTTCTGTTTTGCTCCATCCATTTCCCGATGCCTCTTTATTGCTGGCTGGCCAGGGAGAGCCTTGGGAGGTGCCCTGGGAATGTGGTTGGTGGTGGTCAGAAGGCAACATGTTCAACTAAGAACTTCTCAAAAACTTCAAGCTTTGTAATTGTGTTTATGGATGTCTTGAGTGCCGGTAGATAGAAGACGAATATGTTTGTGTTTATACTTCTAGACCTGGAATCACTTTTCTGACAGTGAGGCAGAACGTGTTAAAATGATGGAAGAAGTGGAAAAACTTTGTGATCGGCTTGAATTAGCAAGGTATAACTATAGAGCTGCTGTTGAAGTCTTCTGTTGGGCTTAGGATAAAGTTTCATCCCCTTTTTTCTTTTAAGTTTACAGTGCTTGAATGAAACACTCACATCATCTACTAAAGAAGTAGGAAAGGCTGCTCTGGAAAAACAGGTAATCGTTTCACTTCTACCTGTATTTAGTACTTAGTTCTGCCTCAGTACTGCTTTCACCTCAGTATTTCCCCACCTAACCTGGAAGTTACTATAGGGGCAGAAAGTCTCTCATTTCCGTTTGGGTTCCTGTAAACTGGATTTCAGTATTTATGCTTATTATCACATATATTTGCTTGATTTGTGGTCATCTAGCACATTAATCATAGATTTTTCAGAATCACTGTTAAAAACTGTGTTAATTCCTTGAGCAAATTTTTGTAGGATAATAACATTTAGAACCAAAAGAGATTTTTATTCTGTCTAGTCTACACCTTTTATTTTACAGATGAGGAAACAGGCCCAGAAATTCAATTCAATGCAACAAGTGTTAGTACCTGCTATATATAACCCTGTGCCTAGGTGATGTGGAGAAAGTCTTATGATATCTATTGCTGCCACAAAGTTCAGGAACAGTTACACTAAAGAGAAAAGACCTAAGGATCAGAAGATGCAGGACCCCCAGTAAATACTGTCTGTAGCTTAGAGAGGAAGTGCCAACACTAGGTTGGAGCGGTCAAGGAAGCTCAGTGAAGGGTTTGAGCCAGTTTTGAAGGGCGACATTGTTAAATGAAGGTCAGGGGAGCAGCGTGAACCATAAAATACACGTAGGAGTAGAAAGTTTGGTGTTGGCGGGGGGGAGTGGGAGATTAAGTTGGTTAAGAAGAGTAGTGCCAAATTAAGCAAGATTTGAATACCAAGATGACTAGTTTCCATAAGCACAGATCTTTTGAATAGCACAGGGTTAACACTGCTATTAATCTGGCATTTGCAGACAAGAGGCATTGGATGAGTATAAGTGACTAGTGTAAGAATCTCACTTGGAGGACTTGGACTATGAGTGATGATGGGAATCACTGAAATCTTTGGGACTTGGTGACTTGTTCTAAGGGACTGAAGTGGGAAAATTGAGTCAAAGATGACTCCAAGATAGCAGAAGCAACATCAAGTAAAGGCATGTGTTTGTTTTTGTTGTTTGACTTGTGCATGTTTTAAGGTACACTGGAAGTGACAGTGTAAAAGGTAGAACTTAAAGATTAAACAAAGGGCATTTTGCTGTGCTGCTACCTTTTTGTAGAGAATAAATGATAGTATCTGCAAAAGAAAGGATAGATATGAGCTTTGAAATTGCCTTGTGGGTAACCCTTAACTGTAGACTTGACAAGTAGTGTCCACAGCAAATAGATACTATGTGACAGGAATACAGTGTAGTTTAGGCTGAGGCTGGTTCTTGGTTCCTTGAAGCAGAGATATGCAGCCTGGCTGGGGCAGTATAGGGTCCTTGTCTGGATGATGCTGAGGGTCGAGAACCACAGGGGCCCAGCCAGAAAGAGAGCTCAGAGTAGTAAGATGCTTTAAGTCCCTGACTTACCTATGATATTTGTGTAGATAGAAGAAATAAATGAGCAAATTAGAAAAGAGAAAGAGGAAGCTGAGGCTCGTATGCGACAAGCATCTAAGAATGCAGAGAAGTCAGCTGGCGGAGGTGGAAACGGAAGTAAACATTGGTCAGAAGATGATCTGCAATTACTCATTAAAGCTGTGAATCTCTTCCCTGCTGGAACAAATTCAAGGTATTGGTTCTAACGACGCTTCTCTTCACTGGGGCCTCAGGATTATGTAGACAAGCATCTGAAATAGCAGCATATTACAGCAAGTTTCCAAAGATGTGCTTGGGTCTAGATGCTAAATTCTGTGCCATGGTGGAAAATGTAAAAAGCAGAGTGCATTTTGAACCTGCTAGTCTTAACAGCTTACACCAGCACACATACAAAAATCCATATATACAGCAGGACACTTCATCAGTTTCTCAGGAAATTAAGGATCAGGAAACATAAACCTTGACTGTCATGTTGGCTTAGTCCATTGTGGCTTTCACTAGGCACTAGGTTTTGTGTTCCATGGTTTCCCTTTAGTCTTGATTCTCCTTTATTACTTCCCACCTCAACCTGCAGCTTAAAAGTGTGTATCCAAATGGCAATGTACACAAATGTGTGCTCTTATTTCTGTTGATTTTTTACACGATCTGTAAGATTATACACAGCTGATTTAAACACTTAAGTCCAGGCAATAGTAATAATTAGAGCACCAATTTAGAGCTAATTCTTTAGATGGTATAGCTAACCCTTCTGCAGTAAAAATGTAGGATCATTCTCAATTTTGTTTTGTTTTTTTCTTCTCATTATTATATCCATTTTTCTAGATGGGAAGTTATTGCTAATTACATGAACATACATTCTTCTTCTGGAGTTAAGAGAACCGCCAAAGATGTTATCGGCAAAGCAAAGAGCCTTCAGAAACTTGGTGAGTTAGTTTTTGCCAAATCAGTTTCTTTGCTACCTTAGATACATATTTTTAATCTATGCAATTTAATGAAAGACTGAGATGAACTGTATTATATTAAAAAAATTTTTTTTCCCTTCTCAGACCCTCATCAAAAGGATGACATAAATAAAAAGGCTTTCGATAAATTTAAGAAAGAACATGGCGTGGTGCCTCAGGCAGACAATGCAACACCTTCAGAACGATTTGAAGGTAATGAAATTTCATTCTTCTGAGTAGAAAATGCTAATCTTGTGTCTGTCTGAGAATATACAAGATCTAGGGCCTACATGCAGAATGACTGGAAAATAAAGCATTTAGCGGACTGGAAAGTGTAATCTTTAGGACTGACTGACTTCAACACCACTGAGAACTGCAGTTCTTCCTTTTCATATGCCACGAGGGGAGGGGTGTGTTTGTTTATCGAATTTTACAAATCAGTATTAAAGGATATTAGGACGATTGAAATTTAAGGTCTGTAACTAACTTTTTTATCAAGGTTAATTTCCTGATTTTGAAAAATACACTATATATAAGGAAATGTCCTAGTTTTATTTAAGAGAAGACAGGAGTAGAGGGGCAGCATGCCTACAAATCATTGTTCAGAACAAGTTACACAGACACAATTTGTTATGCTGACATTGTCTTGAGTGTTCTAGATAATCTGATTACTCTGGACCAGTGTGTTTCAAATGCAAATTATGACTCAGAAGTGGGTCATGAAATCAGTTTAATGGGTCATGAATAGAAAATATCAGAGGGCATTACATCTGTTATACAAGTCGGTATTTGCGAAACTTCTGTTCATGTGTATATGTGTTTGGGATGTGATACATTTTTCCTTACTCTGAGTTGTGACAAAAGTTTGAAAAGTTCTCTTTCACTTCATGCATTTGTGAGCCACCAGTCCTTTCTCCCTAAGCTAATCTTGGATACACTTTCCAGATCACAGTGCCAAATCTGTTTTGGGATTAACTAACAGCTTTGACTCTTCGTGATCTCCTGTCCCTATCTTAGCAGTGCCATTTTTCCTATATTCTTAGTCTGATTTATTATCCGGTATTTCAATTTGAAAATATTTTAATAGAAGAGACTTAGAATGTTCTATGAAGAGCAAAAAATCATTGTGTTTGCTCGTTGCATTTGCAAAATCAAGGGTGACTTTTGTCTAGGCTGTGTTATTTTGGCTCTTTTAAGAATGTTACTTGGAGTAGAAGTGGCAACTACTCCAGTATTCTTGCCTGGAAAATTCCATGGACAGATGAGCCTGACAGGCTACAGTCCATGGGGCCACAAAAAGCCAGAAACCACTGAGCAATTGAGCACAAGAAAGATAAGTAACAAAGTGGACATTTCAGGACACTTGGAGGGCACGTCTAAAGGAGATAATACTCTTGGTCCCTCTGCCCTCCACAAAATGCAGACATGTTCAGATATTTCTGTTATTCTCAGCCCTTTCTTATGGTTCTAATTTGCATGCTTGCGGCAGGCACTGATGGTTGTTTTCTGGTAAGTGGGTGACCCTGTGAAGGCAGGAGTGATTGGCAGTGACGTGGTACTTGGGCCCGACTCCTTTATCTCTTCTATGGATTTAATGGATAGGCCCCCCTCTCTCCAACTGTACCAGTAAACAGCAAGCTGGCTGCATTTTTTGGAATGGTGATTTCTCATAGAAATTTTACATTTCATTCATTTTGGTATTGTGAAGTACTGGGTTGGCCAAAAAGTTCATTCAGGTTTTTCCAGGAAATGTTACAAAAAACCCAAATGAACTTTTTGGCCAACCCAATACTTGTATAATAATAGCACATAATAATTACATGCCAATTCCATCTTTTTCCAAGAGAGAGAAAGTGAGTTAAATCTATGATGTTTAACAGGTCTTCAAACTAATACAAAATTCCACTTAAGGGCTTTCTGGAACTTAAAAGCTGACTTCAAAAAAGCCTTTAATCTGTCTTTAAATGGAAGTTCTCTGCCTTGTTTTGAGGTGTGTTGTTTTTTAACTTGTTCACCGTGCCTATGAGTATCTTTTAATTGGGAAATAACTTAGATTTCCAGACTTCACCCCCGGATACCATTTGAAGTAGTGGTCTCATTACTGGCAGGATAGGCGCCGCTGTGTTCTGGTTGCATGGTCTGAAATAACTTAAGCTATCAGTCCATTAACTTAGACTTACTACTGAACCAAGTCAGCTTTTTAACCACTTTAATTTTCCTACAAAAGTGGGATATGCACTTCTTACATCCTTAGGAAGGAATGTATTTGTGATACATCTATGGAGCGTTCTATCAGACATACAGATTTGGTTTAGTAGAGATGTACAGCATAGGCTTTAGTGGACGTGCTGACAGTACACTGGAACATGGAATCTAATCTCCCATTGCCTCTACAGCATTGGGTACCTGCCTCAATTTTGTTAAAACTGTTTTTTCCGGTGTAAAATGAGAGTAGTTTATAGGCTCTCATCCAGCTAAAAGTTTTGTAATTAAGCAGCTCTTTTTTCTATGCTATAAGGAACTAGATTTATCAGAAATCTAAAATTTCTTATGACAGTGTTTTTGAACCCAATAGTCCAACTGTGTATTTTAAAATCTGATTTTTAAAAAAATGTCTGGTAAGTTAAGTATATTTTGAGACCAGAAATAAAGCATTTCTTTCCTTTTGTCTCAGATAATTTTCTGGGATGTGGGCTATCTAAAGTTTTTTTTCCCCAGTTAATATTGGGTTGGCCACAAAGTTTGTTTAGGTTTTTCCATAAGATGGAAAAACTTTGCAGTCAACTCAATACTGGTATATGTGTGTCTAATCTCAAAGTAGCTTCAAGATTACACACCAGATTCAGATGGGCACTTACCAAATGACTCATCTGAGAAGGTGTTCCAAAACAGTTTTCTATAAATTAGGATAACTATTTCAAATAAAATTTGTTTCTTAAACAGGTCCATGCACAGATTTCACCCCTTGGACAACAGAAGAACAGAAGCTTTTGGAACAAGCTTTGAAAACATACCCAGTAAATACACCTGAAAGATGGGAAAAAATAGCAGAAGCAGTGCCTGGCAGGACAAAGAAGGACTGCATGAAACGATACAAGGTTGTAGATCTTTAGTTTATAGATTCCATTATCATTTAAATTATGTTTTTGTACTTATTTCAATACCACCATAGTTGTGGGGTCAGTATTAGACATTTCCTAGCTCTGACAGTTAAAAAAATCAACCTTTTCAGTACAGATTTATCCAATTTGAATGTTTCACATATTTGAAACACTAGAAATGTCTGCAAATCCTGACAACTTTTTGTCTAAGTAAAATGTTTGTCTTCTTCCTAGGAACTGGTTGAAATGGTAAAAGCAAAGAAAGCTGCTCAAGAGCAAGTGCTGAATGCAAGTAGAGGCAAGAAATGACTTATGACAATCTTTGTTGTGTGTGCATTTTTATAATAAAACTGAAAATACTATACAAATTTTCATTCTTAAAATTATACTTAAAGTGTGTCCCAGCATAATTTCTCAGAGTTCAGAGATCTATGATTCACTGTAGTGGTCTTATCCTTTCAAAATCTGACATGGTATTTTATTCATATTTACCAGTATATGTGTTTTTTTTCTTTACAGCTTGAGGGTCTCAGTTTTATAATGTTCCAAATGTTTATTAGGAGCATTTTTAATCATGAAGCCAGCGCATGTTACTGCAAATCTGGTTAAAATCTGGTAGTTGCTCAATAGGACCTAAGGATTTAAAAGAAAAGACAGTTATAACTAAATAGAAGGAAAGTCCTTAGCCAACTTTCTGCATGGGAGACTAGGAGTCAGGCTTACCAACAGCAGCAACAGCTGGACTCTTATCATAAATATATTTGGTACACACTTCTCGAATTATCTCAGCATTTACAGCCTGAAAAATTGAAGATACATGCATTCTGAGTTTTTTGTAGTAGTAAAGACATTGTATACCTGGAATGTTTTAGAGCTAAGGCAAATTTTATGATACCTATCTTGAGGTGTTGTATTAATAACAAAGACTGTTTATACAAGATCCAACAGTATCTAAGGACTACTTACATCAATTCTTGCTTCAAGCTCAGGGATGGGAATTCTTCGATTATAGCATAACATCTGTCTACCTATATCTTCACAGATGGGAGTGGAACCTGTTTTAAAGAAAAAGGAAAACTAAGGACTGGAATCTAGATTAACCATGTGAAAATAAGACCTAAGTCTTTATTCTTTTACCATCAAGTTGCAGCAACATGTTTGTTTTCAGAAGATTTTTGGCTCGTGCAACTTCACTTTCAGTGACACTTGTACACAGTCGCATCCTAAAAACCATTTGGAAAAATCAAAGGTCAAGTAATTTGAAAATGTTATGTGTTTTATGAGTTAATGACCTAAAGAAAGAAAGGATGCTATATTCTCTGTTACATCACAATGTACAAGTGATTATGAACTCAATTTAGTGAAAATTGAAATTACTATCTATCCCAACAGTTACACAAAAGTTAAAATATTACTGATTATTTTCCTCTCAAAAGTGATATGGTTAGCAGAGATTCACTACAGTATAAAAATAGGCTGACTGCATTTTGAGAACTTCTACAGTCATTTTGAAAATTTGTGAATCCCCATATGTTAGGATCTGACTTGCTAGGGGATAGACAGATCAATGGGTCACTGGTTTCTCAAAATAATCTAGCTGAGTCTAACTTAAACCTAATAATTAATGATTACATCTCTTTTAAGTCTGCCTCAGACAGTAAAGCATGTGCCTGCAATGTGGGAGACCTGGGTTTAATCCCTGCGTCAGGAAGATACCCTTGAGAAGGAAATGGCAATCCACTCCAGTACTCTTGCCTGGAAAATCTCATGGACAGAGGAGCCTGGAAGGCTACAGGTCATGGGATTGCAAAGAGTCGGACACGACTGAGCTACTTCACTTCACTTCACTTCACATCTAGCTAGAGTGTAAACCATTTAAGAATGGTGTAGGAAAGGGACCAGAGCTAAATGAACAGTTTTCCAAGAAGCCGTGGGACCTTCTGCCTGTCTCAAGGTACTAGTTTTGACTAAAACACTACATTTCTTTTAGCAGATTCATTTTTGTAACAATGAATGACTTTTATAACTTTTGAAGACTTTTACAACTTCAGACTCATTTTTATAACACAGCCTTTCCAAGCCAGATAGGTTTAGAAATATTTTCTAAAATTCTAGTTGGCGTCTAAACATTTTTAACTTTTTAAGATCTTTCTGAAATAATCTGCTACTTAGTGATTAAGAACTTTCTATAATATAAATCAGCTTCACATGAAACCCAGAAGAAATGTGATCTTTAAAACATTGCAACAATTGCTACTATTGAACAGTACTTAGTCTTGTTCTCTTAATAAAATGCTATCACCATAAAAAATTAATCACCGTCAACAGTGTAAAAGAACAAAGTAGTCTAAATTGGTAATTCTTAAGCAAGATTTAAATTATTTTCTCACCATTCTTTTTGAACAACATGTAGCATATCTGCAACAGTAGCTGGTTCACAAACCATGTAGATTCCCCACAATCCTGTATCTGTGTAGGAAGTGTTGAAAGACTGGAAGCTATGGCAGAGGTTGCCATGACAGGTAAGCTGGGCCAGCTTGCTAGATAAATTCTGTAAGGAAAAGAAACTGTCCAGGAGAACTGTAGGTATACATGTGCGGACTACCAGAAAGAAAAACGAGCTGTAGAAATAGTGACTGCCCCAAAAGGCTGTGTTTCTCAGTTTTATTCAGCAATATCTCAATAAAAAGCTAAAACTCAATGAAACTAAGAATTGTTATCTCACCAGCCCAATGCATCATCCCCAGAGAAAGTCATAATGTTAAAAGAGTTAATCCTTAGAAGCTACACACCGACTTCTAAAATAATACATTATCATACTAAGAGATTATCATACTAAGAGAAAAGCAAAAATATCACTTATATGTAGAATCTTAAAAAAAGATACAAGTGAACCTATTTACAAAAGAGAAACAGACTCACAGACTTTGAGTTTGCGATTAACATATACACACCACTATATATAAAATAATCAACAAGGACCTATGCATGCCACAGGGAACTCTAAGTAATACTCTGTGAATGGATTTATATAAATGTATCACTTAGCTATATACCCAAAACTAACACAACTACATTATAAATCAACTACAATATAAAAATTAAAACCAAAAAAGAGAAGTGACAAATCCTGTCAGGACAGAGCTATCCCTAAAATTAAAAATGGGATGACTTCACATACTGTAGTTTGGACACATTCTCAGGATCCCTTGGCTAATCCAACCCAGCATTCCACTTCTAGCACTGGGATATGGTTATTAATTATATATGTGTTCTGGCTTTGTTGAATAATCATTTATAACCTTATCAACCAAAAAACAATAAATTATGCCAATTTGCTTTGCCAACAAAAAAGTTAAAAAAGGTTAATTTAAAAAGTAAAATAATGCACTGCTATTACCAACATACTTTGTAGAGCTTTTGGCAGTTTGCTTAAAGATCTGAAATATAGCATGTGAACCTAAGATATTTGTATGAAATATATTTTGTCAAAGTCTTTGAGTACAGATATATACACTTTCTTAGCTATTTAAAATCCTAAAGTGATGCTGTTGAGGTGCTGCACTCAATATGTCAGGAAATTTGGAAAACTCAGCAGTGGCCACAGGACTGGGAAAGGTAAGTTTTCATTCCAAAGGAAATGCCAAAGAATGTTCAAACTGTCATACGATTGCACTCACTTCATATGCAAGTAAGCTTATGCTCAAAATCCAAATCCATCAAGCTACGTGTCAGTAGTATGTTAATCAAGAACTTCCAGGTGTACAAACTGTTCAGACTCAAGGTAGAGGAACCAGCGATCCGATGGCCAACTTTCACTGGATCATAGAGAAATCAAGGAAATTCCAGAAAAACATCTTCACTGATTACACTAAGCCTTTTATTGTGTGGATCACAACAGACTGTGGAATATTCTTAGAGATAGGAATACCAGACTACCTTACCTGTCTCTTGAGAAACCTGTATGCAGGTCAAGAAGCAACAGTTAGAACCAGACTTGGAACAACAGACTGGTCCCAAATTAGGAAAGCAGTATGACAGGGCTGTATTACTGTCACCCTGCTTATTTAACTCCTATGCAGAGTATATCATGCAAAATGCCAGGCTGGATGAATCACACAGGCTGGAATCAAGACTGCTGGGAGAAATATCAATAACCTCAGATATGCAGAGGATACCACTCTAATGGCAGAAAATGAAGATGAACTAAAGACCCTCTTGTTCAGGGTGAAAGAGTAGAGTGAGAAAGCTGGCTTAAGACTCAACATTCAAAGAACTAAGATCATGACATCCAGTTCCATCACTTCATGGCAAATAGAAGGGGAAAAAGTGGAAGCAGTGACAGATTTATTTTCTTGGGCTGCAAAATCTGTGGATGGTGATTGCAGCCATGAAATTAAGATGCTTGCTCCTTGGATGAAAAACTATGACAAACCTAGACAGTGTATTAAAAAGCAGAGAAATCACTTTGCTGAGAAATGTCCATGTAGTCAAAGCTATGGTTCTTCCAGTAGTCAAATACTGATACGAGAGTTCTGAGCACAGAAGAATTGATGCTTTCAAATTGTGGTGCTGGAGAAGACTCCTGAGAGTCCCTTAGACTGCCAGGAGATCAAACTAGTCAATGGTAAAGGAAATCAACCGTGAATATTCATTGGAAGGACTGATGCTGAAGTAAAGCTCCAATACTTTGGCCACCATACTTTGATGTGAAGGCTCAGCTCACTGGAAAAGATCCTATTGGTGGGAAAGATGGAGGGCAAGAGAAGGGGGCAGCAGAGGATGAGATAATTGGATGAAATCACCAACTCAATGGACATGAGTCTAAACAAACTCCAGGAGATACGGGAGGACAGAGGAACCTGGTGTGCTGCAGTCCACGGGGTTGCAAAGAGTCAGACACAACTTGGCAAATGAACAACAATAATAATTTTGAAGTAATTTCAGACAGAATAGGAACAAAAATAGTACGAAGAATTACCTTTATCCAAATTCCTTAACAACTATTACTTTTTTTCCTTTATCATTCTCTGTAATATATTTTTCAACTGTTTGAGAATATAGTGCAAATATCCTTTTTATCCCCAAATACTTGTTAATATGCCCTTCTGAAAAACAATGAATTTAACCTCATGACTATGCCAAAGCCTTTGACTGTGTGGATCACAATAAACTGTGGGAAATTCTGAAAGAGATGGGAATACCAGAGCACCTGACCTGCCTCTTGAGAAACCTATATGCAGGTCAGGAAGCAACTGGACACGGAACAACAGACTGGTTCCAAATAGGAAAAGGAGTACATCAAGGCTGTATATTGTCATCCTGCTTATTTAACTTACATGCAGAGTACATCATGAGAAATGCTGGGCTGGAAGAAGCACAAGCTGGAATCAAGATGGCCAGGAGAAATATCAATAACCTCAGATATGCAGATGACACCACCCTTATGGCAGAAAGTGAAGAGGAAATAAAAAGCCTCTTGAAAGTGAAAGAGGAAAGTGAAAAAGTTGGCTTAAAGCTCAACATTCAGAAAACAAAGATCATGGCATCTGGTCCCATCACTTCATGGGAAATAGATGGGGAAACAGTGGAAACAGTGTCAAGACTTTATTTTTGGGGGCTCCAAAATCACTGCAGATGGTGATTGCAGCCATGAAATTAAAAGACGCTTACTCCTTGGAAGAAAAGTTACAACCAATCTAGATAGTATATTGAAAAGCAGAGACATTACTTTGCCAACAAAGGTCCAGCTAGCCCAGGCTATGGTTTTTCCAGTAGTCATGTATGGATGTGAGAGTTGGACTGAAGAAAGCTGAGCACTGAAGAATTGATGCTTTTGAACTGTGGTGTTGGAGAAGACTCTTGAGAGTCCCTTGGACTGTAAGGAGATCCAACCAGTCCATTCTAGAGATCAGTCCTGGGTGTTCTTTGGAAGGAATGATGCTAAAACTGAAACTCCAGTACTTTGGCCACCTCATGCGAAGAGTTGTCTCATTGGGAAAGACTGATGGTGGAAGGGGTTGGGGGGAGGAGGAAAAGGGGACAACAGAGGATGAGATGGCTGGATGGCATCACTGACTCGATGGACGTGAGTTTGAGTGAACTCCCAGAGTTGGTGGTGGACAGGGAGGCCTGGCGTGCTGCAATTCAAGGGGTCGCAAAGAGTCAGACACAACTGAGAGACTTAACTGAACTAAACGGTTATAAAATTAGGATATTCATGTTGATACAGTACTATGAATGAATCCTCTTTCCTTAATCAAAATTTAACAATACAGCAAAAGAAAAAATATTGTTTTTTTTCTTGCCTGGGAGCAATCCAGGATCAGTTCATACGTAAGTCAAAATTCATAGCAGTTTTATCTTCTCATTTATTATGGAAATTTACTTTTTAAATCACATACCATTCCTCCTCCGAAAGAGCGATCCCAGTTTCCAATCAGTGTGTTTGCAACCATGAGACAGATTGTATCTGGATGTGCCCAACCAACAGCTTCAACAGCTACCGCAAGATGTGCCAAAGGCATCTTGTCATCCCTCACTCGAATCTAGTTGGGATAAAGGATGCAAAGCTCTAGTTAAGATTACCACTCTGTAACATGCTTGACAAGAAAGCAATTCACCAGTTCTATTAATTGCAAACTTAAATGCTCACCATGACACTCTAGTTTTTTGAACAATCAGGCCTCATTTTACTCCATATTTCAGAAGGATTTCACCAAAAGATCTCCAGTTGAAATACTACAGACACAGCCACCAAATAATTATGTGGCCAAAAAGCTTTGCATTATTTAACTGGCAGAAATAATCATCAGTCTGAATTTTTCTGTCTAAATTTAGGCTTATTTTACAGGCTTATTTTTGTACTGCCAATGCTAGTCTCGTGTAACTGCCAACATCAGGCTTCTTTCCAGATACTGACATATGAGCATCACCCCTAATGTGGCAAACAAAGCTTCTAATGAGGCTTAAAGAAATAGCTGATAGAGAGCAGATTTCTCTAGAAGTTCTGGCTTTAACAGCTACGCACAGAAATGTACTGTGGGTAGACTCAGTCAGGAATAAATCTAACAGTGTCAAAATGTGGGATGTTTTAAAAAGATTAATTTTATGCCCTGCCAATAGGAAAATAGGCATAATGTCAAAAAGCACAAAAGACCAAATAATACTTTCCTTAAAACAGAAAAATAGGTGGTTAAATATATGCAACAGGAAGAAATACAAGCAACTGAGTCCATGTGCATTTGGACTCCTTTGTTCCTCCATTTTACTGTTAGCAACAGGCACATTTTGTACGAACAGTCATAAATACAACACAAGAAAAGCTTAGGAGGCTTGGCCTACCTCACTTCCTGTGAATTTGCACGGAGGCAGAGCTGGTATTTCTCCTTTGTGTGTGGATAAAGATTCACCAAAATGAAATTTTGCTAACTCAAGCAGCTCATCATGGGAAACTCCTATATTGAAGGAAAATATTTCATATATCCAGCAGCAATAAAATGTAAAGCACATAATTAACTGCCAGTACTTCTGTTTACAATGAGCTTAAGGTGGTATAAATGATACAGGTTACACAAGGACTACTTGCAGTCAGTAAAAGCCTTTTCAAGAGTAAGCTCACAAAGCACGTTTTATCCCTGGTGATAAGACTTGCAGTTGCACAGATTTCTCCTGAAGAACAATCAGTTTTCATCCACTGATTCAAAGATAAGGATAACACAGCTGGGAGGTATTACTTTCCATACAAAATCATGTTATATTAAGTAATTAAAAGTCCTAGAATGGTGGTGGTGGTGGTGAAGTTGCTAAGTCATGTCCAGCTCTTGCGACCCCATGGACAGTAGCCCACCAGGCTCCTCTGCCCATAGGATTTCCCACACAAGAATAATGGAGTGGGTTGCCATTTCCTTCTCCAGGGGATCTTCCCGACTCAGGAATCCAACCCAGGTCTCCTGCACTGTAGGCAGTCTCCTGCATTACAAGTGAATTCTTTACCAGCTAAGCCACTAGAGCCCCCAAAAGTCCTAGTTCAAACTAGCAAAAATGGGTCACTTTTCAATAAAATTTTTAGAGTAGAAAAGAATATGAGCTCTGTATCATTTAAAGAAAGCTGGACATAAGACATGTTTTATTCTCTGTACTCTGCTATAAAAATTCAGGACTTAAATAACCTCATATAGATTCCTGAATAAATTCATAGCCAATCAAATACTCACTATTTGCTATCCAAAATTTAAGAAGTACTTGAATTCTATATAGCCCTATTTTCCAAACTTGAGCCTAAAGAGATTCAGTGAAAGATTCTTAAACTTACAAGACTAATTCAGGCATGGGTAAGTGCCTTAGAAAATATTGCTATGAGATTTTTTTTTAATGAAACATTCCATTAGAACATAAAAGCACAACTTACACCCATATTTTCCAAACAATCTCTGGTATAAAACAAGACAGGGAATGATTATATACACATTCTTTTCACAATCACTACATAGAAGAGCCACCTTGGATATCAGTCCAGACGGTGACTAAACAATGAGAAGACCTTGGTGGTACAAAGATGACAAGCAGAGAGTGTAGACCTGTGAGCGTGGACACAATTCTCAGCACCTGGCAACCACCTCCACTGTTTTACTGCCTTTATCTGTAGCCCTCCTGGTTGGACGTTCCAGACTTTAAGCTCCTGACCCAGTACCACCTCTACTTACCTCTATCCAAAAGGCAGGAGGGCCAGTAATTTCTTTTCTTTTTTTTTAAATGAAGCTGGGTCTGGCCTATTTCACTGAATTTATAATGCCACTGCTTATAAGAAACATTATTGCTTATGTACCCATAAGACAATATGCTAATTAATCTAGAATAGGCCATTAATTAATTGTAAGATATCCCAACTCTGACAATGTCAAAATGAACCAATGAACTGTGTGACAAAACCCACTGCATCCATATGCCACCAACAATGGCAGAATCTCCTAGACAACTTAGTTATTGAGGCCCCATCCAACCAACAGTGTCCCCTTTCCAAGGCAGTTTCATTGTGGAACTCCAGTCAGCACCAGCCATTTTAGAAACAGTGTCACTAACTCAAGAGAACTTTAGAGCACAGAGAGCCACACAAAGGTAACATGTTTCTGACAGTTAACCTCATTTTCATCTTCTTCATTATTCCCAAGTAATAAGCTCGAAGTCTATCCGGGCCAACTAGAATTTTAAATTACTGTCATTTCTAAAGGAAAATTTACACAAAAGAGCATTCCATGTAAATCTTCGTTTTGTCTTAAAAAGAGAAAACTGGAAACCAATAAAATGTACTATTTGCCTAAATTCAGACTACCAGGAAATCTAGTAAAATCTAACCTGAACTTACTTTCTTTCACTGGCTTCAAACACGTTCCTCCAAGGAGGCCTTGTCCTCATGCCACTTTCATGTTCAAATTCCCATTAAATAGTCTCAAAATCCCTTATATCCTTCCCTTCTCAGTAATTAGCAGATCTACTGAATGAACAAACAAATCAAAGAATGAATAAACAACATACTCATCCTCAGGCCATGCCTGACCAAGGATGAAGCTGGTTCTCAAGAAATTTAAAATCTCAAAGAGATTCCCGAACTGTTGAACACTATCTTCCACTGTCATTATCTTCCAGCTCACCCATTTGCCCTTTCCTTGCAAGTAAATTCCATTACATCTGTACACTTATGTACTAGAGGGTCACTAAGTTTTCCTATTAAAAACTCTAATAAGAGAAGACGGGGGAAGTCCGGTTTCAGTGTTCCACATTGCCCTTACCCAGCATACTAAACAATTTGCTCTGTAAATGAAAACTAAAGATATCTCCCAACAGGATCAAACTGATAAGCGTATCACTCTGTTTAAAACAGTTGTAGAAATTTAAACTTACCTCCAGCAGCAGCAAGTACTATTCTTGGCCCCTTATAATGTGTGGTTATATAATCCACTAAGTCCTTACGATTTATAGATCTGTAAATGGAGTAAGAAAAGCAATACTAAAGGGAAATTTAAAAGCATAGATCCTCACATAATATACCTTTATACCTCACATAATATACCTTTAATATCCAATTAAATTGGATCATTCTAAGTTAAATGCAGTCAGAAATAGGATATATGCAACAAATATCAAAGAATTTCTATATATATATATATATATATATATATATATATATATATAAAATGTAATATCATCACTTGTTTACTCCAGAAATAGGTATAAACCCAGATACCTGGAAGTCAAGTAGGGCTAAAGGGTCATTCAAGTACTGTAATGATACCATTTCATTCAGATTATTGGGGGTAAAAAATTACTTTCTGAAACATACTTTTTGAATGTTTGT
The DNA here is from genome assembly GCF_001704415.2 of Capra hircus. Lineage (NCBI taxonomy): Eukaryota > Metazoa > Chordata > Mammalia > Artiodactyla > Bovidae > Capra > Capra hircus. The sequence goes on from NC_030811.1 coordinate 75,780,462, forward strand.
GAATGTTAATTTTCACAATTCAAATTTTTTTCTCAAAAAAGAGAAAAAATCTGAGAATTATACCTACTTGATATTTTCAGTTGGTCCCAAAATTGTCCGTCCAAGTGCAGTATTTTGATAAGCTGTGGCATGAAGATAATCAAAAACAACTTCTTGTAAATTGGTTTCAACTTCTTGCATCTCTCTAAGGATTACTCCACGTTCACGTTCAATCTCTGCTTCTCCCAATGTGCTGTTTTGTATTATATCAGCAAGAATTTCTACAGCTAATTGAAAATAAAACACAAGAAGAAACACTAACAGTCTTAATTTTCACTATTAATATCTATTAAATTAGCATCAAAAACCACGATAGTGACCAGCACTCAATAGTGAATAAATGATTAAACTGGAAGAAATAAATGTTTCTGTACATTTGATATACCTAAAAGGAATAAATTAAAACAAAAAATATAATCCCCTGTGGTACAGATGAGCTTGGAGAAAATTCCTAAATTTGCTAGAATTAGTGTTATCTCAAACATCTTTCCCCACTTAATTCCAATTAATGGTCAGTGTTGGTTAGATTCTGTTTATCAAAGTCTCTGATATATGATGATTCAACAGAGCTGGAACAGGTAACAGTTGAAGAAAAGGATAATTACTCCAAAAGACATACATTATCATTAATTATCAAAGGATAATTAAGTAACCCTTGGGGAAAATTGATGAAACCTTCAAATATTTATACAAAAACGACCCTAATTTGTAAAAAGTCACAAGTAAACTAAAGGATATATCATGCTATTAAGCAATTTTATCAGAGAAAGTACATGCTTCTCCAAAAAAGAGAAACCTCAACTATCCGTGAAGAATTAGTATACAGTTATAATCACAATCTAAATTTTAGTAAATAGAAAACAAATTTATCAACTTTCATTTTGTTACTCTACTATAAACTTCTGTTCTTTAAATTCACTTAAAGTGGACTTGCTTCAGAAGCAATAATGTTCCAGTACCAAGGACTTCTGTACTCAATTACCTCTATATTGCCCAAAATGACAAAACAGACTGCAAGAATAAGCTAGGACTGAGATTATGACCAAGAGGAAAAGATAATTTGTAAAACCAAATTAAAGCTATCTGTCCACCTAACACCATGTTGTGAATCAAATAAAAAATGCTCCAATAAAATTTAAAAACAATAAAATCCCATCTGTCCAGACAAGTAAAGCCCCAGATGGGTAAGGAAGAGCCCAAAGACAGATGGGAAAATGAGACCTCCTGTATGAAGAGCCTCCTCTATTTGGAAGTAGTAGTCTAGACTGGTACCTAAAAGTGGGGATTCATATTTCCCAATATTTATGTTTTAATCAGAATCTTCTTTCTAATGTATATTTAATACTGAAATTTAAAAGCATAGATCCTCAATAACATACCTGAAATTAAATTGGACCTTAAAGATATTCTAAGTCAAATGCAATCAGAAATAGGATATATACAAGTATCAAAGACTTTACACACACACACACACACACACACACACACACACACACACGTATAATACCATCACTTGTTTATTCCAGAAGCAGCTACAAACCCAGACAACCTGGAAGTTAGGTGGGGCAAACTATTGTTTAAGTATTCTAATGATACAGTTTTATTCAGATTGGTCATCACCAGAGATGGGGGAGGGAAAAATGAGTGAGCTGTTTTAGGTTTATTTTGGGGGGGTTTAGTTTAAATAAATTGAATTTTGGATATTCAAATTTGAAATTGAAATTAATGGAAAGGAAGCTAAGAAAGAAGTGAACTCCAGGAGGAAGAACCAGAATGTGCAAATGCAATAAAGAAGCAAGCACATTCTGTTCAAAAATAAAGCCCAGCAGTCAGAAGATACAAAATATGTTCTGGCTTGTAACAGAAATGAAAAATTTAGATAACAGAACAGAGAAAAAAAACAAAAATAAAAAGTAGACAGTAAAAGTGAATATATAATAAAACAATTAAAAGTCATTTACTAGCCAGGTATGACTCTGGAGGAATTAATATTTGAATCAAGTGTTAGGACCTGGTTTGTACAAGTCTTACAGCCTATAAATATTTAATATCATTTGTCATATTGGTAGGAAAAAGAGGTGCCCCCTCACCCAGAGTTCGATTCACTTATTTTCACATTTCTGGGATTTACTCTTTCTCAGGAAACATAATGCAAACAGTACTAAATTATTTCTGAATGCCTGTGAAAATTACATATCTGCAGTATAAATAATAATACCTCTTGGCAAATCTTTAGAGAATGCTTTGGCATAATATACAGTCTGCTCTCTGGAGGTATAGGCATTGAGATGAGCACCCATATTTTCAATTTCAAGTTCCAGATCTAATTGGGATCTCTTTTTGGTGCCCTGAAATAAAAGAGAGAAAGGGGGAAAAGAAATATATATATATATGTATAATCTCTCCCTTTATCCCTCATTTGTTCTACACAGTTCAGACAATGAATATGAGGACACAAGCCTATGTACAGTTGGATGTAAGGACCAAATGTGGTTTCTAAACTACCTCAGGCTTCAGAAATAGTGACATTCTTTCAGATGACAGTTACATCCCAAGAGAAAATCTTTGTTTCACTTCTACAGAGCAATTATCAGTCATTATTTCAGGTAATTATCCTGAAAAAAGAAAGATTCTAAAAAATAATAAAAATAAGACATGCATAGGCTTCCCTGGTGGCTCAGAAGTTAAAGCATCTGCCTGCAATGCGGGAGACCTGGGTTTGATCCCTGGGTCGGGAAGATCCCCTGGGGAAGGAAATGGCAACCCACTCCAGTATTCTTGCCTGGAGAATCCCATGGACGGAGGAGCCTGGTGGGCTACAGTCCACGGGGTCGCAAAGAGTCGGACACGACTGAGCGACTTCACTTTCACTTTTGAAATAGTTCTCTTTACCTTACAATAAGACTTTGTGTTTACTGTCTCTTAAAATGCGTTTAAAAAATAATCTTTATAACTTGCCTTGAAAGCCATATGCTCCAGAAAGTGAGCCGTTCCATTATTCTTCTCATTTTCATATCGACTTCCAGCATCAATCCAGAGCCCAACCTTAATATAGTCAGGTAAGAATTAGATAAGACATCATCATCTTTTTTTTTTTGAGGGGATAAGGTAGGGGTGCGGAAAAGGCAATGACACCCGACTCCAGTACTCTTGCCTGGAAAATCCTATGGATAGAGGAGCCTGGTAGGCTGCAGTCCATGGGGTCGCTGAGAGTTGGACACGACTCAGTGACCTTTCACTTTTCACTTTCATGCATTGGAGAAGGAAATGGCAACCCACTCCAGCGTTCTTGCCTGGAGAATCCCAGGGACGGTGGAGCCTGGTGGGCTGCCGTCTATGGGGTCGCACAGAGTCAGACACGACTGAAGCGACTTAGCAGCAGCAAGGTAGGGGTGGGGGCAGTGTTCTTCCTTTTTCTGACCAATGCTTTCCAGTCTTAACATTAAAGTTTTCTTGACTGGATTGACAATATAATCCTATGAATTATGAGATTTAAAAATTTTAGTCTTCAGTCTACTGGGTGCCACAAATACTTACTTGCCAGCTTTACTGAGGATGCAGATTGTTAGCCCAGTGTGTTACTACAGTCAATAATCAAGTATAAGATAAAGAACATCAGAAGAGACTCAGAAAATCTAGGTTAAGATCCTGGTTCTGTCATGTATTAGTTGTTGTGACCTCGGACAAAACCATTTAACTTCTCGAATCTTGTTTTTCAATGAAATGGATGCAATGATCCCTGCTACAAAGAAGTATTTTAAAGATCAAATAAGACAAGGTACGTAAAAACATTTAGCACACGGTAGTCCAGCAAATATACTGCTCTCATTATTATCAACACTGCACAATACAACCTGCTACAAGATGCAGTCGCTTAAACTAAGCACACATGCACCCAGCATGGAGGTATTAGAAGAAACGCTTCACAAGTAACAGCCACTTGTCGAGGCAAAATAACCGCTGCTACTTTCAACTACCTGCCAACCTACTGAAAAGCTTTACACGTACAGTCTGCTCTCCCCTAATGAGGGGTCAAACTAAATCACTTACTGTGCATGTTGCCAGCCCAGAGTCTTCAGAAGCCACCCTGAGTCCATTCTCCAAACAGGTTACTCGCGTTTCAGGAACGTTCAGAACAACTTGTGTAGCAGCCTGTGTACTTCTCAATCTGTTTCCTCCAAGATATAATGACTGGTTGGGGAGAAAGGAAGCAGCAAAACATATCACTATTCTTAATACAAATTATTGATTAGAAAACCAAATTTATCTCAAAGAGACTCTAAAGTACTCTTTCCTCCTTAACTTTTACTTCACTGGATCCATGCCTTTGCCTACCCTAGGACCATTCCTCAACCAACCACTTTCCTAAAGCCAGCAACATGTCTACAAGCATGCCCTTTCCTGAAGAAAAATGAACAGTTTTTGTCATTATCCTAAAAGAAACTACTTTTATTTCAGTACCTCTAGAAATGTTTAGTATTCATAAAGGGAACAAGAAGGGGAGAAAAAAGTCAAGAAAGGGAGAGAAAAATATAAAAATACACGCACAGCATAGAAATGCTTAGCTTCTACTCTTCAAGAAAAGCAAAGTTTTGAAAAGGACAGAAAAAGAAAGGGTAGAAAGAAGGGTAATTACTCAAGATACACTCTGGCTGACTGATTTATTGACTATGGACTATTCGCAGGTCCCCATATGTTTTCTTCTTTATACATATGTTAAAAGTCCCACGAACTCTAGAGAAAGCTAGTCTCTTACGAGAAAAATACATATACAGACAAACTTTTCCTTTAGCTGCCGCAGGGTTCACAGGAAGCAGAGCTGGACGAGAGCCAGTTTTAGGCAAAAAGAGAACTCGGAGCGGATGGGGGTGGGTCCTCGGTTTTTAACAAGCCCCCCCCCCCCGCCCCCCAGTTGTAACCACTGCTTTTAGTAATCAACACGCTCTCTTTACAATGACTTCTGAGTAACTGGGGGAGGGGGTTAGTAAACCACGGTCATCCCACACGTCCCTGGCAGGTCACGCGTTGCGGGTGACCAAAGCCAGCCCAGCGCCGACGGGAATAAGCGTCCCCGGCAGCCGGATGCCCCACGGGTCCCGGCTAAGGCCCGATCCGCAGTTGGAGGTGTGTGGGGCAGACGCCCGTTAACTCAGGGTCGCCGCACGGGGTCCTGCGGGTGAGGCCCGGTCTAGCCTGATTCCAGGTGGCACCCAGACAAGTAGACGGAAGCTCACCGGCCCAGCAACGCCTCGGATCAGGAGCCTCTCGGTGAAACCGCAGAGCCGCCGCCGCGCCGCAGAAAACAGCACCGCTCGGGCCGCCGCCGTCATGGTCTCCGTTCTAGACTGTAGGAAGGATGTGCTTCCGGGGTCATGACCTGAGGGCCCAGGCGAGAGGGCGGACCCCACCTAGTGACCATGATGGGAATGACAGTCCTGTAAGCGGTCTTGGAATCTTTCTGGACGTGGTGCTGACTGAAGAACACGAATTAGGGAGTCTGTAGAAGCCCTTGGATCAGCGGTTACTTTAATCTCCTACGACGTGCAAGGCACAAATGTAGAAGAGTTAAAGGTAACTTGGGGCAACATATTATCCCAGCGGTGGGTGAAATTGATTGGAAAAGGGGGGATTTGATCCGTAATATGAGGAACATGATTCCTCACTGTCCTTAGAGGAAATCTCCAGTGCAAGGGACGGGCGTGGTGAGGGGAGAGAAGCAAGTATCAGTGTTGACCCCTATTCACACTTCAGCACCTTACAGTCTGGCTCATCCCATTCCACAGAAATTGTTGGTGAAGCCACTAACTGCTGAAAGATGGACATACAATCCTTGACATGGATTTCTTTCTTCATTCTGTTTAAAATTTTTGTTTATTTTCCTGCATGGGGTCTTAGTTGCAGCACACGGGGTTCTTCCTTGCAAAGCGCAGACTCTTCTAGTGGTGGTGGGGCTCCAGAGCAAGAGGGCTCTTTAGTTTGGGCGCCTGTAGTTGACTCTGAACTATTCTAGCTCAGTAATTGCCCGCAGTGGGTATAGTTGCACTGTGGCCTGTGGTATCTTAGTTCCCATGACCAGGGATCAAACCCATATCCCCTGTGTTGGAAGAGGATTCTTTCTGTTAAGATTTGTTTGTTTGCTTATTTGGCTGTGCTGGGTCTTCCTTGCTGTGGCAGTGGGGCTTTCTCTACTTGCAGAGAGAAGGGTGCTACTGTTCTGCTATCTTGCAGGGCCTTCTCACTGGAGTGGCTTCTCTTGGGCTCAGTAGTTGTGGAGCACAAGGCTTAGTTGCTCTGAGGTATGTGGGATCTTCCCTGGACCAGGGACAGAACTGTGTCCAGTGCATTGGCGGGCAGATTCTTAATCACTAGACAACCAGAGAAGCTCTGGAAGAGGAGTCTCACCCACTGGACCACCAGGGAAGTGGACTTTCCTCCTTGTATCATTTTATTTTACTTTATTTATCTATTTTGGCAGTGCTGGGTCTTGGTTGCTGTGCAGGCTTTTCTCTAGTTGCAGTGAGCAAAGGCTACTCTCTAGTTGCCACTGAGGCACCAGGAAAATCCTCCTTTAAGAGCTGCTCTTTCTTCTAGTCCCTTCTTTACCTCTTGGGAAGCTCTTTATACACATATATCTTAGTGAGACTAAAAATAGCCGGCACTGTACTAACTGTACTATTCCTGTGCTCTTTTATAGATGTAGAAACTGGGATAAATAACTTGCCTGAGTTCAGTTTAGTTCAGTTCAGACACCCAGTTGTGTCCAACTCTACAACCCCATTGACTGCAGCACACCAGGCTTCCCTGTCCAACACCAACTCCTGGAGCTTACTCAAACTCATGTCCATTGAGTCCCTGATGCCATCCAACCATCTCATCTTCTGTCGTCCCCTTCTCCTCCCACCCTCAATCATTCCCACCATCAGGGTCTTTTCAAATGAGTCAGTTCTTCGCATCAGGTGGCCAAAGTATTGGAGTTTCAGCTTCAGCATCAGTCCTTCCAGTGAATATTCAGGACTTATTTTCTTTAGGATGGACTTGTTGGATCTCCTTGCAGTCCAAGGGACTCTCAAGATTCTCCTCCAACACCGCAGTTCAAAAGCATCAATAATTCAGCACTCAGCCTTCTTTATAGTCCAGCTCTCACATCCATACATGACTAAAGTTCAGGATACTAATAATAGGCTGTGTAGCTCCAAAGCCTTTGCTCTTAAACACCATGTCATCCTACCCTGAAAGCTGGTGTTCCCCAGGGATTTGGACCTCGGCCTGGGCCTCTTCCACTGTACACTCTTCCTGATGGTTTCCACTTTCACTTGAGGCCTTCCCTGTTTGTCTTTCTTTTGAGACCAGGCCCTCTTAACCATTCAGTGACTGGACAACTACACTTGAATATCCCATTGGCACCTCAATATCAACTTGTCCAGAATGCGCTTCACTGGCTTGCTCCTAAGTCTATTCTTGTATAGTCAATGAAACAGCCAATGATACCTCCATTCACTAGACATCCAAACCAGAAACCTGGATTTCATCCTCAGCTCCTCCCTGTTTCTCATTCTCAATATCCAATTAATACACCCCTTTCCAGCCTTTTCAATCTACCCCAGCCCAACTGTCATAGTGTTTGGAACAAGGGATCTTTTTTGAATGCAACTTGTAGTATGATAGTCCCATTGTGAAGAACCCCCCAGTAACTTCCCTTGGTCAGGATAAAGTGAAGGCTCCTTAGTATGGAACATAGGTCCCTTCGTAAGCTGATTCCTACTTATCTTTCCAGACTCATCTTTCTCTACCTCTCCCTTCTGCTATGATCCACAGGTTCAACCTGTAGGATCTATTATATAATAAAAACAGCCAAGTTTATTCCTTCATGTTTCTAAAACAAATGTGTGTTAACAATAAAGAAATACAAGCATGATACATATATACAAAAATATTTAGGTATAATCACAGGAAGCACCTGGGAAATTTCAGCACATCTTAATTCAAACTTAGTTTAGGATCTCAGGGAAAATGACAGAATAAAGACCTCTGAAAATTCTCTCTTCTGTTCATAAAATAAATGAGAAAACTGGTTTTAAAATTGGCCAAAATATGAGACTTCTCTGGTGGTCTAGTGAAAAATAAAAATGGCCAGAATCAACATTTTCAAAACTCTGAAAATTAAACAAGGCTTGCAGTAATCTGGGGTGCTATTTTTTTTTTTTATCCAGTAAAAACACCAACATTTCAGTAAGAATACTGAGCTTCATACTGTTCTAACTTAAGGGTTTAAAATTATAGTGTTTAAGTCTGTCATTAGTCCCTTGCCCCTAACTCCGTGGTACCTTTAAAAACCAGGATCCCACAACCAAGGTGAAAATCAGCAGCCTGGCAGCCACCAGAAAGGGCAAAACTGGGTTGGAATTCCTTCAAGGCCTCAAATGTATCCTCAAGGCCAGAGGATGTAAATTATTTGACCTGTCTCACGCTCTGCTGGGGCTTCCCTGGCGACTCAGCGGTAAAGAACCTGCCTGCCAGGGCAGGAGACGCGGACTTGACCCCTGAGTCAGGAAGGCCCCTGACGAAGGAAATGGAAACTCACTCCAGTATTCTTGCCTGGAAGGTTCCACGGACAGAGGAGCATGGTGGGCTACAGTCCATGGCGCTGCAAAGAGTTGACATGACTAAGCAACTAACACTTCTACTTTTTTAACTTTTCATGCTTTTCTGGATGACCTCACTTGTAAGTTTGCCTTTATTTGACCTGACTTGAGGCCAGAAGCCTTCTTCTGGAGATGTTTGTCGAAAATATTTAGAGACAGCTGTCTAACTTTAGGTGGCTGCTTGGAGGTAGCAGATAATGATAAGGGCAAACAATAGGCAAACCAAGAAGCTTAAAAGAAAAAGCTAGGGCCTCAGTTGTCCATATAAGGATACTTCATTTTACTGCTCTATACTTTTTTGTGTCTCTCAAATGTTGTGACTTTTAAAAATTAAAATTTCGTGGCAACCCTATTGGCACCGTTTTCTCCTGGGTTTGCTCACTTTGTGTCTCTATGTCACATTTTGGTAATTCTCACAGTATTCCAAACTTTCTTCATTATTATTATATTTGTTATGATGATCTGTGATGTCAGTGATCTTGAATGTTACTAAGGCCCAGATGATGGGTAGCACTTTTTAGCAAGAGATGATTTTTAAATTAAGGTCTGTACATTGGCTTTTTAGACATGGTGCTATTGCACATTGCAGTATAGTATAAACATAACTTTTATGTAAAGTGGGAAACTGAAAAATTCATGTGACTCACTTTATTACAATATTTACTTTATTGTGGTAGTCTGGAACTGAACCTACAAGATCTCTGAGGTCTACCTATAGAGGCTTTGAAAAGCCCGGGCATATTTCTGGGAGTCTGGAAAGACATGCACATGTCTGTGGCTGTGTGCATACTCAGGGCTGTACACACGCCCGGGAGAGACCTGAGAACCCGCTGGCTGACCTTGAGGCTCTGTGCAAGCAGGAAGAAAAGGCTAAGGCTGAGTTGTCAACTGCCTGGCTAAGTGTTGAAGGTATACACAGAGCTTCTGACAACGACTGAGAAGTTCATTGGATCTAGGCATTCATGGAAGTATCTGTATAATTATTAGCTGACCATTAAGCTATTTGAGCAGAAACTTCAGTGGTAACACATGACTTTAAGGAATTAATTTAGAGAAGTCACTAAAGCAAGCAGCGGCGACTGTATCTGGGAGAGAGTGGAATCTGACATCCAGAGCTGACACATTATATTAAGTGTCTAGTTCTCAACAAAAAAATTACAGGTCAAAGAACTAAGAAAATACAGTCATGCACAGGAAAAAAACATCAAAGTAAATGTCCCTGAGGAAGCCAAGACATTGGACTTAATAAGACAAAGACCTTTTAAAATAAGATGGTTTTAAAATGTTCACAAAACTAAAGGAAACAATGTCTAAACAACTAAAGGAAGGTATGAGAATTATGTCTCATCAAATATAGAATATCAACAAAGACATACTAATTATCTTTAAATCAAAAGCCTGGAATTAAAAGATAAAATAAATGAGATGGATGGGCTCAACAGCAGCTATGAACAGGTAGAAGAAAGAGCCAGAAAGTGATGACAGATCAACTGAGATTAACAGTCTGTGGGTTTAAGAGAAAAAAAATGAAGGAAAATGAACAGATCCTCAGATTTCTTTGAGATACCTTCATGCATTCCAACATGCACATAATGGGAGTGCCAGACAGAAAGTACAGAGAGAAAGGGAGGGAAAGTATCTCTGAAGAAGTAATGATCCAAAACACCCAAATTTGATGGAAAACACTAAAACATGTCTAAACATCTGAACAAATTTGAAGTAGAATAAACTAAGACATCTACACTTAGACATATCATAATGATAAAACTATAGAAAGACAGAGAAAATCTTTTTTTTTTTTTTTCAGAGAAAATCTTAAAAGCAGAACAACTAAGATATCTATTCAAATATCCAAGTCTTGGTAACAGTTTTGAAATAATTCACACGTCATGTAATTCTGCCACTTAAATTATACAGTTCAGTGACTTTCAGTGTATTCACAGAGTTGGGTCACCATCACCACCAATTCCAGAATATTTTAATTACCTCAAAAAAAAGAAACCCATACCCTTTGCTGTCAACCTCCACTCCTACCTTTTCCCCCAACCCTAGGTAACTACCAAAAAAAATTTACTTTGTTTCTTGACAGTTTTGCCTTTTCTAGATGTTTCTAATAATGGCATAATGGAATGTATAGTCTTTCATATAATCGTTGAGTATACTTGTTTCTTAGAACCAATGACTATCCTTCACTTTACGTAGTATTTTCAGGGTTCATCCATGTTGTTGAACATGTAAGCCCTTCATTCATTTTACTGCTGAATAACATTGTTTCATGGATATATACCTGTGGGTCATTTCCACCTTTTTGTTCTTATGATTTATGCTGTTATGAACATCAGTATACAAGTGGATCCGTTTTCTTTTCTCATATATATATCTAGGAGTGGAATTGCTGTGTCAAATGGTAACTCTACACTTAACTTTTTGAGGAACCATCATATTGTTTTCCAAAGTGCTAAACCACTTTACATTTCCACTAGCAGCACGTAAGGGTTCTAATGTCTGCACATCCATACCACTACTTGTTATTGTCTCTTTTTAAAATTTTAGCCATCCTAGTGGAGGTGAAATGGTATCTCATTGGGATTTTGAGTTTGACTTTGATGTCTGAGGGAGTGTAGGGGAGGTGGGGAAATGACTTACAGCAGAAGTGGCCTTTGGAGAGCCTAGCAGTGTTGGAGGCACTGAACTCCCGGTGGTGGCAGTGTTATAGGCATCCTGCCTGGCCTCTGATTCCTACTCATTTTCAGACCCTGCTTCTCCAGTCTCTCTACTGAGTCTCTGAAGCACAGAAGTTTTATTTGATGAAGTCCAGTGTTTTTGTTTTTTTTCTTTAGTTGCTTGTGTTTTAGGTGTCATATTAAAAAAAATGCACAAAGATTATGAAGATTTACATCTGTGTTTTCCTCCAAGAGTTTTATAATTTTAGTTCTTTCATTTACATCTTTGATCCATTTTGAGTTAATTTTTATAATATCCTATGAGATAGGATGTCCAACTTTGTTCTTCTGCATGGGATGTCTAATTGTCTCAGCACTATTTGTTGGTATGGTCATAATATTTAAATGGGTTGATGTTTATCGCCAGTCCTTTTATGTGGCTTTTCTAAACTGATTAATCTTTTGACTGAATTTCATTCTCAAATAGTTGTTGCTAGTTTTATTGTTTTGAAAGTTTCTTTATGGATGTCAAATTCCTTTAAGCTTTTCATGTTTGAGAATATCTGCTTTTGTCTTTATCCTTGAACAATATTTTATCTGGGCTTGATGTTCTTGGGTCACATTTTCATTTGCTCAGAATTTCATAAACACGGCTCCATTATTTTCTTCAATATTGCTTTGGAGAAACAGAGGCTAACCAGATTTTTTTTAACTACCCTAAATATGGCTCACTTTGTCTGTTTGAAAATCTGAAAAAAAAAAAAAGGTTATTCTTGAAGTCTAATAACTTAACTATGGATATATCTTAATATTGAGTAATTTTTTTCTTTTTTTTGAGTAATTTTTGTGTTCAGTGATTTTCATCAAAATTTCAGGGAACACAATAAATGTTTTCAATCTGCAGATTCACATCTTTCTTCATTTTAGGAAAATTCTCTTTGTTTATGTATTCTGACATTCCACTCAGTGAGTTCTTTCTTGGGGATAACAGTTCTCTTTATGATGAATTACTTTATCTGTCTTCCATGTTTATTTATTTATTTATTTTTAAATTGGAGGTTAATTACTTTACAATATTGTATTGGTTTTGCCATACATCAACATGAATCCACCACGGGTATACACGTGTTCCCCATCCTGAACCCCCCTCCCTCCTCCCTCCCCGTACCATCCCTCTGGGTCATCCCAGTGCACCAGCCCCAAGCATCCAATATCATGCATCAAACCTGGACTAGCGATTTGTTTCATATATGATATTATACATGTTTCAATCTGTCTTCCATGTTTATTAGCATCTCTCCAAGTTCTTGAAGCTTTGTCATTTTCATCTCAATCTTTTGTGATTATCTCAAGCCAGAAATAGACCCACACACATCTAGCCAACTAATTTTTGGCAAATATGAGAAAGTAATTTAATGGTCAAAGGATACCCTTTCCCACAAATGGTGCTGAAGCAATTGGATATTTCTAGATACCCTCCCCACTTCCCTTAGTGAATCTCAGCCTAAATCACACACCTTATATAAAAATCAACTAAAATTGAATCATAGACTTAAACGTAAAACTATAAAACTTTTAGAAAAACACATAATATAAAATCTTTGGGATGTAGGGCTAGGTGAAGAATTTTTAGATTTGATATCAAAAGTTAATTTCCTGGGTGTGATTTGTATTACAGCTATGAACAATATTACTGTTGGACAAGATAGATAAAGGGTACATAAGATCTCTCTATATTATTTCTTACAATTGCATGTGAATCTACAATTACTTCACAATAAAAAGTTGAATTTTAGGCGAAAAAGAAGTTACAGTTCCAAAAAAATTTTGTGTTGTGGGAGAAGAACCATGTGGGAAAAGTACTGTTTCTGTCTACTGATCATCACGTATCACAGTCACGCACTCATACACACACACACACACACACACACACACACACACACATTAGTCACAGAGGTTCTTAGAAATTGATATAGGAAGAGAAATTTAGAATTGTTCATCTGGGCATAACTAATAAGGTAATGAAGCAAATTGCAAATGAATTGGAGTAAAAAAGTCTTTGCATGTTTCACAAAGCTTTCCTGACCCAGCATTTTCTACAGTGGCCCTCTAATGAGGAGGGAGCTATGAGCGAACTGTGAGGCGTGGACTGTGACGACTGGAGCAGCTCCCTGCATCTGGCTGTGGTACTGGCAGCCTTTGTGCCCAGTGTGGACTCACTGAAGTGCTTTAGCTTTATTTCCTTTTGTTTTTTTGCCTCTTCATGGAGGTTACACTGAGTGGGAAGGAGGCCCTGAGTTGAATGTATAATCACCATGGGAACAGAGGCCACAGTCAATCCTTGGGAATGTACTCATGCCCCACCCCCACATGACTATTGTCAAAGTCCTTCTTATGCATTTTTTTCCATGCCCTGAATGTTTCTGAGTTTGAGTGTGTGAAAGTGTGTCTGTGTTTGTCATTCTTATAGATTACCTGATTTGTCCTTGAGGACAGAGGCAGAGGAAAATGTAGGGTACTTTATACAAACAATTTCAGATCCTTCAAAGTTCTGGTTTGTGTTTATTAACTAGGAATCAATTATAAACAAGTGTGGTAGAAGAAAAGTAATTGCTGAAAAATCTGAACTCCCACTTACATCCACTCAGTCTCTCTTCTATAGGAAATTAAGTCCAGCATTTATGATGATAGCAAAATCTGATTTTCTGTCTTCCTCACCTTCATTTTCTGCTAGTCTGCTGCTGCTACTGCTAAGTCACTTCAGTCGTGTCTGACTCTGTGCGACCCCATAGACGGCAGCCCACCAGGCTCCCCCATCCCTGGGATTCTCCAGGCAAGAACACTGGAGTGGGTTGCCATTTCCTTCTCCAATGCGTGAAAGTGAAAAGTGAAAGGGAAGTCGCTCAGTCATGTCTGACTCTTCGCGACCCCATGGACCGCAGCCTACCAGGCTCCTCTGTCCATGGGATTTTCCAGGCAAGAGTACTGGAGTGGGGTGCCATCGCCTTCTCCGTCTGCTAGTCTAGATGACTCCAAATTTCGAGGATCTTTGCATACTCTGTGGTCTTTCTAGGACTCTTAAATCATGAATTGCCTCCTCATCTTGTTCTCCATTGATTATCCATTCAGTGCTCCTTGACTCACATTGGATTGATATGTACTAAATGTTTCTTCCCCTGGGCTCCATTTACTCCACAAATCTTCCTAGAGACTGTCTTTTTTGTAGTGAAGACCTACAGTGCCTTCTAAAAAGATATTCTCCAGTAGGGGGTGTGTGTGTGTGTGTGTGTGTGCATGCTCAGTCACTAAGTCACATCTTTAGGATAGACTTAAATTTATTAAATCTTCATGGGAAGCATCCAACGGGTCTGGTAGAGAAGGAATATAGAAGACAAGAGTATAGGTTCTAATTTAATATTGGAGAAGCTTTTATAAAGATCAACACAAATACACCTATGAAATCACCTGGGTCACAGGATGCTATTCAACACATATGAGTATAAGATTCTTACAAAAGTGAGAATTGAACCTATTTTCAACATTTTCTCTATTATCTGGTACCTGAGAAAATAGGCAATTCAGAAACTATAGGAATGATGATCTGCCAATTAAGTAATTTAGATTTTCAGGGAGGGGCTCACCTGGTGTCTAGTGGTTGAGAATCTGCCTGCCAATACAGGGGTCAAGGGTTCAATCCCTGTTTCAGGAAGTTCCCACATGCCACGGAGCAACTAAGCCCCCTGCGCCACAGCTACTGAGTCAGTGCTCTAAAGCCCATGCTCTAAATTACCGAGCCCCTGCACTGCAAGTACTGAAGCCCACTGCACTTAACAGCCCATGCTCGGTAACAAGAGAAGCTACTGCAATGAGAAGCCCACGCACCGCAACAAAGAGTAAACCCCGCTTTCTGCAATGAGAGAAAGCCAGCACATAGCAAGGAAGATGCAGCACAACCAGAAATAAATAAGTAAAACTTTAGGTTTCCAGTCAACCTGGAACAGAGAAGCTAGTCAAGTCAGTTTGGTTTTCTGTCTACCTGGATCTCTTGTATGCATCCCTCTCTTCTTAACCCTGGCTGATTTCACCAAGTTTGTATAGAGATAGCTATAGCTAGTAGTAGTAGTACTGTTAGTCACTCTGTTGTGTCTAACTCTTTGTGATCTCATGGATTATAGCCCACTAGGCTCCTCTGTCCATGGAATTCTTCAGGCAAGAATACTGGAGTGGGTTGCCATGCACTTCTCCAGGGGGTCCTCCCGACCCAGTTATCAAACCTGGGTCTCCCGTTTTGCAGGTGGATTCATTACCGTCTGAGCTACCAGAGATAGCTAACCCTAAAGTATAATTTAATATAAAGGTATTTTTTTAAATTCCTACCAAATCCATAAGCTGGCATGAAACTTTTTTCTGTTGATCTCTTTTTAGTTTCAGTGTGTGGTGGCCAGAATTCTAAGATGACCCCCAATGACCCATGCCCTAATATAATCCCCTCCCACTGACTCTCATTCCTGTGATTAGATTACATTATATGGCAAGCATGAAGGATTTTTCAGAAGGAATTAAAGCTCCTAGTTAATTGAGTTTAAGTTAATCAGGTAGCCCTGGGAAGACTTCACCTAATAGGTGAGCCCTTTAACAGGGTCTGGAGGTAAGACATTCTACTGCTAGCCTTGAAGCAGTAAGAAATAAGAGTTCCGCAGCCACAAAGAAGTGAATTCTTCCAACAACCGTGTATACTTCAAAGAGGACCCCAGGCCTCAGGTGAGACCCGAGCCCTGAACTGACACTTTGATTGTAGTTTTGTGAGACCCTGGAGCAGAGAACTCAGGTAAGCTTACTCAGGTAAGCATGCTCAGCCTCCTTTGAAACCTGTGAAATCATAGATGGACATGGTAAGCCCCTAAATTTGTGTTGACTTGTGCCGCCATAGAAAACTAATACACAATTTAATCTCCAGAAGTTTAGTTAGCTGTTGCAGAGTGGCTATTTGGTTTCCTTGCGTCACTCCAAATCTTTGCTGTGACGAGACAAAGAAGGGAGGAACATACACTCGCGTGACCCTTGCTTTATTGTCAGTTTCTTTCAGTATGCCCTACCAGCCACCAGGAAAAGAAAGCATCCCCAAGACCAGGCTTTAAGCTTGTGTTTTGCTTATTATAGACAAAAGAGGGGGAAATAATATAAATATAAATTCTTATTTTGATCTTCCATCAGGATATAAAACTTCCCTCATCACACACTATTCATTACCAAATTCTGTTGGTTCTATGATCAAAATATATCCTGAGTCCATCTTTTCCTTTCAATTCCCATTCCACTGTAGTCAAAACCACTATCCCTTGTAGCCCAGACGTCTGTAAACCAGCCTATCTGGTTTCCCAGCATCTCCCCTTTCCTTCTCACTCATTCCTGACCAGTCCAAAAAGTTATAAAAACACTGAGGGGAGAATTATGTCTCTTCCCCACTTAAAGCCTTTCAATGTTTTTTCATTGTCCTTAGAATAAACTCCAAAATGGCCTGGGCTTTCCCCAAAATAATCTAGATCCACTTTCTTCTGCAGCACAGTTCTCCAGCCCTGCTGATCTTTTTGTTTTTCATCAGGCACATGTTGTCTCTTGAGCCTGGGATACACATTTTTTGGCTAACTCTCCCTCATCCTTCAAGTCTTCACTCGAAAGTCACTTCTTCAACAAAGCCTCCCCAGACACCCTGTAGCAGATGCTGCTGATGCCCCACCTCATCTGGAGTACCCAGGTAGTGGACATACATCCCTTAGCCACTGCAGGTGTGGCTGCTGCTAACTGCTGTCATCTGCACCTTTCTCTAGAGCACTGCCTTTGACTGGTGAGAACTGCCTGGCTGGAAGATGCTTGGGAGGTTATTCTTCCCCAAGAAGGTGGTCTTAACCAACTGTCAATTGAAGCAGGAGTAAAGCAGCTCAGGCCTCTTGCCTCTGAGCAGGAAGGATTTGGTTCTGAACTGAAGGTTCAGAGCTCCTGGTGGGATCAGGCTGTAGCTAAAGTTCCCCCGAAACCCCATCTTTGCCCAGATTCTCCCCCTCCCCTCATTCTGCTGCTGTTACTCCCTTCCGGACTCCTGGGAGTGCTCTCTCAATGAATCACTCGCACAGGCGTCCCCACTTCAGGCTCTGCTTCTAGAGAACTTGCCCTAAGATGCCCACAGTAGAAGTGACATTGCTCATTTTTGTCTCATGTCCACCTTCTTTTCCTTCACTGCACTTTTCACAAATATCAATTGTACGTTTGTTTGTGGATTAATTCATTGTACCTGTTAGCCCTGACCTCTTATTAGCATCCCCTGTGGGGGATGCTAGCATGGCCTCTGTGGGAGTGAGGACCATGCGTGTTTTACCCCCCTCTGTTTTACCCCAACAAGTTGCACCATGTCTAGTCCTGTGGGGGAGCTCAGAAGTTGTTGAACAGATGAATGAGTCTGTGATTTTGGTGTCTGTCTTCAAGATGAGTGTAGCTGGTAAAGGATAAAATGTATACATGGTACCTTGGACTATGGCTTGGAAGTTGTATGGGGCTCCTTTATGTGTTTCTAAGTGGAAGCACTTAGAAAACTAAACTTCACTAATTTACATTCTTTGCTCAGGAGGAGGAGGGTGGAGGAGTAGAAAATAGAATGGCAGGTGGTGGTGTTTCTTTATTCACATTAGAGAGGTGAGAAAACTGAGGTTCAAGGGGATTAGGCCACTTGCCAAGGTACAAAATGAGTGAAAGTCTGAACTATGAATCTAATCTCAGGCTTTCTGACTCTAAAACCTATGCTTTCCTCCTCCAAGGGTTTCTTTCTCTCTCAACCTACTGGCTTATTTAATTAAATTTCTTGGACCAAATATAAGTAAAGGTTTAAATATGTGAACTTTGAGTTAATGTTAAAACTGGATATAAATCTTAAAATCCTCTTAGTCTTATGAACTGCCAGTCAATCTATAATAATGTACTGAACATCTATAATATGTTAAACATTGATCTCATCATGATGAAAAAGGGAAATTAATCAGAGATGATTTTTAAAATTAAAGTACAATTGATTTACCATATTGTGCTAGTTTCAGGCATACAGAAAAGTGATTCAGTTTATATATATACATACACATATATATGTATATAATTTCAGATCCTTTTCGATTGTAGGTTATTACAAGATATTGAATATCGTTCCCTGTCCTATATAGTAAATCCTTGTTGTTTATCTATTTTATATATAGTGGTGTGTATCTGTCAATCCCATTCTAATTATCCTGTCCCCTTTCTCTTTGGGAACCATAGATTTGTTTTCTATGTCTGTGTGTCTGTTTCTGTTTTGTATTCATTTGTATTACTTTTTAGATTCCATATATAGGTGATATCATATATTTGTCTTTCTCTGACTTTGCTTAGTATGATATTCTCCAGATCCATCCATATTGCGCAAATGGCAATATTTCATTCTTTTTTATGACTGAGTAATACTATATTGTGTGTATATATATATATATACCACATCTTCTTTGTAAGTAGAGATGATTTTGATTTTGAATTTGCTGCTGGCCCAGTTGTTCCAAGGTCACCGGATGGAACTAAATGTACCTGTGTTTATTAAATGTACCTGTGTTTCAAGGACTGGAACAGTAGTGTAGCCTCTGTATCTCCAGTTTCATCTCCCTCAAAGCCATGCTGAACCCCGAAGTGTTTTTTTAAATTGAATTATAGTTGATTTACAGTGTTGTGCCAACCTCTGCTGTACAGCAAAGTGAGTCAGTTACACACACATGAATATTCTTTTTTATAGTCTTTTCCATTGTAGTTCGTACCAGGACACTGGATATAGTTGCTTGTGCCATACAGTAAGAGTTTGTTGTTTATCCAGTCTAAATATAATAGCATCTACCTACCCCATACTCCCAGTCTATCCCTCTGCCCCTCCCTCGTCCCCCTTGGCAACCACAAGTCTGATCTCTACGTCTGAGTCTCTTGTTCATTAGTGCCACATTTTAGATTCTATATATCTCTTTCTGACTTCACTTAGTATGATAATCTCCAGGTCCATCCGTGTTGCTGCAGATGACTTTATTTTGTTCTCTTTTATGGCTGAGTAGTATTCCATTGTGTGCAGAATACATCATTTCTATCCATCCATTTATCTATCAGTCAAGATTTAGGTAGCTTCCTTGTTTTGGCTATTATGAATAGCACTGCTATGAACATTGGGAAATATATATATATATGTATATATACTCTATATTCTTTTTTTCCTTTCTCCCTTCCTTTTAAAAATACATATGGCAGCATATTATATACAACATTCAACTCCTGTTTTTTTAAAACAATATATCTCAGAGATCATTGTATAGAACTGCATCAAGATCTTAACTTTTTAAAGTCTTTTAATATACAACAGAATGGGAAAGACTAGAGATCTCTTCAAGAAAATTAGAGATACCAAGGGAACATTTCATGCAAAGATGGGCTCGATAAAGGACAGAAATGATATGGACCTAACAGAAGCAGAAGATATTAAGAAGAGGTAGCAAGAATACACAGAAGAACTGTACAAAAAAGATCTTCATGACCCAGATAATCATGATGATGGGATCACTAATCTAGAGCCAGACATCTTGGAATGTGAAGTCAAGTGGGCCTTAGAAAGCATCACTACGAACAAAGCTAGTGGAGGTGATGGAATTCCAATTGAGCTGTTTCAAATCCTGAAAGATGATGCTGTGAAAGTGCTGCACTCAATATGCCAGCATACCTGGAAAACTCAGCAGTGGCCCCAGGACTGGAAAAGGTCAGTTTTCATTCCAATTCCAAAGAAAGGCAATGCCAAAGAATGCCCAAACTACCGCACAATTGCACTCATCTCACATGCTAGTAAAGTAATGCTCTAAATTCTCCAAGCCAGGCTTCAGCAATACGTGAAAAGTGAACTCCCTGATGTTCAAGCTGGTTTTAGAAAAGGCAGAGGAACCAGAGATCGAATTGCCAACATCTGCTGGATCATGGAAAAAGCAAGAGAGTTCCAGAAAAACATCTATTTCGGCTTTATTGACTATGCCAAAGCCTTTGACTGTGTGGATCACAAGAAACTGTGGAAAATTCTGAAAGAGATGGGAATACCAGACCACCTGACCTGCCTCTTGAGAAACCTATATGCAGGTCAGGAAGCAACAGTTAGAACTGGATATGGAACAACAGACTGGTTCCAAATAGGAAAAGGAGCAAGTCAAGGCTATATATTGTCACCCTGCTTATTTAACTTATATGCAGTGTACATCATGAGAAACGCTGGACTGGAAGAAACACAAGCTGGAATCAAGATTGCCAGGAGAAATATCAATAACCTCAGATATGCAGATGACACCACCCTTATGGCAGAAAGTGAAGAGGAGCTAAAACGCCTCTTAATGAAAGTGAAAGAGGAGAGTGAAAAAGGTGGCTTAAAGCTCAACATCCAGAAAACGAAGATCATGGCATCTGGTCTCATCACTTCATGGGAAATAGATGGGGAAACAGTGGAAACAGTGTCAGACTTTATTTTTTGGGGCTCCAAAATCACTGCAGATGGTGACTGTAGCCATGAAATTAAAAGACACTCCTTGGAAGAAAAGTTATAACCAATCTAGATAGTATATTCAAAAGCAGAGACATTACTTTGCCGACTAAGGTCTGTCTAGCCAAGGCTATGGTTTTTCCTGTGGTCATGTATGGATGTGAGAGTTGGACTGTGAAGAAGGCTGAGCGCCGAAGAATTGATGCTTTTGAACTATGGTGTTGGAGAAGACTCTTGAGGGTCCCTTGGACTGCAAGGAGATCCAACCAGTCCATTCTGAAGGAGATCAGCTCTGGGATTTCTCTGGAAGGAATGATGCTAAAGCTGAAGCTCCAGTACTTTGGCTACCTCATGCGAAGAGTTGACTCACTGGAAAAGACTCTGACGCTGGGAGGGATTGGGGGCAGGAGGAGAAGGGGGCGACAGAGGATGAGATGGCCGTATGGCATCACTGACTCGATGGACGTGAGTCTGAGTGAACTCTGGGAGATGGTGATGGACAGGGAGGCCTGGCGTGCTGTGATTCATGGGGTCACAAAGAGTTGGACACGACTGAGCGACTGAACTGAACTGAAGTGAATATACAGTTTTAAATATACAACTTTAAATTATAAATATACAATTACATAGGATTCTACTGAATTGATGTGTCATTATTTAACTAATCCCCAGTGATGGATTTATGTGTTCAGTCGCTAAGTCATGTCTGACTCTCATAACTTTCTCCTCCTCTCTCGCTATTACAAAACAGTGCTGCAGTAGATGACCACATATACACATCATATTGTACTGAAATTATCTCCCTATGGTCTGTCTTGACTTAGGCCTAAGTTCCTCTGAGGCAGGAAATGATGCTTTATGCATCTCCAAATTTACCTGCTTTTAGCAGGGCTTGGCCTGTGTTAGGTGTGTAGTTAAAGTTGGCTGGACTGAAGGTATTATATAAGGAATAAGCCAGTCTCCACATGCTTTGCTGCCTGTCCAGGTCTGGGAATCACTGGACCTGCGGGCCCCTAAGGGTCTGTTGGGTTATCCTCTACCCTTCTCCCTCATCCATCTGTCCCTCTCTACCCTGATCTCTGTACCCAGGTGGGAGCTGAGCTACATCACCATCCAGGCTCCCCACCTCTGTCTTCCCCTAGGGTTCATCCAATAGGCCGCACTGCCAAGGGATGGGGAGTGGGAGATGGAAGTTCTTCCTGATGCTTCCCTGCCTCAGAGTTCAGTTCCAGCAGTGGTTCTGTCTTCCTCTGCGTAGGACTACAGCTCCCTCCCTTCACAGCTCCAGCACTCACAACACTGCCTTCTGCCCTTGCCCTTCACGCCCAAAGTAGTACCGAGCCCACTGTCAGCCCTGGGCGGTTGTCATCTCCGGTGGCCCGCAGAGGCTTGAAGCAGGATTTCAGTTCCCAGCCAGAGATTGAAGTCAGGGTGCAGCTGTTAGAATGCTGAATCCTAACCACTAGACCACCAGGGACCAGTGGCCAGTGACAAGGCCCCTTGCCCTTAGCCTTTGTAGAAATGAATTCCCTCAAAGACAGAAAAGAGTGAGACAAGTAAAGTTTATTAGGAGAGAAAAGAGTATGTGTGAATAGGCACAAATGGGCAGGCTCAGAGAGAGCCACATCCTGGTGGTAGTTTGAATCACTCATATGGGGCATTTCTTCCAGGCTTCCTGTGGCCAGTTTCCTTGCTTTGCCTGGTTCTGAGTCCATATTTGCTTTATCTCGGGGTCCTCCCTTGTGTCTGCACACATCTCTTAGTCAAGATGTATTCTGGTGAACAGGCCTATGGGTAGGTTGACATCATTTACTATGAGGGTCACCACCTCCCTTTGAACTCCGAGGAGCATTTCTGCACATGTGAGGTCGGAAAGGTCTCCTTGACCTTGAGAATGAGAAACGTGGTCTCTTACCTGGGCAGGGCTCAGCTCCTCCTCGTCTTCACTTGGAGTATCTCTCCACAGGGGACAAGCTCCAGCTGCTCAGCCCCAGGCCCACCTATCTCCTGCCTCAGTTCTTCATCCCTTTTTGGATCCCTTAACCCTGCCCATGTCCCTGTAAATCATCTTGCCACTAAATTATCTTCACTTAAACCCTTTGTATAGAATCCTGTTTTCTGCCAGGACCTTCCCTGATTTAAGGTCTCTTCTGAATCTGAGATTCTACCATTCTAAGCCTTGATAGAGAGTTTCCCAACTCATTTTTGAGATATAACAAAATCTGGCTAAATAGGTAGTTAAACCATCACTGATTGCCCGAAGATTTATAACAACAGTAACAAAGTAGTGGTGAGAAAATGAAGCACCTACACCCCTGCCCCCTTGTCCTACTGTGACTGCTTTGCCAGCATCAGCATTTGTCATTCAGCCAGGAATGTTTAATAAAAAATAAGCACAGAATTCAAAGAGTATTTCAAAGACTTCTGCCTAGTAGAAGTTCTTTTCACTCATTGAAGCAGCAGATAGGAACTGAAAAAATAAAGCAAGCAAATAAGACCAGAAAAATTTTATGTGAATTAAGCAGTATGCTGCTTTATAAGTTTCTTATAATGTACATAGTGCTAACACAGCGTGAGCATTTCTTGAATAGCTCTTCATTAGTGGGCTGTGAATTGCACTTTTTTTTTTATATCTATAGGTTGTTCTCCAACCAATTAAGTTGAAAATAGGGTTTTTTCCCCAGATTAATAGCTGAGCAATAGCCTGGAGAGTCTTCAGGGCATTGAGATTGATTCTTTGTACTTTTGAATTGTTAAGGAAATCTGGCTTAAAGTAAAACAGAATGGCTGCAGATTGCAATGTTCCTCATTAGCAAAGCTCAGGCTTTTGAAAGGAGTGATTTAGGATTTTCCTTCAGGGAGCATCAGGCTGCAATATCTGTACACAGTTTTTGCTTCTAGAAATCAGTTACCAAGAACTTTAGAAGACACACAAATGTAGATCTGTCACTTTGTCTCAAATCAGGCTGCTTCTAAGACAGCAGACCTTTTCAGGCATGAATGATTCATGAAATCATTTCTCCACCTTAAAAATAAAGTGATGAGGGAATGACAAACAAAATGACTCATTTATTTACAGCATGTAAATGGAAGTCTCTTTGGGAAAATATATGCTATATGTATGCACGTGTAGGAGAAGGCAATGGTACCCCGCTCTAGTACTCTTGCCTGGAAAATCCCATGGATAGAGGAGCCTGGTGGGCTGCAGTCCATGGGGTCGCTAAGAGTCGGGCACGACGCCAGTCTATGTCTGATGCAGGATACGGCATGCTTGGAGCTGGTGCATGGGGATGACCCAGAGAGATGTTATGGGGAGGGAGGTGGGAGGGGGGTTCATGTTTGGGAACGCATGTAAGAATTAAAGATTCTAAAATTTAAAAAAAAAAAAAAAATACCTAACCTGGAAACAGTTGATCAGATTAGTGCTTCTGTATGTTTTGTATTTTACCAGATGTTCGTATAAATAGAATCATTATATTTTGTGTTTTGAGGTTGGCTCCTTTCCCTTGGAATAAAGCTTTTGATATTTAACCATGGTATTGGAGATATTAATACTTGATTCCTATTTGCTGAGTAGCACTCCAGTGAATTAATGTACAGTAATTTGACCATTCAATCTCTAAAGAATGTTTATGTTGTTTCCAATTGGGATGACTATAAATTAATGTGGAGTCCTGCCCCAAGGCCACAGAAGAGCCCAGTACCTAAGGTCATCTTGGAAGCTGATGGAGTCCCATTATAATTATTGTCAAAAGCCCCCATGAACATCACCGGTAGGCTTCCTGACCACATATTATGCAAAAATATACCCACCCTATATCACCCTAATGCCAACTTTGCAGCAGAAATTTTCTTTGTCTTGAAGCTATAAAAATTGGCTACTAACCCACAAGAAAGTGTCGAATTTGCACTGACAGTGCACCTGGGACACTAGCAGTGACCACCGTCACTGTTCTTTGTTCTTAATAAAATCCCTCTTTTCTATTAAAAAAAAAAAAAAAAAGAGTCGGGCACGACTGAGCGACTTCACCTTCACTTTTCACTTCCATGCATTGGAGAAGGAAATGGCAACCCACTCCAGTGTTCTTGCCTGGAGAATCCCAGGGACAGGGGAGCCTGGTGGGCTGCTGTCTATGGGGTCGCACAGAGTTGGACACGACTGAAGCGACTTAGCAGCAGTAGCAGCAGCTACATTATTTGTATTCTGCCTATTTTACAATATTGTTGTTTCTTGCATTACCAAATGTATGGCTGACTCTTTTATTAAAAATAATGACTATGTGATTTGAAACAACCAAATACATAATTTTATATGATCAATAATTGTAATAGTGCAACTCTAGACATGGGGAGAAGCAACAAGAAGGAACCATTTCCTGGACCACGACAGACTAGTAAGACAGGTGGGCTTTTGGCTACTCTTAACAAGGCCTAGTCCAGTAATAGCACATTGAGTAGCCTGTCGATGAAAGCCTTGCCTGATCTAAGAATGAGTGTTTCTAGCACCATGGGACATATTGATCATGAAATGACTCTGAAATCTCGCAAAAATAAGACTAAAAAGAGGGCTCTGTAAAATAAAGAACATAGCCCACCATTCAGTTCTACAAAGATCAAGTCATAGGCTGCTGTAGTTGCTGACCTATAATATGTCTTGAAAGGAATTCAGGCCAAAGATCAGGATGAAGCATTTTGGACTCTGGGAAAACTGGTAGATTGGCCCTCAAATAGTTAAATATTTTCAGGAGAAAATTTTAAGAACCCAGTTTCCTGCATTTTCCCATCCTTACCTCTTTGAAACAGTCCTCAGAGCTTTCTAGAAGACTATGGGTTATAATCTTCAGATTGACTTGAGTAAAATTTTCTGTTTCTTTGTCAGATTGACTATTACATTTTTGGTCAACAATATAATGAAGAAAAACTTGTTCAGGGAGATTCGCCATAAGATATCCTTCCTGTTCTTCTTTAGAAGATCTATGGAAAAATGGAGATAGTCTTTACTAGCATAGCAAAATTTAGTGGGGCCTGGCATACTGGTCCTCATATAAAACAATTTTATCATTTGAATCACTAACACCGTTTTCAATAAATTCTAATGATCTTTATTAACTAGTAGATTAAACACTTATTACCTTCCACCCTTGAGTTGTTTTAATAATCTCCACGAGAATCCCTAGAGAAAGTTATCACTGGCTTTGTTGGAGAGATGAATGCAAACCAGTGTACCAACCAGGTAAAAGAAAAGATGATCTTTCTGGGTGAGCCTCCAAAGTGAGAATCTGCAGAAGTGAGCTTTGAAAGTCAGGGGAAATTGCAAGACAGCAAGCAGTCAGAACTTCAGAGGAAAGAACTGGAATAAATTTCCTTAGAATATTGGTTGGAACCAGCAGCAAAGTATCCCAATGGTCAAATAGTTTTCTGTCTGTGACCTAACTGTACTGTCTGAATTCAAGTGGACTTCATGAATTCAACCAATCAGCACATCCATTAGATCATAGCCATTGTGGATTTGACTTTAAAACCCTGTATCAAGTCCATTCCTCAAGGCTCCATCTCACAGAGATGAATCCCTTCCCTGTTGCATCAGTTGTTTGTTCCCATGTGGCGCTAGTGGTAAAGAATTAGCCTGCCAATGCAGGAGACTCAAGAGACGTGGGTTTGATCCCTGGATCTGGAGGATCCCTTGGAGTAGGAAATGGCACCCCCACTTCAGTATTCTTGCCTGAAAATTTTCATTGGCAGAGGAGCCCAGTGGGCTGTAGTCCATGGTATTAAAAAGCAAAGACATCACTCTGCTGACAAAGGTCCATGTAAGTCAAAGCTATGATTTTTCCAGTAATCATGTACAGATGTAAGAGTTGGACTATAAAAAAGGCTAAGTGCCAAAGAATTAATGCTTTTGAATTGTGGTTCTGGAGGAGATTCTTAAGAACCCCTTAGACTGCAAGGAGATCAAATCAGTCAGTCCTAAAGGAAATCAACCCTGAATATTCATTGGAAGGACTGATGCTAAAGCTGATGCTCCAGTACTTTGGCCACCTGATGTGAAGAGCCAGCTCAGTCAAAAAGAACCTGATTCTAGGAAAGATTGAAGACAAAAAGAGGAGAGGATGACAGAGGATGAGATGGTTATATAACATCACCCACTCTATGGACATGAATTTGAACAAACTCTAGGAGACAGTGAAAGACAGGGAAGCCTGGTGTGCTGCAGTCCATGAGGTCACAAGAGTTGGACACGAGTTAGTGACTGAAAAACAAATTGGGACATTAAATTCAACTTAACGTTCACTCTGTATCAGTCTGTTTTTTCTTAATATTACATATATTAACTTATCATCTCACACAGTAATTCATATAGCAGCTTATTATAAAAATAGTAAATTTCTCAGTAAATATTTTTTTAGTCATTCACTGACTAACTTTTTTGGGTGCCTACTCCACTCTGGGCACCATGCTAGGCTTTGGGGATCTGTTGCTGACACGCAGCCTGTTCTCATGGAGTTCACACTCTAGTCAGCGAGATAGATATCGAATAAATGGTCAAATACACCGATGCAAGACTGAGATTGTGACACGCTAAGGAGAGGTGGACAGTGCCTTGTACATACTCAGTGGATGGGAACCTGTCCTTTCGGGGAAGTCAGGAAAGACTCCTGTGAGGAAAGTCCTTTGAGCTGAGGAAGGAGAAGATGTGTTGTGGATGGTGATGCAGGCAGAGGGCGCAGCGGGAACTGCTGGGAGGTAGAGGTGTAGGAGTCTTAGCACCTGTGGAAATCTGTGATACTTTTAAGAGTGAGGTTTGCAGAGTCCGGTGAGACAGGTAAGGAGCTTGTCTTCATTCTAAGAGGTAGAAGGCCAAAATCTGTGTTTTAACAAGGAAACTCTCGCTACTGTCTGTGGAAAATGGATCAAAGCATGCCAGAGAGGGTGCTGGTAGACCAGCAAAATAACTCGCAATGGTCCATGGAAGAGTCATCTAGCCCAGAAGAGGCTAATTTTAAACTGTCGGTTCAGGAAGTTATACCTGAGCTGTCTTCCATCTCAGCTTGTTTAGGCACTGCTGTTTTTCTTTATTTTCCTCTTTATCCAGACTTTTTCCCTTTAGTCACCGATGCTCAGTTTAACTGATCAAATGCATTAAGAAATAAATGAATTGACAAAAAGTTAGTTTCTATAGCATCATTTTGCTTGTGAGAGAAAATGTCTAAGTTTGGAGTTGCTGCTGCTGCTAAGTTGCTTCAGTTGTGTCCGACTCTGCAGCGCCATATAAAAGAACTATTAAATGTTACTGATGCATTGTTTAATATCGCTCTTGCTTCTTAAACCACAAAATACATCTGGTGACATCTGAAATTTGTTTCTTGAAATGTAACATGTGAAAAGCAGTCCTGCGTCCACTGGGATCATGAGTAGCTTCCGTTTTCTTTGTGTGGTGTGTTGGGTAAGAACACACACTCCAGACAGGCTGCCTCATTTGAATCCACTTTTGCTTACTTCACCAGCTTACCTTACAGTGCCGTGGGGAGAATTAAATAGGTTAAACCACTTAGTACAGAAGCCGGCACATAAGTGCTCTCAGTAAGTGGTCACTGCTGTCATTATTTTTCTCCCAAGTGTTATTTCCTAAAAACACATATAATTATATGCAGAGCTATTTTTTAATGTAATGATATGCTTTATTTTATGATGATTTTCAAAATCAATAGTATTAACTTTAGTAATTGTGGTAAATAGGTTCTTGGTGTGGGATTTTATGTTTTTTTAAACTTTTTATTTTGTATTGAAGTATAGCTGATTAACAAACAATGTTGTGATAGTTTCAGGTGAATAACAGCGAAGGGACTCGGCCAGACATATATGTGTATTCATTCTCCCTCAATCTCCCCTCCCATCCAAGCTGGCGCATAACATTGAGCAGAGTTCCGTGTGTTATACAGTAGGTCCTTGTTGGTCATCCATTTTAAATATAACTATGTGTCCTAGTTTATCCCAAACTCCCTGACTATCCCTTTCCCCTATTCTTCCCCCATGGCAACCGTAAATTCATCCTGTAAGTCTGTGAGTCAAACGGAGTATTTTTAAACTGGCAAATATGATAGCATAAAAATGTTAGCAATGTTTATCTCTAGATGCTGAGGTGAATGGTGATTTTATCTGCTTCTTTGTATTTCACTGTATTTTCTTAGTTTCTAAAGCGAGTATGCATTGTTTTATCATCTAAAATGCTCTTTTTGTCTTCTTTATAACTTAGATTAATGCCAACAGGCAGATATAAGCGTTAGAGAAACAGTTCTTCAGAACAACACACTGGTGCTTGAAATTTGTCCAGGT
The DNA here is from genome assembly GCF_001704415.2 of Capra hircus. Taxonomy (NCBI): domain Eukaryota; kingdom Metazoa; phylum Chordata; class Mammalia; order Artiodactyla; family Bovidae; genus Capra; species Capra hircus. The sequence goes on from NC_030811.1 coordinate 75,809,702, forward strand.
GCCTCATCAGGAATAAAGGTGATTGAGCCCCTGCTGGTCCAAATTGGGCACACCTAGGAAACAGTGTTGGCAAATCAGTAAAGCAGCTATGCTTGCTTCTTAATACTTTTAAGCTCCCAAATAAGGCAACAACCAACTGACAGCTGTGTTGTATAAGAATTGGTGATGCTACAACACTAATCTACTTTCTACACTGAAGCTCAGTCCCAGTAAATATTAATACTAGGAGCAGCTGAACTCTCCAGTTCTTTAATATATGAACATCAGATTAAAGCTCCACAGAGGCAGTGACTTGCCTGCATCCCCAGAGTATTTTAATCCTGATATTTGCAGCCTCCATGACCATTTGCAAGGTCAAAAGGTCAAGGACTTAACCAGATTTTATGCACCTCAGTGTGCCCTCAGTATGATGGTTCTACTACCCTGATCCGTCTTCCAGTATGAATAGGCAGAAGACATAAACAGAATTTGGGAATCAAACCTCATAGCTGGGTTGGGACAGGTATTCAGAGAACAGATACTAGGAGAAACGTGTATTCCAGAAAGCGGGACACACTGCCCAAGCCAGGTGAGGGGGTATTTAGCTCCTAGTAATTGGAATCCCCCAACTGATGAGGGGCAAGGCCTGAAGGACAGAACAGGTAACACCTGGAACTCCGAAAGTGGGATCAGGGAGGCTTGTTAGCTCGTGGTAGACTCATGTTACCGGACTGGCCTCATGAGCAGGACTCTTGTCCTTGATCCTCCTGGTGGAGGAAGGATTATGAGAGTTGGGAAGTATGACAGGAAGGTCCCAAAGAGGGAGACTTGATAATGGATGGAGCACCAAGACGCAGGCCCACGGGAACATGGCAGGGGTCAGATCTCAAAGCAGAAGCAGGAGGGCAAGAAAGTCGGCAGTGGAGATGGGTGGACATTGCAGTCAGGATTAGCCTGCACACTGGCCCAGAGCTGGGCCACCCTTCATGGAGTAGAGGCTGGAGTGGGTGTGAATGGTATCACGGTGTGGGGGGAGCAGGAATTAAGTGGTCGGGGGACTAGGTGGAACCTGATATTAATAAAAATAGCAACTGCTCGATGAGCACCTACTGTGTGTCAGTCACTGTGCCAGGACTTTGCATGTAGTTTCACTCAAAACACCCCTGTGAGGAAGGTGTAATTATCTCTATTTGATAAATGAGGAAGCTGGGGCTTAGAGGATGAGTAATAGCCCAAGGTCATAGACTTACAAAAAAAGCAATCCAAAATCTGTGTGACTTCTAATCCAGGATCTTTCTACTGCAGGAACACATTTACTCCTCACTGTATCTGAGCACGGGTGACTCCAGTTTTTCTGTTTTGGGGGGTAACATCATACATGCAACCTATGATTTACGTTAAAACAGTAAAATTTCTATTCGTGGGAAAGTCAAGTCAAGCTTGGAGCTGGTAGTCTCAATAACATATATTTGTATTTCCATATTTTAATAAGTGAACTCTGTCCTTACTTTCAGAAAACATAAACATTCCTGGTAGTAGCTTCAGAAATTTTTCTGGCCATTTTGCTAATTCTGAAAACCCTGAAAATAAAGATTAGCTGATAGCCATTGGAACCCTTTTTATACAAAACTAGAGAAGTTTTTAAAAGATTAGACACTGCAAGTTGAAGGAAATTGTCAATAGAAATAGGAATTCTGGCGGGAGTTTGAGGTCACGGGTTTCTGAGAGGACTTTGAGTCCCAGCTCCCTACCCACTCTTCTGTAGCAAAACTAGCAGTATCACTGCCTTCTCCACTAACCAAACAGCACGTAAATGAGAGCTGGCTGCATCTTTGTCTTTTAGAATTCCCAATTCCAGTATCTCAGTTTAAAAATTGAATCACGACCTCACCATGACCATATTTTAGAGTCATTAGAGGAAAGCAAGCAAGGAGGGCTAAGAATAAGCCAGGTAGTAAGATCTTCAGGCACAAACCTGTGGTCCCACAAAACTAGACTTACTGACCCCATGCAGTGAGGGAGAGCATTAAAGAGAGGGAGGAGGAAAGCATTTTGTAAAGCTTAGGTTCCTTCTGAAGGATTCCGAGAAGGGCATAAGGGAAGCAGGCACAGCTCTTGTACTGAATGCTGTTGCTGCTGTGGGCTTAAGAGAAGTAAACCAACTAGGTGGTGGGTACTGCCAGGAATGGAGGGTGGTTTAGCAACTAGGAATCCCCAGTAAGAGATGAGAATAGTAAGATGGGGTGAGGCATCCTTGAAAGGAAAGAAGCAATCATTCAAAGAGGAGGGTTGTGGCATTTTACAGACTGGGGAGAACAATGGTTTCTGTTAACTCTGCAGCTGGCTCTCTGTTCCTCCTCCCCGGCTGATTGACAGCAGGGCTGCTTTTTTTTTTTCTTTTTCAGTTCAAGATGTATTTTTTCATCTTTTAGTTCCAAATAGGATTTTCCTCTTTCAAAAGGGTGGAGGGAGAACAGGGGGAGGAGAGTTGATTGATCCCCTGCTCTTCCAGCTGACCTGCCTGCACTGTGGTCTGGACCTTTCAGACTTTTCTGTTATCACTGATGGCTGGGGCCTTCAGCCTCTCTCTGTGAAGCTATGTTCATATCATAGCCTGGATGAAACATTGAAAAACATGCTTATAAACTTCTAAGTGACAGAAAGATGGAGGGACAGAAATTTCTGGATGAGTAGACTGAGCAACTCAATACATTACGTGCCCTCCAGGCCCAAACACCTTGAGTAAGGTATCTCCAGGCAGTATCTATGAGTTACCATGTTCTGCTCTTTGTTTAAACCAGATCATGCTCCCTACCCCCAACACACACTCCATATTTAAAACTCCTAAGTGGTTCCTAAATGATCTGGCCTCTATCTATTGCTATTGCTATTGCTATTGCTAAGTCACTTCAGTCGTGTCCGACTCTGTGCAGCCTTTCTGACTTTACCTTTTGCGTCTCTTCCCCTTTCTCCCAGTAGTCCAGCTGCATTGGCCTTCTTTCTGCTATTCTTGAACACTAACCTCATTCCAGGACTCAAGCCTTTGCTAGACTTCGCTGGAACGTGTGGTAATATGCTTAGAGATATTGGAAAAAACAAACAAACAGATTTTGGACAAGAGTAACTCCTCATCCTTTAAGTCTCAGCTTAAATTTCATCTTTTCAAAGATACCTTTCCAGTCACTTCTGTCTAATCCCTCCCCCTAGCCCTGTCTCTCTCATTACCTCTTTAAATATATGAACATATATACCAAAAGAGAAACAGGCTCACAGGTATAGAAAATAGGAGTTACCAGTGGGGAGAAAGTTGTGACCAACCTAGATAGCATATTAAAAAGCCAAGACGTTACTTTGCCAACAAAGTTCTGTCTAGTCAAGGCTATGGTTTTTCCATTGGTCATGTATGGATGTGAGGGTTGGACTGTGAAGAAGGCTGAGCACCAAAGAATTGATGCTTTTGAACTGTGGTGTTGGAGAAGACTCTTGAGAGTCCCTTGGACTGCAAGGACATCCAACCAGTCCATTCTGAAGGAGATCAGCCCTGGGATTTCTTTGGAAGGAATGATGCTGAAGCTGAAACTCCAGTACTTTGGCCATCTCATGCGAAAAGTTGACTCACTGGAAGAGACTCTGATGCTGGGAGGGATTGGGGGCAGGAGGAGAAGGGGACGACAGAGGATGAGATGGCTGGATGGCATCACCGACTCGATGGACGTGAGTTTGAGTGAACTCCGGGAGATGGTGATGGACAGGGAGGCCTGGCGTGCTGCAATTCATGGGGTCGCAAAGAGTCGGACACGACTGAGCAACTGAACTGACCTGACCTGAGTGGGGAGAAGGGAGGGGCAAGCTAGGGGTACAGGATTGATACAAACCACCATGTATCAACCAGATGTAACAAGGACATATCTTGCAACACAGAAAATTATAGCCATTATTTGGTTTAATGGAGTATAACCTGTAAAAAATACTGAATCACTGTTGTACACTTGAAACTAATATACTATTATAAATTAACTGTTTTTTTTTTCCCCCTTAGAATTGAAATGGAGAGAAGAACTCTCCAACAGACACAACTCTCCAACTCTCATGGGTCTTGCTTCCATGTCTTATTAGCCTTGTGCCCTCAGAAAAGTTAATTAGCCTCTAAAAATCTCAGCTCCCTCTTCTAAAAAATAAAGAGTAAAATAATTCTCAGTGCCTGAGTTTGTTATGAGGACTAAAAGATTTGTAAAGCATAGGGTCTGGTATGTGGAAAATGTACAATAAGTGATGCCAAAAAATAATAAGCTGAATTTCAAATGTTAAAACGCTAAACCAACACAAAAATATGGAATAATACAGCAGAGGAACATACAGAGATGACTACATCATAAAGGGAAATGCATGATCAGAGACAAACTATAAATTACCATCAGTCTATATATTGTGAAAATATGACATAGGTTTTCTAAAGTGTGGAAATGATAACCTCATTTCTACTTTAAGGAGGTTTTCTGAGTAGACTTGTCATTTTTACTTTGTTTCAAGAAAATGGAAGGCATATCCAGATCACTCAAGGAGCAGGGGCAGGGTATTTCTTATGCCTAAGAAAGAACCCTGAGTGTAGACACTTTCATGAGTGTTACTCAGAATGGTCTGTAAGGACAGAGTTGTTAACCAAGCTACCCCATAAAATTCTAAAGTTGCGGCCTCTGCCTAGCGGCACACAAGGATGCAAAGCTGACAAATCACGCATGGCTGCCTGCCATCCACCTCAGTTAAGAGACCAATCAGCAGACTGCTGTGTGAGGGAGCTCATACTGTTAACTCCACTTAAAAACTGACTTTGAAGCAAGGTCAAGAGAAATGCTAGATTGCATGTACAGTGAGTATCTGAGGACAGCCTTGAATTAAATCGTCACACACATCAACCTCATTTTTCTCTCCAGGGCTCTGGAAGTCTTGCAGAAACATAAATTTCCTGTCCTCTTGTACTTCCCTTCCATCCCCCCCAGTTCCCACTCCTGCCCAGCCCCAAGTAGATTCTTCAGAATTCAGTAAATCATAATCTATTTATTCAGTCCACAGACACAATAGAAGTGTCTGCTGTGTGCCAAGCACAGCAGTAGGTGCTAGAGCTATGAATCAAGCAGAGTATCTGCATACGAGTAGCCCACATCCTGGTTTGGGGAAACAGAAATGGAAACAAACTGTCACACTATAATTTGTTCCCTGCTTTAATAGTTCTCTGACAGCATGAAGGAGTATGTCAAAGCTGTATATTGTCACCCTGCATATTTAACTAAATGCACAGAACATCATGTGAAATGCCGGGCTAGATGAAGCACAAACTGGAATCAAGATTGCCAAGAAAAATATCAAGAACCTCAGGTACGCAGATGACACCACCCTTATGTCAGAAAGTAAAGAACTAAAGAGCTTCTTGATGGAAGTGAAAGAGGAGAGTGAAAAAGCTGGCTTAATGGGGAAACAATAGAAACAGTGACTTTATTTTGGGGGGACTGCAGATGGTGACTGCAGCCATGAAATTAAAAGATGCTTGCTCCTTGGAAGAAAAGCTATGACCAACCTAGACAGCATATTAAAAGCAGAAACATTACTTTGCCAACAAAGGTCCATCTAGTCAAAGATATGGTTTTTCCAGTAGTCATGAATAGATGTGAGAGAAAGCTGAGCACCGAAGAATTGATGCTTTTGAACTGTGGTGTTGGAGAAGACTCTTGAGAGTCCCTTGGACTGCGAGGAGATCCAACCAGTCCCTCCTAAAGGACATCAGTCCTGAATATTCATTGGAAGGACTGATGTTGAGCCTGAAACTCCAATACTTTGGCCACCTGATACAAAGAACTGACTCATTGGAAAAGACCCTGATGCTGGGAAAGATTGAAGGCAGTAGGAGAAGGGGATGACAGAGGATGAGATGGTTGGATGGCATCACTGACTCGATGGATATGAGTTTGAGCAAGCTCCGGGAGTTGGTGCTGTCCATGGGGTCGCAAAGAGTCAGACATGACTGAGCGACTGAAATGAACTGAACTGAACTGACAGCATGAAGGTAGAGTTGGCCGTTCTGCTTTGAGAATGTGGGAAAGCTCCTCAAAGATGGTGATTCTTGATCTGAGTGTTGCGAGATTAGCCTGAGTGCCTAAGGGTGAAGCCAGGGAAGACCCTTCTAAGCAGAAGCATCAGTGTGTACACAAGTGCAGATAAGCGTGTGCTTGACATGCAGGCCCTGGGTGGACAGGGAGGCTGAAAAGGTTGGCTGAAGAGTGGCTGTAACAACAGGAACATGTGGGTGTGAAATTCAAAGTTAAACCATGTTTTGCTTCAGCTCTGAATTTTGGAATTGGAAGGGATCTTAGGGATTATGTAAATTAACCTCATAGAAGCTCAGGGTACTTAATGACTTGTACACAGCAGGACCAGAAGCAATCTGCTGGGAGGAGAAAATATTTTCCCCTTCCCCTCTTAATTCTTTTGGCTAGTTGAATAATAAAAATGACGTAAGACTGATAAACAGATGAAAAAAATTTAATTATGAATGTACTGTGCTTGGCAGCTCAGTCGTGTCTGACTCTTTGCAACCCCATGGACTATATATAGCCAGGCTTCTCTGTCCATGGGGATTCTCCAGGCAAGAGTACTGGAGTGGGTTGCCATTTCTTTCTCCAGGGATCTTCCCAACCTAGGAGTTGAACCTAGGTCTCCCGCATTGCAGGTGGATTCTTTACCATCTGAATCGCAGAGAAGCCCATGATGTACAGGGAATCCAAATAAATACAGGAGATTCCAGAGAGTAAAATGAGGTCATCCTGCACCAAGGAGATGAGAGTAGAAGTCTGGGACTTGAAAAATAAAGAAGTAAATTCATAAGAAGAATGAAGAGAGCAGATGTTTAGTAAATACATATTTGCTGGGACAAACAAACAATGGGACACAGAGGAGAATTTTAACAGGCTTTTCTAGGTTCCTTCCCGTCTACCACACCTAGTTCATATCATACTAGAGATCAGCGATCCCCAAACTTTTCGGCACCAGGGATCCGTTTTGTGCAAGACAACTTTTCCTCAGACTGGTAAAGGGTGGGGTGGTTTGGGGATGATTCAAGCGTATTACATTTATTGTGCACTTTAAGGCTGCTGCTGATTTCAAAGGAGGTACTGGTTCTTAGCTCAGAGGTTGGGGATGCCTGCTATAGATAACTCTGGGGATAGTTCTTTTTTTTTTTCTGGAATAGGCCCTCTGTCTAAATTCTTTTAGGCAGGTAAAGTGAGAGTTGATAAGAAAAACTTCCCGAGCCTTGCGTTTCTTCCTCATGTCAAGAGACACATTTTAGGTTGGTCAATTCTGCTTCCTTACCGATCTCTCCCACACAAGGGCTGCTCCTTTCTCTGAATCCTGCAACCATGACTCCTGGCATCAACCTGGAATACTGGTCCTACAAAGCCTGGAAATTGGGTCTCTCAGAGCTCAACTTGGAAGTGAAAGTATAGAGTTTAGACATGTGTGTCCATTCATTAACTATGCTAATTGACAAATATTTTATATACATTGTTATCACACTTCAAAGACTGTTTAAAGGAGAATATATTGGTTTCCCACTGCTACTGTAACAAAGTACCATAAATTTGGTGGTTTATACATGTTTATGTAGTTTCTTAAAGTTCTGAAGCCAAAAGCCATAGTCGTTCTCACTGGGCTAAAGTCATGGTGTCGGCAAGGCTGGTTTCTTCCAGAGGCTGCCCACCTCCCTTGGCTGTGGCTGCAGCACACGGGTCCCTGCTGCTGGCACCACACGGCCTGCTTCTCTTTGACCTGCTTGCTGCCTCCTTCTAAGGTCCCTTGTGATTACATGTAGGGTCCACGTGGATAATCCAGGCTGATCTCCTAGTCCTAAGATCCTTAATCACATGTGTAAATCTCTTTTGCCACATAAGGTAATATTCACAGGCTCTGGGGCTTAGGGGGTGAATATTTTCAGGGGGAGAGAGGATTCTTTAGTGTAACACAGGGAGCCATATTCTTTGTTCTTGAATTGGAAGCAGTTGACACACAGCTGTTGTTGGCTGGGGACTTGGGAATTTAGGGAGGAGGACTGGGACAAGTAACCCTCACTAGTCCTCAATCTGTGAAAAATCAGATAACCTGAGGTGTTTGTTGGGAAGAAGGCAAGAAATCTTTTCTCTCTCTGCCATAATAAATGTCATCCAAGTTGAATTAACATTGTATTGTTTCTTTGGGCAGCAAACTGAATGTAAAAAGTTGTTACATTAATCCAACAAGTCAACAGGGAAGTGTCTATTTTAAGGTCCAACCATCATAAGATAAAATGTTTAGTTAGCTAGAGTGAAGAGGATAAATAAGATTTAATGTCTTCAACATTAGCAGTCAGTTTTTGCTGTTTAGAGTTTGAAAAGTGTCTGATTCTTTGTTCTAAATTCCAATCTTTGGTTTTAACTGTGTAATTCAGCTGCATGGAAACCCAAAATAATGTTAGCAGAAAAGCATGAGAACAAAGAAGGCTGATTTTTTCACAGGCAGTGTGCCCAGATGAAGACTTCCCTCACATCATATTCTTTCAACCACTTAGGTGTAGGAGGAGTCCTCTCTCATTGGAGAAAGTCAAAGTGGGTCTTCCCATATTCTTCTGGTTATTTTGTCAGTGGATTCAACCTGACAAGCTAATAACATAAGGATTAAACATTGAGGTGTTTTAAGTTAAAACTTATGTTTTAAAAGTTAAATGAAAAATAAAATCAAATAGAAAAGTCTAAAAAACCCCTTGAAGTCTAATAGTTTTTTTAATCACAAAATACATATGTATTGGTGACTTTAAGTTTCCTCTTTCACCGTTGATGGTTGTTTTTTTTAATATATATATCTAAAGTTTCATGATTAAAAAATAGCCTAACACAGAAGTCAGCAAACTTTTTTGGTAAAAGGTTAGATATTTTGGGCTTTGTGGGTCATGTCTCTGTTGCAACTACCCACTTCTGCCCTTGTATTGCAAAAGTAGTCAGATGATATATAAATGAATTAATATGACTTTATATAAATAAAACTTTTATGGACACTGAAATTTGATTTTTACAGAATTTTCAGGTATCACAAAATATTATTTTTTGAATTTCCTCTCAATCATGCATGTAAAACTGTAAAAAAAAAATCATTCTTAGCTCACAGGCCATACAAAAACTATAAAACTGAAGAAAAGGATGACATTGGACTGGCAGTGATTTCTTAGATATGACATTAAAAGCACAGGTAATAAAAGCAAGAATAGACAAATGGGACTATACCAAACTTAAACTTTTGTGCATGGACACAATTTTTGTGCAGGACACAATTAATAAAGTGAAAAGAACCTATGGAATAGAAGAAAATATTTGCAAATCATATTTCTGATAAGTGGTTAATATCCAGAATATATAAAGAATTCTACAACTCAACAACAGAAATCACTCAATTTAAAAATGGGCAAAGGAGTTCAATGGAAATTTCTCCAAGATGGTATATATTAATAAACGGCCAACAAGTATACAAAAAGATGTTCAACATCCCTAATCACCAGAGAAATGCAAATCAAAATCACAACAAAATATCACCTCATACCCTATTATCCATAAAACATGGCTACTATCAATAAAACAGAAATGACAAGTGATGAAGATATGGAGATATTGAAACACTTGTGCACTATTGGTGGAACTGTGAAATGATGTAGTCACTATGGAAAGGATAAAAAAATTAATAAACCTCAATTAAAAAGAGTTGGGAGACCAGAAGGGGAAGCTGTCACACTGTATGATGATAGCAGAGCCCAGTGGAAAGGAGAAAGACTCTTCTTTCCCGGCAAGGATTTAGCCAATGGAAAGTCATGAACTGAGCCCTCCCAAGTCCCTTTCCGCCTCCATGAAAGGATGCCCCTCCCATTGCTGTCTTGGGACTTGCACATGGCTCACCATGGTTGCAGACCTTGGCTTGCAATTCTCTGCTGACCCCAAATAAACCCATCTTTTCTGGAGAAATATCTGACAATCTTATCTGTAGGAGCAGCCCAAATGTCCATTGATGGATGAATGGATAAATAAAATATGGCAAATACATACAATGGGATACTATTCAGCCTAGAAAAGGAGGAAAATCTTGTCACATGCTATAACATAGATGAACCTTGAGAAAATCACACTAAGAAAAGTAAGGCATGGGACTTCCCTGGAGGTCCAGTGTTGAGACTTAGCCTTCCAGTGGAGGGGTTGGGGATTCAATATCCCACGTGCCTCATGGCCAAAAAACCAAAACATAAAACAAGTAATATTGTAACAAATTCAATAAAGACTTTAAAAAAAAGGCAGTCATAAAGAGACAAATATTGGATAATTCCATTTGTTTATGTGTTGCTGAAGGGAGCAAAGGATGATTCCATTTGGATGAGGTTTTTGAATAGTCAAATCCACCTAAACAGAAAATAGAATGGTGGTTACCAAGGCCTGGGAGTTGGGAGGGAAAGAGTATTGTTTAATGAGTATAGAATTTTAGATTTGCACAATGAAAACATCCTAGAGATCTGTTGGCCATCAATGTGAACATACGTAACACTACTGAACAGTACCTTTAAAAATTTCCACCTTAACCATTTTAGTTATGTGTTTTTTTTTACCACAATACAAGAAATGAAAAAGTATTACTATAATGTAAAATTTGAGGATTTTATATTCTGAGAACTAGTTTGAATCAGAACCAAAACAAACTAGGGGGCAGGTTAGACCTGGTCTTCAGGTCAACTTTGGTTGATCATTGGCCTAATGTAATCCAACTTAAACCCTGTAATCAGCATGCAGTCTTCACATATTTAACCCACCCCCCACAATCTTTTTTATTAGAGTCACTGAATGTTACAATCGTAAGTAGCCATAGAGACTTGGTCATTTTGGAGGGTAGGAGTGGGGGCCTGGTGATGTGAGATGGGTATTTTCCAAGGTCAAAGAGGTAGTTAATGGCAGATTTAGACGTTAGCTGCCTCATTGATATTTGGAGTTTTCTATAACAAAGGTCCGTCTAGTCAAGGCTATGGGTTTTCCACTAGTCATGTATGGATGTGAGAGTTGGACTGTGAGGAAAGCTGAGAGCCAAAGAATTGACGCTTTTGAACTGTGGTATTGGAGAAGACTCTTGAGAGTCCCTTGGACTGCAAGGAGGTCTAACCAGTCCATTCTAAAGATCAGTCCTGGGTGTTCTTTGGAAGGAATGATGCTAAAGCTGAAACTCCGGTACTTTGGCCACCTCATGTGAAGAGTTGACTCATTGCAAAAAATTCTGATGCTGGGAGGGATTGGGGGCAGGAGGAGAAGGGGACAACAGAGGATGAGATGGCTGGATGGCATCACCGACTTGATGGACGTGAGTTTGAGTGAACTCCAGGAGTTGGTGATGGACAGGGAGGCCTGGCGTGCTGCGATTCATGGGGTCGCAAAGAGTCGGACACGACTGAGCGACTGAACTGAACTGATAGATTCTTAAGGTTCATGCAAACAATTTTTGATTTAACTGGAGGTGAATGTAGTAGTTAATTCCACAGGTGCTGCTATAAATACACATTGAATTAAATTCCCCTAGTAAGTAGTCGGACACGACTGAGTGACTTCACTTTCACTTTTCACTTTCATGCATTGGAGAAGGAAATGGCACCCCACTCCAGTGTTCTTGCATGGAGAATCCCAGGGACGGGGGAGCCTGGTGGGCTGCCGTCTATGGGGTTGCACAGAGTTGGACACGACTGAAGCGACTTAGCAGCAGCAGTAAGTAGTCACGGAGAAGGCAATGGCACCCCACTTCAGTACCCTTGCCTGGAAAATCCAATGGATGGAGGAGCCTGGTGGGCTGCAGTCCGTGGGGTCACTAAGTCGAACACGACTGAGTGACTTCACTTTCACTTTTCACTTTCATGCATTGGAGAAGGCAATGGCAACCCACTCCAGTGTTCTTGCCTGGAGAATCCCAGGGACGGGGGAGCCTGGTGGGCTGCCATTTATGGGGTCACACAGAGTCGGACATGACTGAAGCAACTTAGCAGCAGCAGCAGCAGCAGCAGCAGCAGCAGCAGTGAGTAGTCACGTGGTGCTCTAGTCCTCTGTGCCTTTAGGCTTGGAGTTGGGAAAAGAAAGGACAATACTAATTGCAGAACTCACTTTACAGATGAGCTATTGTGCTAAAATTGGTTTATATGTGGTTTTACAGAAGTTATTTAAGTAGAGCTTAAGATTTTGTGAAGTATTTGAAATAAGCTCATTTAATACTAGTCTCCAGAAACATTACCTTGGCCCACCTAACGACTTAAGGGAGCTGTGTAAATTTGCTCCTCTTCTTTATAGCATTAATTAACATTTAAAAAAGAAGTAATGTTTTTAAAAAATTCAACAGTAAATTTTAAAGATCTTATAGGCTTTATTCAATGATTCATGAATTTGGCAGCATCCCATCTCATAGATAGAAGCTCCAAGGCATTGTACAAAATTAAAGAACTTTACAGGCAGAAGGGAGTGGGACTAGCAGAAAGTGAATTGGTTGCGACAAGGTCACTTTCCTTTAGGGGATGATGTGGGTCTGGGTGTGTCGTGCCATGACATAGATATATCAAGCTGATTCTCTCACTAGTGCTGACCAGGTGATTCCTTGATTGACTGGTTTAAGATTCCAATTCCGGGAGAGGCTGACATTATTAGTCTCCTTTGGTGATGTGGAGCTAAGCATTAAGTGACTCCATTTTAGGCCTGTTGTCTTATTTTTAACAGTGACAGCTTAAAAGACAAACCATTATATGCCAAATGCCTGACTTTCTAGGGGTCACCAAAGAGCGAAGGACATATAAAACCCAATTCAGCAGGCCAGGATCTAAAATTAAACCATGAGTGAAATGCAAGAGGCACAGCGTTCATTCTGCTCTGTACTGTGAAGCAGGACAAGGTAGGTTTTGCCTGGAGTGATAAAAATTGGTATACTAAACAGCTGTTCATTGTCAAAAAAAATGAAGCTTTAGAAGTGTAGAGGAAGCACACTGACTGAAGCCGCCCACCCTGGCCAGGCACCAGAGTAGCTATTTGCATGAGTTGTTTTACAACAGGAGGTCCTGGTAAGGAACAGGGAACTAATAAGCCACCACCAACCAGAAGGGTTCGCGAGAGGTCAAAAGGAGACACCATATGTCTGGCCACCTCCCAGAATCCTTCTGTCTGGCATCCATGTTGGCTGAACAAGGCATGCACCACCAGGAAGGACTCTGAGTCAGAATGATTGGCTAAAGACAACCCGTAAATTAATCCCATCACCATAAAACCCGAAAGCAGAGCAGTTCTCCTGGGTTCCCTTACCTTGTTGCTCTCTGCTCGGGTGCCTTCTTCCAATAAAGTTTCTTGCTTCGTCAGCACGTCTCCTCCGACAATTCTTTTCTGAGTGTTAGACAAGAGCCTGCTCTTGGGGCCCTGGGGGCCACCCCCCTTTCTACAATAGAAGTAGAGTAGAAATGGCAACACAATCCATAAAGTTTATGTGATATTCCAGAGTTTAGAAAGCATAAACATTAATGCAGTGCATGAGCCTAGGCAATATCTTAGTTTAGGGGGAAAAAAGGCTTAAAAGACCTTGGGACAATCACATAACTTGAAAATGGACTGGATGTTAAATACCATCAGGGAATTGTCTTAGATGTGGTACTGGTATTGTGATTCTGAGGCGAATGTTCTTATTTTTTTAGAAGACACAGGCTGAAGTATTTAGGGGGGATTGATTTTGATACCTGCAATTTATTCAAACAGTATAACAAAAAGCCATCTCTATTTTCTGTCTATTTGAAAATCATCATAAAGAATTGGGGTGAGGGGAGCAGGGGGCATTTTTCAAAAGTTCCTTAGCTAAGGGCACTGTGAAGACCTCCTGAGCTATCAGTAGCTTCAATTTATAGTTTGGTTTTGTAGCGCTGTTTCTTTTCCCTGCTGCAGCGAGGAACAACACTGTGACCTAGGAACAAGCAGCTCTTAATCACCCTTAAGTCAGTAAGATTCAGCTGTAAGCTCCCCGAGGGGGTAAAAGTCCACACCTGATATAATCTGCTTTACATTCCTACGCTATTACACTTGGCACGTTCACCTTCAAATTGCAAAGGAATTTGTTTTGCATTTCCCCGCAGTTGTATCTGCATTTGGAGGCCCAGGCAGAAGGCATTTCTTTCTGTCCCGTGAACACCCAAACACTTTAAAAAACAATGAATTGCATCCTGCAACTCAAAAATGAAAACCTGGGAAAAAGCTTAGAATCCTAATCTGGTGGTATTTGGTCATCACCGTAAGTATCTTGCTACCCAAGCTTCCCTGGTGGCTCAGACAAAGCGTCTGCCTGCAATGCGGCAGACCCGCGTTCGATTCCTGGGTCGGGAAGATCCCCTGGAGAAGGAAATGGCAATTCACTCCAGCATTCTTGCCTGGAAAATCCCATGGACGGAGGCGCCTGATAGGCTACAGTCCATGGGGTCGCAAAGAGTAGGACACGACTGAGCGACTTCACTTTCACTTTCACCGGCCTACTAGGATAGCGCAGGCTAAGAACCGCCACCACGATTCCATTTAATTTTAGCAATTAGGGCGGCTGATCCGAGAGCTGTTCAAGCTATCTGCAAGTTAGCGTCTGGTCTAGGACAGGATAGCCCGCAGGGCTAGTCAGAAGGGCTTGTGCGGAGGAGGAGTGGGGCAAGGACAGGGACCGGGCCGGGAGGGGCGTAGCATGCCGCGGCACCTCCTTTACCAACAACACGGCCTCGCTGCCGGGGTCCGGCCATCTTGGTAAAGGCCAGAGCAGCGGCCAGCCCGGGGCTGCCAGGGTCGCTGGCGGGGCTGCCAGATTCGAAGGTCACAATGAGTGAGTGATCGGGCGACGTGGAGTGGAACCTAGCTCGGCCAGGGCCCCGCGCGGGCTCGGGCCGCCGGGTGGGCTGCGGCGCCTGCTCGGCCCTGGGATGGTGAGGCGGCGAGCGCTGAGGCGCTGCCTGCAGCTGCTGGCGCCCGCGGCGGAGCCGGCGCGGCGGGGCCGGGGGCGGAGGAACTCGGGCGCCGGCCTCCGTCGCCCCTCCCGCTGCGCTGGGGCGCTGTGGCCGGTAGCCGAAGAGCAGCAGCAGCAGCAGCAGAGGCGGCGGCGCGCACGCCTGCCCGCCCGGCGCACCTGGTGAGTCCCTCCCCCGGCCCCGCTCAGTTGCACCGCGCGATTCGGCTCGCTTCCTCTCGGTCTCTGGGAGGAGCGATCCTCACGCCCCGGCCTGGGGCTGCTTGGCTTTTCGGCGGAGTAGAGCGGGCTGTGGGTGGATTCGGGCTCCCGAG
Source organism: Capra hircus (assembly GCF_001704415.2). Taxonomy (NCBI): domain Eukaryota; kingdom Metazoa; phylum Chordata; class Mammalia; order Artiodactyla; family Bovidae; genus Capra; species Capra hircus. The sequence continues at coordinate 75,825,046 of NC_030811.1, forward strand.
CCCTGCCTCATCTCGGAGATGCTGCACTTGTGAATGGTAGGGCTTCGTTTGAATTTGTGCGGAGCTCGCATCTCTGCGCTGCGTGTTTGAAGAGCCACATAGTTGTTTTTTTTTTTCCCCTCGCGTTTGGGAGAGTAGCCGTGTCTGGGATTTATTATATATAGGTCCAAGCTTCTCTGCAGTTCACGAGGTAGCTTCACCGACTGGAATATATGTGGGTGTCTTTTGGTGATGTGTAAATGAGTGGTTAGACGACTTCCTTAGAACAATTTATTTCGGCTTCACCTATAGTACTTATTTCTAAAAATTCGTTCCGACAGGTTTCTCCCCATTTATTTTGAAAGTTAACCACGGAAAGGAAACGAAGAGCTAAAGTTTGGAGCAAGGTGCGGCGAGGTGGTAGAAGACGGTGCCTTCTTTTTTGTTGTTTTCGTTTTTTTGACCGTGCTTTCTTGTCTTCTGTTCTGTGGTTTGTTTCTCAAGTTGAGTGTTACTGCAGGCATTTCAAAACAGGTGTGCAGATAGTCTTCCCCCCCTCCTTTGACTAGAACTCTCTATAATGAGATCAGTACGTTTCTACAGGCTTCTGAGTCTAATGCATCATATCTCTGTTGTACCTGGAAAACTCTAATATGAGAAAAGTTAACCTTTAAAACGTCACTTGATTTTTGGTTTTTCCTTTACTGCAGTTGTTCTGTATATGTTATAATATGACTCACCTGGTTTACTTTGGCTAATTAACATCAAGTGTTTGCTAGTTGATAATTCTGGTTAATGTATTGAGAAAGTGATTCCTGAAATACAGCTCTCTGAAAATTAAGAAATAATTTCCGTCTTTGTTAAGAATGAATATCTAGCAGTTCCATTTCTATTTTCGGTTTCATTGGTTTTGATTTAGCCTCAGACATCCATATTGTTTAGGAAGAAGTTATGTAATGTTTAAAAAGAGAAGATTACCAGTTTCCCACAGTAGTCTGATTTTGTTGGAAGAAAATTTCAGTCTGTTAGAGAAGAAATTCAGGTCTTGTTTAAAATTTAAAAGCGATACTGACTTCAAAATGTTTTAAGTTAAGTGAAAATATAGTCACAATTTTCAGATTTTATTTAATTACATTCTGCAGGTCTTCCTGCTGCAAGAATTTTGTAGTCTCAAAAAGACGGTAATACTTAGTGTATTTCTCATACTCTTATTTTCATTCAGCGTCTCACATTTCATATTGAAAAATTTAATTATGAAATTAATTCAGTTATAACTATATGAAGGACGTTTTAATATAAGCATTCCTTCGTAGGGTTTGGGATTTAGTTATACTTTCTATGATAGAGTCATCTTGTATGAAAAGGGTGTTATGTTAATTTTGAGTATTAGTGAACTTGGGAAATTGGGGTGATTTTTAAGAACATTTTTGTCTGTGTTTGAAAAAGTATTGCTTGTCTTTAATTTGTTGTTTCATTCTGCTTTTTCTTTGTAGTGGTAGACAGCTGTAATTATAGTGAGTTTTTCCATTCCATTCTATTCTTTTTTTCTTTGTAAATTAGAATATGCCTGTAGGTGGTTTGTGTTGATGTAGGCACTTTAGATTGAAATGCATACAGGTAAGAAATGTTTTCATTGAAGTATTACTGGGGAAATGAACTGTGCCCATAATTAATGCGCACACCATTTAGCCTGAAGGCCTGAGAGCATGCATAAAACTGGTATTTAAAGAATCACCCATGTGATTTCCAGTCTAAGATAGTGTACTACTCTAGATGCTAGAATACTGAAGACTTCTACCTTTCTATATTTATAGTGCCTTCCTTGACTTGTCTTTTGAATTTAATAACCATTGATTGTGTATTTAAATATTTTAATTAACAGACTTTGTGACAGATTACGCAAGAACTTATACATCTCAGGGGCAGTATTGTTACGTCAGAGAATACAGTCTTTGCCAACTGAGTTGTTTAAATAATGTATTGTTGCAGAAACCAGAAATCGAGAAATCAAGCACCATACTCGGAGAGTTGGAGAACTCAGGTTTATTACCCTGGCAGGTCCAGAGGAGTTAACACTCCGAGCTCTGAGCCCTGAACAAAGGGGTTACAGAGTTTTTATAGACAGACTATAGTGGGCAACACTAGCTGCTAACAGGCTGGTTTAAACTAAGGGGTTTTGCGCGCACAGGAACAGCAGTCAAGATGGGGAGGGGGATGCCTGACCTTTACATGGACAGGTGTGATTAAGTAGGTTTCCAGGGGCTGTGCAGTTGTAAAAAGCAGGACAAGGGTGAGTGAGATAAGCTCCAGTTCCTAGTATTCCCCACTTTCTGAGACTGTGTGACCTACATGATCCAGACTTTGCAAGGAGCAAGCTGAGTTACAGAGGCAGAAGGAGCAAGAGATTATGTAAAATTTTAACTTTTCCTCTCATTCTCCCCTCTTGATGCTTCTATCATTCATTGTAGAAAGCATCATCTCATGTTTTGGTAGGACATTCAGAGCTCGCCATTGTTTAGGGGGCTGTATTGTGCTATTATCATGTAAATTTATGGATTCAATCCGAGAGGTTATGATCCTGGTAATTGTATTGAGGATACAAGGGCCAAACAAGAGCACCGCAAAGAGCATGAAGAGAGGACCTGTTCAAGGGAGAAGCCACGACCCCCAGCTCCAGATATTGTTTCAGTTACCCCAGGAATTAGCTAGTTTCTCCTTTCTATGATTCATTCCCTTAGCTGTTGGCCCATGTCTCTATTTCTGATTGGTTACATGCTGCTTTTAGCAGCGTTTTTCATTCAAGAAGAGGCAGATTCCTCCCTTTTTGGCTGTCAGCAGGCCTAGCTCTCTCCTACTTTGTAAAACCACCTCAGCCAGGAAGTCTAGTTGGTCCTGTAATGAAGAGAACAGCAATAATACCAATTAGTGTTAGAGGCCAGGTTTGACAGTGAAAATCCATCGATGTTTTGATAGCTGGAGCCTAAAGCTTCGGCTGTGTGTTGACCAGCCAGCTGCTGGAGTGTGACTGGAGCAAGACTGAAGAATCCTCAGGCTTCTGCCGTGTGTTGACTAGTCAGCTTCTGGAGTGACTGGAGCAGGCCTCAGCGTCCTTCATGGGTAAGGGCTGTTGTCTTTGGAACCAGACCTTGAGGAGGTTTTGGGGGGTCCTGAACTGCTTTCCAGGTGTCTTCATCACAGGAAGTCGCTGCCTTCTTGACTCTGGTGTGGTGGATCCAAGGAATGACACCTATAACTTTAACAGCAGTAGGGGTTGCCAGGACGGCGTGTGAGGGCCTGTCCAAACTGGCTGAAGTGGTTCCTTTATCCAGTCTTTAACCCATACCTCATCTCCTGCTGATAGGGATGAACCCAATTGCCCAAAGGAATGGGTGTCCTTTCTAAGGTTTCTCAGGCAATTTGGTGGAAGACTTTTTTCCTAGGGCCTGGAGGTGTTGGGACATCTCCAGGTCAGCTAGTTGTTGGTGGTCTCCCTTGAGCTTTTCTATCACTGAGGGTGGTCTCCCGTATAAGATCTCAAAGGGAGAATAGGACCTCGGGGTGCATTTACGGAGGGAGATGAGAGTCCACAGAATGATAAGGCAGCTTGTTCTATCATTGTCTGGATGTTGGCCGGAGGATATTCTTGTACTACTTCTTGGAGAAACAAACCTAACAAGAAAGTTAAAGATACATGGGCAAAAGATTAATAGAAATAGGAAAGCTGCTGGGGGGCTAGCCAGGAGAACCAGGTCCAGACATTGGTTTGTAATGTTAGTGTCTGTCTAGGTGTGAGAAGATGCAAGAATTTGGACTCATAAAAATCTGTACCTGAAAACATCTGACTATCTGAAAGCCTGGTTTTCTGGGGTTTTCCCGGAGCACAGAGTGCCTTATTTTTTGTCTCCACCCTGAACTCCTTTGAAGGGGGGTATTGTAGAGGCAGCTGGCAAGGGCCAACTTCCAGTCAGCAGTGCCCTTTCATAGCCACATATTTGACCGTGTTTTGGGGCATTTCGTGGTCATTGTGTCCCACGGTGCTGGGAAGTCTCATTCCCAGATCTAACAAAGATTCCGTTGACAGGCCACTCAATGTGTTGTCACTAGACCAGGCCTGGTAAGTAGCAAAAGTCTCTGGACCATACCTGTCTTACTAGCCTCTTGATCCAGGAAAATGTTTCCTCTTGTTGCTATTTCCCGTATCTAGAGTTACATTATTACAATTATTGATCTCACATGGAACTGCATACCAGCATTTTATCACAGGCTCAGTCACACATTTGGTAATGTAAGAAATAATCTTCTGAAGCAAGCTACATAGAAAATAATATGGCTAGCAGTTATTAGTAAGAGTACAAGCAAGAATTTAAGTCAAGAACTTTCACTGGGTATACCCTGGTAAGACTCCAGGTCATCTGACTCAGTTAAATGATTATAGCCAAGTGTTATCTCCTGGTTGTACATCATGGAGCATCTGACCTTTATCCAAAGACTGGTTACTGAGATAAACTTTAGAAACAATCTTAGAGTGTCCTTTTTAATAATGTAATTAAACCTTTTAGCAACATAACAAGGAACTATCTCAGAAGTGAGTCTTAGTAAGCACAGACCTTAATTAACAAAACTAGAATATTCAGTGAAACATTATTTTTTCTTTTTTGGAGAACTCATTGTGAGGACATTAACACTGTAGCCAGGGAAGGCTTTAACCCATCAGATAAAAATGTCAGGGAGCTGGGAAAAGCCAAGATTTCCCATTGCCCTGGCTCTTTGATTTTCAGCTATTGTTTATCCATTTTTAATTTCCTGATTTAGGAGCAGACTGTTGCCAAGTTTTAAGGACATCAGGATAGCAAAAATCTAACTGTGAGGGCTTATATTTTTTTGTTGAAGCAGAATGAGCTTTGTCTACATGTACCATAACCTTAACTAATGTTCATTTACTTTACCAAAGTAACAGAAAGATTTTAAAAACAAATATAAATCACTTAAAGGCAAAGAAATTAATAATCTGTTATCAAAAGCTGCATTCTAAGAAAACTTTGTTCTCTAAACAGAGAGAAGACCAAATTCCAGTCTGGTACCAGCTTACTGTTAATAATAAAATTTGTTTATCTGCTTAATTTTAGAAAGTCTTTTTCCATAAATCTTGAAGAACTAGCAGTATTTTTCTAAAGGCATGAGAGTAAAACCATAGAAGGGATGTTTAAAATCTGATTCTATTGCAATTGACAAAGAAACCTGGTCATAACACTTTAATATGATAACTAGAATTATAATTGACCATATTTTATCAGGGCATATCAGAGCGATATGAATTTCACATAATTTTAGGATATCTATATTAGTAACATCAACCACACAGTATAACCTGAAAATATTTATCATCCCTTTAACAGTACTTCCCATGTGATTTAACATGTCCAGTGAACCAAGGTAGCTTAATAGCTCTTTGGAAAGTCTCAGGGGCCCTCTGAAGCATCCCACAGTTAGCTAAAAGTCAAGTTATTTAGGAAGTTTTGTCAATAAATGTCAAAAGGATTTATAACACTGTCAGGTAGGATCATATAAGTTACTGTGAAATAATAGTTATTTACTTAGCCAAAGTTAACAAAAGATTTCAAAGGTAAACATAGAACAGATCAATTAAGAGGTAAACTTAAATCTATAATTAAAAGCAGTTCAACATCTGAAGAAAGTATGTCCTCATAACAGAGAGAAAGGCCGAATTTAAGTTTTTGCACCAGCTTGCTTTAAACTCATTTATGTAAACTTAATTAAATTTATTTTAAACTTAGTCCTACCCATGCACAAAACATTTTTTCAGGGTCCACCTTTCACATACTTTCTAACCACTTTCTATAACAGCCACCTGTAAGTCAGATCTACTTTCTTTTCCCTTTATAAAATGTAATTTTTTTATATCTTCTTTATTAAAAACATACATCCTACTTCTTCCTTATTAGATTAGAAAACAAACATTAATACTAGATATTTAATGATGAATATTTCCCAGTTTATGTGACTCTGAAATTTAGATTAATTTTTCTTAGAATTGTTTGATTTGTAAGCACTTACTTTTCTTTAGGCCAATTAAATTAGAACTCATTTACAACTTCAATATTATCAGAAAAAAAACAAAAGACATACACTGAGACTACATAAATACAGACAGACAGTCAGAGATCTTATAGTTTTCTGTTTGAGATTTAAAATATCTCTTTGACCCCCTTTTTCCTTGCTTGAGGTTCTAATTTGCCAAAGGCTGAGGTCTCAGGCAAAGTTGGCTGTGTATTTCAAGGACATGGAAAGGGTTAACTTCAAGCTTTTCCCTAAGGAAGCCTTTAACAAGCTAGTTGTTTTTAATTTCAAATGCAAAAAAATTGGTTTTGCAGTTTCCAAACAGAAAAATTTCTCTCAATCCATTCAGTCAGCAATCACGCACTCACAATCATTCAGAGGCTATCACAATGCCTCCCTTCTCCTGAGTCCCCAGGTTTCCTTAACTGTTGCTTCCTTCCTGGGAGCTCCAAGGAGATTATCAGTCACAATGCCTCCCTTCTCCTGAGTCCCCAGGGTTCCTTACTGTTGCTCCCTTCCTGGGAGCTCCAAGATTATCAGTCACAGTGCCTCCATTCTCCATTTCCATTTCTCCCTCTGATGTTTCCTTCCTGGGAGCTCCAAGGAGGTGATCAGTCTCCTCTTCTAGCTGTTGGAGTAGGAACTGACTGGGGCCTGGCCCCGGGACCTTACCTGATCCTGTGGCCATTCCTGGTGAGTTGGTCCGCCCCTCCAGTGAGTCCATTTGGGGCTCAGCCATCTGAGAGTCAGGACACCAGTCCGAAAGAGAACCCGGAATACCATCAGGTGGCACGCATCCTCCTTCATCTTGGGGTTCCTTCGCTCCAGCCCAGCCAAGCCACCAGTCTGGCGGCTCAAGGGGTCGGCATGGTTGGAATCTTGCTGGGGCCTCCAGAAATGTTGCAGAAACCAGTAATCAAGAAACCAAGCACCACACTTAGAGAGTTGGAGAACTCAGGTTTATTATGCTGGTGGGCCCAGAGGAGTTAACATTACAAGCTCTGAGCCCTGAACAAAGGGGTTACAGAATTTTTATAGACTATAATGGGCAACACTAGCTGCTAACAGGCTGGTTTAAACTAGGGTTTTGCGCTCGCGTGGGAACAGCAGTCAAGATGGAGAGGGGATGCCTGACCTATGCACGGACAGGCATGAATAAACAGGTTTGCAGGAGCTGGGCAATTGCAAAGAGCAGGACAGGGGTGAGTGAGATGAGCTCCAGTTCCTAGTATTGTAAGTCCCCACTTTCTGAGACTGTGTGACCTACATGATCCAGACTTTGCAAGGAGCAAGCTGTGTTACAGAGGCAGAAGAAGCAGGAGGTTACATAAAATTTTAACTTTTCCTCTTCAGTATTATAACTTCATAATTTACAAAAACTCTTTCAAGTATTTTTTTTTAATATATTTACATTTAGTTTGGTTTTAGAGACTTACAGTACATGAAATTATTAATGCCCTTCCACAGATGAGGAGAACAGGAAACCGAGAGCCCGGGAGGTTTTAGTGATTTACCCGAGGTTCCTTAGCCCAGTAGCCCTGGCCTTAGGCTCAGTATGTGTATACACCACTGCTGCTTATTAGAAAGGGGTACCAGTTGAAGCCAAGGTAAGAGTGGTTTGGATCAGCAAGCTTTGGTCAGCATCACAGCCGTAAGTTGTACCCTTAAAATGGTAGTACCGTTGGCTACTGGCGCACAGGACAGGCATCTAGATGGATCAGCATAAATTCAAAAGTGATTGAAAATCAACTCAGTACAAGCCTGCTACCTGGAACAATTCATCTTTCCCCTCTGAGGCAGCAGATTTTCCTATTTATTTAATCTGGGGGCCTTACCAGATTAAGAGACAGTGACATACTATTCGAACAGTATATGCCTGTAGAGTTCTGTGCTCGTTTGTAATCTCTCTCAGCTATAAGAATGAAATTGTCAGAATACACACCAAGCTTTCTCATAATTCCAGCACCGCTTATATTGGGGAGATGCTTGTTTTGCTTACAAAAGACCCTGATGCTGGAAATACTAGACAACAGCAGTAATTAGTTTTGAAAATTGTTTTCTGTATTTGAAGATCATTCAGATTACAAAGGTTTTCAAATTACTTTGTTCATTCTCTAGGCTTGTTTAGAGAGTTCATGAAAAGTACTGCTCTGTATATTGTGCTGTTGTATGGCTGAAGTAACTAATAGCAAAGAGTTTCTGAGCTCAGAGTTCTATTTAAAACTTGAGGCAAATGTATCTGTTTATGAGTTAAACTATGTGAAATATCCCCCATGAGTGAAGTGAAATGTGTTACTTATCTCCGCATGCTGACCACAAGCTATGTTGGTTCTAAGTGTTTCTGAGCATAATTCTGATGAGAATATGGCTAATCAGCTGTTCAGCCTCTTTCACCAGCCAACCCTGGAACCTTGGAGTGTCATGTAACTCTGGCCTAACTTGTTTCTCCTGTAAAAGAAAGAGGTCACAAAGGAATGACTTGGGTCATGGAATGTTCAAGTTACAAAGGACCTAAGTATATGGCTGACTGAGTCCAGCCACTTTTACAAACCTGGATCCTTGGAGTGCCGTGTAACTCTCTGGCCTAACTTGTTTCTCCTGTAAAAGAAAGAGGTCACAAAGGGATGACTTGGGTCATGGAGTGTTCAAGTTACAAAGGACCTAAGTATATGGCTGGGTCTAACCTCTTTTAACTTACAGATTTCCTGGTTCTACCGCAGAAAGTTTCAAGCCTCTTATGATACTATGGAACTAAAACATCAAAATCAAACTTTTCCACCATTTTGCAGAGATGAGCTATAGTCCTCCCTGACTTATGATGGGGTGGTTGTTGTTGATGTAGTCACTAAGTTGTGTCTGACTCTTGTGACTCCATGGACTGTAGCCCATCAGGCTCCTCTGTCCATGATGAGGTTACATTCTCATAAACATAAGTTGAAAATATCATCATTTGAAAATCCATTTACTAAGCTTGTCGAACATGATAGCTAAGCTTCAGTTCAGTCGCTCAGTCGTGTCCGATCTTTGAGACCCCATGAATCACAGCACGCCAGGCCTCCCTGTTCATCACCATCTCCCAGAGTTCACTCAGACTCACGTCCATCGAGTCCGTGATGCCATCCAGCCATCTCATCCTCTGTCATCCCCTTCTCCTCCTGCCCCCAATCCCTCCCAGCATCAGAGTCTTTTCCAATGAGTCAACTCTTCGCGTGAGGTGGCCAAAGTACTGGAGTTTCAGCTTTAGCATCATTCCCTTCAAAGAAATCCCAGGGTTGATCTCCTTCAGAATGGACTGGTTGGATGTCCTTGCAGTCCAAGGGACTCTCAAGAGTCTTCTCCAACACCACAGTTCAAAAGCACCAATTCTTGGGCGCTCAGCCTTCTTCACAGTCCAACTCTCACATCCATACATGACCACAGGAAAAACCATAGCCTTGACTAGACTGACCTTAGTCGGCAAAGTAATGTCCCTGCTTTTGAATATGCTATCTAGGTTGGTCATAACTTTTCTTCCAAGGAGTAAGCGTCTTTTAATTTCATGGCTGCAGTCACCATCTCTGGTGATTTTGGAGCCCCCAAAAATAAAGTCTGACACTGTTTCCACTGTTTCCCCATCTATTTCCCATGAAGTGATGGGACCGGATGCCATGATCTTCGTTTTCTGAATGTTGAGCTTTAAGCCAACTTTTTCGCTCTCTTTTGCTTTCATCAAGAGGCTTTTTAGCTCCTCTTCACTTTCTGCCATAAGGGTGGTGTCATCTGCATATCTGAGGTTATTGATATTTCTCCCAACAATCTTGATTCCAGCTTGTGCTTCTTCCAGCCCAGCGTTTCTCATGATGTACTCTGCATAGAAGTTAAATAAGCAGGGTGACAATATACAGCCTTGACGTACTCCTTTTCCTACTTGGAACCAGTCTGTTGTTCCATGTCCAGTTCTAACTGTTGCTTCCTGACCTGCATACAGATTTCTCAAGAGGCAGGTTAGGTGGTCTGGTATTCCCATCTCGTTCAGAATTTTCCACAGTTTCTTGTGATCCACACAAAGGCTTTGGCATAGTCAATAAAGCAGAAGTAGATGTTTTTCTGAACTCTTCCTTTTTCTATGATCCAGCGGATGTTGGCAATTTGATCTCTGGTTCCTCTGCCTTTTCTAAAACCAGCTTGAACATCTGGAAGTTCACGGTTCACGTATTGCTGAAGCCTGGCTTGGAGAATTTTGAGCATTACTTTACTAGTGTGTGAGATGAATGCAATTGTGTGGTAGGTTAAGCATTCTTTGGCATTGCCTCTCTTTGGAATTGGAATGAAAACTGACTTTTCCAGTCCTGTGGCCACTGCTGAGTTTTCCAAATTTGTTGGCATATTGAGTGCAGCACTTTCACAGCATCGTCTTTCAGGATTTGAAATAGCTCAACTGGAATTCCATCACCTCCACTAGCTTTGTTTGTAGTGATGCTTTCTAGGGCCCTCTTGACTTCACATTCCAGGATGTCTGGCTCTAAGCTTAGCTGTCTTTAAGTGTGCTCTGAACACTTAACATTGGGCTTCCCTGGTGGCTCAGATGGTAAAGAATTTGCCTGCAATGCAGGAAATGTGGGTTCGATCCCTGGGTCAGGAAGATCCTCTGGAGTAGGGAATGTCAACCCACTCCAATATCCTTGCGTGAAGAATTCCATGGACAGAGGAACCTGATGGGCTACATTCTATCGGGTCACAGAGGTGGACGTGACTGAATGACTTTTGAGCACTTACATTAGCCCACAGTTAGACAAAGTCATCTGCCGCAAAACTTATTCTATAATAAAGTGTTGTATATCTTATATAATTTATTGAATACTAGTGAAAGTGAGGCCTGGCGTGCTGCAATTCATGGGGTCGCAAAGAGTCAGACACGACTGAGTGATTGAACTGAACTGAGTGAAAGTGAAAAATAGAATGGTTGTAAGGATATGGGTCATTTACCATGGTGATTGCTAGCCAGCGACCCCAGTTATCCTTTGGGAACTGTGGCTTGCTGCTGTCCGTCAAGGCAAGAGGATCTTTTGGTCCACGTGTTACTAGCCCAGGAAAAGATCAAAATTCACCATTGGAAGTAGGATTTCTAAATGCATCATAAAATCATAAGTTGGATCACTGTAGGTTGGGCTTCCCTGATGGCTCACTGGGTGAAGAACCGACCTGTAATGCAGGAGAAATAGGAGAAGTGGGTTTGGTCTCTGGGTTGGAAGGATCCCCTCGATAAGGGCATGGCACCCCACCCTGGTGTTCTTGCCTGGGAAATCCATGGACAGAGGAGCCTGGTGGGCTGCAGTCCCTGGGGTCGCAGAGTCGGACGTGACTGAGCACACAGCATACACGCACACGCAAGTCGGGAACTATTTGTACTTTAAAACTGTTGTTTGAATTTTGATTCCTTTTTCATTCTTTCCTCATAGTGTCTCAGTTTTTTATATATATATGAAATATTTGTTGTATATAAACGTGTGTGTGCCTGTCAGAGCCCATTTTTGGACTGGGTGAACTTGTTGAATATCACCACGGTGAAGAATTTGACATACACTTGTGATGTTCTCAGCAACATTTTCTTGGTTAAGCATGATCATATTGAGCTTTGTAATTTCTTTTTTGCTTAGCTGCCCAAATATCTTACAATCATACTTTATAATAATGGTGGTGATTTAGTCACTCAGTCATGTCTGACTCTTTGTGACCCCGAAGAGTGTAGCCCTCCAAGCCTCTCTGTGCGTGGGATTCCCCAGGCAAGAAATACTGGAATGGGTTGCCATTTCCTTCTCCAGAGGATCTTCCTGACAGAGGGATGGAGCCCACGTCTCCTGTACTGCAGGCATACTCTTTACTGCTGAGCCACCAGGGAATTAACCTTTTTAATAGTGCTCATCTCCAATTTCATATAAACTGTCCACATTCTAATACATTTTGTTGAAGACATAACTATGCATGTATATGGTACCCTGAGGCCACAGAGTGATCAGTCTTCAGATTATCCCAGGACTGATGGAGTTCCCAGTATACAGGACTTCCAGTGCTAAAACCGGGAAAGCCTTGGGGTATTGATCCTCTTACCTGAAAGTGTCTCTTCTTGGGATTTAATTAAAAATTCTTCAAGTTGGAAGGATAAAATGCCAGGTAGTTATATACTAGATGAACTCAAAGACTTATTTTCAAGGTAAGGAAAATATCTTCAAGGCCCCATATATATTTTCTGTTTATATGACTGAAATATAGGATTAATTTATTCTTTTCCATGTAACTTTAAACAAAAATAATCTAGCAGTTAAATGAAACAGTTACATCATTTAAAATCTCCATGTAAAATTAAAAGGGCAGTTATAAGCAAATTGGTATTTGTTATCTACTAAGTGCACTCATCTCACACGCTAGTAAAGTAATGCTCAAAGTTCTTCAAGCCAGGCTTCAGCAATACGTGAACCATGAACTTCCTGATGTTCAAGCTGGTTTTAGAAAAGGCAGAGGAACCAGATCAAATTGCCAACATCCTCTGGATCATGGAAAAAGGAAGAGAGTTCAGAAAAACATCTACTTCTGCTTTATTGACTATGCCAAAGCCTTTGACTGTGTGGATCACAAGAAACTGTGGAAAATTCTGAACGAGATGGGAATACCAGACCACCTAACCTGCCTCTTGAGAAATCTGTATGCAGGTCAGGAAGCAACAGTTAGAACTGGACATGGAACAACAGACTGGTTCCAAGTAGGAAAAGGAGTACGTCAAGGCTGTATATTGTCACCCTGCTTATTTAACTTCTATGCAGAGTACATCATGAGAAACGCTGGGCTGGAAGAAGCACAAGCTGGAATCAAGATTGTTGGGAGAAATATCAATAACCTCAGATATGCAGATGACACCACCCTTATGGCAGAAAGTGAAGAGGAGCTAAAAAGCCTCTTGATGAAAGCAAAAGAGAGCGAAAAAGTTGGCTTAAAGCTCAACATTTAGAAAACGAAGATCATGGCATCCGGTCCCATCACTTCATGGGAAATAGATGGAGAAACAGTGGAAACAGTGTCAGACTTTATTTTTGGGGGCTCCAAAATCACCAGAGATGGTGACTGCAGCCATGAAATTAAAAGACACTTACTCCTTGGAAGAAAAGTTATGACCAACCTAGATAGCATATTCAAAAGCAGAGACATTACTTTGCCGCCTAAGGTCCGTCTAGTCAAGGCTATGGTTTTTCCAGTAGTCATGTATGGATGTGAGAGTTGGACTGTGAAGAAGGCTGAGCGCCCAAGAATTGGTGCTTTTGAACTGTGGTTTTGGAGAAGACTCTTAAGAGTCCCTTGGGCTGCAAGGAGATCCAACCAGTCCATTCTGAAGGAGATCAACCCTGGGATTTCTTTGGAAGGAACGATGCTAAAGGTGAAACTCCAGTACTCTGGCCACCTCATGCGAAGAGTTGACTCATTGGAAAAGACTCTGATGCTGGGAGGGATTGGGGGCAGGAGGAGAAGGGGATGACAGAGGATGAGATGGCTGGATGGCATCACTGACTCGATGGACGTGAGTCTGAGTGAACTCTGGGAGATGGTGATGAACAGGGAGGCCTGGTGTGCTGCGATTCATGGGGTCGCAACAAGTCGGACACGACTAAGCAACTGAACTGAACTGAAGTGCTTTTTACTTTGGGGTCTGAGAAACATTGTTGAAAGCAAGAAAGGCTAGCCTTGTTTGTGAGACTATCCTGTTGGCTGTGTGCTGCTAACTTTAGAATCTAGATATCTGTTCAAGACAGTTTTTGGATTTTTCTTACATATTCAACGTGATTAGTGGAAAGAGCATGGATTATGGAGTCTTATCAACTTGGGTTAGATTTCCAGGTCCAACTGTTACCAGCTTTTTGACTTTGTGCAAACTATTAAATTCTGTGAACCTCTGGTGTGTACCCTGTGACATGAAGAGAATATCTGTTTGGTGAGAATGTGAGGATTAAACTAGGTAATGGATGTGTATAAATTGTCTGACACATAGTGCTCGATAAATGACGTACTTAGAGCAATCATTGTGCCTCTCTGTGGACCCATGTTTGGATTAGGATCTGTTTTTGGATACTTACCTTACATGTTTTTATAGCTTCCCTTAATTTCCAAGTTAAGATCATTGTGTCAGTCAGGCTTAGTTTTGGGAGGTCCAGAGTTGCAAGGCCCAGGCTGGTACATGGCCTCTGTCTGAAGTCCTGGCTCTCTGTGCCATTCGCAGTGAGTTGGCATCATACTCATGGCTCAAGATGGCTTGAGGCAGCAGGATGCAGGGAGACTCGAGAATGCTTCCCTTTCCCTTAAGGAGACTCCCGGAGGCACCCTGTGAGACTTCCGCTTCTGTCACATCTGCTAAAGTGTCATCAGTGTGGCTGGAAGGTGTGGAAAGGTAGTCATTAACTGGGGCGTCAGTCAGCTCACTTGTGTCCGACTCTTTGCGACCTCATGGGCTGCAGCACACCAGGCTTCCCTGTCCATCACTGTTGCCCTAATGGGCCAGGAGCGAGTGAGGAGAATGAAGAAAGAACACGAAATCTGGTGCAATGGGTCAGGGGACCTGCAGACTCTACTGGACTGAGGTGCAGAGTCCACTCTGAATACACATTTATTCCTAATTGCAGACTACAAGATTTTCTCAGATCTTTTTTTCTTTTCATATGAACTTTTATTTTTTTGTTTTTTTTTTAAAATATAAATTTATTTTAATTGGAGGCTAATTACAATATTGTAGTGGTTTTGCCATACATTGACAGATCTTATCTTTCTCAAGACACACGCTGTGTTAATCACGTACTCCTAAACGTCATATACTACACTGCCATAGTCAAGACCTCCTTGTGTTCACCTCAGGCCGTTCCCTTCTGGGCTAGTCTCGGGAACAACTAGCAAGTGTGTAGGCAGAATTCATGCCTGGCACCGACCCGATGTTCCAAGGTCCATGCTTTTATGATCCCAGTCATACTTCCTTCTGGTTCTGGCCTTGAAGTTTGTAACAAGGAGATTAGTCAAGAGAAACATGAAAGGTAATCATTAACATAATTTCTTAATATATGCTGTTTTTCCAGGTGCTATTTCTGTGGAATTTCTCAAGGCTGTGAAAGTACATTATTAGGAATTCCCACTACACATCACCAACTCCTGGAGCTTGCTCAAACTCACGCTCATCGACTTGGTGATGCCATCCAGCCATCTCATTCTCTGTCGTCCCCTTCTCCTCCTGCCTTCAATCTTTTCCAGCATCAGGGTGTTTTCCAGTGAGTCAGTTCTTTGTGTCAGGTGGCCAGAGTATTGGAGCTTCAGCATCAGTCCTTCCAGTGAATATTCAGGACTGATTTCCTTTAGGATGGACTGGTTGGATTTCCTTGCAGTCCAAGGGACTCTCAAGAGTCTTCTCCAACACCACAGTTCAAAAGCATCAATTCTTTGGCGCTCAGCTTTCTTTACAGTCCAACTCTCACATCCATACATGACTACTGGAAAAACCATAGCTTTGACTAGATGAACCTTTGTTGGCAAAGTAATGTCTCTGCTTTTTAATATGCTGTTTAGGTTGGTCATAGCTTTTCTTCAAGGAACAAGCGTCTTTTAATTTCATGGCTGTAGTCATCATCTGCAGTGATTTTGGAGCCCAAAAAAGTTTGTCACTGTTTCCATTGTTTCCCCATCTATTTGCCATGAAGTGATGGGACCAGATGCCATGATCTTCATTTTTTTGAATGTTGAGTGTTAAGCCAACTTTTTCACTCTCCTCTTTCACTTTAATCAAGAGGCTCTTTAGTTCTTCCTCTCAGCTGGGGCATAGCTACCCTAAGTATAACTGGCATTCTGTTACTGAAGAGAAGATGGGGACTAGATTTTATGGTAGGCATCTCCTGGTCTCTACCTCTTTCTCACCACTTTACCACCGCAGAATTCAGCTACTTAAGTATTCTTTGATAAAGACTTCAATTTTAATCTCCATAATTAGTAGTCTTAATGGGAATGCCCCTTGTTGAGTTTTGTTTCATTGTTCTTTGGTTACTTTTGCTTCTCCTGTAATTTGATTCCCACCAGATTCTCTGAGAAAAATTAAGTCTATCCCAGTGAAGAGTAATTATGATTTAGGCTCCTGTTCACTTATTCATTCAATAAATATTTATTGAGCACTCATCATGCATAGGTTGCTGTGGGTTATTATAGACAATGTTCATTATCACTAAGTGTGTTTCCCATTTTTGTTTGTTTATTTGGCTTCTTGGGTTCACAGAGTTGAATTTGTGACTCAGCTGGGTCGAGCACAAGTCTGTGACCTGTCAGCCCTTGTCCCTGGCAGTGTAGTCTTCCCAGTCCTAGTATTGGGTAGCCATCTTGAGGTCAGTCCACCTTGCTAACCTGGAGTGCAAGACTTTGGAGGAAGAATAGGCTTGTTGTTGGCAACTGCCATGCTAGCATAAATTCAAGGGTGCCAAAGGGTTTTCTTTGAGCTGGAGAACGTAAATGCTTGCACTAGCTTTGCATAAATTGCTTATTGAAGGTAGTGGTTCTCACCCTGCCTGCATGTCAGAATCACCCATATAACTTTTAAAAATTGCCTGGGGAACACCTACCTGACATTTTGATTCAGGAGCCTCCCGTATAGTTTAAAAAGCTCCACAGGTAATTCTGATGTGCAGCCAGCACTGAGAATCACAAGTTTGAGGATTTGTACCCAGCTGGTTTGGAAATACTCTAGGGAGGAGTCCCACTTTGCTCTTTATGAGTCGTCAGTCATACAAGCAGAGCCCTCCTTGATAACCTATTTTGACCATCAGAAGGGGAATGTGGGAGAGCTCAGAGATTTAGTACCTGGATAGGACACATGAGACAGTGAAGTGTTTAGAGGACAGTTAACTAGAGCTGGCCTTGCTTGCCTGTTTTGCCTGTACCTATTGTGAAATATTTTTTTTGAGCTAGAGAACCTCAGTAACTGGGGCTCAAGCTCTGGGGAGAGTGCAAGTTGTGGATGTGGCTGCTATTAATATTGTGAGTTTACTTATTTTTGTTCTCTAGGGACAATAAGGGGAGATGAAGGGGGCCGGGATTGTTATTTTCAGAACCAAACACTGCCAAAGTTTGTGAGAGCCTCCTGCTGAATCTGGAGGAGTAGGTGGGGCCGCATGGAGCTGTGGGATTACATAAGAGTTCTGTGGAGAATCGTGGTTTCATATTTTTTCATATTCTAGGAAGACCGGAGCTTCTCTTTCTCAAATAGAAGAACAAAAACAGTCCAGAGTTTATTCCTTTCATGTTTGTTCACACCACTGCCTTCAGCCCCCTTTTTATTAGTGCAGAAATGTCAAAATGGAATTCAAAGTGGAATTTTTTCCTGTAACCCTTATTACTGAAATAGTGTTTAGCATGTAGTAAAACAGTGGCTTAGTTATTGAGGACTTATTGTGTTCCGGACACAGGGCTGAAGGATTATGTACCTTTTGTCCAATAATCCAATGAATAGGCATCAAACAGGGAAACTAGGCTTAGAAAACATGACCAGGGTGCCAAGTTGAGAAGTATTTATTTTTAAAATGTTTCAAATCTCCTGTGCATCTTTTCCTGATAATGTGGTTTTTCCTGATAAATGATTTAAAATGTACATTATGTTCTTTTTCTTTTAATAATACTTGTATAATTTACTACATCCTAGTATTCTTAAATATTGAATTAACTCAGGGATCTCAAAATACTTTCGAGCCTCAAGGTTCTATTAGGGTTGTCTGAAGGCCTTTACTCTGAGCCTGTTACGCTGACAGGAGATCGGCTGACCAGGGTCTGACTCCAGTACTGCCTGGGCCTCGCTTCCTTGTAAAAGCCCCCGCTGTTGGTTTGGTTTTTGTCATTTACCTTTTTCTCACAAAGGATCAGCAAGAGTGACACTCAGAACAGAATGATGTCTGCCATTCTGCCATGTTCAGTGAATCATGTAACCCTTCTAGTGACTTGCTTGCTTCCCGTCACCCTCTATCAACATCAGGGCCCTTTAACTTGTCTGCATTTAGGAGCATAAGAGCCTTTTCAGTCTTACTGACCCCATTAATCAAAGGACTTTGTCAGTGTGAACTATTAATACCTGGCATGTAAGGAAAAGTGTTTCTTGCCATTTCAAGATGTAGGGCCCATTGTTTTGGAAGTGCCTTATTCTAAAGATGACTTTTCGTTATTCAAAGCTGACACTTTCTGTAAATATGGTATGGTTGCTTGTGGGTTTTGTTATTTTTTTGCCCCTGTAGGATTTTGAATGCTTGGAGGTTAGGGGCTTGTATTACCCACTGTACCTAGAGAGTTAGAATTTAGATACAGTAGATGAACTGCACTTGTTAAATATGACTTTAAAAACGCTTTAACTAGAGGCCCTTACAAATGATATCTCAAACCTTATTTTAAGGTCGAAAGTCTTGAGGGTTGTTTGATGTATCAGATTTGTCATGAAATGCCTTCTGACATACTTCCTGCTCTGAATGATTCCTGGTCTGCCTGATCAACCTGTGAAACTACAGCTTGTCCCTGTGGCTGACTCTGCTCTTCTCAGGTGAAAAGTACTTTACTTGAAAGTGAAAGTGCTAGTCGCTCAGTCATGTCAGACTCTCTGCAACCCCACGTGCTGTAGCCCACCAGGCCCCTCTGTTCATGGAATTCTCTGGGCAAGAATACTGGAGTGGGTCACCTTTCCCTTCTCCAGGGGATCTTCCTGACGCAGGGATCGAACTCAGGTTTACGGCACTGCAGGGAGATTCTTTACTGTCTGAGCCGCCAGGGAAGCCCAAATCCCTTGCTAACTTGGCCTAGGGAAAGTGGCCAGGTCTGAGCTGCTTGAGCTGGAAATTTCCTAGGAGGCTGGGGCACTGGAGAGGGGCAGCCCAGGGCTCTTGGCCACTTTAGACGGGGCAGCTCCAGAGTGGCATAAATGGGCTGTTTGGTGCAAAGACTGTTAGAAGAGGGTTGGCTTTTTGCAGGTATGGTCTAGTCCTCTCATTTTACACATGAAGAAAGTGAGCCTTGATAGTAAGTAACTTTTTAAAGGTTGCAGAATTCAGTAGGGCAAATTTGGAACCAGAACTGAAGTCAGAAGTTTTTTAAAAGAATGCACTTTCCCCCTCTTTATCTTTCATGTCTATCCAGGAGCTATGAAGACACATCTCTCAATTCCTTTCCTTATGAGTTATGCTTTAAAAACAGGTAGCTTTCAACCCAGTTCTCTGTGGCAACCTAGAAGGGTGGGATGGCGGAGATGGGAGGGAGGTTCAAGAGGAAAGGGGCATATGTCTGTAGACTTGTGGCCCATTGATACTGATGTGTGGCAGAAACCAGCACAATATTGTAAAGCAATTATCTTATAAAAACACGTACAGGCAGTTTTTCTTTTTCCAGCATTGATTAGGAGACAGGAGAAAGAGAGGCCATATTTTTCTTTTCAATAACCTTGGTTATTTTTGGTAGTGTTGGGTCTCTGTTGCTCTGAGGGCTTCTCTCTAGTTGCGGCAAGCGCGGGCTACTCTGGCTGTGGCGCTCAGGCCCTGGGGTGCGCGGGCTTCAGGAGCTCTGGCTCCCAGGCTCTGAAGCACAGGTCAGTAGTTACAGTGTGTGGGCTTAGTTGCTCCAAAGCATGTGGGATCTTCTCGAACCTGGGATCAAACCCGTGTCTCCTGCATTGGCAGGCATATTCTTTTCCACTGAGCCACCAGGGAAGCCCAAGACCACATTTTGACAAGTGTATTTTTGTTGAAACCTAGGATTAAGGAATAGTAAATGAACATTTAAGATCCTCTTAACATATTTAGGGGCTTCCCTAGTGGCTCAGACGGTAAAGCATCTGTCTACAATACAGGAGACCCGGGTTCAATTCCTGGGTTGGGAAGATGCCCTGGAGAAGGAAATGGCAGCCCACTCCAGTATTCTTGCCTGGAAAATCCAATGGACCGTGGAGCCTGGTAGGTTACCGTCCATGGGGTCGCAAAGAGTTGGACACGACTGATCGACTTCACAGTCTTTCACAGTAACATATTTAGAGGTCAAAATGTGATACATTTTGAAGTCACACAGGCATCAATTTAGACTTTTTCCTTCTCATCCTTCCCAACCTTTTCAATTAAATAATTCTCTGTATTATTTAGGCATTATTGATTACACCAGAAAGGAATCTGCACTTTTGGTTTGGTGTTATTTTCAAGATATTAAGGAGGTGATGGCTATATCATTTCATTAAACTTATTTTATGCATGCCTTCTCAATTTGCTGTAACATGCCATTTTAATTTGCTAATCCCAAGGATTCCTGTTGTAATACTGGAAGTTGTATTTTTGAATGGGCTGTGGTCTTAAGCTGGCTCTTTATCTTTTTTTGTTTTGTTTTGTTTCTAATCCAAATCAAAGCTTTGGTTTCTTTTTAACATATAGGAAAAACTTTTATCATAGAGGAAGCATCTACAGAGTTTATCCTGGTGACTTAAAATCTATAAATAGCCTGTGAAATGATTTCTAGCTCAACATACTGAATTTTGTCTAATAGCAAAGAATTTTAAAAGCCTGTGGCATTCTATGATCAAGGACATTAGTTGTTCTTGATTGCTTTTTAAAAAGAAAACATGTTTTCTAGTTCACATCCTGCAGAGTCTGACTGTATTTTACATTCATCCTTCTCAAAACTGCCTATTCTGATTTCTTTCTTTTTTTTTAAATTTAATGTGGTTTAACCATTTATTCAGCTCTGTGTGCTCTTGGTAAGTTAGTGTTTCTTTGGGAATTATTTGTGTCAAACGACAAAAACAAAACTATTTAGTAACCAGTTTGCAACCCTTTTTTTCAAGGGAAAACAGCCCATGGGCAGGAGGAGTACAGGGCCTCACAAACAGTGGAGTGCTCCTCCCGGGGGATTTTGGGTGAAAGGGAGTTCTACAGAAGAACTCCTTAGAAGAGGCAGCCTGGAAACCGGATTCAACTGGCCAAGAGACTGGTCATTTCCTTATAAAGCCAGCAGGTCCTATTTTCTAGGATAATGTCATAAGCTGCTGCTACTACTGCTGCTAATTCACTTCAGTCGTGTCCGACTCTGTG
This sequence comes from Capra hircus, assembly GCF_001704415.2. Classification (NCBI taxonomy): domain Eukaryota; kingdom Metazoa; phylum Chordata; class Mammalia; order Artiodactyla; family Bovidae; genus Capra; species Capra hircus. Next base: position 75,846,189 of record NC_030811.1, read on the forward strand.
CGACCCCATAGACGGCAGTCCACCAGGCTCCCCTGTCCCTGGGATTCTCCAGGCAAGAACACTGGAGTGGGTTGCTGTTGGAGATTACGAGTGAAATGACATAAAACAAGACACACACAAAAGACAGATATACACTCCGACCGGAGGAACAGAACTGGACAAAAAAGTAATTGCCTTTTATTATAAAAGCCCCCTAGGCAGAATTCCAGACTGCATGAATAAGCCTTTTCAGCACAGCGCATGTGCGTACGTGTTTTCGTATAGCAAAGGGGAGTGAAATCCCTGTCTACTGCAGAGTCTGCCCAAAGCCCTCATCTCCTTATCTCAAGAAGGGAATGCTCCCTCATTTGCAAGGGACCATTAAACTCAAGGCTGTGTCCAGACTCTTTGGCAGAACGCCTCATTTGCAGGTATGTTCAGCCGAGCAGAGACCCGTTTGCAGGCACATCGCTGCTACCCTATTAACCCTTCAGGTTGCCATTTCCTTCTCCAATGCGTGAAAGTGAAAAGTGAAAGTGAAGTCATTCAGTTGTGTCCAGCTCTTCGTGACCCCATAGACCGCAGCCTACCAGGCTCCTCCGTCCATGGGATTTTCCAGGCAAGAGTACTGGAGTGGGTTGCCATTGCCTAGTGAAGCTAAATTGGAGGATTGTGCATGGTGTATGTTTAGATTCCTTGACAGGTATTTCCCCTAAGTGAAGGCTGACTTGGGTTCAGATTTGTGATGTGGGCCAGGCTACTGGGTGGCGGGGTGGTCCTGATATATATAGTATGTTGTGTGTTAAGTCACTTCAGTCGTGTTCGAATCTTTGTAACCCTTTGGACTGTAGCCCGCCAGGCTCCTCTATACATGAGATTCTCTAAGCAAGAATATCAGAGAGGGTGGCCATGCTCTTTGCCAGGGGATCTTCCCCACCCAGGGATCAAACCCACATTTATGTCTCTGCATTGGCAGGTGGATTCTTTACCACTAGTGCCACCTGGGAAGCCGTGTGTGTGTGTGTGTGTGTGTGTAGACACATATATGTGTATATATATGTGTATGTGTGTGTATTAACTTTATCATTTGTCAAAGTAATTTTTCTGACTGTAATCAGATGAGCACTTTATAAGACAGATTTAAAGTTTCTTTTTTTTTTTAACACAGAAGATAACTGATGTATATAAAGAATAAGGACACTTAAACTTTTTTATTACTTTTTTTACATAAAATTTTTAATGAAAGAAAAATTTCAGCAGTATGAATTTTAAAGTCTGAAATTTTAGGATGTTATCCTTCACCTGAAAAAACCAGCTCAGTTAGATCTTAATGTTCTATTTGTCATATTTACTCTATTTACTCCTCTGATCACAAATAATAGTAATACTCTTTGTATTTGTGTAGCAGTGAGAAAGGTGGTGCTAGTGGTAAAGAACTTGCCTACCAGTGCAGGAGATGTTAGAGACACAGGTTCCATCCCTGGATCGGGAAGATCCCCTGGAGGAAGAAATGGCAACCCGCTCCAGTTTTCTTGCCTGGAGAATCCCATGAACAGAGGAACCTGGTGGGGTACAGTCCATAGGGTCACAAAGAGTTGGACACTACTGAAATGACTTAACACAGGAGAAATACTAACCTATGATGTCATAGCTCTTCATTGCAGTCCTTTAAGGATGTAGTTAGGTATTATCTTTCTTTAGCAGTTGAGTGGAAACAGTGTCAGACTTTATTTTCTTGGGCTCCAAAATCACTGCAGATGGTGATGGCAGCCATGAAATTAAAAGACGCTTACTCCTTGGAAGGAAAGCTATGACTAACCCAGATAGCATATTCAAAAGCAGAGACATTACTTTGCCAACAAGGTCCGTCTAGTCAAGGCTATGGTTTTTCCTGTGGTCATGTATGGATGTGAGAGTTGGACTGTGAAGAAAGCTGAGTGCCGAAGAATTGATGTAACTGTGATGTTGGAGAAGACTCTTGAGAGTCCCTTGGACTGCAATGAGGTCCAACCAGTCCATCCTAAAGGAGACCAGTCCTGGGTGTTCATTGGAATGATGCTGAAGCTGAAACTCCAATACTTTGGCTACCTGATGCGAAGAGTTGACTCATTGGAAAAGACTCTGATGCTGGGAGGGATTGGGGGCAGGAGGAGAAGGGGACAACAGAGGATGAGATGGCTGGATGGCATCACTGACTCGATGGACGTGAGTTTGAATGAACTCCAGGAGTTGGTGATGGACAGGGAGGCCTGGCGTGCTGTGATTCATGGGATCAAGAAGAGTCGGACACCACTGAGCAACTGAACTGAAGCCCAAATTTGGGTTTCCCTGATGACTTAGCAGTAAAGAATTTACCTGCTAATGCAGGAGATGCAGGCTTGATCCATGGGACAGAAAGATTGCCCGGAGAAGGTAATGGCAACCTGTCCCTGTGTTTGTACCTCGGAAATCCCGTGGACAGGATCCTGGAGGGCTATAGTCCATGGGGTTGCAAGAATCAGACACTACTTAGAGACTAAACCACTACCACACCCAAGTTTAGAGGTTAAATTTCTCTCTAAGCTTAACCTCTAGTTAATGGGAGAACTGAGTCCTGTCCCAATTCCCAACTAATGTACTCTCCACTACTGTGAAGGTAAATTGCTCACTGATGTATATATACATATATCTAAGTATAATCATGTGTGTATATATATATATATATACACACATTCTGACTAATATGCTGTTGATGGAATAATTGTCACTGAGTTGTATATTAATAACATCGCAGTGTGTGCATGCTCAGTTGTGTCCGATTTTTTGCAAGGCTGCCAGGCTCCTCTATCCATGGAATTTTCCAGGCAGAATACTATAGCAGGTTGCCATTTCCTCCTCCAGGGGATCTTGGTAATTAAGTATTAATTTGCTAACCCTCTTTTCCTTTGTGAACAACAGATGGATTTGTGAATAATACTGATAGCTAAGTTTGGAAAAGAAAGCTAGAATCCAGAAGCAGATTTCGAGGTAAGAAAGCCTCTGTGACAACTGATAAATATAAAATATAAAATTTTTATGACCAATTTGTTTCCAAAAGGACCGCATAAATTCTATCTAGTAATTATCAAGTGCATTCTCTACGTTTCTTAGAAGATTAAATGCCAACTTAATAGAAAAACTTTTATTCCTGTGTGTCTAACCAAGGAGAGGTCTGAACTGCGACATTTGGTGAAGACAGGTTGTCCAAGTATGGATATTTTACTTCAGAAACTGCACACATGGGTAAAACGCTTTCCAAAAACAAGAATGCTTTATTTCAAAAGGAAGTGTTTTATGTTTTCTTTCTTTGACATGTAAGGATTGCCAGCTGCCTGGAATTGAATGTGTTGCTTTATCGTTTAAAAATTAAGGAATAAATAACAGTACAATGTGTGTTTGAGATTTCAACATACTCACGAATCATAACATTGGAAATCCTCATTCCTAGATTTGATATTTAATAAATAATAATTGAGTGGCTATCCATGACATCAAAGATGCTAACATTTATCTGGAAAATATTCAGAACTGTATTTTCTGATATCAAAAATACTGAATTCACTATTTTATTTTTTAAATTTAATTTTTATTTTATATTACAGTGTAGTTGATTTATGTTATGTTAGTTTTAGGTATACAGCTAAGTGATTCAGTTATACATGCACATATATCTATTCTTTTTCAGATTCTTCTCCCATATAGGTTACTACAGAATAGTGAGTAGAGTTCAGTATGCTATAAGCTAGGTCCTTGTTGATTATCTATCTTATATATAGTAGTATCAGTTCAGTTCAGTCGCTCAGTCGTGTCCGACTCTTTGCGACCCCATGAATCACAGCACGCCAGGCCTCCCTGTCCATCACCAACTCCTGGAGTTCACCCAAACTCACGTGCATCGAGTCAGTGATGCCATCCAGCCATCTCATCGTCTGTCATCCCCTCCTCCTGCCCCTAATCCCTCCCAGCATCAGGGTCTTTTCCAATGAGTCAACTCTTCGCATGATGTGGCCAAAGTACTGGAGTATATATATGTTAATCCCAATCTCCTAATTTATCCCTCCTCCCACCAACTTTTCCCCTTTGGTAGCCATAACTTTGTTTTCAAAATCTGTGAGTCTGTTTCTGTTTTGTAAATAAGTTCATTTCTATTGTTCTTTTATATTGTACCAACATAAGTGATATCTGATCCTTCTCTGACTTCAGTTAGTATGATCATCTCTAGGTCTACCCATGTTGCTGTAAGTGGTATTATTTCATTTTTTGATGGTTGAGTAATATTCCATTATTATATGGACTCTTATAAAATTACACATCTTCTTTATCCATTCCTCTGCTGATGGACATTTATGTTGCTTCTGTGTCCTGGTTATTGTGAACAGCACTGCAGTGAACACTGGGGTGCCTGCATCTTTCTGAATTATGGTTTTCTTTGGATATATGCCCAGAAGTGGGATTGCTGGATCATATGTTAATTCTTCTTTTAGTTATTATTTTTTTTTTTTGTAGGTTGTGGAAACTTCCATAGATTTATTGAGCAACTTTCAAAGATCATATTTAAAGGAAGAGTTCTTGAAAGTTTCAATGAATCAAACCCAATTGCATGTAATAATATACTTTCTTATGGTTATATCTGAACACACTGATTTTGAAACTATAGTGCAGATAAAAAACAGTAATCTTGCAATGCAGTGTTGGATTTAGTGTCAAAATGGATATGTGAATTAAGAGGCGCATAGTAAGTACTCAGTCAGTATATGTTAGCTAGTTTAAAGTGGTATTACATTGCAACTGAAGACCACACAGCTCCTGTTGGTTCCTGACAGTCTCAAAGCAAATATTTTAAAGAACTGCAGAAATATTCTGGCAAAATGAAGCCACAGCTTTAGAAAAGGATCATAAAACTTTGATCAGTATAGAGAACAAGCCTTTATTTCTGAAACTGTAGTTAAACATTGGCCAAAGATTGGCCACAGTGAACATAAACTAGATTCTGGCCATATGAGACAGGATCCACTGGAATTTGAGATAAAGGCCAGAATTTTGAGGGATCATTTATTGAAACAAACACATGAACTGCATATTATCTTGAAATTTCTGGCTATGGCCAAATTCTACATTTGGGCCCTTTTCCTATTAAAATTGAAAACCATCACTCAAAACTGAATATACAGTCTTTTTTGCTTCCCATGAAAAGTTGATTCAACTTGTTGGGGCCTACTTTTACACTGTTTGGAAAAATCTGTATTCTTCACTTGTGTGTTCTCAGTTGTGTCCAGCTCTTTGTGACCCTATGGACTGTCCACAGGCTCCTCTGTCCATGGCATTTTCCAGGCAAGAATACTGGAGCAGGTTGCCAGTTCCTGCTCCAGGTATTTCTAGTTTTATAAGGATCCTCTGTACTGTTCTCCATAGTAACTGTATCAATTTACATTCCCACCAATGGTGTACGACGGTTCCCTTTTCTCCACACCTTCTCCAGCATATATTGTTTGTAGATTTTTTTTAGTAATAGCCATTCTGATTGGTGTAAGGTGATACCTCATTTTTTGTAATTTAGATTTGCATTTCTCAAATACCTAGTGATGCTGGGCATCCTTTCACGTGCTTTTTGGCCGTCCATGTGCCTTCTTTGGCAACCCACTCCAGTGTGCTTGCCTGAAGAATCCCAGGGACGGGGGAGCCTGGTGGGCTGTCGTCTCTGGGGTCGCACAGAGTCAGACACGACTGAAGCAACCTAGCAGCAGCAGCAGCATGTGCCTTCTTTGGATAAATGTCTGTTTAGATATTCTGCCCATTTTTGGATGGATTGTTTATTTATTTTGATATTGAACTGCGTAAACTATTTCTACATTTTGGGGATTAATCCCTTGTTGGTCTCTTCATTTGAAAATATTGTCTCCCACTCTGTGGGTTGTCTTTTCATTTTACTTTTGGTTTCCTTTGCTGTGCAAAAGCCTTTAAGTTTAATTAGGTCCCAATTAAACTTTTTTATTTTTCTTTTTATTTTCATTAACTTTAGGAGATTGATCCAGAAAGATACTGCTGTGATTTATGTCAGATAGTGTTCTCCCTATGTTTTCTTCTGAGTTGTATAGTATATGGTCTTAGGTTTAGTTCTTTGATAACATTTTAACTTTCTAAGTGGCACATAAAACAATTGCTTTACGAATCCATGGTGTCTTAAATTGGATGAAAATCAGTATAATGTAAAGATCCTCATCAACTTTTGAGACCCCTTTTGTAACAGGTTGTTGACAGTGTACATGTCTTTATGAATATGCCTCTCTCCTTGTACTCAGCGTTGGCCAGAAATCAAGGCAGAATTTTCACTTATGGTTAACTTTGGAGATTAGATATATGATAAAAAATAATTGGGAAGTCTGCTACATTTGAAAAAGGTAACTCCAACCTGAGATCAGTCCTGGGTATTCTTTGGAAGGAATGATGCTGAAGCTGAAACTCCAGTACTTTGGCCACCTCATGCAAAGAGTTGACTCATTGGAAAAGACTCTGATGGTGGGAGGGATTGGGGGCAGGAGGAGAAGGGGACGACAGAGGATGAGATGGCTGGATGGCATCACTGACTCAATGGCCGTGAGTCTAAGTGAACTCCAGGAGTTGGTGATGGACAGGGAGGCCTGGCGTGCTGCAGTCCATGGGGTCACAAAGAGTCGGACACGACTGAGCAACTGAACTGAACGGAACCTGTGTATGTTTAGTTAGATATATTTTCTAAGTTTACAAAGCTGAAAGCTAGTCAGCAGAGCAGGATCTAGTGGATGGTCTTTGTGAGATTGTTCTGTATCCACTACAGAGTGACCACAGGGTGATATTCAATGCAGAGCCTTCGCATGACCAGCCATCCAGCAGCTCCGTGTGTCTCCGCAGGCTGATGATCCCTTGGTCGCTGGATCATCTGTTGACAAAACTCGTCACTGGGCACATTCACCAGACGCACTTCTAGTACTTTTCCTCCAACGGAACAAGCCCAGGTTGTCACAGTTGAGGTTATGTTCTTCTGGTTCCTTCTGACCATCTCATGCTTAGAGTGTGTAGTATGCGATGGCACATCATAGCGCCAGCATTTTGTGGTTTGAGTGCCTTTCACGGGCGGACATAATCCTGTGAATTCAGCGGTGTCCATGTGCTGCCCCCTCCTCTCACCCCAGGGATATCTGAAGACTCCTGTGCACAGCACTGTGGCGGCAAGGGGGCCCTGCGGGGAGTGTGATGCATCTGAGAAAGCAGATGAGAAGGGCCTGTGTCTGGGACAGAGGAGAGAGTGGGCAGAGCTAGAAGCACGCACCCTCGCGGCCCATCTTACTGACTTTGTCCTCATTCTGAGAACCAAGGACGTTCTCTAGAGGTTCATTTACTACATCCCCCTCTTAAGAAAAAAAAAAAGATATGCCTTTAAAAAGCTCTCTTCTGAAGTCTGGATTTTGTATGTGTTAGCTGTGGGGTATATTAAGAGGGGATAGGTTGTGGTGGAGACCTGCTTCTAGGGATTAATCTGGGTGAAAGCCTGAGTCGGGGGGGGAAAATGGGTTCCATGTAAATAGACAACTTTAAAAAAGTTTCTTGTCCAGGAAGAAAACAGTCCCCAAACCCACTTTTCACTCTTGTTTCAGTCTCCAGGCCCCTGGAGCCTCTTTGCTCTCACTTTCATCACCCCCGGAGCAGCCTGGATCCCAGAGATCCGTTTGCACTGGCGGTCAGGGCTCACCTGGGATCCTTCCTTCCCTGTGATTTCAAACCGTGCCTCAGACTCACTGGGGCATAGATCCAGTTTCTCTTCCATACTTGAAACATGTACTTAATTTCCCCTAATCCTTTACTGGGTTAGTAGGCTTCCAGTTCTGACTCATCCCATTTTTAACTCCTAGCCCCAACCTGCCCTACGAAATGGCCAAAGTTGGCCACCATCCAGAGACTCTCAAGTCTCAGTGATGCAGCTTCTTTATTGTCTCCAAATTCATCTTTCCTTACTATCACTGTCTCATCATCTTTTGCCTGGTCTGCTATTCTGCCTTTTAGTTCTTCAGTTAAAAATATACGATTATGATAGCTGCCTTGAAATTTTGCTGGGAATGTTAATTTAAATGCAGTGTGTGAAACATGTAGCATAGAGCCTCACTGTTAGTGATGTTCTGGGTTTCTTCTATCTCCTGCTCCTTCATTTCTGTCCCTGGCTCCAGGTTTTAGCCTCTCCCTTTTTGTTTTTATCCTGCTACCAGAGTTGTCATCCCCAGAGTGCCCTATTTAAGTGCCTTTAGTGTTTCTGCATTGCCTGAGTGTAGCCAGACCTCCTTAATGTCACAGCCCCAGGCCCACCCTTTTCATCCCATCCTAACACCTTTCCCTGACTCTCAAAGCCTTTCTTGCATCTTATGTTCCAGGTACATTTGACAACTGGGTGTTGTCTGAAAACCCTGCTTTGAGTTTTTTGTTTGGTTTTGAATCAGAGTTCCCTTTTCTTTTTTCTCTCCTGTCTCTTGATTGTTGAAAACAATGAACCAATACTTTATTATATATTTGGTAGAATTGTTACATATGTGTGTCTATATGAATGTTTGTGTGTAACAAGTGCACACAATCTCACAGACTGTTAGTCATCCCAGGGGATGGGCATGAGGTCAGCTCTGCCGTTGGTTAGACATATTATCTTGTCCAGAAGTGACTTAAACTCTATACTGTGTATTTTCATCTGTTGAGTGAAGTACGGTTTAAATGGATGGTTTTTGTTTCTGCCTGGACCCAAACTTTGTTATAACCCAGGTAAAGCTATTCTGTAGGAGGAACTGAGATAAATCTCTATCCTTTGCTTTCTAATAGAAGTTAACAACTTTAGATGTTGACTGGATTAGGAAATAAAGAAGTAGTTGGGTGAATAGCAGGCACTTTATGTATATTATGTCATTTAATTCTTTGAAACCTCACTTGAGATAAGTAGGTATTTAGCAGATAAGGTAATGGAGGACTGGAAAGGTTAAGTCACCTGCCCAAGACATCAAGCTGGTTAGCCTGTGGTAGCTGTTGGGCTCTCCCACAAGCAGCCATGCCTGAGCAGAAGTGGGTGCTTCAGCTTCGTCAGCTATGGTTTCTTAATACAGTTTTTCTCTGGACCATGAAGTGTTTACTCCAGACAGTTTTTGGGGAAAAGTTTTTGGTTGCGTGTACGTGTTCATCCTGGGGTTTGTGTTATTTCCGTTTCTTCCTGGGTAATATTTCTATTTAAACACCAGTGAAATCAAATCATAATGCTTGGCTCTCTGTTGTTTGTGCTTATTTTTCTCAGAAAGCAAATGTTCGTTTAACAGAATAGGAAAGGGATGAAATCCATGGCAGGTGAATGGATAGCCTTACTGCATTGTTGCTCACCCTAATGTGTCTGGAATCCTGTATAGCCCCCAAAAGCAAGGATTTCAGTGCCTTGAGGGAGGTGGTGTAAGTGGGCGTAGGAACAGTAATGAAGAGGGAGGCAGCAGCAGCTCGGGTTTGTTGAGCTGAGCCTGATGTGTGTGACTAACGCATGTGAGGATGTGCATACACGTGTGTCACACTTCTGTATACATTTTGCATGTTTCTAAGTGCTTTACTTGCATTTGCTTTTTCAGTCCTCTCAATAACCCTTTGGATTATCATCTCCATATTTTAGATGAGGAAATCAAGGCACAGAGAGGGTAGGACACTGGCTTAAGTTCATAGAGCTAGGATTCATGCTTGCAGTTCTATATCTGAGTTAATTGAAATTTGTATTGTTAACCTGTTACATTGTTGAAATGTCTCTCAACTAATGTGTATCTCCTTTTTTGGTGTTTGGACTCAGTGCACTTTTTGGAGGGCATTAGTAACAGTTTCGGAGAAGGCAATGGCGCCCCACTGCAGTACTCTTGCCTGAAAAATCCCATGGGTGGAGGAGCCTGGTGGGCTATAGTCCATGGGGTCGCTAAGAGTCGGACACGACTGAGCGACTTCACTTTTCCTTTTCACTTTCACACATTGGAGAAGGAAATGGCAACCCACTCCAGTGTTCTTGCCTGGAGAATCCCAGGGACGGGGGAGCCTGGTGGGCTGCCGTCTATGCTGTTGCGCAGAGTCGGACATGACTGAAGTGACTTAGCAGCAGCAGCAGCAGCAACAGTTTGTCTTCAAAGTAAAAATAACTAGGCCTTGTGGGGTTGTACTAAGTCATTGGAATTAGTGAAATATCCTGGAAGAACTAAGACAATCCTTCTTATTATGTGTTATTAACCATGATATTTTAAAAATGCAGATATGAAAGTATTATAGATTCATGAAGATACTTTATTCTATAGAATGTTATTGAAATGGAAATTTTTCATATGTTTCAGTGCTGGCTGGTGAAGTAGATTTGCTTTGAATTACAGCACATAAGCAATTTTTTAAATATTTGGCAGTAATAAGTAAAACAAACACCTTTTCTATTTAGCAAGCAGTAACAGTGGATTCTAAAATGATATTTTGCAGGAAGAAGGTTTCAGCCTAATAGAGACATAATAGCATGTGTATGTTTTAACGTCTTTATGTTAAAACTCAGTATATTCTTCTTCCCTCTGCTTTTTTCATTTTTAGGTCTTCACCAAAGAACATGGATGAAAATGAAACCAACCAGCCCCTGATGACTACTAGCCAGTATCCTAAAGAAGCAGTAAGAAAGCGCCAAAATTCACGGAATTCTGGAGGAAGTGATTCTTCTAGGTGTTCCAGGAAGAGTTTCAAACTGGATTACAGACTAGAAGAAGATGTAACTAAATCAAAGAGAGGAAAGGATGGCAGATTCGTTAACCCTTGGCCAACGTGGAAAAATCCCTCTATTCTAAATGCTCTCAGATGGCTGATAATGGAAAGAGATCACAGCGGCGTTCCATGCTCCAAAGAGGTAGCATCTGTCTTCCGAGTGCTGTGTGTTTGCTCTTCTTTATAAAATTGCTGATTTATTGGCTGTGCTGGGTCTTGTCTGCCGTGTGGGCTTTTCTCCAGCTGTGGCGAGCTGGGTCTGCTTTCCACTCATGGTGCCCAGGCTTCTCGTTGGCAGCAGCTTCTCTTGTTGCGGAGCGCAGGCTCTGGAGCATTTGGGCTTCAGTGACCGCAGCCTATGGGCTCGGGAGTTGTAGCTCGCAGGCTCCAGCACACAGGCCCAGTAGCCGTGCTGCGCAGACTCCGTTGCTCTGCGGCGTGTGGGATCTTCCAGGCCAGGGACCAAACCCGTGTCTCCTGTGCTGGCAGGCAGATTCTTTCCCACCAAGCCACCAGGGAAGTCCCATGTATTTGCTCTTAATATATGTATTCCTTTACTTTGCTGTAAATTGTATTATGACACTCCAGTTAGGTAATCAAGCCCTTTTATATGATAAGGTTGTGGAGAGATGACATGAATAAGGTACCTTCACATTCATTGTGGAGCAGCAAAGTGCATGTGTGTGTAACTAGCTCTGATCTGGTGGCAGCTGGAAGTAGGAACAGAATGTCTTAAAAGTGCAGGGAAGGAAGCTGTTGATTCTGACTGGTGGGACTGGAGATGGTTTTGACCTTTGAGGAGATGATCTTTGAGGTAGGCCTAGAAAGATAAAAAGTATTTGGCAATGGTTTTCCCAGTGGATGGTGGCATGAAGAAGGTCACAAAAGGTGAGAGTGCATGACGTGTTCCAGATTGTACTAACCCGTGCTTTGGACTATGAATTATGAGGCTTAAGCCTAGAGTGCTTGGCTCTTCATTCTCGGATAAAGCTGCTAAAATGTTAAAAGAAATCATCAAATAACCTTCCACTCCTTTAAAATTTGAGAGTAGGTTCCTGGCCTTTCAATATGCCACTTATGATGAAACAAACTTTGGCCTGCGGTTTATTAAATGAATGAGATTTCGCTTTGGCTGGGAGTGGGCGGCTCCCAATTGCAGTAGGACTTTCTTCTCTTAGTTTCTGGCCGCTCTGTTCCTCCTACCCACCTTGTCCTCTCTCTTCCAGCAATGCCTGTCCTGCCAGATATTGCGGGGAACTGAGAGATAAGGAAGTAGACATTGGAAGTGGGTAGTGGGTGGGAAAAGCGTGGGGACATCCCTGAAGGCTTGATCCGCAGTGAGGCAGGAGGCGGGGAGTAGGTGGGTGGTGGCGATGTTGGATCTTTTAGGTTAAGTGTGTCCATTTTTCTTTAAAGGATATGGGATTAAAAAACAAAACACAACTCATATTGTCACTTCAGTGCCAAGGAATGTGCATACTATTAATCCTAGTTAACAGAATTAACGTGAATAATATTTTCCCAGCACTTTCTAAGGGTGAGTCAGGAGATTAATAAATAAAACATTATTGTATGTTTAAAACTTTGTGGATGGGAGCAACAAGAACATTTCTGTTTCTACTGGAGTATGAAGAGAATCGTGGAGTCACGCTGTGAGAAGAAGGGCTTAGGGCAGGAGGCCAAGATGGGTAGACTACCTGTTGGGTAAAATTCCTTCCTGGTATTTGGGCCACAGCCTCTAAAACTACAGCAGGCAACGGCACCCCACTCCAGCACTCTTGCCTGGAAAATCCCATGGGCGAGGAGCCTGTTAGGCTGCACTCCATGGGGTTGCTGAGGGTCGGATACAACTGAGCGACTTCACTTTCACTTTCACAGACTCATAGTCTCCAAACTGCCGGTTACTACACAGGTGAGGGTCTAAGATTCACAGTCCACACTGTCCTTCCCTAAGACCAAGCTCCACTGAGCTGTTGTAACCCAAAGGGTATGCAAAATGATGGACATGATCTAAAAAGTGTATTTAACTTCCAAGAACTAGAAATTCAACTAACAACACTGTAGCCTTGAATGGATTTTGATTGATCCCCATCTAGAATACAGTGGCACCCCTCTCCAGTACTCCTGCCTGGAAAATCCCATGGATGGAGGAGCCTGGTGGGCTGCAGTCCATGGGGTCGCTAAGAGTCGGACACGGCTGAGCGACTTCCCTTTCACTTTTTACTTTCATGCATTGGAGAAGGAAATAGCAACCCACTCCAGTGTTCTTGCCTGGAGAATCCCAGGGACGGGGGAGCCTGGTGGGCTGCCGTCTCGGGTCACACAGAGTCGGACACGACTGAAGCAACTTAGCAGCAGCAGCAGTGGTGTCTTCAGTTCTCCTTCCTTTCAAAGGGAAAGTAAGTGCCCACGTGAAAGCAGAAGTCCATCTCTGAAGACTGACGATTTAGAGGCAACTAGAGACGGGGTTCACTTTCTGAGAACTCATCAGGCCAGTGGTTCTTAAACTCCTCTGTTGAGATACTAAAACTCAAGCCAGGAACAAAGCAGAAAGCACCCTTGCCTCCTGGGGCCTTAGGTTTAGTGGAAGAGAGACAGTAAATAAGTAAATGTTGTGTGATGGTGAAAAATGATTAGTGCTTTGAGGAATCATAAAGTGGAAAAGGAAATGGAGGGGGGCCATTTGGAGCCGAATTCTTTAATGAAGCATAAGCATTTTTAAAACTTTATTTTTAATTGAAGAATAATTGCTTTACAGTATTGTGTTGGTTTCTACCAAACATCAACATGAAATCAGCCATAGGTTTACCTATATCCCCTCCTACCTCCCTCCCCATCCCACCCCTTTTTTTTTAAAAGGCAGGAGTTTCTTGTTTCTTTGATTTTCATTTTATATTGGATTATAGTTGGTTTACAAGCTTCTCGCCATGTAGGGTATTACTGAAATATTGACAAGAGTACCCTATTCCTTACAGAAGATCCATGTTGATTATCTGTTTTATATTTAATGGTGTCTATATGTTAACCCCAAACTCCTAATTTATCCTTCACTGCCAGGTTTTCTTGTGCCTACAGCAGCCACCACTGAGCTTTCCAAGTCTAAGAGTCTATCTGTTTTGCAAAAAATAACTTCATTTGTATCATTTTTCCTTAACTGTACCTAAAAGTGATACCAGATTTTATTTGTCTTCCTCTGTCTGGCTTGCTTCTCTCAGTATGATCATTGGAAGGGCCATGTACATTGCTGCAGATGACCTAATTTTAATTTTTTTCTAACCCCTGAGTATATATTCCCTTGTATGGATCTGCACCACATCTTCCTTACCTGTCTTCATCTATCTTCTTCATCTGTTGATGGACATTTTGGCTGAATCCGTGTGCTGCTGCTGTGCATAGTGCTGCAGTGACCTCTGGGATGCATTTGTCATTTCAAACAATGGATTTCTCTGCGAAGACAGGCTGGAGTGGTATTGCCGGGTATATAGTACATCTACTGTTAGTTTTTAAAGAGCCCCTGTTCTCCATAAAGGCTGTTACCAGTTAACGTAGGAGGGTTCCCTTTTCTTCATGGCCTTTCCACTATTTATTGTTATTTTAAAATTTTATTTATTTAGTCATTCTGTTTTGGCTGTGCTGGGTCTTCCTCACGGCACAGGCTTTTCTCAGTTGCAGAGAGCAGAGGGGCTACTCTCTCGTTGTACTGTGTGGGCTGCTCATTGCGGTTGTTTCTCTTGCGGAGCCCAAGCTCTAGGGTGAGCGGGCTTCAGTAGTTGCGATGCATGGGGTCAGTATTTGCAGCTCCCGGACTCTAGAGCTCAGACTCAGTAGTCCTGGAACACAGGTTTAGTGGCTCTGAGGCATGTGGGATCTTCTTGGACCAGGGATTGAACCCATGTGTCCTGCATTCACAGGCAGAGTCTTTACCACTGAGCCACCAGGGAAGCCCCCTCCAACATTTACTCTCTGTAGACTTTTTGATGTTGGTGATTCTGATTGGTGCAAGATGATACCTCATTACACTTTTGATTTGCATTTCTCTAATGGTGAGTGACGTTGAACATCTATTCCTGGGCTTTTTTCCTTAAAGGAGCCTTGTGAGTAATATTGGTCAGTTGAAATGAGCTTCTTGAGAGCTTCTCGATTGCCTAGGACAGCACATTGCATGAGGGAAAGCCACGAATACAGTAGCTCTGCGGGCCTTGCGATGCAGTTCCTCACTCCTGGTTTTCCAGTTGTTATTTTGGGAAGTGTCCACAAAGGAGCAGCCTCTCTTCTTTCCCAGCACTGGTCACAAAGGGCAACTAGAAGATGAGGGCAAGTCTTGCTCCTGGGTTGTTAGTGGGAGCCCACTGTGCCAGATGAAACACCCACCTGGGCTATGTCTCGATGCTTTCACCCCTTACCCTTCAGCCTGGGTCAGATCTCAACCCCTGCCAAAGCGCTGTGTTGAGCTTGTTGTCCTCTGTAGGTGGGGACTTCAAGGAAGGAGGCTGTAGGTGCGAATGCCTGGAGCACCAGGAGGCATGAAGGCCAGGTGACTTTTCAAAGCTATTGCAACCCAGCGGGTCTATCGTGTTTTCCCTGTACTTAGCTTAGCTTAGTTTTCCAATGGCCCTCCTGGATCAGGACATCCTGGTCTCATTACAGGGTATAAGGCACCACAGGTCCAAGGGGGTTACTCTCTTGGCATGTCCTTCCCAGCTACCCGAGCCCCATGACAGTCCAGCTTTACAATCCAGGTGCCTCAGGCTCCAGGGATGAAATACCAGCCCTGAAAAATCAGGCATGAGGCGGGAATAGAGTCTGCTTCTTTCCTTTTTAGGTTGTCATTTAATTTTTAGTTTATGTTGGAGTTGTTGTTGTTCGGTCGTGTCTGACTCTTTGTGACACCATGAACGCAGCACACAGGGCTTCCCTGTCCATCACTGTCTCTGAGTTTCCTCAGACTCATGTCCACTGAGTCGATGATGCCACCCAGCCATCCTCTGTCTCCCTCTTCTCCTTCTGCCCTCAATCTTGTGCAGCAGCAGGGTCTTTTCCCATGAGCTGGCTCTTTGTATCAGGTGACCAAAGTATTGGAGCTTTAGCATCATTCATTCTGATGAATATTCAGGGTTGATTTGCTTTATGATTGACTGGTTTGATCTTGCTGTCCAAGGGACTCTGAAGAGTCTTCAGCACTATAGTTCGAAGGCATCAATTCTTTGGCCTTCTTTATGGTCCAACTCTCACTCCATACATGACTACTGGAAAAACCATAGCTTTGACTAGACAGACCTTTGTCAGCAAAATGATGTCTGTTTTTTAATGCGCTGTCTAGGTTTGTTATAGCTTTCCTTCCAAGAGGCAAGTGTCTTTTAATTTCATGGCTGTGGTCACCATCTGCAGTGATTTTGGAACCCAAGAAAATAAAGTCTATCACTGTTTCCATTTTCCCCCCATCATTTGCCATGAAGTGATGGAACTGTATGCCATGATCTTAGTTTTTTGAATGTTGAGTTTTACGCCGGCTTTTTCACTCTATTCTTTCACCTTCATCAAGAGGGTCTTTAGTTCCTCTTCACTTTTTGCCAAAAGGGTGGTGTCATCTGCATATCTGAGATTGTTGATATTTCCCCTAGCAATCTTGATTCCAGCTTGTGCTTCATACAGCCTGGCATTTTGCATGATGTACTCTGCATAGAAATTAAATAAGCAGGGTGACAATATACAGCATTAATGTATTCATCTCCTAATTTTGAACTAGTCTGTTGTTCCATGTCCGGTTCTGTTGCTTCTTGATCTGCATACGGGTTTCTCAGGAGGCAGGTAAGGTGGTCTGGTATTCCCATCTCTAAGGATTTTCCACAGTTTGTTGTGATCTACACAATCAAAGGCTTTAGCGTGGTCAGTGAAACAGAAGTAGACGTTTTTCTGGAATTCCCTTGCTTTTTCTATAATCCAGCAGATGTTGGCAATTTGATCTCTGATTCCTCTGACTTTTCTAAATCCAGCTTGTACATCTGCAAATTCTTGTTTCATGTACTGTTGAAGCCTAGCTTGAAGGATTTCAAGCATTACCTTGCTAATACATGAAATGAGCACAGTTGTGTTGTAGTTTGAACATTCTTTGGGATTGCCCTTCTTTGGGATTGGAATGAAAACTTGCCTTTTTCAGTCCTGAGGCTACTGCTAAGTTTTCCAAATTTGCTGGCATATTGAGTGTAGCACTTTAACAGCATCATCTTTTAGGAAAAAAGCTCAGCTAGAATTGCATTACCTCCATTAGCTTTGCTCGTAGTAATGCTACCTAAGGCCCATTTGATTTCACACTCCATGATGTCTGGCTCTAAGTGACTGCACTATCATGGTTATCCAGGTCATTAAGATCTTTTTTGTACAGTTCTTCTGTGTATTCTTCCCAACCCCTTACTCTTCTGCTTCTGTTAGGTCTATACCATTTCTGTCTTTTATTGTGCCCATCTTTGCATGAAATGTTCCTTGGTATCTCTAATTTTCTTGAAGAGATCGCTGCTGCTGCTGCTGCTGCTGCTGCTAAGTCGCTTCAGTTGTGTCCAACTCTGTGCGACCCCATAGACGTCAGCCCACCAGGCTCCCCCATCCCTGGGATTCTCCAGGCAAGAACACTGGAGTGGGTTGCCATTTCCTTCTCCAATGCATGAAAGTGAAAAGTGAAGACTCTCAGTCGTGTCCAACCCTTAGCGACCCCATGGATTGCAGCCTTCCAGGCTCCTCCACCCATGGGATTTTCCAGGCAAGAGTACTGGAGTGGGATGCCATTGCCTTCTCCGGAAGAGATCGCTAGTCTTTCCCATTCTATTGTTTTCCTCTATTTCTTTGCATTGTTCTCTTAAGAACACTTTCTTACCTCTCTTTGCTATTCTTAGTTGGGTGTATGTTTCCCGTTCCCCTTTGCCTGTCACTTCTCTTCTTTGCTCAGCTATTTGTAAGGCCTCCTCAGACAAGCATTTTGCTTTATTGCAATGTTTTTCTTGGGCATGGTTTGTGTCACTGCCTCCTGTACAGTGTTACGAACCTCTGCCCATAGTTCTTCAGGCAGTCTGTCTACCAGATCTAATCCCTTAAATCTGTTGGTCACTTCCACTGTGTAATCATAAGGGATTTGATTTAGGTGATACCTGAAGCCCTAGTGGTTTTCCCTCCTTTCTTCAGTTTAAGTCTGAATTTTGCAATAAAGAGCTCATGATCTGAGCCACAATTATTTCAGGGCTTGTTTTTGCTGACTGTATAAATGTTCTTCACCTTTGGCTGCAAAGAGTATAATCAGATTTTGGTATTGACCATATGGTGATATCCATGTGTTGAGTCATCTCTTGTGTTGTTGGAAGAGGGTATTTGCTATGACCAGTGTGTTCTCTTGGCAAACTGTTACCCTTTGCCCTGCTTCATTTAGTACTCCAAGGCTAAACTTGCCTGTTACTCCAGGTACCTTTTGACTTCCTGCTTTTGCATTCCAGTCTCTTCTGATGAAAAGGACATCTTTTTTTGGTGTTAGTTCCGGAAGGTCTTGTAGGTCTTCATAGAACTGTTCAACTTCAGCTTCTTCGGCATCCATAGTTGGGGTATAGACTTGGATTACTGTGATGTTGAGTGGTTTGCCTTGGAAACGAACCAAGATCATTCTGTCATTTTTGAGACTGCACCCAAGTACTGCTTTCAGGACTCTTGTTGACTATGAGGGCTACTTCATTTCTTCTAAGGGATTTTTGCCCACGATAGTAGATATAACGGTCATCTGAATTAAATTCGCCCATTCCAGTCCATTTTAGTTCACTGATTCCTAAAATGTCAATGTTCACTCTTGCCATCTGCTGTTTGACCACTTCCAATTTACCTTGATTCATGGACCTGACATTCTAGGTTCCTGTGCAATATTGTTCTTAACAGCATTCGACTTTACTTTCACCACCAGACACATCCACAACTGGGCATCGTTTCTACTTTGGCTCAGCCTCTTCATTCTTTCTGGAGCTACTTCTCCGCTCTTCCCCAGTAGCATATTGGACACTTGCTGACCCGGCGGTGGCTGGGGGGGCTCATCTTTCAGTGTCATATCTTTTTGCCTTTTCATGCTGTTCATGGGGTTCCCGTGTTGAAGTAGAGTTGATTAATATGGTTCTGTTTGTTTTAGGTGTGAAGCACCTTGATTCAGAAATACTGAGATGTGAGTCTGTTTTACAAATTGATGGATTTGTATCAGTTTTTAGATGGGTCGTGGAGGTGCTTTCATATGCTATTGGTCCTTATCTGACTTGCTTCTCATAGAATGATCTTTTCCAGATGCATCACTGTCATTGTAAATGGTCTGATTCATTCTGTTTCATGGCTGAGTAATATTCCCTTGTATGTATGCACCCTGCCTTCCTTATGCATCTCTTTGGTGATGGACAGTTTGGTCTTGACTTCCAAGTCTGGGGTATTGAAGTCGTGTTGCAGTGAATTTTCAGGTGTAGACATTTTTATAGTTTCTTTCAGGTATGTGCCCAGGAATGGGATTACAGATAATTTAGCTCTAATTATTTTTTAAGGAACGTCCATAATCTTGTAGTTAGAATTTGCATTTCTCTACTAATGAGCTGTGGAGGTGCTCCTAGGCTTCCCCCCCCACCTCCCAATAGAACGTTGTGACTGAAATTTACCTCACTGCATATCCTGAAATTCACCCTCTATTGTGTTTTCTTGTCATTACCTACCAGTACATTTCTCTAGGGGAGGTTTCATGAAAAGCTCCGCAGGTCTTATGCGGCAATTCACCTCAGCACTAGTTTCCCAGTTGTTGTTACCAGGCAGCAGTATTTGCTCATTCCAGGCACTAGTTCTACAGGGAACAAGACGACCAGGGTGAGACCTGCTCCTGGGTTGTTCCTGGGAACCCCGGGTGCCAGAAGAGATGCTGTCTCAATTCTTCCACCCCTTACCCTTAACCCTGGGACACATCTCAGCTTATGTCAAGGATGGGTGCTGAGGTTGCTGTCCTCTGTGGTGGGGTCTCCAAGGAAGGAGACCAGAGGTGTGGTCCCCGAGCACCAGGAGACGTAGAATCTAGCTGACTTTTCAAAGCTCTTGCATCCCAGGGGGTCTGACTTGTTTTCCATGCACTTAGCTTTTAGCTTACTTGTTGGATGGCCCTCCTGCATCAAGACAGTCTGGTCCCAGCCCGAGTTTCCCGGCACCACAGGTCCAAGGGGGTTGCTTTCTTGGTGCACCCTTTCCAGCTCCCTGAGCCCCATGAGTCCTG
Source organism: Capra hircus (assembly GCF_001704415.2). Taxonomy (NCBI): domain Eukaryota; kingdom Metazoa; phylum Chordata; class Mammalia; order Artiodactyla; family Bovidae; genus Capra; species Capra hircus. The sequence continues at coordinate 75,866,206 of NC_030811.1, forward strand.
CCTTAGGATCCAGCTTCAGATACCAGGGATGAAATACCAGCCCCAAGCAGCCAGCCATGTGGGGAATAAAGTCAGCTTTTTTCCCTTTTGAGATTCCCTGGTGACTCAGATGGTCGAGTCTGCCTGCAGCGTGGAAGACCTGGGTTTGATCCCTGGGTTGGGAAGATCCCCTGGAAAAGGAAATGGCAATGCATTCCAGTATTCTTGCCTGGAGAACCCCATGGATGGAGGAGCCTGGCGGGCGACAGTCCATGGGGTCACAAAGAGTCACACATGACTGAGCGACTTAACTTTCTTTCCCTTTTAGATTGTCGTTTTTTAGTTAATGTTGGAATAGAGTTGATTAACACTGCTACGTTTGTTTTGGGTGTGAAGCAGCTTGATTCAGTTCACTGAGGTGTACATCTAGTCTTTATCAGACTGTTGTCTCATGTAAGTTACTCCACAGTGTTGGGAAGAGTTCCCTGTGCTAGACAGTAGATCCAGATTTTTTTCCCTATTTTATACCTGTCAGTGTACAGATGTTCATCCCAACTGCAAGGTTATTTCTCTCTCCCAGCTTTCCCCTTTGGTAACCCTAAATTTCTTTAAGCCTGTGAGTCTGTGTCTGTTTTACAAATTGGTGTTTTTGTGTAAGGTTTTAGGTTCTTCTTGGGGTGACCGCGTATGCTAGTGCTCTTTTTCTGACTTGCTGCTGGTTGTGTGAGTGCTTCCCTGTCCACTGTTCACCTGTGCTTACTTCACTGTGTGTCATGGCTGAGTGCCCCCTTTTATATCCATTTGATGGCTTCCTCTTATATCTGTTGATGATAAACAGCTGGGGCCTGGAACTTCAGGTGAACAAATTTCTTATTACAGTTTCATTCTGATGTAAGCACAGATGTGTGATTACAGATCAAATGTAGCAATAATTAGTTTTTTAAGAAACCTGCGTAGTGTCCTCGGTGGTGGCTCTTACCAGTTTACCTTCCGAGCAGAAGGCTAGGAGGATTCCTTTTCCCTACACCTTCCCCAGCATTTACTATATGTGTAGAGTTTTTAATGATACCCTTTACTCTGAACAGGTGTCAGCTTATGCCAAGGATTGGGGCTGAGTTCTCTATCTCCTGGGCTTGGGTCTCCAGGGAAGGCGGCTTCTGTGGGGACCTGGAGCACCAGGATATATGGAAGCCAGGTGATGCTGCAAAGCTTGCAGCCCAGAGTCAGTCATGTTTTACCAGCCCTTGCTTACCTTCCTTGTCTAGTGACCCTCCTTTACCAGGACAGTCTGGTCCCATCCCGAGGTTCCAGGCACGACAGGTACAGGGGGGATACTCTCTTACCACATGCCTCCCAGCTCCCTGGGCCCCGTGACTGTGCAGCATTAGGTTACAGCCAGCTCAGGCTCCAGGGATGAAATACTAGGCCTGAGGAGCCAGGCATGTGGGGAATTGAGTCAGCTTCTTTCCACTGTAGATTGTCGTTTCATTTTTCGTTCATGTGGGACTAGTGTTGATTAACGCTGTTGTGTATGCTTTAGGGGACAAGCGTCTCGATTCACATATCGTGATGTGTACACCTAGTCTTTTTTGGAGTCTTGTCCCATATAGGTTATTCCAGCGTGAAGAAGTTTCTCTGTGCCAGCCAGCTGGGCCAGGTTTCTTACTGATTTAGATCCGTCAGTATGTAGGTGTTAATTCCAAATAGATTTCTTCTTTCCTCCCAGCATTTCCCTTTCGGTACCCTAATTTTCTTTTCTACATTTGTTGAGTCTGTTTCCCTTTAGAAATTGATGTGTTTGTACCTTTGGTCAGATAGCACTTGCAGGTTATATGGTATTCTAGTATGGTTTATCATTCATTTTTGGTCGTGAGAGTTTTTGTTGCAAATGTCTGATTTCATTGAGTTTCATGGCTGAGTAATTTTCCCTTCTATGTACCCCGTCTTCCTGAACCATCCTGTGCTGATGGCCAGTTTGTTGCTGGCTTCCAGGTGTGGACAGCATGTTGCAGTGAATGTGATATGCATATATATATATAGATATATATATTTTTTAATTAGTGTTTCTTTCGGATATAAGCCCAGGGGTGTGAATACAGATCAAATGTAGGTCTGCTTACCATTCACAGAACCTTCGTAGTGTGCTCCTTTAGTAGCTTTACTGGTTTCCCTTTGGAGAATATGGCTAGCGTGTTTCCTTTTAACCAGCTCTTTTCTAGGACTGAACATAGAGTTTTTAATAGTGGACACTCTTGACTGTTCCAAGGTGATCCCCCACTGCAGTTACCAGTGGCATTTCTATCCTGATGAGTGCTGGTGTGTTCCTCTTAGTTTGTGTGTTTTAAAAGTTTATTCATTTTACTTGGAGGATAATTAGTTTAAAATATTCTGATTTTTTTTTTTTTTCTGCCAGACATCATTGTGAATTGGCCATAGGCATACGTGTCCCCTCCATCCTGAACCCCACTCGCACCTTCCGCTCCAGCCTGTCCCTGCAGGTTTCACGGAGCACCAGCTTCGCGTGCCGTGCTTCACACATTACCCTGCAGTGGTCGTGTATTTTACAAGTTATAATGTATGTTTCAGTGCTGCTCTAATAGATGACCCCAGCCTTGCCTTCCTGCACTGAGTCCAGAAGTCTGTCTACTTTCCATCTGTGTTTCCTTTGCTGCCTTGTATGGAGGATCGTTGGTACTGTCTTTCAGGATTCCATACATACGGAATATATGGTATACGGTCTGTTTAGCATACGGTCTGTCTGTCTCTGTCTGACTTACTTAACTCTGTATAATAGGCTTTAAGTTCTTCCGCCTCATTAGAACTGACTGAAATGCATGGTCTTTTTAAATAGCTGAGGAATGTTCCATTTTGTATGTGTACCATAAATTCCTTATCCATTCATCTCTCAAAGGACAGCTAGGTCGCTCCCACACCCTAGCTATTACACACAGTGCTTCAGTGAACACTGGTGTACACGTGTCTTTTTCAGTTCTGGTTTCCTTGGGGTGTATGCCCTGTAGGGGGACTGGTGGGTCGTATGGTAGTTCTTAGTTTTCTTAAGGACTCTCTATACTGTTCTCCTAGTGGTTGGACAGATCGATAAACAGAAGAGGAAGTGGACCATTAGGGTAGAACAGTAAAGTTTCAAGATTAAGTTAGGACAGAAACCTTTCCCATCACTCCCTGCCGAAGTGTCCTGCCCTGGTCCATCCTGCACGTGGACGGCACAGCTTCAGCCTTTACTCTGAACTTCCTAGTCCAAGCAAACATCGCAGCACGAATTTTCTCCCAGTGACAATCAAATGAATAAATTGCTCTGGAAAAGAAGAGCTTTTCCTGGTACAGGGAATTGAGAGAAATGTTTCTGGGGTGAGTGGGAAGGTGGGGTGGAGGTTGAGTGGGTACCCAGTTCTAAAGACAGCCTCATGGGACATACTTGGCAAGTTTCACGAGTGGCTTCCTGGGAGAGACCTCAGTGCAGCTCAGTGGCAGAACAGCAAAGCGCAGTTTGTGAAAGTTTTATAGAACCCAGGAATATGACCCTAAAACGAGCTCCCCTGGCGGCTCAGCAGTAAAGAACTCATCTGCAATGCAGGAGCTGCTGGACATGCGGGTTCAGTCCCTGGGTTGGAGAGATCCCCTGGACAAGGAAATGGCAACCCACTCCAGTATTCATGCTCGGAGAATCCCATGGACAGAGGAGCCTGGCGGGCTACTGTCCACAGGGTCGCAAAGAGTCAGACATGACTGAAGTGACAGCATGCACGCATGTATGACCCTAAAACACAGCTTCTTGTTGCTTAACCCAAGGATTAAATGTAGAATAACCTAAGGTATAGTACTTAACACATTTGTTGTAGTTACTGGTTCACACCTGCTTACGCCCAAAAGTGATCATCTTATCACGTCAGGACCACGTTTCACTTTGGTTTGATTAATGGTAGAAAACTTCAAAGGAAAATGAGGAGAATCATCTTTGCGTGTGATTGTCCAGCAGTGATCACAGTCTTTTGCTTTGAATTCTGTGTACTCAGAAAGTTAGGTTCATAAGAGATCCAGGATCTGCACTTATGTCGTCAAAGGTTTTCTTGACTATGTCTAGAGGCTGACCTCCTGAGGCAGTTTTGCATTCGTTGAGCGAAAGAATGGCATCTAGGTCAGTCAGCTGCTGGCACACAGAAGAGAGCCTTTACAAGTATTTAGTAAGGTCAGCAGTACTCAGTTTTCAATTTAATTTTCCCTTTGTCAGTTGTATTTGCGAGTAAGATCTTACATTACTGTATAGTGATTACTGTGTCTGATTCAGAAAGAAGTATGCATTTTCAGTAGAAAAGCAAAAGAAAAGATTTATCAAATGACTTCAGTTCTTCTCAAATAACCCTTCTCTCTATAATTTAGGTCAAAATGTGCTCATCATGATATATACCTTGTTTGTTTTTAAATTAACTGCTGCCTTTCTTTGTACACATAGCTTGATAAAGAACTCCCGATACTTAAGCCATATTTTATTGATGACCCTGAAGAAGCTGGAGTGAGGGAAGCTGGCTTAAGAGTCACATGGCTGGGACATGCCACAGTGATGGTGGAAATGGACGAGCTCATCTTGCTCACAGACCCCATCTTCAGTGCTCGGGCCTCCCCATCCCAGCGCGTGGGTCCCAAGCGGTTTCGTCGTGCCCCGTGCAGCGTCGACGAGCTGCCCCGCATAGACGCAGTCCTTGTCAGCCACAACCACTACGACCACCTGGACTACAATTCTGTCATCGCTCTCAATGAGCGATTCGGTAACGAGCTGAGATGGTTTGTGCCCTTGGGGCTCCTGGACTGGATGCAGAAGTGCGGCTGTGAGAATGTGATCGAGCTGGACTGGTGGGAGGAGAACTGTGTCCCCGGACATGACAAGGTCACCTTTGTGTTCACGCCTTCCCAGCACTGGTGTAAAAGGACTCTGATGGATGACAACAAGGTTCTCTGGGGCAGCTGGTCTGTCTTGGGGCCTTGGAACCGATTTTTTTTTGCAGGAGATACTGGTTATTGCTCTGCTTTTGAAGAGATAGGAAAAAGATTTGGCCCTTTTGACCTTGCAGCTATTCCCATTGGAGCGTATGAACCAAGGTATGTAGATGTCCAGAGAAAGCAGTCCTGCTAAATGGTAAATCAACTGGGCTCAAAGTAGTCACGATACATGTAATTTGTGATTTTATGGGTGGTCTTTGTTATACATTGGGTAGGGGCTTGTGCGTCAGACTCAGTTTTAGAACATTTTAATTAGTCATATCAGTTAAATTATTCAAAATGAGAAATTATATTGCCAAGAAAAACACCACAGTTTAAAGAATTACTATACCTAGCACAAAGTTCATGTACTATTCCAACTAAAGTTAAACCCATCAGCCGATAATCAAATCTGACCCCAGCTTTACCTTTCACATGGAAGGTACTCTCCTTGTAGAAAGAACCACCTTTTGCTCCATGACTGGACTGCCCCCATTCCCTGCCCTGTGTTGAGAGCCAAAAAAGCAAGGATTTGGCCTTTAGCATCCTTCCCTGGCGATGGTCTCACTTCAGTCAGCAGTGAAGTCAGTCGGGTCAAGACACAGTTTCACGACTGATGGCTTCACTGGCCTTCCAACCTCTGCGCTCATCACCTGACTTCAGAGCAGATAAAGGTCTCCCTAGCATTTGAGACCCATCCACTGCCTATCTTTTCCTTAACACTATTTAAAGAAAACAAGAAGTGATTTCAAAGAACTTGGTTAGATTTCAGGGGACTATGGTTGATATGTACACATGAAGAGAAAATAAACACTGAAAATAATGAGATAAGGGCTAATTTTGAAAATGTTTTATTTTCTAAGGTGCATGTGTGGGTCATGTATGCAGACAGAATGGTATGTGGGATGGCATTTTATTTAGGCTGTCCTACAAAGAGAAGAACACTGACACAGATGAACTGAGCGAATCTGATCATTTGTCCTGATTTTGTTATACTTAAAACTTTTTTTTAAGTTCATCGAAACCATTATTTCTCCCTTTTCCCCCTAGTTTCTTCATTTAAGGAACTAGATAGTTTTACCTTATTAAAAACTATTATGAACCAGTAACACTGCCAGAATTTCCCTTTTCCACACACTTCTGAATTCTATGAAATCTCTCAGACTATCAACCTGTTTACACATCAGTTTTATATGGTATTGATCCTTATTCAATATATCTTCTTAGTATATTAGAATACTTCTTATATGTAACTGTGAAAATAAGTTTTCATATGTAGCAAGATACATATGTCCTATATATAGGTGATGATACAATGTGTACGGCCTAAGTACACAAATGCACTCATATAATTCCCCCTCCTGCTTGTACTGTAGTTGTCTTGTTCCTAAGATGGGAGAAGGATCGGGGAGGGGACAGTATTTGCTCTAAATAATTAAATCATGGTAGCCTCTACTCTGCAATCCAGCTATCTGGTCAGTACTAAAGTTTTAGAAATAATGTTATCAGCGACATTTCAAAGTAGTCTATAAATGCAAGACGATTACACCCAAGATGATTTTCAGTGATCTTAGAATGTTTTCATCCTTACATCTGGGATCCCCTGTCATCAAGTTTCCTATCCAAGTCAGGTAGGATTTTACGTTTTTAATTTTTATACCAGAGTGAACATTTTAAATTTATTTCAGACAGACATGAAGGTAGAAAGGAGTGTGTGTATTTTTTTGAAGTACAAGTTTCAGAAAATCAGTAGAAACACCTGATTTCTACAGTAGAACCAGTAGGGACTGTCTTCAGCCTGCCCTGACTTCTGAGAGTCAGGAGATACAGCAGAGCAAGTGCTTCTCTCCTCTGCTGAGCAGAACACAGGGCTCTGGCCTGAGCCCTGCAGCTCCTCACCATCGAGAACACCCCTTGTGCTGCTGCAGATAGACTGGCTCTTCCATAATGTCTCTAAAAACCAGAGCAGCTCCCTGCTGGAGCCAGATTGCTTAGTTTGAACTGCAGCATCAGCTGACAGTAGCAGACCCAGGATATAAATAATGTGAAGACACTGTTGTTTTTCTAAAGTGGTGCCTGGGAAAGCAACGGATTTACTTATAGATAGTACATTTTACTTATCAGAAATAATTCTTCGTCCTGAAAGTGATGGTTTTGTCAACTAAGTCGGTGCTGTATTTGATGCTTTGAATAAACTCTGTCTTGTTTAATGCTCACAACCCCTCTGTGAAGTGGGAATAGCTACTATTTCACAGACAAGGAAAATGCAAGCTGGAGAATTTGAAGTGGCTGCCAAGGCATTCCCAGGAATCGATAGAGCCAGGGTTCATGCCCAGGCCCCGTGTCTCCAGAGCTCTGCTCTTCCCAGGTGTGAGGCAGCCAGTCAGCATTTCTACACTCTGTCCAGTCCCCCGAAGTCCCCTTTTTACTTACCAAGCCACACACTTCATCTTTGGTTGTATGATGTTTAATTAAATCCTTGATTAGTAACTGGATTTATTTTTGCTCCTGACATTACAAATTATACAGTAATTTTTGTTTGCTGTTCACTTTAGCATGTTAAAAATGGTTTCTGTAAGTTATTCAGGTTATTTTGCAACTGAAGTTTTGATTTTTAATTTGTTACCCATTATTCCACTTCTTTGATTAATACCAAGACTGCAAGATATCTTTTTAAGATAAGACATTTCTTCAGAATAAATCCTCAGTAAAATGAAAATACATGTGGAACAAAATCTTAGTAGTCAAAGGGGAGTTTTGCTTGAGACTTACCTACTGTATAGCAGTTTATACAAAAAATATTTTAGTGGTCTGAGGGAGATGGTTTTGACTACTGTGACTTAACTCCTGTGTAGAATCTTAAAGGTTGATGAAGCAGTAATTAGAATTTAGTGTATATTTCAAAGGCCATATTTAATAAATTACCATTTTCTAAGGTGGTTTATGAAGTACCAGCATGTAGACCCAGAAGAGGCTGTAAAGATTCACACTGATGTTCAGGCAAAGAAGTCTGTGGCAATTCACTGGGGAACTTTTGCCTTAGCAAGTGAGGTGAGTACAACTGTGGTCACAGTAAGTCAGTGTGTGTCTGACACAGGATGGGATTCAGGCATCAGTGTGCCTGGCAGTGTGTTCAGAAACCAGACTAGAATCTGAACCTGTGTGGTCATCACAGTCGTCAACGTGAATTACGGTGGTAAATTATTAATTAGTAAAACAATATTTATATACAGTGAAAAAAACCTTCATTGCACAGGGTCTTGTGAATTATGTATGTAACCAAAAATACGCGTGGTCTTAGGAAACAGAAAAATGAATCATGTCATTCCTCTCAAGGCAGGCTTTTATTTAATGGAAGATACAAGATATGTACGGAATTACTCTAAAAGTAAGTGTTATAAAAAGTGGGACAGATAAAGGGTTCTCAGAGTCAGGGACTGTTACTGATTGAAGGGCTCGAGAGAGCTTCATGGAAGAGATGACATTTAAACTTGGCTGTGAGTCGGTAAGGAAGAAGGCATCTCACGAGGAGGGACGTGTGGGCGTGGAGATGGTGAGCGGTGAGTTCAGCCAGAGTGCGAATGCTACCAAGAGCGGCAGGGAAAGTGAGGCTGGACAGCTTGGAGCTTTTCCGAAGTGTTATTTGTCCAGTAAACACTGATTCTGTGTCTGCTGTGTGCCAGGCACTGGGGTAAGTAAATGGTGGTTTTATTCCTAGACTAGTAGAGAGGACTTCATTTTCCTATAAGGTACCCGGGACCTAGAATTCTGCTACTAGGCAGAGTTGTGGGATCAAACAGAAGCTTAGCAAAAAGCTTTCTCTCCTCTCCTGGAGCCAGGGCCTGTCCTAAGCAAAACTTAGGAACGGACAAGTGAACTGGGCTGCTTCTCCTTGCTCTCTGTGGCACCTTGCACATTCCAGCGCCTCTCTGCAAGGAGTCCTCTGCTTTTTAAGCAGTCCCTCTCTCTGTCCTTTTCTGGCCTGCCTTCTCCCTGGTTGCATCTTATTCCATAATTAATACACTGCCTGCCCCCTGTCTACTCCCTCCCATCAGAATTCCCACTCTGCACTGCTACTGTCCTGAACTACACTGTTGGGAGGACACAGCAGAATCAACAGCTGAACGACCATGGGCATAGGAAGGGTGAAGGAGAGTATGGGTTTCTGTGTCCTTGGAGAAACCCGAGTACACAGGTTTATCGCTATACTTAGTGGCAGTGTCTTATTCCATGTGTGGGTGCATTCCATATGTATATAAATTTAGATATAAGTGGGGGAGCCTGGTGGGTCGCACAGAGTTGAACACGACTGAAGTGACTTAGCAGCATGCTTATTTATGTTCCATATATATTTCAGCAACTTAGATGAAGTAATAGTATTTTATTAAACCCTGCAAACAGAAGAGTCAAAGATGAGTCCTAGATTTTTAACTTGAGTAATTGGGAAGATGGTTATGCTCTTGACTGAGATGGGAACTTGAGGAGAGGAGAGAAAAACCAGTCTTTAAGAGTTACTGTATTATTTAGTCTTACTCCTGTTAAAAATCTAACCTTCATCTTTACTTCTTAATGAAACATAAAATACAAAATCATCTAGTCTGTTTGACATTAGTTGTGTAAATCTGACGACTGCGAGTTTGCTAAATATAAAGAATTTGTGGGGAGGATGTTTAGCCTATGCTTTGCAGACAGTTTAAAATGATCTGCATGTAAATAGTTGTAATAACTGCTTACTACAGTATAAGCAGCTTAAGAGTGCCCTTGACTTGGCAACACTTAAATCAGAGGCCACTGTACATTTATTTTATCTGAGGAACGTTGAGTGAATTTCTTACATGTATTTAAGCATTTAAGTCACTAGTTTTGGTGGAGACAAACGGTAGGCACTACATAATATATGTTAACTTCTTAAATGACCAGGGTCTCTATTTTGAGTATCTTATATCTTAGGAAGGGAACAGTTTGAGTTTTCTGGGGCTGGTGCCTGGCCTTTAGTGGGTCCAGACTGCTGGGATCTTTCACCACTTACTCATATTTATGTCTGATCTACTCTCTTGATTAATGCATATTGTTTGGTCCAGGGCTATGGGGCATTTCTATCTTCCCTGCAGGACTATAGTGCCTGCACTAAAATAGTTTTCTTGCCTACTTCTCAAGTTATCTTCCAGATGGTTGAAGCAGTCAAGAACTGACCTGTGAAGAAACTCACAGAGACAGTGCAACATCAAAATCCATACCAAATTATAGCTTATAACTAAAGTTACAGTTTAGGAAAGAAATTATTAGTGTGAGATAATTGTGTAAGTGTTTTATTATTGGCTGAGAGTGGTAGAACATGGGGGAAGTGGGGAAGAGTTTCATCATTTTGAAATCTCTTAAAAACAATTTTGCAAAGGAAAGCTTCTTGACTTGGGCTATTAAAGTTATATTTTACTGGTGATATATCAGCAATCTCCTATGTGCAAAGAAAAGACTAAGTAGATTTCTGTTATCAGCTAACCTTAATAAGTGGCTATTTCTAGGAATACAGGATAACAAATGCTTAGTTAACCTCAGTTTATCAGCAGACAGTGGCAACACATCTCTGAACACAGCGATAAACCTAGGAGTGAGCAAGCAGGGAGGAAAAAACTTGAGTGTGGCCAGTAACTGTTGGCAGATCTGTACATCCGAAACCACAGAAAACTTGCCTGGTTTTCCTACTGCATCACCGGCTGGCCCTTCGTAGTCTGTGGCTGGTTCCTCCTCTCCCTCCCAGCAGTGAGAATGTTAGGAGTCCATAGTCCAGGGGCCCCTTCTCTTCTCTAGCTGTTTACTCCCTGGGGGAATCTCAACAGTCTCATGGCTTTAAACACGGTCTATGCGCTGTAAGCTCTCTAACCTAGGTTTTTCCCTACAATCCACGTTTAGCTACTTTTCTCCACTTGGATGTCCATCAGGTTACAAAAACTTCATACTAAAGGTTAAAAAGCTTCATCCTAAACTTCCTGCTCTTTCCTCAAACTTGTTTATATCTCGGCAAATGGCAAAATTCTCCTTCCAGCTCCTCAGGCTAAAATCTTTACTGTGTATATCCTCTCTCCCGCTTTCTCCAAATGCAGTCAGCTCACCTGTCAGACTATATTTGGACTCTGACCGCTTCTTATCCCGTTCATCAATGCCACACTGCCCCTTGCTGTCTGTTTTCCACACTGCAGAGGGCAGCGACCTTTACCCCTAAATCAGATCAGGACAATTCTCTTCCAGGAGACCCGCCCCGCCGCCGCCCCAGGTCAAAGCCATGGTGATTCTAATGGTCGCCTATAAAGCCCCCTGCAGTCTGCTCCATCAGGTGTTTATTCAAGTGTTGCCATCTCCAGGAGGACTTCTTAGGTGGTTGGATTTAAAATTAAACCTCCACCTCTGATACTATTTTGTCCCCAGAACGTATCACCCACCCCAATACTGTTTCCTTGCTTGTTCACTTCTTACCTGTCTGTGTATTGGGATGTAAGCTCCAGGAAGGCCAGTGCTCTTATTTGGCTCCCTGACCTGGCTACTCCAGGTACTCACAAGACGCTACCACGTGAAGGGCAGCAGCGGACTTTCTGCCGGCGATCAGAGAAGAGACCGGGTGATTTTTACTCCTGCTTTAACTTTCACATTTTACAGCTTTTCTGATTGAAATGGAAAAAAAACACCTTTTCTGTAACAGCTGTTTTTTTCCCCTTTATTTGATATAAAATAGCCACTATCCAATGTACAGATTTAACTCAAAAGAGAAATAACTGGTGAAATGATTATCTTTTATACCTTTTACTTTAATAATTATAACACATTCAATTGGTTTTAATTTATCTGGAAAACATTTGAGTAGGTTGAAACATCCTTCAGTAGTGTGCTATCTTCACTTTTTTTTTAAAATTTTAAGCTGTGAAAAGGTGAGGAAACACAATGAAACTCCACTGGTCAAATCTTCTCCAGCTCCCTCTCCACGTCTCAGGCTACAGAAGTGGTGTCTGGCGGGGGCCTGGGGATGACAGCCCTTCTGCAGCCAAAAATATCGTCTCTAGAGTTTGCTTACACACAGATGCTCTTCCTTATAATCTGTTTCTATATTCTCCCCAAATATTGGTAACAATTCTTTAGCACTGGTTCCGTTTAGACTGGAATTTCATGTAGGGAAAATAGCGATCAGAGTTCATGCAGTCTATGTTCAGTCTAAGTCGGCACCAAAGTTGGCATACATGGTGTTAGATAAATGGATACATGTGACACTTATATCAACAATGATTATATGTTAGAAAGTGACTCATAGATAATCTTTCAATGAAACAGAAAGATATTATTTTTAAGTGGGCTATGTTGGGCTATGTGGGCTATTTTAGTTGAAATCTTGTTTGAACTGTCCCCTCAAATACAGGTGTGCTTAATCTTTTTCCATTTTTGTTTCTCTCTGCCCTTTGCCAGCATTATTTAGAGCCTCCAGTGAAACTATGTGAAGCTCTAGAAAGATATGGACTTAAGACTGAGGATTTTTTTGTCCTGAAGCATGGCGAATCAAGACACCTTAATACTGATGATGAAGACGTTGAGTAATATGAACATAATAAGAGCTTTTCATGAAAAAGGCATCGTTTGATATACATGTGAAAAGACTAAGTAAGAAATTCATGAATATTATGATTCTTTACATTTGGAAACTACTTCTATAGGTTTATGTTCTGTTATCACCTGATACTAATATGATTGCTGGTCCATATAAATAAGAGTTCAGAGGTGGGTCATTAAAATCCATATTAGCCAACTCATTATTTAAGGTCCTGTCTCAGTGACATAAACACTGCAATGGTTTTTTTTTTTTTAAACTAAAGCATTCTACTTTCATGGTAGAGTTTTGAGGTTATGAAAAACTGCTTTTAAAAACTCACTTCTCTGTTTTTATTCTTAGGGGCCTTCTGCAAGGTAAGTCAAGGCTATATACCTACCTAGATTTTCTTAGAGGCCTGCACAGAAAAACATTTTTTTATAGTCACAGAGTAAATGATGACATTGATTCCCATATGCTTATAGCAATGTGTGCTCTATTAAGATTATACCAAATGGTAAGTGATTTATTTTTTTAAACATAAAAACATAGGAGTTTTGGCTAAGTTACCATTTGTAAGGACAATTTTTTAAAGAGAGGAACAGTATGTTCTATGGCACATCTACAATCCTTATAGCAGAAGCCCTCTGAGCTGGGAAGTGTGGTTATGAGACATGACTTATGAAATTTTCTGCTTTTAATTTAAAAGTCATTCCTGCTCAGCACAAATATAGCTGCAAGGAAATAATTTAAAAACACAAATGCACATCTTATATGTTGATAGACCATATACTTTGGATTTTTATTTTTTCCCTATTCTATCTCCTCTCTGTGTATATATACTCATTTTTTTTTTCTGGTTTCTTAGCTCAAACTCATCAATGTCAGCAAGATTTTTAAGTATTCTATGTTTTACATGAGTGTGAGGTCTTATATTTTTATATCAAATGATCCTTAAGCATGGTTCTACTTGTATTAAGCCAGTGTGGGATGTTAGTGGTTAAAAAGAGACAGGGATTTAGTCATAGATGGGCTCTGCAGGCACTTGGTGACTGTGACCCCTCCTAAGGGGGAGAGCCGAGCAGAAGCCTATTCTGTCTTCCTGGTCGAGTCTCAGTAAAATTAATTTTATTCATACAAAATAATCAAAGTACAGGTTTTTCTACACCAAATGCTACCCAGGCAGTGCCCTGTAATACATGCATGTTGGCCACTCACTCTGAACTTCAGTCCTGCTTCTGCCGTGGACTCTGTGTGCCTCAGTGTCCTCACATGCAACAAGAGGATGACTCCCACCTACCTCCAAACCTGAACAAATAATAGTCACTGGTTTGTTTTTTTTAAAGTACTTTGAAAATACACTGCCTACTACAGATAGGTAGATTTGAACGTGGAAAACAGGCTACTGCTTTTGATATATTTTGATATATTCAAGCATATATAGGGGCAGGGGCAGTAAAACATTGAGGCCTGACAACTTTATCTCCTGCATTTTGTAAATTTGCAGCTATAGCCAAAATAAATGTAAATAATCTTTATAAAAATTTCAGTATTTCTGGCTACAAAGATGCAGCAAATCTGTTAAGGGGAAATGTGTGTATAATACAGGTGAATGTATATGATTTGAGGGCACTAAAGCACATAAAATTTCCCCCTAAAATAAACCTTCAGAAGGAAAAAAAAAAACAAACCAACACTTTCACTCGGAAGGAATATTTCGCCAGCAGACAGGAGTCCGGGCGTCAGGCTTATTGGTCAGTGGCTCTGGCCCGTGTCGCCCTAATCCTAGCCAGTGCTCTGTGGTTGCCTTCCTCGCTTGCAGGCCAGACTGGAAATTCATCTCTTGCCGCGTCTCTGTGAAGCAAGCCATGCACCTCTTGCTTAGTTATTTTTCCTCCTTGAGGGCCTTAATGTTAACTTTGTTTTCACATGTATTGTTTAACTGAAGGTCTCCAAGCACTTTAAATGGACCAGCCTCATTTTTCTAGGCTTCCGCCACGGTTTAATTTTTATCAATATTAGCATTCTTTCCACTTTGGCATTTTGTTCCTTAAGTACATTGAGCTTCATCTTTCCTATCTACATTTTGAAGGGTTTTATGTGCAAAGACAGATTTTGAAAAATTAGACAAATCCCCTCTGTTCCCTCCAGTTTAATTGTCTCATCCTCTAAGTCAATTTCATTTTTCTCTTTGATTAGCCAGCATCCATACCAACATGTAAGATTTTATTGAAATTCACTTCTCCTGTGGTCGGAGGAACACTTTGATACTCACTGCCCAAGAGGGTGGGGCCATCAAATAGGACCACCTAAAAAAGTAAGATGTGCCCTGACCTACAAAGGTAAAGATCTAATTGTGCATTTTCACTGTGTAATTCTTTCTAGATAGTTAAAATGACTCCCCCCTGCCAATTTTCTCTAGCAGTTTGACATTTTAGACTCAATGCTCTGATCTCCAGGAAATGTTATTTGTTCAAGGAAAAGAATAGATGGAGTTTTAGAATTCAGTGCTGCTACAGCACATTAAAATCTAATCTTGATTTTTAATGTGTGTACATTTTGAATATATATTTTCATTAAATGAGGAAGACTACGCAAAACTGTTATAAAGAAATGTGCCTTTCAGGGAAGTAACACGTTTGCATCACTGAAAATGATTCTTAGCACTCATAATGTACAGCTAGTTGAGAATTTTCATCATATACTGAATGTTTGCTACTGTAAAAAATACTTCTCCCGTTTTATTTCTGTATCTGTATAACCCTGAGAAAGCACATTTTTCTGTTTGAGGATTTGTAAACTTCCTATGGAAATCTATATATTTAGAAATGAAATTCAAAGTACTCTTGCCTTAAATATATGAATAGGAAACCTTCTGCTTGCAAACTGATTTACTTAATAACAAAGCATGGTGGTGGTCATAAACTTGAATATTACAAAACATGGGGATGTGGGGTGGAGAAGGGGAAGTCAAATATAGCAAATTGTTACAGTAGCTTATGGGACAAAGATACTATTTAAAATAACTGCTGAGAATTTTTGTCTTTAATTTTAGTTATGTAAAACATAGATGAAAATTAATGAATAAAACTTTTCACTTAAAGGGAGAAAATAATCTTGCCACTTTTTTCTACTTAAAAAAAAAAAAAACCTATGAATTTCTTACCCTGAGCATAAATTTTAAACACTGGATAGACTAAGCTCCTGTACAAAGAAAAGCCGTTTCCTCGCTCTCCAATCCTACTCTCAGGAGACTGGGTTTCCTTCTAGATGTACCAAAAGGCCTACACGTGAATGACAGAAGCATTCTGTTTTGACTGATACCAGTATGTTGTAAACAGGAGTGGGTATTAGGAAACATTTTTCCTAACAGTTGCAAGTTTTCATGGACTAAAAGTAGATTCTATGATTAGAACAGACCTGAGTGGCAGGTGGCCTTGGGAGCACATGATTTCATTGCTACTAGGAGAACAAGGCCCTTCCTAGGGCAGTTAGGAAACAGTGTCGCTGTCCTGGTGGAGTAACTGCAAATCCCTCTGGACAAGGGAAGGGGAGCTTACACACAAAAGGTCACTGTCGCTCCATGTAGAGGGAATAGCTGAAGTAGCTTAGCAAAAAGCAAAATAAAAACAGTTGCAGAACAAGCTGAAATTGATATTCATTTAGTATCAATAAAATGGTCCAAAACAAACCAGAAGATCATGGCAAGGTGTAGCTGTGTTGAAGATGAAATGTATTTACAGTACATGATATTTACTATTTAAATTCAGCAGTTAAAAGAATCTCTTTGTGAGGAAGGTGAAAAATGAGAAATCTCTGTGTATTAATTCTGGACTGCATTACTCTTTGGAAAACTATGACCAACCAATTAGAATTTTGGTATCATTGTTACCTTTTCCTTCACGTCGGCATCATGGTGATGAACTAAAGCTTTCATTTTCTGGGCACATTCTTTTCCATACAACAGGGAAAACAGTGAACCTGCAGGGAAAGCTGGCTGTGTAGCTAAACGGCGCTCTTCGCTGAGGCAGTTTGTTATGTTCTGAAGCAGTGTGAGAGCTCGAAGAAGAATCTCCTTTGGTACATGGCCATCAAGAAGTGAAAGGAATGATGAGTCCACCTGAAATAGGAAACAATGAGAATTAAAAATATACGAAAACATTTTCCATGGGTCTCTTCACATGTACTGAACACATTTTAAAAAATCCTGTTGTAGAAATCTATCCCTGAGACAGCATAACATAAATGTGTAAAACCTTCAGCACCCCTGTGTCATATACCAAAGGAAACGGGAGGTTTTGTGTCTTAGCTTAAAAATACTATTTTCTTGCAATCCTAGAATGTAGCCATTTTTCCTCTTTAAGATCCATCATATATAGTCATCATGGAAACTCATTAATTCAAGGCACCAGGTATAAGAGCCGAGCAGATAAATAATAAAACAGGGTCCTTTTTCTGTAGGATATTCTATCATAGTACAAACTATGCTTCCTTCAGAATACCACAGCTTTTAATTATCTTGCTCATTTCTTACATTTTCTGTCTCCTCTACCTACACTGTAAGCGCAAGCCGACAAGCACCACGTCATCTCACTGGTATATCCTAGCGCTCAGCTGGGCATCAGGCGCATGGTGGTGCCTCCATGAATACTAGTGTCTCTGGATACTGATATACACTGAGCATTAATAGGTCAAGTAGAAAAGGTGTGATAAGTACCCCAAAGTGAACAGAGGCATAAAAATTACCATTTATTACTACTAGGGAGACCTTCCCAAAACAGTTTTCAGAAGTAAAATATGGTCATTACAGAAAATTGAGGTAATTCATATAGGCAAAGAGAACCAAAACAGAAGGGAAAACCACCTCTAATATTGCTCCTCAGGGAGAATTCCCGTTCATACTTTGGGATAAATCCTTCCCTTCTGAATCTGTCTGTCCAAACTGATGTATAGACAGCACAAATGTGCAGGTGCTTACCTGGGCATCAAGAAGTTGATCTGTCATGGCTGGATTTTCAGACAAATTCAAAAGCAGCTTCAAAACTTGAACCTGAAACAAGAAAAATATCAGATTATTTCAGACAACCAAGCTTGGATTTTCTCTACCTGACATGCTGTCTCCCAACCATGTCCATATTTTAAAGTCCTGCCTATTCTTCAAGGTCAGATTCAAATTCTCTCCATTCCACGAAGTCTTCTCAATTCATTTTACTTAAAAAGCTTAGTTTTTCAATTATACTGATAGGGAGAAAGTAGTGAATGTCTTCACGTCCCACCACTGGCCCACACAAATACCTAACACAGGGTAACTTTAACATGTTACATAAATAATCTTTATTATGATCACTGTTATGTAAAATGTGATCTTTGGAATAAAAAAGCCATCTCTCAAACTTCAGTTTATTTCTACTTAAAGTATGAAAATGTAAGGAAAGTTTGGTTATGGACACTTACAATAAGGTGCTTTTTACTAGCTTTCTGTGATTCCTGGTGCATACTGTTATATGAAAAGTTTTACAATCTTTTAAACAGACAATGATATAATCAGCAAAAACATGTTAACAACTTACACTGGACTACTTGCATTCTTTTTTTGGCACTTCATTTTTAATTGGAGGATAATTCCTTTACAACGTTACGTTGGTTTCTGCCATACACCAACATGAATCAGCCATAGGTATACACATGGCTTCTCCGTCTTGAACCTCCCGCCCCACCCCCTCTAGCTCATCAGAGCACTGGGTTTGAGCTCTCTGCATCATACAGCCAATTCCCACTGGCTATCTAGTTTATATATGATAACGTATATGTTTTCAATGCTACTCTCTATTCATCCACTCTCGAACCACACTGTGTCCACACATCTGTTCTCTGTTTCTGCATCTTCATAGCTCCCCTGCAAATAGGTTCATCAGTACCATCTTTCTAGATTCCATATGCATGTGTTAATATATGATACTTTTCTCTTTCTGACTTCTCTCTGTATAATAGGCTCTAGGTGCACCCACCTCATTAGAATGAACTCAATGTGTTTGTTTATGGCTAATATTCCATTGTACGTATGTACCACAGCTGCTTTAGCCATCTGTTGATAAACATCTAGGTTGCTTCCATGTTGGAGCTATTGTAAATTATGCTGCATTTCAGTTATGCTTTCCACAGGGTATGTGCCCAATGTGGGATTGTTGGATTATATGGTGGTTTTATTCCTAGTTTTCTTTTTAATTTTAGGATAACTGCTTTTCAGAATTTTATTGTTTCCTGTCAAACATCAACATGAATCAGTCATAGGTGTACAATATGCACTCCTAGTTTTTTTAAGGAGAAGAACTTTCCCTAATCTCCTTGCCCTATGGAACCATTGCTGGGTAAAGAGGATATGCTGCCGCCGTGTGGACACTTCCCATAATTACAACTGGAAAAACCAGGGCTGAGGGGAATTCTATTATTGCAAGGCCTGCAGAGCTATTAATGAAACCTGCCCTGGAGAAATGTGCTGTGGTAAGCAATCAAAAGAAAATTCCAAATAGGCTCAAATTTCAGGCCACTTCAGGAGTTAAGTTTTACTCACAACATTCTTTTAAGAAATGAAACACATAAGAGGATGCTCACCATCACTCATTAGTAGAGAAATGCAAATTGTCACTACAGTGAAGGATCACCTTGCACCAGTCAGTGGCCATCATTAAAACCTCTCCACAACAACCGCCAGGGAGGGCGGGGTGAAAAGGAACCCTCCTCGCCTGTTGCTTAGACAGTAACCTGGTGACAGCCACGAGGGAAGACACTACGGAGGTTTCTCAAAAAATTAAGCAGAGCTACATCTGATCTGGAGTCCCACTCCTGGATATGTGTCTGAAAGAAACTTCAGACAAAATTCATGCACAACCACCCCAAAGGGTATTGGAGGAGAAAACCAGATTTTGAAAAGTCTCATGCAGCCAAGTATGCACTGGACAAGAATTTTTCACATCCAACAAATGGAAGCAAACAAAAGGTTCATCGAGAGGAATGGAGAAAGAAGTGGCACGTGTACACAATACAATACGACTCAGCCAAGAGAAAGAATGAATTATTGTGATTTTCAGGAACACTGATAAAACTAGGGGATAATTAAAGAAGTGAAGAAAGTCAGAATCAGAAAAATACAAATATCAAATATCACTTAAAAGTGGAGTCTAAAAATACACAGATTACTTGAGGAAACATAAGCAGACGTGAGTTAACAAACATACTAAATGAGAAGGGGTAAGGGATAAATTATACAGTTTAGATGTAACAGATATAATCACTCTATATGAAATAGATTATCAACAAAGACCTAGGTATAATAAGGGAGTTCAACACTGTAATAAGCTATATGGGGAAAAAATTCAATTGTGAATCGATATGTATATATGCAAAACTGAAAATACATTTTGTATACCTACAGCACTCATTACCTTGTGTATCAATGTTAGTACAGTAAGAAATAAAAGTGAATTTAAAAATAACAAGGATGGAGACAAGCTTTCAGTCTGTGCTGTCATACTCTCCACTTTATAATTCAACACCAAGTCAGGACTTTGACTGAGGCTCTAGTTGCTTTAAAGAAACACAGTTGGGCCTGTTTAGATCAACAACATTAACAACAGAGTTGAGTGGTATTTAATCTTCACAAGGCCTACAGGGCTCTATACCTGTTCTCGAGAAATACCCTGGGGTAAATCAACAATAGAGAATTGAAAACAGGGCAGACTTTAAAGGAGCCAATTTCAAGAGGTGAATTTTATTTACACTTCATAAAATATAAGCACATCAAGAGATACAGACATCACTCATGATTAACATATACACACTAATGTATATTGACTAGATAAAAAGGAGCTACTGAATAGCACAGTGAACAATACTGCACACACTAATAATCTATATGAGGAAAGAACCCAAAAAAGAGGATTCAGGTCTATACAACTGAATCCTGTACACCTAAAACAAACACAACACTGAAAATCAACTCTACACCAATGAAAAAGAAAAATTAAATGGGTGGTGGGGGGAAAGGTGCCACGAAGAAATGCTCTCACCCTGTGGCTCTTTGCCCTAAAGGAAACTGTAAAAACCTGTGCTGATGGGCAATTAATATTCACAAGGGGCAGTCAAGAAAAACACCTGCCCTCAAGATACATCCTGGGGTATGACATCAGAAAAGATTTCAAAACAGGGCAGATGCTCAAGAACCCAATTTCAAGTGCTATTTCACTCACCTTGTTTACAAAAAGAAAAGAAAAGATGTCAATATTGCAAAATATTAGAGAAGTGCAAATCAAAACTACAAACAGATTTCCTCACACCATTCACAGTGGCCATTGTCCAAAAGACAATGCTGGAAATGGTATGGAAAAATGAAAACCTCCCTGCAACTGTGGTGAGAAGGTAAATTAGTAACAGCCACGATGAAGAACAGTGTGCAGGTTGTTTAATAAATGAAAAGGGGGATGAAATTGGAATATTCACTAACATACAGAAAAATAAACTCCAAACATATTAAAGACCTCAACAAAAGGATGAATACTATAGAGCTCTTGAGGAAAATACAGGCAGAGCATGCTTTGACATAAATTTCAGAAAGTTCTTTTTTGATTCACCTCTTAGAATCATGAAAAATAAAAATAATGGGACCTAATTCCACTCGAAAGCATTGGCACAGCAGAGGAAAACATAAGTACAACAAACAGACAACCCTTAGAATATAACTAATATTTGCAAACAAAGACACCCATGAGGGATTTATCTCCAAAACATGCAAACAGCTTATGCACCTCAGTATCAGAAACAACCCAATCAAACAGGGGCACAAGATTTAGATGAACATTTCTTCAAAGACATAGAGATGGCCATTAAGCACATGAAAAGTGCTCAGCGTTTCTAAGTTATTACAGAACTGTAAGTCAAAAGTACAGTGTGATATCACACAGTTCAGAATGGTCATCATCAAAAAAACCTACAATAAATGCCAGAGAGGGTGTGGAGAAAAGGGAATCCTACTATACTGTTGGTGTGACTGAAGGTCAGTAAATCCACAGAGAACAGGACAAAGGTTCATTAAAAACTAAACGGAGAAGTATCATAGGACCCAGCAATCCCATTCCTGGACATAGATCCAGAGAAAACTACAATTTTAAAAGACAGATGCATCGTACATCATTACCAAGTGGGCTTTATCCCAGGAATGCAAGGATTCACAAATCAATCATGTTAATGTGATAATGTGATACACCATATTAACAAACTGAAAGATAAAAACCATACGATTATCTCAATAGATGCAGAAAAACAAAATTCAACATCCTTTTATGATAAAAACCCTCCAAAAAGCAGGCATAGAAGGAACAAACCTCAACATAATAAAACCCATATATGATAAACCCACAGCAAACATCCTCAGTGGTGAAAAATTGAAAGCATTTCCCCTAGAGTCAGGCACGAGACAAGGTTGCCCACTCTCACTACTACTATTTAACATAATTTTGGAAGTTTTAGCCACAGCAATTAGAGAAGAAAAAGAAATAAAAGGAATCCAGATTGGAAAAGAAGAAGTAAAACTCTCACTGTTGCAGATGACATGATCTTCTACATAGAAAACCCTAAAGACACCACCAGAAAATTACTAGAGCTAATTAATGAATATAGCAAAGTGGCAGAATATAAAATTAACACACAGAAATCCCTTGCATTCCTATACATTAACAATGAGAAAACAGAAATTAAGGAAACAATTCCATTTACCACTGCAATGAAAAGAATAAAATACTTAGGAATACATCTACCTAAAGATACAAAAGACCTATATATAGAAAACTATAAAACACTGATGAAAGAAATCAAAGATTACACAAATAGATGCAGAAATATACTGTGTTCATGGATTGGAAGAATCAATATAGTGAAAGTGAGTATACTACCCAAAGCAATCTATAGATTCAATGCAATTCCTATCAAGCTACCAACAGTATTTTTCAGAGAACTAGAACGAATAATTTCACAATTAGTATGGAAATACAAAAAACCTTAAATAGCCAAAGCATCTTGAGAAAGAAGAATGGACCTGGAGGAATCAACCTGCCTGACTTCAGGCTATACTACAAAGCTACAGTCATCAAGACAGTATGGTACTGGCACAAAGACAGAAATATAGATCAATGGAACAAAACAGAAAGCCCAGAGATAAATCCACGCACTATGGACACCTTATCTTTGACAAAGGAGGCAAGAATATACAATGGAGAAAAGACAATCTCTCTAACAAGTGGTGCTGGGAAAACAACCACTTACAAAAGAATGAAACTAGAACACTTTCTAACACCATACACAAAAATAAACTCAAAATGGATTAAAGATCTAAACGTAAGACGAGAAACTATAAAACTCCTAGAGGAAAACAGGCAAAACAGTCTCCTACATAAAGCAGGATCCTCTATGACCCACCTCCCAGTGTATTGGAAATAAAAGCGAAAATAAACAAATGGGACCTAATTAAATGTAAAAGCTTTTGCACAACAAAGGAAACTATAAGCAAGGTGAAAAGACAGCCTTCAGAATTGGAGAAAATAATAGCAAATGAAACAACTGACAAAGAATTAATCTCAAAAATATACAAGCAGCTTCTGCAGCTCAATTCTAGAAAAATAAATGACCCAATCAAAAAATGGGCCAAAGAACTAAACAGACAGTTCTCCAAAGAAAACTTACAGATGGCTAACAAACACATGAAAAGATGCTCAACATCACTCATTATCAGAGAAATGCAAATCAAAACCACAATGAGGTACCATCTCACACCAGTCAGAATGGCTGTTATCCAAAAGTCTACAAGCAATAAATGTTGGAGAGGGTGCAGAGAAAAGAGAACCCTCTTACACTGTTGGTGGGAATGCAAACTAGTACAGCCACTATGGAGAACAGTGTGGAGATTCCTTAAAAAACTGGAAATAGAACTGCCATACGACCCAGCAATCCCACTGCTGGGCATACACACCGAGGAAACCAGAATTGAAAGAGACACATGTACCCCAATGTTCATCGCAGCACTGTTTATAATAGCCAGGACATGGAAGCTACCTAGATGTCCATCAGCAGATAAATGGATAAGAAAGCTGTGGTACATATACACAATGGAATATTACTCAGCCAGTAAAAAGAATGCATTTGAATCAGTTCTAATGAGGTGGATGAAACTGGAGCCTATTATACAGAGTGAAGTAAGCCAGAAAGAAAAACACCAATAGAGTATACTAACACATATATATGGAATTTAGAAAGATGGTAACGATGACCCTACATACGAGACAGCAAAAGAGACACAGATGTAAAGAACAGACTTTTGGACTCTGGGAGAATGCGAGGGTGGGAAGATCTGAGAGAATAGCACTGAAACATGTATATTATCATATATGAAACAGAGCACCAGTCCAGGTCTGATGCATGAAACAGGGTGCTCAGGGCCAGTGCACTGGGATGACCCTGAGGGATGGGATGAGGAGGGAGGTGGAAGGGGGGTTCAGGATAGGGAACATGTGTACACCCATGGCTGGTTCATATCAATGCATGGCAAAAACCACCACAGTATTGTAAAGTAATTAGCCTCCAATTAAAATAAATAAATTTAAAAAATAAAATAAAGGACAGATGCACCCCAATGTTCATGGCAGCACTATGTACAATAATCAAGACATGGAAGCAGCCTAAGTGGATGAGGACAGATGAATGGGCATATAAGGTGGGCTACATACACACACCAGCAAGAAGGGAGGAAGGACAATTACATTTAATACTGAGTGAAATAAGTGAGTCAAGGAAAGACAAGTATCATATGATACCACTTAGAGATTGATTCTAAAAATGGATACAAATGAACTTCTTTATCCAACAGAAAAGGCCTCACAGGCATAGCAAAGCACCTTATAGTTGCCAAAAGGTAAAGGTGGTGGGCAGTTAAGAAATGAGCAGGTGGAGATAAACATACTCTTTATAATAAAAAAGCCCCCACTGTAGGACGAGGACTCCTACTGGTCAACACTATATAATGAACTATATGGGAAGAAAACCTGAAAAAGGAGATGTACAAGTCTATGCATATGTGAATCATGGTGCTGTACACCTAAAAAAACAGACCTTACAACACTGTAAGTCATCTATACACCAATACAAAATACAAATTACACAACGAAAATGCCGACTCTATTCCCCTCAGGCCTTGGTGACTGGGGCTGCTGTCACATTCCTGAAGCCTGGGCAGGCTTGGTTCCCAAGGATGGACTCATGTGGGGCTGATGGGTCTGGGGAGGATGTGCCAGCCAATGAGCCCTGCCCCATGGACCTACTGTGCTTGTTTCCCTCTGCATAGGCCCACAACCTCCAGATTCAGGTGGGTCCTCCTACAGTGAAACTCCGGCTGCTGCACCCAAAGAATGGTGGAGCCTCTGGGTTGGAAGAGCTTTGAAAAGTCCCCTGGGCTCCACGTCTCCTGGTGGTGGGGTTTCCACTTCCAGCCTCCTTCCTTAGGGTTGCCCCACCTATGGATGAAAGCACCCTCTGCAGAGTGATGTTGCCGGAATTCGGATTTCTCCAGGGGATAAAGGGTAAGGAGGGCTTCCCTGGCGGCTCAGACGGTAGAGAATCTGCCTGCAATGCAGGAGACTCAGGTTCAATGCCTGAGTCAGGAAGATCCCTTTCAGAAGGGAATGGCTACCCACTCCAGTATTCTTGCCTAGAGAAATCTATGCACGGAGGAGCCTGGCAGGCTACAGTCCATGGGGTCACAAAGAGTTGGGCATGACTAAGCAACTAACAATAAGGAGTAAGGAGGGAAGAAGGTATGAGACACAAGCCTTAAATGTGTCTTCTGGCACATTCCCCTCTTAACTTACAACCCAGGAACAGGACCTTCCCCTATGGCTCTGGTTTCCCCAGTAACCAGAGCTGGGCATAAAGACATGCTGCTACCTTGTGGCCATTTCCCATAACAACAACACTGTTGATGGGCACTTAATATTCACAATGCCTGCTGGGCTGTAAGTAAAAAAGTCTTCCCTCAAGAAATGTCGGAAGGGAGGTAACTGGGAAAATATTCATAACAGGGCAGATGTTCAAAAAGCCAATTAGAATAAGCAAGTTTAACTCACTGTTTAAAGAAATCACATGAAAAGATGTCAGCGTCACTAAATATGAGAGAAATGCAAACCAAAATTTCAATGAGGTTTGAGGTATTCACCTCACACTGGACAGAACAGCCATAAGCAGAAACTCTACAAACAGTAAATGCTGGAACCCTCCTAGGCTGATACTGGGAATGGAAATTGGGAATGGCCACTGTGGAGGACAGCGAACAGGCTCCTTAGCAAGGAAAATGAGAATGAAATTCGAATACTCCCGATCCCTGTACACGAAAGTGAACTCCAAACAGACTGAAGGAGAGAGACTATGACACTTTTGAGGAAAAAAGCAGAACATGCTTTGACATAAAATGCAGCAAGTTCTTTTTTGATCCACCTTTTAGAATCATGAAAAATAAAACACAAATAAACAAATGGGACCTAATAAACATTAAAAGCATTTGCACAGCAAAGGAAACCATCAGTGAAAGAATAAGACAACTCTCAGAATGGGAAAAAAAAAATCTTGCAAATGAAGATACCCACAGGGAATTAATCTCCAACACATACTAGCCACTCACAGCAAAATATCAAAAACCAAACTACCCAATTAAAAATCGGTCAAAGATCTAAATGCACATTTCTCCAAAGTTACAGAGACGGCTCCATAAAGCACATGAAAAGATGCTCAGCATCACTAGTTCCTAGAGACAGGCAAATCAAATGTACAATGAAGTCAT
This sequence comes from Capra hircus, assembly GCF_001704415.2. NCBI lineage: Eukaryota > Metazoa > Chordata > Mammalia > Artiodactyla > Bovidae > Capra > Capra hircus. The sequence goes on from NC_030811.1 coordinate 75,892,620, forward strand.
CGCCTCACATCAATCAGAATGGCCATCTCAAAAAACCTACAACAATAAAGTCTGCAGAGGGTGTGGAGAAGGGAATGCTTCTACACTGTGGGTGGGAATATAAATTGGTACAGCCACTGGAGAGAATAGCATGGAGGTTCTTAAAAGACTAAACACAGAAGTACCCAGTGGGACTTCCCTGGTGGTCCAGTGGGTAAGACTCTGCACTCCCAATGCAGAAGGCCCAGGTTTCTTCCCTGGGCCTTCTCCCCTCATGCTGCAACTAACAATCCCACGTGCCACAGCTGAGACTCTGCACAGCCCAATGAGTAAGAAAATACAAAAGAAGCACCAAGTGACCCAGCAACCCCACACATGCAGACCCAGAGAAACCCAAAATTTTAAGACACCTGCACCCCAAATAACGTGGCAGCACTAGGTACAACAGCCAAGACAGGGAAGCACAAATGAATGGACACAGAAGATGGGGTACACATGCACAAGGCAATTACTCAGACATAAAGAAGAATGAAACCATGCCATTTCCAGTGACAGGAAAGAAGCTAGAGATGATCACACTGAGTGAAGTAGGTGAGACAGGGAAAGACAAGTATCACAGGATAGCACTTCTGGTGGAATCTAAACATGGATACAAATAAACTTCTTTACAAAAGAGAAACAGCCTCACAGATTTAGAAAAGAGACTCAGGGTTACCAAAAAGGAAAGGTGTGGGGGTCAGGCAGTAATTAGCTGGTTCAGATCAATATATAGACTTTAAAACAGGTACTCAAGGGCTCTTAACAGTCACAAATCTGACAGGGCTGTAAATGACACCTGCCCTCAAGAAATGTCCTGGGATAATCATTGAAAACACAAGCTAGAATCAAGATTGCAGGGAGAAATATCAACAATCTCAGATATGCAGATGATACCACTTTAGTGGCAGAAAGTGAAGAGGAACTCAAGAGCCTCTTGATGAAGGTGAAAGAGGAGAGTAAAAAAGCTGGCTTAAAATTCAACATTCAAAAAACAAAGATCATGGCATCTTGTTTTATCACTTCATGGCATAGATGAGGAAAATGTGGAAACCGTGACAAGACTTTATTTTCTTGGGCTTCAGAATCAATGTGGACGGTGACTACAGCCACAAAATTAGACGACACTTGCTCTTTGGAAGAATAGCGATAACAAACTTAGTGTAAAAAAGAAGAGATATAACTTTGCCAACAAAGGTCCATATAGTAAAGGCTATGGTTTTTCCAGTAGTCATGTATGGATGTGAGAGTTGGACCATAAAGAAAGCTGAGCGCCGAAGAAATGATGCTTTCGAACTGTGGTGCTGGAGAAGACTGTTGAGAGTCCCCTGGGCAGCCAAGAGATCAAATCAGTCAATCCTAGAGGAAATCAACCCTGACTGTTCATTGGAAGGACTGGTGCTGAAGCTGAAATTCCAATACTGTGGTTACCTGATGTGAAGGATTGACTCACTGGAAAAGACCCTGATGCTGGGAAAGATTGAGGGCAAAAGGAGAAGGGGGCAACAGAGGATGAGATGGTAGGATGGCATCACTGACTCAACGGCCATGAGTTTGAGCAAACTCCAGGAGACAGTGAAGGACAGGGAAGCCCGGCATGCTGCAGTTCATGGGGTCACAAAGAGTCGGACACGGCTTAGCGACTGAACAATAACAACAACTCATTGGAAAAGAATTCAAAAGGAAGGTCAGCTTTCAAGAATCCAGTTTTAAGAGGTAAACGGTACCCACAAGGTGTACAAAAATAACAGCACATGGAAAGATACTCCACATCAATAATTTCTGAATCAATGCCAATCACACCTACAGTGAGGTATCACCTCACACTGGTCACAATGGGCATCATCAAAAAAGTCAAAAAGAATAAACACTGCAAAGAACGTACGGAAGAGAGAATGGTGGGGATGTAAATGGTGAAGCCACTGTGGAAAACAGTAGAGAGATTCCTTGAAACACTAAACATAAAATCATCATTCAAAATGACATATGCACGCCCATTTTCAGGGAAGCACTATTTATAACAGAACCCACAAAAATGCCCCCGACAGAAGAATGAAGACTGAGTGGCACGTCTACACACTGGAACACTCCAGGCACGACAGAGAGTGCTGCCGGCAGCAGCACGGATAGACCCAGAAACTATCATAGCAAGTGAGCTAAGTCAGAGAGAAAGACAGCGCAGGACATCATGAACAGACGGAATCTGTACATTCACACCAATGAACTAACTTAAAACAGCAGCAGACTCCTAAACTGAGAAAACCGAACTATGCTCATCAAAAGAAAGTTAGAAGGGAGGGATAAATTAAGAGTTTAGGAGGAAAATGTTAATATACACAGTAATATATATCAAGTGGATAAGGGAAAAGTACCTTCTGCATAGAATAGGGAACTCTACTGAACAAATTGTGATAACCTGTATGAGGGAAAAGAAAAAAACAAACAAACAAAAAAACATTGATCTTTTTCTCAATACCTGACCCTTCCAGAATTTGCCTTCTCCAGCTGGCTCCCCTGTGTACATGAGAGTTTACTGTGAACATATTCCCTTTGATCCCAGGCCTCTGTCCTATGAATTCCGACACCCAGATTGTTGATTCTAAGTAGAGAAATTCAATTCACAGTGACAACGAGCTATTACTAGGAAACAGAATGGCCACCATGAAAAAGTCTAGAAAAAGAAACTGTTGACCAAATGTGAAAATGGGATTTGAACAACCAAATCCCATGTTGTTCCTGAGACTGTCAATTGGCAAGAACCACTATGGAGAACAGGATGGAGGTTCCAAAAGAAACTAAAAACACAGTTACCACACAATCTGGAAATCTCACTCCTGGATCGATATCCAGAGAACATCATCCCTGGGGTAGACACATACACTCTGACATTCATTGCAGTACTATTTACAGTAGTCTGGAGATGCAAGTAGTTAAAATGTCCATGGACAGATGGATAGAGCTGTTAGGTACATATATGGAAGAGAATTCTACTGAGCCAGAAAACAGGATGTAGTAATGCCATTTGTAGCAACAGAAAAGGAGATGATCATATGAAGTTATGTAACTCACAGAAAGACAAACACTCTATGCTGTGACTGATAGGTAGAAACTAAAAATTGAAAGAAATGAAGTATGTTTCCCAAATGAAACACACAGATATAGGAAACAAACTCATTCTAACCAAAAAGGAACAGTGGAAGCCAGGGATTCACTGGAGGATGGGACTGGAGCATACACACGAACAGAAATGAAACAGACAATCGACAAGGACCTACTGTATAGCACAGGAACCTAGACACAACACAGTAATAACCGCCATAAAGAAAGTACTCAACGATGCATACAGGTATGGCTACATACAATTCAATGTGCAGTTAAACACAACAGTATACATGTACTGCCTAAAAATTAATTTTACAAAAGTGGAATGCCTAGGACACTCCCCTCTCAAGCTTTGGGGTCCTGAGCTGGATCACATTCCTGGAGCTTGAGCAGCCTTGGTTCCCAAGTCTAGACTATCGGGGCTGAGAGAGCTGCGAACAATGTGCCAGCAAATGGTCGCTCTGGGACGTGCAGTGCCTGCTCCACCGCAGGCTGGATGATAACATCTGGAACCAGGTAGGACAGCTAAACCAAGGCAAGTGCACTTCAAGGATGGTGGGGTGGTGGACCCTGGAGTCCCGAAGACCTGAGAGGGAATCAGCTGGTATTCAGGTCTCCTGGTGTCAGGGTTCCAACCTCTGGCCTCCTTCCTTAGAGTTGCCCCAAAGTCAGATGGACCACAGCACCCTCAGCAGAGCTTTCGCAGGGTTTGGAACTTTTCCAGTGGGGTGAATGATAGGGGTAAGAAGTAATGGGACACCTGGCCTTGGTTCTTTGTTCTGGCACACTGGGCTCTCATTTATAAGCCAGGAGGACTCTCACCAAGGCTCTGCTTACTCCAGTAAGCAGAGTGAATATAAGAAATAACAACTTAAAGTGGTCCATTTTCAAGGATAGCTAGCACTGCAGGAAAATCTAGGTAAACAGAGAACAGAATGCTTAGGGTTTTCACATGGGCTCATTCTATTGGTGAATTCAAAATATAAGAACAAGTGCACAGGAAAGGGGAAAACAAGATGTTAAAGGAGGGCCAGACCATAAAAAGAAAGGGGGTGAACCTAGGAGACATTCGGGAAGATTGTTCACCCTGCAGTACTCAGCCAGTCAGGAACTGGGGGAGAGACTTGCATGCTAGAATGTAAAAATGCTTGCTGTAACTGTCAGGGGTGTGCCTGCCTACCAGACACCCGATCTTGCAAGACTGTCATTAAAGCCTGGCTTTCTGGTGCACATCCTGTCTCCAAGTCCATTCTCTGGGTTTGGGCAGTCAGTTCAGTTGCTCAGTTGTGTCCGACTCTTTGTGACCCCATGCACTGCAGCACGCCAGGCTTCCCTGAGCATCACCAACTTCTGGAGTTTACTCAAACTCATGCCCATTGACTTGGTGATGCCATCCAACCATCTCATCCTCTGTCACCCCCTTTTCCTCCTGCCTTCAGTCTTTCCCAGCATCAGGGTCTTTTCCAATGAGTCAGTTCTTCGTATCAGGTGGCCAAAGTATTGGAGTTTCAGCTTCAGCATCAGTTCTTCCAATGAATATTCAGGACTGATTTCTTTTAGGATTGACTGGTTGGATCCCCTTGCAGTCCAAGGGACTCTCAAGAGTCTTCTCTAACACCACAGTTCAAAAGGATCAATTCTTCAGTGCTCAGCTTTCCTTATAGTCCAACTCTCATATCCATACATGACTACTGGAAAAACCACAGCTTTGACTACATGGACCTTTGTCAGCAAAGTAATGTCTCTGCTTTTTAATATGCTATCTAGGTCGGTCTTTTGAAAAGACCCTGATGCTGGGAAAGGTTGAGGGTGGGAGGAGAAGGGGATGACAGAGGATGAGATGGTTGAATGGTATCACTGACTCAATGGACATGAGTTTGGGTAAACTCTGGTAGTTGGTGATGGACAGGGAGGCCTGGAGTGCTGCAGTTCATGGGGTCGCAAAGAGTTGGACACGACTGAGTGACTGAAATGAACTGAACTAGGTTGGTCATAACTTTCCTGCCAAGGAGCAAGCGTCTTAATTTCATGGCTGCAGTCACCATCTGCACTGATTTTGGAGCTCAAAAAAATAAAGTCAGCCACTGTTTCCATTGTTTCCCCATCTATTTGCCATGAAGTGATGGGACCAGTGCCATAATCTTAGTTTTCTGAATGCTGAGTTTCAAGCCAACTTTTTCACTCTCTTCTTTTACTTTCATCAAGAGGCTCTTTAGTTCTTCTTCGCTTTCTGCCATAAGTATGGTGTTATCTGCATATGTGAGGTTATTGATATTTCTCCTGGCAATCTTGACTCAGTTTGTGTTTCATCCAATCTAGCGTTTCTCATGATGTACTCTGCATGTAAGTTAAATAAGCGGGGTTACAATATACAGCCTTGACGTACTCCTATCCCAATTTGGAACCAGTCTGTTTCTCTATGTCCAGTTCTCACTGTTGCTTCTTGACCTGCATACAGATTTCTCAGGAGGCAGGTCAGGTGGTCTGGTATTCCCATCTCTTTCAGAATTTTCCACGGTTGATTGTGATCCACACAGTCAAAGGCTTTGGCATAGTCAATAAAGCAGAAGTAGATTTTTTTTGGCACTCTCTCGCTTTTTCGATGATCTGATGGATGTTGGCAACTTGATCTCTGGTTTCTCTGCCTTTTCTAAATCCAGCTTGAACATCTGGAAGTCCACAGTTCACGTATTGCTGAAGCCTGGCTTGGAGAATTTTAAGCATTATTTTGCTAGAGTGTGAGATGAGTGCAATTGTGTAGTAGTTTGAGCATTCTTTGGCATTGTCTTTCTTTGGGATTGGAATGAAAACTGACCTTTTCCAGTCCTGTGGCCACTGCTGAGTTTTCCAAATTTTGTGGGAATGGGTGAATTTAACTCAGATGACCATTATATCTACTACTGTGGGCAAGGATCCCTTAGAAGAAATGGAGTAGCCATCATAGTCAACAAAAGAGTTGGAAATGCAGTACTTGGATGCAATCTCAAAAATGACAGAATGATCTCTGTTTGCTTCCAAGGCAAACCATTCCATATCACAGTAATCCAAGTCTATGTCCTGACCAGTAATGCTGAAGAAGCTGAAGTTGAATGGTTCTATGAAGATCTACAAGACCTTCTAGAACTAACACCCCAAAAAGATGTCCTTTTCATTATAGGGACTGGAATGCAAAAGGAGGAAGTCAAGAAATACGTGGAGTAACAGGCAAATTTGGCCTTGGAGTACAGTATGAAGCAGGGCAAAGGCTAAGAGAGTTTTGCCAAGAGAATATACTGATCATAGCAAACACCCCCTTCCAACAACACAAGAGATGACTATACACATGGACATCACCAAAAAGGCAGTACTGAAATCAGATTGTTATGTTCTTGGCAGCTGAAGATGGAAAAGCTCTATACAGTCAGCAAAAACAAGACCTGGAGCTGACTGTGGCTCAGATCATGACTCCTTATTGCAAAATTCAGGCCCAAATTGAAGGAAGTATGGAAAACCACTCAGCCATTTAGGCATGAATTAAATCAAATCCCTTATGATTATACAGTGAAGGTGATGAATAGATTCAAGGGATTAAATCTGGTAGAGAGTGCTTGAAGAACTATGGATGGAGGTTTATAACACTGTACAGGAGGCAGTGATCAAAACCATCCCCAAGAAAAAGAAATGCAAGAAGGCAAAGTGGTTGTCTGAGGAAGCCTTACAAATAGCTGAGAAAAGAAGTGAAAGACAAAGGAGAAAGGGAATGATATACCCAACTCAATGCAGAGTTCCAAAGAATAGCAAGGAGAGATAAAGCTGCTGCTTGCAGAGCATCCAGGAAAACAGTGAACTCCGAGAGGTGGTGTTTTCTCTGTCCTAAGAAAAATTTGCCTTCCTCAGGGTCATGAAGAGGTCTGGAAGAAAACTAAAACCTTAAGAGAAGTGGTTGCTGTCCCAGTTCACAGCACAAGGTAAATGTCTCAGAACCTGTATGGAAAACATACACAACTTCAGCAAGGTGACTGAGAGAAAGAAAAGAGGAAAACAAGGGAGACCGCTTGTGGAATCTTCATTCCTGACCAGAGATCAAGCCTTGAGCCTTTCGAGTGGGAGCACTGACTCCAAGACCCTAGACTACCAGAGAACTAACCCTAGGGAATATCAAATAGTAAGAACTCGCACAAAGGAAACCACTGGAATACAAGACCCAGCATCACCCAACTACCACTAGCACCCTGTGCAGGACGTTTCATCTAAACAAACAAGACAAAAATACAAACCCAATCATCAGCAGACAGGATTACCACCTCATTCAGCTTTGCCCATCAGAGGAAAAACAAACAAAAAGCACAAATCTCACCCTATATGGAGTTGACACAAACCACTGGACTAACCTTAGGAGGGCAGAAACTAAAAGGAAGAAAGAATTCAACCTTGAAGGCTGGGAAAAGGAGACCTCAAGCACAATAAGTTAAAAAAAAATAACAAAAAGCCAGAGAAATACTACACAAATGAAGGAACAAACTAGTAACACAGAAGTCCAAATAAATGAAGAGAAAATAGGCAAACTACCTGAGAAAGAATTCAGAATAATGATAGTAAACATGATCAAAAACCTTGGAAACAAAATGGAGAAAATGCAAGAATCAATTAACAAAGACCTAGAAGAATTAAAGAATAAACATACAGAGACAACACAATTACTGAAATTAAGAATACTCTAGAAGGAATCAAGAGCAGAATGTCTGAAGCAGAAGAATGAATCAGTGAGCTGGAAGATAAAATGGTGGAAATAACTTCTGCAGAGCAGAATAAAGTAAAAAGAATGAAAAGAACTGAGGATAGTCTGAGAGACATCTGGAACAATATCAAACACACCAACATTCGAATTATAGGGGTTCCAGAAGAAAAAGAGAAAAATAAAGGGTATGAGAAAATTTTGGAAGAGATTATAGTTGAAAATTTCCCCAACATGGAAAAGGAAATAGTCAAAGAAGTCCAAGAGGCACAAAAAGTGCCTAAACAAAAACTAAACACAAAGAAAGAATATGAAAAGCAGCAAGAGAGAAGCAACAAGTAACATACAAGGGAAACTCCATATGCTCAACAGCTGACCTTTCAGCAGAAACTGCAGGCCAGAACGGAATGGCAGCATATATTTAAAGTACTAAAAGGGAAAAATCTACAACCAAGATTACTGTACCTGGCAAGGCTCTCATTCAAAATTGATGGACAAATAAAAAGCTTTCCAGACAAGCAAAAGTTAAGAGAATTCAGTACCACCAAACCTGCTTTACAACAAATGTTAAAGAGACTTATATAGTCAAGAAATACAAGAACAGAAAAAAATCTACAAAATCAACCCCAAACAATTAAGAAAATGGCAACAAGAACATATATATCAATAATAACTTTAAATGTAAATGGATTAAATGCTCCAACCAAAAGACACAGACTGGCTGAATGATTACAAAAACAAGACTCATATATATGCTGTCTACAAGAAACCCACTTCAGACCTCAAGACACATATAGACTGAAAGTGAAAGGATAGAAAAATATATTCCATGCAAATGGGAAGCAAAAGAAAGCTGGAGCAGCAATTCTCATATCAGATAAAATAGACCTTAAAATAAAGAATACTACAAGAGATAAGGAAGGACACTACATAATGATCAAGGGATCAATTCAAGAGGAAGACGTAACAACTATAAATATCTATGTACCCAACATAGGAGCACCTCAATACACAAGATGAACACTAACAGACATAAAAGGAGAAATCAACAGTAACACAATAATAGTAGGAGACTTTAACACCCCACTCACACCAATGGACAGATCATCAAAACAAATTAATAAGGAAACACAAGTCTTAAATGATACATTAGATGAGATGGATCTCATTGATATCTTCAGGACATTCTATCCAAATGCAGAAGAATACACCTTCTTTTCAAGTGCACATGGAACATTCTCCAGGATAGAGCACATCTTGGGTCACAAATCAAACCTCAGTAAATTTAAGAAAACTGAAATCTTATCAAGCATCTTCTCTAACCACAATGCTATGAGACTAGATATTAATTACAAGAAGAAAACACATGGAGATTAAACAACACATTTCTAAATAGCCAAAAGGTTACTGAAGAAATCAAAAGGGAAATAAAAAAATTTCTAGAAGCAAATGACAATGAAAATATGACAACTCAAAACCTATGGGATGCAGCAAAAGCAGTTCTAAGAGGAAGTTTACAACAATATTACCTCAAGAAATAAGAAAAACTTTGAATAGACAACCTAACTTTACACCTAAAATAACTGAAAAAAGAAGAACAAAAAAACCCCCAAAAATTCATAGAAGGAAAGAATTCATAAAGATCCGAGCAGACATAAATGAAAAAGAAATGAAAGACGACATAAACAGATGGAGAGATATTCCATGTTCCTGGGTAGGAAGAATCAATATTGTGAAAATGACTATACTACCAAACGCAATCTACAGATTCAATGCGATCCCTATCAAATTACCAATGGCATTTTTCAGAGAACTAGAATAAAAAATTTCACAATTTATATGGAAGTACAAAAGACCCTAAACAGCAAAAACAGTCTTGAGAAAGAAGAATGGAGCTGGATGATTCAACCATTCTGACTTCAGATTACACTACAAAGCTACAGTCATCAAGATAGTATGGTACCAGCACAAAAACAGAAATATAGACCAACGAAACAAGATAGAAAGCCCAGAAATAAACCCAGGCACCTATGCATACCTTATTTTTGACAAAGGAGGCAAGAATGTACAATGGGGCAAAGAAAGCCTCTTCAATAAATGGTGCTGGGAAAACTGAACAGCTACATGTAAAAGAATGAGATTAAAACACTTCTTAACACCATACACAAAGATAAACTCAAAATGGAGTAAAGACCTAAACGTAATATCAGAAACTATAAAACTCACAGAGGAAAACATAGGCAGAACACTTGATGACATAAATCAAAGCAAGATCCTCAATGACCCACCTCCTACAGTAATAAAAATAAAAATAAACAAGTGGAACCTTAAACTTAAAAGCTTCTGCACAGCAAAGGAAACTGTAAGCAAAGTGAAAAGACAACCCTCAGAATGGGAGAAAATAATAGCAAATGAAACAACTGACAAAGGATTAATTTTCAAAATATACAAGCAGCTCATACAACTCAATGCCAGAAAAACAACCCAATCAAAAAGTGGGAAAAAGACCTAAATAGACATTTCTCCAAAGACATACAGATGACTAACAAACACATGAAAGATGCTCTACATCACTCATTATTAGAGAAATGCAAATCAAAACTACAATGAGATATCACCTCACACAGCTCAGAATGGCCGTCGTCAAAAAGTCTACAAGCAATAAATGCTGGAGAGGGTGTGGGGTAAAGGGAACGCTGCTGCACTGTTGGTGGGAATTTAAATTGCTACAGCCACTATGGAAGACGGTATGGAGATTCCTTAAAAACTAGGAATAAAACCACCTTATGACCCAGCAATCCCACTCCTAGGCATATACCCTGAAAAAGACACGTGTGTCCCATTGTTCATACATGTACACATGTATCCCATATGTATTCCCAGCACTATTTACAATAGCTGGAAGCAACCGAGATATCCATCGACAGATGAATGGACAAAGAAATTGTGGTACATATACACAATGGAATATTGCTCAGCCATAAAAAGGAATGCATTTGAGTCAGTTCTGATGAAGTGGATGAACCTAGAACCTATGATACAGAGTGAAGTGAGTCAGAAAGAGAAAGATAAATATCGTATTCTAACACATATATATGGAATCTAGAAGAATGGTATTGATGAACTTACTTACAGGCAGCAATGGAGAAACAGACATAGAGAACAGACTTATGGACATGGGGAGAGGGGAGGAGAGGGTGAGATGTATAGAAAGAGTAAAATGGAAACTTACATTACCATATGTAAAATAGATAGCCAATGGGAATTTGCTGTATGGCTCAGGAAACTCAAACAGAAGCTCTGTATCAACCTAGGGGGATGGGATGGGGAGGGAGATGGGAGGGAGGGTCAAAGGGAGGGGACATATGTATACCTATGGCTGTTTCATGTTGCGGTTTGACAGGAAACAACAAAATTCTGTAAAGCCATTATCCTTCAATAAAAAAATAAGTTGAAAAAAAAAAAAAAAAGCTGGTGGTCTGGGACAACCCAGAGGGATGGTGTGGGAAGGGGTGGGGGCAGGGGCTCAGGATGGGGGAACACATGTGCACCCATGGCTGATTCATGTTGATATATGGTAAAAATCACCACAATATTGTAATTAGACTCCAATTAAAATAAACAAATTAATTAAAAACACAAAGAAACCTAGCCAGGGAAAAAAAAATGGTTGAAGCCAAGGATACATTGGAGGCTCAAATAAATACATACCCACACATATAAATAAAACCAATAATAAACAAGTACCTTCTGCATAGCACGGGGAGCTAGACTCAACACAGTAATAAGCTACATGATAAAACTATCTGAAAATGATTACAGGTATATCTACATTGAAGTCACTCATCTTGGTTCCCAGTTTAAGATGGTGGAGTGAGAAGGATGTGCACTCATCTCCTGCAAGAGCAGCAAAATCGCCTCTAGCTGTTGAACAATCATGGACAGATGAATGTTGGAACACCCCAGAAAAAATACCCCACCTCCAAAGACAAAAAAGAAGCCGAAGCAAAACAGTAGAAGGGGCACAATCTTGATAAAATCAAATCCCATACCCACTAGGTGGGTGACCCACAAATCGCAGAACCGTAATACCAAAGAAGTTCTCCCACTGTTGTGAAGCTTCTGAGCCCCATGTTAGCCTTTCCATCCTGGAGATCTGGCAAAGGGACTGGGAATCTCCTCGGATCTGACCGTGAAGGCCAGCGGGATATTATTATATGACTGCCACAGGATTGGGGGAAACAGAGACTCCAGTCTTGGAGGGCACAAACAAAATCCTGGGCACACCAAGACCCAAAGGAAAGGAGCAGTAACCCCACAGGACACTGAACCAAAACTAGCTAATGCTGGAGCATCTTCCGAGGAGATGTGGGTCCGCAGGGCTCACCACAGGGATGGGGGCACTGGCAGCAGCAGTCCTGCAAGGTCTCCCTTGGTGTAAGCCTTCTCAGATGCTATCATTAACCCTACCATAGACCTCAGGGCTGGGTCATTTCAGGCTAAACAACCCCACCTATCATCAGATAACTGGATTAAAGCTTTAATGAGCAAGGCCCTGCCCACCAGACCAAGACCTATTTTTTCCAGCCATCAGTGCCTCCCCATTTGATGCAAGATCAAACCAGTCAATCTAAAGGAAATCAGTCCTGAATATTCAGTGGAGGGACTGATGCTGAAGCTCCAATCCTGTGGCCACTTAATGTGAAGAACTGACTCACTGGAAAAGACCCTGTTGCTGGGAAAGATTGAAGGCAGGAGGACAAGGGAATGACAGAGGCTGAGATGGTTGGATGGCATCACTGACTCAATGAACATGAGTTTGAGCAAGTTCCAGGAGTGGGTGATGGACAGGGAAGCCTGGCATGCTGCAGTTCATGGGGTTGCAAAGAGTTGGACATGACTGAGTGACTGAACTGAACTGTCCCTCCCATCAGGAAGCTTACATAAGCCTCTTAGCCTCCTCCTTCAGAGGGCAGAAGAAAGAAGAACCATAATCCCATAGCTAGAACTAAAGCCACATTATAGAAAGCTAATCAGGATGAAAAAGCAGAGTTATGTCCCAGATGAAGGGACAAGATAAGACCCCAGAAAAACAATTAAATGAAGTGGAGATAGGCAACCTTCCAGTAAAATAATTCAGAATAATGATACTGATGGTGATCCAAGATCTCAGGAAAACAGTGGAGAATTTGCAAGAAATATTTATCAAAGACCCAGAAGAACTAAAATACAAGCAAAAAGAGATGGATAATAAACTAGAAGGCATCAATAGCAGAATAACTAAGGTAGAAGAACAGATCAATAACCTGAAGTACAGAATGGTGGAAATCACTGCCACAGAACAGAATATAGAAAATAGAATAAAAAAAGAAATGAAGACAGCCGAAGGGATCTATGGGACAACATTCACATTCTACAGGTCCCAGGAGGAGAGAGAGAGAAAGGACCTGAAAAAATATTTGAAGAGATGATAGTTGAAAACTTTCCTAACATGGGAAAGGACATAGTTAACCAAGTTCAGGACGCACAGAGAGTCCCAGGCAGGATAAAACCAAGGAGGAACGCACCAAGACACACAGTAATCAAACAGACAAAAATTAAAGACAAACTATTAAAAGCAACAAGGGAAAAACAACATACAAGGGAACTCCTATCAGGTTATCAGCTCATTTCTCAACAGAAACGCTACAAGCCAGGAGGGAATGGCAAGATATATTTAAGGTGATGAAAAGTAAGAACCTACAACCAAGAATATTCTACACAGCAACACTCTCCTTCAGATTAGATGGAGAAATCAAAAGCTTTCCAGACAAGCAGAAGTTAAGAGAACTCAGCACCATTAAACCAGCTTTACAACAAATGCTGAAAGAGCTTCTCTAGATAGGAAACACAAGAGAAGGAAAAGACCTATAGAAAAGAAGCCCAAAACAGATAAGAAAATAGTAGCAGGTTCATACATAGTGATAATTACTTTAAATGTAAACAAATTAAATGCACCAACCAAAAAACATAGACTGGCTGGGTGGATGAAAACATGCACGTGTATGTACTTCCATTTACACATCACTTTGCTTGATGCCCAAATTGTATGTAATTATTTTATATTGTTAGGTTAATCATGTTCCCATTATGGTTTTAAATTATAATTATCTTTTATTTTTTGCCTGTAATTATCCTTTATCTTTTGTGAAAAACATTTTTCACTAATGTGATTATGTAACAGTTACTCACTTAACGCCATTGTATTGGGCTTTCCAGATGGCGTTAGTCATGAATAACCCACCTGCCAATGCAGGAGACATAAGAGACACAGGTTCAATCCCTGGGTCAGGAAGATCCCCCAGAGGAGGGCACGGAAACCCACTCCAGTATTCTTGTCTGGAGAGCCCCATGGACAGAGGAGCCTGGCAGGCTATGGTCCACAGGGTCACAAAGAGTTGGAAACGACTGAAGCAACTTGGCACCACTGTATCATGATTGGTCAACAGAAAAATACAATTCTGTATCACCAAAATTGCCAGTTAATAAAAACCTCTCATCACTTTTTTAATCCAGATGCATATCAGAATTACCTTGAAATTTTTTGAAAAATATTAACGTCCAGGTATTGTTTTTTTTCCTTCAAAGCTCCAAATATGCTTCTAATGAGCAGGGATGTCTAAAATCAACTCGACTATATGATGATCTTTTACTTTTATCTAGTTTGTTTTACTTTTACTATCTCATATTCAGTGCTATTTCATTTAGTCTATATTTTCCAATTTTTCCATCCTTTTTATTGGGATGTTCTTTCTCAAGCCTTTATCAAGTGTGACAGAAAAGCTTTTGTATAATATATATATAAATAGTATGTATAACATATATATTTTAGAAAACTTGTGAAATTTTGCCAAACTAAAAAATGAATGGCATTTTGATTCCACTTATTTCATTTAGGAAGAATAAAATGCTAGATTTCTAGTTAAAAAGATATGCAACAAAGGTTTACAAAGGTATAGCACTTAGAACTATAGTCAGTATCTTATAATAAACTAGATTGGAAAATAATCTGAAAAATAATATATGCATATGTATAACTGAATCACCTTGTGGTACCCCTGAAACTATATAGCTGTAAGTCAACTATAATTCAATAAGATATATATATTAAAAAAATAACTTCAATCATCCAACTGTACACTTCAAACAAACATCACAGTGTAAATCAACTATACTCCAATAGAAACAGAAACACACGGATTTAGAAAACAAACTAATCCTAAACGAAAAAGACAGACTGAAGCAAGGATGTATTGGAGTCTCAAATAAACACATACCCACGCATACAAATAAAACAGATAATCAACAAGGACCTATTGTAAAGCACAGAGAGCTAGAGTCAACACAGTAATAACTTACATGAAAAAAGTATCTGAGAACAAGTACATGCATATCTACATTAAACTCAATCATCCAGTTCTACACTTCAAACAAACACCACATGTATATCAACTATACTCCAATACGACCTAAAAAGTAATTTTAAAAGAAAATCAAATGCCTGCTCCATTCCCCTCAAGCTTCAAGAGCCCAGGCTGTTTCACATTTCTGGAGCCTGAGCTGCCCTGGTTCCCAAGTTTGGACTATCACGGGGCTGAGGGAGCTGCTGAAGCGCATGCCAGCAAATGACACTACAGGACCCTTGGACGTGTGCCCGGTCCCCGGTGAACAGGATGACAAGGTCAGGAACGAGGCAGGACCACTCACAGCTAAACCTAGGCAAGTACACTCAAGGATGGTGGATGGTGGACCCTCGAGACCCAAGCCTGTGAAGGAGGCACCTGGTCTGCAGGTCTGCTGCTGCTGGGGTTCCCACCTCCACCCTCCTTCCTTAGGGTGACCCCAGCTTTGGACCACAGCACACCAGCAAGCTTTTGCATGCTTGGGATGTCTCCAGTGGGGTGAATAATAAGGTGGAGGATGTAACGAGACACCAGGCCTTGGCTGTTCTGGCACATGGGGCTCTCGTTTATATAAGTCAGAAGCTGCACTTTCACCAAGGCTCTGTTTATCCTAGCAAGCCCTGCGGAGCCTGAGGAAATCCTCCTCCTTGTGGTTGCGTCTTGAAACTACAATGGGAAAACCATTGCCTAACAGTCCTGGGTGTTCTTTGGAAGGACTGATGCTAAAGCTGAAAGTCCAACACTTTGGCCACCTCATGCGAAGAGTTGACTCATTGGAAAAGACCCTGATCCTGGAAGGGATTAGGGGCAGGAGGAGAAGGGGACGACAGAGGATGAGATGGCTGGATGGCATCACCGACTCGATGGACTTGAGTTTGGGTGAACTCCGGGAGATGGTGATGGACAGGGAGGCCTGGCGTGCTGCAATTCCTGGGGTCGCAAAGAGTTGGACACGACTGAGCAACTGAACTGAACTGAAGGGCACTTCACTTTCAAAAGGTCTCTCACATTTTGAAAGATACGTGCCCTCGACAAATGTCCTAGGGTATGTAACTGAAAGAGAATTCACTAAAAGTCAGCATTTCAGGAAGCCACCTTGTAGAAGTAAACTTCATTCACAGTGGTTTAAGAAAAGCAGCACAAGGAGAGATGCTAAATGTTGGTTACCGTAGTGAAATTTATCACAGCACAATGAGGTTTCACTTGGCTGCACAAAGCATGGCTATCATTAAGAATCTAAAAACATAAATTAGTGGAAAAAGATTAGACAAAATGGAATCCTGCTAAGCTGTGGCCTGGACTTTAAAGTGATAACCGCCACTATGGAGATGATGGCGGTTCCTTCAGAAAGTAAAGATAGAGCTATTATATGAACTAGAAATCCCACTCCTTGCCCCACATCCAGAGAAATCCATGCTTGGAAAAGAAACACACACTCTGACCAGTAGCTTGGATATGTAAGTAATTGAAATGTCCACAGACAGATGGATCGAGAAGATGTGGTGTATTTCATGGAAGGGAATATTACTCAGCCAGAAAACAGAAGGAAGAAATGGCATCTGGAGCAACGTAAATGGAAATGGTCATATGAAGTTAAGTCATAGACAGAAAGACAAACACACTATGATGTGACTCATTGGTGGGATCTAAAACCTGAAAGCAATTAAGTACATTTTCCAAACAGAAACACAATTACAGATTTGGAAAACAAACTTATTCTAACCAAAGGAGAAAGGCAGAAGGCAGGGATCCATTATGAGGCTAGAATTAACACATATCCACTAACAGAAATGAAACAGGTAATCAACAAGGACCTACCCGATAGCACAGGGATTTCGACTTGACACACTAATAATCTACATGGGAAAATAACCCCAAAATGCACAGGTATGTCTACATATAACTGGATCAAGCTACTAAACACTTAAACACGGCAGTGCAAATCAACTACAATCCAACAGAATCTAAAAATTAAAAGAAAAGAAAAAAGAGTGCCTGCTATATTCCTCTCTGGCTTCAGGTTCCTAGGCTGGTTGACATTCCTGAAGCCTAAGCACCTTGATCCCCAAATGTGGACTGTTAAGGGCCTGATGGAGCTGGGAAGGAGGTGCCTGGTCCCCTCTGGGCGGAACCACAGTGTCCAGAGCCAGGTCAGACCTCCCACAGCTAAACCAAACATGACGTGAAGTGAAGTGAGGTCGCTCAGTCGTGTCCGACTCTTTGCGACCCCGTGGACTGTAGCCTACCAGGCTCCTCGATCCCTGGAATTCTCCAGGCAGGAATACTGGAGTGGGTTGCCATTTCCTTCTTCAGGGGATCTTCCCGACTCAGGGACTGAACCTGGGTCTCCCGCATTACAGGCAGACGCTTTACCGTCTGAGCCACCAGGGAAGCCCAAAACCAAACATGCTGCCCTCAAAGCACGGTGAACCCTCTGGGCTGGTAGGGCTTTTGATTATCTGTTCTCTGAGACTCCTGGTGGTCGGGTTTCCACCTCCAGCATTCCTCCTTAGGATCCTCCCATTTAACGGAAGACAGTGCCCTCCACAGAGCTCTTGTGGAGGTTGGGTTTAATGTGGGTGATGAAGGGTAACAGAGAGAATTAGAGACACAAGGGCTTGATTGTTTTCCTGGCACATGCCTCTCTTGTTTACAACTGTGGAAGATGTTTTTCAGGAAGGCTTTGCTGCCCCAGTAAATGGAGTTGAGCATGAAGAATTTCTGACATGTTGTGGTCATTTCCCATACCTATAGGCCTTTAGGGCTATAAATGATATCTGCCCTGAACAAATGTTGGTGTGGTAATTGAAGGAGAATTCATAAAAGGGTAGACTTTCAAGAAGCCAATGCAAAGAGGTAAAATTTACACACTGTTTTAAAGAAAAAAGCACATGAAAAGATGCTCAACATCACTTATTAGTACCGAAATGCAAATCTGAACTACAACTAGGTGTTACCTTGCACCAGCCAGAATGACCATTATCAACAAGTCTACAGTGAACACATGCTGGGCAGGACATTAAGCAAAGGGAACCCTCTCAGGCTGTCACTGGAATTTGAATTGGTAACAGCCACTATGGAGAATAGTATGGTGGTTCCTTAAGTAACTAAAAAAGAAGCTACCAAATGATCACACAACCCCACTCATGGGCATATATCCAGAGAAAACCATAACTTGAAGAGAGACATGTACCCTAACCTTCACTGCAGCTGTATTTACAATAGTCAGGATGTGCAAGCAACCAATCCACTGATGGGTGGATAAGAAGGAAGTGGTAAATATATACAATGGACTTTTACTCAGCCATAAAAAAGAATGAATGTCAACTGCAGCGACAGGGTTGGACCTGGAGATGACCCCACTAAGAGAAGTACATCAGATAGAGAAACACAGTGTACATCACTGAGACGGCAACTAACATTTATACAAATACATGACATTTTCCAAACAGAAACAGACCCACAGTCTCAGAAAACAAACTCATGGTGACCAAGGGGAACGGGAGGGGGAGGGATAATCAGGAGGTCGGGACTGCCGGCACTGTCACTCAAAGGCTCCTCTGACCACAGCAGTCCTGTACCTGGTGCAGTCAACACTAGCTCCTTCTGTAAAGAGGACACTGATTTTCATAAAACCAAATGAGTATCACTCTTTTGATAAGAGAAACAACAGACCATTTTCATAAGTTAATTTTGAAATTCAGTGTTAGGATATAAAAATAATATTCTTTCTTGGGCCCATGAATGGTTTTTAATAATAAACTTTAAATTTTCTCTTTTTTTGAGGAACATCAAAAATGTGACTTGTGAAATGAATTTCAATCTTAATAACATGGATGCAGTAGGTGTTTGCACGGCAAACAATCACCATTTCCTTCATACCTTGGTGCTTCCGTTTCCTGTGACCAACACGTGGAACAGGTCTGTGATGTAACTGCTCAGCATGTCCTGGTGGGCATTGGTCACCGTCATGTTTGTTAACAACCTCAGCCCAGCCAGCTGCACTGCAGAGTTCAGGGGGCCAGAGATGACGTCCTCACAGACTTGACTGACGTATACCTGGAGGTGGGAAAAGGGGGATCTTCTTAGAACCTCCAAAACTTTCCTATTAAACCGTAACTCCTGCACAATGGAATCAAGTGATTGTTTAGGATGAGACTGACTCTTTAAGAAAGATGGCATTTCTATGAAGATCTCAAACTTGGGTAACTTTTTTTTTTAAGTTCCCTAATTAATAGCAGGCACTGAGCATTTTACAGATATGCTCACTTCAGCCCTAAGACAATTAATGAGACAGCGGTATTATGGTCATTTTATAGACAGGGACTGTAAACCCTTCAAGAAGCTTGGATTCTCTGCCCAGACAGTGGAGCAATGTCCAGACCCAGAGACCATGCTCTCAGCACCAGTGGGAGACCATGCTCTCAGCACCAGTGGGGGCCTCTCGCTTGTTGGGGGCCTCCCAATTCTGTCTACCTTTCTGTGTCTGGGCATGTCAGGATAAGGAGGAAGATCTGTGGGGACATTTTGTACCAGAGTCCGTACCTGAGCTGTAGGATCCAGGGGCGCATGTTAGATGTAAAGAACTGGAGAGGAACACTAAATAGAGCTTTTCTTCAGAGCTCTTTCTTTTATGAGTGAGCAGAGGCAAACTCTGTTTGGCCCAAGGTTGTTATTTATGACGTATATGTGGATGAATCACTCCTTTATAACGTTGTAAACCACCACTGACTAAAAGTAATGCGATGCTAGTCGTACGCCCACGTCACACATGATAGGTCTAGACTGAACCTAGGGGGACAGAGGATTTCCTGAAACTCTATTTTCTATGTCTGGCCACGAGCCTTCCAGCTTGAAAAGATTATGTCTCACAAGTAATTGGTATTCACCTAAGTCTGAGATTCATCAAAAGTTCTAACTGGTAAGAAAAATTCCCTAATATAAAATGCTAAGGAATTACCAACTGTCCCATAAGCCAGTACTAACTTTAAAAAATTTCCAAATGTATTCATGTTACCACAGAAACGAAAATGAAGTGAAGCAAATTGCGTAAGTAAAACAGATTAAATTTTTAATCTGGTTTCAAAATCCAAATGATATTTACAAATCAATCTGTCCTGGGTTACAATTTCATTATGCATCCATCCTTTTAAAAAACGGCATTTCTTTAGCTTAAAAGCATGTATTTTCATAGGATGCTCCTGTCTTTCCAAGCGATTCCTAAAATGTGCTGAGCATTTACACCCTTATTGGCTCTGAATCTTTCCTTCACTTCAGTTCTAGCAACAAGATTACCAAACAGGCCACCTCAGTTATTCCTGGGGTTTGCCTACCTCACCTTGTTCCTTTCTCTTGGGATTCCCTCATTCCTCAACTCTGGCTGTAGAAACCTTGGACAGTTTCATGAACCAGCTCGGGCTCTACCTTTTATAGAAACTTCTGAATGAAAACTCTCCTTTCTGTGTATTCAACAATATTTTACTTGCATTTTTCCTTAAAGCATTTCATCTTGTTCTGCCTTGAATTACAAATCTTTTTGGACTTGCCTTATCCCTCTTTCTAGCTTTCTTACAACAAGAGTTAATCATGTTCATTTCTAAACTCTGCAACACAGAGCATGAGCTCAAAAAAAGTTGAATTAACGTTATTTCCTAACTTATTGTGTCTTTCTGCTGATATTATCTGACTTTGGCCTGGTTCCTTTTTCACACTTTGATTAAACTGAACGTCAAGTTCAAAAGTCCACTGCACTTGTTATTGGCTGGTTCAGGTGCCTTCCGCCTCTTATTCTGCATAAAAACTGAGCAGAAGACCTGAAGAGACATTTTCCCAAAGACATACATATGGTCAACAGGTTTATGAAAGATGGTCAACATCACTAATCATCAGGGAAATGCAAATCAAAACCACAGTGAAATATCACCTCACACTTATTAGAATGGTTATTATCAAAAAGTTAAGAAGTAACAAGTATTGGCAAGAAGAGAAAAAGGAATCCTTGTGTACTGCTGGTGGTTAGTGCAGCCACTATGGAAACCAGTATGGATATTCTTCAGAAAATTAAAAATAGAACTGTCAATATGGTCTAGCACCCCACTTTTGGGTATGAATCCAAAGGAAACAAAAATCACTCTCTCAAAGCAGTATCTGTACCACCATGTTCACTGCAGCATGAGCCACATAGCCAAGACACAGAAATAACCTAAATGTCAATTTATGGACAAACGGATAAAGGAAATGTAATCGGTATGTACAGTGGAATATTATTCACTATAAAAAAGGAAGGGAACTCTGCTATTTGTGAAAAATGGATGGACTGGGCATTCTGCTAAGTGAAATAAGTCAGAGAAGACAAAAATCTTATAAGTGGAATATGAAAAAGGTGCTCATAGAAACAGAGTAGCATGTTCAGGTGAAGGAAAAGGCGAGATTCTGATCAAAGTGTATAAACTTAAAAGTTATAAAATGAATACGTTCTGGGGTCCAATGTATAGCAAGATAACTACACTTCAGAATACTATATTGTATACTTGCATGCTAAGAGAGTAGATCTCAAATGTTCTCACCACACGCACACACACAGGTAGTTATGAGGTGATGGAGGTGATAGCTACTGCACTATAGTGCATGCATGCTAAGTCGCTTCAGTCGTGTCCAACTCTGTGACTCTATGGACCGCAGACCACCAGGTTCCTCTGTCAATGGGCTTCAGTATTCAGGAAAGAATACTGAAGTGGGCTGCCGTGCCATCCTCCAGGGGATCCTTCCAACCTAGGGACTAAACCGGCGTCTGTTATGTCTAGCTGCACTGGCACGCAGGTTGCTTACCACTAGCACCACCTGCGAGCCCAACGCTATGCAGGAGTGGTAATCACTCTGCAATATATACATGTACCAAATCATGTTTTATACCTTAAACTTATACAATATTTATGTTGATTATATCTCACTAAAGCCAGAAATAATAAATCTGGCTTTATAATAATAAATTCTTGGCTAAAAGCTATAAAGTATGGTCTACTGAAATTTCATTACTTACCTTTTTTTCCTCTCTCATTTATTAGAAAACCTTACCTTTTGTAATTTCAGGTAACTTACCTTTATCTTGATTTGATTTTCAACATTCACACTCAGGTTATTCAGTGCATTTAAAGCTTTCTCTTTAATACTCTGATTGGGATTGTTGATTTTGCTTCCAACGATTGGAATACCACCCAATTCACGAATAACGATCTAGGAGGGAAAAAACAGAACCATGACTTCAATATTCAACCTCCCCTTTATTACATTCTTTGCATCTACAAATACAAATAAAAATTAATGATTCTTTGGAAATAATGTTCCCATATACAACCTCTAATTCCTATTTTTTTAAAAAGTTTACTACTCATAATTTTACAGCTAAAGAAACTAACTGAAAATAAATTATTAATATATGTAATATTTAAACTATAGCATGGAGATATCCAATGAAGATCTGTAGAGCTACTACAGTGATCTCAAAGTAATTTACAAACAAAATAATTTTACTTTGAAATAAGTTATCGCTCTCTTACAGGGCACTTTGGAAATGCATTAGGATGTAGAACAAAACTAGTGTTTTGCTGAAATGAATACTTTGGAATACTAATCCCTCAAGATGTAAACAGATGTTCCCTTTTTAAAAAGGAGATTTGGGACTTCGCTGGTGGTACAGTGGTTAAGAGACCACCTGCCAACATGGGGGACACAGGTTCAATCCCTGCTCGGGAAGATTCTCAGGCCATGGAGCAACTACACCCATGTGCCACAACTGCTGAGCCCGCATCTGCAACTACTGATGTCCATGCGCCTAGAGCCTGTGCTCCTCAAGAGAAGCCTCTGCAATGAAAAGCCCGTATTCATAGCAAATAGCAATGAAGACCAAGTGCAGCAACGAAGACCAAGTGCAACCAAAAGTCTTAAAAGAGTAGGTTTCATAGATAAGTAAGTTTGAGAAACTCTGGTTATAACAAGAGTAAACATGTTTCTTTACCGTGATGCAATCCTATGGTCATGTGATCGGAATCTCCAAGAGCGGAGTATTGAATATTGTACTTCTATAAACTTTATCCAAAAAGAAGATCGTTTTTCAATTGTGGGAGGGGAGGAACACTTATTAACATCCTAAAGAACTGAAGTTCCACACAGTTTGGAAATGATGCACAAATTTTCAAAGGAAAAATAATCTGGGGATTTCTCACAGCCAATTGCAACACTAAATATTATGTGCCTTCATCCCAACATTGAAAGAGGCATAATGCTTCATTTCCTACAAGAAAAATAAGCTGAAAATGATTCCTGTCAGGTCAAAACATGCTGTTCTATCAAGAAAAGAGATAAAGAAGCTTTCCCTCTGCAATTTCAGGTTCTTCCTAAGGACTTGTGGTTACTAGGAGACAGTCTTAAAAAAAAAAAAACTATTATAAAAGCAGATGAAGGCATCATAACTGATGACAAGGACAGCAACTCCTATTGCCCAAGAAAGTACTTGTTCACCAGTGGCTTCTCACCCACTCTGACTACAGTTTGTTTCAAAGGAATATAAAACTATGGCATCAGAAATACCTTCAATATAGACGTGCTAATAAGCTAGTCACCATCTGTTATTTTTGTCTGCCTGGCAGCCCTCTTTCTACGGGGAGAGACACAGCACCTCCTCTGTCCCATACAGTTCCTGGTGAGACTGCAGCTCCACTGTGTTCACACCCTCCCTGCTGTTTTTGTCTCCATGTGAGCCAGGACCCGCTAATCATGGCCCAGGCCAGCCCAACAATCGAGCCAAAGGGTTGGCACTTGATACTGATAGAGTAACTCCACCTTTTAGATCATGAGGCTCAAAGAAGAAAGCTTGAGAGGCCAGTGGCTTTCATTCCATCCATGTGAAGAAAACCTCTTTGTGACCAGAGAGACAAAAATCATTACACAAAAAGAAGTAGGGGCAAGCAGTCAAAAGACAGCGAAAGAGAGAGAGAGGTTTGATAATGCTTTCTGTAACCTTGATCTCTAGTCATACTTGTGTCTCAAACCAAAGCTATCCTTGGACATCCAAGTTAACTGAGCTCAGTATTTTCCCTTTTCATTTTAAAATAACCTAAGTTGGGGTCTGTCACTTATAATGGAGATGTACATAGTACACACATATTCCTTATATCTCCCTATAAATCTCTAGAGCTAACCTTGACACGACGGATAAAGATGGACTGAAATGAAGTGTAAATTCAAAAATTTGCATTTATGACAAGGTTAACAAAGGGCATTAGCTGAAAATAATGACAAAAACTGTTTGACTCTTTCTCCATGGGAGGTTGGGGGGAAGCAGAAGCCATTTACATTTACACTGGTCCGTGGTTGTCAGAGTGTGGTCCAGGGAGCACCTGCTTCAGAACCATCCTTGTCAGCGCTTAAAGCACGTACTTAAATGTCGGATGCTTCTGTTGCTCTACTGCAGCACTGCTGAGTCGTGAATAATTAAAAAGGCCATGCAATTATACTAAGTGTTGATTAGATACACTTATTACAAACATGAGGCTGGTGACCGACTTCATAGATATATTAGGCTATGCTTTTTAGAAGTAAACAAACATTATATTGTAGATATCCATAACCACACTATATATAGATGAAAAAATTGAGGCTCTGGGAGGTTAAGTAACTTATCAGAGTCACAATTACTGCTGGTGTGTGAGAATGGGAGGAGCATGTTTACGGAGACTAGGGTACTCACTTGGTTGGCTGAAAAGGCTGCATTGTTACCCAGGGTGACCAAAGCTCGTTCGATAATGATAGGATCCTCAGTTGATTCAAGCAGGTAAAGGAGTTTCTGAACTTGTTCAGCATTTAGGGTGTCGTCATATGATCCACTGGTTAAGTCTTCTACATAAGAATAGAGTTATTTAAAGTTCATTTAAAATCCATATAAGACTTAAAGAGAAAATCCTGAATCATATTCTGATGCCAAGGACAGTTTTGAGCACTTTATATACCTTAACTCATTTAATCGTCAAGTGATCTCTTAGAAGAAGATACTACTATGATTCTCAATTTACAGATGGAATACTGAGCCTTATAGGTATTAAGAAATTAGCCGATGGTCTTGGTACTTCTCTTTTCTTTTAGTAAGGCACTGTGTGCCAACAGCATTTTCTGTCTCTTCTTTCTAAAAATCAGGTACACCCATCCAGTGGAACACTTCCCACAGGCATAGCTTCATTAAGAAACAGAATTTGCATTTGGGAGAACTGCTCCGATCAGAGGCCAGAGGAAAAGCTATGCGAGGGACCCAATCATGCTGCTAGTGAGGTGCTTTTGTTCAGTTTCTATGAGCAACGATGACGACTGTGATGCTAGAAGAACAGTCCAACTGGGGGGGGGGGTGGATGACAGAAACTGTCATTCTAAGGGAAAGGGTGAGCAGTCAAATGCTGGATATGCTCAGGAAGTTTTGAAGTTTAAAGCTTGGACCTTTTGAAAAGTCCTCTTTACAGAAATCTCCACAGGAAAACAGAAACCATTTGCATAATGCAGCCACTGTGTTATAAACATAGAACATGATTCTTTCCAAATTAAGCTATGAATACAGGTCAGACAGCACAAGTATCCACAATACACTGCCCTCCGTGGAGTTGGGTGGGGGGTTGCAGTTTACAATAGGTGCTGCTGTATGACACCACAGCTGTGCTCATATATATGCTGATGACTCCTCAATCCTAATCCCCAAGTTAGAACTCTATTTCTGGAGCCTAAATTATATAAATCAACTCACAGGCACTTCAATTTAGGTACCTTAAAGACACCTCAAACTAACTGTACTCTATCCTGAATACATCGCCCTCCCACACAAATCTACTAGGCTTTAAAATCTCTACCTCACTGAATGAGACCACTGTCTACCTGGTTTCCCAAACCAAGGGCATCTTTGCTTTATACTTCTCTCTCACCACCCACGATAATTCATCAAATCCTAAGAAATAAAATGTGTCTCAAATTATTATATTTATCATCTTTGGATACTGGGATTACAAATGACTTATTTTCTACCCCATGCTCGTAAGTTCTTTCTTTTTTTCTTTTCTTTTTTTAACAATAAACACATACTATTATATTAAAATAGAATATACTGCTTAAAGAGGAATCATAGACGAATATGAGGTAAATAGACAAGCTTAGATTATGAGAACCAATAGGTGATCTGACGTCCTGAAGAAGCCAAATAAGAAATTAACCATTAGGAAAGTCTAAAAGCCAGAGAGGGAGCAGACTCTCACTCCCAGGTCTCACAGTCAGAATCTCTGGACCGCGCCTTTACTCCTGAACCCACTACCCACCTCATTCATACCTTATACAATTATCTCGCCCAAACAGTATTTGAAAAGGTGAGTGAAAGAATGATAAAAACACAGATGGTCATATGGAAAGACTTTTGGGGGTTCATCCAAAAATGTTTTTACACACAAGAAAACTGAGATTAAAAAAAAAAAAAGAAACCTGAGATCAGGATCATTTAAGGATTTGCCTAACATAACACAGGAGTTAGTAGCAGAGACCAGAGAAACGAAAACACAAAGCTGCAGGCAACCACCTAACCTCTTTTGGGTCTTAGTTTTCTCACATGTAAAATAAGGCTGGTCAAACACTACAATGATTCCCAAAGTCCCTATGCAGCCCTGAAGTTGTGTAATTTTATAGATATACACATGGCATAAAAAGGATACATTTAACTCATAAAAAGGATACATTCAACTCATTCATACCTCCAAACTATTTCAAAGTCTATAACTTCCTCATACATTTTCCCACAAACCATTAAAAAGTTTTATAGATATATAAATTATTAATGAATAGCCAAATAAAATTTTATAGAGAAAAGGGTTAAAGCATAGAATTTTCTCTTGAAAGAAGGAGGTGTAATGTGGTAGTTAAAAATAAGCCAAGGTTAACTCTAGTTCAAATTCCAGCTAAGCTATTTACCAGCTGAGAGACATAACCTCTCCAAGCCTCAGTTTCTTCATCTATTCCAAGGGAGTTAACAGTGCAAAGAACAGGAAGACAAGAGAATGGGAAAGACTAGAGACCTCTTCAAAAAAAATTGGAGTTATCAAGGGAACATTTCATACAAGGATGGGCACGGTAAAGAAGAGAAACAGTAAGGACCTAACAGAAGCAGAAGAGATTAAGAAGAGGTGGCAAGAATACACAGAAGAACTGTACAAAAAAGCTCTTAATGACCTGGATAACCAGGATGGTGTGGTCACTCACCTAGAGCCAGACATCCTGGAGTGTGAAGTGAAGTGGAACTTAGGAAGCATTATTACAAATTAAGCCAGTGGAGGTGATGAAATTCCAGTGGAGCTATTTCAAATCCTAAAAGATGCTGCTGTTAAAATGCTGCACTCAATATGCCAGCAAATTTGGAAAACTCAGCAGTGGCCACAGGACTGGAAAAGGTTAGTTTTCATTCCAATTCCAAAGAAGGGCAGTATCAAAGAATGTTCAGACTACCAGACAACTACGCTTATTTTGCATGCTAGCAAGCTTATACTCAAAATCCTTCAAGCCAGGCTTCAGCAGTACATGAACTGAGAACTTCCAGATGTACCCATTTCTAAAGCTGGAAAAGCAGAAGAACGAGAGATCAAATTGCAAACATTCACTGGATCATAGAGAAAACATGAGAATTCAAAAGAAAAACATTGAACTTTTGCTTCATTGACTACGATAAAACCTTTGGCTGTGTAGGATCACAACTGTGAAAAATTCTTAAAGAGATGGGAATACCAGACCACCTAACTGTCTCCTGTATTCAGGTCGAGAAGCAACAGTTAGAACCTTATATGGAACAATGGGCTGGTTCCAAATTGAGAAAGGAGTACAAAAAGGCTGTATACTGTCACCCTGTTTATTTAACTTCTATGCAGAGTACATCATGTGAAATGCCAGGCTGGATGAATCACAAACTGGAATTAAGACTGTCTGGAGAAATATCAACAACCTCAGATACACAGATGACACCACCCTTAGGGCAGAAAGCAACGAGGAACTAGAGAGTTTCTTGATGAGGGTGAAAGAGGAGAGTGAAAAACCTGGCTTAAAACTCAACATTCAAAAAACTAAGATCATAGCATCCAGTCCCATCACTTCATGGCAAGTAGAAAAGGAAAAAGTAGAAGCAGTGACAGATTTTATTTTCTTGGGCTCCAAAATCACTGCAGATGGTGACTGCAGCCATGGAATTAAAAGACGCTTGCTTCTTGGCAGGAAAGCTATAATAAACTTAGATAGCATATTAAAAAACAAAGAAATCACTTTGCCTACAAAGGTCTGTCTAGTCAAAGCTATGGTTTTTCCAGTAGTCATGTACAGATATGAGTGCTGGACCATAAAGAAGGCTGAGTGCCAAAGAAATAATGCTTTTAAATTGTGGTGCTGCAGAAGACTCTTGAGAGTCTCTTGGACTGCAAGGAGATCAAACCAGTTAATCCTAAAGGAAATCAACCCTGAATATTCATTGGAAGGATTGATGCTGAAGCTCCAATACTTTGGCCATCTGATGCAAAGAGTCGACTCATTAGAAAAGACCCTGATGCTGGGAAAGATTGAAAGCAAAAGAAGAGGGTGGCAGAGGATGAGATGGTTAAACAGCAACACCAACTCAATGGACATTAATCTGAGCAAACTCTGTGAGAGGGTGAACAGGGAAGCACAGAGTGCTTCAGGCCACACGGTTGCAAAGAGTCAGATGTGACTTAGTGACTGAATAACAACAGTGCCAACCTTAAAGCATTTTTATGTCTCTTGATACAAACCCAAGAGTGGAATTGCTGGATCATACGGTAGTCTCATTTTTAGTTTTATGAGGAAGTTCCATACTGTCTTTGACAGTGGCTGTACCAATTTACACTCTCACTAACGGTGTATAATGATTCCTTTTCTCACATCCTCACCAGCATCTGTTATTTGTGGCCTTTTTGATGACAGCCATTCTGACAGGTGTAAGATGATATATCATTGTGGTTTTAATTGGCATCTCTCTAATAATTAGCAATGTTGAGTGCCCAATTAAGTAGGAGATGGGCTCAAATCAATAAAATTATAAATGAAAAAGAAGTTACAACTGACATCACAGAAATACAAAGGATCATAAGAGACCACTACAAGTAACGATATGCCAATAAAATGGACAACCTCTTGGAAAGGTACCATGTCCTGAGACTGAACCAGGAAGAAACAGAAAATATGAATAGACCAATCACAAGTACTGAAATTGCAACTGTGATTAAAAAGCTCCCAAGAAACAAAAGTCCAGGACCAGATGGCTTCATAAGCAAATTCTACCACGTGGGATTTATCCCAGGGACGCAAGGATTCCTCAACATACACAAATCAATCAATGTGATACACCACTTCAACAAACTGACTAATAAAAAACATTATGACCATCTCAATAGATGCAGAAAAAGCTTTTGACAAAATTCAACACCTGTTTGTGATTAAAAAAAAAAAAAAACCTCTCTATAAAGGGGGCAGAGAGGAAAACTCCCCCAGCCATATATATTTAGGATGGGCTAACTTATGTCTGACTCTTTGTAACCCCATGGACTACAGCCCACCAAGCTCCTCTGTCCATGGAATTTTCCAGGTGAGAATACTGGAGTAGGTTGCCATTTCCTACTCCAGGGGATTTTCCCGACCTAGCGATTGAACCTGCGCCTCTTCTGTCTCCTGAATTGGCAGGTGGATTCTTCACCACTGCACCACCTGGGAAGCCCAACCTAATAAAGGCCATATATGACAAATTCACAGTAAACATCATTCTCAATGGTGAAAACCAAAAGCATTTCCTTTAAGGCCAGGAACCAGACAAAGATATCCACTCTCACCACTATTACTTAACATAATTTTTAAAGGCATATCCATGGGCAATCAGAAAAGAAAAAGAAATAAAAGGAATCCAAAGAGGAAAAGAAGTAAAATTCACTGTTTGCCGATGACATGATACTATACTTTGAAATTCCTAAAGACGTTACCAGAAAACTACTAAAGCTCATCAGTGTACTTGGTTAAGTTGCAGGACACAAAATTGAAAAACAGAAATCTGTCACATTTCTATACACTAGCAAAGAAAGATCAGAACAACAAATTAAGGAAAAAATCCCATTTGCCTTCACATCACAAAGGCAAGAAACAAAGTTACCTAAGGAGATAAAAGACCTGTACTTTGAAAAGTATAAGACTGATGAAAGATACTGAAGATGACACAAACAGATGGAAAGATAAACCATGTTCTTGGGTTGGACGAAGCAGTATCATTGAAATGACTATACTAAGCCAAGCAATCTACCAATTAAATTCAATACCTATCAAACTACCAATGGCATTTTTCACAGAATTAGAACAAATTTTTTTTTACAATTTGTATGGAAACAGAAAAGACTGCAAATAGTCAAACCAATCTTGAGAAAGGCAAATGGAGCTGGAGGCATCAAGTTTCTTGACTTCAGACTATACTACAATGTTAGAATCAACAAAACAATGTTACTGGCACAAAAGCAGAAATATAGATCAATGGAACAGGATAAAACTCCAGAGGTAAACCCATGCACCGATGTGCTGTGCTTTGCTTAGTTGCTCAGTCATGTCTGACTCTTTGCAACTCCATGGACTGTAGTCCAGCAGACTCTTCAGTCGATGGGGATTCACCAGGCAAGAATACTGGAGCGGGATGCCATGCCCTCCTTTGGGGATCTTTCCGACCCAGGGATCGAATCCAGGTCTCCCACATTGCACGCAGATTCTTTACCGTCTGAGCCACCAGGGAAGCCCCACGCACCAATGGTCAGCTACAAAAAAGGGGCAACAATGTACAATAGAGAAAACACAGTCTCTTTAACATGGGGTGCTGGGCAAACTGGACAGCAACATGTTAAAGGATGAAATTAGAACACTCCCTAATACCATGCACAAAAATAAACTCAAAATCTAAATATAGGTCCAGATACTATAAAACCCCTAACAGGAAAATCTAGGTAGAATTCTCTCTTGATACCTATCGCAGCAATATTGCTTTTGAATCACCTCCTAGAGCGATGAAAGTAAAAACAAAAATAAAACCATCAAGAAAACAAGAAGACAACCCACAGGAGAAAATACTTGAAAACAAAGCAACTGACAAGGGGTTAGTCTCCAAAATATACAAACAGCTCATGCAGCTCATTATTTAAAAAAAGAAAAACCTAACCAGAAAAATGGGTGGAGGATCTAAATAGACATTTCTCCAAAGACATACAGACGGCCGAAAAGCACATGAAAAGATACTCAACATCACTAATTATTAGAGAAATACAAATCAAAACTATGTGGAAGTATCACCTCACACTTGTCAGAATGGCCATCATCAAAAAATCTACAAACAAAAATGCTGCAGAGGGTTTGGAGAAAAGGGCCTCGTCCTATACACTGTTGGTGGGGATGTTAATCAGTACAACCACTGTGGAGAACAGAATGGAAGTTCCTTAAAAAATGAAAAATACTGCTACCATGTGATCTAGCAAGCCCACTCCTGGGTATATATCTGGAGAAAGTAATTCAAAAAGGTATGTGTACCCCACTGTTCACTGCAGCACTATTTATAATAGCCAAGACGTGGAAGTAACCAAAACGCCCATCCACAAAGGAACAGAAAAAGATGTGGTACGTATATATACAATGGAATATTACTTAGCTATGAAAGAGAATGAAATGATGCCATCTGCACTAACATTGCTTTGGATGGACCCAGAGATGATCATTCTGAAACGTGTACAAGCCCGTGTCCTTGTCTTTTGAAGTAAAATGCTTACTCAACAGTTAATGATTGGGAAATGGGAAGAAGAAGAAACAAGGAACAGCTGTTGGGCTAAGGAACTGGTAACAATTTAGACTATAATCCTGCCACATAGCAGGATCACCAAACTCCCAGTTCCTTGAAAGATACAGATAAAGGCCTGGCACACATTCCCTTTGTTTTTACAGAAAGCAGATGAAAACTGCTGACCACAAGAACACACACCCTAGACTGCGCTCTTGGCAGAGCCAAGAAAATTAGAAAAAAAAAAATCAAACTTATGGTTACCAAAGGGGAAAGGCAGGGAGGAGGGATAAATTAGGAGACTGGGATTAACATATACACACTACTATATATAAAATAGATGCTCAACAACGATCTACTCTGTAGCACAGGGAACTCAATATTTTGTAATAACCTAGATAGGAAGAGAATCTGAAAGAGAAGGGATATGTGTATAACTGAATCACTTTGCTGTACACCTGAAACTAACACACACTGTAAATCAACTCTACTCCAAAATAAAAAAAAATAAATTAAAAAACATCTTATTAAGCTGATTTGGTGGTGCTGAACTCAGCTTTTGCTTGTTTCTAAAATTCTCATTCTTTCCATCAAATCTGAGCAACAGCCTTGCCAAGTAGGTTTTCCCTTTTTACAACTTTAAATATATTGTCCCAGTTCCTTCTGGTCTGCAGAATTTGTGCTGAAAAGTTAGCTGATAGACATACTCGAATTCGCTTGCATGGAACTTGTTGCTTTTCCCTTGGAGCTTTTAATATTCTCTATCTTACTTTTTGCTATTTTAATTACAGTGTCTTGGTGTGATCCTCCTTCAGTTCAGTTCAGTTCCTCAGCTGCATCCAACTCTTTGCGACCCCATGAACCGTAGCACACCAGGCCTCCCTGTCCACCACCAACTCCCGGAGTTTACCCAAACTCATGTCCATTGAGTCGGTGATGCCATCCAAGCATCTCATCCTCTCCCCTTCTCCTTCTACCCCCAATCTTTCTCAGCATCAGGGTCTTCTCAAATGAGTCAGTCAAATTAGGTTCACATCAGGTGGCTGAAGTACTGGAGTTTCAGCTTCAACATCAGTCCTTCCAATGAACACCCAGGACTGATCTCCTTTGGGTGATCCTGTTAAGAAGTCAGGATCTCTGCTTCCTGGACTTGGACATCTGTTTCCTTTCCCAGGTTGGAAGGGATTTCAACTATTATGTCTTCAAATATGTTCTTTGTCCCTTTCTCTTTTTCTCCTTCCAGGACACCATGATTGAGGGGTGCCCAACCTTCGGGATCTAATGCCGGATGATCTAGGTGAAGCTGATGTAATAACAGAAATAAAGTGCACAATAAATGCAATGTGCCTGAATTATCCCAAAACCACCAACTGCCCACTATTCATGGAAAAATTGTCTTCTATGAAACTGGTCCCTGGTGCCAAAAAGTTTGGGGACTGCTGCCATAATGTGAATATTAGTGTGCTTAATGTTGTCCCAGAGGTCTCTCAAACTACTTTTTTTTCCCCTGTTCAGCTTCAATAATTGCCCCTATATTGTCTTCCAGCTCACTATTCTTCTACTATTGATTTTTTTTGTAGTATATTTTTAAAATCAGTTATTGTCTTTTTCAGCTCTGTTTGGGTCTTCTTTACATCTTCTCATTTGCTAAACTTTTCACTGTACTCACCCATTCTTCTCCCGAGTTCTTTAATCATCTTTATCATTATTTCAGACACTTTATTGGGCAGACTGACTATCTCCACTTCATTTAGTCCTTCTGGGGTTTTATCTTGTTTCTTCTTTGGAATATGTTCCTTTGTCACATTTTTGCCTGATTCACTGTCTTTATTTCTATTTATCTGGTATGCTGGTTACGTTTTTTGACCTTGGAGAAACAGTCTTCTGTAGGAGACACCCTATGGGGTCCAACAGCGTACTCCTTCTGGTCACAGAGTTATAATCCCCAGGGGTGCTCCCTCCATGGGGGGCCTGGGTTCTTCCGCTGTGGAGGGCTGACTACTGTGGTGGTCTGGCAGGTGTGGCAGGCCCTTCGTCCAGTTGGTTGCCAGGGCCATAAGAGAGCTGGCTGCAAAACTCTGGGAGTCCCAGGCCTAGTGCTGGCTCACTGGAGGGAAGGGCTTGGTTCTGGGATGAGTGACCACAGGGCTGGGGTTCCCAGATCTAACGTTGGTTTTCTGGTAGGTGGAGTTGATTTCTGGGGTGGCTGGCTAAGAAGTCCAAAGTATCTGGCAGCTGGTGGGTGGAGTTCAGGCCCAAAGCTACCACTCGGTCACTTATGAGTGGATGCAGGGTCTTGGGGTTCCCAAAGTTGGTGTCAGCCCACTGGTGGGTGTCTGCTTGAATTTATAATAAAAATCGCATTTTACTTTTTCAGTAAAGAAATATAAGCCTTAAAAGTCTAAAAAGTTTAGAGGACGGTGATGATCAAATGTCCACCATTTCAACTGATTAGTTTTTGAATTGCTATTGTATCGGTGAGGCAGTCAGGTATGTTATGTCTCAGTTCTCCACTTAGCTTTATGCTAATAAGACAGTGAAAGAATTTTAGGTTCAGTAGTTCACCATCTCTTCAAGCAAACTGAGGAGACATTACAATCCTCAAAGAAAAGTGACTACAAATAATAACATTATAGTAAAATAAATTTCAAGATAACTGTCACCATATAGAATCATTCCAATCAGGAGCATAATATGTTTTGTCTCTTTATGGAGTCTATGTCCTTCATAAAAATCATCTCCGTATAGGCTTCTTGCTAGATGTGTTCCTAGTTTTTAAAGATTTTATAGCTATCATAGAATCTTTTCAATTATATTTTGAATTAGTTACTTATATACAAAAAGCTATAGGGCATATTTATTTTGCACTCAAATTACTTTATTCAACTCTTCTTGTTTCTAAAGTTCTTCAGTTTATTCTCTCAGGCTTTTCCAAGTAAATCATTATGTAATCATACTTCTGCCTCCTTTCCAACATTCATCCAGTTTTTCCTTTCTTATCAAGCTGCCAAAGACTCCAGGACAATGCTGAATAACAGCTGTGGTATCAGGTGCCCTTCTGTTCTTTTTGCTTGCTTATTTTTGGCCATGCCATGTAGCATGTGGGATCTCAAAGCTCCCTGACCAGGGATCAAACCTGAGCCCCCTGCAGTGGAAGTGTGGTGCCTTAACCACTGGACCACCAGTAAAGTCCTATACTTCCCTTGTTCTTGAATTTAATAAGGATGCTAGCAGTGTTTCACCATGAAATAGAATGTTTGCTTTTAGTTTTTGATGGATGTTCCCCAACAACTTAAGAATATTTCCTTCTATTTATTCCTAACTTGCTCTTTTTATTAGAAATAAGGATATTCAAATGTCTCTCCTTTTATTTCTTCTTGGCTATGCCACACACTTTGTGGGATCTTAGTTCCCTGACCAGGGATCGAATCCAGGTCCTAGACAGTGAGAGTACAGAGCTCTAACCACTGGACCACCCGGGAATTCCCCTTCAAATATCTTTCTAATGCAACTTAAAAAAAAATTGAAGTATAGCTGATTTACAAGGTTGAATCAAATGGCTTTCTAATTATGAGGTCATTATGTGCTTTTGCTTTTAATCTATTTATGCAAAAAATTACACCAATCTGTTTCCCAACTTGGATCCTCCCTTTACGTCAGTTTGGTCCTGGAATATTATTACCTTAATCGTGTAATGGGTTTAATACGTTAGTATTTTATTTAGTATTTGTATATCTTTATTCACAACTGAGACAGATTTACAGTCTTTTCATGCTATTCTTGTCAGGTTGGGGATCAGGTTGTTGAATGAACTGGGACTATTTCCATCTCTTTCAAGCTCTCAAACAGTATTAACAGAACAGGAATTAAATTTTTCTTAAAGTTTAAGACAAACAAAAGACCACTTGGTTCTTGTTCAAGATAGTCACTAGGAAGATCTTGAACTCACCTCCTATGGGGACATACCAAATCTATAGCTACATATGAAACAATTTCCTGTGAACAAAATCTTGAACCTGAGTGATTCCCATACACTGGGCAAATGAGAAAACAACTCACTGGGAAGTGGGTAGGAAAGGCTGAGATACTGCCACATCAACCCCACCCCTGGTTCAGGTACACACAGCTGGGAAGGAACTGACAACTCCCAGCTTCTCCCTGAGCAGCAAGGGGTTTAGGGTCCCCATCTTGTGTCCCAACTTTTAAGACTTCCACCTGAGAGATGGGTCCCCCAAAACATCTAGCTTTGAAAGTTAACAGGACTTGCATTCAAAACACTCACAAGGCTATAGTGAATTCAGAGAGAGCAACCTAAAGGGTTTCTACAGAATCATCATGGCTAACCCCCAAGGACACAGTAGAGGCAAAAGACTGAAACCAACATTTTCAATGAAAGAAACCAAGAGCAAGGCTCTCTAGAGATGGGGGAACAGACAGGTGCCATCTTTGCATTCTCTCCCTGCCCTGCTGTAGGTCACTGGTATTTCCTAGAAAGGAGTTTGTGTATGCCTCTGGTTTGAGGCTGCCACCCAAGGGACACCCCTTGATCACCTGGCTCTGGTGGTCAGTGGGGCTCATGTTCACAGATTCAATAAGACAAGAAAACGGTACTTAGCTGGCTGCCAGTCCACAGCTTAGTAAAGAAGGTACGGACAGAAACACCTACCCCCCAGACTTTCCCCCAAAGAAGGATATCTGCATACTTTAAAAGTTGCTACCTTAGGGTCTGGCTTCCAACCAATCTTCACTTAGGGGTTTACTGAGAATCTCCTCTTGGGACACTGACAGCTCTTGGCACATCAGATACTAGGAGCTAATAAAAATAAAACAGGATGTTTGGACAATCACAAGTTTTGAGAAACAGCTAAGAGCTGGGGCAAGGTTGAACAATAAGGTTCATCTCCTACACAGGACCTTCAAAATGGGAAAGGTGGTTGTTTCAATCTAATACATAGTAACCGACAGAGAATCAAGCCAAATGAAGAAACAGAGGAATATGTTCCAAAGGAAAGAAGAAACTAAAACATCAGAAAAAATCTTAACAAAATGAAGATAAGTAATTTACCTGATAAAGAGTTCAAAGTAATGATCATAAAGATGCATACCAAACTTGGGAGAATGAATGAACACAACAAGAGCTTCAACAGAGGGAAAGGAAATATGAAAAAAGACTAAATAAAAGTAAGAGTTTACTTATGGCTGAGTCACAGTGTTGTATGGCAGAAACCAACACAACACTGAAAAACAATTATCCTCCAATTTAAAACAAAGTTTTAAAGAAGCCATAGAGCTATAGAAGAAT
This sequence comes from Capra hircus, assembly GCF_001704415.2. NCBI lineage: Eukaryota > Metazoa > Chordata > Mammalia > Artiodactyla > Bovidae > Capra > Capra hircus. The sequence goes on from NC_030811.1 coordinate 75,930,059, forward strand.
ACAATAAATAAACTGAAAAAGAAGCTAGAGGGGTTCAACAGCACACTAGATGAAGTGAAAAAAGGATCCTGGAACTCTAAACGCAGTGAAACTCATGCAATCTGAACAGAAAAATGAAAAAAGAAAAAGTGAAGATAACATCAAGTGGATCAAAATTTACCTTACAGGGATCCCAAAGGGGAGAAAGAGGCAGAATATTTATTTGAAGAAATAATGGATAAAAACTTCCCTAACCCAGGGAAGGAAAACCAGATCCATAAAGCAGAGAGTTACAAACAGGAGGAACACGAGAGAACCACAAGACACATTATAATTAAAACACAAAAATTAAGAGTCGAGGGGAGAATTTTAAAAGCAGTAAGAGAAAAACAACTTGTTACATCCAAGGAAAACCCCCATTAGAATATCAGCAGACTTTTCAGCAGAAACCTTGCAGGCCAGAAGGGAGGAGCATCACGTATTCAAAATGCTTAAAGAACTGTCAACTAAGAATACTGTATCCAGTAAAGCTGCCCTTCATAAATGAAGAAGAGATAAAGGATTTTCCAGACAAGCAAAACCTGAAGGAATTCAGCACCACCACACTGGCCTTTCGTGTGTGATTAGTCACTAAGTCCTGTCCAACTCTTTGGGGCAGCCTGCCAGGCTCTTCTGTCCACGGGATTCTCTGGGCAAGAAGACTAGAGTGGATAGCCATTCCCTTCTCCAGGGGATCTTCCCAACCCAGGAATTTCAAACCAAGGTCTTTGTATTGCAGGCAAATTCTTTACCTTCTGAGCCACCAGGGAAGCCTTTGTTAAGGGATACACAAAATAAAAAGATGCAAACTGTGGCATCAAAAACACAAAAGCGTGTGTGTTGCAGGTGGGGAGAGTAACAGTGCAGAGCTTTAGAAGGCATACCTTCAAACTGACAGTTGTTATCAACTTAAAACAGACTGTTATAACCACTACATGCGAAAGGCGCTCAGTCGTGCTTGATTCTTTGCAACCTCATGGACTATACAGTCCATGGAAATCTCCAGGCCAGAATACTGAAGTAGGAGCCTTTCCCTTCTCCAGGGGATCTTCCCAACCCAGAAACTGAATCCAGGTATGCAGGTCAGGAAGCAACAGTTAGAACTGGACATGGAACAGCAGACTGGTTCCAAATCGGGAAAGGAGTATGTCAAGGCTATATTTGTCATCCTACTTATTTAACTTACATGCAGAGTACATCATGAGAAATTCTGGACTGGAAGAAGCACAAACTGGAATCAAGATTGCCAGGAGAAATATCAATAACCTCAGATATGCAGATGACACCACCCTTATGGCAGAAAGTGACGAGAAGCTAAAAAGCCTCTTGATGAAAGTGAAAGAGGAGAGTGAAAAAGTTGGCTTAAAGCTCAACATTCAGAAAATGAAGATCAGGGCATCTGGTCCCATCATTTCATGGGAAATAGATGGGGAAACAGTGGAAACAGTGTCAGACTTTAGTTTTCGGGCTCCAAAATCACTGCAGATGGTGACTGCAGCCATGAAATTAAAAGACGCTTACTCCTTGGAAGAAAAGTTACGACCAACCTAGATAGCATATTGAAGAGCAGAGACATTACTTTGCCGACTAAGGTCCGTCTAGTCAAGGCTATGGTTTTTCCAGTGGTCATGTATGGATGTGAGAATTGGACTGTGAAGAAAGCTGAGCACCGAAGAACTGATGCTTTTGAACTGTGGTGTTGGAGAAGACTCTTGAGAGTCCCTTGGACTGCAAGGAGATCCAACCAGTCCGTTCTAAAGGAGACCAGTCCTGGGTGTTCATTGGAAGGACTTATGTTAAAGCTGAAACTTCAATACTTTGGCCACCTCATGCGAAGAGTTGACTCATTGGAAAAGACTCTGATGCTGGGAGGGATTGGGGGCAGGAGGAGAAGGGAACAACAGAGAATGAGACGGCTGGATCGCATCACCGACTCGATGCACATGAGTCTGGGTGAACTCCGGGAGTTGGTGATGGACAGGGAGGCCTGGCGTGCTGCGATTCATGGGGTCGCAGAGTCGGACATGTTGAGTGACTGAACTAAACTGAACTGAAAGGAAAATAACAACAGAAGAAGAAAGGAACAAAGGAATTACCTTCTTTTGGGTTTTTTAGAAACTTCTTTACATCAGCACAATTGATTAAATTGTTGGATACTGGTGACAGATTCAACCTCCAGCCCCTCTCACCAGTCCAGAGGTCAGGGGAAAGTGAGACTGAACGTTCCATCCTTCTAATCACAAAGTTGGCTCCACTAGCAATCAGTCCCCAACCTTCAATGCTTTCCAAAAGTCAACTCACTAACATTAAAAAATCACCTTTTCCACTCACATCACTTAGGAAATTCCAAGGGTTTTATTAGGAACCCTGTGCCGGAGACAGATATAAGACCAAATATTTGTTGTTGTCGTTTAGTCGCTAAGTTGTGCCTGACTCCTTTGCAATCCCATGGACTGTAGTCCACCAGCTCTCTCCATGGGATTTCCCAGGCAAGAATACTGGAGTGGGCTGCCACTTCCTTCTCCAGGAAATCTTACTGATCAAGAGGCTGAACCTGCATCTTCTGCTTGGCAGGCAGATTCTTTACCACAGAGCCACCTGGGAAGCCCAAAGACCAAATACACATTTCTTATCATAAATCACAATATTATAGAAACTATATGTTGTATACAAGAGATTCACTTCAGTTTTAAAGATTCAAACACAAGACTGAAGTGAAGGTATGAAAAAAGATATTCCAGGCAAACAGAAATAATAAAATAGCACGGGCAGACATACTTATCAGACAAAACAGATTTTAAGACAAATACTGCAATAAGACATAAAGAAGGTCATCATATAATGATAAAGGATTTGAACCAAAGAGAGCATATAACATATGTAAGTGTTTATATACCTAACATAGGAGCACATAAATTAACAAACCTGAAGTGAGAAATCGGTGGCAATACAGTAACAGTAGCGGAATCAAAACCCTACTTTCGTCAATGGATAGGTCATCAAGACAGAAAATCAGTGAGGAAACACTGGACACATTATACCAAATGAACTTAATATTTACAGAACATTCCATTCAAAAACAGCAGAATACAAACTCTTCTCAATCACATGTGGAACAGTCTCCAGGACAGTTTACATGTTAGGCTACAAAACAAGTCTTAATAAATTTAAGAAGACGGAAACAGTACTAAGAATGTTTTTTATGACCACAATGATATGGGCATTATCACCAGAGAAAAGATGGCAGAGTGAAAGGACATGCGCCCATCTTCTCCCATGAGAACACCAAAAGAGCAACTAGCTGTTGAACAACCCCTGACAGGATACTGGAACTCACCAAAAAAAAAGAAGATATCCTGTGTCCAAGGACAAAGGCGAAGCTGCAAAGAGCTGGCTGGAGGGATGTAATCACGTCAAAATCAAATCCCATACCTGCAGGTAGGCGACTCCCAAAATGGAGAATAATAACAAAGCAGTTCTCACACTGCTGCAAAAGTCCTAGGTCTCACATCAGGGATGCTAACTGGGATCCAGCAAAGGGAACCCCCAGGGAAACTGACTTTGAAGGATAGCAGGATTTGATTATAGAACTTCCACAGGACTAGGGGAAAGAGACTCTTGGAGGGCACAAACAAAATCTTGTGCACGCCAGAAAGAAGCAGTGACCTCACAAGAGACTGTGTCAGACCTCCCTGTGAGTGTTTGAGGGTCTCCTGCAGAGGCGTGGCCCAGAAGTGGCCTTCGTTGGAAGTAGCCTCCCTCAGGGATAGGGTCACTGGCAGCAGCAGTCCAGGGAGGTGTGTGTTGGCATAAGCCCTTTTGGAAGGTTGCTAGTTAGCCCTACTATAGAGACTGTAGACTCCAGAACTGGGTTGCCTCAGGACAAACAACTAACTCGGAGGGAGCACAGCCATATCCATCAGCAGAAAACTGAAATAAAGATTTAGCCAGCATGGGCCTACCCAGGAGAGCAAGAGCCAGTTCTCCCCATGGCTGGTCCCTCCCTCAGGAAGCTTACACAAGCCTCTTATCCTTAGCCATCAGAGGGCAAACAGAAGAAGCAAGAACTATAATCGAACACAGTTTTCAGAATGAAAACCACAATCACAGAAAGCTAACCAGAATGATTACACTGATCACAGGCTTGTGTAACTCAATGAAGCTATGAGCCATGCCATGCAGGGCCACCCAAGACAGACGGGTCATAGTGGAGAGTCCTCACAAAATGTGGTCCGCTGGAGAAGGGAACGGCAAACCACTTCAGTATTCTTGCCTCAAGAATTCCATGAACAGTATGAAAAGTTAAAAAGATACAGCCCCCCACATCTGTAGGTGTCCAATATGCTACTGGGAAAGAAAGCAGAAATAGCTCCAGAAAGAATGAAGAGGCTGGGCCAAAGCAGAAACAATGCTCAGTTGTGGAAGTGTCTGGTGGTAAAAGTAAAGTCTGAGTTATAAAGAACAGTATTGCATAGGAACCTGGAATGTTAGGTCTATAAATCAAGGTAAATTGGATGTTGCCAAGCAGAAGGTGGCAAAAGTAAACATCGTGTTAGGAATCAATGAACTAAAATGCACAGGGATGGGCAAATTTAATTCAGATGACCATTATATCTACTACTGTGGGCAAGAATCCCTGAGAAGAAATGGAGTAGCCCTCACAGTCAACAAAAGAGTTCAAAATGCAGTACTTGGGTGCAGTCTCAAAAAAGACAGAATGATCCCTGTTTGTTTCGAAGGCAAACCATTCAACAGCACAGTACCCAAGTCTATGCCCCAATCACTAATGCTGAAGAAGTTGATGTCAAAAGGTTCTATGAAGACCCACAAGACTTTCTAGAACTAACACCAAAAAAAGATGTCCTTTCATTATAGGGGATTGGAATGCAAAAGTAGGAAGTCAAAAGATACCTGGAGTAACAGGCAAGTTTGACCTTGGGAGAACAAAATGAAGCAGGGCAAAGGCTAACAGAGCTTTGCCAAGAGAACACACTGGTCATAGCAAACACCCTCTTCCAACAACACAAGAGATGACTCTACACGTGGACATGACCAGATGGTCAACACTGAAATCAGACTGATTATATCCTTTGCAGCCGAATATGGAGAAGCTCAGATAATCAGCTTCTTATTGTAAAATTCAAGCTTAAATTGACGAAAATAGGGAAAACCATTAGACCATTCAAGTATGACCTATATCATATTCCTCATGATTATATAGTGGAGGTGATGAACAGATGCAAGGGATTAGATCTGGTAGACAGAGTGCCTGAAGAACTATGGACAGAGGTTAGTAACATTGTACAGGAGGTGGTGACCAAACCATTCCCAAGAAAAGAAAATGCAAGAAGGCAAAGTGGTTGTCTGAGAAAACCTTACAAATAGCTGAGAAAACAAGAGAAAGGCAAAGGAGAAAGGAAAAGGTATATCCAACTGAATACAGAGTTCCAGAGAATAGCAAGGAGAGATACAAAAGCCTTCTTAAGAGAATAATGCAAAGAAAGAGAGGAAAACAATAGAATGAGAAAGACTTGAGATCTCCTCAAGGAAACTGGAGATACCAAGGGAACATTTCTCGCAAAGATGGACCCAATAAAGGACAGAAACAACAGGGACCTAACAGAAGCAGGGGAGACTAAGAAGTGGCAAGAATACACAGAACTGCACAAAAAAAGGTCTTCATGACCCAGATAACCACAATGATGTGGTCACAAACCCATAGCCAGACATCCTGGAGTGACGTCAAGTGGGTCTTAGGAAGCATTACTATGAACAAAGCTAGTGGAAGTGATGGAATTCCAGCTGAGCTATTTCAAATCCTAAAAGATGATGCTGTGAAAGTGCTGCACTCTATATGTCAGCAAATTTAAAATATTCAGCAGTGGCCACAGGACTGGAAAAGGTCAGTTTTCATTTCAAGCCCAAAGAAGGGCAGTGCCAAAGAATGTTCAAACTACCAGACAACTGCACTCATTTCACACGCTACCAAGGTAATACTCAAAATTCTGCAAGCTATTCTTCAACAGTACATGAACTGAGAACTCCCAGATGTACAAGCTGGATTTAGAAAAGGCAGAAGAACCAGAGATCAAACTGTTAACTCCAATGGATCACAGAAAAACACAAGAGAATGCCAACATCTACTTCTGCTTCATTGACTACACTAAAGCCTTTGACTGTGTGGATCACCACAAATTGTGGAAAATTCTTCAAGAGATGGAACACAAGACCATCTTACTGGCCTCCTGAGAAACTTGTATGCAGGTCAAGAAGCAATAGTTAAAATCAGACATGGAACAACAGACTGGTTCAAAATTGGGAAAGGAGTACATCAAAGCTGTATATTGTCACCCTGCTTATTTAACTTCTATGCAGAGAACATCATGAGAAATGCTGGACTGGACGAACCACAAGCTGCAATCAAAATTGCCAGGAAAAATAACAACATCAGATATGCAGATGATATCACTCCAATGGCAGAAAGCAAAGAGGAACTCAAGAGCCTCTAGATGAAGGTGAAAGAGTGGAGTGAAAAGGCTGGCTTAAAACTCAACTTTCAAAAATCTAAGAACATGGCATCCAATCCCATCTCTTCATGGCAAATAGAGAGGGAAAAAGTGGAAGTAGTGACAGATTTCATATTCTTGGGCTCTCCAAAACTGCTGAAGATGGTGACCGCAGCCAAAATTAAAAGATGCTTGCTCCTTGAAAGAAAAACTATAATAAATCTGGACAGGGTATTAAAAAGCAGAGACATTACTTTGCCAACAAAGGTCCATATAGTCAAAGCTATTGTTTTTCAGTAGTCACCTAAGAATGAGACTTGGACCATAAAGAAAGCTGAAAGTGAAAGTCGCTCAGTCATGTCTGACTCTTTGCCACCCCATGGACTACACAGTCCATGGAATTCTCCAGGCTAGAATACTCGAGTGGGTAGCCTTTCTCTTCTCCAGGGGATCTTCCCAACCCAAGGATCAAACCCAGGTCTCCCCCACTGCAGGCAGATTCTTTACCAGCTGAGCCACAGGGAAGCCCAAAGAAAGGTGACGGCTGAACAACTGATGCTTTCGAATTGTGGTGCCGGAGAAGACTCTTGGGAGCCCCTTGGATGGCAAGGAGATCAAACCAGTCAATCCTAAAGGAAATCAGACCCGAGTATTCATTGGAAGGGCTGAAGCTGAAGCTCCAATACTTTGGCCACCTGATGTGAGGAGCCGACTCACTGGAAAAGACCCTGATTTGAGGGCTGGACAAGAAGGGGGCGACAGAGGATAAGGTGGTTGGATGGCATCATCAACTCAATGGACATCACTTTCAGCAACCTCTGGGAGACAGTGAAGGACAGGGAAGCCCGGCGTGCTGCAGTCCATGGGGTCCAAAGACTCAAGACACTACTGAGCGGCTGAACAACATCTACAACACGGCTGATTCACATAGTTGTCTGGCATAAAACTACACAACATTGTAAACTGATTATCCTCCAACTAAAAATAAATTAAATTAAGCAATAAAATGAAAATACAACATAACCAAAACATATGGGATGTATCAAAGCCAGTTCTCAGAGGGAATTTCATAGCAATAAATGCCTACATAAGGAACAAGAAAGATGTCAAACAACCTAACTTTACTACTCCTCAAGGAACCAGAAAAACAAACAACAAAGCCCAATGTTAGACGAAGGAAGAAAATAACAAATTTCTGAGCAGAAATGAATGAAACAGAGACAAGGAAGACAACAGAAAAGATCAATGAAATACAGCGCTGCTTGTTTTTTTTAAGATAAATAAACAAACCTTTAGCTAGGCTTACCAAGAAAAAGAGAGGACTCAAACAAAATCAGAAAGGGGAGACGTTACAACCGATGCCACAGGGTGCACAGGATCGTAGCGACTGCTAAGAACTATTACACACCAGCAAACCAGCAGCCCAGAAGAAATAGGCACGTTTCCGGAACACAAAACGCACCCAAACTCAACCCTGAAGAAATGGGAAATCTGAACAGACCAATTACCAGTAAGGAAACTGAATCAGTAATCAACAACTTGCCTTAAAAACAGAAGTTCAGGACCAGATGGATTCACTGGTGAGTTCTACCAAACATTTAAAGAAGAATGAATACAGGTCCTTCTCAAACTCTTCCAAAAAAGTAGAACACTTCCAAACTTATTTTACGAGGCCAGTATTACCCTGATGCCAAAATCAGACAAAGACACCACAAGGAAAGAAAATTACAGGTCAATATGCCCAGAACATAGATGCAGAAATTCTCAACAAAATATGAGCAAACACATTAAAGGATCTACACAATGATCAAGTGGGATTGATTCCTGATATGCAAGAGTGGTTCAAGATCTGCAAATCAATTCTGTGTTACATCACAATAATAAAATGAAGAATAAAAATCATATCATTATCTCAGTAGATGGAGAAAAAGCATTTGACGATATTTAACATTCACTTCCCTGGTGGCTCAGTGGGTAAAGTGTCTGCCTCCAATGAGAGAGACCTGGGTTCAATCGCTGGGTCGGGAAGATCCCCTGGAGAAGGAAATGGCAACCCACTCCACTACTCTTGCCTGGAAAATCCCATGGACTGAGAAGCCTGGTAGGCTACAGTCCATGGGGTCGCAAAGAGTCAGACACGACTGAGCAACTTCACTTCACTTCAACATTCACTTATGATACAAACTCTTGACAGTGGGTACAGAGATAATGTTGTTGTTTGTGTTTAGTCACTAAGTCATATCTGACTCTTTTGCAACCCCATGGACTGGAGCCTGCAAAGCTCCTCTGTCCATGGGATTCTGCAGGCAAGAATACTGGAGTGGGTTGTCATTTCCTTCTCCAGGGGATCTTCCCTACTAAGGGATCAAACCCACTTCTCCTGCATTGGCAGGCAGATTCTTTGCCACTGAGCCACCACGGAAGCCCCATAGAGGGAATGTACCTCAACATAATAAAGGTCATACATGAAAAGCCCACAGTTAACATCATACTCAGCAGTGAAAATCTGAAAGCTTTCTGAGAAACGAGACAAGTATGCCCATTCTCATCACTTCTATTTAGCATAATACTGGAAGTCCTAGTCAGAGCAACTCAACAAGAAAAATAAATAAAAGGCATCCAAATCAGAAAGCAAGAAGTAAAACTCTATTTACAGATGACATACAGAGAAACTCTGAAGACTCCACCAAAAAAACTGTTAGAACCAATAAACGGATTCAGCAAAGCTGCAAGATACAAATTCAATATTTAAAAAAAAAAATCAGTTGTGGACTTTCCTGGTGGTCCAGTGGTTGAGAGTCTGCCTGCCAATGCAGGGGACATGGGCTTGCTCCTTGGTCCTGGAGGATTCCACATGCCACAGGGCAACTGAGCCTGTGCACTTCAGCTGCTGAAGCCACACACTCCTAGAGCCTGTGTTCTGCAACACGAGAAGCAGCCGCAGTGAGAAGCCTGTGCACGGTAACTAGAGAGTAGCCCTGCTCACCACAACCAGAGAAAGCCTGCACAGAGCAAGGCAGGCCAAGCACAGCCACAGATGAACCAACAAATGAATAAAAACTGAAAAATAAATCAGCTGCACAAAAACAAACTATAAAAAAGAGAAATTAAGAAAGCAAGCCCATGTGTAATTGCATCAAAAAGAATAAAATATCCAGGAATCAATTTGATCAAGGAGGTGACACACTTGTACACTGAAAGCTATAAGATACTGATGGAAAAAAGTGGAAGAAGTGAAGTGAAGTCGTTCAGTCGTGTCCGACTCTGCGACCCCACGGACTGTAGCCTACCAGGCTCCTCTGTCCGTGGGATTTTCCAGGCAACAGTCCTGGAATGGATTGCCATTTCCTTCTCCTGGGGATCTTCCCAACCCAGGGATTGAACCCAGGTCTCCCGCATTGTAGACAGACGCTTTACCGTCTGAGCCAAAGATATTGATGGGAAAAAATGGAAGAAGATACAAATAAATGCAAAGATACTTATGCTCAAGGGTAGGAAGATTTAGTATTGCTAAAATGTCCATACTACCCAAAGTGTGTTAGTTGCTCAGTCATGTCTCACTCTTTGCAACCCCATGGACTGTAGCCCACCAGGCTCCTCTGTCCATATAATTCTCCAAGCAAGAATACTGGAGTGGATTGCCATTTCTTTCTCCAAGGGATCTTCCTGACCCAGGGATCTAATCTAGGTCTCCTGCATTGCAGAAGGTTACCTTACCATCTGAGCCACCAAGGAAGCAATAGCTATCAAAATTCCAATGCCAATTTTCCAGAAACAGAACAATTCCAAATCTTTATGGAACTAAAAAGATCGCAAATATGATCAATACATGAGGGCATGAGGGTCTATTTCTGGGCTCTCTGTTCTAGTCTATTAATCTTTGTGTCTCTCTCCCCTGCCCCAGTACCATAGTGTTTTGAGTACTACAACTTTGTAGTATATTTTGAATTCAGGAAGCATGATGTTTCCAGTTTTTGTCTTAATATGACTTTGACTATTTGCGACCTTTTTTAGTTCCATAAAGATTTGGAACTAAAATCTCCAGTATTTGCTTCCTTGGTGGCTATAGCTATCAAAATTCCAATGCCAATTTTCCAAAAATAGAACAATTCCAAATCTTTATGATAAAGAAGCCAGGTGTATACCTGGAGAAAGAACAGTATCCTCAATAAATGGTGCTTGGCAAACTAGACAGTTACGTGCAAAGTAATCAAACTGGACCATTATCTTACACAATACACATAATTAACTCATAATGGATCAAAGCCTTGAATATAAGACCTGAAAACTTAAAACTGCTAAAAAAAAAACACAGATGGTAAGCTTCTTAACATTGGTCTTAACATGATTTTTTGAATTTGACCAAAAATAGAAGCAACAAAGGGCTTCCCTGGTGGCTCACTGGTAAAGAATCTGCCTGTTGATGTAGGAAAAGCAGTTTTGATCGCTGGGTTGGGAAGATCCCCTGAAGGAAATAACCTACTCCATTCTCTTGTCTGGGAAATCTCATGAACAGAGGAGCCTGGTGGCCTCTAGTCCATGGGGTCACAAGAGAGTCAGACATGACTTAGCAACTAAACAACAACAACAGAAGCAACAAAAGGAAAATAAACAAGTAGAATTACATTTAAAAATCTTCTGTACAGCAAAGGAAGCCATTAACAAAATGAAAAGGCAATCTATGAAACTGGAGAAAATATTTGCAAATCATGTATCTGATATTTGGTTAATACCTAAAATATACTTAAAATCCTCATGCAACTCAGTAAGAAAAAACAAAAGGAAGCAATCTGATTACAAAATGGGCAGAGGCTCTGAATGGATCTTTTTTGAAAGAATTCAAATGACCAAGAAGTACATTCAAGGGGTTCAACATCACTAATCTTCAGGGAAATGCAAACCAAAAGCAGTTACCTATCACCTCATACCTGTCAGAATGACTTTCCTCAAAGGACAAAACACACGCTGGTGAAGTTGTAAAGGCAAGAGAACGCTTGTGCACTGTTGGTGAGAAAGCAAATTTCCAACGATGGAGGTTCCTCAAAAAATTAAAACTAGAACTATCACATGATTTAGCAATTCCACTTCATGATTCCACAAAACCTCTACCTTGAAAAGATATCTGCACCCCAACGTTCACTATAGCATTATCCACAACAGTCAAGACAGGGAGACAACCTATGTGTCAATCAATGGATGAATATATACATAAAACATGGCAACACACTCACACACACTCGCACATACATATAATGGCATGTGATTCAGCCAAAAGAAAGATGGAAAGCCTGCCACTGTGACAACATGGATGGACCCTGAGAGCATGATGTCCAGTGAAATAAGTCAAACAAATGAAAGACAAGAACAGAATGATCTCACTTTGATGTGGAATATAAAAAAATATTCTTAACTCATAGAAACAGAGAGTGTCATGGTGGTTGCCAGGGCCTGAGCGCTGAAGGAAATGGGAAGATTTTGATCAAAGGGTACAAACTTCCAGTTATAAGGACAATAAGTACTTACAGTAATAAACAGCTTGGTGACTATAGTTAATACTGTGTTATATACTTGAAAGTTGCAAAGAGAATAAATCTTAAAAGCTCTCATTAGAAGAAAATTTGTGGTGATGAATGTCAACTGAACTTATGGAGATCATTTTGCAATTCATACAAATTTCAAATCATTTTGGTATTTATCTAACATGTATAATACAATGTTTATTTCAATTAAAAAAAAAGATCACCATGCAAAATATAAGGATGATGCTGACAAAATGGGTATTTCTTAAATCTTCTTCAAAGAAAAAAAAAGTATAGCTTCAGGGAGGGGCTGTGAACAACTGATTTTGTAAGCTGTCTGACCATGGTAATGGTGATTTGGGGAAGTAGTGAGACTTTGTCAGTTTCATCTTTTTCAGTAAGTATAAGTGAGTAGGTATCTGGGTTCAGGTCACCTGACAATACTTATACAGAAATATCTTTGACACAAAGACAACAAATTAAGCTTTGGCAGCAAGAATAAGTACAAATCTTTTAAAAAACTGATTCTTTTGCCCTGTGCCAGAAGGGAAAGGAACCTTTTTCCTCCTCCCTTTTTTGCGAAGATTTCCTTGAGCAAACTTCTAACTGTAAATCCTTTGTCCCTTTGATATGAATGTACATCTTTTAAAAAGCTAAGCCTCTTGCTGGTTTACAACCTAAAAAGCCTTTCTCAGTGGCTCTGATGTCATCTGTTTGAAATGTAAATATCAAGAAGTCCCCATCTCCTTATCTGTTTTGAGTCTGAGCTTGGTACTTAGTTCTATGTTGTGACTACATGGTATAAAGACACTGAGAAGTTTTATTTTTTTCTCTATATAAAAGTAATTAGCTAACACAAACACCATCTCAACCACCAGTGAATTGAGAATGAACCATGTGTAGCAAATGGCTCAGTTAAGTCCTCTTAAGGACAAATTACTGTTTATCATGAGGGTATGTACATAATATGAAATAGGCTGCACCTGCGTACATACTTACAGGGGTGCGAATTCAGTCTTTGAAATCCCACTAGCAGACTGCTCGAGATGTGTGTAGCAATCTGGTTAAATGCTTATTTGATAATAAAGCTATTTAGTTCTTTCCCACATTTGTAGAGAGGAATTTCTTGGTTGGCAGGTTTTATTTTTTAATAATTTCTGTAACAACTCCCATGACCTGAAGTATCCCCTCAGAACATCAGCAAATTGTTAGAATCTTGAAAGGACCAATTAGCTTTTGGACCCAAACTTGATCATGCACTTGTCCGCCAGGAGGGTTGTCCTGAATGCAGACAAGCGTTCTATCTGTATCTCCTGTCTCCAAACCTTTGTATATTATACATAGACCACGGTGACTTCAAAGTACGTCCTCTCAGAGCTGCCCCTCAGGTGTCCCTTCCAGGCTAACCGCATGCAGAATTTCATCTATCGCTGCAGGCCGGGCAACACCAGACACACACTCAGGAGAATCCCTCTGGTAACAAAAAGGTCAGGAGCAAGATCTAATGCGAAAGGCAATCTACACACTTCTGGAAAACTTAATCCTCCTCTGTGCCACCAGACTTGGGCAAGAAAGTTACAGCAATTATCCATCCTGGTATTTTCAAGAAAAGAAATGAAGGTAGGGAATCGAATCCTACACTCATCCAATTAAGAAAGATCCGCCCTTTGCACCTGGGCTTCCCGACCTGGCTCTTCTCACCATCCTCCCTCCCTGGCTGGGCTTCTTATTTACTCCCAGCACAAGGAAGCCATAGAGAAGGAAATAGCAGCCCACTCCAGTACTCTTGCCTGGAGAATTCCGTGGACAGAGGAGCCTGGTGGGCTGCTGTCCATGGGGTCGCACAGAGTCGGGCACGACTGAAGCGACTTAACGTGCATGCATGCGTTGGAGAAGGAAATGGCAACCCACTCCAGTATTCTTGCTTGGAGAATCCCAGGGACAGCGGAGCCTGATGGGCTGACGTCTGTGGGGTCGCACAGTCGGAGACGACTGAAGCGACTTAGCAACAGCAGCAGCAGGGAAGCCAAGAGCTTCCAAGCAAACGCATTAAAAGATCAAACACAATGACGGGGAGCTCTTTCAACCCCTCATCCAGGGAAAGGCCCAGTCCCAGTCCTCGCCACCTGCCAGGGACTCCGTGGCCTTACCTGCGGACCGCGAGGGGCGCAGCCGAAGCCGGCGGCCGCCTCGTCTCCGGCCGCGCGTCAGCTTGTAGAAGCAGTAGCAGGCGCCGGCCGCGAGGATCAGGCCCGCCGCCACCCAGCCCACGTCCCGGGCGCCGCCCATGCTACCTCTGGCGCCGCGCACAGCGCAGGGCCCGGCGCGGGAGTGTCCGGAGCCAGCGGGTCCAGGCGCCGCCGCCCGGGATTACGCCGCGGGAGAAAGGAAATGGGGGCCTGAACTCCGCCTCTCAGAAACCGCCCTGCTGAAAAGTGAAAGAGTCCACTCAGCCCGTGCGCTTCCTGGCGGCTTCCTGGAGAATGGGCGGGGCACGGCTGGCGGCGAGCTAGACTGGGTGAAGCGCTGCAAGCACTGCACGCCCGGAGAGCACTCGCCGGGGGCCGCCCCGCACGCCCGGAGGCGGGTCCCCGGCCCGAGACCCGCCCCTCTTCCGGGCAGGCCACTGAGGGCGCGAGGCAACGCAATGCCTAGCCCTTCCTCCCACCCCGCGCGGTTGCCGTGGCAACGCCGGGACGCGCTAGCCCCTCGCTCAGAGTGGCTCTTGCTGCTCCGGGCGTGGGGAGGGCCAGCGAGCCACGCAGGATTTCAGTAGGGCCTCAGGTCATGGCCTCGCTGCGCCGGGCCAGCCCCAGGCTGAGGAAATACTTCAGGGAGAACTACATTCCTCAGGTCTGCGAGGTACTGGAGCCACGTGGCGGCGGAGTTAGAAGAGGGAAGAATGGGCAGAGAATTCCCAGAGGAGGGACTGGAGTTTGGCGAAGAGAGGAAGTGGAGGTTAAGAGGAGCGAAAAGGGAAGAGATGAAGTCAGCTTTGGACAGGACGGCGGTCCGGGCTGAACATACAGATCAGAGAGTTGAAGCAGAGGGGTGATGGTGGCTGAAAGAGGGGGGATGAATGACATCTCCCAGGGAGAAAGGGGTAAAGACCTCAGGACAGAAACCCCAAACGCCAACTTTTCAGGTTTGGATAAGAGGAACTAAGGACTAGAGGAGTGAGAATGAAATGCCTTGGAGACAGAGGAGGAAAAGCAGAAGAGTATGGCTTTATGAAGAAAGTGGGCAATAGTGTCACCTAAGATAAAGACTTGAAAAGTTGTAGTGGATTTGGCCCAGGGTAAGTGTGGATTTTCAATGGAGTGATGAAGGCAGAAAATAGATTGAGGTTAGCTGAGGAGTGGAAACTGAGATCTTTAGATAGAAAGCAGTCAGCCCTTTGTGTGAAAGGAAGATCCACACAACCAAGACTTAAATGGGAGGAAAGACTGTCCTTCCCCACCCACCTTGTAACAGGAAGGAAGCAGGACAAGGGGTGGATAGGCTTTGTAGGCTCCGAGTTAGGAATCCAATAAAATTACCTTCTGGTGACTTCCATTTTCTCTACAAATATGAGGTGAAATGTTTGTCAAGATTGAGGATGTTTGGCAGGGGATGCAGTTGTAGAAGGAGTTTTGAGTAGTTAAGTTATTCAGACAAGGAGGGAGAGAGGAGGAAGGTGAGGCAGCATTGAGAGCCCAGCTGGGGGAGTGACTGTCCTATGCAAGTGGGAGGGCAATTCAGTACAGCCCCCTCCTTTTGGGATGGTAATTTTCAAATATTTATTAAAGTGTTAAATATGAATACCCTTTAACCAAGCATTTCCACTTCTGAGGATCCGCTTTAGAGACATACTTGCACATGTAACCAGAAGGATGTACAAGTATATACACTGTAACATTGTTACATAGTGAATGTGGTAAATAAGTGTAAATAAGGGAATGGGATATTATGTAGAACGATATATACCTGTGCCTTAAGACAAAAATGCAAATTGCCCAACAAAGTGTACTAACATCTAGCTACCTGAATTCATATTTGTATGCATATGTGTATATGTATATAAGTGTGGTTTTATGTGTGTATATATATATATATATGTAAGACAATAATATATGCATAGAATATATGGCAAACTATTAACAGCAAATGTTTTGGGGGAGAGCTTTAGTGGAGAACTCTAATCTTTTACTCCATATACATCTGACGGGTTTTAATTTTTTTTATGATGAGTTTCATTCATGTTTTACATCTATACAATTATATTTGAAAATGTGTTGAAAGCTTGCTATTTATCTTCCCAGCTGTATGATTTTCTCAAGCAGCACTCAGTAAATCAGACCTAAGTATACAAATAAGAGCTGATTTCATTCAGGATAGGTGTTTGCCACACATACATAATGGAAGGGCAGTGGGGAGGGAGCTAAGCTTTTGAGAGTGCCTAAAGTGATGGGCCTAGGACTCTAAGGACTGGGTGGGATATGAGAACAAGACATAATACTGATATGTGGGTAGAAAGTGGAAGTTTGTAAGAGGTGAATGAAAAAGGGTAGAGGGAGTATTTGAGTGAGGGAGCTGGAAAAGTAGGAGGTGGGGGCCACAAAGTGGAATGTGCACAATTATCTCTCAGAATCATCTTTTTTTTCTATTAAAATTTTTTCTTGGTTAGATATATTAACACATGACTTCATAGTATACAATTTCAAACTTTTATAAAGAAAATGAATTTTAGTTTCCATGCGGAGAACCTGAAAAATCTGTGGATCATCGATTTTTCCTTTTTGAAACCATTTTTGTACTATCATCAATGCAAATAGGCCTGGAGGGGTGAAACTATCCTCACACCCAGAGGAAGACGGAGTCTCTTCAAAGAATGTAGTACAGTCATCCCTCAGTATCCTCAATGGACTTCCCTGGCTCAGATGGTAAAAGCCTCTGCCTACAATGAGAGAGACCTGTGTTCGATCCCTGGGTCGGGAAGATACCCTGGAGAAGGAAATGGCAACCCACTCCAGTACTCTTGCCTGGAAAATCCCATGGACTGTAGCCTGGTAGGCTACAGTCTGTGGGGTCACAAAGAGTCGGACACGACTGAGTGACTTCACTTCACTCAGTATCCTCAGCTTTGGTTCCAGGACCCCCATGGATACTAAAATCTGTGCACACTATTTACATACAACCTACATCCATCTTACTGTATAAATCACCTCTAAATAAATCATCTCTAGATCACTTATAGAACCTAATCCAGTATAAATGCCATGTAAATAATTGCCTGCACTTAGAAAATTAAAGTTTTGCTTTTTGAAACAATGGAATTTTTCCCCAGTCATTTTGGACCCACATTTGATTGATTCCATGAATGAAGAACCTGCAGATACAGAGGGCTGACTGTATTTATGATTCAGTGTGAAGCCATTCTGAGTCATAGCTATGTCCAAGTTGGCCATGGAACAGGCAGCACAAGTGGACTTGAGTGGAGGATCAGGGAAGTTGTAACCTCTCCTCGCCTTCCTCTCCACTTGCCATAAAACTGCCCAGCTGCTGGAGGCACCCCTGGTTCCTTCCACATCAGTCTACCACCCTGCTTTGCACCCAGAGAAAGGAAGCCCTTAGAAGTGCTCCCTACTGCCTAAGACAATATTATTCTGAGGAGTCCTTTACTCACCTCTGCTACCGCATTACCAGCAGGTGCAAGAGAGCGTCACATACCCACCTTAACCTGGTTACCTGCTTTCTTTGTATCTATGCACCTGATCCAGTTTTCCATGCCTAGCACTCTTCTAAAACCCATCTTCTGCAAGTTTTGGAATACATCATCTTTCATCACAAATTTCCATGTATATGTAACCTTTTCTGAACTCCACATGCAGATGGTAATTGCAGCCATGAAATTAAAAGATGCTTACTCCTTGGAAGGAAAGTTATGACCAACCTAGATAGCATATTGAAAAGCAGAGATATTACTTTGCCAACAAAGGTCCATCTAGTCAAGGCTATGGTTTTTCCAGTGGTCATGTATTGTTGTGAGAGTTGACTGTGAAGAAAGCTGAGCACAGAAGAATTGATGCTTTTGAACTGTGGTGTTGGATAAGACTCTTGAGAGTCCCTTGGACTGCAAGGAGATCCAACCAGTCCATGCTAAAGGAGATCAGTCCTGGGTGTTCATTGGAAGGAATGATGCTGAAGCTGAAACTCCAATACTTTGGCCACCTCATGCGAAGAGTTGCCTCATTGGAAAAGACCCTGATGCTGGGAGGGATTGGGGGCAGAAGAAGGGGACGATAGAGGATGAGATGGCTGGATGGCATCACTGACTTGATGGACATGAGTTTGAGTGAACTCTGGGAGTTGGTGATGGACAGGGAGGCCTGGCATGCTGTGATTCATGGGGTCGCAAAGAGTTGGACACGACTGAGCGACTGAACTGAACTGAACTGAACTGAACTCCACCTACCTGTTCTGAATAAAACCTGGCTGTCTCCTTAGGATATCATTTCCCTGCCAACTTTTGAATAGAGGCTGATCTTTTTTCTTTGAATCCTGCTTGATTCACTGGGCTTACTTAATCAGTTGATTCATACTTTTCATCTGTTTTAGAGAATTCTTGATTATTTTCAAATTTTGCTTCTACCTAATTCTCTCTTCTCCTACTGGGACTCCCGTCATAAATATGTTAGCTTTTTCTTTTTTTAAACTTGATCCTATGCCTCTTTTGTTCTTTTCTGTTTTTTCCCCATTCTTTTTTTCCCTCTGTGCTTAAGTGTGGATAGTTTTCATTGATTGTCTTCAAGTTTACAGGTTCTGTTTTATGCTGAGTCTAGTCTACTGTTAAGTACATTAAATGAGTTCTTAATTTCAGATAGTGTATTTTTCAGTTCTAGAATGTCCATTTGATTTTTTTTATACATTCCAATTAAAATCCTGCCTCTTTTCATCCTTTTTGTCTATCATTTCCTGTTTTCTTCAACATGTTGATTATTATTAATTTAAAATCATTGTTAATATGAACAACTTTGAATTAAATTATTTATTAGAATTTAGTTATTAAAATAGGATAAATGTTGTTTATTCAAATTACCGGTATGATTTCTGTCTCTTAACTGGATCCTGACTGATACAGAAGGCTTAACTGGAAGGCTACACAAGGGAACTCTCTGGGGAGTTGGAAAATGATGGAGATTTAAGTGTATCCATTGTCAGAATTATACAACTAGGATTTGTGCATTTGAATTCATGTAGATTTTACCTAAAATATTATAAAAGAGAACAGGTGGAAAATTGGGAAACATAATCTAGATGAAAATAATGTTATGTTCATTTAACCCAAAGAATCACACAAATCACAGAATGGTGACAACTGTTGAAACTGTGTGATGGGCACACAGGGGTTCATTGTTTACTTTATATATGTTTGAAATTTTCCATAATAAAATGTTAAAAGATAGTCATGGCTGCGTGTTTTCTATCTTAATGTATGTAGCTAGGGATGGATGGAATGACATGCTTGATCTGGCTATACAGTCATTTATTGTTTGTTTTCTGTATCAGTTATTCATTGCTATGTAACACAACCACAAAACTTCATGGCGTAAAAGAACATGAAGCATTTCGTTTGCTTAAAAATCTGAAATTCTTGCAAGGATTTGTAGGGAAGGCTTGTCCCTGCACCATGTGATACCATCTAGGGTGGATCAGCAGAGTGTTAAAGATCCACTTTTAAGATGGTTCATTCACACATCTGGCAAGTTGGTGCCAGAGGTCAGCTGGAAGTTAGGTTAGGTCTGTGAACCGGGAGGCTGGTTCCTCCATGTGCCTCTCTATGGGCTGCTTGGACTTCCTCACAGTATGGAGACTCAGTTCTAAGAGCAAGGGTCCCCAGAGAGAACTAAGTAGAAGTTATATCATCATTTATGGCCTAGGCTTGGAAGTCAACATAACATTATTTTCACCTTGATTCAAGAGGAGGGAACATAGACCCCACTTCTTAATGGGAAGTGTATCAAAGTCACAATCCAAAAAGAGCTCATGGGATGGGAGATATTGTAATGGCCATTTTGGGAAATATAATCAGATACACTCAGCTTGTTTTTTTATTTTATTCTTATTTTCATGTTTATATGATTCCATGATTTTATTTTTTTTTTTAAACTTTTTATTTTTACTTTATTTTACTTTATAATACTGTATTGGTTTTGCCATACATTGACATGAATCCACCATCTGGGATCAAGTTGGATCTCAAAGTATTATCTGAAGATGTAGTTTCCTATCATCCAGCAAGTGAGTCTCAACCCTCCTGTAAATATTCCTTCTCCTTTCTTTTCTGTGTTCCTCAGGTGCAGATGTATACCGGACATTAACAAGTTGCCTACATAGCATCTACTTTCCTCTTCCTAATGTTTCTTACTTTCTTATTCCATAACTTCCCCACATAGCCTGAGTGCTTCAGGGAAGCTGATTATCTTATCTCTGAGGTTGGACCCTGATTGACTTATGGCAACTAGCACATTCAAGTTCCCCTGGTCATAATGTTTGTGACTATGGTGGTTGGTAGCAAGGATCATGGGAAAGGGCAAGATGTGATCTAAACAAGTTTAGATCAGGTTGCTGGTTGGAATGCTAGGACAGAGATATCGCATCTCTGGATGTTTGTGGGGAAGCATGTAGCCCTGGGAGCCATTGTCAATTCTCTTGTGTCAACATGGGAAGATGGTTTTAGGGTGAAGGAAGGTAGAGTGGGAAAATGGAAAGAAATCGGGTCTCTCATGACATCAGTAAGTCGCTGGATTAAATACGTTGGCCACCTGATGTGACGAGCTGACTCATTTGAAAAGACCCTAATGCTGGGAAAGGTTGAGGGCAGGAGGAGAAGGGGACCACAGAGGATGAGATAGTTGGGTGACATCACCAACTCAATGGACATGGGTTTGGGTGGTCTACGGGAGCTGGTGGTGGACAGGGAGGCCTGGTGTGCTGCGGTTCATGGGGTTGCAGAGTCAGACACGACTGAGTGACTGACCTAAACAGCAGGATCTACCTCTAGAATTTCTAGTGTAGGACCCAATAAACTCCATGTCTAGCTGACATTTATAACTGAAGCCTAAAGTGTCTGAAGCAATGCAAGGGAACTACACTAGTATTTTATTATGAGATTGCCTAGGTTTGACTCTTGGTTTTGCCAATTACTAATTGTGTAAGTCTGAGCAAGTTTCTAAATCTCTCCGACTCGGTTTTCTTTGTAGTAAGATTCCAGATGAATGAGAGATAGGCCCTCACTTTCTAGACTAGGAGAAAGCTATTGTGAAAGGGAAGAATGGGAAAAGAAAGCCACAAAATGTGTCCTGAGGCAAATTAAGTTCAGGAAAGAATATATGGAGAAGGTGAGGCTCTGGAGATTGGGGAGTATTTTATAATATGCACTCTCACATACCCCTCGGAAAGCCTTTGTGGGCTTTTAGAGATTTGCACACCAGCTTAAAGACTGCTGGATTTTATGTTCAATTCAAGTTAGTCAGGTTCCTTTTTCTTTTTTTAAACAACAGATTAGGATCTTTCTTCTTTCTTGGATGGAATGGCAAGAGTGGTCAGCTAAGAAGGGTACATTAGACCATTTGTCATCAGCAAACATTTGCTGGGCATGTATCCTGTACTGGTAGAAAACACCTCAACAGCTTCAACCACTTGCAACTATGACTCTGAAGCTGTCTCTAGCTCAAAGTTTCTCCTTAGTACTCTGTGCATTTATCAATTCTGGTGTCCTACAGACACATTAAAGAAGTAAAAAGAAATAGGTGACATTAGATTCTCTACACACCAATCTATCCAGAACATAATCATTTCAATATGGACTCATAGACTCATTATAAAATCATATTGTCTTCAGAACTGAGTGTGTACTTTATACTTGCAGCACATCAGTTTGGACAAGCCACATCTGAAGTGCTCAATTGTTCAGTCGCTCAGTTGTGTCTGACTCAATAGCAACATGAAATTAGTAGCTGCCACATTAGACAGTGCAAGTTGAAAACGTATTAACATATTTAGTAAGCCAGAGAAAATTACCTCTGACCCAGAAATGATCATTGTGTCTCTGAGAAGGTTGTTGTTTTCACGGGCACCTAGTTTCTGGACCTTTAGCAAGAGTCTAAGTAGCACAGGGAGGGTGAAGTGGCTGTCTAGCCAGGTTGGTCACCTGCAATGTGTCACAGATGGGACAGTTGTTCTCACATGCACCAAAGCAAATATATACCTATTTTCAAATCTTCAGGAATCATAATGATTAGTGTTTATTGTGGAAATGAACAAAGTGATATGAACATTCTGTAGACTGGATGTTTCTCCCCGAAATTCATATGTTAAAACCCAATCTCCAATGTGATGGTATTAGGAGGTGTGGCCTTTGGGAGGTGATCAGATCATGAGGGTGGAGCCCTCATGGATGGAGCATGAGTCGTTATAATGAAGACTCCAGAGAGTTCCACTGATCTTTCCAGCACACGAGGACACTGTCAGAAGATGGCCATCTATGGCGTGCTGCTCACCAGACACAGAATCTTCCTGCACTTTGATCCTGGATTTCCCAGTCTCTTGAACTGTGAGAAATATGTTTCTGTTGCTTATTAGTTATCCAGTCTCTAGTGCTCTAAGATTCCAAATGGACTAAGACAGAGAATAAGTCATGGACTAAATGTTGCCATGGCTTGTCTTAAACCACAAAAGCCTTTAAAACTCTTAGCTGAGAAAGACTCCAGGCGAGACTTCTGGGGATATGAGTAGGGATTCAACAAGTGGTCCTGCTAATTTTCTGAATTTTACCATCCCTTTGAGATTCTCTCTTTGGTTACTATTGTATCTTGCATCCCTATCTAAATGAAGGACATATCAAACGTATAGAAAATCATGGCTGGCTAGTCTCTTAGTTGTCTTGGGCTGCTAAAATAAAATGGCATACACTGGGTGGCTTAAATAACAAAAAATTGTTTTCTCAGTTCGGAAGGCTGAAAGTCTATGATCGTGGTGCCAACATGGCTGAGTTCTAGTGATGGTTCCCCTCCTAGCTTGCAGACGGCTGCCTTCTCATCGTGTCCTCACTGGGCAGAGAAAGAGCAAATTTCTCTGGTGTCTCTTTATATGAGGGTGCTAATCCCATTGTGGGGATCCTATCCTCATGACTTCATCTAAACCTTATTATCTCCCAAAGGCCCGGTCTCCAAATACCATTACATGGAGGATTAGAGTTTCAATATATGAATTTTTCGGTGACATGATTCAGTCTACAGCAGTTGGGAAATGTAAGAAAACTAAGTCCACTGACAAAAATGAAATATAAAACGAAGTCTTTTCCTCAAATCAACAAAACTAAAAATGTTCTGATTCTCAGAGTTGGCAAGGTGAAATGGACACTTCCGCTGGCTACTAATGAAAGTATAAACTGATAATATCTTCTTAGAAAAGCAATTTTGAGAAATGTATGAAGAGATTCAAAATACACATTTTGATTCTATATTCTATTTCTAGGGAAATAGAGTGAAGATATGTACATTATCATTTGCAGTGAAAATTAATATGTATATCATAAAATTTTTAATAATGAGAAAAAGAAACAACTTAAATGTGCAATCATTTTGAAATTTTTTAACATTTATGGTATACTTTTTATGTAATAGATTATCAACCAATCTCAATACATGATGTCTTGAAGAATTTTTAGTGGCATGGAAGATGTTCACAATATAATAACTATCCAGGAATTAAAAAAAGAGAGAGATATAAATTATATATATTATGATCCTAATTTTAATTTTGTAAAAAATATATGTATTAAGGAAAGACTAAAATTAAAATTTTTATTAGAGGTTATTTCTGGTTGTCAGGATGATGGTTGATTTTTATTTTCTTTATTTTTTAATTTTCCAAATTATGTCTAATATATACTATTTTTATAATCAGAAAGAGTTCCTATATTAAAACATAATGATGAAAACAGGCTTATGTGTAGGAAAATGTGCTTCCTTTCTTTTGCTTTCTCATACTATTAGCAAATGAATTTTATTGGTGGAGAATCAGAAAAACATGCAGAGAAAGCGTAGGAAGCATAAAAACACTAATTGCTGGGAAGTGCTGGCTTTTCATACAAGAAGTCAGGAAGTCAGGAAGGCTGGCCAGGTCACAGGCCTTTGTCTGGTCTCCTTAGGATGAGAATCCTTTTCCTCTGGCCAGCTGGGGTCTCCTGGACACCCTCTTTCCTAGATGGGCTAGCCTCTGTTCCAGTTTACAATGGCACTTTCATAAAACCCTCTCACTCTGGTTTCAGTTAGGCCTGTGTGTGGCTGATTGCACACTGATAGATTTCCAAAGGCTTTTGTTGTTGTTGTTTTAGCAGAATCCTAGTTCTAAGAATTCCTGTAAGGTATGCTCTAGAGGTTAAAAAAGAGCTTTGCTTTTTCCATTTATACCCATCCAGAAACATCCAAGAGCAACTCTGCTTTCATCTGGATTATATTTGGGGATTCTCATGAGGTTAGATTTTTTTAAAGATTTTTTTCTTTCTGATTTAAAAAATAAATTTGAAACCACTGTGATCAATGACGGGAAATAATCTCTTCCTTCATGGTTCATATCTTCCGTGTTGCAGCAAGCTAGTGTTATCGCTTATAGACCATTAGCATCTAGCACAGCTTTCATGCAACCTAGATGTATTTGTTTATACAATAGAGACCTTTCTCAGACCTTGGAGCCAAATATTTTTTAACTTTAATCTTAGATTTGAAATAAATGAACTAAATGATCAAAGATTTGGGGATTTGGACAATAAAATATTTACTTTCTATATATTATTCTAAGATGTGGCAAAAGTATACTTTAGAAATTCAAGGCTTAAAAAAAACTGCATGCATGTCAACACTGAGAGCCTGCACCTCAATATAATTGTAGGGAAATGGAATATTGCCTTTTAATTCTTCACTCTCACTATATTCATCATTTCTTTCTCTCTGAGAACTCTGAAATACACATCCTACCACTGTTGAAACCCCCTTCCTTGGAGATATTTCTTTCAAAAGATATTTGTATTTTAAAAAGCTATCACCAAGCCAGGAGTCCATACAATGAAGCCCTGTTGGTTGACTATCAAAAGTATTTAGAAATCTGTTTCTTCCTCAGTTTTCTACAACTAGGCAGAAGTCAGCACCCTGTCTACAAACAAGGCCTGCCCCATAAGGACCAAAGACGGGCCCGATATTAAGGGTATAGTGTCTACAAAACTATTAAGCAGCTACGTACAGAGACTATATCTGAGAGTGAAAAAGTGTTAGCTCAGATTTTTGGTTTAACCTTAAGAAAGATTAAAGGAATTTGCAAAACTAGATCTGCCCAGCAGAGGGCATGTTTAAGTTACAAATCATGGTTTTTATGCAACATTTTCCATTTTTAGAAACAAATACTTTAAAAAAAACTTTATGCAGTTTTTATAGTTTGTGTTTCTTTCATGATTAAGTTACCAACCTGTATTTTAAAAATACGGTATTTATTTCTAAATCACATAGATTCTACCATCAGAATTGTTTTTTAGACTAATTGCTGCAAATATTTGCCACAGTTGTAAGAATCAGGATTACCGAATTTGTGAGCAAGAGACTACAGGCTTATGCAGAAGAGAAGGAACTGGTCACGCTAACTCATCTTGCTAGACCTTAGAGCTAGAAGTTTGTGGTTTCTCCTGGGGGCAGTTTTGCTTGCTGAGCCCAGCCCACCAATTCATAGATGTAGTTCAGAGACAAACCCATGGGACACTTAACCAAAAAGCATATGACTTACTAGTTCTCTAGTAACAATTCACCTACTCATCTAGGGATTACCTGGCTGGTAACCACCTCCCCACTGGGCCACGCACAATCCTGCTGGGCCTGGGATCCAGTGTCTTGCTCTCACCTTATACAGACTGTGTCTCCTCACCTGTCCAGTCTGCCTTAAAACTCCTCAAGTTCTGACCTTGAAGGGCATCTTCCTGTCCCTGGGGTCCCTCCTTAATGGTTAAAGCCTGTTAGTCCCTTTCAATAATCTTCAGTATGTTTTTAGTTATAGGGTATCTAAAATAAAAATTTGGCACCCTCTACATAAATGTCCACAAGACACAGAACTCCCTTAACTTTCACATTTTTAACTTAGTAACATCCACAGAAACACATGCCAATACCATCTCTACCACAGATGGGGATGGTGAGCATTTCTGAGATGTCACTTTGGACTTGTTTTGGAGGTTAGAGGGAAGGGAAGTAGAAGGGACTTTGAACAGGGTTTAGGAATTTAGGCCTGCTGCTGCTGCTGTTAAGTCACTTCAGTCCTGTCCAACTCTGTGCGACCCCATAGACAGCAGCCCACCAGGCTCCCCCATCCCTGGGATTCTCCAGGCAAGAACACTGGAGTGGGTTGCCATTGCCTTCTCCGAGGAACTTAGGCCACTCCTAAATAAAGGCATTTCTGTATGTGATGCTGACATTGCAATTTTAAAAGCAATCTCATCTGAAAAAAAGAAAGAAAAAAAAAGCAACAAGGTGTAAACTATATGTTGATTATGATCTATTTGAAAGAAGAATGTGTTTTGGCATTTGCATATGAATAAAAATTTGGGGGATAGATAATGTGAAAAAAAATCCTCAAGTTCAGGAGGAAGATACGCAACACAGTTTTGTTTCAGTGCATGGTACGGGCAGGGGAGGAATCCTGGGTTTGTAGTTTAAAAATACGCTGGCTCTGTGAATCACTTGGCCCTTCTTTGCCTCATCTGTTTAATCCAGAAGTGAGAATATACCCGCTAAAAGTCGAGGTCATCCCTGGAGGGATTTTAGAAACACACTGAACTGTGACTCTCTACCATATGGCCATCTGTGACTTTGGCCACATGAATGATCTTGCATGGGTTTGATCATGAATAACCTAATGGGTGTAGAGGAGGAACCAGTCCTGGGTCCCAGTATGGAATTCTGGTGTCTTCACAGAGTAACTCTGACTTCATCTCTCACATTTATCTTCCATTCTAGCCAAACTGGTCTGTGCTCCTGAGGCTCTGCTCTTGCCAAGAGAGGACCCTTACCCTTTCCTTACCACTTGAAAGTTTCTCCAACTTCTGGGTGTCCCACAGGCATTTGGCAGTCATTTTCTTCTCTGCCTTCAAGAAGAAATTATCTTCTATATTGCTATTTAGGCCCTTAGCATTTTTTAAAAATTATGTTTATCTGGGTATCTAAAAAGATAAATAAGATTTGTTCTCTCAAGTGTCTTACATCTACCCATAGTTCTAATAGACAGTTACTATCTTTCTGTTTAAATTATTGTTCTATAAATTTCTCTCTTCTGACCATTTCCCACCAAATGCATTGGTCTTAATTCCTGCTAGTAGACTTGGTATAAAGTCAGTCTCTCTTCCTCTGTCATTACACTGGCCTTTGAATGGTATGAGGGAATGTTTTTAAATTTCTTTTCTCTTTGTCCAATCTTTTTTCTCTAATGGAATGATAATTAGCAGTGAAATGGTTTAAAAATGATGATGCCTTACTATCATTATTATCTATTGAGTACTTATTTTGTGCTATGAAACAAGTTGAAGTTCTTTACATACATGAATTCATTTAATTATCAGGATAGCCCTATAACATATATACTTTTATTATCCCATGTATAGTTAAGGAAACAGAAGAACAGGAGTTAAACCCAGTGGACTCCATTCATTGCATTATCTTGCTTCTTAAAAGATGGGTAGTTAGTGTAAAGGAGTAGAAACAATTGTCCTGGATAAACTCCCATTTGTCTTCAGTACCCAGACATTTTTCAGAATATCTGAGAAATATTCTGGACTGAGATTAGGGAAGCAGAGCCAAAAGAAAGTGGAGTGTTGCACAATTGCTTGTGATTTTATAAACCTGAAGAATACAACTAAATCATGGTGTTTTTTTGTCCTTGACCATGTAAGTTTTTACTAAGAAGACTAGCAAAAACAAAGCCCTACTCATTGTTTTTCAGAATCAAACATTCATCTTGCAGGCATGTTTGCATATTTTGTCTCTGCTTATAAAAACCAAGTTAATGGTTTGACAGTTTTTATTTTCACTGAGCATTAAAAAAATCTGTTGATTCACTAACAGATAAGCATAAGAAATATGCTTTCTTATTTATATGGAGCTATGCACTATTCACACATTAATATGTGGAATCTCAGATTTTTATTTTGCCCAATGGGAAACTATAAACAATGAGATTGCTTATGTAAAAAGTGAACACTTGAAGCGTGCTAGTTCTACATGACTTAATTAGCAATCCAGAGACTTACCCTTTCAACTTGATTTGATTTCTGCAGGATAACTTTTCAGGAAAAGTAGTTTTCTGATCTGTGGAGCTTGGAAATATAAAGAAGTAAGCAACTTCTCATATTTATTAATCAGATGCCAGTTTCCTTAATAATTTATTTTAAAGGTGATCTCCAGTAAGGCACTAGTGTGATAAGAATCAGCTGGGGAGATAATCGAAATGCAGGTTCCTATGTCTCATCCTCTGAGACCAGGTCACTTCCCAGGTTATGCTGATGCAGATGTCCCCTGGGTACCAGACTAGGATGAAGGGGAGGATGTGGCTCAGGGAGTGGAGGAGGTCAGTACTCTAGTGATCAAGGCACAGAAGTGCTAGAATGCAGATGGGCTTTTCATCAGGGCTATTTAGGGAGCTGGCTGAATTCTTGTTATTGTTGTGGTTTAGTTGCTAAGTCATGTCTGATTCTTTTGGAACCTCATGGACTGTAGCCTGCCAGGCTCTGAAGTCTAGCCTCCAGGTAACAACTTCAATAGAAGGCTATTCAAATCCAGCTTGTCGTCTTTGGTGAAAACACTGATCTCCTCTGTCACAATATTCTTTAGGTTTGAGGGAGAAGAAAATTAGTCTGCAGATGGCTGAGTGCTCACTGTAAGCACCTGGGGTGGGGCTAGGTCAGGAGGCAGAGGTGGGGAGGGAGAGACATGGAGGGCTTACCACAGTCCTAAAGGCTAGGTTCCCAACTTGCAGGCTGCACACTAAGAGGGGGACATGGAATTACTGAAAGGGGGAAAATGTGTTGTGCAGGTTCTATCAAGAGAGATGATCCTCTTCTTATTTGAAGGAATACTGTGAGAACAGCTGAGGATCTAATACAGGACCCCAGGCCTGCATCTGTTGACTTGGCCCATGGAGGTGGGAAGAACTGTGCATGACTGGAAGGTGGAATTATTTTGTTCATAAGAGAAAAGAGCAGGAAAAAATCCAGCAAGAGTAGGTCTTATGTGGAATAAGGGCCAAAGAGAGTGCCTCCATCACTACAGACACACTCAGACACACACACACACACACACACACACACACACACACACATACACACCCAGAAGACCCACCAGTGAACCAAGAGGCAAAGAGAAATGTCTAAGGATTCCAGGTGGTTTCTGTGAGATGGGTGCTGCAAATCCTTTTCCTCTGTCTCAAATGGAGAGATATTCAATATATGTCTCACCAATACTTTAATAAGAAGTTTCTTCTTTGGGGAGGAACTCATAGAAGAAAATAAGATGGCAGCAGCTTTCTGACGTTCCATATATGTGCCTTAAGGACTATCTTAGATATAATCCAATAAGTCATTTGTTTATCAAGTATATGAACTGTGCTACAGTTTTTCAAATATAACCCTGAAAATGTTGTGAATGATAAAATTTGAGAGTTTTTAAAAGAATTTTTGGATTCACAGTAAATTTTGATTTTGATGTTGGATTTTCTCAGTCATTTTCATGGCTGACTTTAAAAAGAAGTTCTTTATAGCCAAGACATGGAAGGAGCCCAAATGTCCACCAACAGATAAATGGATAAAGAAGATGCAGTATATACAACCAATGGAAAGCTGCTGCTGCTGCTAAGTCGCTTCAGTCGTGTCCAACTCTGTGTGACCCCACAGACAACAGCCCACCAGGCTCCCCCATCCCTGGGATTCTCCAGGCAAGAACACTGGGGTGGGTTGCCATTGCCTTCTCCGAATGAAGTGAAGTTGCTCAGTCGTGTCTGACTCTTTGCGACCCCATGGACTCTAGACTACCAGGCTCCTCGGCATGGGATTTTCCAGGCAAGAATACTGGAGTGGGTTGCCCATTTCCTTTTCCAGGGGATCTTTCTGACCCAGGGATTGAACCTGGGTCTCCCACATTGTAGGCAGACGCTTTACTGTCTGAGCTACCAGGAAAGCCCAAGTGGAAAGTTACTTGGTCATAAAAAAGAATGAAATAATGCCATTTGCAGCAACATGGATGGATCTGGATATTATCATACTAAGTGAAGTAAACCAGAAAGAGAAATACAAATGCCAAATGATATCACTTATATGAAATCTAAAATATGATACAAATGAACTTATTTACAAAATAGAAACAGACTCACAGTCATAGAAAACAGTTACCAGAGGAAAAAGGAAAAGTTCAGTTCAGTTCAGTTCAGTCACTCAGTCGTGTCCGACTCTTTGCGACCCCATGAACTGCAGCATGCCAGGCCTCCCTGTTCATCACCATCTCCCGGAGCTCACTCAGACTCACGTCCATCAAGTCCGTGATGCCATCCAGCTATCTCATCCTCTGTCGTCCCCTTCTCCTCCTGCCCCCAATCCCTCCCAGCATCAGAGTCTTTTCCAATGAGTCAACTCTTCGCATGAAGTGGCCAAAGTCTTAGAGTTTCAGCTTTAACATCATTCCTTCCAAAGAAATCCCAGGGTTGATCTCCTTCAGAATGGACTGGTTGGATCTCCTTGCAGTCCAAGGGACTCTCAAGAGTCTTCTCCAACACCACAGTTCAAACGCATCAATTCTTCTGTGCTCAGCCTTCTTCACAGTCCAACTCTCACATCCATACATGACCACTGGAAAAACCATAGCCTTGACTAGACAGACCTTAGTCGGCAAAGTAATGTCTCTGCTTTTGAATATACTATCTAGGTTGGTTATAACTTTTCTTCCAAGGAGTAAGCATCTTACAATTTCATGGCTGCAGTCACCATCTGCAGTGATTTTGGAGCCCCCCAAAAATAAAGTCTGACACTGTTTCTACTGTTTCCCCATCTATTTCCCATGAAGTGATGGGACTGGATGCCATGATCTTCGTTTTCTGAATGTTGAGCTTTAAGCCAACTTTCTCACTCTCCTCTTTCACTTTCATGAAGAGGAGAGAGACAAATTAGGAGTTTGGGAATATCAGATACAAACTACTATATATAATATAGATAAAGAACAAGGTCCTAATGTATAGCACATGGGATTATATTCAATATCCTATAATAAACCGTAATGAAAAATTATACATATATATGGACATATGCATGTGTGATTGCTAAGTCACTTCAGTCATGTCTAACTCTGTGCGACTCTATAGACTGTAGACTGTCAGGCTCTTCTGTCCATGGGATTCTCCAGATGAAAATACTGGAGTGGGTTTCCATGCCCTCCGCCAGTAGACCTTCCCCACCCAGGAACTGAGCTCATGATGTCTCCTGCATCTGCTGCATTGCAGGTGGTTTCTTTACCACTGAGCCACTGGGAAGCCCATATGTGTGTGTGTGTGTGTCTGCCTGCAACATGGGAGACCTGGGTTCAGTCTCTGGGTTGGGAAGATCCCTTGGAGGAGGGCATGGCAACCCACTCCAGTATTCTTGCCCGGAGAATCCCCATGGACAGAGAAGCCTGGTGGGCTACAGTCCATGAGGTCGCAAAGAGTCCGACACGACTGAGCAACTAAGCACAGCACAGCATATGTATGTGTGTGTGTATAAATATATATATATATAGCATTTTGCTGTACACCATAAACTAATATAACATTGTAAATCAACTATACATCAATAAAAAAGGGTTCCTCATATTTAAAATTGGTAGAAACCATTGATCTATGGTAATCACAACTATGTCTTCAATTGGACAGTAAAGCACTTCTCAAGTACTGGAAAATTCTGTGCAATGACTCTGTTGCCGTTTACAATGGATTTTTTTAAAGAGTAAAGGTAAACTGCATTTTGTTCTGGTCACTTGGTAGCACTGAATAAATATAGAGGGCATATCTGTAAGGCACATTTACTGAAAAAACTGTCACGTTATTTGACTTTGTAATTGACTGAACAGAAAGTCTATCTGTTGCTTAGGAAGAACTTGCAGATCCGGACACACTGATTCTACTTTATTTCCCCAGGCTCTGTTATGTGGTCTACTGGTTACATGTCCTGAGGATCCTCTGAGGTATTTAGAGGAAATGATCATTGGAATAATGGAAAATGGTCTTGAAACTCTACTCTGGTGAGTAGTATTTTGATTAATGGTAGGGAGATATTTTAATTTGAAGATAAAACACTCATTGTATAGTATCCAAAAAGGTCTTACTAATGAATGTTTCCAATCTTAAGATTATTAAAGAATCTTTGCAGGGGATTTTAAATCCCCTAAACTTCAATAGTAACAATTTCTCCACTGGTTCCTAACTCAGAAACATACTTCACTGTTATCAAGAACATGTGCAGTTTATTTCAACTTGAGGATGAGGACAGAGGCATGCCTTCTTGGGGAGCTCAGCAGAATTGTGAGGGGGAGTAATTTGAAAAAGTTTTCCAGGAGATTCTGACATGTTAAGCCCAAGGGGAAGTGTTTTTCCTTCCCTTCCCCTCCACCATTTAAAATCACAGATTTAATTATGGAACTAACAACTATGAAATGAAATGATTTTTTTACTACATCTTTTGATTTTTTCCAAGGGATATGTGCATTGATCCATTAATGAAACCAAAAATTCGGAGACTGTCTGAAACTTACCTGGAACAACTTTTTGGACTGGATGATCAGCTGGTAAGTATTATTAACCAAACATTCTACGCTATAAGTCTTAAGTTTGGATGGAAACCCTCAAATAGATTTTAGATTTCATGAGAGGCATGAGGTCAAATTGTTTTTGAAACTGAGGACACTCAGGAAAGTGAAGGAACATTTCATACATATATACAAAGCAACACTCATAGTAACCTCCCCAGACTTCCAAGAAGCATTTGGATAGGCAGTTATTATTCATCTTTCTGATAAAATCTTCCCATTAAATTTCCCCCTTTTTCCTTCTGCCCGTCTCTTGCATCTTTACAATGGTTTTTAAAAGAATAGCGTTATAGAAAGCTTTAAAGGAGGATAGTTTCTTTCCATTCTAATCTACTTCCTCTGTATTCCATTCTCCTCCATTTTCTTTGCTGTCTGTCCAGGAATTATGCTCCAAAGATATGGCTGAAACATTAATAAGAACCTAACTTAAAAGCCAGACCAACTTAATGAGAGGAACAACCAGCTCCAACAGTTGGTTTTGATCCTGTAAAGAGGGCAAGGAAGTACTGCAGGATATGGAGACTTTTAGAACAAAGATTGTGTAACTGAGAGAAGCTAAAATGACAAAAGGCATGTAGAGAGAGAAACAGCAACACGAACTAGGTGTGTGATATCTCTAGATCCCTCACCAGTGTCTCGGTGAGGGTAGACAGGGCTAGCTGCTGGTGAAGCCAGGCATTGAAAAGCGGAATCAAAGTCATGGTCACAGTGAGTGCTGAGAGCCGGGAAAGAACTGAAGAGTCATTTAGAAGGATGGGTGGAGGGGCCTCCCTGTTGGCTCAGTGGTAGAGAATCCACCCACCAACACAAGAGACTCAAGTTTGATCCCTGATCCAGGAAGATCCCACATGCCTCACAGTGACTCAGCCCACTGGCCACAACTACTGAGCCTGTGCTCTAGAGCTGGGGAACCACAACTATTGAGCCCACAGGCTGCAACTGTTGAAGCTCAGTGCCCTCGAGCCTGTGCCCCGCAACAAAAGAAACCACTGCAGTAAGAAGCCTGTGCAATGCAGAGTAGCCCCTGCTCGCTGCAACTAGAGGAAAGCCCGACCACAACAAAGACCCAGCACAGCCAGAAATAAAGTGTTAGTTGCTCAGTCGTGTCCGACTCTTTGCATCATGGACTGTAGCCTGCGAAGCTCCTCTGTCCATGGAATTCTCCAGGCAAGAATACTGGAGTGGGTTGCCATTCCCTTCTCTAGAGGATCTTCCCCACCCAGGGATCGAACCCGTGTCTCTTGCATCTCCTACACTGCAGGTGTATTCTTTACCACTGAGCCACCAGTGCAAACAAATAAATTTAAAAACCTGTTTTTTAAAAAAGAAGAAGAAGAGTAACATTGGATCTTAACCAGTGTCTGCAACAGAGAGATAGAAATAGAGGGATGGGATATTTCTGTCAAGCCTGGGATGATTCTGAGGCACCAGTACACTGGGAAGAACCACTTGTTTGATCATAGATGATCTGCATCATGATATGTGAGTCTCAATGACTTTATCAAGCACAGAATTTTGATCCACTACAGAGCACAGACATCTGCAAAGTGTGTTCTTGGAGGTGTTTTGGGGCAACCTCAGGAGCTGGAGAGGGAAGATCCAGGGGATGACATTCTTGGTCCTCTCCTCCTCAGCCCTTATCCTCTAGAACAGTCCTGCATTGAGAATAACGTCACATGAAAAAAGCTTGAAAAACCACTGCTCTAAGATACTAAAATTATTACAAACCACTGATCTAGAAGGGTAAACATTGTCAATATTTTGAAACTGACCTCATAAAACACAATCAGATTGTGTCCAATGTCTAGCTAGAAGCCTAAAGAGAATCTTTAAAAGTTTGCACAGAATTCTAAGAGATACTGTAGCTACTTCAAATCTTAAGTTTCACTTGAAAAGAAATTCTCAGAGATATTTCATGACATTAAAAGTACAAAATATTGGCACAGATCCAGATTTAGAATGGGATATGAAAATTCACCAAGGCATAGAAAGAATGCCCACTTCATAAGTCAGAAAAAATAGAAACTAGGTATAACTTTGCAAACTGTAAATCTGTGTTGTTCAGTTGCTAAGTCGTGTCTGACTCTTTGCAACCCCATGGACTGTAGCATACCAGGCTCCCTTGTACTTCACTATCTCCTGGAGTTTGCTCAGATTTATGTCCCTTGAGTTGGTGATACTATCTAACTGTCTCATCCTCCACCACCCTCTTCTCCTTTTGCCTTCAATCTTTCCCAGCATCAGGGTCTTTTCCAATGAATTGACTCTTCACAACAAGTGGCCAAAGTATTGGAGCTTCAGCTTCAGCATCAGTCCTTCCAATGAATATTCCAGGTTGATTTCCTTTAGAAATAACTGGTTTGATCTCCTTGCAGCCCAAGGGACTCTCAAGAGTCTTCTCCAGTCCCACAATTCACAAGCATCCATTCTTTGGCACTCAGCCTTCTTTATGGTCCAACTTGCACATCCATACGTGACTACTGGAGAAAACAGAGCTTTGACTACACAGACCTTTGTTGGTAAACTGATGTCTCTGCTTTTTAACACATTGTCTCGGTTTGTTGTAGGTTTCTTTCCAAGGAGCAAGCGTCTTTTAATTTCACGGCTGTAGTCGCCATATGCAACGATTGCTTCCCTGGTGGCTCAGGGGTAAAGAATCTGCCTGCAATGCAAAAGGCACATACAGGAGCCTGAAGTTTGATCCCTGGGTCGGGAAGAGCCCCTGGAGAAGGAAATGGCAACCCCCTCCAGTATTCTTGCCTGAAAATTCCATGGCCAGAGAAGCCTGGCAGGCTACAGTCCATGAGGTCACAAAAGAGTCAGCCACAACTGAACAACTAAACAATCCCAAGGCATTTTAAATTATAGCACACCAAATAAACATTAGTTGTGTTCCCCCTTCATTTTTCTTTCCTATAGTTATAATTGCTAGTCAGAGAGATTTTAAGGTTTTGATAAAAATGTTTTATAGATCACAAACAATCGCAATTTTTCTCGTTCATAATTAAGAGTGCTTTGCATGGTTTCAGCATTTTTTTATGGTGCAGTCATTATCATGGCTTCACACTACGCAGTCTTGCACAGCAAGGACAGCCTGTTTACATGCCCATTTTAATAATAAGCATTTGCTTGTTATTCTTTGCCAAGAGAAGAATGAATACAAGAAACCATAAGCCAAACAATTATAAAAAGACAGAGAAACTGTTCTCATAACAGTAGATAGACAGTTTAACTGTGTGTTCCAAGATGAAGGAACTGTCTATTGTTAAGAAGGAAAAATAACTTCACAGACTTGATTCTCATTTCTTAGGAAATGAAATCTCTAGATGGGCCTACTAATTACAAGAAGAAAAGACATTTATAGCATTAAAACATTTTTATTATAGAAAAAACTTACACATAACTCAAAAGTGAGAGTATATAATAATCCCCCTCATTCAGCTTAAACAATAGTCAATATTTTGCCAATTTTCTTAATTATTCTCCTTTCCACCTTTGGTTGGGAGTATTAGAAAGTAAATCTCGGGAGTTGTATTACTTTTACTGGTAAATACTTCACTGTGCATCTTTAACAAGAAACAGCATTTTTAGAGAATATTGTACTCAGTCACTCAGTCATGTCCAACCCAATGGACTGGAGCCTACCACGCTCTTCCGTCCTTGGGATTTCACAGGCAAGAATACCAGAGTGGGCTGCCATTGCCTGCTCCCGGGGATGGGACACCACTGAGCAACGGAACAGCAACCACGACAGCTCAAGGGGATCTTCTCTGCCCAGGGATGGAATCCACGCCTCCCGCATCCCCCCTGCACCACCTGGAAAGCCCTGATAGAGGACAC
Source organism: Capra hircus (assembly GCF_001704415.2). Lineage (NCBI taxonomy): Eukaryota > Metazoa > Chordata > Mammalia > Artiodactyla > Bovidae > Capra > Capra hircus. Next base: position 75,966,839 of record NC_030811.1, read on the forward strand.
AGCACAGTGCAAACGTCCACGAAACGTATGAAATGAGCAGTAGCTCCTGAATGTCATCTAGTACTGACTGCATTCAGATATATGTATAGACTCCATATTCAGTCCATATTTGGGTTTCCCAAATTGCCTCAAAAATGCCTTCTTACATATGGCTCTGTTCAGTTGAAATCCATACAGGGTCCACATATTATACTTGGTTGTTACATATTAATATCTAATATCTCTAGTAATCTGCAATAGTTCTTTCTTCTTTTTTCCCCATGCCACTAATTTATTGAAGAAAACAGATCATCTATCATGTAAAAGGTCCCACATTCTCATTTCCTCTGATTGTTTTCATTTGCTCTGTTTCTTGTATTTCCTGCAAGTCTGAAGGCAGATCTACAACCTTGATATTCAGGTTTGTTTTTCCTTTTGTTCTCTGGTGACAAGAATACTGCAGAGCGGATGTTGGGTTCCTTCTAGTGCATTGTATCAGGAGGCACCCATGGTCTGCTTGACCCACTTTTAATGAATCTGGATTCCTACAGACATTAACTAACTGGTTATAAGTTTCATCCTACAGTACCTATATAATGGTTTCGAAATAACTATACAAGAGGACCACTAACCATAGAACTATGGAAAGCAGTTTAAGAAAATTACTCAGTTCTTTTTGCCTTTAAGATGTATATATCCTACCTGGTATTTTCATTAAAATAATACTTTTTTGTTATTTAAAATAATAATTGTTTATGTTGATGGTCATCTTTTCTTTCTTTGCTATAATTATGCTTTTTAAATTATTTCTAACATTACACCATGGCAAAATCAAAGCAATAAAATGAGGAGTATTCAGAGAAGTACTGCTTCCTTTCCAGCCTCTTTATCTACTTATTCCATCCCTTTCTCTGCTGCTGCTGCTGCTGCTGCTGCTGCGTCACTTCAGTCCTGTCTGACTCTGTGTGACCCCAGAGATGGCAGCCCACCAGGCTCCCCTGTCCCTGGGATTCTCCAGGCAAGAACACTGGAGTGGGTTGCCATTTCCTTCTCCAATGCATGAAGGTGAAAAGTGAAAGTGAAGTTGCTCAGTTGTGTCCGACTCTTTGCGACCCCATGGACTACAGCCCACCAGGCTCCTCCATCCATGGGATTTTCCAGGCGAGAGTACTGGAGTGGGGTGCCATCGCCTTCTCCTCCCTTTCTCTAGGTAACCAATTTTAGTAGCTTTTAGTGCATCTCCCCATTGTTATTTTTGAAAAAAATGTGAGCAAATACACTGTATCCTCCTTCCCTTTTACTTCTTACACTAAAGTATCAGACTGCATATAGCCTTCTATTCTTGCTGGCAGAGAGAGCACTTTGTTACCAAACTTTAAATGAAAGATATGGACTTAAAAAAAAATCTTACTGATACAACAAACAAAGCTAAACTATGAAAAGGAAATTTGGGGTTTTAGTACTTTGGGAGAAGCAGACAGACCTTGTTCCCCAAACAAGATAAACATATCCTATAACCTTGCTGGTTTACAAAAGTATTCGTTTTCTTGTGAGAGTGGGTAGATTACTATTTCCTGAGCAGGCATGAAGATAAGTATCTCTGTAATCTGGAAGGAATGAAAATTTAAAAAGTATAAAAATAATGAAGATATGCAGATATGCATATGAAGATATGGAGATATCTTTAATGGCAGAAAGTGAAAAGGAACTAAAGAGCCTGTTGATAAAGGTGAAAGAGGAGAGCGAAAAAGCTGGCTTAAAACTCAACATTCAAAAAACAAAGATCATGGCATCCAGTCCTATCACTTCATGGTAAATAGATAAGGAAACTATGGAAACTGTCAGATTTCATTTTCTTGGGCTCCAAAATCAATGCAGACAGTGACTGCAGTGACAAAATTAAAAGATGTTTGCTCCTTGGAATAATAACTATGACAAACATAGACAGTGTATTAAAAAGCAGAGACATCACTTTGCCAACAAAGGTCCTCATACTCAAAGCTATGGTTTTTTCAGTAGTTATGTATGGATGTGAGAGTTGGATCATAAAGAAGGCTGAGCGCCAAAGAATTGATTCTTTCAAACTGTAGTTCTGGAGAAGACTCTTGAGAGTCCTTTGGACTACAGGGAGATCAAACCAGTCACTCCTAAAATAAATCAACCTGAATATTCATTGGAAGTACTGGTGCTGAAGCTCCGATACTTTGGGCTCCTGATGTGAACAACTAACTCATTGTAAAAGACCCTGATGCTGGGAAAGATTGAGGGCAAGAGAAGGGGGCGACAGAGGATGAGGTGGTTGGATGACATCACTGACTCAACGGACATGACTTTGAGCAAACTCAGGGAGATGGTGAAGGACAGGGAAGCCAGGCGTGCTGCAGTCCATGGGGTCGAAAAGAGTCGGACATGACTTAGCAATGAACAACAACAACAAATGAAGATACGCAACTAGATTCATACTGTTTACTTTAGGATAAGTTTAAGTGTAAAGTTAAGTAATAGTAGCTAATGATATGGCATAATGTATGTTTTTCTGCATTTGAGAGTTCTAAAGAACATCTTTGTAAGGTTTTAATCTCATTTAAGTTGTTTCAAGGAGTTTCAGTTCAGTTCAGTTGCTCAGTCGTGTCCGACTCTTTGCAACCCCATGAATGGGAGCACACCAGGCCTCCCTGTCCATCACCAACTCCCAGAGTCTTCCCAAACCTATGCCCATTGAGTCGGTGATGCCATTCAAGGAGTTTACCTAATAAAATTTGCAATAGACATTTACATGTTTAACAAAAATGGATTTTTCCAAGTGGTACTGAATTGAAGTGAAGTGAAGTGAAGTCGCTCAGTCGTGTCCGACTCTTTGCGACCCCATGGACTGTAGCCTACCAGGCTCCTCCCTCCATTGGATTCTCCAGGCAAGAGTACTATAGCTCTAAAATACAAAGAGTAGTCACTGTTTCCCTCCATGTACAAAAGCCCCTTGAGCATTAAATAGTCTTTAATAATATTGAGGTCAAAAAATAAAACTACTCATCATGAGAAATCTAACATTTTATGTCATGCCATGATACCTATGTTAGACCATGCTCACTTCTTCATTAAAGGCATAGTTTCTTTTTTTTACTATTATTGTTTTTTTCTATTAACTTTTATAGCCTATGAAAAATAAATATTTTAGAACTGGGTGAGATTTAAATTAATTCACTCCACCCTGTCTTAGTTTGTTCAGGATGCTATAATGAAGATATCATAGACAGGGTGATTATAAACAAGAGAAATTTATTTCTAACAGTTCTGGAGGCCGGGAAGTCCAAGATCAAGGTGCTGGTAGATTTGATGTCTTGAGAGCCTGCTTCCTGGTTGATATACTGCCATCTTCTTGTTATAATCTTACATGGCAGAAGAGGAGACTGAACTCTCTGGGGTCTCTTCTCTAAAGACACACTTCTTATTCATGAGAACTCCACCCTTATGACCTAATCATCTCCAAAAAGCCCCACCTCTAAATACCATCCATTACACTGGGGATTAGGTTTCAGCATATGAATTCTGGAGAACATAAACATTCAATCATGTGAAATGCCGTGCTGGATGAATCCCAGCCTGGAATCAAGATTGCAGGGAGAAATATCAACAACCCAGATATGCAGATGATACCACTCTAATGACAGAAAGTGAAGAGAACTAAAGAACCTCTTGATAAGGGTGAAAGAGAAGAGTCCATATAGTCAAAGCTATGGTTTTTCCAGTAGTCATGCTGATGTGAGAGTTGGACCATAAAGAAAGCTGAGCAATAAAGAATTGATGCTTTTGAACTGTGGTGCTGGAGAAGACTCTTGAAGAGTCCTAGACTGCAAGGAAATCAAACCAGTCATTCCTAAAGGAAATCAACCCTGAATATTCATTGGAAGGATTGATGCTGGCACTGAAGCTCCAATACTTTGGCCATCTGGGGTGATGAACTGACTCATTGGAAAAGACCTGATGCTGGGAAAGATTGAAAGCAAAAAGAAAAGAGGGCAAGATGGTGGGATAGCATCACTGACTCAATGGACATGAATTTGAGCAAACTCTGCGAGACAGTGAAGGACAGAGAAGCCTAGTGTGCTGCTAGTGGTAAAGAACCTGCCTGTCAGTGCAGGAGACATAAGAGACAGGGGTTCGATCCCTGGTTTGGGAAGATCTCCTGGAGGAGGGCATGGCAAGCCACTCCAGTATTCTTGCCTGGAGAGTCCCATGAACAGAGGAGCCTGGCGGGCTACAGCGCATGGGGTCACAAAGAGCCAGACTCGACTGAGGCGACTGAGCACACACACAAATAAAGTAAGTGTCTTGCAAAGTTTAAAACTAATGGGACCAATTGCTACTGACATTAAACAGCCATGAATTTGGTATGTTTGTAAGCTAGAATTAGTGGTTTGTAGTGGCATTTCATTATCCTTTCATTTATTTCAAAATTTCCCCATAAAATTAATTGATTAATTAAAAAAAAAATTCCCCAGCTCTCAGCAACCTGGGATACAAGTAAGAGTGCTGATTTGATGTTGTTGTTTAGCCATTAAGTCATGTCTGACTCTTTTTGCAACTGCATGGACTGTAGCCCACCAGGCTCCTCTGTCTATGGGATTTACCAGGCAAGAATACTAAAGTGGGTTGCTATTTCCTTCTCCACGGGATCTTCCCGATCCAGGGATAAAACCCATGCCTGCACTACTGAGCCACCAGGGAAGCTCATCATCTCATTGCTAACAGTATTGATATGCCAAATTTCTCTGCTTCCAGCCCCTATCTGGGTAACACAGAGGTTGGTTTTTCCTTAAACTTCCAATCAGTTGCCCCTGGGAATCCCAAAGCTGTTCTGCGTAAATTCAAGAATTCCAAGATTGTTTCTGTCCCAAACCTGTGAAATCATCTAAGGGTGGAGTCACAGTGCTGCTATTCTTGACTTCCTAAGAGCTTTGATGCCTAACTTGAGGTGGAGCTTCAGGCTCCTTTAGCCACAAATCTTTCTGATGCCAAAATAGCACTCCTTTCACTGGATTCCTTGCCCTACTCAAACCATACCTGGTGGTCACACTGTTCAAAAGAGATAACTTTTATAACTTTTCTGAAGATGTCTAGTAAGTCAAACCTGTACTTCAAGACTAAGGCCACATTTGTTTACATGCCCAAATAGTACCACGGTGTAGCAAGAACTTAAAACCTTCCATTCATTTTCCCACCAGTTTCGAAATAAAGCGCTTCTTGATAAAACTTTACTTTGAGGGTCTGCGTTATTTCAAAACCTGGCATAATGTAAGGTTTTGGTAGGTGATACTTTTATATCACACGATTTCCAACTTTCAAAATTTAAAGTCACATGAAATTTGATGGCACTGTGCTGTGTGTGCTGTACAGAAGTGGGGGAAATGCCTTTCCTTATTTTGTGTTGTACACCTCATAAGAGCAAGTTTTTGGATTTTGCTGTAGTCTTTTCCTCCATATGGTTCAGACCCACAATCCATGGGGCTGAGACAGATGTCAAGCAGCTCCCCCTGTGCCAACCCCAATACTCTTGATTTTACTCCTCTGGATTCCTTTCCCCCATGAAGATCAGAATTTAGTAAAGAAAGACTTCAATAACTTATGTTCTCCCCTCACCACAGACAATTTACTTGTAATCCCCATTAAAAGCAAGAATTTTCAAATGTCATTGAACATGAGACAGAATATCAGGGGGCACACAGGCCTTTCCTATATGCCTAAAACTGACGTCATGATCAACATGTGCATGCTGTATATATTAACTTATCAAAGCATTTACAGCAATGAGCAAAGGAGAAAAATGCTTGACTTAGAAAAGTAGAATTCTGAATTCTGGGAAGTTGGTATATATTTTAACCAAACTTATCTCTACACTCAATAGATATGAACATAATAGTCCCTTGGACTGCAAAGAGATCAAACTAGTCAATCCTAAAGGAAATCAACCCTGAATATTCATTGGAAGGACTGATGCTGAAGCTCCAAAACTTTTGTCACCTAATGCAAAGAGCTGACTCACTGGAAAAGACCCTGATGCTGGGAAAGATTGATGGCAACAGGAGAAGGGGGCAGCAGAAGATGAGATGGTTAGATAGCATCACTGACTCACTGGACATGAATCTGAGCAAATTCCAGGAGATAGTGAAGGATAGGGAAGCCTGGCATGCTGCAGTCCATGCAGTCGCAAAGATTTGGCCATGACTTAGCAAGTAAGCAACAACAAATGGTAAACAGGTGGCAATAACAACAGAAAACCACCATTTACACTTAACAGTAGCCATGTACCTATAATAAATAGTTAAGAACACGGAGAAGGCACAAACAATTTCAGCAATCCTTGGTGCACTATTCCCACATCAATGTGTGTTATTGTGAGTAACTGGAAGTGATGCCTGCGTCTCTTTCAGTGTATTCCACAGTTTAGACTTGTAACTTATGTAGTTTTCCTGTTCCTGCTTGTTAAATGAGGCATTCCTATATATATTTTCAAACAGAGACTCTCATTTTCTACTTTGTTTTTTCGAGTTTGGTTTCATCCTCAATTTTATCTATTTGTAGTTTAAAGATTTTATTGGAGTATAATTGATTTACAATGTTGCGTTAGTTTCAGGTGTACAGCAAAGTGCATCAGTTATGTATGTACATATCCACTCCTTTTTAAACTCTTTCCCCGTATAGGCCATTACAGAGTATTAAGTACAGTTCTGTGCTGTACAGTTGGTCCGTATCAGTCATCTATTTTATATATAGTAGTGTGTATATGTCAGGCCCAGTCCCCCAGTTTATCCCCCCCTCATTTTCTACTCTTGAGAAGGTAAAACCATTCAACTTAATAGTGACTAGCCAACCCTGGTCCAACAGCTCTATACTCCTATCGATATAATAATGCCATAGTGTTTACCTCAAAATGCTTTAAAGTAAGCACAATATAATAAAATTTTAAGCTGTGATTTTAACTTGAAAAAAAATAGGCAGCACAATAAAATTCCAAAATGTATAAATGGCCTATACTTCTAGAAGTCTGTTCCTGTCTCCCTAGGCCTAATTCTGCTTCCCAGATGCAATCACTGCTCTCATTCTCTTGTATATCTTCCAGAGGTAGCCTGTGCATTCCATTTATTTCTAATGCTTTTATTTCATGTCTTTCTTCATTTTAGGTGACTCCAGAATTAATGATAAAAGCATGTACTTTTTATACTGGGCATTTACTGAAGACCCATTTTTAGTAAGAACATGAGTTTTATATATTATTCCCTCCTCTTTGTGTTCTTATTCTAGAAATTCTCCATATGAAGAACAACTCACTTTTGGCCAGTTGTACTGATTTTATCTGTTTAATCTTGTTTTCACCATTTTTTATTGTATATTTCTTTTATATTTATTCAGCTTTTACTTAGTTACAAGATAGTCTTTGCTTCTTCAAGGTACCAGTTTGTCTTTTTTAAAATAGAACTTCAAAACTGGAATTACAGGTCTATAATCCTCTTATCTGAAATCCTTGGAGACAGACATATTTGGAAATCTAGATTCCCTTTCTTAAAATTTTTTTAGAAAGGAAATCTCTGCATACACTGTGTATTATATAACATCTTCAGTTGTGTCTGGGATGGCACATTGGAACCAAACATATCTGAACACATTAGTATTTCTACAATAAAATGTATTTGTATATTCTTGCTGAGTGAAATGAAGAAATACTATGAACCATTATGTGTCAGATTCTGAGAAGTTTTGATGCAAAATTAATTTAGGTCAAGTCTAGCTTTGCCTCTAAATAAGTTATGGGAGAAAAAAAAATTTCTATTTCAGAGCTTTGGGGGCTTTACAGATGCAGACAAGGGGAATGCAAGCTGAAAGAAAATGCAAGGACTGACTGTAAATAAAACAATGCAAATAATTTAACAGCTTCTTTGAAGCTGTGATTTTTGAGGAGGTAAAGGAGGCCCAGTATATTACTTCTTCTCTCTCTCAGTTTATTTATTAATGTATTACTGTAACTTCAAAATATTATATTCCTGTATTTTCTGCTTATAGCACATGGAGAGAGATAGCAATACCTCCTATAAATGAAGATGAACTTCTGGCTGAAAAAATGGAAGCAGCAATAGTATATGACAATTTCAGACTTAAAAAACACGTATTACATCACTGGCACTCTTATGTGAAAAATAGAAAAGAACAACTTAGAGGTAAATCCTTATATAGTAACAACTGGTTTTTGTTTTCATGGATCCAAAGTTTCAACAAACTTAACAGTTAAACATAACCTGTACTAGAGAATTTATTATTTTTATGTCTAGAAAATTGTCATGAAATGTAAAGTCACTAATTTAAAGTATGTAATAAGATTTGTCTCAAAGAGTTTTAGTGTAATAGAAAGCAGGCATATTTTAAATAAAATTCTATATCTATTTGTGTGATATATATACAAGTTTCAATATAAATAGGGAGCTACTATTAACTTTTTTTTATAAAATAGAGAGTTGGGATAGATAGGTAGATGGACAGATAGATATCAAAATTGACTGTTTTTTATAAACAGCTCTTTATTCTTTATATTTTATTTAATGAATTTCTGAGAAAACTTAAAGAAAAATAATTTTCTTTTACTTAAACCCTCGATAGCTGTAATGAGTGGACAGTACATGTATGTGCTTTTCAGAGCAGGAATAGAGAGTCCATCCAGCTCACTACATATTGATCTGTTTATGGCTGCTGCAAATCAAGTAAATCCTTTCCTCTTGATTGGCTCCTGTTGGTACCTCAGAGTGGACTCTGGTGATTTTAACATAGGGTGGTGGTGGTGGTTTAGTCGTTAAGTCGTATCCGACTCTTGCAACCCCATGGACTATAGCCCGCCAGGCTCCTCTGCCCCTGGGATTTTCCAGGCAAGAATATTGGAGTGGATTGCCATTTCCTTCTCCAGGGGATCTTCCCAACCCAGGAATCGAACCCAGGTCTCCTACATTGCGGGCAGATTCTTTACCGACTAAACTAGGTAGTGGGTCTCTATTTCTGAGAGGAAGCAATTAGCTATAGTTAAGAATGGTGTCCCCAAGGCCTGCCTTAATCATCCTCCTTCTTGGCCTGGCCCCTGTGTTTGAGCTTTGGACCCCTGCTTAAACATATAAAAAAAAATATATATATATATAGCAACCTATTTAATCACAGGGCATTTAAAAGTACTATCTCATGACTCTATTTCTATGAATAAATCTGGAAGTTCTGGCTTTATAAAGAACAGATTTGTTAAAAAGGACATGCTATATAACTTGACATTTTGTTACGTCTATAATATCTTAATTTATAAGGGCAAAGGTAATGTTTACAAGTTAATGAAGTCTCAGCAGTACTATATTTTGCTGTCAATAGTAATCAATTTCAGATGCAATTAAAATAAAAACTATCAGATGCAGCATTGTTTCATGTTATAAACCTGATATAATATTAATTATAATACTGTGCAATTATATACAGTAATCTAATGCATTTTCTTCAGATGCACTACTGCGGATACAAAAGATGTTCCACTGCTACAAGATGATAGTTATCCTAAGTAAATGGAGGGATAGAGCAAGACATAAGTTTAAAAAGAGAGAAGATGAGCTGGTATGGCATATTGTAAACTTACTGTTTTTTAGAAACTGAACTTTGCTGTTACATTGATGTTGTCTCAGATAATAACGCTATGCGTGGAAAACGCTAAAGACTTGAATATTATATACTTTTAAAGGGGTCCTTTTTCTTTTAATTTAATAATCTAAATGCCTCCTCACTTACCCAAAATATTTCCTAATAAATTTTGCTCTTTCATTTGAAGTTCAACATCAAGGAAACATCTTTTTAACATTTCATTTAAATTTATTGATAAAGACACTAAGAATTTTGTTTCAGCAAGTGTTTAGGTGGAAATAAATGTTTAAAGTGGAAGAGAAATGGTTTGATATGATTATAACAGAAATAAATGGTAAAGACTAAATTTATTCTTTTCTAGATAAGGTTATATTTCTATCTACTCTTTTCAATATCCAATTTAGTAAATTAAAATCTTAATATTAAATTATCTTTAAAACTACTAAATTTCTACACTTGAATCATTCTTAACTGGGACACGTATTAGAAATTAAAGCAGTCAAAACAGAGCATCCAGGCAAACTCCTTCAAACTTATAATAATAAAAACATCTCTAGTTTGCTTTAGCTATCAGCATAGTAAATTATCATTTAATGTTTTTTTAGAATATTCATAGTAACTACTAGGAACAGATACAGAAACATGCTGGAATTTTTTGTAGTTATATTATTTAGTATGTAATGTTTTACTAATAGTCTGAAATATAAAGTCGGGATAAATAACAAAGAGAAAACTAGGAAGAAATTAAACCCCATTTTATGGTTCCTGGTGAAAAGGTAACTGCGTGACCAGGCTGCCTTTTTATATCCCCTTAAACTGAATGTCCCTGAGAGAAGGCAGCACTGTTCTCTTTAACCATCCCCATATACTAAACATGATGTTTTGTAGTAATTGATATATATATATATATAAATATGTATGATAGTGTATATTATATATGACAGTAATATTATCCCTAATATGTGAAAGCAGTGAAAGTGAAGTCGCTCAGTCGTGTCCGACTCTTTGCGACCCTATAGACTGTAGTCTACCAGGCTCCTCCATCCATGGGATTTTCCAGGCAAGAGTACTAGAGTAGATATGTATTAAATAGTTAATTGAGTATTTAAAGAAAATGTTTTATTTTAGCTATGTGATTTCTTGGCCTAACAGTACTGCTGCACTCACTAGGGTGGAGTGAGGACAGCAGGTGTCTGCTGGGAGGAGAGAGCTACGTGCCAGCTCTCCACTGTGCACGCTTCCTTAGGCTCTAGTATGTACATATATTGCAGGAAAATTGTGTGTGTGTATGGGTATAACACTTATTTACCCTTCAGGGTTTTTTCCTTGATTATGTGCTTTTAATGAATGTATTGAAAGTAAAAATGGGGATTTACTGTAATGATACATCAGGCAGTTCTCCAATTCTTTCCTTCTGACTTTTTTTAAGAAAAACATTTATTTATACACACACACACCCACACACACACACACACACACATACACATACACTTTTTTTTTTTCATTTTTGGCCATGCCACACGGTTTCTAGCATCTTAGGTCCCTCAACCAGGGACCTTGAACCCAGGCTCTTGATAGTGAGAGGTTGGAGTCCTAGCCTTTGGACCAGAGAAGTCCCCTGACTCTCCTCTTACAGCTCCAGGGTAACCCTTACCCTTCCATGCCCCAAGTATCAGTTCTGTCATTACCAGAACCTTGACTCTGGGTTTCAGCTTTCTCATTTCTATAAGAGAAGGCTGGCCCACATCTTCAAGGTGACTGCCTATGCCAGTATTGTATGACAACTAGTGGAAATGATCTATAATGCTTTGGTGGTTCAGAGACTATTACATATGTGCTGGACAATGATAATTTATATAATGATGATGATAATAATGTTTAATTGGTGCTGTCATTGTATCAAGCATTGTGCTTTATATGTATCATCTCATTTAGTCCTTACAACAATTCCATGGAATCTGTAAATTATTTTCATGGCAGATGCTAAGGCATGAACTTCAATTACAAAAATTCTCCAAGTTAAAATTCAAAGCAAATTCTAAAGAAGAACACTTTTTTCCTGAACAATTTGTGTCTGAAGACTTTCTTGTAGGTGGGATTCCTGATTTTGACATTTCACAGTTACCCAAAAGAGCAATATTACAGGTTCGTATGAATTCATGTCTTAACTAGTTGTTTTGATAATGTTTTCTTAAAGAGTGGTTTTATAAACCTTGTATGAATGATGGAAACCATATTTTGAAGAAAAAATATTTTTTACAACTACCTTTGGGCTATCTCAGCTTTTGGAAGTCATCCATTTGGATGGCTGTAAATTGTAATCAAAAAATGGAGAAATTAAAGAAATAGTAAATAATGAAGAAAAATGTCTTTCTTTCCTTCCTCGTTCAAGAACATATTGTCATTTAAGGTACCACAGATTTTAGATACTTCACTGCATACCTTTTAATCTCTAATCCTTAATCCTTTAACCTGAATGTTATACCCACACTCTGGAATGTAAGTGGGGCTTGTCATAATGCTACTTTCAGTTAGTTAAATATATTTATGCCTCTCATCTTTCTTTCTTAGATTGTGAGTTCATAAAAACAAGAATCATGTATCTATATCTTATAACTCATTGAATTAATCTCTGAAATATAAACCATAATTCCAACTACTGGTTATATTCTGTCCTATTTTGATAAATATGTAATCCCTATTTTGTGGGACTACCTGATAAATGGTGGAAGAGTTGTAAAATATCACCTTATTCTGGTTAATGGCAGATTTACACTATAAAATCCCATGTATTAAACCTATCTTTCTAACTGTAGAACTGAGCTCAAGTTATTTTGGGGAACAAGATGTATACCTGTATTTATATTTCATTTCGCACTTTACGTATAGTATACAGTCAGAATGAGGACATTTTTGTCCACTGTTTCTTCTTTATAAATTGCCTGTTCACATCTTCTTCGTGTTCAAACTGGAATTCCTATAATTTTCTTACAGTTTATAAGAAAACTCTTTATATACTGGTAGTTTTCACCTTTTGTCTGGAACATATTTGAAATTTTTTTCCCCTACACTTAATGTGCTGTGCTTGGTCGCTCAGTCGGGTCAGACTTTGCAGCCCCTGTGGACTGTAGCCTGCCAGGCACCTCTGTCCATGGGGATTCTCCAAGCAAGCATACTGGAGTGCCATGCCCTCCTCCAAGGGATCTTCCCAATCCAGGGGTCGAACCCAGGTCTCCCGCACTGCAGACAGATGCTTTACCATCTGAGCCACCAGGGAAGCCCTTAATGCCTACACTTAAGGCTTGCTTTTCACTTTTGCTTTCACTTTTGACCAGAGAAAATTTAAAGCTTTATGTAACAAAATCCATTACTATTGCCCTGATTATTTCTTTTTGTGTCATATTAATATGTCATTCTTAGCTATTTTTCTAAGCCATATCAAACTCCTTCCTACAATTATGTAGCCGGTTTTTCTTTGAACTCCTATATGTCGACTGATCCGAGAAGGCGATGGCACCCCACTCCAGTATTCTTGCCTGGAGAATCCCAGGGACGGGGGAGCCTAGTGGGCCGCCGTCTATGGGGTCGCACAGAGTTGGACACAACTGAAGCGACTTAGCAGCAGCAGCAGCATGTTGACTGCTAATGTTTATTTACATTGTAAGCACCTGAATTTTCAATCCATTTCAGATTATGCCTTAAAACATTTTTTATCACTTTACATATAATATAAGACCCTAGCAAGAGTATGCTTTCATCTTCCCCTTCCTGTGCTTCAGGCTATTATTTCCATGTGCTTTATTTTTATGTATTTGGAAACCCTACATTAGAGTTTATTTTCCCTTTAAACAGTCAGTTATATTTTATCCAATGTGTATTTTTAATGTTTAACAATCTCAAACAGGAAGATTGCAAGTGCAATACAATGTACTTTTTTTTCTGAACGATTTGAGAGTAAGTTGCTGACATGATAACCTATCACCCCTAAATATTCCTGGAGTTTTCACTATAAACAAGGGCATCCTCTTGAAATCAGCCATCAAAATCCTTGGATCTAATTTGGGTATCCCCAGTTGTCCCGATAATACAAAAAGATGCAATCCAGAATCACACAGAATAGCTGATTACCATGGCTGTTTGTCTCCTTGAGTCTGCCTTTCTTTAATTTTCATTCCCTTGACATGAAGATCAGGCCAGTTTTATTGTAGAAGATCTCTTATTTTAACTTGTTCTGTTTTCTCCAGAATAGATTCAAGTTCTGAATTTTTATTAGAGATAGCACAGACATTAGGCTGTGCTCTTCTCACTCCATGGTACAGAATCTGGATTTGCCCAGGATTGGTGATTTCACAGGTGATAGCTTGTTTAAGGCGGTGTCTGCTTCTCCACTATTCAACTGCCCTCTTTGAAATGGATATGCATTTTGTGGGGAGGTATTTTACAATTATGTAAATATTCCCATTCTTCGTCAAACTTTCAGTTTATTTATATCCGTATGACTCATGGTTTTCTATTTTATTCAGTGAGATATAATCTGTTACTATCACGATTTATTTTGGTGCTCAAATTCTTCCAGATTCAGAAGTAGGACTCCTTTCAAGTTTCCTTCTGTGTCCCTTTGACATGTAACTATCATCCTCTGAGCACTTCCCTACTTTATAGCACAGCATGATATCACCAGATAGTTGGTACCAAAATCAAATTGATTGTATGCAGCCGAAGATGGAGAAGCTCTATATAGTCAGCAAAAACAAGACCTGGAGCTGACTGTGGCTCAGATCCTGAGCTCCTTACTGCAAAATTCAGACTTGAATTGAAGAAAGTAGGGAAAATCACTAGGCCATTCAGGTATGACCTAAATCAAATCCTTCATGCTTATATAGTAGAAGTAACAAATAGATTCAAGAGATTAGATCTGATAGGCTGCCTGAAGAACTGTGGACACAAGTTCATAACATTGAACAGGAGGTGGTGACCAAAACGATCCCAGAGAAAAAGAAATGCAAGAAAAGGCAAAATGTTTGTCTGAGAAGGCCTTGCAAATAGCTGAGAAAAGAAGAGAAGCTAAAAGCAAAGATATACCCAACTAAATGCAGAGTTCCAAAGAAATAGCAAGGAGAGATAAGAAAGCCTTCTAAAGTGAACAGTGCAAAAAAATAGAGGAAAACAATAGAATGGAAAGGCTAGAGATCTCTTCAAGAAAATTAGGGACGCCATGGTAGCTTTTCATGCAAAGGTGCACAATATGGAAAAAAAACAGCAATAACCTAACGGAAGCAGAAGAGATTAAGAAGAGGTGGCAAGAATACACAGAAGATCTGTACAAAAAAAGTCTTAATGACCTGGCTAACCACGATGGTGGTTATCCTGGAGTGTGAAGTCAAGTGGGCGTTAGGAAGCACTACTAGGCACAAAGCTAGTGGAGGTGATGCAATTCCAGCTGAACTATTTCAAATCCTAATAGGTGAATCTGTTAAAGTGCTGCACTCAGTATGCCAAAAAATTTGGAAAACTCAGCAATGGTCTGGAAAAGATCAGTTTTCATTGCAATGCCAAAGACTGGCAATGCCAAAGAATGCTCAAAGTGAAAGTGAAAGTCATTCAGTTGTGTCCAACTCTTTGTGACCCCATGGACTGTATAGTCCATGGAATTCTCCATGCCAGAATACTGGATTGAGTAGCCTTTACCTTCTCCAGGGGATCTTTGCAACCCAGGGATTGAACCCAGGTCGCCCGCATTGCAGGCAGATTCTTTACAGCTGAGCCACAAGGGAAGCCCAAGAATGCTCAAACTATCATTCAATTGTGCTCATTTCACATGCTAGCAAGGTAATGCTCAAAATCCTTCAAGCTAGGCTTCAACAGTACATAAACTGAGAACTTCCAGGTGTACAAGCTGGATTTAGAAAAGGCAGAGGAACCGGAGATCAAATTGCCAACATCTGCTGGATCACAGAAGAAGCAAGGGAATTTTGAAAAACATTTACTTCTGCTTCATTGACTATGTTAACGCCTTTGACTGTGTGGATCACAACAAAGTGTGGAAAATTCTTAAAGAGATGGGAATACCAGACCATCTTACTGGTCTCCTGAGAAACTTGTATGTAGGTCAAGAAGCAACAGTTAGACCTGGACATGGAAAAACAGACTGGTTCAAAATTGGGAAAGGAGTATGTTAAGGCTGTATATTCTCACCGTGCTTATTTAACTTATATGCAGAGTACGTCATGGAAAATGCCAGGCTGGATAACTCACAAGCTGAAATCAAGATTGCGTGGAGAAAAATCAACAACCTCAGATATGCAGATGACACCACCCTAATGGCAGAAGAGGAACAAAGAGCCTCTTGATGATGGTCAAAGAGAAGAGTAAAAAAGATGGCTTAAAACTCAACATTCACAAAACTAAGATCATGGCATCCAATCCCATCCTTAATGGCAAATAGATGGGGATAAAATGGAAACAGTGGTAAATTTTATTTTCTTGGGCTCCAAAATCACTGTGAATGGTGACTGCAGCCATGAAATTAAAAGATGCTTGCTCCTTGGAAGAAAAGCTGCAACACACATAGACAGCATATTAAAAAAGCAGAGACATCTTTTTGTCAACAAAGGTCCAAAGCTATGGTTTTTCCAGTAGTCATGTATGGTTGTGAGAGTTGGACCATAAAGAAGGCTGAGCGCTGAAGAATTGATGCTTTTGAATTGTGGCACTAGAGAAGACTCTTGAGAGTCCCTTGGACAGCAAGGAGATCGAATCAGTTAATCCTAAAGGAAATCAACCCTGAAAATTCATTGGAAGGACTGATGCTGAAGGTGAAGCTCCAATTCTCTGACCATGTAACGCAAAGAGCTGATTCATTGTAAAAAACCCTGATGCTTAGAAAGACTGAAGGCAGGAGGAGAAGGGGATGATAGAGAATGAAGTGGTTTGGATGGCGTCACCGACTCATCATGGACATGAGCTTGAGCAAACTCAAGGAGATAGTGAAGGACAGAGCAGCTTTGTGTGCTGCAGTCCATGGTGCTGCAAAGACTCGGACACGACTTAGTGACTGAACAATGACAACAATTTGCCTTCTGTGTCCCGTTGACATGTAACTATCATCTTCTGAGCACCTCTCTACTTTATAGCACAACATGATCTTCCAGTCTCCACTTGTATTTTCCTTGCTCCATCCTAGTCATTTATCTAGCACTCTTTGAATCCTTTTGAATGGAGAATTGTACATAGAAACCAAGATTTGAACACTTCCTGTGTCCATTGCCATTGGAGTGTTGCTTCTCCCATGCACTCTTGTTAGAACTAGAGATTGTGTAAGTAGGTACACACATATACGCATTTCCTCCGTATATACGTATCTCTGTGTACTTAAAACCTACACTGCATGTCAATACTTCCAGCTCAGTTTATCACCACAGGACTCATTCTAGTCTTCTCCTTTTCTATATCTGCAATGTCCTTCTCCAACAGTGAGAATCCCAACTCTCATTATTCTTCATGTATTTCCTTATCTGATCACTCCCCTGCGTGTAAGCAGTCACACATGTGGCTGCCACTGTCCCCTCTGTGTGGATACCTTCTTCATCCTGCTCAGGCTCTGACACCCCTTGCCACTCAGAGGCCCTCCTCATATGCTTGGACCATGACATTCTATGCCAGTTGCCCTTTCCCCTATGCAGCTGCCTTCCTAATTTTGTTTGGGCTAACACACCCTGCACTGAACACCTTCCTAGGTAAATGCCCCCCTTGCCCTACTCAGGTTCTGAATCTCTCTGCGTGGCTGCCCCTCTTTGGGGATCCCTGTCACCACATGTCACCCTTCTCCCCCAACATAGCTGCTCTCCACGTGCCCCTTGCTCCAGGGATCTAACACAGAGTTTTACTTCCTTTATTCACCCTCCTTGTCTTGTTCAGGTTCTTATATCCCACAATGGCTGTCCCTCCCTAAGGACTTCCTCCTCGTTCCTTGCAGACTCCAGTATCCTACACTGTTCTTCCACAGGGACTAGTGCCCTTCTCATTCTGCTTGTCTCAGTCTGTGCTGAGCAGATGTCCTCTTCTTGGGCTCCAGCATCCCACAGTGAGCCATGCTTCCTCATTTGTCTTCCTTTTTCCACTGAGGCTCTGATATTCTACTGTGGGCCATTCCTCCTTGGGGACACCCTCCTGACCTGTCTTGGTCTCCAAAACCCTGTGCAAGGAAGGCTGCTCCACTGAGTGGATACTCCCCAAGTTCTGATGCCTTGCTTTGGGCCAACCGAGGCCCCCTGGGCCCCTCACCTTGGCACAGATGCTTCCTTCACTTGGACCAATCTAATGGCTTAAGGACTGAACTGCGTTGAAAGAAGAAAGTGAAAGGGTAGTGGAAGGGATCTTTTAAGGAAATTAAAGATACAGAAAAAAGTATTTTCTATTTTTCCACAGATTGGTTGATTGTGGTATTCTTCTAGTTTAGATATGAGTTTTCATCTGGAACCATTTTTCTTCAGCATGAAGAACCTCCTTTAACATTTCTTGAAACACATTTCTGTTGGTGCTTAATTTTCTCAGCTTGTATTTTCTCAACCTTTAAAAATTTCATTCATTCCATTTAAAAGATGTCATTCCATTATCTTCTGTATCATTGTTTTAAATGAGAAGTCAGTGGAATATTTTTCTTTATATGCATGTGTCTTTTTCCTTTCTCGTTGCTTTGAAGACTTTTCCTTTTATGATTGAATATTCAGCAAGTTGATTTTGATATGCCTTGTGGTTTTCTTTGTGTTTGTCCTTCTTGGAATTCACTGAACTCACAGATATAAATATTTGTATTTTTCAGAAAATTTGGAAAGTTTTCAGCCATTATTTCTTCAAATATTTTTCATTCTTCTTTATCTTTCTGGACTACAATTACACACACATTAAACAACTTAATATTTCCCCACGTTTCATTGTGTTCCTTTTCCTTTTTTAAGACGTTTTTTCCCTTCCTGAGCTTCATTTTGAATAGCATTTATTGTAATGTCTTCAAGTTCAGCACAGTAAATATGCAACTGTTTTTTAAAAAGTCATTAACTTCTGTTTAATTACTCATTAAATTAGCCAAAAAAAAGGCACCAATGATTCGTATAATAGATGACCTGCAACATACTGCTGAATTTTGGAAGTAGGATGAACTTAGAATGTTTTAAAATTCTTACTAACTTTTGTTAACCTCCTTTTTCTTCAGCTACCTTAAAAGGGGAAAAATGCATCCAGTCAATCTTGAGTTTAGAAACTTTTCAGAAAGAGACAGAGAGGATGGCCGCAATAAACAATAACTTCCTCAGAATGTAGAGCAAGGAAATTGTTGATCATTAGTGATATTTGGCTAAGTTGCTTCAGTCTCATCCGACTGCAACTCTATAGACGGCATGCATGCATTGGAGAAGGAAATGGCCACCCACTCCAGTATTCTTGCCTGGAGAATCCCAGGGACAGAGGAGCCTGATGGGCTGCCGTCTATGGGGTCACACAGTGTCAGACATGAATGAAGTGACTTAGCAGCAGTAGCAGCAGTGACATTTGGCTAGTTTTATAGCAGGAATTTTTAATTTTGTTTTTATTGTTGACTGCCTAACTTCAAAATAATTAAACAGTGCTTGTTTAGGGTAAAAAAAAAGGCAGTGTCTAATCTGCTATTAAGCCATTCTAGTGATTTTTTTCACTATAGATGTTACATTCATCTCTAGAAGTTATTCGGTTCGTTAAAACATCTTTCCACTTTCTCTTTCATTTTTATTTGAAATCCTTGAGCATTTTCAGAATAGCTGTTTTAAAGAATTTGGTTACCAGTTCTATTATCCTTGTAATTTCTCTAGGTGTTAACAGTCTAAATTTTTCTCTTGGTTATGCATTCTGTCAGATTTTCCTTCCTCTTTACAGATATTGTAATTTTTAAGTTATTATATGCTGGATGTTTAGTAAGTTATATTGTTGAGTGCCTGTTTTCTTTAAGAAGCATTAACTTGGGTTTTGCAGTTAATTTACTTGAAGACAGGCTTTATCTTTTCTCAGCTTATACTTAAGCTTTGTTAAGGGAAGACTAGAATGACATATTTTTATGCTAGTTTATCCTTACGCTTATCAAGTGATCTTCCTGGATCTTTACTGAATGCCTTAAGTGTTCTGTGACGTGTCTGTACTCTGATTTGTCTCAATTTGTAAATTTCCCAGTCCATATGAACTAGAGTTGTACTGTTTACAGATTCCTGGTAGATGCTTTGTCCCCAGGAGTGGGTTTCTTATTCAGCTTCAAGGCCTGTCCCCTGCACAGACACACTGTTTAAAATGCAGTCAAAGAGGCAAGGATCCCTATGCAGACTTTTAGAGCCCTCTTTTCTCTGTAACTTCCACTTTTCTAGCACTTTGCCAATAAATTCCAGCAACCTCAACATCTGTGAACCCCATCATCTATTTCCTCGATCTCACGAGCCACCAATAAATGCTTCCATGCAGAAAGCCTGGGCTATCATGGCTTTCTGAACCTGGGTGGTATTTAACTTCAGTTGCTCCAAGCAGTGCCCATGTATCCTTCCATGGGTCTCTTCCTTCCATTTCTTACAGAAACTTTTTAAGCTCTTATTTATGGACTAAATGTTTGTGTGTCCCCTTCTCCCTATTCCTATGATGAAGCCCTCACTTCCAATGTGACTGTATTTGGAGACAGGGCCTGTGAAGAGATGATTAGGCTTAAATGAGGTCATATAGTTGGGATCCTAACCCAATAGGGTAGTAGCCTGTATAAAAAGGGGCAGAGACACCAGAGCTCTCTGTCTGCCATGTGAGTACACAGCAAGAAGGCAGAGAAGAGAAAGCTCCCACTGGGAGCCAAATTGGACAGATACTTGATCTTGGACTTCCCACCCTCCAGAACTATGAGAAATACACTTTTGTTGTTTACGCCACCTAATTTATTGTATTTTGTTACTGCACCCTGAACAGACTGTTACCACTGTTCAGGTTTTCATGCTAAATACCCTACCTCACTGTCCTTCACCTTCACTTTCCATCCTTCTTCACTGAATAACTATATGCCGCTAGGTAGGAACTCCTTTAGCTTACTTCCTGACCCCTTTCCTCAATTCTGTTTTCCTAATCTTTGTACCCTCTTTTCAAATGTACCATCCATACCCATCTTTGCTTCCTTTTCTGTTCTAATGGCATTTTCTGTATAATATAGAATACTATATCAGATACCTTTCTTTAAATTCTGCCATAGGTAGTGATGCAAGCTATTTTCAGACCATTATTAATGTCAGTTTTGATTCCATGAGGAGTAGTTGACAGAAAGTGGCATAATTAACTTCAAACACAAGACAGTTTCTCAACATAGTTTTGTTGCCTGTTCGTCAAGGCACTCAATGGTACACACGTATGAAATTATTCCTGGATGTCTAGGAGTATGTCTTATTCATATTATATTCTCTGATTTATAAGCATACAGAATATTTTAAAATATTTAATCAAGTGAATGAATATGTCATTGAAGGAATTAGACTATGCTGCTCCTATTCAAGGTTGAAAAGGTAGTACAGATCTGGAATAAAAGGATCACAGTTTTCCTCAGGCTATTTCTTGTGCTTGTGACAGTCAACAATTATTGATGGTTAGACATAAAAAGTAAGTTTTCAATAATTAAAAAAAATCTAGTGCTGATGGAAACAGAAGAGAAAAAGGACAAGGTTCTGAACTATCTTTAGGCCCCACCAACAGTGGGGCCTTCAAGAACACAGTACCTTTCTTTTTATGGGCCTCCATATAGGTGACTAGACTTCCCTGGTGGCTCAGAGGTTAGAGCATCTGCCTACAATGCGGGAGACCTGGGTTCAATCCCTAGGTCGGGAAGATCCTCTGGAGAAGGAAATGGCTACCCACTCCAGTACCCTTGCCTGGAAATCCCATAGACGGAGGAGGGTGCTAGATTACAGTCTATGGGGTCGCAAAGAGTTGGACACGACTGAGCTTTCATATAGGTGACTTACAGACAGCATAAGAACATTTAAGTCCTTAGTTTCAGAAGCTGACTGGATGCAAACAGTTAACTGTGCTTCAAAGTAGCTATTTTAGGCACAACACTCTGGGTCTAGTAATTCTCTAAGGTATCAGGTCATACTGTCTTCACCTACCAATACAGGAAAACATGACTGTTAGTGGGGCTTAAAGAAACAAGGACTTGTTTTTTTCCCTATAATAGAAGAAGGCCATTTAGGGATGCTTCTCCACAATGCCAATAAAAATGGAATTCTATTTTTTCACTTCACAACCCTTAGTATCCTCTTGGTTATTGTCTCATGGTTGCAATATGCTCCTCTTTCAACCTCATATTCACTTACCAGTCCAGGAGGAAGGGGGAAAATCTTACCAGGAAGAAGGGGGAAAATCACAGTGGTAGAAGGCAATAGGTTGTCTATCTTCGATTATTAGGAAAGCCAAAGTTTCCCTAAGACTTCACAGCCAAGACTTGCAGTGATGTGCTTTAGATTAGAACTTTGCCACTAAGCCACATCTAACTGCAAGACTGCCATGGAACTGTGAGTGGGGCTTGGGTGAGATAACAAGTAGTCAGTCTCACTGAAGGTGGACCTAAACCGCCATTCATCAGTCAGTATTTAAAAGGGCATTCCTCTTTGTCAGGAAAATATGTGTTGGTTTTAGTGAAAAGCAAAACAACAATTACAACAAATAAGAAACAAGAAGATATAGAGGCTGCAAAGGAGCTGCTTCCACCTTCCAGTCCTGTTGTTCAGTCATTAATTCATGTCTGACTCTTCGTGACCTCATGGACTGCAGCCCTTCAGTCTTCTCTCTCCTTCACTATCTCTAACAGTTTGCTCAGATTCATATCCATTGAGACAATAATGCTGTCTAACCATCTCCTCTGCCATCCTTTTTTCCTATTGCTTTCAATCTTGCCCAGCATCAGGATTTTTTCCAGTGAGTCAGCTCTTTGTATTAGGTGGCCAAAGTAATGGAGCTTCAGCTTCAGCATCAGTCATTCCAAAGAATACTCAGGATGGATTTCCTTCAGTAATGACTGGTTTGATCTCTTTGAAGCCCAAGGGACTCTCAAGAGTCTTCTCCAACACCACAGTTCAAAAGCATCAATTCTTTGGCGCTCAGCCTTCTTTATGGTTCAACTCTCATATCCGTACATGACTACTGGAGAAACCATAGCTTTGATTATATGGACCTTTGTTGGCAAAGTGATGTCTCTTTGTTATAGCTTTCCTTCCAGTTCAGAGAAACTAAAAATGCCAATTAATAAAGAACCACAGAACCCAGGAGCCACTAAACCATTTAAAAATGTGATCCAGGCCTTAACAAACTTGTACATGGAAATTTCAGCAGTTATGTTGGAGATATGAGCTTGCATGTTTTCTCATAAGAAGTCTTTCAGTTTGATAAAACAGTGATTAAAAGTCCAGCTACTCACTAGTGATATGCCCGTTGGTAGTTTCAACCCTCTTGGCCCTTGCTCATCACCCCAACAAAACTAAACTTACAGAGAAGCATTTATGTTGAATTAGTTGACATTTGGATTCACTTCTATCAGGATATGGGAAACATGTGAAATTACTGGGGATGTTGCTGCGGACAATGAAAGTCATCGCCAGTTTCCGCATTTTGAGTATTGCTTTGTGACATCATGTCATGGGTGATGATCAGGCTTCCTGTCCCTCCTTCTATTCCAACGTCCACCCCGCCTCTGTCTGGAATGATATTGAGTCCTTTGGGGATAGATTTATAGAGTCTGCCAGAGTAGTCAAACCATAGCATGATCTAGAAAAGAACAGATTTCTATACTGAGATTTTATCTTTTTCAGGAGGGACAGCTGAGGATCTAAGAAATTAAATGACATTCCCAAAGCCAGACAGCTGTAAACTAAGACCAGCACTTGTTTTTCCTGACTACTTGGCTAAAATTATAGCCTCTATATCTCTCTGGTTTTTCCTCTTAGAGAATTCTAAGTAAAAAGAATGTGTATATATACATATATATATATGTATATATACATATTTACACACACACATATCTATGAATGTGCTATTCATATATATGTAAAATAATAATTTATAATATGTATGCATGCCAAGTCGCTTTAGTTGTGTCCAGCTCTGCAACCCTATGGACTATAGCCTGCT
Source organism: Capra hircus (assembly GCF_001704415.2). Taxonomy (NCBI): domain Eukaryota; kingdom Metazoa; phylum Chordata; class Mammalia; order Artiodactyla; family Bovidae; genus Capra; species Capra hircus. Next base: position 75,990,638 of record NC_030811.1, read on the forward strand.
AGGCTCCTCTGTCCATGGGATTCTTCAGCCGCAAGAATACTGGAGTGGGTTGCCATGCCCTCCTCCAGGGGGTCTTCCCAACCCAGGGATGGAACCTGCGTCTCTTATGTCTCCTGCACAGGCAGGCGGGTTCTTTACCACTAGTGCCACCTGGGAAGCCCCACAATATATATATAGATATGAGTGAAATAAACATGAAACAAAAACAATGATTAAGAGCCATTATATATCTCTTAGTTGTACTACCTTTAAAAAGTAAAGAGTAACTTTTAAAATTTACTGAATCTTTACATGACACTAAAGCACAGTGTTATTTTTGGAGACATTCTCAAATTTTCCCTGTCTAAGAAATTGTCAAGGATATCCATTAAAATGTACAAGTAATAAAAGAGTAAACTTATAGTATAAAACTGTAAATTAATGATTCTAACACTCATGTCTTGAAGAGTTGGGTATATTAAGCCTATTAATACAATAGATTTTCAGAGTTAATTTTTTTAATCATAGTTTTAAAATGACATTTAATTTGGTGACTTCTCTGGTCAATTAATTCTCGGGGACTTAAGCAATGTAATATGAGTTGGATCTAAACCTTATTTAAAGTTTTTGGAAGTGTTAGTTTTTAAGAGAGATTTATCTATTTAGACTGCCTAATGTTTTGAAGGAATAATTTCAAACAACACCCAGTTTCAATTATTGGGATACGATTTGAACTTCACTTGGAAAAGTGTAGGCTTGCTTTTTATGTTCAGTTGCATCAACTTATGAAAACAAGTCAGGTTCTGTTTCACTATCATTTTCCTTAGTATCATTTATCCATTATGAAAGGCTGCTTTGTTAGCAGATGGTAGAGCTCATATACTATCAGTCAAACTCAGAGCTTGTTGAGAGGGTTGGCAAAGATTATTTTCCATGAAAATGCAAGGTTTTTTGTATTTATGTAGTTTGGCAAGCAATACAGAAAAAAACCTCTTATGTTGATGAATTTGGAAAGTCTAAATAACCTAGTTAAGTAATACGGTTGTCTTAAAATGAAAGAGCGCTTGATTAGCTTAATAATGTAAGTAATATCTTAGGGCTGTCTTTCATCTTAAACACCTATAACTTTCTGTTTGTAAAAGATAATAGTATGTGGACTTGCAAAAATTTACAAAATCACCTTCAGATATTATAGTTTGATGACTCATCTCACTTGGGGGATAAAAAAAAAACTGGATAACTGTTAAAACTTGTACCATGTTGCAGGAGGGAAACCAGATGATTCAAGCCTGTTAGATTAAATTACTTGGGATTCTAAAACAAAAGAGTATTCTCAATGACTTTTGAGTCTATATTTTGATAACTTCAGGGGTCAGTCTGACCTCAATTCACCAAAGCAGAGTGGTTCCAGGTTTCTTAGGAAAGTATTGTGTGAACTTCACATAGGGAAGCTTCCAAAACTACACTGCTCCATCAAAGAACTATGTGTATGTTGGCTCAATTTGTTGTGTGGATAAAAAAGCAAATGAATCCAAACATCTAAAAATTGTTTTAGGATCAGTTTATTTTTGATACAAGATTGCTCTGTCCATAGACCTGACTTTTACTGCTTTAGCCCTAATCAGTAATGCTAAGTCAAGAAATTTACAACTGATTACTTAATCTAAAATCAGTCCCTGTTCTTTTCCTTCATAGCACTTCTCACTGTAATTAGTATTAATATTAATTTTTAACAGTGTTCTTATTTTTTATCTATCTCTCCCACTAAATTACCTGCTTTGGGGTACTGGGATTACATCTGTTTTGATTACTTCTGTTGAACTAAAACAAATGCACTGTCAGACAGTTCTCTGGCAAAGGTTTGTTTATTCAGAATCAGCAGAGAATTGCAATCAGAGGTCTGTAACCATTGTGAGTCATGCGCAAGTTCCCCCATGGCAGAGGAAGATGAGCACTTTTATACGGAAGGAGAAGGAAGTTGTGAGGGCTAAGTAAACAAAGAGCCCATGGCTTCTCACTGGCTGAGTCTCTGCCATGGGAGGAAGAGGAGTCCTTGCTCTGTTATCCCTACAGATGTGAGAGATCCTCTTTATGGTCTCCCAACTCTATTTAATTGAAGTTTCTGTCTATTGATTTTTTACATTTCTTTATCCTCAGCATCTAGGAGACTGGCACAAGCAGATACTCAAGGATGTCATTTTGTTTATTTAATAACTATGTTGGATGCCTATAATACTGGAGTACACAGGCTCCATTTTAGGTTTTGGGGGCATAGTGATGGATTAGACAAATATCTTGCTCTCAGAGGGCAAGTGTGAGAAGTGTGAAGAATCAGATAGTAAAAAAAGGAAACACAAAGGATATGTTACACAGAATTAAATGCTATGAAGAAAATATATCAGGGTAAAAGAAGAACACCTTTACTAAAAGGATGCCAAAAGCAAAGGTAGGAATGTAAATTGGTGCAGCCACTATGGAAAACATTATGGAAATTCCTAAAAAAAAATTAAAAATAGAAATACCATATGATTCAGCAGTTCCACTTCTGGGTATTTATCTGAAGAAAACAAAAACACTAACTCAAAAAGATACCCTGTGTTCACTGCTGCATTATTTACAATTAGCCAAGACATGGAAACAACCTGAGTATCCATCAGCAGAGGAATGCATAAAAATGTGAAATTATTATATATAATATATATTAGAATATTAGTCTGTCATAAAAGAAGGAAATCTTGGCATTTTTGACAATATGGTTGGAATTTGGAGGCATTATGTTAAGTGAAACAAGTCATAAAGAGAAAAACAAATACTGTATGATCTTGCTGCTGCTGCTGCTGCTAAGTCGCTTCGGTCGTGTCCGACTCTGTGCGACCCCATAGACAGCAGCCTGCCAGGCTCCCCCCGTCCCTGGGATTCTCCAAGCAAGAATACTGGAGTGGGTTGCCATTTCCTTCTCCAATGTATGAAGGTGAAAAGTGAAAGTGAAGTCGCTTAGTCGTGTCTGACTCTTAGCGACCCCATGGACTGCAGCCCACCAGGCTCCTCCATCCATGGGATTTTCCAGGCAAGAGTACTGAAGTGGGGTGCCATTGCCTTCTCCAGTTTTAATGCATGATCTTACTTATATGTAAAATCTAAAAAAAAAAAAAAAAACAGACAAGAGGAAAAATGAACTCATAGATATAGAAAACAGACTGGTGGAGGTAGGCAAAATGAGTAAAGGTGGTCAAAATGTATAAACTTTCAGTTCTAAAATAAGTCCTGTAATGTACAGTACTGTGACTATAGTTAATAATACTGTATTGTATATTTGAAAATTGCTGAGAGTAGATCTTAAAAATTCTCATCACATGGAAAAAAATTGTAGCTGTGTGGTGATAATATGTTAACTAGACTTACTGTGATCATTTTGTGATATATACAAAGATTAAATCACTATGTTGTATACTTAAAACTAACATATTAATGTCAGTTATATTCACTAAAGACAAGAAGCTGAAGTTGAATCATTCTATGAATATCTACAAGACCTTCTAGAACTAACACCAAAAAAACATGTCCTTTTCATCGTAGGGGACTGGAATGCAAAAGTAGGAAGTCAAGAAATACCTGGTATAACAGGCAAGTTTGACCTTGGAGTACAAAATGAAACAGGGCAAAGGCTAACAGAGTTTTGCCAAGAGAATGCACTGGTCATAGCAAACACGCTCTTCCAACAACACAAGAGATGACTCTACATGGACATCACCAGGTGGTCAATACCAAAATCAGATTGAATATATTCTTTGCCGTCAAAGATGGAGTCAAAGATACAGTCAGCAAAAACAAGACCAGGAGATGACTGTGGCTCAGATCATCAGCTCCTCACTGCAAAATTCAGATGTGAATGGAAGAAAGTAGGGAAAAGCACTAGGCCATTCAGGTATGACATAAATCAAATTCCTTATGATTATACAGTGGAAGTGACAAATAGATTCAAGTATTAGATCTGATAGACAGAGTGCCTAAAGAACTATGGAAGGAGGATTGTAACATTGTACAGGAGGTGGTAACCAAAGCCATCCTCAAGAAAAAAAAAATGCAAAAAGGCAAAATGGTTGATTGAGGAGACCTTACAAATAACTGAGAAAAGAAGAAAAGTGGAAGGCAAATGAGAAAAAGAAAGATATACCCATCTGAATGCAGAGTACCAAAGAATAGCAAGGGAGACAAGAAAGCCTTCCTCAGTGAACAATTCAAAGCAACAGAAGAAAACAATACAATGGGAAAGACTAGAGATCAGTTCAAGAAAATTAGAGATACCAAGGGAACCTTTCATGCAAAGATGGGCTCAGTAAAGGACAGAAAAGGTAAGGATCTAACAGAAGCAGAAGAGATTAAGAAGAGGTGGCAAGAATACACAGAACTGTACAAAAAAGGGTCTTAATGATCAGGATAACCACGATGGTGTGATCACTCACCTAGAACCAGACATCCTGGAGTGTGAAGTAAAGTGGGCCTTAGGAAGCATTACTAGGGACAGAGCTAGTAGAGGTGATAGAATTTTAGCTGAGCTAGTTCACATCCTAAAAGATGATGCTGTTAAAGTGCTGCATTCAACACACCAGCAAATTTAGAAAACTCAGCAATAGCCACAGCACTGGAAAAGGTCAGTTTTCATTCCAATTCCAAAGAAAGGCAATCCCAAAGAATGTTCAAACTGCTGTACAACGGTGCTAATTTTACACACTAGCAAAGTAATGCTCAAAATCCCTCAAGCTAGGCTTCAATCATATGTGAATGGAGAACTTCTAGATGTACAAGCTGGATTTAGGAAAAGCAGAGGAACCAGAGGTCAAATTACCAACATCCATTGGATCATAGAAAAAGCAAGAGAATGCCAGAGAAAAACATCTACTTCTGCTTCACTGACTACACTGAAACCTTTGACCGTGTGGATCACAAAAAACTGTGGAAAATTTTTAAAGAGATGGGAATACCAGACCACCTTACCTGCCTCCTGAGAAATCTGTATGCAGGTCAAGAAGCAACAGAACCAGACATGGAATAATGGACTGGTTCAAAATTGTGAAAGGAGTACCTTAAGGCCATATATTGTCACCTTGCTTATATAACTTATATGTAGAGTACATCATGAGAAATGCTGGGCTAGATAAATCACAAGCTAAATCAAGTTTGCTTGGAGAAATATCAACAATCTCAGATATTCAGAGGACACCACCCTAATGGCAGAAAGCTAAGAGAAACTAAAGAGCCTCTTGATAAAGGTGAAAAAGCAGAGTGATAAAAGCTGGCTTAAAACTCAACATTCAGAAAACTAAGATCATGGCATCCAGTCCTATCACTTCATGGTAAACAGATGGGGGAAAAAATGGAAACAGTGGCTAATTTTATTTTCTTGGGCTCCAAAATCACTGTGAATGGTGACGGAAGCCATGAAATTAAGTGAAATTAAAATGAATTTATGAATGAATTAAAATTAATTAATAAAATTAATTTCATGAAATTAAATGAAATTAAATGCTTGCTCCTTGGAAGGAAAGCTATGATAAACATAGACAGCATATTAAAAGCAGAGACATCACTTTGCCAACAAAAGTCCATACAATTAAAGCTATGTTTTTCCAGTAGTCATATACAGATGTGAAAGTTGGACCATAAAGATGGCTGAGCGCTGAAGAACAGATGCTTTCAAACTGTGGTGCTGAGAAAACTCCCATGAGTCCCTTGGACCACAGGGAGATCAAACCAGTTAATCCTAAAGGAAATCAACACTGAATATTCATTGGAAGGACTCATGCTGAAAGTGAAGCTCCAATACTTTGGCCACCTGATGCGAAGAGCCAATTCATTAAAAAAGACCCTGATGCTGGGAAAGATTGAGGGCAGGAGGAGAAGAGGGCAACAGAGGGTGAGATGATTGGTTGGCATCACTGACTCTAGGGACATGAATTTGAGTAAACTCCAGGAGAGTGAAGGACAGGGAAGCCTGGCTTGCTGCAGTCCTTGAGGCCTCATAGAATCAAACACGATTAAGTGACTGAACAACATATCTCAATTGAAAAAGGAAAAGTGACTGGGGTGTGCTGCTGTAGACAGTACTGTCAGGAAACACTCTTCTAACAGAACAAAAACAGGGCTTTTGGTGAAAGAATTAAAAGAAAAATAATGACAGGAAAATGGTAGAGACAGTTCAGGTATGGGTGAATAAGATCAGTTTGACTGGAATGGAAAACAATGTGTTGGGAGTAGCAAGATATAAAGTTGGAAAAAGGAGACAGAGCCATATTCTTGAGGCCTTGAGTATCCACTCAGGAGTTGGGCTTAAACCTGTGGGCAGTGACCAGATGGCAGACTTAAAAAGTCATTTAGTGAGAATGAAAAGGAAAGGGCCCATGTGAGAACCAAAGCACTCACAGAATTCTGAAACAGATAGTACGCAGAGTGAAAAAGTGAGTGAGGAGGCTGATAGGATATCATTGAGCCTGGGCAACGAGAGGGATGAGAAGCTCAGAAGCAATGAAGTCAGGAGCAGAGCCAGGGTTTCACTGATCTTAAATGCATGCATGACTCACACCACTCACCACTTACTCCTGACTCATGCTTCTGCCTTGCCAAGTGTTTTTCTTTCCATACTATACAATGTTCCATTGAAATGGGTGGTGGAACCTAATTCATTTTAGCAGTTTACCATCTGTTTTAGATGGCTTATGATCCGCACTAGGTAATTTACCAGTTAACTCAAGAAGCTGTGTGTTATATTCAGAAGACAGCTCTCCTTTTACTGCGCTAGAAGGTAAAATTAAATAGGACAGAACTGCTACCCCTGCTCCTTCCCTGGCCCCTTTAGTTTCTTTCTTTCTATTAATTTATTTCCTTGTGTCTATAAATCTATGCAACTCATTCCTATTCTATGAAACACTTCTCAACCCTCCTTTCTTGAGCTAATATATTTTTCTTCTTGTAAGAGTTGTCAAACATCTTGATTTTACCTCCCACCTACCTACAGAGACACTCAAAAACTGCTTTTAAAATGGTCTCTACTTGGGTGTTCCAAAGGTACAAGCCAATTCATCATTTCCAAAGTAGAACTCAATATTTTCCTCCCCCAACCCTCTCTTTCTCCTGTATCCTGTTTCTAAATGAACAGCAGCATCACTGACTCCAGTAATCTAGCTAGAATCTGTGAATTATGGTAACTTCCCTCCTTTATTCCCCACTACATATGCTGTCCTCCTTTTCTTTTATTAACGCATTTTCTTTTTTTAAATTTATATTTATTTATTTTTGGCTGTGCTGTGTCTTCACTGTGGCGTAAGGGCTTTCTCTAGCTGCAGTGAGTGAGGGCTACTCTAGTTGTGATGCGTGGGCTTCTCATTGCAGTGGCTTCTCTTTTTGTAGAGCTTGGGATCTAGAGTGCGTGGGCTCCAGTAGCTGTGGCACAAAGGCTTAGTTGCCCCAGGGCATGTGGGATCTTCCTGGACCAGGGATTGAACCCATGTCTCCTGCATTGGCAGGTGAATTCTTAACCATTGGACCACCAGCGAAGTCCCTACCTTTCCATTTTAACATGTAATCTCTCACACTTTCTCCTCTCCATTCTCTTTGGCACTCATTACTTTCAGTGACATTATTAATATCAAAGCATTTTAGTTGGGTCTTCCAGCATCTATTCTTTTTTTTTTTCCCCAGCACTTATTCTTGACCTTGACCTTCCAACTCATTTTTCATTTGTCCACCAGAGCTGTCTTTCTAAAGTCACATTTATTCACATCACTTTCCTGCTTAAAAATCTCTCCTTGACTTCCCACTGGCTCTAACATTCCCCACAAAGCCCTTCCTGATCTAGCCCGTCACCATCTTTCAGCTTCATCCTCTACCATTTCTCTGTAGGAATCTTCGGCTCTAGCCATACCGCATTACTTAGTCTATTACCCAAGTACAGGACACTCTCTGCAGCCACAGTGCCTTGTCTGTATAGGGCCCCCTTCTTTTCTTTGACTGGCTCACTCCTGTTATGCACAGCTCAGATGTCATCTTTTCCAGAAAGGCTACATTTCCAGAAAGGCTTCTGTTCTCTCCCTTAGTCTTGGTTAGTTACCCTTCATACGTGTTCCCTGGGGGCCTTAGGTCAGTTTGCTATATGCCACTGTTTGGCAGCCAGTAAAGTCAATCTCAATCATGAATTGTAATCCTAATTCCCCCTGGGTCCTGCTCTTTGGTTTTGCAAATCTTAGAGCACTTGAGCCCACACTGGCCACCACACCTGTGCTTCCTAAGTTGACTCCCTTTGAAGGTAGGAGGCTCCACAGTCTCTGAAACAAGCCTGGGCACAGGGGCCTTTACCATCGTGCTCAAGGCAGGCTATTCAGTGGTCAGTTGCTGTGGCCTTCAGAGGGCTCCCACTCGGGGGCCTGTCACCTTGTCTTCATGGGAACGTAGCACAGATGCCTGCCATAAGCTCCCATTCTTTCCCTAAGTGGTGAAACCAGGAATTGAGATGGGGTATGTCTGAATCTAAGTCTTGTATTTCCCCCTACTGCATCATAATGCCTATCCTTGAACTTGTGTTGAATAAAAATGCTGAGGTCTTCTTTATCTGAACTGCTGGCCAGCAGTTTTACTTTATGTCATTGCTATTCTCAACCTCAACACAGTGGTTCCTGTTATTTCTGTTCAATTTCATCTTGTTTATTTTGATACTAGTTCCAATATTCAGTGAGTTAGCTATGTCGTACAGCCTGTGGAATTCACTGCTTTTATAAACATGATACTTACAGTCTTATCCATGGTGAAAAAATGTTGAACACAAATCCTGTCTACTCTCCCTTTCTGGGGCACATATGCTACCCTGAGCTGTGACATGCCTCTGCCTTTTTTTGTGTGTGTTTGTGCGTGTGTGTGATCATCGTTATGTCCCCTGCCAGGTAAGTGTTCTGGCTTTGTTTTTTAAAATGAGTTCTCTATCCACATTTTCTCCTGGAGGTGAATTATATACCAGAAGCATGACTGCCAGGGTGGTGCTAGTTCTAGGTGGAGTGAGGGGAAGACTGTCCCATAGTTGCTTGTGGTAGAGAATAGTCTTCCAAGGATTTGCCCAAACAGCCACAACTAGGCCGAGTATTGAGCATGGAAGAATTCCTTCCTGACGAGAGTCCTATAGGTGTGTACAGCACATGGATCAGGGTATGGGAGCTGTCAACATGTGGTGATCATGGTGACAGGCCAGTGATCGGGGACAGATGGCCAGGCTGACACTGAGGGTCTGTATACAGAGCTAAAGGATAAGCACAAGCAATGGGAGACCCCAGTCCGGTTGAGGGTTGCCAGAATTAGCAAGTAAAAATATAGAATGCCCAACTAAATTTAAAATTCAAGTAAAGTTTGCTTTTCCTTTTTAGTATAACTTTGTCCTATGCAATATGTGGCACATACTTGTACTATAAGTCTATTAGGTATTTATGTAAAACTCAAATTTAATTGGGCATCCTGTATCTTATTTGTCAAGCCTAATCCAGATAGAACTGGAAAGTAATGTGGAGTTAGGTCCCTCCATCTTTATTTTTTATTTTTTATTTTTAGCCTCCATCTTTAAAATAGGATAACAATGGACACATAACAGGAGTCTGCTAAGAATTGACATGAAATGCTTGGCACAGAGGAAGTTCACAATAAATTCAAGTGCCCTTTCCACTTCCACACAACCTTTCCTTTCTTACTGAAAATATAGCATTAAATAATTCAATTAGGTTGTTATCATAAATATCATATAAGTCCTAAGAATGAACAAACTCTTTGAGGGAGAGGAATTTTAAAACTCTGCAAGTGCCAGTGGGTGAGTACTGGGAAATACTCATAATTTAAGAAAAGGCAAGGAAGCCAACTGGGGACTGTTATGGTTAATTTTATGTGTCAACTTGAATGACCCATGAGTCCCCAGATATTTGGCTAATCATTAGTTCTGGGTGTGTTCTGTGAGGATGTTTCTGGATGAGATTAACTTTTGAATTAGTGCACTGAGTAAAGCAGAAGGCCCTCTCTAGCGTGGGTGGATATCATCCAAGCCAGTGAAGGCCTGAGTAGAATAAAAGGTTAAGCAAAGAAGAATTTTCTCCATACTTGTCTGCCTTTGAGCTAAGACATCTGTCTCCTGCCTTCTGACTCGGATTGGCACTGGAACTTACACCACTGCCTTTCCTGGTTCTCAGACCCTGGACTCACACTGGAACTACCCCCACTGGCTCTCTTGGGTCTCCAGCTTACTAGCTGCAGATCTTGGACTTCTCAGCCTCCATAATTGTGGGAGCAAATTCCTGTGTGTGTGTGTATATGTTTGTGTATCCTATTGTTTCTTTAGACTAATAGAAAAATGGAGAGACCAGAGAACCAGGGTGGAGAGTCAGGGAAAAACCAGGATATTGTGGCATCTTGGAAGCATGAGAATAGAGAATTTCCATTAAAAAGCCTAGTGTTTATGACTTTCTTTCTTTCTTTCTTTCTCTCTCTCTGTGCTTAACTGTTTCATAGTATTTTACTTTGTTTTGATCTGAATTTCCCAAACTTATTTGGCCACATAATTATTTTTCCTATGAAATATATTTTTAAAATATTTTAAGTGACACATAAAAACATTGGCCTATATGTCCCTGGGACCCAATTCTTGAATGTCAGACTCTAACAATTATAGTTCACACCCATATGAAACTTATTATATCCAAAACAGCTTTTTGATTTATAATGGCATTTGGAAATCATAGTAGAATGTTTTTTAGGATACTGTCTTCTAGAAAGCATATGTCTCCTTTGAGAATAAATTTAAATTAGGGAGAAATAGAAGAAGATACATAGAAATAGAAATACATAGAAGTAGTAGAAGAAGAAAGATACAAAGTGAAAAACTTAAACATTAAATTCTTATTTTTCTTAAGATTCTATATACATGAGAAGATACTCATAAAGTTTTCAGAATATCTACCATTTTATACACCAGGAATACTATATTAAAAACAAGCCAAAGCAATCTGGAGGAAGAAGAATGGAGATGGAGGAATCAACCTTCCTGCCTTTAGACTATACTACAAACAATATTGTACAGGCACAAAAACAGAAATACAGACCAATGGAGCAAGATAGAAAGCCCAGAGGTAAACCAAGGCACCTGTGTGCACCCTATCTTTGACAAAGGAGGGAAGAATGTAAAATGGGAAAAAGTCTCTTCAATAAGTGGTACTGGGAAAACTGGACAGCTACCTGTAAAAGAATGAAATTAGAACACTTCCTAATACCATACACAAAGATAAACTCAAAATGGATTAAAGACCTAAATATAAGACCATAATCTATGAAACTCTTACAGGAAAATGTAGGCAGAACACTCTGATATAAATCATAGCAAGATCCTCTATGATCCACTTCGTAGAGTAATGGAAATAAAAACAAAAATAAATAATTGGGAGCTAATTAAATTTAAAAGTTTTTGCACAGCAAAGGAAACTATAAACAAGGTGAAAAGACAATCCTCAGAATAGGAGAAAATAATAGCAAATGAAACAGCTGACAAAGGATTAATCTCCAAAATATATAAGCAGCTCATGCAATTCTACACCAGAAAAACAAACAACCCAATTAAAAAGTGGGAAAAAAGAGCTAAACTGACATTTCTCCCAAGAAGACATACAGATGGCTAATAAACACATGAAAATATGCTCAACACTGCTTATTATTCAGTTCAGTTCAGTTCAGTTCAGTCACCCAGTCATGTCTAACTATTTGCAACCCCATGGACTGCAGCACGCAAGGCCTCCCTGTCCATCACCACCTCCGGAGTTTACCCAAACTCATGTCCATTGAGTCAGTGATGCCATCCAACCATCTGATTCTCTGTTGTCCCCTTCTCCTCATGCCTTCAATCTTTCCCAGCATCAGGGTCTTTTCAAACGAGTCAGCTCTTCGCATCAGGTGGCCAAAGTATTGGAATTTCAGCTTCAACATCAGTCCTTCCAATGAACACTCAAGACTGATCTCCTTTAGGATGGACTGTTTGGATCTCCTTGAAGTCCAAGGGACTCTCAAAAGTCTTCTCCAACACCACGGTTCAAAAGGATCAATTCTTCAGTGCTCATCTTTCTTTATAGTCCAACTCTCACATCCATACATGACTACTGGAAAAACCATAGCCTTGACTAGATGGTCCTTTGTTGGCAAAGTAATATCCCTGCTTTTTAATAAGCTGTCTAGGTTGGTCACAACTTTCCTGCCAGGAGTAAGCATCTTTTGATTTCATGGCTGCAGTCACAATCTGCAGTGATTTTGAAGCCCCTCAAAATAAACTCTGCCACTGTTTGCTCATTATTAGAGAAATGCAAATCAAAAATATAAAGAAGCATCATCTCACACTGGTCAGAATGGACATCATCAAAAAATCTGCAAGAAATAAATCCTGGAGAGAATATGGAGAAAACAGAAACCTCTTGTACTGTTGGTGGGAACATAAATTGATACAGCCACTATGGAAGACCATATGGAGATTCCTTAAAAAAACTATGAATAAAACTACCATAAGACTCAACAATCCCACCCATACACCCTGAGAAAATCATAATTGAAAAAGACACATGTACCCCAGTGTTCATTGCAGCGCTATTTACAATAGCTAGGACGTAGAAGCAACCTAGATGTCCATCAACAGATGAATGGATAAAGAAGCTATAGTGAAGTGAAGCCACTCAGTCGTGTCCAATTCTTTGCGACCCCATGGATAGCCTACCAGGCTTCTCCATCCATGGGATTCTCCAGGCAAGAATATTGGAGTGGGTTACCATTTCCTTCTCCAGGGGATCTTCCCAACCCAGGGATCGAACCTGGGTCTCCCGCATTGGAGGCAGATGCTTTAACCTCTGAGCCACCAGGGAAGCCCATAAAGAAGTACATATATACAATGGCATATTACTCAGCCATATAAAGGAACACATTTGAGTCAGTGCTATTGAGGTGGATGAACCTAGAACCTATTATACCAAGTGAAGTCAGAAAGAGAAAAATAAATATTGCATGTTAAAGCATATATATGGAATCTATAAAGATGGTACCAATGAACATATTTGTGTGGCAGCAATGGAGACACAGACATAGAAAACAGACTTGTGGACCCAGTGGGGAAAGGGGAGGGTGGGACAAAGGGACCGAGAAGCATGGAAACATACGCTCTCATACATGAAACAGACAGCCAGTGGGAATTTGCAGTATGACTCAGGGAACTCAAACCAGCGCTCTGTGACAACCTAGAGGGGTGGGATGGGGTGGGAGGGAAATGGGAGGGAAATGGGAGCGAGGGTCAAGAGGGAGGGGACATATGTATACCTATGGCCGAAACATGTTGATGTATGGTAGAAACCAATACAATATTGTAAAGCAATTATCCTTCAATTAAAAAAGAACACAAAATAACTTGTCTAGAATGTTCTACTTTGGGTAAGCAGAACAAGATATTTCCTAAGAACAGTTCAGGTGTTGAAATAATATTTGATTTTTTTAAAGATTAAGCACCAATAGAACATGGAAGCAGATTAACTGTTTTATTCTTGGGAGTTCTATTTCTAACGGGATATAAATTTTCCACTATGTGTTTGGAAGTGACAGTGTTGTTATATTTTTTGACATTCAGTGTTGTGCTGAAAGGAAAGGTTAGTTTAAACAATGAACAGAAAACTCTTGACCTTATGCTGGTAAAATTTTCATTTTGATTTTGGATGAGGAGAATAGCTTTATTAAACAACTGCAGTTTACTTTCAAATAATTTTTTTTTATTCAAGTAAATGGGTATTTGGAGAATTTTGATACAAATGTCTCTTAGGAACATTTATCAGCAAAATTATGAAAGACATTACATACTGTCAAGAAACTTATAACTAGAAAATGTCCAGTAACTATGAGCCTTTGGAAAAATGTTCAAAATAGAGTTTATATGGTGAGGATTAAATTTTATGCTGAGAGGTGTTTTGTGACTCATTCTATTCTAGGCAGGGTGGCAGTCAGGTGAGAACAATCTATCATTCTAGAATGGGGGAAAGTTTCTGTGGAAATTGTGTAAGGAAACGAGTCTTAAATGTAGAAAATCAGAGTATGAATCTGAGATCTGAATAATTGTGTGTTATGGATTGAATGTTTGTGCCTCCACCATGTGCTGAAGAATGAACTCCCAGTGAGATGATATGTATATTGGGGAGATAAGCAGGTGTAGATGAGGTCATGTGGGTAGAGTCCCCATAATAGCATTATTGCCCTGAGAAAAAGAGGAAGAAAAACCAGAGCTTCCTCTCTGCCGTGTAGGACACAGCAAGAAGGCAGCTGCCTACAAGCCAGGAAAAGAGCCCTTAGCAAGGACCAGATCTGCCAGTGCTTTGATCTTGGGCTTCCCAATCTCCAGGAATGTGGCTTGGTCTATGGTGTTTTGTTATAGTAGCCTGAGCTGACTGAGGCACTGTGTAACCTACAGCATGCAATCTAGTCTCTCCCATCTTCAGTTTCTTGATTTGTATAATGCGGATACAGTTGACGTGATCTATAAGTGAGCATGCCTACCAATAATAAATGTGACCAAACCAATACTAAACAATCCCACTGGTACACAATCGATGGTGGAATGGACCCAAGACATTTACTCTGACATTTAAAAACACTATGTCTAATGATGACCTGAATACTAGTCAAACTTTGAATACATTCACATTCTAACAATTTTATTTTTAATCTCTGGGAATTGTGAAAACTGGCCTTTTTGAGGCAAAGCAGTGTTGCCAAAAAATATCTTTGGGGAATTTTCATTTCTTGTCCCTAAATTTGGCTGTTTGTTCTGTTGAAATGAGTATTTCAGGACACAAGTTGCCCTTAGGACAGGGGTGACAAAAAAATAAACAAGGTTAAGAATTTGGCTGGGCCCATCATGGGAGAGATGGGGATGGGGATGATCTCTAGCAAGGGTGGCCAACTGTGGCCTAAGGGACAAAACTGCCCCCCACCTTTTCTTGTATGAATTTCTAACTAAGAATAGTTTTCACATTTTAAAATGTGAAAAACAAAGACAATTTATCTCTTGGTGAATTGTTGTTCGATAAGTTGAAGACATCGCTTCTTGGCCCACAAAGTCAAAATATATACTTTTTTGCCCCTTTTTAGAAAATGTTTGTGGATGCGTGATCAAGCAATAACTTAGAAATACTACAGTTTAGTGAGTAAGACCCAGGAAATCAAGTAAGTGGTAAAAGCATCCTGGAGCTAAAGGCATTTACTCCTTACTTTGATGATCTATCAGACAGTGGACTGGCAAGACACTTGCTCAACAGTCAATCCCTCTGCTCTTTCTTGCTGACAGAAGCTTGATTTGGTTCAAGAGTCCACTCTCCATGAGCTTCAGGGGAGGATTTTCCCACTCCTAGCCTCATCTCTTTATCTACTTGTGTACTGAAAACCACGATTTCCCATTAATACTCAATTCTAATCTAACAGCACAGAGTTCATTCTAGTTTTCTTCCTTTCCACACTCACAACTATACCTTCTCCTAGAGGGAGAAACCTGGATCCCAATTTTCTAGGCTTTTAATTTACTCGGTCTATCCACCTCTTCCCCATAGGTACCAATCTCTTGTTGTCATAGCCACATTTCCTGTGCAAATGCCACCCTCCTTATACTCCTCTTCTGATACTCCACACAGGCCAGTCCCTCATCTCATGAATGGATGTGATTCTCACATCGCTAAGTTCCATCTCCACCCTACCCCTCAGTATGATCACTTGACTTTCTTTCCCTAGGGTCCCACTCCTTGACTAGACCCCTTTCCTGTGCACTTGGGCTCTACGCCCTGTGCTGGGCCAGCCTCATGCTGCTGGTGCCTCAACTCCCACACCATGCCCTCCTCTTCCAGTCCCTACCCCCCTCCCCTGTCTCATTTGGGGTGCCCACAGGTCTCACCAAAGTTCCAATGCTCCAATGCCTTTCACAGGCACATTTTTCTCATTCCTGCTTTTTATTATTATTATTTTTTTATAAACCTCAAGAAATACATATATCTCAACCTGATAGTCATCCTTCTTCAGCTTTACCAAGCAACTTGAACACATAGTCCTTGCAGAATGACTTGGCCAGTGTATACATAACAGCATTTTGATTCTGTATATATGCATTAGAATACAGTAGTTATCTTTCTGTTTCAGATTTATGTCACTCTGTATAATAGGTTCTAGGTTCATCCACCTCATTAGAACTCAAATGTGTTCTTTTTTATGGCTGAATAATATTCCATTGTGTATATGTACCACAACTTCTTTATCCATTTATCTGTCAGTGGACATCTAGGTTGCCTCCATGTTCTAGCTATTGTAAATACTGCTGCAATGAACAATGGGATACATGTGTCTCTTTCAATTTTGGTTTCCTCAGGGTATATGCCTAGGAGTGGGATTGCTGGGTCATATGGTGGTTTTATTCCTAGTTTTTTAAGAAATCTCCATACCATCTTCTATGGTTGCTGTATCAATTTACATTCCCACCAACAGTGCAAGAGTGTTCCCTTTTCTCCACACCCTCGCCAGCATTTATTGTTTGTAGACTTCTTGATGAGGGCCATTCTGACCAGTGTGAGGTGATAGCTCATTGTAGTTTTGATTTGCATTTCTCTAATAATGGCATCTGGTCCCATCACTCCATGGAAAATAGACGGGGAAACAGTGGAAACAGTGTCAGACTTTATTTTGGGGGGCTCCAAAATCACTGCAGATGGTAACTGCAGCCATGAAATTAAAAGACACTTACTCCTTGGAAGAAAAGTTATGACCAACCTAGATAGCATATTGAAAAGCAGAGACATTACTTTTCCAGCAAAGGTCCATCTAGTCAAGGCTATGGTTTTTCCTGTGGTCATGTATGGATGTGAGAGTTGGACTGTGAAGGAAGCTGAGTGCCGAAGAATTGATGCTTTTGAACTGTGGTGTTGGAGAAGACTCTTGAGAGTCCCTTGGACTGCAAGGAGATCCAACCAGTCCATTCTGAAGGGAATCAGCCCTGAGTTTTCTTTGGAAGGAATGATGCTAAAGATGAAACTCCAGTACTTTGGCCACCTCATGTGAAGAGTTGACTCATTGGAAAAGACCCTGATGCTGGGAGAGATTGGGGGCAGGAGGAAAAGGGGACGACAGAGGATGAGATAGCTGGATGGCATCACTGACTCGATGGACGTGAGTTTGAGTGAACTCCGGGAGATGGTGAGGGACAGGGAGGCCTGGCATGCTGCGATTCATGGGGTCGCAAAGAGTCGGACACAGCTGAGCAACTGAACTGAACTGAACTGAATAATGTGCAGTGTTAAGCATCTTTTCATGTGTTTGTTAGCCATCTGTATGTCTTCTTTGGAGAAATGTCTGTTTAGGTTTTTTGCCCACTTTTTGATTGGGTTCTTTTTCTGGTATTGAGTTGTACGAGCTGCTTGTACATTTTGGAAACTAATCCTTGGTCAGTTGTTTCATTTGCTATTATTTTCTCCCATTCTGAGGGTTGTCTTTTCACCTTGCTTATAGTTTCCTTTGCTATGCAAAAGCTTTTAAGTTTAATCAGGTCCCACTTGTTTACTTTTGTTTTTATTTCCATTTCTCTAGGAGGTGGGTCATAGAGGATCTTGCTTTGATTTATGTCATCAAGTGTTCTGCCTATGTTTTCCTCTAAGAGTTTTATAGTTTCTGGTCTTACATTTAGGTCTTTCATCCGTTTTGAGTTTATCTTTCTGTATGGTGTTAGAAAGTGTTCTAATTTCATTCTTTTACATGTAGCTGTCCAGTTTTCCCAGCATGATTTATTGAAGAGGCTGTCTTTGCCCCTTTGTATATTCTTGCCTGCGAGGACCATTGGGATTTTGATATTGTATTTGTATTGAAGAGATTGTATTGAATTTGTAGAGCAGTTTGGGTGGTACTGACAGCTTAAGTACTTTTCTTGTTAGTATTATCAATTCCTCGGATATTTGATAAAATATTCTTTGAATCTGTAGGGTTTACGTGTGTGTGTGTGTGTGTGTGTGTGTGTTTATTCTTAGGCAAATTTCAAATTCTGGTTAAATTTCTTTTATTGTTATTGTTATTATGTCCTCCAATCTATTAACATGGGATATTTTCCTATTAATTTAGGTCTTAAATGTCTTTCAATAATGCTTTATTGCTTGCAATGTACTAGTCTTTCACCTTAGTTACATTTGTTTCTAGATATTTTTGTCAAAAGTGAGGTTTTTAAAATAAAATATTTTAGGCATGCACAAAAAAATATAATGAATGTAATCACCAATCAGCTTAAGAAATAAGATTTAATAAATACAATTAAATCCTCTCTGACTGTATTTTTTTTCCCTCCCTCAGATGTAACTGGTTTCTTAAATTTAGTGTTGATAATTTCCTTACATATCCTTCCCTGATAGCTCAGTTGGTAAAGAATCTGTCTGCAATGCAGAAGACCCTGGTTCAGTTCCTGGGTCAGGAAGATCCACTGGAGGAGGGATGGGCTACATACTCTAATATTCTTGGGCTTCCCTTGTGGCTCAGCTGGTAAAGAATCCACCTGCAATGCATGAGACCTGAGTTTGATCCCTGACTTGGGAAGATATCCTGAAGAAGGAAAAGGCTACTCACTCCAGTATTCTGCCCTGGAGAATTCTATGGACTGTATAGTCTATGAGGTTGTAAAGACTCAGATATGACTGAGTGACTTTCACTTTCTTTTCTTTTTTTCCACTTCTTTTTAAAAAATTAATTAATTTATTTTAATTGGAGGCTAATTACTTCACAATATTGTGGTGGTTTTTGCCATATATTGACATGAGTCAGCCATGGGTGTACATGTATCCCCCAGTCTGGAACCTCCCTCTGTCTTCCCCCCTCCCTCCTCATTCCATCCGTCTGGATGGTCCAGGGCACCAGCTTTGAGTGCCCTGCTTCCTGCATCGAACTTGGATTGGTCATCTATTTCACATATGGGAATATACATATTTCAATGCTATTCTCTCAAATCATCTCACACTTGCTGTCTCTCACAGAGTCCAAAAGTCTGCTCTTTATATCTGTGTCTCTGTTGCTGTCTCATATATAGGGCCATCGTTACCATCTTTCATATACATGCACTGAAAATTTCATATATATGCACTGATATACTGTATTGGTGTTTTTCTTTCTGACTCACTTCACTCTGTATAACAGGCTCCAGTTTCATCCACCTCATTAGAAATGATTCAAATGCATTCTTTTTAATAGCTGAGTAATATTCCACTGTGTATATGTACCACAACTTTCTTCTTATCCATTCATCTGCTGATGGACATCAAGGTAGCTTCCATGTCCTAGCTATTATAAACAGTGCTGAGATGAACATTGGGGTACACGTGTCTCTTTCAATTCTGGTTTCCTCGGTGTGTATGCCCAGCAGTGGGATTGCTAGGTTGTATGGCAGTTCTATTTCCAGTTTTTTAAGGAATCTCCACACTGTTCTCCCATAGTGGCTGTACTAGATTGCATTCCCACCAATAGTGTAAGAGGGTTCCCTTTTCTCTGCTCCCTCTCCAGCATTTATTGTTTGTAGACATTTTGATAGCAGCCATTCTGACTGGCATGAGATGGTACCTCACTGTGGTTTTGATTTGCATTTCTCTGATAATAAGTGATGTTGAGCCTCTTTTCATGTGTTTGTTGGCTATCTGCATGTCTTCTTTGGAGAAATGTCTGTTTAGTTCTTTGGCCCATTTTTTGATTGGGCCTTTAATTTTTCTGGAATTGAGCTGCTTGAATATTTTTGAGATTAATTCTTTGTCAGTTGCTCCATTTGCTATTAATTTCTCCCATTCTGAAGGCTGTCTTTTCACCTTGCTTATAGTTTCTTTCACTGTGCAAAAGCTTTTAAGTTTAATTAGGCCCCATTTGTTTATTTTTTATTTAATTTCCATTACTCTGGGAGGTGTGTCATAGAGGATCTTGCTGTGATTTATGTCAGAGAGAGTTCTGCCTATGTGTTCCTCTAGGAGTTTAATAGTTTCTGGTCTTACATTTAGATCTTTAATCCATTTTGAGTTTCTTTTTGTGTATGGTGTTAGAAAGTGTTCTAGTTGCATTCTTTTGCAAGTGGTTGACCAATTTTCCCAGCGCCACTTGTTAAAGAGATTGTGTTTTCTCCATTGTATATTTTTGCCTCCTTTGTCAAAGATAAGGTGTTTATAGGTGTATGGATTTATCTCTGGGCTTTCTATTTTGTTCCATTGATCTAGATTTCTGTCTTTGTGCCAGTACCATATTGTCTTGATGACTGTAGCTTTGTAGTATAGGCTGAAGTCAGGCAGGTTGATTCCTCCAGTTACATTCTTCTTTCTCGAGATTGCTTTGGCTATTCAAGGTTTTTTGCATTTCTATACAAATTGTGAACTTATTTGTTCTAGTTCTGTGAAAAATACCATTGATAGCTTGATAGGGATTGCATTGTATCTATAGATTGCATTGGGTAGTATACTCATTTTCACTATATTGATTCCTCTGATCCATGAACATGGTATATTTCTCCATCTTTGATTTCTTTCATCAGTGTTTTATAATTTTCTATATATAGGTCTTTTGTTTTTTTAGGTAAATTATTCCTAAGTATTTTATTCTTTTTGTCACAACGGTGAATGGGATTGTTTCCTTGATTTCTCTGTTTTCTCATTGTTAGTGTATAGGAATGCAAGGGATTTCTGTGTATTGATTTTATATCCTGCCATTTACTATATTTATTAATTAGCTCTAGTAATTTTCTGGTGGAGTCTTTAGGGTTTTCTATGTAGAGGATCATGTCATCTGCAAACAGTGAGAGTTTTACTTCTTTTCCAATCTGGATTCCTTTTATGTCTTTTTCTTCTCTGATTGCTGTGACTAAAACTTCCAAAACTATGTTGAATGGTAGTGGTGAGAGTGGGCACCCTTGTCGTGTTCCTGACTTTAGGGGAAATTCACTTTCACCTTCATTGCCTTACATAGTATGATAGGCAGAATAATAATTGCTTCCTCACCCCACCCCTGTACCCCACCAAATCCTCAGAACCTGTGAATACAAGGCAAGAGTCTTAGCAGATGTGAGTAAGTTAACGAATTTGAGATGGTGAGATTATCCTTGCTTATATGGGTGGATCCAATGTAGTAACAACGTCTTTATAAATAAAAGAGGGAGTTAGTTAATGAAAGTTGTTCAGTCGTGTCAGATTCTTTGTGACCCCGTGGACTATACAGTCCATGGAATTCTCCAGGCCAGAATACTGGAGTGGGTAGCCTTTCCCTTCTGCAGGGGATCTTCCCAACCCAGGGATTGAGCCCAGGTCTCCTGCACTGCAGGTGGATTCTTTACCAGTTGAGCCACAAGGGAAGCCCAGGAATACTAGCGTGGGTAGCCTATGCCTTCTCCAGCAGATATTCCCAACCCAGGTATTGAACCGGGGTCTCTTGCATTGCAGGTGGATTCTTTACCAACTGACCTATCAGGGAGGCAGGGCTTAAATACATCTCTCCAAGGGCCAGATAAAAAATAAGCATCTCTGATTTTTATGACATAGAGATGTTGCCAAGGTCCTGGGACCCATATCTCCTTGAATGTAAATTAGAAACGATCTTCCTGACATTTTGGGAGCTTGACCTAGGAAAGTAGGCTGGATTATACCCATTTGATATTCTTGGGGAGAAAAGAAAATTTTTATCATCCTTTCAGATCAGAGAATTAACTAAACAAATAGCTACAGATCTAATCTCTGTAGTTCACATAAAAGTAAAGTGTTTATAGAGGAAGTAAAGATAAAATATTACTTTTACTTATTTTTTAAAACATTACCTTTATGTCATACAGATTTCTGTGTCTCCGGAGGCTAGAGTTTTTTGCAGGAGCACTGAGGAATCCAGGAAAGATGATTTCCTCAGAATGATTTATCAACAAGTGAGAGTTCTGATATAACCTTTCATCATGATTGTGGATTTGTCAATTTCTCCTTGTATCCTTGTGGCTATGTTTTCAGATGCTTACACATTTAGAATTGTTATATATCCTTAGTAGATTGTTAGAATTACTTTAATTATAATGTAGTGACCTTCTTTATCAGATAAACTTTAAAAATCCACCTAAAGTACAATGCTGAACAAGATGAACACAACTGAAAGGAGATTTTTGATAGCTATATTAATATAAGAAGGAAAAACGTACAAGCAAAAACATTATTAGGGATAATCTTTGTCTTACTACTGGTGGTGCTGCTGCTGCTGCTGCTAAGTTGCTTCAGCCGTGTCCTACTCTATGCGACCCCATGGACAGCAGCCCACCAGGCTCCTCTGTCCCTGGGATTCTCCAGGCAAGAATACTGGAGTGGGTTGCCATTTCCTTCTCCAAGGCATGCATGCATGCTAAGTCGCTTCAGTCATGTCCGACTCTGTGCGACCCCATGGACAGCAGCCTACCAGGTTCCTCTGTCCATGGAATTCTCTAGGCAAGAATACTGGAGTGGGTTGCCATTTCCTTCTCCATTCCCACCGGTGAATTTTGTTAAGTTTATTATTACTAGATATACTTAGATTCAGTTTTTCATTTCATTTTATACTATTTGTTTTTTTTTATGTGCTTCCTTGTTTTGTCCTTTCCTGACTTTATTTGTTGAATTTAAAAAGCTATTCCCATTCCCCATTTTTATATTTTAGAAGATATCCATTCTATTTCTTCTATTGCAATGGTTTCACTTAAATATTTTTAACATGCACATTTACCTTAGTAAGGCTTAAAGCAAGTGAATATCTAAACTTTCTTCCTGAATAATTACTAGAATTTAGAACATTTTAACTCTGATTACTCTCTCCAGTCTTAGAATATTAGTATTTTCTAGTGGTTTTGTCCCTTGGTTTTTGTACCCCCCACATTAGTCATCATCATTATATGCTTTTATAAGGTTATTGGGTTTACTCCTATCCTTATTAGTTTGTTTGCCCCTCATTACTATTTCATCTCACTCCTTTCTTCTTACATAAACATCATTTACAAGTTCTTTTGTGATGGGTCCACTGGAGGCAAACTCTCTCAATCTTTGTCATAGGGTGTCTACTTAATACTCATCCTTGAGTTGTAATTTACTTACATGTGGTATCTGAGATTGATAAGTATTTTCTGCTGACTTTTGCTTTCTGAGACTAAGTGACATTCTTTTGTAGATAATCTGTCTCTGGTTGCACTTAAGGTTTTCCTTTGCTTATGGCCTTTTGTAATTTCACTACAAAGCCATGGAATAAGTATCCTGTTTGGGATTTCTTGTGATTCTTAAATCTGAGAATTGTTGCTTTTCATCTTTCTAAAGCATTTTTATTTGTAATATTTTTGGGTTTTGCTTTGATTTCCATTTGCTCTCTTCCTTTCTTCTGGAAATTCTATAAGGGTATATGTAGAAGGTTGTATAATGTTATCTATAACCTTTTTATGTTATATAATGTGCTCTTAACTTCCTTCATATTTTCCATCTCTTTCTACCTCTGTGCCTTACCCTGTGTAATTTTATCTTAAATAATCCAGTTTGCTATTTCTTGCATCAGCTGGGTTTCTGCTGCTATTTAACTCATAGTTTTGAAAAAGGGTATAAACATTTAGCTATCATATGAACAAGGTGATAAGATGAGAATCTAAAGTGATACATGGTGACTATGGCTGATAACACTGGGTTGTAAAATTGAAATTTGCTAACAGAATAGAACGTAAATGTTCTCATAAAAATGAATTAATTAAAATAAAGATATATATGTGAATGTTAGATGTGTTTAACTAGATGGAGGAATCCTTTCACAATGTATACATATATCAACTCACTACAACATACATTTTAAGTATATTCCCAAGAATCCTGTAACTTTAAAAAGAATCCAGTTCATTTCAGCAAATTATTATTGAATGCCTTCATTTAGGGAAATCACTCACTTTCTAGCAGAATGCTACTTTCATTCAGAAAACAAAATAAATCTACCTATCTTCTTCACCGTCCTTCTGCAACTATCAGTTTGATCACACTATATCAAAGGCATCATCAGATAAGTTCTAGAACTCTAGATGAAATTTCTATCTTTAGATAAAATGCAAGCACATAAACCCCTGCTACCACAATATATGGATTGCATTATCCTTATTAACACACACACACACACACACACACACACACAAATGGAAAATGCAGGAGTTAGATCAAAATTCACATTTTTCAAAATTGTGTATTATTTTTCTTTGTGTTTAGATTTTCTCCTACCTCAGTATAAGAGATTTGGTAATATGTGGTCAAGTTAATCGCTCCTGGTTGTTGATGACACAAATGGGCTCATTGTGGAATGGTGTAAGTAGACACTACCTGAGGCTATGTCTTTATTCTAGTTCTTAAAGGAGAATAGACTGCTATAAGGCCACCTTATAGCAGTAATGGGGACTACCTTCTTCCCTGCTCCACAACATGGGATCACAAAAAGGAGATACACTTGTTTCACTTTTGTCCATGCACAGCCTGAAGGAAAAGATAAAAAATGTTATTTGAAGAGATTTGATAGAAGTATTTTCTAATTTAAATAGTAGAAATAAATTGCATGTTATTTTTTGGATTGAAATAAAGCTCTATTATATCTGAGTTAGGCTTAACATTGCCTTACTCAAGGAGCTCCAGAGATAGACTAAGCAAAATGCAAGAAAGGTGCTTATTGTAGAGTCTGGCATGTGGGCAGCACTCAATAAATATTAGCTACTGCTCTTAGTTCAGAGAAAAACACAACAAAAGCAGCACAAAATATAGAGTAAAAGGGAAGAAAAAAAAAAAACTGCTGAGCCTGAATTCAGGCTAAAATAGACAACATGTA
This sequence comes from Capra hircus, assembly GCF_001704415.2. Taxonomy (NCBI): domain Eukaryota; kingdom Metazoa; phylum Chordata; class Mammalia; order Artiodactyla; family Bovidae; genus Capra; species Capra hircus. The sequence goes on from NC_030811.1 coordinate 76,015,520, forward strand.
AACAAAGCTTGTTTGATAATTCTTGGTGTGTTTGCATGCATATACACATATATATATATTGGAGAAAGCAATGGCACCCCACTCCAGTAGTCTTGCCTGGAAAATCCCATGGACAGAGGAGCCTGGTAGGCTGTGGTCCATGGGGTCGCGAAGAGTCGGACACTGCTGAGTGACTTCACTTTCACTTTTCACCTTCATGCATTGGAGAAGGAAATGGCAACCCACTCCAGTATTCTTAGCTGGAGGATCCCAGGGACGGAGGAGCCTGGTGGGCTGCAATCTATGGGGTTGCACAGAGTTGGACATGACTGAAGTGACGCAGCAGCAGCAGCAGCAGCAGCAGACATATATATATCCAGACATTTTCTAATGTGGACTCCTAGGCTCATGCCTCTTGTATTATTCTTGTCATTGCACTATATTTGTACTATTCCCATAAAGTAGAACATGCTTTATTTTTCATTCCAAAAAAACATTGGGTGGTAGGTCTTAGCCAATGATAAAAATAAGCATATATTATCCTTGATGACCTTTCTTTTCTTTTTCTTGGATGACTGCTTTAATCTTAATAACTGTGATCATTTATGCCATCAACAAATGTTGGAGTGGCAGCATTTTCCTTGTTGCCTATGTCCAGTCAATAGCTGGCCTTACCACCCCTCCTTAATTGTTATTGATTGGAGGACTAATGATATCATGTGCTCAGACTGACCTATGAATAAGTGATTGGGGTCATTCTGCAGAAACTTTGACAAAGAACCCAAGAGGAGTTGGCAAGGTACAAGGACTCTAGCTCCATAATCATCACAGCATCTTTACATCCCATCAGAGCACCATTCCATTCTTGACTATAGTGTTCTACTCTTACCTTATGTAGCAATGGTAATTTTAAAAAATTTGCTTGTCTTAATTAACACCTCTTAGCTACTAAATTTAGTATTCTTGTGTTAGATGTAATTTTTAGTTGAAGGCAGGGATTCTTAAACTTTAGAATGCATCAGAATCATCGGAAGGGATTGTTAGATTGCTGGTTGCCACCCCCAGAGTTTCTGACTCAGTGCTTCTGAGAAAGGGCTTGAGAATTTGCATTTCCAGTGAGTTCCTGGGTGATGCTGTTGCTGCTTGTCCCTGGACCACAGTAAGAACCACTGATTTAAAATAATAAATCTCTTACTTATGTGACAGATTAGGGAGTGTCACTTTTTCCTTTGGAAAACCCGTAAAGAAGAAATAAACTGAATCCAAATGGTCTGGGAAAGAAAGAATATGTACCATATTAAATCAGGACAAATCTTACAGAAAACTGGCAGAAAAAACCAACACTCCTGCCCAGAGACCTCACTGGGTAAAGATGGAGAAAATATGAGTACATGGCAGAGAAGAGCAAAGCCAGAGCAGGAAGTTAGTTTATGTTCAGCAAATCTCTCTTTCTACAATTATCTATTGCCCTTCATTTACAATTATTTCTGTCTTTATTTGTGAGTGCTCAAATGTGACAAAACTGTAATAAACATTTTAGCATGAAGAATAACTTTGTTCAGAAAGAAATAAGAAATGGGATGTTCAGTACACTTAACCTTTTAGCTGAAAGGTAGTATTAGCACTATGTTATTGTTATCAACTATACTTCAGTTAAAAAAATACGATGTTGTTGTTTATCCACCAGCCCTGGCCATTCAGAGGTTACAGAAAATTCTGTGCTTTTCAGTTTTATACACTGCACTCAGATCATCTTTCCTTATCTTTAGAACTACCCCTACAAACTTATGAACTATGGAAAAGCCATAATAATCCATATACTATATTGTCTTTCCATAGTCAAGCACTCAATGTATAGTTTGTGCTCATGAAAAAAGAAGCAGGCACATATTAGTGATGAATGAAGAAGGGTCCATTAACATTGAAGTAGGGGGAAGCCTTGGGGCTCACCTGGAATGATGGGGGGCAGGCATCCAGGCACTCCACGACAATTGACTCTTGTTGGGTGGTGGATGTGAGATCCCTGCCCTCCCAGCTGTCAACCTGGACTAGACATTTGGAATTTGTTTGTAATTAAACCTGGGAATGACCACAAAAACCCTAACAAACAAAAGAGAGTGATAAGATAAAGAAATTTTAGTTCTTTGATGCTTTAAAAATATTTTAAAACTTCACATGCCAAAGATCTTTCTCATTTCTTAACATTTTTGTTTATCCTTTTTAGATCGATTTTTCTGCAGTAAAAAATATAATCACAGATAAATATATAGTGTCTATTTTGCAAAGGTGGCGTCTAAATGTGCTGCGCTTGAATTTTCGTGGTTGTGTTCTCCGATTGAAAACTTTGAGATCTGTCAGTAAGTATGTTTGTCAACTGTTTGTCTTGCTTCCCTGTATTTTAAAATGGAAACTGCAGTTACAGTCTTAGGCCATGAGAATGCCTATCAAAACTATTTAAAAGTCCCATAATACAGTCAGCTCTTCCTGGATTGTATGCCCTGAGACCTGGTCCTTTGGTCATTCTCATTGATTTTTTTTTTGTCTAGCATTTGTATATCTATATATCATCAATTTATCCACAATATAAGGACATATTCTCACTAAAGAAATAATAGTAGACAGTAGAAGAAAAACTCTACTTTCATCTCTCTCAAACCCATTCACTTACCCAGTGGTACTCAACATTGTCAATTTTTCTGTTTTTCTAAAATACATTTAAGCATTTGTGATTAAAAATACACAATTTTAATTTTTAACATTAAAGGGATAATATTGTTTTATATTTTCTTTTATGTCCTGAAAATCTTTTCATGTCAGTACATACCGAACTACTACATTATTTTTAAGTACTTAAAATTATTTCCCTGATTTTAGGGAATACCATACTATGGCTATACCATAGTTATTTAACTTTCTTCCTACTGATGGACCCTGAGGCTATTTCCAAGTTTTCTAACTTGCTTTGTAAACTTTGTGTTTAACTGTCTTAGTTCAGGCTGCTATAATAAAGTTCTGTTTTGGCTGGATGGCTTATAAACAACAGAAACTTATTTCTCATAGTTCTAAAGCCTGGAAGTCTAAGACCAGGGTGCCTAGGCTTGGTTGGGGTCTAGTGAGGGCCTTGTTCTGGTTGTTGACTTCTGTATTCTTCCTGTATCCACATATGGTAAAGAGCAGTAGAGAGAGCTCTCTGGAATCCCCTGAATAAGGGCATTAATCCTATTCATGAGAATTCCATCTTAATTATGTCCCAAAGTCCCAACCTCCTAATAGCGTTACATTGGGGATGAGGATTCCAACATATGAATTCTGGGGGGACATAAACATTCAGCCCATTGCATTAAAATATATGTCCTTTGAGGTGCATTTTAAAGTTTCCATATATATATTTCTGGAAATGACAGAAAAAATAGATTTTAAAATATCAATATGAATGATAAAGATATTAATGGGTGAAAGCAAGTTGCAGAATGATATATATATAATCTAATACCATTTGCATACAAGTTTTCAATGTGTAAAATAATACTATATACTTCATATTTTGAAATAATTTCAGTACTATATATTTAAGGTCACTTGTATATACACACACAGACACACACACAGACAGCAAAATATAAAAAGCATGCATGTGAATGAAAAACTCCAAATGCAAGATAGTGGTTACCTCTGAGATGGAGAGAGTTGAATGAAATGGGGAAGAGGTTCACAAGGGCTTTCAACAGTTATCTGTATTTTTTTAATTGAAAAAATACAAAATGGAGTTATTCTGACTGATTATTGCTGGTGCTGCAGAAAGCGATGGTTTCGTATATAATGTCATTTTATCTGATCATATATTAAACGGCCTTCCTAGTTTTAATAGTCTGTCAGCTGATTCTTTTGGGTATTCTAGGTAGACTATCATATCATCTGGAAATATTTCCATTCATTCCTATTCTTATATCTTCTACTTCTTTTTCTGGTAGCAAGGATATCCAGCTATCTTGTCTTGTTCTTGAATCCTTTTCTCATATTTTTAATGATAATAGTGTTAATATTACTGTATATTCTAATTTTTGGGATACACCTTCACAAAGATATAACACTGTTTCACACTTTGACAGCAGCCATCTTCTGAATGTTCCTCATTCAATCTGGTAATGTTTGCATTTGAATTTTTAGGAACTATTAATTTCTGACCCACCAAGACCATCCCTGTTGTTTTCCAAGGACATGATAGATTAGAAAAATTTGTTTCTGGTAATTTGGGTAGGAAAGGAAAATTGAAACAGGTACTTAGTCTGCCATCTTAAACCAGTTTATTACTTTTTCTTCTTTTGTTCTCTTTTCTTTGTGATTTGGTGACTGTCTTCAGTGTTTACTTGGATTTATTTCCTCTTTTTTTGTGTGTGTACCTGTTTTACATTTTTGTTTTGTGGTTATTATGAAGTTTATGTAGAGAAATCTTTATATGTATTTGATTATTTTAAGTTGCTATTCTCTTAAGTTTGAATGCATTTTTACTCCCCTTCAAGTTTACTGTTTTTGACATCACAGTTCATACCTTTTTGTTTTGTGTGTCTCTTAACTACTTATTGTCGATATAGATGATTTTACTACTTTTGTCTTTTAACCTTCCTACTAGTTTTATAAGCGGTTGATATTATTGCCTTTGATACCTGCCGTTACCAATGACATCTTTTCCTTTCGTAATTTTCATATTCCTAGTTGTGGCCTTTTCTTTTCGACTTAGTGAAGTCCCTTTAACATTTCTTGTAAATCCAGTTACTTTCAGCTTTTGTTCCTCTTTAAAACTCTTGGTCTTTTCTTTGAATCAGAGTGGTAGCCTTGTGGAGTATTTTTTTTTCCCTTTATCATTTAAAAAATGTCATGCCACTTCCTTCTGGCATGCAGAGTTTCTGCTGAAAAGTCAGCTGATGTTAGTTCCCTTGTTGCTTTTCCCTAGCTGCTTTTAAGATTTTCTCTTTAAATTTTTGCCATTTTAATTATTGTGTGTCTTGGTATGGACCTCTGAGTTCATCTTGTTTGGGACTCTTGGTGCTTTCTGGACCTGAGTGTTTGTTTCCTTTCCCAGGTTAGGAAAGTTTTCAGCTATCATGTCTTCCAGTTTTCTGCCCTTTCCTCTCTTCTTCTTATAATGCAAATGTTAGTACACGCAGTTGTGCTAAGTTGCTTCAGGCGTCACTGACTCTGTGCAGTGCTATGGACTGCAGCCTGACTGGCTCCTCTGTCCATGGATTCTCCAGGCAAGAGTACTGGAGAATACTGGAGTGGGTTGCTGTGCCCTCCTCCAGGGGATCTCCCCAACCCAGGGACTGAACCCGTATCTCTTACATCTACCTGCATTGGCAAGTGGGTTCTTTACCACTAGTATCACCTGGGAAGCCCAATGTTAGTACACTTGATATTTTTCCAGGAGTCTCTTAAAGTATCCTTATTTTAAAGAAATTGTTTTTTTTTCTCTTCAGATTGGGTGATTCCACTACTCTTCCAGTTCTGTTCCTCTGTATCATCTCATCTACTGTTGATTTCTCCTAGTATATTTTTATTTCAATTATGGTATTCCTCAGTTTTTTTTTTCTAACTCTTTGTTAAACTTCTCACTGTGTTCATTCATTCTTCTCCCAATTAACTGAGCACTTCTATGATCATTACCTTGAATTCTTTATTGCATAGATTGTTTATTTCTATTTCTCTTGGTTCTTCTTCTGGAGTTTTGCCTTGTAACTTCATTTGGAACATATTTCTCTGTTATCTCATTAAGCCTAAGTCTCTGTTTTTATTTCTATGTGTTTAGGAAATGTAAAAAACTTACCAATCATGGAAGAGTGGTCTTATGTAGGATATGTCCTATGGGGCTGAGCAGCACACTCCCCACTGGTTACCAGAGTTAAATGCTCTAGGGCTGTCCTCAGTGTGGGCTGCGAGGGTCCTTCTGTTGTGGCAGGGCCAACTACAGTGGGCAGTCTGATAGACAAGGCTGGCCCCGGGTGTGTTTGGTGGAAAGACCCTGCTTTGTTCAGTGGTTATTGGCCCACTGGGTTGGCTGTGAGGCCTGGCAGGTCTTGGGGCTGGTGTTCACCAGCTGAAGGATGGGGCCAGTTCCCAGGGCTGCTGGCAGTAGGCCTTATGGGGGTGTCTGGTTGCCATAGCTTATTTAATAAAATCACTGTTCATTTCAACAACTTTGAATCTATCAAAGATTAAAAAATTAATCTCGGAGATGTTTCAGCTTTTTCAGTTTTTTTCCCCCCCAGCTGAGGTAAGTTGATTTATTGATGTGCCTAAAGCACCCCACTCCAGTACTCTTGCTTGGAAAATCCCATGGACAGAGGATCCTGGTAGGCTGCAGTCCATGGGGTCACTACAAGTCGGATACGACTGAGTGACTTCACTTTCACTTTTCACTTTCACGCATTGGAGAAGGAAATGGCAACCGACTCCAGTGTTCTTGCCTGGAGAATCCCAGGGATGGGGGAGCCTGGTGGGCTGCCGTCTATGGGGTTGCACAGAGTCGGACACGACTGAAGTGACTTAGCAGTAGCAAAGTTATACACATTTCTGGTAAGAAGTTTGACTTTCTCACTTTTTGTTGGATTGAAGATAAATATTGGCTGATATTTCAGGCTGTTTGGCTGAGTAGCCACACGACTTGTACTGGTAATCCTATCTATAAAAAACTTTAGAAGAAAATTAACTTTAACATATTATTTTAAATGTTTAAAAGACAGATGACAGCAAGACTGGGAAATGCCTGTTAAAATATTGATAGGTAGCCAGAGTATATTGGAGAAGGAAATGGCAACCCACTCCAGTGTTCTTGCCTGGAGAATCCCAGGGACAAGTGGAGCCTCTTGGGCTACCATCTATGGGGTCGCACAGAGTAGGACACAACTGAAGTGACTTAGCAGCAGCAGCAGCAGCAGCCAGAGTATATGAGGAAAAACTTGAGCATACATTTGGCAAGGAAATAGATAGTGGTTTTTAAGTCCAACAGTTGCATTTTTGAACTTGAGCAAAACAGATTCATAAGGGATGAGAGGCTCCACTTGACTGCAGTTTTTCTACACAGACTCGATGACTGGCAAGATGAGATCAGTTCAGGAAATGCTTGACTTGTAAATAGCAAACACCCTCTTCCAACAACACAAGAGATGACTCTACACATGGACATCACCAGATGGTCAATATTGAAATCAGATTGATTATATTCTTTTCAGCCAAATGGAGAAGCTCTATACAGTCAGCAAAAAACAAGACCAGGAGCTGTCTGTGGTTCAGATCATTAACTCCTTATTACCAAATTCAGACTTAAATTGAAGAAAGCACGGAAAACCACTAGACCTAAATCAAATCCCTAAAGATTATACAGTGGAAGTGACAAATAGATTCAAGGGATTAGATCTGATAGACAGAGTGCCTGAAGAACTATGGATGGAGGTTTGTGACCCTGTATAGGAGGCAGTGATCAAGACCATCCCCAAGAAAAAGAAATGCAAAAGGCAAAATGGTTGTCTGAGGAGGCCTTACAAATAGCTGTGAAAAGGAGAGAAGCTAAAGGCAAAGGAAAAAAGGAAAGATATACCCATTTGAATGCAGAGTTCTAAAGACTAGCACAGAGAGATAAGAAAAGCTTCCTCAGTGATCAATGTAAAGAAATAAAGGAAAACAATAGAATGGGAAAGACTAGCAGTATTTTCAAGAAAAGTAGAGATACCAAGGGAACATTTTATGCAAAGATGGGCAAAGTAAAGGACAGAAATAGTATGGACCTAACAGAAATAGATGTTAAGAAGAGGTGGCAAGAATACACAGAAGAACTGTACAAAAAAGATCTTCACAACCCAGATAATCATGATAGTATGATCACTCACCTAGAGCCAGACTCTAGAGCCTGGAATGTGAAGTCAAGTGGGCCTTAGGAAGCATCACTATGAACAAAGCTAGTGGAGGTGATGGAATTCCAGTTGAGCTATTTCAAATCCTAAAAGATGATGCTGTGAAAATGCTGCATTCAATATGCTAGCTGCTGCTAAGTCGCTTCAGTCGTGTCTGACTCTGTGCAACCCCATAGATGGAAGCCCACCAGGCTCCCTCATCCCTGGGATTCTCGTAAACTCAGCAGGGGCCACAGGACTGGAAAAGGTCAGTTTTCATTCTAATCCCAAAGGAAGACAATGCCAAAGAATATTCAAACTGCCACACAATTGCACTCATCTCACATGCTAGCAAAATAAAGATCAAAATTCTCCAAGCCAGGCTTCAACAGCACGTGAACCATGAACTTCCAGATGTTTAAGCTGGATTTGGAAAAGGCAGAGGAACCAGAGATCAAATTGCCAACATCCGTTGGATCAAGAAAGCACGAGAGTTCCAGAAAAACATCTACTTCTGCTTTATTGACTATGCCAAAGCCTTTGATTGTGTGGATCACAACAAACTGGAAAATTCTGAAAGAGATGGGAATACCAGACCACCTGACCTGCCTCCTGAGAAATCTATATGCAGGTCAAGAAGAAACAGTTAGAACTGTACATGGAACAACAGACTGGTTCCAAGTCGGGAAAGGAGTATGTCAAGGCTGTATATTGTCACCCTGCTTATTTAACTTATATGCAGAGTACATCATGAGAAATGCTGGACTGGATGAAGCACAAGCTGGAATCAAGATCGCTGGGAGAAATATCAATAACCTCAGATATGCAGATGACACCACCCTTATGGCCGAAAGTGAAGGAGAACTAAAGAGTCTCTTGATGAAAGTGAAAGAGGAGAGTAAAAAGTTGGCTTAAAACTCAACATTCAGAAAACTAAGATCATGGCATCTGCTCCCATCACTTCATGGCAAATACATGGGGAAACAGTGGAAACAGTGAGAGACTTTATTTTGAGGGCTCCAAAATCACTGCAGATGGTGATTGCAGCCATGAAATTAAAAGATGCTTGCTCCCTTGGAAGAAAAGCTAGGATCAACCTAGACAGCATATTAAAAAGCAGAGACATTACTTTGCCAAGAGATCCATTTAGTCAAAGCTATGGTTTTTCCAGTGGTCCTGTATGGATGTGAGAATTGGGCTATAAAGAAAGCTGAGTGCCAAAGAATTTATCCTTATGAATTGTGGTGTTGGAGAAGACTCTTGAGAGTCCCTTGAACAGCAAGGAGATCGAACCAGTCCATCCACAAGGAAATCAGTCCTGAATATTCACTGGAAGGCCTGAAGCTGAAGCTGAAACTCCAATACTTTGGCCACCTCATGTGAAGAGCTGACTCATTTGAAAAGACCCTGATGCTGGGAAAGATTGAAGGCGGGAGGAGAAGGGGACAACAGAGGAGGAGATGATTGGATGGCATCACCGACTCAATGGACATGAGTCTGAGTGAACTCCGGGAGTTGGTGATGGTAGGGAGGACTGGCATGCTACAGTCTGTAGGGTCGCAAAGAGTCGGACATGACTGAGCGACTGAACTGAACTGATGCAGAGTATATGATGAAACACTTGAGCATACATTTGGCAAGGATACACATAGTGATTTTTAAGTCCAGCAGTTACATCTTTGAACCTGAGCAAAACAGATTCATAAGGGATGAGAGGCTCCACTTGACTGCAGTTTTTCTACACCGACTTGATGACTGGCAAGATGAGATCAGTTCAGAAAACACCTGACTTGTAAATACTCCCAAAGTTGCATGTTTATGTTTCTAGAATTCATAGAATAAAATACTTAATTTTGGGAGGAATAGAATTTATGAAGTAATTTTCCAGTTTGCCTACCATATTCATGTTATTATTACTGGTTCTCTCATTTATACTGATTAGTCACACTGTTGACTGATACATATTACATCTCCCCATCCACTCACCAAATACTCTGCCTCCTGCAGAAAGAAGCCCCCAAATCTCACAGAATTTAGCCAAGTAGATTCTTATTACTGAATTGCTTCTATTTGCCAGAGCAGGAGCCTTATTCAGATTTCTCAGAAATGGGTGCTAATTGATCCACAGTGAAAACTCCAGGAGAGGGAATGTTTAACAAATGAATAATCCACAGTTTAATATTAAATACCTTTCTCAAAGAGTCAAGATTTAGGTCAGGACTGACTCAGACTTAGCACTCAAAAGACCTTAGCTTGTAGTAAATCTTATTTACTTCAAAAAAAGGAAAAAATCAAAGAATCTTAGAACTAGTTGAAAAAAACAAACACTTGGGTATTTGAATAAAAATTCAGGTGATATTTAAACATATGTGTTCAAATATGGAGATCTCAGGATTGTATTATTTTTGACTACTATGAAATATACTTTTAAAAAACTCCTGAATTTCATCACCTGTTGAATAGAAGGAAGTTGCAAAGACAAGTTATCAAATGATAAGTAAGAAACTGGCAGGAGAGGAAGTATCTAATTGTTCATTTCATCATTGATCAGCAATGCTTCCCTGAGAAACTATGAACTCTGATACATAAAAATAGCAATCTTAAACTTTTAAAAACATATTTAAATTTTGGCCAAGGAAGATAGTAGCAATTCTAAACAACTTACTTTTGGATGATCCAGATCAGTTTGTATCACCGTGTGTTCCAGAGCTTTATTTCCAAATAGATCCCTGGGGATAATCCTGAATATAAAAATCAACCAATCAAATTCCCAACTAGCCTCCAAAGACTAACCCAGAGAGTAATTTGGGTCCTTTGTCTGAATCAGATTTAATGTCCTTATTCCTTTCTGGAACCTTCACCTCTCCATTGTGTGCCTTTGTCTCCTACTATGGTCCCACCTGGGCTTTCTCCACCATCAAATCTTGGATGTTTTCTTTAATATTCCACTCTAAGTGCTCATCAACAATAAGTAAATTTATTATATCTCTCTGGTAACACTTCAAATTTAACAGCTGCCTTTAACATATCATGTTGAATAACGTGAGAACTTGCTTTGAGAACCAGTGTCTCTTAAGTCTCCACCCTGACCCAAACCATAGGAAAAAGGGCATAGAGGTTAGAACCTTACAATGCTGTGTCGTTTCCTGAACCACAAGCTCCAGGAATTCTTCCTGTTCCCCAGTCTCTTGGTTTCCTATACATATTAGTACAGATTTAACTGACTTGACCCAAAGAGTGTCTCCAGCCCTCACAGGTGTTTCAGGAGAAAAAGGAGAAAGGTGTTTCAGGAGGCATACACTATGCCTCAGATTCCTCATCTAGAAAAGGCAGATAATATTATGTACCTCAGGGGGATCTTGTAAGAATTAGAAAAAGAATATGTGAAGCTCTTAGCACAGTGTCTGAGCTCTAGTAGGTGCTTCAGAAATGCTCAACAGAATTCCCAGGTGGTCCAGGGATTAGGACTGGGCACTTTTGTTGCCATGGCCTGAGTTCAATCTCTGGTCAGGGAACTATGATCCCATAGCCACATGGCACAGCCAAAAAAACATGTTCAATACTATTTATCATGTCTATGCTTTGGAAATCTGTGCAAGTATCAAAGATCAGTTGCTAAACTTTGTATGAATACCTTGATATAAGAAATGAAAATATGTTCAACTCAATATGAAAAAGGAAATCTGCATAAAAAGTTGTATTTCTAATGATGTGTACATATTTCATTTTATTTTTCTAATAGAATAGTACTATCAAAATACAAACTGATGGGGTTAGTCTCCAAATACTTCCTCTCTTTCTGGTGATCTGTTTTTCTAGGTGAGCTGAATTTAACCTGCAACCCCATAGGATTTCTCTTCCATACCACCTGCTCCCTCAGTTGCTTCTGATATCAATTTCTTTTTTGTTTCTTTTTCATCTCAAATCCTGACTCTGAATCCTAATTTCATCCTGTTTTATGCTGCTTCACATATGAAGGGCTCAGATCCTTCTCACTGACAGGCGGTTCCATAGCCTAAATTCTGTTAAAACACCAGTGTTGTTTCCACACTTACTAGTGTTTATACCTGTTCAGGGTTCATGATTCACACCACGTACAACTGCTTCTCAGAGTCCGGTCTTCTAACCAATTTCTAATATAATTCTCAGATTCTTGGCTTATTGCCTGTGACAATTCTTCTGGTTTAGCTTGACTTTTTTTTTTTTTGGCAAGGATCAGTGAAAAGTAGTGGAGCATTTGGGTTTACCAGGACCTCATTTTGGAGTGCACAGGAATCAAACATGGAAATTTATTCAGTGTATAAGCTGACTTACTGGAAAAAAAATGGGGGTAGAGGGGAGAGAATAAGATTTTATTATTACTAATCATTTGTATTTCTTCATTTTGATCATCTTTAGGTATGTGCACGCAGCTCTTGAAAAGCATGTAAAAATGAACCAAGCTTTTTTAAAATTTTTATTTTCAAAAAGCAGTAAAAAGATTTATACAGGACATTATGAAAATCTAATGCCATCATTAGGACCCAACTCCTGCAGGTTACCAGTGTGGGATCATCATCGAAAGCTGTTCGGCAAACAGGCAGGCAAGCAGGATAAGAGTATTCCTTTGATTACTATATTGTCACAACAACAATAATAATCAAGGGAACCTTCCTTTAGTTGGATAATCCTGCATAAATAATACAGTTAATCAAAATGTAAACATGCGGTTTTCCAACACCAGTATAGCAAAGGCAAACTAGTTGCAACAAGAACAATTCTGTTATCCCACAATAGTGATTCTTACACTTTGCTTCTTTGCTGTGTGATCCTTATGTATTTTTTCCCATTCATCGTCTTCCATATCCTGGTCAAATGTTTCAGGGTATGCTGGTAATTTGTCTTTGGGGCATTCTTCATAGTAACTCCGAACATATTTTCCTACAAACCATCCTTTGTATTCTTTAGGCATTTTGCACTCCAGGCCATTATAATGCACGTTGTAGTGATGCTTTAACCAGTAGTAGAGGTAGTGGATGTTATAATCACATCTCCAAGGGTTCTCTCTGAGCCACAAGAGTTTCAAAAAATACAAGTCTTCTAATACACCATAGTCAAAGTTTTGCAGACTGTTGTTTGATAAATCTAACTCTTCTAAATGTGTGAGTCCTAAAAAAGCAGCTAGAAACAGAAAATATTTATTAAACCAATGAGTAATTAGGTTAAGTGCACTGTATATTATAAGGACAAATTTAAAATTAAGAGACAATTCTCGCTGTTGAAAATAAAGGAAAAGATTTTCCTTAACCTCCTTTTTCTCAGAGTTCTTACTTTAGAAAACTTCCAAGTACTTTCTCTTCTCTTTTGAAATATATATACATCCTTTAGAAGACTAAAGAGGCCTTTCTCAGCTCTCTGAGGAACATCCTTCTTAAAAACCTGGGAACAATCTCTTTGAAATGGAAACATCAAGAGAGGAAACACTCCTGACTCCCAGTTACTGTGGGAGGGTAGAAGCCTTTAAGGCGCAAAATTATCTCTTGTCATAAAGACAGAAATTTGTTTTCTTCTTGATAAAGCCAATTAGCTACCGCAGATGGCCACTCCAATTGCTCAGTAAGGTTTTAGAATGAACTGTTTGGCAAGTGGTGCTGTCAAGGCTTCTTACTTAAGGACTGAAAGTGAAAGTCATTCATGTCCAACTCTTTGAGACCCCCGGACTGTATAGTCCCTGGAATTCTCCAGGCCAGAATACTGGAGTGGGTAGCTTTTCCCTTCTCCTTTTCCCTTCTCTGGGTTGGATCTTCCCTATCCAGGGATCAAACATGTATCCTGAAAACACACATATGCTAGGTTGATTCTGCTTGGCTATATAAAGGGAGAGATTTCTTTCTGCCTCTGCAATCTCTTAGCAGATTGCCTGTTGTGTACATCACATTCCAATTTAATGCTTATTCAATAATAAAAGAGTTTTCTTTCTCCACTACTTTGTGGAGAGGGTTTCTGTGCTGGGTAAGGACTCTGGTTTTAATTATATTTCCCTAACAGTATACATGTTTAAATGAAAAATTCTGAAACATGTTTTTCCTCAAAGCTCTCCCCTTGATTAGATTAACTAGAGTACAATTTTTTATTTGAAAAATCAGTTTTAAGTTAGATCTCTAAAAAATGTATTTTGTGCTCATGTGCATTTTTTAAAAATATCCACTGGAAAAATGCCACAGAAAGACATGAATTAGGAAAATATTTCAATGTAAGACATAAGTGCACAAAAAATGAGAAATGTGTTCTGAAATCTGACAGCTCTTTGGGAAATGAATAAACTCTGAAAATGCCTAGAAAATAGCCACTTCCAAGTTTATGGGGAAGGAATTATATTCTTGTATTGTCCAAAACAAAAAAAATTATTAATATTTTGAAAACATCTGGTTGTATTTTGGCAAGCTATGGTAGCTATCAGCTTTGAATTCATATGTATTTAATTTCACCAGAGGGTAGATAATTAAAACAAATATTAAACACATAATACAAAATAATACAACAAAAAGCTATTTTTCCTTCTCTGAGAGTAAAGAAATCTAAACATAAATTATCCCTATTTCAGTTAATGTGAATAGACCGGGTATGCTATAACAGGCCAATCCTGATTTTAAATATTTTGTTTATATTTTAAACATTTTCTCATTGCTGTTTTAAAATACTTTTGGCTAGGGTAGACAGTGCCCTTATGTGGAATTTCAAAAATACACTCTCAAACCAGTACCATTAACCATTTTCATATCATTTGTTCTCAGACAAAACCCATGTGTGCTTAGTTGCTCAGTTGCGTCTGACTCTTTGCAACCCCATGGACTGACATGGGGTTCCTCTTTCCATGGGGATTCTCCAGGCAAGAATACTGGAATGGGTTACCATGCCCTCCTCCAGGGGATCTTCCCAACCCAGGGATTGAACCCAGGTCTCCCGCATTGCAGATGGATTCTTTACCTTCTGAGCCACCTGAGAACCCCGTGAATACTGGAGTGGGTAGCCTATCGCTTCTCCAGGGGATCTTCTCAACCCAGGAAATTGAACTGGGATCTCCTGCTTTGCAGGAGGATTTTTACCAGCTGAACTACCAGGGAAGCCCCCCAAAGAATTATATTTTGGTGCAAAGCAATGACTTGGGTGCGGGGAGGAGGAGGGAGTGAGGAACAGGCTGCTGTGAAGGAGCAAAAGGTCAGCCCTTGCAATGATAGTTCTGAAAACACTGCATTAAAAAAAAACTTAACCTTTGTGAGTCAATCATCTCACTGTTTACTTTTCTTAATAGAAATTAGCCCTTCAGATTGAAAGCATCTGTAAACATTCCTATATTTTATTTTGAAAATGCTAAAGTTGTTACTTAAACCATACGTACTTGGGCACTTTGGAAAGCTACTTTTCATTTGCTCCTTAAACGAGGTAGATTCTAAAATGAGGCTGCCTTCTTTCCTTTTTCTGCAATAATATCTGGCATTTTATGAGACTGTATTATTCACATCGCCTTTTAAGATTGATATATTTCATTGCATTTGTATACCTACCAGCATACATCATTAAAGTAAGTTTGCTTTGGCAGTGTTTCAACTCAAAAACCCTGAAATATAGAAGGTATTTATTTTAAAAGTTTTAAAGGTCATTTTGACTTAAATGACCAGCCTGAAATGACCACTTAAAAGTTCTGAGATGCTTTTTTAGCCAGAGGATTTACCAAGGAAAGTGGTTGACATTTTCCAGATGCTCAGTACATATTTGTTAATGTAGAAAATATCATACTTTCTTGAAACTGAGTTGAACAAAAGGGGAAAGGGTAATACTGCAGGTATTATTTGCAATACCCAAGACATGGAAGCAACCTAAGTGTCTATTGACAGATGAATGTTTATGTATATATACACATGCACACACAATATTACTCAGCCAGAATGAAATATTGCCATTTGCAGCCATATGGATGGGCTTAGAGATTAAAATAATGAGTGAGTAAGTCAGTGAAACTATATACTACTATATATAAAATAAACAACAAGGATTTCCTGTGTAGCACAGGTCACTATATTCAATATCTTGTGATAACTTATAATGAAAAAGAATGTGAAAAAACACATATGTATTATTGAATCACTTTTCTATACAAATGAAACTAACAGTATTGTAAATCAACTATACTTCAATCTAAAAAGACCTAAACTGACATTTCATCAAAGACAAACAGATGGCTAACAGACACATGAAAATATGCTCAACATCACTCATTATCAGAGAAATGCATATCAAAACTACAATGAGATATCACCTCACACCAGTCAGAATGGTCATCATGAAAAACTCTACAAACAACAAACGCTGGAGAGAGTATGGAGAAAAGGGAACCTTCTTGTACTGTTGGGAATGTAAATAGATACAGCCACTATGAAAGACAGTATGGAGAGTCCTTAAAAAACTAGGAATAAAACCACCATATGACCCAGCAGTCCCACTACTAGGCATATACCCCAAGGAAACCAAAACTGAAAAAGATATATGTACCCCAATCTTCACTGCCGCACTATTTACAATAGCTAGGACAATCTGCTTTATTGACTATGCCAAAGCCTTTGACTGTGTGGACATTAAACTGTGGAACATTCTGAAAGAGATGGGAATACCAGACCACCTGACCTGCCTCTTGAGAAACCTGTATGCAGGTCAGGAAGCAACAGTTAGAACTGGACATGGAACAACAGACTGGTTCCAAATAGCAAAAGGAGTATGTCAAGGCTGTATATTGTCACCCTGCTTATTTAACTTATATGCAGAGCACATTATGAGAAATGCTGGGCTGGAAGAAGCACAAGCTCGAGTCAAGATTTCCATGAGAAATATCAATAACCTCAGATATGCAGATGACACCACCCTTATGGCAGAAAGTGAAGAGGAACTCAAAAGCCTCTTGACGAAAGTGAAAGAGGAGAGTGAAAAAGTTGGCTTAAAGCTCAACATTCAGAAAACGAAGATCATGGCATCTGGTCCCATCGCTTCATGGGAAATCGATGGAGAAAGAGTGGAAATAGTGTCAGACTTTATCTTTTGGGGCTCCAAAATCACTGCAGATGGTGACTGCAGCCATGAAATTAAAAGACGCTTACTCCTTGGAAGAAAAGTTATGACCAACCTAGATAGCATACTGAAAAGCAGAAACATTACTTTGCCAACAAAGGTCTGTGTAGTCAAGGCTATGGTTTTTCCAGTGGTCATGTATGGATGTGAGAGTTGGACGGTGAAGAAAGCTGAGTGCTGAAGAACTGATGCTTTTGAACTGTGGTGTTGGAGAAGACTCTTGAGAGTCCCTTGGACTGCAAGGAGATCCAACCAGTCCATCCTAAAGGAGATCAGTCCTGGGTGTTCTTTGGAAGGAATGATGCTAAAGCTGAAGCTCCAGTACTTTGGCCACCTCATGTGAAGAGTTGACTCATTGGAAAAGACTCTGATGCTGGGAGGGATTGGGGGCAGGAGGAGAAGGTGACAACGGAGGATGAGATGGCTGGATGGCATCACCGACTCGACGGATGTGAGTTTGAGTGAATTCCAGGAGATGGTGATGGACAGGGAGGCCTGGTGTGCTGCGATTCATGGGGTTGCAAAGAGTCAGACACGACTGAGCGACTGAACTGAACTGAGGACATGGAAGAAACCTAGATGCTCATCAACAGATGAATGGATAAAGCAGCTATTGTACGTATATACAATGGAATATTACTTAGCCATAAAAGGCACACATCTGTGTCAGTTCTAATGAGGTGGATGAACCTAGAGCCTATTATACAGAGTGAAATATGTCAGAAAGAGACAGATAAATATCATATACTAATGTATATATGTGGAATCTAGAAAGATGGTACCAATTAATTTATTTACAGGGCAGTAATGGAGGAATAGACATAGAGAGCAGACTTAAGGACACAGGTGGATGGGAAGGGAGGAGAGGGTGAGATATAAGGAGAGAGTACATGGAAACCTACACTACCATATGTTAAATAGATAGCCAATGAGAATCTGCTGTGTAACTCAGGGAACTCAAACGGGGGCTCTGTATCAACCTAGAGGGGTGGAATGGGGAGAAGATGGGAGGGAGGTACAAGAGGGAGGACACATGTTTACCTATGGCTGATTCATGTTGACGTTTGACATAAAACAATAAAATTCTGTAAAGCAATTATCCTTCAATTAAAAAATAAATTAATTTAAAAAAAGAGACAAGAACAACAACAACAAAAGAATAGTATTCCAAGGTGGCACTAGTGGTAAAGAACCTGCCTGCCAAGGCAGGAGACATAAGAGACCTGGGTTCTGTCCCTGGGTCAGGAAGATCCCCTGGAGGAGGGCATGGCAATCCACTCCAGTATTCTTGCCTGGAGGATTCCATGGACAGGGGAGCCTGGCAGGCTATGGTCCATAGGGTCAACAAAGAGCTGGACATGACTGAAGTGACTTAGGATAGCATACATGCATTAATACACATTTTTAAACAGTGGGCTTCTTAATTAGGAATACACAAATACTATGTACATTACAAATCTGATCACCATTGCAATCATTCTCAGTTCTTTCTAAATTCAGTGTGTTAACTTACCATGTTCATTCTTGTCAGGGGCTTTGCTTAGCAAATGGAGAAGAGATTTGAAGGATGAAAAAGAATTGATCTTGATCTAGGATTAGGTAAAAATCTATCTGGCTCTAATTAAGCATATTTTATCTTAATTTATGAGCATACTTAATTTTATGAACTTAATTTATTCTGCTTAGCAGAATGCTTCAAATTTACTGTTAAAGTCTTACTTTAAACAAGTTGGGACTTAATGAATAGCAAAGAGAATGCCAAATCTGAATTTCCTTTTAAAAAAAAATCACAACATGTGTAGCATATTATTAGCCACATACTCTTATTTTTAAAATATATTATACAAAACACTTCTTTGGGCCAATTGAATAATTGACCAATTGAATAACTGTTGCTTAGCAATATTACATACTATTACATACTTCATAAAGCAACAATTTGGCAAATATTTCCTTGAGTGCCAAGCAAGTTCTAATTAAATTCAAAGTTCTTTTTAGTTTTTCAAAAACTAAATTGTATTTACTATAAATGTTGCCAGAGAATACCTGTGGCCTGTTAAAAGGGCTATTTGTGGAACTTACCAGGATCTATGAATTGAATGCCATTGCTGCTGAGGTTTAATTTCTTTAATTCATGAACATCTTCAAACTCCTTGGGTCGAAGTTGGTTGATTTTATTATGTGACAAGTCAAGTTTAACAATATCTGGAGGAATGTTGTTTGGAACTTTCTTCAACTCTAGAAAAAAAATCATGTTCAGGTTACCAAGCTCTCCTCTTGACCCCACTGACTCTATCACTCATGTGGTAAAGAGTCAGCTCTTGAAAGGAAAAAGGATAACCCATCTAAAGCCAAAGAACTTTGCTATGAACAAGCCTGAGAATATACTGAATTCCACCAAAGCCGAGCAACCTAAGTGCATCTCACTTAGAGGAGGAGATAGCGCTCATTGCTGAAATGTTCTGAGAAACTTCCTAGAGACGGCAAGAAATCAAGGAGGACAACAGGCAGTGTGGGCTAGTTGGGCTCAAGGCTAACCATTTGTCAGAATCACCAAAGCTTTTTAAAAACAGAAAGCTGAAACAAAATAAAACCTACAAATCAAACCACTCCATGCGCGTCCCCTCTGATTCCCTTCCTACTCCTCTAAGAGCTTTGACTACTAATTACGGCCTCTCTGTAGCATCTTCATTTCATCCCTCTCCTCTCAACAGATAAGCTCAGATTTCACCATCCTAAAAAAGAAGCAAAAGCCCTTGACCTTGATGACCCTCAAGCTGTTATCTTATTTCTCCTTTCCTTGGATGCTAAAATTTGAGAAAGTATAGTCCTCATTTGCTCCTCTTGCTTCCTGATCACCATTTACTCCCTGAATCCTTGTGACTCAGTTGTACTCACTCATCCCTAACTCTTCCTGAGGTACTGCAGTAACTGGACTCCTCAGGAACAACAACGATAATAATGCTGCTACCAGTACTACTGCTACAAGAGAAGCCTCTGGAAGGAATCCAGTTTTCATAGGTTGATAGGCAATTAAGGTTCACCTAACTTTCATATTTATATTTGTCTTTAAATTATGCTTTTGTAAAACTATAAAGCGTGTTTAGTTTATATTTTAGCATACTACTTGCCCTTTATTTTAATCTTTAGCAAAATATTCTGAAGAGGTTTTGCTCAATTCTAAGTAGAGCAAGTGGAATCTGTGAAGAGAAACAAACCTGTTTGGACCTAAGAAACTAGAAGCAACAAATAAAATATGCAGATTAGTTCATACCTGAGAAGTAGCATGACACAAAGACTTCTTGAATATGTAGAAATTCTTTGAACTAGGAACAGTAAAGTTCATGAAAGGTGGTATACATCTATCCGTGATTCCCTTTTTGCTAGAGAATAACTGAGTTGCTGATAATTTCTTCCAAATATTTTTTAAAAACCCTCTGGTATATATGATTTCTTAACTAATAGTATGTTTACCTTCATAAAGATCCAGTCTTATTTCCTCCCTTCTTTTAACAGTTTAGAATTCATGGTCAATGGATTCCTTCTCTGGTATCCTTATTACTGTTATATTAGCTTTTTCTTCTTGATGGGATCTTGGTATCTTAGTATCTCTGCATAAGAACTTTTCTAGGTGTCCTAACAAGTGTTATGTGCAAGAATCCTATAAGCTAGTAAGTACATTTATCCTCATTTTACAGATAAAGTAGAGGCACAACTTATTCATAGTCATACACCTAGGATTTAAACACAGACTTGCTAGCCCCCAAACCTATGCTGCTTCTTTTTTTTTTTTTGTAGTTTTTTATTTTTATTTGTTTTTTTACTTTACAATACTGTATTGGTTTTGCCATATATTGACACGAATCCACCACAGGTGTACATGAGTTCCCAACCCTGAAGCCCCCTCCCACCACCCTCCCCATATCATCTCTCTGGGTCATCCCAGTGCACCAGCCCCAAGGATCCTGTATCCTGTATCGAACCTAGACTAGCGATTCAAACCTATGCTTCTAAATGCTGTGCTCTGCTGACTAGTCATGGTACCTTTCAGTCTCATTTATGCTGCCCATCTGCCTAGAATCCTCAAACTTGGCATATGTAGGGTAACGTGAGGATTGGGCAGCAACAGGGGTGGAAACAATATATTGGGATGGCTATAAGACCTTTCTGGCTCTGTATTTAAAATGACTTCTCTCTGCTTTCAAGCAGACAACAGTAATAATACTATTTCTGCTTTTTTTTCAATAGTAGATAGCAACATTAGACACAGTGTACATCTTATTGATTTTCTTTTAATTTTTGTACCTTCCTACCCATGAAAGCTTCATGAAGAAGGTTTAGAACAATGTCTAATATATCACAAATAAATAAGCCAGACTCTAAAATGGCACCCAACAATTCTTCTACTGATATTCATGTTCTTGTGTAAACTCTTCTCCCTAAGTATGGGCTGAACCTAGTGACTTGCTTCTAACAATAGAATGTAGCAAATATGATAGGATGTCACTTTCATAATTAGGTTATAAGTAATTATGACTTCTGTCAGGCTAGCAGACTCTCTTCTGGTGGCTTTGATGAAGCAAGGTGCCATGTTGGAAAGGCTTACATGGCAAGTAATTAAGGGCAGCCTCTGGCTGACAGCCAGCAAGGAACTCAGGCCCTCAGTCCTTCAGGAACTGAATCCTGCCAAGCCATATGAGCTTGGAAGAAGATGCTCTTCCAGTTGAGCCTTCAGATGAGACCACAGCACCAAGCCCTGGTCAATACCTTATTGCAGCCTCGTGAGAGATCCTGAAGCAGTGGACTTAGCTAACCCATGTCTGGCTTCCTGACCTACAGAAACTGTGAGATAATAAAGTGTGTTGTTTTAAGCTGCTAGGGTTTGGGGTAGTTTTTAGGCAGCAACAAAGTTAGTTATCTAATAACACATGGGAAACAATGAGCTTGTTAAATATGTTAAGTTTCAGTTCAGTTGCTCAGTAGTGTCCCACTCTTTGCAACCCCATAGACTGCAGCATGCCAGGTTTCTCTGTTCATCACCAACTCCCGAAGTTTGCTCAAACTCATGTCCATTGATTATGCCATCCAACCATCTCAGCCTCTGTTGCCCCCTTCTCCTCCTGCCCCCAATCCCTCCCAGCATCAGGGTCTTTTCAAATGAGTCAGTTCTTTGCATCAGGTGGCCAAAGTATTGGAACTTCAGCTTCAGCATTAGGCTTTCCAATGAATATTCATGACAGATTTCCTTGCGGATGGACTGGTTGGATCTCCTTGCAGTCCAAGGGACTCTCAAGAGTCTTCTCCAACACCTCAGTTCAAAAGGATCAATTCTTTGATGCTCAGCTTTCTTTATAGCCCAAATTTCACATCCATACATAACTACTGGAAAAACCATAGCTTTGACTAGATGGACCTTTGTTGGCAAAGTAATGTCTCTGCTTTTTAATGTGCTGTCTAGATTGGTATAGCTTTTCTTCCAAGGAGCAAGTGTCTTTTAATTTCATGGCTGCAGATACCATCTGCAGTGATTTTGAAGCCCAAAATGATTCAGCAATATTGAAAGTATGAAAGTGAAAGTGTTAGTCGCTCAATCATGTCCTACTCTTTGCGACCCCATGGGCTGTAACCCGCCAGGCTTTCTGTCCATGAAATTCTCCAGGCAAGAATCCTGGAGTGAGTTGCCATTGTCTTCTCCAGGGGAATCTTTCCCACCCAGAAATCGAACCTAGGTCTCCCTCATTGTAGACAGATTCTTTACCATCTGAGCCACCAGGGAAGCCATAAGAATATTGAGCCCTCTTATAGTAAAATTGCTTTGAAAATTTGGATTGACTTTATTTCCATCCTCTGATAAGATACTGTCTCATTTAACCTAGAGCTGTGTCTGCCAACACATAGAAATGTGAAAGATTTTAAGATTTGAACTTATTATAATGATGAAATACTGAGTAATATCCTCCTTTAGGACCAGCAAGACCCTGACTGGAAAGCTACATTCTATCTTATAAACTCCATGTAAACAAGGAGATGGAGATCCTAGGAAGAACTGAAAACCACAGAGAACACTTGAGGGCAGGCAGAAGAAATAATTTCTTGACATTTAGCATTTAGAATAATTATTGGCAATGAATGGTTGTGGCATTTTCTCAGATTTTTAAAAGAGGAATAAAGTTTTATTTCAAAATATCCAGGATCCCAGCTCCCCTCTCTTCCCTCACTGTGACCACATTAGTCTAAGCCACCATCACCTCTTGTCTGGATTATCCCAATATTGTCCTAAGTCCACATGACTTTAAAACATAAGTCAGATCTGTCATTTTACCAGATGGCAGAATCCTTTGTTTCTCATCTCACTATGAATAAAAGCCCAAGTCCTCACCAAAACCCTACAAAGCTATTAAGGGCTGAGGTCTTCCTTGCCAGCAGAGTTAGTATCTTCTAGGCTCTGGAAGAAGGCAATGGCACCCCACTCCAGTACTCTTGCCTGGAAAATCGCATGGACGGAGGAGCCTGGTGGGCTGCAGTCCATGGGGTCGCTAAGAGTTGGGCACAACTGAGCGACTTCACTTTCACTTTTCACTTTCATGCATTGGAGAAGGAAATGGCAACCCACTCCAGTATTCTTGCCTGGAGAATCCCAGGGACAGAGGAGCCTAGGGGGCTGCTGTCTCTGGGGTCGCACAGAGTCGGACATGACTGAAGCGACTTAGCAGCAGCAGCAGCAGGCTCTGGAAAGCAGCTTATTTATCAGGATTTGCTTGCTGAACCAACATCTGCTGGGTTGGGCATGAGAGTGAATGACAAGAGACCTTTCAAGCAACCACTGTAGAACAAGCTAAAGTGCTGCTGCTGCTGCTGCTGCTAAGTCGCTTCAGTCATGTGCAACCCTGTGTGACCCCATAGACGACAGCCCACCAGGCTCCCCCGTCCCTGGGATTCTCAAGGCAAGAATACTGGAGTGAGTTGCCATTTTCTTCTCCAATGCATGAAAGTGAAAAGTGAAAGTGAAGTCACTCAGTCGTGTCCAACTCTTAGTGACCCCATAGACTGCAGCCTGCGCGGCTCCTCTGTCCATGGGATTTTCCAGGCAAGAGTACTGGAGTGGGTTGCCATTGCCTTCTCCAAAGCTAAAGTGGGTTTACCACAAATAAATGGGTAGAAAAAATGTTTATGAGAACACCCTGAAACCCAGCTTAACCATTGTGGCAGACCTGTGGAAGAGGAATATGAATTGCAGAACCAACTTTGGCATTTTTACCAGCAGCCCTGGGTAAAAATAGGATCCACAAGTAATACCACTAAAGGCAAACCAAAGCCTCTACCAGTAGGCTTAGAACACATGGAAAAATCTTATTTGTTGTACTGATGAGTAAAAACAGGCCTTTGTTTTTAACTTTAAACTTAAATGACAATTGCAAATACTGATGTGAAATATGGTTGCCTTTGATAAAGATTATATCCCAAGACCAGAAGTCAAATTTGGTCAATGCCCCCATTTCTAGACCAGGCACCACATGGTTATTTGCTGCTATCCAATAAATTTTGGTAAACCTTCAATAAATACCAAATGTACTTGATTATCACCCCTGACAAGCATTGCTTCTCCTCTCACCAAAACTTTGCTGATTTTGAGGAGGAAATTGGGATTTTTTCCATGTAATTTCCCATTTAGTAGGCTATCTTGATCGTCAGCCATGTCAGAACTACTCTGAAGTTTTGGTAGTGGTAGGTGAAGAGACATAAATGGCTTTAGTCTATTGCGAATTAAAGATTCCTAATTACTCTTCAAACTAATAGTGAAATTAACTTTGGAGGCAGCTGGGAGCAATTTTTGGTCATAATCCTCCCGAGCCCTAATCTTAGCAGGAAAATGAATCCTTAAAAATAGCAAATTATTCTGATAAGTGTGAAGCTAAAAAGCAGTTTTTAAAACTTACTTTCATGTATTTTTGCTAAATCCATCCATCTCAATAAGGCATAAATATGCCTTTTAACTAATCTCACATTTATTCCCTTTGAAAGACTAAGTTTTGATGGCAAAGTGCCTGTCTCCCAATGAATAGAGCTATTATTTCTTTTTCTTGTTGTCAGATGTTTAAGGCAAAAATAGTAATCTTTGAGGTCTATGCGGTCAAACTGGTATGTATTAGGTACCCTACGCACACCATCTGGCTCATCATCCGTTGGTTGGGGAAGGTATAACTCCCAAGGTAGGGGAATCTGTATTCAGGTTCCTTGATGTGTTGTACAGAGCCTGAGGACAGTCAATACTGGGAGGAACCACCCAGAAGGCTTTTATAAAATCTTCTTGGTTAACAGGCATACCCCTAATCTTGAAGATGATGGTATATGGTGACTTGTATGGTGACCAATTGGAGAAGGCAACGGCACCCCACTCCAGTACTCTTGCCAGGAAAATCCCATGGATGGAGGAGCCTGGTGGGCTGCAGTCCATGGGGTCGTGAAGAGTCGGATATGACTGAGCGACTTCACTTTCACTTTTCACTTTCATGCATTGGGGAAGGAAATGGCAACCCATTCCAGTGTTCTGCCTGGAGAATCCCAGGGATGGGAGAGCCTGGTGGGCAGCCATCTATGGGGTCACACAGAGTCGGACACGACTGAAGCGACTTAGCAGCAGTAGCAACAGCAACATGGTGACCAATGGCTTGGGACCTGCTTAGGGACTACCTACATGACCTTAAAGGGCAACTTCTCTGCTCCTCAGCTTCTTTCGTCCTAAAATGATAATGCTAGTATTTCTTTTAAGGTTGTGAGGAGTAAATGTGTGTGTGTGCTCAGTCGCTTCAGTCATGTCTGATTCTTTGTGACTCCATGGACCATAGCTACTCTGTCCATGGGATTTTCCAGGGGAGGATACTAGAATGGGTTGCCATGCCCTCCTCCAGAGGAATTTCCCACGCCAGGGACAGAAACCAGGTCTCTTGCATTGCAGGTGGATTCTTTACTACTGAACCACTGGGGAAGCCCAAGGATTAAATGACAATGCATAAAACTGCTTTATCTTAGGCACACAGAGCATTTAGAAGGCAGCTCTCATTAATATGGGCTTCCCTGGTGGCTCAGATGGTAAAGAATCTGCCAGCAATGCAGAAGACCTGGGTTTGACCCCTGGAGAAGGAAATGGCTACCCACTCCAGTATTCTTGCCTGGAGAATTCCATGGACAGAAGAGCCTGGTGGGCTACAGTTCGTGGGGTTGTAAAGAGTTGGACATGACTGAGCGACTAACACTTCTTCTCATAATTACCACTGCTAGTTCTACTCGTGCCTTCTTTAGGGCTTCCTTGGTGGCTCAGATGGTAAAAAATCTGCCTGCAATATGGGAGACCTGGGTTTGATCCCTGGGTTGGGAAGATCCCCTGGAGAAGGGAACAGCTTCCCACTCCAGTATTCTTGCCTGGAGAATTCCATGGACAGAGGAGCCTGGCAGGTTACGGTCCATGGGGCTGCAAAGAGTTGGACACAACTAAGTGACTTAAAAAAAAAAAAGAGATTCTACATGGTGTCCAACATGTGGAACACAATAAAAAATATTGCTATATTCTGGCAGAGAGTTAAGAGATGAACACTGCTGAACATTCATTCTTAGTAGTTGACATTTATTATCTATTTGTAGAATGGAGTAAGGAAAAGTACAATGGATAAAATTCAGATTGTCATACTTGAATTCTAGTCATGATTTTTAATTTCTATGTATTTTTATTTTTAAAAGTTGCTTAAATTACTGCTTTGTAAGAGCAAAGGAAGCAGCTCAATTATTGCCATCAATCTAAAGAACGGGGCCTTGTGCCAGGTAGTACCAAAGGGAATTTAAAAGATAAGATCCTTGACTTTAAACTTATGGGAATCAACAATATAATAAAAAATGAAAAGTAAATGATCAGCTGAATCAATAGAGTGATATCAACCATAGTGAGAGAGATTTATATTGATGACATTAAAAGAAAAAACTACCCTTCATTTTATAATCTAAAATGTATAGGCTCTGATTTACATCATTATTAATACATGGAGGAAGTTAAGTTGTCTTTAGTGTATGAACCTGAATGATATGTACTAACTGTGCGTGTCATGAAACTTTGCTTTCCAGTAAATAATATGTTTCTAAAGCAAGGGTAATTAATTTATGGGGCATATCTGAAAGGTTGTGTTTAGACAACAATCACTTGAGGAAGGAAAGCAATAAAAATAAATTTGTATTTTTCTAAGTTGATTTTTGCCAAGAGACAAAAATATTATGGAAACAAAGACAAAGGCAGAAATAGACTCACTAGAGCGGGAATAGCCTAAGGGTAGAAAAACAGTAAAAAAAAAAGTTCTTTCCTATTATGTTATCTTTTCTTAAATTACAGTGTGGTCTAGTTGTAGAAATCTTCAATTTCGTTTTGATGGCATTTTTTTTCTCAGATAATTAATGAGTTTAACTCTATTTTCTCTGGTATAGCAAGTGCAAATGAACTTTAGCTTAAGGATAGAACCTCAGCAATATCAAGTAATTTTCTAACTCAAGTCTAGGAATAGTAGCTTTGTAATAGTTTTTTTAAATATATAATTCAAGGTTTTAAGCATTACAAAGAAAATCCTAGTAAAACATGTTCTTTGGCATGAAGCACCAAGTACTTACTGTAACAGTGTTAGGGAAATTCCACCCAATCTGGCTACAGAGAAACTATGTGTAGTGACTTTCCTCAAATTCTTTAATGCTTCCCTTGTTCAGGAGCTTGTTTGAACATGATTAGATTAATTCTTGGAGAAGGTGATGGCACCCCACTCCAGTATTCTTGCCTGGAAAATCCCATGGACGGAGGAGCCTGGTAGGCTGCAGTCCATGGAGTCGCAAAGAGTCGGACACGACTGAACGACTTCCCTTTCACTTTTCACTTTCATGCATTGGAGAAGGAAATGGCAACCCACTCCAGTGTTCTTGCCTGGGGAATCCCAGAGACGGGGGAGCCTGGTGGGCTGCCGTCTATGGGGTCGCACAGAGTCGGGCACGACTGAAGTGACTTAGCAGCAGCAGCAGCAGATTAATTCTGGATGCCAGCAGGCTCAGGTGGACTTACCTTTGCTGCTTACCTGTGAGACCACTAGCAAGTGTCTGAATGTACCTTAGCCTCTTTCTCCTCCTCCTCCCTTCTACAGATGGGGATATTACTACTACCTTGCTGGCAGCTGTGGATAGCGTGTATGTGGAATACCTGGAGCATAGTAGGTTCTCAATTAATGAGCACTTTCTCTCAAACTTAGAGGATCCCATGATGGCATCTCCCAGCTTACAATGCTGTAATCGCTCTACTCTAGCATCAAAATTCAGAGTGTCATCGTAAGCAAATCTTTCGGTGTCATATGGTCATGGTGAGATCTAACCAGGTGCCACCTTCCACACTCAGAGTGAGGGGGGCAAGCCTTGAGCATGACTTTGCTGATAAATCAACAAATTGACTTCTGTTTCTTCAACATTAACAGATTCCTCTCTATAATTTCTTTGAGACGTGCTGGAGTCTCTCGGTTCATCTTAACCTTTCCTTTCTGTTCTTAAAAAAAACCCAAAAAAACCTTACAGTAATTGGAGGGAATAATACCATGTTCTATACGACCCTAATTCAGCGACATCTGGCTTTAATATTACAAATAAGTTATTAACCCATGCTAGAAATGAAAGAGACAACTAAATTGTTTGTTGTCCTAGGGTTGATTAACAGTGCTCAGACCACACTTTGATAGTGTCTTCACTAATATGTTAAGAGCCTCACTAAAATCTCCCATGGTGGAAATGACACCCAAAATTCTAAGTCATGAGGTGGGGGTGGGGGTGCAGGGATTCATAACATTCAAAAAGGATTTTTTAATCATCCACAAAAATGAAAAAGTAAGCAACTTACAAACCTTTTCTTCTGCAGTCCAGTGTCTGTATGGGAAATACGTAGTTGTGGCAAAGAGAAGAGTCCACCTCAGTCTTGATGACTGGGGGTTTTCCTGACAGTTGGGGTTTTGGCTCCAATTGTTCATTTCCTTCTTCATTACATAACTGTTCAGATTTTATCTGCCTCAGTTTTTTATTTTTCAGTTCTTGTGGGCTTTCACACTTGGCATAGTTCCCCAAATTCCGATTCCTTGGAATCTGCAGCATTGAAATAAGCGTTTCCATCTCACAAGTACAATGCCAGGGGTTGTCATAGAGACGCAGGTAGCTCAGGAGAGGTGTATAAATGAACACTTCCTCTGTCAAGACTTTGATCTGGTTGTGCTGCAGTAAGAGAGTGGTGAGTTTATTTAAACCGAAGAAAGCTTCACTCTCAATTTTGGAGATCTCATTCTGTTGTAGATCCAAGCTTTTCAGCTTTTTAAACTTGGAAAACATGCTGTTCTTCAGTATGCGGATTTTGTTTCTTGCTAACAGCATGTGCAGCAAATCCTGAGGCCAGTCAGGCAGCACATAAACTAGTTTTCTTTCTTGACAATCTAAGTATTTTTCGTGAAGGTATGTGTACACTTCACAGGGGAGGCCTGGTGCATAGCGTTTGACCGGGTTGGAGCTTTTCCGGCTCCCACCAGCCCGGCCATGGTTCACTCGGTTTCTTGCACCCCCAGGGCTTGCCTTGCGGAGCTCAGCGGCTTTACAAAAGAAAAGTAGGATTACGATGGTCACCACCCGCATCCTGACATCCAGCTGGTCCCAATTACTTGGTGTGACAGATGGAACCACGAAAGTATTCCTTTGAAATCCAAGTTTGGGTAATCTTAACTAAAGCAGTTCAGGAAGAATGAGACCCAGCTGAGGTACGGCAGTCCCTAGATTGCAAAAGGAAAAAAAATAGAGACCTTTGTGAACACTGCAACTGATGAATAAAATCAAATTATCAAGTTTTTTTTCTAAATTATAAAAGTATGATAATACATTTACAGGAGACTTGGAAAATACAGAGCAAAGTTACATATAGTTCCACTATATATTACAACTATTTTTAAGTAGGCAAATTAAGATTTTTTAGTTGGGGTTTCAATATCAAACTCTCAAAAATTAATAGAATAGACAGAAAAGTAGAAGGAAAGAGTAGACCTGAGAAACACTACGAACAAACTCAACATAATCAAGATTTATATAATTTTCACCCAATAGCAGGATGCAAATTCTATTCAAGTTCCCATAAACTCTAAACCAGGAGACATGGAACTCAAGTTATTTTTTAAGGCAAAGGCATTCCAATTATTATAATAAAGGTACATGTAGAAAGTGGTGTAGAAAGCTCTACGCCCTCCTGCTTGCCTGGTTTCATGGCTAAATGTTTGGCCTCTGAATGTGAATCATGGCTCTTCTACTTGCTTAACTGTGTGATCTCAGGCTAATTGCTTAATCTCATCTTTAGCAACTGTAAAGAGGGACCGATGATACCTCTAGCATTTTGGGGGAAGATGAAACAGGCTCACCGCAATGAATATTTCACAGTTCCTGGTCCAGGGGAAGAACTCAGTTTAACTGTTAGGATTTAGCATTATGAAAACTGAAACTGGATTCAAGAAATTAAAGGGATTCTTCTTATAGCTTTGAGATGTGCAAACAAGAGTAGGACTCCAATGGATGTTCTGCTGAACTTATTTTTCTGTTTCCTTTGCTATCTCACAATCACCAATCATGTTGAATGTGGGCTCTAGAAAGGCTCAGGGTAAATCACCAACTGTCCTTGCCATCTCCTGCACATCTTGGTTCAAATGCCACCTTCTCAGCAAAACCTTTTCTGGCTGCTCTATTTAAGGTAGCACCCCTTTCCACTCACTGGTGATTCTCTAATCCATTTCTTGTTTTATTTCTCTCCAGAGCACGTATCACCATCTGTCAAAATAAGTATTTTGCCTCTTTTGTTTATTGTCCTTCTTTCCCAACTAGGATATAAACTTCCTAAGGACAGGAATTTTTCTCTATTTTGTTCACTGCTGTTATTTCCAGCACCTGCAGGGTTTCTAGTACATAGCAGGTTCTTGTTAAATGTTTGTTGAATTGCATGAATTCAAGTAACTGCTGTTTAAAATATAAACAACCTCATAAATTTAGTTATTTTTTTGGAATCTATTTTTCCCTTCAGTATTACTGATGACTTCCAAAATCTGCACATTTTAAACAATTTTTTTTCATTTTTAAAATTCTAAAATTGGTTCTGGTTTGCACTTATTACTTAGGACACAGTTGTAAGGAGGAAGAAATGTTCAAAATGGATTTGTAATTAATAACATTTCTGTTGTTATTATCATGGGGCTCTGAGGTTATGAGCAACAGATGTGTTTTCTATTCATTGTCTCAGTGTGAATGCCAGGATCACCCCCTTGCCTGGAGTTTTCCTGATTGTAGGGTTCTCCTCCATTTAGAATGCCTTCTCCCCTCTTTGCCCCAAACATTCCTCCCATTCACTGTTTTGTGTTCCCTCACTGTTTCTCTTCTGTCTCAGATTTGGAGTCTTACTCATGCCAGTCTAGACCCAGAGAGCTGATTGTGTAACACTTTGCTGTCTAGCTCTTTGCACACGTCTTGATTTCCCTTCTAGATCACAAGCTGGGCAGGTGTCTCTGGTCCCAGAACTCACAGGCACTTGGCCTTTCTGACTCTCCACATATCAATCTAAAATTCTTTGTAAACTTTATGGCTATCCAACCTAAAATATAAACATTCTGTTAATTACTGTGCATGCTGAATTATTCATGACATTCATGCTAAAGTATTTGCTGGGGGGAAATGTCCCGATGTCTGCAACTTACTTTAAAATGCATAAGAAATTAAGATGAATTGAGGGACAGAGAGGATGTACAGGTGGGTATGTGATCAAGCAAATATAGTAAAATATGAATTGTAGAATATGGGTGATGGTTATATTCATTGTACAATCCATCAATTCTCTCAACTTTCTTTGTATGTTTGAAAAATTTCATAATGTTAAAAGGAAACACAACCTCCCAAATTAACAAAAATGTCATACCACAACAAAACCAGATTGGTTTTTTCCAAAAGCTTCGAAGCTGAAAAGCTCTAAGTATATACAGTTTTCCCCCACAAAGTAGTATTTTTCTCTTATCCCCTTTCCTTTTGTAATCCTCAAACAATAATAAGCATATTTTAATTTTAAAGCCCAAAGAAATCATTTTTCTAGGAAAGGAAACCATATACTTAGAACAAGTTACTTACCAGGGGTTTTGGTTTGCTTTCTAATGAATACACAGCATTGAATGCAGGGTGGAAAAACTTTAAGTTTAAATATTTGTAATATGTTTTTTAGTAATATGTAACTTGTTTGATTTAGGTTTCTGTAAGAACCTGCAAGAGCTGAATGTCTCTGACTGTCCATCGCTCACAGTGAGTATAAGAAGCTAATTTTACTGTTGTTTATATGGATTCAGACTTGCTCCACTAGAGTACTAATAACACAGAGGTTCTGCCAAAACACATGTCTGTGTGCTCATTTATATTAAATATGGAGAAAGCAAACATTGACAAGAAATATTATCCAATTTATATAATGCTATTATTTATCCTATAGGTATGCCCAAGGTTGGAATCTCTGAAAAGTGAAAACCATTCAACAATAACACAAAAATGAGCTATATTTATGTTTAAGGTCATGTGCGTGTGAGACAGAAAAAAATGGGCTCCAGCAGAGACAACAGGGTCAATCTATCAGTCTTCCTGGCTGTCAACTGTGGTGCCCAAGAGGATGGAAACGAACACGTAACCCTAGTCAGCTCCTTCCTGGTCCCTGCCTCCAGGCTTCCTCTGCTTTCAATCTGTCTTCCACTGCGTGACCACAGATATTCCTTCTAAAAGGCAGATCTGACCATTTCACTACTATCTTCCACCATTTATACAAACGCCTGTCATCCACACTATGGGATAAAGTCAGCTCTTTAAAATTACTGTACTCTGGAGACCCTCGGTGATCTTGCCTCTGCCTCGCTCTCCAGTCTCATCTTCTAAGTCCTGCTGCACACTAAGTTGCAGCAGACGCAACCTGCCTTGTGTTCTTTGCTGCGTGCACCAAGCTCCTCTTGCTGTTCTGCCTTTGCACAGGCTGTGCTCTTCACTTGGAGATAGGAGGAACAGAATGAAGAGCCTCACTGCTTCATGCTCCTCATAGGTCACCAGTTCCAGATTGAAGTCCATGCACCTTGGCATACGTGAAAAGACTTCATGAACCGGCTCCTTCTTGCTATCTACCCAGCCTCATCATTACAGTTTCTTCTTTCAGATTTCTACTCTATTTCATTCTTTATGTGCATATTTTTAGTACCTACTGTGTTAAAGATATATGATATATAGGGAACTTATATGTTATAAAATAGAGGTGTTATAGGGAATTTAAGATGAATTAGGTTCCAATTCTTACCCTCAGGGAGCTTTAGTTCTTCCTTGAAAAAAAAAACAGCATATTCTGTAAATTTGGCTTCCTAATAGGAAAGTCAGAACAATATCATCTGTGTTGAATTTGTGAACATCAAAGTCTTTTTTCCAGTTTTAGTCTAATAATATACAGGGCTGATAATTTTATCCAGCTACATTTTACTATTGTCTTTCCTTTTGAGACAAAGACTAAGAGACAGGCTTACATTTAAGGAGTTGAGTAACATTTATTCAAAAAGGTTTGATTTTTAAGAAGCTTGCCTTATGAATATATTACATCCAGAAAGATTTGAGTGCATTGTGGACAAATTCCACAGACCATCTTGCAGTGTTAAACACAGAAACAGTTTTTGCATTTATGCGCTCAAGTATTTGGGGATTGCAACTTGAGTTCTTTTGTTCTTTTAAATGTTGAAACAAAATTAGTTTGAATTTCCTTCAGACAGGAAAATGAAGAGAATGGTTTGTTTCCTCATCTCAAAGGAACATCGGATTATTCCATGTTACAGAAAGCCTACAACATCTTCCTCTTGCTGGTTCCCACAGTTATATCTGTGTGGCTACTTCTCTAAGGGTGTAAACCGGCTTTCTCTCCTCCTCCATGTCCCACCTGATCTGCATTTTTGCCTTAATCTTCCAACAGGCACATAGTCACTTCGATAGTGGAACCATGAATATTTTTGAAGATAGATTCTTTGTATTAAACTATAATGCCACACATTATACTTGTTCTCTCCACTCCTGTTGGGGAAAAGTGTACTGTTTACTTTTTTTAATGTATGCATGTATATCCAAATCCTACATTTCTGTGACGGAATGTCTAGAAACCTCGCTGGCATCTTGAATGCAATGGCAAGAGTACAGTGTTTATTCAAATCCCTGTACTTGCTCTCAGGCGTTATTGACACACAGAATCTTTTCTACGGCAGAACTACAGTTTCACACCTTAAAAAACCCCCTTGTGTTCTCTTTAAGGTATGGTTTGCATCTTAAATCAACCAATTCTTATCCCATGTGGAAGATGCTTTGACCTGTAGGATTTTGTTATGTTAATATTCATGATTCCAAGAAGTAGCTAGGAATAGAATATTAAGCACCAATGGTCCTGCTGAAACTAAACATTTGCCATCCTTTGTGCTGTTGGGGGCAGCCATACTGACCAGGCAGAATCCCTCCCCAAACCACATCAGCTAGCCTAGTGACAGTTTACCTCTTCCTGTAACGGCCTATTTCTAGGACAATGTACCACAGATATTTAAAACTAGCAGACCTCTTCAGTATTCCTGGGGACTCATCCACCATCATTAAATAAACACAAACCTGCTGCTACTCATTCTAGAACAATTTACCAATAGTTACCCACACAAGAAGCAGCAGCACTGCAATCCAAGCTTGCAATTCATCTGTCTTGTAAACGTGAGTTTAGGGCTCATGATTGAAATCATTCTTTGTTTTTCTGTCTTTCACATGTCACAGTCACACTATTCTCTTGTTCTGGGTTTCAGCTCTCTGGAGGAGGGCTGACTGAATCTTTAAGATTCTCCTGCACAGTTTCCCCGACACTAAATTTCATGTCCGACATGTATGCAGCCTCTAATTCAGGCCATCTCAAACTCATCATAAGTTTGGTGAAAATCTGTTCAACTGTTTAAAATATTCAGTAACGGAACTGCAGAAACTTCACCACACACAAACATCTCTCTCTCTCTCTCTCTCTCTCTCTATATATATATATATATATATATATATATATATATATCCGTGTATGAATATGGACTCATTTTTTAATGAAGTCCAGTTGAAAGAGTTTACTACTCCCGTCTTTCAGAATGATTTTAATAAGTTTAAAAATGGATCCCTTTTCAATCATTTTCATGTATCTAAAGAGTCAAGACTGTTTGACACTTTGAACACAAGCTCAAATTTTCTGTCATGGTGTTGAAATGGCAAGGGTTCAAATTTTAATAAAGCGTCATTGTGATGGAATGGGACTTTATTTCCAAAGAAAGGGAACAGTGAAGTTGCTCAGTCGTGTCTGATTATTTATGACCCTAAGGACTGTAGCCTACCAGATTCCTCCATCCATGGAATTTTCCAGGCAAGAGTACTGGAGTGGGTTGCCACTTCCTTCTCCAGGAGATCTTCCCGACCCAGGGATAGAACCCAGGTCTCCCGCATTACAGGCAGATGCTTTACCGTCTGAGCCACCAGGGAAGCCCAAAGAAAAGGAAGGGGAGAGAGTAATGAAGTTGCAAGCAAAGCAATCTTCTACTTAATTTGATTTATAACTAATAAAGAGTATGAAGAGATCAAGTCTGGCATATACTTTTTGGGGAGCAGGGAGAGAGATGATAGATAATGGGGAAATAGCAAAGCCTGTTAGACTTTAATAAGATTCTTCCCTCTACTGTTATGCAGGATGAATCAATGAGATACATCTCTGAGAGCTGCCCTGGTGTCCTGTATCTCAATCTATCTAACACAGTTATCACCAACAGGACAATGAGACTCCTGCCAAGGTAATGCTTGTGTTACCTGTATCACCCTGAAAATAGTTATGCTCCTTTGGGCCCTGACTTGCTGTAGTATCACCCGAAGGCAGCGCTCCTTTCACTAACACCCCCCGCCTGTGGCACCCCTATCCTGGTAGCAGGAGACTGCTTTCAAGTTCCACTGCCTTCAAGCGCCGCTGCTCTCCCTTCTTGGGGGGTATCCATTGAGATGAATACCCACTTCAGTGGGCATCCACTGAAATTATCAGTTATAATTAACTGATCCTTTGCCTTGGCTGCTGGTTTGGTGTCACTCTTGTAGCAGTTTGCCCAGTAGCTTGAGTTAAGCTCTGCCTGTCTCCTTCTGATGGTCCTCATTCTTGGACTTTGAAGCCTGGCCCCTCAATTCTAGTCCAGTGTTCAGACTTCTCTACAACAGAAAGCCAATATCCTGCTTCCTCAGACTGAACTCTGCAGCGCCAGGTTCCCTACTGCCGTGTTCTGGCTACCTGCTAGGGCCCCCACATCACCTCCAGGAAATCTAATATTTGCTGGTTTTTTTTTGACCTATGGACTGTTGACAAGCTAGCACTTCTTTGGAGGAGAAGGCATGGAAGAATACATTACTAAGAGCTGACAGGATATTCAACTTTATCCAAAATTTACATCATTCAATTATTCCTCATTTTCACCAAGGAAAAACTAATTAGGAAAGTGTATATACTCATATTGGGAGAGATTCAAAACATTTTTCAAACTCCTATGAAGGAGTGAATAATTTTTGAGAATGTAACTATTTTTAGATCTTTTTAAAAATGACAATGAGGCATTTCACTTCAGTTCAGTTCAGTCACTCAGTCGTGTCTGACCCTTTGCGACCCCATGAATTGCAGCACGCCAGGCCTCCCTGTCCATTACCAACTCCTGGAGTTCACTCAGATTCATGTCCATCGAGTCAGTGATGCCATCCAGCCATCTCATCCTCCGTCGTCACCTTATCCTCCTGCCCCCAATCCCTCCCAGCATCAGAGTCTTTTCCAATGAGTCAACTCTTTGCATGAGGTGGCCAAAGTACCGGAGTTTCAGCTTTAGCATCATTCCTTCCAAAGAAATCCCAGGGTTGATCTCCTTCAGAATGGACTGGTTGGATCTCCTTGCAGTCCCAGGGACTCTCAAGTGTCTTCTCCAACACCACAGTTCAAAAGCATCAATTCTTCGGTGCTCAGCCTTCTTCACAGTCCAACTCTCACATCCATACATGACCACTGGAAAAACCATAGCCTTGACTAGACGGACCTTAGTCGGCAAAGTAATGTTTCTGCTTTTCAATATGCTATCTAGGTTGGTCATAATTTTTCTTCCAAGGAGTAAGCGTCTTTTAATTTCATGGCTGCAGTCACCATCTGCAGTGATTTTGGAGCCCAAAAAGATAAAGTCTGACACTGTTTCCACTGTTTGCCCATCTATTTCCCATGAAGTGATGGGACCAGATGCCATGATCTTCGTTTTCTGAATGTTGAGCTTTAAGCCAACTTTTTCACTCTCCTCTTTCACTTTCATCAAGAGGCTTTTTAGTTCCTCTTCACTTTCTGCCATAAGGGTGGTGTCATCTGCAAATCTGAGGTTATTGATATTTCTCATGGAAATCTTGATACCAGCTTGTGTTTCTTCCAGTCCAGCGTTTCTCATGATGTACTCTGCATAAAAGTTAAATAAGCAGGGTGACAATATACAGCCTTGACATACTCCGTTTCCTATTTGGAACCAGTCTGTTGTTCCATGTCCAGTTCTAACTGGTGCTTCCTGACCTGCATACAGATTTCTCAAGAGGCAGGTCAGGTGGTCTGGTATTCCCATCTCTTTCAGAATTTCCCACAGTTTATTGTGATCCACACAGTTAAAGGCTTTGGCATAGTCAATAGAGCAGAAATAGATATTTTTCTGGAACTCTCTTGCTTTTTTGATGATCCAGCAGATGTTGGCAATTTGATCTCTGGTTCCTCTGCCTTTTCTAAAACCAGCTTGAACATCAGGAAGTTCACGGTTCACGTATTGCTGAAGCCTGGCTTGGAGAATTTTGAGCATTACTTTACTAGCATGTGAGATGAGTGCAATTGTGTGGTTGTTTGAGCATTCTTTGGCATTGCCTTTCTTTGGGATTGGAATAAAAACTGACCTTTTTAGGGATGCTTAAACAGAAAATTCTAGGTGGTACTCTTCCTTATTTTTTCTCTTCAACCATTTTCTGGAAATGTGCAAGCCTAGGAAAAGGGTGGTGACATATTTGTTTATCTCATTAATTGACTTGCCACATTCTATTCGGTCAAATCTATCAAATTTTTCCTTTGAAATTTCTTGTGAGTCTTTTAAAAATAGAGAGTTTTCCTCCTTCCAGGCATTTGATACACATTTTTTTCTTCTATGATTTGTTTTTAAATTTATAATCAAGCTAGAATTTATTCTGTAGATAAATGAAACAACAATCTAACAGGCTCAACCCATGTGGCCCAAAGCGTGTTTG
The DNA here is from genome assembly GCF_001704415.2 of Capra hircus. Taxonomy (NCBI): domain Eukaryota; kingdom Metazoa; phylum Chordata; class Mammalia; order Artiodactyla; family Bovidae; genus Capra; species Capra hircus. Next base: position 76,053,898 of record NC_030811.1, read on the forward strand.
TGTGCAGTCCATGAGCTCAGAATATTTATTTTTCACATCAAGAATTGTCAAACTCCTGGGGATAGCAGGGCGGAGCAGGGGAGGGGGAGAGAGAAATTAAGAGTATGGGATTAGCATATACATACTACTGTATATAAAATAGATAAACAACAAGGACCTACTGTATAGCACAGGGAACTATATTCAATATCTTATAATAACCTATAATGGAAAAAATCTGAAAAAGAATATATTATATACATATGTGTGTGTGTATATATATATATGTATACATGTATATATTGCTGAATCACTTTGCCATACACTGGGATTTAACACAACATTATAAATTAACTATACTTCAGTGATTAAAAAAAAGAGTTGTTAAATAACTAACCAATTATTGCAGCATCATATACTGAATAAAACTTTTCTCAAGTGATGTGTGATATCTCCTTATATATCTAGAGGCTTCCCTGGTGGCTCAGACGGTAAAGCGTCTGCCTGCAATGCGGGAGACCCGGGTTCAATTCCTGGGTCGGGAAGATCCCCTGGAGAAGGAAATGGCAATCCACTCCAGCACTCTTGCCTGGAGGAGCCTGGTAGGGTACAGTCCATGGGGTCACAAAGAGTCGGACACGACTGAGCAACTTCACTTTCACTTTACTAAAAACTCATCACCTTCTAATGTTTTTGTACACATTACTATTGTCTATGTTCTTGAGGTAATTTATGTCTATTGATTCTGTATGATGAAAATACTATAAAATAGTGTGCTCTGTGCATCTCTTCCCAACTCCATTATCAGTGATCTCTCATTAATAGTTTGAAATCAGCCAAAATGGCAAGGAAAATGGCAAATAATACAAAATTAGGGCCTAGTTTATTTTTCTGTTGATTGTTTAGACTGGAGAAAACAATATAGGTGATTAAAAGTGCGTCATGTCTACAAACTATAGAATGGGAGAAAAGATTTGCAAATGATGCCACGGACAGGGCCTAATTTCCAAAATATACAGACAGCTCAACTCAACAACAAAAAATCAAAGAACCCAACTGAAAAATTGGCAGAAGACCTAAATAGACATTTCTCTAAGGAAGAGACACAAATGGCAAATAGGCACAAGAAAAGCTGCTCAACATTGCTAATTATTAGACAAATGCTAATCAAAACGACAGTGAGGTGCCACCTCACTCACATGTGTCAGAATGGCCATCATTAAAAAGTCTACAAATAACAAATGCTGGATAGGGTGTGGAGAAAAAGGCATTCTCTTACACTCTTGGTGAGAATACAAGTTGGTGCAGCCACTGTGGGAAAAAATACAGAGGTTCCTCAGAAAACTAAAAATAGAATTACCATACGATCCATTCCTGGGCATATATTCAGACAAAACTATAATTCAAAATGATGTATGTATCCCTATATTCATAGCAGCACTATTCACAATAGCCAAGACAATGGAAACAACTGGAATGTCTGTCGACAGAAGAAGGGATGAATATGTGGTAGATACATACATGATAGAAAATCATAAAAAAGAATGAAATAATGCCATTTGCAGCAACATGGATGAGCTAGAAATTGTCATACTAAATGAAGTAAGTCAGAAAGAGAAAAACAAATACCATATGATATCATTTATGTGTGGAATCTAAAATATGACACCAATGAACTTACTTATGAAACAGAAACAGAATCATGGACATAGAACAGACGTGCTTGCCAAGAAGGAGGGAGTTAGGGGGAGGGATGGAGTGAGAGGTTGGGGTTAGCAGAAGTCAAGTGTTTATATGTACAATCGATAAACAGCAAGGTCCTACTGTGTAGCACAGAGAACTATATTCAAATCCAATGACAAATCATAATGGAAAAGAATATTAACAAGAATGTATGGAAATGTATGTATAACTGAACCACTTTACTGTATAGCAGAAATTAACACAGTAAGTCACAGTAGTCAACTATACTTCCACAAAAAATACTGAAAAAAGGCATGTCATATTTGTAGCTGCAACATTGTGAATAGCACAAAAAAGTGTAGCAAGTATCTTTTCAGTACTTGAAAACTGTTATCCGATTGAGCAAAGAAGTCACATCATTGATGACTGAGTGAAATCTGGACACACATTTTTCTTCACTTTTGTCTTACCCATTAAAATAAATAAATATACTCGTATTGGAATTATATTCATTCCTCAATTTTTCAAATTTTACTTCTATTTTTTGGTAAAAATAAATATAGCAGACTGACCAATTTTATTTTTCCTTTGAGTACACACAGGAGAAGACAAAAGTACCACTTATATTATGAGTTTGGCAAAAGTCAATGAATGAAAGCATTGTGTAAGAATCAACTGGTTATACGAAATCAGTAATAAACAGTATTGCGTATGTTACTATTTGTAATTTGTGGGCTATTCATCTTTTATATCTGTAAAATAGTTGACTTAAAATAGTAAGATGTATAATTTTAGAGCAAACATATATACATATGCATACATGTTTTTGAAGAGCCAGTTGTTAGATATCTACCAGTATGTCAATAATGAAAGATAAAATAAATTAGAAACTAAGTCATATTTTTACAATATTTAGTCTCCCTATCAGGAACATTTTGTTGTTCAGTCGTTTAGTCGTGTCCAACTTTTTGCAACCCCATGGGCTGGAGTCCACTAGGTCCCACTGTCCCTTGGATTTCCCAGGCAAGAATACTGAAGTGGGTTGCCACTTCCTCCTCCAGGGGAATCTTCCGGCCCAGGGATTGAACCTGCCTCTCCTGCCATGGCAGGCAGACTCTTTACCAAGGAGCCACCAGGGAAGCCCATCAGGAACATAGTATACTTCAAAAAAATATCTTTTTGCAAACGCTCTTAGATGTATCAAAATTTTGTTTTATTCATACAGATAGTCTTTGTGGTGTCTTTTTAATTGCCATTGTGCATGGTATCCTTTCTGAATGTGATTCCTCATTATATTTTCTAATGAGGAAATATATTTTTAATATATTTTCAAACATATTTTCAATATATTTCTAATGAATACTTTTGGATTTGGATATGATGTACATGTATCTTTTTAAACTTTTCATTTGTATGATTTAATTGACTTCTTTTCTTCTAAAATAAGAAAGCAGAGGTATGAAATTACTTTTAAAGAACTTTGGCAAAGCTTGTATGATTTGATTAAGTATTGTTCTCCTTTTCTGAACAAACTGTTGTATATTTGCTTACCTCTTTGACCCAATAATTATCTAGAAGAGAATTTTGTTTTTAATTCTAGTTTCGTATACTGCGGTCAAGAAATGTGGACAGAATTATTCCTACTTTTTGAAATTTATGGAGATTTCTTGGTGGACTACTTAATATAATCAATTTCAATAAATCATCCATGAATGTTTAAAACAAGAGAGTTTCTTTCAGAGAACAAAATTTCTATGTATATATGCACATGCATGTGTAAATTCTTAATGTCATAGTGATATAGTAGTTGCCTATTATAATGAAGTTTTTATTTTTATGTTATTTAACGTAAATAACATAAATTTTGTTATTTAACATAAGGATTAATAAGTAGCATGTTTGTACATACAATCTATCTATAAATTGTAGCACTTGTTTACATAAAATTTTATTTTTCTATCCTGGTTGATGTTTCTTTGTCTTAAATTCTTTTAAAATGCTGCTTACACAGTCACCTTTGTTTTCTTTCGCTTGTGGCTTTGTGAAATAACTTTATGTATACCCATAATTTTTAACCTTTGTGTTGCTATATTTTAGGTTTACCTTTCACATGTAGCACATAGCTAACTTCTATTTAAAAAAATTTCAATCTCTTTGCCTTTTTAAGAAGTGGTTTAAAAGATTAATATTTCTTGTCAAAACTGAGTATATGGTCTTATTTTTATCATCTTGCTTTATGTTTTTTATTTATTTTTATGTTACTGCACTGTACTTCTCTGCTTTTTGTTATAAAATGTGTTATATCTATAATCTGAATGCATTTAGATAAATGCATATTCTGTTGTGTATTCTAACTAGTGGCTATTTCTATGTTTTTTAAAAACATGCTTTATCATGCATTTCTCTAATTATCAAAGTCACAGTGAAACACTAACTTTGCTCCCCCTGTGTTTGACAAGAGATCTAATACAATTCTAATTCTCCCTTGAACTCGATGTCCCTCTACTTTGACTCACCTATATGTAAATACATACTAACTGTGATTTTTTATCATCTAACTTTCTTTTTAATATTGATTTTTGGTGTCTGTACTCAATATTGTAATCATATTTATGATTCAGTTCAGTTCAGTTCAGTTCAGTCACGCAGTCGTGTCGGACTCTTTGCGACCCCATGAATTGCAGCATGTCAGGCCTCCCTGTCCATCACCAACTCCTGAAGTTCACTTAGATTCACGTCCATCGAGTCTGTGATGCCATCCAGCCACCTCATCCTCTGTCATCCCCTTCTCCTCCTACCCTCAAACCTCCCAGCATCAAAGTCTTTTCCAGTGAGTCAACTCTTCGCATGAGGTGGCCAAAGTACTGGAGTTTCAGCTTTAGCATCATCCCTTCCAAAGAAATCCCAGGGCTGATCTCCTTCAGAATGGACTGGTTGGATCTCCTTGCAGTCCACGGGACTCTCAAGAGTCTTCTCCAACACCACAGTTCAAAAGCATCAATTCTTCAGCACTCAGCCTTCTTCACAGTCCAACTCTCACATCCATACGTGACTACTGGAAAAACCATAGCCTTAAAACCCTACAAATGCTGCTCCATAATCTTCACTATTTCAAGTTAAAGAAAAGTCTAAAGCCAGCCTGATTTTTCTCTTCTTTTGTTGGTAATCTTTTTTTTTTTTCCCTGCCAAGATGCTGGCAGGAAATTCCTTTTCTCTGAGAAATTAAAAACATTTTCCAAACTTGTGTTCTTTTAATTAATTTTTCCTGGGACATAGTAAATATTTCAGACATTAAAACTAATTTTCTCAGCTAAACCTCTTGGACATTAAAACTAATATTCTCAGCTAAAAAAGAGATAGTTTTCTCTTTACTTTTCTATTACTGAAAGTCTTTATTCAAATTTCATCAAGTTTCCCACTCATGTTCTTTTATTTTTGCTCTAGGATCCAGTGTAAGCTTCCATACTACATTCAGCTGTCATTTCCCCTTAGTGCTCTCCAGTTTGTTCCAGTTCACAGTTGTTCCTTGTATCTCATGACCTTGACACTTAAGAATACTGTTTATTTATGACACTTGAAGAATACTGTTTATTTATTTTGTAAACAATCTCTCAATTTGAGTTAACTGATGGGCTTTTTTTTTTTTTTTAATGTTTCAACCCTATTTATTCATGTTTTATCTTAAGAATCCCCTTTCATTTTCAGGTCAGATTTTATTCCAGTCCTTTAAAGCTATCATCTTATCTCTCATCATTGTTTTCTCAGCAATACTGCATTCTCTGTACCAGTAGTTCTCAAAGTGTTTTCTGAGGACAGCAGTGTTCCAGTAAATGTTTAATAACTGGCTGAGGTAGGGGGTCAACATATGTTTTGATTAGTAGGATTTACTGATTTCTGCGAGAGTGCATCAGAGGGCAGACACACTGAAACCATAATCACAGAAAACTAGTCAATCTAGTCACATGGACCACAGCCTGGTCTAACTCAATGAAACTAAGCCATGCCCTGTGGGGCCACCCAAGACAGGCGGGTCATGGTGGAGAGTTCTGACAGAATGTAGTCTACTGGAGAAGGGAATGGCAAACCACTTTAGTATTTTTGCCTTGAGAACCCCATGAACATATTGAAAAGGCAAAATGATAGGATACTGAAAGAGGAACTCCCTAGGTCGGTAGGTGCCCAATATGCTACTGGAGATCAGTGGAGAAATAACTCCAGAAAGAATGAAGGGATGGAGCCAAAGCAAAAACAATACCCAGCTGTGGATGTGACTGGTGATAGAAGCAAGGTCTGATGCTGTAAAGAGCAATATTGCAAAGGAACCTGGAATGTTAGGTCCATGAATCAAGGCAAATTGAAAGTGGTCAAACAGGCGATGGCAAGAGTGAACATCAACATTCTAGGAATCAGCGAACTAAAATGGACTGGAATGGGTGAATTTAACTCAGGTGACCATTATATCTACTACTGCAGGCAGGAATCCCTTATAAGAAATGGAGTAGCCATCATGGTCAACAAAAGAGTCTGAAATGCAGTACTTGGATGCTATCTCAAAAACGACAGAATGATCTCTCTTCATTTCCAAGGCAAACCATTCAATATCACAGTAATCCAAGTCTATGCCCCAACCAGTAACGCTGAGGAAGGTGAAGTTGAATGGTTCTAGGAAGACCTTTTAGAACTAACACCCTAAAAGATGTCCTTTTCATTATAGGGAACTGGAATGCAAAAGTAGGAAGTCAAGAAACACCTGGAATAACAGGCAAATTTGGCCTTGGAGTACAGAATGAAGCAGGGCAAATATTAATAGAGTTTTGCCAAGAGAACACACTGGCCATAGCAAACACCCTCTTCCAACAACACAAGAGAAGACTCTACACATGGACATCACCAGATGGTCAACAATGAAATCAGATTGATTATATTCTTTGCAGCCAAAGATGGAGAAGCTCTATGCAGTCAGCAAAAACAAGACCGGGAACTGACTGTGGCTCAGATCATGAGCTCCTTATTGCCAAATTCAGACTTACATTGAAGAAAGTAGGGAAAACCACCAGATCATTCAGGTATGACCTAAATCAAATCCCTTATGATTATACAGTGGAAGTGAGAAATAGATTTAAGGGACTAGATCTGATAGATAGAGTGCCTGATGAACTATGGATGGAGGTTTGTGACACTGTACAGGAGACAGGGATCAAGACCATCCCCATGGAAAAGAAATGCAAAAAAGCAAAATGGCTGTCTGGGGAGGTCTTACAAATAGCTATGAAAAGAAGAGAAGTGAAAAGCAAAGGAGAAAAGGAAAGATATAAGCATCTGAATGCAGAGTTCCAAAGAATAGCAAGAAGAGATAAGAAAGCCTTCCTCAGCAACCAATGCAAAGAAATAGAGGAAAACAACAGAATGGGAAAGACTAGAGATCTCTTCAAGAAAACTAGAGATACCAAGGGAAGGTTTCATGCAAAGATGGGCTCAATAAAAAACAGAAATGGCATAGACCTAACAGAAGCAGAAGATATTAAGAAGAGGTGGCAAGAATATACAGAAGAACTGTACAAAAAAGATCTTCACAACCAAGATAATCACAATGGTGTGATCACTCACTTAGAGCCAGATATCCTGGAATGTGAAGTCAAGTGGGCCTTAGAAAGCATCACTACGAACAAAGTTAGTGAAGGTGATGGAATTCCAGTTGAGCTATTTCAAATCCTGAAAGGTGATGCTGTGAAAGTGCTGCACTCAATATGCCAACAAATTTGGAAAACTCAGCAGTGGCCACAGGACTGGAAAAGGTCAGTTTTCCCAATCCCAAAGAAAGGCAATGCCAAAGAATGCTCAAACTACTGCACAATTGCACTCATCTCACATGTTAGTAAAGTAATGCTCAAAATTCTCCAAGCCACGCTTCAGCAATACGTGAACCGCGAACTCCCTGATGTTCAAGCTGGTTTTAGAAAAGGCAGAGGAACCAGAGATCAAATTGCCAACATCCGCTGGATCATCAGAAAAGCAAGAGAGTTTCAGAAAAATATCTATTTCTGCTTTATTGACTATGCCAAAGCCTTTGGCTGTGTGGATCACAATAAACTGTGGGAACTTCTGAAAGAGATGGGAATATCAGAGCACCTGACCTGCCTCTTGAGAAACCTATATGCAGGCCAGGAAGCAACAGTCAGAACTGGACATGGAACAACAGACTGATTCCAAATAGGAAAAGGAGTCCATCAAGGCTGTATATTGCCACCCTGCTTATTTAACTTATATGCAGAGTACATCATGAGAAACTCTGGGCTGGAAGAATCACAAGCTGGAATCAAGATTGCTGGGAGAAATATCAATAACCTCAGATTTGCAGATGACACCACCCTTATGGCAGAAAGTGAAGAGGAACTCAAAAGCCTCTTGATGAAAGTGAAAGAGGAGAGTGAAAAAGTTGGCTTAAAGCTCAACATTCAGAAAACGAAGATCATGGCATCTGGTCCCATCACTTCATGGGAAATAGACGGGGAAACAGTGTCAGACTTTATTTTTGGCGCCTCCAAAATCATTGCAGATGGTGACTGCAGCCATGAAATTAAAAGACGCTTACTCCTTGGAAGGAAAGTTATGACCACCCTAGATAGCATATTCAAAAGCAGAGACATTACTTTGCCGACTAAGGTCCGTCTAGTCAAGGCTATGGCTTTTCCAGGAGTCATGTATGGATGTGAGAATTGGACTGTGAAGAAAGCTGAGCACCGAAGAATTGATGCTTTTGAACTGTGGTGTTGGAGAAGACTCTTGAGAGTCCCGTGGACTGCAAGGAGATCCAACCAGTCCATTCTAAAGGAAATCAGCCCTAGGTGCTCTTTGGAAGGAATGATGCTAAAGCTGAAACTCCAGTACTTTGGCCACCTCATGCAAAGAGTTGACTCATTGGAAAAGACCCTGATGCTGGGTGGGATTGGGGGCAGGAGGAGAAGGGGAGGACAGGGGATGAAATGGCTGGACGGCATCACGGACTCGATGGACGTGAGTCTGAGTGAACTCCGGGAGTTGGTGATGGACAGGGAGGCCTGGCGTGCTGCAGTTCATGGGGTCGCAAAGAGTGAGACACAACTGAGCGACTGAACTGAAGTGAACTGAACTGTGACATAAATAATTTTATCATGTCCAGTTTTAAGCTACCACCATGCCACTGAATGTACAGTTGAGAAGAGATGCCAACAATTGGTTCTCATGGGCTAGTGCAAGCCAGCTCCATCAGCACCACTGTGGAGGGCCTCTGACCCTTTTAAGAATTCTGTAGGATTCTCTGCCCTACTATAAAGAATATCACTCAGTAGTTTTCTTTAGAAATTCTACATTAAGATATATATGTGTGTATGTGAATGAATATATGTGCATGTATGAATGTGTTTATATATATAGTACATGTGTATATGTGTATGTATGTATTTTATCTATCTATAGATAGAAAGTGAGTCAGGGGGCGGCTAGAGAGGGGAGAGAGAGATACATATTTAAAAATCTATAAATCCATATGTGAAAATCTGAACTCTTAAGTAGATGATTTGGGAGTAGCATTATCACTTGTTTTAAAACTCAAAACATTTTTTCCAACCATACTTTGAGATAACTTTTTCTTCTAGGAAATTTAAAATAATGGTGCAGCTCTGCATAGTTTTTTAAGGATGTTTATTTTACAAATGAAGCTGTATCTTTAGTGGGCAACATATAGGAAAATAGGACCTAAAATGAGAAGTTTGTTTTAACTTCTAGTTCTTGCTATTGAGATAACATTCAGGATAAATGCTACGTGATACTGATGTTTCTCATCATATGAAAAAAATGTACACTGACTTTCTTATCTATAATAAAAATACCTTTCATAATGATTCTCTATTTCTGCTCTGCTTTCTATTATTTTAATCATGCTTGGGTATGTAATAATATTTTTTCAGCTATAAATAACTAGAGAAGTGTTGTTTGTTGCTGTTCTTATTCTCTCTCTGGTGCCTTTAGTGTTTCTTTCCAAAGAAAAATGTAATTTGTTTGCCTGTCTTGGCAACAGTGATTTGCCAGCTTTTTATCTGAATATTTTTCCTTACTTCTTTGGGGACTTGCTCAGTTTTCTAAAGTTGAAAACAAGGGCTGCCCATAGCTCAAGCCCATTTCAAAGTATTTTTTGCTTTTAAATATTTCCTGAATTAAACCCTGTCCTTTTATTCCATTGCCACAGTCAAGGTGGCATTCTCAATACCTCATTTGGTGCACCATCCAGATGGTCCACCCTTGGTCTCTCTTCCCTTATGTTGTGAGGCGTATTGTCCTGAACTTAGTCTTACCGTGTCTTTGACGTGCTTAAGGTCTAGACTCTTCCTTTACTCTTCTTTGTCATTATCTGATCAATCTTATCTGCCTAGGTTTTCCAAAGGAAACTCTCAACTCTGGTCAGTTGACTGCTACATGCTTCTCTTTCTCTACAAGCTAGAATGCCTTTCTCCTCTCTCTGCTAATCTGTAGACTTTACATCTCAAGTCATACCATCTATCAGAACTCCACAGTGATTCCTCCCTGAGTTCCAGTAGCAACATTCATTCACTTTTTCACTATGTATTGATCAACTGCTCTTTCCAACTATTCTGGGCACAGAGTGGTGAGTAAAGATATTAATATTATGATCTTTGCTTCTTAACAGAGCCTTATATGCTATAGAAGCATGATGTCTATTTTTCCTATAGATGAATCAACCCTTACATTAACTGGCAACTTCTTATTGACAAGTACTCTCATGTTATATAGTCTCACCACAGTTCATCAGAGTGGGGTAGACAGAGTAAGCTGTGGCTGTGACTGGAAATCCTTAGGGTCCACCCTGTAAATAGGAGGTCAAGTCACTGCATTTGGATTTTCTGCCCGAATTCTATTAAAAAACTGCCTCTGCAAGACTAAGTCCAGTACTCAACTCAAAAGAATCCATATGCAAATACTCTCTTTTACAGACTGGACCTTGTGTTGAGATTTTTCAGGGAAATGTTAATTTAAATACAGAATTCTACATTCTTTCTAGTAATAGCTACCCTCAGGTGTTGAAGATCTAACACAGAGGGCCTCAATTCTTTAATGGATAAAAAACTCAAAGAAAAAAGAAACAGCAATCTCTGTAGTTTCTGTAAGAATTGTGATGTCTTAAAGATTATAGTAACAGTAGAAAAATAAATCACAACGAGAACCTTCCCCACACACATAAGAAAAAGTTATCAAATAATTAGAAAACATTGTCTTAAAACACTGCCTCAAGTGTAATTAGAACTATAAATTCATCTCTGGATTGGAAAAATGATGAACCAGATCTTACTCATACAACAGACATATTTCTTTGCCAAAATTCAGGATAAAAAGTGGCAATATTGCATAAAATTTGCCAAGTGTAATTTCACTGTCAACCAATATTTTTCTCATCCCCCAAAGCTCTAAGTCTGCGGCACCATAAAAGCCTAGAAAGGCTAACAGAGCCACTCAAGATTTGTGTTTTACTTTCAAACTGATGGTTCCCATATGGTTCCACTTTGAAGAGATAGATCTTGACTTAATCTCAGAATCATTTAGTTTAATTAAATGACTCTTTTGCCAAACCTGGGGTCAGTGGATCCTCCAAGAAGATCATGAATGGAAACCAGGGGTTCCATAAATTTTGATAGGAGAAAAAAAAAAAATCTCTATTTCACTAAGCTCTAACTGAAATATAGATTTAAAAAATTCAGGGTAGTATTAGCAGTCCCTGGGACTCTTTCACTCATACAAATCACAATTATTTTCTCATCACATGTATTTTCTTATAGTTGTTACAAATATTTAAAATTATCATTGGTACTCAGTACTGCTTCAAAAGCATTGTAGTTAATAGAGCTGTCACTAGATGTTGTTGTTTAACATGTTAATAAAGAAGCATATACATTATTTCACTTATTTGGTTTTTAAAAATATTTTAATATCTTTGGATAAAATTGGCTGCCTTTGTAATTGTATTTTATTTTATACATTGAAAACATTATGCTGACAAAGGGGCTATAGATCCAAAAGTATCTGTGACAGACAAAAAAGTTAAAAGCTGCTTGTTCAATTCTCATTTTTGGTGTTTGTTAATGGATCACATGCACTTAAAGAAACTGAAATATAGACTTGGATCAGACTTGAATATATTTGAATATGCATGATTGTGTAAGTAATGGTTTCATTATTATACCTGAAGAAAGACTGATTGATGTACAGAGCTTAAAAATAGGTTAGGAAGAACAGTCTGTAAATGCATGGGCAACAGATGGAGGAATAGAAACTACAGCAGACTATCAATCTCGCTGGGGTTAACAGACTACACATGGTTTTGCCACCACGACTGAAATAGGGTACAGACGGAATATGAGGCCCCTCAAACTCTTCAAATTAGTATGCACCACTATTGTCAGGTAAGTACCATTAAATGGAAACAAGAAAGGTCAAACTTTGTAAGAATAATTCATATGTATTATTCGAGACAGTAGTAGCAATAATAATAATATATGTATTCTAAAGGTTCTTTCTACCATATCCCTGCTGATTTTAATCATCAAAAATCACCCTCAATATAATACTATTATATATACATTCTTATGTAATTGTCACATCTTTATTAAGAGGAAAAAGCAGATACGTTACGTTCATGTTATAGAAAACTAAGGTTCAGGAAAGCTGGAGGCCCCACAGTTGGTCAGGGTTGAAAAAAAAGATAATGCTATAATCTCCACTTAATAAATGTGGAAACAGTCTCTGAGCAGTTAAGGGGCAGTTGCAGTAAGTGTCAGGGCTGGGATTCAAATCCAATTTGGTCAGATTCCAACACCCTGTGTATTTTCCATTGTGTCATGCTGCCTGCCTCACTATTCCTTTCTCCAAATTGGAGAGCAAAGAAGTTCTTAGGAATGACAACCCCCCCCCCCAAGAAAATTGTACTTCACTTAGTTGAATCACAAGGGTATAATTCAGGGAGAGAATGATAAAGCATTTCTGAAACTTTGGCAATGCTCTCAAGGGCCCCAGAAGGGTCATGTCTTTGGGATGTTAGTGCTGCCTCCTCCGTCAGATCCCTGCCCACCCAGCCACCGGGGAATCCAGAAGACTTCCCTCTCTGTTCTACTGAATCTCATGGAAATAGCCATTACCAGGGGGAAATGTGTGTGAGTCAAATAATCTGCTACGGAATATGAATTATATCATATGATATTTTCAGATTTGGGAAATAAATCTGATTAATGATCAAAGCTTGCATATCTAATTTCCCATTTATGTGAAAGTAAACTTTATTAGTCATCTGTGGCTTTTGAGGGACAGAAAGGCATTTTCCTCCTACTTTTTGTTCTTTTTGCTTTCTAGTTCACTGTTAAACTGCTGCAGATCACAAGCCAAGATCATGTTGTTTAATTCCATTACAAGAGCAGAAGTGAGAGTTCTTGCACTTTTAAAAAATGCCAGGCTTAGGAGGGCTTTGAAAGTTGCCCATAGAGTGTCCTCAAACTGTGAGTCTTGCAAAGAGTTGTCCTAAAGACCGTCCTTTTTCCTGAAAGCTCTCATTTTGGTTATGGTGGTAATGCCATAGTTAATCTGTTGCAACTCCAGTGAGATTTATAGCCTCTAATATGGTTTTATTCCTCTCATATGTTGCCCACATCTTTGCAGACTGTTTTTAATCCACTTTTAAGCTCTGTGTATCAGCCAGTCTTTCTTTAGTTATAATAATGAAACTGTTACTTAAAAACTCATGCACATGCAAATGTATTTTTTCAAGCCATTTGCTTACTATGTCCATTTTAAGAGCCTATTATGTTTAATTTTGCCTCCTTTCTGCCCCAAATCCTAACTCTCAGGTAACAGTTAATCACCATTTAAATGTTTACAAAGAGTTTGTCCTCCTAGATATTTGCATTGTTATTTCGATGCTCCAATATAAAAGGTAAATGCAACAATAACACAAACTGAAACTGCTTTCAAATACAAACTAACTTGCAAACAATATGAATGCACAGACCTCCCCCGCCCCCAAAGCTTTATCCCAATCGGTTTTCTTAAAAATCTAGACAAATCTTTAGTTTCATTTGAAATGTGATTATACATTATCTGATATGCTGCTGCAATCTCCTTAACAGGAAGAGAATTAACAATAAAGTTCAACTCTTGAATAGCTGCAAGGAGAAAAGATTAATTTACAGCTTTACTTCTCTTTGTCATAGTGGCTTAACAAAGATGTGAGGAAACAGCTTAAGTATAATCACTTTCCTTCCTCTCTTCTCTCTCCCTGTCTTCTCAGGTACTTCTACAATTTACAGAATCTTAGTTTGGCTTACTGCAGAAAGTTCACAGACAAAGGTTTACAGTACCTGAATTTGGGGAACGGATGCCACAAGCTCATCTATCTGGACCTTTCCGGCTGCACCCAGGTTTGTCTTTCAGCCTTCTCTTTCCTGCAGCAGGCAAAGAAGTCCTCCAGAGAACGGGCTGCATCCAGCCCCAGCCCTCATGTTATACTAACGCTGTGCACGGACTGCAGCACACTTTTCAGAGGTTTTGAATTACGTGAACACAGCTGCTTAAATTTTGCCAAGGATCGCTACTATAGGCTCTTGGCTTCCCTCCACTGGAGTGTCACATCCACGAAGAGGCAGAGCTCATTGGATGATGAAGCAGACCACTTCTGTGTAGACACTCTGTGCACAATTATGATAGCAGAGTCCAAATCTTGAAAACTTTTTAGAATTGCTACCAAGATACAAACAAAGAAAAATATTTGGGGGAGAGGGTGGGGAGAATTTGCAAAGAACTTCCTGAAAAGTTAGTTTGCTTCCACGTGGACTCTGAGAGTAAATAGTATTAGGTAAAATGTGACAAGTGATAAATGTAAGAAAGGAAATACAACAAAGATAATGATTTTTTTAAATTGCATTATATCCTTGGGCTAAATAACATGAAGATTTGAGGTCTACATGGGGAAATATTTAAGTCTGAAGGAACAAGACTAAGAAACCTGGGCAGAAAATAGTGTGGAATTGTGAAGGGTATGGCATGGCTCTGTGGAAGCAGTTCCTGCCTCCTTGATAGTTTCTTCTGCTCTGTTTTGTTAGATTTAAGTCACGGTTCATTTAACTTTTCTTCCACCTCTCGGTGTCTTGCTATTAGTGTCATAGTATGGTCATCATTTGGAGAAGGCAATGGCACCCCACTCCAGTGTTCTTGCCTGGAGAATCTCAGGGACGGGGGAGCCTGATGGGCTGCCGTCTCTGGGGTCGCACAGAGTCGGACATGACTGAAGCGACTTAGCAGCAGCAGCAGCATGGTCATCATTCTATGAAAATAATATAATGACACAAATGAGAACTGTTACTATACACCAGGCACCATGTTGAGTGTTTCATACATATCACATTTACTGCTCATACAAATGCTGTGCACTATAGCTTATTTAGATGAAAAGACCAAGGTTCTCAGGGTTGCATAGCTGGTAAAAACATACTGGTACTGCTATAAGCAGGTATTCCTGGAAAGAATACAGGGACAGAATGGATTTCTCCTCCAAGTTCTTGAATGGACAGAAATCTTACTTAGCCACCACCACTGGCATATCATGGTTTCCTGGTACACTAGGCACTGGGGAGGATGTAGGGGAAAGGATGCTAAGCTAGGGCTGCAAGGCTAGAGTTTGCATTTGTTTAAATCCAGTCTACTGATATATCAATAGTTTGCTAAGCACCGACATCTGCCACTCTGATCAAGACGGCCTTAATGTTCCCTCCAGATCGACAAAACTTCAGATAGGCTTCTTTCTGATCCTGAATCCCTGATCTCCTTTTTCTTACTTTAGAAAACTTGCAGTTGTACATTCTGTTTTCGCTCCCTTTGAGATGTCAACTTCTTAAAAAGTTTCTTACCTGTTTTACAACCCATGAATGTCTTCCTCAAGGACCTGGGAGCCAGCCTTTGATGTGTAATCATCAAGAGAGAGAGCATCTGTATCTCCCAGTCTCTGTGGACTGATGGGGGCCTAACTTGGATATGAATGTCAGCAAACACAGATGGCCTGATCACAAAGGAGGAATATTTGCAAATTCAGAAATAACTCAATATGCTTTTGACACATCCCACTGATCAATCTCTCCCTGAAAGATACATCCTTTAGTCCTTCTTTTAAAATTAAATTTTACTGGACTATAGTTGATTTACAATGTTGTACAGCAAAGTGAATCAGTTATACATATACATGTATCCACTCTTTTTTAGATTCTTTTCCCACATAGGTCATTACAGAGTATTGAGTAGAGTTTCCTGTGCTATACAGTAGGTTCTTATTAGTTATCTATTTTATATATAGTAGTGTCTAACTCATCTCAGTGCTTCAGAACCCTCCTCACAGTGTGACTTAACTCCTTTTTCTTCTCAGTTTCCACCAAGTAATTATTGCAGCAACAACACAAACACAGGCATAGACACACAAACACACATAAACATGTCCTAAGGTTAAATATTTTCAAACACAGCTCAAAGTCAGAGGTTTCAAACTGATGACTTTCTGGCCAGATATTTATGCAAAACATATAGATATAGTCTGTCTTTAAATTTTGAGCCAACATTTGGAATTTTGGAGTTTTCAAATAATCTAGACTTTAAGCTTCTCTTAAAAAAATACATAAGAACTAGCAAACTTGGGCCTGCATTCCCACATGGTAAAGGGGGCTGGAACAGAGTCAGCCTCAGCCCTTGAAATGGAGCCCTCTCCTCAGTTTACCGCCCTCTCCTCCACTCAGTAATGTCCAAATATGCACATACTCTGGGACAGTTACCACTTCACTGCATTGCCTGCCTGTCTTAGTAGGTGTTGAGTTTGGTCTGAATGTATCAAGAATAGATTGTGTTTCCTAATTGATCCTTAATTTGTAATTCTCAAAAGACAGTGATGTTAGTATTTCACATCATGCAAAATAATGTTAGGGTGTTCATTTTTTATTTATCTACATTCCATTTCCCTTTGTTCACTTAATAATTTAACAGCAAACAGAGATTTAACCCTAGTTGTCAGGCACTGGAAATTTTACCATT
The DNA here is from genome assembly GCF_001704415.2 of Capra hircus. Classification (NCBI taxonomy): domain Eukaryota; kingdom Metazoa; phylum Chordata; class Mammalia; order Artiodactyla; family Bovidae; genus Capra; species Capra hircus. The sequence continues at coordinate 76,070,665 of NC_030811.1, forward strand.
TGAAACTTTGTAAGAAATGGGCTCATTATGAACCATAGATATTTTAATAATGGCTGCTGCTATAACTTCAGGACGAATCAGTGTATTTTGGAAGTTACTGCGCCTGAGGGACTTATGAAGTCTTCTGAGGTGGTTTCATCTACTTTCCGGGCTCCATCTACCTACCTGTGAGGATAGTTTCACCCTACGTGGTCTAATTGCATTGGTATGACAATACAAAATGGTTTCAAAGAAGGAAAGCTGACTATTCACAGGTTTTATAGGTTCGTCCCTTGGAAACTAAAATGTAGTTTCTTTTTATATGTTTGGAATTTTGCGCTATGAAGACATGTGTTAATATATCTGACCAAGGAAAAATGTCCTAGTAAAACAAAAAGAGTCGAGAATAGAAGCTTACGACCAGAAGTTTTTCACTGGTGTTTACTGAGTGCCTGCTGCATACTGGGCACTGTGATGAGTAAAATAGCATCTCTGTCTTTGGAAACTCTGGATTAACATAAACAAAATATGTCAAAAGCTAAATGTTAATGTAGTCATGGCTGCCCAAAAAAGGAAAGATGTATTTATATAATACTGTGAAAGTATTTGAACCATACGTGTTAGAAAAAATAAATATGTGGATGATGGAGAACTACAAAGAAAAGTGAAAATCAATTACATATGCTTTAGAAATATTCTACAGTCTTATGGGATTGGATAAACACTGTAGGGTGCATTAAATTATATGACTGATTTCCTAATGAATACTAGCACTTACATGTTTGCCTGCAGGTTATCATCTTTGATGTGGCTGAAGTAATGCCTCTGCCCAGTTTCTTCTCTTCGGAAAAACCTCTGCTCACCCTTGGCCTGAATTGTGATAGGGCTGCTGCAGTGAGCTCTCTCACTGTCCTCTGCAAAGAAAAAAATTAAATTACCTGAAAACTCACCACCCAGAAATAATCAACACTACTAGAATTTCAGGGTCTTTCACTACTATACATGTCTAGACTTCTTTTGAATTGAAAAGGATTATATAGTACCCATATCTTTCATTATTCCATATCTTTATTCCATTAAATATTTTCCTGTAACTTACTTTTAAGAGGTATAATAGTATTCCATTGTATCAAAAGACCAATTTATATTTAACCATTCATTATTGGCCTACAATTCTTTTTCCTGGTCTACCTTTTCTTTGGCTATCATAAATAATCTCTGAGGAAAATTATTGTAGCTGTATCTTAGCATACATGTATGTAATTTTGGGTACAAATTTTTAGAAATGAAATGATCAGAGGTTATTTTTAAGGTTGTCCATGCTCTACAAAGACTCACAATTTACATTTATGATGAATGTAAAATAGTTTGCTATCTTCATAAATATATTTTATATAAAAAACCTGTCAATTCAAGTTTTATATATATATATATTATATTTTCAATTTGTATTTCTTTGATTTCCAGGCAAAGTTAAACCATACACAGGCACTTAATAAATATTTGTTGAATGATAGCATTTTTGTCTCAAAATGCTGCCAATGTTAAAATATTTTTCAAAGTAATTAAAATTTTTCTTTCAAACTGGGGAATATTGGAGATAATGTAACTTAAGTTCCTGACACAGTTGGTGTTAAAAAATAAAGCCTATTAGTATATTTCTCTAAAAAATTTTTCTTCAGAACCTGAGTACAACATTTTCCTTATAGTATTTTCAGAAAAGAAAAAAAAAACAAAACTACATTCATTTAACAAAATGATTCTGGCTGAATCAGTTGAACAAATTTAATTTGTTTGCTTTTATATTTACTATTTACTCAAAGTTATAAAATCTAAGCTTATACCATAAAATGATTTTTAAAAACCATATTTAAATACAATGTGGTAAGACTCTTTGGAGACAAAATGGTTTTATCATGTAAAGAAGGTACTCTTTCGCGTGCTCCTTTGTAATTTATGATCTGAGAGACATTTGGTGACAGTGAATGGATTCATCTTTTTCTACGTCTTAAGGAATCATGTATGACCTAACTCATGGTAGATGTTTATCAGATGCTTGTTGAATATTTGGATTAATGTTTAGTTAAATAAGTGAAACTAATGAACCACTATATGAGATGTTAGTAATTTTCCTTTGCATCTCATTCTCTGCCTCAAGGAACCACTCCTCTCCCTTCTCTTGTGGTTCTGAGGAGCTGTCAGTCACGACATCATGAAAGTAACATACCACAATAATTGGGAGCATGGGTTCTGGGGCTGTTGCTGCTGCTGTTGCCCCAGTTGTGTCCGACTCTGTGCGACCCCATAGATGGCAGCCCACCAGGCTCTGCTGTCCCTGGGATTCTCCAGGCAAGAACACTGGAGTGGGGTGCCATTTCCTTCTCCAATTGGAAGCATGGGTTCTGAGGCACCTGCATTTTAATCCTGAGCTTGCTATTTGATAGGTATGGGGCTGGGGCAGGTCCTAATCTTTCTGTATACCTTACCTTCCTTATCTATGAAATGGGGAAAATGCTGTTAATGGTAACTACCTGTGTTTTATATGAATTAAATGATTTGACACATATAAGAGGCTTACAATGATGGTTGCATATAGTAAATGCTTAGCCACTATTAGATATTATTTTTAGATTATTAACAGTGTTTTCCAATGGCCATTATCATTTGGCCCAGGCCTAGACATTCTTAAGTTCCATATGCAATTGCTACAATTTTTCCAGGAAGAACATGACTTTAGCAGAACCCATTCAGAACTCTTTAGGTACTGTAACAATTTTATGTATACAAATACACACACACACACACACATACACACATACATACATGTATATGTTATATGTATATTATATATATATAATAAAATAAGTCAGAGAAAAGAGAAATCTGTATGTTATGGCTTATATGTGGAATCTAAAAAAAAATAAATGTATATACAAAACAGAAACAGACTCATAGACACAGAAAACAAACTTATGGTTATAAAAGGGGAGGGGCGGGCAGGAGGGGCAAATTAGGAGCATGGGATTAACAGATAGAAGCTACAATACATAAAACAGATAAGCAACAGGGATTTACTGTGTAGCACAGGAATTATACCCAGTTATCTTATAACTTATAATGGAATATAATCTGCAAAAAAACTAAATCACTATGCTGCTGCTGCTGCTGCTAAGTCACTTCAGTCGTGTCTGACTCTGTGTGACCCCATAGATGGCAGCCCACCAGGCTCCCCCGTCCCTGGGATTCTCCAGGCAAGAACACTGGAGTGGGTTGCCATTTCCTTTTCCAATGCATGAAAGTGAAAAGTGAAAGGGAAGTTGCTCAGTCGTGTCCGACTCTTCGTGACCCCATGGACCGCAGCCTACCAGGCTCCTCTGTCCATGGGATGTTCCAGGCAAGAGTACTGGAGTAGGGTGCCAATGCTATACACCTAAAACTAATACAATATTGTAGTTCAACTATACTTCAGTTTAAAAATGAGTAAAACATGAAAGTCTTCCTCTAGCAACAAAAAAGAATACATTAATATACATATATTAATGTATTTTTAAATTCTTATATTGTGGTTCTGTGTGTGGATATTAATTCTCATAAATTATATTGTGCTATAGCTCCCACTCTTTTTTCGATTTTTGACAATGTTTCTTAAGGTGCTTCTCTAAGTCACCTCTTCTCTTCAACCTCTTAATCACAGAGAGCCCCAAGGTTCAGTTTGGTTCTGCTTTTCTTCTCATCACACCCTTGGTGATGTCACCTATTAACAGATTATAGCTTTAAATATCACCTACAATGACAAATACACACACACACATATAAAATCATATATGTGTAATATTCACACACAAATATATGTTCAAATGCACATATACACATACATGAATGTAATGTATATATATAAGAGTATGTTTATATATGCATATATACATATATAAGTATATACGCTTATAGGAGTATATATATGAGTATGTATATATATATTATATAGAGAATACATGTATATATGTGTGTATATTTATATACATACACACACATATGCATAGACATAGACACATATAATGATAGATAATATGTATCTTTAATCCAGACTTCTCTCTCAAATTAAAAAAATAAAACAATTTTTTTTGTTTTTATTTTGTTTTCCTGGAACAGTGGGAATCAATGCTTTTTCATTTAAGGCTACTAAATGCGTCCAACACTTCTGCATTTATTGTAATTTTTAAAAAATATATCACCTTTTATAGTTGGGTGAACAGATTTTTGTCTTGCATCTGTCCAGTTTATTTGCTTTTTAAACATTACTCTCTCTCAAGTTTTAGATTCATATCTTAAAAAAAAAAGTCTCTGCTCTAAAAAATAACTCCTTACTCCTCCTTTGGCCTTCCCTATCTTAGTTAATGGCAGCTTCATGTTTACAAATGCTTAGGCCAAAAGTCTTGAATTCATCTGTTACAGATTGAATTGTGTCCCCTCCAAATTAATATGTGGAATTCCTAACCCCTAGTATCTTAGAATGTGAACTTACTTGGAAATAATGTCATTGCAAATGCAATTAGTTAAGATGATATCATTAGGGTGGGCCCTGATCCAGTGTGACTGATGTCTTTTTTTTTTTAAATTTGGGGGAATTTGGACACAAACATATGCATACTGGAGAGTGTCATGTAAACATGAAGACAGCCATCTACAAACCAAGGAGAGAAGCTTGAACCATATCCTTCCCTCACACTGAATGAACCAACACCCCAACACTGATCTTGGACCTTTTAGCTTCCAGAACTGCTGGATAACAAACTGCTCTTATTTAAGCCACCAGTTTGTGGTCCTCTGTTATAGCATACCTAGTATGGCAATCTTAACTCCTCTTTTTCTCACACTCCACATGCACTCTTTCAGGAAGTCCAGTTGACTATTACTTCAGAATCTATCCAGGATCTGACCACTCCTTACCATTTCTATAGTTACTACTCAAATCCAAGTCATCATCCAACTTAACTAGTATGGCAATCTTAACTCCTCTTTTTCTCACACTCCACATGCACACTTTCAGGAAGTCCAGTTGACTATTACTTCAGAATCTATCCAGTATCTGACCACTCCTTACCATTTCTATAGTTACTACTCAAATCCAAGTCATCATCCAATCCATCATCTCTTGCCTGGGTTATTGTGACAGTTTCCTAACTGGTCTCTCTGCTTTCACTTCAACCTCTAAGTTCTTTTCAACAAGTAGCACCTAGAATGGTCTTCTGAAAACAGAAGTCAATGTGCTCCCTCAGTTCAAATGCCTGGCAAGTTTTCCTATTTGCTCAATAAAATTGAAGCCTTGAAAGGACCTTCAAGACCCCATGTAATCTGCCTCCTTCTCTGTCTCTCTGACATCACTTCCTATTATTCTTCCTCTTACCAACTCCTCTCCAGCCACACTGGCTTCCTTGCTGTTCTTTCAACACACAAGCTCTTGCCTCTGGGTTTTTTGCACTGGCTATTTTCCTTGCCTGCAACACTCTGCAGCTATCTGGACAGCTTCTCACCTTCTTTTATTCTATTTCATGAAAAGTGAAAGTTGCTCAGTCGTGTCCAACTCTTTGCGACCCAATGGACTGTACAGGGGCCAGACTGAATTCTTCAGGCCAGAATACTGGAATGGGTAGCCTTTCCCTTCTCCAGGGGATCTTCCTGAACCAGGAATCGAACCAGGGTCTCCTGCATTGAAGGCAGATTCTTTACCAAGTAAGCTATCAGGGAAGCTCTAGTCTACCTAATATATGCCCCTAATCAATGAAGAAGTGACTAAAAGGCATCAGCCAGAATGCTCCAAAGAGATCCACATTAGTTTTCTATGTTCATATCAGAACTCTCTAAAATGTGAACTTGTTTCTTTCAAAATCTCAAAGAAGAAATATGGGTAGGATTTACAGTTTTAATGGAAAGGACAAATCTATCCTATGTGTACATGAGAAAGTGCCAATTAGGAGGGCAGATTACTGGTTATGCTTTTCCTTTACCCTCTGCTCTGTGTGTTACTTCAAGGTTTCTCATGTTGATATTGCCTTTCCTACAGATTTATTGTTTCTCCAATTGTGTTTAGCAGTGGGTTATGGCATTATATAGAAAGTTAGGCATAGAATGATCACAGTTGTGCTGGTAACAAAGGCTAGGTTGTAGCCAGTCTCAGGTTGAAACCCAAATGTCCAGAAACCAGTAACCCTAAACATGGAGTGGGAAAAGGATCCAGATGAAGAGGGGGTAGTTTGGGCCAAGGTACAGATTTGAGATTTTCAGATTTAAGGTAAACCAGCGAGCAAGAGGGCTTATAATAGTTTCTGCCTCTCTGTTCCTTTGTTCTTCATTTCCATCCAGCCTAAATACTCTCACTAGGCTCACTTTTTGCCTTCTGCCTAAATACCTTCATACTGTCTCATTTCCCCATTCATCAGGTTAATTTCATATATCCTTTGAGGCTCTGTTCAATGACAACCTTCCCCAGGAACCCTTCACTGACCCCTCCTTTCCCCAAACCCATCTGGGTTAAGATCTCTTCATTCCACTTCCGGTAAGTGTTCTCTATGTATTTGATGGTCTGCTTATTTGTCTGCTCTCTGCCCCATTGTGAGCTCCTTATGGCCAGGATTGAGCCTGATTATCTGTACCTGTATCCTAAGTATATCATAAATACCTGACACATAGTAAGACTCTGATCAACGTTTCATGAATGAATGAATGAAACTGCAGCCAATTTCAGAGCATGGTTAGCAAGTTCTTCAGGTAGAAGCTCAGGACACTCGTTAGGTGTCTGAGAAGCTGGTAACTTGCTAGAGCAGAGCCTGATTATCTTTTCTTGGTAAGAGCTGAGCCTGATATTTCTTCAGATTTACTGGGAGAAAAGGGCCTAGGAAACTACAAAATATTACAGTGAAAGTTATGGTTTCATCAACTGTTTTTCAGTTATTATGCAAGTCAACAAAAACGAAAAGGGATAGCATCCCAGAAATGTTCAAATGATTAGAATACTCAATATAGCAACAGAGGTTTATCAGTAGTTCTTATACTACTAAATCTCTCTGAGACTCATGAATCTTAAAGGTGGACTGTGTAAACTGCAAACTAGAAGATTCTAAGGTCATTTCAGTTCTCTCTACGCTACATAAATTCCAACCTCCCCTTTCAGAGAGGCAAAGATCATGGAAGGTCTTACTTAGTCACCCCTGGGGTTTGTGGTAGAAGTGGGAGAAAGCTGCGGAGGCACCTCCAGAGATAACTGTATTAGCCAAATGGCACAGAGATTGCATAAGCAGAGCAATCTCATTCTCTCTCCCTCATAAGCAGAAGGCACTGGGATGGTGAATGGAGCCCCAAACTAAAGTTAAGACACCCCCATCCAGCCTTTGCTATGCCACATAAGCACCTGTGCAACCCTGGGAAGTTATGTGGTTTTTCTGCTTCAGTTCTCTCTTTTGTAGAATGGCTAGGTTAGGCTAGATCTCTGAGATCTTTTTCAGCTTTAGGATTTTGTGTTTCTATAAGATGATTAACTAAGATAACTAAAGAAGGAATATGAGTGGGGAAAAAGAATAATGAATTTTATTTTGGAAAAATGAATTTGAGCTTTCTGTGATACATCTAGTTGCCAGTGACAGAACTACTTGAAAGTGGAAGTCCAGTCCTTGCAGCAGAGCTGGGAATGGAGGCACAGATTTGGTAGTTTATCAACAGAGGGCAATTGGAACAGTAAGAGTTATGTGACCAGCTAAACCAGCTGTGAATGAAGATATTATGTACCAAAATGAATTGGTAACAGCTACATTAAAATTATAATTCACTTATATTTTACCTTATTCTATATTTTAATGGATGGTGACTCCATTTAATCCCTGGTGACTCAGTGGTATTCTGAGTCACCTGCTAATTCTGCCTGCTAATGCAGGGTTAAATCCCTGGGTTGGGAAGATTCCCTGGAGAAGGAAATGGCAACCCATTCCAGTATTCTTGCCTGGGAAATCCCATGGACAGAGGACAGAGGAACCTGGAGGGCTACAGTCCATGGGGCTGCAAAACAGGTGGACATGACTTAGCGACTAAACAACAATAAAAATTGGTACCATTTGTTGGGTATTGATGATGAACTAGGTGTTGAGGTATGTGCTCTGCATTTATTATCTCATTTAATATTTATAAATAACTGTATGAGGTATGTATCATTATTCTCATTTTTGAGATGTGGAAACTGAGCACTAGTGTGTTGGTAAACATCTAATACCTGAGAAGGAACAGGAAAATCCCTGAATTACAATGGTTGCCGACTTCCATGGTGTAAATACTCTCAGCATGGCCAAGCTAACAGAGGTCACTAAAACAGTGAGACAGGAAGAAATGTGCACTATGTAATCAGTTCAGTTCAGCTCAGTCGTGTCCAACTCTTTGCGACCCCATGAATCGCAGCACGCCAGGCCTCCCTGTCCATCACCATCTCCCAGAGTTCACTCAGACTCACGTCCATTGAGTCCATGATGCCATCCAGCCATCTCATCCTCAGTCGTCCCCTTCTCCTCCTGCCCTCAATCCCTCCCAGCATCAGAGTCTTTTCCAATGAGTCAGGTCTTCGCATAAGGTGGCCAAAGTCCTGGAGCTTCAGCTTTAGCATCATTCCTTCCAAAGAAATCCCAGGGCTGATCTCCTTCAGAATGGACTGGTTGGATCTCCTTGCAGTCCAAGGGACTCTCAAGAGTCTTCTCCAACACCACAGTTCAAAAGCATCAATTCTTTGGCACTCAGCCTTCTTCACAGTCCAACTCTCACATCCATACATGACCACAGGAAAAACCATAGCCTTGACTAGACGGACCTTAGTCGGCAAAGTAATGTCTCTGCTTTTGAATATACTATCTAGGTTGGTCATAACTTTTCTTCCAAGGAGTAAGTGTCTATATAATACTGTCATCATACAGATATAATAAACATATATATCTTCAAGAACATAGATAATGGTAAAGCATAATAGTAAAATAATTATGAAGTCATGAGTTTGGGTGTTCGTTACATTTGTAATATAGCTGATTTAATTTTAAGTTTATATTTTTTAATTTATTAGCTGGTTGTGTTTAACAACTGGCTTTCATAGTTTCTAAGTTTTAACAACATGCTCTTGCAAGCTAATATAAGCTATCTCCACATATAATGATGCCACAACAGGGTAAGTAACTTGCTTATTCACACTAAAAATGTCTGGACAAAGATTAGAACCTTGATCCATCTAATTCTGAAGACCAGGCTCTTAACCATTCAGTTCAGTTCAGTTGCTCAGTCATGTCCGATCCTTTGTGACCCCATGAACCATAGCCTGCCAGGCATCCCTGTCCATCACCAACTCCCAGAGTTTACTCAAACTCATGTCCATTGAGTTGGTGATGCCATCCAACCATCACACCCTCTGTCGTCCCCTTCTCCTCCCACCATCAATCTTTTCCAGCATCAGGGTCTTTTCAAATGAGTCAGCTCTTCGCATCAGGTGGCCGAAGTATTGGAGTTTCAGCTTCAACATCAGTCCTTCCAATGCACACCCAGGACTGATCTCCTTTAGGATGGACTGGTTGGATTTCTTTGTAGTCCAAGGGACTCTCAAAGGAGTCTTCTCCAACACCACAGTTCAAAAACATCAATTCTTCAGCGCTCAGCTTTCTTTATAGTCCAACTCTCACATCAATACACGACTACTGGAAAAACCACAGCCTTAACTAGATGGACCTTCGTCGACAAAGTAATGTCTCTGCTTTTTAATATGCTGTCTAGGTTGGTCATAACTTTCCTTCCAAGGAGTAAGCATCTTTTAATTTCATGGCTGCAATCACCATCTGCAGTGATTTTGGCGACCAGAAAAACAAAGTCAGCTACTGTTTCCCCATCTATTTGCCATGAAGTGATGGGACCAGATGCCATGATCTTTGTTTTCTGAATGTTGAGCTCTAAGCCAACTTTTTCACTCTCCTCTTTCACTTTCATCAAGAGGCTTTTTAGGTCCTCTTCACTTTCTGCCATAAGGGTGGTGTCATCTGCAAATCTGAGGTTATTGATATTTCTCCCAGCAATCTTGATTCCAGCTTGAGCTTCCTCCAGCCCAGCATTTCTCATGATGTACTCTGCATATGTTAAATAAGCAGGGTGACAATATACGGCCTTGATGGACTCCTTTTCCTATTTGGAACCAGTCTGTTGTTCCATGTCCAGTTCTGACTGTTGCTTCCTGGCCTGCATATAGGTTTCTCAAGAGTCAGGTCAGATGGTCTGGTATTCCCATCTCTTGAAGAATTTTCCACAGTTTATTGTGATCCACACAGTCAAAGGCTTTGGCATAGTCAATAAAGCAGAAATAGATGTTTTTCTGGAACTCTCTTGCTTTTTTGATGATCCAGAGGATGTTTGCAATTTGATCTCTCGTTCCTCTGCCTTTTCTAAAACCAGCTTGAACATCTGGAAGTTCACGGTTCATGTACTGCTGAAGCCTGGCTTGGAGAATTTTGAGCATTACTTTACTAGCGTGTGAGATGAGTGCAATTGTGTGGTAGTTTGAGCATTCTGTGTGGTAGTTTGAGCATTCTTTGGCATTGCCTCTCTTTGGGATTGGAATGAAAACTGACCTTTTCCAGTCTGGTGGCCACCGCTGAGTTTTCCAAATTTGCTGGCATATTGAGTGCAGCTCTTTCACAGCATCATCTTTTAGGACTTGAAATAGCTCAACTGGAACTCCATCACCTCCACTAGCTTAAGGCCCCCTTGACTTCACATTCCAGCATGTCTAGCTCTAGGTGAGTGATCACACCATCATAATTATCTGGGCCATGAATATATTTTTTGTACAGTTCTTCTGTGTATTCTTGCCACCTCTTCTTAATATCTTCTGCTTCTGTTAGGTACCTACCATTTCTGTCCTTTATTGAGCTGTTAGACTATCATTTTTAAAACTATAAAGTGCTATATACTGTATATGATAAAGAAATTATTGCTGCATTTAAATTTTGTATTTGAGAAAAATGTTATATGGTCTTAAGTGTCATCACTCAGGAGGGGTTGTAGTGGAAAAGCAGGCATGAATCATAAAAGTCACAGTGCAATTTCTCTGTCTCTGGGTCAGCTCTTGGGCCCCAGTCTTCCTGTTAAAGGAATGTTTTGTGTCCTTTCTGAATCACACTTCAACCCGTATTGGGAAAAAATATTGAAGAATTAATGAAAAATTTTATGAATCTTATAGGTAAGACATATAAATTTAAATGGTTGTCATAATTATTAGTTTGAATGCAACTTAATACAAGCCACATTGAAATAAATAAAGAAATAAAACAAAAGCCTATTGTTTAGGATCCATAGATTAATGTAATCTCTGTAGCCAAAATATTTAAAGATGTTTATTACATTAAGTAGTAAAAAATAAAACATCTGGCAACAATTTTTAGATCTTGAAGAATCAGATGACGAAATGATGAGTCTCATTGGACTCAGATCATATTTCCCCCTCCTGAAAATAGGTTTGAAAAAATTGTAATGCTTTCTGAAAAACTAAACTTATTTCAGTTTCTTCTCTCTTCCCTATCATAGCAAATGGCTTATACACAGAATTTCATGAACTGCTCATAAAACTCTACTTTAGTTCTTTGGATCTGGATGAAGCCAGTGGTTAGGACTGTAGCTGTAAAGCCTCCATCTAACTCAATAATCTAGACAAAAGAGCTCTGTGGAAATTGTGTTTTAAGAAGAAAGTATTGTACCTGTGATTCTCTTGATTTAAAAGGAGATAACCATCCATTATAGCACAAGGGAAGCTGTAAGTAATTGGCCAGTGGGTGAGGAAGAGAACAACGTGGTACACTCCAGACAAGAATGGTAGAGTTTAGGAAGGGTCAGCCTGCTTCTGCAGATCACAGCTCGCAGTCATTGTGCAGTGAGTACATACATGCAGAGTTGGCACCCATGCTTGCCTTCCTGGTATCTGCAGGCTTTACTAATCTTGTGCTTTAGTTTTATTTTCCTTACTCATACTGAAAATGAAAGTTTTTTCTTTTGTTTCATGTTTGGCTGTTCAATGTTTTTAGATAAATATGGCAATCTTTAACAAAGGACGATATTGACCATGCCTTACCCCCCGCCCCCTACTGCCGCTTCCACTTTAGAACTCCTAATTCTCATTTACATTCCACACACAATTTACTTGACAACTACTTGGCCTATTAACAAGCTGTTGTTGCATCATACTTTGCTCCCAGCATGGTGTTGTAAAGGGCCTGATGGGTAAGATGGGCAGGGATATTACACATGTGCACCTGGAATTATTAAACAAGGCCGAAGGTGCACACTGCAAAGTGAGGGCTCTGGTTGTTGGCGCTCTGAGATGTAAGAGAAAGAGACAGCTCTGCCTGAAGCCTCTTCCAGAGCTACCTGGGAGAGGTGCATTAGCGGACACAGAGGCGGGAGTGGCTGTGAAGAATATAGAGACTGGAAAGCACAGGCACATGCAAAGAGAGGGAGTGGTAGGGATAATAATTAGGCCTCTTATCCTATCACCACAGAGGACACAATATTTGAAAGCCTGTCAAGCCCTCTTAACACAGATCCTGGGAAATGTTGCTATTGAAGCCTGTGGCACATTTGAATGCAATAAAACAGAAAGTTCCATAATGTTTTGGGAGAAATCCTTCTTTCCAACAGTTCATTCCAGGCTTCTTTGAGGTTATCAAGAGGTTATGAAAGATATATGGATACGACTGAAGTCATCACATTACTCATTAGCCATTGGTTATAGTGCTGGTTAGAATGAGAGGAACAGCTGAAAATGGTACAGGAACACAACATGGGCTATGTCTACCTAAGATGGGTATTTCTGTCATCGAGGGTCTCATCCTACATATATATATCTCCTTTTCTGTGTTGTTGAGCTAACTGATTCAGAGACAATGTTGTAAAGAAGGACTGGAAAATGGGACCTCGGTAAGATGTGATCCTCCCTGAGGAGGGATCTGAGCTAGATTGTGCTGCTCAGCACTTTGGTCTTCTTTTCGTGTGGCTCACTGAGAGCTCATTTCCTTCACAGACCACTCAGTCCTGTTGTTCTGAGACCCAGCCAGAGGCAGATGGAGGGAATTTCCCCGTGAGCACCAAGGCTTCTCTGCCCCCATTAGCAGCAGTAGCTATCTGCTGGGACTTGAGACTGGAACACCACTGGTGTGGCCAACTTCTCCAAGTTCCCAACCAATGGGGGCTTGACCAGAAAACAGCAGCGTGGCAGGGATCCAGTTGTCCAGTTGAAGCCAAAATTACCCCAAATTTTATAAGAATCCTATACAGAATATGCACAGATATCAGATGTGGCAAAACCCAGGATTTTACCACGGTGAAATAGTTTGCTTTTTCTCTTAGAGAGGAATCTTTAATTTTAGGCTTGTATCCTCATTACTTTTCAGTGAAAAGAAAGAACTAATGGTTGGCCTAAAAGATTCTGGCAGGAATATTTGAGTCATAAAATATTAGCCAAGCATCTTTTTGGATATTCTAAAATAAACTATGTACAGAACTAAGCATTTCATGCCAGGACAAAACTGAAAAGCTTTTCTCAGAGGTCTCCCTGCCCCTCCCCCTTCCTTTCCTGGATACAATCTTATTGGTTGATAGCACCCAGTTTTTGGCTGCATTACAAGGAACCACTCAGCTGTGGCTGATTTCTGCTATCACTTTTTCCCCCTTGTTCAGGAAATCTTGTCATGAACATATTTCCAAGACAGCAAGAGAGAAAAAGTTTTTTACTTGTTTTGGGGAAGCCATTATTGGAGATACAAGTGTTAGGCTAATAGACTTGTTGTTATTATTTAGTTCTTAGCCACTTAGTTGCTTAGCCAATGGGGAAGCAGGGCAATATGCTAGGGCTGAGAAAAGGGGAGAAATTTAGAAGTGTTGCGAAAAACAACTGCTCCCATCCCTGGATCTGGAGTTATTCACTATGGGGAGAAATGGTCTCTAGCCTTGGCTCTGCCATTGACTGTGTGACTCAAGAACATCCATTCATTCATTCGGCACTTACAGAGCACCCACTCTGTGTGTGGCACTGTGTCCAGCACCAGGGACACACCATGAGGAACAGATAAGGAATCTATTCTCAAATCACCCAACTTCTCTAAATACTGTTTCTTCATACTTATGGTGTGAGGGATACACTAGAATGATCTCTCAAGGTCTTTTACCTCTAGTTCTTGTATCTTTATTTTTCAGTGAGCTCACAATATGCCCAGAAAAATGGTAACAGGAAAACTGGTACTCGAAACACATACCAGGTATCATGCTAACGAACCACTTTCATATACATGCCACTGTTTTCTCAAGAATCTCCTAAAATAAGTATTATTATACCCATTTTATAGATGAGACAACTAAGCATCAGACAGGTTGAATTGCCTTTTGTTATAAGTGAGAAAGAGATAGACTCAAACCCAGCAACCCAGCTCTCTGCTGGTTCCAAGCCCAGCATTCTTTCCCTGCCCTCTGTTCTCCAGGTTTATAATGTTAATTTATCTCCCCTGGACTTTTCCCTGTGAGTATTTATGGAAAACTTATTCAAGAACCCATGGCAGTACAATACGAAATACCTAATTTTTGTCTTATGGGTCTTCCATTAGTTTTTTCTCCCTCTTTACCTACTAAGCTTTTCTTATTCATCCCAAGGGTGATCTTGCCACTTCATCTAAGCCAAGTGCTCCCACTGCTTTGCCTCTGCTTGTACTTTACCTTCAACTTTGAATCATTTTCAATCTTGTCTGTAGTCAAATTCTGTACTCTTTCCCAGACTTTGTCTTACTCCTAAATTTAATTCATCCATCCCCTAATAGTTATTCAACACAGTAAGAAGTTTAAAAGAAAAAGAGTATAAAATCATCTCCTTGGGGGAAATAAAACATGCACAGATGATAGGACTGTTATATGCTAAAATAATTATAAATGTGTAAGGGCGAGAGACGAAAGGTAGCAGGAAAGGGTTGGAGTCACTGGGACTTGACGAATAGCTAAGGCTTCATTAGATGAAAAGAGAAAGGGGTGGAGAAAGGTTACAAAGTCAGACAAAGAGCAGACAGGTCCACTGAGTACTGGAGAAGTTGGATGCCTTTCTGGCCAGAATGACGAAGTTTGAAGAGCTCTGGAAGCTGGGATGGAACAGTTGAACTGGATGTTATTGTTGAAGAATGTTAATCAGAAGGAGTACTGGATTAAGAATTTGCACATCTTTGTTCTTGCTCTACCAATCTGTAATCTGGAGAAAATTGATCAAGAGATCTGAGTCTCCATTTCCTCATCTCTTAGGGCTACCTCAGTCTATAGAAGTCTCAGCTCCTTAGAACAGCCTCTCTTCTTTTACTGTTCCTGCCTCCAGACATTTTGTAGTATGTCTTTTAAGTGTGAGCAGTCAGTTATGAGACCTTTCACAACATAGTATAATCACATATACTCTGTGAGAACTTTCACAGTGCTAAAAAACATGATTGGTCACAGAGCTACACAAGTTAAATAATAAAAATTAAGTTATACAGTCTAAATAATAAAGTTCAGGATATACAAGTTAAATAATATTCATACACAAGCATTAAAAATGGAATTTTTGATTGGGAGTTTGGGATTAGGAGATGCAAACTAGTATACATAGGATGGATAAACAACATGGTCCTGCTGTACAGCACAAGGAACTATATTCAATATACTGTAGTAAGTCATAATGGAAAAGAACAGAAAAGAATATATATCTGAATCACTTTGCTGTACAGCAGAAAATGACCCAACATTGTAAATCAACTATATACTTCACTAAAATATTTTTTTTAATGGAATGTTTCCCCTACCGATTTCAAATTTTAACTTTAGGACACTTATTTCAGTTCAGTCGCTCAGTCGTGTTTGACTCTTTGTGACCCCATGGATTGCAGCACGCCAGGGTTCCCTGTCCATTACCAACTCCTGGAGCTTGCTCAAACTCATGTCCATCGAGTTAGTGATGCCATCCAACCATCGCATCCTCTGTCATCCCCTTCTCCTCCTGCCTTCAATCTTTCCCAGCATCAGGATCTTTTCCAGTGAGTCAGTTCTTTGTATCAGGTGGCCAAAATATTGGAGCTTCAGCATCAGTCCTTCCAATGAATATTCAGGACTGATTTCCTTTATGACTGACTAAGTTCCTTAATTAAATATTTAGAATTAAAGTTTTAACTTGAGATTTTGTGTTTTAACTTGAAAATATGGGGCAAAAATAAAGTCTTAGGGCTTTCTTTTTAGTTGTGTATGAGTCAAACAGTTAGTGGTGCCAGATGGGGTGGATGGTCTCAAAGATGCTGATCTGGATAAAAACGTGGCCAGGCAAGCTTAGATGAACAGCCAGGAAAGCAGCCAAGAGCAAAAAGAGCATTAACCATGAGTCTAGGAAAAGTCAACGTCCAAAATATTCACGGAAGCTGTGATGTTAATTTTAGTGTTACTTGAATGGGCCATGGGTGCTCAGTTTTTTGGATAAATATTATTTAAGGTCTGTCCATGATGGTTTTTCTGTAAGAGATCAATATTTAAATAGTAGACTGACTAAAGCAGATTGCCTTCCTCAATGTTGGTGGGTCTCATCTAATCTGTTGAGCATCTGCATGGAACAAAAAGGCTGAGAGGGAAAATATACTCTCTATCTAGAGCGAGACATCTTGGAATGTGAAGTCAAGTGGGCCTTAGAAAGCATCACTACGAACAAACCTAGTGGAGCTGATGGAATTCCAGTTGAGCTATTTCAAATCCTGAAAGATGATGCTGTGAAAGTGCTGCACTCAATATGCCAACAAAGTTGGAAAACTCAGCAGTGGCCACAGGACAGGAAAAGGTCAGTTTTCATTCCAATCCCAAAGAAAGGCAATGCAAAAGAATGCTCAAACTACTGCACAACTGCACTCATCGCACACGCTAGTAAAGTAATGTTCAAAATTCTCCAAGCCAGGCTTCAGCAATACATGAACCGTGAACTCCCTGATGTTCAAGCTGGTTTTAGAGAAGGCAGAGGAACCAGAGATCAAATTGCCAACATCCGCTGGATCATGGAAAAAGCAAGAGAGTTCCAGAAAAACATCTATTTCTGCTTTATTGACTATGCCAGAGCCTTTGACTACGTGGATCACAATAAACTGGAAAATTCTGAAAGAGATGGGAATACCAGACCACCTAACCTGCCTCTTGAGAAATCTGTATGCAGGCCAGGAAGCAACAGTGAGAACTGGACATGGAACAACAGACTGGTTCCAAATAGCAAAAGGAGTCCATCAAGGCTCTATATTGTCACCCTGCTTATTTAACTTCTATGCAGAGTACATCATGAGAAACGCTGGGCTGGAAGAAACACAAGCTGGAATCAAGATTGCTGGGAGAAATATCAATAACCTCAGATTTGCAGATGACACCACCCTTATGGCAGAAAGTGAAGAGGAGCTAAAAAACCTCTTGATGAAAGTGAAAGAGGAGAGCAAAAAGTTGGCTTAAAGCTCAACATTCAGAAAACGAAGATCATGGCATCTGGTCCCACCACTTCATGGGAAATAGATGGGGAAACAGTGGAAACAGTGTCAGACTTTATTTTTGGGGGCTCCAAAATCACTGCAGATGGTGACTGCAGCCATGAAATTAAAAGACGCTTACTCCTTGGAAGAAAAATTATGACCAACCTAGATAGCATATTCAAAAGCAGAGACATTACTTTGCCGACCAAGGTCCGTCTAGTCAAGGCTATGGTTTTTCCTGTGGTCATGTATGGATGTGAGAGTTGGACTGTGAAGAAGGCTGAGTGCCGAAGAATTGATGCTTTTGAACTGCGGTGTTGGAGAAGACTCTTGAGAGTCCCTTGCACTGCAAGGAGATCCAACCAGTCCATTCTGAAGGAGATCAACCCTGGGATTTCTTTGGAAGGAATGATGCTAAAGCTGAAGCTCCAGTACTTTGGCCACCTCATGCGAAGAGTTGACTGATGCTGGGAGGGATTGGGGGCAGGAGGAGAAGGGGACAACCGAGGATGAGATGGCTGGATGGCATCACTGACTCGATGGATGTGAGTCTGAGTGAACTCTGGGAGATGGTGATGGACAGGGAGGCCTGGCGTGCTGCGATTCATGGGGTCGCAAAGAGTCGGACACGACTGAGCGACTGAACTGATGCCTGTCTTCAAGCTAGGACATCAGTCTCTGCCCGTCTTCAGACAATACCTTCAGCTCTCCTGGTTCTTCAGCTTACCAACTGCAGATCTTAGGACTTTTTAGCCTCTGTTGTTGCTTGAGCCAATTCCTTATAAGAACTTTATCTATCTATCTATGCACGTTTTTTCTTCCTTCCTCCCTTTCCATCTATTTGTCTATCTGTCTATCTACCTATCTACTTGTCTCCTATTGGATCTCTTCTTCTGGGGAACCCAGACCAACACAGTAGCATTAGTAACATCATAATGGGTGGTTGAGAGGATGACACAGACCAGTTATGTGAAAATATATTGGAGCTGAAGGTCTAATATTTTGGCCACCTAATGTGAAGAGCCAGCTCATTGGAAAAGACCCTGATGCTGGGAAAGACTGATCATAAAATGAGAAAGGGGCAGCAGAGGATAAGATGTTGGATAGCATCAAGGACTCAATGGACATGAATCTGAGGAAATTCTGGGAGACAGTGAAGGACAGGGAAGCCTGGCATGCTGAAGTGCATGGAATTGCAGAGTCGGACGTGTCTGAGTAACTGAATAACAATATGAAAACTGCCTTAAAAAGTGCCTGGTAAACAATAAGTGTTATTTAAATGATAGCTATTATGAGCCCTACTAGGTTTCTAGAGCTCACCACAGCCTCTCATGGAACATTTTGGATCCTATTATCAGAGACTTTTTCTTCCAGTCCATGACTGAGGAGTAGGAGTAAGAGGAATTCAACAAATGTTTTCCTGAGCTTTACTGGGAAGTCTTTGAAATCATCTAACAGGACATTTTTAGGCCAAATATCACCTAGAGGCTTGGCTTTTTAACAAGTTAAAAGGACCATGTCCTGGAGCAGAAGTCTTCAGTAGACACTTTCAGCATACATTAGATTTCTTTAGGTATGTGACTGCAAACCTATTATGTGAGGAAGAGGACTGAATTTCCTTCTTTCCTTTTATTCATTTTTTTCTGATTACAGAAGAATTATATGCTCATTAAATAAGATTTTTAAAACACAAAAGAAAATAAAAGTCATTCATGAGCTCAGCATCCAAAGATAAACAATATTTTGAAATGTTTCTAGTTTTTTGTCTATTTGTCTGTGACACATGTATTTTTAAAAACAACATTGAGATCATAATATATACGGCTGCTATTCCTCTATCTCCCTGTCATTTTGTGAAAATGACTTGGTACGAGAGTTCCCCCTGATATTTGTTTTTGGAAAGAGTCTTACTTTCCCATTACTGAATCAGAGCATCATCTTATTGCCCATCCATGACCATTTGTTAGGAAATAAAGTCTAAATAACAATGTTATTTTAAGATAATTCATAGGGAAATATATTTGATCTTTTGACCAGTAACTATTTTTGAACACTCGCTACCACTGTTGCTTCTATTAATGTAGATAATGATAGCTGAAAGAAATCAACATACAAAGCTATAGTAATCAAAACAGTGTGGTACTGCCACAGGACAGACATGTAGAACTGAGAGTCCATTAATCTATACCGTTATGGCCAACTGATTTCCAACACAGGTGCTGAGACCATGCAGTTGGGGAAAGAATATTCTCTTCAACAGCTGGTGCTGGACAAGTGGATTATCCATGAAAAAATGAAGTAGGTTCCCTACCCTATACTATATACAAAAATTAACTGAAAATGGGCCAATGACCTAAATATGAACTAAAATGACAACACTTAGAAGAAAACACTGAGAATAAATCTACATGACCTTAGATTTAGCAATGGATTATTAGATATGACATCAAAAGCATGAGTGACAAAAGAAAAAGCTGAGAAAATGGACTTCATCAAAATAAAAAACTTGTGTATCAAAGGACATTATTAAAAAGTGAAAAGACAACCTAAAGAATGAACAAAATATTTCTAAGTCATATATCTAGGGGTCTAGAATCCAGAATATACAGGAACTCTTATAACTCAACAAATGACAAATGACCAATTGAAAAATAGTCAAAGGACTTGAACAGACATTTCCCTAAAGAAGATATTCAAACAACTAATAAGAACATGAAAAGATTTCAATTTCATTAGTCATTGGGCTTCCCCGGTAGTTCAGCTGGTAAATTTTCTGCCTGCAATGTGGGAGACCCCAGTTCAATTCCTGGGTTGGGAAGATCTGCTGGAAAAGTGATAAGCTACTCACTCCAGTATCCAGCTGGTAAAAAATCTGGTAAAAAATCTGCCTGCAATGCAGATGTCATTAGGGGGATGCAAATCAAAATTACAATGAGGTACTACTTCAAACTCAGGAAATTTTTTGAAAAAGGAAAATATGAAAAAATAAAAAATAAATTTTGGCAAAGATGTGGAGAAATTAGGACCCTTGTAGATTGTTGGTGAGAATGTAAAATAGTACAGCCACTGTAGAAAGTATTTTGGTGGTTCTTAAAAAGTTAAAAGTAGAATTACCATATGGTCTGGCAATCTCACTCCTAGGTGTATACCCAAAGGAATTTAAAACTGGTACAACAAATAGATGTACATGTATGTTCACAACAGCACTATTCAAAATATCCAAAAGATCTAAAACAGATAAGTGGATAAACAAAATGCGGTATCTCCATGAAATAGAATATTATTCAGCCATAAAAAGGAATAAGGTACTGACACATATTATATTTTGAACTTCAAAAACATCAGGGCAAGTGAAAGAAACTAGACAAAAATGACTACATACTGCATAATTCCACTTGTAAGAAATATTTACAATAGGTAAATCCATAGAGACAGAAAACAGATTAGTGATTGCCAGGGGCTAGGGAAGGTGTGTATGGGGAGCAACTTCTTAATAAGTAAAAGGATTTTTTTTAGGGTGATAAATATGTTTTGAAACTACATAGAAGTGACTATTCAAAATTATGATTACTTCAGTTCAGTTCAGTTGCTCAGTCATCTCCGACTCTTTGCGACCCCATGAACCACAGCACACCAGGCATCCCTGTCCATCACCAACTCCTGGAGTCCACACAAACCCTTGTCCACTGAGTTGGCGATGCCATCCAGCCATCTCATCCTCTGTCGTCCCCTTCTCCTCCCGCCCTCAATTTTTCCCAGCATCAGGGTCTTTTCAAATGAGTCAGCTCTTTGTATCAGGTGGCCAAAGTATTGGAGTTTCAGCTTCAACATCAGTCCCTCCAATGAACACCCACGACTGATCTCCTTTAGGATGACTGGTTGGATCTCCTTGCGGTCTAAGGGACTCTCAAGAGTCTTTTCCAACACCACAGTTCAAAAGCATCAATTCTTTGGCACTCAGCTTTCTTTATAGTCCAACTCTCACATCCATACATGACCACTGGAAAAACCATAGACTTGACTAGACTGACCTTTGTTGACAAAGTGATGTCTCTGCTTTTTAATATGCTGTCTAGTTTGGTCATAACTTTCCTTCCAAGGAGTAAGCGTCTTTTAATTTCATGGCTGCAATCACCATCTGCAGTGATTTTGGAGCCCGGAAAAATAAAGTCACTGTTTCCCCATCTATTTGCCATGAAGTGATGGGACCGGATGCCATGATCTTAGTTTTCTGAAAGTTGAGCTTCAAGCCAACTCTTTCACTCTCCTCTTTAACTTTCATCAAGAAGCTCTTTAGTTCTTCTTCACTTCCTGCCATAAGGGTGGTGTTATCTGCATACCTGAGGTTATTGATATTTCTCCTTAGTTAAGAGACTTTAAGTGACTAATTTTATGTTATATGAATTTTACTTCAATACAAAATAGAATAACAAGTTAAATAGGCTTACCCTGGTGATCATTTCACAAAACATACATATAAAGAAATCAAGATTAGAATATGTGTTTCCTTTTTACGTCTGCAACATGTTATGGTTTCAATTTTAAAACACAGTAAATCAATCATAACACATCTTTGGTTATTACTATCTTTGGGTTTTATTAGGGGTGATGCTAATGAGTTCTCCCATCATTTTCACCAACTTTGTACAATTCAGATTTCAGTCCAAGGCTTCAGGAACATTGCAAACAGCTGCAGTGGGATAATGCATCTGACTATCAATGACATGCCAACTCTGACAGACAACTGTGTAAAAGTAGGTATTTGGAAACTACATTTTCTTCTCAGTCCAATTTGGCAGGCATATTTTCTAGTGGCTTGAATTATTGAAAAATATGAGTGGGCTTTTCATTCCAGTTGATGTTTATATGAAATTTATATACACATTTGAACATTTGAATCTTTAAATACCCTAAGAAACTTCATTTCACATTTAGGATATTTTTATTTCAATGATATTGCAATCAAATCTCACAAAATCATATGTAAGCTTAAGCATAAACCTTAAGTCTGGTTCTACATGTTAAGCTTCTAAATGTTCTGATTTCTTTCAGCATTCCATTGTCTCATGTTTTCCTATCTTTTGTGATATCATTTAGTTGATTCCTATGCATTACTCAAATGTAAGTGTAGTAAAGTATATTGGAAAAAGTAAAAGTTCCCATTTTCTTTGACAATAGGGCAACTTAATAGTTAATGTGTCCGTTTTTGAAAAGACTGAGAGAAAAAATAATCTCATGACTTTGATAAATGTGTTCTATATAATCTGATTAATCTTTTATTTTTTTCCTTCTAAAGGCTTTAGTTGAAAAATGCCGTCGTATTTCATCAGTAGTTTTCATTGGTGCACCACATATTTCTGATAGTACTTTCAAAGCTCTATCTGCTTGTGACATCAAAAAGATCCGATTTGAAGGTGTGAGATATTAAAAAGTAGTTTAGCATTAATTTTTACTTTTAATCTTGTGGTGATTCAAATATAAGCCTTAACTTTTTCTTTTTTTAAAAACAGGAAATAAAAGGATTACTGATGCATGCTTCAAACTTATAGACAAGAGTTATCCAAACATCAGTCACATTTACATGGTAGACTGCAAGGGAATAACAGATGGCAGCCTCAAATCACTCTCACCTTTGAAGCAACTCACTGTGTTGAATCTGGCAAACTGTGTAAGGTAAACAGTCATTCAGTCAAGAAACACTGATTATCTAGAATGTTTCAAGCTTCCTCAAGATGCTCACTGTTAGTATAGTAAACATGAAAGTCAGGGATCTAAGTAGAGGTAAGTGCAGAGTTCTGTGGTAAAATAAAGGAGGGGCACCCAACCCAGACTAGTTATATGTGGGCACAGGGAGATGATCAGGGAATGCTCAGGATATGTGGAATCACAGGCTCTTATAAGATTAAATGAATTCAGTAGAACATTTGTGGGCTACTTATCCTAGTGAAGGTTCTCACAGCTAGTTCAGTTAATAGGTCTTTTTCCCAACTGGACTTTCTGACTTGCCTATGAAGAACCAATCTTACTGAAGTGTTTACTCTGGGGTACTAGTTAGATTTTTCCTCTATGTGGATCTGCTCACAGATGGCAAGTTCTTACTGAAACCGTTTTTTTTTTTCACCTGAGCTACAAATAGGCTAACCTGGCATTCTCAGGTGGGCAAGGATCCAATTCTTGCTAAAATTTCTTCCCCAATTGATATCTCAGCCTCTTTCCTATGTAAATTTCTTAAAATATTATGGGGCCAGAAGATAACAAAACAGCATGTGATTACAAAGAAATTGGTTAATAGTTTACATAACATAAGACAAGTCAGAGTAATAAGCTAAGCTAAACAAAATCTTAACCCATGGTCCCTATTATTAAAATGGGGAGGCACCGAGGATTGGGAGGGAAGGCAAAGACAGGATTTGAAATGGGAAAACCTGGATTAGGAAATGAAGCCTCTAAGTTAATAGCCAATAAGGAACTGAGGCCTCCTACCAACAGACATGTAAGTGAATTTAGAAGCAGATCCTCCACACTCAGTAAATCCTACAGATGACTAAAGCCCCAGCTGATATCTTGTAGTTGCAAGCTCATGAACAAGCTGGCATCATGATAGAAGCACAATATGGAAGCTATCATACAACAGCTAATGGACTTCCCTGGTGGCTCAGCTGGTAAAGAATCTACCTGCAGTACAGGAGACCTGGGTTCTATCCTTGGGTTGGGAAGATCCCCTGGAGGAGGGCATGGCAACCCATACCAATACTCTTGCCTGGAGAATCCCCATGGACAGAGGAGGCTGGTGGGTTGCAGTGCATGGGGTCTCAAAGAGTTGGACACAACTGAGCAACTAAGAACGTAACAGTTAATCCTATTTGTATTAACATGAAATAAAATTGAATTGCACTCATATATTTCACTCAGGCTTCTGTAGGTTAATTAATTTTAAAAATAAATGGAGGTTTTTATGCTTCTAGCAGTATAGTTGACAAAACACTTTAAAGGACTCCTTGCTATTAATACAAACAATTTAGATTCTTAATGAAACATACTTTCAATACATTGCTGAGCCTACAAAGAGTAAGAGAAATATCCAGTTCATGATTCATCACCATTCTCTCAGTGAGCAGACTCTCTGAGATGGAGAGTGAAGGGCAAGCAAACATAAAAGGTGGAGCTGCTATTAGCGTAAATGTTCAGCATTGGCATTGAGAGAATCAATTTTAGTAAGACTCAAGATAGGGAATCAGGATGAGACTTCTGCAGTGTTTGGACCCTTCAAAAGGGACAAAATAGTCTCAAGTAGATAGTGCCCAAGCCCCTGGAAGAAGTTATCTGCAAGCTTTTTTGAAGGAAAGCATCTTCTCTTTAAGCATCTGGGATTCCCATAGGTTAAGATCAAATAAATAGATGTTCACAATTAAAGACCATCAAATGTATGAAGATATGAGTCATCAAGTGTACAAAGATATGCAATATAAATTTGAGCTGAGTAATTCATATATTAGAAAAATCAGTCATAGAATATTAAGTAACTATGTATAAAATGTTTGAATAAATAGATAATGGAACCAGAAATATGAGCAGGCAACAAAATACGATAAAAATAACTAGACTAGCCGTGGAAGTAAAAGACATTGGCTCCTTGGAAGAAAATGTGACAAACCAATGACAAACCTACAGAACATATTGAAAAGCAGAGACATCACTTTGCCTACAAAGGTCCATATAATCAAAGCTATGGTTTTTCCAGTAGTCAGGTATGGATGTGAGAGTTTGACCATACAGAAGGCTGAGTGCCAAAGAATTGATACTTTCAAACTGTGGTACTATAGAAGACTCTCAAGAGTTCCTTGGATAACAAGGAAATCAAACCAGTCAATCCTAAAGGAAATAAACCCTGAATATTCATTGGAAGGACTAATGCTGAAGCTGAAGCTCTAATACTTTGGCTACTTGATACAAAGAGTCAACTCTTTAGAAAAGACCCTGATGCTGGGAAAGATTGAAGGCAGGAGGAGAAGGTGATGACAGAAGATGAGATGGTTGGATGGCATCACTGATTCAATAGATAAGAGTTTGAGCAAACTCCAGGAAATAGTGAAGGACAGGGAAGATTGGTGTGCTGCAGTCCATGGGGTCACAAAGAGTCAGACATGACTTAATGACCAAACAACAACAATTTGAAAAACTAACTTTTAGAAATGAAAAAATATGATATAGTTATTGAAATAAAATGGATTGCTAATCAGCAGATTAGAACTCAGTGAAGAGAGAAATACAAAGTTGGAAGATAACTGACGATATGATAGCAGAGTGAAAAAATAAAAAGAAAAATGTAATAGAGTATAACAAGATAGGGGAGGTTTAATTTAGAGTTTTAGATTAGATTTTTTTTAATTCATCTATAGAAGATACACTTAATATGGGAAATTTGAGAATCAAAGCATATATTTTTCTCAACCACATATCAATCCTTCAAAAAATGGACTGTGTATAAAGTTTTAAAGCAAGTCCTCACAACTTTTATAGTACTGGTATCAAGAAACTAGATTCTCTTACTATAGTGCAATTATATTAGGAATCAGTAATAGAAAGCTACATTTTAAAAATATTTATGATTTAAAATGAAAATTCCAGAGCATCATAATCACCTGAAGAGCTGAATAAAACTACACATGCCCAAGCTCTATCCCAGAGCTACTGAATCTGAATATCTAACGATGGAACATCAACTAACATATTTTTTTAAAAAGCAACATGGGTGCTTTTGATGCACAGCCAGGTTTACAACTAATTACATTAACTCATCAACTTGGCCATTATGTGAAATAATCCTTTCTATTGATATTTATGCTTCCTGGATTATCATATAAATTTATATATACATACATATAAACACAGATTCACATCAGTATGTGTGTGTGTGTATAAATGTGTGTTTTAAGGCTATTTTTTCTCTTTCAATCATTCATCTGTCTTCTATCTAATCTTGCACAGTATTTTATCTGTAAAAATGGGGAAAATAAAGAGTATATACACAGGATTGTTGTGAGGATAAAATAAATCAATTCATATAATATATTTAGAATAGTGTCTGGCACTTAATAAACACTCAATAAGTGTTATCTATTATCATTATACTTAATAAATTCTTTACCATCTGAGCTACCAGGGAAGTCTGTGAAATCAGAAGACGATTGCTTCTTGCCAGGAAAGTGATGACAAACCTAGACATTGTGTTGAAAAGCAGAGACATTACTATGCTGACAAAGGTCCATAGAGTCAAGGCTATGGTCTTCCCAGTGGTCACATATGGTTGGGAGAGCTGAACCGTAAAGAAGGTAGAACGCCAAAGAATTGATGCCTTTGAACTGTGGTGCTGGGAAGACTCCTGAAAGTCCCTCGAACAGCAAGGAGAGCAAACCAGTCAATCTTAAGGGAGAACAACCCTGAATATTCACTGGAAGGACTGATGCTGAAGCTGAAGCTCCAGTATTGTGGTCATCTGATGTGAACAGATGACTCATTGGAAAAGCCCCTCATGCTGGGAAAGATTGAGGGCAGAAAGAGAAGAGGGCATCAGAGGATGACACGGCTGGATGGCATCACCGATCCAATGAACATGAACTTGGGCACTCTGAGAGATGGTGAGGGACAGGGAAGTCTGGCACGCTGCAGTCCCTGGGACTGAAAAGCGTCAGACACGACTGGGTGACTAAACAACAACAAAATATATTCTAATATCTAACAGACTGAAACTCTCTTCATGAGTCGTCTTCTTTTAAATTATTAGATATTTTTGCCAGTTTATTCTTCCAAATGAATGTTAGAATACTTTTGTCACATTTCAGAAAAAAATCCTATTGAGATATTAATTGAAATTGTTAAATACACAAATTTTGGAAAGATATATAGTTTTATAATACTTACTTGAGTTTCTCTTTCTTTGTCCAGAATTATTTACTAAAAATGCATTTAGATATCTAAGTAGTTTATATCTAATTATAATTTTGTTACTAACTTTTAGTTTTATAACAATCATGGTACAAAAATGTGATCTCTGTCTTTTGGAGTATTTATTTGGGGTAAGGCTGATGGGAAGGTTGATGGTTAAGTTGTTTATCATGTTGAATATACTTTAATAGTCCATGGAATTTAAATTACATTAATTGTATTAATTTTTATGTCCCACTTTTGTCAAAAATCAAGTCTAATACAAAATTGTACCTTAATTATATTCTTTTTGAATTCCTAATTATTTTTCTTTCAGTTTGTATTTATGCTATATTATGTCTGCATAATGGAGAAGGCAATGGCACCCCACTGCAGTACTCTTGCCTGGAAAATCCCATGGACAGAGGAGCCTGGTAGGCTGCAGTCCATGGGGTTGCTAAGAGTCGGACATGACTGAGCAACTTCACTTTCACTTTTCACTTTCTTGCATTGGAGAAGGAAATGGCAACCCACTCCAGTGTTCTTGCCTGAAGAATGCCAGGGACGGGGGAGCCTGGTGGGCTGCCATCTATGGGGTCACACAGAGTCGGACACAACTGAAGTGACTTAGCTATGTTTACATAAAGGGGCTTCCCTGATAGTTTAGATGGTTAAGAATATGTCTGTAATGCAGGAGACCCGGGTTTGATCCGTGGGTCCAGGAGAGCCCCTAAAGAAGGGAATGGCTACCCACTCCAGTATTCTTGCCTGGAGAATTCCATGGACAGAGGAGCCTGGCAGGCTGCAGTCCATGGTTTCGTAAAAAGTCAGACATTACTGAGGGACTAACACTTTAAGGAAAGGAAGTTGCTCAGTCGTGTCCGACTCTTCGTGACCCCATGGACCACAGCCCACCAGGCTCCTCCGTCCATGGGATTTTCCAGGCAAGAGTAGTGGAGTGGGGTGCCATTGACTAACACTATATGTTGCATAAAAAGTCATGACTTGGATTTTTCTCTTCATAGTAGTATTTTTAAGAATTATTTGGTTAAAAGGTAATTTTTTAAAAGATTGTAGGATGACTTAATTTTTTATGATTAGGCTTATGAATATACTTAATATTCAGAAATTTGTAATCTACATTCAAAGGCAACCAAAATTTAGAGTAAGATTTGATTTACAATGACCATAAACATGATTTTTCCTGTGTGTGTGTGCTTAGCCACTCAGTCGTGTCCGACTCTTTGCAACCCTATGCACTGTAGCCCGCCAGGCTCCTCTGTCCATGGAATTCTCCAGGCAAGAATACTAGAGTGGGAAGCTGTTCCCTTCTCCAGTCAGACACGACTGAAGCGACTTAGCAGCAGCAGCAGCAGCAATGCTACTTCACAACTTTCTTCTTGTCATTTTATTAAAAGTGTGTGTCTTGTTGACTATAACTGAGAGAATCACTATAAAGCAGGACTTATGGGAGGGGTGGCACTGACACACAGGTGTCTCTGATTAAGAACAGTGTGGGAAGACTGAGGTCAAGGTCTTCCTACAGCATCAGGTCTTGTCTGCTTCAGAAAGGATCTATACGTAACTTACTGGGTTTCTTCTAGTCCAGCTAAACTGACTTGTGCTTAGTGGAAATTCATCCAAGATTTTCATAGTAGTTTGATTGTAAGTATTTTCTCCCTATCCTAAGTTTTGGTCTTTTTTCTTTTGCAGGAGATTGCAACAGGCACTATTTAACATGATCAGATTTTAACTTCAGGGAAGAAACCTTGCAGGCCATCTGTTTTATTAATAGTCATGCCACCTAATTAAATGAACAAATGAGCAGGAATAGCATTTTTATTAATACATCTATTACTATCATTTATATATTTTATATTAAAGTAAAAGCTATATAACCAAATTTGGTTTACAAATGTGGGCAAAATACCAGATATAGATATTGCCTTGCCATTCTGGAATGCACTGGATGTAGTAGCTCTTATTTTAATAGTACTGTACATATTTACACATAAAATCACAGGTAGAGCTTTCCTTATTCTTTCCTACAGAATTGGTGATATGGGACTAAAGCAATTTCTTGATGGTCCTTCAAGCACAAAGATAAGAGAATTAAACTTAAGTAACTGTATCCACCTGAGTGATGCTTCCATTGAAAAACTATCAGAACGGTACGATAAAACAATAATATTACATATATTATTAGTAGCTGTATATCTGTTGACATGAGAGATCAGAGATGGACTTTTGAAGCCATTTGGAAAACATCAGGGATGCCTAGAAGCTGGTCCAATATTCAGTTAAACCAAATAAGATATTGGAGTCATAGATTAATATTTTTCTATCTCTGTTTATTACTAATTTCACCTTGGAAAAAGTTTGAGATGGAATCACGCAAAAAGTTATAAATAGCTATACCTGGGTGACTTATCTGTCCTTTTCAAGGACATTGTCTCTAAGGAAACCTTTACTCCAGTGTATCCCACGGGATACTCTAGTGGGTGAATTTATTCTTGATCCTCTTTACTTGTCAAAGGTCTTGTGTACACTACAGGGTGAAGTCTAATTCTTGTAGTAAATGTGTAAGGAAAAGGAGAGATTTAAATTTGTCCTTTTAGTGGTTATTCATCTTGGTATTTATATGAGTTTTTTGCATGCATGCATGCATGCAATATTTTTTTCTTATCAGAAATTGCAATATGAAATGAAATCACAGAAAAAATATTTCACTCAGCTGTGTATTGTCCACTTTTAAGCTTACTATTAACATTATGATGAGAAAAATAAAATCCTTGTTTCAATAGCATTTGCTTTCCCCAGATGGTTTTTATGCAAAGAAATTGCTATTTGACAGGGTTATGAAAAGTTTAATTTTTCATGCTACTTTCTTTCAGGTGCTGTAATTTAAACTACTTGAATTTACGAAATTGTGAACATCTGACTGACTTAGGAGTTGAATTTATTGTAAACATCTTTTCGTTGGTATCAGTTGATCTCTCTGGAACAGATATCTCTAATGAGGTAAAAAAAAATGACTTCTATTGTTTTCTGTAACACAATCATTTCCATTTTGTAAACAATGGAGAGAACAACAATTATTTGTTTCTTAAATTATTGGATTATAAAGGGTAAGTTGGAAATTTTTTTCTGGAATAGTGATGGTTGAGGTTTTGTAAATCAATGGTTTTGTTTCTACTTCAAAAAATGGCAAAATACAATATTTGCAGGAAAGTCCTGACAGATCAGACTGTTAGATCTGAAATTTGTTTCAACTATGGACATTTGCTCATTGTGAAGATATATTTTAGATGGCTTAAATATATTTTCCTTGTGGATTACACATTCCAAAAGACTACCTTAGTGCTTTTAGATTCAAGTCTTTAGTTCAAAACTGAAATCTAAAAATGGCCTCCTCAATAAAAAATAAGTTTTTAAAAAGTGAAAATAAGAGGGGGAATAAAAATGGCCTCTTTAAATCTATAAAAGGATATATTTTAAGAAACTAATTTCCTGCAGGCTGCTGTAGCTACTCATTAGAGTTGAAACACAGGTCACACCCATCCTATCATTCTAGCACTGCTCCATTCAAAATGAAGATAAATCCAGAGATTTGTCATGTTTCTGAAAGACTTTAATGGACTGCAGTTAGATAATAAATATGCTGGCTTCTCTTGAAATCAGAGCATTAGGAGAGACAGAAGAAGACAACAGAGGTGAGGATCTCTCCCCCATCTGCTTGCTAAATCCCTAGTCACCCCTCAGTCTCATCAAACACCACTGTCTCTGAGGCCTTCTCTGAGAAGTCCTACCGTACAGCAAATACAGCAACTTCTCTGTGTACATCTGCAGCCTCAGTGTTTCCTTTACCATGACCTCTTTCTCACCACATTACTGATACCTGTGTTATACGTCTATCTTTCCCCACACATTCAGTAGGCTCTTTTAAATAAAGAAGTGTGTCTGTTTATTGGTACACTTCTTTCTCTTCTTTAAGAGCGAATTTAGATTTGGCCTCCATTCTGCTAGCTGGTCTCCTCTCCTCTTACTTGGAATGTTGTTGTTGGTGGTGGTTTAGTTGCTAAGTTGTGTCTGACTCTTGCGACTCCATGGACTGTAGCCTGCCAGGCTCCTCTCTCCATGGGATTCTCCAGGCAAGAATACTGGAGTGGTTTGTCATTTCCTTCTCCAGGGGATCTTCGTAACCTAGGAATCGAACCTAGGTCTCTGGCACTGCAGGCAGCTTCCTTACCAACTAAGGAGTGTTGGAGTGTTGTCTAAATGTAGAATGAGATGGGGAGGTTGGGACAGTTACATGTAGTCAACTCATTATGATGAAATCAAGCCTGGTCTTCTCAATGCTGTCTTTTTTGTTTGTTTGTTTTTTTAGTAGTTTTTTTTTTTTTAATAGCTCAAGGACAAAATTACAAACTTTATTAAAATAAATGCAATTTATATTTTCAAGTATAGCCGCTGAGTCAGAGATCATCTGCTGCTGCTGCTGCTGCTAAGTCACGTCAGTCGTGTCTGACTCTGTGTGACCCCATAGACGGGACCCAACAGGCTCCTCTGTCCCTAGGATTCTCCAGGCAAGAACACTAGAGTGGGTTGCCATTTCCTTCTCCAATGCATGAAAGTGAAAAGTGAAAGTGAAGTCGCTCAGTCATGTCCGACTCTTAGCGACCCCATGAACTGCAGCCTACCATGCTCCTCCATCCATGGGATTCTCCAGGCAAGAGTACTGGAGTGGGTTGCCATTGCCTTCTCCTTCAATGCTGTCTTTTGTCCAAGGTGGAATCCCCTGAAGTGTCTGACAGCCCATCTGGTCTTTGGTTTCCTTCCAGGGAAATCCCAGATGTATATTCCCTGTCCCAGCTCCAAGGGCCCCTCAAGTTTTGGGGCTCTTTTGTCATATGTGCCTTGCTCTGGGCCCCTCTGGGTCATCCTGAGGTGTGGGGACTCTGTGAGGTTTTCTTAGGTCCACAGTCCCAGACATCCCCTGCAGATACTGTCCCACTTTTACATCTGGGTGTATTTGTTCTCAGACCCATGCCTCACCCTTCTTACTTTTCTACAGAGTGGCTGACTTATGTCAGTTAGATTCCAGCTGGGTTTGGTGCTTGTAAAGTATCTGTGAACAACAGGAGGCTCAGAAGCAGGGAGAGGCCAGGGTTTTTGTCCACCTTTCCCTGCATTATTATTATCAGCTGCATTTCTTTTGTGATCTACTCCCTTCGGTCAGGATTGTTGTGGTTCCAGTTTCCCACATGACCTTGGACTTTGGGCTGTTAGAAACACTATCTCTTTCCATTGTCCTTCCAGCATAGGCATGGTACTGGCTTCCTGCTACTGCTAATATCTAGATTTTGTCCTTATTCCATTAGGCTCCTAAGGTGTCTAATAACCTATTAGTCAATTTTCTTTCATGATTATATTTCCTCAGTTTCAAACAAGAGTTGTTTTTACTTTCCTCATTAGATTTTAGCTGGTACAATGATGAGCATAGGGAAACTCTGATCCCTTGTTGCTTTTCACAAGCATACAAGGGAAAGATAGAATGAGTTCTCATGTACTCTTATATTCCCAACCTATCAGGAGATAGAGTCCAGGGAGGTCTGGAAGTGGGCCCTGTATCCCAGCATCTCATCCTTTTGCTTCCCTCTGGCTCTCTCTTCCCCTCTTCTTCCAAGCTCCCCTCCTTCCTGCTCTGCTCTCTCCCTTCCCTTCCCCTTTCCCTTCTCTTCTCCTCTCCCCTCTTTCCTTCTTTGCTCCCTGTCTTTTCTCTTGGCATAGATTCTTTATCTAATCTGGGGGTGGAAGACATGTTCCAACTGATTACATGGTTTTTAAAAACGTCATGCTCCAAGTCTTTCAGGGTTTAGAATTTTAAGCTTACAAGTCCAGGATGTTTTTCTACTGTGCTGTTCTGTAAAAACCCTTCCCTGACACATACAAGCAGAAGGCCCAGCTGTTGTCTGAAGGATCACAGGGTAATGAGAAGGATCAAAGCACGTTGTAAATTACATCAAAATATAATTCCACCACAGCACTCCTCACAACCTGAAGTATCTGGTGAACATTTGTTGAATTAATGAAAGGAGGTTTAGATGCTCTATCCTAGTTTTTAGCATTTGCAAAAAAACTCAGTTTTTATTTTCAAAGATCATATATTAAAATTTTTATCAACTGAGGATAAGTATAAAATTTAGGGATATAGCCTCAAGTCCCATTCACTGTTTTTATTTTCTTGTAAAAAAAAAAATTAAACAATCTCCAAAAATACCTGTGGAGAAGAAAGTTAGTTGTTTTCTGCTAGAAGATGGAAAAATTAGTCTTCTGAAGGCTATTGTTTTCTTCCTCCAAGACAGTTAAATTCTGACCTAAGTGGCAAATGACCAACAACGCAAGGTACAACAGCTCTGGAAGCTAACCTCAAACAGTCAAATTAAAATGAGTCAGCCCAGATGTCAAACTGGGCAGCAAACACCAGCCTGGACTATAGGTCTGACGAAGTGCAAATATGACTACAGATTTAACATTTAGGATTTAAACTCTGGAATGTTACAGATATTACGAGAGGTCAAATGTGACCATTTATACCTTTGGGAAGAAATAGATTATGTTTTCTAATAATGATGTTCACTCACGATTCTTTTCAATAGTGAGTTTTCAGTTTGAATCATACTATATATTTAGTTAACAAATATTTATTCTGATTACATTGTGCTCAGTGCCAAGGGTACTGGAATCAGGAAAACAGACCCGGCCCCTCCTCCTAGCCCTTATATTCTAGTGGAAGACAGGTGTGGAACAATGGTCATAAAACGAGATGGGTGCAGGAAACAAACAGAAGGGAAACTTAACCTAAATCAAAGTCAGAGAAGACCTTCTTTTACAAGAGAAGGAGAAGGGGTATGTGGTAAGTCACAGAAACAGCTTGCACAAAGATAAAGAGGTTGAAAGTATGGTGGCATTAAAGACATCTGCACATTTGGATATAGCTTGATTGTGAGGAGAGTAGTGAGAGATGATGTTTGACAGGTAGGCAGGGGCCAGGTCATGAGGGGCCCAGAAGCCACAGTGAATTTGTTCTCTGCCTTGTTGGCAACAGAAGGACATTCAGTATTGTCAATTAGGCCATAAAATATTAAAACTGAAATTTTGAAAAGATCACTCTATCTGCTGGACAGACATGGGAATAATGCACTAGGGCTTCTCTAGTGGCCCAGGCAGTAAAGAATCCACCTGTAATGCCAGAGATCTGGGTTCAGTCCCTGGGTCAGGAAGATCCCCTGGAGAAGGAAATGGCAACCCACTCCAGTATTCTTGCTTGGAGAATCCCATGAACAGAGAAGCTTGGCAGGCTACAGTCCAGGGGGTCACAAAGAGTCAGACATGCCTGAGTGACTAAGCATAAATGGTCAGTGACTGATTAGAAAGCAATAATCCAGGTGAAAAAAATCACTGCAGATGGTTATTGCTGCCATGAAATTAAAAGACGCTTATTCTTTGGAAGGAAAGTTATGACCAACCTAGATAGCATATTGAAAAGCAGAGATATTACTTTGCCAACAAAGGTCCATCTAGTCAAGGCTATGGTTTTTCCAGTGGTCATGTATGGATGTGAGAGCTGGACTGTGAAGAAAGCTGAGTGCTGAAGAATTGATGCTTTTGAACTGTGGTGTTGGAGAAGACTCTTGAGAGTCCCCTGGATTGCAAGGAGATCCAACCAGTCCATCCTAAAGGAGATCAGTCCTGGGTGTTCATTGGAAGGACTGATGCTGAAGCTGGAACTCCAATAATTCGGCCACCTCACGTGAAGAGTTGACTCATTGGAAAAGACCCTGATGCTGGGAGGGATTGGGGGCAGGAGGAGAAGGGGACGACAGAGGATGAGATGGCTGGATGGCATCACTGACTCAATGGATGTGAGTGTGAGTGAACTCTGGGAGTTGGTGATGGATAGGGAGGCCTGGTGTGCTGTGATTCATGGGGTTGCAAAGAGTTGGACATGACTTAGTGACTGAACTGAACTGAACTGAATCCAGATGAAAAATTATGAGGGTCTGTATTAGAGCTAGAACCAGGGAGATGGTAGTAAGGCTGGCACAGCAGATTGAGAGACATTTGGAGAAAGAATCAATGAGAACTAGAGACAGAATGAATATGGAGGTAAGGAAGAGAAGGAGAAAATCAAGGATGATGCCAGATTTTTGGCTTGAATGGCTGTATAAATGGTGGTATCCCTTACTGAGCTGTGTCCTTTCCACAGTGGGAGGAGAAGGATTGCTACAGGTTGGGGAAATAGGCATGTTTAGTTTGAGTCACCTGCAAGACAGCTATACAGAGATGTAGAAGAGCTCTAGAAATAAGCAGGGAAATCAGTGAAATTTACTACTCAAAGGTAGAAGAGCTCTTTAAGGTTGCATGGGTAATGGGCTTTTATGTTTGGAAAATCATGGATGCTCATGAGGAAGTTAATCAGCAAAGAAAAACCTATAGATATTTAGAAATCAAGCAATATATTTAACGAAGAGAACTAATTTAAATGGGGACAGCAAGGAAGAGAATGGTTACTTCAAACTTTATACATTACTTTTACTAATTTTATTGTCTTCAGCCATTCCTTTTTGGAAAAATAGTGCCTAATCTATTACATCATCCAAGAATAAAAGTTGTTTAGGAAGTTATCTAATAAGCATATTTTACAGAAAGAGGAAGGATATCAATTTTCATCTTCCAATATAAAGAAAATAGGGTTTGTAAGTGAAGGAAATAGCTTACTAATATGATGATATTTTACGGTATCTTTAAAAATCTTTAATTTTCTATAGCTTTTTCTTACTGTCTAATTCAGTGGGATATTATTCATTACCTATTACCCCAGAGGATTGTTTGAATATAAGGTTATATTTCCACGTATATGAGAACATGTTTTCTGCTAGTTAGGAGAATTATCATTTACTGAAGACCACAGGATCACCAGTTAGGGCAGTTAAATCTGTTGCTTAGGTTGTCTTAGTCACCACCCATACTTGTTTAAAGGAAAAATGAGTCAGAGCTATGTTCCAGACATATGCTTAGACAGTGGTTTAAGAAGACTCTTTCATTTGCCTGATTTTCAAAATTTTTCACCATCAGCACTAGAAAAATGTTCACCCTAAGTGTCCATTGTGTAGGCCATCTCCTGGCGTCCCCTCACGAGAATGTAATACCCATGAGGCTGAGACTTAATTTTGTTCACTGCTGTTTTCCCAGAATCCTGAGGGGAGTAGATGCTTGATAAATATTCATTGAATGAAGGAACAAATGCTGAGCTCTACAATACCAAATATGAGTAAGATTTGTTCTCTGCAGCTCGATTTGGAAGAGTAAGTGTGACTCATTTAAATATGGTATGGAAGATGGAGGGATAGATGATGCAGAGAAAGGGATCTATTAATTCAGCCAGTCTAACACAAAAGCATGCCTATGCTTGCTTACTCAGGGAACTTTATGCAGCTTAGTACTGCTAGAATATACTGTGAAAAGGAGATGTTACCAATGGAATGTCACGCTATGCCAAGGAGTCTGCCAAGGGCTCCAAAACCATTGCAGATGGTGACTGCATGAAATTAAAAGACACTTGCTCCTTGGAAGAAAAGCTATGACAAACATAGACAGCATATTAAAAAGCAGAGACATCACTTTGTTGGCAAAGGTCCAGTCAAAGTAGTATAGTTTTTCCAGTAGTCATGTATGGATGTGAGAGCTGTACCATAAAGAAGAATTAATGCTGAAGAATGAATGCTTTCGAACTGTGGTGCTGGAGAAGACTCTTGATAGTCCCTTGGACTGCAAGGAGATCAAACCAATAAATACTAAAGGAAATCAACCCTGAATATTCATTGGAAGGACTGATGCTAAAGCTGAAGCTCTAATACTTTGGCCACCTGATGCAAAGAGCTCTAATACTTTGGCCACCTGATGGAAAAGACCCTGATGCTGGGAAAGATTGAGGGCAGGAGAAGGGATAAAAGAGGATAGGATGATTGGATGGCATTACTTATTCAATGGACATGAGTTTGAGCAAACTCTGGGAGAGAGTGAAGGACAGGGAAGCCTGGCATACTGCAGTCCACGGGGTCACAAGGAGTCAGATACAACTTAGCAAATGAACAACAACAAATTCTCTGGGGGATAGATTGGAGGGGAAAGTAGTGGGAGTTATTTCAGTAGTTAAAGAGATGAATTTTTTAACTAGGTCAGAGAGTAGTGGAAAGAACACTGTCAAGACTACTTAGGAGGTAAAACTGAAAGAATTTGGTGACTGACTAGTTGGGGAAGATAAGGGCCTAGAGGTCGAGAGGATAAGAAGGATTCCAAATCTGACTTTGGGTGGATGGAGGTCCTATCTCAAAGAAAGTTAAGTAATGCAGGAAAAGTAACAGGTTTTGAGGGAAAGGCTCAGAAATGAACAGAAATAGCTCCAGAAAGAATGAAGAGGCTGAGCCAGAGAGAAAACAACACCCAGTTGTGGATGTGACTGGTGATGGAAGTAAAGCCTGATGTTGTAAAGAACAATACTGCATACAAACCTGGAATGTTAGGTCCATGTATCAAGGTAAATTAGAAGTGGTCAAACAGGAGATGGCAAGAGCGAACATTGACATTTTAGGAATCAGTGAACTAAAATGGACTGGAATGGGCGAATTTAATTCAGATGACCATTATATCTACTACAATGGGAAAGAATCCCTTAGAAGAAATGGAATAGCCCTCATAGTCAACAAGAGTCTGAAATGCAGTACTTGGGTGCAATCTCAAAAACAACAGAATGATCTCTGTTTGTTTCCAAGGCAAATCATACAACATTACAGTAATCCAAGTCTATGCCCCAACCACTATTGCTGAAGAAGCTGAAGTTGAACAGTTCTATGATGACCTACAAGACCACCAAAAGAAACATGTCCTTTTCATCATAGGGAACTGGAATGCAATAATAGGAAGTCAAGAGATACCTGGGGTAATAAGCAAGTTTGACCTTGGTGAACAAAATGAAGCAAGGCAAAGGCTAACAGAGTTTTGCCAAGAGAACACACTGGTCATACCAAACACCCTCTTGCAACAACACAAGAGATGGCTTTACACATAGACATTATCGATGGTCAATACCGAAATCAGATTGATTATATTCTTTGCAGCCAAAGAAGGAGAAGCTCTATACAGTCAGCAAAAACAAGACCAAGAGCTAACTGTGGCTCAGATCATGAACTCTTTCTTGCCGAATTCAGACTTAAACTGAAGAAAGTAGGGAAAACCATTAGACCATTCAGTTCAGTTCAGTCGCTCAGTTATGTCCGACTCTTTGAGACTCCATGAATCGCAGCATGCCAGGCCTCCCTGTCCATCACCAACTCCCAGAGTTCACTCACACTCACGTCCATCGAGTCAGTGATGCCATCCAGCCATCTCATCCTCTGTCATCCCCTTCTCCTCCTGCCCCCAATCCCTCCCAGCATCAGAGTCTTTTCCAATTCAGGTATGACCTAAATCAAATCGCTTATGATTATACAGTGGAAGTGAGAAATAGATTTAAGGGACTAGATCTGATAGAGTGCCTGATGAACTATGGACAAAGGTTCGTAACATTGTAAAGAGGCGGTGATCAAAACTATCCC
The DNA here is from genome assembly GCF_001704415.2 of Capra hircus. NCBI lineage: Eukaryota > Metazoa > Chordata > Mammalia > Artiodactyla > Bovidae > Capra > Capra hircus. The sequence goes on from NC_030811.1 coordinate 76,109,771, forward strand.
CCCCAAAAAAAGAAATGCAAAAAGGCAAAATGGTTGTCTAAGGAGGCCTTACAAACAGGTATGAAAAGAAGAGAAGCAAAAGGCAAAGGAGAAAAGGCAAGATATAAGCATCTGAATGCAGAGTTCCAAAGAATAGCAAGGAGAGATAAGAAAGCCTTCCTAAGTGAACAATGCAATGAAATAGAGGAAAACAACAGAATGGGAAAGATTAGAGATATCTTCAAGAAAATTAGAGACACCAAGGGAACATTTCATGCAAAGATGAACACAATAAAGGATAGAAACAATAAAGGCACAATAAAGGATAGGTATGGACCTAACAGAAGAAGAAGATATTAAGAAGAGGTGACAATAATACACAGAAGAACTATACTAATCATGATGGTGTGATCACTCACCTAAAGCCAGACATCCTGGAGTGCAAAGTCAAGTGGGTCTCAGGAAGCATCACTATGAACAAAGCTAGTGGAGGTGATGGAATTCCATCTGAACTATTTCAAACCCTAAAAGATGATGGTGTGAAAGTGCTGCACTTAGTATGCCAGCAAATTCAGAAAACTCAGCAGTGACCACAGGACTGGAAAAGGTCAGTTTTAATTCCAATCCCAAAGAAAGGCAGTGCCAAAGAATGTTCAAATGACCACACAATTGCACTCATCTCACATGCTAGCAAAGTAATGCTCAAAAGTGCCCCCCCCCTCAAGCTAGGCTTCAATAGTAAGTGAACCATGAACTTCCAAAGGTTAAAGATGGATTTAGAAAAGACAGAGGAATCAAAGATCAAATTGCCAACATCTGTTGGATCATAAAAAAAGGCAAGAGAATTCCAGAAAAACATCTACTTCTTCTTCATTGACTATGCTAAAGCCTTTGACTGTGTGGATCACAACAAAGTGTGGAAAATTCTTCAAGAGATGGGAATACCAGACCATCTCCTGAGAAATCCATAAAGAGATCAAGAAGCGACAGTTAGGACTGGACATGGAACAATGGACTGGTTCCAAATTGGAAAGGAATTTGTCAGGCTGTATATTGTCACCTTGCTTATTTAACTTGTATGCAGAGTACATCAGGCAAAATGCCAGGCTGGATTAAGCACAAACTGAAAGAAATATCAGATTGCCGGGAAAAATATCAACAACCTCAGATATGCAGATGTCACCACTCTGCAGAAAGTGAAAAGGAAATAAAGAGCCTCTTGATGAAGGTGAAAGAGGAGAGTGAAAAAGCAGGCTTAAACCTCACCATTCAAAAAATGAAGATCATGGTATCTGGTCCCATCACTTCATGGCAAACAAATGGGGAAACAATGGAAACAGTGACAGGCTTTATTTTCATTAGCTCCAAATCACTGCAGATGATGATTGCAGCCATGAAATTAAAAGATACTCCTTGGAAGAAAAGCTATGACTAACCTAGACAGCATATTAAAAAGAAGCTGACAAAGGTCCATCTAGTCAAAGCTATGGTTTTTCTAGTAGTTGTGTATGGATGTGAGAGCTGGACTATAAAGAAAGCTGAGTTCTGAAGAATCAATGCTTTTGAATTGTGGTGTTGGAGAAGACTCTTAAGAGTCCCTTGGACTGCAAGGAGATCAAACCAATCAATCCTAAAGGAAACCAGTCCTGAATATTCATTGGAAGGGCTGATGCTAAAGCCGAAGCTCCATACTTCAGCTGCCTGATGAGAAGAGCTGACTCTTTGGAAAAGACCCTGACTCTGGAAAAGACTGAAGGCAGGATGAGAAGGGGACAACAGAAGATGAGATGGATGGATGGCATCACCGACTCGATGGACATGAGTTTGAGCAAGCTCTGAGAACTGATGATAGAGAAGCTTGCAGTGCTGCAGTCCATGGGGAAGCAAAGAGTCAAACATGACTGTGTGACTGAACTGAACTGAACTGTATTAAATATTGGCATGTTTTCCATATTAATTTTACCTGTATATATTATAAGATCATTTCAGATCTAGAAAAAAAATCTCTAAGACTAAGTAATGTATAAGAATAGAAAGAAGCCAGTGTGAGATCTTTAACAATAATTAGTGGTCTAAATATCTCTCAATTCTGTCCCCCTGCCTCCTCTCCATCCCTGCTGTCACTGCCATAGTTCAAGCATCATTCTTCTTACTAACCTCTTTGCCTTAAGCATCACTGTCCTCAATCCATTCTTCACTCTGCTGCAGTGTGATCTTCCAGCATGCAAATCTGAGTCTTTCACTTCTTTGCTCATATATCGTCAGGAGACCTACATTGCTTTCAGTAAAAAATCTAAACAGTCTAGTTTGGGGGACCAAGACTTTCTAAGGTGGTTCCTGCCCACCTATGCAGCCTCACTTCCAGATAACTTCCACCTTCATTTTTAGCTCCAGAGATACAGAACTGATTCTCCTCCAGGTCCTTAGATATGTCTTACTCTTCTTTTCGTCTCACTTCTGTGAGTAATTCTGTCTGTCTGAAACACCCTTTCTTCTTGTCTACCTGCTAACTTCTTGCTCATCCCTCAAGTTTCAGCTGTGTGAAGCTCCCCTGGAATTCCTGGGCAATTCCTGAGCAAAGCTTAGGATCTCCCTTGTGTTTCCACTGTACTTTATAATGTCTTTGATAAAGCAATCAGCTCAATATATTTTTGAGTCACTCAATGTATTTTAATATTTTTTTTCATGCCTGCCTCCTTACAACATTGTAAGACTCTTCAGGGCAGAAGCTGGATTGTCCCAGCTTTGAGATGCCCAGCATAACAACTAATACATAAAAGGTGTGTAAAATATTTGATCAGTGAGTAGTGAGTAAGGGAATGAATGGATCTGGTACCATTTTCTTCCTCTAAACCAAACACAAGATTTTTCAAAATGCCACATCTTCTCAGCTATGATCTGAGCTGGAGTGGGAATGCTTACAGCTGCACATCTTAACCAGATGATATGCTTTCAAGAGACCACCCATCTGCATGGAACACAAACACAAATAAAGGCTGAGGTTTAGTGCACAGCAGCTCCTAAAGCGGGAAGCACAGGAAATCACTTGAGATTTAAGAAACAGAAAGAAGAGGAGTTAAAAGAAAGCAGAATAACTCAGAGATAAATGGATTTGCCTTGGATTACAAACAACAACAACAACAGCAAAACACACACACACACACATAAGAAGTTTGCCCTATTGAACTTTTTCCTATGGAGCTGGACCTTTCTTTAGTCCATTCTAGGCCCCTGTTCACAGCCAGTGGCCCTGTATGAATCTGCTGGTCCCATCACTAGCAATAGTGGTTTTCCTCATACAGCTTCCAGTCAATTTTCTCCTGTTTCCAGAAAAATGCCTACTAAAATCATCACAAAAAAGAAGTGACCAAAAAAAAAAAAAAAAAAAAAAGAAGTGACCAACGTGAGCTTGTCACTTCCCTCCAGGAGAATCTTTGGTTGATGTAACTTTCCTCTCAACCTCCACCAGGTAGGAGGCATGTAGACACAAGGTGACTTACTCTATTTCCAGGAAACAGAGATGCTTATTTTCTTTCCTTCACAAACATATAGAGGACCTATTTCTGTGTATTGACCAAAGCCTGCTTTCCTTTAGACTTGTAGGTTGGTAAAATAGGTTGGAAAGGTTGGCATATTTTAAAAAGTATGGTTACAAAATCCATACTAATAAGTAAATAGAAATAAAAATAATTAAAAAGAAAAGGCAAATTATTTTTACAAAATTGTAACTGCTAACCAGAGTGTAAAAGATCACTTTTGAGGTTAAAGATATATTTTCATGGACAGTGTACAAGATAGTGTTATCAGTGATTTTAGAAAGAGGATGTGTTAATCGAGATAAAACGTATTTTCAGACAAAAGTTTTGTTCTTCATTCTTAAAAGAATGTGTAAGCAATACTGAATACAGTGACTGCTTCAGAAAGAAACATATTAAATGTAAACAATGATTCACACAATTACAAACCTGTAAGTTGCTCAGTTGTGTCCAACTCTGCAACCCCATAGACTGTAGCCTGCCAGGCTCCTCTGTTGATGGGATTTTCCAGGCAAGAACATTGCAGTGGGTTGCCATTCCCTTCTCCAGGGGATCTTTCCAACCCAGGGATTAAATCCAGGTCTCCTCATTGCAGGCATATTTTTTACCATCTGAGCCACCAGAGAAGCTGCACAATTATAAAGGGAAATAGATTCCACTCAAGAATTATGACAGTATACTAGCAAGATAAGAGAAAATTAGGTTCATAAAAATAGATAATTTTATAAATAGACTACTCATTCATTCACAAATACTTATTCATTGTCAGCTGTGTGTCAAAGGCTATGAAAGCGTCTAGGAGTACTAAACTTACAGACACACTCCTGGTCTCAAGGTATAGCCTAGTGACAAAAGAATACCACCAAGAGTAACAGTACTACATGGCTAAAAATTAGTAAAAGCAGGAATTCAGAGTGTGGCTTTACATCCTCACTGTTGTCACTACACTATGAGAACTCAGGCAAGTTACTTAACCTCTCTGTGCCTCCATTACCTTCTCTTTAATGCAGTAGTTATAATATTACTTTCCTCATAGTGTTGTGAAGACTTGCAAACTGCTTAACCTAAGTATATGCTGCTGCTGCTGCTAAGTCGCTTCAGTCATGTCTGACTCTGTGCAACCCCCATAGACGGCAGCCCACCAGGCTCCTCCATCCCTGGGATTCTCCAGGCAAGAACACTGGAGTGGGTTGCCATTTTCTTCTCCAGGGATCTTCTTGACCCAGGGATTGAACCCAGGTCTCCTGCATTGCAGGTAGACTCTTATCGTCTGAGCCATCTGGGAAGCCCCAGGACTATCCAGTCCAAGAAAGGACTGCTGCTGCTGCTGCTGCTAAGGCGCTTCAGTCGTGTCCGACTCTGTGTGACCCCATAGACGGCAGCCCACCAGGCTCCCCTGTCCCTGGGATTCTCCAGGCAAGAACATTGGAGTGGGTTGCCATTGCCTTCTCCAATGCATGAAAGTGAAAAGTGAAAGTGAAGTCACTTAGTCATGTCTGACTCTTAGCGACCCCATGGACTGCAGCCTACCAGGCTCCTCCGTCCATGGGATTTTCCAGGCAAGAGTACTGGAGTGGAGTGCCATTGCCTTCTCCAATGTAAGTATATGGCACATGGTAAATTAGCAATAATTTATCAGACCTATGACATAATGAGGTAGATTTGCTGTTATGGAGTTATGTGCACCGCACTGCATCTTGGCAGCAAGAATGAGCTGGAAGGTGAGTGGTTCTGTCTCTATTGTCTCTGTGGTGGAGTCAGGAGATGGTCTTCAGCTTTTGAGGTGCAGCTAAGAGCTTTGGTAGGGGTTTGTAAGTTGAAGAAAAGACGAGCATTCTAGTGAAGGAAGAAGCAGGGAGGAAGGCATGGAGACATGAGAGAGGGTTATGAGTTGGGGATCCATAAGTGCCTTTGTATTGTCAGGGCATGGCCGGAGATAGAGGATGTGGCAGGAGATGAGGCTGGAGAAGGAGGCGGAGGATAGAATGAATATGGCCTTGGGTGCCTTGCAAAGTGATTCAGACTATGTGCTATATACAAAGGGAGCCAATGCAAAACTCAGAGTAGGACTCAAAAGGATTTGTGTACAGAGACATAACAGTGAGGAAGATCTATTTAAGAAGGATGAGCTTTTGCGATGACGGCTTAAATAATGAGGTTCTGACCATGGAGGCAGAAGAGGCATGTATGAGATATTTAGAGGTAGTGTAGGTAGGGCTTGTGGTTGATTAACTGGATATGCAGAGCAGTGGGTCAAGGAGTAAACACAGATAAAATCCAGGTTTTTATTTGACCAGTTGTTGACATAGCAGTATCATTACCAGGAAAAGAAACAAGAGAAGGATTAGGACTAGGACACAAGATGCTGAATTCTATTTCAACATATTTCAATTCAGTACCAGGACACTTCTCTCCAGACTAAGAGCTCTTTTTGTCCTGGTTGACAGATAGAAGACAGAGACTCATTTGACTTCAGAATCTTCACTTTTGTCTGTTTTGTTTCTCAGTACATCTGACAAGTAATCATAGGCCTTAGGTATATTATAATATAAGCAGAAAATTTACACAAAAGATTTTCAACAACACCTTCTAACTCTATCCCCTCTATTACAATAACTTATATCCCATTTTATCCTCAAAAAAAGCAACAAGAAAGGAGGCTTCCTATGTTTTCTGTTAGGGACCTTTTGTTCTTTACAGATTTATCATGATCTACCCCTCCAATGGTAGATCTACACCTTCAGTGGACTTCCCTGGTGGCTTAGACGGTAAAGTGTCTGCCTACAACGCAGGAGACCCGGTTTTGGGTCTCGATCACTGCTCGATCCCCGGGTTGGGAAGATCCCCTGGAGAAGGAAATGGCAACCCACTCCAGTACTCTTGCCTGGAAAATCCCATGGACAGAGGAGCCTGGTAAGCTAGAGTCCATGGGGTCACAAAGAGTTGGACATGATTGAGCAACTTCACTTTTCACAACTCCAATAATTACATCAAAATTGTCAGTCATCCTAGACTCGTGTGTACCACATTCCATCTTATTTCTTAGGATGTGTTTTCCAACATCCTGTAATCAGATACTAAATATCTTAAGTTGTATGGATTATATTTATAGATTTCCCAGGTAGAGAAATCTAGGCGCTATAGAGTCATACATACATGGAAAACAAACTACGGTTACCAAAAGGGATAGCGGGGCAGAGGGGTGATAAACTAGGAGTTTGGGATTAACATATACATACTACTATATATAAAATAGGTAAACAACAGGACCTACTCTATAACACAGGGAACTAAACTTAGTATCTTAAAAACCTATTATGGAATGAATCTGAAAAAGGCTATATATTCACATTGCTGTACATTTGAAACTAATACAATATTATAAATTAACTATATTCAATTAAAAAAAGATTAAAACAAAGAGAGAGTCATAAAAGTTGTAAAATGCAGAGAAAGGAACAATGTACTTAATTAAGTTGAAGAAAAGTCTACCATGAGTTATTCAACTTTAACCAGACTTCTTGCTTAAACCAGAAGAAACAGTAGGAAGAACTCATTAAACACTGTGGTTTCCAGTTTGAATACTAGTCCTTTGAAAGTAACAGTGCTAAGTTTCAGGTGCTTATGGCACGTTCAGGTGTCTAATTTAAAAATTCTGTAGCTCAGAAGAGAGATCTGGGCTAGCTGTATAGAAGGCTGAGGTGCCTGAAGTTATGGATGAGAGACAGAAGAAGAGAGGTCAACTTCAAAGCTCCAGGGAACTCAGATACTTACTGGGTGGATTTGGAAGATAAACCCACAAAGGAAGCTGAAAATGAACACCCAGAGCAGTAGATAAGGAAAGAGTTTGGAGTGATGTCATGGGAACTAAGGGAAGTGATGTTTCAGAAAGCAAGGTTGAACTTCACAGATGGACCAAGTAACATGAAGACAGAGAAGGATATATTAATTTCTGTTAAACAAAATTGTTCATATACATACATACTTGTATATGTTAACATACAAAGCTTAATATTTTGCTTGAATATTGGTGTTTTTGTGCTGTTACAGTTTATTTGGAACAGACAGTAAACTCCCCAGAACTGTTGTGGGTCTCGTAAAGGAAATATGCATGGTGTTAATACTTTATATAATTCTTTGTTGATATGTGTAAGAATTTAATAATGCACCCATGTATTGTTTTTTTTTACCCCAAGTTATTCTAAATTACTTTAGATATTGAGACATTTTATTTACTGATTCACTCATTCTTTTTTCCTCCTTCTTTTGGTACTTAATTATCTAGTCCCTACTATATTTAAGGCAGTAATTCTAGGTTTCAGTGTAGAAACAGGAATAAGACCAGAAACCTGCCCCAAAGTTTTTACTAACCTTTCTCCCCCTCAAATCCTCCCTTCTTTGAACATGATATTTTCTTGTTGTTTTGGTCACTTGATTTCCCAATAAGTTGTAGTAATTTTTATTGCTATCAACTAAAAAAAAATGGCATCACTGACTCAATGGACGTGAGTCTGAGTGAACTCCGGGAGTTGGTGATGGACAGGGAGGCCTGGCGTGCTGCGGTTCACGGGGTCACAAAGAGCCAGACACGACTGAGTGGCTGAACTGACTGAACTGAACTGAAAAAAATAAGTAGGCTGGCCTTACTTATACTCATTCATTAATATTGGCTGTTTTAATTTCAACAAAAAATAGATGTACATTATAACTTTATTGCTATTTGATTTTGCATTTAAAAAATTCTAGCAATATAATTTCCCCCTATATTTATCATTGTGATTGTATTTTTTCTTATGTGAATTTTATGTTTATATTCTTTAGTCATTTATATGTTGGGGGTCTCAATATTTCTGCCAACTTGTATGAACTCCTTGCAATAATGTAGTTATTAATCACTTGTCATATTTTCATATTTTTACCATACCTTTATAAAGGCTTATCTCATAACTATGGAAGAGAGGCTTGTATTAGTGTTTTAATCTTGAAAGTCTACAAGCTATACTTATAAAGAATATTCAAGAAAAAATGAATTAAAAGTTGGACAAACTATGCAATCTTATGTAATTTTATATAATTTTTTTCTACAGACTTTCTTTAATCAAAGCAGAACAGGTTATAAAATTTATCTATGCTTACTTACTGTTCTGGTGTGCCTTATTAAACTGTTGACAGTTCCCAAATTGAAACATACAATAAACAAGGGTGGTTTGTGGCATTGTGGCTATTAGATAAGTTACATTACATTTTATTCTAATGTTAGTATTCTATAATACCTAGACTTTTTCTGAAAGCACTGTCTCTCAGAAAAAAAAAGCCACATCCAATTTGTAAAGACTAAATCTTTCAGATTGTGAAACTGATTAACAAGGTTTCATACAATTCAATTTCATATATAAAACTTGGTTCTTTTTAAATTATAATCTAATGTTTATAGTCTTATAATGGGGCAAAATACTGATGTTTTTTATTTTCTTCAGTGTGTCATCTTTTGCCAACAAACAACATAATTACATTAAGCAAAAGAGTAACTCCATTTTGTAAACACACTTAACAGGAATGTGGGAAAATTAAAACACTGTTTGTCTGTTAAAATAAACATTATCAAAAAGATAAGAAATAACAAGTGTTGGTGAAAATGCAGAGAAAATGGGCCATCTGTGCACCTTTGATGGGAATGTAAATTGGAGTAGCCACTACGGAAAACAGTATGGAGGATCCTTAAAAAATTGAAAAAAGAACTATCATATGATCTAGCAATTCTATTCTGAGTATTTATCCAAAGGAAATGAAAATAGTAATTTAGAAAGATATATGTACCCCCCTGTTCATTGCAGCATTATTTACAATAGTCACAATGTGGGAGCAACCTAAGTGTCCATTGATGGATGACTGGATAAAGAAAATGTGGTCTATACATATGTGTGTGTGTGTTTGTGTGTGTGTGTGTGTGTGTGTGTGTGTGTGTGTGTGTATCTAGCCGTAAAAAAGAAGGAAATCTTGCCATTTGTGACAACATGGATGGATCTTTAGGGTATGATGCCAAGCGAAATGTCAGACAGAGAAAGATAAATTACCACATGATCTCAATTATATGTGGAATCTTAAAAAACATCATAGATGCAGAAAATAGACTGGTAATTGGCAGAGGTGGGGTTAAGGCTGTGGGCAAAATGGGTGAAGGGGGACAAAAGGTATAAGCTTTTAGTTATAAAATAAATAAGTCATGGTATATAATATACAGCATGGTGATTACAGTTAATAATAATGCACTGTATATCTGAAAATTGCTAACAGAGGAGATCTTAGAAGTTCTCATGACAAGAAAAAAACTGGAACTATATATGGTGACAGATTTTAAAGAGACTTATTGTGATGATCAATTCACAATATATACAAATATTGAATCACTCTGTGGTATACCTGAAACTAATATAATGTTAATTATCTCTCAATAAAAAAGGTTGTTAATAAGTGACACAAAAAATTAAGTGGGACAGTTAATTGTTATGTCTAAAATAATCTTTTATTCAAAGTACTTCCCAAATTATTTGGCAGGGAGTAAGAGAAAGAATAATGGAAAAAAAGGTTTAAATAAATACCAGATTCTACATTCAGAAGGAAAGGCAGAATCAGAAAACTCAATATTTTTGCAACTCTCAACAAAATGACTGATTTAGGCAAGGATCATCAATTAATGCTCAAATCATTGACTGAAAGGATGTTGAGAAACAGGGAACTCATGTGGTCTCAAAGGATCACATCATGGATTATTTATTAAATAAGTAGGAAAAATACAGTTCTAATGAAACAGCACCTAGGTAGTAGTTTTGCAGAAAATGTTTACCTAGAAGCCAATCATAAGGAACAATCAGAAAAATCCAGAATGTAAGATATTTTATTTAATGGCTGGCCTGGGATTCTTGAAAGGTAAAATTTAAAGAAAGAAAAAGAAAGGCTAAAGAGACATGACAACCAAATGCAATGCATGAACTCTGGGGATTGGATAAAAAGAAAATCTGAATACTGACTCTATATTATATAGTATGGTACTACTGCTAATCTTAGGTATCATATTATATATACAGAGGACTATATAGCTACATAGGGAAGTGTCCTAGGAAGATGCATATAGAATATTTAGAGGCAAAGCATCATGATATCAGAGACTTATTTTCAAATGGTCCATGCTACACATATGAATTTAAAAAAATATATATATATATATGTGTGTGTATATATATATATTCCCTGGTAACTCAGTGGTAACGAGTCTGCTTGTTAATGCAGGAGGTGCAAGATACACGAGTTTGATCCCTGGGTCAGGAAGATCTCCTGGAGAAGGAAACGGCAACCCACTCCAGTATTCTTGCCTGGAAAACCCCATGGACAGAGGAGCCTGGCAGGCTACAGTCCATGGGGTCACAAAGAGTTGGACAGGACCTAATGACTGAACAACAACAGCAACATATACACATAGAAAACTATATTCTTACATAAATATAAAGGATATGTAAGTGTTCATTATACCATTTTTTGAACTTGTCTATAGATTTGAATGTTTTCAAAATAAAGAGTTGGGGGAGGTATGTTTTCTGTTTACGTCAGTGATAGTCTAAGGCTGGAGTAGTATGACTCAGTCATACAGTAAGTGCACACAAACACACATACTACTTCAACATTTGGTAACTAGTTCATTGCTGATGTGTATCTATATCAGCTAAACAATCCAGATGTAAAACCAGGGGGAAAAAGAATAGTTTTAAAGGCTTTGTCTGCTCCCAGCTATCTGGTGTACACGCATGTCTTCCTGGCAGTGTGCAGTATTCCCTCCTACTACTCCCAGTGACCCCAGACTGAACTACTTCCCAAACAACTCACACTTTCCAAATAAAGCCTTTGTTCATGCTGCTTTCTCAGTCTGAAACACGGTTCCTATTACTTTACTTGTCAAAATCTTACCCAGTCTTTAAGGCTTAATTCAAATTCTTCTTCCTCCATGAAAGTTTCTTCTAGACTCACACCTCCTCCTTCCAACTAAAATAAATCACTCCCTGCTCTGTGGTCCCTATACCTCTTTTGAAACACATCCTCATTCCTTTTTGCATTATTGTCATTTATTCCCTGTAAGAGGAAAAGTTTTGTTTAATAGTGTTGCATAGGATAACGTCTATATTCCAGAATAATGCTCAAGGCCCTCATGATGTGGTGCCTGCTTCCTTTCAAATCTTAAGTCTTGACACTCCATTCTATAGACATGATACCGGAGCTATGCGTGTTTAGTCATTCAGTCATGTCTGACTCTTTGAAACCCCATGGACTGTAGCCCTCCAGGCTTCTCTGTCCATGGGATTTCCCAGGCAAGAATACTGGAGTTGGGGGATGGGGAGAGAGGTGGGAAGGCAGTTTGGGGGAGGAGGGGGCATATGAAGATCTATGGCTGATTCATGTTGATGTATGGCAGAAACCATCAAAATTTTATAGAATAATTATCCTCCAATTAAAATTAAAAATAATACAGCAATGGGTTGCCATTTCCTACTCCAGGGGATCTTCCTGACCCAGGGATCAAACCCTCATCTCCTGCATTGGCAGGTAGATTCTTTACCACTGAGCCACCTGAGAAGCCATCAGAGCTATAATATAAGTCAATTTTCCACCAGGGACTCCTGATCCCTCAATTCCATGGCCTGTTGAGGAGACAAGTGCTCCCCAGGATACCTATGAATTCCTAAGGCCTTGTATTCTCATATAATCTGCAATGCTAGTGACTTCTCCAGGCTACCACATATTTGCTTTCCTCTGCATTTTAACTGATTACAAATTTTAGTCCCTTCTAAGTTTTGGCAAAATAAAACAGAACCTTTCCTGCAAAGCATTCTTGAGTTTGGCTTACTTTTGAAAGAGATGAAGGAGGATTTACATTCTCATTATACTACAAATTTCCTGGAAATTTAAGTATCCACTTTCCTTCTTATTTTTGTCTTATCTTCCCACTTTCCTCTTTCCATCCCTCCCAGAAGTAAAAGTTTGGCACAGCCAACTCCCAGGACTCCTCCCTCAAACAATTAACAAGGAATTAGACAAAACAAAAACAAAACCTTGTAGTTCCTTCCTAAGAGAAATTCTTTGACCAGCTTTTCATATAATTTTTAAAAAATCCATGTAAATCTAATCATGCCATACTATACAGTTTCATACATACACCATACTGTTTCATACTTTAATGCTTTTGCGCATTCCGCTCCTTCAGCCTGGAACGTTCTTCCCTCTGTAGTTTACTTGGCAAATTATACTTCCCCACTCATGACTCTCCCCCATAACTCTCCCCCAATCTTCTCTAATCCAAAATAGTGGCTTCATCTTTCCTCTTTGGTTTAATCACTGTGCACAATATTTACCTTCACAGGATTGTAGCAATCTATTTTAAATATGTCTTCAATGCCAGACTATGGACTCCTTGAGGGTAGACACTGCACCTCACTGACTTTTATACTCCCAGCTTCTATCCCAGAGTCTGATCAATATCATACATGCTAATTAAATATTTATCAGATGAATAATAAATTAAAAATGAATGAATTTTCTCTAGACCTGAGAATCAAGACTTCTAAGGTATAAAGAAAGACTGTAAAATGTTGGAACCATCATTTGGTTCAGAGAACACCTTCTAATTTGGAGCATTTATAAATTTCAGTGCCAAGGCTTATTATCTGTCCATAGTCTGTTAAATGTCATACTTAGCAAGTATACTTCATTATAGTTCACTTAAAAATTTTCTAACATGGTCTACATAGAAGCAATAAAAAGTGAAAACTTCAGAGAAACTATTTAGAGATAGTTTCATAAAACACATTCCACATAGAATAATAAAACATGTTTAACTTTCATGCATTGGAGAAGGAAATGGCAACCCACTCCAGTGTTCTTGCCTGGAGAATCCCAGGGACGGAGGAGCCTGGTGGGCTGCCGTCAATGGGGTCGCACAGAGTTGGACACGACTGACGCGACTTAGCAGCAGCAGCAGCTATTATCAAGCATAGGGCAAAGAGGAAAACTGCATCGCTTACTTGATATTTTTGTTCAAACAATTTAGTTTCTGTTGGGAGAGTATCTAAATTCCTATTCTTTTAACGTGAATAAAACAGCATCCACATCTGGAACCCAGACCACATGTGATGGCTTCACAGAGTTTGCCCATTCTTTGTTTTGAAACAATGAGACAGAAAATATAATGTGTTCCTAGGAAAGGAATCCACATTTGCAATGAAATGAAAAGAATAAATGGGGTCATTTTATTTTTGTGTGGCGTACAGAACTGTTAAATGAAATTAGAAATTGTAATTTAACAGTGACTTCAATCAAGCAGAATTTCAAGTACTCGTCTCTTTGATATGCATTTTGTTTTTGAAAAATAAAAGGCCTAATATTTAAATTGGTTAAAAAAAAACCCAGCATATAATACTTGCATGACCCATTTTCAATTATAGTCCAAATGTGGTTTTTCTGATTAAAAGGTAAATCAGTCCTGAAAATAAAATGTAAAAAGGACAAATCAGATAACATTTCCAGAATTTTTCCCTGCCAGCCAGCTCTGGGACCATAAAAGGAGGAGAAACTGCTCTAGTCTACATAGTCTAGGAAGCATATCTAGGAAATAGAAAAGTAACATGATCCTGAATGCAAAACAGAAGGATGGCATTTATAAGGCACAATAGCCAGTTCCTTAACTGAATGTTGTACCAGTTTAGGAGAATAGGTACTGAGAAATGGGCCAGCCAATGAAAGTGAAAGCGAAAGTGAGTCGTTCAGTTGTGTCTCTTTGCCACCCCATGGACTACAGCCCATCATGCCCCTCTGTCCATGGAATTCTCCAGGCAAGAAAATTGGAGTGGGTTGCCAGTATTTTCCAGGGGATCTCCCTGACCCAGGGATTGAATCCGGGTCTCCTGAATTGCAGGCAGATTCTTTATCATCTGAGCATCAACAAAACCACACATTAAAAAAGTGAAGGGCTGAAAGTGAAATCCATTTTTTTAAAATAAAAAGAAACAAAACCTTTAGCCTGAAAAGAGAAACGAACTACATTCTAAAGGAGATCAGTCATGGGTGTTCTTCGGAAGGAATGATGCTAAAGCTGAAACTCCAGTACTTTGGCCACCTCATGCGAAGAGTTGACTCATTGGAAAAGACTCCAATGCTGGGAGGGATTGGGGGCAGGAGAAAAAGGGGATGACAGAGGATGAGATGGCTGGATGGCATCACTGACTGACTTGATGGACGTGAGTTTGAGTGAACTCTGGGAGTTGGTGATGGACAGGGAGGCCTGGCATGCTGCAATTCATGGGGTCGCAAAGAGTCAGACACGACTGAGCTACTGGACTGAACTGAACTGAACTGAGTGAATAATTATCTGTCTATGGGCCTTTACATAAAGATGTGTTTCTTCTCCCTCCAAGCAATTAAATATAAAAAAATAGCTAAAGATTTTCAGATTTTAGGCTAAACATAAATAAGAATTTATTGATAAATAGATTCATTAGCCACATGAAGTGTTTTCAAATAAAATAAAGCTGTAAACTTAGGCAACTGAAGATTTCTTTACATTGATTCATGTAACATTTACCTGAAAACAGGAGGCAAGATAAGAAATTTTCTGGTTCTAGGATTTGTAATACTTTTTGTAAAACGTTAGAGATAACCTGAAAATTTTATTTAATAATGTTGCCTAACCAAAGTGATTGTATGATTAAGTCTAAAGAAATATAAAACAGAAGCTATATATTTTTAGTTTGCATAAACTGTTGTTATCTTATTGGAAATACACCTTCTATACTAATGTATCATCAAATAATCTTTATATTAAACATTTTTAGGGTTTGATGACACTTTCCAGACATAGAAAATTAAAGGAACTTTCTGTGTCTGAGTGTGATAAAATCACCGATTTTGGAATCCAGGTAAGATAATTATGTTTTTTTTCGTTGTTACTTTTAAAGAATTAAGATTGAAAATTAAGTGCAAATTGAATAACCTTTGTGGGTAACAATAGGGAAAAAAAAAAGAAGCGTAATGAAACCAATAATACGTATGTGATCTTGGTTGAGCCAGGATCAACTCTGCCTTTAGTCAGGTCTCCACAGCCCGAGGTGATTGAGAGGATTTGCTTTCCCATGTTTTCCTGTCTACTCTCTCCCTTCCAGATGTCAGACTCATAGGATAGACAGGGATAGGTTGACATTTTATTTGGAGAATAATGAACTGCAATGTGGTAAAAGTCTTCTCATATTAAAATAGAAATGTTCTGTAGAAAGAAATGTTGTATCATCTAACCATGAGAATTGGGGGAGTCTGAAAAATTACACCAGGTACTTAACAATTAGGGACTAAGCTATTCAAACATAATTGGTAGCATACTTTGCCAGGATGGAAAGCATGAGATAAGTAATTGGATAAGATAAATGATTATATGCTTAAATGGTACTTTAAGAACTCATGAGAAGTAAATTTCCTAGACTTGCTGTTGAGTGATAGGAAGTCATAAAGTAGTTATTGTGAGCAAGCCACACATGGTGTTTATCACAACATTAAGCATCTCAATTTGCTGTTAAAAGAAGACAACTGAAATCATATATCATACTTGTATTGAACTAGGGCAAAATCTGGTTACTGATTAGTAAAAGACTGGAAGATAGCATTTTTAAACAGAACTAATAATCTAGGAATGTGGAAACTGTTAAATGCATTGGAAACCCCATTTAAAGTATCCTGAGAGTTCAGAAACCCCAGTATTTGTGAAAATCTGGGATTAAACTCAGAAAAATAATTTAAATACAAACTCTTATTGACATAAAAGAAATCATCTCACATGTAGAAAGATAATGCAAATATTAGCTGAAAAGTCCACCAGAGTGTGGCGACCTGAAGTTAAGCTGTGTTCCATAAATTTGAAATGAAATTTTCAAGAAGTTCTAGCATAACTAATAGGAGAGTGTTAAAACATTATATGAACTGTTTTGGGCTACAGAGAGTGCCAGGTCAAATGGTGTTCTAGACTTTAGCATAGAATTTCACCATTCTGAAGCTGAAGGGATCTTAGAATCACCTAAACCATCTCTGTAATTTTACAAGTGAGGAAACTAAGGCCCAGAGGGCTTAAACAGTCCAAAGTCCTATGCCTTCTCAGCAAACTAATCTAATTTTACAGAAATGAAGAGTAGAAACACAGAACTGCTGTTCTAAATGGTTGATGGTCAACATAACCTAGTGGGAAAAATTGTTTTTCAACGATTTTCACTGTACTTCATTGTATCGGGACAATGTAATGGTACTGAACAGGAGAATGTAACACTGATAAGAAGTCTCCTTTAAAAAGAAGGGAAGGGAAAGAAAAAAAAAAAAGTCTCCTTTAGTAGGCAATAATGTCAAACAATGTGAATTTCTCCCAGTTTCAGATCCTGGTTGCCAAATTTCTAGCCGGTTCCTAAGAAATCTACCTAGTAGTACGTTCAACTGTATAAAGAGGTAAAAAGAACAAACACTTTTTCAAAGCAAAGATCCCAGAGAGGACCAACAACTTGCATAGGGCAAGACTGTAACTCTACAATAACAAAAGGGGTTATAATGCGTGTAACCTACTAGAAGAAAAAGCCAACAGGTTCCTCTAAGGTTAAATAAACCATGATTTATGTATTGCAGTTCATTTAAGGATTAAACATGAATTTACATAAAACTTTATCCATGAATATGATCTAGTCAAGCATTCAAAAGGTCTTTAACAAGGCAACAGAATAAAGGTTATTAAAATTAAATAGGTATTAACATTTCTAATATTGGGTTATATTTCCTTCATGGTGATCAATTACATTTGATCAATAACTACAAATCATTCGGAAGTATTAAAACCCCTTATGGTGATGACATATAAGACCTCTTAATATCCATCACTATTCATTTAAAAGTGCTTCTTGGAATGAAAGAGTGCTGACCGAAGTTTGAAGCTAAGTATCAGGAAGCCAGTGCTTCCTGCCGTGGCCTTTTTATTTTCCCTCTTGGGAGCCTGAAAATCATACTATTTTTAGGTGCTCTGAGATTTTAGACGAAAAAGTTTACCTATATGCTAACTGTATGATCATATAGCTGAGTTTGGTATAGCTTTTAAAAATGTAGTCTTTTATTGATGTATTGATTCCAGTGATCTAAAAGAAAAGATGGGGAATACAGGAGCATGGAAATACAGAATTATTTAATTATCAGTTGCACAAGATTGGCTGTTTTATTTAAGTTCATGAAAAAAAATTTTTTTTTCTCTTTCTCATCATCCCGTTTTTTCTCCTCTCCTCCCTGTTTTGGAGTGTATGTGGTGTGTGTGTATGTGTATATGTGTCTGTATGCTCACACTGAAATGCTGTGACTTTTCAATCTCTTTTTACCTCTTCCAAGGTTTCAAGGTTTACACTAATGGGCATGTGTAATCTTTCACCTCCTTCCCTCCTCCAGCCTAATTATTAAGTTCCAAAAGAGATGAAATAAAGAGGGAGGAGGCGAAAGTGATACATAAGCCAATTTCATGATTCTTTATCTGGATTTGAAACAAACGTGATTAAATTGAGATGTTTAGATTATCCTAAATTTATCAGGAAATCTCTTGTTATTTAGAAGGTAGGGGACTCTCTTTTTGGCATATGACATTGAAAACTACATAATGATTTAATGAGAAAAAGGAGACCATAAGCATTTTTATCCTGGCTTGGTTTTGCAAGAGTCATGAACATAATAAGAATAAAAAATTACCTCATTTTAGTTTTACTGGAAACCACAGCATATGAAGTTTGAATATCTGGAGCCTCAGATGTATTGACTTTTTAGGATCTGGTTTTAATTACTTTTCCCAACTTTAGTTTTTTTCCTGAGAACATTAGACATTCAATGATCACGTTAGGTTTGGTACTCTTGAAAGACACACTCATTTTGGAAGCAATGTCTGATATAGTCATAGCTGGGCATTTCTTAAGAAACTTTTTTCCTTGAGCATTTTGTGAATTTAAATAACAGACCATCAAGTTTGGCAAAAGAATTGGTTTAACTGGGATGTGTGTGTGTGCTCAGTTGCTCAGTCATGTATGACTCTTTGCAACCCCATGGACTATAGCCCGCCAGGCTCCTCTGTCCATGGAATTTTACTGGCAAGAATACTGGAATGGGTTGCCATTCCCTCTTCCAAACCCAGGGATCAAACCCAGGGATCAAACCCGTGTCTCCTGTGTCACCTGCATTTGGCAGCAGATTCTTTACCAATAGCACCACCTGGGAAGCCCCTTTAACTGAGATGCTATGGTACAAATATATTAGTTTTGTTCTATTAAGTTGTTTGAATAGAACCAATGGAATAAATAAAATTATTTAGTCTAACTGCTTTTTACACTCCCTTAACCTGGTGACTCAGATGGTGAGGAAACTGCCTGCAGTGCAGGAGAAAGTGAAAGTCACTCAGTCGTGTCTGACTCTTTATAAGCCCATGGACTATACACAGTCCATGGAATTCTCCAGGCCAAAATACTGGAGTGGGTAGCCTTTCCCTTCTACAGGGGATTTTCCTAGCCCAGGGATCAAACTCAGGTCTTCTGCACCACAGGTGGATTCTTTACCAGCTGAGCCACCAGGGAAGCCCAATTATTGAGTATATGTGTGTAAATTAAATATATGTATACATCTTAGTGGTTGTTAGATTACATGAATATGTCAATGTGTGTGTATATTTAGTATGCCCAAATTGTGTATAAGGATGTTATAATATTATTTAGTTTAGCCTAATACCAAACAAGATTGCCGGAAGAAATATCAATAATCTCAGATATACAGATGACACCATCCTTATGGCAGAAAGTAAAGAAGAACTAAAGAGCCTCTTGATAAAAGTGAAAGAGGAGAGTGAAAAAGTAGGCTTAAAACTCAACATTCAGAAAACTAAGAACATGGGATCTGGTCCCATCACTTCATGGGAAATAGATGGGGAAACAGTGGAAACAGTGGCAGACTTTATTTTTGAGGGCTCCAAAATCACTGCAGATGGTGACTACAGCCATGAAATTAAAAGACCCTTGCTCCTTGGAAGAAAAGTTATGACCAACCTAGATAGCATATTAGAAACCAGAGACATTACTTTGCCAACAAAGGTCCGTCTAGTCAAAGCTATGGTTTTTCCAGTAGTTATGTATGGATCTGAGAGTTGGACTATTTATAGAAAGCTTATTAAAGAAACCTGAGTGCAGAAGAATTGATGCTTTTGAACTGTTGTGTTGGAGAAGATTCTCAAGAGTCCCTTGGACTGCAAGGAAATCCAACCAGTCAATCCTAAAGGAAATCAGTCCTGAATACTCATTGGCAAGACTGATGCTATCGCTGAAACTCCAATACTTTGGCCACCTGATGCGAAGAACTGATTCATTTGAAAAGACCCTGAGGCTGAGAAACATTGAAGATGGGAGGAGAAGGTGACAACAGAGGATAAGATGGTTGGATGGCATCACCAACTCAATGGACATGAGTGAGTATACTCCGGGAGCTGGTGATGGACAGGGAGGCCTGGCGTACTTCAGTCTATGGGGTTGCAATTAGACATGCCTGAATGACTGAACTAACAAACTAATACCAAATAAATTGTGGTCAATATTCAAGGCAAATAAAAACTAGCTTTTTAAGGAATTATCTTTTTGGTTGCTCTCACCTTCTGAGATGGCCCACATTCTGCCTGTGGAGTGTCTTTCTCTCTAAATAAATGTGCTTCTTACCTATCACTTTGTCTCTCACTGAATTCATTCTGCAGTGAGACATCGAGAACCTGAGCTTCATTAATTCCTGGATCAGGTGTGTGATCTCGGTTTAAAGACCAGGGGTTCAAGTCTCAACCTGAGTTCCACGGTTTCAGCTGGTGAGTTGGGGAGGACAGAGATCAGGTACTCACTCCCCGAGCTGAGTCCTTCCTCAGCAGCTGCTGTATCCCAGGGTAGGCCTCTTCCCTGGATCAGAGGTAATCCAGTTGCTGGTTGATACTATGAGAAAGAGACCCAGCCCTCTTGCTTCAATTTAAGTCAACTTGGAAGAGTCTACCCTTCCGGTTCAAACTGAAAGGATGTGAAACATCTGGATATACTGCAGAATATCTCAAGGGTTCACTCCATCAATGAACAAATGTGGGAGGTATATTGGAAGCCTTGACTAGACATATTTGTTTCAAAGAATGGGAGATAAATCCTGCAAAGCATCAAAGCTCAGCTAAAAGTATATGTACACAAAAAAACCTGCATGCAGATGTTTATAGGAGTTCTAGTTATAACTGACAAATGTGAAAGCATCCAGCATGTCCTTCTATAGGTAAATAGATAAATAAACATCCAGACAATGGAACATTATTCAGCAATAAAGAGAAAAGAGACACCAAGTCGAGAAAAGACATGGAGGAAGTATAAATGCTATTACTATGAAAGAAGCCAATCTGAAAAGGCTGAATACTGTATGATTCCAACTATATAACATTCTAGAAAGGCAAAACTATGAAGCCAGTAAAAAGATCAAAACCTGTAGGGGAGGAAGAGATTAATAGGTGGAGCACAGAGGATTTTAAGGGCAGTGAAACTACTCTGCATGATATTATCATGGTGAGTACATGTCATTTCACATTTGTCAAAACTAATAGAATGTACAACACCAAGAGGGAACCCTAATGTAAACTATGGACTTTGGGTGATTATGATGTGTTGATACAGGTTTATCAATTGTAACAAACATACCACTCTGGTGGGGCATATGTTGCTAATAGGGGTGAAAAAGTTGGCTTAAAGCTCAACATTCAGAAGACGAAGATCATGGCATCTGGTCCCATCACTTCATGGGAAATATATGGGGAAACAGTAGAAACAGTGTCAGACTTTATTTTTGGGGGATCCAAAATCACTGCAGATGGTGATTGTAGCCATGAAATTAAAAGACGCTTACTCCTTGGAAGAAAAGTTATGACCAACCTAGATAGCATATTCAAAAGCAGAGACATTACTTTGCTGACTAAGGTCCGTCTAGTCAAGGCTATGGTTTTTCCTGTGGTCATGTATGGATGTGAGAGTTGGACTGTGAAGAAGGCTGAACACCGAAGAATTGATGCTTTTGAACTGTGGTGTTGGAGAAGACTCTTGACAGTCCCTTGGACTTCAAGGAAATCCAACCAGTCCATTCTGAAGGAGATCAGCCCTGGGATTTCTTTGGAAGGAATGATGCTAAAGCTGAAACTCCAGTACTTTGGCCACCTCATGTGAAGAGTTAACTCACTGGAAAAGATTCTGATGCTGGGAGGGATTGGGGGCAGGAGGAGAAGGGGATGACAGAGGATGAGATGGCTGGATGGCATCACTGACTCGATGGACATGAGTCTGAGTGAACTCCAGTAGTTGGTGATGGACAGGGAGGCCTGGCGTGCTGCGATTCATGGGGTTGCAAAGAGTCGGACACGAATGAGTGACTGAACTGAACTGAATGCATGTGTGGGGGTAGGAGATATAAGGGCAATTTATGTAACTTTTGCTTAATTCTGCTGTGAACCTAAAACTCTTCTAAAAAATAAAGTCTATTTTTAAAAAAAAAAAGAATTATCTTTTTGTTTATACTTTAAAAAATTAAGTATCTATGTAAATGGCAAGATTCTTTTTCCTATGGTAAGGAGATGTTTCGAATATGCTCTTAGAAGAAACAATTAAAAAATTTTTATTCCTATGAATGAACCAGTGCATTTGGGGGACTTGCCAGGTGGCTCAGTAGTAAAGAATCTGCCTGTGATGAGCGAGAACGTGGGTTTGACACCTGGGTGCATTTTTTAGTGGCACCTAAATTATAATTGATTAAACATATGTATGTGTAGGAGCATTAAGCAATTCTACGACACTACATAATTAATTACTACTATTCTTGAGAATGCTATAAGCGAATATACAAAGTAAAAAGGAAAAGGATCATTGTTTTTAATTAGGATTATCATTTTAGACATATTTCCCAACATCCCAGTTAAATTCGGAGAAGGCAATGGCACCCCACTCCAGTACTCTTGCCTGGAAAATCCCATGGACAGAGAAGCCTGGAAGGCTGTAGTCCATGGGGGCGCTGAGGGTCGGACACAACTGAGCGACTTCACTTTCACTTTTCACTTTCATGCATTGGATAAGGAAATGGCAACCCACTCCACTGTTCTTGCCTGGAGACTCCCAGGGACGGCGGAGCCTGGTGGGCTGCCGTCTATGGGGTCGCACAGAGTCGGACACGACTGAAGCGACTTAGCGCAGTTAAATTAGTATAACACTCAGGATATTGATGCACAAACTTAGGCACTGAATTAACCCTTTTGCTTTTGGCAACGTGTATGTGCCCTAAGCCCTCAGATGTTTTTTTTTTTTTCCATCTTTACTCAGCCTGACTCCATATCTACTTCTGTTATAATCTCATAACAGTGGGCATCATGTTCACATACTACAAAGGCAGGCCTCTCTGTTTAAGCCCTCTTACTACCCACCTATGTGTGAGCAAGGCTTGTCAAATCTTGGAGGATTACAGGTCTACAGGGACAAAATGAACATATAGAACATTCCTTTTTGTACACTAATTTTATATCATGCAACTTTGTTATAATTGCTTATTAGTTCTAGTAGTTGGTATGTTTTCTTGTTTTGGCTTTTTGTTAATTCTTTGCAATTTTCTACCTAACAGTCATACCATCTGCAAACACAGGCATTTTTTTTTCTTCTCTATCTATATACCTTCTATTTCTTTTTTGTACTGAATTAATTAGGACTTCCAGTATGATGTGAAAAGGGAAAACATCCTTGTTTCATTCCTGATCTTATGAGGAAACCACAGGTTTCTTTTCACTAAATATGATGTTAGCTATAGATTTTTTGTACATGTTCTTTATCATGTTGAAAGAACTTTCCCTCTATTCCTTGTCTTGCTGAGAGTGTTTTTTAGTAATGTGTGTTGGATTTTGTCAAATACAATCTTTGATATGATCATATAGTTGTTCTTCTTTAGCCCATTGATTGTGATGAATTACATTAGTTGATTTTTGAATTTTGTACCAGCCTTGCATATGTCCAGAGCATTATTTCAAAATGGTTACTAAAGTCTCTGCTGTGAGAACTTAGAGGCCCTCCTAGAGGTAAAGCTCATGAAAGTCTGTAGGCCCACTTAAGGTTGGCCTGCCAGGAATTTTTCTCTCAGGCTACTCCAGTCCCAGTTTCCAGCAATTAGTCAATTACCCTTTCAGTGTGCCTACTTGTACTGGCTCCAGCCACAAGTTTCCCCACTCCTAGTAAGCCCTAATTCTCTGTATTTGCCTGACTCTCCAATTTCGACAGTGGTGACTTGTTTTATGACCTCAATTATCTGACAGATTTAAGGAGAGCTGCTTATTTTCAGTTTGCTCAGCTTTTTTCTTGTTTTGAGGATGGGACTGATAAGTTCCAGACTTCCACGACAGACTGGAAACCGGAAGTCTGGAACATGAGTTTTGGATCCCTGGGTGTTGGCTGAATCAGAAGCATCCAAAAAGGGATGACCAATGTATAGTGGGCTCTGAATCAGATCTTGAGGCCCAGCAATGAAGTCAGGAACTGAAAGTCGCTGGAGCCAAGAGCAGAGACCCATAGGTAAGTTGGGCAGGTATGCGGTCATTGTCGAGCATGGCACCTGTGGCTGTTGTGAGCTCTCTGCGGTGTGCCTGACTGTGCTTATATAGATGGGGCCTGTGGCTGCCCCGAAGTTCAAGTATTTTCTTTGGTCATGTTCTTCCAGAAAGATCTTCAGTTTCCTTAGTACAACACTAGAATTTTATTTGCAATTACAAAATTGGAGAAAACTTCAATGATTAAGTTCAACTTGAATGAAGAATTCCATGCTCTCATGTAAGACAATAATCTGTCTAATTCAGATTAACTGCTTTTATGAAAATGTGACAGTTTGCTCAGTGACTGAACTGAAAACATTTGGACTTTCTGTGTAGTGGACACTGAGACAATCTGTTGTTAAAAAAAGAAATAATTCTAAATTCTTTAAAGAATATTGAGGCTGGGTCTAGTAGGATAAAGAGACTTAGAAAAATCCAATACCACTTAGTCATTGTTAGCTAACATTAATTTAGCATCATGCTACATGCCAGACACTGTTCTAAGTATTTCCCATACAGTAATTACCTACTTTATGAGATAGGTAATACTTTTGATTCCACTTTACAGATAAGGAGACTGAAGTTCAGAGAGGTTATGAATTTTACCCCAAATAATGAAACAAGCAAGCATGTGAGCTAGGGTATAACATGTCTTATTCCAGAGTGACAATTCTTGCCATTATGCTGTGATAAAGGAAGCTACAGAAGGATTCAGTTGAGATACTTAATCCAGCATGGGAATGACAATGAGAGCCTATCTGTTGGAAAATCACTTTAATAAGCAATATAGAAGATGGATTGAAGATCAGAGGGAGAAAGAACTGCTATCACCATTAAAGGTAGAAATATGTTGAGAGGTTTTTGTTATAGTCCAGGGGAGAGAAGACGGCAGCCTGAACAGCAACAGAAGAGAATGAATGGGAGACTATCTGGATAGCAAATCCACAGAATGGTAATGGTTTGGATGGGACAGGGTCAAGCTATGGTTAAGGATGGTGGCCATGCTTCTGGATTGAAGACTGGGGGCAGGAAAAGGGGGAGGCACAGGATGAGATGGTTGGATGGCATCATCGACTCAATGGACAGGAGTTTAAGCAAACTCCCAGAGACAGTGAAGGACAGGGAGGCCTGGCGTGCTACAGTCCATGACTTCACAAAAAGTCAGACACGATGAGTGACTGAACAATAACAACAATCACCATGATTCTGATTTGGCTGCCTGAGAAGTTTGTGGTACCCTCATTTTCAAGCCCTTTTCCATAGCCAAGTCAGGTATCCAGGGCTATGAACTACCAAGTCTGATTCAGCATTTTGGCCTTTACCACTGCACTTTCTTTTCTTGGGAGTGATTCTGTCTGTACATCCTCTCAGCTCTCGTCATCTCTTTACTCTGAAGACAGTCTTAAGCATCCGCTCTCCCACGCTCTTCACCCACAGACTCACGGTGGCTAAGGGAGCTCTGCTGGAGTTTGTTTCTGTTTTCACTCTATGTATAGGTAATGTGATTTGTTCTCTGTGTCCTAGTAACGATGAATGTATGGGTCCTATGGAGTTTTATTTGTCCTCTCAATAGATTTTATGGCTTTGGGAAGAGGGGAAGATTCAAATGTAGGTAACTGTCATTGTTCTTCAAACCCAATCATGGCCCCCTCTTTATTATTATTTTTTTAATGAAAAAAAGTATCTCTAACAGAGAAGGCTATCTATCTTTTAAAACCCTCTAACCAGAATGCAGTGGGTAGGACTTATAACCACATAAGAGAGGCAGGAGGCACGTGGTAGCGGTTCAGCTTCATCTACTCTCTTGTGTCTTTTCTGCCTAGCTTGTTGTTTATATTGTCCACAAGCTGGTTTACTGGTATCTTGCAAATGGCACCGCTGAGGAATTTTAAGAGCCCAGTTAAAGTCTAGGTTAGGACTTCCCTGGTGGCTCAGACGGTAAAGCGTCTGTCTACAATGCGGGAGACCTGGCTTCAATCCCTGGGTCAGGAAGATTCCTTGGAGAAGGAAATGGCAACCCACTCCAGTACTCTTGCCTGGAAAATCCCATGGACGGCGGAGCTTGGTGCAGGCCACTGTCCATGGGGTCACAAAGAGTCGGGCACAACTGAGCGACTTCACTTTCACTAAAGTCTAGGTTACTGTCATTCTCTGATGATCACAAAGGTGTCTGATAACTTTTGGTTTTGGGTAAAAGCAGCAGTGGAGGTGCTAGAACCTCCACATCCCTCATTGTTCTCTTAGGGACTCTTCTTTTTTGAGATCCTTAATTTTGCCCTAACTGCTTGGACACTTGAGATAACAAGTTCCTTTTCCCCTTTAATCTTCAGTGTGTTTTGACCTCTTTTATCCTGACTTACAAACTTTTGATTTTACTTTTTATTTGACCTTTAGTAACAGATTTATCTTGACTTGCAAACAGAAAGGGGAGAAGAGAGGAAAGATCAAGGAATAAGGGACAGGGGAAGTGTGGCCATATGGGGCAAATTATAAGCTACTTCATAGCTGGGAGAACAGCAAAGCAGGATCCATGGCTGTTCATCTGGCATTCAGCCTGACCCAGGAATGGTTAGTAAGTTGAATGGTTCTGTAGATATGGGTCTGCTCCAGGCTGAGTCCAACTAGAGACTAAGAATTTGGGGTTCTCAATCCTGTACCCTGGACTACCTGTGCTAGAGAACTGAAACCCTTACAGCTAGTGTGGAGCATCTACATGGCTACTCAGGTTGGAAAGGCCTAGGAGTACTCACCTCATTCCCCAAAAGTCCTATCTGCGCCTTCCTCCTTAATAATCACCTATGGCCAGCCTGTTATGCAAGTGGATTCTTGTTTTGCCTAGCACTCATCCTGGATTCGTTCTTGACCTAAAACAAGAACTGAATGACTCCCCAGTGACTCTTTTCTGGTCTTAAACTCTTACTTTGAATTACTAAACTTTCTGAATAGTTATAAAATGATGTTCATACCAGACTCTCATCACTCATTCTCATCAGTTCATAGACCTCACCCTCTAGTACTGAACCAAAATCAGTTTTAGTGGGCTTTGACACAGAATAACTTACAGTGCCAAAGATGGACTGTATGTGTTGGCTCCACATGGCAACAGTGTTTAAAAAAAAAAAAAACATTGATTTCTATTTGGTTTCCAAGATTAAACCATTTAAGAATTATCAAAGCATGGGATTTCAATAACTCCACCTCTTCCCCAGGGATATAGTTATGTTTATTGATTGGAAGGGAAGCAACAAACAGAAGATCCATTTCCAAAACGGCCACAATTCTTGGCCTCAGGGGCAGTGAAAGCTCTGAAATCGACTGCATGTGGGAAGATGGGGCATCCAGACGTCTGGACACTTCATCTCTTGGCTATACCATTCAGGAAAATTCTTTATCTTATCCACTAATATAGGTTATTATTAGGAAGTAACCGACTAAACAGTCTATGATGAAGATACCAGAAGATCCCAGGTTCAAAATTATTTCACATGGTCTTAGAAGAAGGAACTAAGGAATCCCTCCGGTAGAATTAAGAATGGGGTATCTGAAACCTTATGGAAAAAGCACCTCCCACAGAACCTGGAATAAGTATGAGCTTTGTTACAGAAATTGATGCTTCATGGCTACCCATGCCAAGAACAGTCTCCTAGGATTTATAATAGAACAAAATAGTCTTTAGAGACCTAAAGAATCTGAAATCAACTGAGTCACAGACAAACTCCTACCAAGATACCTAGGCTTTATTCTCTTTTCAAAGGCTAAGAGCAAAAGAAATAAGCTCAGAATTCTCCACTGCTCCTTATGCTAGTGTGTTTCCAATTGTTGAGGCAATTCAATAGAATTAGAAATTTGCCAGCACTTCAAAGGATGTGGGATTTGACAACTTGTCATTTTCCCACAGTCTCTACTGTTCAAGGCATAATGGAGTCTTGGGTACCATATTTTCATGTCTGATAAACAGCCGAAACTGAGAACACCCCACACAAGTACTGGCTTCCTGCCTACTCCCACTGGAGAGAACCATTCTCCTACAACTGAAATGCTGATGGATTAATTAAATGAATGCACACATCTGTTATTTTCATGCTGAACATCCACAGAAAAGAACTATAAGAGAATATGTTGAAGATAATCCTTTGGAGGCCTCTCTCAATTTAAGCTGTCCCTGGAACATTAGTTTATCCTATATAAGCTAAAACTTGCCCAAAGTCAGATTATCTGAAGGCAAAAATAAAAGGGCAGGAAAAATAAGTGTCAGAATCTCACTTTCCTACAATAGTATGAGTTCATGCTTCTTAAGCCTAAGTGGCTAATGTGGTTTTGATCTCTCTTTTTTTTTTTTTGATTTTTTTTTGATCTTTTTTTGTTTTTGTTTTTGATTTTTTTTGTTTTTTTTTTTTTGATCTTTTTTTTTTGTTTGTTTGTTTGTTTGATCTCTCTTTTATGCAGCTTGCCTAGGCTCACTGCACCTCACCTGACATGAACTGAGCACCTGAAGCATGTCTCATAGGAGCTGTGATTTTTCTACGTTATGACTTCTAATAATCCTCTTTGTTAACTTCCAGTTAAATTGTGTGCATGATATTTCTTCATCTCAAACCCTCCAGCACGTTGAAGGTGGTAAGGTGGCATTCTCATGTCTTAACTGGCAGGCAGGATTGTTCTACAGCCTCTCTGCTTCCAATGCTGACAGACAAAAAGTCAGCATTTACATAGGGTATTACGTCTGCTAAGGGATCCTGGAGTACACATTTTCTCTCTACCTTCCAATAAACCTGAGAGATAGACAGACAGTTATTTTCATTCTCCTCTTAAAGATGAGGAAATCTGAAGTTAAGTAACTTGCCCAAGGTCACAGACACAACTTCAAATTCCTTGCCCTTTCTTTTTCTTCTAGACCAGAAACCTCCCTTGATTACATCGTCTCTTATTCCATTATGCACCAAAATTGGAGATCAAAGCATCAATAATGGTTGATGAACTCATTATTCAATAGAGATTCTTAAACGGAAGAGGTCACAGAATGACACAAGTTCTGAGTTGCCATTTTCTTGGGGAAGAAGGAGAAAAAATAAGAAGTCAAGTGGCTGACTTGCAAATACAAACCCATCAATTCTTTAATGCTGATTATTATAGCTTAAGTAATTTCCCTGCCCAAAGATCTTAATAGACATTTATCCAAAGAATAAATACAGATGACACATGAAAAGATGCTCAACATCACTAATAATTAGAGAAATGCAAATCAACCCTGCAATGAGGTACAACCTCACAGCTGTCAGAATGGTCATCACTAAAAAAAATCTACAAATAACAAACGCTGGGGAGGGTGTGGAGAAAGAGGAACCCTCCTACACTGCTGGTGGGAATGTAAATTGGTACAACTACCATGGAGACCATTATGGAGGTCACTTAGAAAACTAAAAAAAACAACTAACATAATATCTAGCAATCCCACTTCTGGGCATATACACAGATAAAATTATTAATTAAAAAAGATACATGTACCCTATGTTCATAGCAGCACTATTCACAATAGCCAAGACATGGAAACAAAGTAAATGTCCACTGACAGATGACTAGATAAAGATGTGGCACGTATATACAATGGAATACTGTTCAGCCATAGAAAGAGTGGAATAATGCCATCTGTAGAAACATGGAGAGGTTTTCATACTGCGAAGGAAGTCAGAAAGAGAAAGACAAATACCATATGACATCACTTATGTGTGGAATCTAAAATATGACACAAATGA
Organism: Capra hircus; assembly: GCF_001704415.2. Lineage (NCBI taxonomy): Eukaryota > Metazoa > Chordata > Mammalia > Artiodactyla > Bovidae > Capra > Capra hircus. Next base: position 76,139,737 of record NC_030811.1, read on the forward strand.
AATTATCTGTGAAACAGAAACAGAATCACAGATGCACAGAATAAACTTGTGGTTGCCAAGGAGGAGGGAGCTGGGAGAAGGAAGGACTGGGAGTTTGGGATTAGCAGATGTAAACTAATATACATAGGATGGATAAACAAGGTCCTACTGTACAGCACAGGAAACTATAGCTGATCTCCTGGGATAAATCATAATGAAAAATAATACAAAAATATTGCATATATTGTATAATTGAGTTACTTCACAGCAGAAATTAGCACAATACAACACTTAAACCAACCACATTTCAATTTTAAAAATATTATTAATAATCATTTAAAGCAAAAAAAAAAGCAATTTCCTCACCCTTCTGGTCTCACAGGGCTGCTGGAGTATCAGGTAACTGGGCCACTCGATATCCTTTTTTTATTTTTTAAAAATGGAAAAAAAATCGGTTATATTTCAAGCCACAGAAAAATACCTAACTGACCTTTGGGTAGTCCAACCTTAGCTCATTTTTTTTTTTTTTTAAGATGAAAATCTAGGATTTTCTTTCAACAGTCCTAATTTCAAATTATAATTCAGAGATACTTTGTTTTGATCTTTCTTGATTTTCCTTCCAATATGCATTTTCTTCCACTCACTCAACCTGTTTATAATTTTCTTACATTTGACATCTTTTTATGTACTTGTCACATTTGATACTTTAAAAGTAATTCCCTTGTTTTTACCAGATACCTAGAGTCTGTACAACCAGTATGTCATTAAGGCTTACTGACAACCAAATGCATACCATTGAGTAGGTTTCTCTAGAGAAAGCATTTACTCTGGCAAGTGAACAAGATAATCTATTTCAGTGTGACAAGAAAATATTAGAACTTCTATTAAGATTTAGTTTTATCTCATATATTTTATTTCTATTTTTATATACTTTATAATATATATTTGAATATCTATATAACTTACAAGTACATTTAACTTACATTTTTTGTAAGTATATGCTCAAAATATTATTATGGTATGGTGATTTTAAAAATTTTGAAATCATAATCATAGAGAATCAGTAGGTACAAATAATATTACTAGCTATTATTTACCAACTGCTATGTTCCAGGCATTGCTCAATTCCTTTATTCATCTTAATTCACTTAATCCCCCTAACAACTCTGTGAAGTAGGTGCCATAATACTATACCATTTTATTCCCATGCTGCAAGTGAGATCATTCAGACTTTGAGAAGTTGGATAATTTATCTAGAGAGACAGAGGTTCCAAGTGGCAGGATTTGAAATTAGGCTAGTGGACCCCAAATTCTGTCCTCTTAACTACTCTTGTTCACTAGCAGTTACTGAACAGAGTGCCAGGTAGGACTGGGCTTAGTGGAATCTATGGGAGCTCATTCTCTTCACTCCTTTGATGAGAGACATTTTCCATTCTCTTCGGAAACTCTCATCTTGAACTTCATCTGTATACCAGATGTTGGGGCCACAAGATAATTTAGACATGGTCTCTGCCCTCAAGAAGTTACAATCAATGCAGAAGATAAGACAGTTGTATAAATAGCTATAATATAAGTGGAAAGTGAGAAGGACAAAAAATTAAAGCTACAGAAATTTTGGAGAGTCATTACTTCCAGAGTGAGGAATTGGGAATAACTTCATGGAATAAAGTACATTTGAGCTGGTTTGAAGCTATGGCTTATTCCCTCAAATCACTATATAACTGATAAGAAATTTCACGGTGAAAGTATCTTTGGAAATATTTGTTTGGCATCTTGGTCTTGCCCTTTCTCCCTTTCATAGTCCTCTCCATATTTAAAACCAGTAGGCTCCTCTAAAAGTGGTATAATCCTGTAACGCTGAGCCCAAGCTAAGCCTAGTTTCCCTGGCAGGGAGAACGCGAATGCAGGGGAGGCATCTTATCAGTGGGGTGGTAGGGGTGGTGGTGGACACTCGGGCTCTGATAGTTCGGTTTTGGTGCCAGGGCCCCGATTTCACAGCTCAGTGTGCCCAGGCAACCACCACTCCTACCTGTGCTGATGCCTAATGGGGACAAAGCATTGTAAGAGACTATAGTTTTGAATTCTGTTTATAACTTAGAATTGAGGAAGTTGTATTTCAACTAGCCCAAAATAGCCTTCATTATAGAAAATTGTTCATGATAGCAAAAGAATTCTCTGTAATTATCAGTAGAAAACTCTATCTTACTCCCACATAGAACTCTGTAGCAGGATTAATCAGAACTTAATAAGGCAAATAGTGAAGAGATGGTTTTATGAGTATGCACCATGAGGTGAGCTTTTTTAAGACCGGGAGCTGACACCTATTGAGGTGGTTTAAATTAGGATTTTGACAGAAGCACATTATTGCCACAATCGGTAAATGTTAGTGAGATTCAGTCTCTTCCACATATCCAATTTAGGAATGCTGTCATTAAGCCCCCACACAGTTATTCAATTCATGAAATACAGAGAAATTATTTAACTCACTAAGAGATTCGGAAGTTGTATTAAAGACTGCTGAGAAAGTGAAAGTGTTAGTCACTCAGTTGTGTCTGACTCTTTGCGACCCCTTGAACTATAGCCCACCAGGCTCCTCTCTCCATGGAATTCTCCAGGCAAGAATACTGAAATGGGTAGCCCATTTCCTTCTCAAGACTGCTAACCCATGGCAAAATTGGTTGATACATGGGATGAAAGTCAAACTTGATAATTTTTACACTTTCTCTCCATTTTCATTATAAAATTTTTTTACTTTGAATAAGCTCAGTCTAGCATTTTCCAAGAAAAGAAAATCAACAGCATTGATATATGTGTGATTCTGAAGTATTGTAGCCAGAAGAGCATAAATAATCTTATGGGTAAGGGGGGTATGGAATTTCACGAGTGATTATGCTGAAAAACATGCCTGCAGGCTTAAGTACTTAATACGACTTACAGCCTCTAAAGGAAAATATGGATTGTAAGAGAGGGAAAGTTCTGATTTATTTCTTAGATCTACACTGATTTATGCCAAACATAAAGCCCTGGACTCATCTTTGTGCCTCAGATTTTCCCTGAATGAGAATGCTACCATGAATGCATCATAGGCCTTGTTAATCATTTTTATAAGTTCTTCTTTAATTTAAAAATTCTGAGAAAGTTTAACTTCAAAGAATATCAAAGCTTTTAAAAAGGCTTAAAGCAGAACTGATTCAAGCAGTCCAAGACACTGACAGATGATTCTGAAAAGAGTCTGCAGACATGAAGAGACTTGAATTTCCCTTTGAAGCTTGTTTCATCTTTTAATAAGTTTTTCTTATAGTTCAACTATTCCTTCTTGCTTTACATTTTCTCTGGTTCCTTGAAGTCTATCCATTCTCTAAATAGAAAACAATGTTATCCTACCCCTTGCAACATAAGAATTCCTGTGTTATTAAAACACAAGTCTTTATATCCTTGAAGATACTCACAAACAGATTGAGCAAGCAGCTACTATTTATTGAGAACTTACTGTAGTCTAAATATGATGCTTATGAAAGGGGTATAAGGAGCAAGCAGAGTTCCAGGCAGTACCTCTGAGAGACTTATTGCACTCTAACTGAAAAACTTGTTGAATGTGAGCTGAGTTTTAAGACTAATTCCAATCCTTTAAAGCTAGATTTCCCTAGTTGTGCCCTCTGTGCTTGACAAGCTCCAATAACAGGGACCTCAATATCTCATTACCAGATGCCCCTTCCAATATCTGACATCACTTAGTTGCTAGAGAAAACAAATCTCCACATAAACTGAGCTACAAAACAGGAGTGAGTCAAGTACTGTAAGTGCTTGAATCAGTTGAAAAAGACAAGTTTTGTATGAGGTCAGACGAAAGAGGAATCACTGATGGTTACTGTGGTCAGAAAAAGATGATGATTTAGGGTAAAATAAGCAATATCTTTTGGGTTTCTCCAAAGTACAACACAAATGTGCATCTTTATTATTACTGGTATCATATGCAAATTCCAGTAATAATTAACATTTATTGAGTGCTTGTTGTTCAGTGGCTAAGTTGTGTCTGAATCTTTGCAACGCCATGGACTGCGGCATGCCAGGCTTCCCTGTCCTTCACTGTCTCCCAGAATTTGCTTAAACTCATGTCCATTGAGTCAGTGATGCCATTCAACCATCTCATCCTCTGTCTCCTCCTCCCCTCAATCTTTCCTAAGAACTAATCAATATGTTAAACTGCCTCTAAAATGACACGTATATAAATTTTAATATAGGCTTTTTTTCTTTTTACTGAAAGTAGGAATGAAAATTAAGAACAACCAAGATAAAGGGAAGAACTTTCAATGATTTCCAGACCTTTTCTAGCCCTAGAAATTTTAGATGAACATTTTGGCATTCCAGAACAATGCTGAAGGGTAGATATTATTTTCCCTAACTTGAAGAAACTGAGGCTCAGAAAAACTGACTGACTTGCTAAGGTTTCAAAGCTAATAAAGTAGTAGAATGAAATTAAAACTTACGTCTGTCTGAGTCCAAAAACTGTGCTTTTTCCATTATATTTTAGTGTCAACCCCAGAGTGTTTCAGAGAAGACAATAGCAACCCACTCCAGTACTCTTGCCTGGAAAATCCCATGGACAGAGGAGCCTGGTGGGCTGCAGTCCATGGGGTTGCTAAGAGTTGGACATGACTGAGTGACTTCACTTTCACTTTCCAGAGTGTTTGCCATCTAATTCTTATCTCCAGATTTCTTTTCTTCTACTCACTGAGCTGAATATAACTCTAATAATTACTAACCATATGGGTAAAATTCCATTAGTGATAGAAAACCAAATTCTATTAGCAGGAATTTGAGTATTACTGAACTGTTAAGTGGTGTCTGAGTATCTTTTGTTATAAGGAGATTTTGGATGTAATGGCTTCTTTGTTTGCAACAAAATGTAACACATCTACATCTCAAGAGCTGAAATGCATACTAAATAAACTGCCGCGGGATAAGATGGCATAAAATTTGAATAAAGACTAAGAAGAAGAAAAAAAAAAGGAAACCACTAACTTGGAATTTCTTACAGGTATTCTGCAAAGGCTCACTGACCTTGGAACATCTGGATGTCTCTTATTGCCCCCAACTATCAGATATAATTATTAAAGCATTGGCCATTTATTGTATTAATCTCACATCTCTCAGTGTTGCTGGCTGTCCAAAGGTATGTGCAGGAGTTAGAGCTCAGACATGTCAGATTGAAGTTCTGCCAAAGAACATGGGCAGGGTAGCTGTTAGGTGTGGGACTCATGACAGAACTTTTCTTTGCCATATCTGAGGTACTCATCAAGAGTTCTCCTTCCCCAAACTGTAAATAGCTTTATGACTTCATTTGTGTAAAAGTAGTACCTGGAAAAAGTAAAGACAATTCTCTTACAAATATAAAAATGTGTCAAATATTTATTTAATTCACTAATGAGAGGACCAGCAAAATGATAAAGTCAGTTCATACAGCATTTGATCAAACTGAGTATTTAGAGGAACTGAAGAAAGAATGTTGGAACATGATTGTTAGGTTAAATCCAAAATTGGTTAAAGTCCTACAAGGTAACAGATCAATAACCTTGGAGCTATAGTTTCTACCAGAAATAATCTGCATCTCTCTTAGACAAAAATACAACAGGTAGAATTTGAGCCCTAATTGATTATAAATAGTATGTCCAAAAAACGGCATAATTCCTTGTAAAATTTCTGTTGGACCTGCTAAAATAATGTTCCAGTAAACATGTAAGGGTAGGCAACCATCTTTCGTCTTATTTTCAAGTGTTTGACAATTTTTCTTGACATCTGTCTTTGAAAGGAATATTTACTCATTGCAAAATCTTTGGACTGCATATATTAAAAGTATGAAAGTAAAAATTCAAAGTCATACCACCATCCAGGACATAACCACTGGCATTTTATACTTACTCTTCTAGAATTCTTTTCTATGTACAGAGATTATAGTTAAAGAAGGTTTGTCTTGCTTTTTAAAGACTAGAATCATACTTTCTAAAATACACTGTAACCTACTTTCTTTTCTCTTAATATACTACAGATAATATCACCAGGTCAAGAAATAGAGGTCTCTGGTTCTGGATTAATATGGCAGATTAAATACACCCTGATAATTTTGTTCCCTCTTGAAATGCTACCAAAACTGCAGAAGAAGGATGAGGGCCCACAAATGATAGGGAAAACAGTAGGAGACAAAAGCAACAAAATTTTGGAAACCCGAAAATAGATGAATTAATTTAGCATACCAGAGACAACTTTGAATCCTAAACCAATAGTAGAGAAAGCTGGGGAAAGAATGGATTTACACCATAACCTTCAACTTGGCAATACTGTATACTTCTGTAACTGGGTCAAGAGGATTGCTAAGATAAGGAAGACTGGGTTAAAAGTTCTTGAGAAGTAGATACATCAATAGATCTCCTTCCCTATTCTATGCTTTCAGGCAACTGCCCCTCCTCATCCTCACCAGATTTGAGATATATTTCCTAGAGCCAGATTCCTCACCATGGCATTATGACATTTGGACAAGATCATTCTTTACAGTGGGGGATTGTTTCGTGCACTGTGGGATGTTTAACTGCATCCTTGCCCTCTATCCAGTACATGTCAGTAGCACCTAGTCCCCACACCATACCTCCAGTCATAACAATAATAAATGTCTCCAGATATTGTTGAATGTCCTCTGATGGAGGAGGGGAGTAAAATCTCTCTACTATCCACTCTACAGATAATAAAACAGAAGGTGGCCACGCTGGGAGACATCATGTAAAACTGAGAGCTTGGATACACAAGTGAAAATGGGAATTAAGTGACTAAATGCTTAATGCAGAGATACTCAGCACTTTGCCAACACAGCATCCAGAATTTGGCTGCCAGATCTTTCCCTCCAGGCAGGAGGCTGGAATCCTTTTTACTGGGGACTCTGACTAGTCCAAGATGAAACACTGAAAAATACTGACATTTGTGGACTTTCCAACAAATAAGTCATTTAGCCCATTGAAGCTGAAAGAAGAGAAGGCCCACGTTATACACTCAGATCTTCTATTCAGCTTTTGTTGTTGTTTTTGTTTATTCGCTAAGTCATGTCCAACTCTTTTACGACACCATTATTTGTAGCCCACCAGGCTCCTCTGTCTATGGGATTTCCCAGGCAAAACCACCAGAGTGGGTTGCCATTTCCTTTCCAGGGGATCTTCCTGACCCAGCGATCAAACCTGCATCTTCTGCATTGCAGGGGGATTCTTTACTGCTGAGCCTCTAGGGAAGTCCAATCAGTTTTTAGCTCTTCACTATTAATCATGAGCAGAGAGTCAAGGACATGAGGCCACACTTAGGAGAAAAGCCTCTAAAGGAGAAGATAAAGACCAAAACAAAATAACAGAAAAACCTTAGAGGAAGTAAAATACCCAAAGGGAAGAAAACTAAAATATCTCTTAAAAAATCCTCAGAAATTGCGAAGTTACTAACAATTTTGTCTTCTTCTGTTGCACACATTAAAGAACTTTCAAGACTCCTTGAATTCTAACTGGTGTAAAAATTCAGCTTCTCAGTTGTTCATTCTGGGTAGTTAGTAGGTTAAGAGAGTGATGCTAGAACCTCCTGATTTCTCTATCATTAACCATCCCACAATAAGGAGGAGGCAGTGGTGGGAAAGCTATGGTCAATCATGACAAAATTGATCTAGAAAATTTACAATAAAATTCTTCTTTGTTCAACAGCCTTTAGAACTAGGGAAACTAGCTGTCTTTCTGGTCAGCATCATCTGGTTCCAGAAGTAAGCTGGGGCAAGGAATTCAGGATAGCAGTGACCATGGACCCTTTGCAGCTTGGGCAGTCACAGCTCGTGGGGTCCTTGCTCTCACTGCACACAGACACATAGACACATGGGTAACACATGGCTCACTGGGAACTGCCCTGGCTCTAAAGAAAGCACAGATGTTGACTGGGTTTTTAAGAGGCTCCACTAATAAGGGAGGGAAATAGGAGAATGAGAAAAGGAAAGACTCTAAAGAGAACAAGAACTGAGGCAGAGGATTTGTGTTTATTTGTTTTGTTTTTGTAAGGAAAACCTGACAGAGTTCCTTCTATAAAAGGTGCAGAGGACATTGTCTTACAGCCTAGAAACTAAGGAGGATTACACAAATAACATTTTATAAAATGCATCACTCTACACTGAAGATCTAGACTGAGAAAAAGGAAGGAGAGTAGATTATTTTAGAATCTCAATGTAAAGGAAAAGCATTGAGCTTTACCATCTATGCAGGTGAAATGAATATTCTGATTCAGAAGATGCAATGACCATAATATGAACACTCCCCACTGCTGAGGTCCTTTAATGGATTGGAACCTGGTGGTCCAGAGTCGACCGATAAGAAAGTAAATGAGAGAGAAAGAGGCTGATATTCCTTGGTTTACACAGAAAGCCAATAAAGTCCCTGCATGGGGCTTGCTCTGTTCACGAAGGCCTCAGGCACCCTCTCAATGGGGTGAAGGCGCAGAGCACCTTCTCGAGAGGGTCTTGGAAGCCCGGGCAGGAAAGTGAACTCAGAGAACCTCTGTGCTCCAGGGGATCAGCCTGAAAAAGAAAGGGAGAGAGAGAGAGCAAGAAAAAGAGAGAGAGAGAGAGAGAAAGACACGGGGACCAGAGCTCTGATGGAGCAAAGGTGTTTTCATTAACGCGGTGTGTGTATAAATACTGTCTTACAAAGTTGTTATTCTTAGCAAAGATAAAGGTTAAAATTCCAGACTTACAAAACATAGGCAATGCATATTAAAGAGAGAGATTTGTAAACAATCACTTTTACCGTAAGGTTCACAAGGAGGAAGAGGATAGTTATCACTGTATAGAAAAACTAATGAAGGAAATGCCTGGATTCCTCAGCTCCCGGGAGAGGCTTGCCTCTCCTCTTAATTCCTGAGTATTCAGGAATTAATAAGGAGCAGAGAATTCCTGACAGATCCAAAACAGCACACAGGAAGCCTCCCTGGGATTCTCCAGGCAAGAACACTGGAGTGGGTTGCCATTTCCTTCTCCAATGCTTGAAAGTGAAAAGTGAAAGTGAAGTCGCTCAGTCGTGTCCGACTCTTTGCAACCCCATGGTCTGCAGCCCACCAGGCTCCTCTGTCCATGGGATTCTCCAGGCAGGAGTACTGGAGTGGGGTGCCATTGCCTTCTCCATAATATATATTAACTTATATATATAATATATATTAACCTACAAACAGAATCAACTTGCTATAAGAAGGGATCTAGACATCTCTGATGGTTTGTATATGGAATAATTGGTTCTGGAAAGGGACTAGTAGGTGAGAGAGATGTTTGTAGGCAGCAGAAGAAAGAAGAGCAGAAGCCACAGAGACTACATGAATCTCACACTGAGAATTTCTGCTAAGGGTTCCAACATCTTGAGGGTTTGCACAGATGTTCTGTAGAAGTAATTCAACTCCACTTCTTAGATTACTTCACTTACTCAAGGTCTAGTGTTTGAATTTATAGCTGAACTGAGACTTGCTGCAGAATCAACTAGATTACTCTCCCCAAAGGAATTTTTTTCCAACTGGATTTAATTTACTTTAAATGTTTGAACATTCTAAAAAACATGCCATGAGGCTAAGCTCTTGTTTTTTACATAAAATTGAGAGAATTATGCAGAAACCCCCTTTAATTTGAAACGTATACTTTTTATGTTTGGAAAGAAAGATGTCATTGTCTAAGTATGCCCTGTTTCCAGAACATGCTCAGGACCAAGGTTTAACATTGCAACTGATTCTCACATAAATTCTTTCAGACATTCCTGACACACTCTATGGGTCTCTGAAGATCTGATATCATTGGGAGCAGGAGTCAGCCTGCCCCTAATGAATTGTAGGGAAAAGGAAAGACAATGAGATGATGGAAAAATCCCAGAGAGGTAGAACTCAGAGTACTAGGGTTTTTTGATACCAGAGGAACTGAAAAGGAGCCCAACATTTCCTGTAGATCAGAATCCCAAGTGTTCAGTGACTGAGGTGATGTTTTTGGAACTTATGGGAGCTGAGCTACTAGGTTTAGATTGAAGTCACGAGGGTAGCACCCCCATGATGGAATTAGTGTCCTTAAAGAATAGAAAGAAACTAGAGCTCCCTTTGGGCTTCTCTGGTTGGTCAGATGATAAAGAATCTGTCTGCAATGCAGGAGACCCAGGTTTAACCCCGGGTTGGGAAAATCCCCTGGAAAAGGAAATGGCAACCCACTCCCAGTATTCCATCATGTACAGTTTACAGCAAGAAGATAGCCATTTACAAGTCAGGAAGAGGACCCTTACCAGACACTGAACCTTTGGGCAACTTGATCTTGGACTTCTCAGTCTGTAGAACTCTGAGAAATAAACGTATGCTAGTTAAACCAACTAGTCTGTAGTATTTTGTTATAACAGCCCAAACTGACCAATATACTATTCTTCCTTGGGATGCAGCTGATCGAAATAATCAGTAGTTACTTTGGCCCTATGTCCAGATTACTGACTCAGCAATGGAGATGCTATCGGCAAAATGCCATTACCTGCACGTTTTGGATGTTTCTGGTTGTATCCTGCTTACCGACCAAATGCTTGAGAACCTTGCAATGGGCTGCCGACAACTCCGGATCCTAAAGATGCAGTACTGCACACTTATTTCCAAGTAAGTATGTACCTGAATATGAAAAGTTTTGTGAACTACTTCCTGAGAAAACAGATTATGTCACCACAGCATTCATAATACAATACATAGTGGCTTTCAGAGTTAGGAAGTTTTTCTTTTTCACCTAACTGAAGGCAGTATATTGAGCTGACGTCTAAAATGGTCTTTGTGGTTTTATATTCCTTTTCCAGTAGTCCTTCTGCCCTTAGTGCTTCCCTTTCCTTGACTGTGCAGATGCCCAAAGCCCTAACTCTGCTCCTCAGGGAATAATCACTAGCTCTTCCTCTACTTCCTTCTCAAAATAATGCCATTCAGTTAATCTGCCCTGTGGGTTAAGAAAATCATCAGACATAGTAACAGCGGTGTTAGTCACTGAGTTGTGTCTGACTCTTTGTGATCCCACATACTGTAGCCCGCTAGGCTCCTCTATCCATGGGAATTCTCCAGGCAAAAATACTGCTGGAGTGGGTTGCCATTCCCTTCTCTAGAGGATCTTCCCAACCCAGGGATTGAAGCCGGGTCTCCTGCATTGCAGGCAGATTCTTTACCGTTTGAGCTAGCTCACAATTAGGTACAAATTACTAACAGTTATCCTAAGAGTCCCATCTCCCCCAAAGCTATTTGTTTGTTATTTATATTTGTTATTTTACTAAGATCCAGAGCTCAGAGTAAGGTATTCTGATAACTGCTACAGGCCAAATGCCTATTTCCTCAATTTATAAAATGTTTCCAATGAAATAACAGCTGGGTAAACAAGAAATCTATAAAGGTAGAAGGTATTAGGTGTTACCGTATACTTTTTAGATAGAAAGCAGTTTTCTGCTTTGTTGTTAATTTTTTTTTTTCTATTGACTGGAAATAAAAACATGGAAGTATTTTAACTGACCTGATGAAGTAACCTGTGGAGTGTTCACATGAGAATTCTTGACCAGTCCCTGAAGGTCAGGTTCTTATCTGAAAGTTGGAAAAATGAATACTAAGAGTTAATATTATCAAGGTACAAAGTACATAATGTGTTCTAAGCATGTAGATTTCACAGAGGAACTTTCTTAATTAAACAGCCCTTGTAAGAGCTGAACCATGAAATCTGGTCACTTGATAACTGAGGAAGAAAATGATTTCTGATCTAAGGATATGTGTGCTAAAATGAAATGAAAAAGCAAAAACAAAGCTATTACTTATAGAATAAGCACTCCCATTGGGCCTAGACTTGCCAGGGGAGAAGGCAGCCAACTGAAAATGGATCAGAACAAAGAGGGCAGGTTCTTGAAAACTGTTGAAGCAGAATAGACTCAACTTTTCTTGATAGGTCTGGAGATGACTGACATGAATATTATTAACTCAGAGTATTACACCATGAAATAAGGTCCTAGGAGTTTCTGTTGACCTTGTGATATCATAAAACAGCTAAGATGTCACCTTTGGGTAAGATGATAGTCAATGGATAATGTATTACACAAAGGAGTTTAGTTTTTAGTCTTTTGATTATATTTTGCCAATCATTATTTTGGGGAGGTAATATTATTAAACTTCTGAAATGTAGGATGTTAAGTAGAATGAATGGAAGACTTAGCTAGGGTCCCTGTGAAACTAAACATGGTTACCCGCTCCTCGTGCAAGGTCCATAGATTGAAAAAAATATATATATGCAAAGAAAATAAACAAGTAAGATTTTACTACTAGCTGGGGTTGGCCCCCCCAACCAATGCAAAACTCTAGTCAACTAGCTGAATCTATGGAAAATTCCTTTACCCAATCCAGAACAGTTAAAGGCCTATTTTGTTTTCTACCACCAGGCCTAAGGCTGTCCCTATCAGCCAGGAGCAGACAGAGACTTGGCCCTCATGCTTAAAGGGGAGCCGGCTTGTCTGCCCATCTTACGGCCAAACCATTTCAGTTTCCCTTGTAGCTCCACTTCTGCTAAGGTCCAATAAGAAAGAGGTCTAGAATTTTTTGATTCTATCCTTGTCTAGCAATGGAGAGGGCTTCCCACAGCATGGTGGCTAGGCTAGTAAGGCTCCAGGAGCATCTGTCTTGACATCCAGCTTCCAGAGAGGATGCTACTTGTCAGTCAAGGAGGTCCCAAGATACTTGGGTTTCAAAATTTTGATTAGAGAAGTGGTAAGGTCTGGCCTCATTTTGCTGTTTGGGCTCAAATCTAAAGACTAGAGCATTTTCTTCTTCACTTAGACCCATGGGATCCTTGGGTGGAGCTGGAAATGCTGTAGAGTATGTGAACTCTTGAAGACACAAGCTCATGATGGTATCAAAAAAAAGTAGTTGTTTGCTCTTGCTCCCTCAACAGTGAGAGCTTTGTTTCGTCTGGGTGAAATGAAACATCTGGAAATTAGGATGGAGGAGATTTTTTTGGGAAGAGGTTTCGTGACTTTGAATCACAAAGCAAAATATTCCCACACATCTGACTCCATTTGAACATAAAAACGTATGAAATCATATAAAATCTAGTTATAGCTCTCAGAAGAAATTGTCCTATATACAAATTCCTCCATACTCAATGGAATCTGAAAATACTTCACCAGCTTTACAAATCAAAGAGGTCTCTTCAGTCCACCCTTTCTGAACCAGGGAAGTAGTAAACTTTTGGTCAATGAGCAAATTATCTATAGCTCTTTTGCAGGAGAGCTTCCAGCATGAGATATTCTGTCATTCTACAACCTCAGAGCCTGAAGGGATCCCAGGAAATGATTCCAGAAGTCTCATGTGGAGACGTAATAAATGAATGAAAGTCACTCAGGCGTGTCTGACTCTTTTCAACCTTGCGGACTGTCGCCCACAAGGAGTGGGTTACCATTCCATTCTCTAGGGGATTTCCTGATCCAGGGATCGAACCCAGGTCTCCTGAATTACAGGCAGATTCATTACTGTCTGAGCCACCAAGGAAGCCCATAAGAGACATAATTCTCCTTTAATTCAAGGAGAAATTCTTAATAACTGAGATTATAAATATGACAAGAAAATCTAGCTGTCTACATTTGAAGCAGTTGTATCCAACAAGTCTTTCAACTTATAGACCTCTGTGAGGAAAGCAAGATAGGCAAAGGAAAAAATGAAAAGCATAATGGGAAAGCCAGAGAAAGACCCAAACGATGGTCTCCAACAATCCAGGAGGGTCAGAGCCACAGAGAAGCAGAAGAGCCATTAAGTCTATAACTGGCAAAGAGTGAAAGGACCCTTTTGACATTATTGGGGTCTGGAATCCAAATTTTTAAACATTAGAGAGACGAACAGAGAAAATCTAGATGGTTGTCAGAGCTTCGAACAGCAGTACAGATTCTTTGAAGACCTTATTTAGCAGTTGCTGGCAGCATAAATTACTACCTAAACACTCTAAGAGATCTGCATTGTTAGAAAATCTTAATAAAACTCAGAGGTCTCTCCAGCTCATGGGAATGTCTTTGTGGAAAGGCCTTTGTAATCTGGACCTACTGAATTTTATTACTAACATGAACAAATAATATTACTTAACCATTATTATTTGCCATGTATTGTGCTAAATCCTATTTTATTATCTAATGCAAATACTCTATTACCATAAAAATGAATAAGGAAACTATCGTAAACAGGTTAAATAACACGCCTAAAGTCATACAAATAAAAGAGCCATACTTTGTATCTAGGTCTTATCATTGCTATGCTGCTCTTTCATCTTTAGATTAGTGATTTTCAAGCTTTTCTAAAGCACTAACATTCAAGAGATTTGATCAGTAAGGGCATATAAGTACTCTGCCTACTTTACTGGCCGATGCATAAATATAAGGCTGATTATAAGCAGTCTTTGATGTACGTTCCAAATTCTCCTTTCTTTTAGCTTACTCAGTTAACTAGAAGGAAATTTGAGGGCAGTTCCTTGATAGCTCAGCTGATAAAGAATCCGCCTGCAATGAGGGAGACCTGGATTTGATCCCTGGGTTGGGAAGATCCCCTGGAGAAGGGAAAGGCTACCCACTCCAGTATTCTGGCCTGGAGAATTCCATGGACTGTATAGTCTACGGGGTTGCAAAGAGTCGGACACGACTGAGCAACTTTCACTTCACTCAATGTTTATATAGGGATAACCTTTAATCAGAGACATTACTTTGTCAACAAAGGTCCATCTAGGTAAGGCTATAGTTTTTCCAGTAGTCATGTATGGGCGTGAGAGTTGGATTATAAAGAAAGCTGAGTGCCAAAGAATTGATGCTTTTGAACTGTGGTGTTGGAGAAGACTTTTCAGAGTCCCTTGGACTGCAAGGAGATTCAATCAGTCCATCCTAAAGGAAATCAGTCCTGGGTGTTCATTGGAAGGACTGATGTTGAGGCTGAAACGCCAATATTTTGGCCACCTGATGAGAAGAGCTGACTTATTTGAAAAGACCCTGATGTTGGGAAAGATTGAAGGCAGGAGGAAAAGGGGACGACAGAGGATGATATGGTTAGATGGCATCACCGACTCAATGGACATGAGTTTGGGTAAACTCTGGGAGTTGGTGATGGACAGGGATGACAGGGATCAGTTGGTGATGGCGTGCTGTGGTTCATGGGGTCACAAAAAGTCAGATACAACTGCCACCGAACTGAACTGAACCTTTAATCCCTTTTAATTTATGAAAAACAAAAGTCATTTACAAACTAAACCCTCTAATGTAATACAACTGTTTGTGGCATATCATGTTGGAAAATCTTTGTTCTATTCTGATCCAAAGAAACCTCTCTCACTAGGTTAAATGTGTAATGACTAACCATTGCAGTAGACTGCTTCAGTTTTCAAATCATTTTTTACCAGGTCTTGGTATTGCTCAGGCCAAGCCTGATTAGAAGGTACTCAAAGGATTCCATATGCACTGGAAGGAACTTAGAACACACAATGATTCCTAAGTAGACATTTTCAATATTTCCCAGCTCCCATATAGATTAAGGCATCAAGCTTTTAAAAAGAAAGAGGGGGCATTTGAGACAAACAGGCAGACAAACATGTTTCTAGCAGGAGCATTCAGTCTCTACATTTTCAAGTTTTCTGATACTTTTCAAAAGTTCATAAGAACTTTTCAAAAGTTCTTATGTGCAAATACACAGCTACACAGAATGTTGTGAAAAGTAACTCTGAAACTCACTGGTGGTGAGTTTGAAATGGACCATGCTGGTCCGTTCTCTTGGTTAGGTCCTGTGTCTTAGGAGTCTGTCAATGCAAGGATGACGCAAGTCCTAGTAAGGTGGTGAGGGCAGCTAGTTTATGGCCTCAAGATTTCCTAAAGGGTGGAGAGGAAGCGGACTAGGAAATACTCTACACTAGTATTCAGACTCTAAAACTAATGCCAAATTTGCGCTAAACAGATTCAGACTTTTCAGTTTTCCCCAGGACCATGCTTGCTGGTAAAATATGTAGGACTAAGTTAGCCCTAGAGACATTCTAGACTTGAGGAAGCCTTAACCTCCTGGCATTTGTGATTGGGGGAAGAGGGGTCTCAGACCTGATCCTTTGTTCCTCTCTTGTCTGGATCACCTTCAATGGCCAGGACCCTCTGATGTTTAGTTTCAGTGAAGCTGACTGTGGGTAAAAGGAGAGCAGTGCTTATCACTAAGAGCTAAAGTAGAGGCAGTATGGAACTGCAGATCTAAGAAATGCTTGCACCACTGTGTACTTCATCCACGGCCAGGGCTCAATATGCAGCTTTTTATTTTTTAATATGCAGTTCATTTTTATTCTGTCACATGATTTGCACTTAATGAGTAGTTTTCCTATTTATTCCCTATTTTTCTTGTCTATATTGAGTCAAAATCCCCAACCTTTTTTCTTGTTATTTTTTCAAACTCCCATTACTTGCTAACTTTTTATATCACATTACTTACCATCTATCTTACTGGGTCTTATAAGTCATTTGAGGAACTCTATTACCTAGTATTTATGTATCCCCAAACTTAATATTGGAGAAGGGAATGGCAAGCCACTCCAGTATTCTTTCCTGGAAAATTCCACAGACAGAGGAGCCTGGCAGGCTCTAGTCCACAGAGTTGCAAAGAGTAAGACATGACTTAGCGACTGAACAAACTTAGCATTAAGAGTGCTTATCCTCTTACCAGTTAACTAGAATTCTCAAAAACTCTTACTCTTCTGAGGCCAAAGGTTATACATAATTTGCTCAACTATTTACAAATCTCTTACTCCCAAACATGTCCTTTTCCTGTAGGTCAAGACCTTGTTGCCTAAACTCAGTAGTGTTGTTATCATCAGTGACATTAAATCATTATCAATAACTGTGAAATGTAGTATGTGTGTCCAGTGCTCTGCTGTTAGGATGTTGGGAATAGCAACTTAAACCAAATCAAATTAGACCGAAAACCAGCAGAAGATAAGACAGCTAAAGGGCTCTTGAGTAAACTACTAAAGTCTCTTGATTTCTCTATTACTGCTGTATTTCAGGAGATACAAAGAAATGTAATATGCCCTTAAATACCTTCTCAAAGGAAAGAAAAATAACAAAGTCTAAAATTATAAACAGTTAATACCATGAAACTATGTACTGGAAAGAAACTAATTCTATGGTCAACTTCCTATGAAAGTTTAGACGAGGAAACAGTTGGGTTGGAGTCTTAAAAGACAGGCAAAGTTTAGACAGGCAGAGACAGGCTGAAGGGTAAGTAACAACAGATCTCTGTTGCCCAGGATAGTGCTTTAACCTTTTAACCATGTTTCTGAGTCCTCCAGCATTTGGTATTATATTGTGGCAGGTTTTTGAGGTAAAAAAAAAAAAAATCTCACAGGAAACACTTTAAAAAACATGGCAATCTTGTCAACTACATAGAATTGAAAAGGGAGAAAAAATCTTCAGAAGAAAACAGAGAAAGCTAAAGATATCTGTTATTTTTGCATGATACTATTCTACTTAGAAGACATACAAAGATTATATAAGAAATTTAAAACATAGAATTACACTTCTTAAAAAAGATTGAAAAATTAGCAGAATGCAAAACTTCATATTGTTATTAGACTATAAACTTATTTTCAAATGTGAGAATAAATATTTCTCTAAAGAGAAGACATCTGTTTGCTAAGTTTTAACGCACAAGGATTCGTGGCTCAGAACTAGAAATTAGTATAACAACTGCTTTTCCTTAAAATTGTTCTTTAAACTTTTCTAAGTTTTATGAGTGCAAGTATAGTAGCCAAAAAGCAATGTGGTAAAAACAGAACTGGCGATGCTTTGGCTGTCTCTCTGCTGAGTTTGCTTACAATTATTTTAAACTACCTAAAATTTGACTGAAGTGAAATGGTATTTTAAACAGCTGATGTATCTTAGCTTTTTTGTAAATTTCATAGCCATAGCAGAACTCATATGGCCATTGAACACAAACTTAAGTATATGACATCAGCCTCCGTATCAATGACTCAGTTTCCAAACTTATGCAATTAATAACTGAGTGTAATATGCAGTAATAACAAGCAAAGAATCCCCCACATGGGCAAACGTTGTTACTTATCTCTGTTCCTACAGAAGCTGCCAGTTACTTATTTCCTTTCTAGTGCCGATCTCACCATTCAAACCAGCTTCCCAGGAAAATCCTTCTCTCCTGGAAATGACATTATTTTCAAGTTAGATATACTATTTTTTCTGATGTTGAAATATTGTGCTTTATAGAATATATATATTTGGTCATTCAGAGGATCAAAATTTATCTTTTATATATATATTTGGTCTTCCTCCATGGTTTTTGGCTCACAGCTCCCAAAATCTTTGGAATTTCCTGAGTGATAAGAGCAATGGAAGAATCTTTTATCATAGTATTTGGTCTCTCATCTTCAGTTTCTGAAACTGATTCAGAGCCACAAGGTGAAATATGGGTGTCTTGTTATTCAGAACAAGTTCCTTTCTACTACAACTGAGTTTATGTTAAGGAGGTGACTTCTGGAAAGCACCTAAGGATGAGGGCTGGTTGCCAAGGGAATCAACCATGAATAGAGGAGTGAAACATTTTCAGGATGATTTCAAAAATCACCCTCTGATTTCTGGGGAGAAGTGAGGGCCTGGAGGTTGACTCAGTCACCAATGGCCAATGATTTAATCAATCATGCCTACATAATGAAGCCTCCATAAAAACCCAAAAGGGTTGAAGATCTTCCAGGTTGCTGAATGCATAGATTTGGGGCAAGTGGTATGCCTGTAGAAAGCAATGAAGATTGGCATCCTTTCCCCATATCTTGCCCCATGCAGCTCTGATACCTGGTTGTTCTTGAGTAATATCCTTTAATGAACCAGTGATTCAGTAAGTAAATGTCTCTGTTTTCTGTCAGCAGCTCTAGGTGGTAGATCAGAAGCCCAGGTAACAACACATCTGGAAGGTTTTCCGTGGGTCTGAGCCCTTAACTTGCAGAATCTAATGCTATACCTGGATATATAGTGTTAGAATTGGGCTGAATTATAGGATGGCCAGCTGGTATCTTAGAACTGTTAAGTGGTATGGGGAACACCACCACCCCATGTTGGAACTGGGGTTCCAAATAACTTTCTGATGATTTCTTTGCTTCCTTCTAAGAAACACATATTTTTAATCATTTTGGTCATGGACACCTTTGAGACATTAATGAAAGTCACAAACCCTCTCCTCAAAAAAAAAAAAGCATAGTAGATACAAAACTGCATGAATTTTCAAGGAATCCCTAAGTCCTCCCTGAAGTTCTTCCGCATATCCAACAGGAATCTGTGGACTCTAGGTTAGGAGCTCCTGCTCTGGTGCACAGCTAACTTTCATGGGTTGCCTACTTAGGATACTTCCATCAAAGAAACTCGAATAACAAGCAGAGAGCTCACTTAGGAGTGCTAGCTACAGAATGCCCTCAGTGTTTCCACGCCTTGGCCATGCTATTTCCTTACCCATTTCAGTATCTGTTAATCTTTGAACTGACTGAACCAGAGAACTACTGAGCTACTGAAGCTCTGGGATCCTGATTATTAGCACAATTTACCCACACCCTCCCCCTCAGGAAGGCAAAAGAGATGTGAATTCGAGTTGTGACAGTGAGTTCTTTAACTCCAAATGTGGTCTAATTTGAAAATTCTGCACTAGCAATTACTTTTTCAACTAGCTAATGCTCATCACTGTTATTACAGGGAGGCAGCTTTAAGAATGTCATCTTTAGTTCAGCACCAGGAATATAGCGCTTCTAACCCTCCACTTTGGTTTGGCTATGATTCTGAAGGCAAGTCTCTTACAGAGCAACAAAATACATCACTTAAAGATTCAGAATTTACCACAAAAGAGTCAACATACAGTAATGAAGAGGAAGCAGTATGACCTTCAACCTCAAGCAAGAACCAAAAATCTAGAATCTGGCAACTTCATTTAATGCAAGTATTTTTTACTAGCTGGACCTGAACAATGTAAACAAGCTGGAAATCATTTCCAGATTTTTATTCCAGCTATGCGTTTGTAAATACATCTATGAGTTCTTCTAACAATCATGATTAAAAAAAGCCAAATCAAGTATTGCTACTATGTAACTTTTCTACGTCAATTTACCTTAATCAAATTGTTTTCATGAGATTATCAAATCTAGGTTACAGTTGTATACGAAACAATCCTGACAGATGTGATGTTTTTGACAAGAAATTTACAAGCGTCTCCTTAGAAAAGAAAGCAGAAGGCTATATAAAATAGTAAGGGTTTTGAGTGAGAGCAACGACATTAAGGATCTGTAAGGCTTTATTATAAATGATATAGATATACATTTTAAAAACAAACAAAGCTTTCTAATAATTTCTAGACACTTAACAAGACAGATCTAAATGCCAATTAACCTAGGACTCATTTCAACATTTGACTTAACAGTCAGAGGCAAATTAAAAAGAAACAGTCCCTTTTAGTCAAATTTGCACTGTCCCTACAATGTCTCAGAAAGATCTTTTTTTATTGAAGTATAGCTGATTTACAATGCTGTGTTAGTTCAGGTGTATAGTACAGTGATTTGGTTATATACATGCATGCACATACATATATATTCTTTTTGGATTATTATTTTTTTAATAATCTTAAATTTTTATTTAAGATTTTATTTTTTATTTTTTAATTTTTATTTTTACTTTATTTTACTTTACAATACTGTATTGGTTTTGACATACATTGACATGAATCCACCACGGGTGTACATGCGATCCCAAACATGAACCCCCCTCCCACCTCCCTCCCCACAACATCCCTCTGGGTCATCCCCGTGCACCAGCCCCAAGCATGCTGTATCTTGCATCGGACATAGACTGGTGATTCGATTCTTACATGATAGTATACATGTTTCAATGCCATTCTCCCAAATCATCCCACCCTCTCCCCCTCCCTCTGAGTCCAAAAGTCCGCTATACACATCTGTGTCTTTTTTGCTGTCTTGCATACAGGGTCGTCATTTTCTAAGTTATTACAAACCCTTGAGTATAGTTCCCTGTGCTTTTCAGAAGATCCTTGTTTGTTATCTATTTTATATATAGCAGTGAGTACATGTTAATCCCAAACTTCTAATTTATCCTTCCTCCCACCACCCTCTCCCTTTGGTAACCATAAATTTGCTTTCTGTCTGTGCGGTTATTTTCATTTTGTAAATAGGTTTGTTTGTATCTTTTTCTTAGATTCCATATATAAGTGGTATAATATGATATTTGTCTTTGGCTTACTTCACTTAGTGTAATAATTTCTAGGTCCATCCTTGTTGCTCCAAGTGATTTCATTCTTTTTTTGACTGAGTAATATTCTGGTGTGTGTGTGTGTATATATATATATATATATATGTATATATATATATATATATACACACACATATCTATATACATTTCACATTTTCTTTATCCATTCATCTGCCAATGCACACTTAAGTTGCTTTCATGTGTCCTGACTATTGTAAATAGTGCTGCAATGAACACTGGGGTGCAAGTATCTTTTCAAATTATAGTTTTTGAGTGGGAGTGCTAGATCATATGAAAGAAATTGAAGAGCAATATTGCGCAGGAACCTGGAATGTTAGGTCCATGAATCAAGGCAAATTGGAAGTGGTCAAACAGGAGATGGCAAGTGTAAACATTGACATTTTAGGAATCAGTGAATTAAAATGGACTGGAATGGGTGAATTTAACTCAGATGACCATTATATCTACTACTGTGGGGAAGAAGAAATGGAGTAGCCATCATGGTCAACAAAAGACTCCAAAATGCAGTACTTAGATGCAGTCTCAAAAACGACAGAATTATCTGTTTGTTTCCAAGGCAAACCATTCAATATCAAAGTAATCCAAGTCTATGCCCTTACCAGTAATGCTGAAGAAGCTGAAGTTGAATGGTTCTATGAAGACCTACAAGACCTTATAGAACTAACACCCCAAAAAGATGTCCTCTTTATTATAGCGGACTGGAATGCAAAGTAGGAAGTCAAGAGATACCTGGAGTAACAGGCAAATTTGGCCTTGGAGTACGGAATGAAGGAGGGCAAAGGCTAATAGAGTTTTGCCAAGAGAATGCACTGGTCATAGCAAACACCCTCTTCCAACAACACAAGAGACGACTCTATACATGGACATCACCAGAATGGTCAATACCGAAATCAGGTTGATTATATTCTTTGCAGCCAAAGATGGAGAAGCTCTATACAGTCAGCAAAAACAAGACTGGAAGCTGACTGTGGCTCAGATCATGAACTCCTTATTGCCAAATTCAGACTTAAATTGAAGAAAGTAGAAAACCACTAGACCATTCAGCTATGACCTAAATCAAATCCCTTATGATTATACAGTGGAAGTGACAAATAGATTCAAGGGATTAGATCTGATAGATGCCTGAAGAAATATGGATGGAAGTTTCGTGACATTGTACAGGAGGAAGTGATCAAGACCATCCCCAAGAAAAAGAAAGGCAAAACAGTTGTCTGAGGAGGCCTTACAAATAGCTGAGAAAAGAAGAGAAGCTAAAGACAAAGAAGAAAAGGAAAGATATATCCATTTGAATGCAGAGTTCCAAAAGACTAGCAAGGAGAGATAAGAAAGCCTTCCTTTGGGATCAATGCAAAGAAATAGAGGAAAACAACAGAATGGGAAAGACTAGAGATCTCTTCAAGAAAATTAGAGATACTAAGGGAACATTTCATGCAAAGATGGGCTCAATAAAGGACAGAAATGGCATGGACCTAACAGAAGCAGAAAATATTAAGAGGTGGCAAGAATACAAAGAAGAACTATACAAAAAAGATCTTCATGACCCAAATAACCACTATGGTGTGATCACTCACCTAGGGCCAGACATCCTGGAAAGTGAAGTCAAGGGGGCCTTAGGAAGCATCACTACAAACAAAGCTAGTGGAGGTGATGGAATTCCAGGTGAGCTATTTTAAATCCTATAAGATGATGCCCTGAAACTGCACTCAGTATGCTACCAAATTTGGAAAACTCAGCAGTGGCCACAGGACTGGAAACGTCAGTTTTCATTCCAATCCCAAAGAAAGGCAATGTCAAAGTATGTTCAAACTACTGCACAACTGCACTCATCTCACAAGCTAGCAAAGTAATGATCAAAATTCCCCAAGCCAGACTTCAACAGTATATGAACTGTGAAATTCCAGATGTTCAAGCTGGATTTAGCAAAGGCAGAGGAAACAGAGATCAGATTGCCAACATCCGTTGGATCATCGAGAAAGCAAGAGAGTTCCAGAAGAACATCTACTTTTGCTTTATTGACTACACCAAAGCCTTTGATTGTGTAGATCACAACAAACTGGAAAATGCTTAAAGAGATGGGAATACCAGACCACCTGACCTTCCTCCTGAGAAATCTGTATGTAGGTCAAGAAGCAACAGTTAGAACTGGACATGGAACAACAGACTGGTTCCAAATCAGGAAAGGAGTACATCAAGGCTGTATACCGTCACTCTGCTTATTGAACTTCTATGCAGAGTACATCATGTGAAATGCTGGGCTGGATGAAGCACAAGCTGGAATCAAGAGTGCCGGGAGAAATATCAATAACCTCACATATGCAGATGACACCACCCTTATGGCAGAAAGTGAAGAAGAACTAAAGAGCCTCTTGATGAAAGTGAAAGAGGAGAGTGAAAAAGTTGGCTTAAAACTCAACATTCAGAAAGCTAAGATCATGGTATCTGGTCGCATCATCACTTCATGGCAAAAAGATATGGCAGCAGTGGAAACAGTGAGACTTTACTTTTTGGGCTCCCAAATCACTGCAGATGGTGACTATAGCCATGAAATTAAAAGATGCCTGCTCCTTGGAAGAAAAGCTATGACCAACCTAGACAGCATATTAAAAAGCAGAGACATTACTTTACCAACAAAGGCCATCTAGTCAAAGCTATGGTTTTTCCAATAGTCATGTACGGATTTGAGATTGGACTATAAAGAAAGCTGAGCACCAAAGAATTGATGCTTTTGAACTGTGGTGTTGGAGAATACTATTGAGAGTCCCTTAGATAGCAAGGAGATCCAACAAGTCAATCGTAAAGGAAATCAGTCCTGAATATTCATTGGAAGGACTGAAGCTGAACCTGAAACTCCAATACTTGGGCCAGATGATGTGAAGAACTGCCTCATTGGAAAAGACCCTGATGCTGGGAAAGATTTAACGGGAGGAGAAGGGGACAACTGAGGGTGAGATGGTTGGATGGCATTACCGATGTGATGAACATGAGTTTGAGTAGGCTCCAGGAGTTGGTGATGGACAGGGAAGCCTGGTGTGCTGCAGTCCATGGGGTCGCAAAGAGTTGGACATGACTGAGCAACTGACCTGAACTGAACTGAACTGAAATTAGCTAAATGCTTTCAGTAATCCTCCCCCTTTTTAGGTTGGTTTTGAAAGTTTTTGAAATAAGTAGTATCACTTAGCTGTGAAATGGTTCCTGGAAGTGGACTGCTGCGGAATCAACTGAGTAGGAAATTTTAACACCTAACCCGAGACATAAGATGACTGTTCCAGAGGGTGATTTTTAATTAAATTTGGAGATTCTGGCAGCTGCATAGAAATTGGCTTCTGACCCCTAAGTATTTCAAGCACATAACTGGAAAGTTATGCAAGATGCAACTGCTTTCTAAAGGAATAATGCCTGCCTGGGTAAAACAACAGTAAGGAGAAACACACCTACTATGTTTCTCTAGAAACCAGGCAAGGTATTTAACTGTCAAAGCTTGCTCCAAAATTCTTTGATTAAGGTCCTGTCTTAAACAAAAACAAGAGATACATTTGTTCTTTATGGGGAGACAAATTTTATAGTAGCAGAAATGAAAGAAAAAGGGTAGGTGTTAGAAAAGGTTGGCTATAAAGGGGACTAAGAAGTGGAGTGAACAAGTGGTGAAATTAAGTTCTGGGTGCAAATTACTCAAGGTATCCATAATATTATTGATACTTAGGTCTTCAGATCTTAAGCATTTGAAATATATAGGTCCGTGTTCAAGACAGTAAAATATGTGACTTTACCTTTCAGTTTGGACTTGAATCTGTCATCCAAATATGTACCATTCCTTTAATAATTGTAAATACAGTTGACTGCTGTTTATGCTCAGCTTTCTGGCTATTGTTGACCAAGTTTATAAACTTTATTTCAGTCATGAAAATGTTTATATAATTACAGGTGGAAAAGATGATAAAAATTGCCTTATTGCCTCCCAGTGCCCTCTACTTAATAATTTAATACACACACACCACAACCACATCAAACATACTAACATGAGTGTTGTCCAAACCCATACAAATTATAATTTTATGAAGTACGAACTAAAAAGAGACTGTGAGACACCTGACAAAGCTGACTTTTTGCTTCAGAAATAAAAAGTTAAAAACAGAACTCCGAACAAATTAAATATTAACAAAAAGACTATTACAGGTCATATTTGGAAAGGTTTATTAGAAAATCAGAATTTAAGAGCAAAGAAATACAATCCAATAGATAACATCTATTCAGTATTGTATAATTTAAATCTTCCAGGGGTAAGCAATGTTTGACAGAAAGAAAATTCATAAAATAACTTAGATAGTACGTCACCATAAAAGTGAAAATCTATCTTCATATAACAGGCTATAAAGTAGCTGAATGCTACCCCCCCACCAGAATGCATTATGCCTTAAATTACGTTAAACAAAAAGAATTAGTAGCAACTGCATCACATTTGTGATGTACTTTATTTGTGTATGTATTTGTGATGTAGCCACAGCTTAAATTTATATTGTTGTCATAATAAGTGCCAAGTAGAAAACATTTTATACAAGAGCCCTGGTACAAAGAATTTAAAAATAACTGCCCTTTATTACCTACTATTTTTGTATAATTTCTTAAGTGGAAACTGTGAATATGATGAAATATCATTTTATGATTACATTAGATGACAAAACAAAGATTATCCTGAGTAGGCCTTACCTAATCCTCTGAGCTCTTTAAAAGCAGTTATCTCAAGCTGGTTGCAGGAAAAAAACCTCAGATATTCAAAATATGAGATGGACTAATTGCATTATTGCTGGCTTGAAAATGGAGAGGGCCACATGAGAAGGGATGCAGGTGGTCTCTAGCAGCTTAGAGTGATTGCCAACTGACAGAATGGAAACATAGATCTCAGTCACACAGTCATGATGAACTGGAGTTTGCCAGTAATATGAATGAGCTTGGAAGTAGACTATTTCTCAGATCATCCAGATGAGAATTCAGTCTGGCCAACACCTTAAGTCCAGCCTTGCAATACCGTGAGCAGAGACTCTAACCACACTGAGCTCCTGATCTACAGAACAGTGAGCTGATGAACAGGGTTTTTTTTAGCTTAATAATTCATATTAAAAAAAATTTTAATGAGGTATGGTTGGTATACAATATTATGTAAGTTTAAAGTATTCAACATAGTGACTGACAATTTTTAAAGGTTATATTCCATTTTAGTTATTATAAAAAATTGGCTATATCCCATGTTATACTATATATCCTTGCAGCTTATTTTATAAATAGCAGTTTGTACCTCTTAATACCCTACCCATATCCTGTTCCTCCCCACTTTCCTCTCCGTACTGGTAACCACTCGCATGTTCTCTGTATCTGTGAGTATGTTTCTTTTTTAAAAATTACATTCAGTAACTATATTTTTCAGGTCCCACATATAAGTGATATTATATAGTATGCATATTTCTCTGACTACTTTCACTTAGCATAGTACCCTCCAGGTCCATCCATGTTGCGGAAATTTTCATTCTTTTTCATGGCTGAGTAGTAGTCCATTGTATTTAAATATTTGTTTATTTATCTGACTGTGATATGAGAGTTGGACTGTGAAGAAGGCTGAGTGCCAAAGAATTGATGCTTTTGAACTGTGGTGTTGGAGAAGACTCTTGAGAGTCCCTTGGACTGCAAGGAGATCCAACCAGTCCATTCTAAAGGAGATCAACCCTGGGATTTCTTTGGAAGGAATGATGCTAAAGCTGAAGCTCCAGTACTTTGGCCACCTCATGCAAAGAGTTGACTCATTGGAAAAGACTCTGATGCTGGGAGGGATTGGGGGCAGGAAGAGAAGGGGTCGACCAAGGATGAGATGGCTGGATGGCATCACGGACTCGATGGACGTTGAGTCTGAGTGAACTCCGGGAGATGGTGATGGACAGGGAGGCCTGGCGTGCTGCGATTCATGGGGTCGCAGAGTCAGACATGACTGAGCCACTGAACTGAACTGAACTGAACTGAACTGGTTCTTAGTTGTGGCATCTGGGATCTTCAATCTTCACTGCAGCATGCAAACTCTCAGTTGTAGCATATGGGATCTGGCTCCCTGGAGTGTGGAGTCTTAGCCACTAGATCAATAGGTAAGTCCCTTATTGTATTTATATATACCACATCTTTTTTATTCATTCACCTGTTAGTGGACACTTACATAGGACACAACACTTAGGTTGCTTCCATATCTTAGCAATTGTAAATGCTATTAATATTGGGGTACAAGTATCTTTTCAAATTACTGTTTTTTTCAGATAAATAACCAGGAGTAGACTTGCTGGGTTTTATGTTAGTCCTAGGTTTTTTTTTTTTTGCAAAACTTCCATACTGTTCTCTATAGTGGCTGCACCAATTTACATGCCCATTAAGTATAAGAAGGTTCCCCTTCCTCCACATCCTTACCAATATTTTTTATTTGTGGTATTTTATGATGAGAGCTATTTTGACAAATGTGACATCTCATTATGCTTTTAATTTGAATTTCTCTGATTATTATGATGTTGAGCATCTTTTCAAGTGATGATGGCCATTGGTATGACTTGTTTGGGAAAAAAATGTCTATTTGGAACTTCTACCCATTTTTTAATCTTTTTTTTTTTTTTTACATTGAGTTGTAAGAGCTGTTCATATACTTTGGATATAAGCCTCTAATGGCTGTATAATTTGCAAATATTTTCTCCCATTCAGTAGGCTGTCTTTTTATTTTGTTGATGATTTCCTATACTGTGCAAAAGCTTTTAAATTTAATCAGGTCCCATTTACTTTTGTTTCCACTTTCTTTGCTTTAGGAGAGCTCATCCAAAATATTGCTACAATTTATGTCAAAGAGTGTTCCACCTATGCTTTCTTTTTGACCTTTTGTTTCTGGTATTACATTTAATTCTTTAACTCATCCTTAATTTGTGTTTGCATATGATGTTAAGAGAATATTCTAATTTTATTCTTTTACATGTACCTGACCAGTTTTCCCAGGACCACTTATTGAAAAGACTGTTTATTTGTTTTTTTTTTCCTATTATATATTCTTGCCTACTTTGTCACAGATTAATTGACCATAAGTGCGTGGGTTTATTTCTTGGCTCTCTGTTCTGTTCCACTGATCTGCACCCTTGTTTTTGTGCCAATTCCATGCTGTTTTGATTACTCTAGCTTTTAGTACAGTCTGAAGTCAGAGCATGTGATTCTTCCAGCTTCCTTCTTCTTTGAAGATCATTTAGTTATTTAGGGTCTTCTGTGTTACCATACAAATTTTAGAAATACTTAATCATGTGAAAAAATGCCCTTAGTATTTTGATAGAGATTACACTGAATCTGTAGCCTGCTCTGGTTAGTATGGTCATTTTATAAAATTAAATTTTCCCATCAATGAACATGGCATACCTTTCCACCTGTTTGAATTACCTTCCATTTCTTTCATCCAGTGTCTTATAGTTTTCCAAATACAAACATTTACCTCTTTAGGTAAGTTTATTCTTAAGTATTTTATTATATTTGATGAGATGGTAAATGGGATTGTTTTCTTAATTTCTCTGATAGTTCATTGTTAGTGTGCAAATAACAGATTTCTCTGTATTAATTTTGTATCCTGCAACTTCACTAATTTAGTGATAAGCTCTAGTAGTTTTGTCAGTATCATCTTTAGGATTTTCTGTGTACAGTATATCATCTGCAAAGAGTGACTGTTTTACTTCTTCCTTTCCAATCTGGATTCCATTTATTCCTTTTTTTTTTGTCTGACTGCTGTGGCAAGAAATTCCAAAACTATGCTGAGTAAAACTGGCAAGAGTGGGCATCCTTGTCTTGTTCCTGATCTTAGAGTAAATGCTTTCAGCTTTTAACCACTAAGTACGTTTGCACTGCTTTGTCATATATGGTCTTTATTATGCTGAGGTATGTACTCTCTAGGCCCATTTTCTAGAGCGTTTTAAAAACACAAATGAATGCTGAACTTTGTCAAAACCTTTTCCTCCTCCTATGGAGATGATCATGTGGTTTTTATTATTCAGTTTGTTAATATGGTGTATCACATTGATTGATTTGTGTATACTGAGAAATTCTTGCATCCCTGAGATAAATCCCACTTGATCACCATGTATGATCCTTTTGCTGTATTGTTGGATTTGATTTGACAATATTTTGTTGAGGATTTTCACATCAATATTCATCAGTTATAATGGCCTATAATTTGTATATGTGTATAATTATCTTTGTTAGTTTTGATCTTATGGTGATTCTGGCCATGTGGGATGAGTTCAGCAGTGTTCTTTCCTCTGCAATTTTTTGGAATAGTTTAAGAAGCATAAATGCTAACTAGTCTCTAAATGTTTGCTAGGCTTCATCTGTGAAGCCATCTGGTCATGGACTTTTTGTTTGTTGGGAATTTTTTGTCACTAATTCAATTTCATTACTTATAATTGATTTGTTCATATTTTCTACTTCTGAGTCAGTCTTGGGAGTCTACTATTGATTCCTTTTAGCATACATTTTTAGGATCTGCCTATTTCTTCAATGTTGTCCCCTTTTTTGACATATAGTTGTTTGCAGTAGTCTCTTATGGTCCTTTGTATTCCAGTAGCATCAGTTGTAACTTCTCCTTTTTCATTTCTGACTTTATTGATTTGGATCTTTCTTTTCTCAATCAATCTGGCTAATGGTTTATCAATTCAGATTATCTTTTCCAAGAATAAGCTCTTAGCTTCACTGATCTTTTCTATTGTATTTTTTAAGAGTCTACTTCATTTATTTCTGCTCTGATTTTTATGATTTCTTCCCTTTGACTAATTTTGGGTTTTGTTTGTTTTTTCCAAGATAGGAAAGTTTTCAGCTATTATGTCTTCAATTATGTTCTTAGCCTCTTTCTCTCTGTTCTGTGGGGATCCTAAAATGCAAATAAAAATGAGCTTGACGTTGTCTCAGAAGTCTCTTGAAACGTCATTTCTATTCATTGTTTTCTCTTCAGCATAACTGATTTCCACTACTCTGTTTTCCAGCTTCAGATCCATTCCTCTGTATTAGTCTACTACTGATTGATTTTACTGTATTTTTCATTTCAGTTATTATATTCTTCATCTGTTTGGTTGTTCTTTTTTTCTTTGTTAAAAACTTCTAACTTATCAGTCTTTGCAGCCATTCTTTTCCTAAGTTCTTTGGCCATTTTTATGATGATATCCTAAAACTCTTTCTTGGTTAGATTTCATATCTCCCACTTCACTTAGTTCTTCTTCTGCGGTTTTATCTCAATCCTTTGTTTGGAACATGGTCCTCTGTTGCCTCATTTTGCCTAACTAGCTGTTTTTGTTTTTTATGTATCTGACATGTTGGTTAAGTCTTCCAGTCATGAAGAAATGATCTTCTGTGTTCCAGCAGTGCACTCTCCTCTCATCAAAAGCTATATGCCTTAGGAGTTCCCCCTATGAGGGCATGGGTCTTTCTGTTTTGGCAGACTCACTGTGTAGGTGGTCTGGTAGGCTTGGTTGGCCCCTGATCAGTTTGGTTGCCAGGTGCTTCCTTGTGCAGAGGCTGCTGGCCATTGGTTGATGGAACCAGGTAAAGAGGTGGTTGACTATAGAGGCCTTGGGGCTAGTGCTAGGTAGTGGCAGCATCCAGGAGATCCCAGGACAAACAGGTATTTTTCAAAGTCATTAAGTTTGTGGTAATTTGTTACGAAAGAAAACTAACAGCAAAGTACAAATTTTGAAAAGATTTCTCCAAGACATTCCAGTTTATTGTTTTCAACATTTGTATGAACACTGGTATTTGCTTTTTTGTAGTCATAGATCTACTAGTCATTGTTAAAAATTAGAAATATAATTCAAGTCATTCAGTCCTGCAGCTTCAGAGACTGAAACCAGCTTTGGCTTCTAAAACGTATAGTTCCTTTTGGGGCATCAGCCTTAATCCATTTTTCATGTTCGCTTGTTTGATTCAGGAATCCTGAAACACAAAATTGCATAAAGTTATATCCTGACTGACAAGAGCAATACTGACTACATATATCCTAACAATACATCTCTAAAACTAAAAAGCATTTCAAACAGCAAAAATCTTAGTAAAGATAGCCTGAATTGGAAGAGTTGCAAAGAGGTTAGTTACCTGGGCTTATTCTCTCCTTTCTTTTCCTCAAAACAACGTGGAAACTGTTTTTTATTTATTCATTTTTGTATGCAAGTTTTAAAAAGAGCTTTATTTAAGCATAACTGACTAAATAATGCATGTATTTAAAGTATGTAATGTAATAAGCTTTTACATATGAAAAGTCTGAAAAGCCATCCTCAAGAGGTTTGACGGAAAACAACAAAATTCTGTAAAGCAATTATCCTTCGATTAAAAAAAAAATGAACATATCCATCACTCCCAAAAGTTTTCTTGTGTCCCTTTGTAATATTTCCCTCCTGCTCTGCCATGCCTGTCGTATCTGCACCTCTTCCAATCTCTCAACAATTACTAATCTACTTTGTGTCACTATGAATTCATTTCATTTGCTAAGATTTTAATAAATAGACTCATACAATATGTACCGTATGTAGTCTTTTAAAAAATATCTAGGTTCTTTCAGCATAATTATTTTAAGGTTTGTTCACATGGTAGCATGTCTCAGGTGGTTTCCTTACACACATGCTGATCCATACTTTGCTAAATAGTCATGGGCACCCTGTATAACCCGGCTCACTCTGGAACTTTCTCTTGTTAACTCTAACAGCCCTCTACCTGTGTTACCCCTCTCCCTGCCCAACAGCCTGGAAACTTTCAAGCTAATGGGCTATGGCAATCATTGTGCTCACCTGTTTTTTTTTTTTTTGCCATCTCTAGTCTGCTGCTGCTGCTAAGTCATTTCAGTCGTGTCCGACTCTGTGCGACCCCATAGACGGCAGCCCACCAGGCTCCCCCGTCCCTGGGATTCTCCAGGCAAGAACACTGGAGTGGGCCGCCATCTCCTCCAATGGATGAAAGTGAAAAGTGAAAGTAAAGTCGCTCAGTCATGTCTAACTCTTTAGCAACCCCATGGACTGCAGCCTCCGTCCATGGGATTTTCCAGGCAAGAGTACTGGAGTAGGGTGCCATTGCCTTCTCCGTCTCTAGTCTTCTAGTTCTCTTTTTTCTTTCAATCAAGGTAGTTAAGGTGTTATACCTCTGGAGTTCCACTGCAATTCTGGACTTAAGAAACCAGTCAAATCTGAACTGAGGAATATTGTAAATACACTGTCTGAATTCATCATATACATTTTCTTTGTTGAATCCAAGCACACAAATCAAGGAAACAAACTCTCTTCTCTACTATAGTTTTCTCCTTCCTTAGTATATATGATGTTCCCACCTGCTGAAAAGGTACTTTGTACCATTCAGTCTTTGTGTCAAGACTTTGTATCTTTGATATAAACTCTCTGAATTCTTGCCTCTCCCCTTTGATTTGAGCCATAATCTTGTCTATTTCTTTACTGCATCTTTCACAAAAGATAGTTGAGTATTCAGTGACTTCCTCTGGAGATTTTTCCTTCCATTTCTTTTGCTGTATTTCCAGTATCATCATATCCCAACTTCTCATGAAACTGCTTAAAATCTTTCTCATTCAACTGGTGAATCTTTGTGTTAGAGGCTTCTTTTTCCTCTAATCTTCATTATTAAAGGATTCACAATTTTGTCAATTTTAATCTCTTCATCTTTGTGTGCCTGTACTGCATTTAACAGATCATTATTACAATCTTTTAAAAAGTAAGAACTTTTACCTCCCCAATCATGAGTTGCTTGCTTATGGAAAGAGAAGCCAAATCTACCTATTTCCTTCTGCAGCAATAGAGACCATGCAGTGCTATTACTATTAATAAACTGAACACACAAGTGATTTTAGCTTATGAAAAATACAAGTAAGACAGTTTATAAAGTTCCATTTAGCTTGCTGGAAAAGAGCTTTCTCTTGCCAATAAGTAATTTACTAAAAGCTCTGAACTTTGGGTTGAATCTATGGAGACTCTAATTCTAATTTGTAAAGTTTATAAATTCCTTCCTACAAAAATCTTGTAACAAGGATTGGAACTTGGGGTTGCAGAAACCTTGTTCCTTTTTTAATTCCCTTTGCCAATGAAAATCAGGCAATATTTTTTGACCAAGAAATGGGAAATGACTATTCTATCCCCATGTGGCTTGGCTTCCATTAATTGGGGAAAAAAGTTTACTCTCAGGATGTTTTTAAACTTATGCATTTGCTCTCAAAATCTGCCATGTTCAAATTTACCCAAGTATATAAATATTCAAGTTGGACATTTATATGATTGATTGATTTCTAAATACCTAATTGAGAGGTGTTACACTTGGTGATTGCAGCCATGAAATTAAAAGAAGCTTGCTCCTTGGAAGGAAAGTTATGACCAACCTAAACAGCATATTCAAAAGCAGAGGCATTACTTTGCCAACAAAGGTCTGTCTAGTCAAGGCTATGGTTTTTCTAGTGGTCATGTATGGATGTGAGAGTTGGACTGTGAAGAAGGCTGAGCGCCAAAGAATTGATGCTTTTGAACTGTGGTGTTGGAGAAGACTCTTTAGAGTCCCTTGGACTGCAAGGAGATCCAACCAGTCCATTCTAAAGGAGATCAGTCATGGGTGTTCTTTGGAAGGACTGATGCTAAAGCTGAAACTCCAGTACTTTGGCCACCTCATGTGAAGAGTTGACTCACTGGAAAAGACTCTGATGCTGGGAGGGATTGGGGGCAGGAGGAGAAGGGGATGAGAGAGGATGAGATGGCTGGATGGCATCACCGATTTGATGGACATGAATTTGGGTGAACTCCGGGTGTGCTGCAATTTATAGGGTCGCAGAGAGTCGGTCACGACTGAGTGACTGAACTGAACTGAACACATTATTTAACCCAAAATGAACCTGATCTAATCAGCATTAGCCATGGACAAGGATAGGGCTGTAAGGTAACTGGCAAAATTTCTGTCTCTTGTTTAAAAATAGGCTTAAGCATCTTGACTAAGGTGAGCTTCTTCCTGCCACCTACCCCAGCACTCCCCACTCCAAGCCCTGTAACTGAGTTTATTTACATTGGGTTCAGAGGGATAATTCTGGTGCTGTCTTATAGGGAACCGACTAAATTTCATTGCATCACAGTTGGAGGATTCCCTCTTTTATATTATAAACACTAATGACCACCCAAAGTGGGAAGCACCATGCTAAATATCTTAGGGAGGTTTAAACAATGTATAGACATGCTAATATCCTCAAAAAGCTTACCAGCTGGCTAAGAAAATAAATTATACACTTAAGAAAAAGCATGAAAATAATTACTTTGAAATCTTATTATTTTATGTATTTCACAAACAAAAGCTCTAATACCAAACACAAGCACATGCCAAATATTTTAATGTTGTCAACATTCTTAAACTGTTTACATACAGTCTTCCTTTGACAAAAGTGCAACCCAGGACATCTTAACAAATTTCTACAAGAAAGTGTTTTTGAGCTAGTTTAATGCTGCCCATCATTGTATTTTCTCTCAATTATCATGGATAATGACAAAGTCAACAGTAGACTACGCAAGTATACAATTAATCAGTTTTGCCCAAGAAATATTATTCTGTGTCTAATTCCACCAACTGTATTTCTCATCTCAGATAAAGCAGCTTTCATTTCTAGAAATTCAATTTTAGTCTGGCTATTTTCACTCAGCATAATGCCTTTAGGTTCTAGCAAAGTTGTATTAATAGATCGTTCTTTTTCATTACTGAACAGTACTCCAATGTATGGACATATCACACAGTGTGTGTGACAATTTACTGGTAGAAGTATATTTTAGTCATTTCCAGCTTGGGCCTATTGGAAATAAAGCTATGAATACCTATGTACAGGTTTTTATGTGAAACACTAAGCTTCATTTCTCCAAAGTAAATGCCCAGGAATGTCATATGGATCATATGGTAGTTTTACACTTAGTTTTGTTTTGTTTTTTTTTTAACAAAATGACAGGCTGAATTCAGGAGTGGCTATATTATTTTACACACCCAACAGCAATGCAGGAGAGACCCAATCTCTCCACATCCTTGCCAGTATTTGATATTATCAGTATTTCTTATTTTGGCCATGCTAATAGGTATGTAGTAGCATCTCATTCTGGTTTTAATTCATATCTCATGATTGACTAGCGATATTGAACATGTTTTTGTATTTTCACTTGCTATCTTAAATTTTCTATGGCTGTACTGTTTCTTAAATTTTACATTATTATACTTCTATGTGCACAAATCTTTTTTTCTTCATTACTGGGAAGAGTTTCCTCAGGCTAAGATTTGGCTACAGTTCAGTCTTTCTTGAATGACCAAAATAAACATGAAAACAAAATAAAAAGAAACAAACCCAGGCATCACAGAATTTACATGCTCTAAGACTGGGGTCTGCACTTTGATCTCTAGTCTAGAGAGTCAGCAAATTATGGCCCACAGGCCAAATCTGGCCTGAGGCCTGTTTTTATAGGCCAAGAGCTAAGTATGACTTCCACATTTTTAAAGGGTTATTAAAAAAAAAAAAAGAATACACAACAGAAACCATATGTAGCCTGAAAAATATAACATTCACAATCTGTCCTTAACAGGTAAAGTTTGCGGATGAATAGAAACAAAACCTGACCTTCCTTTTTTGGTAAACCTTAACAAACAAAGCTGATATCTATCTAATACATTCCCAGGAAGTTAAACTTTAACAAAATGGAGAAACAAAAATACCTTAATAGCACAAATAATCTGAAGGCAGTTTCTACATTAACTCTCTGTCAACGTAGTTTTAAGCAGCCAGCCATAAACCTATAGCATTCTTCCATGCTACCAAATTTCTTCCTAGTCATCCTGAAGCACATCTACATGACTGTCAAATCAACATTTCTCCAAATGCTATAAACTGGAAGAAAACCAAAACTTGTGTGTTCTAAAAAAAAGTTATTCCTATGAGTCATGTCAAAAGACTAGACTTTTTTTCTTGTTTGGAAAGAAAATATTGTCTCTAGCTCTTAAAAGTGGCATCCTCTGGGCTTAGTCTCATTTCAACCTCTTTTCCAACCAATGAACTAGTTTTCCAATAGAAATCACAATACCATTAAATATATAAGTTTCTGGCATACAAACAAGCTGAGAACTCTCTTCTGACTTGGTAGTTTATTTTGATCCCAAATGAACTTACTTTTATCATGCTTTACATTTACAGTTTGACTAAAAGTGAACCCAGTAATATTTAATACCACTCTCCCTACCATGCAGACAATGTCAAACAAACAACTGTTTGGCTGACAACATATTTTATTTTTAATACTCTCTAATCATTTAAATTGGGGCACTTTTAAGACAGAAGAACTTTGTACCACATGCACTTCTGGTCTTAAGAGAATGGCTTGATATACAATGGGGAGGTTTCAAATTTAAGTTGGTGAATCCAGTTTAAAACTTAGTAGAGAAGTCAATTTATTTCTAGAAATATCTGACCTAAGCTATTTACCACCTATCCAATTTACCATATATATATGCTGTGCTGTGCTTAGTAGCTCAGTCGTGTCTGACTCTTAGTGACCCCATGGACTGCAGCCCACCAGACTCCTCTATCCATGGGGATTCTCCAGGCAAGTATACTGGAGTGGGTTGCCATGCCCTTGTCATATCAAGGGAATCTTCCCAACCCAGGGATTGAACTCAGGTCTCCCACATTGCAGGCAGATTCTTTATCATTTGAGATACCAGGGAAGCCCTATCATATATGGATAGAACACAAAACTTTAGAATCAAGGATCTCAAAAGGATCAGATAATATATCCCAAAGAATACACTGTGCATAACTCTTTAGTAGGTAAGTGTTTTAGCCTAAAGTTCCAGGCTTTCTTTTGACCTTAGAATAGCACGTATTTATAAATCACTTTAAGAATTATACAACATACATTTATTTATCAGTAATGGCAACAACAAGGGAAACCATGGAGCAGGAAATCAAATAAAATTACAGGCTGACACATGCTAACCCTGTGGGAAGCCTGAGCCCTAGGAACTAAAGTTTACTGGCATGGTTTCTTATAGAAATCACGCTACAGATACAATCCAGACCTCTTAGCAGAGAGGGTATTTCTGTTTCTATGCCTCACAGACTCTGTAACGAAGGCCCAGAAGAGCTGAGCTCAGCTGCCTATAATAACAACTCACATATAAAGCTGCTCATTACTTCCAAAACTGGGTTTCAGATTGGAAATCTCCACAGAAAAAACAATCTGTTTTGATTTTCAAGACCTCTTAAATTATTACATCCAGTTCATAAAAGAGATCTGTGGACTTTTGAGCACCAGTTTTGAAATAAAAATGAAACATAAAGGTTCTCTAAACTTAATAACTTGTTCATACAGCTCTCTCTACAAAAGACTGCTAAAATCTTTATCTGAAATCTCT
This sequence comes from Capra hircus, assembly GCF_001704415.2. Taxonomy (NCBI): domain Eukaryota; kingdom Metazoa; phylum Chordata; class Mammalia; order Artiodactyla; family Bovidae; genus Capra; species Capra hircus. Next base: position 76,177,509 of record NC_030811.1, read on the forward strand.
CTGTATTACCACTCTCATGGATTTAATCTAATATCAGAGACAATCTACGGATCCATTTGGGGCCCGGTCTCCGTGTATCATATGCCACTTGACAACAGGAATCTGATTCTTGGGCTGTGAGCAGGAAATAAACTTTGTTCTGCAATTTGATCCTTCCTGGTTTAGGAAACAGAGGCTAGAGTATAAGACATAATAACACAAAAAATAATTAAATGGGCTAAGGATCATCATAACGAATGAGGTAAGCATACATCTTCCTCACAGCATCCATTTACAATCATAATTTAAAATTTGATACATTTTTAAGTATAATAAAAATCTATAAATTGTAAAGTAAAAAATATTGCTAAAAATTGCTCATTATTTGACCCTTTAGAGGGTCTTACCTTGATGATGATGGCTGCTAACTGATTAGGGAGGTGGTTGCTGAAGGATTTAATGGATATGGCAATTTCCTAAAATAAAATAACAATGAAGTTTGCTCTACTGACTGACACCTCCTTTCACAATTTCTCCATAGCATGCAATACTGTTTGACACCATTTTACCCACAGCAGAACTTTCAAAATTGGAGCTAATCCTCTCAAAGCTTGCTCCTGCTTTATCAATTAAATTTGTGTGATATTCTAAATCCTTTGTTATAATTTCAACAGTCTACTAGCATCTTCACCAGGACTAGATTCCACCTCAAAAATATCACTCTCTTTGCCCATTCACAGAAGCAATTCCTCAACCATTAAAGTTTCATCATGAAACTGCAGTAATTTAGTCGTATCTTTCTGTGCTCTGCTTATAATTCAAGCTTTCTTGCATTTCCACTGTATCTGTAGTTACTTCCTCTACTGAAGTCCTGAACCCCTGAGAGTCATCCATGAGGGTTGGATTCAACTTTTTCCAAATTCTTTTCACTGTTGATAATTTGACCTCTTCCCATGAAATCAAATATTCTTAATGACATCTAGACTGATGAATCCATTCCAGCAGGTTTTCAGTTTGTTTTCCTCAGATCCATCAGAGGAATCACTATCTTTGGCAGCTAGGGCCTTATGAAATTTATTTCTTAAACAGTAAGATTTGAAAGTTGAATTTACTCCACATCAACTTGGATGTTGCATCAGCAGGCAGGAAAATAATATTAACACCATTGTATGTCTCCATCACAGTTCTTAGGTGGCCAGGTGCATTGTCTGAGAAGCAATATTTTGAATTTCTTTTTTTTCCCTCAGCAGTAGGGAAAAAAAGTCAGCTTAAAACAGCTTAAAATATTCAGTAAACCATATTGTAAACAGATGTGCAAAACAAACCCAGGATTGGCTGTTCCATTTCTAGAGTACAGGCAGAATCAGTTAGGTTCAGTCACTCAGTCCTGTCTGACTCTGTGACACCATGGACTGAAGCACGCCAGGTTTCCCTATCCATCACCAACTCCCAGAGCTTGTACAAACTCATGTCCATCGAGTTGATGATTCCATCCAACCATCTCATCCTTTACCGTCCCCTTCTCCTACTGCCTTCAATCTTTCCCAGCATCTTTTCCAATGAGTCAGTTCCTCACATGAGGTGGCCAAAGTATTGGAGCTTCAGCTTCAGCATCAGTCCTTCCAATGAATGTTTTGGACAGATTTCCTTTAGGATGGACTGGCTGGATCTCCCTGTAGTCCAAGGGACTCTCAAGAGTCTTCTCCAACACCACAGTTCAAAAGCATCAATTCTTCAGTGCTTAGCTTTCTTTATGGTCCAACTCTTACATCTATCTGTACATGACAACTGGAAAAACCACAGCTTTGACTAAATGGACCTTTGTCGGTCAAGTAATGTCTCTGCTTTTTATTATGCTGTCTATGTTGGTCATAGTTTTCTTCCAAGGAGCAGTGTCTTTTAATTTCATGGCTGTAGTTACCATCTGCATTGAGTTTGGAGCCCCCCAAAATAACTGTTTCCATTATTTCCCCATCTATCTGCCATGAAGAGGTAGGACAGGATTCTGTGATCTTAGTTTTCTGAATGTTGAGTTTTAAGCCAACTTTTTCACTCTCCTCTTTCACTTTCATCAAGAGGCTCTTTAGTTTTTCTTTGCTTTCTGCAATAAGGGTGGTGTCATCTGCATATCTGAAGCTATTGATATTTCTCTGGCAGTCTTGATTCCAGCTTGCACTTCATGCAGCCTGGCATTTCTCATGATGTACTCTGCATAGAAGTTAAATAAGCAGGGTGACAAAATACAGCCTTGATGTACTCCTTTCCCAATCTGGAACCAGTCCGTTATTCGAAGTCTAGTTCTAACTATTGCTTCTTGACCTGCACACAGATTTCTCAAGAGGCAGGTAAGGTGGTCTGGTATTCCTATCTCTTGAAGAATTTTCCAGTTTGTTGTGATCCACATAGTCAAAGGTTTTACCATATTCAATGAAGCAGAAGTAGATGTTTTTCTGGAATTCTGTTGCTTTTTCTATTTTCTTTAGGCCCACTTGACTTCGCATTCCAGGATGTCTGGCTCTAGGTGAGTGATCACACCGTCGTGGTTATCTGGGTCATTAAGATCTTTTTTGTATAGTTCTTCTTTGTATTCTTGCCACCTCTTAATATCTTCTGTTAAGTCCATATCGTTTCTGCTCTGTATTGTGCCCATCTTTGCATGAAATGTTTCCTTGGTATCTCTAATTTTCTTGAGGAGATCTCTAGTCTTTCCTGCAGAGTAGGTTGAGCAAAATTCTGAAGCTGTGTAGGATTTCTGGTATGGAAAATGAACAATACTTCAACTTTAAGTCACCAGCTGCACTGGACCCTCATAAAGTCTTCTGAAGCTTTGAAGCCAGACATTGACTTCTCTAGCTACAAAAGTCCTAGATGGAATTTTCTTCCAATATAAGGCTGTTTCTTCTACATTGAAAATCTATTGTTTAGTGCAGTCACATTCATTAAATACCTTTGTTAGATCTTCTGGATAACTTGCTACAGTTTGTACATTAGCATTTGCTATTTCACCTTGCACTTTTAAGATATGGAGATGGCTTCTTTCCTTAAACCATACTCTGTTAACTTCAAAGTTTCCTTTTGTAGCTTCCTCATCCTTCTCAGCCTTTGTAGAATTGGAGAGAATTAGGGATTTTCTCTGAATTAGGTTTTGGCTTAAGGGAATGTTGTGGCTGGCTTGATCTTCTATCCAAACCACGAAAACTTTCACCGTATCAACAATAAGGCTGTTTCACTTTCTAATCATTCATGTGTTCACTGAAGTACCACTTTTAGTTTCCTTCAAGAACTTTTCCTTTGCATTCATAACTTGTTTACCTGTTTGGTGCAAGAGGCCAAGTTTACATTCTATTTTGGCTTCAACAAGTGCTCCTCATTAAGCTTAATCATTTCTAGCTTTTGATTTAAAGTGAGAGATATGCAACTTTTCCTGTCACTTGAACGCTTAGGACTCTTCCTTTCACTTGGAAGTTTATTCCTTTCACTTGAACACTTAGAACTCTTCCTTTCATTCTAAGAGTTCCTTAGAACTCTTCCTTTCACTTGAACACTTATTATAGGCCATTGTAGGGTTATTTCACTACCCTATTTCAATAATGTTGTCTCTCAGGAAACAGGGAGATCTGAGGAGAGGGAGAGAGACAGGTGAACAGCCAATTGGTGGAGCAATCAGATGGCACAGAACCTTTATTGATTAAGTTCAATGTCTCATAGGGAGATCATCATGGTGTCCCAGAACAATTTTAACAGTAGCATCAAAGATCACAGGTCACCAAAACACATATAATAACAATTTTAAAAATTAAAATACTGAGAGAACTACCAAAATGAGATACAGAGACACAAAGGAAGCAAATGTTCTGGAAAAAAATGGCACCAATATACAAGCTCCATGCAGAATTGTCACAAAACTTCAATTTGTGAAAAACACAGTATCTGTGAAGTACAATAAAGTAAAGTACAATAAAATGAGGTATACTTGTATCTATGTTTTTCAACCAAAATTTAAAGGTTTTTTATTCACTTGTTTGGTTTAAAACAGATCATTGTGGAGTCTAGGCCACTAAACTCTTTCCTCTGAATTACTGTGATAACCTGTCAATGATCATTAACTTTTCTTTCACCCACCACTGTCCTTTCCAATATTTCCCCACTCAACATTCAGTAACCTTTCTTTTGTTGTTGTTGTTGTTGTGTTGAGTCTTCACTGCTGTGCAGGGGCCTTCTCTAGTTGTGGCAAGAGGGGGCTACTCTTTAGTAGTGGTGCATGGGCTTATCGTCATGGGTGGCATCTCTTGTTGCAGAGCGTGGGTTCTACAGCATGCAGACTCACTAGTTGTGATGCATGGACTTAGTTGCCCTGCAGCATGTGGACTCTTCCCAGACGAAGGTTTGAATCCATGTCCCCTGCATTGCCAGGTGGATTTTAACCACTGGACCACTAGGAAGTTCTGTGATCTTTCTAATACACAGATCCGATTATATGAACTCCAGATTGAAGCCTTTCAGTGCCTTTGAAATGCATTTGCTATAAAAGCCAAATTAGCCCTCTATGATCTGATCCCTCTTGAACTCTCCAGCCTCCTTTTATACCACTGCGCCCCTCCCTCGCTACACTCTACTATATTGAACTTGTCTTACTTCCTCAAATTCACAGTGCTAGTATAATTTAGACGTGCCACTTCCATGCTCTCATGGTACCATGCACATACCTTTATTACAACATTTATTCCACTTTATTATATTCATTGGTTTGTCTATCTTTCTTCACTAGGACATAAGCTTCTCATATGTCAGAGACCATGCTTTATTACCTTATCTTTGCACTCCTAATTTCTAGCAGTACCTGACTCAATAAATGTTTGTTGAGTGACTGACCAAAAAAAGGGAAATAGAGACGACAGGAGGAGGAAGAACTAGCCTAGTAAAAGATAATATCTGTTTTTACATATATTAAGTTTGAAGTGGCACCTGTTTAGTGGAATGGAAACGGGCAAGAACTTAATAAAAGATATCAGGTCTGCAAATACTGATTTTATCTAATGACAGGAGTACTAAGTATTCTTAGAGGATATAATGAGGTCTTTTTTTCAAAGGCTGAAATGATGAGAATAGGGTTTTGAAAAGGAACTTAAACTAAATCTAAATTTCAGAAATGCATGATTTTATGAGTTATAGAATGAAAAGTGAAAAAAATATTTATAATTCAAACATTCTAACATGCAAAATAATTTGATTATGCTATCATTCAGAGCATTATTAAATGAATTTGTATTATTACTTTACATTAAGAGGGCCAAAAAATGTAACTCTATTGGTTCTTTATCAAATCCAAGATATCATATCACAAGAAATTGATTTTTACCACATTTAACACTTAAAATTTTCATCAGATTTTCTCTGTGTAACCAAGAGTCTGACCATTAAGCACAGAGTGAATCTGAAATTGTACAGGTGTTATTTTTTTTACTACTGCTACACTTTTTGCTAATATTTTATGATTTTAAGACTGCCTTTTTAACTTTTATGATATATAAAATGAATATCTAAGACAAAAACTTGATTTTTTTGTCATTGAATAGATTCCTTTACTTCTGAGGAAAAAAATTCTCCCTCCCCCCAAATAATCTCTACTCTCTGCCAAGATTTAATATACTGGCTGTTAAATATTGTGAAACTTGATCTCAAGAAGACACCCCACTGCCACCACCACCATCACAAATACTTCCTTTTTCTCAAGAATATCTCATGGGTAAGCCTACAGCATACATGCATATATACACTTTCATTTCAGTGTCCTCTGCGCTAGAGACAAGATTGTGCAGCAGCAGGGCTTGAGTTCACCTCTTCTCATGAAAACACCAAAACCACAACTAATTGCTGAGCGATCATCAACAAAAGATTCAAACTTACCAAAAATAATATTCTATACCCAAAGATGGAGAAGCTACAACAAGATGGTATAAGAGGAGCTTTTACAATATAATCAGATTCCATACCTGCTGAGTGAGTGACCCACAAACTGGAAAATAATTACATTACAGAGGTCTTCCCATAGCAGTGAGAGTTCTGAGCCCCACACCAGGCTCCCCAGTCTGGAGGTCTACCATCAAGAGGAGGAGCCCCCAGAGCTTTTGGCTTTGAATGAAAGCACGGCTGCAGTACAGGAGCTCCACGGGATTTGAGAAAACACAGAAACCACTCTCAGAGAGTGCACACAGGTTTCATGTGTACTGGACCCAGGAAAAACCAGTGACTCCATAGAAGCCCAGGCCAGACCTACTGGTGGATTTTTAAGGGGCTCCGGTGGAGGCAGGGATCAGCTGTGGCTCACTGTGGAGGCAAGGACACTAGTGGCGGACGCCTCAGTGAACAATCATCATCCACGTGAACTCTCCTGGAGGTCAACATTTTGACACTGAGATCCAACCCCACCAAAAAGCTTGCAGGCTCCAGTGCTGGGATGCCTCAGGACAAACAACTAATGGCAGGGCTGGGGGGTAGGTAGGGGGACTGGGGTCGGGTGGGGGCTAGAGAAACAGCCATACCCATCAGCAGACAGGCTGCATAAAGTTGTCCTGAGCCAGTTCAGTTCAGTTCCTCAGTTGTGTCAGACTCTTTGTGACCCCATGGACTGCAGCACGCCAGGCTTGCCTATCCATCACCAACTCCCGGAGCTTACTCAAACTCATGTCCATCAGGTTGGTGATGCCATCCAACCATCTCATCCTCTGTCATCCCCTATTCCTCCTGTTTTCAATGTTGCCCAGCATCAGGGTCTTTTCCAATGAGTCAGTTCTTCGCACCTTTGTTGGCAAAGTAATGTCTCTGCTTTTTATTATGCTGTCTAGGTTTAGGAGCAAGGGTCTTTTAATTTCATGGCTGCAGCCACCATTGGCAGTGATTTTGGAGCACAAAAAAATAAAGTCTGCCACCGTTTCCACTGTTTCCCCATCTATTTGCCATGAAGTGATGGGACCGGATGCCATGATCTTTGTTTTCTGAATGTCATGTTTTAAGCCAACTTTTCACTCTCCTCTTTCACTTTCAAGAGGCTCTTTAGTTCTTCGCTTTCTGCCATAAGGGTGGTGTCATCAGCATAGGTGAGGTTATGGATATTTCTGGTAATCCTGATTCCAGCTTGTGCTTCATCCAGCCCGGCATTTCACATGATGTATTCTTCATAGAAGTTCAATAAGCATGCTGACAACATACAATATACAGAGTGACAATATACAATGTACTCCTTTCCAAATTTGGAACCAGTCTGTTGTTCCACATCCAGTTCTAACTGTTGCTTCCTGACCTGTATACAGATTTCTCAGGAGGCAGGTCAGGTGGTCTGGTATTCCTATCTCTTTAAGAATTTTCCAGTTTGTTGTGATCCACACAAAGGCTTTGGCATAGTCGATAAAGCAGATGTAGTTGTTTTTCAGAACTCTTCCATTCTTGATGATCTAGAGGAGGTTGGCAATTTGATCTCTGGTTTCTCTGCCTTTCTAAATCTAGGTTAAACCTCTGGAAGTTCATGGTTCACATACTGCTGGTCTGGCTTGGAGGATTTTAAGCATTACTTTGCCAGCATGTGAGATGAGTGCAAATGTGCAATAGTTTGAACATTCTTTGGAATTGCCTTTCTTTGGGATTGGGATGAAAACTGATCTTTTCCAATCCTGTGGCCAACGCTAAGTTTTACAGATTTGCTGGCATATTGAGTGCAACACTTTCAGGGCATCATCTTTTAGGATTTTGATTAGCTCAACTGGAATTCCATCACCTCTACTAGCTTTGTTCATAGTGATGGTTTATAAGGCCCACTTGACTTTGCATTCCAGGATGTCTGGCTCTAGGTGAGTGATCACACCATCGTGGTTATCTGGGTCATGAGGATATTTTTTGTATAGTTCTTCTGTGTATTCTTGCCACCTCTTCTTAATATCTTCTGCTTCTGTTAGGTCCATACCATTTCTGTCCTTTATTGTGCTCATCTTTGCATGAAATGTTCCCTTGGTATCTATAATTTTCTTGAAGAGATCTCTAGTCCTTCCCATTCTCTTATCTTCCTCTATTTCTGTGCGTTGATCCCAGAAGAAGGCTTTCTTATCTCTCCTTGCTATTCTTTGGAACTCTGCATTCCAATGGGTATATCTTTCCTTTTCTCCTTTGTCTTTAGCTTCTCTTCTATTCACAGCTATTTGTAAGGCCTCCTCAGACAGCCATTTTGTTTTTTGCATTTCTTTTTCTTGGGGATAGTCTTGATCCCTGTCTCCTGTACAATGTCATGGACCTATGTTCATAGTTCATCAGGCACTCTATCTATCAGATCCAGTCCCTTAAATCTATTTCTCACTTTCACTGTATAATCATAAGGGATTTTATTCAGGTCATACCTGAATGGTCTAGTAGTTTTCCCTACTTTCTTCAATTTAAGTCTGAATTTGGCAATAAGGAGTTCATGATCTGAGCCACGGTCAGCTCCCGATCTTGTTTTTGCTGACTGTATAGAGTTTCTCCACCTTTGGCTGCAAAGAATATAATCAATCTGGTTTCAGTGTTAACCACTTGGGGATGTCCATGTGTAGAGTCTTCTCTTGTGTTGTTGGAAGAGGGTGTTTGCTATGACCAGGGCGTTTTCTTGGGAAAACTCTATTAGCCTTTGTCCTGCTTCATTTTGTACTCAAAGGCCAAATTTGCCTGTTACTCCAGGTAGCTCTTGATGTCCTACTTTTGCATTCCAGTCCCCTATAATGTAAATGACATCTATTTTGGGTGTTAGTTCCATAAGGTCTTATAGATCTTCATAGAACTGTTCAACTTCAGCTTCTTCAGCATTATTGATTGGGGCATAGACTTGGATTACTGTGATATTATGATGGTTTGCCTTGGAAACAAACAGAGATCATTCTGTAGTTTTTGAGACTGCATCCAAGTACTGCATTTTGGACTCTTTTGTTGACCATGAGGGCTACTGTTTCTTCTCTGTTTCTTGGTCCTGAGCCAAGAGCTGCCTATAAATACACTCCTTGACACAGCTCTGCCCACCAGATTGACAAGTCCCAACTCCACCCACCAGTGGACAGGCACCAATTCCACCTACCAGGAAGCCTGCCCAAGACCTTAGGCCAACTTCACCTCCCAGGAGGCAGATACTAGAACTAAGAAGAACTACAAGGCTGAGAAAAACAAGCCACAAACATGGAAAGTGAGATAGCAGAGAAAATGAGATAGCAGCAAAATATGTCCCAGGTGAAGGAACAAGATATAACTACAGAAAAACAACTAAGTGAAGTAGAAATAGGCAAACTACGTGAAAAAAAATTGATAGAAATGATAGCAAAGATGGTCCAAGATCTCAGAAAATGAGTGGCACACAGACTGAGAGGATACAAGAAATGGTTAATAAAGAACTTGAAGCCTTAAAGAATGGAGATGAACAATACAATAACTGAAATGAAAAATATACTAGAAGGAATCAAAGCAGAACAAAAGAGGCAGAAGAATGAGTAATTGAGTTGGAAGACCAATTGGTAGAAATCACTGCTGTGGAACAGAATAGAGAAAAAAGAATGAAAAGAAATAAAGACAAACTTAGAGATCTCTGGGGCAATGTTAAATGCACCAACATTCGCATTATAAGGGTCCCAGAAAGAGAAGAGAGAGAGAAAGGGAGGAAAAATATTTGAAGAGATAACAGTTTAGAATTTCTGTAACACGGGAAAGGAAACACTCAAGTCCAAGAAGTACAAAGAGTCCATTACAGGATTAATCTCAGGAAGAACATACTGAGACACATATTAATCAAACTGACAAAAATTAAAGAGAAAATATCAAAAGCAACAAGAAAAAAGCAACAAACAACATATAACAGAATCCTCATATGGTTATCAGCTGATTTTTTCAGCAGAAACTTGCCAGGCCAGAAGGGAGTGGCATGATACATTTAAAGTGATGAAAGTGGAAAAACCCACAACAAAGAATACTCTACCCAGCAGGGCTCTCATTCAGATTTGATGAAGAAATCAAAAGCTTTATAGACAAGCAAAATTTAAGAGAAGTTAGCACCACCAGGTCAGCTTTGAAACAAATGCTGAAAGAACTTCTCTATATGGCCAAAATCAGAAACAAATTACAAATAGGAAAGCTCACCAATAAAGACAAACATAAAATAAAGATAGGGAATCATTCACACACAAATATGATATCAAAACCAGCAACTGTGAGGATAGTGCAAATGCTGGATATTAGAAATGCATTTGAAAGTAAGAGACCAGCAATTTAAAACAATCTTGCATATATTTTTTTAACTATATAAATGTATTATCCATACCATAAATATTTTTTGAGGTAGTATCAGCTATCAGTATCAGTTCAGTTCATTTCAGTCGCTCAGTCGTGTCTGACTCTTTGCGACCCCATGAATCGCAGCACGCCAGGCCTCCCTGTCCACCACCAACTCCCAGAGTTCACTCAGACTCACGTCCATCGAGTCAGTGATGCCATCCAGCCATCTCATCCTCTGCCGTCCCCTTCTCCTCCTGCCCCAATCCCTCCCAGCATCAGAGGCTTTTCCAATGAGTCAACTCTTCACTATCAGTATAGTCAAAGGTAATTAGAAAAAAAACATGGAAAAACTTTACATCTTTTTGGAATTAAGAATTTGTCAAACTAAAAAATCAAGTTTACAATGTGCACAATACCACACCAAACTCCTATTTATTTATTACAATTACACAAAGTTAACTTCATATCTTACAATATAATATATGTGTTTATAGTTCAAACTGAAGAACAGAAGTTTGAACTATGTGAATCCACTTACACACAGATTTTTTAAAAATAATACATATGACATTACTACATGATCTGCAGTTTGTTCAGTCTACAGCTGTGGAACCGCTAATAGGGAGGACTGACTGAAAAGCTACAGGTGGAATTTTGACTTTGCACTGGGGTGGGGGACCAATGACCACAATTTCTCTGTTATTCAAGGGTCAACTGTAATTGATTTTTAAGACCAAGAATTAGAAAGCAACTATGCCAAAAAGAGAGATTTTTGGTTATAGTAAAAAACACAGAAAATAAAATTTACCATTTTATTTTTTTATTATAATCAAAAATTAGTCATTTTATCAAATTATAATCATTTTAACTATTTTAAATTTTACAGTTTAGTAGTGTTAAGTATATTCACATTGTTATGCAATAGATATCCAGAACGTTTTCATCTTTCAAAACTGAAACTTTATACCTGCTGAACAACTCCGCATTTTCCTCTCTATTTTCATTCTTTACATATCCCGTGTAAACGTAATCAGACATTATTTGTCTTTCTGTGACTGGCTTATTTCACTTACTGTAGTGTCCTCAAGGTTCACTGATGTTGTAAGCATATAATAAGATTGCCTTCCTTTTAAAAGCTAAGTTCACACACTTATGTTTATGACAACATTATTCACAGTAGCCAAGAAGTAGAAGCAACTCAAATTTATATTGATGGATGAATGTATAAATGAAATCTCTTTGACAGGAAAGTTTTTAAAATCTACTTTATCCAATGACAGGACTAAATGCCTGCAATTGTATTAGTGATAAGCAGCTGGAAGAAAAATGTGTCAAACATCACTATGTGACAACATAAAAGAATCAAAGACTAAAGCTGCAGTTAAGTATAACATATTTCTATTTATAGACGGAAAATGACTATTCATCTTACAAAGCAAAATGCAGTCTCCTTACCAGTAATTATCACACCATCATCTTTATGAGCTTCATTCATTTCTTCAACATGGACATCTGAGTTCATATCAATCTCTTTCCCTGATAACTGTAAATAAGCTTGAAGAGAAGATGCAACCTTGACAAGAATAGAGCCTGTGATGAATTTAATGAAGAGCTTATTTAATGCAAAGAAATGAAAAGTACTGGAGACTATTATAAAAATTATTCAAAGAGTAACATTGCTTCCAATAGTCTGTCTTTACTCATCAGTATATTTGATTTAAATAGCAATACCTTTACCTCACTCTCAGGTGGTCAACATCTCTTATTTCCAAGGCAATCACAATATCTTTTGTCAAGAATATGAGCCACTAGGCCATTAGGAACTACTATTTCTTCTTTTGCCAATAGTCTTAGCCAGCTTGTCCAATACTAGAAAAGTGAGTTTAATAGACATGCAGCTTATAGACAGAATTTACCATTAATTGAGCATTTACTAAGAGCCAGACACCTTCATTACATCATCTTTTAATTTCCCTCTCAACTTTATGAGGTATTATTGTAATCCCAATTTTACAGGTAAGAACTTGCTCAAGTTTCCATGACAGCTATTGCTAGAATCAAGATCCATTGCAATGACAACAAACCAGTGCTCTTAATCATTGCGGTATTTCATACACTGCTACCTCATTGTATTACCAGACTTGTGATCTCACTGATCACTATAACATAACTAGAACCCTGAGCTCTTATGCTTTCAGTAGTACCTTGTTTGTGGGGGAGGGGAGGGTCAATAACAAAAATTTAAAAAGGAATATTTAGATTTCAACTCACTAATGTTTCTTTTAATGGATTACAGACTTCTTTTGGGGTACCTGAAGCAAGACACTCAACTTTATTTCTACTACAATCTTACCAAAACAACAACAAAACACCTGTTAAGGAGGAGTCATTTTTCAAAACAATTACATGGGTTGCAGTGAAAATTCACCAGTACATTCTCCTTTCAAGAGTTTTCTTTCTCCATTTTTTACATATCAAATAAATAAGAGGCCCTTCCCATAAAACAGTAACCTCATCTCTGTCCACAAAGAAGGTCAGGATGACAACTACTGTGAATGCTGTAAAGATTCCTTCTAGAAGGCTTTTGTTTATGGGTCATTGTGTGCGTTCCAGTTTGGCTGACATCAGCTTACGTTTCCCTAAGTAATTCTGTATCTTCTTACCCTTTCTAGTGGCAGCTGGAAATCTGGAGTTAAACCTGATGAACTTCAGTATTTACTCCTCAAAAAGGGGGGAACAAAGCACATTACTACAATTGGTTTATCTTATTTAAAAAACTAATTGCTTTTCAGAGTTTCAATGTCAGCTACTTAAATAGGAGCTGCCCATAAAAACAAATTATGAGGGCTTTAGGAAAATTCAAAAGCAAACTAGGAAAATGTCAGGATAAATAGAAGATACATGTTCTTCTATCAGATATACTTTAAAATGTAGAAAATAATGGATTTTAAAAACCTTTTCCAAAGGTTTTAAAACTTTATCTCTAAATACATGAAATGTGATACTTTTAAAAACATATATGTTTTTTCTGTTCTTAAATAAAGGGACTGTAAATCTGTGGGAGTCTTAAAAATGTTAAGTGATGCAAAGAGTTCTACCCTTATCTCTCCACAGCCTTAAAGAGCAAAAACTATCACTATCAAAACTCCATTCCTATTTGTGAATGAAGTTTCACGATTTTTGAAAGCTCTACCCTAAGTGCCATCTCTAACACTATCTTCTTTAGAAAGGGCAGCACCTATTATATCTTCAACCTCTTTTCACTTCAAAAACTGCTTCATGGCTACTGACATCAATACCATTTTTTAAAAATTAAAAAGTGAATACTAACAATAGCATCATTTATTGAAGGGATATTATACGGTTAAGATTAAAGGCTTTATCAAGTAAAAATTTTAAGTGGAAAAGTCAGTTTTCAGATGTGACTCTGACTCTCAAGCCTAAACACAGCCTTTTCAAGTGAATTCATAAGGCCATCATGTTAACTTTCATAGGAAGAGAGGAAATAAGCATTGTGACAGTTTCTTTCACTTGGCAAAATGACTACAGGGGCTGAAAGGACAGCAGAGGAGACTCAAGTGGCTGGCTCTTAAACCCTTCAGCAAGAGAGTGGCAGAGCTGGAAAGGATTCCAGATGTCTTTACTAACTAGTAAGCAACAGAACTGTGAAAACTTTCCATCACTCCAGAAAGTTGGTGCTCCCAAGTCTAGTGAGAATTAAGAGACGTGAATAGAAAACTTTGTTTCCAGTTATCTTTATGCTTCTGCCAGTATCATGGTCCCAATAGGAGAAAACATAAAATTGTAATTCCAATCAAATCTGGCAATATCATGTGCTATTTCAGTAAGTTACTGGAAAAACAATCCAAATAATAGTTAAAAATACTTCAAGTGGATGAAGATTAACAATGCTTTTTGTTTGCTTTTACTTTTTTGCCCATTCATATAAAATAGTAAATGATTTCCATGTAAGAGCTATCCAAAACTATGTTTTTACTGTTACTAGTTACATTAAATGTAGTATTGGTTTTTTCCCTTGGGTCTTCACAATACAAGAATGAAATTATATGAATTTTTTGCCATTTACAAAATATCCTAAATAGTATTATTGAAGCTCTTAGAAATTTAGTGAGAACATAATATTATCTTATTTAAAAGGAAAAAATGTGATCTTGAGAAATCAAATAATACCTGTGTATCAGCATTCAGTTTCACATATTTATGCTCGTAGTTTCATTTTGATACTGAGAAGAGAGCCTCAATGAACAAAAACAGTACTAAACCAACATGACAAAGAAATCACTAACAACAGGAACAACTGGTCTCTATGGAGGTTTCTTCCTTGTTATAAACATAGCCATGTTCTCGTCTATATGCAAGAGCTTCCAGATTTTCTCTAAAAAAATTTTATATAGAGGTATGGTTCTTAACTTTCCAAACCCAGATCACTTAAACCCCTATAGCCAAGCTACTTCAAGTCCCCAAGTCACTTATCACCATGCATGTGTACATCTATGTGCATGCATGCATACAAAGACTTGTATATTCACAGCCTTCAGGTGATTAAAAAATATATAATTTTTTATGAAAGACTTGAACTCTTAGAATAAGCTACTTGTATTAGAAATAAGATTACAGAAAGAGACACATCATAAGTCTGATATTACAACAGTCCCCAACCTTTTCAGCCCCAGGACAGATTTTGTGGAAGACAAATTTTCCACAGACCGGGGACAGAGGGTGGTATTTCAGGATAATTCAAATACATTACATTTATTGTGTACTTTATTTGTATTATTATGATATTGTGATATATAATGAAATAATTACACAGCTCATCATAATGCAGAATCAGTGGGAGCCCTGAGCTTGTTTTCCTGAGATGAGGCCAAAGCACAAGGGATGGGGAGTAACTGTAAATAGAGATAAAGTTTTGCTCACTGGTCTTTTGCTTACCTCCTGCTGTGCAGCCCAGTTCCTAACAGACCAGAGACCACTATTGGTCTATGACCCAGGGGTTGGGGACCCCTGCTACAAGAGACTTAGTTAATAATCACTTTGGAGAACCTTCTTGGTGACACATTTATTTTAGGATCATACCTTTAAAAGTATTATTCTAGCATAATGGCCTGAGAAAGTCCTCTTACAAGGGAACAGGAAAGCTACCAAAAGAATGTATGAGAACTCTTTCCCTCCAAAGAGTATTTATTTTAGACATTAAACTGAAATATTCCAAATAACAGTCAATAAATTACAACATTTTTGTTTGTAATATAAAAAAGAAAAAAAGATAGTCTTCATGGCCATCTATTCCAAAAGTTTCAAAGATCATTGGTCTAGAGGGCCAGTATTCCAGTCTTTAAATCAGGTTCTAATAGAGAAAAATTTTATTGAAATCTCTGTCAGTGTAGATAATTTGACCATCTGTTTCCTGAACATTACATAAAATCTTCCTAATATCATATGTCAAAATAAAACATTTCACTTAGCTAACCTTTATGGACTTTCAATTCCACTTTTCCCAGTTGGCTGACATAAACATCTATGGCACCCTGCTGAGCCAAAGCATTTAGACATCCAGAAGACGAATCTAGGAGGAAGAAAGAACCATAAGCATAATCATTCTTATCTGAGTAACTGGAATTATAAACTTGAAATAAAAGGCTCTACTTCAGCATTAGGATAAGGAGCTAAGAGTCCTGAAGGTTTTCTATTTTCCTTGTAACCATACCATGTTTTGCTTTAAAAATGAAAACAGAATCAGAGGTCTACAAATCTACACTTAGGTAACTAATAAGGAAATCCCTATGTCTGCAGTAACCTCCAAAACTTAACTCTAAACATATTTAATCTAAAACCCAATTCGTAGGAAGGATATTATGGAAGTAATGACAACCCAAAAAATTAAGCATCATTGACACATTTAGTTTATTATCAACTTTCAATATTTACTAAAGAATTCTGTAGGAGATTTCTGGAGATTACGAGTGAAATGACATAAAACATACAAGACCTACAAGAGACAGACACACTCTGGCCAGAGGGAAAATAATAACTGCGCAAGCAAGCAGGCTCGCAGTTTATTTTTATATAGCCCCCCTGGGCAGAATTCCAGACTGTATGGACCAAACTTGTTCAGTACAGCACATGTGCATAAATGTTATCATACAGCAAAAGGGAGTGAAATTCCGGCCTACTGCAGAGTCTGTCCAGAGCCCTTATCACAAGAAGGGAATGTTTCCTTATTTGCAAGGGACCATTAATCTCAAGGCTATGTCCATCTTCTTGGCAAAACATCTTGTTTGCAAGCAGTACATCTCCACTTTTTCCTTATTGTGGCCGCATTAACCCTTCAAATTCTATCTCACATACAGTCACATAGAAGTAGTAGCAAAGTTAATAAAAATAAAAACTCTTATATTTTCTCCTTTTAGCAAATGAGCTAGTACTAAAAAGTGCAGCTAACAGTGAAAGACTACATTACATAAGATTTTGTTGTATTTCTTAGAGAGATGTGGAGGGGAAGGAATGACATGAAAAGTGGGTGAAGTTCATTTATATCTAAATATTTCAAGTTTTGGGAACTGAACAGATTATCTTTAAGTCAAGGGAAGAAAATCATAATTAAGGTGGTCCTGGTTTGACACTCAGATTTCCCTTTGTTATCACTGACCCCAGTTTTCAATCATCTAATATTTCAAGTTTCAGGGAATGCTGACAGTCAGATAAAGAAGTAAGATAACTGTGGTGAAGAGTTGGTGCTATATAGCTTCTCCTTTTTCACCTTTCCCACAGCAACAGAACTTTTGAGTTTTTCTATTCGATTGTCCTTTCTATTAATTTGTCTATTTGATTGTCCTATTTGAAGATCAAAGCATATTTTTTAGAGAGATCTTGTAAATCGCATATTTTATTAGACGCTTTTATTACTTGAAGGTAGAAACAAATTAGGGAGTATGGTAAAAATAATGCCAAAAATTATACACTTTTTATAAAATGTGAAGGAAAAAAATTTGTATACTAACAAAGGAACCATTATTCTTCTTTAAAATAAATGTTTAAGACTTTAAACAAAGACAAAAACTGGGGAATAAATAGTTTAAAATGTGACTTCAAGATAATTTATAATTTATCTCTAACCTATATTCAAAATGCCATTTATCAGATCCAATGTATTTAATTTTTAAGTGTCACAAGTGAACACTGAATTTGGGAAGTTAAGCCACTGGAGATATACGACGTGGAGTAGCTGGACATAGGCAGAGAAAGCAATGGCAACCCACTCCAAATTCTTGCCTGGAAAATCCCATGGACAGAGGAGCCTGGTAGGGTGCAGTCCATGGGGTCACAAAGAGCCGGACACAATTGAATGACTTCACTTTCACTTTCATGCAATGGAGAAGGAAATGGCAACCCACTCCAGTGTTCTTGCCTGGAGAATCCCAGGGATGTCGGAGCCTGGTGTGCTGCCGTCTATGGGGTCGCACAGAGTCAGACACAACTGCAGTGACTTAGCAGCAGCAGCAGCAGCAGCTGGACAAAGATGAATATTTCTCTCCTCAGGTACCAAGAGAAACTTCTATAAAAACTTCTTCAATCAATTCAATTCAATGCAGTCACTCAGCAGTGTTCGACACTTTGTGACCCCATGGACTGCAGCATGCCAGGCTTCCCTGTCCATCACCAACTGTCAGAGCTTGCTCAGACTCATGTCCATGAAGTCAGTGATTCCATCCAACAATCTCATCCTCTGTCATCCCCTTCTCCTGCCTTACTGCATCCTAAAGAAAAACTTCTTACTGCATCCTAAAGAAACCAAGTAAAAATATATTATGGTAAAAAACAAAAACAAAAAACTACAAAATGTGTATTACCCCAAGCTGAACAAAGCAAAATATTTGAACAATATTTAATTTCTTGCTATTACTAGAGGAAACCCACAAAATTTTTATATAGCTCATAAACAATGCTTTTCACTTCTTTTTCTCTTCACATGGGACATAAACAACAGTAATTATAAGTAATTATATCTTAATCCATTAATAAATTATACACTCATGTTATCAGTCTTGAGCTCTAATACTGGCCCACCCACTGGAGGCTGTCAGAAAAATTAAAATTCAAGATGTGTTTTCAAAAGAGAAAGCAAAGGTAATATTTTAAAAGCTATGTAACAGCAACCCACTCCAGTATTCTTGCCTGCAGAATCCCATGGACAGAGGAGCCTGGTAGACTACAGTCCACCAGGTTGCAAAGAGTCGGACACGACTGAGCAACTTCATTCTTCACTTTAATACAAATGAATGGAACTAAAAATTAATTCAGTTCAGTTCAGTTCAGTCGCTCAGTCGTGTCCAATTCTTTGCGATCCCATGAATCGCAGCACGCCAGGCCTCCCTGTTCATCACCAACTCCCAGAGTTCACTCAGACTCACATCCATCAAGTCGGTGATGCCATCCAGCCATCTCATCCTCTGTCGTCCCCTTCCCCTCCTGCCCCCAACCCCTCCCAGCATCAGAGTCTTTTCCAATGAATCAACTCTTCACATGAGGTGGCCAAAGTACTGGAGTTTCAGCTTCAACATCATTCCCTTCAAAGACACCCCAGGGCTGATCTCCTTCAGAATGGACTGGTTGGATCTCCTTGCAGTCCAAAGGACACTCGAGTCTTCTCCAACACCACAGTTCAAAAGCATCAATTCTTGGGCGCTCAGCCTTCTTCACAGTCCAACTCTCACATCCATACATGACCACAGGAAAAACCATAGCCTCGACTAGATGGACCTTAGTCGGCAAAGTAATGTCTCTGCTTTTGAATATACTATCTAGGTTGGTCATAACTTTTCTTCCAAGGAGTAAGCGTCTTTTAATTTCATGGCTGCAGTCACCATCTGCAGTGATTTTGGAGGAGCAAAAAATAAAGTCTGACACTGTTTCCACTGTTTCCCCATCTATTTCCCATGAAGTGATGGAACCGGATGCCATGATCTTCATTTTCTGAATGTTGAGCTTGAAGCCAACTTTTTCACTCTCCTCTTTCACTTTCATCAAGAGGCTTTTGAGTTCCTCTTCACTTTCTGCCATAAGGGTGGTGTCATCTGCATAGCTGAGGTTATTGATGTTTCTCCCAGCAATCTTGATTCCAGCATGTGCTTCTTCCAGCCCAGTGTGTCTCATGACATATTCTGCATATAAGTTAAATAAGCAGGGTGACAATATACAGCCTTGACATACTCCTTTTCCTATTTGGAACCAGTCTGTTGTTCCATGTCCAGTTCTAACTGTTGCTTCCTGACCTGCATATAGGTTTCTCAGGAGGCAGGTCAGGTGGTCTGGTATTCCCATCTCTTTCAGAATTTTCTACAGTTTATTGTGATCCACACAGTCAAAGGCTTTGGCATAGTCAATAAAGCAGAAATAGATGTTTTTCTGGAACTCTCTTGCTTTTTCCATGATCCAGCGGATGTTGGCAATTTGATCTCTGGTTCCTCTGCCTTTTCCAAAACCAGCTTGAACATCTGGAAGTTCATGGTTCACGTACTACCAAGAGTCAAATTAAGGTTTCATTCATAGTATTTCATTTTTTGGAGATTCATAAAACAGATAATTCTATTATAGATCTTGGAAGAAGCCTTAAGGAAAAAAGCGTTAGAGATTAAGTGAACAAACATTACTAGTACAGACACTGACTGGAATAAATAAAATCCCACAGAGAGTTTCCTATAACCACAACTTTGGAAAAAGATTGTGTTCATCTGACAGAGACCACTGAGTCTTCCTGGAAAATTACACACACAAAAGGGAAAAACCGATGTCAGCTACCAGCTAACACTACTTATAACCAAATAAATAGATATTTGTAACATATACTCTGCTATTAAGCAAAGAATAACAACTAAGCTCAAAAGGCTAAAATTCCAAACTTTTCTATTTTCTTTCAGATAAAGGGAGAATTCTCTTGAAATTGTTCAAATGCATTCAGAAAGTTGTTCTGATTTTTATAATTTTACCTCATTTCAACATGCAGATAACTAAGGAACAGCAACACAAAAGATAATGATTTTGCAATTTGATTCCTATACTTCCAAAGCTACACTAATTTCAAGAACAAGGAACAAATTTTACATACAGGATGTAAAGGATTTGCAAAGGCAGGATTTTAAGGTCACTTTGAGGAAAAGTTTCTAAATTAATGTCCTGCCCCTAGGTATTCTATGTTAGAAAGGTAGCTTACAGCAGGCTGGGCTTATAAGAAACAGCAACTGCTACTACCAGCACCCCCTCAAAAAAAAACTATGAAAATATCCCTTTTTAAAACATATAATTCCCAGCACACAGCTTCTGGCAGTGCCTTCCAAGAGAGGGAACCTAGAACAGGCAAAGTAAGGCTGGATGAGCAACTTCTATTCCACCATTATCTACTATCAAGCCCTGCTTTCTCTTACTGACTTTTTAAAAATGGAAGATGACCAGGTATTCCAGAGGAAAGATACTGTTTTTAAAAATATAAGTCTAAGGAAAATTAGGATGAGGATGAAATGGCTGGATGGCATCACCGACTCGATGGACATGAGTTTGGGTGAACTCCGGGAGTTGGTGATGGACAGGGAGGCCTGGCGCTCTGCAATTCATGGGGATGCAAAGAGTCGGACACAACTGAGGAACTGAACTGAACTGAGCTGAATCAATTTTTTTTTTAAATAGAGCTTCAGCTTCTAAGAGAGCTCTAAATGTACTATGGAAATTAGGAAGAACAGGGTTTTTCTATGCTGCTAAGTCGCTTCAGCCGTGTCTGACCCTGTGAGACCCCATAGACAGCAACCCACCAGGCTCCGCCGTCCCTGGGATTCTCCAGGCAAAAACACTGGAGTGGGTTGCCATTTCCTTCTCCATTGCATGAAAGTGAAAAGTGAAAGTGAAGTCGCTCAATCGTGTCTGACTCTTAGTGACCCCATGGACTGCAGCCTACCAGGCTCCTCTGTCCATGGGATTTTCCAGGCAAGAGTACTGGAGTGGGTTGCCACTGCCTTCTCTGTTTGTATGTAGGTTATAATGTATATATAAAATCCAAATGATTGTGGAGATTACCTAAGAAGCAGATCAATTATATTATCTAAACTAGATTTAAAGGACCATAATTACATGTATTCTTTTTAAAAGGAACCATGGAGATAACACAATCTATTTTCCTGAAATTAGACAATATAATACCTGTATTATCTTTAGTCTGTTAATATTCCAATTTGATAATGATGTATACATCATTATCTCTACATCCATTCCAATATTTTGAAACCTCTGGTAGACTAACAAATTTCCTTCTCAGGTATCTAAATCACTTTTTGTTTCTTTGTAATTGTTTTGCTTCTACTGATCTCAATTTCTCAAAACTCAAGTTATGAAGTGACTTTAATTAGGTTGTCTTGATTTTCTGAGCTGCCTCAACTTTGTCCAACAAATCTTCTGATTTAAGGAAAACAAAAATCAACCAATCAAGAAATTTCAAATAAAACATTACCCACTTGTCACCTTTGGGATTAAGGTACCAGACCCAATATTTCTCCAGAATCATAACAACAATGGTCTTCAGATTCTATAGCAGGGTCGTCAAATTACAGTCCACCTCTTCTTATTATTAATAAAGTATTATTGGAACACAGACACATCCATTTGTTTGTATACTGTCAATGGCTGCTAGCATATCAAAATGAGAAAGCTGCGGAGCATTCATAGACTCTGTGGCTCACAGAGTCCAAAAATTTTACTATATGGCTCTTTACAGATAAAGTCTGCTGCTCCTATAGCAAAACATTTTGAGCAAAACTCTCACTGTTTGCAGATGACATGATCCTCTACATGGAAAACCCTAAAGACTCCACCAGAAAATTACTAGAGCTAATCAATGAATATAGTAAAGTTGCAGGATATAAAATCAACACACAGAAATCCCTTGCATTCCTATACACGAATAATGAGAAAGTAGAAAAAGAAATTAAGGAAACAATTCCATTCACCATTGCAACGAAAAGAATAAAATACTTAGGAATATATCTACCTAAAGAAACTAAAGACCTATATATAGAAAACTATAAAACACTGATGAAAGAAATCGAAGAGGACACTAATAGATGGAGAAATATACCATGTTCATGGATCGGAAGAATCAATATAGTGAAAATGAGTATACTACCCAAAGCAATTTACAAATTCAATGCAATCCCTATCAAGCTACCAGCAACATTTTTCACAGAACTAGAACAAATAATTTCAAGATTTGTATGGAAATACAAAAAACCTCGAATAGCCAAAGCAATCTTAAGAAAGAAGAATGGAACTGGAGGAATCAACTTGCCTGACCTCAGGCTCTACTACAAAGCCACAGTCATCAAGACAGTATGGTACTGGCACAAAGACAGACATATAGATCAATGGAACAAAATAGAAAGCCCAGAGATAAATCCACACACATATGGACACCTTATCTTTGACAAAGGAGGCAAGAATATACAATGGATTAAAGACAATCTCTTTAACAAGTGGTGCTGGGAAAACTGGTCAACCACTTGTAAAAGAATGAAACTAGATCACTTTCTAACACCCCACACAAAAATAAACTCAAAATGGATTAAAGATCTAAATGTAAGACCAGAAACTATAAAACTCCTAGAGGAGAACATAGGCAAAACACTCTCAGACATAAATCACAGCAGGATCCTCTATGATCCACCTCCCAGAATTCTGGAAATAAAAGCAAAAATAAACAAATGGGATCTAATTAAAATTAAAAGCTTCTGCACAACAAAGGAAAATATAAGCAAGGTGAAAAGACAGCCTTCTGAATGGGAGAAAATAATAGCAAATGAAGCAACTGACAAACAACTAATCTCAAAAATATACAAGCAACTTATGCAGCTCAATTCCAGAAAAATAAGCGACACAATCAAAAAATGGGCCACAGAACTAAATAGACATTTCTCCAAAGAAGACATACGGATGGCTAACAAACACATGAAAAGATGCTCAACATCACTCATTATTAGAGAAATGCAAATCAAAACCACAATGAGGTACCACTTCACACCAGTCAGAATGGCTGTGATCCAAAAATCTGCAAGCAATAAATGTTGGAGAGGGTGTGGAGAAAAGGGAACCCTCCTACACTGTTGGTGGGAATGCAAACTAGTACAGCCACTATGGAGAACAGTGTGGAGATTCCTTTAAAAAATTGCAAATAGAACTACCTTATGACCCAGCAATCCCACTGCTGGGCATACACACCGAGGAAACCAGAATTGAAAGAGACACATGTACCCCAATGTTCATCGCAGCACTGTTTATAATAGCTAGGACATGGAAACAACCTAGATGTCCATCAGCAGATGAATGGATAAGAAAGCTGTGGTACATATACACAATGGAGTATTACTCAGCCGTAAAAAAGAATTCATTTGAATCCGTTCTGATGAGATGGACGAAACTGGAGCCGATTATACAGAGTGAAGTAAGCCAGAAAGAAAAACACCAATACAGTATACTAAGACATATATATGGAATTTAGGAAGATGGCAATGATGACCCTGTATGCAAGACAGGGAAAGAGACACAGATGTGTATAATGGACTTTTGGACTCAGAGGGAGGGAGAGGGTGGGATGATTTGGGAGAATGACATTCTAACATGTATACTATCATGTAAGAATTGAATCGCCAGTCTATGTCTGATGCAGGATACAGCATGCTTGGAGCTGGTGCACGGGGATGACCCAGAGGGATGTTGTGGGGAGGGAGGTGGGAGGGGGGTTCATGTTTGGGAACGCATGTAAGAATTAAAGATTTTAAAATTTAAAAAATAAAAAAATAAATAAAAATAAAAAAAAAAAAAAAAAGAAAAGAAAATGAGCTTCCATCCCCACAAAAAATCACAATGTTAAATTTGATTCTATTTAAGACAAAGATTCACCAATTTAGTAAAATCAGTTCTTTTTTCTAAGACTTCAATAATGTACAGATAGGTACATAACTCTTGCTTACAGAAATGAAAAAAAAATTGTTGTCTCAGGGTAGTTCTGACTCTTCATTGACCCTGATTGCTTACTATTTTCTACGACTAACAGACTTGTTTCCATCTAATTTATTAAAGTGGGAAACAGCATATCATAATCCTACAGGATTATAATGACTTGCATAAAGATTATGTCAGCTTATTTGTTTGTATATTTAATCTTTTACACAGTATGCTCTTATTAAACAAAAAATCAGCAATGCTGATTTTTGACTTACAAAAGAACTCAAGTGGGCTCCTGATGAATTGTATGACATCTCCTGCTCTGGTTGTCAGTAAAAATGGGATCTATTCCCACAAATCAGTGACTTAGGTCCAGATATATTCAAAGGAAGAAACCTGTAACAGGATCCAAACAACTTTGATTTCTATATAAATTCTGATTGAATTCTGCTGTGGTCTCCTCTTACTTCCACTCTCATTCTCCTTCCTTCCCTTCTTTTTTCTGATTTAATACTCAATATGAAAGCATATTTTGAAATAATAGTACAATGTTTTACTATTTTTTTCATTTAATTAAATGTCAGGAATACCCTTCTATAATGTATACTACAGACCTAAGTAATTATATTGTTAAAGGCTGAAGAACATTCACTTTATGACTGTATCATACTATATTTGGTTATTCTCTTACTGGGAACAACCTAAAATGTATAGTTTCTTTTGCTACTAAAAACAGAGATGACATATATATATACATCATGTATATATCTTTATAACCTCATGGATATATCCTTATTTCCTTACCAGACTCTCTCCTTGAGATAAAGTTCTAAAAGAGGGAGTGCTAGAACAAAGCAAATGTAGATGCTTCCATTTTAATATACATTTACAAACTGACTTACATAATGATCAATTTATATCTGAACTAACAATTGATGGGAATCCCTGTTTCACCCTAACTTTCCCAACAATGGATATTATCAATGTTTTAAGTCATGATGGTTTATACTTAGATGCTTTAGATTAGCAGTAAGGTGAAACAACACTGTATATGTATATACAGTATTTCTTCTGGGAACTGCTTGTTCATGTTTATCCATGTTCCCATCCCACTAAGTGTTCCTTTCCCTCTCATCTGTTGTACACACATATGGACAGAGATTATATATGAATATATATATTCAACTTCATTTTATAAGGATAGTGTAATCCTAATAATAAAACCTACAGAGATTTTACAAAATAAAAAATCACAGATCAGCATTCATCATAAACATGAATATAAAATCCTTGACAAAATATTAGCAACAAGGCTTCCATGGTGGCTAAGTAGTAAAGACTCTGCCTGCCAATGCAGGGGACATGGGTTCAATCCCCGGTCTGGAAAGAAACCACATGCCATGGAGCAACTAAGTCCATTCATCACAACTACTGAGCCTGTACAGAGCCCACAAGCCACAGCTACTGAGCCCATGCTCCCTGGAGCCTGTGCTCCACAATAAGAGAAACTACTGCAATGAGAAGCCCACACACAGCAACTAGAGAGTAGCCTCCGCTTGCCATAACTGGAGAAAGCCCACATGCAGCAACGAAGACCCAGCACAGCCATAAATAAAATAAATAAATAAATCTTTTAAAAAAAAGAGCAACCTCAACCCACCATGTATAAATAGGATCAATTCAGCTCAGTCGCTCAGTCATGTACAACTCTTTGCAACCCCATGGACTGCAGCACCTCAGGCTTCCTTGTCCATCACCAATTCCTGGAGCTTGTTCAAACTCATGTCCACCAAGTCAGTGATGCCATCCAACCATCTCATCCTCTGTTGCCCCCTTCTCCTCCTGCCCTCAGTCTTTCCCAGTTTCAGGGTCTTTTATAATGAGTCAGCTCTTTGCATCAGGTGGCCAGAGTATTGGAGCTTCAGCTTCAGCATCAGTCCTTCCAATGAATATTCAGGACTGATTTCCTTTAGGATTGACTGGCTTGATCTCCTTGCAGTCCAAGGGACTCTCAAGAGTCTTCTCGAGTACCACAGTTCAAAAGCATCAATTCTCCAGCACTCAGCTTTCTTTATGGTCCAACTCACACATCCATACATGACTACTGGAAAAACCATAGCTTTGACTAGACAGACCTTTGTCAGTCAAGTAACGTCTCTGCTTTTTAATATGCTGTCTAGGTTTGTCACAGCTTTTCTTCCAAGAAACAAGCATCTTTTAATTTCATGGCTGCAGTCACCATCTTCAATGATTTTGGAGCCAAGGAAAATAAAATCTGCCACTGTTTCCATTGTTTCCCCATCTATTTGCCATGAAGTGATGGGGACCAGATGTCATGATCTTAGTTTTTTGAATGTTGAGTTTTAAGCCAGCTTTTCACTCTCCTCTTTCACTTTTATCAAGAGGCTCTTTAGTTCCTTTTCACTTTCTGCCATAAATAGGATACTACATCATGATTAGGTATGGTTGATCCAAGGAATACAAAGTTCAGTTCAGTTCAGTTCAGTTGCTCAGTTGTGTCCAACTCTTTGCAACCCCATGAACTGCAGCATGCCAGGCCTCCCTGTCCATCACCAACTCCCGGAGTCCACCCAAACCCATGTCCCTCGAGTTGATGATGCCATCCAACCATACAAGGTTAGTTAACATCAAAAATCAATGCAATTGATCATTAATAGAGTAAAAAAAGAATTTAAAAAAGCAATCATTTCAATAAATATAGAAAATACATTTGACAAAATTCAATATCCATTCATGATCAAAGGAAAGAAAAAAAAAACTTGCAGGAAACTAGGAATAAAAAGAATTTCCTCAGTCTGATAAAGAGTACCTATGAAAAGACTGCATAGCTTACATCATACTTAAAAGGGAAAACACTGAATGTATTCCGTCTAATACTGGATACTAGGATTGGGAACAATCTGCCACTGTTATTCAATATTGTGCTGCAGAACCTTCCTAGCCTAATGAGGCAAAAGAGGAAAAAAGGAAAACAGATTGGAAAGAAAGCGATAAAACTGTATTAATTTGCAAATGGAATGACTGCCTACATAGAAAAGAATTCTGGATTCTAAAAAATACACTATTTAGAATAAATAAATTTAGCAAGCTCACAAGAAACTTAGTCCATGAATAAAGGTCATTTGTATTTTTTTTATATACCAGCAGTAGACCATTAGAAAGTGAAATTTTCTAAAATTCCATTCACAATGGGGTCAAAAAAGCAAATTTAACCAAAGATATCTCAGACCACTACACTGGAAACTAAAAAACAAGGTAAGAGACATTAAAGATATATATAAATGAAAAATGACACTTTGCTCAATTTTTGTGAATGTATCTTCTCTGCAAACTGATAAACTCATTCCATGTAAGGGCTTGCACTGGCTGTCCTCTATATCTATGGAGCTGTGCATTCAGAATTTTACATGCCTTTTCCCCATTATTCTGACCTTAATTCAAGTATCTCTTCTCTAGACTCTCCTTGATCGCTAAATGAAGCAGCTTTCTTTCTGCTCTATTACATTACCCTGTCTTATTTATTCACTACACTATGTGAAATTATCTTTTGTCATTCACATACTTACTATCTTTCTTCTCAGCCCAAAGGTGAGCATGAAGACAATATCTTTTGACCAACATATTCCCCAGTATCTACACGAGTTCCTGGTATGGAGCAGGCACTTGGTAAATATATGTGGACTAGTTTTTGCCATATTCAGGGCTGTCTTCAAATGCTAACAGAATTTTAAGACCAATATAAACAGTGACATAATTTATACTTTCTTCCAAAGTCTTCATAGAGATATTCAAAGAATTAAAGGAATTTAAGAAATGAACACTATTATTAAGGTTAAAACATTGTGGCTTACTGTCTTTTAGATAATAAAATGAAAGGGGAAAGAGAAAGACACAACCCACTCTTCCCACCCCCATCCAGATTAGTTTGTGTGTGGTGTGTGTGTGTATAAGTCACTCAGTTGTATCCAACTCTTTGCCACCCCATGGACTTTACAGTCCATGGAATTCTCCAGGAGAGAATACTGGAGTGGGTAGCTTTTCCCTTCTCCAGGGTATCTTCCCAACCCAGTGATCAAACCCAGGTCTCCTGCATTGCAGGCAGATTCTTTACCAGCTGAACTACCAGGGAAGCCCTTAAAACTTGTACGGTTAATCATTTATACAGTGTGAAACCATCTTCAAAGATGTAAATTACTGTTCATTTCATCCTGGCTGTTGCTATTCTTTTTCAGTATGGGTAATAACGCATTTATTTCCAATTTTAGAAAGAAAGATTTTCCCTTTACATTCCCACAATTCCACCCAACAATAATACTAGCATTATCATATAAGTATTTCTCAAATTCTCATCTGCCTAAAGGGCCTGCTAGTGGGCAGTGAAACTTACTGTGCTTCCCAATTTGAAATATTCCCTTTCTTTCCTCCCCTTCCCTTACTGCTACAAACTCTACCCATGTCTAGAACTCTCTCCCCAACCAGATAGCTCAGCTTTTTACTAGTGTATCTTTTTTTCACCCTAGAAACTTTCCTTACTAACCCTAGATGCACCCTCTGATGGAATGGCCTGAAGAGTCAGCAGTAAATTTTGATTTCTCTCTGGGATAAAGGTAAATCCTGTCATGTTTTCAGTTAAAATGATTTACAACTATCACTTAGGAAGCCTTTATCTTCTATTTATCCCTCACTGAACATAAAGGTTACAATGTCCAGAAAATTTAAAAAGAGATGTGCACCTTAATTCTGAGAATCCAGAAGAAGTGATAGTGAAAAGGATTGTTGAGTATATTAACCATTTCAATCAGCATACACACAAAAGAAAATGTAAAATGTCAAAAGGACAAAACCAGGAAGCCGGGGCATTCATATTGGCAATAAGCCATAGCTCTTCAACAAAGATCCTGGTTTCCCACCACTGACCCCTACGCTCTAAGGTCTAAAAACCAACCACCACTCTTAGAGCTCAGATTGCCTTCGCCTAACAGGCAAGCAGGTATAACTAGGGATAGAGAAGAGCTCTATCTAAGCTATCTGGGAATCTGAACTTTTATTCCCATAAGGCATAGCATCACATATGATGATTAGGTCTAAAGGACTATTAGCCACTGTTAGCTCTGGCTTAGGATTAGAACAATAACAATAATTAAAATGGCTATTATTTATTGAGTACTTATCACATGTCAGGGAGAAGCCAATGGCACTCCACTCCAGTATTCTTGCCTGGAAAATCCCATGGACAGAGAAGCCTGGAGGGCTGCAGTCCATGGGGTCACTGAGCGTTGGACACGACTGAGCGACTTCACTTTCACTTTTCAATTTCATGCATTGGAGAAGGAAATGGCAGCCCACTCCAGTGTTCTTGCCAGGACAATCCCAGGGAGAGGGGAGCCTGGTGGGCTGCCATCTATGGGATCGCACAGAGCCGGACACGACTGAAGTGACTTAGCAGCAGATCATATGTCAGATGCTATGCTAAAGTATTTAAATATCTCATTTAATCCTTACAAGAACACCATTTGATAGGTACTTACTGTTATTTCTATTTTTTTCAGAGGTGGAAGCTTAGGTACAGAGCAGTTAGGTAATTTTCCATGAATAGAAAGTGGTGAAATTAGAATTCTAACAGTATTCTGACTGATAGCAAAACTATAATTATACAGAATTTATAGGATGATGAATTAATGAACTTTTAGAAATAATTTCACAAATTCATATATTTATTGTTGTTCAGTCGCTAAGTCATGTCTGACTCTTTGTGACCCCATGGACTGCAGCACATCAGGCTTCCCTGTCCTTCATTACCTCCCAGAGTTTGTTCAAACTCATGCCCATTGGGTCAGTGATGCCACCTAACCATCTCATCTTCAGTTCATATACTGGGTCTGCCTATATCTGACTGGTATATCAGGATACTATTAGGCTCATCAGCTAAATTGTAGATTTTATGTACTCTAATAAAATATTACAAATATAGCTATTTTAAAAAGAATATAAAATTTACCAACAACCACTTAGCACATACCTACTGTGATGTTACCCATTTTGCTTCGTAATGTTATATTACCTGCAAAAGACAGAAAAAGACAACTTTACACATTAGGGATAATCCAGAAAAGAAATGTATTAATAATGTTCTAAAACACGGTTAGATATCCACAAGGTTATTTAATAATATTATTATTGTCATTCACAATTTTTCTCAGTATCAAAATCCTAGTCAGAGATTTATGCGCAACTACAAAATAAATAGCTTTAGGCATTTATACAAACTCTCTTCTTCCACTCTAACTTAATCTACTACAGCACAACTAACAAAACAAACCCCTGTACTTTCTGGGAAACATGGAAGAAAAATAATGATTCTTCTAAAAGTTAAAAAATGTAAAAAAAAAAAAAAAAGACTCAAATGTACTGACTACGCATTTTCAACCTAAACATCACAATATTTATCAGACCACACAAAGCCAAGTTTTGAACCAAATAACACTAAAATAATCCATGGAAAAAAGTAATTACTGTTATTTTTCAGGCCAGTTTGGCAAACCTATCTGTGAGATTTCAGTGGTTTTTCTGCCAAGAGTTTAAAAGGTTTGGAACAGGAATAATAAATAATTGAAATATGACTAACAAAGAAAAAAAACTTCAAATATTCCCTTCTTTCAATGAAAATATATTTTCTAGGATAAACATAGGACTCTGAAACCATTCTTCCCAGTGCCGTCCTCCAACATCAAAAACAGCAGTATTTTTCTTCATGTGTGTTTAAGGGATAATTACTCATAGAGTTATACCACCTATATTTACTGCACTATCATAATTCTAAAACTATAGTGAAGAATAAAAAAGGAGTAAAAAGAAAATGGTACAGAGTGAAAGAAGCTGTGCTATTTAAAATCCCAAAAGATGATGCTGTGAAAGTATTGGACTCAATATGTCAGCAGATTTGGAAAACTCAGCAATGGCCACAGGACTGGAAAAGGTCAGTTTTCATTCCAGTCTTAAAGAAGGGCAATGCCAAAGAATGTTCAAACTACCATACAACTGCACTCACTTCTCATGCTAGCAAGGTAATCCTCAAAATTCTCCAAGCCAGGCTTTAGCAGTACATGAAACTAGAACTTCCAGATGTACAAGTTGGTTTTAGAAAGGGCAGAGGAATCAGATATCAAATTGTCATAGAAAAAGCAAGAAAATTTCAGAAAAACATCTACTCCTGCTTCATTGACTACACTAAAGTCTTTGATTGTATGGATCACAACAAACTGTGGAAAATTCTTAAAGAAATGAAATATCAGACCATCTCACCTGCCTCCTGGGAAACCTGTGAAGCAAGTCAAGAAGCAACAGTTAGAGTTTGACATGGAACAACAGACTGGTTCCAAACCGGGCAAGGCTGTATATTCTCACTCTGCTTATTTAACTTATATGCAGAGTACATCATGTGGTATACCGAGCTGGATGAATCACAACTAGGAATCAAGACTGCCAGGAGAAATATTAACAACCTCAGATATGTAGTGACACCCCACTCCAGTACTCTTGCCTGGAAAATCCCATGGACGGAGGAGCCTGGTAGGCTGCAGTCGATGGGGTCACTAAGAGTCAGACACGACTGAGAGATTTCACTTTCACTTTGCACTTTCATGCATTGGAGAAGGAAATGGCAACCCACTCCAGTGTTCTTGCCCAGAGAATCCCAGGGAGAGGGGAGCCTGGTGGGCTGCCATCTATGGGGTCGCACAGAGTTAAACACGACTGAAGCGACTTAGCAGCAGCAGCAGATATGTAGCTGATACCACTCTAATGGCAGAAAGCAAAGAGGAACTAAAGGGCCTCTTGATGAGGATGAAAGAAGAGAGTGAAAAAAGCTGGCTTAAAAGTCAACATTCAAAAAACTAAGAACATGGCATCCAGTCACATAATTTCATGGCAAGATAGATGGGGGAAAAGTGGAAACAGTGACAGATTTTCTTTCCTTGGGCTGCAAAATCACTGTGGACACTGACTGCAGCCATGAAATTAAAAGATGCCTGCTCCTTGGAAGTAAAGCTGTGACAAACCTAGACAATGTATTCAAAAGCAGAGACATCTCTTAGTCGACAATGGTCCATCTAGTCAAAGCTATGGTTTTTCCAGTAGTCATGTATGGATGTGTGAGTTGGACCATAAAGAAAGCTGATGCTGAAGAATTGATGCTTTTGAACTGTGGTGCTGGAGAAAACTCTTGAGAGTCTCTTGGACAGTGAGGAGATCAAACCAGTCAATCCTAAGGGAAATCAACCCTGAATACTCATTGGAGGGACTGATGCTGAAGCTGAAGCTCCAGTACTCTGGCCACCTGATGCAAAGAGCTGACTCACTGTAAAAGACCCTGAAACTGGGAAAGACTGAGGGCAGGAGGAGAAGGGGGCGACAGAGGATGAGATGGTTGGATGGCATCACCAACTCAGTGGACATGAGTTTGAGCATGCTCTGAGAGATAGTGAAGGATAGGGAGCCTGGAAACCTACAGTCCATGGAGTCACAAAGAGTCAGACACGACTTATCAACTGAACAAAAACAACAAAAGAAGAGTAAAAGAATAAATTTTGTCTCAGAATTAATCAGGATGAATAAAATACTTTATTTAATTTCATGTATCTTATAAACACTGACATGTATCAGTACCTGGGAAAAAGAAAGACAAAGAAAGGAGGCACTTGATTCATTTGTCCAACAGTTAAATGTGCTTTGACTGTAAAACCTTCTCTGAAAGTTTTATATTTCATCATACTTCACATGAGCACATGAACAAGCAGTACACTTGTGTAGGAGTAAAACTTGGTTTGTGTGAAGTTAAGCTTATAAAATTATTTTCAAGTTTCAGTAATTTACAAGGCTGTGCAGATCCTCCTGTTACATGGTTAAGTAAATATTATTTCATTGGTGTGTTCGAGATACTCTTCCAATTTTCAAACCCAGTAAATGCAGATTCACATGCAAATAGTGGCCAAGGATCACAAAGCTGCTAAGATGGCTTCCAATGACCCCTGCCTCATTCATACCCATGTATGAGCTCCTTCACTCATATGGAGGCTGGACCTACTGATGCTTTTAACAAACAGAGTAAGGGCAAATGAGATGTTACTTTCAAGACTAGGTTACAAACGATTCTTGCTTCTGCCTTGCCAGCTCTCTTTTGCTGTGATGGAAGCCAGCTAGCCATGTTGTCTGAGTGCCTTATGAAAGAGGCCCCCAGCCAATAGAATCTGAACTGAATCCTGCTAACAACAACATGAGTGAACTAGGAAGCAGACTCACTTTTGGCTGAACCTTCAAATAAACCCATGGTCCCAACTGATACCTTGATTAGAACTTCAAGAGAGATCTTGAGGCAGAAGACCCAGTTAAGTGATACCCAGATTCCGGACCACCCAAAGTATAAGAAATAAATGTTTGCTATTTTTAGCTGCTAAATATGTTACAAAGGAAGAGGTAACTAGAAAAGATGTTGAAAGCTGGATGTGGGGTGATGCCACAAAAAATAACTAAAAATATGGGAACAGCTTTGGAAATTGGCAGTAGGCATAGGTTGGAAGGATTTTTTAGGAGCATGGTAAGAGAAAGCCTAAATTGCCTGAACAGTGTGTTAGTAGAAAGCTGGACTTTGAGTGCTTCTCATATAAGGGCTTAAATGGAAATGAAAAAGTGTTTTGGAAACTGGAGGAAGGCAGATGTTTGTTAAGCAGTATTAGAAACTTCACAACACTATCACATTCAGTAATGTGGAAAGTAGGAAATGTGCCTAATGAACTGAATGATCTAGCTAAGAAGATAGCCAAGCAGAGTCAAAGTGTTGTAGGCACTGCCTATTTTTTCTTGTAGCATCAGTAAAATGCAAACAAAGTAAGATAAACTAAAGAAACGATAGTTTAAAAAAAGAATCAGGACAAGAATCATTTTGAAAATTCTCAGCTTCTCAAGATGGCAAAAGATGAGAAAGTTAAGAATAGCTTCGACACAAAGACTAGAGAAAGACTAGAGATCTCTTCAAGAAAATTAGAGATACCAAGGGAACATTTCATGCAAAGATGGGCTCGATAAAGGACAGAAATGGTAGGGACCTAACAGAAGCAGAAGATATTAAGAAGAGGTGGCAAGAATACACGAAGAACTGGACAAAAAAGATCTTCACGACCCATATAATCATGTTGATGTGATCACTAATCTAGAGCCAGACATCTTGGAATGTGGAGTCAAGTGGGCCTTATAAAGCATCACTATGAACAAAGCTAGTGGAGGTGATGGAATTACAGTTGAGCTATTTCAAATCCTGAAAGATGATGCTGTGAAAGTGCTGCACTCAGTATGCCAGCAAATTTGGAAAACTCAGCAGTGGCCACAGGACTGGAAAAGGTCAGTTTTCATTCCAATCCCAAAGAAAGGCAATGCCAAAGAATGCTCAAACTACCACACAATTGCACTCATCTCACATGCTAGTAAAGTAACGCTCAAAATTCTCCAAGCCAGGCTTCAGCAATACATGAACCGTGAACTTCCTGATGTTCAAGCTGGTTTTAGAAAAGGCAGAGGAACCAGAGATCAAATTGCCAACATCCGCTGGATCATGGAAAAGGCAAGAGAGTTCCACAAAACCATCTATTTCTGCTTTATTGACTATGCCAGAGCCTTTGACTGTGTGGATCACAAGAAACTGTGGAAAATTCTGAAAGAGATGGGAATACCAGACCACCTGACCTGCCTCTTGAGAAATCTGTATGCAGGTCAGGAAGCAACAGTTAGAACTGGACATGGAACAACAGACTGGTTCCAAATAGGAAAAGGAGTCCATCAAGGCTGTATATTGTCACCCTGCTTATTTAACTTATATGCAGAGTACATCATGAGAAACACTGGACTGGAAGAAACACAAGCTGGAATCAAGAATGCTGGGAGAAATATCAATAACCTCAGATATGCAGATGACACCACCCTTATGGCAGAAAGTGAAGAGGAGCTAAAAAGCCTCTTGATGAAAGTGAAAGTGGAGAGTGAAAAAGTTGGCTTAAAGCTCAACTTTCAGAAAATGATAATGGCATCTGGTCCCATCACTTCATGAGAAATAGATGGCGAAACAGTAGAAACAGTGTCAGACTTTATTTTGGGGGGCTCCAAAATCACTGCAGATGGTGACTGCAGCCATGAAATTAAAAGACGCTTACTCCTTGGAAGAAAAGTTATGACCAACCTAGATAGCATATTCAAAAGCAGAGACATTACTTTGCCAACAAAGGTCCATCTAGTCAAGGCTATGGTTTTTCCAGTGGTCATGTATGGATGTAAGAGTTGGACTGTGAAGAAGGCTGAGCGCCCAAGAATTGATCTTTTGAACTGTGGTGTTGGAGAAGACCCTTGAGAGTCCCTTGGACTGCAAGGAGATCCAACCAGTCCATTCTGAAGGAGATCAACCCTGGGATTTCTTTGGAAAGAATGATGCTAAAGCTGAAGTTCCAGTACTTTGGCCATCTCATGTGAAGAGTTGACTCATTGGTAAAGACTCTGATGCTGGGAGGGATTGTGGGCAGGAGGAGAAGGGGACAACCGAGGATGAGATGGCTGGATGGCATCACTGACTCGATGGACGTGAGTCTGAGTGAACTCCGGGAGATGGTGACAGACAGGGAGGCCTGGCGTCCTGCGATTCATGGGGTCGCAAAGAGTCGGACACGGCTGAGTGACTGAACTGAACTCGACACAAAGTCTGAATTCAGTGTACCGCCAGAACATGGCCTAAAAATGAAACTGATGGATTGACTGTAAAATGTTTTGTCAGGACTCCAGAAAGATTAAGAGTGATACCTCACAGTATTAATTTAGCTGTACAAAAAGTCCATTAAACTGGCTGAAGGTATCTCACAGATACTCTCAATTAAGCAATAGGTCCCCTAGAAAGCTTGCAAGTACCATACCTTAATTTCTCTGCAGAAAACATTTTGAAAACATTCTTGGATGTGGCCTTCATCTAATGGAACAAACACCAATGTGATTCATAGAATGCTGACAAATTTGTGAGAATTGTATCAGCAAACACATTGCTAACGTCGACCAAAAGGGACAGTAACAGTACAAAGTGAAATGAGACCACTAGAGTCCCAAAATTCTGCTGGCAGGAAGCAGACTAAGAAAATTCCTTAGCTGCAAACACATGCTACATTTCATGAAAAAGGCAGGATGACTCAAAGGGAGAAACCAAGAGCTCAGAGGGCAAAGCCTGGAAACCTAAAGAATTATCACAAAGCCATGAGATCTAATCAAAGAACCTCCAATGTTTTCCTACCTAAATTTCAAAATCATTATGGACCAATGACTCCTTTGTGCCCCTTGTTTTTCTCCCCTTTAAACAGGAAAGTCTATAGCAATTATCCTATGTGTATCCCATCACTGTATGCTTAGTGTGCAGGTGGTGTGTGGGGGTTGAGGAGGTTAGAGAACAGGTCTTAAGACTGAGAACTATACTTGAGGAGTTAGACCTAAGCAACTGTACCCGAGGAGGCTCATCTACATCTGGATCTGATTTTGGTGTAGACATTCTGGACTCTGAGCAGATATGCAATAGGATGAGACTCTGGGAACCTTGAAAGGAAGGGAGTGTATTTTGTATGTGGGAAGGACACAAATCACTTGCGGGGGTGCAGAGGATAGACTGGCCATTCAAAACCTTATAGGCTATCTAGGGATATACATACACGAAAAGTTAAAAATGAGTGTTTATTAATCATTTTAAGTTAATGTTGTAACTGAATAGTATGTATTAGGTTCCATAACCATTCCGAGGAAGCAGACTAAAATGATGTGGCATGAACAGGGAGAGAATCATATTGGAGATTTCATCAGAGTCTAAGTTTGAAATATGAGTAAAGTTTGATGCTGAGGGGGAACGATTTTGTTGAAAAGGTATGTAAGCAAAGGTAAAAAGGAGTTAACTATCTGTGCTATATTTAAATCATGCTCATCAGTTAAGTTAGAGCAATTAGCCCAGTCTATGAGGACAGGGATTAAGTTTTCTTACTTAGCATTATATTTTGAGAGCTTAGCATATTGCCCTGTACATAGTAAATACTATTATTATTTGAACCTATGTTCAAATATAGTTTGGAAAAATAGGTAAAAACAAATTTGTAGAAGAATCATAGAGTGTTTAGTCTACTGACTTTGTCCTATACCAAAGGAGTCAAAGAAGAATTTCAAGATGAGAAGAACACAAGAAAACCATCTAATATTCCTTCCTTCCTAATCTTTAGGAAGATTAAGCTAGTGTCAGACACTCAGAATTCTTTACTGTTTTCACCTTATGAACACCTTAAAAATAAGATAAAGGAGACCTCTGATATTTGTGATTTTAACTATTAATAAAACAGCAACAATAAAAACACTGACATAGTTCTATAGTCAGTCATTTAGTTAATGAGTTCAGCCATTCAGCAAGACAAAAGGAGCTTTACTAAACTAGTCTCCAATGAATGCAGTAAAAGTTTACTTTTTTAAACAAAAATAAAAAATGTGGTCTTTTTCAAAAAGTCAGTAGTGAGTGTGATATAAGTGATCAAGAAAACAATGGTTTTAGAGCCAAAAAAAAGTTTCAGTTTCATAAAAAAAAAATTAAAAAAAGGACTAGTTAAATTATAAAGTGAAGTCGCTCAGTTGTGTCTGACTCTTTGCAACCTCATGGACTATAGCCTATCAGGCTCCTCTGTCCATGGGATTTTCCAGGCAAGAATACTGGAGTGGGTTGCCATTTCCTTCTCTAGGAGATCTTCCTGACCCAGGGATTGAACCCAGGTCTCCTGCATTGTAGGTAGACGCTCTACCATCTGAGCCACCAGGGAAGTTAGTTAAATTATAGCAGAATCTATACAGTCTCAAACTACATCTCTCTTGAATGTTAGAGTTCTGTACAGGAAAAGCATAAAGGGATAATAAAACTATGGAAATAAAGACAATCTGTAAATATAAGGAATATATCAAAATATTTTTGTTAGTGCTAAAGGACTTTTAACACAATAAACGAAAAAATATTCTCAACTCATCAAATTGTTTAGAAAATCTCTAAACAGAAATATTCCAAGGTCATTAAAATACACAACATGGAACTCTTCTCTCAAATACTTTGTGGAAGAAGACAGACTATTTTAAAGTATCCAGATCAACCAAATGGACATTACTAGCACAGTTTTCTGTAATTTGGTTTTACCTTTTTCCATCATCAGATGGTGAAAACAATAAATAAATCAACTATCTGAGAGAAGTAGATCTTTGTAAAAGCTCTCCTTTCAATGAAGCAGATGCCACATGATCTGTAATAATTATGTGTGCTTACTCTTCTTTCTAGTTACTTAATTTTTCCACAAAACCCAATGTTTGAGAAAATAAATAGTTCTCCTTAGCTAGCCACTCTTCATTCCAATAGGATCGGAGGAAGAATTAGCTATCAATTTAAAGACAAATAGTTTATTTTTCTTCACTAAAATAAATGTGATTTTAGTAAAAAACAGCACACATACTCTCATTATCCAAACAGAGAAATAAAATATCCATAAAGGTTAAATCCTTTTTGTGCTTTTTTTTTAAGGGGAAGCTTGGGGGAGCAGAAAGAATTTTCTACTTGCAAGCACATGGCTAAATGCAAAGCATATAGAGGTAAATAAAACATGATCCCTGCTATTGAAGAGTTTATAATCAGGCAAGAATTTATGGGTCAATGGAAGGCCAGAGACGGAGAAAGGCTGCTTTAGCTGAGTATGAAAAGATTACTAAAAGTAAACGAGATAAAGAAAGCTGGGAAAAACATTTTAGAAACACCGTAACCGAAGAGTATGATCAAGGGCTCTGATCAAAAACTTAGCAGTATGAAACAGGTATGAATGTATACAGAAAGAAGTAAGAGATTGTATAATTCTAGAACACAAAGCATAAGGTCAAAAAAAGATAGTAGCTAAGTCACTGATTAGGAAGGGGTTTGGGTAAGACAATGCTGTGTTCAATGTGCTTTTCTAATAAACAACCATATAATCCCTAATAGCTCAGTTGGTAAAGAATCCACCTGCAATGCAGGAGACCCTGGTTTGATTCCTGGGTCAGGAAGATCCGCTGGAGAAGGGATAGGCTGTCCTCTCCAGTATTGTTGGGCTTCGCTGGTGGCTCAGCTGGTAAAGAATCTACCTGCAATGTGGGAGACCTGGGTTCGATCCCTGGGTTGGGAAAATCCCCTGGAGAAGGGAAAGGCTACCCACTCCAGTATTCTGGCCTGGAGAATTCCATGGACTGTAAAGTCCATGGAGTCACAAAGAGTCGGACACGACTGAGTGACTAGCACTTGCACTTTCACACAATAGTTAGGACAATGAATTTGAAGAAGGCAAGACTGGAAGCAAATTTATTGCTAGAGGTGAGGCAAGAACTGACAAGAATCTTAATTAGAAGAGCAGAAATTTCTAAGAAAAAGATGGGATAGATTGAAAGAAATATTTAGGTG
Source organism: Capra hircus (assembly GCF_001704415.2). Lineage (NCBI taxonomy): Eukaryota > Metazoa > Chordata > Mammalia > Artiodactyla > Bovidae > Capra > Capra hircus. Next base: position 76,217,296 of record NC_030811.1, read on the forward strand.
ATTGTGCTCGTGCAGCTCAGTCATGTTTGACTCTTTGCAAACCCATGGACTGTACCTGCCAGGCTCCTCTTTCCATAGGATTCGCCAGGCAAGAATACTGAGTGGGCTGCCATTTCCTCCTCTAAAAGGACTTGCCAACCCAGGGATCAAACCTGTGTCTCCTGCATCTCCTGCAATGGTAGGCGGATTCTTTACCACTGAGCCACCTAAAACCTATCTAAACTTGGTGTTGACTAAATGTGGAAGGTGACAGAAATTCAGGATTACTTCTGGATTTCTAGCTTGGGAAATAACGTACATGGTAATATTAGAATCTGCAAATGGAAATAAAAGAGGAGGAATACATTATGGATGAGGTTGGGGGTGGGGGCTGGGAAAATACGAGGAAAAAAGTTAGAAACATGAAGTCATCAGAGAAGACTATAAGGATCCAAATGGCTATGTCTACTAAGCAGATGGATGTGTAAGTTGGAAGTCAGGGCTAGAGATACAAATTTGAATTATTGGAATACAATGGTAGTTGAGACTCAAAAGTGTATAAGATGTCCAAGGAAAAGAAAGAACTGAAAGAACAATGAAACAGGATGAAATGCTGGAGAATACCAAGGGGGTGTGTAAAAGAGGAAGAACTCACAGACATTTGAGAAAGAGCAATTTTAAATACTGATGCTTTCAAATTTGGTGCTGGAGAAGACTCTTGAGGGTCCCTTGGACTGCAAGGAGATCAAACCAGTCAATCCTTAAGGAAATCAACCCTGAATATTCACTGGAGGAACACATGCTGAAGCTCCAATGCTCTGGCCATCTGACATGAAGAGACGATTCACTAGAAAAGCCCCTGATGCTCGTAAAGACTGAAGGCAACAGAAGAGGACACCAGAGGACGAGATGGCTAGACAGCATCAATGATTCAATGGATGTGAACCTGAGCAAGCTCTGGGTGATAGTGAAGGACAGGGGAGCCTTGCATGTTGCCGTTCACAAGGGGTTAGAAGCGACTTAGCGACTGAACGAAAATTATAAATACAAGATGTGACACATGCCAGTACCCACTAATACTTGTGTGCCTTTCTCCTTCCTTAGAACACACTAGGCTCTTTATCTCAGACTTCCATAGTTAAGGTCATTTGAAAACATTCTGGCTAACAAATTTCTCATATGATCCTCTATGATCTCTCTTCTTTTAGTGGAAGCTTGGAGGCCATACACTGAAAATGGCATTATCACCTTTAAGGAAGGAGTCCAGTCCCTCCAAGGAAATGAGCAGGTCCAAACACTGCATGGAATAGCAGCATATTTATCACATGTCTAAATCGTGAAAAGAAAAAATCTATGCTATCTGTACCACAGAGGAAGCTATAACTTCATATAAAAAAGTTTTAATTGTCCAGATTCAATATTAACATAAATTATGTGTCAGATGACAATCAAACTTAATGAACTTAAGAATAAACACTAAAATTAGAACAAAGCATTTTCATAAGCTTATGAAGAATCCCATTTAATCCAATAAGAGTTTCTTTCCTTTAGAATTTTGTATTTCTGAGTTTCTAAATTCATAAGGCAGACTTATAAATTTACCAGAGCTTATATGTTCTTCTTAGAGAAAACTGAAACATTTCTTTATGAAATTTTGAGTGCTATAAAATAATCAATTATATTTGCACAGTTTATGTAACTTTTACTTTTGTGAAAGTTTCTAAAATCCAAAGTTATTTAAGAAAGCATTTAGCATGTATATTGCTAAATCTTTTGGCAACAAAGGACTTCTGAAGTACAGAAAAATGGGAACAAACAGTCATCAATTTATTAATGTATGTTCCCAAAGAGCCTAAAATAAGACTCTAAGTTATACAGAGAGTTTAAATATTTTAAATAGTTTTATTCATTAATCATTTATTCCAAAAAATAACATAAGCTAAATATAAAACACTAAAATGACTGTCAAGTACTCCTATATATTAAACCCAATTAATTTATTTAAATTGTAAGTAAAACCAATCCCAGCAAACCATTTCAAGGAAGCTTTTCTGAGTCAAGATACTATATACTTATAAATATTCTAAAAATATATTTATTAGAATACATATAAATACAGAATTCTTTAAAAATCACAAATATTCAAATAGCAGAATACAACAAACTACACTTTACTAAGAATCTAATTTTTGATAACTTAGAAGAAAATCAAAAGATAGTTAACTGTCATAAAATTTTATATCTGAACACAAACTATTCAAGTACTTATTCTCCCACTAGATTCTCAGTGCCAGAACATTAGGGAATTTTTGTTGAATCAATGAATACACTAGTTTCTTCTGTATTAGAAGGCATGCATACTTAATATATGTGATTCAACATTCAGTTCAGTTTAGTCGCTCAATCGTGTCTGACTCTGCAACCCGATGGATGGCAGCATGCCAGGCCTCCCTGTCTATCACCAACTCCGAGTTTACTCAAACTCATGTCCGTTGAGTTGGTGATGCCATCCAACCATCTCATCCTGCGTCATCTCCTTCTCTTCCTGCCTTCAATCTTTCCCAGCATCAGGATCTTTTCCAGTGAGTCAGTTCTACGCATCAGGTAGTCAATGTATTGGAGTTTCAGCTTCAGCATCAGTCATTCCAATGACTATTCAGGACTGATTTCCTTTAGGATGGACTGGTTGGATCTCCTTGCAGTCCAAGGGATATTCAAGAATCTTTTCCAACACCACAGTTCAAAAGCATCAGTTCTTCGGCGCTCAGCTTTTTTTACAGTTCAACTCTCACATCCATACATGACTAATGGAAAAACCATAGCTTTGACTAGATGGACTTTTGTTGGCAGAGCAACATCTCTGCTTTTTAATATGCTGTCTAGGTTGGTCATAACTTTCCTTCCAAGGAGCAAGCGTCTTTTAATTTCATGGCTGTAGTCACTACCTTCAGTGATTTTGGAGTCTCCCAAAATAGTGTCTGTCACCATTTCCATTGTTTCCCCATATATTTGCCATGAAGTGATGAGACCAGATGCCATGATCTTCATCTTCTGAATGTTGACTTTTAAGCCAACTTTTTCACTCTCTTCACTTTCATCAAGAGGCTCTTTAGTTCTTCTTTGTTTTCTGCCATAAAGGTGGTATCATCTGCATATTTGAGGTTATTGTATTTCTCCTGGCAATCTTGATTCCAGCTTGTGCTTCTTCCAGCCCAGCATTTCTCATGATGTACTCTGCATATAGTTAAATAAGCAGGGTGACAATATACAGCCTTGACGTACTCCTTTCCTGATTTGGAACTAGTCTGTTGTTTCGTGTCCAGTTCTAACTGTTACTTCCTGACCTGCATACAGATTTCTCAAGAGGCAGGTCAGGTGGTCTGGTATTCCCATCTCTTTCAGAATTTTCCAGTTTGTTGTGATCCACATAGTCAAAGGCTTGGCATAGTCGATAAAGCAGAAATAGATGTTTTTTTCTGGAACTCTCCTGCTTTTTTGATGTTCCAAGGGATGTTGGCAATTTGATCTCTGGTTCCTCTGCCTTTTTTAAATTCAGCTGGAACTCTGGAAGTTCACAGTTCATGTATTGCTGAAGCCTGGCTTGGAGAATTTTGAGCATTACTTTACTAGCGTGTGAAATAAGTGCAATCGTGCGGTATTTAACATTACCAATGGAGAAGGCAATGGCAACCCACTCCAGTACTCTTGCCAGGAAAATCCCTTGGACGGAGGAGCCTGGTAGGCTGCAGTCCATGGGGTCGCTAAGAGTCGGACACGACTGAGCGACTTCACTTTCACTTTTCACTTTCAGGCACTGGAGAAGGAAATGGCAATCCACTCCAGTGTTCTTGCCTGGATAGTCCCAGGGACGGGGGGGCCTGGTGGGCTGCCGTCCATGGGGTTGCACAGAGTTGGACATGACTGAAGCGACTTAGCAGCAGCAGCAACATTACAAACAGTAAATATTACTAGTTAGTTAGATAACTCATTTTCTTACAGCTAGCTATACTTAAAATTTTCATTTCAAAAAACATTTAAGATAGATTTGTTTTTTCTTTTCTCTACATATAGGAGTCAATTTGCAAGGCCAAGAAAGACTTATTACTCCTTTCATTTTCCCTTTCTTCATTACTGAGCATCCTCTTTAAAGTATTTAGCGGTACTGGTTTGCATCAGAGTATATGAACAAAAAGAATACATAGACAAAAAATAAATTTCAAGCTCCCTCTTTCTTTATGGAAGGAACCCTTCGAAGCCACACACTGAAGATAGCAGCAACACTTTTATAGAATGAACTGAGTACCTGAATGGCTCCACGGAGCTAAGCTGAACCCAGACACTCTGCTGCTGCTGCTGCTAAGTCGCTTCAGTCGTGTCTGACTCTGTGCGACCACACAGACGGCAGCTCACCAGGCTCCCTTGACCCTGGAATCCTCCAGGCAAGAACACTGGAGTGGGCTGCCATTTCCTTCTCCAAACCATGAAGGTGAAAGGTGAAAGTGAAGTCGCTCAGTCATGTCCGACTCTTCGTGACCCCATGGACTGCTGCCTACCAGGCTCCTCCATCCATGGAATTTTTCAGGCAAGAATACCACAGTGGGTTGCCATTGCCTTTTCCAGCCAGACACTCTATGGAATACCACAAACTCATTTAAGGCATAATAAATGATCCTGAAACTGGAGTTTACAATTTAGAACCTAGCTGAAGCAGTGCATCTGTGTTATAGTGTTGTTTGCCTAGAGGAGCATGTGTAGAGCAACCCAGGAAGCCCTTAAAACGATGATAGAATCTGGGTTGCAATCAAGAAATTCACCATGGCTATGTACAAACACTGTTTTAAAACATCTCCCTAAAAGTCAAGAAATCTGGATTGAATACTTGCTCTTCCACTAATCAACTTATAACTGAGAGCAAACAATTAGACATTTCTAAGTTTTGTATTGTTCATTTGTAAACAGCCAATTATCCAGTAAGTAAAAGAAGCAGACTCACTGAAGCACACAATAAGTGTTTGGTTTCAACACACTTTCACACAAACGCCCACCCACCTACGGATGGGCTCCTCAGGCAGTGGTAATGCAGGAGACATAAGAGAGATTGGGTTTGATCCCTGGGTCAGGAAGATCCCCTGGAGGAGGGCAAGGAAACCCACTCTAGTATTCTTGCCTGGAAAATTCTATGGACAGAGGAGTCTGGCAGGCTATCCTCCCTCGGGTCACAAAGATTCAGACACAACTGAGGCAACTTAGTGTACACACACACTCCTACTGACTCAAGGGCTCCAAATTCATGTATCTGAAGACAGTTATCATTATGATGTTTGTGGTATAAAAGGCTTTTACAACATCTGTATGTTGGAGTTATAAAACAAAAATCTACCTTATGAAAAAGAACCCAAACTAAACAAATCCTGAACAGGCAGGTCTTAGAATATATATATTCTTATGAGTTTATTTTCTTTAAGATGCTTCAGTTCAGTTCAGTTCAGTTCAGTTCAGTTCAGTTTAGTTGCTCAGTCATATCTGACTCTTTGAGACCCCATGAATCGCAGCACATCAGGCCTCCCTGTCCATCACCAACTCCCGGAGTTCACCCAAACTCACGTCCATCGAGTCGGTGAGGCCATCCAGCCATCTCATCCTCGGTCATCCCCTTCTCCTCCTGCCCCTAATCCCTCCCAGCATCAGAGTCTTTTCCAATGAGTCAACTCTGCATGAGGTGGCCAAAGTACTGGAGTTTCAGCTTTAGCATCATTCCTTCCAAAGACATCCCAGGGCTGATCTCCTTCAGAATGGACTGGTTGGATCTCCTTGCAGTCCAAGGGACTCTCAAGAGTCTTCTCCAACACCACAGTTCAAAAGCATCAATTCTTCAGCACTCAGCTTTCTTCACAGTCCAACTCTCACATCCATACATGACCACAGGAAAAACCATAGCCTTGACCAGACGGACATTTGTTGGCAAAGTAACGTTTCTGCTTTTCAATATGCTATCTAGGTTGGTCATAACTTTTCTTCCAAGGAGTGTCTTTTAATTTCATGGCTGCAGTCACCATCTGCAGTGATTTTGGAGGCCCCCAAAATAAAGTCTGACACTGTTTCCACTGTTTCCCCATCTATTTCCCATGAAGTGATGGGACCAGATGCATGATCTTCATTTTCTGAATGTTGAGCTTTAAGCCAACTTTTTCACTCTCCTCTTTCACTTTCATCAAGAGGCTCTTTAGTTCTTCTTCACTTTCTGCCATAAGGGTGGTGTCATCTGCATACCTGAGGTTATTGATATTTCTCCCAGCAATCTTTATTCCAGCTTGTGCTTCTTCCAGCCCAGCATTTCTCATGATGTACTCTGCATATAGTTAAATAAGCAGGGTGACAATATACAGCCTTGACGTACTCCTATTCCTATTTGGAACCAGTCTGTTGTTTAGAAGTAGCAATCTATTTTCCCATAAAAGATTCCCAAGCTAGTTTATTTAAATACAACCAAAACATGGATCTAATTTGCATTATATGACCATCACCACTTACAACAAAGAATTCACTGGAATATATATTTAGCGTTCCAGCTTAGGGTGATCCTTGGGAGGTATCTCTCCCTACCAAACTCCATAGCTAGAACAGAGACTTCCTCCCCCCCAGTCATGACTCTATCTTTAAGCTTATTAGGATGTAGGGCTAGAACACTGGCTACTCTTCTGTACCCATCCCATCTTCACACTCCAGACTCAAGGAACATGTGCATATAATCCCTTGGGACAAGGATGGAACTAGGTATGGCACAGAAGGGAAAGGCAAGAAACTTGGGCCTCTCTGAAGAGAGGAGAGCTGTTCTTATCCTGAGTGTTAATCAACATGTAATATGGTAAGGAACTGCTTTTCCACTAAAAGTTACTTAATATATTAAGTACAGCACTTTTAGTTACAATTGACAGTTAGAAATGCAATGCTTACACAAAAACCCGATGAATAAGTATGAAAACGATTTGCTTTATTTAGGTACAGCTCTACTGGACACAAGCGATTCTGGTCTCAATACTTTAAACCTACAAGAATCATTGACAAGGTTTAACTATGAAATTGAGGTTCAAGAATTATTTCAAGCATTTAAGTACTCATATTTTTAGTTTTCTTTTTAACTGTAAGACTACTTGCCAGTTTGCTATACAGCATGGCTAGCACTAGTCAGGTTTTCTAATACTACTTAATAACTCATGCTGAAAATAAAAATCTGGAAGTTTCACCAAAGTATACAGACAACAATATTCAGCCTTCCTATAGAAGTTAAAAGGGTGTGGACTATGCACAGCAAAAGCTTGTTTGTAACTCCTGGAAAATGGTCCAAAAGGAATTTAGCAGATGTGTATACACTACCTGCCAGGATAACAGATTCTGAATTCTATTAATATCCATATATATTTCAGAAAACATGCCTGGACTTACATCACCCGCTATGTGGAAATTAAAAAGCATGCTGAGTGACACTAAACACCAACATGTCCTCTGCCATGTTACTTCACCATTATGTTCTCTTTTCTTTCTATAACACAAAAGTTAACTAAGTAACATTATTTACCTGCAGAGACATATTTTGAAAGTTGTAAGATTGTATTTAACTAAAGAACACTGAAAATAGCGGGGCACTGAGGGGACCTGGTGCTAGTACTAATGCACTTAAGTATTTTAGCCAAAATTAGCTTACTCCTTGGAAGAAAAGCTATGACCAACCTAGACAGCATATTCAAAAGCAGAGACATTACTTTGCCGACTAAGGTCCGTCTAGTCAAGGCTATGGTTTTTCCTGTGGTCATGTATGGATGTGAGAGTTGGACTATGAAGAAAGCTGAGGGCCGAAGAATTGATGCTTTTGAACTGTGGTGTTGGAGAAGACTCTTGAGAGTCCCTTGCACTGCAAGGAGATCCAACCAGTCCATTCTAAAGGAGATCAACCCTGGGATTTCTTTGGAAGGAATGATGCTAAAGCTGAAACTCCAGTACTTTGGCCACCTCATGCGAAGAGCTGACTCATTGGAAAAGACTCTGATGCTGGGAGGGATTGGGAGCAGGAGGAGAAGGAGACGACAGAAGATGAGATGGCTGGATGGCATCACCGACTCGACGGATGTGAGTCTGAGTGAACTCCGGGAGTTGGTGATGGACAGGGAGGCCTGGCGTGCTGCGATTCATGGGGTCCAAAGAGTCGGACACGACTGAGCGACTGAACTGAACTAAACTGAGTATCACTGAATTGCTATAATCTCTCACACAAATGTTTATTTCATCCTTAGCTTTCCTATCATAACATAAAACACTCAGAATCCCTCTTTATTTTTTAACACTGCTTTCACTTCATCATGCTTTCCTCTGAATAGTCCTGCACACATTTCTTTGTTTGTTCCATTCTACAAGGAAATGCATTAAAAATCAGAATTATTTCTAGCTTCATGTATAACAACATGATATTCAATTTCTTGACAAAATAAAATTCAGTACACTGTGAGTCACTTTATTTTGTGGGTTTTAAAAAATGATTAGTTTGTAATTAATTATTTAGAGGGACACCTTCCTAATCTGCAGATCCTGCTTCAACTACAAAGAAACAGAGTCATCCCTTAAAATTTGTTACATGGCATATCTAAGACATATTAGGCCTTTGTCATCTTACCATGAACACTTCCTAATGTAATATCCCCAGCAGCAGAAGACAGAAACGATGATTCTGTATAAAGATACTTGACTTTCAGCAAACCATCTTCAGTAGATATATTAACAGAACTTCCCTGTAGTTTATCTACAGTCACAGTCTAGTAAGAGAAAGATTCAAATCAGTATAAAATGAAGGCTAATAAAAAGTGAAAATGGTACCAACAGAATTAGTGAGCAACTAATGTACAGCATGCAATCAGCTTACTGACTTCAACTCCCCAGCTCTACTTACATGATTATGGGCAACAGTGTGTTCTCTGTAGAACAGATCCATTATATTCCTTCATTTATTTAGATCTTCTTTACTTTCTCCTAATAATGTTTTATATTTTCTACGTAGAGTTCTTCATATTTTGTTAAATTTATTCATATTTTGTTTTCTAAATATCATTATAAAAGGTATTTTTTAAACATCATTTCATGTTAATTGGCTTTTGTATTTAACCGTAAATCCAAAACCTCACTAAACTCACTTAATTCTAATAACTTACTTGAATTAGAATAATTTTTCTATATGCATAATTATATTGTTTACAAGTGATAGTTTCATTTCTTCCTTTCCAATTCTCATTGTTTTTCTTGCTCTTTCTTGGCTTATTCAGCTCAGGCCTCCAATTCAACAGTGAATAGAAGTGACGAGGTTACAAGTAAGCATCCTTATCTAATTCCTGTTCTCAGAGGGAAAGCTTACAACACTGCATCATTAAGTATGATGTTTGCTATACAGATCTTCTAGATCCCTTTTTGTTAGACTAAGGAAGTTCCCTTTTATTTCATATCTGTTTTGTTGTTGCTGCTGTTTAAATCATGAATGGGTTCTAAATTTTAGCATATACTTTATCTGATTTTATTTTTCTCCTCTCATCTGTTAATGCAGTAAATAAACTATTATTTCTAGAATTTTTCCCCTTTACATCGAATGTCAGTAGTTTTACATTGAGCAAAATGGAAATACTTTTATATTTATGTCTAAGCTTCCCTAACAAAATTTAGTATGCATTTATGTCTCAAATACTGAGCACAATGTAAAATGAAGATGTCTAATTAATGAAGATATCTAATTAAGAACTCCAGACTATGTTTATAGTATTTTAAGCAAATATTTTATAAGCATAAAGTGATTGTTAATATAAAGTTGTTGACATAAAAACTAAATCACCAGGAAGGCATGCCACAGTTTTGCCCAGGGTCAGATTCAAGCACTACACTGAGGTATTTAAAGACAGAACATCTTTCTCAACACATTGGCATCAGTATTATTCAATCTTAACACTTCCTTAAAAAACTGTTGAGTGCAAAATATTATCTAATAAGAATTGAGTTTCAAGAACACTAAAATATGAAAAGAGAAATAAAAGTACCTAGAGGTTATTATTGTAAGTACACTAGAATTACTTTGCCATCTGGATTTGAAGTATAGAATTTTCTTTTTTAATGGACTTTTATTAGATATATTAAATACACCCAATTACTTCTTATCTACTACAATTTCTTTTCCACTAATTATGGATTCACAGGTTTACTTTAAATCTAGTTTCGATAAATCTGTTAAAGAAGGACAGATATTTTACATACATTCAGATTTGTGAGGATACACAGGCTTTGCATTCTTCAGTGTACCAGTAAAGGTTTCCTATTTCTAAAAAAATTATCCTTTACCTACAAAATTTCTTTATGAAAAGTTGCTTTATGCATAGCTTCAAATTCTCCGAGTATTTCCATAAAGCAGACAAGTATGAATACTCTAGCTTTTTATAAACAGTGAGGCTGTTTTAGGGAATACCAAAAGATAAATATTGAAAGAATATTTGAAACTTAATTGAATTGGCAAAGGAGGAACTTTTGATTAGACTCTCCCCACAATCAAATAAAGCCTTTAAGACATTCCTTATGTATTTTAAAAAAATACTAAAAATTTACTAAAAAAGCTAAAGTTTACTAGAAAAAGCTAGAAAAAGCTTTTTACTAGAAAAAGGTAAAAATTTACTTTGTTCATTAAACACTAAATATTTTATCCTGTAGGAAGCTAAAAAAATATCCTCAAAGCAAATGAAAGCAAGCAAAAATACAACTCTCTTTGCCACAATAATATAACTATTTTAACCAATCAATCAATAAAATTACTTTCAAGAAACAGAAAATTCATTGAGGGCCATATATAATGCATTGTATCAGATACTAACTGAAACAATTAAACTTAGGGCACCATAGTTTAAATATTGAAGGTCTGATTTATATTTATGGTAATAGCACAAAGAGTGAAAAATAGACTCATTTAAACTGTACAGCTTGCTTGTTAAGAGAAGGAGCTATTTAAACAAAGAACAAAAAGTAGACCCCAAAATACCTTTCTTAGAGAGATATTGCTATAAATTAATCTGCCTTCCTACACAAAAAGAACTTTTTCTCATAAAGTCTAGTTATTATACATAAACATTATCAAACTAAAATGAAGTTTTAAGGGAAAATTGTGGTCTTGTAGTCCAAACTAAGAAAGCGAAAATGAAAGTGAAGTTGCTCAGTCGTGTCCGACTCTTTGTGACCCCATGGACTGTAGCCTACCAGGCTTCTCTGTCCATGGGATTTTCCAGGCAAGAATACTGGAGTGGGTTAACATTTCCTTCTCCAGGGGATCTTCCCGACCCAGGGATCGAACCCGGGTCTCCTGCATTGGAGACAGACACTTTAACCTCTGAGCCAACTAAGAAAGGAAGGTCAAATGATAACTATATTATCAATTCATTCAACAATCAGATAATATGGATTTCTATCTTCTCTGTATCAAACTTAGGATAATGAAATTAACAATACTATTTAAAAATAGCCATTCCATATAAAATGATACATAAAGAATACTGTTGAGTATTTATTATGCCCACTTGATTCTCACAATCTTCTTGAGCAAAAAAAAAAAAAAAAAAAAAAACCCACCATCCCTGTGTTGTGAATAATGAAAGAGTCTCAGTCAAGTTAACTGGGAGGTTTGATGCTGCTGCCAAGTCACTTCAGTCGTGTCCAACTCTGTGCGACCCCATAGACAGCAGCCCACCAGGCTCCCCCGTCCCTGGGATTCTCCAGGCAACAACACTGGAGTGGGTTGCCATTTCCTTCTCCAGTGCATGAGGTTTAGGACTTGTCAAATTATCTTTCCTGTGTTTCATTTACCTCTATCAACATCATCATCATCAACACTACAACAGAGTTAGCTATGCCAGACACTGTATTAAGTACTTTATCTATGTTATGTTTTAACTCATTGAATTCTCATGACAACCATCTGAGTTAACATCATCATTATTCCATTTTGCAGAAAACCAAAATACATAGAGGTGAAATAACTAATTTGAAAGTAAAGAGCTTAGTAAGTGGCTGTGCCGGGATTCAGACCCAAGTACGCTGATGCTCAATTCTGTACTCTTAACCAATTCACTATGCTATCTCTCAAATATCCAAAACATTCCACTAAAGCTGTCTATTAAAAGTTAATATATTTTATAAGGCTTTTTCATATAAAACCCCACAAACTTAGATATATGTATTAAAACTTAACACTATGCATAATATAAACTAAAAGAAATATCAAAATAGATTTGTTAGCACAACACAAAACTCAGTTAGGCAGGAAACAAACAAATAAACAAAAAAAACAGGAAGCAGGAATAAAGGAATATTCAATAAACCATGAAAGTTGACAGAAAAGACAAATGATGAGTGGAAACAGTGGCCAAAATATTAAAAATAGTAAATAATTGTGATGATTTAAACCTTTGATAGTTACATCTGAACATCAGTATGTACTACTCTACAACTGTAGTGGTCCAATTTCCCTTTTGTACCTCCAAGACCACAATCAGAGAGGTGAAGCCAAATGCCATCTCAAAACAGCTGCCACATAAAGCCAGGCAGTGTCTTTCAACACTTTTTAAAAAGATATATTTGAGTGTTTGGATTTAAACAGTCTCCCACAGGTCCTAAGGAAAAGGCTATGAAAAATAAAAAGGTATAATAGTTAGTGTGATAACCTGCCTTGTTTAATTATGCCAACAATAATCTACATATAGGATTCCAGTTCCTCTCTACCAATCATCTGAGGATATAGTTGAGTATGGAACTGAACAAATTTATGACAAAAGAGCCATGCAAATTATCTAAGTGTAAAATAAAAGATGGCTTGTGTGCTCAGTCATGACCAACTCTTTGCAACCCATGGACTGTAACTTGCAATGCTCCTCTGTCCATGGAATTCTCCAGGCGAAATCCTGGAGTGGGTTGCCAGTTCCTATTCCAGGGGATCTTCCTGACCCAGGAATTGAACCTGTGTTTCTTTCGTCTCCTGTATTGCAAGTGGATTCTTTACTGCTGAGCCACCACAGAAGCCCCAAAAGGTGGCTTGTGCCTGTGTGCTAAGTCACTTCAGCTGTGTCTGACTCTCTGCGACCCCACTGATTGCAGACCACCAGGCTCTCCTGGCAAGAATACTGGAGTGGGTTGCCATGCCCTCCAGGGGCATGGGATTCTCCATGCAAGAATCCCATGGGATTCTCCAGGCAAGAATACTGAAGTGGGCTGCCATGCCCTCCTCCAGGGGACCTTCCTGACCCAGGGATGAAACTGGAGTCTCTCATGTTTCCTGCATTGGCAGGGAGGTCTTTACCACTATTGTCACTTGGGAAGCTCAAAAGGTGGCTTACACCTTTCTAAAAGATTCAATATATTACTGATTGTGCTAAAAAATTGTTGACAATTTACACTTCAAAATCATACCTTTACTCTTAATACTATGTTAAACCAGAGAAAACAACAAAAGTTGAATGAAAAAGGCAAACTGTCACAAAAATGAAAATTCCTATGGCTAATAAAAGCATTTGGAAAACAGTAATGCTATCTAATGGTGCCATCTTGTGGAAAGCACTGAAGAAAGTTGAGTTTTGAAACTCATCCTTCAATTGCCTAAAGGCAAAATAAATAGGTATTGGGTAAACAAAAATACTCAAATAAACCTAACACTAAGAAAAATTTAATTCCAATTATAGTATTACTTAGGGCTTCCCTTGTGGCTCAGCTGGTAAAAGAATCCGCCCGCAATGCAGGAGACCTGGGTTCAATCCCTGGGTTGGGAAGATCCCCTGGAAAAGGGAAAGGCTACCCACTCCAGTATTCTGGCCTGGAGAATTTCATGGACTCTATAGTCCATGGGGTCACAAAGAGTCAGGCACGACTGAGCAACTTTCACTTCACTTCACTTCTTCATAGTATTACTTAATGAATAATTTTAACCCATGATCAAAAAAAAAAAATCTCTTCAGAATCAGAATTAAATATTAAATATTTGCGAAGAAGGCACTGGGAGTTTGGGGTTAGACACAAACTATTACATATAGAATGGATAAACAATAAGGTCCTACTGTATAGCACAGTGAACTATATTCAATACCCTGGGATAAACCCTAAAGGAAAGAATATAAAAAAGAATGCATATATGTATATAACTGAATCACTTTGCTATATAGCAGAAATTACCACAATATTGTAAATGAACTCTACTTCAATTTTAAAAAATTTTAAACAAATATTAAGTATTTAAAGATATTACTGATTCCAAATAAGGAACTAATAACACAAGTTTTAAAACACAAATTTAAAATTAAATTGCATAATATTTAATCATCTCTATTTCAAACTTAAATTTACTAATAAACTAAAATGAATTAAAAAGGGGAAGTTATACCAAAAATTTTGTAGAATCTACCCTCTATGTGAGCCAACCTGAGACAAAACTGTAGCTACTAAAAATGAAAATTTCAATCTTACACTTTTATCCAATGCATGGATATCTATATTTCCATAAATCGTTCCCAGGCAGATCACTTTGCCTCCTGTTGTTTGAACATGTAATTTTTGACTCTGAAAGACAAATACAAAATACACATATAGAAAAAGAGAGCATAAATCTGACTTATACTAATAAATATTCAACATTTTATACATTTCTTTTAAAATAATAATAATAAAGCAGTAACAGAGGAACTAGGAATGAAATAGAAACGTACTGCTTTGAATAATAACATCTGTGAGAAAAGAGTGTCAACTGCTATTAAAGGGATTAAATAAAGCTGTTTGGACTAAAGGGAAAAAAAGATACTCAGGGGTTTCAGCAGCTTAACTGAAGAAAGGGGTGGGAATCAAAGATGACTGTGATTGGCTAACTAAACATAAATGATGAAGATGATAACCATAATCAATGTTACTGTTCATCATTATTAATGTGCATATTATTAATAACAATAACATCTATGACTTGGCATTTTCTTTGCATCAATAACAGTGTTCGCTACTTTACACAAACTAACATTTAATTCTCACAACTCAGAGTGATGCATATTATATCTTTCTCCATTTTACAGAGAAAGAAATTCAAGAATCAGAAAGGTTAAACAACTTTATCAGGTGATATACTGGAAAATAGCAAATTATAAACTGACAGAATTAAACTTAAACCTCCTGCACTGGAAGGCGAGGCTCCTTACCACTAGCGCCACCTAGGTGCTTCTAAGTTCTTGCCAATAGAATGTAAGTGGAAATGCTATGTTTAATACCCAGGCTTGTGCTTTTAGAAGAACCGATGTGCTTTCTCTGTGCTCTGCCCCGTCCATCAGGTGAGTGTATATTACAATAAGGCTTTAACAGATGACAGAGCCAGAAGATGAAAGGAACCTACAGTAACTGAATAGAAATGAGTCACCCACGCAAATGAAAACTAAACTATAGTCGTGCATGAGCTATTAGATGGTTTGCTCTATTTTTCAGAGCACCTTTCTTCACCTTACTATCTGTGTAAGTCTTCAGTTCTACCACAAGTATAAAGAGAACAAGAACAGGTAAATATCAGAGAATGAAAGACAGCAAAAGCAAACCCACCAATATCACAACCAGTAATAACAGAAAAGTATCTAAAAAGTAGGGGAAAAAGTTCAAAACAATCATATACCTTCTGGTTGCTTTACTCAGAGGAAAAAAAGAACAACAGTAAAACTTTAGGTAAAACAGCCCAGGGATGAAATTCAAAAAATTCAGTAAAAAGGGCAAAATGAACCCCTCTTAAAAAGTTCATTTATGTTACAGCATGGTAGACTACTTCATGCCCATAGAAACATGAGTCAGAAGTCCGACTGTATTTAATAATACAGTCTTTATCAAGCAGACAAGTAATTCATGCACTTTAAAAAAGAATATCTCCAAAATAACTGAAGGACAAGGAGGCCTGGCATGCTGCAGTCCATGGGGTCACAGTGTCAGACAGGGCTGAACAACAAGAGTTCTTAACCAAACTTATATGACATTCTAGAGTCTGCAAAACTTATGAAATTGTAAGCAAAATTTCATATACATGTATATTTTTTCCAAGTAAGTATCATCCTATTTTCAAAGAAGTCTAAAGCTCAAAAATATTATGAAATAGTTAAAATGTTTAAATAAGTCAGAAGCTATTTAGTATAATATAAACTATTATTACTGCATTAAAAAACGCAAATGTGTGGCATTCAATGAGGTAAGAGACTATTGCTTGAAAAGTTTACTTATTTATTCCCTAATTATGCTAAAAAAATGTACTACTGCTAGACATTTTGCTTGGACAATAAAGAGAGGTGAAAATAGCATAAGCTTGGAATGCAGAAAGACCCAAGTTCAAATCTTAGCTGTTTATTAACTATGGGAACCTAAATGAGTTCCTCAGTCTCTGTATCTGATAGTTTCTTCCCTGATAAAAAGGAGACAATTCATGGAATAAATGAAGGCTTAGCTACGTTTCTGGATATATAATAAGAACTCAGTAGACAGTTTTGTTGTTTGTTTGTTGTTGTTCAGTCACTAAGCTGTGTATGACTCTTTGGAGACCCCATGGACTGTAGCCCACCAACTCCTCTGTCCTTGAGATTTCCCAGGCAAGAATACTGGGGCTGGTTGCCATTTCCTTCTCCAGGGGATATTCCTGACCCAGGGATCAGAATCTATATCTTCCATGTCTCCTGCATTAACAGGCAGATTCTTTACCACTGAGCCACCAGTAGCTACTATTATTGCTATAAACATCTTATTACATAGATCAAATATATCTCAAATCCTTAAAATGAGTGGAAGAGAAACTTACATTAAAGGCAATCACTAACTAGAAATAATATTATACCGTATTTAAAGCTTTATACCAGGTATTTTATGAAGCGTTCCCATTTGTGAATTTAAGTCAGTTAAATTCGGAGATCTCAAGAATGATTCTCTGAACTCAATTCTCCTAACTATCACTAAGATTCAGTGGACCCAAATTTAATTTTTGAATATTTTTTAACTATTCTGCTGCTACTGCTGCTAAGTCGCTTCAGTTATGTCCGACTCTGTGTGACCGCATAGATGGCAGCCCACCAGGCTCCCCCGTCCCTGGGATTCTCCAGGCAAGAATACTGGAGCCATTTCCTTCTCCAATGCATGAAAGTGAAAAGGGAAAGTGAAGTTGCTCAGTCGTGTCCGACTCTTCGCAACCCCATGGACTGCAGCCTACCAGGCTCCTCTGTCCATGGGATTTTCCAGGCAAGAGTCCTGGAGTGGGGTGCCACTGCCTTCTCCGTTAACTATGCTATTTGTGGGCTTCTCTGGTGGCTCAGTTGGTAAAGAATCTGCCTGCAATGCAGGGGACCTGGGTTGTATCCCTGGGTGGGGAAGATCCCCTGGAGAAGGAAATGGCAACCAAACCCATATTCTGGCCTGGAGCATTCCACGAACAGAGGAGCCTGGTGGGCTACAGTCCATGGGGTCGCAAAGAGTATGACACAACTGAGCAACTAACACATTCTATTTGTAGGACTGATGTATCATGACTTTTATTCTTTCTAAGAGATATACTAAAAAAATAAACAGAAGATTTACTAATTTTTTAAATAGGATAAGCATTATTCCATCTTAAAATTACTGTAATGGTCCACTGGGCTCCTTTGTAAATCTAAAATACATTATGGGATCTTAGTAATCTTATTCTTCATATGTCTCAAATCATTTTGCTACTTCATTATCTGAGTAGTTATTTCAATAACATTTTTCAATTATTCCTAACTCTGACAGAAAATGTCTAAAAGAATAAGACAACAGAAGAATGATAAACTTGCTTTGAATGGTGTGTTTGGTGGTTGTGGTTTAGTTGCTGAGTTATGTGCGACTATTGCAACCCCATGTACTGTAGCCCGCCAGGGTCCTCTGTCCATGGCATTTCCCAGGAAAGAATACTGGAATGGGGTGCCATTTTCTTCTCCAGGGGATCTTCCCAACCTAAGAATCAAACCTGGGTCTCCAGCATTGCAGGAGGAGTCCTACATTGCAGGTGGATTCTTTACAGACTGAGCTACGAGGGAAGTTTTGAATGGTGGTTCTCAACTAAAGGTGGTTTTGCCCCCTAGAGGAGGACAGTGTGTGGAGATATTTTTCATTGTACTATATGAGGACTGTTTCTTAGCACTTTGTTTACAGAAGCTAGGAATACTGCTACACACTGCACAGTGCATAGGTCAGCCCCTGACAACAAAAATTTATCCAGCCCAAAATGTCAATAATGCCAAAGTTGAGAAATAATTTTTCATGTTATGCACATAATGATAGAAAAAAGAAAAACTGACAAAATAGTTATTTCAGAATTTTCAGATGAATCAAAAGACAACTGCAAAGACAAAGACAGCAGTACAGTTGCTTCTAAGTTTGATTGTGAGATTGAAAATCTAAGACTCTGAGTCTCCAGGGGACAATATTCTAGATGAGTGTTCTGAAATTCAAGCATTGATGAGTGAACAATACGTTTATAAGAACAAAAAGGAGCCATGGTATTCTCATTCAGTTAGTCATTCAACATGAAAACCGCACTGTGCAATCTTTTACAACAAGAACTGGAACCATCTCATTTTTCCAAAAGGTATGTAATCTTTTTTGATATTTGTGCAACTAAATGTATTGAAAGGGATCACATGTGAACAAATGACAAAGGCAGGTGTGTAAACAAAGGTGGTTGGAACAAAACAAATACTGTAAAAAAAATTAATGCATCCAATTAATCATTCTAATTAGTTTATAAAACTAAAAGTGAAAATGTTTTGCAATTATGAAGCAGAGATGACTGACTTCTCTTCAGCAATACTAACAAAGTTCACAAAAGTACTGAGTTTTGAATACGCAAATATAAGAAGTACCAGTAAGAATAAGCTAAATTTATCAATATGCATTTGAAATCATTTAGAGCTGAGACAAATTTAATTTTAAGAAAATTAAATATAAAAGTATTACAGCACAAAATGAAGCTTTTGTTGTTTAGTGAAATACCTACTTAATCCTTAAGAAATGGGCTACCTGGTATATTATAATTTTGATTAACTTAATATTTTAAGCATATTTATAATGCTTAAAGACTTTTCCTTACTCCTTAATAAATGTAAGAAAATCATTCTTTAATTTCTTAAACTTGGCAAGATCTAATAATAGTAAGAATATATTATGAGTTTTGCTGTACACTTTGAAATGAAATCTAAATGTAACATGATGAAAACGTCTGCTGCAACCTTTACAGTGTCATAACAAAACTGATTTTAAAACAAGCGTTTTACAAGGAGTTTCTGAGTGATGAATAAATGATACTCAATATTTTCAGTAAATGATGTTCAGAATAACAGCCTTTATTAGATACCATGGTTCACAGTTTTAAGTGTTTTAAAAAATAATATTAAAACAAAATTAGAAAAATAAATATACCTTAACAGACTGTAAGATGCTAGTCCCCTGCTCAGTTTCAATTTTGCAATTATCACACTCAATATTTTGGACCTTTACACAGCCAGACCCTGATGACTGGATATTCAAATCTACAAATGAAAAAAAGAAAAACCAAGTTACTATGGCTAATGGCTCCAAAGCATTTAAGTGTCCCGCAAAAATTCAGTTCTTCAGTCATGTTCATAATGTTACAGAATTCCGGAAAGAATATAGTTGTCAGTAGTCTCTCTTTATAGGTAAGGGACCTCCACCACAGCAGGACCAAATGTAAAGCCCTTTTCTACCGGTTTTTAAAAAGCAGTTATTTCTGTTGGCCTCTATCAATTAAAGAAAGGAAGTAACATAGGAGGTAAGCAAAGGAGGTAGAAGATTCCAGATTCTCATAGGCACACCAGGGAAAGGTTAAAGAAGCCTCTTTCCCACTGAGAAAATACACACAAATTTGAGTAAGAATACAGCAAGTTAACATCATTATGGTGACCTGGATAAGTCAGTTAGATTATTCTCTTTAAAAGTTCAAAGATTTGTTTCCAAACCTCCCTCAAATTTAAAGCATACTGTAGAAGAAATGTGTCAGTGTACATGATTATGACTAAGGTTTCCAAATCCTACCTCTAACCTTTCATATTATCATGCAGCTATATCACAAGGTAATCTGAAGTAATAAAGAGTAGAACAACTCTGAAAAATTTAGTACTGAATATTAAAACCTCAAAATTGTGGAAAACAGTATATACATGAAAAGAGTTTAGAAAATAAGCCATCCTTAGCTTGAAAGTTTAACCTTGTGTGCAGCGTACATGCTGGGTCATCTCTAACTCTTTGCAGCCCCACATAGTGCAGACACCAGGTTCTCTGTCTATGGAAGGATAGACAAGTCTACAGACAAGACTCCAGACAAGTCTCTGTCTATGAAAGAACAGTCTCCAGATGAGAACACTGGAGTGGGCCGCCATTTCCTACTCCTGGGGATCTTCTCCACCCAGGGATTAAACCCAAGTCTCTGACATCTCCTGCAATGGCAGGCAGATTCTTCACCACTGCACTACCTGGGAAGCCCAATTTAACCTTAAATTCAACTTAATATGTAACCTTAGATGTCTCTGTATAAAAATTTTAAACACCAATACTTAATACCTAATTCAAATATTGATGATTTCCCTTAAACCAGACCAGTGAAACAATGTTGCCCCAAACACAAACTAC
This sequence comes from Capra hircus, assembly GCF_001704415.2. Classification (NCBI taxonomy): domain Eukaryota; kingdom Metazoa; phylum Chordata; class Mammalia; order Artiodactyla; family Bovidae; genus Capra; species Capra hircus. Next base: position 76,237,987 of record NC_030811.1, read on the forward strand.
TGGGGCCTAACACTACAATTCCAATAGTTATGGTATAAAGATCAGTTTCTACAGTTGTGTATATGGCAGTCTCTATAAAGGCAATATTTTGATTTGGATTAATGTAAAAAACATAAAAGACAATTTTACCCCATATTTGCATGGATGCAAATGTAACTGGCAAGTTTTTAGCCATTAAGTAGTGTTATAACATAAGGCTTGATCTCAGACAGTTTAGATAGGCATAGGGAGAAGAAAACATATTCTAAATATACTCTACCCTCAATAGGTGGGTAGAGAAGTTAAGGCTAGATATTGAGTGGTGGTGGAAGTGAGAAATAGATTTAAGGAACTAGATCTGATAGACAGAGTACCTGATGAACTATGGACGGAGGTTCATGACATTGTACAGGAGACAGGGATCAAGACTATCCCCATGGAAAAGAAATGCAAAAAAGCAAAATGGCTTTCTGAGGAGGCCTTACAAATAGCTGTGAAAAGAAGAGAAGTGAAAAGCAAAGGAGAAAAGGAAAAATATTCCAATTTGAATGCAGAGTTCCAAAAAACAGCAGGAGAGATAAGAAAGCCTTCCTCAGCAATCAATGCAAAGATAGAAGAAAACAACAGAATAGGAAAGACTAGAGATCTCTTCAAGAAAATCAGAGATACCAAGGGAACATTTCATGCAAAGATGGGCTTGATAAAGGACAGAAATGGTATGGACCTAACAGAAGCAGAAGATATTAAGAAGAGGTGGCAAGAACACACAGAAGAACTGGACAAAAAGAGCTTCATGACCCAGATAATCATGATGATGTGATCAATTACCTCGAGCTAGACAAACTGGAATGTGGGTCAAGTGGGCCTTAGAAAGCATCACTAGGAACAAAGCTAGTGGAGGTGATGGAATTCCAGTTGAGCTGTTTCAAATCCTGAAAGATGATGCTGTGAAAGTGCTACACTCAATATGCCAGCAAATTTGGAAAACTCGGCAGTGGCCACAGGACTGGAAAAGGTCAGTTTTCATTCCAATCCCAAAGAAAGGCAATGCCAAAGAATGCTCAAACTACCACACAATTGCACTCATCTCACACGCTAGTAATGGCACCCCACTCCAGTACTCTTGCCTGGAAAATCCCACGGACAGAGGAGTCTGGAATGCTGCAGTCCATGGGGTCGCTGAGGGTCGGACACGACTGAGCGACTTCACTTTCACTTTTCATTTTCATGTATTGGAGAAGGAAATGGCAACCCACTCCAGTGTTCTTGCCTGGAGAATCCCAGAACGGGGGAGCCTGGTGGGCTGCCGTCGATGGGGTCGCACAGAGTCGGACACGACTGAAGCAACTTAGCAGCAGCACACGCTAGTAAAGTAATGCTCAAAATTCTCCAAGCCAGGCTTCAGGAATACATGAACCGTGAACTTCAAGATGTTCAAGCTGGTTTACAAAAGGCAGAGGAACCAGAGATCAAATTGCCAACATCCGCTGGATCATGGAAAAAGCAAGAGAGTTCCACAAAGATCTATTTCTGCTTTATTGACTATGCCAAAGCCTTTGACTGTGTGGATCACACTAAACTGTGGAAAATACTGAAAGAGACAGGAATACCAGACCACCTGACCTGCCTCTTGAGAAACCTGTATGCAGGTCAGGAAGCAACAGTAAGAAACTGGACATGGAACAACTGACTGGTTCCAAATAGGAAAAGGAGTATGTCAAGGCTGTATATTGTCACCCTGCTTATTTAACTTATATGCAGAGCACATCATGAGAAATGCTGGGCTGGAGGAAGCACAAGCTGGAATCAAGATTGCTGGGAGAAATACCAATAGCCTCAGATATGCAGATGACACCACCCTTATGGCAGAAAGTGAAGAAGAACTAAAGAGCCTCTTGATGAAAGTGAAAGAGGAGAGTGAAAAAGTTGGCTTAAAGCTCAACATTCAGAAAACAAAGATCATGGCATCTGGTCCCATCACTTCACGGCAAATACATGGGGAAACAGTGGAAACAGTGTCAGACTTTATTTTGGGGGGCTCCAAAATCACTATAGATAGTGACTGCAGCCATGAAATTAAAGACGCTTACTTCTTGAAAGGAAAGTTATGACCAACCTAGATAGCATATTCAAAAGCAGAGACATTACTTTGCCCACAAAGGTCCGGCTAGTCAAGGCTATGGTTTTTCCTGTGGTCATGTATGGATGTGAGAGTTGGACTATGAAGAAAGCTGAGTGCTGAAGAATTGATGCTTTTGAACTGTGGTGTTGGAGAAGACTCCTGAGAGTCCCTTGGACTGCAAGGAGGTCCAACCAGTCCATCCTAAAGGAGATCAGTCCTGGGTGTTCATTGGAAGGACTGATGCTAAAGCTGAAACTACAATACTTTGGCCACCTCGTGTGAAGAGTTGACTCATTGGAAAAGACCCTGATGCTGGGAGGGATTGGGGGCAGGAGGAGAAGGGGACGACAGAAGATGAGATGGCTGGATGGCATCACCGACTTGTAGGACATGAGTTTGCATGAACTCTGGGAGTTGGTGATGGATAGGGAGGCCTGGCGTGCTGCAATTCATGGGGTCGCAAAGATTTGGACACAACTAAGCAACTGAACTGACTGAACTGAATGCTATTCTCACTCTTTCATTGAAACAGTTATAGAAACTGGAGGAACATGAGTTGAGTATGAAGAAAACTGAACTATGTTGATTTGAAGGGCCTGTGGAATACACACAAGGAAACAGTAAAACTGGAAATGGGATTCTGGCTCTAAAAAGAGGAATCAACAAATAACGAAGTTTGGGTAGTTCATTTTTATCTGAGCTGCCATAAAATTTTGCTTTTCTCTATTTCAATATTCAGTTTATTTTGTACTATCTAACACATTAGCAAATCTTCCTCCCCATCGTAGACTTTTATATTTTGAGATCAGGGTCTCTTACTCATCTAGGTTAGTTAAAAAAAAAAAAAGTTGAGAAGCAATAAAGCGTACTTGTTCAGCAGACTTCAGTCAGTTCAAATCTCAGCTCCACCACCTTATATCTGAGAGACAACAGGCATATTTTTTGATCTATCCCACTAGAAATTAAGTTTCATGAGGGCATGGATCTCCTCTACTTATTCACCCATAATAAATACTCAGTATATGAAAGTTGTGCTGTGCTGTGTTGCTTCAGTCATGTCCAGTTCTTTGCCATACTGTGGATGGTAGCCCACCAGGCTCCTCTGTCCATAGGATTCTCCAGGCAAGAGTACTGGAGTGGGTTGCCATGCCCTCCTCCAGGGGATCTTCCTCACCCAGGGGACTGAATCACTGTCTCTAGTCTCCTGCATTGACAGGTCAGTTCTTTACCACTACGGGGTCATCAAACTTGTATTGCAATTCTCTTATCGAAAATGGTAACAAAAACAGTGTCTATAATATAGTGCAACTGTAATTAGAAAAGATTATCTTAGGAGTGTTATCTGCTATTGTGATCATTAATAGTATTTTGCTTCAGTCCTAGGAAGGCAGAGAACTTGGGAAGACTTTCCTAGAGAAGTGTCGCAGAAATTGTGGCTTCCATGTGAGAAATAACATGGAACTCAAAACACCTAGAAAACATATCTGGCAGCCATTATCAATTGACCTTTCTGGGGCAATCTAACTATGTGTTTTCCTTCAAAGCCTGCAACTCACAGAAAATTTACTTCAGTTCAGTTCAGTCGCTCAGTCATGTCCGACTCTTTGCAACCCCATGAATCGCAGCACGCCAGGCCTCCCTGTCCATCACCAACTCCCGGAGTTCACTCAGACTCACGTCCATTGAGTCAGTGATGCCATTCAGCCATCTCATTCTCTGTCGTCCCCTTCTCCTCCTGCCCCCAACCCCTCCCAGCATCAGGGTCTTTTCCAATGAGTCAACTCTTCACACGAGGTGGCCAAAGTACTGGGGTTTCAGCTTTAGCATCATTCCCTCCAAAGAAATCCCAGGGCTGATCTCCTTCAGAATGGACTGGTTGGATCTCCTTGCAGTCCGAGGGACCCTCAAGGGTCTTCTCCAACACCACAGTTCAAAAGCATCAATTCTTGGGCGCTCAGCCTTCTTCACAGTCCAACTCTCACATCCATACATGACCACAGGAAAAACCATAGCCTTGACTAGATGGACCTTAGTCAGCAAAGTAATGTCTCTGCTTTTGAATATGCTATCTAGGTTGGTCATAACTTTTCTTCCAAGGAGTAAGTGTCTTTTAATTTCATGGCTGCAGTCACTATCTATAGTGATTTTGGAGCCCCAAAAAATAAAGTCTGACAGTGTTTCCACTGTTTCCCCATCTATTTCCCATGAAGTGATGAGACCGGATGCCATGATCTTCGTTTTCTGAAAATTGAGCTTTAAGCCAACTTTTTCACTCTCCTCTTTCACTTTCATCAAGAGGCTTTTTAGCTCCTCTTTACTTTCTGCCATAAGGGTGGTGTCATCTGCATATCTGAGGTTATTGATATTTCTCCCAGCAATCTTGATTCCAGCTTGTGTTTCTTCCAGTCCAGCGTTTCTCATGATGTACTCTGCAAAATTTACTTAGGCCAAAATGGATGCTGACATTTTCAGTAAGAAGCCGGGTGCCTATTAGAAACCAAACACTTGGTCCAGACTATATGGAACATACTATAGGCAAGGCTGTTTGGGGAACAGACCCCAGGCCATGAGCAAGTGGAAATGTGGACCGCCTGCCATGCCACTGAGTGGATTATCAAGATACTTAAACCCTGAAAAATAAAACACTTTGTAATGGACAAAGTGCAGTAACACAAATAGGAACAAAGTGTCAAAGGAGGATAGGACAAAAAAAGATGTTATGTGGTTTAGGTTATTCCAAATCATGTTTCTACTAGATTTATAAAATTGCTATAACTGAAAACTTAATTCCTAACTGCTACTCAGAAACCTAAAGTGGAACAGAAAAAAAAAGACATAGCTTCTGAAGGGGTCAAGAGTAAATTACGTTGAAAAGTCAGATCCAAAGGGACAAATTAAAAATGCACGTCGGCCTAATTTCAGAAGTTCACAGGGTGTGCCCCGGGACCCAAACCCGTTTTACAATCACTTGCCAAACTTCAGGGGCGCGTTCACTTCCACGGACGCCTGGTGGTCGATGACATCAGCCACGATGGTCACCTCCTTCTGCGCCTCGTCGTAGTTCACCTGCAGGCCGGCCAAGGCCCGCGCCCCGCCCTCCACTCCGCTCACTGTGACCAGCACGCGGTCGCCGTCTGGGTAGGTGAGGGGGTCCAGGGGCCTCACAGTCAGGTGGCATGGGAGCCGCGCCCGCAGACGGCCGAAAGGGCTCACCAGCAGCGCCCACTCCTTCAGAGTCCCGCGCGCAGAGTCAGACCTAGAGACCTCGGGCTGGGACCCACCTGAGCCGTACAGCCGGGACTGACATGTCCCACAGGCCCAGCGCCCGGTGGCCTCGCCGGCCCACACTCTGAGCAGACAGAGCCGGAGGCAGCCCAGCCCCCATCCCGTGAAGGGGAACATGGCATGCCCCTCTTTCTCCCACAGATTACTTCAGCCTCAGGTTAGTCTCTCCAAGTCCAGTCGGCTTGCCACTGTGCTGACCAAGCCAAAAGGGAGACAGACGCTTGATAAGAGGGTTTGCTGAAGCAACAGCAAAACCGCTCACTTCATTCAGCAATGTAAACGTCAGCTACACGGGTCTGGGCGGCAAATTGGAATTTTAAAGTTCTAAGTATCCATCCTGACCAGAACCGCTTACATACTCCCGCCTCTTTCGCAAAGGCCGGTGGGATAGGTAGTTCCAATGGTGGTCAGATGTTGAATGGCTCGGGCAACTGAGAAACTACATTTCCCAGAAGGCAATGCGCAGGATGCTAAGGGTAGTTACGGCAGGTGTTGGACGGAACTCGGAAGGCCTGCGCTTTCCCCACAAGCCCATTAGCCATTGGAGGGACGTGGGGGCGGGGGGAGGGGGGAATCTACACCGGAACCCACTGGCCAATGGAAAGCGAGGAAAGCAAAAGATGGGCCAGGCTGCTTGGTTTCCTTGGATACCGAGGACGCGACTTCTCCGAAGAGGGTGGAGCTTTGGAGTGAGACAGAGGAAGATCGTCTGAGGAAAAATAGGAGCCTAAATAAGAATCAGGACGAAGAGAAGAGCTCAGAAACTGCGCTTTTAAAGGTGAGACCGTGATTTAAAATAGGAGTACCCTCAGTGAGTGGTTAGCTCCAAGCGTCATTAAATTAGTTCGGATTACCCTGGGATGGAGAATACCTCTGCAAGAGGTTAAAGACTCATTAGCGCTGTCAAAGGAAACTCCCTCTTCGAGAGTAAAATATAGGAATAGCATTAGCGTCCTGTCTCCTTTCAGACTCTAAAAGACCTCAGGCCAGTCTTTGAATGTATCTGAGTTTAAACTGCTTGCTCTTAAAATTAGGTCAATAATACCTTGTCTTGCCTCAAAGGTTGTTGTTTTTTTTTTTTTTTAAATTTTAGGGATCAAATGAGATAATGTATGTGAACACCAGTGCACAGGCTGTCAAGTTGCAGTTTATACTATTTTTATTTTATATATAAAAATCCTAATGAACTGAGCTAAAGTCCTCAGGGGCCCAAGTCGCAGAGTTCTTTGCAAGCCATTACCTGTTTAAAAATTCAGTGTTTTTCTTAAGTTATCCTTTCCTCCTTTCTGTCCTAGTCCATCTCCCTCCTTATAAAGGTTCACTCATGATAGGGGCAAGCTTTTAGGTTCATCAAGTTCCCACTGCATATTACTTCTGTCCTTGGCTTTGTGTTTCATTTCGTCATAATTATTCACACTGATCTTCAAACTGTCTTTTTAATAAAATCCCACAGGAATAACTTTGGGAAAGGCATTGGTTTAAGCATCTTGAGAATGCATTCAACTTAGTTGTTCAGTTCAGTCGCTCAGCCGTGTCTGAGTCTTTGCAACCCCATGGACTGCAGCACACCAGCAACTCCCGGAATTTACTCAAAGTCATGTCCATTGAGTTGGTAATGCCATCCAACCATCTCATCCTGTGTCATCCCCTTCTCCTCCTGCCGTCTATCTTTTCCAGCATCAGGGTCTTTTCAAATGAGTCAGTTCTTCACATTAGGTGGCCAAAATATTGCAGCTTCAGCTTCAACATCAGTCCTTCCAATGAACACCCAGGACTGATCTCCTTTAAGTTGGACTGGTTGGACCTCCTTGCAGTCCAAGGGGCTCTCAAGAGTCTTCTCCAACACCACAGTTCAAAAGCATCAATTCTTTAGCGTTTAGCTTTCTTCACAGTCCAACTCTCAGATCCATATTTACTATTTTCAAATAAATAAAACGGACCAAAACCGTTACTTTTTGGATCATCTGAGCTTTAAAATGGAGATTATGTACATTAAGGTTAACATAAGATATTAAAAAGTTAGTGATCCTTTTATAAGTCTGATGTCATGTAGCAAGTCTGTCCACATATCAATAATAACCAGTAAAAGTACCACCTTCCACCTTTATGACATTATAGTTTTCAGAGCATGTTCACATGTATCATCTCATGGTATCCTCACAAAGCACTCTGTGTTTAGCAGGGCAAGTATTATTATGCTTACATGATTGATCAAGAAACAAGTTTTGAAAGATTAAGAAACAATTAGGTCTGACCCTCTCACCACTCTACTAAAAGGTCCTTCTATCTTCCTGACACCTTTGGAGAAAAAAATTATTTACGAAATGAATAGAAAGTCGTATATAACTTCCCCCCATATTTAGAGTTTACTTGTAAAATATTTTTGCACAGTCAGTTTTGTAAAAGCCATTCCTGCAAGTCATGAACATGCAGTGCTGGTAGGAGTATGTTCTTAAAACTTTCAGAGTTCAGTTTAGCAGTATGCATGGTGCTGCTGCTGCTGCTAAGTCGCTTCAGTCGTGTCCGACTCTGTGCGACCCCATAGACGGCAGCCCACCAGGCTCCCCCGTCCCTGGGATTCTCTAGGCAAGAATACTGGAGTGGGTTGCCATTTCCTTCTCCAATGCACGAAAGTGAAAAGTGAAAAGTGAAAGTGAAGTCGCTCAGTTGTGTCCGACTGTTAGTGACCCTATGGACTGCAGCCTACCAGGTCCTCTGTCCATGGGATTTTCCAGGCGAGAGTACTGGAGTGGGGTGCCATGGCCTTCTCTAAGCACCTTAATAATGTGTGTATCCACGACCTAGAAATTGTACTTTTTGGAACTTAATGTAAACATAAAATTAGGGATATTCACAAAAACTTACATTCAAGGAATTTTTTTACAGGATTACTTATGATAATAAAGAACTGAAGCAACCTAAATGTCCAAAAATAGGAGGGTGTTACATAATTTGTGAACATCTGAAATATTATGCAATAACTTTAAAATTATATTTTGAAGACTGTTCAATTATATGTGAAATCTTCTACAACATAAAGAAAAACCTATAGTTCTCCTTCTTTGTATGGAAGAACTACACCCACAGCTACCACACTCACATAACTTTCCTTCTGACACTTCCAGTCATCCAATGTGTGGAGATTTTCCCCTAAACAAAAAGCAACTTCTGTGACACCAGCTGGATGTCCTACAATTCAACTCAGTTCTGACACTAATGTTAGATCCCATAGGTTAGGGGTTCAATTCCACAAAACTGTTCCCACCCACCTCAGATGCCGATCACAAGTAGGAGGTCCTCAGGTTACCCACAACTTCTATCCCATTTGGCTAGAAATTGGAGATTCCCACAGGCCCCTCCTCAGATTCAATTAATTTGCTAGCGTGGCTCACAGAAATTGGGAAAATACTTGAATTTACCACTTTACTTTATCCTTTAGTAAAGGATACAGATGAACGGTCAGATGAAGAAACACAGAGGGTAAGGCCTGGGAGGGTCTGGACCGCAGGAGCCTCTATCCCCCTGGAGTCAGAATGTGTTCCTCTCCTGGTGTGGATGTGTTTACCAATCGGGAAGCTCTCCAAACTGCATACAGTCTGATTGTTATGGAAGCTGCATCACATAGGCTTATCAACTCCATTTCAGTCCTTCCTTCTCAAGAAACTTGGGGGCAGAGCTGTAGATTCCAAGCTTCAAATCATGTCTTGTTTTTTCTGATGACCAGACCTCATCCAGGAGTCTACCCAAAGTCACTTCATTAAAACAAAAGACACTCCTATCACCCAGGAAATTACAGGAGTTCAGGAGCCCTTTGTTGGGAGCCAAAGGCCAAGACCAATAGAGATATATTGTGCTGTTATCTCACAATAATGTAAGTGACATGAGTAGAATATCAAATTGTATGTATAGTGTATGATCTCAGTTCTATAATAAAAATAACAGGAATTTTAACCTAAAACTATATTTTAAAATATATTCCATAGAAACAATTATAGGGAAACACAGCTTGATAACAATGGTTATCTCTAAGTAGTAAGACAAATTATCTTTTTGTGTGTGTGTCTTCAATAATGAATATATATTATATTTATAATACAAAAATTTAGATGCATTTCTTAGCATGTATTGTTTCCTAAGACTGACTCAAATAATTAAATAAGTAGAGGATTTCTTACCATCTAAATGCCCATGGACTGCAAGGAGATCCAACCAGTCCATTCTGAAGGAGATCAGCCCTGGGATTTCTTTGGAAGGAATGATGCTAAGCTGAAACTCTAGTACTTTGGCCACCTCATCCCAAGAGTTGACTCACTGGAAAAGACTCTGATGCTGAGAGGGATTGGGGGCAGGAGGAGAAGGGGACGACAGAGGATGAGATGGCTGGATGGCATCACTGACTCGATGGATGCGAGTCTGAGTGAACTCTGGGAGATGGTGATGGACAGGGAGGCCTGGCATGCTGCGATTCATGGGGTCGCAGAGAGTCAGACACGACTGAGCGACTGAACTGAACTGAAAATGCCCATGAATATTTTACTTAATAATTAATATTCAGTAAGCATACAATTTAATATAGCATGATGAAATTTTGTCTGAGATACTTTATATTTAACTATTCTGATAGTTAAAGCTGTGGTTTAAGTAGCTGTTTCATAAGCTAGCCTAGTGATTAATTTTTGACACCTCGTCCTGTGATGAAGACTTAACATACTCCAGACAGCCTAATGGAACAAATTCATTCCATACTGGACAATACATTCTGCAAAGTGAATGACAGTCTCTCATTGAGTGGCTGAGTCTTTTCAAGTGTCAGGCAGGGAGGGTGGTGCCCCTGCAGCTGGGAATCCTGGTCCGCCTAGGGCTCTTTAAACTTTGTATTTGGCTGAAGTACACCAGGTCCTGATCATGCTCAGGAGATCCCTTCCCGTGTCTTCCATCCCCTTCACAGGAGCCAGCTGCTGTGGATTACAGAGTCCTTCCCAGAGTTAACCCATCATCAGCCCCCAAGGCTCTCAGGCTGCAAAGTTGTGAAGATTCAAGGCTTTTTGTGGATGATAGGGAAATTGGTCCTCACATTAAGTTCTGTGGACTGAATCTATTCAGAAAGGGATCTCTCTCAAGTTTTAAAAAAGGGAAATTAGTTGTCTCATGCTACAGAAATAAGAAATTTAAAAGATTTGTGCTTGAAGATCCAATAACTCACAATTTAAGGTCACATACAAGGATAAGTATTATAAATAATTTCATTACAGCATTGAAAAAATGCCAGTTAGGTTTTATTAGTTGCAGAGCTCTACAACTCTTACACCCTATGAATGACAGATGATATTGCATGAAATCAGCACCCGTCTTCCATCTTACAAGATGCTCTGAGTGATATCAGTCACAAAAATCACGTGTGGACAGCCACAGCAGGCTGTCACAAAAGCAAAAAGAAAACCTACAGGCTAGGAGAAAATATTTGCAAACAATGCAACCAATAAGGGCTTAGTTTCAAAAATATTTGCAAACAATGAAACAAATAAGGGACTTAGTTTCCAAAATATACAAACAGCTCATACAACTCAACAACAAAAAATAATCCAATCCCAAACTGGGCAGAAGACCTAAACAGAAATTTCTCCAAAGAGAAATACAGATGGTCAATAGGCACATGAGAAGATGCTCATCACTAATAATTAGAGAACGCAAATCAAAACTACAATGAGGTACTACCTCACACCAGTCAGAATGGTCATTATTAAGAAATCTACAAATAACAAATGCTGGAGAGGATGTGGAGAAAGGGGAACCCTCCTATACTGATAGTGGGAATGTACACTGGTGTAGCCCCTGTGGAAAACAGTATGAAAGTTCCTCAGAAAAGAATTATCCATATGATCCAGCAATCCCACTCCTGGACATATATCCAGACAAAACTATAATTCAAACAGATAACATTCACCCCTATGTTCAGAGCAGCAATATTCATGATAGCCAGGACATGGAAACAACCCTAAATGTCTATCAATAAATGAATGGATAAAGAAGATGTACATATAAACAGAGGAACACTACTCAGCCATAAAAAAGAATGAAAAGATGGCATTTGCAGCAACATGAATGCAGCTAGAAATTATCATACTAAGCGAAGTAAGTCAAATACAGAAAGACGAATACCACACAATTTCACTTATATGTAGAATCTAAAATATGACACAAATGAAACTATCTATGAAATAGAAACAGAATCACAGACACGGAGAACAGACTGGTAGTTGCCAAGAGGGAGGGATGGAGTGGGAGATTGGGGTTAGCAGATGTAAGCTTTTATATAAGAATGGGTAAATAACAAGATCCTATTGTAAAACACAGAGAACTATATTCAGTATCCTATGATAAATCATAATGGAAAAGAATATATATCAATAATGTATATATATAGATGTATAACTGAATCACTTTGCTGTACAGGAGTATTTAACACATTATCAGCTATAAGCGTTAGTCGCTCAGTCATGTCTGACTCTCCGCAACCCTGTGAACTGTAGCTCTCCAGGCTCCTCTGTCTATAGAATTCTCCAGGCAAGAATGCTGGAGTAGCCATTCCCTTCTCCAGGGGATCTTCCTGACCCAGGGATTGAACCCAGGTCTCCTGCATTGCAGGCAGATTCTTTACCATCTGCTGCTGCTGCTGTTGCTAAGTTGCTTCAATCATGTCCAACTCTTTGCGACCCCATAGATGGTAGCCCACCAGGCTCCTCTGTCCCTGGGATTCTCCAGGCAATACTGGAGTGGGTTGCCATTTCCTTCTCCAGTGCATGCATGCATGCATGCTAAGTCGCTTCAGTCATGTCCGACGCTGTGCAACTCTATGGACAGCAGCCCACCAGGCTCCCCTGTCCACAGGATTCTCCAGGCAAGAATACTGGAGTGGGTTGCCATTTCCTTCTCCCTTTACCATCTGATACTTCAACAAAAAACTCAATAAATGAACAGCAGAGGGCATTGGAGACTTTTCAGAAAAAAAAAAATGTAATCTACAGAAAGGATTCTGGAATTCACTCTAAGTGAGGGGTGCCCTAGGAATTTGCTAACTTAATTATAAACTTTTGAAATAAATATATCTTACAACTTCTGTTCTTCTTACAAAATCTTAATAAACTCAATAATCTAGAGTAATAACTATAATACTAAGAAGAAGTTAATGAATGTGTAGGTAATCCCATTTGAAATCCCATGTTATTTGTTTCCATGCAGATGATGTACTGGAAAAAGCTTATTACTTAATGTAGTCAAATTTCTTTCACATTGAACACCTTGAGAAATCATCTAGTTTACAAATATCTGAAGAAGATTCCCAGGGTATACATTAAAGCAATGTGTGTGTGTGTGTCTAAGATAATATTTATTGCAAACAGAAAGTTAATTTATAAGAGAAAAACTTTAAAAGCTCACTTTAGGCTAGAGTTCTTGTATGTGCTAACTCTTCATTGCACTTCTACAAAGCAGCAATAGTGTTGCAACCATTCACATTGCAGTACCATTAGCATATACTATGAGTAGAAATTCCATTTACATTTTACGTATTTTGAGGCAATACTGTTAGTTGTGTACAGGGTCAGGATTAATATTACTTCTTGATAAAATTTTTGTCATTAAATAATATCCCTCATTATCTCTAGTACTGCTTTCTATCTTGATGCATATTTTAATCTAATAATAATATTTTCATCCTTTTATTTCAAACTTGTGACATTATATTTGGGACTTGTCTCTCATAAACAGAACATAGACAGATATTTTAAATCTAATTCAAGAACCTGTATCAACATGTAAATTGAATCTACCTACTTTTTTGTAATTACTTTTACATTTATACTTATTCATACCATCCTATTTTGTCTTTTCTATTAAACTTGCCTTTTTGTGCCTTTTTTGTTCTTCTTGCTTATCCTGCTTTTCTTCATTCATGTCTTTAGTTTAAATGTTTTTCTTTGTTCACCTTTTGCCTCTATAGTAATTTGAAAGGCTATTTTCTTCTAATCATTATCCTTAAATTTTTCACATACTCACTTGACTTAGCAAATGTCTAATCAGTCAGTATCTCTATCTTCATCTCAAATAATAGAATTCTCTAACATAAGTCTTTTCCCTTGCATCTTTCATGTCATTTATTGTCTTGTGCTTTTTAGTTCCACCTTATTTTTAAAGCCAAGCAAGTAGTTATTATTACTGCTGTTTATATTTAAAGTTTATTTAAATTTAGCAAAGTTTACCAATTTATTTGCTCATCTCTCTCCTTCTAGATTTATTTTTGTTTGAGAGTCTCTGAGTAATTTCTTCAGACTATGAAGTGTTTTTATTTTACCCTCACTCTTAAGTAATAACTTAGTTGACATATACTGTCTCTCAGTGGGCTTTCCAGGTGGCTTCAGTGGTAAAGAATCTGCCTACCAGGAGGAGACGCAGAGACACAGGTTCTATCCCTGAATCGGAAAGATTTCCTGGAGTGGAGTAGGAAATGGCAACTCACTCCAGTATTCTTGCCTGGAAAATTCCATGGACAGAGGAGGCTGGTGGGCTACAGTCCATGGGGTCAGAAAGAGCCAGACACGACTCAGTGACATGCACACAAGCACTGTCTCTCAGTACTCTGGAGAAGTACAGTTTTTGCTAACAAGAAGTCTTCTATTTGTCTAATTTACTTACTTTGTGAAGAATCTATTTTTAATTTTTGGTTATTTTTTATTTTTTTCCTTTTGTTATAATAGTTTACATTTCAGTATTCTGTGTATGTTTAGATCTTTTTGTTTGCTTTGGTTTATTTTAAAGTCAAGTTTGCTGCTGCTGCTGCTAAGTTACTTCAGTCATGTCCCACTCTGTGTGACCCCATAGACAGCAGCCCACCAGGCTCCCCCGTCCCTGGGATTCTCCAGGCAAGAACACTGGAGTGGGTTGCCATTTCATTCTCTAATGCATGAAAGTGAAAAGTGGAAGTGAAGTCGCTCAGTCGTGTCCGACTCAGCGACCCCATGGACTTCAGGCTACCAGGCTCCTCCGTCCATGGGATTTTCCAGGCAAGAGTACTGGAGTGGGGTGCCATTGCCTTCTCCGAAAGTCAAGTTTATTGAGGTATAATTCACACAAAGTAAAACGCATCCATCTAAAAACAAAAAAATACAAAATAAAAAAAAAAACCCAAAACTTTCTCCAAATCAAGGTTGCAAAGATTTTCCTCTACATTTTCTTTTGGAAGTTTTTTTACTTTTAGGTTTTACATTTAGGCCTATGCCTCATTTCAAGTTAGTTTTTATAAATTAGAGTGTGAGGTGAGGAACATTTTTTTACATAAGGATGTTAAAGATCAGTTGTTCCAGCATCATGTTGGAAAATACGATCATCTTAATGGATTAAAAAAAAAAAGCATTTAGCAAAGTTCAATACCTAGTCCTGATTAAAAACCCTCCACAAACTTGGAAGTGAAGGAATTTTCTCCACCTAATATAGGCATTCATGAAAAACACACACTCAGTACCATACTTAACCATAAAAGACTGGATGCTTTTTCCTTTTAAGATCTCAGACAAGGCACAGTTGTGCACTCTCACCACTTGATTGTTCTGGAGGCTCTAAATGTTACAATAAGGCAATAAAAGGAAATGAAAGGCTTCTACATTGGACAGAAAGAAGTAAAACTGTCTACTTGTAGACATGATCATCTAAATAGAAAATTCTAAGGACTATTATACAAAGCTAACTGAATTAATTAAGTTTACAAGAAACAGGGTCAATACAAAAAATTAATTCTATTTCTAAGGGCTAAAAATAGCATTTGGAAATTGAAATTTAAAGACAATGCCATTTACAATAAAAAACAAAATGTGAAATACTTAGGGATAAATTTAATGTAATAGAGTCGGACACGACTGAGCGACTTCACTTTCACTTTCACACGTTGGAGAAGGAAATAGCAACCCACTCCAGTGTTCTTGCCTGGAGAATCCCAGGAACTGGGGGGAGCCTGGTGGGCTGCTGTCTATGGGGTTGCATAGAGTCGGACACGACTGAAGCAACTTAGCAGCAGCATGCAAGACCTATTTTCTGAAAACCATAAAGCACTGCTGAGAGAAAATGAAGATCTAAGTAAGTGGAGTGAAATACCATATTCAAGGTAAATAAGACTCAAGGTGGCATATCACTCACACTAATTATTGATTCATTGTTCAGTCAAAGATTTTAGCTGGCTTCTATTTTAAATTCTATTTAAAAAATAGAAATTGACAAGTTACTTCTAAAATAGAAATGGAAATGTAAAATGCCAAGTATAGCCAAAACAATTTTGAAAAAAGAGCCAAGTTTGAGGACTTATCCTACTTAATTTTAAGACATTTTAAAACTGCAATACAATGTTGTATGACTGTAAGGAGAGACATTTAAATCAATGGGACAGAAGAGAGACTATAGAAATAAACCTAAAAATATCTGGTTAGTTAATTTTTGAGGAAGGTGCTATTATAATTAAAATACAACAATGGGAGGAGGATACTCTTCCCAACAAATGTGCTGAAACATTAAATATCCATATGCCTCTCCATCCCTCCTCCAAAAGAACATTAACCTTTACATCAGAGCATACACAAAACTTTGAAATAGTTAAAAGTTCCAACAGAAGAGCTAAACTATAAAAGTTCTAGAAGAAAACATAGGGAAAATCTTGTGACCTCGAGTTTGGCAAAGATTTCTTAAGATACAAAAAGCATGAATTAAAAAAGGAAAAATTATAAATTGGATTTCCTCAAAATTCAGAAGTTTTGCTTTTCAGAATGAAGAGACTAGGAAAGATTGAGAGAAAATATTTATAAAACATTAATAAGCAACTTGTATCCAACCCTCCAATTAAAAATAAAATTAAAAAAGGACTGTATCTAGAATATGCAAAGAATTCTTACAATGATAAGAAAAACTATTTTAAATGGGCAAAAAAAAAATTGAACATACATGTAAACTAAGAAGATATATAAATGGCAACTAAGCCCGCAAAAGAATGCTCAAAATAACTAGTCATTATGGAAATGCAAATTGAACCACAAAATTATTAGATACTATTCAAACCTACCAAAATGGCTAAAACTAAAAATACTGACAATAGCAAGTATTGACAAGGATGTAGAGCAGTGGGAACCCTCATACATTGCTCGTAGGAGTATAAAATGGTACAGCCAACTTGGAAAACCATTTGACTCTTTCTTATAGAATTAAACATAATTTACCATTTGACCCAGAAATTCCATTCCTAGGTGTTTACCCAAAATATACATTCACATGAAGACTTGTACTTAAATATTCATAGCAGCTGTATTCATAACAGCCAGGAAAGAGAAATAAGCATCTATCAAATGGAGAATGGCAAATAAATCATGGTGTATTTATACAATGGAGTATCATTAAGCAATAAAATAAGTGAAATATTGATATCCATGGCAATGTATATGAGCTTCAAAAACCTTATGCTAAATGATAGAAGCCAGAAACGGAGAAGGCAATGGCACCCCACTCCGGTATGCTTGCCTGGAAAATCCCATGAACAGAGGAGCCTGGTGGGCTGCAGTCCATGGGGTCGCTAAGAGTCGGACATGACTGGGCGACTTCACTTTCACTTTTCACTTTCATGCATTGGAGAAGGAAATGGCAGCCCACTCCAGTGTTCTTGCCTGGAGAATTCCAGGGACGGGGGAGGTGGGCTGCCATCTATGGGGTCGTACACGACTGAAGTGACTTAGCAGCAGCAGCAGCAGAAGCCAGAAACATATATGATTTTACATACATGAAATTCTAGAAAAGGCAAAACTACTGGTGGTTTCCAGGTACCTGAGATGGAGGGGACAGGAAGGGAAGGGCACTGACTGTAAAGGGGCACAAAGGAAATTTTTAGAGCAATGGGAATGTACATGGCAGTGATCACACCCTGTCCATATTTGTAAAAACTCTTCAAATGTATACTTACAATGAGTTTTATTTAACATAAATTATTTATCTCAATAAAGCTGATTTTAAAAAAAAAATACTGAATTCATGTTCCCATTCCTCTCCTACTCCTGAGCATGAGACCCAAGTTCAGAGTTGTTAGGTAGCATTATAATTTAGGGTGGCTGTCTAGTTAGTGGTGTCTGACCGTGCTGATTCCTCCTGACCAGGCTGATCTCCCAGGAGATCCACCTGGGTCTCCTATGTGGGCCTCCATGCTGGCATCTTCTGAGCATCCTACATCCCCATTTGATGCTCAATTGTATGATCCACAGAACTTTCTTATCCACAGAACGTCTTCTTATCATAACACCAAGGGCTCTTGGAGTGCAGCACTGCCGGTCACCCTCAACACCCCTCCCACTCCACTCTAAAATCTCTTCAAGTTTCTCTGCTTTATCACATGAAAGGGTAGGACTGATGATGGCTCTGGAAACTTGCCACTTTCCCCAAGTCCTACTTGTCAAGAGAGGCACATTATCCTTCTGATGTCCTGCAAAGTCCAAGTTTCACTGTCTCATTTCCTGAGTTTGATCATAAGTGAACAGATTGCCTCTGGGGACCATGCCAGCTTGATTCCTCACCACCTCTCCTTGTTCCCCAGCTCAGAAGGTGTTTTGATTTATTTTATTTTTAATTTCCTCTTCCAATGTACAATAGGAATATTGTCTTGCTAAATATTCGTTTAACCCTATCAGTTCAGTTCAGTTCAGTCACTCAGTTGTGTCTGACTCTTTGCGACCCCATGGACTGTAGCACTCCAGGCTTCCCTGTCCATGACCAGCTCCCGGAGCTTGCTCAGTCTGATGTCCATCGAGTCGGTGATGCCATCCAACCGTCTCATTCTCTGTTGTCCCCTAGTCCTCCTGCCTTCAATCAGTCCCAGCATCAGGGTCTTTTCTAATGAGTTGGCTCTTCCCATCAGATGGCCAAAGTATTGGAGCTTCGTCTTCAGCGTGGGTCCTTCCAATGAATATTCAGGACTGATTTCTTTTAGGATGGACTGGTTTGATCTCCTTGCAGTCCAAAGGACTCTCAAGAGTCTTCTCCAACACCGTGGTTTAAAAGCATCAATGCTTCGGCACTCAGCTTTCTTTATGGTCCAACTCTCACATCCGTACATGACAACTGGAAAAACCATAGCTTTGACTAGACGGACCTTTGTCTCTGCTTTTCTAACCCTATAATAAGCAATGTAAAAACCTTTGCTTTTAGAGGAAGGAAAGAGATTGGGTAAGGGATGCTGCCTGGGGAGAGGAAGACAACAGTAGAGATCTGCCTTGGACCAGAGGAAACCTGTGAACAGGAAATACTCATGCAATGAAAATAGAAATCTGTGAAATTTCTAAATATGGGAGAAGGAACTTGCTTGCTTTACTTACTGTCTGTAAAGTTGGCTCTTCCCACAGGGCTTCCATGGTTGTCTGGTGGTTAAGAATCTGCCTGCCAATGCAAGGTACATGGGTTTGATTCCTGGTCCAGGAAGATTCCCGCATACCACAGGGCAACTAAGCCCCACAAGCCACAACTACTGAGCCCATGCACCACGCCTACTAAAACCCACGCACCTAGAGCCCATGCTCTGCAACAAAAGAAGCTGCTGCAGTGAGAAGCCTGGGCACCCAAACTAGAGAACAGCCCCTGCTTTCTGCAGCTAGAGAAAGCCCACATACAGCAACAAAGGCCCAGTGCAGCCAAGAATAAATACAAAGAAAATCTAGGGGAAAAAAAGTTGGCTCTTCCGTGACTTAGAGTTGACACATATTCTTTTTAAGGACTTTTAAAATTTTTAGTTGCTCCCTTTCTGCTTCTCCAGTACCCAATATCCTACATAGTCTTTCTTATCCTAGATTTAAACATCTCACAGTGGGATTTGAAGATTAGATTTACCAGGACTCTCACACCAAATCCTAAGGAGAGCTCTGGGACAAAATCATGCTAAAGAGGACCCAGGTCGCCTTTCCCAGACCATAGATTCCTGAAATAATTTGGTCCAGTCCCAGGCTGACTTCTGTTTATTTTTTTTCCCTATAAAAATAATCCAAGGCATATTGTATATGAAAGCAGAGGAACCAGGCAGAGGTGGGAGGAGGCTGCCATTTATTGAGGACTATATGCTGAATCTGGGCAGAGACTTCACATACACTGTTCCATTTTATCTTCGCAACAACTCTTAAATCATCTTTCAGTTAAGGAAATAGCCACTTACAGGCTGAATGTCTTGCCCAAGGTTATACAGAAAGAGGGGAGGAATGAGATAAGCCCACACTGAGGAACTTCCTAGGAGTCGCTCCGTTAGCCCATGCTGTCATCCTGGTAGACTAAGTAAAAGACACTAATCCCAGTCTTGGATGAAATAACAGGAGAAGGGGGAGGACAGAGAGAAGGAAGAAGAGAGAGACCTGGGCTCTTGCAGATCGGAGGCAGTGACAGTCCCATATTTCATGAACATCTTTGCTAAGGAAACAGACCCATGCAGACCCACAGTTTCTACTGACTGTGACATGGAGAAGAGAAAAGGTGTACATGACAGAAGAGGTATGCAAGGCAATGGTCTGATTAGACAGGATAGACAAATGTTGGAATGTTATGAATGTGCTTTCTGGTATCATTTTTTTTTTAATTCAAGCAAAGATAATAGAGTTTAAAAACCACGGACATTTTCACAGCAAGAGTGAGGAATGTCCTACAATGTGAAGACTTCAGATTGTATGCACATGTGTAAGAATCTCTGTTCAACAGACCTTCTGGGAGACTGGCAGAAGATGGCAGAAATGTCCAGAAATACTTGGGCATTTCATACCTCCCACGGGCTTTGACACTCAGTCTCTGCTTAATACTAAATTATTTGGAAACTATTAGGGAGATCAGTGGGCTTCCCTGGTGGCTCAGAGATCAATAGGACCTCTCAGGCACTCTTTGAATTTCTGAAGCCTGACCGGACTTGGAGACTGATTGTAAATTATTGCAGATGTAAGATCCAGCATTTCTTGTCATACTTCGTATATGTGAAGGCATTCCTTTGGTTTGTAACTGTAACAACAAGTTTTATAGTCCATAGTTTTACACAGATCAGTCTTAAGGCCTTTTGGACTGACAATCACTGCTCTACAAGAATTAATTTGTTTCTGATTTATACTCTGCTGGCCTGCTCTTTCCCAAAGGCATCCTAGCCTTACATCTTTGTGGCGACAGAAGTTGAAGTCCGTCAGCCTGCATGTGTTCTTGACCCAGCTTTCCACTACTGGAGGCCCAGGGGCAAGGGCTTTGCTAGGACCATGGCAAGTGTCCCACAGAGCAAAATGCAAAAGGGTAAGGGATTTAGAGCAGTAAACATGGGTTTGAATAAATACTGTCTTTTATTGATGTCTGATCTTAGTCATATCATTTATATTCTCTGACCTTCAATTCCCTCACCTATGAAATGGAGATAATTATTCTTAGGGAACATGGCTGTTGTAAGGATTAAGTAAAACAATATGAGGGAAAGTTTTGTTTAAATAGTAAGGGACTATATAAATGTTCTTATAATTAGGTACACAGGTAAGTGACCACTGGGCAAGAGTCTCTGCACGCTGATGGGGCAATCAGGAGGATATGTTAGAGACAAAAATCATGTCAGTTTCACATCTATGTAGAAGAACTGTCGTAGAAACAGTTCTTCTACATAGATGGTACTCACCATCATGACCCAATGTGTTATACCCACTCAGAAATGAGTAACACAGAGCTCCTTTTAGCAGTGCAGATTTCTAAGAAGAAAGCAGGAAGCTTAAAAGAAAGGATAGCTTTTCTTATATCTGTGTTTGGGGTGGGAGTGTGCAGGAGGAGGTGATAGGACTGTGAAATGAGTTGGGAGTGGGGCTAGAGCTCTCTCAGCATCTTTTCATCCCAGAGAAGGGAGCTCATCCTGTAAGAGTCCTGGGTTCTCTATGATCATGGGCAGTTAACTGGTCGTGGTGGTTGTTTAGTCACTGAATCATGTCCGACTTTTGCGACCTCATGGACTGTAGCTCGCCAGGTTCCTCTGTCCATGGGATTTCCCTGGCAAGAATCCTGGAGTGAATTGCCATTTCCTCCTCCAGGGGATCTTCCAGACCTGGAGATCAAACCCATGTTTCCTGCATTGACCGGCAGTTTCTTTAACACTGAGCTATCTGGGAAGCCCTCCTCATTGATTACACATGCATATATTATCATTTAAGACTTAACTCTCTAATACTGTGAACATTTACTTTAAAGTTTAGATATGCACTTGGAGCTTCCTCTCAAGAGTTTTGTTTTAAGTGTATGAAATGTTTTTAATTAAAGGATGTCCAAGCCACATTGTTAGTTTAACATTTTGATTATGAACCAGATTTTATCTACTGACTGCTGCTGGTGCTGCAAAGTTGCTTCAGTCGTGTCTGACTCAGCAACTCCATGGACTGCAGCCTACCAGGCTCCTCTGTCCATGGGATTTTCCAGGCAAGCGTAGTGGAGTGGGTTGCCATTGCCTTCTCCGCTACTGACTGCAGTGGTTTTATTTTTTTCTGTGCAGGAATGGTTTTTTGTGGGGTTTTTTCAAGATTCTTTTTTGAGTGGCTCTTTTTCTTTCTTATTCTTTTTTTTAGGAACAGAAAAAAGCCGTGGTTTGATTTGCTGGGTCTTTGAATGACAAAGCTTTTCTGTTCCCTCTTCTTAAAAACATGACATGAAATCTGTAACTATATGTTATTAATAAAAAAAGTTTCAAGTATAATCTTGTCTTTGCATGGTACTAAAGGGTTATATAATTGTACATAGAATGAAGTACCTAGACATAAATAAGTTCAATAATTGTATCTGTTGCATTTAAGACTGCCAATGTCTTAATATCTGATAATCTTGTTGTTGTTATTGTTGAATTAATTGGATCTGAGGTGACTACAGGCTGCGTGTTGGGTTGGCTGCCCAGTATTCTGAGCCTGTCACACTGTGGACCAGAGGCCTCTTAGAAAGAAAAGCTTTCAGTGTAGACTTTAATGTTACCTTCAAAAGAGTGTAGACTTTAATGTTACCTTCAAAAGAGAATACACGTGTAATCACAGAGATACACTGACAGGATTGAGAGGCACTTGCCCTACAACTTTAAATATACCACAGTTTTTTAACCTCATTTTGACATTTCTATGTTTTTTAATAAATATAGGAAACTGAAACAACAAAAAATTAGGTGTCCCGGACTTTTCCCGTCCTCCAAGGGGTCTAGCTCTGAATTATTATAGAAATGTTTATGTAACTAACCTCTTATAGCAGTGGGTGATGGGGAAAGGAGCATGTGATTATGTTTCCAGGGCAATTAAAAATGCTAAAATACGAAAAATAATGCCCAGGTTCTGTGTGGGACAAAGAAATACTATGTTTGACTTTACAATACACCTCACTATTCTAAGATAAGCAAAATATATGTTTGTTTAGTGACTAGTGATATCAAAAGGCAATATGGTGGTTTCCTGCTACATCTATTTTGAAACAAGCATTGCCATTTTACCTTCAAAGTCGTCTGATTTGTGTATCCTGCCCATTCTCTGGTGTGCGGGGTTTTCAGTTTTTTGCATGTGTTTCTTATAAATGTCAAGACAAATTTCCTGAACAGTTCAAAATCAAGACAAAATGATCGCCTCTTTAGCTTTAGGGAAGAGGAAGCAGTGGTGTATCTTACAAAACAAGGCATGCCCTGCAATGTTTATTGCCTAATTATTCTCTGGGAAGCTTCCTATTTTGGCTTGTCTTTTAGCCCTGAGGTGAAGTGTGAAGAATAGAGGAGTTGAGTGTTCTACTGCAATGGAACTAAAGCTTTTACTTTTCTTCTTTCCTCCTTTAGCAGCCTTTTGCTTTTCTGGGTCAAAGCTCAGTACATGTCCTTTCCCTTCTAGAGAGCCTCATACAGCCACGGCCTCTCCTCTGGACTCCTACAGTGTAGCATGGTGCGGCCTTGGTACTGCTCTCAGTACCTAACCTTCCAGTCAGGGCTGCTTCACTGCAGAACTTTCCCTGTGAATGGCACTCACTGGGAACATGTAGTTGCCCCATAACCCTGCTTCTGCATCCATGCTTTCACAGCACCTCTTTCAGTTACTCATAATTTTTATATTTATCTCGGTGATTCTGTGATTAATTGCCATCTTGCTCACCAGTCTGTGAACCTCCCTGATGTCAGGGACTTGTCTGGTTTTGCTCACTATGGCATCCATCTGCTACCCATAGCACAGGGATGGCTCAAAGCCTCTAAATTGTCTCCTTGCCTCCAAATTCACACCCTTTCCAGACCATTCTTCTCACTGCCAGCAACATCTTTATAAATTCAGATAACTCCTCTCTGCAAAAAATGTAATGGCTCCCAATACATATAGATTAAAATCTAAATTCTAGGATACAAATTTCTTTTTAAGCCTTACCTACATTTCTAAGAAAATAGCTTTTTATTTAGGTTTATTTTATGTTCATGGACTACACTAAAGTCTATGACTGTGTGGATCACAACAAACTGTGGTAAATTCTTAAACAGATGGGAATACTAGACCACCTTACCTGCCTCCTGAGAAATCTGTATGCAGATCAAGAAGGAACAGTTAGAACTGGACATGGAACAACAGACTGGTTCCAAATAGGAAAAGGAGTACGTCAAGGCTATATATTGTCACCCTGCTTATTTAACTTATATGCAGAGTACATCATGTGAAATGCTGGACTGGATGAATCACAAGCTAGAATCAAGGTTGCCAGGAGAAATAGCAATAACCTCAGATATGCAGCTGACACCACACTTATGGCAGAAAGCAAAGAGGAACTAAAGAGTCTCTTGATGAAAGTGAAAGAGGAATGTTAAAAAGTTGGCTTAAAATTCAACATTCAAAAAATGAAGATCATGGCATCTGGTCCCATCACTTCATGGCAAACAGATGGGGAAACAATGAAAACAGTGGCAGACTTTATTTTGGGGGCTCCAAAATCACTGCAGATGGTCATTGCAGCGATGAAATTAAAAGACACTTGCTCCTTGAAAGAAAAGCTACGACAAACCTAGACAGCATATTAAAAAGCAGAGACTTGGGAGGTGGGAGGGGGATTCAGGATTGGGAGCTCGTATACACCCATGGTGGATTCATGTCAATGTATGGCAAAACCAATACAGTATTGTAAAGTAAAATAAAGTAAAAATAAAATTAAAAAATAAATAAATAAATAAAAAGCAGAGACATTACTTTACTGACAAAGGTCCATATAGTCAAAGCTATGGTTTTTCCAGTAGTCATGTATGCATGTGAGAGTTAAACCATAAAGAAAGCTGAGTGCCAAAGAATTGATGCTTTCAAACTGTGGTGCTGGAGGAGACTCTTGAGAGTCCCTTGGATGGCAAGGAGATCAAGTCACTCAATCCTAAAGGAAATCAGTCTTGAATAT
The DNA here is from genome assembly GCF_001704415.2 of Capra hircus. Classification (NCBI taxonomy): domain Eukaryota; kingdom Metazoa; phylum Chordata; class Mammalia; order Artiodactyla; family Bovidae; genus Capra; species Capra hircus. Next base: position 76,262,804 of record NC_030811.1, read on the forward strand.
TCATTGTAAGGGCTGATGTTGAAGCTGAAGCTCCAATACTTTGGCTACCTGATGCAAGGAACTGACTCACTGGAAAATACCCTGATGCTGTGCAAGATTGAAGGCAGGAGAAGAAGGGGACAACAGAGGCTGAGATGGTTGGATGGCATCACCGACTCGATGGACATGAGTCTAAGCAAGTTCTCGGAGTTGGTGATGGACAGGGAAGCCTGGCATGTTGCAGTCCATGGGGTCGCAGAGAATCGGACACAACTGAGCAATTGGACTGATTGTACCTTATCTTGTATGACACAGAAATTATTTCCCTGCATTCCTCCCTCTTTAGATTGTAAATCACTTGCACCTTTGTACACTCTTGATTTTCATAAAATGACTCAATAAATGTTTGCTTAATTGATTTAGGTATTATGGAGATATACGGCTCTAGAATCACTCACTATACTTGATAGCTATGTAGTTCTTACACTAGGCATTTAGACGTTTTATAAATATTCTCTTGTTTATATCATTGTGGCCTATGAGTATATATTGTTGTTTCATTTATGGCTCTCAATTCATATTGACTGCAGCATGATAATATTAGTACAATGGACTTTGCTATATTAACTAATCCCTGAATATTTTTTTGTCTGTTAAACTTTGGTATCTACTTAAAGCCTTTCTGTCTCTATATTTAACTAGATTGATTAGTGTTTTATATTTAATTCACATGAGACTTTTGCACTTGCCTCTGTTGTATTTTTTTACTTTCTTACTCTCCCTTTCTTTTCTAACAGTTGAAGTTTGTCTGATAATGTCTATCAGAATTCCATTAGTGTCCTTTAGTTGCTTTCCTATGTAAAATGTCTTACCTGCCCTAAAATATTTAGAATGTTTTCAAGATAGTAGAGCCTGAAAACATCAACAGACTCAGAAATTTGTGCAAATTCAGCATGACATCTTCTTTCGTTGGCCAGGTAAGCTGTACCATATTTAAAGGTGCCATGCTCTGAGAAGATAGCCTAAGCTTCTGTTTTCAGGTTAATGCCATCTGGATTATAAAGATTCCAAGAACCTTGAAAATATACTTTTAAATAAATTAGTGTACTTTACTTTGCAAAGCTGTAATAGCAGAAAACTGGAAACATTCCATATATTTATAAATAAGGGATTATTTGAGTAGCTTGTGGCATACCTATGCAAAGGGGTGACTTGCAGCTGTGAAATGAAATGAGAACTATCTCTACAAATATACAGAGATATTTAGGGAGTTCTTCAGTATATATTATTAAGTCTAGATGTCTAGGTTTTGCTTTAAAATAATATGGAGAGTGGAAAGAGAAAATGAAAGGGTTTAGATAAAACAAAATTACTCATGAATTGTTATTTGTTGAAGTTACTATGGTTATGTTTGATATATTTCTTAAAGAAAAGGCTAAAAGAAAAAGCTGAAAATAACAGTTATGACCTGATGTTCTGAAGAAAATGTTTTGCTGGGAAAGCCCTAAATCATTTCATCCATGAAATGACTGAACGTACATATTTTAGCTTATTAACACAAATCTAAACACTCCAGTGTTCTTGCCTGGAGAATCCGAGGGACAGGGGAGCCTGGTGGGCTGCCGTCTTTGGGGTCGCACAGAGTTGGACACGACTGAAGCGACTCAGCAGCAGCAGCAGAAACAGCATCAGATATGTCATCAAGCCATTTCCAGTTCCCTGAAGATTTAAACAATAAACTGACTAAGGTTGTGATACCTTAATAATAACAGGTTCTATTTTTTTTAAAAAAAACTGTATTATGGCATTAAAAATGTGTGTGTTAAAGGAGGGGCAGTCCAAACAATATCAATTACTATTACTATCACATAAAGAAAAACAACCAGACATTCGGTGCTTCATGATGGAAGTGCACGCTAAGCCTGTGAAGGGTTTTTGTAGCAAGAGGAGGAAGGCAAGTGCACGTGCAATTTATGGTTGTGGCAGAAAACTGGAGATAGTAGAGTGGAAGCTAGAAGTCCAGAGGCATTATCACATCTAATATGCATTTTCTTTATGAAATAGAAAAATTAGTTACTATCGCTTCCATTTTTAGAGAGAACAATGAATCAGTGATATGCCTGTGACCATTTTAATAAATTCAGGAATCAGAGCCTGTCATGCCATCTAGATTCATATTTTAGAACATATTTTCCATATTCAAGGAAGGAGGATCCCTATCATCAGAGTAGGAATAACATAGACATAATAGGTAATATGTGCTCAACAAAACCTTAAAATTACATAGGCAGAACACTCTTTGACATAAAGCAGCAATATATTTTTGATCCTCTCCAAAAGTAAAGGAAATAAAGGCAAAAATAAATGAATGGAACCTAATTAAACCTAAAACTTTTGTGTAGCAAAGAAAACCATCAATAAAATGAAAAGACAGCCTACTGAATGGGAGAAAATATTTCCAAGCGATATGACCAATAAGGGATTAATATCCAACATATATAAATATCTCATACAACTTGACATCAGATAAAACAATCAATCAAAAAATGGGCAGAAGAGGCCACACCGTCCTCGGGCTGACCGTGGTAGACGTTTGGAGGCAGTAGATCCCGCAGCTTGTGCGCCGCGCACCGCCTCCGGTGGACGCTTGAGCCTGCTGTGTAGCTTTCTCCCTTTGTCTCATAATCATGTCCACCAATGAGAATGCTAATTCACCAGCTCCCCGCCTTCACAGATTCAAGAACAAGGGGAAAGACAGTACAGAAATGAGGCGGCGCCGAATAGAAGTGAATGTGGAGCTAAGGAAAGCTAAGAAGGATGACCAGATGCTGAAAAGGAGAAATGTCAGCTCTTTTCCTGATGATGCTACTTCTCCACTGCAGGAAAACCGCAACAACCAGGGCACTGTAAATTGGTCTGTTGATGATATTGTCAAAGGCATAAATAGCAACAATTGGGAAAGCCAGCTCCAAGCTACTCAAGCTGCTAGGAAACTGCTTTCTAGGGAAAAACAGCCCCCTATTGACAACATAATCCGGGCTGGTTTGATTCCAAAATTTGTGTCCTTCTTGGGAAGAACTGATTGTAGTCCCATTCAGTTTGAATCTGCCTGGGCCCTCACTAACATTGCTTCTGGGACTTCAGAACAGACCAAGGCTGTGGTGGACGGAGGTGCTATCCCAGCATTCATTTCTCTGTTGGCATCTCCCCATGCTCACATCAGTGAACAAGCTGTATGGGCTCTGGGAAACATTGCAGGTGATGGTTCCATTTTCCGAGACCTGGTTATCAAGTATGGTGCAGTTGATCCGCTCTTGGCACTTCTGGCTGTGCCTGATATGTCGTCTCTAGCATGTGGTTACTTACGTAATCTTACCTGGACGCTTTCAAATCTTTGTCGCAACAAGAATCCTGCACCCCCCTTAGAGGCTATTGAGCAGATTCTTCCTACTTTAGTTCGTCTCCTGCATCACGATGATCCGGAAGTATTAGCTGATACCTGCTGGGCTATTTCCTACCTTACTGATGGTCCAAATGAACGGATTGAAATGGTTGTGAAAACTGGGGTTGTACCCCAACTTGTGAAGCTTTTAGGAGCTACTGAATTGCCAATTGTGACTCCTGCGCTCAGAGCCATAGGAAATATTGTCACTGGGACAGATGAACAAACACAGGTTGTAATAGATGCGGGAGCACTTGCCGTGTTTCCCAGCCTGCTGACAAACTCCAAAACTAATATTCAGAAGGAAGCTACATGGACAATGTCAAACATCACAGCTGGCCGCCAGGACCAGATACAACAAGTTGTGAATCATGGATTAGTCCCATTCCTTGTTGGCCTTCTCCCAAAGGCAGACTTTAAGACACAAAAGGAAGCCGCATGGGCTGTGAACAATTATACCAGTGGCGGAACTGTGGAGCAGATCGTGTACCTTGTTCACTGTGGCATAATAGAGCCGTTGATGAACCTCCTAACTGCAAAAGATACCAAAATTGTTCTGGTTATTCTGGATGCCGTTTCAAATATCTTTCGGGCTGCTGAGAAACTAGGTGAAACTGAGAAACTTAGTATAATGATTGAAGAATGTGGAGGTTTGGACAAAATTGAAGCTCTACAAAACCATGAAAATGAGTCTGTGTACAAAGCTTCATTAAACTTGATTGAGAAGTATTTCTCTGTAGAGGAAGAGGAAGATGAAAATGTTGTGCCAGAAGCTACCTCTGAAGGCTATGCATTCCAGGTGCAGGATGGCTCTGCTGGGACCTTCAGCTTTTAGGTGCGCCCCTGAGGCTTAACGCCGTTTGTGGTGCCCTTTGTTTGGTATAAGTTTGTCTTACTGTTTCTCTACCAAGAACTCTTTTTAAATGTGGTTTGTTACTGTAGCACTTTGTACAACAAAACTATACTTGAACAGTTCCAAACTGTACATACTGTGTGAAGCTTCTCCTCTCAATCGGTTTCTTATTTCTGTGTTTCTATGTGGAATTTCATATCTTGCAGTGTCCTGTAAATAAAGATTAAATTCCACCCTTTTCTTTAAAAAAAAAAAAATGGGCAGAAGACCTGAAAACACATTTTACCAAAGAGGAAATGTAGATGGCCAGCCAAAATGCACATGAAAAGATGCTCAACATCGCTAATCATGAGGGAAATGCAAATCAAAACTGCAATGAGATATCACCTCACTTGTCAGAATGGCTAACATCAAAAAGACCACAAGTAACATAATCTGGCATTGATGTGGAAAAAAGGGGAACCCTCCTACACTGTTGACGGGAAATTGGTGCAGTCACTGTAGAGAACAGAATGGGGGCTTCCTCAAAAAACTAAAAATAGAACTACCATGTGACCCAGCAATTCCATTCCTTGGTAAACATCTGAAAAAACACGAATTCAAAAAAATACATGCACCCCAGCATTCACTGCAGCAGTACTTACAACAGCCAAGATATGGAAACAACCTAAATGTCCATCAACAGATGAATGGATGAAGAAGATGCAGAATACCACTCAATGGAATAATACTCGGTCATCAAAGAGAATGAAATTTTTCCGTTTGCAGCAACATGGATGGACTTGGAGGGCATTACTCTAAGTGAAATAAGTCAAACAGAAAAAAGATAAATACGGTATGATATCGCTTATATGTGGAATCTAAAAACTGCAACAAACTAGTGAATATAATATAAAAGAAATAGACTCATAAATATATAGACAAACTAGTGATTACCAGCAGGGAGGTACAAACTGTTGGGTGTAAGATAGGTTCAAGGATGTATTATACAACATGAGAAATATAACCAGTATTTTGTAATAAGTGAAAAGGGAGAGTAACTTTTAAAAATTGCATTAAAAATTGCATAAAGTTAAAGAAAATTAAAGCAAAAAGAAATTAAGACAGTTGAAGTGATCCTGTCTAGTAAGAGAAGAAAGCAGGTATGCTCATCTGTTGAGTGCACATTCACATATGCGGAGATCAAAAGAGCAGATTAGATTGGCATTCTCCTATGCAACGGAGGCCTCTTACCAGCTCTCAGAGGAGCAGCCATCCCAATGCCACCAAAGTGAGCCAATAGAGACCTTGCTAGCCTACACAGGGGTCGTTTTAGAAATGAGTCTAGGTCCACTTGACTACATGAGCAAATCAATGGTCAAAAAACAGGGCTGGTTTCAAGGATGTGTGACCTGTGTGGTGATAAAATGACTCACTTTTGGAGGGGCTAGTACTTGGCTTAACATTCTAATGTCACCAGCTTGAAATACCTGTGATTTTATTTTGAGCTTATGTTTTTTAAGTGGAGTCTGATGGAAGAGTTGAGCATATGCACACGAGCACAGAGGCCAACCAGTGTCAGGGTGCACAAGCATACAGGCCTGCGCAGTGGCAGCAGCCGGCAGTGTGGGTATCGGGCAACTAGCCTGGTGGCCTTGTGCACAAGTGCATGCCCAAGGCAGAGTGGGGCACCACAGGGAGTTGTTTATTATGTTTCTAAAAATAATTTGAATTAACTTTGTGATATATTTTAAGGATAAAGGTTCTGTTTATTAATCCAATCAATGAATACTAATTGAGTGCCTACTACAATACTCAGTAAACAAAATTAGGTTTATTTTCTGCCTTCATGGAACCTAAATTCTAGTTACTAATTATTTTTTCCAGTTAATGAAATAATCTACTCTTTAAAATTGGAAGTATTGCTTTGAGTGTATCAATGGAGAGCATCTTTGCAACAAAGCAGCCTTTTATAGTAACATGATTGCAGCTAAGTTTCCTGGCCTATAATTTCATTGAATAGATTACTCTAATTGCTTTTATTATCCTATCCTCCATTAATTTTACTTTAAAACTGAAGATATCCATAAATAGCTAAATATGGAATGATTTTATTTTAGAATTGTGAAAAATGGAAGACAGTACCACAGACACAGACCAAGAAGAGGAAGAGGAGAAAGGTGGAAAGGCTCAAGAAGACCCCATTTATGCTATTGCACCCACAATTAATATCCAAGATGAGCGATTTGTTGATTTATCTACAACTCCAGCTTTCATTTGTCTGCATGAGGTACATATATATTTATGTATTACTCTCTTTATAAATTACTACAATGAGACTTGCCTCCTTACCTGCTTAAAAATTCAGATGAAGTTAATATCATTATCAAAATAATTTATCATATGTAATCTGTATGTGATACATACTGTTTGAGGCTCTTTAAAATAGTCCCTACCTTCTCTTCCAAAAGCCTACCACATAATCCTGGACTAATGCAGTAGTGTAGGTTCTGATACTGTGAAGGCATAATAAATCTTTATATACATGCAACTAAAGTACATTCTGTCTGTTGGTAAATTAATTAAGAGATTTCTTTCATTATTGGATAGACTATTTCAATAAAATGAAGATAAATGGTTTTATCTTATAATGACAGACAGAATATACATTTAGATAACTAAATGTAGTTACTTCAGAAGAGCACTGAAATATACTGTTTTCTATTAGCAGAGAAGCAAAACAGGGAATATGATTTTTGTTACATTTTTTTAAAAAAATAAGATGAACGTTTAGGAAACATCCAAAAATGAGGAGAGTATTTTCTTCAATAGTAACCGACCACATAGCAACTTGAGAGCTGTACTTGAGCAAAGAGTTTAGAGGGCATATGAATTCTGGACTCCTAACTTTACATGAATATAACTGAATAAAACATCTAAGAAATTTGATAGTAATAATAAAATAAGCTAAAAAAATCTTTGGGTAAAATCAGAGTTTACTTAAAACCAGAAGCAAAGGTAAATCCCCACCCAAATATTTTATTGGTATAAATGTTTTGAATATTGTTGAACTTTTGTTTTACATATACATATAAACCACATATCAGGAACACCTGATGTCATGTGTTCCATTACTCATGTTTTCAGCTTTTATCACTTGGTTAAGGTGGTGACTTCTAGCTTTCTTTAAGTTATTGTTTTTCATCTCAAAATTAATAAGGCCCTATGGGGAGGTAATCTGAGGCTATTTAAGTATCCTCTTTGTTGTCATTCAGTCACTAAGTCGTGTCCAACTCTTTGCAACCCCATGGACTGCAGCACACCAGGCTTCCCTGCCCTTTACTATCTGCTGGAGTTTGTTCAAATTCATGTCCATTGAGTTGGTAATACTACCTAACCATCTCATCCTCCGCTGCCCTTTTCTCCTTTTGCCTTCAATCATTCCCAGCATCAGGGTCTTTTCCAGTGAGTTGGCTCTTGCCATCAGGTGGCCAAAGTATTAGAGCTTCAACATCAGTCCTTCCAATGAATATTCAGGACTAAGACTGACTGGTTTGATCTCTCTGTAGTCCAAGAGACTCTAAAGAGTCTTCCCTAGCACCATAATTCGAAAGCATCGATTCTTTGGCATTCAGCTTTCTTTATGGTCCAACTCTCACATCCATACATGACTACTGGAAAAACCATAGTTTTGACTGTATGAACCTCTGTCAGCAAAGTGTTATCTCTGCCTTTTAAACTGCTGTTTTTCCAAGGAGCAGGCACATTTAATTTCATGGCTGAGTCACTGTCTGCAGTGATTTGGAGCCCAAGAAAAGAAAATCTGTCACTGTTTTGATTTTTCCCCATCTATTTGCCATGAAGTGATGGGATCAGATGCTATGATCTTTGTTTTTTAAATGTCAAGTTTTAAGCCAGCCATTTCACTCTCTTCTTTCACTTTCATCAAGAGGCTCCTTAGCTCCTTTTCATTTTCTGCCATTAGAGTGATATCATCTGCATATCTAAGGTTGTTGATGTTTCTCCTGGCAATCTTGATTCCAGCTTGTGATTCTTTCAGCCCAACATTTCACATAATGTACTCTGCATAAAAGGTAAATAAGCAGAGTGATAATATACAGACTTGTTGTACTCCTTTCCCAATTTGGAATCAGTCAGTTAGTTGTTCCATATCTGGTTCTAATTGTTGCTTCTTGATCTCCATACAGGTTTCTCAGGAGACAGGTCTGGTATTCCCATCCCTTTCAGAATTTTCCACCATTTATTGTGATCCACACAGTCAAAGGCTGTAGTGTAATCAAAAAATCAGATTTTTTTTCTGGGATTTCCTTGTTTTTCCTATGATCCAGCAGATGTTTGCAATTTGATCTCTGATTATTCTGCCTTTTCTAAACCCAGTCTGTACATCTGGAAGTTCTCAGTTCACATAGTGCTAGTTAGAAGGATTTTGAGCTAGGATAGAAGCCTAGTTAGAAGGATTTTGAGCTTTACTTTGCTAGTATGTGAAATGAGCACAACTGTATGGTAGTTTGAACATTCTTTGGCATTACCCCTCTTTGGGATTGGAATGAAAAGTGATCTTTTCCAGTCCTGTGGTCACTGCAGAGTTTTCCAAATTTACTGACATATTGAGTGCAGCACTTCAACAGTGTCATCTTTTAGGATTTGAAGTAGCTTAGCTGGGATTATATCACCTCCATTTAAGTATCCTGCTCTGCTAAAATTTTCACCTACTAGATTTACATCTCTGATGATTCTTCCCCAAATTAATTATTATTATGATGGCTGCAAAATGGCAAGTTTCTTATTCTATCATTTCTTCTACAATTACTAGTCGGCTTCCTACTGTAGGGTAGAATATTCTCTTCTTTCCTGTATCTATCAATCCATCCATCCATCTATCCAACAGGGTGAACTTATAAGTTCTTATTCTACTCAGTGAGTTATAATCCATCATTGCCATTATTCATTTTGATACTTCAATTGTCCCAGATTTGGTCAGTGTAACTCTTTCAAGAAGGCTCACTTACCCTTTTGACATGTTCCTAAGATTCTTTATGTACTTTTTAACTTTCTGTCATAAGAATATATTGCATGTTTAGCTTGCATTTTCTTTGCTCCAACTCTAGGATCAGCCGTTTCTCAAAGGATTTTCAGTTCCCTTTTCAGAGGAGAATGACATTTGAAAACTAAGATCTCAGTGCTGGATGTGTTCACTGCTACTGGACTGTCATTGCTTCTAAGTACTCTTAGAGATAGGAAATAGGCACATAAATATATTTATTCTACACAAATTTATATATATTTCTATCTATATCCTTATATATTTATAATGATGAGTTTATACTTCTATTATTAATATTTTCAAATGATCAGGATTCTCTATTTCTGCTAAAATCTATCATATGTCTAACTTTGAAATAGTATTTCTACTTTCATACCACTATTCCTAATAATTCTATCAAATAAGGGAACAGTTTATTTCTACCAAAGGTTATGCTAACAATAAAAATTATAGTCAAATTTTGTAAGCCACAGATAAAGAAATAGGAAATGTTTGCTTTGTAATGTCAAAGGAGAACTTAGGACAACTTCTCCTGAATATTGCTTTTCAAGGTAATGATTCATTAAATATTTCAAGAATCTGTTAATACTCATGTATGCACAAATTATAGCTATTAATCATTGGGTATGACCCCCCTAATGCAGTGGATACCTTTGATTATAAGGTCAAAGAACTGTCCAACTATTTTGAGTAGTATTTACACCAATGATTTTACTGCTTGAGAACTCTTTTTTTTTTTAGCCAGCAAAATCTTGCAGAGTGAATTATTGGCTTAAAACAACTTTACTTCCATAATAAACATCCTTGAGGTTATTCCTATTGGCATCTAGTTTTATTTTCTAAGATTCACAAGTCTAAGATTCCCAAGTCTTATAAATTTTTAACCTGTTATATATAAGCCTTCCTCCTTCAGTTGTCCAAACAGAAGTTGAATCTGCAGAATAACAAAAGTTCTGAAAGAAAAGAGTCAGAAATCGACTTCTAAAGATCCAGATGCTTGGCATCTCACTGAAAGAACCAGAAGCTGCTCATGCATTTATTGTTGCTAATGCTAGTCATACAATTGGCCCAGTGCTACTTAATTGTAAAGCATGGATGTCATGCTCTCATCTAACATTGCATAAAGGATGTGTTCCGTAGTCATGGCACTCTGCGATTTGGGCCCAAACTACTTTTGCAATCTAATAGTTCACATAGCCCTCATGATCTTCTGTTTATGTTACTCATCTTAGTATGGAGTCTCCCATATTTAGATGGCTAGGAAACTAGCAACATATTCACAAAGCGTGATGCAAGGTCATGGCTGTCCATAATCCTCCTTCTTATGTTGCCTCTTGAAAGACTATGCTGCTGCTGCTAAGTCACTTCAGTCATGTCCGATTCTGTGCGACCCCATAGACGGAAGCCCACCAGGCTCCCCTGTCCCTGGGATTCTCCAGGCAAGAACACTGGAGTGGGTTGCCATTTCCTTCTCCAATCTGTGAAAGTGAAAAGTGAAAGTGAAGTCGCTCAGTTGTGTCCGACTCTTAGCGACCCCATGGACTGCAGACTACCAGGCTTCTCCGCCCATGTGATTTTCCAGGCAAGAATATTGGAGTGGGATGCCATTGCCTTCTCTGAAAACTATGCTACTCCCACTAAAAAGAAATCAGATCAAACATTTGCAGAGGCCACACCTTGCAAACCTGCATTGGTTCCTAACCTTTTAGAATCTGGCTTAGTTCCCACATCCTTCAAGAAACTGTATCTGAGCAGCCAGCGCACAGTATTTTCTCCAACCTGTCAATTCTTATGGCATTTGTAGGCTGTACCTTTCACTTGGTACAGGATCATTAACAGATATTTATTGAATATCTTCTTATCATGTAATATTTTGCATAGCAGATTTAATTCCTCACTGATATTATGATCACATTAAACAGTAACAGGGCAGAGACTACATTGTGTTAAATTCACTCTTTGGGATTAATGTTCAAAGTGGTGCTTGGGAATGAAGTCACATCAATGGATTGTGTGGGTTAATTCTGGACACCTGCTCCTCAACCCTGCCATGGCTGCCTAATAATGAGGACTGACACTCTACAGACTGTTCTCGTCCTGTTGAAAACTTTTATTTAAAAAAATTTTTTGTTAAGGTGTAACATATATTCAGTAAATGTCACAAATACTCAGGGTATAGCACTTCTTTATGTATGCCATTAACCAACAAATTCAGCACTAAATTCATTATTCTCCCAATCCTAATTCTCCTCCTGTGTTCTCTTTATCAGTTTGAGGGTTAAATATCTCCATTAACTATTTCTTGAATTTATCTCTTCTTCATTCATGCCATATTTACACTGACATGAAAATATATTTCCTGCAACTCAGTGGTGTCCCTTGAAATTCTTCCAAGTCATTGCTCCCACTGAAGTTAGCCACTGTTCTGACTTATCACTACATATTAGTTTTGCCTCTTTAAAAAAATCATATGAATGGAATCATAGTACCATGATCACCTTGTGCATGGTTTATACTTATGAAGCCATTTATCTTGGGTGTATACCTAGGACTGGGGTTCCTGTGTCATAGTTTAGATTTCTATTCAACTTTAGTTGATATCTTCAAATATCTACTACTGTGGGCAAGAATCCCTTAGAAGAAATGGAGTAGCCCTCAAAACCAACAAAAGAGTCCGGAATGTAGTACTTGGGTACAATTTCAAAAACAATAAGAATTATCTTGGTTCATTTCCAAAGCAAACCATTCAGCATCACAGTAATCAAAATCTATGCCCCAATCACTAAACAGAAGAAGCTTAAGTTGACCAGTTCTATAAAGACATATAAGGACACCCAAAAAATATGTCTTTTTCATCATAGGGGATTGGAATGCAAAAGTAGGAAGTCAAGAGTTACCTGGAGTAACAGGCAAGTTTGGCCTTGGGAGTACAAAATGAAGCAGGGCAAAGGCTAACAGATTTTTGTCAAGAGAACATGCTGGTTATAGCAAACACCCTTTTCCAACAACCCAAGAGACGACTACACACATGGACATCACCAAAAAGGCAGTACTGAAATCAGATTGATTATGTTCTTGGCAGCTGAAGATGGAGAAGCTCTATACAGTCAGCAAAAACAAGACCTGGAGCTGACTGTGGCCCACATCATGAACTCCTTATTGCAAAATTCAGGCCCAAATTGAAGGAAGTATGGAAAACTACTCAGCTTTTCAGGCATGAACTAAATCAAATCCTTTATGATTTTACAGTGAAGGTGATGAACAGATTCAAGGGATTAAATCTGGTAGAGAGTGCTTGAAGAACTATGAATGGAGGTTTATAACATTGTACAGGAGGCAGTGATCAAAACCATCCCCAAGAAAAAGAAATGCAAGAAGGCAAAGTGGTTGTCTGAGGAAGCCTTACAAATAGCTGAGAAAAGAAGTGAAAGACAAAGGAGAAAGGGAATGATATACCCAACTCAATGCAGACTTCCAAAGAATAGCAAGGAGAGATAAAGCTTTCCTAAATGAACAATGCAAAGAAATAGAGGAAAACAATAGAATGGGAAAGACTAGAGATCTCTTCAAGAAAATTATAGATTCCAAGGGAACATTTCATGCAAAGATTGGCATAGTGAAGGACAGAAATGGCAAGGACCTAACAGAAGCAGAAGAGATTAAGAAAAGGTGACAAGAATACACAGAAGAACTGTATAAAAAAGGTCTTAATGACCCGGATAACCATGGCGATGTAGTCACTCACCTAGAGCCAGACATCCTAGCATGCAAAGTCAAGTGGGCTTTAGGAAGCATCAAAGATACTGGAGGTGATGAAATTCCAGCTGAACTATTTCAAATCCTAAAAGATGATGCTGTGAAAGTGCTGCACTCAATTTGTCAGCAAATCTGGAAAACTCAGCATGGCCACATGACTGGAAAAGATCAGTTTTCATTCCAATCCCAAAGAAGGGCAATGCCAAAGAATGCCCAAACTACTGTACAGTTGTGCCCATTTCACATGCCAGCAAGGTAATGCTCAAAATCATTCAAGCAAGACTTCAGCAGTACATAAACCAAGAAGTTCCAGATGTACAAGCTGATTTAGAAAAGGCAGAAAAACCAGAGATCAAATTGTGAACATATGTTGGATCACAGAGGAAGCAAGGGAATTCCAGAAAAACATCTACTTCTGCTTCATTGATTATGCTAAAGCCTTTGACTGTGTGGATCACAACAAAGTGGGGGAAATTCTGAAAGGGATGGGAATACCAGACCACCTTACCTGTCCTGAGAAACCTGATGCAGGCCAAGAAGCAACAGTTAGAACTTGACATGGAACAACAGACTGGTTCAAAATTGGGAAAGGATTACATCAAAGCTGTATATTGTCACCCTGCTTATTTAACTTACATGCAGAGTACATCATGCAAAATGCCAGGCTGGATGAATCACAAACTGGAATTAAGGTTGCTGGGAGAAATAGCACTCTAATGACAGGAAGTGAAGAGGAAATAAAGGGCCTCTTGATGAAAGTGAAAGCAGAGAGTGAAAAAGCTGGCTTAAAACTCAACATTCAAAAAACTAAGATCATGCCATCCAGTCTCATCACTTCAAGGCAAATAGATGGGGGAAAAATTGAAACAGTGGAAGATTATATTTTCTTGGGCTCCAGAATCACTGAAGATGGTGACTGTAGCCATGATTAAAAGATGCTTGTTCCTTGGAAGAAAAGCTATGATAAACCTAGACAGCATATTAAAAAACAGAGACATCACTTGGCTGACAAAGGTCTGTACAGTCAAAGCTATGGTTTTTCTAGTAATCATGTACAGATGTGAGAATGAGCACCAAAGAATTGATGCTTTCCAATTGTGGTCTTGGAGAAGACTTGAGAGTCCCTTGGACAGCAAGGAGATCAAACCAATAAATCCTAAAGGAAATCAACCTTGAATATTTACTGGAAGGACTGATGCTGAAGCTGAAGCTCCAATACTTTGGCCACCTGATGGGAAGCACTGACTCACTGGGTCCTTGATGCTGGGAAATACTTTCAAATGACTTTCTGAAAAGACTGTACCAAGATATACACCCTGATGAGCTATAAGCAATTAATTGTCCTCCTCTGACACTATGGCAAGGACCATGTGTTAAACAGCACCTGGCTCAAGATCTTGCACAGAGATAAGTAGTAAATATTTAGTATTTTAAAATATTGTTAACGAATAGTGTGTGTCTCTTTGTTCAAAGCATCATGTCTATTGCACATTCAGGCTTAATTTAAGTGATGGCTTTCATGGTATTCCCCAGGTCAAAATTTCTACTTTTAATCTGTACGTGGTTATGTAAAGTAGCCCTGATTTCTAAGGGTCAACTTGGTTGTCAAATGTCAGTGTGTCAGATATTGAACTCCTCCAAGCGTTGGAAGTCATAAAATCATTCTTGTCTGAATGCCAAGAGCCAAAACCAAAACATGAGTGTATCTTGCCTGAGCCTTTTGGCTCTTTTGCTTTTCATCAGAACTAGTCAGCAACTCCTTTCATTTCCTAAAAATAATTTTTATGCCAATCATTGTTAAGTCTTTGACCTGATTTAACCAAGGGATAGAGAAAAAGTAGCATAGAGCATCTGGGAGACACAAGGGGCAGTGTGAACACTGGAGGAAAACACTAAGGAGGTAAAAGTGTGAATCTGTATATAATACAAAATTCTGTTAGAGTGTAGGGTATGCAAGTATTGTGGATGTGTAGATTAAGATGGATTAGGCTTGTTAATAAGTGACCTTTTCACTGAAACAGATTCTATATAAAACTGTCAACTGTTGGACTCCTTAAAAATGTGTAATAATAATATCTGTGATCAAGTTTTAGTTGCATGTCCAATTGGAAAAGAATTGAGATAGCAAAAAGTTTTTGAATTGTAGTGAGATGTTAAATCTTAATCTATTTAATATATTAATTCAGCACCCACTATGTACCTGGCTCTGTGTTAGGAAATATTAATTACCATTGTTATTAAAGTTACTAAAATTTACTCAAATTTATCCCTTTAGCTCCTCCTCTCATTTGAGAAACTCCTATGTGCTGCACAGTGCTAGATGTCGTGGACATTCATAGGCATAAAGTATTTTAAAGGGTACTAATCCCCTGCAGGAAGAAATGACAACCCACTCCAGTATTCTTACTGGGAAAATCCCATGGACATAGGAGCCTGGCAGGCTACAGGCCATAGGGTTGCAAAGAATCAGACACACTGAGCACACACACAATGTGCAATTCTTTAGAAGCTTAATTTGGGAAATAAGAAACTTGTGGTGGTAAACATCAACAAAAGGCAATGGATGGTTGAGAACCTAAAGGCCAAACAGTGTGATTAGAACTAAATGAAAACAACAAACACATTGAGATGATCTGGAAAAAGCTTTTCAGAAGCAGTAGGACAAGAGAGAGAACATTTCATCCAAATCCATGGTGTCCACTATGAACCTACTCTCCTATCTTAAGCTTTGCCTACACTGATATATGCACATACTTGGAATATCTTCACCCGGATGATCCCAAACCTCCAACTAAACATGTTCTGAATTAAATTTGTTATTTTCCTCCCAAACCTACTTTTCCTCCTGTATTCTGTCAGTTGGTTTTCTCTCTTAAATATCCATTAAATTCTTCTGTTTTCCATTCCCACCACCTCACCAACCAGAATGCCATTTCAGTGATCAAGATAAGATGTGGAGACCGAACCACGCAGTGGCCATGGAAAGGAGAGAATAGATAGAGGAGAGATAGTGAGGAAGTACAAAATGCTAAATTAACTGTCTGAATGGATATGGGGAAGGAGTCTAAATTGATGTTTAGATTTGTGATTTAGGAAAGTGGCTGGATTATGGTTTTGAAAGTGACAGAAAATTCAGAATAAGCAACGGTCTGAAGGAAGTGTCCAATATGTAAGTCTTGAGCTTACCAGGGAAGGCCCTTGACTGAAGACACAGACATAGCGGGTTCTTGGTTGTCAGATGGCTTTTCTGAAAAGAATGCAAATTGCTTCTTATGTATATTTAACAGCATAGTCTACCACTGCATATTTATTAAAAAAAGATGTTACTATCATGTATCTAATTTCCTACCTTTAAAATGATCTCTTTCACATGTTCAAAAGGCACTTTCTTGTTTTTTATTCACTTTGATCTCATAAGGCTGGTAACAGATTAAATAAATTTTGGAATTTTAAATAAGAACTTTATAAATTTCTGAAAATACTGGTGATTTTTCTGATGCTACTAAAGCTTCCTTCATTTTCAAAGTTGGATCTTTGAGTTACTGATGAGTTTCTTGAGATAATGTTTTCTACTTCTTTCATACATGACCTAATTAATCAAGTAACTGGTTACAAAGAAGAAAATGTAAGATATACCCCTACCCCAAGGAGCTTACAGGCAAGGCAGTTTCAAGTATGTAATTTAATTTTCATAATAGTTCCATAAAGAAGTTTGAGATATCATTATTCCACTTAAAGTTTCTGAAAGACTGCGGCTTGCCCTGCTTTGCACTGCGAGGCAGATACAGAGCCAGGCATGCAACCTAGTCTCCTGTCTCCAACTCCGATGCACATTTCACCTGACATGCTTCACTTGACAGTCACACATTTAAACACTGCTATTTTAGGATTTTACAAATTTACTTTTAAAGTAAACTGTATATTAAAAGAAAAAATAAAGATAAATATTTTAACTCTCCATTTAAATATTTCTGTTTGGTTTTCCTATCCTTTCTTAGTTATCACACCTCGCTAATAGTTGTACTTAGAGGATATGCTAAAAAAAACAACTATAAGTTTCTTTTAAAAATGTTTCCATAAGTCTTATAGTTTTTGGAATCTTTTTACTTTTCCCTCAGACATCTAGGTAGGCTTGCAAGAATAATTCTTCAGGATTTTGTTTGGCTGTCAAGAAACTTTAAACAGACTAGTAATTTACTAAACAATACAGATAGGTTCCATTTTCCCCATAAAGTGTTTTGTTTTTCACTTTAAGAGCAAGATGGAAATTTTTTAATCTTTATAGTATGGAAGAAGATCGTGGATCATGCTTGGAATACACTAAACATTTGGGGTATTAACATGGCTTGTGTCTATCTATAAAGATTGGAAATTTACATTAGGAAAGGAAATGGCATCGCACTCCAGTATTCTTGCCTGGAGAATCCCATGGACAGGGGAGCCTGGTAGGCTACAGTACACAGGGTCGCAAAGAGTCGGATACAACTTCACTTTCACTTTCACTTTATGGGAAAAGAAGCCATATTCCATTTGCAAAGTGATTAACACCCCCAATTCAAGCAGTAAAAACTGTATCAGGAAAAGATAAAAGAAGGTCCCATGTTAGGGACCTATCCTTACCCTTGGCACCTTCAAAGATGATTCTGGACATGAATCTGGGGTGTGGTTAAAAAATAGTATTTTTTTTCTGCTATCTGAATGTGTGATCAGCGGCAAGTAGGAGTCAGAGAATGTTAAAAATTGGGAATTGAAAAGAATTGACAGTTTCTCTGCCTCCTATAAGTGAGGTTGTGTGTGTGTTAATCACTCAGTCATGTCCAACTCTTTGTGACCCCATGGGCTGTAGCCCGCCAGGCTTCTCTGTCCTTGGAATTCTCCAGGCAAGAATACGGGAGTCGGTAGCCATTCCCTTCTCCAGGAAATCTTCCTGATTCACGGATCGAACCTAGGTCTCCCACACTGTGGGCAGATTCTTTACCGTCTGAGCCACCAGGGAAGCCCATGTGTAAGATTATCTCCCTTTAATCATTCTGAAAATCTTTCCTGACCATCCACCACATGGCAGACTCAGGCCTCGGAACCAGAGGAGAACATGGCAGTGAGCGCTGTACCCTCTGCAGCTCATCTGTTCCTTCATCTGTTTGGTTTACGTTCTTTGATTTCCTTTTCCCTTTTTTGATTCCTTTACTGACACAAGAACCTAGTCTGTGTGTGCATGCTTGCCTGTGTGTTTAATTATATATTTATCAAAGTTTTGATGATCTATTTTTCATTCATTCTTTAGCTATTTTGTAGCAAGTTGATTTAAATATTTAAAACAATGATGTAAATTCAGATGCTCTTTTTTGTCACTGTGACCAGACGTTGAGAATTCCATGGACAGAGGAGCCTGGGAGGCTACAGCCCATGGAGTTGCAAAGAGTCAGACACAACTAAGTGACTAACACAGACACACACACAGCAGTAGTGAACACCAGAAAAGTCCACTAAAACAAGGCAATTATTACAGTTTTCATTAGGCAAACAAGATCAAGATCTCAGCAATTAAGCAGTGAGATAGAAGCCAGTGAGTCAGAAGCCAGGAAGCTAAAGAATACAGTACTAGAGAGCCAGGTATTAAAGATTTTAACCATGAGATTAGTATCTTTCTCTTTTAAACCACTTTTTAATACAAGAAATATGTAGTACAAAATTCAAAGATGCAGAATAGTACACAGTGAAAATTAGGCCAGTCTGCCACCCATTCCAGTCTGCTGTCCCCTTCCCCGGAGGCAACCATCATTCACAGTCTCCCAGAGAGCCTTGCAGAAATCTGTGCACAAACAAGTAAGTGGTAGCATAATATTCATACTTCCTTTTTTATACACATATATATAATTGTTATATTCTTTTTAATGTTTGCATAGTATTTCAGTGCATGGATGGGGCATAATATAACCAATTTCCATTATAAAATTTGGATTAATTTGGATTATTTCTATCCTCTACTCTTATAATGATAGAGTCAATAACCTCATGTGTACATCATTTCACATTGAAATAATCATAGGACAAATTCCTAATAGTGGGATTGCTGGATCAATGGGTTTGTTCATTTAAAAAAAAAATTTGACTGTGGAAAAGTAGACCTACCATATTGACCATTTCTATATGTACAGTTCAGTAGTGCTGAGTATATTCACAGTGTTGTGCAACCAATTTCCAGAATTGATGTATCGAGCGACACAAATGAGAATTTGCCCCTCCTCCCAGATCCTGGCAACCACATTCTGCTTTCTGTTTCCATGAATCTGACTACTCATCCATGTGTGTGTGCTCAGCTGCATCCGACTCTTTGCGACCCCATGGATTATAGCCTGTCAGGCTCCTCTGTCCATGGATTTTCCAGGCAAGAATACTGGAGAGGATTGTCAGTTCCTTCTCCAGGGCATCTTCCCAACCCAGGGATCAAACCCGTGTCTCTTATGTCTCGTGCACTGGCAGACAGATTCTTTCACCCCTGTGCTGCCTACTCTAGATACCTGATATTTTACAGAGTTCGTCTTTTGTGACTGGCTTATTTTACTAAGCATACTGTCCTCAAGGTGCATCCATGTCGTAACCTGTGACTGAATTTCCCTCCTTTTTAAGACTGAATAATATTCCGTTTGTACTGGATTGGCCAAACAGTTCATTCAGGTTTTTAATAACATCTTATGAAAAACATGAAAGACTTGTTTGGCCGAAAATGCCATATTTTATTTATACATGTATCTGTCAGTGGACACTTGGGTTCCTCCCACTTCTTGGATATTATGAATATAATACTATGAACATGGTGTCCAACTATTTCTTTGGGATCCTACTTTCAATTCTTTTGAAGTAGAATTGCCAGATCATGAGTTCGTTTATTTAAAAAAAATTTTTTTTTACTGCCACGGTGCTCTCCATAAAGGCTGTAATAATTTATGTTCCCCTCGACAATAAATGCATCTTTACTCAGCAGCGTGCGCTATGTGACTTTTCAACCTTTGTCACTCTGATGAGAGAAAAGTTTATATCATCATAGTCTTTATTTACATTAATCTTAAAATGAAGTGAGTTTCTTTTCATATATTTAAGACTGCTTTAAAATATAGTGTATTGCAAGTTCCCTAGTGATCTAGTGGTTAGTATTCAGTGCATTCACTGCTGTGACCTGTGTTCAACCCCTGGTTGGGAAACAGAACCTACAATTTTGGGGCATGGCCAATACATAAATAAATAAGGTGGATTAATAAAAAATGTGAGGTATAGGAAGGCCAAAAGGTCAGGAGACAATTGTCATTGAAACGATAGTTTACTACTCACCGTTTCTAAAAAAAAGGAGGCATGCCATAACATGGGGGGGCCACATGGGGAAGCACCAGGTTGATCAGGAGGCAGAGGAGAGGGAGGAACAGTACGTAGAGCTTTTATTGTGGTTTCCCTACGAAGGAATGAGTGATTTGGGATAAGCAGTTTAGGATTGGCTAGTGTGAATAATTTCAGCAGACTCTGGGGCATAGGCGAGGTCCTGAGTTGTCCGGCACCTGGCATTGGGTCATGATTAGGACAGTTGTACAGTGACCTGAGCCCAAGAGCCCAGTAAAGGAGATTGGTGAGGGTGTGGACTCTGGATTGTTGGTTTCCATTTGACAAGTCTTCTTCCTCCAAGGAGGAAGACTCCTGTCAATGTGGGGGAGGAGGACAATGAGGGAGGCAAGGTGACTCAGGCATATTATCAGGTTGTTTAGAACAAGGTGTATCTGGCATAGGCATGTAGGGCAGATGTTAAAGCATCAAATTTACGGAAGCTGGTTAATACAAAGACCTATTTGTACCTTGGTTTTTTTGTTTCTTTCTTTGGTAAATTTTGTTCACAGCTTTTTTTTTTTCCATTTTTTTGTGTGTAGTTTTTTTCTTAGAGACTCATAGAAACTCTCTATACATAAAGAAAATAGGCCTTTGTGCATAATATGCATTGCACAGATCTTATTCTCTGATTTTGGATTTCTTTTGAGTTTGCTTAAGATGGTTATTCTCCACGTGAAAATTTATTTTATGTGTGCTTAAATTTATTGACTTTTTCTTTTACAACTTCAAGATTTTATGCCATACTTAAGACCTTTGGTACTCTGTTATCATAAATTATTTCCTGTGTTTTCTCCTAGTATATTGATAGTTTGAGTCATCATATTTTAACCTTTATTCTATCTAGCATGTGTGCTGATATAAGGGGAAACAGAAAGGATATGACAGCTTAGAACCTCATGCCAAGTCCAGAACCTCTGGACTTATCTTCTGAGGCAAATGTTCTTTACATATTCCCAGCCCATGTACACCTAGGTGTGGGCAAATAGGTATACCTGGATGGCATCAGAGATTAGAATTAAGTGGGTACAAGAATTACCAAATATTGAACCACAGATTAAGAAGACAGGAATTTTGCTGTCTACATCGAAGAATGGACAGGCTCAAACTATCTTAAATTTGAATGGTTTGGAAAGAAAATCTCTGATTGATGGGGCACGGTGCTGGGGGAGGCAGGGAGTGGAAAAATGGTTCAGTAAAAAATGGGTCAGATTTCCCACTCTGCATGTACTGGTCATATACTTTCAATTCCTGAGCCTCACTTTACACCAATAGTACATTTCTCATCTTCAGAGGTACCTCAAACTGCCTACCATTGTGATTTTCACCCTCCTTTTAAACTGCTTTTATTACTTTTTTCCCAGTAAAAAAAAAAAAAATCTTACACGGAAGCACAATATGTAAGACAGAGTTGGATATGGTGGGTGTAGAGGCGAAGGATGCAGAGGTGAAGGTCCACTGTCCTTTCCACTCACATCTCCTGTCACCACCAGCACCAGGGCCCCCGTCCCTCAAGGCGCTGGGGAAAGCCCCCATGCTCTGTGCAGACAGCCTGTGAACTGCACTCAATCGAGCCGCCTCTCCCCCACCCTAAAACCCATCTCAGCACAGCCAAAGGAAACACAGATCTGTCCCAGAAAGCCACAGAAAGCAATGGGAGTACACTGAAGGTTTCTTCAGGGAGAGAGAGGGGATCCACCGCATGCCCTATGGCAAAACTTGCTAAAATTCCTCATCATAGCAGAAGCCTCTCCCCACTGCATCTACCCCTATTGTTCCCTCTTTTAGAACTCCTCCAGGAACTTTTTTTCCCCATCCCCAGCTGGGTTTTCCTCTTCGTATCTACACCCATCTTTCCCTTGATATCTTTGGCCGTTTCATTATTTTATAAAACAGTCTTCAGAGTTCCTTCCAGCTTTCCTCCCCACCCAGCGTCCCAACATCACCCCAGATCCAGACACAAAACCAGTCAATAGGTGGCAGGGGGAGACTGTAGATACTTAGATCATGAATGTTTTCCTGCTTTACATAAAGATCAAACATTACTTCTGTAAACTTATAGTCACATCCCTCTACAGTCTCATCCACCATTTCTTTCTTCCTTTTTTATTTTGTTTTTTAAACTGTTCTCTGCTACATACCTTGAGCTCCAGTCAAATTAGATGTATCATTGTTTTCCTAACTAGCTCCTGGTTTTCCAGCCTGCTTTTGTTCATCCTCTACCCAGCCTCGGACTGCTCTCCTCCACATTTCAGTGCTTTAGAATTCTACCCATTTCCCCCCAGGACAGTTCAGATTCCACCTTCTTAAAGCATGGCGCTTCCTGACAAAGTGGGGACACTTCTGTTGCTGCAACCTCTCTGCATGTGCTTGCACCACAGGCCACTTATTTTTTTCCCTTTTTTTTCTTAAAAAAAAAAATGCTAATCCATAGTAGCTTTAGGAACTTTGAAAACAGGAAGCCTGTTATTCTTCATGATATTCCTTGCTAACTCTTGGCACACTGTCACACGTGTAGCCGTGCCATTTTCCCATCCACATACTAACCAGGTCCGACCCTGCTTAGCTTCCGAGATCAGATGAGATCAGGCTCATTCAGGGTGGTATGACCATAGACTCTCAAAGGAATAGATGTATATAGTAATTAGTAAAGCCCTCCACCAAGATAATCACACTACTGAATGGCTACTTTACAAGGCACACTAAAGAGAAGAAATTTCTTCTGAATTTCTGATTGCATTTTCCACATCAAGCCCACCAAAATTCTCAGATATTTAAATGTTTAAAGTTGGAAATATCATACCAAGTTAGAACTGTTGTGCATCTATTTTAGTTTTATTTTTGCTGACTGAGCCCCAAAAGGGATATGCAATAGGGAGGCAATGATTTTACAATATTTTTTGAAAACAGAACAAAATATTTTAAGTGAAATTGAAGGTGAAGCCCCAAGATTCAAGATAAAAATAAAACCAGAACTATTCAAGGTGAACAGTGTTTCATGCATCATATATTCTCCTGGCATCCTCTCCTTCCTCGCTTCCTTTAGCATTCATGAAATATGTCTGCAGAACCTTTTAGGGTGACTGGGGACACAGTTCAAGAACCTTTCCTCTAGTGGTTCAGCCTGTTAAATACCAACCCCATAAATACCATATGTAAATACCGTAACTCCCATAACCATCCAACTGACATAACTACCCATGATATACCCATGAGTCTCTCTAGATTTTTAATCACTGACTTATTATAGGATAGAAATTTTCAAAGTCACCATCACCAGTACCACTCATCTAAATGATATGTGCATTTGAAAATAATTATATAACAAATAAAAATTAAAACTTTAGTGTTTACAAGAGAAATCTTTTGGCTCCCAAGAACTTACAAAGTGCTTTGTACTTAAATGGAATGTTTTCCTTAGTGAATCCTGCCACGTAACCATGGAAGTAAGAGTGTTTGGAGAGTACAGAAACTTGCTTGCCTTTTCTGTTGGAATTGTTATAAATTCTGACTTAGTTACAGAAAGTAAATAATTTTTAACTGCTAGGTTAAGTAAGGATATTAACACCCTTGAAAAAATATATATATTTTAAAATATCTCCTATCAACAGAATATTATGTAATTGTTTTCTGAGAAGATACAAAGAGAGTTATTTCACCTTAAGTTGAGATTTATCTGGAATCATTTTCCGTTTTGTAGGTTCACACAAAAAGTCAGACAGGGGTGATACTGAGGCTTACAATGTACATATTGGGTTGGCCAAAAAGTACGTTCAAGTTTTCATATACCATCTTACAAGAAAGACCCAAAATAACTTTTTGGCCAACCCAATATTTTACCATGGAATTATCACAGGTAATTTATCATAGAAACTTAGTCCATTTCATGAGAAAACACCAAGAAGGCCAGGAGAGCTGAAAATAGATAATGGCTCACACATGATACACAGCTTGTAGATAACAAAGATTGTTTTTTTTTCCCCTCCTTCAGGGAAGACTTTAGTGAGTGTAAAACATTACATCCTTATTGTGGCATGAATCACAGCAAACAGAAATAACACTGGAAATGCTCCTAGGAAAGTGTCCAGCACATGGCTGGTTCTCGGCAAGTGAGAGTGCTTATTATTATGAGCATTTAGAAGCAAAATCTCTAAACAAAAAGCAAAACAGATTAATTAGATTGACTGAAAAATTATGATACTCATTACTGAATAAGAAATAAATGTAAGCAAACAGTTCTGAGTCCTTCTTTGATAAAATTTCACAACTATGTAAACACAAAGTACTTGCCTCTTGTAGAAGATGAGAAACCCAATTTCCAGAGATATCAAGTGAGAAGGTTTTCAGATTCTACATGATTTCAAATTTGCTGAACTTTTGTATGAGGCCTTTTGTAATAGAGAAGCAATTCATCTTAATAGTGTCATCCTTCGGAGAAGGCAACGGCACCCCACGCCAGTACTCTTGCCTGGAAAATCCCATGGACGGAGGAGCCTGGTAGGCTGCCGTCTATGGGGTCGCACAGAGTCGGACACGACTGAAGCAACTTAGCAGCAGCAGCAATGTCATCCTTACTCAGAGAAAATCCTGAATGCTAGAAATTAAACTCAGATTTTGAGAGTTAAGAAAATTATTATTTGGAAAAAACCTTATTCAGAATACTTTAATAAGCACATAGGTTATTATTAATTATGAATGTACTGTGCTTAGCAGCTCAGTCGTGTCTGACTCTTTGCAACCCCATGGACTATAGCCAGGCTCCTCTGTCCATGGGGATTCTTCAGGCAAGAATACTGGAGTGGGCTGCCATTTCCTTCTCCAGGGGGTCTTCCTGACCCTCTATCTGCTGCTGGACCCAACCTAAGCAGAAACTTCCAGTCACATTCACTGATAACCATTCCATTGTAAGCCCTTTGAAAGCTATTAGAAATACAAGATCTAGGTTACGTCTGACTTGGAAAACTATCAGAAAATATTTGTGAAAAAAAAAAAAACAAGTTTTAAGATCACTAACGTCTCAAAAAGGAGTAAAACTAAGTCTCCTCTTAACTAAAGGTTTATAATCATAGCAAACTAGTGCTCTAATGATTTAAATTGTCCATACATGATTCCTCAAACTTGGGCATTACACTGCCGACAAAGAATGTTTTTTAGTCTGTAGCCTAGGTCATATTTCTTGTGCTACATACACATGTGTACACACACACATATATACCATATCCTGCATGAATGACAACCCTCCACCCTCAGAAGGCGGCGTCTCCCGGATGACGCACTGTGGAAGATCTCAGTATGGTATTCCTCCTCCCTTCGCTGTGAAATGACTGCTTAAGTCAAAAGCAACGACTTGTAGAAATCCACAGTAAAAGAAAGGCTTCTAAGACATCCAGTAAGCCAACAACAGTGTGGCTGATAGAAGCAAGAAAAAGCACATCCAAGTCTCCAATAATCCAGAGAAAGTATCTGTTCCACCAGGAATAAATCTCTGCCCTCTTCATAAGGAAGCTACCCTGGGACTTCACAAATGACACATTTACAGGGTGATCGGATGGGATGAACTGTGTTGGTTCCTCATCTCCAGCTTCTTCTCTGAAAGTCTTCACTTCACGTGCAGCTGTTTATTATGTTACTTCATCTAGTCCCAAGGATTCGTTACCAGCTAGATTTTGGCAACCTGCGTATCTTCCCTGAACATCACACTAATGTCCAAATGCCATCCTCTTGAATGTGTTATAGATCTGAACTTAAGATATTCAAAACTGCTGATCCCCGTCCCCTCCCCCACCACCCCCACATACACTTTCCAGACAGGGTCCCCCGGCAGTCTTCCCCATCTCAGTTAACAGCAGCTCTCTACTTCAATTGCTCAGACTAAAATACTGTAGTTTTCTATGATACCTCTAAATCTTTCCACTGTCCACACCTTTACCCTATCACTCTCCAAGTTTATTGCAAACACCATCAAGCTGGTGTTCATGCTTCACTCTTCTCTCCTAACTGTACTCTTCCCTCAGCTACAAGAAAGAAAGTGAAAGTCACTCAGTCGTGTCTGACTCTTTGCGACCCCATGGACTATACAGTCCATGGAATTCTCCAGGCCAGGATACTGGAGTGGTAGCTGTTCCCTTCTCTAGGGGATCTTCCCAATGGAGGGATCGAACCCAGGTCTCCCACATTGCAGGCAGATTCTTCACCAGCTGAGCCACCAGGGAAGCCCAGGAATACTGGAGTGGGTATCCTATCCCTTCTCCAGCAGATCTTCCTGACCCAGGAATTGAACCAGGGTCTCCTGCACTGCAGGTAGATTCTTTACCAGCTGAGCCACCAGGGAAGCCCAGCTATAAGAGTGACCCTTTTAAAACTGGATGAGATCATCTGCCTCCTGGAATCAAAACCTTTATGGCTCTTATCTACTCAAAAGGCAAAATCCTTATCATGACTCACATGAGTTGGCAGCCCCCGCCCGCATTTCTTATTTAAGCCCAATTCCCCAAGCTCTCTCTGATCTCATCTCCTAAGCCCCCTCCTCCGCAGACTGCCTGTTTTTGCAGGCTCCTTGCTGACTCTAAAATACACCAAGCGCTTTTCTACCTGATGTTCTGTTTGCTTGGAACATACTTCTCCCAGTTGTCTGTCTGGCTTGTTCTCCCTTATTTTTTATGTCTCTGATCAAATGTCACTTCCTCAAGGAGGTCTCCTCAGACCTCCCTATATAAAACAACACCGTCCCTCTGAAACTCATCTCTCTTGCCCTGCTTAATTTTTCATGGCACTTATCATATATTGTTTATTCATCTTCTCTGATTAAATATAAACTCCCCAAGTATACTGTTAGTCACTCAGTTGTGTCCGATTCTTTGTGACCCCACAGGCTGGAGCCCACTGGGCTCCTCTGTCCATGGAATTCTCCAGGCAAGAATACTGGAGTGGGTTGCCATTCCCTCTTCCAGGGGATCTTCCCAAACCAGGGATCAAACCCAGGTCTTTTGCATTGCACGCAGATTCTTTACTGTCTGAGCCACAGGAATTTTGTCTGTTTTAGTCATTGATATATCTTTGTCTTCCATGAAGACTGTCTAGCACATGGTAGACACTCAATAAATACTTTAAAAATGAATTACAAAAATCCACTCCAACATTTCTCTCTTCATAAGTTTTTTATTTCCAAGACATTTTTGACTTATCAACGTCAGTTAGTATTAGCTGCTATTGAATCAAGGTTTGTTTTAACTAACCAAACAATTAGAACCAAATACATCTGCTCAAACTAGCCTACTGAATACAGAGTTTCTGGTAAATATACCTCTGTCAATGAATTCAGTCACATATGAAATTCTGGTACTTTTTTCTTTCTTTCTTGGTCAAACAACCTCAAAATCAATCTTTATGTGTGTTCCCCAAATTTCTGCTGATATAAATTAGCCAAGTTGTATAAAAGCTTCTCGGGCAATTTGACTTTATAATTCTCAGGAGGGCATGACTTACCTTGGTTATTGATCTGGAGATGCTGAGGAGTGAGATGGAACAGCCTAAAGGAAGATTAACATCACTCCTTCAGAATCTGTTTTTGCTTTTATCAGCTATATACCCAGGAGTAGAATTGCTGGGTCATATGGTAGGTCTATTTGGCTGCATCAGTTTATATTCCCACCAATAGTACATAAGATTTCCCTTTTCTCCACATCCTTGCCAACATTCGTTATTTGTGTGTGTCTTTATTAATGGTTGTCATTCTGACAGGTATGAGGTGATATCTCATTGTGGTTTTGATTTGTATTTTCCTGATGATTAGCAAAATTGAGCATCTTTTCATGTGCCTGTTGGCCATCTGTATTTCCTCTTTGGAAAATGTCTATTCATTTTCTGCCCATTTTTCAACTGTGTTAGTGGGGTTTGTTTTTTTTATTGAGTTGTATAAACTGTTTATATATGTTGGATATTAAGCCCTATTTGGTCATATCATTTGCAAATATTTTCTCTCATTCAGTAGGTTGTCTTTTCATCTTGGTGATGGTTTCCTTTGCTGTGTAAAAGTTAAGTTTAATTAGGTCCCATTTGTTTATTTTTGCTTTTATTTTCGTTACTTTAGGAGACACATTCAAAAAATATTGCTGCAACTTTTGTCAAAGAGTATCCTGCCTATGTTTTCCTCTACAAGTGTATAGTCTTACATTTAGGTCTTTAATACATTTTGAGTTTAATTTTGTATATAGTGTTAGAGAATGTTCTAATTTCATTCATTTACATGTAGCTGTCAAGATAAATGAACCCCAATGTTTATAGCAACATTATTTACAATTGCCAAGATATGGAAGAAACCTAAGTATCCATCAATAGATGAATGGATAAAGAAATGTGTGGTATAGAAATACAATAGAATACTGTTCAGCCATTAAAATGAAAATTTGCCATTTTCAGAAACATGGACTTGGAAGGTATTATGCCAAGTGAAAAATGTCAGACAGAGAAAGACAAATACTTCATGATATCACCTATATGAGGGATTTAGAAAATACAACAAACTGGTGAATATAGCAAAAAGCAGACTCACAGACATAGAGAACACACCCGTCATTACCACTGGGGAAGGAAAAGGGGCAATATAGGGGTAGAAGACTGAAAGGTAAAAAGTATTGGGTATAAGATAGGCTGAAGGATGTATTGTACAACACAGGGAATATGGCCAATATTCTGTAATGACTGTAAAGGGAAAGTAACATCTAACAATTATATAAAAATCTTTTGAAAGATTATTCCCTCAGGAAAGAAAGCAACAGTGCCTTTAGCAAGAAAAACCTTATTAAATGTGGGGGCGGAACTGCTTGAAGGAGCAATGGAGGCTCAGTCACATTTAGGAATTCAGGGGTCTCTGAGTTCCCCAAGCACACCCCATTTCCCTCCTCACTTCTATTCTTACTTTCTACTCATCCCAATCAATAAACAGAAGAAACCTGACAAAGCTATCATTCAGTAAACATTACCATTTGGCAATGTGCAGAATGAAATTCAAGTCTGGATTTAGCCATCTCTGCTTGTTACCTCTGGAGAGAGGGAGGGGATTGGAACTGAAGGTGGTTTGCAAAGGAGTCTTTAGTCTAAGTGATGACTGTTTAAGAAATTAAAGCATTCATGCATTTTTTATGATTAAAATTAATTTCAAAATTGCAATACAAGTATGTAAAATGCTTTTTTTTCTTTAGGAACTCAGCCAAGTAGAACAATCATTGGCCTAGTAAAACTATCTTTCTCTGCATGATAATATACCCAGAAGCATGTTCCCAGAACCCCTTCTAAAAGTTTGCCATTGTTTTAAGTACCCAACCCTACAGTATATCTGATCCTGTCTTGCCATGTCCTCCCCTGAAGGCAATCACTGCTAACCTGTATTCACAGTCTCCTAAATGCTCAGATTTGATGCCACCCCTCCTTCCCCATCTATAACTCTGGCTTCTTTCGACTATAGCTCTGCATCTGTTGCAACATATTCATGAGCCACTTTGAGTAATAACACTCCTGTCTCAAGTTTCCTTTACATCTTAGTCAAACAGATTGATTCAGAGTAGAATGTAGACGATTATTGAATAATGTAATGGATAATACGGAATGTACAGGATGGTATAAAACCAATGGGAAGAGGCACCAACTCCCCCACCTTGATGTCATCAGAGAAGATTGCCCAGAAAAGATAATTATTTAGAAAGATGATAATGATGATAATACAGATGTATATTCTAGGTGCTTTATATACACTATCTCATTTAATCCTCTCAATAACTCTATCAGATTCTACTGTAACTCTTATTTTATAATTGAAGGAACAAAAAAAAAATTAGATTAGGTGATTTTGCTTGTGCTCACAGAGCTTGCAAATAATGGAGTTGAAATTCAAACTTAATTCTGGCTTCTGAGTCCCTGCTCTTAATCATGGATAATAAAACAAAACTCAGCGGGGGTTAAGGATGGCATTCTACCTAGACCAAGGGAACAACAACACAAAGTAATGAAAATATGAGAGAACAAGGTTTATTCTAGAACAAGGCATTCAGTATTGCAGGAGTGTGAATAGTGGCAGAAAGGAGAGGCAGAATTCAGTTAATGAAGGAGCTTATTTGCTGAATTTTATTGTTTAAAAAAAGGAGTTGTTAAAAGGTTTTAAGCGGGAAAATAACATGATCTGAATTTTTATATATATATATGTTTTTTTTTTTTTGCTGCACTGGTCAGCATGCTGGATCTTAATTCCCCAACCAGAGATCAAACCTGTGCCCCCTGCATTGGGAACATGCATCTTAACCACTGGACCACCAGGGATTGTACTTTTGAATCATTCCTCTGGCAGTGATATGGAGGACAGGTTGTAATAGATTCAAACTGAGGGCACAGATCACACTTAGGAGCATTATCCTAAGAGGATGTTGAGGGCTAACCCAGAGCAGCAACATGAATGATGGAAAAAAAAGGAGATGGGTTTAAATGCCACAAAAATGAAACCAAAACTTCCACATTTCAAATGTGTCAACAGTACTCAAGGAAAATAAGATAATGGTGTTCCTGTATTTGCCCCTGTCTTCCCGTTAATGAAATAGTTCTCATTAAAGTCGTCAGTGAGTCAAAGGTATTGTCTAATTAGGTAAACATTATGCAACTTTTCAACTAAGAGTAAATATATAGAAATTTTACAAACAATAGTACTTAATGTTTCCAAATTGAAGAAATAAATAGATGTGATGATTAAATCTTTTATTTTACAATGTTTTTAAGAGACATAAAACATGAACCTATTTTTATGTTTTATATAAACATAAAAACATTTCCTTTTATACATAAAGGAAAATAAGAATTCTAAACAAAGGCTTATCATGACACTATTATTCATCACTTTTTACCTTTAAACCTTCTACCCTTTCCTTGGGTAGACATTCAAAAATAAGGAGCAGCAAATTTGTTACTCAGATTTCTTTTGTCTTGTATATTTAAGCTCTTTATTTATTGGATAAATGTGTCATCATTTCATTTGGAGCATTACTACTTATCAGAAAAATTTGATTTTTTTTTTCTCAGTGATTAGTGAACCAATTCCATCTG
The DNA here is from genome assembly GCF_001704415.2 of Capra hircus. Classification (NCBI taxonomy): domain Eukaryota; kingdom Metazoa; phylum Chordata; class Mammalia; order Artiodactyla; family Bovidae; genus Capra; species Capra hircus. The sequence goes on from NC_030811.1 coordinate 76,294,334, forward strand.
GAATTTCTAAAGACCTAATCTTAGTCAATATTTTCAAAGTATGATAAAGCTCAGAAATAATTTGTTACCTCAGATAACAAATATTAGCTATTAAAATGGAACCAAGACAAGACTCTAAAATATTTGTTAGTAGTCAATCCATATTTGTGAACATTAGCTCATTATATTAGTGAATAGTTTTGCTAGGGCAAAAAACTCTCTCAAATAGAATCTATTCCCATCAATATGCTAAAGATTATAAAAATCTAAAATATATTTTATAAGTGACATGAACTGACTTCAAAAAGGAATTTCTATGTTATTGAATTTGTTATTAGAAAGGTACCATAAATATATAATAGAAAATAAAATTTTGATTATTTGAATAAGGTAGAAAGATAGGTTTTGTAGTATTTATGTAGATTAATGAATTATTTGCCAAATTCTCCTGAAATGATACCTGCATCCTATTAAAATCAATGGATAGTTGCTATGTAAGCTATTTTTTTTAGAACTGTATTTTTTAAGGAATCTATTTTTCATCTCAGAAATTTGCCTAAATTTATACACATGTTAGTAGTTACATATAGCAAGTAAAAATGCCTTTATCTGAAACATTATATTGTATAATATCAAAATCTTAGCCTTTTTGTAAAAAACAGAAAAGAGAGAGAAGTAAAGAATAAATTAGTTACAACATTTACACTTAGTATCCAATTGAGAGATATGAAGTCGTTGAAATCTACAATGATATCTTACATTTTGGTAATCACTTAATTCTATTTGCATTTTCCTTGTTTTGGCATTTTAATAATTATTAATAATAACGTAATCTTTCATTATGTTTGCTGAACTTTGCACATTATATATTTTTAAAAGAATGTCTTGCTTTTTGATTCAAATTATCTATAAAAAGGCAATACTTGAAAAATTAACTTCTTACCTAATGATGCTATTCTCAATTATTTTCAAATAATGGGTAAAGCTGCATTTATGTGAATTTATTTTGAAAACTTGGCTGTATAACTATGACTCACATACAGTATTGTATATTCTTCCAAATGTTATTCTAGAGCATTTTTAAAACATGCTGTAGAATACTGCTATTCTCTCTGAAATGATTCCCAATAGAGATATTTAACAAATTATTTTTATAATCCTTTAAATATGCATTTTAGAATTAATGAATTATAAGCATTCTAGCTACTTTTGTTAAAAAAAAACCAACTGTGTTTGAATCTTCTAATAGCAAAGTAAGCAATACACCAATTAGGGTTGAAATATATATTTGAACTACTCTTCTATATATTTAAAATTGAAATTTTTATAAATATGAAGATTTACCTATTTATCATATAAACTTAGCTTTGTGTAAAGTGAATCACTTAATAATATTAATGCTTTGGATCTAAAATTGGCTTTCAGAATGTTAGCCTCTAAATAAGTGCTTCATGCCTTAGCCACACCTACTTCTCCAAAAGGAAGTTTACCAGTAGTTTCACACAGCAGTGAGCAGTCTTAAATTAAAAACTATTATGCATTAGAGCAAAGGAAGATATTTTTTATATTAAAGCAGTTTTTACGCTCAAACATCTAAAGAGTTATAAAATATAAAAGAATTACCTTTAAATCATAGTCTTTAAGGTTAAATTAATTTTCTGAATGCTTTTTGGAGGGACATTATACTATCACATTTTAAAATATTTTCAATGATAAAATTTTACATTTCACAAACAGTACATGAGCAGGTTTAATTATATATATTTCTCCTTTCTTGGAAACTAAAATGCCATAAATGCTATAAATTGAGTAAATTTATCTCATAATGAGGAACAGGGTATTTGCTGCTGTTGCTGCTAAGTCGCTTCAGTCGTGTCTGACTCTGTGCGACCCCATAGATGGCAGCCCATTGGGCTCCACTGTCCCTGGGATTCTCCAGGCAAGAACACTGGAGTGGGTTGCCATTTCCTTGTCCAATGCATGAAAGTGAAAAGTGAAAGTGAAGTCACTCAGTCGTGTCTGACTCTTAGCGACCCCATGGACTGCAGCCTACCAGGCTCCTCCGTCCATGGGATTTTCCAGGCAAGAGTACTGGAGTGGGATGCCTTGCCTTCTCCGAACAGGGTATTTAGAGACAAATAAGTAATTATAGCCTGAAAAATATGTGTTTAAATCACTGTCAAAATAGAGGTCACTTGTGTAAAATCTACCCTGCTGAAAAAAACAATTATTTTTTAATTAGAGTGAGTAATATAAGTAATATAAAACTTTTTAAATAAGAGAAATTAAAAGAATTATAAGTCTAATGTGTGACTCTTAATATTACCAATTGCTTGCAAGTGTTTATTTGGATAACAGCAGAATAGTGACAAAGAACTTCTTTAAAAGGCATATTTTTCAGTTTTATTTCAAATGCTATGTGGCATAAGAACCCATTGCTCAGAGATAAATTTTAAGCCATGGAAAAGGAGTTTGAAACATATTCCAAAGTGCTGAAGGAATTAATTGCCTTATTGGGTAATGAATACCCAGAAGAATTAGCATTTGTGATTTATGGCTTAAAGTGCTTGGGTCTGATCATCATTTTGACTTCTTTGAAGGAGGACTTGTAACCACCAGGTTGTGCCTCACTTATGCCAGGCCAGGTACCCCAGAAAATCCCATTTCGGACACCTCTGTATTTTTGGTGATAATATTTGCCATTCAAGTTTGCAGAAAGACAGGCGTCAAACCACCAGCCTGAACTGTAGTAGAGCCCACAGTTCCCAGAGGGGTATCGATCATTGTCTCTATCCGGGGTGGTGAAAAACTTCAGGTCGTGGTTGTAATGTTTACTGAAACGTAAGGCATCTCCAGCTGTGCCATTATAGTTACCAACGTGTAGACGGTATTTGAGAAACTCGTTGGCCACATAAAAGTGATCATACAAGGCATAGAGTTTGACACCATTAAAGTCTTCAAGATCTATTCTTAGAATCATGTCCTTACTCTTAGTCAGAAGATGGATTTTATCGTTCCCCAGCCAAAATTCTCTTCTGAGGTTTCCAAAGCCTACTTTGTAGTCTTGCCATGTTCTGGTGAAGTTGGTGCTTCCATCAACACGTGCTTGCAGCACTGTCCAGCCTCCCGCCATGGTCTCCATGTCGCAGAAAACTTCGAAGCTACTGTTTCTGGGATCCGGTGTGACTCTATAGAGCTCACTGCTTCTTTTGCCTATAGTGTAGTATTCAGAGCAATCTTTATATATAAGATGTTGTTGAACTGAAGGAGTGGAAAAAGAAAGGCATTGGATTTTGTTAATAAAAACTAAGCATCTAAAGAATTCTTGATATGCACAAAAGCAGTTTGATAATTCAATCAACGGTGACAATGAAACCTTGCTCGGCTAAATTACTTGAACCTGTTTAGCAAATGCTTATTAAAGCCTCAGAACAATACCTTAATGTTATAAAGCAGGCAAAGTTCTCTAACACCCTCTTGGTTTAATAATATTGACAATATCAACAACTAATAACAATAAGAAATAAAAGTGATAGTTTTAGTAATTTAATGATATTTAGTGAGGGCTCTGCCTGTGTCTTAGAGATTCTGCCAAAGACTTGGTGACATTTTTACAGTTGATCTGCACGTGAACTTTATGATGTAGGTAGTATTACTAATCTACTGGTGAAAAAGGATATTTAGGCTCAAAAAGGATCAGTGGTTTGCTCAACTTCATAGGATCTTTAAATGGCAGAGCCAAGACAGAGCAAAGCTTGTCCTTGTAACCACTTCATTCCTTAGTCCTGAAACTCAGATGATTCCAACTCTCCTAGAATTGCAATCTATGCATGCAGAGGACTCACAGGCTTCTATTTCCTTTCACCTGAAGAGGCTGATATACTCCACTTTCAGGTCATTTTACAAGATTATCCCAAATGATTTATTAAAATTCTAAAATACAGCATTGATCAACATTTCCATTTATCTTACTTGCTTGACAAAGAAGCTCAAGTTAAAAAAAAACTTCACTAATATATGAATATTCTTATTCTGAATTTATTATCCAGGAAAATATTCAGCATTTCACATGTTTGGTTTTTAGAAGGAAACCATAGGTGATTACATTCAGGATAAATACAATAATCAAATAATGTGGCTCTGTAGGAACCACTAGAGATATTTACTCCAAAATAATTTTTACAAAAATCCTTACCAGATCAGGCAAGTTTAATACATTAATACAAGCCACTATGAGCCACAAATTATCTATTCATGTGTATTTAGAACTCAGAATATTCAGACAGTTCCCCAAAACTTTAGTAGAAAAATAGCAGAATCTTGTTCTTGTCATTACACTTTGTCATGCAGTACCAATCTAATGCACACCCAGGTATGCCACCTACGACATGAACCTCTGCCTTGCAATGTGCAGGGTCCGTTTAGATACAGGCTGCTGGGAGTATTAGCAACAGTAGTCCTTGAAACTCCCAAACACCTTCACTGGTTGATTCCCTGGGAGTGGAGCATGCATGAGGTGCTTCTTTCAAAGGAACGCGATCTCTGCCGCAGGCACCACACCCCTTCAATGTCACACTCATGCAGAGATGGCTTTCAGAAGACCATCAGCAAGGGTCCCAGGAGCTCATGTGGAAAACCAGGGTTTGGGGGAACCAGTGCCATAGCCAGCAGTTCTTGGACAGAGTGGGTAGTTAGGTTTGTGGTCTTTAACATGTATTTATTAAAGTTAATTCAAATAATCTGGATGGGGAGAATGGCTTCTACTACTATATGCTTGAATTCTAGTAGTAATAAGATATTCCTTTCCTTAGTAGCATGCCAAAACTCTGCATAAAATAGTTTTTGTGCCACTAGGTCTCAAAGTAAAAAGTTTTGCACACACATGAAACCTTATAACTATTTTTATCTGATCCATAAAATCTCCTATTTCCACTAGATGTTTGGGATTAATTGCAGATTACTTGCTAAAATCTTTCAAAGGTCTCTTGTTGCTGTATAAGGAGCAATCACCCAACTACAAAAAAAACTGATTTGCAAAGAACAGAGTACAACCACAAATACTGCCTTAACTCTATTGTTTTCAGATACTTCAGTGAACAGATAAGTAAGTTAAAGTCACTGAAACATTAAGACTTTCTCTCCACTTCTGTTTGTGTATAGCTCTGGTGTCAGCAAATAAGATCTTTAAAAGTGCTTTAAAATGGATACAGAACTCATTATGACATTTTTTGTAATTATGTCCTATCTCTTTTCTGTGATCACATTTAGAAAGATAATAGTTTCCCTTGTACTACCTTGATGAATAAAAGGCTTAACTTTTAATTTGCCCTTCATTTAACATAATTTCTCAGGTTAATGTTTATAGATCCTATTGAGTTATATAACATTCATCAACAAATGATAAGAAAACATTATTATACATACCTGGGAGTGATTGTATTTGTTCTTGCCTGGGACACTTAGATGAACACTTGCCATCCAAACTATTGACAACAAATGTGAGGTTTGCCACTTTGCTATCAACATAATGTTCTATGTTGTTCATATTTACAAGATTCAGCTTCTCCAGGCGACCCTGAAGCACATCGATCTCCTCCTTGGCATTCTTAAGGTCAGAGGACAGTTTGTTCACCTCGCTCTCTAATTCTCTCACTCTGCTGTCCCCAGTTTCTCCTGGGGCTCCTGCGCCTGGTAACAGCAATCCATTTCTTCCTGGGTCTCGATTGTCATCAGCCTGCAGTTTGCAGTCTTGGCAAGTCTTCTTCAAGCTATTTACAATTTCCTTGAGATTCTGAACTTCTTTGAACACCTCCTCGATCCTGCTGAACTGCTTGGGGAGCTGAATAGTCAGCGGGGGCAGGTTCACCTGGTAGGGACATTCGCCTTCCTCCTCACATCTCCCTCTGCTTTCTAATCTCACCCGGCAGGCATTCTGGGCTGCTTCATCTTTAATTTCTTCTGTTTCATTGTTTGCCACAACCAAAAAACCATATGTAGCAAGGACAGTTGAGCTCAGCCAGCACCAGTTCGCCAGCTTCATCTTTGCAGTGGCGCTCACTCACCCCAGCAGGGAAGGGTGCCGGGCTGGAGCTGTTTTAAGAGCGGCCAGCTGCCGGCCTGAGTCAGGCTTTCTGTGTTCTCAGGAAAGGGCGGGAGCTCTTTGCATCACAAGTCTCAGAAACGCGGAGGAAGAAACTGTCCTCATCAAACTCAGTTTGCCAAAAACTGTTATTTATTTTCGATCAAAATCATCCTCTTTGGAATTCCTGCAGCTAGTCAGATGCACATATTCAACAAGTTTCACTTTCATTGTTTATTTTATGAAGCACAAGAAAATAATTGTACTTGGAGTAAATCATTTCATGACACTTAACTCCCCAGTGGGGAAAATAGTTTTTAGAGATAAAATTGAATGTGCTAGCTATCTAGATTGTGTGAAGGACAGAAATGTTACTAAAATGGATATGGTTCTTTTTTCTTTTTGGAATAAGCCATCGCAAAACCTGTAGTTTTCTTCACATTGGGCTTTCAGGTGAAATCTCAAGCACTTAAACACAATTTTAAATATAATAAAGCTCAACTTTCTGACTCTTGCAGTAGGCTTTTGTTTAATCTATTTGAAAAGAGAAGAAACCCAGACAAGAAAAAAAGTTCTGCTTTCTCTCTCTTTGACCATCACACAGTGTAGGAGAAATGTCCAAATGATGAAAACTCTTTATAAGGTACATCACTGTCTTTAATCAAAACCAGCAGCCTCCTCCTTTGCCCTCTGGCAGTTTTGTGACTGTGCTGTCCTTCCACAACCACCCAAGTGAATCTGTGAACTAGTCCCATCTGTGCTCCGCTCCTTCTTTGTCTCGAGCATCTTTGCCTTCCCTTCCTCCTGGCAGCCCTGCCAGTCCCAGCTCTGTGCTTTCTGCCTCCACAGTGGGCCCTCCACTTGGTCTCCATGCCACTTACTATGTGACTACTTTGCCCCAAACATGTCTGCATTCCTGACTTTTCAAACTTTTTTTGCCACAGTTTTCAAACTTTTCTCCTGGGAGGTTGAGGGCAAGAAGTGGGAACAGCTTTTATTGGAGAAACCACTTCCTTTTAATTTGTTTTATATATTGGCATCTCATACAAGATTTCTTATTGGTGGTAGTGGTGGCTTAGTTGCTAAATTGTGTCTGACTCTTTTGCAACCCCATGTACTGCCAGGCTCCTCTGTCCATGGGAATTCCCAAGCAAGAATGCTGGAGTGGGTTGCTATTCCCATGCACAGAGGAGCCTGGCAGGCTACACTCCTTGGGGTCACAAAGAGTCAGGTATGACTTAGCGACTAAAAGAAGATTTATTTTTAAAGGATTTTATGGCTTTAAAAATCATTTCAAAATTATGGCTAAAAATCTAAATTCTTACTATTATCACTTGCAGTACTCTGTAATCTGTCTCTTATTTATTTCTTTAACCTGATTTCCTATTCTTTTTCTATATGCTCCTTCATCCCAGCCAAACTCTCCTATTCAACCTAACTATTCATGTTCTCTAAATGTGTCGGGTTCACTTTACTCTTGCAAACTGTATTTATTCCTGAATACTCAGGAGACCTAGATTCTACCTCTGAATCTACCTTTTATTGGATCTATCATTAGCTTTGCTGGATCTTGGTTCCTGTAACTGTGAAGGAGGGGTTTGGCTATTCTTCCCTCATACAGGAATGATAGTTAGAAACACCTTGAGTACTGGAGTGCTGAAGGAAAAATGCAGTGTATAAAATGTAACATTCTTTCCAAACAAATTTGACAAACATGTTATACACACTTAGGTCTCATTTTCCTCCATCTTCTTCCAGCTTTTTAAAAAATTAAGCTTGTTTTTCTCTTTATTCCATTTAATATATTCAAATAAATTTTAGATACACTCTTAACTTTTTGACTAAAATATATATATTTCATCTCCTAATTTCATTTCTCTCTCCTCACCTACTTTCAAGCTGTGACACTCCCTTATTATAAGGGGAGAAATAAATGAATGATTAGGGAATTTTAAAAAATGATGATAATATAAATAATAGATTAAAATATCTTAAAAAGTGGAAATACATAGGAACAATGTTGAGTTTAAGGTACATTATTAAATGCCTTTGACTGAATTGACTATAAATCCACATGTTTAGGGACTTCCCTGGTGGTACAGTGGCTAAGACTCCACACTCCCAACACAGGGTGCCTAGGTTCGATCCCTAGTCAGGGAACGAAGATCCTGTGCACTGCAACTAACACCTGGCACAGCTGGGTTTAATAAGTATATATTTTTTTAATCCACACATTTAGTCAGTCAAGTCCAGTCAAGTATTTATTAAAGATCTGTATACTCAGATTTGTATATTCCAAGCATTAAGATATGTATACTAGAGCATATAAAAGATGGATCCCCCCATCCTATATCAACTGAGCATCCCATACATGCAAGACACTATTCCAGGCACTTAGGCTGCAGACATCAAACATAAATCCCCTTTTCCTTCTTAGGAAGGAGTATTGAGGACTTTGCATTTTGTTCATGTTGAACTTTCAAGTGAAATCTTAAGCACTTTTAAGCTTTTCTAAATCTAACAAAAGTAAAGCTTTCTTGCTCTTGCATTGGGCTTTTGTTTCATCCCTGTGAATCAGGGATTTGCTTTCCAGGCACTGCTATTGATTCTTGGGACCTGCAAACCCCACCTAGCCAAAGGCCAGTGTTATAGTTTCACCTAAAATGTTTGGGAACTGGCTCCAGTCCCTTCAGGACCATAGAAAATACCCAAAATAAAGGCAGAAAATTGCTTTATTAATCATTTTTTGACATTAATAGGTGGGATTCTGAGTTCTTACTTTTAAAAGATTATTGTTCACTTACCATGGGCAGACACTGACTACCGCATAAAAGAGGCTCAACCTAGCTAGTAAATTTATAGCCCATGGGGGCAGAGAGTTTGCTACAGTTGTTCAAGAAGCTTTCACAAATACTGTCTCACTACATCCTCCCATCCACACAATTACTTCCTGCATGTGCAGATGAGCAGAGAAAGAGTTCAAAGAAATAAATGATTTGCCTATAGTTTCACACTTTTTAAGGGACGGTGTATTAAAAAGAGACATTACTTTGCCAACAAAGGTCCGTATAATCAAAGCTATGGTTTTTCCAGTAGTCATGTATGGATGTGATAGTTGGACCATAAAGACGGCTGAGTGCCAAAGAATTGATGCTTTTGAACTGTGGTGTTGGAGAAGACTTTTGAGAGTCCCTTGGACATCAAGGAGATCAAACCAGGAAATCAGTCCTAAATATTCATTGGAAGGACTGATGCTAAAGCTGAAGCGGCAATACTTTGGACACCTGGTGCGAAGAGCCGACTCACTAGAAAAGAGCCTGATGCTGGGAGGGATTGAAGGCAAGAGGAGAAGGGGACGACAGAGGATGAGATGGTTGGATAGCATCATCAACTCAATGGACATAAGTTTGAGCAAGGTTCAGGGGATGGTGAAGGACAGGGAAGCCCGGCGTGCTTCAGTCCACGGGGTCGCAAATAGTCAGACACTACTGAACAACAACAACAAGCAACAGAGCTGGAATTTGAACCTGGTCTGATTCCAAAGTTCCTGTCTTTTCTCCTATGCCATCCTGTCATGTGGGGGGCAGGGAGATAATACTGGAAAGGAATACTGGTACCATGTTGTGGAGAGCCTGGTACTTAAATCACTGCTTAGATAAGTGGGGACTCACTGAAAGTTTTGAGCAAAGGAATAATTTAATCAGTTATGCATTTGAGAGAAGTTAATCATTGAAACTGTAGGTGCATTGGAAAGAGAAAGATTAGGTAAGGAGAGCAGTTTAGAAGCCATTTAAATAGTCCAAGTCATTGTTTCCCAAAGTGTGTTTTCTGGAATGTGAGTGACTAGATGTTGATAAATGTTGTATCAAAATAGAGTTCCAGGACAAGTGGATCTTAAAATTATCAGTCATTTGCTAGCGCGCATTATAGCTGGCCCAAAGCTAAATAATATATGCTGCATTTTAGAGATTATGATTGATAATGGGAATCTTTTTTTTTTCTTTAGCACAACTTTTAAGAATGAATCTTCTGCTAAAAACCAGTAGGAAATGTTATTGCACATGAAAGATGGCATGATGGCAGAAGGAGTGGTGAAGGGGTAGCAGCTACGTGTGTGCGTGTGTGTGTGTGTGTGTGTGTGTGTTTAGTCCCTAAGTTGTGTCTAGCTCTTTGTGACCTCATGGACTGTAGCTTGCCTCTGTCCCTCCTGTCCATGGGATTTCTCAGGCAAGAATACTAGAGTGGGTTGCCATTTCCTTCTCCAGGGGATCTTCCCAACTCAGGGATAGAACCTGTGTCTCTGAGTCTCCTACATTGGCAGGCAGATTCTTTACCACTGAGCCACCTGGGAAGCAGCTATTTTTAGCAAAGAGTAATAGAAGCTACAGAATCTGATAAGGGATGAAAAATGGAAGGAGAGGAAGAGTTGAGAAAGCACATGAAATACAACTTCAACTGAAGTTAAATAATGTTATGGCAATAAGTCGAGAGGCAGCAGTAAGCTGGGGAGACTGTAGCAGTGATATTTCTGTTTTGAATAGAGTGACAAGACACAAAGTAGAAATACCTAATACACAGTTGAATATCTAAGTATTACAAACAATACAAAATGGAAATGGATGTCAATTTGAAACCATGGGAACCAAAAGGATTGTAAAATATCAGAACCAGAAGAGTACAGTGTCACAAAGACCAGGGGAGAGGGTTTCAAGGAGTTAGCCATCAAATGACCAAAAACTTTAAGAGCTGACTTCCTGTCCTCAACTTGCACAAAATTCCCACCCTCTGACCTTGATTCTCTGTCTTCTCCCTCTTGCTAGGAAACCATTCTGGACTTTCTCATGCTCAGCCTGTCCTGACTCCTAGAGTCATCTACTGATGATGGCAGTCAGAACCTTCCATCCACTCTCAACATAAAACTGACACATTACGCCCACTTGTTTTTCAGATCTAAACAAATTAACACCAATATACGTTGGAATTTTAAAGTAGTAAGCTATGTTTTTATAAAAGTGAAAAGTGCTTTCATCAGTCGATGCTCACAACATATTCAAACTTCTTTTCTTTTTTTATGCAAAGTATATTCAAAAGGGATCTGCATTTACTGTATCTGGATCAGATTCCAAAAGCACATTTTCATTTCCCTTAATACAGTTTATTTTTAAATAAAGAAACCCTTTATGTTTCTATTTTTATCAAAGGGGGTAAGTAAATTTAATAATTATTATTTTTGTTATGGTGAGATCCCTTTGTTGATATTACACCTATTAATTTAACATATTTGTAGTTTCTGACTCATTAAATGGTTCTTTAGGGAGTGCATGCTTTTGTGATAAATATTAATACTTTCACTTTTTAAACTACTTGAATTGAAATGTCAACAATAAATACTGTTTATCTTAATACTCCTTAAAGGTTCATTGTATATCTCATGGTTCATTGTATATCTCATTTAAACAAAAGCCTGATTTCAGCAATCCACAGAGAGATCAAGAATTGCCTGATTCTGGTTAAAGCTAGAATAACAGTTGGTAGGTTCTTTGTTATGTCTTGCAAGTACTTCACACTAGCATAGATGAAGCGATTTAGACTAGGAATCCCTCCAGCATGGACCTACCATGAAAGATCCACTATGTGGGTCCTTAGAGGGGTTCTGGATCAACAGAAATAACCAAAGGTCCACTCTTTATAAGACTACAGAACATATAATCACTTGATGTACTAATAGCCTGTCTTCAGGGGGTATCCAGGGATTCTCAGATTAGAATTTTATGAAACTGGAATATTCCATGGGAGTCTTGGAATGTCCATCTGCCAATACCTTATCAACAAAATCTCTTTACTGTGTATCCCACACCAAGAAGGGGATCATGAGGATCCAAGATGTCCATGGGGTGTGGCATCTAATTTTGCTGTCATTTTTCTAAATTTCCAGAGACTTAAAAATCTTCATATAACCAATGAGGAAACAAAATATATTTTTGTATCTTATATTAGAGATTGATCTTGAGTTTCCTTTTATATTCCTCAAATCACTGCGGATGGTGACTGCAGCCATAAAATTAAAAGACACGTACTCCTTGGAAGGAAAGTTATGACCAAATTAGACAGCATATTAAAAAGCAGAGACATTACTTTGCCAACAAGGTCCATCTAGTCAAGGCTATGGTTTTTCCAGTAGTCATGTATGGATGAGAGTTGGACTATAAAGAAAGCTGAGCGCAAAAGAATTGATGCTTTTGGACTGTGGTGTTGGAGAAGACTCTTGAGAGTCCCTTGGACTGCAAGGAGATCCAGCCAGTCCATTCTGAAGGAAATCAGTCCTGGGTGTTCATTGGAAGGACTGATGTTGAAGCTGAAACTCCAATACTTTGGCCACCTGATGCGAAGAGCTGACTCATTTGAAAAGACCCTGATGCTGGGAAAGATTGAGGGCAGGAGGAGAATGGGACGGCAGAGGATGAGATGGCTGGATGGCATCACCAACTCGATGCACTTGGGTTTGGGTGGACTCCGGGAATTGGTGATAGACAGGGAAGCCTGGTGTGCTGTGGTTCATGGGGTTGCAAAGAATCAGACACAACTGAGCGACTGAACTGAACTGAACTGAAGGAGGAAATCATTAAAAAAATGAAATTGTGTTTTCTGTGTGTCTTCCCATTGTTTCTCATAATTTATGGTAGTTATATTTTCTAAAGTCACCACAAACACTGAATTAGCAAATACCAAACCCATTGCTCCTAGGGGAAATATAGGGTTAGGTCTCTATGAGCCTCTTTGGTCATAATATTTTTGCCAACTGATCAATATATAACCTTATTTTAAATGTTTCTGTTTAAAGACATCTTATTTAACATATATTATTAATTCATTAACACAGAATTCATGACCAAGAGAACAATAATTCATGACTGAAGGAAGCTTTTCTAACCCATGTATTTTCTCCTTAAAGTATATCACAACTTTCTTGCACTGAGGAACACTTGATAGCACCTCAAAACTATGCTCAGGGGCCATTTTAAATAGTGAAAACATCAATTAAAAAAAAAAAAACATACACAAACATGTTGAAAAACATGGCACTTAGACCACAGAAAGAACACTTTTTTACAGTATGAGAGCTGAAACAAGACAACAGTGTTGAGCTTAGCTGGGAATGTACGTGTTGGGCAACTCAAACTTTTCACGGCCCTGCACGTGTCTGCAAATGGTTCCCAAAGCCCACAGGTATTATCTTCGGGTTGCAAATAAATTCTAATAAGTAAGCAAATTTGCAAACACACAGTACGTGAATAATTAAGATTCACTGTATATTGTTACAAAATCCAAGGCTTTAAATTCTTGGAAATGTCTATATAGCCATTTCAAGTTAAGGGTTAATTTGGTTTTATCTGTTTTATCACTTGTGTTCCTTAGGGTATTATTTGTTTTGTTTTTACTAGGTATTTACAAATAATATATAAATATGAATTTATATGATATATAACATATTCAGTTCAGTTCAGTCACTCAGTTGTGTCCGACTTTCTGCGACTCCATGAATCGCAGCACGCTAAGCCTCCCTGTCCATCACCAACTCCTGGAGCTTACTCAAACTCATGTCCATCGAGTCAGTGATGCCATCCAGCCATCTCATCCTCTGTCATCCCCTTCTCCTGCCCCCAATCCCTCCCAGCATCCAGGTCTTTTCCAATGAGTCAACTCTTTGCATGAGGTGGCCAAAGTATTGGAATTTCAGCTTCAGCATCAGTCCTTACATATGTCTAATTATATTTTATATAACTATATATAATATCATGCAATATCATTTATATTATATAGTTATATAAATTTAAACTGAATAATAAAATTTAGCTTAGGAATTTATTTCAGTTCATTCATAAATATAGTGTGCATCTTAAACAATTAAATTTTATGGAAAAGCAAAACTGTTAAACTAATTCCATGCCACTTGTATAATTTCATGTTGAACGTATATCTTTTGAATGCTTGTTCTTTATTTTCTTCAAAACTTGTTTTTAAAAGACTCAAGTTTATCTTACGAAATACATCTCATGTATGAATTCTCAATAAATGTTCATTTTAAGCTGATTTCCACTGTGCTAGTAACTAAAGAAAATTTATGAAATGGAGTAAATGTAGTAATTTAATAGTAAACATTTGAACACAGCGATGACATATCATCCAAGTTCTTCTAAGTAAATCTTTTTAAACATGATTCAAACCATAGCATTCTGAGATATAGTCTATCTTACTGAGTTTCTTTCTCTGCTGTTGGCTTGATGTTATCTATGATTTCAGTCATATCCTATTGTTTGAAGTGAAAAATTCAGAGTATAGGAAACCATTTCTTGATCATTATCAACAAATGTAAAATTGCTTGGCCCTTCTTTTGCTTATTTTAAAATGTCCACCATTATTTACCACAGCTTCCTCTGCTTGTGTATTTATTTCAATCATGTTTACATGTATAAATGATATGGCATGTGTTTTGATACTTTATATATACATTAAAGCTCAGCTTTAACAATTGTTGCACAAAAAGATGACAAAATAGATGCATAAGTTGTGGTCAGTTCTGGTATAAACATAGGCTTAAAGTAAGTTTCCATTTTTACTACCATCATCACCTTAAAAACATCATGACATGACAGGGTGAAAAGAGCCTTAGGGTGGTAGTCCAGAAACCCATGATCTTACTGAGCAAACTCCCACTTTCTTGTCACTTTTTCTCATCTGTAATATGAAGTCAGATTAGAGAGCTCAAGGTCCTTTTCAGGTGTAATAGTTTATGACTAAATGTTATTAATTAGAAGCCATGTAATAGCAAAGAAAGTTATAAGTGCAGATGGTCCTTTGATTAAATCATTAATTCCGATGGAAAATTATAAAGATCTACTTCATTTCAGTTATTCCTCCATTCAATGAGTCCTTATTTTCCATTTATTGAGTCGTGCTCAGTACTAACCCTGGGGATGACAAAAGTGAAAAAACAGACCCATTTCTCACTTCGCGGAGCTTTAAGCTGCAAAGTAGTTCAAACCAGAGCCAGCCTTGGGCCAAGACAGCATGTTTGGCCTTAGAGAGGGGGTCAGTAAGCATAGCTCACTGAGGTCTTTTGCACCCCTCAACTCCCTCCCTCAATGCCATGGCGTTGGCCTCTCCCTTCCCTAACTCTGAAAATAGCCACTTTTAGAGTCATTCTTTTCAGATGAGACCACAAAGATTGCACAGTGTCTGTATATAATGATGGCTATGTTGGATATACACTGCCTGGCAGAGAAGAGAACTTTCTCTTTTCTTTATTAGGCTTATTTCTCTGCGTCTTAACCCACTTCCATAACTGCTACCACTCCAAAATGATCCATATACAAAGCAGAGAAAAACAAGTGTTTGGAATGAAAGGGATTTTAAAAAGAAAACCATATTTTATACAAACAGCATGTATAGCTTCCCTAGGTCTAAATTTTACCTTAGTAAGCATGTGCATGCTAAGTTGCTTCAGTAATGTCCGACCCTTTGGGACCCTATGGGCTGTAGCCCACCAGGCTCCTCTCTCTATGGGGTTCTCCAGGCACAAATACTGGAGTGGGTTGTGTTTCATGCCCTCCTCCAGGGGATCTTCCCAACCTAGGGACTGAACCTGCGTCTCTTATGTCGCCAGCATTGGCAGGTGGTTCTTTACCACTAGTGCCACCTGAGAAGCCCTAATGAGCATAGGGTTTATTAATTCAGTAAAGTATGGATTCTGCAGAATGCACAGAATAAAGATACACTTGTAGCACTGAAAATATAAGCGCATAGAAGGTAAACATATTAAAACTTTTTGCTTTTATATATGCTGTTTTCCCTATTTTGTCCCTCCTGTTTTATCTTTGATTCTGCATTATGAAACAGTAGGGGCATGGAGGAAGAAGAAGTTGTTCTTTAGCAACTACAAGCATGTGGATTGGGGGGTTTTACTTTTCTTTTTTCTAAGGCAAGACCCAGAAGAGGGGTTTAGCCTGACTTGGAGAATCTAGGCTGAGTTTAAGTTGCTCTTCCTCCCTGCTCCACAGCTAGCTAACATCTTCTGCTTATTATGTGGCCCATATTCTCTAATTTTCCTGCTAATTCCCACCCAAACACAGAAAACAGAAATATAGTGCAGAGGAAGGTAGTGGACCCCAGAGAGATGAAGGTGGTGGGATAAAGATGACAAAGAAACAAAGAAAAGAGACTTAAGGGGGAAAGAGGGAGAGAAATTGAATTATGGTGGGGTCTGTACCAGAGTATTTTGTTTAAAGAAGATATTAAGTCCATATGTAAAGCTAATTTTATAGGATTTCTTTTCCCGAATGGATATTGAGAGAACAAAGTTAGAGGACATGACTGCATTCAAGCATTAGGGCATCAAAGATAAATGCTTTATCCATCATTTTGACAGTGGTCAGTTGTGTTAATAATTGCTTCAGATTGTATTATTACATTGATATAAATGAAGTTAAATAAACTTTTAGGACATAGAAGTTCCAAACAGCTTTACTTTACAAACAATGTAAATTTTTAGCCAACATACCCAATTTCCAATGTTTATTGGAGTTTTACTGTGGAGCTATTTGCTTTCATAACAATTAATTCACTGTGATTTCTTGAATTTTTCATATTTTAAAATACCAGTACTATAGCAAACAGAATAATAACATTATCAGGTGTAAGTTGAATATACTAGATATGTATTCCAGTAATTATTATAAAATATCTAAACCAAACTGCATTTAGTTTAGTAAATGAACTTTAATGTTAAACAACTATTTCACACTTTTCTAGTGCTGTAAAACTTCAGGAAATGACATTACATGTTATCAAGACCAGCCACTTCATTTTACAGATGAGCAAGGAGGCCTCAAAACAACTAAATGTCCTGCCCACGCCTGACCAAGGCTGCTGAAGTCTCCCAATTCCACACCATCTACTCTAAATTGATCTCTACAGTACCCTTAATTTGTAGCTAGACTATAAAAACATGCTACAAAAATAAAGTCCACCCATATTAAAACTTTCCTAGTTAAATGCTTCTGGGGTTTTAGAAAGCAATAGTTTCCTTATATTTCAAAATAACTGGGAGTTACCAAATGAGCTATTCACATGTCTTGCTATATGATTCAATTTCTCTTACACTTTTATGTGTATATTACATATACATATGTACTTAATCCATAATCCATTGCTACAGTATTTAATTATATAAAACTTAATCCATTGCTATAATTTTCCATCTGTTTTTTATGCTTGTTTGTGTTGTTTGGCTTAGAATATAAGTTCTTAGAATAATAATTTTTTAAAGACATCTTATCCCTCACCTGGCCCAGAGCTACATTCTAGAAGACATGTGAAAAAAAATTTTTTTTAATCTCTTTTCATAGAAAAATTTTCTGATTATAAATGTAATGCTGTTCATTATTCTAAAAATTAGAAAATACAGAAATTCTCAGGAAGCAATAAAAATCTCAAACAACCTAACCTTATACATAAAAGAACTAGAACCTTACATCTAAAGGAACAAAACCCAAAGTCAGTAAGAGAAAAGAACTCATAAAGATGAGAGCATAAATAAGTGAAATGGAGACTTAAAAAATAGAAAAGATCAAGGAAACTAATAGTTCTTTGAAAAGATAAACAAAATTGATAAACCTTTAGCCAGACTCATCAAGAAAAAAAGGGGGCCTCAAACAATAAAATCAGGAATGAAAAAGGAGAACCAATACCAGGACATACAGAGAAGCAGTAGTGATTACTAAGAACAATTATATACCAATGAAGTGGGCAGCCGAGCAGAAATAGAGGAATTCCTATAAATGTACAGTCTACCAAGACTGAAGTAGGGAGAAATAGAAAATATGACCAGACCAGTTAGAAGTAATGCAGTTGAAATAATAATTTAAAAACTCCCAGCAGGACTTCCCTGGCAATTCAGGGAACATGGGTTTGATCCCTGGTCCAGGAAGATTCCACATGCCACAGAGCAACTAAGCCAGTGCGCCACAGCTCCTGAGCCTGCACTCCAAGACCCACAAGCCACGGCTCCTGAGCCCAGGTGCCACAATTACTAAAGCCCAGGCCCTAGAGCCTGTGCTCCGCAACAGGAGAAGCCCCCACAATGAGCAGCTCACACACTGCAACAAAGAGCAGCCCCCCACTTGCTGCAACTAGAGAAAGCCTGAGAACAGCAACAAAGACTCAGTACAACCATAAATAAATAAATAAATAATTTTTTTAAAAAACCTCCCGAGAAACAAAAGTCCAGGACCACTTGGCTTCACAGGTGAAGTATACCAAATATTTAGAGATGAGTTAACACCTATCCTTCTCAAACTGTCCCTAATTATTACAGAGGAAGGAACACTTCCAACTCATTATACAGTGCCAGCATCATCCTGAAACAAAATTCCCACAAAGATAAGAAAATTACACAAAAATCATGCAAAAAGAATATTAGAGGCCAATATCAATAACAACACATACACACATCAATAACAAATATAGATGCAAAAGTTCTCAACAAAATATTAGCAAACCAATTTCAAAAATATATTTAAAAGATCATATACCACGATCAAGAGAGATTTAGCTCAGGGATACAAGGATGATTCAATATCTGCAAATCAATGTGCTATGCCATATTAACAAATAGAAGAATAAAAATCATATGACCATCTCAATAGATGTAGAAAAAGTATATGACAAGATTCAACATCCATTTATGATAAAACTCTCCAGAAAATGAATATAGATAAAACATACCTTAACATAATAAGGGTCATATATGATAATCCCACAGCTAACATCATATTCATGGGTGAAGAGCTGAAAGCATTTCCTCCACATGGAATCTAACAAAAAGAATGAAATGAACAAATATAACAAAATAGGAACAAACTCACAAAAAGAAAACAAACTACTGATTATCAGTGGGGAGAGGGAAAAGGGGAGGGGCAAGATAGGGGTAGGGGTCTAAGAGGGGCAAACTATGATGTATAAAATAAATAAGCTACAAGGGTGTATCATAAAAGCACAGGGAATACAGCCAATATCCTATAATCTTAAATGGAGCATAATCTATAAAAATTTGAGTCACTATGTTGAACACTTGAAACTAACATGATACTATAAATCAACTGTTACTATATCTCAATAAATGAAAAAAAGAAAATGTAGAAATGTATACAACATCTACATTCCCACCATTTTTTTTCTTAAAAAAAATTTTTTTTCTATCACTTTTTATTGTGGTAAAATATTCATAACATGGAATTTAGTATTTTAATCATTTTTAAGTGTACAGTTCAGTGGCATTAAATACAGTCACATTACTATGTGACCATTACCACCATCTATATCCAGACCTTTTCATCATCTCATACTGAAACTCAGTACTCATTAAAGAATAAACCCCCCTTCTCTGCTGCCCCATTCCTGGTAACCACTGTTCTACTTTCTGTTTCTATGGATATGAATATTCTAGGTACCTCCTATGAGTGGAATCATACAATATTTGTCCCTTTACATCTGGCTTATCTCAGTATAACGGCTTTAAGGCCTGTTCATAGTATAGCATGTATCATAATATAGTTCCTTTTTAAGGTTGAATAATATTCCACTTAAATTGAAGAAAGTGGGGAAAACCACTAGACCATTCAGGTATGACCTAAATCAAATCCCTTATGATTATACAGTGGAAATGACAAATAGATTCAAGGGATTAGAACTGATAGACAGAGTGCCTGATGAACTATGGATGGAGGTTCATGACATTGTACAGGAGATAGGGATCAAGACTATCCCCACGAAAAAGAAATGAAAAAAAGCAAAATGGCTGTCTGAGAAGGCCTTACAAATAGCTGTGAAAAGAAGACAAGCGAAAACCAAAGGAGAAAAGAAAAGATATTCCCATTTGAATGCAGAGTTCCAAAGAATAGCAAGGAGAGATAAGAAACACTTCCTCAGCGGTCAATGAAAAAAATAGAGGAAAACAACAGAATGGGAAAGACTAGAGAGCTCTTCAAGAAAATTAGAGTTACCAAGGGAACATTTCATGCAAAGATGGGCTCAATAAAGGACAGAAATGGTCTGGACCTAACAGAAGCAGAAGATATTTAGAAGAGGTGGCAAGAATACACAGAAGAACTGTACAAAAAAGAGCTTCATGACCCAGATAATCACGATGGTGTGATCACTCACATTCACCAGACATCCTGGAATGTGAAGTCAAGTGGGCCTTAGGAAGCATCACTATGAACAAAGCTAGTGGAGGTGATGGAATTCCAGTTGAGCTATTTCAAATCCTAAAAGATGATGCTGTGAAAGGGCTGCACTCAATATATCAGCAAATTTGGAAAACTCAGCAGTGGCCACAGGACTGGAAAAGGTCAGTTTTCATCCCAATCCCAAAGAAAGGCAATGCCAAAGAATGCTCAAACTACCACACAATTGCACTCATCTCACATGCTAGTAAAGTAATGCTCAAAATTCTCCAAGCCAGGCTTCAGCAATACGTGAACCATGAACTCCCTGATGTTCAAGCTGGATTTAGAAAAGGCACAGGAAACAGAGATCAAATTACCAGCATCTGCTGGATCATGGAAAAAGCAAGAGAGTTCCATGAAAACATCTGTTTCGCTTTATCGACTATGCCAAAGCCTTTGACTGTGTGGATCACAATAAACTATGGAAAATTCTGGAAGAGATGGGAATACCAGACCACCTGACCTGCCTCTTGAGAAATCTGTATGCAGGTCAGGAGCAACAGTTAGAACTGGACATGGAACAACAGACTGGTTCCAAATAGGAAAAGGAGTACATCAAGGCTGTATATTGTCACCCTGCTTATTTAACTTATATGCAGAGTACATCATGAGAAACGCTGGACTGGATGAAGCACAAGCTGGAATCAAGATTGCTGGGAGAAATATCAATAACCTCAGATATGCACATGACACCACCCTTATGGCAGAAAGTGAAGAAGAACTAAAGAGCCTCTTGATGAAAGTGAAAGAGGAGAGTGAAAAAGTTGGCTTAAAGCTCAACATTCAGAAAATGAAGATCATGGCATCTGGTCCCATCACTTCATGGCAAATAGATGGGAAACAGTGGAAACAGTGGCTGACTTTACTTTTTTGGGCTCCCAAATCACTGCAGATGGTGATTACTCCATGAAATTAAAAGACACTTACTCCTTGGAAGGAAAGTTATGACCAACCTAGACAGCATATTAAAAAAAAAAAGCAGAGACATTACTTTGTCAACAAAGGTCTGTCTAGTCAAGGCTATGGTTTTTCCAGTAGTCATGTATGGATATGAGAGTTGGACTATAAAGAAAGCTGAGCACTGAAGAATTGATGCTTTTGAACTGTGGTGTTGGAGAAGACTCTTGAGAGTCCCTTGGACTGCAAGGAGTTCCAACCAGTCTATCCTAAAGGAAGTCAGTCCTGGGTGTTCATTGGAAGGACTGATGTTGAAGCTGAAACTCCAATATTTTAGCCACCTGATGCAAAGAGCTGACTCATTGGAAAAGACCCTGATGTTGGGAAAGATTTAAGGCAGGAAGAGAAGAGGACAACAGGGGATGAGATGATTAGATGGTATCATCGACTCAATGGACATGAGTTTGGGTAAACTCTGGGAGTTGGTGATGGACAGGGAAGCCTGGCGTGTTGCAGTTCATGGGGTTGTCAAGAGTTGGACATGACTGAGCAACTGAACTGCACTGAATATTCCACTATATTTATACATCTTATCTACCCATATGTTGATGGACATTTGGGTTGTTTTCTAACTTTTTGAGGAACTGCCATACTGTTTTCCACATCAGGTTGTACCATATTATATTCTGATCATCCAGGCATAGGTGTTCCAATTCCTCCACACTCTTGCCAATAGTTGATATTTTCTGTTCTTTTGATAATGGCTATCCTATTGGATGTGAAGGGGCATCTCATTCTGATTTTGTGATTAGTGATATTGAGTGCTTATTGACAATTTGTATTCTTCTTTGGAGAAATGTCTATTTAGATCCTTTGTCCATTTTGGATTCTTGGTTGTTGTTGTTAAGTACAGTGTAATGCTACTTTTATTAACATTTTCATATACTTCAAATCACTTTTCTAAATATATATATGTGTGTGTGTGTAACTTTAAAAAAATTAGACCATCTTCTACATAGATTTTAATCTTTTAAAAGTCTAAAGTATACATAAAGTGTCTAAAATATAGAGATACAATTCAAATCAAATACTCAACCACCATCCAAGGCAAAAAAAAAATACCGCCAGCTCCCCCAAATTCCCCTCCTACTCTGTCACTTACCCTGTAGTAGCCACTGTCCTGACTTTTATGATAATACTTTCTTTTTGTTCTTAACAGTTTTACCACCTCAGCATGAATCCCTAATCACCATACTTTTGTTTTACCCATTTTTAAATTTGATGTAAACAGAATCCTATAAATTATTTTGTGTTTAGTTTATTTCACTCCATGTTATATTTATGAGAATCATTCATATTTTTGCATGTCTATTTCCATTGCATGGTCATACCAGTATTATTTATCCAATATATGGCCAGTGGTAGTTTCCAATTTTCATGTATTACTAATAATGCAACTTCAACATTCTTGTCTCTTGGTGTACCTTTGCATGCATCTCTGTGGGCATTTATCAAGGAGTAGAATTGTTTTGTCACAGGGTTTGTATAATTAGGCAATTTTTCATATAATTATTAGTCATTTGGGATAAGTGACTTATATTTTCATGATCTTCATTCTTCTAACATGATATTTTTCTTTTAATTGTAAAACCTTATTTGTTCTTTTTAAAGTAGACTTGTATTATTAACCACTTGTATATCAAATATTTGCATACTTTTTTTTCAACTTTGACATCTGAATTTCATTTGTGGTAATTAAATATATGGAAGTCTTTAGATGTTTCATTTTTATATCTATTAATCTTTTCCTTATGATTCCTTCATAATACTACAATCATCTAAAGGCTATGTGTATTTTCTATTAGTTTTTATGGTTTTAATTTTTATGTTTTAATTTTACTACTCTAGGATTTGTTTTAAAGTGTGAGATAGAAGCCTAGCTATATCTTTCCCCAAAATCTTTGATTAGTTCTTACAATATAATGTGTTAATGAATTCCACCTTTTCCTTGCAGTGACTTGAACCTATCCATAAGCAAAATGTTTCCTCTTTACATTGATATGGCTCCTATTCTGGTGCTGTGCTACTGTTTAAATACCATAGACCAGAATGCATCTTAAATCTGAAAGGGAAATTGGACACTTAAAAGTCCTCCTCTTAAAAAATTTAAATAACTTATTATTCTAATGGCACTTTACAATCTTTTTTAGGGTACTCTTTTTAAAATATTTTTAATTGAAGGATAATTGCTTTACAGAATTTTGTGGCTTTCTGACCTACATCAACAAGAATCAGCCATAGGTATACCCATGTCCCCTCCCTCCTGAACCTCCCTCCTTGCTCTCTCCCCATCCCACCCTTCCAGCCAGTCACAGAGCCCCTGTGTGCGTTCCCTGAGTCACACAGTAAATTCCCACTGGCTATCTATTTTACATATGGTATTGTAAATTTCCATGTTTCTCTCTCCATACATCTCACCTTCTCTCTCCTTCCCTCCCGCCATGTCCATAGGTCTGTTCTCCATTGCTGCCCTGTAAATAAATTCATCAGTACCATGTTTTTAGGTTCCATATATTTGTGTCAGTATTTGATATTTACATTTCTCATTTTGACTTAGTTCACCCTGTATAACAGGCTCTAGGTTTGTCCATCTCTTAAGAACTGACTCTTAAATGCATTTCTTTTTAGGGCTGAGTAGTATTCTACTGTATATATGTACCACAGCTTCTTTATCCATTCATCTGTCAGTGGACATCTAGATTGCTTCCATGTTCTAGCTATTGTAAATAGTGCTGCAATGAACATTGGGGTGCATGTGCCTTTTTCAATTTTGATTTCCTCAGGGTATATACCTAAGAGTGGGCATTTAAGTTCCAAAAATTCTAGTGACTAATTTGAGGATAACTGGCCTTTTTAAAAAGATATCAGCCTGGGACATTTGTTCAAATCTTCTGTTACATTTCCTTATACACTTTTGTGGAGTTTTCTGTATAGAACTTTCACATTTCTTGTTAAATGTATTTCCATATTTTTTTATCTTTCCCATCATTGTTATGAATCAGATCTCTTCTTCAATATGTTTTAAAACTTCTTAGTCTGATTAATTTGGAAACCTATATTTGTATAAATTTATTTTAAAAATGGTTACTTTACTACATTATAAAATTATTTTTCATGCAGGCATTTATATCAGCTGTAAGTAATGACTATTTCTCTGTCTTTGCCATATATACACATCATTTTCTGTCTAAATGCATTGGTATATATTTTCTGATTTATATTTAATGATTCATACCTATCACTCTTCCCTACCTTATTTCTGATTTTAATGGGAATTCTTCTAGAGTTCCACAATTAAAATATGGTGCCAGCTATTTGTTTGAAATTACTGCTTAAGGGATAATAAATTATCAGTAGTTAGTACTAAGTCTGTAACTGTTGTTGTCTGATTCTAGCCAACATGGCAGGGGACAGAGTAGAATAGTGAAAAGAGGATGAACCCTGAAGTCACCATGAATTTGAACCCTTGCTTCTCTCCTTAGAACACAGACTCTCTGACACATACCTATTTCACAGGATTATCAGATTAATTGAGATAACATACTCCAGGCTCCTAGTGTACTTTTCTGGCATATATTGTTATTATGCACAATCTAAACACTATCGTTTAGATTTTCAGATTTTTCCACAGATTTCTTTGCAATTATAACTAATATTTTATTCATCTATATATTAATTACATTCATCTATTGTTCTCAAAATACACAGCCCTTCTCAAAATGCTCAAAATAAGGGTATTCTCTGTAAAAAATAAATAAATAACCACTTTGATGAAATACCAATCAATGTTGTATCTCTTTTCCTCTGTAGAATAGAATGTAATCTCTAAGTTTGATAAGAATATCAGAACATATTCAAAGTATCTCTGTAATATGTTCTAGGAAATTTTGTTCCTTTATGCTTTCTTTTTAAACTAGTCAATATAGTATATTCTAATTCTGTGGTATAGGTCTCCAGCACTGCAGGCAGATTCTTTAAACATCTGAGCCACCAGGGAAGCCCAGTGTTGACTATATGGATAATTAAATATATATTATAACTTTGATTATTATAAGATATAATTATATAGCATACCAGGGAAGCTTATAATATATAATTATAATATATATATATAAACTATAATATTGCTGAAATAAATTAATGGCCTTTAAGTATTTTAGGTCAAC
Organism: Capra hircus; assembly: GCF_001704415.2. Classification (NCBI taxonomy): domain Eukaryota; kingdom Metazoa; phylum Chordata; class Mammalia; order Artiodactyla; family Bovidae; genus Capra; species Capra hircus. The sequence continues at coordinate 76,319,800 of NC_030811.1, forward strand.
ACTCTTGGATATCTAAATTCTGATACTTCTGATTATCAACAAATATATATAACCTTTTAAAGAAAATTTCCAAACCTACATTAAAGAAAATAATATAGGAACCCCCAAGAACCCAAAACTTAGCTTCAGCAATCATCGATTCATCCCTCACTCATTTCCCATATCACTGAACTGCTGATTACTTTAAAGCAAATCCCTAATATCAAAGCAATTTTGTTCATAAATATTTTATTATGTATCTCTAAAAGACAAAAATTCCCTTAAAATGTAACCATGATGCCATTATCATAGTTCCTCAACTAAGAAAAATTAGTTGATATATTAGCTATCCAGTCAGTTCATACTTCTCTGTTTTACATAATTTTTAAAGTTATTATACAGTTATGAAACAACTGGATACATAGTTATGTTTGATTGATTTATTCTGTTTTCAGCTTTTAGGAAATGATTTTAATTTTATAATTAAGATACTATACTGCTCTAAATCACATCTATAAAACAAAGTATGCAAACAACTATTGCTTCTATCACTAGCTCCTTGCCTGTTTTCTCTTCTAAATTGAGGAAAACAATAGAATGGGAAAGACTAGAGATCTCTTCAAGAAAATTAGAGATACCAAGGGAACATTTCATGCAAAGATGGGCTCGATAAAGGACAGAAATGGTCTGGACCTAACAGAAGCAGAAGATATTAAGAAGAGGTGGCAAGAATACATGGAAGAACTGTACAAAAAAGATCTTCATGACTCAGATAATCATGATGATGTGGTCACTAATCTAGAGCCAGACATCTTGGAATGTGAGGTCAAGTGGGCCTTAGAAAGCATCACTACAAACAAAGCTAGTGGAGGTGATGGAATTCCAGTTGAGCTATTTCAAATCCTAAAAGATGATGCTGTGAAAGTGCTGCACTCAATATGCCAGCAAATTTGGAAAACTCAGCAGTGGCCACAGGACTGGAAAAGGTCAGTTTTCATTCCAGTCCCAAAGACAGGCAACGCCAAAGAATGCTCAAACTACCACACAATTGCACTCATCTCACATGCTAGTAAAGTAATGCTCAAAATTCTCCAAGCCAGGCTTCAGCAATACGTGAACCGTGAACTTCCTGATGTTCAAGCTGGTTTTAGAAAAGGCAGAGGAGCCAGAGATCAAATTGCCAACATCTGCTGGGTCATGGAAAAAGCAAGAGAGTTCCAGAAAAACATCTATTTCTGCTTTATTGACTATGCCAAAGCCTTTGACTGTGTGGATCACAATAAACTGTGGAAAATTCTGAAAGAGATGGGAATACCAGACCACCTGACCTGCCTCTTGAGAAATCTGTATGCAGGTCAGGAAGCAACAGTTAGAACTGGACATGGAACAACAGACTGGTTCCAAATAGGAAAAGGAGTACATCAAGGCTATATATTGTCACCCTGCTTATTTAACTTATATGCAGAGCACATCATGAGAAACTCTGGACTGGAAGAAGCACAAGCTGGAATCAAGATTGCTGGGAGAAATATCAATCACCTCAGATATGCAGATGACACCACCCTTATGGCAGAAAGTGAAGAGGAGCTAAAAAGCCTCTTGATGAAAGTGAAAGAGGAGAGTGAAAAAGTTGGCTTAAAGCTCAACATTCAGAAAACGAAGATCATGGCATCCAGTCCCATCACTTCATGGGAAATAGACAGGGAAACAGTGGAAACAGCGTCAGACTTTATTTTGTGGGGCTCCAAAATCACCACATATGGTGACTACAGCCATGAAATTAAAAGATGCTTACTCCTTGGAAGAAAAGTTATGACCAACCTAGATAGCATATTCAAAGGGACATTACTTTGCCGACTAAGGTCCGTCTAGTCAAGGCTATGGTTTCTCCTGTGGTCATATATGGATGTGAGAGTTGGACTGTGAAGAAGGCTGAGCACCGAAGAATTGATGCTTTTGAACTGTGGTGTTGGAGAAGACTCTTGAGAGTCCCTTGGACTGCAAGGAGATCAACCCTGGGATTTCTTTGGAAGGAAGGATGCTGAAGCTGAAGCTCCAGTACTTTGGCCACTTCATGCGTAGAGTTGACTCATTGGAAAAGACTCTGATGCTGGGAGGGATTGGGGGCAGCAGGAGAAAGGCATGACCGAGGATGAGATGGCTGGATGGCATCATTGACTCAATGGACGTGAATCTGAGTGAACTCCAGGTGTTGGTGATGGACAGGGAGGCCTGGCGTGCTGCAATTCATGGGGTCGCAAAGAGTCGGACACGACTGAGTGACTGAACTGAACTGAACTTATACATAGTAGAGCATCTGGATTTTAGCAAGGCTTGTGCTTTTGTTATAATAGTTACCTTTATATTCATACCATTGCATAATAGCATTTCTCCTTTTTTATAATTATTTTTGACTACTGTTGTTTGGTTTCACACTGTAAGTGATTTCAAACTAGCTAATATCCCATCAGTTTGGCCCAGTGTCCTTCTATAAGTATTGCCCACCCCTGCGTGGTCTTTTATGTCTGCCAACCTGTACTATCTTTAGTTCTCTAGCTGTGTTTCACACTATCTCCATGCTATCAGCAAGATTATGCTCCTTATTCCTGAGCTTCTCTAATTCACTTAAAAATGAGTAACAGAATAGGATCCTACAAAGCCTCCTAAAAGCTTTGTGACCTTGTTCAAGTTTCTCAAGCGTCTTCAGTTTTGTTTTATTTTTTAATATTAGATAGGAATATTTATTTCATAGGGTGATTGTGGTGAGTAGATAACATACATACAGCACCTAACATAGTACATAACAATCTCTCAATAAAAAATGTCAAAAAGAAGAATTATTAATTTGTACTTTTTGTATATTTTCATCAGTATTCTTGGGCTTTCCTTGTGGCTCAACTGGTAAAGAATCTGCCTGCAATGCAGGAGACCTGGGTTCGATCCCTGGGTTGGGAAGATCCCCTGGAGAAGGGATAGGCTACCCAGTCCAGTATTCTGGCCTGGAGAATTCCAGGAACTGCATAGTCCATGGGGTTGCAAAGAGTCAATCACAACTGAGCGACTTTCACTATGGTATGGTTCTATTTCATAAATATTGATATTTATTGAATAAATTCATTTGATGATTTACCCATTTATTTAATAAATACTTATTGAATAACTGCTATTTGCTAAGCACTCGCATGTATGTTTCCTTTCACTTACTCAGCAAGTATTTGTGAGTTCCATATGAACTAGACCTTGGAAACGTAGTGATGGGAAAGATGAGCATGGTCCCTAACTTAATGGAATTTTCAGTCTTTCATAAGTCATAAATTATGCTCTTTCAAATCCCAGGGACAGGGTGGGTTGCCATCTATGGGGTTGCACAGAGTCAGACACGACTGAAGCGACTTAGCAGCAGCATGCTCTTTCTGAATCTATATTTTTGTCCCAAAGACTCCCCTCTTAGAATCCCTAGGGTTCCACTGCTTGACTTGCCTGGAAATAATTTTCTCATTTGACTCCATTACTCAGTGTTTACTTCTTATTTGGCTCAAACCTCAACTAAAATGATATCTGCTAGGGTAAGTTGTTCAGAATTTATTTGCAACTTTATTACAAGTTATAATTTGCTATTTTGTCAAAGCTTATAATGTACAAAGCCAAAAAGATCCTTAGCTGCTAGGATGATGTCTGTAGATAAGGAGAAACTCTTTCTTTTAACCGAATGTTTCCTGTTTTTCAGCCCCCTCCTCCAAAATTGAGCCAGTTGACACATTTTTTTCACATTCCCCTCAGAACCTGTTTAGCTTAATTTTTTTCCATGGTGCATAAAGTTTTAATAAACTGAATAAAATATATTTCAATATCCAAATAATAAAATATCCCAATTTGAATATTTTTAAAATGTTAGTCAAAAGTATCAGAATCATGTTTATTTAATCTTTTCAGAAACTAAAATGGGAAAACAGTAAGAAAATCTCAGAAATTTTAAAGCATTAAGTTTTAAACTTCAGATGATATAGTTATGTGTGTTTGTGTATGTGTATTAATAAAACATGAAACAAAGCAGTGTTCCGATGTTAAATGCCTACTACTACAGGTCTGTAAAGGTAACAAGTGAAACAGCCTAGGTGTTAGCACATTGTACATACATTGAAAGGGTAGGGTAGACTGGGCCCCTTTTAAAAGGGGGAAACCTCTATTATTACTTCTGAAAGTCAGTCTCTGCTAAATGCCAATTGATTATTATAATGTTAGAATATGAATCCAGTGTCATCAAATCGAAAGTTTTTTCAAGAGAAGCTGGAAATTCAGTTTTTATGGCAAAATCTACAAGTTTTTAGATGGTACCAGCTAATTTTCTAATTTTAAAAACTGTACATACTAAAAATATCTGCAGATTTATACTTTTGAATGCTGTGTGCTAGAGTTGCTTCAGGCATGTCTGACTCTATGCAACCCTATGAACTGTAGCCCACCTGGCTCCTCTGTCCATGGGATTCTCCAGGCAAGAACACTGGAGTGGGCTGCCATTTCCTTCTCCAGCGGATCTTCCCGACCCAGGGACTGAACCTGAGGCTCTTGCGTTTCCTGAATTAGCAGGTGGAAGTTTTACCACTAGCACCACCTGGACTGCTAGTCTGCAATATTTGGGGTAAAACACACTGCTGTGACATGGATTAAGGTCCATCTCACATATTTTAAGAGATATAGGCAGTATCTTACCTACTTTTCCCAATTAAGAAATATGTAGAAATAGTTACCAGTCCCTAAATTTTACAACCTATCAAGGATAACTGGAAATGTGGCATTTTCATGAAATTAGGCTCTTCATGTTTGCCAGAAAGCACATTAAAATATTTTGTAATCACTGACTTAGTGAACTAGAAACAGCTGTGTTTGGTGAAATGTTTGTTAAAATCTACTTTTTAAACTTTTGTTCATGTATTTTTATTTTACTTTGCTTGGGTATCAAAGTTGGTATCAAGTGAAAAAGCTTTAAAATCATACTTGGTGACATATGGTTTTCTCTTCTTTTTTCAAAACTAAAAACTATGTCTTCAAATATCATAGAAAAACAGACTTCTTGGCAAACTGTGTTAATTTCTGAATATTCCACCCTTTTCTGAGGAAATCCCAGAATAGGCTGTTTTATAATTACCATGAGCGATTGCTATCTATTGGTTACCATTCAAGTTATAGTATTTCAAGAAATCTATAAAGTGACTAACTGGTTCATATAAGTACATAACAAAAGATTCTGAGGATCTAACTTTCAGTTTGAGTGTAACACATTATAATACTCATTTAGTTATAAAAATTCTATTATCTTTCCCTTTAAAGAGTTTTTGTTCGGATTCAAACATTCAGGTATTGAATTTTATGCTTTATTCATGGATTTTAATACTTCTGGCACTTAAATTTGACCTAACAGTCTACAGAGTCTGAGTAATTACGGGCTGAGCTACGCATCCTTGGAAGTAGATCAGGTTGAGTTGAGGACTCTCCCCCAGTGACAAGCTGTCAGAAGAAAATGTTTGACAGTTTTTCTATTCAAAGGCTAATATTCCATTCCAGCCTGTATGGGGAGTGTGCATTCCATATACAATCAACCAATCCATAAATCTTCCACAAATAATACTAGCTTATATCCTCTTAACTTTTATACACACACACCCACATGCACACGCACACACACCACACACGCACACACACCCTTCAGGCTGTTGGTGTTCCTTCTAGATTGACTTTTTTATATTATTTCAGTGATATCCAACCAGTCCATTCTGAAGATCAGCCCTGGGATTTCTTTGGAAGGAATGATACTGAAGCTGAAACTCCATTACTTTGGCCACCTCACACGAAGAGTTGACTCATTGGAAAAGACTCTGATGCTGGGAGGGATTGGGGGCAGGAGGAGAAGAGGACGACAGAGGATGAGATGGCTGGATGGCATCACTGACTTGATGGACGTGAGTCTGAGTGAACTCCGGGAGTTGGTGATGGACAGGGAGGCCTGGTGTGCTGTGATTCATGGGGTCACAAAGAGTCGGACACGACTGAGCAACTGAACTGAACTGAACTGAAGTGATGTCCTTTATCCTTTTGGCCCAATTCACATGTGTATATGGAAAGGATAGGTCATATATTGAGATAAAACAGCAGGTTTTAAGGATTGCCCTCTATTTTCATGGTTAATAATTTTACTGATATGTGCAACCTTTCATGCCACACCCCTATCTGTCAGATGCTGATGGATTCTTGAGGCATGTGCTGAGCACCTGCTGTGTGCTAGGTTCTTGAGACATCACAATGATTTCCACCTTCAGAGAGCTTCCCATCTGGTGGACAGACATCTGAGCATTATTTCAACATTAAAGATAAGCACTCTAATTGAGGAATGTGTGAGGTATAGTAACATCACTATGAAATATTTCTACTGTTCAGCAGGTTCTAGATATCTGGGCTATAGCAAGTGAATAAAAGAGTGGGAGATATTCTGCCTTAACAGAAACGTCTGTAGAACACATAGGAAAGCTTACAGCAGGTTTTAAGGATTGGCCTATATTTTCATGGTTAATAATTTTACTCATCAAAATCAAATGGCTTCTGCACACTAGAAATAAACAATCCAAAGATGAAATTGCATAAACAACTCTACTTACAATAGAATCAAAAAGATTAAATTACTTTGGGATAAAATGAACAAAATTTAAATGGCTTGCCCAAATATGTTGCCAGGATTTAAAGCTCCCCTACCAGGAGATTAGCAAGAATGCAACTCAAACATCCTCATATTCTGCTCCTGAGTTTCCATTTCATGGTATCAATGAGGAAGTTGCGGGCTGTCACTTTGGGTTTTTGTTCTTTCCCAAAGAACACTTCTTCGGTTAGCAGTGAAAAGCTTCACTATCCATCACTATCTGCCTGCTAGAAGGGGAAGTGGAGGACGCTGCCACAGAGCATGCTCAGCTGGCACTGGGGCTTCGCAGATGCCTCTCTGGTAAATGCACTGTTATTTATGAACACTGGGAAGAGCAGTGTGGGCAAATGCATCTTCAAAACAGGAAGGTGGGCACCAAAGGTCCCAAGTTTCTTTGTTGTGGGAAGTGGCTATATCCTCTATCTGTAACCTCATAGTCCAGAGCTGGAGGAATTGGCTGCCAGCCAGGTGAGAGGGGCGGAGTCCTTAGCACAAAGAGGGGCCTGAAAGGTGGGAGCAGCGGCAGAGAGCAGCCAGGTCCAGGCTCCCCCACATTTACAGCGATGGCTTCTGGGGCTGCACTCTGTGATCTGCATAATGAGATGCACAACGGACCATCTTTTATACATTTGTAACCCTTGTGTGAGAGATGTGTCCCAGCTCCACTTTCGATCTCTCCCTGCCTAAAGGCACTCCAGCTCTGTATAGGTGCCCTAGAGGTGGGGCCCCTGCATGTGAATGGGTGAAAACTGATTGGTCAGAGTCGGAGGCAGCACATTTCTTCCTGCCCCCACCCCTACTCTTCTAGTTCCTGTTTTTGTGATTTTAGTCATTGCTGGTTTTAACTCTGTTTCCTAACTCCATTATGTTCTGACTTTCTTGTAAATACCCCTCAGGACTCTGGCCCAGTTAGCTTCTTTACTCTTAACCATTAGTTTGCCCTTTGAAGTTCGGAAAGAGGAATCTGGGTTTTAATCTGGCTCATTTCCTGCCTCCTGGGCTCACAGCCACTCCAACCTGCTATCATCTTTTCCCATGATTTTTGGAAGTAGGGGGAAAATCATTTAAGCAAAGGATAAATGATTGTTAAAATTCCAAGCAACTGCAGTTTCACTGGGACAAATGTATTTTAAAGGAATGCCACTCATTAGCATGTATGTGCTTAGACTGCTTTTTATTTATTTGGCTGTGCATGTTATCTTAAAATTATTGTAACTTAACTTTAAAGTCTTACACAGAGCTAAGCCACCTGCATTACTCACCCACAATGTCCACTGCATTTGATACCTTAACTCTGGGAGGCCCTGTTTGCCACTTGTGGCCTCCCCCGCATTCCTGTGGTCGGCCACCAAAGGAGGAACAAGACAGCTGTGGGAAACAGTCCCAGGGCTCTCTGCTCATCCTGTGAGCTTTGCCAACCACACAGAAGGGAGAAGGGGAGCTGTGGGTGAGGCAGCCTGTGTTGTATGGCACACTCTCTGCTCTTTGAAGTCTTGTGTTGAGGCCAAGTTACCTGCTCTTGTCCTCCTTTTACACCTGCCCTCTCTGATGGGAAAGTTGGAGTGGAAGTGAATGAATGAACAAGCGTTCTTACAGCCACATCATTGTTTTTAAGATAAGCTTAAGTCAACACAGTGTGAAGAATATTACCAAGTACTTATAAGATACCAAGCTATGTGCTGGGGCTTAGAGATGAACACCCTAGATTTCTATCCTCAGGGAGTACACAGCCTAACAGGGGCGACATATTTAAACATATGTTGATAATAGTTTACCATGTGTACAATAAGATATGCATCTAAATTTAAAGAAGCAGTAGAGAGAAAGAAATAATCTGCCTGGAAATGAAAGTCGGCCACAGAGGCTGACTGAGATGTTTCAAAAGAAAAATAAGAATTCTCGAAGTGGACAGGAGAGAGAAATTGAAGCTAGGGCAATACAACATACAAAGAAATAGTATGAGACGGTATTCATTTTCTACTGCTCTCATAACTAATTACCATAAACTTGGTGGCTTAAATAACACAAATTTATTATATTCTGTAGGCGAGATGTCCAATACGGGTCTTGAAGGACTAAAGGTGTTGATAGGACTGCATTCTTTTCTGGAAGCTCTAGGGAAGTATCTGGTTCTCTTCCTGTTCCAGCTTCTAGAAGCAGCCCTTATTTTCTTGTCTTGAGGTCCACTTCCTCTGGCAGGTCAAATCCTTCTCACACTTTCAACTTTCCTTCTTCTTCTATTTCATCTCCCTAACTCAGCCAAGAAACATTCTCTGCTCTGAAGGACTCATGTGATTAGACCAGACTCAGTCAGATACTCCACAATAATGTCCTCATGTTAAAGTCCGTATCTGCCAAGTCCTGTTTACCATAAAAAGAAACTTATGTACACATAATAGGGATTATGATGTGGACATCTTGGGATTGGGGGAGGGGCATCATTCTGCCAACCACAGGACACGTTCTAGAAATGAAATGGTCACAGTTGGTTTAGAAGGAGAAGAGCCAAGTTTGGAGACGGTGGCAATCTTCAGATAACCAAGGCCCTTGTATACCAAGTAGAGCAACTTAGACTTCACCCTGAAAGTGATAGGATCCTTTGAAGGGTTTTAAGCAAGGTGAAAATTGTATTTTAAGGCACAGAGGTATTCTTCCCCAACTGGCTATGCCTCAATAGGACTGACCTCTCCCTGGGGAAAGGTGCAAAAATTGCATTTTAGATAGAGCACTCTGCTAGCAGCTAGAAGGAGATTCAAGGGGATACAACCTGAAGTCAGGAAAGTGCTTAGTTATCTACTGCCACATTCTCAAAAAGAAGTGATGAAGACTTGTGTACAGCACTAAATAGATTCTGTCTATTCTATGAAACTATCTGACATATCTAGTTTAACAGAATCTACGGATGCAATGCCCCATCATATCAAATTTCTCCCTTAAAAAATGGTCACAGTATATGAATGTTGATATCATATCATTTAAGTAAATCATGTCTTCGAAATGTTAGAGGAAGATGTTTATTGCTCTCTAACTCTTAATTCCCATAGTCTTGAATGGTTCTTGCCCAAACAAAGTCCTAGTTTGTCCAATAACAGTAGCCTGCAGGCTCCTCTGTTTGAGAGTCATTGGCATACAGGCAGGTTCACACTATACAGGTAGTTCAGACTAGGTCAGTGGATAAGTTTAAAAAGAAAAAAGGTCATGGCAAAAGCACGGGCAACACTGACTTTCAAAAAGTTGGTGAGAAAAAGACAGAAGAATTAGGAAAGAACCATGAGTCCATATGCCCCAGGAACCAGAGGAGAGAGTTCAAGAACAATGAACTGTCAGAAGTCAGTAGTAATAAACGTCATAAGATTAACAAGTATAATAAGGACAGAGGGATATTTGAATTTAATAATTAAGAGGTCACTAAGGCTCCACTTCTAATCAAGATGGAGTAACAGAAACTAGATTTACCCTCTTTACCTTAAGCAACTAAAAAATGGATCAAATCAGGTGAAACAATGGTATCCAGACTTTGGACAATAGCACAGGGCAGTGATCCCTTGAACAGGTAAATAAATGAGTTGAGAACTATAATTGCCCCATTTTACTACTTACGAGAGTGTTTCTCCAAGTGATAACAGAGGGAGGGGATTCCAAACAGAGCCAGCTGGCCTTGCTGACTTGACAGATAGAGTCTGGGGTTCAGGGAGGCCACATTGGCTAAGTTATGCAGGTGACGTGAAGGGGGAGGTGCGCATGGAGAGAGGGAGAGAGCGAGAGCACTCCAGAAATCTGCCGAGGAATGCTGATCAGTGCACACACGTGAGGACGGTGCTGAGGCTGGGAAAGAACCCCCAGAGAGACTGGGGTAGACAATACCTGGAGCTCACACAGAGCCAAGAATAGTTCGTTAGATTAGAAGACCTCCTGACACAGTAGAAGTGTATTGATTCAGGAGTGGGGCCAAATTAGCCCAGAAGGAAAGATCTTTCTAGACTTCCTCAATGAAGTTTCAAAGCAAGCCTTGAAAGAATCAAACTATTTCCAAGTACCTTAACTGTGACTCACAAAGTCCCAAGATATTTAAAGGAATATCCCCAAATCCATTTCACAACAGTGTAAAAATCACAATGTCTTTCGTCCAATCAAACATTAGTAGGCATGCGGAGAAGCAGGAAAACATGACCTACAATGAGAAAAACCAATAATGGAGTAGACACAAAAACAGAATTAGTAGACAATAAAACAGCCATTGCACACGCTTTGAATGTAGGGGAAAGGAGAGGAGAGCATGAACATAATGAGAGAGGAGAAGTTATAAAAAGACCCAAACCACACTTCTGAAGATGAAAACACAACACTTGAGGTGAAAAGTTCACTGGATGGGACTAACAGCAGTTTAGATACTGAAGAAAAAGAGATGAGTGAGGTTTTAGATATAGCAATAGAAACTATCCAAAATGAAACAAAAAAGACTGGAAGACAAAAATGAACAGAACATCAGTGATCTGTGGCCATCAAGTGGCCCAGCATGCTTAATTAGAATCCCAGAAGGAGAGGAAAAGGGGACAGAAAAAAATATCTGAAGAAATAACACTTGAATTTTTTTCAAATTTGATGAAAACTGTAAACCCACAGATTGAAAACACTGAACAATCTCAAACCAAAGAAAACCACACCAACACATATCCTAAACAAATTATTGAGAAACAGTGATAATGAGAAAAATATCAAAATCCGCCAGAGAAATAAGGAAATCATCAGTCAGTTTAGCACTCTGGTGATACAGTGGCAGCCTGATCACTATGGATTGGTGAGTGACTGGAAGGTAAGAGAGTGGAGATAAAGGGCAGAGCCAACTTTTCTGATAAAAATCTGAAATGAAAGAGAAGGAGAGAAAGAAAGGGATAACTAAATGGGAGCATAGCATTCAAGGTATGTTTTGTTTTGTTTGTTTTTATAAGATAGATGAGCAAATTTATAGGTTGAGGATAATGTTAATGATAATAATAATAAAATAACTAACATTGATAAAGCCCTTCTAGACACTATACTCAATACCTTATGTATATTGATGCCTTTGGTCTTCACTACAGCTTTATGACAGCTTCCCTTGTGGCTCAGCTGGTAAAGAATCTGCCCGCAATGCGGGAGACCTGGGTTTGATCCCTGGGTTGGGAAGATCCCCTGGAGAAGGGAAAGGCTACCCACTCCAGTATTCTGGCCTGGTCCATGGGGTCGCAAAGAGCTGGACATGACTGAGCAACTTTCACTTTCACAGCTTAATGAAATGGGGCTATTTTTATTTCTGTTTTATAAATGAGGTACAGATGGATTAAATATTACTCCAAATTACAGGGTTAAAAAGTAGCAGAGCTGGAATTCAAACCAAAGTCCACTTGTAATGTACTTGACTCGTATGTGTTGAGCCAGCAAAGAGGGGAAGCAGAGGTTATTATAAAGGCGAGAAGGTATAACTGATGCCTAGGAAGGGGTAGGAGATACATATTTGAGAGCACGTGTGGATGGGTGGGATATGTCCAAGAGGAAAGGAAGACTTCATTTTTGAGATTTGGGGAAAGAAATTAAGGCTGTGTGTAACTGTAGATAAATAGATTTGTTGATGACTTTAGGTGGCCAAAGTTTGCTTGGTGAATGTGTTAAGTTAGGTGCACAGAAAAGCTAAAATTTGATACGACAACCAAGAGGAGAAGTCAAACAAAATGAGTGATGAATTGTTGTTGAGACTGATTGCATCTGAGCTACATCTAATAGCTGTGTTCTTTATTTCTAGCACTGAAAGGGATAGGGTGAGAGAGAGATAAAGATGGTAAATATTTATCCTACCTCCCAAAGCACGGCAGCCATTTCTCAGGTGAGACCACCAGTAGGTACTGTCAAAGAAGCAACAAGAATAGAGTAGGTTAATAACCATGGTCACCTTGGGTGCCCTACAGACAGCCACACAGACGCCTAATTGTTTCCTCATGCTGATCCCCTTCCAGATAAGTCCACTTGGTAAAAGCTCTTACTGAGCTATTAGTTTCCTTGGAATGTCCTAAAATTTCAATTTTTGAAATTTTTTCCATATTATTACATGTCATCTATGAATCATGAATTCTTGTTAAACTTTTAGCTCTAGAGTAAATGTTTCCTTCCAATCTCGATTACCAATGAGGCGATTCAGTAACACAAGAATCTATTGTGAAATCATATTTATGAACTTCTGACATTATATCTAACCTTTTGCTGTATATACTCTTTGACAACTTAAGATTGGGCTTTATGCTCTATTTCTTAGAGCATGCATTTTTAAAACATGACAAACTTGGTTTCTGTACCCAATTGTGTCATGCAGGGTGAAAATGCAGCTGTCTTTTCCAGGTTTATGTTTACAGACAAATAATTTCATCTACTAGAACTGAATCGTTTTCTTTTAAAATTGTATTTATATTTATTTATTGGATTTATTTTTGGCTGTGCCGGGTCTTCTTGCTGCGGGGGCCGTTCTCTAGCTGTGGCTTGCAGGCTTCTCATTGTGACAGCTCCTCTTGTGGAGCACAGTCTCCAGGGCATTTGGTTCAGTAGCTGCAGCTCCTAGGCTCTGAGCACAGGTTCAGCAGCTGTGGTGCATGGACTAAGCTGCTCTACACTAAGTAGGCTCTTCCTGGACCAGGGATAGAACCTTTGTCTCCTGCACCAGCAGGCGGATTCTTTACCACTGAGCCACGAGGGAAGCCCCGCTCTTTTTAAGAGAGACTTGTGTTTAGTGGAGTAGACCATAGTAAGAGAGCTTATCAGTCCTTTTTCTGAACATCTATGATTTAACCTTTTCCAAGTTATGTGTTATACAAACACATATCACAAGTGTTGCCCTGTCAGCTTTCTTCCAGATTCTGGATACCAAAGGTAATCTGGCTGGTGGAGTGATGTAAATAGCAAATAGAAAAAGAAACCTTCCACCTTCTCGCTTTTTCTGTGGACATAAACCTGCCAACAGGCATCCATAGCTGACCTGCCATCAGGCTTCAAACTACTGCTGTTTCAGATGAGACTCGAGTTAGGGAAAATTCAGCTGAGTTTTCAATAAGTCTGAGCTAGAATTTGGCTGTATCTGCCACTACGATCTGATCACAGTATTCTCCAGTCTGAAATTCTGTTCTGAATTCCTATTGCTTATAGCAACTGTTTTCAAGCATATTTTAACTTTTTGATATTAAAAGTAGTATGTATCCATTTGGAGAAAATCATGAACTATAGATAAGCAAAAATAAAATATAAAAACTATACATTCTTATGACCCAAAGAAGATCATTTTTTAAAAAATCTTAGTTCTTAACCTAGATCGATACCTTATTGATGGTCTCTATCTGATGAACTGTCAAATCTCTTCTAATTCTTTATATGCGATTTTGTTTCATTTTTTGAACATATTATAATAGCTGCTTTGAAGTCCAACATTTACACACCCTAAAGCAGTGACTTTTTTTCTTTGCATATCTTATGATTTTTTGTTGAAAAACTGGACATTTTGGATAACACTGGGGCTAGTTCAGATTCTGATCCTCTCCAGGCTTCTTCTTGTTGCTGTTTAGTCTTTGTTATTGTGCAAACTCTGATGTCTCTGTGTTGATAATCTTTCCTTGTTTTTGTTATTAAGCTTGGCTTCTTGGGTGGGGGGTGCTCCATAGCTTGGTCAACCACTGGTTGGTCAGAGATTGTATTTAAGCCTCCCGAGCCAGGAAACATTTCAAGGTTTCATTCTTTTCCATTGAATCTGTATGTGGCTTGAGGACTGCTTTCAAGGTTCAGGGAGTTTACATATCTGCCCCGCCTTTAGCTCAGGGACCTTGGAAGTATCCTCTCTGGTTCCTCCTCACAGGTCACAGCCTTAAGCTTTCCCTCAGCCTTCTGGACCACCGGTATCAAGTGATATTAGCAGGGCCCTCTTTGACTCTTTCTGGCCCCAATTTCTTTGTTAAACTGCTGGTCTGCCTCCACTGGTGTCACTAAGTTATTAGCCTCCTTTTGCTGTTAATTCTTGTGATAACTCTCCTTTTTGACAATTCTTTGGGGCATGAATAGTCTACACTGTTTCGAATCGAGTGAGCATCCTCAGGCAGGAGGTGATCAGCATCTGTTACGGGGCCTGACCTTCTTGGCTGCCAAGCCTGCCCAGAGTCTCCGTGTACAGCAGGAGACTGGGGAGTGGGGATGGGTGCTGCTTGACAGCTTCAGTCACCTACCCAGTAAAGCTCTTTCACATACAGAGCTTGGAGCGAGGGGAGGTAAAGTGCAGCAGCTTTCTGGGGCTGCCCCACCCCCTGGAATGCATCTTCAGCAATAGAAAGGTGGGGCAGTGGGATTTTCGCTGACTGTCAACCCTGCCCAGAATGCTTCTTGTGCAAGAGGCAGCTGAGAGCGATGGATGCCGCTCATGGGGTAAATGCCATGGTCCTCTTACTCTCCTGAGTTTCAGTAGATTTTATTACATAAATACCTCTAGATTCCTTTCATGCCCTTAGGTCAACTTCCAGAGACCATAAATGGGGTCTTAGATAATTTTGACCAGCTTGATCAATGTTTCTTTGAGAGAGGGGCTTCATCAACCACTTCACACCACCATTTTAGAAGTTCCACCCCATGGAAGGGGTCTCTAATTTATAATTTTACTTATTTGCTTTAACTTACAACATAAGAAAATAATTACAAAATATCAGATACACTTTTTTATGAACAAAAAAACTACTGAGTGTAGTTCTAAGCATTCAGTAATTTCTTTTGTGCCTATCGCCTCAAACTATGAGCTACTGTAGGGTAGGCCCTATGTCAATTCACTTGTTTCCATGGTGCAGGGCAATGGATGGGAGGTAATGGTCTTTACAGCCTTAAAACAAAATACTATATGTGTTTTTAAACATACGATTCTATGATTACCTTACCTAGTGGCTTAACTTCAGTGACTATCTCACTAGGCTAGTTTGTTGCTAGTTACAAGGCTGGCTCCCATGTGGGCTTCCTGCTGCTGCTGCTGCTGCTAAGTCGCTTCCTGCTGCTGCTGCTGCTAAGTCCGACTCTGTGTGACCCCACAGACGGCAGCCCATCAGACTCTGCCATCCCTGGGATTCTCCAGGCAAGAACACTGGAGTGGGTTGCCATTTCCTTCTCCAATGCTTGAAAGTGAAAAGTGAAAATGAAGTTGCTCAGTCATGTCTGACTCTTTGCGACCCCATGGACTGCAGCCTACCAGGCTCCTCCACCCAAGGGATTTTCCAGGCAAGAGTACTGGACTGGGTTGCCATTGCCTTCTCCGTGTGAGCTTCCTAGTACACACATAATCATATAAGCCCACACTCACACACTTAACCTTTTCATAACATTTCCCCAGTTACTTGTTTCCTTTAAGAGTGCCCACATGTGAATTTTTTTAACCAATTAGACTTTACAGGCACAATGTCTATGGCCTGCATCCTTTTTTGAAGCCAATGAAAATGTTTCTGATTCAAAATAAATTATATATTGGCTCAGAAACACAGAAAGAAAACTGCAGAACCAAAATAAATGTGTTTAATTAAATGTTTATAAAATCAAATATTAGGTCAACCTATCAAAAACAACACTTAAAAAGTTACTTATGAATTATATTTAAGGTGGCATATGAATACATTTGGGGACATCTGTAGTGGCTCAGCAGTAAAGAATCCGCCTGTCAGTGTAAGAGACATGAGTTCAATCCCTGGGTCAGGAAGATCCCTTGGTGAAGGAAATGGCAACCCACTCCAGTATTCCTGCCTGGGAAATTCCATGAACAGAGGAGCCTGGCGGACTACAGTCCACAGGGTCACAAAAGAGTCGGACGTGACTTAGTGACTGAACAACGACTGGTGTTAATTACTTCTGTAACTTTAAACACATTAAGCTTTCTAAAGTTTAGTTTGAAAGGAAAAGTACCCTATTCACAAAACATTTTCAAGAATGAAATAGCTCATGTACAATAATAGCTGATGCTCAATAATTACCAGTTCTTTCAACTTACAAATAGCCACCCTAGTAATTTATACTCTGTACCTTGTTTGCTAAAGCTAGATATATGAGATTTTTTTAGAGCTGGAAGAATTTAAATCAATTCCTTCCCTCAGTTTACAGATGAAGAAATCACAGTATTCATCTTGAGAGGTAAAAGACTTTCCCAGGAACTCAGCAGAGTAGAACTAGAACCGTCTTCTCTGAACACCTGCCACCTTTCTAATGTGCCTTGGTGCCACGTGTTTCCTAATGTTGAGTTGAAAGAGTTTATGATATATCCATTTTATCTTTGCTTAAAGCACAAAGAGGATTATGGCTAATAGTGGTCTTGCGTTCCTTGTGTTCTCTTTGCTAGTTACATGCTCTGGGGAAACTTCCTGGAACCAGGATGGCAGAGTTAAAAGCCAAGTACACCTTGCTGCATGATACCGTGATGAGGTATGCTATTTACCAACATGGAGACATGTTCACTCATGCTTCTACTTCTTACTTGAAATGGGACCCGTCTTATTTTTCATTTTCCCCAAAGCAGACTCTAAGACGAAGATTTGAGTTCAAGCAGTTTAAGAAAATTATCATGGGGGAGTGGGGAAGTGACACGGGGAAGAAAGTCATTCAGCTGGGGATGTGTTAGTCTCCAGGTTAACACTGCAGACAACTGGGGCTCAGTCTCACTGAGTGACTACAGAACACGCCTCAGAACTCTCCCACTGAAGGGTGAGAACACTGGTATGTCTGTTCACTAATTTCCATCTCCCCTTGATCTAGGGTTGCTTCTAGGTAGATGAGCTCCTGACACTTCTAGCTTACCCTCTGAGAAGCCTAAGTTCCAATGGCCAGAGAAAGCTCTTAGGCAGAGGCACACAGATGCTGTCATTACATACGACAAGTGTCCACCAAAGCTCCTGGTGACCACTAGAGTGGGCCTAGGAGACGTTGGTGAGGCGCTGACATCCTCTGCTACAGGACACTCCTGTAAGAGTCTCTCCTCCCCACCTTCTATAACAACTCCAGTCCACGTCTGCTAAGATTTCTGTCTTTACTTCTCACCTGTTCCTCCTATCCCCAGCCACTCACCGTAGCCCAGTTCTAATCAGCAGAGGTCAGAAGACTAGGCAACAAAAGAATCGTTCAACAAGGTTTCCTAAGCATGTGCGGTCAGCCACTGGGAATCAGGGGGAAGGAGAGCGAAGAAAGAAGTGGAAATCTGTAGCGCTGCTACTCCCCAAGTCTCCTTCTTTCTTTTCCCCACCTGCCGCATGGCTTTGCATGACGTCTTCATTAAAACCCAAGGAGAGACACTGAATAGACACTCCATCCTCCCCCTCCCCCTTGCTCATATCCAACCCTTACTCCTACTGCTTTGCTTGCCCAGGTATTTGGCTACTTTGAGGATGGGAGCCTGGGGGAGGAGTGAAGGAGAGCAGAGCTGCATCCCTATGGACCCTCCCCTGGGCTCCACCTCTTACTCACTCAGCTGCATCCTGGCTCCTAGCCACCCTCCAGCTTGTCCCCTGCTCCTCCCCAGCCCCAGACCAAATTCTCACCCTCACCCCTGTAACAGGGACTCCATCTCCCACAACTGATCCCAAATGCCAGCGTGTACACGCAGCTCTCAGGAACTTGGAGTATTGCGATGGAAAGTCTGGGGTGATCTTTTCAACATATTTCACGCCACTTTACTGTGAGAAATTCCACACAGTTATCTGAGCCTCCTTGCAGATTGAAACACTTCTCACCCTCTGGACAGCTCTAACCTAGAGCCCCACAGAGCCCTGTGTGGTGCTGATGTGGCTGCCTCCTTGCCTGGCTCACAACTCAGCTCCCTGGCCTCCAGTGAGAGTCCTGCAGGACCAAGGCCCTGGCATTCCTTCTTCCTTCTTCCAGGCTGTGTCACAAAACCATTACTTCCCTTCTGCTACCAGAGTTTACCTCCTTCTGACCCCCCAACACAGAAGAGTTCCCTCTTTTGTGATTACAACGAACACCCACCACTCTCTCCCACCCCTGCTGCCTGGTGGGTGGGAAAGACATGAAGATGCAGACTCCTCATTCTTGGTGCCGGGGCTGCAGGAGGACAGATAAAGCCTGGAAACGCTGAACTGAAATTGAATGAGGTTTCCATAGAAGTCATGTTACAAGAGTTGTTAAATTTTCTTCTGCTGATACTCTACTTCATGTGTGTAAATTACCATTTGTGTTCTGCCTGGAACCATAACCACTGTGTCTGCCTACTTTCTGAAGGGAAATGGCCTCAATGGCCCGAGACAATACCTTACAATTCCATAGTTGAAGACTCATGTTAAGGATATCAGGTAACGTCATATATATACAAGGAAATGAATTGTAAGAAATAACTCTAGCATTCATGAATGGAAATTATATGTGTATCTTTATAGCTGTTGTCGCTATTTGGTACCTAACACAGTGCCTGAAACATAGCCCAATAAATGTTTTGTTGTTGAGTAAATGATGTAGTAAAGACTGAGAAAATGGGTGGGGCCGGTAACTTCAGTCGAGACAGGCTTGATTAAGTCATTGGGCATCTCTGCAAATGAACAGAACCCTGAAGAGCTCTCCTAGTGAGAAAAGTTGGTGGGGAGCACGCACATAGTGCTGCCTTTAAAACAGGAACTGGCAGGGTCTTGCTTCTGAACAGGAGAGATAGCAAATGCAAGCAGGGAGGATTTCTGAGAAAAAAGAGTCAGATCTGCTGATAAAGCTGGATCTGACACTAGCTTGCACCATAGGTCAGTGATTCCTTGAAGACACTGGAGATTCCAGTAAGTCCAGTTTCTACGCTCATTCAATTCTGCCTCAAGCCCCATGCTTAACCCTTTCCCAAGATAAGGCCAAAGCCATAGAATATACTTGGAATTGTAGGAACTGCTCTTTTCTGTGACATTCACAGCTGTAGCCAGGCATTGAAGTTATGATCAGAAATATGTGAATTAAGTTCATAATTTTATAGAAGAATCTTTCTTCCTAGTTTCCTGGTAAAGTGTCATTAGAAAATTTAACTGTTTTTTCTTATCACTAAGGAAGAAAAGATTTTCCTTTAATCAGGTCATGAGAATCCACAAATCCAAGAAAGCCAGGGTTGCTAGGGGATTTGGAGGGAGAACCCACTCTTCTTGGTATTATTCTTCCCACCCCCTGGAAGGTCATGATCATTCTTTAAAGTCAAGTGCAAATGTCACATTCCCATCCAACTAATCCTTTCTCTGTCATCTCCCACCATCTTGATCTAGACACGAGTGGCAGCACTTGTCAGCTGGTCCTCCAGCTTCCTGCTCATGTCTGCTCCCCTTGGCTAGATGTGAGTTCCATTTGCCTTTAAGATCTAGTGCAATACTTGGCACAGAAATGCCACTGAATTGACCTGAACCCAGCATGGACATACTCCTCCCACACCTCACCAGACCCCCCACAGGAGTGGCCAAGGGTATTGAAGGTGTACACTTCTCACTATGCGAATCTTTGTTTTCATGGGATCCAGCACACAAGAGTCAGAGGTCCAGCTGCTACAGGATGCCAAACGTTTCACTGAGCAAATACAAGAGCAGCAGTTTCACCTGCAGCAAGCTGATAATTTTCCACAGGCGTTCACCACCGAGGTTTCCAAAATGAGAGAACAACTTCTCAAGTATCAAAATGAATACAATGCAGTGAAGGAAAGAGAGTTCCATAATCAGTACAGACTGAAGAGGTAAGCACACGATTCTCTCAAGTTCGCTGAAGACAGATGCAAGCAAAGCTGCTTCCACATAAACTAAGAGAGAAAACGAGGACTAACTGAAGAAGGAATTTTAGGTACAGGGATTATGAGACAGCAATGATAAGAGAACTACAAGCCTAGTTCTTTCCTTGATTCCCTAGAACAGGCAGTCCCTGAACAAGGCTACAAAATTTTAGAAAAATAAGCTCGGGTTTCAGGAAGATGCTCTTAGGAAGAGGAGATCCCTGTAGTGGTTTCCGTGTGTCAGGAACACTATAAGCATCGGGAGCTGTGAGCAGAGAACACACTCCATAGAACAAGGGCTTGGCATACACTCTCGGCCTCTTCAGCCCTGGTGGTGGCCCCTTTCCTTCCCATGTCTGCATGGCGAGTGCCCCATGAGGACCTTCCAAACAAGCCTGTGTGAGCTGAGGGTCATACCTGGGTCCCTTAATTCTTCTAATACAGGGACGGAGACCACATAGTCAACCCTCTTCTCCTATTACTAGACTATTCCCTAAGGTCAAGGAAAAAAGTGATATCCTTTTGAGAGACACATTCACTTATCCAAATCTGAGGGATGTCATTCAGTGAACTAAAGCAGAAATGTATTACTGGAAGGGGTAGATGCTATTCGTAAAATCTCCTCTAACATTCCTCCTGTGAGTAGCAAGTCAGTCAAAGAGTTTGTTCAGCAAATCACACTAGTTAGATAGAATTTCAAAACAACTGCAGTCCAGGTTTTGTGATATGTGCTGTGCCTGGGTACCATCAGAGAGAAAGCCAAACCATCTCTCCTAGAATGTGTTACCATTTAAAGTGGCAGAACTTTCTCTGGCTATTTTTAAGAGTAGGTAGATTCCCTGCAGAGTGATGGAACTCAATCCTGCTAAGAGATAATGGAATGATTTGAGTGACCTTTGGAGGACTTTGCTCGCCCTGGTTTTGAATCCTTTCTTTGGGGCCTATTATTTCAACTGGGGGATGAAGATTAGCTTAATCAGGAAAATTATATTCAGGGGGAAAAAAATCTGAGTTCTTCTTTGTCTTTCAATCTAAACTTGTTTCAGTCTCACCAGTGAGATCTATAAAAAGAAAGCTTAGCTATTTCTGTGCTCTGTAAGCACTCTTTCAGTTGAGAAAATAATGAAATTAAAACAATTGGTAGTTGTTCATTAGTATTGAAAATATGAATGCTTGACATTTCCATGAAAGGGTAAGAGGAACATAAGTCAGTTGATATTTAAATTGTTTAAAATTTCCAAGTATTCCTGCCAAGAGGAAAGGAAAAAAATGACCAGAACTCTTGCCTTTTAGGTATAGACAGGCAAATTGTTCACTGAATTGCTTGGGATGAGGGTGGGGGTGAGGACTGTACATAGTGATCTACAGTAAACAAGAACATTTAAAGTGAACATTTGCAGGAATGTTTTGTGTGTATTATTTTTGGATTTGTTAACATGTAATACTTAAGCTTAAGCAGACTTCCCTGCATCCTCAACTATTAGCAGCTCAAGAATTAACAAACTTATTTATATAAAAATAATGGTGATATCAAAATAATTACTAGAAAAGACTTACAGGCTGTGTATTTCATTGGCTTAACATATTTAGTATTACATGGTACGGAAACAAATTCACTCAACACTTCCTCCCTGGGAAGAAAGTAGATATTTCCATCCCCACATAAAAATAAAGAAACCAAGCCAGTGAGAGGAAAAAAAAAAAACAAAAACTATTCATCCAAATATACAGATGATATTTTTCAGATCAGCACAACAAAACCTCATTTTATTCTGGGCCTGAATAACAGAAGTCCAACTAGCACTCCTCTACCCCAACATCTTCAGGAACTTCTGAATCATTGGCAACTAGTAAGAACAATACATTGTTTAAATATTCTAGAGAAAAGATTTTTGCTTTATTATTTAGTTGATTTTCTTATGTTTTCAAATAATATAAACTCCTTAAGAAGTGCTAAGGGAAGTATAATAACATGGTTGGTTAATAATTAAATCTGTTGCAATAGTTTTTGGCTTTGGATTAATACTCACTGATGATCTCTTGGTAACTATGCAGTTCAGGAATGAATATGGAACTTACATCAATAAGTAAACACATACAAATAATTAATGAAGCAATTAAATAAATACTGTTGAGAACTTATACTTGAAACAAAGTAGAAGTCATTATTTCTCCAGAAACTTACGCTAAAAAGACTTTTCAGTCTTCTTTTCAAGGTTTTTCTAGCTTTTACTTTGTTACCTTTTGGGGGCTTCTCTGCTTCCTAGAAACCCTAAAGATCTGGACAGCAAATCAGCTGAGTCTCTCATGCTAAATCTGAAATACCCTGACAAGTCTTAGTCGGCTGGGGAAGCAGAGCCACGGTCAGTGCTGTCTGTTGTGGGTGTGGACGTGGAGTGGGGGACACATGTGCTGCGTGCGTGCAGGGCTGCGCAGTGTGATCGTGGCCTTATGCCTACTTCCTCTGCCACGGCTCGTTCCCTGTCAGCGCTCACCCAGGGGCCTAGTAGTCATTTTCCATTCTTAGTCCAATAGCGATAGCAAAGTTGGAACCAAAAAACAAACAGATCTGATAAGAAAGGAACAGAAAGATTATTTTAGTGATGCCTCTGGAATTCCAGAAAGTTAGACTGACAGAGGGACATGCAGATCATCGGGGTTAGTAGTAAGGAAAAAACTCACAGCTGGAACAGATTTTACCTTCTAAACATTAAAAAAAAAAAAGTTCTTGTGGCAACCAAGAACAGAAAGAGCTTAGGACAGGTTTTTCTGCATATAGTCCTCATAACTGAAAGAGAAGCACCTTAGATCCAAGTTTAAAAGGCAGATCCAACTCAAAAACTAACGATTCCACTTTCTGTCCAGGCCTTCCCACCCAAGGTAACATTGGAGTTGCTCACATACTTCCTATATGATTCTTATTCTTGTCAGAGTTTGAGAACTGCTGGTCTCCAAAGAGGTTCTCAGCCCTGAATACTCTCAGAATCACCCAAACCTTCTCTCAGTAACCACTCATTGTGTGCTCAAACACCTCCAGTGATGGGGGCTCACAGCCTCCCATAGCAGCGCAGCCCAGCAAGCCACCCGACTTGTAGGTGGCTATTGCTTATATTGGATGAGAAACTGACCTTCTTACAACTTCCGCCCAGTCAGGCTGGTTCTGCTCCTGATGGTGGATGATGCCCCATGCACTTGGCCACACACATGGCTTCCAGCATTGCTTCTTTGCCTACAAGTCCTTACAACCAAAATCCTTTGATGACATGGTTCAGTTAGGACTCTTGCTGTAGACAAGAAATGAATCCTGAGGAGCTTTGATGCTCAAACACCCCTAAGTCAGGAAAGCTGAAAGTGTCCGTTTTAGATTTTAATGTCAGTTTGAAAGGTTAGAGGTTTATGTATATCAAAAGACACACACACAATAACTTTTTCTCATCCCAGTAATGCCCCACAAAAATAAGAATCCAAAACAAGAAAAAAGACAATGCACGAAGATGCCTATTATTATTTATAAAAGCAAAAACTCTAAAGCAATCTAAATTCTAAAAAAACACAGTGGAATATTTCAATAACAGTGTATTCCAGGAATAGCTTGATACTGAACAGTGCCTTGGAGTCAGAGAGAGCTGAGTTTAAAAGTCCGTTTAGCCTTGACTGGTGACTTTGGAAGAAGTATCTCACTCCTCAGTTTCAATGTTTCTTAATGAAAAAGGGGAAAATGTATGATTGAAATTTAATTCATTTAAAATGTTCAAAAGAATTAGCCATTTTACGTTTGCTCAAGGAAAAAAAAAAAACCATTTTCCATTTAAAGAAGAGACTAAGTCTTATCTTGTGGGAGAGCCTCATGGCACCATTTTGAAATTCAGGGACACTCAGGTGGGCTTTGCAACCCAGCGATGGCAGCACACTATCACCCCCTGGTGGCAACATGGCTGACGTGCAGGAGCAACAGCTTGGAAGTACAAGAGCAATATATACACACATTGAGAGCATGATTTCGTGGGTCAGAGGTTAAAGCGTCTGCCTGCAATGCAGGAGACCTGGGTTCGATCCCTGGATCGGGAAGATCTCCTGGAGAAGGAAATGGCACCCCACTCCAGTATTGTTGCCTGGAGAATCCCATGGACGGAGGAGCCTGGAGAGCTACAGTCCATGGGGTCGCAAAGAGTCGGACACGACTGAGCGACTTCACTTTCACTTTCACTGAGAGCATGAGATGGTTGGATGTCATCACCAACTCAATGGACACGAGTTTGACTAAAGTCCAGGAGCTGGTGATGGACAGAGAGGCCTGGCGTGCTGCAGTCCATGCGGTCGCAAAGAGTCAGACACGACTGAGTGACTGAACTGAACTGAATACACAAGCTCTGAAAGGAAAGGGCTTCCCTGCTGGCTCCGATGGAAAAGAATTGGCCTGCAATACGGGAGACCTAGGTTTGATCACTGGGCTGGGAAGATCCCCTGGAGAAGGGAATGGCTATCCACTCCAGTATTCTTGCCTAGAGAATTCAATGGACAGAGAAGCCTGGCAGGTGACAGTCCATGAGGTCGCACACTTTCTTTCTTTCTAAAAGGAAAGGTATAAGTATTCAAAACTCTGAAGAAATTCAGCTTCAGCCTACAGTCCACACAACTAACCTATAAAATTCTGTGTGGCACACAGTTATTACAAAACCCTTCAATTTACTTTATTGCAAATATAGTTTCATAAAAATAAACCTGGTATGCATGCCTCTGTAGACCTACTGGCTAGTGGGATCTGCTAATTAGATGGAACCAGTAAAGGCTGTATCAGTAATCCAGACAGGTACTAGTTTCTTGTAAATAATATAAAGAAAAAGCCCAGAGCCTGCCTGGAAGGAACCTGAGTCTGGAGGGGAGGTTGTGATCACAAGCAGTTACAGTGTGGTGAGAGAACTCCTTTGATGGGTGTGTGTACAGTGTTAGGGAGGACTGGAGAGGGAGCCCCTACGTGAGCCTGCGGGAGTCAGTAAAGCCATCAGCAAGGATGGACACCAGGCTGACAAACACACCAGAGAGTGTGTTCTGAGAAGAGAAAGTAGAAAATTATTACTGTGCAAATAGTTTAATTTTTGTACTTTGTCAAAGGTTTTTTTTGTATGTTTGTTTTTTGCAGCTTAGTGGAAGAAAAAAACCTCATACTAAAGGAATTCGAGAAGATACCTAAGCCAGGAGTAAGTCTTAGATGATCTAGACTTTGTTAAATACCGCTGGACTGAAACAACCTTTTTGATAAATACTAATGTTTATCACAGAAACTATATCCTGAAACATTTGAAAGACCCAGAAGTCTTAACTATGGATGATGATGAAAGCAATACCTGTATAACTTCTGCAGTAAGCATAAGTGTGCCTATTACAGGATTTAGCTACTTGGCATCTAATTTAGGTTGTGTTTGGTTGGACAATATCTGCTTTGTTTTCAGAAGAAAAAAGGATTCTATGGTTGGCATTTAAAAACATTATTTATGCTATAGTTATTACTCTTTTAGCTTCCTGAATGTCTCAAGCTGATTATAAGAAATGTTTATACAGATGTATCATGCCTAACAAACTTAGTAAAAACGTACTTCCCTAAAATGTACTAGTTTAAAACAACAGCCATTTCTTATTTTCTTATTTTCAACAGTTGTGAATTCTTCTGGCCTGAGCTGGCTCCGTTAGGGTAGGATGGCTTCATTTGTATGTCAGTCATTTTGGTGTAGTTGGTCTAAGGTCACATGTCACTGGTTAGTCTCATGATGGAAGGGTTTCCAGTCTCAAGAAAGAGACAAACAACACAAGCAGTTTTTGAGCCTTTGCTTAAATCACTGTTGGTAACATCACATTGGTCCAAGCAAGTCATAGTGCCACATCTGGAATCAAGGGGCAGAAGTCCTCCTACATCTAAATATGACATAGCCATATTGCAAAGAGGCATGCAAACATGACTAGGAGGAATTATGTCCCTTTCTTTTGCAATCTAGCATACAAAGTAAATGGAAAAATTAGCACACACCACATTAAATGGGACTGCACTACACCTTCTGAATGGTTTTATTAAAAAAGTATGTTGTTGATGGTTTAATTTCAAGGCACAAAAACCTGTTAAACATAGAGTAAGATACTATTACATATATGAGTATGAATATACATATTATATATGAATGTAAGAATGCATATATATATGCATATATATGTATATATTATATGGCAACCCACTCTAGTGTTCTTGCCTGGAGAATCCCAGGGATGGGGGAGCCTGGTGGGCTGCTGTCTAAGGGGTCACACAGAGTCGGACCAGAGAAAGCAATGGCACCCCACTCCAGTACTCCTGCCTGGAAAATCCCATGGACAGAGGAGCCTGGTGGGCTGCTGTCTATGGGGTCGCACAGAGTCGGACACGACTGAAGTGACTTAGCATCATATAAGTATTCCTAACCACCATTTTCAACAGAGATTCTATGGGAAAAAGTATTTTGAATTGTAGTTTCAGATCATAGGATCACTCACCAATTTTACCCTCCAGGAACATCAGTGGAAGAGAGCCATATGCAGAAAGGCCAGAGAAGGCTAAGTGCATCCTTCCCCTTAGTCATTAGTAACGTGTGGCCCTCCTGAGTACAAGAAGGCTTCTCTCTCATAAGTTAAACACTCCTCAGATAATCAGTCACAGGGAACAGTCAAAGCCCTGTTAGGAGTCTGAGGCAGAGGGCATTTGAGGAGAAATTGCATGAGTTAGAGAAGCAGTATCAATGAGAGTGGGGGATTGAGGAATGTCAAGGACTAGAGACATTCCAAACATGAACTCCCTAATCTTTAATTCTCATGTGTGACTCAGACTAACCATAACCTAGATATTCAAACATTATTTGTATCTGATTTGTCAAATCACAAAGCCACTAGAAAAAAAGGCTGGAAATTTTTACTAATGCTTTTTGGTATCAAATAAACATTAACTCAGAAAAAGGAAACATTTAAAATGTAGGAAGACCAAAAAGAGCATTAATTAAAAAAAAAAAAGAGTTCAAATCTAATGTAAAACATTTAACACATATAGTATAATTGCTATGCATTCATTGAAGAGGTCAGAAATCAAAAGTTGCATTTAACTCTGTAAGAAATCATTTATGAAGCTCGAAGCAAATATAATCAAAATGGTAAGTAAATTTTTAAATTTGATTTTTAGCCAAACAGGTGCTTGCTCAGACTTTGTATAACCTGATGATTTTCATGCCTTTTAAAGGAAATGGAGAAGAAGATGAGAATATTGAGAGAGAGCACGGAGGAATTACGTAAGGAAGTAATGCAGAAGAAATTAGAAATTAAAAATTTACGGGAAGATTTGACATCTAAGCAAAAGCAATTACTAAAGGAGCAGAAGGAGCTAGAAGAACTGCTTGAATATCAGGTCACCTTAAAGGTGTGCTACTTCAGCTCATACATATGTGAACATTGTATCTGCAAGGACATAAAAATGCATGGGTATCACTGCACTTTTTGCATTGACTACATAGGTTTGACAAAAACCAAAACACACAAACTGAAATGTTATGCAGTTGTGATTGATCCTATCAAACTAAACCTGGGCTCTGGGGATTCACAAAAGATTTCTGAATATTCAGTAGCATCACTCTAAGTTGGAGACCTGACTGGGAGAAAAGGTCTCTCCAGACCTCGTCAAGCATTTTCCAATATTAGAAAGCAGTGTCACAAACACAATCACTTCCTTCAAGAGCAACCAAATGTCCTAACCTCTTTATATAGTTATTACTTTATCCTTCTCTGCCTGTTTGATTCCACTTCACTTCCCTCTCACTGTGAACATTATACAAGACCCATATTTATGTTTTCAGTTCAGTTCAGTCACTCAGTCGTGCCTGACTCTTTCCTAAAACATATTTGTGTTTTGAGAAATAATTAAAATTCATTTCATTTTGAAATATTTTATAACAGGTCTTGAAACAATTTAAGTAACCTAGAGTTATTTTTTAAAGCAACACATCTGAGATACCTTGGCTTAGAATTAGGATTCACTTTGACCTCCTTAAGAGATGAAGCAGTCAGTCAAGACATACCCAGCTGCCACCTAGAAAATGGACACTGAGCCGAGATAGATTTACAAGGAACACAGTGAAGCTAAGGCTTCAGCCCTTCACATGCATTAACCGCCTCCAAGGCCCTGAACCTAATTTAGCATTTGTAACTTGTGATTCTTTCTCTTAAAAAGAACTCCCCAAATTGTACAAGTTTTAGCCTCACAAAATTTAGATCTGCTCAAGACTGAGCAAGACCCCAGAAATATACCACACTGCAGGGATGTCTTCAAGCCCCTGTATTACTCCAGGTCCCAAAGTCGAGCATGATCCTCAGGTGGGAAGGGGCTCTTCCACAACCCCTGCCTTGTATGTACATACCATTCTTGAGGCTGAAAGTGAATCTTCTGTGAATCCACAGAGCATAATGCAAAGCAGTGTTAGACAAAGTTAGCTTCTGATCTTGGCCTTGCTGCTTAGAAGTTATGTGACTTTGGGAAAATCATTTACCTTATCTTAGCCTCAGCCTTCAGAGAAGGCAATGGCACCCCACTCCAGTACTCTTGCCTGGAAAATCCCATGGACGGAAGAGCCTGGTAGGCTGCAGTCTACGGGGTCGCTAAGAGTCAGACACGACTGAGCGACTTCCCTTTCACTTTATGCTTTCATGCATTGGAGAAGGAAATGGCAACCCACTCCAGTGTTCTTGCCTGGAGAATCCCAGGGAAGAGGGAGCCTGGTAGGCTGCCGTCTATGGGGTCGTACAGAGTCGGACACTACTGAAAGCAACTTAGCAGCAGCAAAAGCAGCAGCCTCAGCCTTAGAGATTAAGACGCGTATTCAGGGAGGTAAACCTCTAAGGAGAATCCGATAGTAGAGTGAGGGAAACAGGACAGAGCTGTGGAAGAAGTCAGGCCAAACCATGGTTTCAGGAGACCCCTAGGTTAAAAGTGAATCAACCTGATCCCATGGGGAACTCAGATCATGAATCGCACAACAGAAGTTGTTCCACCCTGATTCGGGGGTGGGCTGCTGTACCTCCACATCAGTCACAGCCTGTGCCCCTCTTCCTTCCATCCCCCCACCCACCCACCCTTCTGCACCCCACCCGCTGCCAAGGCAACTCTGCACAGCCATGGCGCTCTGTGGAGAGAACAAGCATAAGCTGTTTAGTTCAGTCGCTCAGTTGTGTCTGACTCTTTGCAACCCCGTGAATTGCAGCACGCCAGGCCTCCCTGTCCATCACCAACTCCCAGAGTTTACCCAGATTCATGTCCATTGAGTTGGTGATGCCATCCAGCCATCTCATCCTCTGTTGTCCCCTCCTCCTCCTGCCCCCAATCCCTCCCAGCATCAGAGTCTTTTCCAATGAGTCAACTCTTCACATGAGGTGGCCAAAGTACTGGGGTTTCAGCTTTAGCATCATTCCTTCCAAAAAACACCCAGGACTGATCTCCTTTAGAATGGACTGGCTGGATCTCCTTGCGGTCCAAGGGACTCTCAAGAGTCTTCTCCAACACCACAGTTCAAAAGCATCAATTCTTCAGCACTCCGCTCAGCTTTCTTCACAGTCCAACTCTCACATCCATACATGACCACAGGAAAAACCATAGCCTTGACTAGATGGACCTTTGTTGACAAAGTAATGTCTCTGCTTTTCAATATGCTATCTAGGTTGGTCATAACTTTTCTTCCAAGAAGTAAGTGTCTTTTATTTTCATTGCTGCAGTCACCATCTGCAGTGATTTTGGAGCCCAAAAAAATTAAGTCTGACACTGTTTCCCCAGCTATTTCCCATGAAGTGATGGGATCAGATGCCATGATCTTAGTTTTCTGAATGTTGAGCTTTAGGCCAACTTTTTCACTCTCCTCTTTCACTTTCATCAAGAGGCTTTTTAGTTCCTCTTCACTTTCTGCCATAAGGGTGGTGTCATCTGCATATCTTGAGGTTATTGATATTTCTCCCGGCAATCTTGATTCCAGCTTGTGCTTCTTCCAGCCCAGCATTTCTCATGATATATTCTGCATATAAGTTAAATAAGCAGGGTGACAATATACAGCCTTGACATACTCCTTTTCCTATTTGGAACCAGTCTGTTGTTCCATGTCCAGTTCTAACTGTTGCTTCCTGACCTGCATACAGGTTTCTCAAGAGGCAGGTCAGGTGGTCTGGAATTCCCATCTCTTTCAGAATTTTCCATGGTTTATTGTGATCTACACAGTCAAAGGTTTTGGCATAGTCAAGAAAGCAGAAATAGATGTTTTTCTGGAACTCTCTTGCTTTTTCCATGATCCAGTGGATGTTGGCAATTTGATCTCTGGTTCCTCTGCCTTTTCTAAAACCAGCTTGAACATCTGGAAGTTCATGGTTCACATACTGCTGAAGTCTGGCTTGGAGAATTTTGAGCATTACTTTACTAGCGTGTGAGATGAGTGCAACTGTGCAGTAGTTTGAGCATTCTTTGGCATTGCCTTTCTTTGGGATTGCAATGAAAACTGACCTTTTCCTTAGCAGCCTTCAAAACCTCTGAGGGATGGGTGTATCTCCATAAAGAGAACCTGGGCAGAGCACCCACAGCATTCACTACAGTCAGTTAGCTCCTCTTTCAAATGGTAACCACAACCATCTTGAAAAGTCATTACAAGAATTAAGTGGAATAATTAAAGCACACTGCAGGGTACAGGACAGATAGTAAAAATTCTACACCTTGTAGCTCCTTTCTCTCTCTCCTATTTAATTTGCTTAACTGCTTCTCATCTAAGAGTACATAATTTAACACGGCTCCATTTCTTTACTAGGATGAAGTGGTCCATCGTCAATCCATCCCCGTACAAATTGGAAAAGAGACAGAAAAAACAACACGCAAAAAAGTGTATGGTTTAATATTTTTATTTTCTATCCTTCCAGCCCACACTTCCCCAAGTTATGTGTGCATGCTAAAACAAGAATATTAGCCACTGAACATATCAAATTACTGTGATAATTTTAGAAATATCTGCATTTGACTCTCTCTAGGTTGTATACATTAAGTTCTTTAAAAGAATGTAGTGCAGCCCATTACTGTCATTCCTAACACTTATTTATGTCTTAATTTTGGGACAATATTCTCTTTCTAATATATAAATCATGTCTCTATGGAGAGTAACTGACTTTAACAGAACTGCATAGGGAATAAGTTGTTTGAACTGTGTAGAATTTCATGGTCTAGATATGTCAGCCAGCCAGATGCCTGAAACCCAAAAAATAGTAATTCTTCACTTGTCACCTATCCGTGTGCATAAGCCCCTACACATTTAGAGTAGATTGGAGGCAGAAATCACAGAGAAAATTCTCAAAGTTTAGAGGAACCAAAAAAGATAAATAAGTGGAGATACAAAAGTCTGGAGAAGAGGGGAAAGAGGAGACAGACAATAGTAGTGGCTCTAAAACCCAAGCCCCACCAGTACCGATGCTGAGAGGTTTAGGTCAGTTCAGAGGGTGAGGGTTGAATCCCAAGAGACGGTAGCGCTGGGGACCTGGGGAGAAAGTAGGGAAGCTGGCCAAAAGCTTACCCTCAGTGACACTCAGTGGAGATACCCCCTCAGTCCCACTCATCTGTGGTCTTCATCTCACTTCTGAATTTACGACTAGACCTTCTGTTGCCTAGTTAGAAAGTACAAACAGGTGAAGACGTTCAGGGATCAAAATAGGCAAATGTGTGAATGTGTTGTGTACATACATACATATGTGCGTATGTATCCCCACAGAGAAATGGAAAAGAAAAAACTTCTCTTGGAATATGAACTCAAAGAGCTAAATGATTCCCTAAAGAAAGTTGAAACCAAAATTAATGCTGTAATGGAAGAGAAGGAGGATGTAATAAAGGAAGTTGAAGGCAAACGGGCCTTGCTTGAAATTAAAGAGCGAGAATATAATCAATTGGTCAAGCTATTAGAATTAACTAGAGAGAATGAAGCAAGTTCACTAACTGAAAGGTTTGTTATATTAATGTGTTTTGTCATCTAAATATTTCTTTGATTTCTATTTTAAGATTCAAAATAATCTCAAACAGATTTATATTCACTTAGTAAACATTTTTATAGAATTTTTAATCATTTTACCATTAATAAAAATATATTATTAAATAAAGCATTTTATTTATTTATTTTTAAATTTTTTATTTTACTTTACAATACTGTATTGGTTTTGCCATACATTGACATGAATCTGCCACGGGTGTACATGAGTTCCCAATCCTGAACCACCCCCCCAACCTCTCTCCCCATAGCATCTCTCTGGGTCATCCCAGTGCACCAGCCCCAAGCATCCTGTATTTTTTATCCGTTATTCTTCATTGTCCTCAATTTCTTGTGACCAAATCTTAAGGACACAATTTATTGGGTTTTGTTTTTTTTTTAAGTTTCTCTAATGTACCTCTGGAAAATTGTATCACTGGAGTGTGCTATAATTTAAGGATTTTTTTCTCCCTGCAGATTGCAGCATTTCTGAGATAATCATGATATTTTTCCTAAAATGAGCAATTCCATGATGTGAGTCTCTAGGAGAGTGTTAATTCCCATTTTTAAGTAAAATTTCAGAGAAACTAGAACTTCTGTCTCTGCCAATTTGCTCTCCCACTTGGGCTCTAATGACTGTGACACTGACAAGAACTTGCAAACAAAATTGCTTTTGGCATTACTGAAAATTTGATTCTAACATGAAAATAGTTCTGTATATATCTGCTGACCATGCTACCTTGGAAAAGGGCAGCTGATGACAGATCACTTTCATGTTCTCTTTTTACCTGGAACAGAGGGATCTTGGATCTCAATTTACGAAACTGTCTTATTGACAAGCATAACTACCACGATGAACTGTCTCGTAAGCAAAGAGAAAAAGAACGAGATTTTCGAAATTTAAAAAAAATGGAGCTCCTCTTGAAAGTGTCCTGGGATGCACTCAATCAAACTCAAGCACTGCATCAAAGGCTTCTGTTAGAGGTGGGTGCTGAACACTGCCGCCTGGTTTACAAGCTCAGTGCCACCTTTTTGTTGTTTGGTTTGTTCCTTTTTCCCTTTGGGAAGCACTGGTGCAGCTTGTGGGATCTTGTTCCCTTACCAGGGATTGAATCCAGGCCCTCAGCAGTGAGAACACAAAGTCCTAACCATAGACAGCCAGGAAATTCCCTCAGTACCATCTTTTTGAAGCAAACATATTTCAGGAACTTGTTTTTGCTGTCAATAGGGAAAGAGGGAGAGGAATAGAACAGATAAAAGATAGCTTTAAAATGCATCAAATCTGTTATAGAGGCCCAGTCATACAGTATGTTTCAATCTTTTTGTTAGCCCAAGATTAGAGAAATGTCTTATTGGGATCACGCATCAGCCTGGCCACGGGAGGCAGTTAGGCCATCCAGTTCTGGAAGAGCTAATGGGTTCACTTCAGGGTAGAACCAAGTGAACCACTATGTTTGAAAGAGTTCACAGAGTCAGATCCAGAATGCTGTTACTGAGACTGCAACAGTCAGAAACAAGACCAGATCACATGAATACGGATAGACAGCCAGCCTCCAATTAGCCAACGCCCATCAGAACCCAGTGTCAGCTCCCTGAATAATTTTGTGTATATCAGAGGTGTACTACAGCTAGAGAATGTTCAATAAAGCTATTATCTTCTTACTACCTCTAAGCTCCCGTATGGAGGGATTTTGGTCCCATTGTCTCTAATTCCCTCCTCTTTCGCATGGCACCTCCCGTGCCAGTGGACCAAGCACTGCTGAAAGGCAGGGAACCATAAAAAGGACTGCATCCCTATGCCCATGCCTTGGCCAGCGCTTCCTCTGGTGAAAAAGAGGTCAGTCTCTGAGACGAAGCAGCTGGGGGTACCAAAATCATACCTGTTCTCTTCAGGATTGTCATGGTCCATGACCTTATAGAGGTTCATGACCTCAGAAACGTAAACAGGAGTTTCCAGCTATGGTAGACACTTCCAATTCTAACCTATAAGCCTAATTCTCCTCTCCTTCTGGGCACATAGAAGGTTTATACTTCCTTGTACCCTCTGCCATTGAGCAGGGTCATAGGACTGGTTCTGGTCAATGGATTGTGGGCAGAAATGACACATGTTCCTTCCATCCTAGAGCAGTATGAGAACCTCTAGCCCCTTTCCCCCCTCCCATGGCCATTGTGGTAACTTCCAGTGATGATATGGAAATGTTGTAAATGAATGCATCCAGGAATACTGAGCCAACTGTGGTCTTGGAGAACCACCTTGACTGGCCAGACACTTTGTCAGAGCAAGAAATAAGCTTTCATGCTTTTGGATAATGATAATTGGGCTTGTTTCTGAGACAATAAGCTACCCTATCATGATTGAAAGACCAACTTTTACTAAGTTGTGAAAATAACTGGTAGAGTTATGAATGTTCTAAATGACTAGGTCTTGATCTTGCTGTCAGTTGGCACTCATGAACTGTTTTATATCTCATTGGGGTGAAAAGTGCTTTTCACACTTTTATGAAACAAACAGAATGTTTATTATTTTCATTATTAAAACAATAATATTTATGTTTCTCATCTATTTTAATAGTTTTATTAAAATTTCTACGTGTAGATTGATTCCTTTACAACTGTGAAAAGGTTTAAACTCTAAAAATGTTTTTTTTCTATAAAAGCTTACATTTTCTACATCAACCATTACACTACTTTTTTGTTGTTGTTTTTATGGTTATTTCCTCATCTATCCATTTACTTTCATCCCTTCTGTGTCCTTATCCAGGTGTGTCTTTTCCTACACAGCATATACTTTTTAATATCTAGTCTGAAAATTTCTGCCTTTCAGTTCTTGTATTTAGTCCAAAAGTACATTTGCTGGAGAAGAAAATGGCAATCCACTGTAGTATTCTTGCTGGGAAAATCCCATTGTCAGAGGAGCTTGGCAGGCACAGACATATTTGGGCTATGGCCACTGTATTACTATTGCTTTTCCTCTGTCTTATCTATTTTTTGTACCATTTTTTCTCTTGTCTTTTCTTCTTTCAAATTAATCAAAAAGATGAATTTTTATATTTTCCCCATTTTTTGATATGCATTAGTTTTGCACTCTTTTCAGTCTTTCAGTGGCTACCCCTTAAGATTACATCATTCATCCTTGATTTATCAGAGTCCAGTGTAAATTATTTTATCCTAGATAATGTTAGAACCTTTGAAGACTCTAGATCTTTGCAACTCTTATACTTTCAAATGTATTCTTTAATCCAACTTTTCAAGTTATTTTTACTCAAAGTACTGGCTTACTGCAAGCTATTCCATCTTAGCCCAAAGCCTTGCTCATTAGAAAGTTAAGTTGGAACTTTGGATAAACACAGACTTTCTGGTACTCCACCTCACTCACAATGAGATCTACAGTGATGAGCAGTTAAAGTATTTATTCCAAGAACTGGTGGAAACCTAGATGTGGTGAATAGAAGGCTCTTAAGACCAGTAAATGTTGCTTTTATTAATAAAACAATCCTTGTTTATTAAGCAAATAACCATAGTAAGATTTCTTTAAACAACAATAGGACAAAAATTATCATTGCTTTTAGTAATCTACTATGGTGATTCCAGTAGTAAGTGAAGTTAGTCTATTAAATATGTTGCTAATGCTGACTCAACAAAACATTCTCCTTAAAAGTAGAAAGAAAGATAAGTTAAATGGAAGCAGTAAGATAGCTTGTCACATAGAGAAATATCT
Source organism: Capra hircus (assembly GCF_001704415.2). Taxonomy (NCBI): domain Eukaryota; kingdom Metazoa; phylum Chordata; class Mammalia; order Artiodactyla; family Bovidae; genus Capra; species Capra hircus. The sequence goes on from NC_030811.1 coordinate 76,355,973, forward strand.
ATTGGTGATCTCAAAAGCAGTTATAAGCTGATAACAGTCACAATATTGGTTCTAAAATATGACAAACACTAAACAGAATTAAGTTTGTCTTTATCCGAAAATTTAAAATAGAAGGGCACATAAACAGAATATACAGTGTAACTCTGCCATTTCTACTTCTAGTTAAGACATAAAGCATTGGAGTAGACCATGGTTCCTGTCATAAGAACCAGAAAAAAATTAGTAAACTAAAAATCACATATTTTTAAAAGACGTATGAGAGTTGTGGAAGTAAATTCTACAACAGTATAAACACTTCCTAGATGAACAGATGCAGGTAGTCTTTTTCCTCCCAGAAGCATTTGCCAAGTCTAGGCATGAGCAGGTAGAAGGCGGGCCTGCCAAGAAGGATCAAAGCTGGAGGCATAATCCTCCCAGACTTTAGACAATATTATAAATACAGAGTAATCAAAATAACACAGTACTGGTACAAAAACATACAGATCGATGCAACAGAATAGAGAGCCCAGAAATAAACCCACACATCTATGGTCAGATAATCTTGGGCAAAGGAGGCAAGAATATACAATGGAGAAAAGACAGTCTCTTCAGTAAGTTGTGTTGGGGAAGTTGAACACAACCTCATAAAAATTCATGAAGTTATAAGAGAACACTGCCTGACACCACACACAAAAATAAACTAAAGTGACTTAAAGACTTAAATATAAGATGCAAAACCATAAAACTTCCAGAAGAAAACAAAGGCAAAACATTCTCTGACATAAACTGTACCACTGTTTTCTTAGGTCATTTAACCAAGGCAATAGAAATAAAAGCAAAAGTAGAAACAGGGGACCTAATCAAACATATTGGAGAAGGAAATGGCAACCCACTCCAATATTCTTGCCTGGAGGATCCCATGGACAGAGGAGCCTTGAGGGCTATAGTCCATGGGGTTGCAAGAGTTGGACACGACTTAGCGACTAAACCAATCAAACATATAAGCTTTTGCACAGAAAAGGAAACCATAAACAAAAAGAAAAGACAACCAATGGTCTGGAAGAAAATACAGGCAAATATCACTTCTATGTGGAATCCAAAAAAATGACACAAATGAATTTATCTATGAAACAGGATCACAGACATTGAGAACAGATCTGTGGTTCCCAAAAGGGAGAGGAGGTGGAGGAGGAATGCAGTGGGAATGTGGGGTTAGCAGATGCAAACTATTATATACAGAATGGATAAACAATAAAGTCCCACTGTATAGCACAGGAAGCCATATTCAGTGTTCTGTGATGACCATATGGAAAAGAATATTTAAAAAGAATGTCTCTATATATCTGAACCCCTTTGCTGTATAGCAGAAATTAACATAACACTGTAAATTAATTATACTTTAAAATGAAATATATCCAAAATAGATAATGAGTTATGTGAAAAATGTAAAAAAAAAAAAAAAACATACATATACATCTTAAACTGAATTCTGAAGTCTATAATTAGAATTTCCTCTCTGTTTGGTTCATTGCTTTGCCAACACTTTGTCCTTATTACAGTCTTTTCCTTCAAAGAAATGCAAATAAGATTCTTGGCTTTTAATTAAGAAAAGCCTTAAATGCCATATCACCTATATTACTAAAGTACAATGGGCTCTGTTTCTGTATGTTGAAATACAGTTGATCATGCAGTTTCATGAAATATATATGATTTTTATTGGGCTTTAAAAAAAGGAAAAAGAAGACCAGTCTGCCATAAGGAGAGAGACTTTGCTAGGGTTAGGGAAAACCATGACAAATTGAAATGTAGAGAATTTCTTAAAGATATCACACTTTCAGGAAATCAAACTATACATTAAAGTACACTTCTGATTTTAATCATAGCTCCTATTGACTTCCACTGAGGTACAGAAGAGGAATAAAACCACATATCTACATTCTAACACAGTGCCCTCAGTGACTCTGGGGATTTTGCTTTGACATTCACTGTCATGTTTTAAGGGTTGGAATATTATGTCTGTAAGGTTATTTTCTTTCAAACTAAAAACATACTCAAGATTGTGACAACAAAATCCTCTAACCAAGCAACTATGTCATTTTCTGTATGTACACATCAAGTCATGTACCAGGCAGGTCATCAATCCCAAGGAAGTGGAATGCCATGCACCACTCACCTGTCTTGGGGAGGGGGCCCACTGCATCTTGGGGTTGGAGTCACCAAGGAAAACACAACAGTCAAGCACTGGATGGAACAACACTACCTACACAAAGAAGAGACAGAGGAAGATCAGCTTCAGTAGTGAGCTTTGGTCCCCAGTGGCCAGCAGTCTCTCCTGATGGCCAACTCAGGGTGATTGGCCTATGGTCACAGTTGTCTTGCTACGGTGAAAGGAACCTTGATCCTTCTTGTGGAGTCTGAAATCCTGAAAGCTGGCGGTGTGCCTGAGGGCCACTGACATACAGGCTTAAGCAGAACCAAGGAGTTCTCATTGTGCCTGAAACGGGGAAAGATATTCCCACACAAAATGATAACCCAGTACAGGCTGTGTGGATTCCCTATCTCTCCATAAGGAAGAGTTCCAGGGCCAAAGCCCGTTCTTTTGTAGCTAAGTGGGGGTGGAAAGGCTGCAGGCAGGAGACTGCTTTTTCCAACAAGCACTTTTCCTTTATTTGTAGTTTTCTAGAAGATTCATCTCTCTCTGCTCTGACTTAGAAGTGATTCTGCATTTCTCTTAGTGACTCCCTTCCAGTGTTCAAGGCAATTGTGACAACTTAACTATATAGAGGAGAGCATCAGTTTTGAGTCAGGCAGAGTCAGGTTTAAATCCTAGACTCATTGATTGAACAGCTGCTGATGTTTGGCATTTTCAACCTTTGAACTGGGATTATCGCAAGGAATAAAGTGATTACAGATGTGAAAGTATGTGGTTCCAAGAGGACGGTACCAAGAAACAACTGTTGCTTTTCTTCCTGTATATAAACTTTTTCAAAGGCTAAAGAAAATTTTATAATCAGAATAAGACTTTGAATATGGCTATTTCATTCCAAAGGCAAGGCTGGCACGTTCAGGCCCTACTGATAACCCTCAGGAAAGCCTTTCAGTATCTACCCTGCATCATCTGAATGACTGCCACTGCCACCAGCTAGTCTCCCTTTGTTCTATTTTTTCCAGGTTCAATCTACTCTCCATTTTGCTACTAATATTCTTAAATGAAAAAAATAAAACTGAAAAAAATCTTAAATGATACTTTAATGTGTCACCTGCTCAAGACATTCAGTGTTCTTTGTTTTACGTAATCATGGGATGAAAGAACAGGGGAATTGTAAAGATCACATGGTCCAAGGAAGGCAAGTGCCAATTCTCTTCCGCTGGTGGTACCCCCTGTAGTGAACATTTTGCAAAGGATTCTGAGACCCAGCACTGGCTTATCAGCTCTGTAGTTGATTAGTGATGTCTGCCTCAGGAATAGAAAGGTAGATGACAGCACATACACCATTTATTTCCTATTCGTAATTAAGTCCTCTTCCTTTAGCTAATTCTTGTGATCCATCTTCATCATTTAAGTAATATGTGAATGATGCTACTCCTTTATTTTTCAGTTTTAGACCTGATTATTTTTACTTCTCACTATAAATGATGAAGAATAAGCTTATTTTATACCCTGTCCATTGAACATACCTATTTCTTGTCCCTCCGTATACTAAATAGCTTTATGCTATAATTTTAACAATTTTGAAGTTTCATATTTGCATTATTATGAATAAATGTTATCCACACCTGAGTCACATTAGATAATTACTTACAAAATTGTATTCCCCAATATTTATATACATTATGTTTTTATTTGTAGTTTTCTGTGTACTTATCATTAGTTCAACCCCAAACTGACCTGTTAGTGAATAAATTTCCTCTCAGCATGTTAAAACACATTTGGTAGTCTATTCATTTAATCTTCTTATAGAAATCACTTCTGAGACTTTTCAGTAATCTCTGAACAGTAGGAACACATCTATGGTTGAATGAGTTGAGTTTACTACTCATTGCAGCAAGGGAAAATACACACCAGGCGGAACAGTAGGGTATCCCAGTGTAGCCTATTAGAAAGGATACATAGGTTTGGGGCTGGTGTTATGTGTTTTGGCGGACGGTGTAAGAAAACAGGACTTTGCTTTAGATTTGAATATTGTCAGAAAGTGAGGGTAATCCTATGATTATCTTAATAAATTTTATGGCAGAAAGAGAAAAGACTAGATTGAGGCTAGAGCTATAATAGGCAAGGAAGACCAGGAGCTGGGAATACATGATATTTTGTGGCTTAGACAATGTTCTTATTTGTATCTGTGACCAAAGACAAAGTGGTCTTGTTTTTGTCTATGATCATAGAATGGTCTTGTCTGATGGTGATTTTCTGTTAAATTGTGTTCAACAGAACACCAAGGCCCAGCTGTGAGTGCCAGGTCAACTGCCAGATATCAGAAGCTGCTTTTCTCTTCTCAGCTTTCCGATCTGTTGCAAATTGGGTCTCACTTCTCTACATGTACACTCCCCAGCTTAGGAGCCTTACTGCACCATCTTGGTGACTCCCTTTATCTCTCTCCTGTGTTGGATCCCGTAGTCCATGAGTCTCTTCTATTTCTCTTTTGACTTACTCTCTTTTTGTGGGAAGGGGATACTGTCCTCCTTTACCTGAGAAAAGGTGAATGGAAAGTAATCTTTTAAGACTGGTGTGTCAGAAACTGCATTGTCAGAACACCTTGCATATCAGGAAATATTTTATCCTCACTTTAGCTTAACAGATAATTAAAAATTTAACTGGATATGACATTTTAATTGGAAATTATTTTTCCTCATAATGAAGGCATAGATCAATTGTCTTTTATTGCACTACTAAGACCCCAGGAGAAGGAAATGGCAACCCACTCCAGTACTTTTGCCTGGAGAATCCCATGGACAGAGGAGCCTGGTGGGCTATAGTCCACGGGGTCGCAAAGAGTCGGACACGCCTGAGTGACTTCACTCACTCACTCACTCTCTAAGACACTTGGTGCCATTCTCATGCTTGATTCTTTGCTTGAAACCAGTGTTTCTTTTTTTTCCATGCTGGAGACTTGTAGGATTTTTTATTGCCTCCCGAAATTTAAAATTTCATGATGACGTTCCCACTGTGAGGCTTCTATTTTTAGCCATCATACTGGACACACAGTGGGTTCTTTGCATAAAGAGACTTAACGTTTTTCATCTCTGAAACACCATCTTAAATAATTTCTCCAAGTTTGTCCACTTTTATTTTACTATTCTCTTTCTGGGACTTCTAGTATCCAGATGTTAGACCTTCTCAAAGAATCCTTTTAATTTTCTTGTCTTTTTTTTTTTTTCTCATATTTTCCATTGTTTGTTTTTCTGACTTGCTACAAGGGAATTTTCTCCACTTTTTCTTCCATTCTGTTATATTTTAAATTTCCATGAGCTATTTTTCTCCTAATGCTTATTTTTTATTGTACCTTATGCATACTTCATATCATTTTTTAATCTCACCAAAGATATTAATAATAGCTTATTTTTTCTCTGCAAATTACATTTTTCTGTTTTTTGTGTTCTTGTTTATTTTTTCTCTTTCTTACTAGAAATTTTTCTCATCTATCTGGTAATCCTTAGCTATCAAGTTATATTTAAGAGTGAGAGTACTATAAAGCTAACTGCATGCTGTTTCTGATGATGAGGTTTGCCACTATAGACTTATCTCACTTGACACAAATATATAAGGGATTTCTGCTGACCAAAGAAGAAATTGTGGTAGAATGCTCACAAGTTGTTCGTATTTCAGTAAAGAAATACTATTTATATTGGACTAATTCTAGCTATTAAGTCCATAAAATAACACTCATATAGCGTAGAACAGAAATGAAAATAAAAGTCCTTTTCCTTCACTGATTTCAAGAAAAGTGTATGCTTTTGTTCTAGTTCAGTTTCAGGGAAAGATTAACTTCCTCTTTGAACTTATGACTTACAATTAGCCCAGCCATGGTCCTACGCTGACTGGCAGTACTTGAAAATAGGAGTGGGTCAGGCCAGTCACTCCCAGCCTGAACATTTCAGACTTGCAAGCATTCCAAAAACAAAAAAGATAAAGGAAAGCATGAAGGGCTCAGGCTATTCTTCAAAATTTGTTTCTCCCTAGGGACAACTGTTTGATTCTCTTAGGCCTTTGACTGTAGAGACTCTCCCAGAATTCCACAGACCTCATGAAAATTTGAAATATTTTAGAAAAACAACAGAGCCTTCAAGAAACTGAAGTTCACTAATACAAAGTAATTGGGATGTTTACAACGGAATATGCCTAATTTCTTAATTTTATGAAAGTAAATGTTTGTTCATGTATTTAAAAGGTCAGGAAAAACAGACACCAAACTATTAATGCTGCCTCCTGATGAGTAGCATCTGAATGTGGGAGTGGGGAGTGAAGATGTTTAATTTCTTACTTTACCTACATTTTTTATTTTTTGTTACAATAAACACACAGTTTTAAAAAATACATCAAATGCTACTCTACAAAAATCAAATAAATCACTAAAATGAATAAGCTTATAAAACATACTATATATACAGTTTGGGGACTCAAAAATAATGGTCAATTACTTTACCTCGGTATTAGAACTTAATATTAGAACTTTGATACTTGATCAGTTTTTCTCTTCTTCCATTAGTGGGAACTTCAGCGTAACTCCAGCCTATTCCCCAGATTACCTTAGGAAGATTTCCTTTGGAAGAGATGTATCAATCAGGTTTTTAATTTGGCTTCAAGAAGTAACAGACACTCAATTACAGTGGCTTAAGTAAATAGGGGTTGCTTCATTCAAATAATAAAAAAAATCCAAAGATAGGCACACGCCAAGCAGTTTCACATAATGCAAAGTCCAGAGCCTCTCAGCTTTCTCATTACAAAAATGGTCATTAAGCCTCTGGGCATAAGATCATACAGAAGTGAGGAAGGGCAGAGAGCAAAATGCATATGGCAGCTGACTTGGCTGACACCGTCTTTCTAAAACAGTCACTTTTCCAGGAGCACCTCCAGATTTCCACTTACATTCTATTGGCCCACCTGGCTCTTATCATCACCCCAAACTCTGAAGGGGTTTGAAGATTTTTGGATACACTGCAGCTCTGAACAAAATTGGGGTTCAGTTAGTAAGGTCAAAGTGGAGGATAGATATTGGCTAGGCAGCCAGGAAGCTCTGCTACCAATGGCTCACCTTGTTACCTCTTTCACAAACAAAGCACACGTAATTCCCTCCTGAAACTAGAGGGCTGGGTTTGTGGAGAATTGAGAAAATGTCAAAAAGCAGTTATGCAGAATTCAGAAAATGAGTATCATTCACTGTAGTATTGTTTGTAATTTAAAACACTGGAAAAAACTTAAAATGCCTGAGACCTGAATCCAGGAAAATTTGTCAGGAGCCTTTAGTTGACAGAGGAGTTGATGAGTTTGCTCTCATCATATCTTCTATAGAAACTGTATAAGCTTCTCTAGTCCCTGTCAGTGTACATGTACAGATTTGCCTACACTTGGGAGCAACATTTGGAGCAGCCTGCTCCTGGGCATCAGTGGCAGAGAAATAGTCAGGGACCAAGATACTTGCTGGACTCCAATCTGTCCAGGAAGAATTAACTCTACTTTCCAGAAGGAAAAATCAAAGTCTTCCTCACTGGCTTCTCAACTCTTCCTTGAAACCTTCCTTGATTATTCAAGTCTATGTGGAGCTCTCCATTTTCTGACCTGCTGTAGGAATTATCTGCTCATCCAAATCACAAAGTCTATATATTGTTACATGGATTTCACAATACCATGTCCCATTTTCCTAAGTCCAGTACATGCTTCTCAGCAGCTAGCTCTCTGCAGTAGGAGAGGCCATGGAAAGCAGGAGGTCATTGGGCCTCTGTGGACAAAAAAATTGCTACTGAAGATGCACAGGTTCGTGGGTGTGAAGCACCCAAAGATGCGTTTCAACTACTTTAAAAGATCAGTGTGAACTTCAGAAGGATCCTGTTTAGTGACCTGTAAATCACTAAAGGAGTACGATCTTCTCTTGTTGGGACACATTTTAGCCAATATTCAACTCTGGTGCCTAGAAGTATGTGCTGTCACAGTAGGAAATAAACCACATCAGATTGGAGTCATGAGCTTTTGGTGTGAAGATCCAACTCTAAATCTTCTCTGAGTCAAGTATGCAGTCAGCACCCCAGTGTAACCCTTTTTGTATCCTTGGATGGTACTCCTTCCCCATCAGCTGCCACGTGTCCTCTTTTTCTCTGCTCTTCTTCTCCATCATAAAGAATCCGATAAGTTCATTGCTAATAAGGGAACAATATCTTATAATAAGATGTTCTCTCTTCAAAGTACTTTGACAGAGGACAAAAGCACAAGCTAATACAATAGAAATGTAATGATGGAATCTCAAGTATCAACAAAAAAGTTAAGAGAGTTTTCTTTTGTATAACAACTTTCCAAGTACTCAAACTACTACAGAGTAGACAACTATTCTGTTCTTAATAATTCCTATTTTTCTTTATAGTATTTCATAAATGAATTCAGGTAAGTATTGATATAAAAAATATCATTTGAGACAGGTTTCCAAAGTTCTGAGTCATTAAAGAGGTAGTAAAATACAGTGTTAAGACCATGGGCTCTGAGTCTAACTGCCTGGGTTTACACATATACCACCATGCAAGGTGCTTAAATGTCTTTGTTCCTCATTCTCATCTGTACAGTTGGAGATAATATTACCTACCTAATGGGGTTATTATGAGAATTAAATAAGACTATACACATAAGCCGGAGTAGGGAATGGCACCCCACTCCAGTACTCTTGCCTGGAAAATCCCATGGATGGAGGAGCCTAGTAGGTGGCAGTCCATGGGGTCATGAAGAGTTGGATGACTGAGCGACTTCACTTTCACTTTTCACTTTCATGCACTGGAGAAGGAAATGGTAACCCACTCCGTTGTTCTTACCTGGAGAATCCCAGGGACGGCAGAGCCTGGTGGGCTGCCATCTATGGGGCTGCACAGAGTTGGACATGACTGAAGTGACTTAGCAGCAGCAGCAGCAGCAGCATGCATATAAACACTTAGAACTTTGCTTAACACATACTCATGCTCTATAAATGTTAGCAACTGTTAGTTCAGTTCAGTTCAGTCACTCAGTTGTGTCCGACTCCTTGCGACCCCATGAATCGCAGCATGCCAGGCCTCCCTGTTCATCACCAACTCCCGGAGTTCACTCAGACTCACGTCCATCGAGTCAGTGATGCCATCCAGCCATCTCATCCTCTGTTGTCCCCTTCTCCTCCTGCCCCCAATCCCTCCCAGCATCAGAGTCTTTTCCAATGAGTCAACTCTTCACATGAGGTGGCCAAAGTACTGGAGTTTCAGCTTCAGCATCATTCCTTCCAAAGAAATCCCAGGGCTGATCTCCTTCAGAATGGACTGGTTGGATCTCCTTGCAGTCCAAGGGACTCTCAAGAGTCTTCTCCAACACCACAGTTCAAAAGCATCAATTCTTCGGCACTTAGCTTTCTTCACAGTCCAACTCTCACATCCATATATGACTACTGGAAAAACCACAGCCTTGACTAGACGGACCTTTGTTGGCAAAGTAATGTCTCTGCTTTTGAATATGCTATCTAGGTTGGTCATAACTTTTCTTCCAAGGAGTAAGCGTCTTTTAATTTCATGGCTGCAGTCACCATCTGCAGTGATTTTGGAGCCCCAAAAAATAAAGTGTGCCACTGTTTCCCCATCTATTTCCCATGAAGTGATGGGACCGGATGCCATGATCTTCGTTTTCTGAATGTTGAGCTTTAAGCCAACTTTTTCACTCTCCACTTTCACTTTCATCAAGAGTAGTAAGGTTTTTATTTCCAAATGAATAAGAAGTAGAATATTTGCAGCTGGTGAATTACAAATCTCTTGCAAATCGTCATATTTCAATTTACCATGACTTTACAAAGAATAGTCAGCATAATAAGCAGTTTCCTGTAAGAGTGAGAATCGTAATTTGCCCACAATTTTCAAAAGGTTCATGATGGGGTTGACTACAGGACACTGAAACTTTCTTTCTTGTATAATACCTGTTTTAAATTCTGATTTCCAGATTGAAGCTATTCCTAAAGATGATTCTACATTATCTGAGAGAAGGCGAGAACTCCATAAGGAAGTTGAAGTAGCTAAGAGGAATTTAACCCAGCAGGTTAATATCAAGTTTCACTTAAGTTTCTAAGAATGACTAATGCAAAGTTGTGTTTTTAACTGTGTTCCATGAAACCTCATTAGTAGAAGAGTCAAAGAGAGTATGATCCTACCTAATATGAGTCTGTTTCTTTATCTCAAAGTCCACTCAAACCCACATTAAAATTTTGGAGGAGGAAAAAAAATATGTTTGAGCTGGCAAAAAAATTATACAAATTCATGAGAGTTTAAAGTAAAAAGTCTACTGATTCAAAATAAATAATGCATTATTTCACTAATATCCAATTTCAAATTTTGTTTATCCAAAACCACTGTCAAAGTAAAACATGCTTTTATTTCTCTTCAAAACCTTACTTGAAAATATATTCTGAATAAGAAAACGTTCTATGCTATCATGTTTGCACATTCTTTTTATAAGATAAATACTTGGTGCTAAGGCAGCAGAGTTACTTTTTGTGTTTTAATAAAATAAACTCTACATAGAAGATTTTTAAAGTTGTCTGAGATACTGGCCTTAGTTCACTTCAGTCACTCAGTCATGTCTGACTCTTTGCAACCCCATGAACTGCAGCACACCAGGCCTCCCTGTCCATCACCAACTCCTGGAGTCCACCCAAACCCATGTCCATTGAGTTGGTAATGCCATCCAGCCATCTATCCTCTGTTGTCCCCTTTTCCTCCTGCCCTCAATCTTTCCCAGCATCAGGGTCTTTTCAAATGAGTCAGTTCTTCCCATCAGGTGGCCAAAGTATCAGAGTTTCAGCTTCAACATTGGTCCTTCCAATGATCTCTCAGGACAGATCTCCTTTAGGATGGACTGGTTGGATCTCCTTGCAGTCCAAGGGCCTTAGTGTGTTCCTTCAAATAAATACTTTATAACATTTGTGTTTTTCCAAAAGAAAATCCTATCAGAAGCTGAGTCTAAGTTAGTAGAACAGCAACTTGCTGAGGAAAACAAGCTTTTAAAGGAGCAAGAGAACATTCAAGAACTGCTTTTCAACCTTGTCCGTATGACTCAAATCAAAATTGATGAGAAGGAGCAAAAATCCAAGGATTTCCTGAAAGCTCAGGTAACTGCATTTTTGTAACCATTCATTAATTACCACAACAGTCCAGGGTAGCCTCATGTTAATACAATGTTCATTAGAAAACTATGACTAAGTCCCCTTCAAGTTCAGTGACTACACAGCTTCCCTAAACAAAACTCAACCATGCAATGAAAAACAGTCCCAGGATTCAGCTGGCAACAGTCAACAATCTAGAGAGAAAAAGAATTAGATCAATGACAATGAGCAGAGGATTTGAACAGATGACAATTTCAGTAAGAATAAGGTGGGTACCTCCAGGGGAAATGGCTGACAGGCCCAAAGGCACAGGTGTCTGTGATTCACCACCATCCCACAGTCCATCATGATTTACCCAGAACAACTCAGGAGCCGCAGCATCAGAACACTCTCCTTCCCAAGTTCATCGAATCAGCATCATTTAAACCAATGTGAGGACAGTTACCTTTAGTAACTGTTTCACCCTATGCCTTTCCTGGGCTCCTGACCAAGTGCCAGAGCTGACCCAGTGCAACATCCCCAAAAAAAATTGACCATGAAACAATAGCAAAACAATCTTTCTATGATAGCTAAAATCGTAACATTACAATCATTTATTCCACATAAGGATTGTGACCAGAGACCCTCTTTTAAAAATTATTATGGAGTTTCCCTGGTGGTCTAGTGGTAAAGAATCCACCTGCCAGAGACATGGGTTCCATCCCTGGTGCAGGAAGATGCCACATGCCCCAGAGCAATTAACCCCAAGTGCTGCAACCACTGAGGACTACACACTTAGAGCCGGTGTTCCACAAGAGAAGCCACTGCAATAAGAAGCCTGAGCACCACAAGGAAGAGAAGCTCCCACTCGCTGCAACTAGAGAAAGCCCACACACAGCAATGAAGACCCACCACCCCAAACACTAAAATAAGTATATAACTCTTCTTAAAAATGATACGACATGTTACTAAAGTAGAATACCTAAATTTACCATGTGACCCAGATGCTGGCTGTCTGTGAGTGCAGCTTTGTTTAATTCTGAGCAAGCATTCACACAGGGTCAGTTCAGTTCAGTTCAGTCACTCAGTCATGTCCGACTCCTTGCGACCCCATGAATCGCAGCACGCCAGGCCTCCCTGTTCATCACCATCTCCCGGAGTTCACTCAGACTCATGTCCATCGAGTCCGTGATGCCATCCAGCCATCTCATCCTCGGTTGTCCCCTTCTCCTCCTGCCCCCAATCCCCCCCAGCATCAGAGTCTTTTCCAATGAGTCAACTCTTCACATGAGGTGGCCAAAGTACTGGAGTTTCAGCTTCAGCATCATTGCTTCCAAAGAAATCCCAGGGCTGATCTCCTTCAGAATGGACTGACTGGATCTCCTTGCAGTCCAAGGGACTCTCAAGAGTCTTCTCCAACACCACACTTCAAAAGCATCAGTTCTTTGGCGCTCAGCCTTCTTCACAGTCCAACTCTCATATCCATACATGACCACAGGAAAAACCATAGCCTTGACTAGGCGGACCTTAGTCGGCAAAGTAATGTCTCTGCTTTTGAATATGCTATCTAGGTTAGTCATAACTTTTCTTCCAAGGAGTAAGTGTCTTTTAATTTCATGGCTGCAATCACCATCTGCAGTGATTTTGAAACCCCAAAGAAATAAAGTCTGACACTGTTTCCACTGTTTCCCCATCTATTTCCCATGAAGTGATGGGACCAGATGCCATGATCTTCATTTTCTGAATGTTGAGCTTTAGGCCAACATTTTCACTCTCCTCTTTCACTTTCATCAAGAGGCTTTTTAGCTCCTCTTCACTTTCTGCCATAAGGGTGCTGTCATCTGCATATCTGAGGTTATTGATATTTCTCCGGGCAATCTTGATTCCAGCTTGTGCTTCTTCCAGTCCAGAGTTTCTCATGATGTACTCTGCATATAAGTTAAATAAGCAGAGTGACAATATATAGCCTTGATGTACTCCTTTTCCTATTTGGAACCAGTCTGTTGTTCCATGTCCAGTTCTAACTGTTGCTTCCTGACCTGCATACGGATTTCTCAAGAGGCAGGTCAGGTGGTCTGGTATTCCCATCTCTTCCAGAATTTTCCACAGTTTATTGTGACCCACACAGTCAAAGGCTCTGGCATAGTCAATAAAGCAGAAATAGATGTTTTTCTGGAACTCTCTTGCTTTTTCCATGATCCAGCAGATATTGGCAATTTGATCTCTGGCTCCTCTGCCTTTTCTAAAACCAGCTTGAACATCAGGGAGTTCATGGTTCACGCATTGCTGAAGCCTGGCTTGGAGAATTTTGAGCATTACTTTACTAGCACGTGAGATGAGTGCAATTGTGCAGTAGTTTGAGCATTCTTTGGCATTGCCTTTCTTTGGGATTGGAATGAAAACTGACCTTTTCCAGTCCTGTGGCCACTGCTGAGTTTTCCATATTTGCTGGCATATTGAGTGCAGCACTTTCACAGCATCATCTTTCAGGGTTTGAAACAGCTCAACTGGAATTCCATCACCTCCACTAGCTTTGTTCCTAGTGATGCTTTCTAAGGCCCACTTGACTTCACTTTCCAAGATGTCTGGCTCTAGATTCGTGATCACATCATCATGATTATCTGGGTCGTGAAGATCTTTTTTGTACAGTTCTTCTGTGTATTCTTGTCACTTCTTAATATCTTCTGCTTCTGTTAGGTCCATACCATTTCTGTCCTTTATCGAGCCCACACAGGGTAGCGTTTCTTATTTTTCGGGAAGAATGCACAACAAAGCATTAGTGAGCCATGAGGATAAATACAGATGAGAGAAAACTAAGGTAAAGATCTGCATCACACAACACAGGGCCAGCTGTTCAAACTGCCCTTTAAATGTTTATTGCCACATCCCCCACCACCCCAGAATATTTGAGAGAGAGAAACTAAAGGTTTAGCATGGTCGGGGCATGGGAAGATGGGGAAAGTGTGTCAAATAGTGAGACCCGAGAGGAGAGGTCAGGTAGTGAAGGTCACTTAATCCCTGTTGAACAGTTTGGATCCTTGTCCCAGAAGCTCAGGCAAAGCCCAGTAGAGTTCAGGGGGTTTCAGTAAAGAAAGGAAAGACAGTGGACAGGGAGGATTGGGGAAAAGAAGGCAGCCTGAAGGAACAGTGTGGCAGAGGGGAGGAAGAGGAGGAACCAAACAAGGAGCAGGATACTTGTTACAAGGAACGTGGATGTTTCATGAACTAGACAATTTTTAAATTAACCTCAAAACCTGATACATGTGTTATCCATGTGTGACTAATCTGTGTCTGTCAAATCTCATGACTAAATTGGCTAATTTAGCTCTCTAATTTCTCTCAAAGGAGATCAATTCTTTCTCTTGAAATATGGAAATCAATAAAGGAAAATATTGTTTCCCTGAACTATTCTGAGCATTGGGGATTGATTAATCTGTTAAACAGTGGTAATACACTTTCCATAAGGTACACTTTCCATAAGGTATACTTTCCAAAAGGAACAGTCAATCTTATTTATTTTCACCTCTCATCTACATTGCTAAGATAAAAGGTGAAGGGACAAAGAAAGTCAACGTTGCTATCACCTTCAAGTGGGAGTGGATGACTACATTTTACATCTCTTTAATTCTTCATAGACACAGTTACTCAGATGCCTAGTTTCTTTTATGGGAATTGCTCTCACAGTCCTTAAGGCTAGCAGAAACTGGTTTCTACTAGCAAAATTCTGTACTTCTTTGAATATATTTCTCACCCTAGATGAGAGACAAAATAGATTTTAAGATGTAACTAGTTCATTTAGCACTTGGTATATCTTGAGGACTTTGGAAACAATAGCTGCTGTCTTTTAAAATATTTGTGTGGAATCTTGTTTCTTACCTCCTTATGGGGCTGGTCTCAGCATATCACTTCATTCTGTAGGAAAAAACACCCACAGTACAAAATAATGGAAAGGTGCTTTAAAATCATGGTTTCAGGGACTTCTCTGGTGGTCCAGGGGTTAAGAATTCACCTTCCAATGCAGGTGACGCAGGTTTGAGCTCTGGTTCAGGAAGATTGCACATGCGGGGGGCGGGGGGTGGGAGGGAATTAAGCCGCTGCACCAGGGAGCCTGCACCCGAGAGCACTTGAGCCCCAAGTACTAAGCCTGCGCATTCTGGAGCCCCTGCCCGGCAACTAGAGAAAAATCTCCCCGCTGCAACCAAGACCCACGGCAGCCAAAAATAAACAAACAAAAGTAAAATTATGACTTCAGTCTCTCATCAAAAATCATTGAGCCTTCAACTCTCAACAGTTCTATGACAGCCTAGAGGGTTGGGATGGGTAGGAGGTGAGGTGGGAGGGATGCTCAAGAGAGAGGGGACATATGTATACCTATGGCTAATTCATGTTGATGTATGGCAGAAACCAACACAATATTGTAAAGCAATTATCCTCTAAAAAGGGGGGAAAAAAAGATTCCAAACCCCCTCCCTCAACTATCCGTCACAAATTCCTCACTCACCCAACCCAGTCGTGCTTTCGGTAATCATTCTTTGGCTCTTGAAAAGTTCGCTGAACTTTTCCTCAAACCAACGCGGGTAGGCTCCTTTTTTTTCCTCCTCTCTGGATCTTTCTGTCCTTTAATGAACCCTTTGTCCTAGTCAATGCAATTCAGTTCAGCTGGCCAGGTAATTTTCAGCCCTCACCCTCACCTCTTCCCTGTGATCTGCACAACCCAGCTGATGAAGATAGAATGGTCTTTATTGGATACTTATGAGATGGGGTGAGGCTGGGAATATCCACATGCTGTTGGTGGTGGACTTTTTAAAAATTTCACAATTAACTTTTTTTTTTCACAATTAATTTTTATATTTCAGCAAAAATATACCAACATTGTTAGGGAGATCAAAGCAAAGGATCTTGAAATCCGGATACACAGGAAGAAAAAACGTGAAATTCATCGGAGGTAAAAGAATTACTCAAGGACTTATCTAGTTAGTTTAAAGAGGGAAACATATTTATTTCACAAGTTTCAAAAATTCTTGTGTTTGCACAGACTCAGAGAGTTTGCTAAACTGTATGACACTATTCGAAATGAAAGAAACAAATTTATTAACTTACTTCACAAAGCTCACCAGAAAGTCAATGAAATAAAAGAAAGGCATAAAATGTCATTAAATGAACTGGAGATTTTAAGAAACAGTGCAGTTACTCAAGAAAGGTAAGTCTTACAGTAACTACTGTCCTTTCAAAAGTTTCTCTTCTGAGTCACTGAATGATAAAATACCCTAGGGATGATGAAGTGGAAAACAAGTCTTCTACAAAGCTAGAAAAGCCCTTGCTCAGATACCTTGCTTTAGAGCTGACAAGCTAAGCATTTGAATGTGATTCCTTATGCTTCTACTTGGGAGCTGTATATTTTTTAAGTGAGGGGAAAACTAAACCTGTAACTGTTCTCATTTTATTTTCATTTATTCATCTAGAAATAAAAGCACAAATTTGACAATCCGCATTTAAAGTTAGAAGACAAGCAAATGTTAATTAACCAGCATCCCAAGACTGTAGTCCTGAAGCACCTAATGTACTTGTGGGAGGCAGTATAGCAGAGCTGTTAAGAGAGGTGACCTTTCTAGACTCAAATCCCAGTCCTGCCACTTACTAGTTGTGTAACCTTGGGCAAGCAATCCTAGCTCTCTCGGCCCACTTTTTTAAATCCATAGATAGTCCTTTATATAGGACTTTTTGTTATTAAATGAATTAATCCAATGGTTGTTTTTTAAACTTTATTATTTACCATGTGACAAGATCTGGTGGACTCTCCCACCTGTATTTAGTCCCTGATCCATAGAATCTATACAACTTGAACTTTTTCTGGTGGCCACTATTGCCCGGTTTTCTTATCTAAAGATATTACAAATTGGCTCTTGTGTGGGGGGTAGTGGAAGGGAGATGGGCGTAGAGCTGAGAGGGGACTGGTATAAAAAGGCAGAGCTAACATCCTAATCAGGTTCTCATCGTACATGAAAGCAAATGTCATTTACAGAGGCCATGCTTTCATTTGGCATTGTTTCTGATGCCATATTAAGTCAAGCACTACGTTAGGTCCAGTGGACACTGTCAGATATAACCACCTGTACCCTCAAGACAGCAGAGTCCCCTGGTGACAAGTGAGCAGGAAATGAATCACTGTAGTCTCTTGCTTTGATAAAGGGGAGCAGCAGATTCTTGGGGCACAAGGAAAGATGTCCTAATCCAGATTAGAGGAAGTTGGAGACTTGGAAAATTACAGAAATCCCTAAAGAGTATGACATGATGAACATCATCATTGCTATTACTATTGTCATTTCAAGAAACATACTAAGGCAAGAGCTACTTTGATAGTTTATGTTTCTGAAGTCTTCATTGTTTTTAAAGAAACTAAAGGAAGTTATAATCATACCCATTTTCCCATTATTTTTAAAAGAAAGCTACAAAATTCTATGCTGAAGCATGCCAACAACATTACCATCAGAGAAAGCATGCAAAACGATGTGTGCAAAATTGTAGCAAAACTTCAAGAAATGAAAGAGAAGAAAGAAGCCCAGTTAAATAACATCGACAGACTTGCCAACATGATCACAATGATTGAAGAGGAGATGGTACAGCTTCGGAAGAAATATGAAAGAGCTGTTCAGCGTCGAAATGAAAGGTGAAAACCAGGAACCTGATGTGAGAGTAAAGAACCCAGAGACCTGATTTAGAAGTGTTGCCCATTTTTCTATCTAGACTTGACAGTGAACAGTGAGGGACCTTTGACACTTAGATGTCATTAGCCTCTGCAGGGCAGGGAGGGGGGGTGTATGCTTTCCTTGAAAATAAGACACTTTGTCCTCATAAGAGAGACAGGCAAGAGTAGGGTTTGGGAAGCTTTCTCAGGCTACCATTTAGGATACTATCAAATTATTTCAGAATAATTGAAATAAATAAGTCGTCTTTGGATCTTGTATTCACTTTGGGGACAGATTTATTAAATGATTCACCCAGTACATTTTCTCAGCAAGTAAGTATCACCTTCAACAGGTGTTACCCTTGAAGCATTATTTCTCCCAGCTATAATAATATTAATCAATTACTACTTAACAGTTTTCCCCAGTTTCTTGTGCTCTGAGAACTCTGGCATTTGAGACTATAGAACCTTGTAGTAACTATGTCAGGCATTATGTTTTTGTTTTTGTTTTTTTTCATCAAACCCCCTTGTGTGCTGCTCTGTGTAAGGCTGTGCTCTGTGTAAGTGCTGGGCCCTGAAAGTAAAAGAGGTGACAAGGCATCGCACCTGGCTTCTGATGTCAAGAGATCAAAGAAGCTCAGGAGATGACCCAGTGAACAGCAAGTGAGAAAAAAAACAGAGCTAAGAGTAACCAAATATAACCCTGTTCACACATGTCCTCAGGGAGGCGAGAGAAAGAAAGGAAAAGCAATGAAAGATTGCTTTGGGATAATAGATGGGATAACTCTGGGATAATAGATGCAGACAGTATCAGGGGAGAACTTCAGGGTCCTGACAAACACAACTTTTTCAAAGGCCTGGCAGGTGTTCTCTCTGGGAAAAGAAAGTCCTCTCATGTGGCTCCTGGCACAAATCAAAGCATGTAGGCAGTGTGTTCCCAGACCCTGGTCAATTCTGTGAGGCTGGAATTAGAAAATTCTTACTTTGTTTTTTCCCCATAGTCTCCTCAGGAGGGGTCTTTCCCCTGGCATGATTTCAAAAGACAGGATTTTGCTTATGGGGAAACGTGCATCAGAAATATTTAACTGTGAAAGAGCCTAATGGGTCCGGCAAGTTAGAGAGAGCAGAATAGCTGCAAGAAACACATTCCCTGGTCGCCTGCCTGGGTACCTCTGGCCAGATCTTGGCTGGCGAGTCTGGCCCATGAAAAGGGTCTGCAGAAAATCAGACTCTGGGATCACGTTGTTCATGTGTGGGGAGTGACATTCTTTCCTATCCAGGGAAAACCTTTGGGACTTGCAGATATAGTAAGGCCAGCCAACAACACAGTTAGCTCAGAGTCCAGATGCTAAACAACCCTCTCTGTCTCATGCCCAGAAAAATTCAAAATGTAAGAGTTTAACTAGAAAGCCAACAGTGAGTATCTGTTGTCTTCTGGAATTATGCAATGTTGATGTGTTATTTTGCCCCCAAATCCAGAGGGGACCACAATGACTAGTAAAACAGTGGCCTCAAAATCCTCTCAGCCTCTGCCTTTCAATTTGACCGTAGTGGTGTTCAGCTGATAGAGCGGGAAGAGGAAGTGTGCATTTTTTATGAAAAAATAAATATCCAAGAGAAGATGAAGCTAAATGGAGAAATTGAACTTCATGTCCTGGAGGAAAAGATCCGATTCCTGAAACTCAAGATTGCTGAAAAGCAAAGACAGATTCACGTGACCCGGAAATTACTGCCAGTCAAGAGTGCTTTGGATGCTGACTTGGCAGTGCTCCAGATTCAGGTGGGAAATATATTAATGACAAAATTTCTGGGACCATTTGCCTTCTTTTTTTTTCCTCCTTTGTTTGTATGTCATATAAGTTCTTTCTTGTAAATCAAGGCATGCTACTCCTGGTACCTAGAACTCATGAGTTAAATGTCAGGGTACAATCTGTGCTTCAGACATCTGAACTATAGACTGTCTTTCAATCCCTGGTGAATCACTTTCTGCCTTTCTTGGAATTTAGACTCTCACAAATCTCAACTCTAGCTCAGCTTCTTCAGAGCTGGCTCTCGCTGTGTGTGCTTAGTCATGTTAGACTGTAGCTGACCCCATGACAGTAGCCCACCAGGCTCCTCTGTCCACAAGATTTCCCAGGCAAGAATACTGGAGTGGGTTGCCATTTCCTTCTCCAGGGCATCTTCCTGACCCAGGGATTGAACCCCACATCTTCTGCATTGGCAGGTGGATATTTTACCACTTCACCACCCGGGAAGATGACAGGCTTCCACCACCACCCACATAATGATGTTTTTGATGCCTGCTGGAAGATCTTGCAGACCATCTAGCTCTCTTATTTTTGATACTCTTGTTCTCTAGAGCCAAGATTTTTGTTTCTTATACATTGATAATCATAACTCCTTGTTAACACCTGTAATTTCCCTCTAATTTAATAACTTGGCCTTTGACGTGGTTTTTTAAAAGTGGAATAAAGTCATAGCATTTAAACACAAAATAGCCAATAAATAAAACCATTAATTTAAAACTGTTTTCTTCTTATGTAATAATTATACTTTTTTTCTTAGTGAAAATAGAAGAAAAAAAAAAAACTAAAACATTTGAGGCTAAATTTTTCCCATTGATTCAATGTAGCAGGAACACATTTTAACCTATGTTTTCTATAAAGTCCCGTTTGCTTTCAGATTTTTTTATTATAAAACTAAGACAAGTTCCACTTATGAAGTTTTGTAAAACATGTTAAAAAGTTAGAGAAAAAATTACATCCCTAAGATATAATTACTATTAAACTTATGAAAAATTTAGATGAGATCCTTCTGGTCTTTTTCTAGGTATACAGGCAAATGATTTTATTAGTTCATGCTATAGACACAGTTCTGGGTCTTTTTTTTTTAATCATGTCTTGGCAATTTATAGGATTTTATGAAATTGGATGATGTGTGTACTATTTCATGGCATTTGAATGTGTAATATGCTATACAGACAAAAGGATCTTTCATTTTGCACAAATACACTAAGGTTTGGATTCCAGTGTTTCTTTAGCTTTGTGTTCTTCAGTTCACTTCTTCAATAAGTGCAGCCCTGAGTCAGAGCCCCCAGGCCTCCCCCAGGTCTCCCGCAAACTGACTCCTGCTTCCAATCTGTGGTTCATCTGGGGGATCCCCTCCTCAGATCGCAAACATGGGGTCTGGTCCACTTCTGTGTCACACTCCTCTTTCCGCCTGCTCTCACACAAGGCCATTCTGTGAGGTCTGTGTCTGTAAACTGACTTTACTGAAGAACTGGGACACCAGTGTGAGAGGATACGCTAAAGAAATGCAAAGGAGTTCAAATTAAGTATCAGACAAGTAGAGTTCTTAGGACCACCCCACCTCTGGGAACAGTCCCCCAGGTGTATTGGCCCATGCAGCACCCCAGCCTAGCTCCATTTCACAGCCTTGTCTTTCCATCCTTCATCCGCCACCATCTCCCTTCCACAGCCTCACCATTCCGGATTGCCCCCACCCCAGGGGCCATCTTAGTTCTAAGCCAAAGGACAGCTGAATAGAAAGTTTCCCATTAGTCTTCAGACTGCATCTAATTATTTAACTGTACACTGAGCACGAATCACTTTGTGCTTTGAAGGATATGATGTGAAATTTTGAACTTCAGGCAAGCCCCTGCCGTGTAGTGCCAGATCCCTGTCACGTCCTGTTGTTTGTTACAGTGACAGTGTTTTGTGCTCTTTTTTTTTTTTTCTTCCCCCAATCTTCCTCTTTTTTGTATCATTTTCAGAATTCTCTTAAGGTTTGAATTTTTTGGTTTCTTGCAACAGTTCTTAATTGTCCAACAGTCTAATCCAAGGATTATCATGAGTCACATTTTCCTGCAATATTTTACTTACAATGATAGCCTCTTTTTAGGGTTCTCAGAAGTCATGTGAACTATTTTAGGACATAAGAACACCATTTTATATAGAAAAAGGAAACAGGTTTTCTTCAAGCCCATGGGAAAATAAGATCAATCAAGGTACCACTTTGATAAGCAAGTACCATATTTTTTCCTATTTAATTCCCTAATTAACCATGGAGACATTAAATATTATTAATAACAAATACAACAAATGCTTAATTACACATACAAGGATACTTTAACTCCATATTAAGGGCAATTAGGAAGTGTGGAGAGAGGAAAAAAATATTCATGTCACCATTTGAAATTCTTTTTTGTTGGGAGGACGAGAATAAATTTAAAATTTTAAATTCTACCTGTATCACTCTTGGATATGTTGTCAAGTACTCTAAATGTATTATCTCTTTTAATGGATCAATCCCATGAGTTTGGGATTTATTTTCCCATTTGACAGTTGAGGAAACTAAGGTTTAGAGAAGATAAATGATTTGCCTGAGATTATACAGATTTTCAGTAGAAAAGCTTAAAGTGATGACTCTTGGTTTTCACTGTGTTCAACATCTCTACCTATAAAACAGCTAGGTTTAGCTGCCACTCCTACTTGGGAGTTTCTGTATTTCTTCATCTACCTCCAAAGTCTCAGGGTCAACAAATATAGTTGATATATGAAACAACATATTGGGTGTTTACCAAAAAAAATACAGATAGTTCAGGCTATTCCTCACAGACTGTACACTGTTTTCACCTAGTAATAAGAACTCCACTCTTCTCTGGTAGGCCATTAAGCCTACTGCCAGCAAGGGATTTAAACTGGAGGCTCGTGTGTTGAGTGCCCTGTGTGCAATCTACCTTGGCCCCTGTAACAGTATGCGATAAAGAGATCAAGCGTGTATAGTCAGAGCCCTACAGCTACACGGCATCCCATGAATATAACACAAATGGGAAGTAATAAAAGGACTGGTTATGAAGTCTTTTTTTTTTTTGGTGCCCTAGAAATCACCACTTTGCTTTGTATTAATAGAATCAATTAACAGGCATCTTCCTCCTGGTACCATGAGTGAGAAGAAATACTGTCTCACCCCAAGTCCCAGCTGAAGGGTTGTTAAGAATTCCCTTCCAACTTTGCCTGGAGGGACCCTAAAGACCCTGGGCTATGTGACTTTAAGATTTACTGAGCAAAGTTAATGTTTCTTTCTTGTTTAACAGTTTTCACAGTGTACAGACAAAATAAAAGACCTGGAGAAAAAGTTTATAAACCCCGAGGGTGAGAACAGAACACGCTTACTTCCAGGGAAAGATATGACTGAGGAAGAGATGATCAAAAAAATGGATGCGGTAAATGTCTTTTCTTAAAATAGCATCTGTTGTCCCCTTGTTGATCAGCATCACAGATATCTGTGGTACTGTTTCATGTTATGCAGATTAATCCCTCATGATTCTAGTCACTAATACAGTCCTTTCATTGTAATTTAGTAACAAAATCTAAGCTTGACTTTAGATGTTGCCAAAAGAAGCAAAATGTGAGTGCTTTCAAGACACCCATCTCTGTCTCACAGCCCATGGGAGCAATTTTGGCATCTTAAATGAATTAGTCTTCCTGATGGGAGCATATCAGAGGAATGACAATATGGGAGCTAGATGGAGCCGAGAGGTCCACTGTTCGCCATGGGGAGAAAGAACTCCGTAGTGCATGTGAGGGGAGGGGATGGAGGAGGTTGGAGAGGGTAAGTCTGGACTTTGTCCAGTTCTAAAGACCTTCTGGAGTTATGAAGGCAAGGGGTTTTCATTGGGGAAAAGGGGGAATAGTACTCTAATTAGGAAAGATTTTGACTTGCATGACTTTTTTTCTCCCTTTGAAATTCTTTTTAACTGTAGCTGGAACTACAGCTGGCTAAGAAGGAGGAGAAGTTGCTGGAGAAGGATTTCATCTATGAACAGATCTCCCGGCTCACAGACAGGCTCTACAGCAAGACGCAGGCCTGCAAGCAGGACACACTACTCTTAGCCAAGAAGGTCTGCCCAAGTCCCTGCCCTCTCTCTTCTGCCCTTCCTCCTCTATCGCCCTCCACTTTCTATAGATGGCTTCATTTACTGAGAAAAGCCCTGGAGAGGTTAGGCTGTATAACTAGAGAAATACAAAGAATTAAAATTTATACTGTAACGATGACTCTTAAAAAAAAAAAAAAAGATGACTCTTAGAGAATTGACCAAGGTAAGTTTCAGTCTTGTTTCCCTGAATGAATTCTCATTATAATGGGAAGTTCTAAGCCTTTCAATGACAGTACACAAATTTCACTTAACAGAGTACATACTCAAAAATGACCATCATTATCTTCATATTTCATGCACCATGTTAAATCCTTTCTACTTCCTTAAGGGAGGGGCTCACTTATCCAGCAGTTTGCATGGGAATTGCCTAAATCCAGAAGCAGCCAGATCCCAGCAATAGTGTTGTTGTTTAGTCTCTCAGTCGTGTCTGACTCTTTTGCAACCCCATGGATTGTAGCCTGCTAAGCTCCTCTGTCCATGGGATTTCCCAGGCAAGAATACTGGAGTAGGTTGCCATTTCCTTCTCCAGGGGAATTTTCCTGACCCAGGGACTGAACCTACGTCTCCTATATTGGTAGGCAGATTCTTTACCACTTAGCCACCAGGGAAGCCCCCCAGAATGGAAGGGAACCATTAAAGAGAATAGCAATCACACAACACCACAGGGTGGAGCTGCCACCAGGCCCCACTAGTGAAGAAAGGCCAGTAACACTGAGCTTCCTAATTTCCTAAGTTTAATATACCAGGGCTTCTGATCCAAAGCTTAGGGGTCAGGCAGAGACTCTGGAAGCTATACCAAGAGGAGCGAGGCTGGTGATTAGGATGCAACAGGACTTTGCACTGTCTGGAGTCAGAGGGTCTGCTGCCTGCCTGGCCTCCCTGGCCCCTTGGAGAATCCTTCTGTGACAGCTCAGGGTTTTATTCAGTCAGCAACAGTCACTCGAGCTGCTGTGTGCAAAAGGGGAAAGGACCCAATGTCCACACACTGCAAAAGGGAGGAAATGGTTAAGAAGATGCCACGGATAACAGTGACGCTATGCCTCCCACTGTGGCTCCTGAGGGCAGTGGTTCTTTCTTACTCTTAGTTTTCCAGATGCCTCGCATGTACTAACCTCTAGAAAAACATTTATTGAATAAGTTGACGGTTTTGTTTGAGAAACAGTTCTGGCACACTCAACTATTGTAAATCTGAAGCCTTCTCGGCCACTTTTATTTGGTTTTTCCTCTTCCGCTCTAATCATTTCCACTAATGGACTGCAGCACTTGTGCAAATCTCAGCTTTGCCTCATAAAATAAGAAACCTTAAGAAACTTTTTTAAGCTCATAAACTTAGCCTAAATTAGCATATCTGGAGTTTCTTTAAATGTTGCCTTCCTTTCTTTTGGAAAATGAATTTCCCTTTCTGTGGGGGAAGTTGGTTTTGCTGAGGGCTGGCTTGTCAAAGCTGATGGCAGTCTCTCTGGTAGTCAACTGGAAAGCCAGAGTAACACAAATAGGAGCTGTCGAGACCGTACACGTGGCCAGGAAGGTTCCAACAGAATTGAGTCCTGTCCTCGTGATTTATTTTTCCTTTCCTTTCTCCACCTTCCATGCTCTCTACCTGACTTTCATCCTCCTCCATTTAAAATAACCTCTTCATAGTAGGCAGAGTTGGAAGACAAGACATTCAGATCCCAGATCTGTGATTTATCAACACTAGCAAGTGATCTTGAGAAATATACACAATCTTAAAACTCAGTTTACTGATCTGTGAAATGGGTGTGATATCAGCTAACATGGCGGCAAGCATCACATAGTGAAGCAGAAATGTCTGGCCCCTTGAAGGTGCTCAGCAAGGTTGCATAGCTCATCTCTCATCTCTCCTGGAGAGCTTATGGCTCCTCTTACAAGTTTCCCAAATGAACAGAAAGTGTGAAATGTCAGCAAAGACTTAGAGAACCCAGAATAACAACATCGTTTTTTTTGGTTTTTTGTTTTTTTTTGTGGAGAAGAGAGGTTGGTTACTTATACATACATTCAAGTGTGCAATGGCTGATTAATTAATGACATTTAAAAGAAATAATGACTCATCATTGAAGCTTTGAATGCCTATCATTTTTATTCAAATTATGCTTCCTAAAAATTAGTACAGCATAGAAGAGTTATAAGAATTTATATTCCCAGACTTCCCTGATGGTCCAGTGGTTAAGAATCTGCCTGCCACTGTAGTGGACATGGGTTCAGTCTCTGGTCTGGGAA
Source organism: Capra hircus (assembly GCF_001704415.2). Classification (NCBI taxonomy): domain Eukaryota; kingdom Metazoa; phylum Chordata; class Mammalia; order Artiodactyla; family Bovidae; genus Capra; species Capra hircus. The sequence goes on from NC_030811.1 coordinate 76,382,101, forward strand.
GATTCTACATTCCATGGGGCAGCTAAGCCTGTGTGCCACAACTACTGAAGCCTGCTTGCCCTTGTTCCACAACAGAGAAACCACCATAATGAGAAGCCCATGGAACACAACTAGAGAGTAGCCCCCGCTCACTGCAACTAGAGAACGCCTGCGTGCAGCAACGAAGATCCAGTGCAACCAAAAAAAATTATATTCCCTATTCCAATTAAAGAGACAAAGTTTGCACATAATAATTGGTCATTATATTTTCAGAGGAAAGCTAAATCACCAGCAGCAACGTTTCTGTAAGCAAATGTACAGATAGACCAGTATATACTCTAGGGAAGAAAGTGTTTTGAGGTAGGGTGTAGTTTTTGGAAGCTCATATTTGTGTCTCAGTTTACCTTGGTTCAAAGGACTGAGCAATTAGACTAAGAACATATTCATTCCTTCATTCAACAAACATTCAGTTTTTAATTTTGCCTCCTATATTCTAAGCACTGGGAACATTATGAGTAAAACAAATAGACCTTGTCCCCATGAAGAATACGTTCCTGTGGGATGACAGGCTATACCCAAATACATTTATACTATGATGTCAGTAGTGAAAGGATATGAAGAAATACTAAGGCGAAGTAATACAACAGTGAGTGTTGGCGGGTGGGAGGAGTCATCTCTTACTGCCCCACCAGGGCTAAGGCCACATTGAAAGGCCATGCAGTGGGCCAGAAAGCTTATAGGAACCACCAATTCCAACTTTTACTTCTTTTCTGTCCTTTAAAATCAAAATTTCCAGTTAGTCTTATCTTTTAATTCTTTGATTCTTTAATTCAATGATAAATAGCTTATATGAAAAGGTAAGTACATGCATGTAAACACACACAACTAGGAATATTACATTTCATCAAATTACTGTCCAGATGGTCCAGTTCAGCTCATGCTTGCTTATGACCTCATAATGGTGTACCCTTGGAACTATGATCAATAAAACACACATGTTTAATAGCTTCTATTAAAAATCATCACAGATGCTGATTATCTTATTTAGGCCAGTGTAACTAATACAGTAACTAATACAGTTACTAAACTGTAACTAATACAGTTCCATTCTATCAGATTCTCCCCCTGGATAAGTAGCAAACTAGCAAGAAGGCAAAATCAGGTCAAAACTTAAAGACATCAAGAATATCCTTTCCCTTGTTCTTACCACCTCTTAAATATGGAGACACTAAACGATTCCCCTCAATTCTACCCACCTGGAAATCTGTTGCCTAGATGAACAGATCTCTTTCTTTTCCTTCCTCCTGTCCTTATTTCACAGCCAGAGTGTTGCGCTGAGTCTCTGAGGTCTCCTCCAGTCCTTAGTCTCTGTGAATTCCCACTTAACCTCTCCCTTCTTCAGGCAAGAATGCCACCCACTATCACAGCCAGCCAGTAGCCTGTCTCCATGGAGTGTATACACAGGCTAAGCCTTGGGCTTTTTAATCCTAGATGAATGGCTACCAGAAAAAGATCAAAGATGCTACTGAAAAAATGATGGCTCTTGTTGCTGAGCTGTCCATGAAACAAGCCATGGCCATTGAACTCCAAAAGGAAGTCAAGGAGAAGGAAGAGTTCATCTTCACTTGCAATTCCAGGATGGAAAAGGGTCTTCCCCTCAATAAAGAGATTGAGAGAGAATGGCTGAAAGTGCTTCGAGATGAAGAAATGTACGCCTTGGCCATCGCTGAAAAGTCTCGGGTAAGCTGTGGCTTCTTTATTTTCTACATCGCATTTATAAAGTGTGCCAGGAAGGGCTGTTTCAGGGGTTGTCAATGCTCCCAAAATACATGAAATTTTTCTACTCCACAGCACACAGAGTCCTAACAACTGATTAGAGAGAAGTTTTGCCTTTTTTAAGCTATTATGTACGTAGTCAAAGTACAACAGTGCGAAGGGTCAGAATATTCCCTGGAGAGCATTTGGCAAGCACCAAGTCCCACGCCAGGGCCTCCCGCTAGCATGGCAATGACCACGCGGGCACTGGTTCTATCTTAGGTCTCCAGTCTCTGTCTTTGCAGCCCTGCTCAGACCATACCTTGCTCTTCGATGTCCATCTGCTGTGGCCACCACAGCATATTGTAAGGCCTCAAGCATATGCTTATCACAGGCTTCTAAAGACTCTGCATTTGGTGCAGAAGCGATGACTCCAGTGCCACCCTTCTCCCATCAAGGACCTAACTCTATCACTGGCCCCACCTAGGGGCTTTGTGTCCAGTTCTTTCCCTACTCCCATGATTTTTCAATAATCTTAGAGTGGAATTAGGCATCTCTTTCAAAAGAGACCTACAACTTACTCTTGACTATGGGGCAGACATCCCCAGAAGATCACTATTCACTGTCTAAGCCAAGAAAAAAGTGTACTCCAAACACATACTAAGAATTCTTGAAAATAGGGTCTGACTTATCATTCTCACACTCACTGCCTAGGATTGTATTTTTGAAGGCATTCCGATTTTTACCTGTGGTGTCCCAGGTGTCTTTTACCTGTCTCCATTTTTTCCCCCAAGTTCTTCTTAATGCTATAAGAGATTCCTGTTTTCCAGAAACACAGGCAGAATCTTGAGGCTCAAAGCAAGCTGCTGACTACTTTCCTCTAATTCTCTTTCACTCCTTATCTCTTCCTTGGTACCATTTGCTCACCAGTGACCTACCAAAGGAAAAAGATTATCCTGCCTTTGTCACAGACATGGAAATAACTAGTGCTTAATGTAAGATACTGAGTTTGGAATGTGGTGACTTTAGGCCCTATCAACCAGTTTATGGTAAACCCTAAACCCCAGGAACAGAGTGATGCTTGAGCAACATGGGTCATTCTAGTGAGAGGAAATGTGTGTGGGGGTGGGTGTGTTTGGTGACTCTACCCTCACACCCTTTTGTCCCTTAGAATGTTGGCCAGCATAGCCAACGGGTGCTCAGACCCAGCTGTGTCTGATGGGCCCTGGGGATAAAGTGATTTAACCACTGTTTTCAAAAACTGAAAAGGATAAATCATTCTTTGCAGGAGTTCTTGGAAGCTGAAACTCGCCAGCTGCCCAATGGTGTTTACACGACTGCGGAGCAGCGTCCAAATGCCTACATCCCAGAGGCAGAGGCCACTCTTCCTCTGCCAAAACCGTATGGCGCTCTGGCTCCTTTCAAACCCAGTGAACCTGGGGCCAACATAAGACACATAAGGAAACCTGTTATAAAGCCGATTGAAATCTGAACATGTGAACCAACCCAGGCTTCTGAAGGAGATACTTCAACCAGGCTTTTTCACATCCACAGCTGGAAAATGTCAGCAAACAGCCCTAAATTACAAACAAACATAGTATCCACAATTACCCAACAGACAACAACATATACTTCCTTTCACACCCATCGATTTTTCTTTTTCACTCCATCTCTTGATTACATTTCAGAAATATACTGTAGTCTGAGTGCTATACAAATGCGATAAAAATAAACACCTTTTCAACAAAGTACAGAAATTGGCAGTGGTCTTTATTACAGAAAGAAAAGGAGATCCTGCTCAATATACTCACTTTAAAGAGAAAGAAAAAATGGTTTAAAAGAAAAATATCCCAAGTATCACAAGGGCATAACTCATTTTGGTAAGTAAATAGCTATATTGGAAGTTGATGTTGGTAAATCTAAACTGAAAAGCAGTAAGGGACCTTGACTTTTTTAAAGTGACATTATAAATGATTCTGTTTACAAATAAAGAATCCTTTTGTGCAAAACATTCATGCCCTATTTTTCCTTTCTTAAAACTAGATTTTCCACAATATTATAGGCAAATATGCTAGTGATTACTTTCTTTTGATGCCAGATCTTTCAAAATTTCAATGAAAATATTTATAACTCTGCATGTGAAAGAGTTGAAAATGAGGCCAGTTTCACTTATTTCATTACTCTATATTGTATTGCACCCAAATATACTTTCATGATTCTGTTCACTTTCTCATATAAAAATACACAAGTAGATTTGAAGCCTGTGGTTCTTCCACTCATTAATATGCTCAAACTACTGTCATTTCATATTGATATCAGTTACAAATTTAATTTCTCTACTCTGAGAGTGAAAATATCACATTCGTTTGTTTTTCTAAACCAAACAAAATCTGTGCCAAGCCCCCACCTGATAGACTGGATTTACAGACAAACTGAATCTCCTCCTCAATCTAGGAGTCCTGAACCTACCTGACTGCTTTGTGAAATCATTAAAAAGCAATTCCTTGGGAGTGCCTATAAGTGATGCTGTATAAGCTGTGGTTAATGCCGGAAAATACTGCATACTTAAACACAGCTGCTGTGCTGTAGGATCAGTAATTAGGGGTTCAAAAAACAAACACATAAGAGGTTTAACAATATTGAAAGGAAAAATAATTTTTAAAAATCAGAAAGGTTTGAATGCTTAAATATTACAACAATGCTACAGGTCTGGAGAGTGAGATACCACTGTGCATTGGAGTGGCCAGGGATCGATCACTCAGATGCAACTTTTTATCTGGCTCTTAAGCATAAATAAGATTTTAATAAGTGGAGGGGAATTCCAGGTGGGGGAAATAACCTGAGGAAGACTTGAAAGTAAGAAGACAAAAGTCGTGCTCCAGGCCCGGTGAGCCAGTGTGGTACGAAGGGAACACTAGTACTAGGCAAGTGTATGAGGCCAGGATATCAGAGACTTGAATGTCAAGGAGTTTGGAATTTATCCTGTAATAAATGCCAAGTGCTTGAAGGATTATGAGGAAAGTGGTGATAGGATCAAACTAGTGTTTATCTCAAATATGCGTCAGATGAATTAGACTTCAGAAAGCAACAGAAACAACCCTGGTGAGAAAAGGAAAGCGTAGGGAACGAAAAATAGTGACCTTATCAGGAGGAAAAATCAGCACCGCCTTGCTGATATGGCTCCAAGATTTTGACCTCAGTGACCATGAAAGATTTAACCAAAACGGGAAATTGTGTAGGAAAGGATAATTTTTAGAATACAGTGATGATTTTTAAAAAAGCTGAATTATTACACCAGCTAGTGATGTTTGTAATCATTAAAATGTTACAAGTTCACTGATGGAAACAGCGTAAAGAGACAAAAGTAAAGGGTCATGGGCTTTTTACAGGAAGCAACTATATTATGGTTGGAATGTCACTGTAGAAGAGAAAGGGGAAAAAAAGAAAAATGGGAGAACTCATTAGGCTTCATGGGGTTCAGGGAACTTGTTCATGGACTCATGATTCTTGACAGGAATGAAAAGGTAAAGTTCAAAGAACAAAGGAGTCAGGCCAAAACTTTCAGTGTTTTTTTTTAAATGATGAGGTATTGCTAAATCAAACTTTTATAAATATAAAAAAACACTTTATAATATTAAATACAGTTTCATCTGAACCTTCACAAAGACAAATCCTACTCTATGTATGTTCAAACTGTTGTATTCTACAAATTATTCTGTACTGGAATTAATAGATCTCACTTTGTTTAAATTTAGTATTTTAAAATAGTATCCTCCTTCCGATAGAGTTTTTCTGCAACTTTTAATTTTTCTGCTTGTCACATACTCAATGACACGTCTAATTTTTGTTTTTCTAAGCACTGTTCCTACACTTTTGAAGCATATTTTATTTCAGAGTATAGCAGAAGCTAACTTTTGGCCAATGAGAGTACTAGGAAGATCAGTCACTTGGAAGAATTTACACCATTGCATACCTCCTTGGACAGGTTGTCATTTCTCTACACTTGACTGTTCATCTGCTGTTCAAAATGGGATAAAGCACAGTGGTTTAGTTCTAGCTGAACAAAGTATTAAACTGACCTTCAGATGGCTCAACAAGGTACTCTGACTTTGGTTACCAATTTAAAATATTGCTAAAGAATTCTCAATGAGAATGGAGCTAATAAGCAAGATTAAGATATTGGAAGCAGGTATAACTGTATTTTCTCTTTATAATCCTAAAAGCATCGCGGTGTGTTTCAGAGCTGCTTCCTCTACAAATTTTGCATCCACATTGTCATGTCCTTCAAAAGCATACAGAGCTGAAAGGAAAACCAGAGAAAAGAGTTACTGTGAGGTCATAGAACGTTTATAATATGGTGCCTACAACTCACTGAAATCATAGTTATTTTATATCCTAGTAAAATGTATTATTCTGAGAATGTGTTGTTAAAATTTATTCATCTTCAGCACCAAGAAAGGCCATTCACACCAACCAAATGGGTTATAACTTAATTTTTTTTTTAAACCTGAAAGGTGGTTATGGTAATTTAGGTAGTAAACTGTATATTGCTAATTAAAACCAAATGCAATAAGATCCTACTTACCAGTAAGGGACATTTTGGTAAGAAACGGGTACACAGGAGTAAATAGAGACTGATGGATGTATCAAGGAAAAACAGGCAAATTCTGAGAAATAGAGGAGTGACTTAACCTGGATTGGAGGACTCGATGTCTGTCAGGATGTGAATGAAGTAGTTCAGAGGCAGAAACTCTACACTGAATGACGACTTGTCCATGACAGAACTCCAGGGCTAAAAGGGAAACAGCTGTGAAGTCAGTTGATTCTCCGAAAAAGCACGAACTTAAAGTGGTAAGAACTATAAACTGCTGTCCATACTTCAGCACCAAGAAAGGCCATTCATAAAATGGACAAAGAGGCTCCAAAAAAACATATAGCAGGGCTCCGCTCCACACAGACTCACCTGCTTGTTGTAGTTCTGAAGCAGTCGCTTTACATGGTTCCGTGAAATTATATTAGAACTAACAGGATGATCCCAAAGTCGACAGATCTTCTGACCTGTAAGCTATTTTTGCAAATTAAAAAAATATGTAGAGGAGGATTTTTAGGGCAGTAAAAATACTCTGTATATACTACAATGAGAGATATCTCCTTATACATTTGTCCAAACTCACAGAATGACCAACACCAAGCATGAACCCTGATGTGATCTATGGACTTTGATGATTATGGTGTGTCAGTGTGGGTTCATCCATTGTAGAAGATGAACCATTATGGTGGGGGCTGTTGATAATGGGGGAGGTCATGCATGTGCAGGGACAGGGGTATGTAGGAATCTCTGTACCTTCCACACTAAAAAAATTTAAGTCAGTAATTAAAAATACGGAAAAATAGAGAGAGGCAACTATAGCTCACAGCAATAAGTAAATTTATCTTATATCTATTCATAATTTTACAAGCTGTATTCCAGCTAGTTAGTCTAAAAGATGTCATCTTTATAGTTAATGACCTTGGAGAAAGGCCATTTCCTATGAGGTATGCTTCTGAATTTTGAATAAATATTCCCTTAAATGCAACTCTGTGGAAAGCAATTTGTGCACTGATGTTGCCAAACTCTTTTTTTTTGAAATGGAGTTCATCTGTTACTCTTCAAAACTGAGTATGTGCATGCCAACCCTAAGTGATATTTTAATATGAAGTTAAAGGTTGTAGGCATGTACTCTGAAAATGTCTTGCTCAAAAATTTCAATTCCCTAAGAGTATAAGGGGAAAAGAAAAGAAAAACATGTTCAGAAACCAAACTAAATGTTCAGAGATATTCCCCAGAGAGATCTAGCCATGGAAAATATGCTTTGTTTTCTATTCTTGCCTTTGCTTCGGTAAGCCTGTGAAGGTGAGAAGATGTTACAAAGCAAGATGACTAGGTCCTGAAAGGCATCAGACACCCCTTGGTGGGAGGATCATGCTAGAGATATGAGTGTTCAAGGTATGTACACAGCACAGAGCTGGCCAAGGCTCTCGGGGCCAGGAAGTCCACAGAGTTGGAGGCTCTGAAGACCTTGCAGTGGGATTTCTTAATTTCACAGCATTTCTGACTCAGAGAGCTAATATCCTCCACAAAAACAAGCAGTGCCTGTTTAACCCTTTCGCTCACGTTTCTCATCTTTCCTTCAACCCGGGAATGTTTTCCTGCCATGGCAGGAACAGCAGTGGGAGGAAATACAGTTCCAGAACCTTCTGACCTCACCTGTATTTAAATTTATCAGTTTAAATGCTAAAAGCATGTGTTTCCCCTCTGCCTCCCCTCAGACTCACAGATGGAAATATTACTGTGGTTTCCTAAGAGGAGAAAATGGTTAAACATTCTAGGTGGTCTGTGCCAAGAAGCACACACACAGCCAGAGGGGCAAGTACTCGGTAGGCCCAGCGGGGGCAGCAGACAGAGGGGTGGGGACGGATGGGATTTCTTGGAAAAGGCTGAAGCGTGAAAAATTCAATTGACTTCAACCCAAAAGCAAGCAAATGCTCTTCTTGCAAGAAAAAATTAAAGAAGGTACATGCCAAGGCTTAGAAAATAAAGTAAACTTCAGGTTTACCGGAGGAAGCCGCACGATGATGCTGAATTTTAGTTTTTCATTTTTCTCTGTATTGTCCAGATCTACAAGAAAGTTAGAAATTGGCAAACAAAATAAAAGAAAACAAAACAAAACAGAAAGCTCCGTTTTAATACCTGAGCAAGCTAATACTTCAGTGCTTCATCCTGACAACACACGTCCCAACCTTGTTTTCCAAGACAAGTCTAACAACGCTATGAAAATATTAGTTTGTGTCTCTATGAATAAAAAAGGGATTTCTTAATGAAGCCGCTGCTACAAATCATGGAACAGGATTCTGAAACAGGCTGCCAGTCACAAAGCAATTTTGCTAACTTAAAACAGAAGGCACCTTGAGGAATGACAAACACTTCAATATATATTAACAAAACTCATCTGTGAAATACCACAGTTGAATAATTTAATGGTTATCATATTACAGACCTTTTTTCAAGTTCGAATCCCCACAGGTACTGTATCTCCCATTTTTCCTTGCATTCCCAGTCTTACGTTGAGAGGACAGAGTTAATCAGCTGAAAGCAAGCCATTTCATGAGATTTTTCTTGAGAAAAAAGCCTTCAGTCTCCTATCCTCAAGTACTCTTACATACAGAAAAGGAGTCTAATAGTTGTGTGTGGATTGAGAAGCCCTTGAAGGGCTAAGGCACACTGGCCCAAGGATGGTTACGGGAAACGTACTGTACTCAGCAGGCCCAGCTGCGGAATCATGGAGCCCGTCTTCAGCTGTAGACTGACGGCAGAGCATTAAACTGTGTGTGGGCCCTTCTGAGTGTGGCAGGGCCTGGAGTGACCACACAGTCGCACACCCACAAAGGCAGCCTGGGGGGTGCTGGGGCTGGGATGAAGCAAACTCAGAGGCCTTACCTTTCATGAGCCTTGTGACAGCTGCTTCTGTGAGAAGTAACACTCCATGATCAATGTAATGCAACAGGTTATGCAAAGGCAGACAGCGGACGCCAAGGATCACGTGCAGAGTGTGAAAACCTGGGAAGAGAGATCCAGGATGATAAACACGGTCAGCCAACATCTCTAGCCTCCCAGAGGCAACGAATCTGGTGATGGCAGTAAAGCACTCAGCTCCCCGCTTGGTGCCTGGAGTCAAACAAATGCTTCTTAAAGGCCCTTGAAGATAAGGTCCAAGGTTCCTTCTTTGTATTATCACAACCAAGTATGGTATATAGTAAGTCCCCAATAAACATGTATTCCCTCCACCATGTACATCTTCCTAGACCAAAGTGAAGAAGAGGGCATAAAAATGGAATTTTTTTTAATACAGTTCACAGTTTTTTTTATACTTTTAATAGGTCTATAATTCTATGGTAAAATTGCAAAATAGAAAAATTAACAGAAGAGCTTCAAACTCCACATGCCCAGGCTAAAGGCTGATGGCCAGGGACCATTTTATTGAAGGAGAAAATATTTGGACCAGAAGGGAATGCTTTTTATGACTAATCTCTGGGTCTGCCCTGGAGAAAGGCTTTTGGGGTCTCCTTGAACTAAATCATAGAAAAGAAAAACTAAAATGATATGGTTAGATAGCAAATCTATATGAATTCAATAAAAAGGCACTCTCAAATCGAAGTCTCATGGGCAGGGCTACCCTAGTTCTCCCAAAGCTAGAGCTCTAAGCCCACTATTAATACTAACCCAGACACACAACATCCACAGGAGAAGAAGATATCAGACTGGAAGAGAACCAGAAAAGCCCCCTTGGACGTCAGGTGAGAGGTGCTTTGCAGGGTCGATGCCATTCCTGACAGTGGAAATGATGTGAGAGAACGCACGCACTGGAGAAGCAGCAAGCCATGCGGGTCTGAGTAAACAGAGGCCAGAACCGTGCTGTGCTGCTTACTAGATACAGGTGACTAAGCCTTTCTGGTCTCCGTCTCTTCATCCCTCAAACAGAATCACCAGCACCTTTCCTGCAGGGCTGCTGTGAGAACTCGAGCTAGGTCTCTGAAGAGCCTGGCACGTGGTACAACAACGGTGACTAATACCAGACACGTACTGAGGTCTTGCATCTATGTACAGGCTCACCTGATTCTCATGTAACACCATGGGGTGGGTACTGCTCAATCCTTATTTTATAAATTGGGAAACCAAGATTCACAGAAACTAAGAAAACTTCCCAGGATCATACAAATAGGAAGCAGCAGAGCTGACATTTGAACCCAGGCTGTAGCATTTTGGTCTAGGCTTTTAACCATGTTATCTCGCCTCAATAACTGGTATTAATGGAACACTATGAACAAAGGCTCAAAGGTGAGAAAGCATGTGGCACATTCAGGAAGGGGTAAATGATCCAGTTGGGTTAGAATAGGTGTGTAAGAGGAATGGTGGGAGGTAAGGCTGGAAAGGTTAATTTATTCAACAAACAGGCAAAGGGGCTGGGTGTGCAGTGATGGGAACAGACGTGACTGCTGCTCCCATCCACTTTCCAGTCTAGAGGGAAGACTGACCATCAAATAATCACAAAATAAACATGCATTTTTTTAATGACCAGTTCTACGAAGGAAAAGTAAAGGGTGCTCTGAATGTAGATGTCAGGGATTGAATGCTGAATGACAGCAAGGAATCTATCATTTAGTAAACTCTGGGGAGGCACTGGAAGCTTTTGAGCAGGATGGTTGGAGGTTCTGAATTTTATTTTCAGAATATTAACATAGCAACAGGCAAAGAATGGGCTTCTCTGACGGCTCAGCAGGTAAAGAATCTGCCTGCAGTGCAGGAGACACAGAAGATGGGGATTCTATCCCTGGGTCAGGAAGATCCCCTGGAGAAGGAAATGTCAACTTACTCCAGTATTCTTGCTTGGGAAATTCCATGGACAGAGGAGCCTGGTGGATTACAGTCCATGGGGTCACAAAGAGTTGGACACTCTCTGCAGGCAAAGAACGGACAGGAGTGACAGTTTGCTACCGGAGGAATGAAGGCCTGCTGGGAGGCCAGTGCGTGAACCTGTGCAGGAGGGATTGCGGACACTGATAGTGACAGGGAGGGAAGAGCCTGGAGGGGCAATGAGATATGAACTGGCTTGGAAACTGATTAGATGTGGGTGGGGAATAACGAAGATTCACTGCCAAGCCTGAAAGGCACACATGACGAAGACATGATGGCCAGACAGCTGGGACTCGGATTCAGAGAGGCCGTAGAGCTTCCTTCTCCAAGCATGTGAATCACGAGCAGAGGGAGACTGGAGTCCCCTGTCACTGGCAACACTGAGGTCAGATAAAGTTCAGACTCTGCCCTCAAGCGAATGTTAATGGGCTGACAATGGGATGAATCTCCCAAATACCCTGATTCAAAAAAAAAAAAAAAAAAAGATTCTATTAGCTAATTAGCAACACGAGATTTTTCAAATGGATTTGGACAGTCTTCCCAAGATTAAAAAAGTTATCAGATTATTTCTGAAAAAGAATTTCTAATAGGCTACTGATCTTATAGTTCTCTAGATTCAAAATTCCTCTCTAGCCCCACATCCATGTCCTAAAAATCCCTCACACCCTTTCATCCTCTTTCCCAAGGGCACAGTCCCAAATTCAACAGTCCGTTCTGGGCTTACTCTCAGCATGTCAGCTTTAAGCAACAGAGCCAACTGGGCAGAAGTAGGCATCAGCTCCAAAAGAGACAGTTCTTCCACCAGCCAACTCTAGTACTCATCCTCTAGGACTCTGGGCCTTCTCCAGGCAGTAAGGGGAACACGGGGCCCTTTTAAATTGTAAATACTCCGGCTCTAAACTATGACTTCCCTTCTGTGGCCCCCATTCACTTTTTTATCTTTAATTCCAGTTACAAGTTCCTGTACTTGGAACTCAAACAGTCCAGGGGGCCTGGAAAGTAAGCTCATTTACATATGAACACACAAAAATAATATGCATTCACACACACACACAATCCAGTGCCACTTCATATTAGAGAAGCTTTTCAGAAAAAAAGAGAAAGAGAAACTGCTCTTCCTTACTTGATCCATGGACACCAGCCATTTAAGTCTTACTCATAATAATTTTCAGTCACTATGGGTAACGTTTTTCTGTTTTCTGTCTTTATCCAGCTCTGTGAAGAAATGCAACATTCCGTAGAAAGTGGATTTTTATGATCTCCCAGATAGAATATTATCCCCAGTGAGTCAGTTTTATTTATTTATAAAAGGAGCTTAGATATCCATGGTGAACATTCCTCTACCAGGTCTACTGTGTTAAAGACAAGCATTTAAGAATTTAAGCCAGAAAACCATACATAACTTTCATGAAATCCTTTCATTCTTTCTAGAGGGTACTTCACAATTCATATTCCATTTCAAACCTGCCATTCTTCTCATGAACCGTCACTTTTAGATCCCTGCAAAGTCACAAGAAACTCCCTTTGTGCCTCCACGACAAGCAGATCTTGTAAGATAAGGTGTATGGATAGAGAAAGTATAATGGATTCCAGACTGTGTCAGATACTTCACAAATGCCGAGAAGCTGAGATGTGCTGTGGGGATTTTCTGCACCCATAAATAGCCAATGTTTCAATATCAACTAATTCAACTGTAATATAAAATTCAAAAGGCAGCACAGAATAGTAGTTAGAAGCATAGATTTCGGAGCCAAACTCCCTGGATTTGAGCATTGCTCTGTTGCTTAATAGCTGTGTGACTTTAGGCAAGTTTCTTCCTTTCTGTGCCTCAATTTCACCATCTATAAAATGGGAATAATATTAAATGGAACCATATGAAAGTGCCATCTTTGTTGGTCAAAAGCTGATTATATAGAAATAATTTAATTATTTCTGCAATTTAATTATTTCTGGTTCAATTTAAGCTCTTATCACTTAGCATCATTATGAAAATTAAATAAGCTAATTTGTGTAAAGTACTTAAAACAGTATCTGGCACAAAATGGATACCGTATACAGTCAGTGGAAAATGAATGAGCAAAGGAGCAAATTAATGAGGAATGGATGGACAGATGTATAGGAAAGAACAAATTAAATAAAACTGGCTAATATATATTACATAGTGATAGCTACCATAAGCTTAAAATTCATCAGAACTTAAACATATTCAGCATAAGCTAAGCAGTTTAGAGTAAACAGGAGCTTATTTGTTTCTTAAAATGAATATTGATTTATACACATATTTTCCCTAGTAGGCTTGTGTTAATTTTTGGAACTGCTCTACCTACCAGTCCAGTACCTGGCTCAACAAATGTTTGTTGATTGAATTAAAAAACGACCAATTAAATGAACGATTGCAGGCACACGTGCCAGGAGTGTTTTGAGATCTGATTTGGTCCTGTTTGAAAATCCCAAGGGAAGTTTTCAGTTTCCAAGGAACATATAAGAATCAACTCAATTTTTGAAACACAGCCAGGTCCACTTCCTTCTGAATGTTAACTTTCTTGATCAGATAAACTAGGCCTGGAGACATCAATGAAGTTTTCCACAGGTTCAAAATATCCTGCTGCTGCTGCTGCTGCTGCTGCTAAGTTGCTTCAGTCTTGTCTGACACTGTGCGACCCCGTAGACAGCAGCCCACCAGGCTCCGCCGTCCCTGGGATTCTCCAGGCAAGAACACTGGAGTGGGTTGCCATTTCCTTCTCCAATGCATGAAAGTGAAAAGTGAAAGTGAAGTCCTAGACAGTTGCAAAGGGACCAGATTTGGCCCCCTAAAGTTGGTGACAAGCTACAGTACAGTTTAATAATCAGAAGAGAGTTTCTGGTTAACCAGAGCTCCCTCGTCCATAGGGCCTTGCTGCTGCTGCTGCTGCTGCTGCTAAGTCACTTCAGTTGTGTCTGACTCTATGCAGTCCCATAGGTGGCAGCCCACCAGGCTTTGCTGTCCATGGGATTCTCCAGGCAAGAACACTGGAGTGGGTTGCCATTTCCTTTTCCAAAAGTAAAAAGTGAAAGTGAAGTCGCTCAGTCGTGCCCGACTCTAGCGACCCCGTGGACTGCAGCCCACCAGGCTCCTCTGTCCATGGGATTTTCCAGGCAAGAGTATTGGAGTGGGGTGCCACTGCCTTCTGCAATAGGGCCTTGAATCTAGGTAATAGTTACCGACACTCAATAAGAGGGAGCAGGAGACCGTAAATCCTCCCCCAGGAAAGAGGAGATGGATTTCATCATTCCAGTCTGCACCCTCCTTAAAGACTTCTCCCATTTCCCCTGCCCAGTACTTCATCTTTCTAGAAAGGAACAGTAGCTGACTCCAAGCTCCCCGCATCTACTGAGAAAGCACACGCCAGCAAGTTTCCATAGAAGTTAGACTTGGCTTTTCTCTTGGCCTTCAATCTGCTTTTTAAAGTATACAAGGAAGATATTTCCCTGGTGGTCCAGTGGCTAGGACTCTGTGTGCTCCCAATACAGGGGGCCTGAGTTCTATCCCCCGTCAGGGAACTAGATCCCAAATGCCGCAACTAAAGATCGCATGTGTTACAACTAAGACTTGGTGCAGCCAAATAAATAAATATTTAAAAAAAAAATCAGAGGAGATGTGATCAGCAGAGACCAACCTCAGACCCATCTCTTACAGTGACATGAGACCAAAAATTTCTGACTCAGGAGGTCTCATTCTTAAACTCATAATGTGCCAAAGTCCAAAAGGAAGAACAAATGTATTACAACAACAAAAAGCCAAGACTTACCAGGAGGCAGGGGTAAAAACAAAGTGTTAGTAGCTTCCAAAATCCTGGTCATGATGTGAAAGACCGCAAATTCAGCAGCACTCGCCTGTCTATTGCTGCAGGTCAAAGAACAAAGCAGCAATTCAGCCAAGCAGCTCATTTCCAAAACCCCATTTGCACATAAGCAGTGGCTCTGAGTGCCACGTCCAGATGAAATTCATGCTATCCGTGAAAGGCAGTACCCTATGGAAAGCTTCACAGATATGATGATGACCATTGTTGTAATGCCTAGAATCTAACGAGACAGTAGGCACATAAATGACAAATTGCGTTAACTCAAATTCCCCTTTTTGGTAGTACTGAGCTTATGTGCCCCTCCCTCCTCAACCAAGCATATACCAAAGAAAGAGAATGGGTGAAGCAGCAGGGGCATAACTTTAAATGTTGAGTTCAGAACTAGGACGGATGGTGTAAGAACTTGTGAAAGTTACTTTCGTCTACTACGTTTAATCAAGGCTTCACTAATACTGGCAGCAGAGTTGTTTAGCATTTTGCACTCCAGAATAAAACAGAGCAAGAAATACTTGCGTACAAGTGGAGAGCCCAGGGATGAAGATTATGTTTCCTCCAACTGGCTTCCAGTATTTGGCAAATGAGATCCAGCTAGAGGGTAAAGAGAGTCTGTTAACTTCCATTCACACCCTTCCCCCTCAGGAGCCCCTACAGCTCTGCTTCCATAGCTCTAACAGGCACTTCAGGGCAGCTGGCATTCTGGCTGTGCCTGGACATAGACCCAGCCTTTCAGAGGTCAGTTCTGAAGCCCTGGAGTTCAAAATGGAAAGACTGAAAATGAGCAGCCACATCTAACAGAGCATCCACTGTCATCGTGGGTAGAGCCCCAGCAGGGCTTCCCCACGGCTAACCGGCCCCACCGCTCACAACACAGGCCCTCAGTCACAGGCCTTTGTCCCCCAGTGAAGGTCAAGTGCAACAGAGTTTTTTGCCTTAGGCCTGTTATGTGGCAAGGGTGACACGGTAGACAGCCGAGAGAGGAAAGGCGATTTTGAACAGAAGGGAGGTCCCGTGCATGGTTGTGAAGGAAAACTAGTTTCAAGTCAAGTTCTATGTTTCACTAGCTTGTCAGCAATAGGACAGTGTTCCAGGAATTGTTATCAGGACCACAAACCCATGCACTGCACATGTAGACAAAGGACAGGGAGCAAAATTGGGAAGAGTTTCCATATGAGCACAGACAGACACTATTTATTCTCAGTGATATAGATTCTCAGTCTCTCCCTGGCTGAAATCATATAAGATAACACACAAGCAATATAATCAGGTTCTGAAGCAACTTCCCAGGATTTATTTTTAAAGGTTGTCCAGTCACCCTCCTAGAAGGGGACTGGGAGACGCAGATGTTTGTTTCTGGGCAGGGCAAGCAGCTTTGGCATCAGTCAGTGACTGCTGGGTTGGAAAGGCAAGGGGCACCAAGTCTCAGTTTTCTGAGACTACATTGCTACCATTTCTGGTCCGATTGGTTCTAGGAGCTGTTAGCACAAACTGGTGTCACGTGGATTTTTTTTTTTTTTTAATATGATTAACTAAAGGGAAGACTGATGCTTGAAGAAAAACCCTAACACTCCGGAAGAGGATGTTTAAAGTCAAAAGAAGGATGATATATGACATGATAAATAACTGTGCATTATGAAAGGACATGGAGAAGGCAATGGCACTCCACTCCAGTACTCTTGCCTGGAAAATCGCAGGGACGGAGGAGCCTGTTTGGCTGCAATCCATGGGGTCGGGAACAGTTGAACATGACCGAGTGACTTCACTTTCACTTTTCACTTTCATGCACTGGAGAAATGGCAACCCACTCCAGTGTTCTTGCCTGGAGAATCCCAGGGACAGGGGAGCCTGGTGGGCTGCCATCTATGGGGTCGCACACAGTCAGACACGACTGAAGCAACTTAGCAGCAGTAGCAGCAGCATGAAAGGACAAAGAAAGGGCTTCCCTGGTGGCTCAATGGTAAAGAATCTGTTGCCAGTGCAGAAGACACAGGTTGGATCGCTGGTCCAGGAGGATCCCACATGCTGCCCAGCGAATAAATCCGTGCACCACAACTATTGAGCCTGTGCTCTAGAGCTTGGGGATAGCAACTGTTGAACCTATGCACTGTAACTACTGAAGCCCATGCACCCTTGAGCCTGTGTTTTGCAACAAGAAGCTACCGCAATGAGAAGCTTATACACTACAACAAAGGGCAGCCCCCACTTGCAATTAGAGAAAAGCCTGCACAGCAATGAAGACCCAGCACAACCAAAAATAAATAAACACAAAAAATTTTTTTAAAAAGGACAGTGAAATCAAGTCAGTATCAACTTAAGAAAGATCAGTAACACATTTGTAAAGTGAGCTCCTTTTCTACCGCAACGAATTATTATTTAAGAAAGTTCCAATGCCCCGCTTGTACACATTAGTATATGCAAATACCAACCTTTCCTAATTTAGTAAAAACTATAAAAGTCAAACTTTGCTGTAGAAATTCAAATATATCATTTAAAAACAGATACCAGTGACTGCAATAAAAGGGGAAAACTATAAAAATTGAACATGAAATTAAATCAGGGCCATATCCAATAAATTGAATCTTCTGGAGTTCAATGCAAAAATATTTGTTCATATTTACACACTAGTTCTATCCAAACTAGAGAAATGGAGTATTGGAGGGTTTTTTTTTTCTCTCATTCTTCATATTTAAATACTTAAAAATTTTTTATCTATCATATTAGTTCTAGATTCTAAGTAAGGTCAGGCCTCAGTTCCATACACATTTTGAAAGATACCAACCAGAATTGAAAGAGACACATGTACCCCAATGTTCATCGCAGCACTGTTTATAATAGCTAGGACATGGAAACAACCTAGATGTCCATCAGCAGATGAATGGATAAGAAAGCTGTGGTACATATACACAATGGAGTATTACTCAGCCGTTAAAAAGAATTCATTTGAATCAGTTCTGATGAGATGGATGAAACTGGAGCCGATTATACAGAGTGAAGTAAGCCAGAAAGAAAAACACCAATACAGTATACTAACACATATATATGGAATTTAGGAAGATGGCAATGACGACCCTGTATGCAAGACAGGGAAAGAGACACAGATGTGTATAATGGACTTTTGGACTCAGAGGGAGAGGGAGAGGGTGGGATGATTTGGGAGAATGACATTCTATCATGTATACTATCATGTAAGAATTGAATTGCCAGTCTATGTCTGATGCAGGATACAGCATGCTTGGAGCTGGTGCATGGGGATGACCCAGAGAGATGTTATGGGGAGGGAGGTGGGAGGGGGGTTCATGTTTGGGAATGCATGTAAGAATTAAAGATTTTAAAATTAAAAAAAAAAAAAAGGAAAGATACCAAGACAGGCTCAAATTTCAATCCAGCCTCATCACTTCTGTTTACACAAAGGCCAGTGTTATTAAGTTCGATCACACAATTTCAATGAGTGGCTACCCGGTGAATGAACTGCCAGTCTCACCTGCAGATTCTAATGTGGTAGTATTCATATAACTGAGCTGGAATCTTGCCTAATTAGGCTGTTGGGGCTAATTAAGAATTGAAGTTCAAGTTCTCTCACGTTGCATAAACCTCCATGTACAGAAATTACTACCTACAGTTTAATAGGGAGCTGGAAAATGCCAAGATGGCATGAACATTTGGCACCCATGCTGAATTCATCACTGTTCCATGCATATGTAAACACATGTATGCACTGTTCCATAAGCATATATAACCACTACTGGAAGGGAAAAATAAACCACTTCCAAGGCCTGTTCTTGTGTTTTGGTTCTTTTTCCCCTTTCTTCAATCTACAGCATCATATATACAGGTTTGAGGACAGGAGAGATCCAAAATCCTAATATGAAAAACATACTGAACCACATACTGGAAACCAGGGGACCAAGGAGATGGGTTGGGGAAGGGGTGCACGGGTAGAGAAGATAAAGCAAAACCAACCAGTTTTGAAACGTAGTCCAGAACCATCTGTTCAATTTTTTTCTTTTCTACACCCTGTAGATGTCTCAAAAGATGGTCTCTTAGTTCAGACACCATCTGAAAACAGAATGTAGATAAGTCACAACCTACCCACTCACACCTGCAACTGGTTTGAATTCATTTATTAACATTCCCTATCAATATGAAAAATACTGGACCTGAAGATCCCACTAGCAGAAATGTATAACCCATGATGTTCCTCTGATGGGCATAAATCAGGCGGCACTACCATTTTCCTCAACAGGAATGACTTATGATACACCCAAAGCCCAGTGAGCAGCTTAGAGTCAGGCTGCCAGTCCTGTTAAAATTCTCCAAAGTAGCCAGTGGAGGTTAGCCAGTGGAAATCACTAGGCTCAGCAGTCAAAAGCTTTGGGATCTACCAAAGGATTGAAGTCTACTGCTCCTGGCTCTGGAGAACTAACAGGAGCAACTCTAAACATGGAAAGTCTATGCTAATAGGAAGGAACAGGGTTTGGATGTTTGGAAGGACAGAGGCTGGAATAAAAAGGAAATGCCCCAGGTACCTCCCTCTGTGCAATGGCTAAAACAATTCCATGCAGTTCCCTAACATGCAAAGGTATGGAAAAATTTATTCTAGTGTCTCCAAATGGGCTTGTTTCTATAGCCACACTGTTAGGACCATCCCTTGGGCTCCCCGATTAGTGTAGCATTCCCAGCTTTTTGCTTTTCTCTCCCCTTCTTCCTTGTCTTTTTTGTCTGTTGCTCAGCAACAGACCCTCTTAGCTAGAGAAATCTTTGTACCAATAAGTACCATGGGAATTGTACAACTGACAACACACACACATGTATGTATGTATCTTCTATTAATATCTAAGCAAATTTACAACAGACACCCTGGGCAAAACTAAGCCCATGGCATCCTGGGCCAAGACAGAGTGGTATATTATTTCAGTCTCCTGCATGTATTAAATGATTAAGCTTTTAAAAAAAACATTATTTTTTTCTGGATAAAATATGATGCATATTGTCATTTTAATTTTTCTGTGATAATCATATAGATGAAAACTTACATTGCTCATAATCCTACAATTTACATTAACATTTTGGTTTTTTACTTTCCTTTTTTCCAGTGTGTATAGTCATTCTAATATTTTACAATCTGCTTTTTTATTTAATAGTTTGTCATTAAATATTCTGTATCACACTAGTTGTAACAGTTGTACAGTAACCAATTTTATGAAAAAATACTATAATTGAACTATTTATTCCCTTTTTATACATATGGGATATTTATTACTATTAATAATACCACCAAAAACTCTGTATACAAGGGTTGTTTGTCATATCCTTGATTATTTTGTCAGGCTAAGTTCCTAGAAATGGAATTTCTTGGGTCCTGTACTTAGACTTACAGAGACACTGCTGAAATGCCTTCTACTGAGGTTATATTAATGCTAATTTCAAATTCCATTGCATGGACTGTCAAATCCCTCATACTCTGACCCTTCCTAATATAATTTTTAATTTTTGTCAATTTGATAGGCAAAAACAAAAAAATATATAGTTATTCTGTTTGTCATTTGGTTATAGCAATGTTAAGTATTGTTTTTCTTTCTCTGCCCCAACTCGAGATATTTTTAGCCTAAATTAACTTTTGAAAATTCATTGGTAACAGTTTTTGTCCATTTCCCTTCTGGTATGTTGTCCTCTTACTGATTTATAAGCTTTATTTATATGCCAAATGTTATCCTTTTATCACATTATGTGGCAAATATTTTTTTTAAATATTATTGCTTGCCTTTTTGTTGTTCTGTTTCAAGGTTTCAATCTTCTCCCAATATGTTTACATTCAATACTATACTTAAAAAGCTTTCTCAGTGTTATTTGTCTACTTATTTTATTCAAATTATTTCACAGTTTAATTTTTTATATTTATATATTAATTTTATTTAAATAATATATACATTATACTAATTTTTATATTAAATTCATTAATCTGATATTTCTATGGTATAAAGTGGTATTTGGGGTGGGAAAAATCTAATTTAATTGACTTTTCAAGACAGTCAACCACTGATTGATCAACTGACTAAAAATTATTTCTTTTCACATTGATTTTTAAATATTTCATTTATCATTCACCAAATATTCAAAATTAAATCAGAATTTCCTATCTTTGTGTTAGTGCTATATTTTTCCAGTTATTGCAGATCAAAAGCACATTTAGATATCTCGTAATGTTGGTCCCACTCTTCTTTATTTTGTTACGTGAGTCACTTAGTCAGTTGTCAGAGAAATTTAATTGGCTTTTTGTTTGTAATTTCATTAAAGCTAGATGCTAAGGATTTGGAAATTATATACTGTTTTTCATTATCTTTTCAAACTGATTAATTCTAATAAAATGAAAATAAATATAGCATTGTCAGTTTACTAACTTACATTATTATTTTTATTCTTTGTTTTTTTAATTTTATTATCTTCCATTTTCCCAGTTGATTATTTTGTTGTTTCATTAGACAATTATACTATCTTCTTTTACTCTTGTTTCTCCTTTCATTGGCTAGAATTTTTAGAATAATGTAAAATTTTAGTGAAAACAGCAAGTACACTTAGCTTCTTTCTGATTTTAATAGGAATGCCTCCAAAGTGAGATTAAGAAGGATGTTGGCTACTAGTATGAGACTAAATTTTGTTTAAAATTCCAAGAGTTGAATTATACTTTCATCAACTTTTAGCACCCATAGAATCATTTTTGCCTCTTGGACTAATATTAAGCCTTCCTGGAAATAAGCCCACATGGCCAAGATGTATTTTCAAACAGAGTATTGGAAAGTATTTTAATTAAGCCTGTGGTATCTATATTCACAAGTAAAAGTGGTCATGTCAGATTCTGGTTTAAAGATCATGCTTTTTAAAGTGAGTAAAAAGCTTTCCATCATTCTTCAAAAATACTTTACATAATATGAGAATAATCTGGTCTTTAAAAGTTTGAAAGGACTAACTCATTAGATAGCTTGGGGCCTTTTTTAGAGCTAATCTTTGACATTTTTTCCAAATTATTTTATGGTTATTATACTTTCAGGTTTTCTATTTCTCCTTGGCTCCAGTTTGCAATTTCTATTTGTCAAGGAAACATTGTTTAACTAGAATTTTTAAGTGTATGGCTATGTATTTACACATATTTTTCTCATATTTTTAAACTAGCCTTACCTAAGGTAATAGATTATCCCATTCCTAAGCCTGCACAGCATTACTAATATTTTATTAAATTTTTTAAAAACTAGTTTTTCAGTTAAAGATGTTTTTCAGATTTAGATGTTTAACTAGTTTTTTTTTTTTTTAAGATTTTGGATTTACTTGCCAATTCTGCTCTTCAATTAATTTATTTTGATTTACATCTTTGGTCTTCCTAGCAGTAAGACTTCTTAAGAAAGAATACTTTATTCTTTTGTATTTTACAAATACAAATACAAAGGCCACAGAGATGCTGGTCTTTCCTGTTTTAAATACTCTCAGTGTTATACATTTCTTTATGATGCTTTATAATTATACATTTATTGGGGTGACTGATTAATCTGTGTTTCTCTCACAAGACTACAAATACCAAGAGGGCAGAAATTATATATGTGTTCCTTACTAGTGAACACACAGGGCCTACAGTGGGTGGATGGCAACAACCATGTGTTGACAGAATGGATGAAAAATAAGATCAGAATGAGAAATACAATCTAGCCCTCTCCCCCTTCCTTGGAGCTCACTGTTTGCCAGCACCAAACGTCCCACTTACCAGCCCGATAAGCAGCTGCTGGTGGTTGTCTTCCTCCTGGAAGAGGGGTGTTAATCTTGGCTCTGAAATTAAACAGAGTGATAGTCAAGCAGGGTGGTTTTTAGGAAATGACCAGAAGGAAGAGGCCTCAGTCTGGGCTTCCCTTCTCTGAGTCATTGGGAAAATATAACACTTTCCTGACAGGATGAAAACTTTTCTTTCAGTGTGACCCTGTCCTACACGCTGCAACTTATCACTCAGGTATGCAGGGAGCACTGTGAACCAGAGAGAGGCACAGACTGAAAGAGAGAGAGAACACAAGGAACACATTCCCAACACCAATGCCCTCTGGCTTAAATTTCTCTTCAATGTGGAGACATGTCACTGAGATCCTCTGCTTCACAGGAGACTAAACAACTCAGGTCCTCTCTTAAACCTAAGGAGTGGCAAACCCAGGAACAGGGACTGAGTGGAAGGATCACGTGCCTCCCTTCTTTCTGACTCCAACTTGTAGTTTATAGAATTACTGAGGTGAGGGGACCAGTCACCGCAGTCAATTACTGTGGCAAATAGTAACTGGCACAAGTTATTGGACTGAAAATGTAGTTAGACTGAGATGGAAAAGTGGCATGTAAAGATAAACCAAATGGCACTTTCTCCACCATGATTTGCACTGTACCAGCAAGACTGAAGGGGCAGGCAAACGCTGTCTCTAGGAAGACCTCCTAGAGCACCTTCATGCCCCATCTTCCTCTGCCAAAACCTGAGTCACAGTGCTGGTCAAGAGGTAGAACTGCCCTGGTTAGGGAGCTGAGGACTCCTTTCAGGAGGGCACAGATGCTTCTTGACTCCTTGGGATAAATCCTAACTGGATCCTACACAACCTTCATGATGAAAAATTCAAAACTAGAGCCCAGCAGTTTTCATGGTTATTCCGCATTTCATAAAGAATGTTCTCTTCTGACAGTGACTTTCTTCCTAGGAAACTAGCACAAACAAAAAATATGAGAGGAAGTTCCCTAAAGTGCATCAAGACAGAATGACTAGTAATAACTGCAAACGGCCCTGAAGTACAGGAGCAGAAGGAGCTCTAACCAGACTTGGGAGCAGAAGATACAGAAACCTCAGCCAGACCAGTCACACGTCCCATACTACAAATCCCCGAGTGATGCAAGAAGGGGAGCCTGCAAGCATGTGCACACCCCTGGCTGACTGCTCCTGCCCGGGGCTGGTGGCAGAGCCCTGGCTTCAGGCCGGGACGACCCAGGGCTGCTCAGTGACTTCACTGCTCACATGGGCTGTGTACACAGCTGCAGGATGTGCAGCAAAGCACTGTATAAAATAATTTCCATTAGGGTCACCCAGCATATAACTAAAACATCCAAGCCCATAAAACAACATAAAAATTACAGCTTAGGGAAAAAAAAAGGGCAAGGCTGACCTTTAAGAGGTGTGAAAGAGTCCTACAGATAGATAGCTGGAGAGAGAATAGCTCTAGGCCAAGGGAAGTACACCCTGCAAGTACAGCCAGCGAGCATGTTAATTAGATCAGTTCTACAGGGAAACAGGAGGAAAACCTACAGTCAGGGAGTCCTACAGCAAAAGCACATTCAGCAGCTGTTCCCAAAGGACCTGGTGCCAAGAGAGACATGGAAGGAACTGGGAGTCGCTCTGACAGGAAGATAGTAAAGGGTATTGCCTTCACTGAGCTAGTGGAAGTGATTTCCCGGCCAACCCACAGTGGGAGGAGGAATGGTGTTACAAACAAACAACTGACTGAAATCCAGAAGGCTTTATTACAGGTCTTTTCTTACCCAAATTCTTTGCTTCTAGGTTAGAAATCACCCTACAAGAAAAATTAGCCAATGTTATTCACACAGGAAACATTAATAAAAAAAATAAAAAATAAAAACCCACAATACCATACAAAGATATTATCGTTTAAAAACCCATAAAACCACTGCAGAAACTGTTCTCAGGCTGCTGAAAACCTCAAAAACTTTAATCAACTTGGCAAAAGCCACATTAAGCAATTATAAAATCTCAAAACTCTTTAGTGCAAACAATGACGGTAATTTAGAACAATTGCAGCTCTCAGTTATTGGAAATAATGGGAACAGAAAATAGAACAGGGGTTGGAATGGGGCCTCGGCTTGTAGCACTCTGAGATGACTCATCTGCTCAGAAAACACGCTTTCAAAATAAGAGCAGGTTCACCAGCCGACTAACTCTTATTTAAAATCAACCCACTGCTTGTAGCCCTCTAAAGCGCTCTATTAATAAGCGCTTTCATTACTACTTATTCCTTGAGTCATCCATCCCCAGGATGCAAATCTAAAAGGTTTAACATACAAACTATTCCCACAAGAAACTCTAGCTCCAATCTGCAAAGCAGGGCTCGGTGGCTGCTGACAGCATCATCTCATTGAGAATACAACAAAAGTAATAAGCTACTTCCCTGAAAGGCAGCCAGCAAAGTAATTACAAAAGATAGCCATCTTATAGCTATAATAGTCCTTCATTTTACTTACTTTATTGCATTATCAAGAATATTTCTCACATACACCGTAGACCTTCTTTTTCCTGTTTTCTAGGAGTGAAAATACATCAGAGGTATGGAAGGTGAAGGTTTTGTGGGTGACATTTTTCACACTAAGGTCATAATACAATATAGTTAAGAGTTCAGAAAAAAGGAGACTTTCTTTCAAGGTAATCACAACACCTAGATTCTTAAAAAATTGGCTTAAAAAACTTTTATTCTGAACCTATTACAAGTTTTCGGGGACCTGCAAGTCCAACTATATTTTATATATCAATACAATAACACTACGACTCTAGCCAACAATGCTGCAGAGAAGAGCTCACACACTCTTCACCCAGCCTCTCCCAGTGTTCATCTCTTACATAAACAACAGCAGTGCAATACCCAAACCAGTGAGCATACAGTTCTGCCATCTCATCACATGGATAGATTCACATACGACAATGTACAGCCATAATCCAGATACAGAACTGCTCCATCACCCCCAAGATCTCCCTTGTGCTACCCGTTTATAGGAGTCATATTCACTCTTTTGCTTTCAACCATTCCTAACCCGTCTGTCTGTGCTCAGTTGATCACGTGTGTCCGACTCTTTGTCACTCTATGGATTGTAGCCAGCCAAGCTCCTCTGTCTATGAGATTTCCCAGGCAAGAATACTGGAATGGGTTGCCATTTCCTCCTCCAGGGGATCTTTCCCATCAAGGGATCAAACCCACGTCTCCTGCACTGGCAAGTGGATTCTTTACCACTAAACCATCAGGGAAGCCCTCCCTAACTCCTGCTGCTTCTGCTGCTGCTAAGGCGCTTCAGTCGTGTCCGACTCTGTGCGACCCCTAACTCCTAGCAACCGCAAATTTGGGAACCTATAGATTTTTTAAAATTACTTTTTAACTATGTAAGTAATGCAAGAACACATCTGAGACTCGAATGTGAATCCCGCTTCTACTATGAATGTGTTGTGTGTGTCCCTAACCTCTTTGCACTTTAATTTCCTCTTGAAGAGAAAGAGATCACTGAAAACCTTGGTCTGCCTACTGGGGATCAGCAGCACTAAGGAACAGTGCCTGGTAACAGTGGTGAGTGCTGGACCGAAGCCAGCTTTATGACATAAGGGCCTCACCTAACCTACTCTGCTGGGCTTCTTGCTCTCCTTTCAGGAACCCACACATACCTCTTCTGAGATCAGGCTGTGCCACTCTCTCCTGACCACGCTGTTGTTATAGTGTAAGTGTGGCTTGGAGTACTTCACATATTCCAGGTTGGAGTTCAGTTTTTCCCAGTAGCCCTTAAAGCTATGCACCTGTAAGAGACAAAAACATCAGTGGGCTCGAGAAGCAGGTCCTGTGGCCTGAACTACATAGCACGGCCCATGCAGGCCTTCCTACAAAGCTCTCACGAGGCAGCATTTCTGACCATATACTTCCCACAAGGGATGGCAGTCTTGTCCCGACAGGAATTCTAAAACAGACTCAAAGAGGCTTGCCTCCCTCCCTTTCTTTTCAAGCCCCTTTTACACACAGAGAGAGCTGCTCACTTCCCTAAGCCAGTGTGACTCCCCCTGGGTGAAGGCTAAGCAGGGAAGCCTGCTTTGAACACATCAAGTCATTTCCTCCCCAGAGACCCATTCTGACTCAGGTTATATCAACAATGCCCTGTTCAGTGACAGAATGATCACAAGATTTGGATCACATGGAAGTATAGGTTTACTTTCCAGTTAAGTTTATTTACTTCCAAAGGGTCTTTTTCAAAACTCAAGAATCAGAATGGTGAAGTGAACTCCTTTCACACTCAGCTGTCAATTACTTCAAAATGGAATTAGCTGGCAACCATCTCCCTCTAGGTTTTTGACATATTGATATCACTGTACTAGCCCGAAGCAAAAAATATTCATTATGTTCATTTTAAAATAAAATGCTATAGTAATATATTTTTAATGTTAAAGGATATCCTGACAAAAAATTGTTTTTGCAAATTAATGAAGACAGATTCATGATACCTATTATCTTGCCAAAATATACGCATTTATAAAAGATTTGACTGGGATCAAGGGTGCCATGCGTGGCCAGGAAACAAAGTGACCTTAATGCCTACAGCGGGAACAGACTTGGCTGTATTACAAGGGAAAAAAAAAGAGAACTTTAAAAAAATGCCCCATCAAGAAAAATGCCCTTTGTTAAGTAATAGCACATCACCCAAATTCTTATTGAAAGCACAGTCACAAGTGGCTTAAAATGGATACCGGTATCAGGAAAGTGCGTTACATAACAAAACGAACTTGCTATTTTAGAAGCTTGAAAGGCCTGTCCAGCCAACACCCATTTTCACAGAGACAGGAAGAGCTATGTCCAAGAAATTGTTATTTCCAGAGGAAATCAGAAACCAGGAGTCAGGTCCCACTCTACACCTGACCTACCTCTCTTATCTTTTCTTTCCCTGTCCATACGTTGATAGTGGATACATCTTTGCCCACCGTTTTGTCTCCCTTATATTGCAAGCAAACCCTGGAGACAACTGACAGAATGAGGACCCTGACAGGAAGTCGCTACAGCTTTTCTTGCTGCAGCTATTCTACATCTGAGTTTAGGCTGCTGCTGCTGCTACGGCTGCTAAGTCACTTCAGTCGTGTCCGACTCTGTGTGACCCCACAGACGGCAGCCCAGCAGGCTCCCCCGTCCCTGGGATTCTCCAGGCAAGAACACTGGAGTGGGTTGCCATTTCCTTCTCCAATGCATGAAAGTAAAAAGTCAAAGTGAAGTCGTTCAGTCGTGTCCGACTCTTCGCGACCCTATGGACTGCAGCCAACCAGGCTCCTCCATCCATGGGGTTTTCCAGGCAAGAGTACTGGAGTGGGGTGCCATCGCCTTCTCCAACTAGTGCCCAAAGCCAGCAAATTAACTGGTGTTGTGGTGCCATCTAGTGGTCAGTTATGCATCTAGTTCTGCCTGCTTTGCATTGGAGACCCACTGCTCGGTCCACCCAACCTTGCCCAGGATGAGACAGGGGAGGAAGGAATGATGATGTCCTACCTGGGCAAGCCCCACTTCCCCTCAGGCCAACGGCATCCTTCTGTCAGAAGACCCTATTTTCATACTCACACTGCGGCTCCCAAACTACCTTCCTCTCACCCTCACCCCATTAAAAAAGTCCCTTTCCTCATAACCTTGTCTTAGTTGAGAATAGGCAGATAAAACAAGTCCAAGGACATGTTTGAGGCAGTCCTGAGTCTAATGATTGTATGTAAAACAGAGTATGTGTTCTTATGAGCACTTTTCTGGGATGAAGGTCTACAGTTTATATCCATTTCAAAGGAATCCATAGCTTAAAATAGTTAAAACTACTGAGGTAGAAGGGAACATTAAGTTTTAAAACAATAACTTACATTTAAATAAGGGTAGCCAAAAGCCCCAGAAATATTTTAATATTTGTAGGTCTATTTAATATGGGTCGGAGAAGGCAACCCTTCTCCAGGCCTCCAACTCCCAGGATGGAGGGGCCTGGTGTGCTGCAGTCCATGCGGTCTGGAAGAGTCAGACACGACTGAGCGACTTCACTTTCACTTTTCACTTTCATGCAGTGGAGAAGGAAATAGCACCCCACTCCAGTGTTCTTGCCTGGAGAATCCCAGGGACGGGGGAGCCTGGTGGGCTGCCGTCTATGGGGTCGCACAGAATCGGACACGACTGAAGTGCCTTAGCAGCAGCATTTAATACGGGTAGGTGACTGAAGGAGGTCACTGGGCTGGATGTTACAATATGGATATTGAGAGAGAGCAAACAGTTAATGGCATATGTCACTACTTGGTATCTACTAGATAAGAAGGCAATTTTTTTAAGCTATGAAAATTTACGAAGATCATTATAAATTGGAAGGTCTATTTGGAAGTCTGTGCTTAGTCACTCAGTCATATCCAACTCTGCGATCCCATGGACTGTAGCCTGCCAGGCTCCTCTGTCCATGGGGATTCTCCAGGCAAGAATACTGGAGTGGGTTGCCATGCCCTCCTCCAGGGGATCTTGCCAAGCCAGTATCGAACCCAGGTCTCCCACACTGTAGGCGGATTCTTTGCCGTCTGAGCCACCAGGGAAGCCCAAGAATACTGGAGTGGATAACCTATCCCTTCTCCAGGGGATCTTCCCGACCCAGGAATCGAACCGGGGTCTCCTGAACTGCAGGTGAATTCTTTACCAGCTGAGCTACAAGGGAAGCCCATTTGGAAGTCTTGGAAATAGATAAGACCCAGAAGATGAAAATGGATACATAAGTGAAAAGTGAAGAGAGGATGTTCCAGGTGCAGCTCCCAGGAAATGAGCAAAGATTCAGACCATAGACAGAGCTTTAGAAAAAGTAGAGAAAACAAGCCATGGCACTTCAATCTCTGCAGTGAATATATCTGCCCCTAGGGTATGACTGCCAACCTCAGTAACCACCTGGGTCCCATTCCCTAGACTCCTACTGGTGTGGGCTGTGACCTGGGCTTCATGAGTTTTAGACATTCCCCAGGCATGTCTACTGTTCAACCTGGGCTGAGAACATGCTTGAGCACATTCAGGTCATGGCAGTCTCTTAGCCACTCTCAAAGGTTCTCATCTACATCTCTGGCTTAAAGGCTGATGAAGAACCACCTGCCTGAAGACTTGTAATTGTGTTGTGACGTAACAGGACATAGGGTTAGAGAGGAGGTTCAATCTAACCTTCAAAGAGTCTTCAAATGCCAAAGTAACACCAGCACATTCCTTGACCCAGAGAGTAAAAGAAGCACCAAGGTGAAATGCTAGCTGTCGTTACATAGTCTGGGGGGAAGAGGGCGTGGGAGCTACACAATCACACCCTACCAGCCAGCCCGGGAGCACAGAAAGACACTCCTCTCTGTCAGCCAGCATTTACGGCACTAGCTGAGTACTAAGCACCATATTCATCAGGGACAACGGGAGAGGAAAAGCCACGACAATCTAAGAAGCACATTGCCAGCTTCTTGAAAAGAGCTTGTAATGCTTTCAAATACACAAAAATGCTTTATAAGAAAATACTCATGAGTTTAGCTACTTCTGGAAGACTCTGGTGTTAGAAGCCATCAGATCCTTAAGGAATGACCCAGGAGCATTTCCCTATACAAGGGACAGTTTTACATTTTGATTTTTAAGGAAGGAGAATTATTTCAAGTCTCTTCTTGAGAAATAATCTTAATTTGACTTTTAGGTTGACATGAAATAATTACCAAATGTAGCCCACCACAACTAATATTAATTGAAAAAAAAGGACTAAAGGGTTATATTAAGAGACTGTTTTCCACTTATGTGGGAAATAAATTTGATTTTTTTCCTCTTTAAAAAAGAAGTACCAAGAAAGGAAAAAGAAAAAAAAAAAAAGCACTGTGGTACTTATTGGCTCATCTGCAAGTTACTACCCGGAAAAAAATATCTGCTTCTCATTTCTTAAAGGCCTTCTGGCTTTGATCCTACATCTGCTGATTAACCAGCATCTTCTTTCACAGAAGAGGAAGCCAACTTTACCCTTCATGCCAGGGCTCAACTAGTAAAGGTAAAGCATCAAACTTGTCTCCTCAGTGGATACTATCTCAGTATCAGCTTTTACTTACAGCCCAGAGAAACACAGTGGCCCACTACCTCCAGTACAAACAGAATAAAATAGAAACATCTGTGTGTCCATAAAGCTAGCAAGGCACCATACTAAGCCAAGATGCTCTAAACAGGGCCATCCATACAAGGACAGTGACTTTAACTCCTGAGGCTTCCTGCTAGGAAGACCACATGTGGTATGTGCAAATTCTCCTATTACAAGTGGACTTCCTCCTTTGTCCCAACATTTAGTAAAAAGCTCTCTCTTCTCTTCCCAGCTGGGTAGTACTCATTTTTAATGGGATGTGATTTTTAATGTAATTTACTAAATATGCTTCTAAACTATTACATCTCACGATCAGCTTGTATCTTAAGAAATCCCATGCTAAGATAGTTTCCTAGTCTCAACCTTAAGAATTAAACATTCTGTTCTCAACCAAACTGCGAACAAAAGCAGCATAGTCGAATGACTGGCAGAAGAGAAAGAAAAATAGGAATCCTTGACCAGGTCTGTTCCTCAATTTCCATATCTGGGAAGTAAACTGAAGGTACTCCTATCTCTACAGATAATGACAGGAATAAATTTTCCAGCCTGGTGTGCTGTCTCTAACAAGTAGTGTTTCTTTGGACCATTATAAAATTATGTTTCTACAATCTTAATTGAACTTGCCATAATTCTCTGCCTCTAAAAATACACTATATAGGAATAACTTGTGTTTTTTCTCTCCAACAGTCTATTGACAAAATTCTTCACTTCTGGTCACCAAATTACTTCTGGTGGGTTTCTTCCTCCACATTCATCAATTCTCCAGTGCCAGCAAGGTGTCCTATGATTATCAGACCCCACAGGTTGAGGACTCTGTCCCAAAAGGCTGCCCCCTTTTCAAATGCTGATCTCAAGTCCAGGTTGCTGCCTGTGATTCTGACCAACTGCCTATCAATCCGAGGTTCCCAGCGCCCCCTTCATGGGTTCTATATATGTTACAGTGGTTCTGAACTCAGGAATACAGTTTACTTCCTATATGCCAGTTGATTATAAATGGATACAACTCAGTAATAGCCAGACTGAAGCGATGCATAGGGCAGGAATGGGCTCTGAGCTTCCATGTCCTCTTCGGGTGCACCACCCCCACCCCTGCACCTCCATATATTCATCCAACCCATTAAATCTCTGAAAGATTCAACTAGGGTTCTTTATGAAGGCTCCATCACACAGGCACAATTGATTAAACCATTGGCCATCAGTGGCTGAACTCATCTCTAGCCATTCTAGCCTTGGAAGGTGGTATTGGTAGAGGGCTGAAAGGGCCAACCCTCTAATCACATGGTCGGTTCTACCGGCAACCAGCTCCACCCTTAGGTGCTTTCCAAAAGTAACTTCATTGACAAACTCAGGTGTGGCTGAAAGGGGCTTGTTAGGAATAATAAGACCTTCTTTTCACCTTTGTGCTCCGGAGCTTTTTCAGGAACTGGAGCCCTAAGCATTATAACAAAAGATCTCCCTATAGTTCTTATCACTTAGGAAATCACAAAGATTTTAGGAGCTCTGTGCCAGGAATCATGGAAGAAGATAAAAGATATATTTCTGGTTATATCACAAGATCACATATGTACAAACTAAACTTTGGAAAGTCAATATCTCACACGTAACCAATTGACATTTCTGGTAATACTACACTGTTGTCAAAGCAACAATTCTCATTTTTAAAAACTGTAAGTTGTTACGATTCAACACTTTGAGTTGCTAAGAAACATTTTCTTCAAGTGATGGTGGCCATCTGCACTGGAAGGGTAAAGGAAAAAAGGTGTCTTTTGTGCCTCACTAAAAGCTTAATTATCTTCATGCTTTGCCCAATTAAAACAGTATTTTTTAAACACTTTTTAAGTGTTTAAGAGAAGAAGCATAATCAAGTGAAAACCACTCTTTCTCCAGTTGCTCAGGGGCATCCAGACCGCTGATGGACACTGCAGCAGCCCCCTCACTTAGAGTGGCCATAACTGGGAAAGGGCTTGAAGTCCTTCTCCTTCCCAGTCTCTGGGTCAGATAGTTAATAGTCACAACACAAATGGTTAAATTAAAGCCTTCCTTACTGTATAAAATGAAACTAAAGATGTCTGGCTTAAAAATACTTTAATGAAAATACTCCATTTCTCCATTCTTGACATTCAAGTAAACTATTGTTTCTACTTTTTTTTTTTTAATTCTTACATGACTTCCTGTGGAAGGGATTAAATCATTCTTAGGAAGGCCATTCTCAATGACATTCCTTTTAAGGTTTTAAGGTGCAGATCTTGTTTTAAAATACTTTTTTGTTTCATTTTTTAAAATTCTTTTGGAAACCATTCTATAAAGGAAACCTTTTGTCTTTCAGATGATAGACTGGTATAAACCAATTAAATTCAATGTCCATATATTAAACATCTATAAAGTACTCCACTTCACACTAAAATTATTTGCACGAAGACCAGAAGGAAAGTGCTCGTCTAGTTTCATTTTGTCCTTCCTTCTCCAGACTCCTTATCAGGGCAGTCATCTTACACACAGAATGGAAGCAAGTGTGCTCAGAGCAGACAGGGGTCCCTTGGGCCTCATGGAAAATCCAGCAGCAAGCACACCTTCAAAAGGTAACTTGTGATTCAGGTTAAGGGTGCTCAGAGCCAACTCCTATCAGGGAAGCTGCAAGAATTGTCACATAACGGGCTAGGGAGGGAGGAAAAGCAGGGGGGATATGCTACTACAACAAGATCCATTGCAATATAATTGGGCTGGGACCCGCGGTAGAAGTAGGTCAAAGGCAGCTGCTTATAGTGAGAGGTATTATGCAGGCAGAGATGGGGAAACAAATGAGAGCTGTGAAGGCCAAGTGTCTTGTGAACTGAAAGATTCGATAAGTTATGGGGTTGGGGGAGAGGGGCAGGAGCTGCCCAAACCAAACTCAGTACCATCTTCTCCTGAGTCCAAGGGAAAATCCCTCGGCATTCCTATGGCTTCCCTGATGCATCATGTTTGCATGGAAAGGACAGTGAAGAGATCTACAGCTCAAACTTGTCCTATGTAATACTTCTGACTCGTATATGAAAACATGTAGCATCTCGGAAGAACTCCCAAGCATGTTTGGGAACAGTTAATGGGAAATAACTCTCTGCAGAGCCAAATGTTAAAGACAATTAGGGGAGAGTAGAAAAAGGAGAGGAAAAGGCAAAGTGAACAACAAAGAAGGAAATAAATGAACTACATAAAAAAATAATTTTTTACGCACATATACACACACACACACAAGTCAGAGAGTGCAAAAATAAGCTGGCTTGTTCCCAAGCAAAGACAAATTGTATTCTTAGAATAAATCAATGGGTAAAAATCTTGAGAACCTTCCCATCAGTGTTTTATACTTAATTTTTTAAATGAAAATATACAGTGTTGGTAAGGTTATAGTAAAACTGATAAACCAATAAATCCCGTATAATACTGTAAATTATTGCAACATTTTTTGAATATGAGTTTGGCAATAAAAATCAAAGGCTCTAAAAATTGTCATGGCCTTTCACTCAGTAATACTCCTGGACATTTAACCTTAGAGGAATAAATAAACAACACACGCACGCACACACGCACACACACACACACCAAGAAAAACCTACATAAAAGTATTCACTGCCAAATTATTTTTAATAGCAAATATAATTTTTTCAGTGGGGGCTAGAGACAAACTAAATGTCTCAAAATGGAAGAATGATTAAGTAAACTAAGACACACCAACACAGTGGAAACCTATAGAGTTATAAATCATAATTATAAAATTATAAATCATAATTATGAAAATTATGAAGTTTATGTACCAACATGAAAATGTGTGTGATATACTATAATTCATAATCTTTATTAAATATCACTAGATAGCCAGTTCTACTAGGCAAAATATGAGCACCTGTGACAAAGACCAAGAGGAAATGGGGCAAATCGACAGTTATGTTAGAAATTAAAGAACTGTGGGTGACATTCCTCTCCTCTAAAAATTCCTTCACTGGTTTATTGCGTGTCCATTAAACACATTCTGGATTTGTTGAACTAGTGGTAAAAGCAAAAACAATAAAACTAAAGGATGGAGGTTCTTAATAAGAATCTTTTAAGCTATTAATCAAACCTTTCTTTTACATCATTTTCCTGCTTTTGTAGATCTTCAAAGCTGTCTCACATTGCTGCCTAGAAACCTCTCTTACCCATCTCCACTTAAAGGATGCTTGAAGTCCAAAACCAGGAACCACTAAACTTGCCCCAGTTGGCCCTCTCTCACCCCCAGGGCATCACCATGACCTCAAACGCCCACAACTTCCCCCCAGCTTCCTGGGCCTGGCCTGCTCTTCATGGATTCAAAAGAATCAAATGTACATACCAAGAGGCACACTGGGCTGCCTGCTGCCAGAAGCTGAGATTTCCCAGCACACAGCAAGCTATAATTAACAGGAGGCAGTGCCAAAAACAACAAAGGAGCTTCAAGGAAACTGCTAAAATACTCCCCAGTTTTTAACAACATACACATTCTTTTCTACTCACCCACCTTACCCCACCCTCCCCATTGTCTTAGAAACTCCTGTGAAACCACCAGACTGTAGAGAGACACTGCCGCTTGGCGGGCAGGAAGAAGGTGCTCTGAGACCACAGAGACAGCCTGAACAGGCCACTCTTCAGAAGCAGAAAGCCCGCTCTCAGAACCAGAAGGAAACTAGATAATCCCAGCCCAGGTTACTTAATGGTTTTAAGATTCTGTGGTGTGTGTGTGTGTGTGTGTGTGTGTGTGTGTGTGTATGTGTTGAGGGGGTGACAAAGTAAATGAAGAGAAAAAAAACCCACACCTCTCAGGTCCTCTAGAGAAGACTGAGAGGACTTCCTCCAGCGTGGACTGGCTTCAAGCACAGTGGAAAGTATGACTTCTACATGCTTCGTATTCTCTGTCTTCAGAAAACCTCCCTCTTTAAAGAGCACTCCTAAGAATTGCCCTGATACCTTCCTTAGAGACTACCACGTAGGAAGGACTGCCTAGACAACCAGCCTTACCCCTCAGCCCACCCTCCCCCGATAGTTTACAATCCCTTCTGGAGCCGCCATGACGTTTGGGGCAGGTGACTGTGGAGGCCAGCAAGGAAGCCATGCAGGCCTGGGCTTTTGTCTCTCTGTAAGCACTTACCTTCATAAGAGGCAACGGAATCTCTTCTGTCACAAGGGTTATTCCAGGAATTTCCTGTGGAGGGGGGAAATACACACAACTGCTGAACGTATCAACTACCACCAGCCCGAGCCTTCAGGAAGTGTTTTCTGTGCACACAGAAGCTGAGGGCAGCTCCCAGTTTGCTAACCTCTACTTTAAATAAACCTTGGGGTTTATAAATACTAGTGAACACAGCCTATCTCTTACCTCAGGAAGGAAATATTCTGTAAAGTTACAGTTATGATAGTTGACAGTATCACTAAAGGAAAGAATAAGACTACTATGAAGAAACACAGAATAATGTATTATTTATACATTTTCATTTAAGAACAAAGGAGGCAAATTACATTTGCACCATCAAGTATGATGATAAGGTGGACACTTTCTTCTTCTTTTTTTTTTTTTACTCCTTTCTCCCTCTTCCCCTTCATTTAAATATATTACGTTGATTCCCATCTTACTACTGGGATTCTTTTTTGACTTCAGCGGAAAACTGTTCTGCACTTCATCCTCCAACATAATTTCAGAAATAAGAGATCTCCATAAAGAGCTTACACAGCACAATCACCATGGCAAATGTGCAAGAGGCAATTCATATCAGGAAATCCAAATAATAACATTCTTCTAACTCATGAGCATTACAACAAAAATTTAAACAAAAAGATAAATTGCCAAAATTGCCACTTATTTTGAAAAGAGTGGTTCCTTGTTGTTACTAATCTCTCAACTTGTCAATTCCTCTTTCATTTCCTAAAAGAAAAGTAGATGATATATGGGAAAATAGAAATAAAATCTAGTATTTGTTTAGAACTCAAATGTCCTGGGTTTCATTAACATACAATATTCCTGAGAAAAATAGCATCACAGGGATGGAGAAATAAATTTTCAGAACATTCAAGCAACTGAGATCTTCACTTGACAGGAGAAAGCCTTTTTAAAGAATCTATCTGTGCTTCACTCATCACTACTCAGGAACAGAAATTTCACTACAGTTTTAGGTTATAAATAGCATCTTAAAATAGGCACAACAGGCCTCATTGTCTGAAAAGCATAATTCAGGATTATCTATGTGTAAGAGCACCATATTTTCTAGTATCTTAAAAAATCCAATTCAGCTATTTACAGAAATAATTTATTTTCATATAGTAATAGAAGTATGAATTAAAATTTTCTATTGTGGCAAGTATTTATTAAGGGTATAGCATTAAGAGCATATGCAGATTAGAGAAAAGTAAATGATTTATATCAATGCTAAAATCAAATCATAGGATCATAGAATTTCAGAACTAGGAGAGACTTTTAAGGTAACATACTCTAACCACAAGAACTTTAAAGCAACGTGGTAAACCTTAAAATAAGCTCTGTGCAGTGGTTTAACTGGGTTTTTTCATATTTTTCATATTGTATTTCTCATAGGACTTCCTGATGTCACTCTATGTGTCCACAAAGTTCCTCTGCCCCACAAAAAAGGAGAAACACAAATGTGAAGAACTGTCTGTCAGGGTGACAGTCACACAACATCCCAACTAACATATTCTCAACCCTGGGAACTAGAGGTCCTGTTTAGTCTCCCAGACACTGAACACAGGATAGTGACAGCCAGCATCGGTGGCGAGGGGAGGAAGCTGAAATGTACATTTCCTGCTTCTGGCCAGGATGGAGGTGGGGGTTAACCTGCAAACTTCCTGCCACCTTACCACAGAGTCTGCACGTTTGAAGAACCCTTGTTCTTCAAACAGTGAGGACCTGGAGAAGAAACAAGCTCAGATCTTCCCTTATAACTTCACAACGAGGCATGAAAGTTTAACAGCTCTAACAGTGAGAGACAAGAAGAAAGGGCCTTTGGGAAAACACTTCCATTGTGTATGTCAGAAATTCAGAAATTCATCAAACATGGGACTTCCCTAGCTGGAAGACTAGTAAGACTCCATGCTCCCACTGCACAGGGCACAGCTTCGATCCCTGGTAGGGGGAACTAGGATCCTACATGCTGCATGACAGGGCCACCACCAAAAAAATTAAAAATCAAACACATCTGAAAGGCCTTTTTAAAGGATTAAATTTAGATAGTTTTAAAGCAAAATGGGAAGTTATACAGTTTATCCTAGTACTTATTTTCCAGTGTCTCCTGGAATAAATTTATTTTTCTAAATGCCTTGTTGATACAAACCACTGCCTCAAGAGTAAGCACACAGTAGTTCTAACATCTAAACACGTAAGGAGGAGAGGCAGAACCTTTTTCAGGGGCAGCCTGTACATGGGTTTCACTTCTGATCCAACAAAGTTCAGTTTATTGAACCACATTCAAGAGAAAATGAACAATATTTTCTCCTGTGACACTTCTTCCCAACTAAAAGGAAGGGAGTCTGGACCAACAGGAAGAAAACGATGAATGGGGTGAATTTGCTTAAGATTACTGACTTTAACTGATCTTGACACTCTAGAGTTATCACAGCTTTTCTTCCTAAGGCTGGGGGAAAAGTTTATGAAGGTGCTAATCTACTAAGTAAATAGAGTGGCTGTGAATAACAGCAGTGGTCCAGCCGCTGCTCATTTATAAAATCCTAAGATTTATTTTCATCTACTTCCGCTGCTAAAAAATCTTTAAAAACTGAAACAATTTGAAGATGATAGAAGCTTCATTCTGCTTGGTAGTAGGAAGAGTAACACATACACTGTATCTTCTCCTTTAATTCTAGAGTTTTATGTTAAATACATTTGGCCAACAGTAACAATTCACTGTCTTTCTTCTGCCAGAAATCCCCAATTCAGATCCTTATGGGGGCTTCCCTGATAGCTCAATTGGTAAAGAATCTGCCCGCAATGCAGGAGACCCCAGTTTGATTCTTGGGTTGGGAAGATCCGCTGGAGAAGGGGTAGGCTACCCACTCCAGTATTCCTGGGCTTCCCTTATGGCTCAGCTGGTAAAGAATCCACCTGCAATGTGGTTCAATCCCTGGGTTGGGAAGATCCCCTGGAGAAGGGAATGGCTACCCACTCCAGTATTCTGGCCTGGAGAATTCCACGAACTGTATAGTCCACGGGGCCACAAACAGTCGGACACGACTGAGTGACTTTCACTTTCATTTTCAGATTCTCATGAGTCAAAATAGAAATGAAATCACGGCCTTGGTTACTGAGACAAGGACATCCTACAACTGACCCACAACTGCGAATCAATTTTAATTACACAAGGAATATATAAAGTGTTAACTTACTGTATCCCAAGTGAGCAGTGAGGAATACGGCAAAAGCTTATCCATGTTACTTGTCTCTGGATAAATGCTCCAATATGAAGAAGCTGAGTAAGTTTGGGGAGGGGGAGACATGTTTTAATATGAAGAACAGGCAGTAGACTTTGTAATTCACCAAAACAAGCAAACCAACAAAAGTTTTCATTGCCTTATTTTTCATTCTCAAAAGGCTAATCATCACGGTTCTGTCTGCTGATTAAAATGTTCAGGTTTTACTTTTTACATTGAGAACAACTTTAAAAATTATTTGACGTGTACATCTGTCCAAATGACATTATATCACTTCACACAGAACCAGCCAACACAATGCTGAGCATTACTTTTTAGTGGAAAAAAAAAATCACTGACAAGGTTATAGAATCAAGATCATGTCTTATATTTCATCAGTCTCCAAGGAGTCACAGCTTCTTGCAAAACCACAAGAGAATGAAGTTTAATTAGCAGCTGACTACAATAGAGTTTAAAAATAAAATGCTCCTATCCAACATTTTGACATATTGAGGCCTTATCAATTTACTGCTTTCCCTTAAGCAAAAGGATCACGGATTCAATTTAACATGCACCATCAGAAACACCTACCAATTATAAATTCCTGAATGAGGTCAAATGAATGGCAGGCAGAGATGTTCTCAGAAATCCACTGAATAATCTTTAAAAAGTAAGAAGACAATTCCATTGGTATTTAAATCTAAACTGTGCCCTCCCACTACCAAAGAAGTACAAGATATGTATGAATCTTTTAAAGTGTGATATCTATTTTAGAATTGCCTAGGAATACACTCACTTCTACCTAACCCAAAGCTGCATGGGTAAAATAGCACTATAAATGAGGTCCTCTTCATACATCATTTTAATAAACGCCCTTGGCAGAGATCCAAATAAGTCTTCTTGAATCTAGTGTTCGTTTTTGCTGCTGTCCCTGGGATTTTCCAGGCAAGAACACTGGAGTGGGTTGCCATTTCCTTCTCCAATGCATGAACGTGAAAAGTGAAAGTGAAGTCGCTCAGTCATGCCCGACTCTTCCAGACCCCATGGACTGCAGCTTACCAGGCTCCTCTGTCCATGGGATTTTCCAGGCAAAAGTATTGTATAATCCCTGTTATATCTACGATTCTCTCAATCAACCTCTATAACATTCTGCTGCAGAAACAAAACTCTTTGTTCCTGAACCTTAGAACTGCTGCTATGAGGTTTGACTAGCCATGGAGCCGCTCACATCTCTGATCCTGCCAATAAGTTGTTCTTATTTCCAAACGTATTCATGCTAGTTGTCTTACTTAGAACACTTAAATGTTTAAGTAATATTCATTATTTAATAATATTTAAATATGTAATAATATCATTAATATTGTTAATTACTAATTGATAATGTTTAAATATTTGTTTAAATGTGTTATTTAAATTATTGTTTAAATGTTTAAACAACTAGATATTTAAATACTATTTAAATCTTTAAATATTAATAAAATATCACCCCAGACAAGTGAAATATGGATACAAAAAGAATACTAGTGGGTAGGTAAGAGTTGAGTGCTTGGCTAGTAGGAAGCTGCTGTATGGCACAGGGAGCTCAGCTCAGTGCTCTGTGACGACCTTGAGGTCTGGGATAGGAAGTGGGGGGAAGGTTCCTGAAGGGGAAGATGTGAGTATATGCATAGCTGATTCACTTTGTTGTCAGCAGGAACTAACACAACACTGTGAAGAAATTATACTCCAATTTGAAAAAAAGAAGATAAAGCTGAAAAAATAAAATGCTCAAAATACAGCTCAAAGAGACAAAGAATTGGTATAAAGATGAAAGAGAAATTGAGACATGGAACACAAAGCAAGAAGGTCCAAAATGCAGCTAATAAGGATTACATAAATAAATCAGAGGTAGAATGAAGGAGAGATAATAGTCAAAGACATATTGGTAGAGAATTTTCCATAATGAAAAATCATTAGACTAGTTTGCAATAGAACCCTAAATCCTGAAGAAGATACATAACACAAACCCACAGCTAATACATTGAAACAAAATGACAGAATATGCAAGATGATATAAAAATCTTAAAATGTGTATCTGAAAAGGGGCAGCAGACAGCAGACTTTTGACTGGTTACAACAGATGTCACAGATGACCAAATACTACTTTCTTTTTTTTTTTCATTTAACCTCCCTCCCTATTCCACCCTCCAGGCTGACACAGAGCCCCTGTTTCTGTTTCCTAAGCCATACATCAAATTCCCGTTGGCTATCTATTTCACATACGGAAGTGTAAGTTTCCTTGTTACTCTTTCCATACATCTTACTCTCTCCTCCCCTCTCCGCATGTCCATAAGTCTATTCTCTGTCTGTTTCTCCATTCTTGCGCTGTAAATAAATTCTTCAGTACTATTTCTCTAGATTCCGTATATATACATTAGAATATGGTATTTATATTTCTCTTTCTGACTCATTTCACTCTGTATAATAGGTTCTAGATTCATCCACCTCATTAGAACTGATTCAAATGTATTCCTTTTTATGGCTGAGTAATACTCCATTGTGTAGATATACCACAACTTTATCCATTCATCTATCAATGGGCATCTAGGTTGCTTCCATGTTCTAGCTAATTGTAAATAGTGCTGCAGTGAACAATGGGATACATGTGTCTCTTTCAATTTTGGTTTCCTCAGGGTATATGCCTAGGAGTGGGATTGCTGGGTCATACGGTGGTTTTATTCCTAGTTTTTTAAGGAATCTCCATACCATCTTCCATAGTGGCTGTATCAATTTACATTCCCACCAACAGTGCAAGAATGTTTCCTTTTCCCCACACCCTCTCCAGCATTTACTGTTTGTAGACTTCTTGATGAGGGCCATTCTGACTGGTGTTAGGTGATATCTCATAGTTTTAATTTGCATTTCTCTAATAATGAGCAATGTTGAGCATCTTTTCCTGTGTTTGTTAACC
Organism: Capra hircus; assembly: GCF_001704415.2. Classification (NCBI taxonomy): domain Eukaryota; kingdom Metazoa; phylum Chordata; class Mammalia; order Artiodactyla; family Bovidae; genus Capra; species Capra hircus. Next base: position 76,424,369 of record NC_030811.1, read on the forward strand.
ATCTGTATGTCTTCTTTGGAGAAATGTCTGTTTAGGTTTTCTTCCCACTTTTTGATTGGGTTGTTTGTTTTTCTAGCATTGAGTTGTACGAGCTGCTTGTATATTTTGGAAATTAATCCTTTGTCAGTTATTTCATTTGCTATTATTTTCTCCCATTCTGAGGGTTGTCTTTTCACCTTGCTTATGTGCTTTCCTTTGCTGTGCAAAAGCTTTTAAGTTTAATCAGGTCCCACTTGCTTACTTTTGTTTTTATTTCTGTTATTCTAGAAGGTGAGTCACAGAGGATCTTGCTTTGATTTATATCATTGAGTGTTCTGCCTATGTTTTCCTCTAAGAGTTCTATAGTTTCTGGTCTTATGTTTAGGTCTTTCATCCATTTTGAGTTTATCTTTGTGTACGGTGTTAGCAAGTGTTCTAACTTCATTCTTTTACATGTAGCTGTCCAGTTTTTCCAGCACCATTTGTTGAACAGACTGTCTTTGCCCCCATTGTATATTCTTGCCTCCTTTGTCAAAAATAAGGTTCCCATAGGTGCACGGGTTTATCTCTGGGTTTTCTATCTTGTTCCATTGGTCTATATTTCTGTTTTTGTGTCACTACCATACTGTTTTGCTGACTGTAGCTTTATAGTATAATCTGAAGTCAGGAAGGTTGATTCCACCAGCACCAGTCTTCTTTCTCAAGACTGCTTTGGCTGTTCAAGGTCTTTTGTGTTTCCATATGAATTGTGAAATTTTTTGTTCTAGTTCTGTGAAAAATGCCATTGGTAATTTGATAGGGATCACATTAAATCTGTAGATTGCATTTGGTAGTACAGTCATTTTCACAATATTGACTCTTCCTACCCAGGAACAGAATATCTCTCCATCTGTTTATGTCACCTTTGACTTCTTTCTTTAGTGTCTTCTGTGTACAGTTCTTTTGTCTCCTTAGGTAAGTTAATTCCTAGATATTTAATTCTTTTTGTTGCAGTGGTGAATGGGATTGATTCCTTAATTTCTCTTTCTGATTTTTCATTGTTAGTATATAGAAATGCAAGTGGTTTCTGTATATTGATTTTGTATCCTGCAACTTTGCTAAATCCACTGATTAGCTCTAGTAATTTTCTGATACTATCTTTAGGGTTTTCTATGTACAGTATCAGGTCATCTGCAAATAGTGAGAGGTTTACTTCTGCTTTACTGATCTGGATTCCTTTTATTTCTTTCTCTTCTCTGATTGCTGTAGCTAGGACTTCCAGAACTATGCTGAATAATAGTGGTGAAAGTGGACACCCATGTCTTGTTCCTGATCTTAGGGAGAATGCTTTCAGTTTTCCACCATTGAGAATAATGTTTGCTGCAGACTTATCATATATGGCCTTTACTATGTTGAGGTAGTTTACTTCTATGTACTCCTCAAACTTTTTTGAAGAGTTTTAATCACAAATGGCTGATGAATTTTGTCAAAGGCTTTTTCTGCACCTATTTAGATGATCATATGGTTTTTATCTTTCAATTTGTTAATATGGTCTATCAAATTGATTTCTATATATTGAAGAATCCTTGCATCCCTGGAATAAACCCAACTTGATCATGGTGTATGAGTTTTTTGATGTGTTGCTGAATTCTGTTTGCTAAAATTTTGTTGAGAATTTTTGCATCTATGTTCATCAGTGATATTGACCTGTAGTTTTCTTTTTGTGTGTTGTCTGTCTGGTTTTGGTATCAGGGTGATGGTGGCCTTGTAGAATGAATTTGGAAGGGTCCCTCCCCCTGCAATTTTTTGAAAGAGTTTTAGAAGGATAGGCATTAGCTCTTCTCTAAATGTTTCATAGAATTCTCCTGTGAAGCCATCTGGTCCTGGGCTTTTGTTTTTTGGGAGATTTCTGATCACAGCTTCAATTTCAGTACTTGTAAGTGGGATTTCTATTTCTTCCTGGTTCAGCCTTGGAAGATTGAACTTTTCTAAGAATCTTCCAGGTTATCTGTTTAATTGCCATATAGTTGTTCATAATAGTCTCTTATAATCCTCTGTATTTCTGCATTGTCTGTTGTAACCACTCCTTTTTCATTTCTAATTTTGTTGATTTGATTCTTCCCTTTTTTTTTTCTTGATGAGTCTGGCTAAGGGTTTGTCAATTTTGTTTATCATCTCAAAAAACCAGCTGTTAGTTTTATTAATCTTTACTATTGCTTCTTTCATTTCTTTTTCATTTATGTCTGCTCGGATCTTTATGATTTCTCTCCTTCTACTAATTTTGGGGGGTTTTTTGTTCTTCTCTTTCCAGTTGTTTTAGGTGTAATGTTAGGCTATCTATTTGATTTTTTCTTGTTTCTTAAGGTAGGATTGTATTGCTATAAACTTCCCTTTTAGGACTGTTTTTGCTTCACCCCATAGGTTTTGAGTTGTGTTTTCATTGTCATTTGTTTCTGGACATTTTTTTTCCCCCTTTTGATTTCTTTAGTAACCTGTTGGTTATTTAGAAACGTGTTGTTTAATCTCCATGTGTTTGTGTTTCTTACAGTTTTTTTCTTGTAATTGATATCCAGTCTCATAGCATTGTGGTTGGAGAAGATGCTTGATAAGATTTCAATTTGCTTAAATTTACTGAGGTTTGATTTGCGATCCAAGATGTGGTCTAGCCTGGAGAATGTTCCATGTGCTATTGAGAGAAAGGTGTATTCTTCTGCATTTGGATGGAATGTCCTAAAGATATCAATGAGATCCATCTCATCTAATGTATCATTTAAGGCTTGTGTTTCCTTGTTAATTTTCTGTTTTGATGGTCTGTCCATTGGTGTGAGTGGGGTGTTAAAGTCTCCTACTATTATTGTGCTACTGTCAGTTTCTCCTTTCATGTCTGTTAGTGTTTGTCTTATGTATTGAGGTGCTCCTATGTTGGGTGCACAGATATTTACAATTGTTATGTCTTCCTTTTAGATTGATCCCCTGATCATTACGTAGTGTCCTTCCTTATCTCTTGTAATCTTCATTTTAAGGTCTATTTTGTCTGATATGAGGATTGCTACTCCAGCTTTCTTTTCTTTCCTGTTTGCATGAAATATATTTTTCCATCCTCTCACTTTCAGTCTGTATGTGTCTTTAGGTCTGAAGTGGGTTTCTTGTAGACAGCATATATATGGGTCTTGTTTTTGTATCCATTCAGTCAGTCTGTGTCTTTTGATTGGAGCATTTAATGACTTACATTTAAAGTAATCATTGATATATATGTTCCTATTGCCATTTTCTAATTGTTTGGGGTTGATTTTGTAGATATTTGAGAAACTCTTTATTTTCCTGAGCAATTCCTTGGAATGTTACTGATAGAGCTAATATTCACTCACAATATGGAAAAGAGAACAGTGAAAAGAACAGACACGCCTCCCAGTATGAGGTCTGCGTGCATAAAAACCTAGAGTACAAGGGAAGAACACCTTCAAGTCAGGACAAAAACGATAAACCTCAGTTGTCACCGAATAAACCTAGCTTCTGTTCATTTCAACCGCTAAACGTATACATCTGGGGTTGTCCGTTTGCAAATTCCTAAACTTAAGCTATATTCCCACCTTGGCTTCCAGTCGTCGCGGGTCTCGGCCACATGAGAGCACACAGTGAAGCAAGGCCATCCTCTCACAGTCCAGCCGGCTGTTCCACAGGAACTCCAATAAATATGACTGGTTGAGGAATGCCCTGTAGAGCTTTCCAGAACACGAATCCAGGACCAGAGACCCTGACAGTGACTGTAAAGGACTATGAGGTAGCATATCAATCACTTCACTGTTTTCTGGCCAAAAAAAAAAAAGTAGATCAGCAAATAAAAGAACCCCACTCCCCCAAATATAAATATTAACATTTAAATGAGCCCAAACAGACCACGTTCATGAGGGAAAAACTACAGGCATACCTGTCAGAAACAGACTGTGGCAGATCAGGTCTGGATGTTGAATGTTAAGGAGATGAAAGAAATGACCGGGTAAGTAAACGGCCACATAATAGTCTATGGAAGAGATATTTAAGTCAGCTCCAAGTGACAAGTGCTGTACAGTACAGATTAAAATCAACAACTTTACAGTATCCCTATTTTTCTTTGAACCTCTTAAAACACAGAAAATTTGACCAATGTAATAAAAAGCTGCCTGATGTCAGTACGTTTCATCTTACTAGCAAGATATCATTTATTTCTACCTATAGCTTTCTTCAGATATTTAGCTATGGTTATCTTAATTTATATCTGTAATTTTGTTTATGAACTGTGGCTTTATATGAATCTGAATTAACTCTGAGAACAAATCAGAATTAAAAAAATATCCAGCAACATGAATTATTCCTTAATATGACAGGCTGGAAATAGTTTATCATGGGAATTTCCTTCATAATTTCTGACATGTGAGGGAAGTTTTAAATTTAGTTTCTTATGTTTGCCCACTGCTCATTGTCACAATTATCATCAGCAGCAGCATTTTCTCTAAGGAACCTTTAAACTGATATTCATCAAAACAATCTCTGTAGGCATTCTGACACTTCATGATGTACTAATTTGTTTCCTTGCATAACAAGCTGCCTAGAATTCACACCTTCACAGTCCCTTCATGAGATATTTTTGTACAAAGAACAGAATTTTTGTATACAGATTGAGGCAAGGTATACAAAATAGGTTTCTGGAGAAGGGGGCAGGATAGAAGTAGTCCTATGATTTTTCTAGGATCTTAGAAAAACAGAAAAACTCATATAGTAGGAGTGAATTTCATGCAGATGAAACATTTAGATTATTAATATAAGCAAACCAGCTGGACTCGTTTTTTTCTCCCTAAGAAGTAAAGAAATACATGCTAATTATTTGCATAAAGGGCATTCTGTGGAAGGGAAAGGAAAGAGGATGTAGAACTCTAAACAACTGACTTATAACTGTCCTTTCAAGTCACTGTGGATTAAGTGATGTTACTACTTAGCATAAGTGGTTGCGACGTTACCATTATGGCAGCACTTAAGCAGAAAAACACAAATCATGGTACTGTAGGGGACAATGGAAAGACATCATGACCTAAATTAACTCCTCATCCTACCACTTACTTAACCAGTTAATACTATGTCCCTGGGAAAGGGGGCATTTGGAAATACATGAGGGTGTTCTAAGTTGTCACAATTATTGAGGCAGAGGGGAGATTTACACTGCCATTTGATGAGTGAGTGGGCTCCAAGAATGTCAAATCCCTCAGCGTGCACACAAAAGTTACTGTCTCACCAAAAGTGTCAGTAGTACCTGTGGTAGGCTGACAGCCCCAAAGACGTTCGTGTGGTAATCCCCAGAGCCTATGAGTATGTCACCTCAAGTGATAAAGGCGACCTTTAAGGTGTGATTAAGGATCTTGAGATAGGAGTAACCTGCATTACCCAGTTGGACCCAATGTAATCACAAATGGTTTATAAGGAAGAGGAAGGTCTGACTACAAAGAGAAGACCATAAGATGATGAAAGAGACTGGAGTGATGTGATCACAAGCCAAGAGATGCTGGCCTCTAGATGCTGGAGGAGGCAGAGTCAACTCTTCCCTGAAATCTCCAGAAGGAACCATTTCTGCCCCTACCTTGACGACCTAAGACTTGCTCATTTTAGAATTTTGAAGTCCAGAACCACAAGGCAATGTGTTGTTTATTTAAGGGCTAAAATTGTGGTGATTTCTTATTGTAGCAATAAACTAATATAAGATCTTCAGGGGATCTTCCCAACACAGGGGTTGAACCCAGGTCTCCCACATTGCAGGTGGATTCTTTACCAGCTGAGCCACAAGGGAAGCAGTGTCCCTGATAAGAGACACTAAAAGAAGTTTGAGCACACAACACAGACTTTCTGAGTTTCAGTTTCATTATCTGTAAAGCAGGGATTTTTTACCAACTGAGCTATCAACATTCAGAAAACTAAGATCATGGCATCCAGTCCCATTACTTCATGGCTAATAGATGAGGAAAAAGTGGAAACAGTGTCTGACTTTATTTTGGGGGGTTCCAAAATCACTGCAAATGGTGACTGCAGCCACGAAATTAAAAGACACTTGCTCCTTGGAAGAAAAGTTATAACCAACCTAGACAGCACATTAAAAAGCAGAGACATTACTTTGCCAACAAAGATCCATCTAGTCAAGGCTATGGTTTTTCCAGTAGTCATGTATGGATGTGAGAGTTGGATTATAAAGAAAGCTGAGCACCAAAGAATTGATGCTTTTGAACTGTGGTGTTGGAGAAGACTCTTGAGAGTCCCTTGGACTGCAAGGAGATCCAACCAGTCCATCCTAAAGGAAATCAGTCCTGAATATTCACTGGAAAGGCTGATGTTGAAGCTGAAACTCCAATACTTTAAGTGGCCACCTGATGCAAACAACTGACTCATTTGAAAACCTGATGCTGGGAAAGATTGAAGGCGGGAGGAGATGGGGACAACAGAGGATGAGATGGTTGGATGGCATCACTGACTCAATGGACCTGAGTTTGAGTTAACTCTGGGAGTTGGTGATGGACAGGGAGGCCTGGTGTGCTGCAGTCCATGGGGTTGCAGAGGTGGACATGACTGAGCGACTGAACTGAACTGAACTGAAAGTAAGGATAATATCACCAAGAAGAATTGCTGTAAAGATGAAGCGAACTTAAGCAAAACACTTAGAATATAGTATTAATTGAAAAAAGACAGTTTTTAAATGTATAAATATATCTCTCTTATATAGAGGTGGTTTGGGGTTCATGAAAAACTTCCCTCAAAACTCTATTCTTTAATGTTTAAAGCAATATAAGCCCCTTCTAACAGGGCGACACTTCAGGGAAATTACGTGCAATAAATTGCAAAAAGACCTCACTCAAAAAGCAATACTGTTGCCATAAAAGTCACCTCTAGAATAGTTTTAATCTTGGGTGCAAACTTGTGCCTATGTAACAAAATCTGTTTCAAGAAAGAAAGACAACTTATGTAAGATAGCCTATTTTTACAAAGCTCTACTATTTTTGCACTCTCCACACTCTAAAGATCATAGATTAAATCATGGCTGCCCTTATCAAGAGTCATTCCTAGGGGTTAAAAAAAAAAAAAAGGAATCATACATTTGACCTTGCAAAATGGGAAGTTTTTTTAATGGAAAGTTCCCCACATCACTCTAGAAATGGGATACTGATACAGCTTTGCTGATAAGAATCAAGTCTCAGACCCAGGAAATCTTCATTTATCTCTCTTACCACAGGATGTAGTAGAATCAGGCCTCTCAAAAACAATTTCCCACAGGTTCAGAGCTCATATTAAAAAGTGGCACATATTGGCCCACTTAGCATAGGATATCTCCCCTCATCAACAGTATCATTCAAAATAAAAATCTTTTTTTTGCAACAGTGTGGATGGACCTAGAGAGTATTATGTTTAATGAAATAAGTCAGATAGAGAACTAAGAAATAGTCTGTATCACTTATATGAAGAATCTAAAAAAATAAAACAATTATCTATAACAAAACAAAGCAGACTTACAGATACAGAGAACAGATTAGTGGTTACCACGAGGAGAGAGAATAAGGGCAAAATAAGGGTAGGAGATTAAGAGGTACAAAGTATGTACAAAATAAATAAGCTACAAAGATATATTTTACAGACAAGGAAACAGAGCCATTATTTTGTAATAACTTTAAGTGGAGTATAATCTATAAAAATAATGAATCACTGTTGTGCACCTGAAATTAATATAATATTGTGAGTTAATTACACTTCAATTTAGAAGACCAAAAACAAATTATAAACTTTCTTATCATTTTGGTTCTTTCTTTGCCCAGTTTCTTTACAAGCTTTTGCCATGATAGTAGGCAAACTGGGAAACAGGGATAAAGAAAATATTAAAGAACCCATCTGCTCCAAACCTGAAGTTTTTTCTTTTAAAAATACTGTGCCATGTCCCATATGCAGGCAAGCAATAGTTCTGTTTAGTCTTGTACTAACCAACCAGTTTGTGCCCACTTATCCCAACTGTCATAGAAAAGCAGGTTTTCACTGGGAGCCACAATAAATCCCTTCTTTACTGGCTTCATTATAGACTCACTTAATAAGTTTTTTTTTTTTCACTTAATGTATTTAAGTCTAATACTCAAGTTCCCTTTACCTATTTACTCAGTGAAAAACAACTCACTCAAGCTGATCTATCTATAAATGATTTATGGGACTCAGAAGCTTTTAGCAATTAGTAACAGGGAACAGATGATTGCTCAAGGGTTTTTGTCTCTAAAATCAAGGGACAACATGATGTATTATTTCTCATAGGCTTTTAAGAAACATCTCATTCACTGTCATCATTTTTAAACGAACAAATGATCTTTTAGGATAGCTACTAAAAACACAGGAACACTGACATCCTAGGTTCTAAGAAGGGAGATATCTAAGAAGGGATTCCCCCTGCACTGGGCCGCCTTTCAAAAAGCTCATTTTGGTGGTGGTGAGGGTGTATCCAGAGAAAACCTTCCCCTATCTGGCTTCCAAAAGGTCAGTCCTAGTCATCACAACCTGAGTCCCAAAGAGGCATGAGAAAATGGGGTGCAAAGAAAAAACAAGGGCTAACATGTACCAGAAGGAAAGGTCAGAGCAGAGAGACACATATGCTGCTCACTCACCAAGGTTGAGAAAAGTAATGCCCTTTGTCACACGTGAGTCAACACTCCCAAGAGTAGTAGTGAAGGTTTTGCTGTGCCCTGTGGAGAGAACACCAAGCCAGAGAAAGGATGTTAAGAAACAAAGAGCTGCAATTCCACCCAAGGCAGTGACTACACATCATACTCTCCACACTGAGTAACTGTGAAACTGACAAAGCAAGTGTCTTCAGAGTCCCAGAGCTCATGGTTCCCCCATCATTCTCCAGAAGCCAGCACTGAAGATGGATCACCCGAGTGCAGTCACAAGCCAGTAGCTTACACATAATCTTAGAGCTTAAAGGGTGGGCTGTGCTGGGATAGAAGGATCTGAGGAACTTTACTTAAGAATCCAAGGGATGGAGAAGACCAGGTGGCTCTTTGGCCCTCATGCCTCAAGGCTCACTGCCACACTCTTGCTGTCATTAAGGCCCATGAAGGCTTCTCTGAATCACCGAGAAAGCCCACTGTGAGTCAGAGAGGGTGTTTATCTAGTATACTCAGGGTAGTACTGGGCTTCACTTTCCATTCTTCTAACTCTTAATCATGGTTATTAGCTCTTAGTACAACTTTCAGAAAAGTTCTATTTACTGGCTTTAATTATTAACCATTTGAAAAAGGTATGAAAACATTCCACAAATATCAAACTTGTATTATTAAAGCATGCATATAGGTCTTCTGAATTTTCTTCTGTTTTCTTCATTATTAAGTTATTAAACATTTTTTACTTTGATCTCTAACTTCTGAATGTAACATTAGGCAGAATAAAATCTCGTGTGACCTGGCATAGTTTTTTCAGAAAATCCTAATTTTAAATAATTTTTAACTCTACCCACAGTATTATTATATAACTACTAATTTTAAGCATCTAGACAAGCAGAATAAATACTCTTTAGCATGGTTCAGGCTAAAACTATTAAAAGTCAATTTTAAAACTATTAAAGGGCACTCTGATGTCAACTACAGAACTAGAAAAGATTGGACACTTTACTCCTGTCCTCCAGGCTGACTATTGACATATCCATTTCTTGGGCCACAGATGTATGAAATGAAATACATGTATCTGAGGTCTAAGAGCTGTTAAAGTCTAAGATGGTAGAAGCTTTTTTAACTGAAACCTTATGTACCTTTGTAAGCTATATATATAGGGACCTTTCAATTAGTAATAATATAAAAATCAAAAACATACTATCAGCAAATACATCCTTTTGTATTGGTCTATAGGCCTGGTAAAAAGACACAGGTCAGGAAAAAATATATATTATACAATACTATTTTTAAAATAATATAAAAATAATTAACAACACTCATCATTCATTAATTTCTGTAGGAAATTTGTATTATATACACAGATTTATGATGTACTGATCAAATTTGTTATAAGGTAATAAAACTTTAAAATCTATATACTTTGCTATTTGGAAAAAATGATTATGTTAAAAAAAAGAATAAATGAAAAGTACCTTTATGAAAGTAAAACACTGAATATGTGATTTGTTCCCAAGAGTCAAAGTTCGGGCAGTAACATACACACAAACTTCCTAGAAGGAAGAAAGTATTTAGTAAAGCTTAGAATCACAGACAAAGTTTCCTAAGCTACTTATCCTTATTGCCATTCCTTTAGATGTTCTGCCTCAATTTACCTCACAGATTATTCCCAAATTCTAGAAATTAACTATTAACAAGTTGCTAAGAAATTTCAATTCAACAATTACTCAGCACACACTGTATGCAACGTATTGTGGTAGACTGTGGAAGGTTAGGAAAGTGAAGAGAGACGTCCATATACGGAATCACGGGAGTCCCGAGAAGTTTACAGAGCTTCATGAGATTCTCCTTATATACATAGCCTCCCCTGCACTCTTTTCCAGTTTGTTCTCCAGCCATTCCTAATAGCTAGGGACCCCAGTTAATCAAAAAAACGTCTCCTTTTTACAGAAAGTCTCCAGTCTTATTACTTATTTACAATGGAAGGCAAACTGAGGCAATGAGAGGAAGAGGTGTGTGAGCCTGTTCCCACCTATATTAGAGTCACTGAGGTCCATGGCCCAAGGTCAAAGGAGAGCTCCTGGGATAGACTGGTTTTTCCAGATGAGCCCTGACTGCCCTCACTTAGCCCACCACTTCAGAACAACCTCAGCCTGCCCACCCGCTTCAATGTGTAAAACTGTCCATCACATCCAGCAGCTGCTGCCACCTGTACATCTGGGTAAATTCATCAATGACTTACAAATGAGGGCCTTATGCTTAGATGGATACTTCTATTCTAATGCTAGCATTTATGTGATCACCTGAAATAGGAGATTTCTAGGGTGGAAAGGAACTTGACAAACCTGGTTCTAGTCCCAGAGTGAATATTAACTAGCTATGTGAACTCTATCATTATTCTACTTCAGTGAATCATTCCCTCTACCATACTCCACTAGAGTTCCTTTGTTAAAAACCATGGTAGGGAAAAAAGGTCCATTTTCCCGAAGAAGGCTATTCCAGGACATATTTAAGCACTCTGTTATAATATTTATCAGTTTTGACTCTTTTAATGATTTTTAAGATGGCAATATATTGTTAGAAATTCATTTTATTGCAATATTTTCAACATGAAATGACAAAAAAGAATAACTTTATCAGATTATAAAAGGTAATGATTCTGTTAGATTTTAAATTACCATTATGCTTAATGACCACACAATAATACCTTTATTTAAATCTACAGCAGACTCACTAAGAATAAAATAATGCTACACTAAAGCATAAACAAAAATAGTAATTAAAAGAGTTACCAAAGTCCCATGTACCACTTTGAATACTTTCATATAGTAAACATTCTATATGTTTACTATAGAATGTAAACCTACTGGTTTATCCTGTTCTTTTATATTCTATGATCACAAAGACAAAGATATTTTTAGCAGATAGAGTTAAAACTTCAGCCTCTCTTTGATAATAAAGAAATAAGAATTAAAATAGGGTACCACATTTTTCTTCCTTGGAAGAAAAGTTATGACCAACCTAGATAGCATATTGAAAAGCAGAGACATTACTTTGCCAACAAAGGTCCGTCTAGTCAAGGCTATGGTTTTTCCAGTAGTCATGTATAGATGTGAGAGTTGGACTGTGAAGAAAGCTGAGCACCGAAGAATTGAACCTTTTGAACTGTGGTGTTGGAGAAGACTCTTGAGAGTCCCTTGGACTGCAAGAAGATCCAACCAAATTTGGCCACCTCATGCGAAGAGTTGACTCATTGGAAAAGATTCTGATGCTGGGAGGGATTAGGGGCAGGAGGAAAAGGGGACGACAGAGGATGAGATGGCTGGATGGCATCACTGACTCGATGGACGTGAGTCTGAGTGAACTCCGGGAGTTGGTGATGGACAGGGAGGCCTGGTGTGCTGCGATTCATGGGGTTGCAAAGAGTCGGACACGACTGAGCAACTGAATTGAACTGAACCGCATTTTTCCTTTAAAATTAACAAAGTTTTAAAAATTATAATCAATTCTGCCAGTGGAGGAACAATCTCAAATAATAGTAATGAAAAGGTGAACTAGTACAATCTCTCTGAAACACAGTTTTGCAGAGAATTAAATATATTCACACCTGTTGACCCAGCAATTGTTCTTTTAGGAATCTGTCCTGAGGAATGAGCATGAATTGTAAACAATATAAGGAAGATTATAATCTCCATTCTAGGAAAAAATCTCTACACACCATTCTTTAGGGAATCGAGGTTATTGTTTTCCTTGTTTTAGAGAAAGTTAACATGAGATGTAGAATAAACTTACATTAAAACATACACTGAGAGCCATATTCAGATTTCATAGCAAGTATCTCCAAACAGGTTGTAGCTTAGTCACCCTTCTCAATCCCAAAAGGGGAAAAAAGACACAGCAAGGGGAAATGGACTGTGCACAGGCTCTGCAAAACTGTCCCGCTCCTAGAATTTTCTCTGATAGTGTCAATGTTCTAAATCTGGTTCTAAATCTGGTAATCATGAGCCACAGGTGACTACTGAGCATTTAAAAGACAGCTACTGTGACTGACAAACTCCTTTTAAATTTTATTTAATTTTAACAACTTAAATAGCCGCACATGGCTAGTGGCTACCATGCTGGACCACACAACTCTGGAGCACTGGTTCTCGCCTCTGAAAGCACATTAAAGCTTCCTGAGCTCACAGATACCTAGGCTCCATTTGAGACCACTAAATCAGAATCTCTGGGGCTGATACTCAGGCATCAGTATTTTTTAAATTTGCCTGAATCATATTAACTGAAATCTCTAAGCCTCAGTTTCCTCATCTGTAAATAAGGAAAACATAGCACCTCCTTCGTATGGTGAGTGTTAAATAAGATAATATGTATAAAGCTCTGGCAAAAAAGTTATATGTAGTCATAAAGGTTAGCTGCTATTATTATTATTCCAGAATAATTATGCTTATGAGTTGGGGGAAGTCAGAGTTTGGGAAAAAGAAAAAAAAGCATGCTCTTAATGGTGTATCCAGCAATGTTTAATGAATATTCATCAATGATGAAGATAATATCTCAAAGTTGGCTAGCCTGGGGGAAACCATTTGGACAATGAAAGCTATTATGCACAAAGTTTTCCAAGGGAAATTATCTCATTGTAAAAAGCTCTATAAAATGCTAAACAGAGGCCTAATTCTGGGAACTTGTGAAGGGCAACTCTTACAATTAAATGTGCAGGATGGAGAAGCTACACTTTTCACCCCTCACCACCTCCCAGTAGGTGGTGCACAAGAAAGAATTACAGCCACCATGGACTCAGAACACACAGAGCATTCTAAGTACCACTTCAGGGTTAACTCTCAACATAGGGAGTACAGTCTTTCCTTCAATGCTTAAGAAAGTCCCTGATTCGGGCTTCCTGGGTAGCTCAGCTAGTAAAGAATCCACCTGCAGTGCAGGAAATCCTGGTGCGATTCCTGGGTTGGGAAGACTCCTGGAGAAGGGATAGGCTACCCACTCCAGTATTCTTGGGCTTCCCTGGCATCTCATCTGGTAAAGAATCCATCCATAATGCAGGAGACCTGGGTTTGATCCCTGACAGCAATCAATGCAAAGAAATGGAGGAAAACAACAGAATGGGAAAGACTAGAGATCTCTTCAAGAAAATTAGAGATACCAAGGGAACATTTCATGCAAAGATGGGCTCGATAAAGGACAAAAATGGTATGGACCTAACAGAATAAGAAGATATAAAGAAGAGGTGGCAAGAATACACAGAAGAACTGTACAAAAAAGATCTTCACAACCAAGATAATCACGATGGTGTGATCACTCACACTCACCTAGAGCCAGATATCCTGGAATGTGAAGTCAAGTGGGCCTTAGGAAGCATCACCATGAACAAAGCTAGTGGAGGTGATGAAATTCCAGTTGAGCTATTTCAAATCCTGAAAGATGATGCTGTGAAAGTGCTGCACTCAATATGCCAGCAAATTCGGAAAACTCAGCAGTGGCCACAGGACTGGAAAAGGTCAGTTTTCATTTCAATCCCAAAGAAAGGCAATGCCAAAGAATGCTCAAACTATCGCACAGTTGCAGTCATCTCACACGCTAGTAAAGTAATGTTCAAAATTCTCCAAGCCAGGCTTCAGCAATGCGTGAACCGTGAACTCCCTGATGTTCAAGCTGGTTTTAGAAAAGGCAGAGGAGCCAGAGATCAAATTGCCAACATCTGCTGGATCATGGAAAAAGCAAGAGAATTCCAGAAAAACATCTATTTCTGCTTTCTTGACTATGCCAAAGCCTTTGACTGTGTGGATCACAACAAACTGGAAAATTCTGAAAGAGATGGGAATACCAGACCACCTGACCTGCCTCTTGAGAAATCTGTATGCAGGTCAGGAGCAACGGTTAGAACTGGACATGGAACAACAGACTGGTTCCAAGTAGGAAAAGGAGTATGTCAAGGATGTATATTGTCACCCTGCTTATTTAACTTCTATGCAGAGAACATCATGAGAAATGCCGGGCTGGATGAAGCACAAGCTGGAATCAAGATTGCTGGGAGAAATGTCAATAACCTCAGATATGCAGATGACACCACCCTTATGGCAGAAAGTAAAGAACTAAACAGCCTCTTGATGAAAGTGAAAGAGGAGAGTGAAAAAGTTGGCTTAAAGCTCAACATTCAGAAAACTAGGATCATGGCATCCGGTCCCATCACTTCATGGCAAATAGATGGGGAAACAGTGGAAACAGTGGCTGACTTTTGGCGGGGGGGCTCCAAAATCACTGCAGATGGTGATTGCAGCCATGAAATTAAAAGACGCTCCCTCATTGGAAGGAAAGTTATGACCAACCAAGATAGCATATTAAAAAGCAGAGACATTACTTTGTCAACAAAGGTCCGTCTAGTCAAGGGTATGGTTTTTCCAGTAGTCATGTATGGATGTGAGAGTTGGACTATATAGAAAGCTGAGCACAGAAGAATTGATGCTTTTGAACTATGGTGTTGGAGAAGACTCTTGAGAGTCCCTTGGACTGCAAGGAGATCCAACCAGTCCATCCTAAAGTGATCAGTCCTGGGTGTTCATTGGAAGGACAGATGCTGAAGCTGAAACTCCAATACTTTGGCCACCTGATGTGAAGAGCTGACTCATTTGAAAAGACCCTGATGCTGGGAAATATTGAAGGTGGGAGGAGAAGGGGATGACAGAGGATGAGATGGTTGTATGGCATCACCAACTCTATGGACATGGGTTTGGGTAGACTCTGGCAGTTGGTGATGGATAGGGAGGCCTGGCGTGCTGTGGTTCATGGGATCACAAAGAGTCTGACTCGACTGAGCAACTGAACTGACTGACCCACTCCAGTATTCTGGCCTGGAGAATTCCATGCAAGGTATAGTCCATGGGTTTGCAAAGAGTCAGACACAACTGAGCAACTCAGATAGGGTGTGCAATCTTTCCTTCAATGTTTTAGAAAGTCCCTGATTCATCCTCCTATTGTTAAAAATGTATCAGAAAAAACTATAGAAACTCATAATCCTAATATATCAGTGGTCTGACATTAACAGAGCACTTTTGCTCACCACTAACTCTTATGATCAGCCTCATCATCAAGATTTTAACCTTTAAATCTCTGAAAGGTAGCAAATTTCATTTCTTAGGGCAGGAAAATTCAGGGCAAAGATGCTTTCAAGAATGTAATAAGTGGTGGTGAAAGGACAAAGTAGCTCTCAATGACTAATATGGAACAACTAAAAAACAAATGTTATTACAGCATCAGCATGAATGTAATAGTTGAAATAAGTAGAGTTTGTAAAAGGTCCTGAGTCTATTGGCATTTCTTTCACGAACCATGTTTTCTGTTCTCCACACCAGTGGAAAACTAAGCTCCTTATTATAGAGGGAGCCATATAGGGATTAGACTATTTGCGCCTTTCTCCATTTGCTGAAGTAGGTATTTGCTTTAATCACAAAGTTTCAAAAGCTGCTTTTGAAAAGTAATTTGGGAAATACATGAATTGGCAACTTATGAGTTGAAAATAAAAAGAGCGCTTCTCTTGGTTTATTTCACCTTAAATCTGAAAGCACCCCATTTGAAACAGGCTTACTTTTTTTATTTCAAAGCTGACTGTGAAAAGCAAGGCTCCTAGACATCACTGAGAAAGGGAAACAGGCTCTTTCACATCTTTTGCCAAATTAACCTAACATTTCTTAAGATATGTCATAGATAGCCTATTTATAAATTACTAATATTTGTGAGAAATTCCTATGGGAATAAAATAAAATGGAATAAAATCTTCACAGAATAATAGCCTAAAATGATTGTTTATATTCAACAGATTTAAAGTAAGTAGCGGGGAAGAACCAACCCTGGGGACACCACATGAGCTCGGGATCCCATTACATCCCCCCTTCTAAGCGAATTCACTCTACTAGTTACTCCTCTCTGCTATATAGTGTCATCTTTTCTTTTCCACTAAATATCCTATAAGCGTTCAAACATACTACAGTCTCTACCGTCTCAAAACATAATACCCCCACAATGCCACTTCCCCATCCAGCTGCTGCCTCTCTTATGCAAGCACATGTTGCTATCATTTTTCAATTCTCACATGAGATTTCACCCAGCACAATCAAGCTTTTACCTCAATCACCCAGCACAAACTACACACAGTAACTTCCACGCAGCCATACCCAATGGGCTCCATTTCTAACCACCTACTAAAAGTCACTCTTTTTTATGAAACCCCCTTCGCTCTTGGCTGCTATAACATCTCACTTGGTTTCCCTCTTCTCTCCCCATACTCGTTCTTTTTTCTTCGGATGTTCCACATAACCTTTGTATATTTATGTCCAGATCTAATTCCTAAACCTCCTCCCTTTTTTTGACCCTTTACTTGTGTGAGATGAGTGCAACGGTACAATAGTTTGAGCATTCTTTGTCATTGTCTTTCTTTGGAATTAGAAAGAAAACTGACCTTTTCCAGTCCTGTGGCCACTGCTGAGTTGTCCAAATTTGCTGGCATATTGAGTGCCCCACTTTCACAGCATTATATTTTAGGATTTGAAAAGCTCAACTGGAATTCCATCACCTCCTCTAGCTTTGTTCGTAGTGATGCTTCCTAAGGCCCGCATGACTTCGCATTCCAGGATATCTGGTTCTAGGTGAGTGATCACACCATCATGATTATCAGAGTCATGAAGATCTTTCTTGCACAGTTCTTCTGTGTATTCTTGCCACCTCTTCTTAATATCTTTTGCTTCTGTTAGGTCCATGCCATTTCTGTCCTTTATTGTCCCCACCTTTGCATGAAATGTTCCCTTGGTATCTCTAATTTTCTTGAATAGATCTCTAGTCTTTCCCATTCTGTTGTTTCCCTCTATTTCTTTGCATTGATCACTGAGGAAGGCTTTCTTATCTCTCCTTGCTATTCTTTGGAAATCTGCATTGAAATGGGTATATCTTTCCTTTTCTCCTTTGCCTTTTGCTTCTCTTCTTTTCACAGCTATTTGTAAGATCTCCTCAGAGAACTACTTGGCCTTTTTGCATTTCGTTTTCTTGAGGATGGTCTTGATCCCTGCCTCCTTTACAATGTCATGAACCTCCATCCATAGTTCTTCAGGCACTCTGTCTATCAAATCTAATCCCTTGAAACTATTTGTCACTTCCACTGTATAATCATAGGGATTTGATTTAGGTCATACCTGAATGGTCTAGTGGTTTTCGCTACTTTCTTCAATTTAAGTCTGAATTTGGCAATAAGGAGTTCATGATCTGAGTCACAGTCAGCTCCCAGTCTTGTTTTTGCTCTACGGCTGCAAAGAATATAATCAATCTGATTTCGGTATTAACCATCTGGTGATGTCCATGTGTAGAGTCTTCTCTTGTGTCTTCTCTTGGGCTTCCCTGATAGCTCAGTTGGTAAAGAATCTGCCCACAATGCAGGAGACCTGGGTTCGATCCCTGGATTGGGAAGATACCCTGGAGAAGGGAAAGGCTATCCACTCCAGTATTCTGGCCTGGAGAATTCCATGGACTCACAGGAGACTGACCCAGACTTGCCCGTGAGTATCCAGGAGTCTCTGGCAGAGGTGTGGGTCAGCTGCAGCCTGCTGCAGGGCTGGGGGCACTGAGGGCAGCAGTGCATGCGTGGGACCTTTTGAAGGAGGTCGCCATTATCTTTGTTACCTCCACCATAGCTGGGCCTCAGGCCAAATAACAGGGAGGGAACACAGCCCCGCCCATCGACAGAAAATTGGATTAAAGATTTACTGAGTATGGCTCTGCCCATCAGAACAAGACCCAGTTTCCACCTCAGTCAGTCTCTCCCATCAGGAACCTTACATAAGCCTCTTATCCTTCTCCATCAGAGGGCAGACAGACTGAAAACCACAATCACAGAAAACTAACCAATCTGATCACGTGGACCACAGCCTTGTCTAAGTCAAAGAAACTATGAGCTACCCAAGGGCTACCTAAGATGGAGGGGTCATGGTGGAGAGTTCTGATAAAATGTGGTCCACTGGAGAAGGGAATGGCAAACCACTTCAATATTCTTGCCTTGAGAACCCCATGAACAGTATAAAAAGGCAAAAAGATAGGACACTGAAAGATGAACTCCTCAGGTCAGTAGGTGCCCAATATGCTACTGGAGATCAGTGAAGAAATAACTCCAGAAAGAAGGAGAGACAGAGCCAAAGCAAAAACAACACCCAGTTGTGGATGTGCCTGGTGATGTAAGTAAAGTCCGAAGCTGTAAAGAGCAATATTGCATAGGAACCTGGAATGTTAGGTCCATGAATCAAGGCAAATTGGAAGTGGTCAAACAGGAGATGGCAAGAGTGAATATCGACATTTTAGGAATCAGTGAACTAAAATGGACTGGAATGGGTGAATTTAACTCAGATGACCATTATATCTACTACTGTGGGTAAGAATCCCTTAGAAGAAATGGAGTAGCCATCACAGTCAACAAAAGAGTCTGAAATGCAGTACTTGGATGCAATCTCAAAAATGACAGAATGATCTCTTCCATTTCCAAGGCAAACCATTCAATATCACAGTAATCCAAGTCTATTCCCTGACCAGTAACGCTAAAGAAACTGAAGCTGAATGGTTCTATGAAGACCTACAAGACCTTCTAGAACTAACACCCAAGAAAAATGTCCTTTTCATTATAGGAGACTGGAATGCAAAAGTAGGAAGTCAAGATATACCTGGAATAACAGGCAAATTTGGCCTTGGAGTACAGAATGAAGCAGGGCAAAGGCTAATGGAGCTTTGCCAAGAGAATGCGCTGGTCATAGCAAACATCCTCTTCCAACAACACAAGAGAAGCCACCCTCATCTCTTGCTAAAATCCTCCCATGGTCTGTGAGGCCCTACATGACCTGGCCCCTGCCTACCTCTTCAGATCTCTCTACCAATACTTTTCCTATCGCTCACTCTACTTCAACTAGTCACCCTGTTCTTAGCTCACATGCATCCTCAAGTATCAAGGGAAATATTATTTCCTGCCCTAAGTTCCCTGAGACCAGTTTATAGAGGGACTTGTGGGCTTGAAGGAGACCCAAAATGGAGAGAAAACTATCGACTGCATTTTGAAAGAGTGAGGTGGAAAAGGAAGCAATTTTCAGGACTAAGAATGCACTGGCTGAAGTAGAACATACTTGTACATACTTGAACATACTATAACAGTATCTTCTATTAAACCTCTACTATATGCTCTCATGGCTTCCTATAATTCTCATTCATAAAATGTACCATGATTGTATTCAAATACTCTGTGTGCACTTACTTAACGTCCAATATCCGTACTAAGTAGTAACTTTCTATTAATGCTCCGTAAGTGACAGATCAATGAATACCACGTAATATAGCTTTAAATGAATGTAATTTCAGTCCAAGCACTACTTAACTCTCATAGTAACTGTCCACTCAAGTTGGACTATTAAATATGGCTATTAGATTGAGCTACTAGAGTTCATTACTCAGATGATTATTAAAGTTAATGAGCAGTTTTTCATGAGATTCATTGACTGTAATCATACTCCTCTCCTCTCATTTTCAGGCATTATTTTCCCCCCTCCCTATTTTTTCTATCTATAATAAACAGGTCTTAAGAGATGGAATACTGTACACTCATAACTTGTATGTGAAGATTTGATTGTCAGCTCAGTAGGTTATAGCATGGCTCTGAAAGTAGCGAATCACATGGGTTTAGAACTTCAGCATCAGTAAGCCAGACACAAAAAGCATTCCTCTCATTGTATATCATTTCTTTACAATGAAGCAGGTGAGAAAATGTAGCTTGATTAAATATGAACCCATCCCCTCTACTAGAGAAATAATACAAAGAAAAACTTTTAGAACAATAGCTGGACTGTGGCTTCTCTTATACAGACAGCAAATGTATAAAATTACAGTGGAGAAGTTAATTTGGTATGTAAATACCCACATGATCACTTATGTTCAGGATCCATATAACTGAACAATGGCTAAATATATGGAACTCAAGTAAAATTAAATAAATTGACAAATACAACCCGCTTCTACCTGTATGGTTGGTAAAAACACATAAGGTCAGGTGTTCAGATAATTCCTCTTGGTCTTGAAGATCACTATATCCAAAGTTGACAAGTCTAAGAACATAAAGGATAAGAATTTACAAATAAGTTCCCTCATAAAAGATGTGAGTAACAACTATAATTTATCCACATGTCTCTGAGAAATTTAAGTAGATAATATGTCCTTTTGTTAAAATAAATAAGTAAAGCAATAATTTGTCAATCCTTGGTCCAGGAAGATCACATACGATGCAGACAGCAACTAAGTCCACGTGCCACAAACACTGAGCTTGTGGTCTAGAGCCCAGCAACCGCGGCTACTGAGCCCTCGGGCCACAGCTGCTGAAGCCTTTGTGCCCCAGAGTCTGCGCTCCGCAGGAGAAGCCACCATGAGAAGCTACTGGAGAGCAGTCCCCTCTTGCCACAGCTAGAGAAACGCCCACACAGCAATGAAGACCCAACACAGCCAAAAATAAACAAAATTATTTTTTAAAAACAGTAATTTTTAAAAATAGATGGTACATAAATGGCAATAGGCAGGATATACAATATTTCAACTTTTGTCTAATTTTAAAATAATGTTGATGCTACATTTCAAAATAAACAGAACCGAATGTTCATATATGATAAAAATAAGGCTAGTGAAATGTAGCATTTTGCAATTACCATTAATTCAGGAAGACTTTCATTTCTTCTGTGCACTTGTGGCTTTGAGTCTATTTTTTCAAAAGTATCTCCTGTTTTTACTAAATGTAAAATAGTCTGGGGGGGGGGAATCTTGCCTTTTGTATAAAAATGAAAACAGGCGGGGTGGGGTGGGGGCGGGGAGAAGCAATAGACTCAGCTGAGCTATAAGTGGATTGACCTGAGACATCCTCTTTGATGGCAACAAGAAAAGGGTTCTGATGCTTCATTCTAAACATAGAGCTCTCTGACTCTGACTCTGAATCTTTTTATTGAATTACAGAGCACTTCCACATATCAAAAATAATAATAATAATAAGATGCCCTATAGAAATAAATGGCTAAGAAAATCAATATGATTGCCTTTACATGGAAAAACCCTGTGTCCATACTTGATAACATTGTGTATATTCCCTATAGAAAACAGAAACAGAAAAGATGGCAAACACTCCCTCACATAAACAGAACATCAAATTATCCTTTTAGCAGTATATCACAGATTATGTTTAAATATAATCATTCTGTCCAGAAGTGTCTATAAAAAATAATAATAATTTAGGAGTAACCTACTTGAATCCTGAGTCACTTAATGATATATCCAAGGGTGCTTCAAACTGTCAAAAAATCAGGTGATAACAAAGCAAAAGATGACGTTAGTTAAGTGATGATAGTTCTGGAAACCAGAGCAAACCTGACGACACTGTGCTTACATAATGATGAAGAGCTCCTTTAACTAGCATTATCTTCAGAGGTTATTTCACACATCTACATAGAGAAAGTCCACTGGGAATATTCTGGAGTCTACATAAATCACAAGCTTGATGTATATTCATCAATCATAAATATACATCAAGATTTTGCTTCAGATTTGACTACCGTAGACGGGTTGTGTAATAAGTTGATTGGAAGGAGTAGGCTTTTATAGGACACAGATGATTGTGTAGGGAATGGTATCTTTAGAAAGAGAATGAGTGTGAGTCCAGAAAAAGGGGGGCAGGAGGAGTAAATGAAATTCTTATAATGGTATGATGTCAATCTGCATTAGACAGCAATATTAATCCTAGCCAGGAAGAATAATGTTCTGTCCATCACAGATAAAGATACTTATGACTCCTCACTACAATGATACTTCTCACTACACTCCAAATACTTTTCCAGGAGTGATTCTAGATTTTTACTAATTAAACTATATCCTCTCATCGACTTTAGACTCAATCCACCATCCTCACACATCCTTTTGGATCAAATGACGCATAATCACGAACTACTGACCACACCTACCACATACTGCTGCTGCTGCTGCTGCTAAGTCACTTCAGTTGTGTCCAACTCTGTGCGACCCCATAGACGGCAGCCCACCAGGCTCTCCCATCCCTGGGATTCTCCAGGCAAGAACACTGGAGTGGGTTGCCACATACTACCTCCTACTAAATTCTACCTCATACAAACTCTCACTCTTAACCATGTTTCTTTATTGTGAAGCATTCAGTTAGTAGAAATTTCCTGTGTGTGCTTTTCTTATCACCTATATTAATTGCATTTACTATAAAGCTGAAGCTTTGAGCTGACAGGAACTATTTTACTTGCTCATACAAGCTATTCATACATGATCAATAATGCTAAAATGCTCTTTATGATAACTTTCATTAAAAAGGAGTAATGGTTAGTATAAGAGCTTCCCTTGTGGCTCAGCTGGTAAAGAATCCACCTGCAGTGTGGGAGAGCTGGGTTCGATCCCTGGGATGGGAAGATCCCCTGGAGATCTTCCAGGGAAAGGCTACCCACTCCAATATTCTGGCCTGGAGAATTCCATGGACTCTATAGTCCACGGGGTCATAGAGTCGGGCACGACTGAGCGACTTTCACACAAATCACAAAATGGGAATAAAATTTCACCATATAGCCCAGTCATTTTCTGGACTTACCATTAAGTTAAAGTGCTCATCAGCATAAAACTGGATGCATTTTAAGACACTCCTTGATTTCTAAAAGAGAAAACAGAGTAAGTGACAAATTAAGAAAAAAAAAAAACACTAAAGAGAGAGAGAGAAAAGGAAGCAACAAAAAAGCAAACAGTAATGAAAATCTTCATTATTTGTAATAAACTTTGACTGTTCTCATCAATGAAAATGAAGTAATTAATAAATTATAACAATGATAACATCAAAATTAAAACACTCCCATAAAAAAGAGTGCCAGTGGATTAGTTTTTACCTTCAGATCAATATAGTATAATCTCTGCTCTGACATATCCCACTGAGCCCAAACAAAATCTTCGGCTATTCTCTCTCTTGGGAGATGGCCAGAATTTTTAATTACCTAAGGAGGCAAAGAGATTTTAGAAATAAATAACTGTTTTAAAGGAGAACATATCTGGGTTTCATAATTATTTTGAATATTCTATCTTTATAATACCTGTAAATATTTCCACAGTTAATTTTTAGTTGCCCCTACCTCCAACACATACACATGGAAGCTCTTTCCAAAAAAAGATTTAGGGTATCATTTCATTACTTGCTCTTTACAACACTCTGCAATAAACTATTTTATTCTTGTTCTTAGTTAGACAGACAGGCTGGGGCTGTTGAAGGCAAGGCCACACTTATCACAAATCAACAGCTAGGCAAATGGAAGATTCAAAGCTTCCCATTTTGGACATAACACACTGAAGTATCTGCAGTCTAGAGGGCTTTATTACCAAAGGTCAACTGTGAGGACAAGGGAAAACTCAAGCCTAGGAGAGGGGAGTACTGGGCAACAATCCGAGATCTGCCATAAACACTTCATGTGGCTTTGGTCATAGTTCTTGCCTGTCCATCTTCTACAATGAGTCTGATGATACTGCCCATTGCTCAGCAATACTTAATTATTCATCCTTCAAGATCCAGCTGAGGCATTGCCTCCTGTACAAAACCCAGTTTCACCTCCCCATATGAAGGCAAAGCTCCCCATCTCCGTATTTCTGTCACTTTGGCGTGCTTCTATCACATTTATACTTTAATTAATGCTATAAGTCTATCCCAATGATTATGCACTCTTCTACAGCACCTTTATATTTTCAATGACTTGACTGTTTCTAGTATGTAGTAGTGCTCAAGAAATACCTGTCAAATAAAGGGAAAGGAAATTGTACACAAGGGTAAATGGAAAGAAATGCTAAATGTAATACAAGGAATTCAGAGTTCATTTTCCTCAAAATGCTCAACAAGCATTTTCCTCAAAATGCTCAACAAGCAAAAGCTATCTATACTGGGACAGGTAAGTAAAGAATGAAGACAGGTTGGTGTAGGAGAATGAGGAAAAAAAGGGATGGACCTTTCTTTGATGGTCTGATATACCATCAGAATGGTCCACATTTGTACCTAAACCCTCTCTAATCTCAGAAGGGATTTCCCCCCTGAGGCTAAGTTGGAACTCAAGGGAGGCACAGGGCAAGCAGAATCATACACCTCTATTTCTGTTTGCCTGGTTCCATCACGTTTGCTGGCAAAAGATCCAAGAGTACTTATCTGACTCTTAACTTTGGGAAACCCATCTTGTTTCCATCTGATGGCAACTGAGGTTCATATAGCAGTTCTTCCCTCGCCAGAGTTACCTCACCTGTGTGAGTCTACATTGTTGTGTTTCCTGAACATGCTGGGATAAATGTAATACCATCACTTTTATATAGGGATGTTAGGGTTGTTATAGGGTAGGTTGTTATAGGTTATATGTTGTTACAGAGTTGTTATATAGGGATGTTAACAGTGCCTCACAAAAGGACACACGTGGATGAAGGTGTGCTGGGGCTGTATCATCTTGGCCAGGAGAATTCTTCCTGGGCTTCTGACAAGTGTCTCCTGGCCTCACTCTCCCGGCAATGTCTCTCACAACTCCCAACCCCTCTTCTTAACAGCAGTCCTCTGTCTGTATCCATTTCCAGTTCCTGACTCCAATCTGTTTATTTAACTATCTCCAAATCCTCACTGATGGTTTTGGGATTTTGCACCTTGGTCCTTCCTCTCTGGCCTTACCATTTCCAACCATTGGCCTTGTCTTTGCCCTCCCATCCATCTGGGGCCCAGAGCTCTAGTCACACACTTTCTCATCATTTCCCAGCCAGGTGTCTTGATTTGAGGCTTTCAATCATAGATACACAATTAACAAATGCCATTTCTCATTTCAATTTTGTTCACATAATTTAAAATTAAAATCAGAGAAAGAGTATTCTGATGTAGAGCATTTAAATATTGAAGGAAATCATTTTAATATCAGTAACATCACAAAAACTGTCAATAAAAAAGACAACCTAGCAAAAATATACACAAGAATATAACTAAACAATTTTCAGAAAAATAAATTCACATAGCCAATAAGTGTAGAAAATGTTCAAACTCAACAATATTAAAGGAAATACAAACTCAAATAATAATGTTCAGTTCAGTTCAGTCACTCAGTAACAACTTAAACCCATCAAACTGGATTTTTTAAAGAGGGAAACACATCTATTATTGGTATGGATAGAGGGAAAGGGTACTTTTATATTTTGCTTGCAAAACTAAATTGTTACAAGTCTTCTGGAAAGTAATCTGGCAAAATGTGTTGAAGTTTATTAAATGCATATAACCATCAACCCACTTATCCATCCCTGAGGGTTTAATCCAAAGAAACATGTGTACCAAACATGTAAAGTTAAAAACATTTGAAACGATTTGAAATGTAAATAAAAGGGGGGAAAAGGCAATCAAGTGAATATACATCCATGGAAGAATGGTGACAAAATTGTGTACATCTATGCCAGGGACTGTTTGCATTTCTGAAGACAATGTACTAAGCTACTGTAGGTTGCTCGGCAGTAATTCCACAAAGTTGAATAAGGAGAGAGTGAATAATAAACAAACCCCTGGGTGTATCAGGGTGGGGATGTGAGATACAGAGGTATGGAGAAAAGTATGAAAAGATACACAATACACATGGTTGTGAACAAAGTTAGAGATGAAGAGTCAAGAGGGGTGTGGAAAACAAGCAAAAAAGAAAAGAAAACTGAACTATATAGAACCTCAGCATATATGCTATGATCTCATTTATTATATGCATGCTTATGTATACATGTATACAAATTTAGAGAAAGAAATCATATCTCTGTTTAGAAACCTACAGGGATACCCCTGATATATTAAGCAAAAGCAAAAGCAGCAAATTAATATCTACACTATGAATCTATTTCAGTAAAAGCAACTGAATCCTAGTATCTGTGCACTGAACCCTGAGCGAGGTACAAGGCAAGGAAGCATCACTCAAGGCTGTCATCAGTTATCTCAGGAGACTGATGGGGGCGTGGGGAGGTGAGATAGATATGAAGGAGATAATCAACTCCTTCATGTATCTTATATTATTTCATATGTTATAACAACCAATCTATAACTTGAAAGATACCAAATAAAGTAGAATGTTTTCCACAACATTAATACATCCTTAATAGCCTAGAAACACTACTCTTTATGGGAAAAAACTCTGAAGCAAAAGGACTTTCAAATATTTACCACTCGATTTCCATCTTCTTGGACAACTTGGATATGAAATTGTTCAATATCTTTTAAAAAAAGAAAACAGAAAGACAGTTTAACCTTCATGAAAAATATGAGTACTTTTTTTTCACCCAAACAGTTGTGAACTTTTTTTTAATATATAAAAGCAAAGCAGATTAAACAATTGGCTGAAAAATAGTACTATCACAGATGGCAATCTCACAAGAAAGGTTCAAAACAAAAACCCACCTTTCTCCACCCTCCCTTTACAGTCTGTGTCAAGTCCAGCATTTACTCTGCTCCTCAATACCAACAACACATGAAGCATTTAACTCTGCTACTCCCCTGGGTTAGCTGAACAAGTGTTTCCCTCCCCAGTACCATCAGTCTTATATAGGGCTCATTTGGCAGGGTTTATCTTCAATTTCCAAATACCAAATACCTCTTTATATGAAAACATCATATAGAAAACTCATTATGCCAGATATTAGGGGGAGGTATTTTTATAGGGGTCATTAACAGAACACTATAAACACTGTATTGATGTATAGATGGACCATTTTTCTCAGTAAGCAGTTTACATTGAGCCATATGTATCTTCTGTTGGTTCTAGTTACAAAAATGTGAGATACATAATTGCGCAAGAGTATCGGAGAGGGCAATGGCAACTCACTCCAGTACTCTTGCCTGGAAAATCCCATAGATGGAGGAGCCTGGTAGGCTGCAGTCCATGGGGTCTCGAAGAGTCAGATATGACTGAGCGCCTTCACTTTCACTTTTCACTTTCATGCCTTGGAGAAGGAAATGGCAACCCACTCCGGTGCTCTTGCCTGGAGAATCCCAGGGACGGGGGAGCCTGGTGGGCTGCCGTCTATGGGGTCGCACGACTGACGACGGAAATGACTGACGCAACTTAGCAGCAGTAGCGGCAGAGGAAGTGAACACAAACCAAATCTTCAGTCTTGTCCCTCCAATTACAAATCAGCTGCTTCACCTCATAACAAGAAAGACAGCTTCCTAGATCAGATGCACCAGTGAATTTTGTCCTTTCTCTATCCCTCCTTCTACTTGAAATCATCATTAAAGGATGTCCCAATCTTATCTCCCTCTACCTGAATTTGACCAAGTTGCTATGTATCCTCGAGTTCTGCCATGGATTTCTTCTAGCTTCTAATACCGTTCCCTCTGTCCATCCAAGCCTCTCTCCTTACATTATAGTTTCAACTGTGACAGACATCCTAAAGAAGGATGGACTAAAGAAGACAAAAATGACTGTTTTACAAACATTCTACCATATGCCCAAACCAGAAACCCATATTTGCAGAAGCCCATCACATATGGAGACAGAACCCAACAGAACAACAAGTGAGGCAGACAGAAAGTCCTTCCACAGGAGTCCTAGATCTTCAATGGACATCAAAGTCAGTGGACTTTTGGACTGGCGAGTGGACAGTTAGAAGCTTCATCACACTCTATGCTTCGCTAGGAGATATGCTGTTCATGAAAACATAAAGATATACTTACATTTCTCTTCTGAAAGCAGTAACAGATGATTCTCTGGTTGAGGGCGACTTTCAACATGTGGGTAGAGGAACTATAAAAAGGAAATTAAAGTCATAAGCAACTACCTTGCTTACACAATTATTTCAAAAGTTATTTCAGTTATTTCACACAGTTATTTCAATTACTGTACAACTACACACCATAGAAGGGAGTGGGAACCGCAAAATAGTTCAGGCAAATCACATTCATACACACACACTATAGATGGAAGCAAGGAAGAAAAAGGAACACTTTCAGGAGCTCAGTTTTGCAGGAGGGGATTGATGGCAGGTCCAACACAATTCCTTTAAACAGTAAGGCTAAACTGTAAGCCACTCCTAGGGATGGTGCTTCATATTTGGAATATGTGATTCTGAAGTCAATCAAAAACAATATCAATAAACAACATTTGAACAGAAAGTTCCATTTCACAAGCACCAAAAAAGAGTGATCGATAACAATTTCTTATGCAGCTAAACCTAGTGTTTAATTTGAGAGCCAAGTAAACAAACTCTGCACGACAACTTCCAAAGTCCCACATCCGAGAGACAAAGCACAACAGAACCAGGGACTTTCCAGGAAAGGACAGTGAGTCACAGTGCGGCATGTGGTGGAGGATTTACCTCAAAGTATTCAACGACTGCCACTGGAAGAAAAGGCCTGATCCAGCCCTTCCTCCTCCTCTGTGCCTGCCCTTATTTGTCAGCCCACAGGACAAAGCGGGCAGCCAGAAACACAAGGCCTGACACCATCAGCTGTGATAATGAGGGGAACCTGGCCATGGGATGACTCCAGTGACTTAATTCCTTCATCATTCTAAAGTGAAAGTGAAGTCGCTCAGTCGTGTCCGACTCTTTGCGACCCCGTGGACTGTAGCCTACCAGGCTTCTCTGTCCATGGGATTCTCCAGGCAAGAATACTGGAGTGGGTTACCATTTCCTTCTCCAGGGGATCTTCCTGACCCAGGGATTGCACCCAGGTCTCCCACATTGGAGGCAGACACTTTAACCTCTGAGCCACCAGGGAAACCTAAGAGTAACTATAAATCTGAAGTTTCACTTTGCAACATGAAAGACAGCTCACTAGGTCCACTGGCTAATTTGGGGTTTTTCCTCTAAACTTGAAAGCATAATAAAAGAACAGAACTTTTCAAGTCCCTGTTTTACAGCCTACAGCCTTTCTAAAGACGAGGGAAATTTTTGACAAAATATATTACATGGTATCTTTTCATAATGCCAAATTAGAATAGATCTCATCAACTTTTAGAAAAATTTATCTTTTTTTTTTTTTTTTGGCCACACTGCAGCATACAGGATCTTAGTAATCCAACCAGGAATTGCAGCTGTGCCCCTTGCAGTGGAAGCTTGGCGTTCTAACCACTGGACCACCCAGAGAGTCCCTAGACTTGGTTAACTTTTAGAACTGTTTGTAGTCATTTCCCTCTGAGAAAAACAAAGGATTAACTATATACCGTTCTTCACAGCAAGGCTTCCCCAGTGGCTCAGAGGTAAAGAATCTGCCTGCAATGCAGAAGACCCAGGTTTGATCCCTGGGTAGGGAAGATCTTCTGGAGGAGGAAATGGCAACTCACTCCAGCATTCTTGCCAGAGAAAAAGCCCATGGGCAAAGGAGCGTCTTGGGCTACATACAGGCCATGAGGTAGCAAAGAGTCGAACAACGAGCAAATAAGCACATACACACACACGCATTCTTCACTGCAATAAACTCAAAACTGTAAAATAGAAAGCAAAGCAAAATTCAGCTATGAGAAGAATATAGAACTTATTTCTGCTGATTTGTGAAACTGTGTACATCAAAAAGGATACTTTGTGTACTGGAGTTGTGGAGAAGCAATGATGAGTTTTCACACAGATAATGGAAAAGCAAATACTCAATGCCTCAAAATAAGGGGAAACTACAGATTTGGTGTCCCCTGAGTCTCCAGAGGTGACCAGGGCTCACTGGCTTAAGGCTGTGACTTAAACTGATGACCAGTTCTAAACCTTTGTCTTGTCTCTGTGAGGCAATCACGATTTTAAAAGTTCCATTCAGGTGGTTGTTTTTCTTTCGAATTTGAGGCAACCCTGGAGCAAGGCCTACAAGTGAGAATATACGTAAGACAGGCTTCAGACACAGCTCTACAAAAGCATGCAACGATTTTGGAGATTTCGTTTTGTTTGCTTTATGAGTAGGAATCTATATAGACTATATTAGGAAAATAATTATTTTTGTAAATATTGAGCTAGATTGTGATCATTAATATTCATTGATGGAAGGTACATACTATAGGCATGTGGACGTGGACAGTGTGTAATTATCCAGTGAACTATCTGGAAGGTACAATCATGCCAGTGGGGAACTCTACAAGGGCCCCAGATTGAGATCCGGACTCCGCTCACTACTGTCCTGAAGGAGTTTCTTCACGAAGGCTGCACAGGTAGAGGGAAAATGTACTACTGGAAATCACCACGGTTGTTTCGAAAAGAAAAAGGAAATAGATCACAGGGTAGGACCAAATTTTGTGGACAATGAATAGTGTTTCTCTAAAGGAGAGCAGAATGGAGAGAGGGTGAAGGTAGGGATTTGCCATGGGTGGAGGCTTGGAGGAGTTTCTTTCTTCAGAGGCCTGAGCATGCGAGCAGGGAGCAGGGCTTGGAACTGGATGGACCAAGATGAGTGTGGGTCTACTTCACATGGGTGGGGATGCAATCATGCACCTTGCATTTTTAATTTTTTTAATTAAGATAAAATGCACATAACAACATTCACTATTCACAGTTTTCAGTATTAATAATACAATTCAGTATTTTTAAAATATATTCAGAGTGTTATGCAACTATATATTTGTAAAACCTTTTTCCTTCCTACACTCTGATTACCCATCCTTCAATAACATCATCACAGCCCTGGATAAAAATGGTAAAGAAACCAAAAGAACATGCCAGAAAAGGGAAGTGTCCCACAGTCACCCCTGCACTGAGGACAGTGTAAATAAACAGAGTGGATTCCTGGGGGAGGGAATGTAGCTTAGCAGTTCCAAGCCAGGCCCTGTCTGGCAGCAAGCAGCGGCCCGGAGAGAAGCCAGGAGTGGTGGTGAAATGCACAACTGGAAGGACTGGCTGACAGTGGACAAGCAGGCATGTGCGAGACAGCTCGTTCTCCCAACACATACTGCCAGAGGGAGACCCAAGGTCAGAGGCTGAGAACAGGTAGGGCAGGGGGAGGCTACACAAGGTAATTGTTCACGCAACCCAGCAGGAACAAGGGTAATCGATTCTTATTCTCAGTGATAGTTACATTCCATCTGTGCCTGCATCAGTGCTTAATCGTTTTTAATTCTTTTTTGACTCCATGGACTGTAGTCCGCCAGGGCTCCTCTGTCCATGGGATTCTCCAGGCAAGAATACTGGAGTGGGTAGCCATGCCCTTCTCCAGGGGATCTTCCCAACCCAGGGATCAAGCTCGACTCTCCTGCATTGCAGACAGATTCTTCACTTTCTAAGCTACCATGGAAGCCCTATGTTCCATAAGGTCACCACAAACACTGAACTCTGAACCACTGTTCCCAAGGGAAATAGTGATAAAAGCTCCTATGAACCTCTAGCTACAATATTTTTGTCAACAAAACAAAACAAAACTTGGTCTGTGTCCCTATTTAAAGACATTGTGGGACTTCCCTGGTGGTCCAGTGGCCATGACTCCACGCTCCCACTGTAGGGGGACCAGGTTTGATCCCTGGTCAGGGAACCAGGTCCCACATGTCGCAACTAAGAGTGTGCACACTAAAAAGATTCCGTATTCTGCATCAATGATCAAAAGATCTGGTGTGCCACAACTAAAGATACTGTTGATTCGCTAGCAATGAACTCAGTCAGCTGCACTATAATGCCTAAATGAAGTTTCTCTAATGAACACACATATTTCTCTGTAAAGTATATAGCAGCCTTTTTGCACTTAGAAACATGAAACACTACTTCAGCAATTCACTTGGAGGACATGTTAGACACGAAATCAACTGCCAAAGAGTGTGAAAAACATGGCATTAAGTTGACTATGAAAACAATGTTTGTTTATAGTCTGAGAACTGAATCTGAAAGGCAGGGTCACCTTGTTCTGCCTCAGCTGGGAACATGTACATTGGGTGACAAATTTTCACATGTCTACCAACGACTGATCTGGGGGCTACAAATGAATTTTAGTGGGTAGCAGAATTTGCAAATTCTATGTGCAAGTAATGAGGACTGACTATATCTAAGTCTATTTGTGTTATACACACAGTGCTTCTGCATCAGTGCATGGAGTTGAGAAATTCAGGGATTAATTATGTCATTTAAACACAGGCGTTTAACCTGTCTACTCTATGAAACATTAGATAAGCCATTTTCAAAGTTCCTTTCAATGTGTTTTGATATTCAATATTTTATCATGTAAAAACATCTATTATATCAAATAACCATGATGTAATAGAAACAGAGAGCTAGGTTTGAATTTTGATTTCCATGTTTGTGAGGGAAGAGGTATTCATTCCAGCCATACCCATTCACTGGATTATTCTGAGGATTAAATCTGATAATGTGTTTGAAAACACTTTAACCCCACTGTCTCTAGGTTTCATGCCTTTTGATTAAAGAGATAAGTGATAAAGATATGCTCACTTACCTGTACCCAAATATAGCTATCCACTGCTTTTAGAACCTTCACATTGTTAATGGGGTGGATCTCGACCAACAAAGTTAAGCACTTTGATCCTGTAAAGTAAAGGATGCTTTTAATAGTAGCAAAGTCCAGAATATTACACATTACTCTTCCACATAGGCCTGAACTTTGAAAATGTAAAATGCATTACTTACTGTATTAGTTACTCCACAAACAAAAGCAGTTATCTTAAAACTGAGACTTCTTAAAACCACTAATAGATACAGAAAACATTATGAAGGAGAAGTCAATGTACATGGAGTGAGAAACAGGTTCCCACCCATTTCTCAGCTATTTTTACCATCACTTCACAGGCCCTCTCAGCTTTTAAGTCTAAACAAATACATCTCAGTTCAGAGTCACTACAATTCTGTAGCACAACTGCAAATACTGTTTGTGTGGAAAATATAAAGATTTCTGATGAATGAATGTGTCAGGGTTGACAGCAACTAGGACAGGGACTGGGCTTCTCTCAGGAAGGCTGGAGCTGCATGGATAAAGACTCACTTATTTCCTTACTGTCACATCTGAGCAAATGTCATTAAAGACAGTAATTAGAAGGAAGTTTTGGACACAGGCTAGAATGGGGTTACCACAGATATTCAAATTTAGACCAAGAGTTCCTCCTCAGAAAAGGAGTTGCCTTATATTTGAGTTCTTATAACAGCTCTAATATTCACATGTGCTTCCTCAATGACTTTACTTTGAGTAATAATTTACAATTTGGGGATGGTGCAGCAGCCTGGAATGGAATCAATGCCAGTTTTCACTACTTAAGAAAGCAACCTAACAGTATTGCTTTATGTCAAGAAAAAAAATGTAAAGAATATAAAATATTTTCTGGGATATTGCCTCACATTTTCTTTTAATGTTCTTTAAAACTCTCTAAATGCTAGTTCTCTAAAACTCTCCTTTTAGAGTTTACTGAAAGCAAAACAGTGAGTAAGTTATTATGTGGAATCACAAATACACAACAACAAAAAAAAATCAAAAGCAAATGTTGTTTGGTTGATGGTACTTAAAATAAAAATTCCAGTGACAGGTCATTCACGATTCAAAAGGGCTATATACTTCTAATAACTGAGACAAGGTAAAGTGAGATGCTTTGGGAGTCTGCTTGATGACTCAAAAAATGGCTCTAAGAATAAGAAATATTGATGTCAAAGATATTTGTGAAGAAAAATAGACTGTGAAATGTGGGAATGACAAAAAGAAAAAAGCTATTTTCCTTATTGTCTTAAGTGTATATAACTCGGAGAAGGCGATGGCACCCCACTCCAGTACTCTTGCCTGGAAAATCCCATGGATGGAGGAACCTGGTAGGCTGCAGTCCATGGGGTTGCGAAGAGTCAGACACAACTGAGCGACTTCACTTTCACTTTTCACTTTCATGCATTGGAGAAGGAAATGGCAACCCACTCCAGTGTTTTTGCCTGGAGAATCCCAGGGACGGGGGAGCCTGGTGGGCTGCCGTCTATGGGGTCGCACAGAGTTGGACACGACTGAAGCGACTTAGCAGCAGCAAGTGTATATAACTAATTTAATACAGTAAATAGCACAAGTTGATATTTGACTATTTCATCTCTTGCCCAAAAAGTTTATATATTCCAACTAGGGGAAAAATCTTTTTAGGGGGCAGGCAGGGGAATCTTCTCATTGGAAAAATAACAAATCACCTGTATTCAGCTTTTTTGTCAATGAATCTGTTCCCAAGTAAGATTATCAGCTAAATTTACTTACCTTTAAAATGCTAGGTTTATCGAGGGCAGGGCAGAATTCATCTTCCTACACTAATTTTTCATTTCTTTAGGGCAGCCCAGATACTTAATATAAGTAGCTTAATGAAAAGAGTAATTGGACAAACAGAAATGTCTCTCAATAACATACCATGTGCCTTCATAGTGTAATGGGAAGCACTCTGGAATAGGATTCTAGAGATATCAATTCTAGTTTAAAATCTGTCACTAACCTGATATTTATACTTCAATAAATCACGAAGATTTCCTAGGCCTTGGTGCTTTGTTTTTAGTTCATTTTTGCTTTTTTTTTTTTGCCACACTGAGTACAGCTTGCAGGATCTTAGTTTCCCAACCAGGGAATGAACTCAGGCCCCAGCAGTCAAAGAGCCAAGTCCTAACCACTGGACTGCCAGGGAACTGCCAATGTTTTGTTATTTAAAAAACAAAGTGAAGAACTACAGAATCAGATTATTTCTACAATCACTTTCAGCCCTGAAATCCACAGTGATTCCATTAAGTGCTTAAAGTTGTCTTAAGAATTCAGAGAAACCAGGTATCAATGGAGCCTGGGAGTACATCACTGAAAGGCAAGACAGACCCAGCAGGTCACCGAGGCTGTAGGGAGTAGGGCAGCAGGACCAAAAGGGACAGCATGGATGGACCTCAAGGCATTATGCTAAGTGAAGTAAGTCATATTAAGAATGAAATAATGCCATTTGCAGCAGCATGGATGGACCTAATGAAGTTAAGTCAGAGAAAGACAAATATCAAGATATCATTTATATGTGGAATCTAAAGAATAATATATACCAATGAACTTATTTACATAACAGAAACAGACTCACAGACATAGAACACAAACTTTACCAAAGGGGAAAGGTTAGGGAAGGATAAATTAGGAGCTGGGATTAACAGATACACACTACTATGTATAAAATAGATAACAAATTCTTAGTGTTGAGCACAGGGAACTATATTCAATACCTTGTAATAACTCATAATAGAAAAGAATCTGAAAAAAGAAATACGTATGTGTGTAACTGAATCACTTTCCTGTACACCAGAAACTAACACAATATAGTAAATCAACTAAAATAAAAGACAAATACCAAATGATCTCTTTTATGCGTGGAATCTAAAAACCAAATCAAACCAAAACCAAAACCAAAACCAGGTTTATAGATACAGAGAACAGATTGGTGGTTGCAGGAGGCAGAGGGTAGGAAGTAAGAGGAGAAATGAGTGAATATTTTTGCTTTGTTTAAACTGAATTTAAATTTAAAAAAAAGAAAAAAAAGCACAAGGACAGGCATGGCACAGGGAGGGTGAAGAGTCAGAAAAAGAAAGAACCTGGTCTGATGCAGGTAAAGGTACATATTGTGAAATAGTGAAAAGGTTGGAAGAGTGATGGTTCAGTCAAGTCTGGTTGTTTAAAAGCTCTGGTTATTAGAACTTTGGAATCGAAGCAGCTCCATGGAGCATCTGCAGCACTTAACTGACTACAAAGGCTCCTGGGGTCCGGGAGCAGCAGTGGGGCTCACGACACTGCCCACAGGGGCCTGCTATGCCTTAGGGAAAATACCTCCAGGAAGGGTGAGGGGGCAGCTGGGCCTGGCTTCCTAGAGAAAACCATTTCCCGAATAAAACAAGTTTGCGTGGCCTCGGCCAAGAAGAGAAGCACTGCTGACAAAAATTTTGTCATAAAGTTTGTAGACCAAGGAACTCTACCTTGCTTATTTGAGATACATTATAGTCTGTCTCACTTAGGCAATGGAAAAATCTCATGATAAGCAACAGAATGTTAACACCTTGAGGCAAACTACTTTTTATAATCAACTGGCTTATCAAGTTATTCACAAACGAAAAAATCAGCCTTCAGCAAAAGGCAAAATATTTGCATAATATTTGTTCAAAGGACTAATCATTAAAACAGATCCTATAGTATTTTCTGGTCACAAAATTTCTGAAATTGTAGCTGAACAAAAGGCCTCCTAAGGGCGTCCATGATCTGTCCGCAACTCACGTTCATTTCCTGCTGGCCTTATTTCCCACCACTCTGCCCTTGTTCACTCCAGTCCAGCCTCACTGACCTCACTATCGTGGAACAGCTAGAGAGTCTACCAAGCACTCTGGCCTCAGGGCCTTCATGCTGGCTGTTCCTTCTGCCAGAAATGTGCTTCCCCATGCTGCTGCTGCTTAGTTGCTTCAGTGGTGTCTGACTCTGTGTGACCCTATGGAAAGGCAGCCTGCCAGGCTCCTCTGTCCATGGGATTCTCTAGGCAAGAGTAGGTTGCCATACCCTCCTCCAGGGGATCTTCCTGACCCAGGGATCAAACCTGGGTCTCTTGCATTGCATAGACGCATGCTTGCTGCCCCCCTCCTTTCAGGTCTCTGTTTAAAAACTCCTTTAATCGAGTTTCCTAGGATCATCCCTCAAACTATCTGGGCTCAAATACTAACCTCTTCCCGACCTTTGGTACCAGCTTCTTTCTGCCTATAGCACCTGTTTAGTCTGCAGGTGCTAACTGCCTTTTTTAATATTTCTGTTATTCACTGTTATACTATTTTCTGTACTTTCTTGTTTACTTGGAAAAAATGCAAAGAACATGCCTGACATGACCTTTGCCTTTTTATTCTGAGATACAGCTATTTGTAAATATGCTTGCAGTTTGACTTAGTAGTTCAATAAATCTTCATCTATCAACAAGTACTGAAAAGTATAATTTCATTACCTGGTTGAAGCTCATTACTCCTTCCTTCTTTAGCAGCTTGAACTAAACTTGTAGCTAATGGAAAAAGGAAAAAAAAAAAATCCATTAGCAAATGATCTATGCAGTGGCTTGTTAAAGTTTACCAGATAATACCCAGAATAAGTGAGGGCTCAAAGGATCTGTCAGTGGGTGACTAAAGTAAAATACAAAGCACTCTTTATTGTAGGTAGACTCTACAGATTCTTTATTTCAAATCTTATCTCGAAAGTACATCTTTTCCCAGAATAATCAACTATTGTAAAACTTCAATACTTTGAAACTCAAAAAATATAGCTTCGTTCTCGACTTGTAGCAATAAAAGAGTTCAACTTACCCAGCAAAGTTTTCTCCCTGTTGACTGAGCAACTGACAACTTGCAAATCTTTCTCAAATGTATAGAGATGCTATTAAAACAGAAGCATTTTTTAATTTGGAGTTTCATGTTAAATAACAATTTTATGAATGCAAATCCCCACTCAGCTCTTTAGCAAGTATCACTGTGGCAGGCATTTTATTAAAGGACCACCAATGAACCAGTTTAACTATACGGAGAAGTTTCAGATTATGTTTTAAGAAAAAAGTTTGCTATTGTAGGCCATGTTTGGCACTGAAATTTAACCATTAGACAACACGGTGTAGTAGTTAAAAGCACAGACCTTGAAGCCAAGCTAGACCCAGGCTCAAATCCTAATTCTGTCACTTGCTAGCTGTGTGACTTTGGATGAGTTACTCAACCATTCTATCCTCCCATCAGCAAAATAGGAATCATGTTACTACCCATCTTGGGAGATCCTTAGAAGTGCTGAGTTAAATAATCCATGTGAGAATACTTACTACAATGTCTGCCACACATAATAAGCACTCAAGGGTGAGCAATTAGGATTATGAAGGCAAGTTAGCATTTTAATCAAATTACATAACTATGACATCATTAACTATGTCTAAGAGACTGCCACAAGTGCATCTCCTAAAGGATGCCCATATTTAGAACACTGGCAAAGTAATCGGCTATTTTTATTTAACCTGTATTTTATTTTCTTACTGTTTAAATGTTGCAAGATTCTATTTCCTGGGATATCAAAGAAAATTAAAATGGTCATGCAGAAGGAGGATGTGAGGTGCAGACTGAGGAAATGGAGATAATCACAGTTATATTAAGCAAACTCTCTTAAAACATATTCAGGGTATAAGGAAAGACAGAATCTTAGACTTCAGGAGAGAACAGTTAAGAGAAACAGTGACTAGCAGAACTATTACAAAGGTAAATAGTACTTGCAGACTGAAAAGGCACTGAAAACATACTAGAATGCAATGGCCAAAAGTTGATAAAAAACGTTGACAAGTCAGGAAAAGTAAACTTTGATTTAATAAGAAAGCTCTGAATTCATGTGACAAGTTATGGTTTCCTTTATTCTTGCTCTGAGGGATTCTTATTTATAAGTAAGAAGAGGCATGAATGTATATACTTAATTGTAACTGCTTCATCCTTTCAATTATGTAATAACACACATAGTCTCATAAGTGTTTAAAACATGCAAACACTACCAAACAAAAAGTCTAAGTTCTCCATTATATTCACCCTATCCCAAACCCTTTTGAAAAAGAAACATTTTGTAATTTACTCTGTAGTCTTTCAGATCATCCAAAATGAGTTTTTAATATATTTACACACATATATTATGTCATTTTCTTGCAAGTTTTGTTATAAAACATAAATGGAATGCATTATTCTGGCAACTTGCTTTTTCATGTAATAATGTGTTTTGGAATGACTCGTGACAGTGTACATTTATAGACTTCTCAGTCTCTTGATATTTACAAATTATTTTTACAAATTATTTTTACATAGACGCAAAGGGACCTCGTCCCATTTGCCTCAAGAATTAGACAAGCCTGTCACATTAACCAACGTCTTATGTGAGCTGTCTGGGGAAAGATGAAGAAAAAGAGGCTCATTCTACCACTGGATCTTTGAGAAGTAATGAGAAGAAAATCAGTGAAGTTCTGCAGAAGCAGAACTCAGAGTCAGAGGTCATTCTGACATCCTAAGCTTCTGGGAAACACACATCCTAGGGAGGCCACTGGACTTCCTACATTCCTACAGAATACTGGATAATTGGTTTGAACCTGTTCAGCTTAAATCTCAAAGGACTAAAAGACTACAGTTGACATTTGGTCCAGGAGTCCTCACATTTTTTTTTTTAAAGATAGTATAAAAGGACAAGAGAAGGAAGACAAAAAAATATAAAATAAATTTGTATCTTAAAAAAAGGAAAACCAAAGGCAGTAAAGTAACTGAAAACTATAATTCATGGTGATTTTTACCTCATTTTGCTTGGTTTGGTAATCATATAATCCAAAGAAGACATTTCCCTTATTGTCCTGAAAAGAAAAAATTAACTAGATGTTTATTAAAGGTCATTGTTTAGGAATTCACTAGTTTTAAAAGAAATCTGCAATAATTCAACCAGTATTAGCAATAAGCACTCTAAAGGTAGCCTGCTGCGCACGTCAGAGAAGGACTGAACAGGGTTCGATGGCAACACAGGTCAAGCGGTGAAAGGGAGCCAAGAACATACAGCTCAGTGAGTCTGAGGAAGCCTGTCTATAGCACACAGCACAGTGGAGGAGCAAATCTTTTTCTACTTTCATTTATTTCTGTAAAAGAATGTGAACGATGGATACTGAAAGTAGGTAGACTAAGTCCATGATAGTCTCATAAATAAAACTTCTTGGCAAATAGACGGCGAAACAATGGAAACAGTGACAGATTTTATTTTCTTGGGCTCCAAAATCACTGTGAATGGTTACTGCAGCCGTGAAATAAAAAGATGCTTGCTCCTTGGAAGAACAGTTATAACAAGTCTAGACAGTGTTTTAAAAAGCAGAGACATTACTTTGCTGACAAAGGTCCGTACAGTCAAAGCTATGGTTTTTCCAGTTGTCATGTAGATATGAGAGCTGGACAATAATAAAGGCTGAGCACCAGAGAATTGATGCCTTCAAACTGCGGTGTTGAGAAGACTCTTGAGAGGCCCTTGGACTGAAAGGAGATCAAACCAGTTAATCCTAAAAGAAATCAACCCTGAATATTCACTGGGAGGACTGATGTTGAAGCTGAAGCTCTAATACTCTGACCACCTGATGAGAAGAACTGACTTATTAGAAAAGACCCTGATGCTGGGAAAGACTGAAGGCAGGAAGAGAAGGGGACGGCAGAGGATGAGATGGTTGGATGGCATCACCGACTCAATGGACATGAGTTTGAGCAAACTCTGGGAGATGGTAAAAGACAGGGAAGCTTGGCAAAGAGTCAGACATGACTAAGCAAATGAACAACAACCAAAAACTTCGTGAATCACAGAATTCCTTGCATGTAGCATCCCCATGGATACAACTTAAAATAACTTCTTTAAGCAAAAAAAGTACAGTAATACAACTTGCAAAGCAAACTGGCCACTGCAATTATTCTTTCATGTTTCACTATTACAGTAAAATTATCCACGAAGTTAAATTTTCTTTCCTTAGAACAGTTAACATTGAAAACACACTGTTAAATAATAATGCCTCAAAACTCTGAGTATACAGAAATCTGAACAGATGATGTACAGTAATAATATTTAATGTTTTCTCAAAGATAAAAACTTAACATATTGATTAAGTTTAAATATCTCTTACTTGGCATTTGTCCTCTAAAGGATGAAACTGTTCGTTTATTCAAAACCTTTGAGCACTGTATCAGACATTGGGTATAGTTTTATTCTATTTAAAAAAGAAAAAGTATTACATAAGACTGAATTTCAATCATCCTATTCAATCTCACAAAATAAAAAGTCATATGTTAAAGATTAAATGCCAACAAGTCTTATTCACTACATCTTAAAAAGATAAAGCATAAAAGTCTGTTGAAAAAATATATATATATAAATGGTTAAAGAGTAAATTTTATGTTAAGTATGTGTGTGTGTGCTTAGCTGCTCTTTATGTTCAATGCTTTGCGATCCCATGAATGCTTTGCTCCTTTATCCATGGGGATTCTCCAGGCAAGAATACTGCAGTGGGATGCCATGCCCTCCTCATGTTATGTATATTCTACCACAATTTAAAAAAGAATATAGACTTACCTTATAGGTATAAATAATATTTCTGTTTTGTTCAACATTTAGTACACGTAAGCACTCATAATTGTTTTCCAAAACACCTAAAACAGAAATAATCAAGTTAATATCTAGAAGGAGATGTTTAAAAACATATCTAACAAAATATATCTGCATTAGATTTTAAAAGCCAAATACAACGATAATTCCATCATATAGAGCTTAAAAACAGGCAAAGCTAATCTATTTTACTGGAGATCAGATTAGCAATGACTTTTAAGGAAGAGGAAAGTAGTGATTAGCAAGTATCTCAAGGAAATCTTGCTAATGGAAGTGTACATTGGACAAAACCAGCAGAATCTACTAAGGCTGAATGTATATGGCTCAACAATTGTCTGTGTACTTATATCTCATCAGAAGTATACACATAATTTGGCAAATGACACATATGGCATATACAGCACTATGATTCATAATAGCCACAACTGGAAACCCAAAATATTCATCAAGCAAAGAACTAATAAATCATGATCTATTCAAACAATGGAATGTTATATAATAAGAAGAATGAATTAACTTGCTATAACATACATACACGAATAATTGAGTAAAAGAAACTCATATTTTCACTCCTTCCCAAAAAGGCACAAACTGTATGATTTAATTTATACATAAGTTTCAAAAATGGCACAAAGAATCTATGGTGCTAGCTGAATGACAGCTGAAAGGAGTATGAAGGGGATCTTTGGGGTCCTATTAATGTTCTTCTTCCTGCTCTGAGTGCTGGTTCCACGGAGGTGCCTCACTTTGTGCAGATTAACTGAGCTGTGCACTGTGATCTATATACTCTTCTGTATATTGAAGGCCATCTTCAATGACTGATATAAAGATTGTTTACACAAAACATTTAACTTGTAAGTTAACTGATCATCACCTTTCTTCTAAAATTTTAGGATATTCCTCTGAATTCTACAGTTAAAGGATTTAAACAATGGTTAGAAACAGCATCGATAATTATCATCATTAATCAGTGAGAAATGCATATTTCCCCAATTTCCTCAAAATAAATTGCTTAAACTTGACTCATCTTCCCACACAAGAATAGTGTTTTTAGTTGTTTAAAATATCATGTTGATTATGACAAATACCAATATTCAGGAAAAAATATGCAAAATACCCTATAAATCAGAGCAAATTTAGCCTGTATTCCTGATTAAAAAGGAAAAATCAAGATACAAAATCAGGATAATTGGTGAGCTCAATCCCTGCACTGGAGCTGGCGGTGGGAAACATTTAGAGAGGCAAAGAGCAGGTTCACTGAGAACCCAGGCATCATCCTGCAATCTCACTTCCAAACTCTTCACAGAAAGAAACTGCATGGATTTTCTGCAGACACAGCAAAGGGAGGGGCGAGTGTTGCTTATACATGTGTATATACAACTTTCAGTGTCTAGTGAGGTATCAGAAACACTTCTCAATGATTAAAAAAAATAATCCCTTGGTCTCTTAGGATAACAGTATGATTCAGTTAGCTTACTGCTGAATAGCAAAGAAAAGGTAAACAGAATGAACTGCTTCCTCTCTCATACTTACAATAGGAAAATGGGTAATTACTGAAAAATCCTTTAAGGTAGATTTTGCAGACATCTAAAGAGAATTTCTGTGAGTTATTTTTCATCCTGCATATGACTCAAAACTCCTGGAATGTAATGTGTCAATATTTTGCAAAGTATTTGTTTTTTTCTTTCCAGATTATAAGGATGCTGGGACTTTCTCAAAAATACACTTAAAAGGTTTTAACTAAGATAAGAAACTGCTTTATAAGAATCTTGCTAAGAAAATCCAATTTCCTTGCAAAAGCACACCTATTTTCAAATCACTATAATATTAAGAGAAAAAAAGTCTTCAACAAGTGTAGATTACAA
Organism: Capra hircus; assembly: GCF_001704415.2. Lineage (NCBI taxonomy): Eukaryota > Metazoa > Chordata > Mammalia > Artiodactyla > Bovidae > Capra > Capra hircus. The sequence continues at coordinate 76,467,970 of NC_030811.1, forward strand.
ATGATACATGCTTATTCCATTAAATCAGTGGTTCTTAAGGCTGGTTGTGTTAGAATCATCAGGGGAAATTTTGAAAGAACATGGATGCCCAAATCCTGCCCCCAAATATTCTGATTTTTTTGAGCTGGTGAAGGTCCTACTCTCTCCTGTGTGTGTTTTTAAGTTTGCTTTGTTATTCTAATGGGCAGCCAGAACTGAGAACCACTGAAGTACATATTTACAATATACATTAAACAATATTTATTAGACAGCACAATTATAACCAGCTTACAATGTAATCATGATATACAGATTTGAAGAAAATAATAAAAATATTGCCTTCCTGGGTCTATTAGGGAGCAATGATTGCAGTCTTAAGTAATCCTGCAATTGAGCACATGGATCTCATCTTTAGGACATTTGCATTAGATAAATTTGGCAATACTGGAAATCCAGACACTGGCATCTCACCACACACTATAAACCCACTGGCCCTTCCTCTTCAGATTAGCTGCTCATGTTTTAGACACACCCTTTTAAAAGACTTATTTAATAACCTCTTTGCTTATTCATTCTGACTATTCTCCCACAGTTCATCATTGGAAAGTCCAGGAGGAAGTTTAGCAATTTCAAATGAGGAAATGTGGTTTAATTTTACAGTTTAGTTAAATCAGCGTTCATGAAGAAAAAAGGTAGCATTTTGACAGTTACTTGCATAAAAGTAAATCTAACATAAAAAATATAAATAAGTAGATGCTAAAGGTGTTGGCAAAGTCACAGCTCATGTGAAATTTAAGCTGGTTTGCCACATAGTCTCATCCAGCTCAGTGTATCCTGTACTAAACACCAGTGATTTCACTTTAAAAGAAGATGTTTACCAAGTATGCAGATTTGGGTTCCAATTGCTATGAAATATGATAAATCTCATATAAAAGTATTTCTTTTCTTTCTAATGACTATGGGAGCATGGGGAGTCTCACAGCCTTATACAAAAATTTGAACTAGTTTCTAAAACACAGATCAAGGAGTGTTAAATATGATTATACCTATGACATTTTTATTCCATAAATAATTCACATAAATCCTCCTGCCCAACATGACTAGGTGCTATAATTCCTAAACTTATGAAGTAAACGTCATTATGTGATTTATATTTCATATTCTGGGTAAGATGATGAAAATCAAGGGTGGGGTGATGAAGCCAGAAAGAGAGAAGAGACTCAGAAAAGGAGACTAGGAAAGTAGGGGGAGGAACAGTGAACAGGAAGGCCAGTGGCAAGAGAAGACTGAAACGATAAAGAAAAATAACGCGACAAGCCATCCTCCAGGCCCCAAATCTGTTTGGGGGTATCTAGGAGGCAACAACCAAAGCACTATCCTTGAGGCAGTCACCTGGTACAATATATCACTTCCCTGGAAAAGATGAATAATTACAATATCAGAAAGAATGATCAGTCTGGAATATTATTAAATTCTAACAAATTCACAAATCTAGTACTAATCGAAGCAGACAAGGAGACACAGGAATGGAAACCCACATTCTTCCTGGTCTTAAGTATACGTGACATTGAAACCTCAGAAAATTCACATACCACAGACTTTTTCTTAAGTTTCCTGAGGATCTGGTACATTCCCAGAGGAGATTAAGCATTAGACACAAAAATTAATCTATATAATCTGTTATATTGCTACACACCAGTAATAGTACATATAATGTTTTTAAATGTGCCATTTATGAGAGCAACAAAAACTAACAGTAGCCCAGGAGTATATCTAGCAAATTTTCATAGAGAAAATTCTAAGACTTGTTAAGAGTCATAAAAAGGCTCTAAATAAAGAACAGGCTATATACTTTGTTCACAGTTGGGAAGATTTAATATCATAAAGATGCAACTTCTCTCCTAGATGATCTATAGATTCAATGTAACTCAAATAAAAAAATCCAACAGACTTTTTGGTGAAATCTGACAGGCTGATTCCAAAATCTAAATGTAAGAACAAGAAGCATAAAATAGCCAAGAGGACCCCAACAGAGACTGAGGTGAGGAGACTTACTCTACCAGTTACCAAGACTTAACAGAAAGATAGTTACTAACATGTCTTCACCTTATATTGACCAATGGAACAAAATTTAAAATCCAGAAAAGAAGACTCACACGCATATGGAAACATGATGTGTAAAGGAAGTGGTTTTGCTGTCAGTGAGAAAAGGTAGGGCTATCTGGTTAGTGACCGTAGAACTACTAGCTATTAACAGAGAAAAACAATGCAGTTTACAAAAGAATATTTTAACACATGTGAGCTATAGATAATAACAAAATAAAACCATGTAACGACCACCCAACTTAAAAGTAACAGATATCAAGACTACTTCTAAAGGCTCCAGTGTTCCCCTGATTCCTATATCACATTACACACAGAAATACATTCCAGGTGAATTAAAAAAAAAAAAACAAAATTCAAAAAGAAAAGCTTTAAAGCTTTTAGAAGTTAATATAAAAATGTCTTCATGGCTTCTAAGTTTCTTTAAAATATCCCAAAAGCACAAACCATAAAGTAAAAACACTCACAAATTAGACTACATTATAATCAAGAACTCTTATTTATCAAAGGTAACTACAAACTGAAAAAAGACAACAGATACTTGGAACATATATGATAAACAAAGGACTAGAACCCAGAATGAAGAATGCCTTAAAACCAACATGGAAAAAAAACCCACAACAGAAAAATAGACAAAAGGATGAACACTGTACAGAAGAAGAAACAAACAGCCAGTTAAGTATATAGAGATGTTCAACCTCAGATCATAAAGAAGTATTATTTAGACCCACCAGTCTGACAAGAAATTAAACCCTTGGAAAAATCAAGAGCTTGTAAAGATATAGGGTACCAAAAATATTTTGATAACACAAATGATACAAGTATTTTGGATAGCAATTTGGTACTACCCAAAGACTCTGATGCTGGGAGGGATTGGGGGCAGGAGGAGAAGGGGACGACAGAGGATGAGATGTCTGGATGGCATCACTGACTTGATGGACGCGAGTCTGAGTGAACTCCGGGAGTTGGTGATGGACAGGGAGGCCTGGTGTGCTGCGATTCATGGGGTCGCAAAGAGTCGGACACGACTGAGCGACGGAACTGAACTGAACTGAACTGAGGAGGTAACCCAATGGATAAAGAATCTGCCTTCAATGTCTTAGATGCAGGAGATGCAGGTTCTATCTCTGGGTCGGGAAGATCCCACAGAAAAGGGCGTCGCAACCCACGACAGCATTCTTGCCTGGAGAATCCCACAGACAGAGGAGCCTGACAGGCTACAGTCCATAGGGTTGCAAAGAGTCTGACAGAACTGCAGCAATTGAGCACGCAGGAAAAGTGAAGATGTGCATAGCCTGTGACTCAGCAACCTCACTGTCAGACATCTGTTCTAGAGAAACTTGCACCAGGTGACGTGCACAAGATTAGTAAAAGCATTGAATATAACAGCAAACCCCAGAAACCTCCCAAACGTCACCATCAGGAAAAGGATAAGTAAGATAGGTTCCCTAGGAAACACCCTGAGACACTTTAGTACACACGATATTTACTAGACTGTGCTTATTAAAGTGGCATTAATGTCTGTAACAGGAAGGAGAAGAAGCAGGATCAGGGCGGGGGGAAGAAGTCAAGCTACAATAAAGGTCCAGTGGCCTCAGATGACGTTGGGGTCCTCCATCAAGGAAGCTCCAGAATTGAAATGAATTGCCACAGTTGTCCCATGTGAGTCAAAATGCCCAGGCTTTTATATCCTACCTGAACCCCTTAATAGAGGAGGGCACACCTAAAGGGGCATAAACTTGGGTGATACAGCCCTCTGCCAAGGCCAACCCTGAAGATGCTGACAGCTGATGGCTCTGCTACCAAGTCACAGCACTTGGGACAAGCCCTTCCTTGAAACAAAGATCTAAGCATTGCATCTCCATGGTTACCATATTGTATAGGCACACAAATGGAATACTACACAGCAGTGAAAAGTAATGCCCTATAGCAGTCAACGTGGCGCTAGTGGTAAAGAACCTGCTTGCCAATGCACAAGATATAAGAGATCCAGGTTCGATCCCTGGGTTTGGAAGATCCCCTGGAGGAGGGCATGGCAACCCACTCCAGTATTCTTGCCTGGAGAATCCCATGGACAGAGGAGCCTGGCGGGCTACAGTCCATGGTATTGCAAAGAGTCAGACATCACTGAAGCAATTCATCACACATCACATACCAGGCAACATGGATAAATCTTACAATACTGAGAAGGAAAAAAAAAGCAGAAAGAATACATATGATATTCTTTCACTTACTTAAAGTTCACAAACAAGAAAATGAAATGATATTTTGCTTAGGGAGATAGATACAGGTTAAAACTACAAATAAGATAGAAGAAATGTGAAAATATAAAAGTTTAAATGGTTGTAGGCAACAACATATAGATGAGGCATATGAAGAGAAATAGGATCAAATAGGGAGACCCAAGAACCATCAAAAGTCCTGCTATTCTCTATTTTTAAGACAGGTACATGGTTTTGCTTTTATATTATTTATAGCTTACATGTGTTAAAATATTCTTTTGTATAACTGTTTTAATTTTTTTTTTAAGAACAAATATTTTCTTCATTTATTTCAGGAGAAATAATTTTCCCAAAGTTCAACCCAGAACCAGGAACAGAGGCAGTAACCAAATCTGGTCTCCTTATTTCTTAACCCCTATTGACTAAAATGCTATCCCACTAAATTCCTGCCTGGCCAACTTAGCCTAGCTCTCTGGCTATTTTTGCCAGAAATATGTCATACATCAGGAGTACTACTTAGCACCATTAAGATATCTTCAACTGTATTTATTTATGTAAAAACATTAAGGCTTCAAATTAAGAGAGCAAGTGTGCAGAGAGGAGACTTACAATGATATAATTATTCATAATTTACATTTGAACAGCTGAGACTTTGAAAGGAAAATAATTTGCACAAATGTGTGGAGTTAGAGCTGTGCTAGAGATAAAATAGAATTCCAGATTCCCCTGCCAGCGCTACAAATTACAGCAGAAGAAGAATTAACTTGTGGGGTTTTTTAGCTGCCACCACTAGTGATTATCAGAAGTAACAATGTCTTTTAGGATAACAGGGCTAATATTTTTGCCAAGCTACTCTGTAGGAGCAAAATACTAACAATATGAGAAAAGGCTGGTATTTCTATTAAGTTTACTTTCTGAGGACCCAGGGGTATCTGCTGTTTGGTGGAATGTCAATGCACAAGTCTACGTGTCTTCACAGATGAATTAAAGACACAAGGAAGCCAAAATCTAACCGGCTCACACACAGCTTTTCAATCACAACACATTACTGAAACATAAGACTGTGGCATTTCACACTTCATCTAACTTCTCATTCTCAAGCAACTGCCACTTAGCTATATAAGGAGATGGTCCAGAGAAAAGGGGCTTCCCAGGTGGCACAGTGGTAAAGAATCTGCCTGCCAATGCAGGAGACTCAAGAGACACAGGTTCGGCCCCTGGGTTGGGCAGATCCCTTGGAGTAGGAAATGGCAACCAGCTCCATATTCTTGCCTGGAAAATTACATGGACAGAGGAGCCTGGCAGCCGATAGTTCACAGGGTCACAAAGAGACAGACATGACTGAGTATACATGCCAGAGAAAGGATCACTTTGTGTTGAAAAGCACAAACCTTCAGAAACTCTTTAGACATCCAGGAGACTTTTTAAAATGCAGCACCTTCCCACCCCGTCAAAGTGAGCCTTTACTAATAATGACACTAGTCGTTGGTCAAACTCACTAGTCAAACTGGAGTCTTGAGCTAGACAAAGATGACTCTGTATTTGGAACCATGAGAGCCAACATGCTAAAACAAGGAACCCTACAAATATTCGGCTAAAACCACAGGACAGAAAACTTTCTCCAGTGATGACGGGAAAGGAGTTGTAGATACCGGTTGTTTGATAGCTGTTTCCCAAAAAGTGCCTTCCAGCAGTCTACAGTGCTTAAGGAAAACCAGAAGTGGAGGAAACATACACTGAAGTGGCTAGCTCCTGTGTACAACTGGGATTCCAGGGTATCATTGCTTAGAACCTGAACCCAAGTCCTGAAGATGCAACATTATGTGAAGCAAACTTCTCTTCTTACAAAACAACCTGAGAAATCACGGAGTTCCCCTTCTTTAAAGTTTCAATTGATCAGTGCTGGGAAGGCTCAAAAGTCACTTTTCACTCCCTCAAAATCAAAGGATTTCTGAGACGCATGAAAACCAAAGCCTCAACTGCGGGGAATGTATTCCAATCCACCCTGAGAAAGTAGGGCAGGACACCCGAGCATCTTTTTTTTTTTTTTTTTTTTTTTTTTGCATAAAGTAAGACCTTCCAGCCCCTAGTCTTGCTAGAGCCCCTACTCTGCCTACAAATCTTTTTAAAACAGGTGAGATGTGAATGAAGCATAGAGAACCACCCTCTCCCACTCCCCGCAGCCTTGCGCCAGGGGACCAGAGCCTGGGCAGCTGTTCCTCCTGCCTGATGAGATGATGCTTAGGGTACCACTAGTGTCCCCTGCCTTTCTGCTTAAGGTGACTTACTGTGGGCAATCAGTAAGCCAGAAGATGGAAGACTCGCCAGAAGAAGCAGTGTAGCTCGGCCGAGACTTTGCCCGGGGGCTGCCCCTCCAACCTTCACCCAGCGGCCCGGGGTGAGGATGACAAAGCCCAGACTCTAAAGAGGGCAACCTTCCCCTTTCAGGACCAAACTTCACAGGCTGGCAGGGGGCACAGGCCGCCGCTTTGGGTCGGTGCTCACCACTTGAGCGCAGCCCGAGAATCCCTAGACGAGAATGACTGTCCCGCCTCCACTCCCCCCACGGCCCCCGGGCCGGACGCGCCCCTCGCCCTGCCCCGCCCCCCGGCCGGACGCGCGCCTACAGCACCTGGGCCGCCGCCTCGGGCCCCGGCGGCCGCTGACGCCGCCTGCTGCACCCGCAGCCACGGGAGCACGTCCTTCTCGAGATCGAAGTCGGCGATCAGACGGAGAGCCATCGCCTGGACACGGCCACGGAGCGGCCCGCACCGCGGGCATTCCCGGCCCTCCGCGCACCACCGCGCCCGACTCCCGCCCCTCCTTCTCTCCCCTCCCCGGTTCTCCCCGCTACCCCCCCGCCGCCGCTTTCGGTTCCGCCGCCTCCGGGGCCCGAGAGGCCCCAGCACCGCCTCCTCCCGGCCCGCGCCGCGCACGCGAGCCTCGAGCTGTGCACACCCGGCTGGGGGGAAGGGAGACTGCGGCGCGGGGACCAGACCCCACCCGGCCCCAAACCCGCCGCTGGCACTCTCCTGGCTGAAGGCAGAGGAGGAGGGTTTGGTCTTTCAAGAGCTGTGGATGTCAATGTATGGCCAAAACCACTACAGTATTGTAAAGTAATTAGCCTCCAATTAAAAAAATAAAAAGCTGTGGAGATGTGGCTGGACCGATGGTTTCCAAATTATGCTGCACGTTTACACGTGGGCACTAGATGTTTGGTTTTTTGTTTGCTTTTGTCTCTTTTAATGCCCAGGTGAGTCCACTGTGCAACAAAGTTCAGAAACCAGTTGGCTAGAGAGAGGCAATACTAGCTGGTTCGCCTGAGAAATTTCAGGTTCATCGCCAGGGCCAAAGCGGCTGGCGACTTGGGGCCTATTCAACCCAATTTCCGGGTGACGGTGTTTTATTAGCATTATTTAGGTAGTCAGTAGCAGCGAGGAGTGTGTGAGGAAGATGATTCTATTTTAAGAGAGATGTGGAGACGCTGGAAAGGGTCAGTTGGCTCAGCAAAAACAGGCCCTCTGCCTGTTTACCAGATTGTTCCCTACACTGGCTTCAAGGAAGCTGAATTAAGGCTCCCTTTGCACTTTGTCTTTTAAAAGTGCTCTCCTTCCTCCAGGGCCACCTGTCACTTTGGACACCATCTCACCCCCATACAAGTACAAACAAGGCCAGTATGGTTTTTGTTTGTTTGTTTGTTTTGTTTTCAATCTTGCCACTCGGGTTTCTTTCCAACTGAATGTGTTCTGTCACTACTGCTTGCTATACCTTGGGTACTGCAGATCCAATCCATCCTGAACATGAATGCCAAGTTATTACTCTCCCTCAAAGCTGTCTCCATGTCCCTGTGTAAAGACCTGGAGGAAAGCCAACCCCAGGAACAAGTGTCTATGCTTTACTTGACCCTTCTAGCCTTTTCACCTAGACCTTCAGTTCCAGGTTGGCCTGACTCCAGAAACCCTCTGATTCCACCATCTTCCCTCTCAAAAAAAAAAAAAAAAAGAAAAGAAAAAATCACCAGCGCCTTCCAAGCTGGATCCACAAAGTCTTCTCACAGCTTCAGCCCCTAATGACCTTCCTAACCCTGAACCTCTAGAGAAGTGTTGCTAGTATACCTCATTTGACAATCAAATACCACATGGAGACATGAACTGAATCTTGCCTCTTGGCACACTTCTCTGCACCAGCACCCAGAAGTTGCTTCTCCATTACTGAAGAATGAGTAAATGTAGTAACAGACTGAGCTCTATGTCACATTTCTCAAAGTGAAGGTCTGAAAATACCTGCATTGCAGTCATCTGGGAAGCTGTTTTACAATGTGGACTCCTGGGCTCTAGTCTAGACCTGGGCAAGGCACAGAAAATGTGCATTTTAACCAGTCTTAGGTTGCAAAGAGCTGGAAATGACTGAGAAACTAACAGCTTCACTTTTTTTTAAGGTGATTTTTTTTAGGCTTGCTAAGATTTGAAAACTTCCTCTGTAAAAAAAGATAAAAGAAACTATTGATTTTCCCATACAGACCTGTTTCTCCAGTTGAGCTAGTGGTTGATTTCAGGTAGTTGTTCACTCTCACCACCATATTCATAAGAAAATCATCCTACCTGTAAAGTGCATGAAACTCTTAACAGAAATGCTTACTCAGGCTGATAATATTGGGAGTGCATAAAAGTGAGACCACTGAAATCACGGGGAGATACTACACTGAACCTTCATAGTAAATGGAGCGGGTTGCCTTTGTCATACAGAAACGTCTTCACTTTCCTATTTTAAAAACTCAGTAGGTTTCTGATTTTTTTTTCTGTTAATCTCTATTTTTTGCGAAGCAAGATTGATTTTACAGTCCTCATCAAGCAGTGGTTATATAAAAATTCCCCTCAAAATAAATTTAACTAAAAGAGAACACAGAGTTCAGGATGGGGAACACATGTACACCCATGGCTGATTCATGTGAATGTATGGCAAAAACCACCAAAAAATAAAATTAAAAAAAAAAAAAGTAGAGAAGTTGAGAAATAATAACAAAGATACCAGAAAGATACAGCCAACGTCATAAAAACAGTACACAAACAGCTGAGCTTTGGAGATAATTCACTAAGGGAAAGACTAGTGAACGGTGAGGTTTTATAATTGCTCAGTCACTAGGTCGGGTCCGACTCGTGGACTCCAGCCTACCAGGCTCCACAGTCTGTGGTATTCTCCAAGCAAGAATATTGGAGTGGGTTGCCATGCTCTCCTCCAGGGAATCTTCCAGACACAGGGATGGAACCCTGCATTGACAGGGGGATTCTCTACCACTGAGCCACCAGGGAAGCCCTGAAAGCTGACTTACTGGTTTACAATCTATGGAAGGTAAATAGGAAAAGCATGCTGATGGATTATCCTTCAGTTCTCGAGAAGGCAGAACTGGATAATGTCCTATCTTCTTTAGTTTAAAAGCTGCTTCTTTGATGGATGTGTTAACTTGACTGTGGTAGTCATTTCATAATTTATATTTACATTAAACCTCACATTACACACTTTAAATATTACCTCAAAAAAAAAAAAAGAAAAGAAAGCTGCCTCAGAATCATTAGGTACTGGAACTGTCTTTAGGTTAGAATAGGTATATTCTGCTTTGGGGGGGGTTTAAGAATTAACCATCATCTTTCTTAATATCAGAGCATAGGATAGAGTTGGAGATTTAAAGATCTTATAATTAAGACCTTCATTTTATAGATGAGGACATAGGCTTAAAAAGGTGAAATTAGTGTCTGGTCTCAAGAAGCAAAGCTAGTAGTTAACCACAAGGTTGGGATCAGAACACAGGTCTATGGCAACTGGTGTTTGTGTTGATTATGTCCAGTGACTTAGAAGACTCAAACTACCATTCAGCCTGAGGATTCCTAGTTATACAAATACCACACCCTAAATGGAGTGGAATTCTGGGACCACATTGAGAAATCACAGAATCTGAACCACATAACTTCCTCAAAATAGCCTAGGTTCTTTGTAGTTTCATCTTGAGTTTTAGAGTTGAAGAAAACTAAAGGAATTGGAAATGTGGGATGAGTGATTCATTTGTAAATGAAAATAGTTTATCTAATAGAGATGTTAAAATTAAAAGTTTCACACCATTCTCCTAACCAAGAAAGAACTTCTGAAAGTGGGAAACTACACATGTTGATTTTGAAGAAATTAGAAAATGGCCTATTTAACAAATCTAACCAAAAATTCTAAAATTGCAAGGATTTTAAGGAAAGGACTACAGATACTACGTTTGAAACTGGCATACATTGGAGCAATAAATGTGCTGAAAGAACATTTTTATTTGTAAGCTCAACTGGTTGAAATTAAGTAGAAGTGAATCAACTAAAACCCAAACCTCATAGTTTGGAGGCTAATCCTTTGAATGCACAGCTGATAATTTTTTCACGAAAATTAATAGAGGTTATCAGAAAACCCATTAGAATCTAAGTAATGCATAAGTAAGGTTCCTCTTCCTCAACAGTTAGAACCAGACATGGAACAACAGACTCATTCCAAACTGGAAAAGGAGTACATTGAGGCTATATATTGTCACCCTGCTTATTGAACTTCTATGCAAAGTACATCATGCAAAATGCCAGGCTGGATGAATCACAAGCTGGAATCAAGACTGCTGGGAGAAATGTCAACAATCTCAGATATGCAGATAATACCACCCCAATGGCAGCAAGCAAAGAAGAACAAAAGATTCTCTTGATGAGGATGACAGAGGAGAGTGAAAAAGCTGGCTTACAACTCAACATTCAAAAACTAAGATCATGGCATCCAGTCCCATCACTTCATGGCAAATAGATGGGGAAACAATGGAAACAGTGACAGACTTGATTTTATTGGGCTGCAAAATCACTGCAGATGGTGACTGTAGTCATGAAATTAAAAGATGCCTAATTATTTTGTCAACAAAGGTCCATCTAGTCAAGGCTATGGTTTTTCCAGTGGTCATGTATGGATGTGAGAGTTGGACTGTGAAGAAAGCTGAGTGCCAAAGAATTGATGCTTTTGAACTGTGGTGTTGGAGAAGACTCTTGAGAGTCCCTTGGACTGCAGGGAGATCCAATCAGTCCATCCTAAAGGAGATCAGTCCTGGGCATTCATTGGAAGGACTGATGTTGAAGCTGAAACTCCAATACTTTGGCCACCTGATGTGAAGAGCTGACTCATTTGAAAAGACCCTGCTGTGGGGAAGATTGAGGGCAGGAAGAGAAGGGGATGACAGAGGATGAGATGGTTGGATGGCATCACCGACTCAATGGACGTGGGTTTGGCTGGATGCCAGGAGTTGGTGATGGACAGGGAGGACTGGCATGCTGTGGTTCGTGGGGTCACAAAGAGTCGGGCACAACTGAGCAACTGAACTGAACTGAACTCCTTGGAAGAAAAGCTATGACAGACCTAGACAGCCTATTAAAAAGCAGAGACATTACTTTGCCAACAAAAGTCCCTATAGTCAAAGCTATGGTTTTTCCAGTAGTTATGTATAGATGTGAGAGTTGGACCATAAAGAAGGCTGAGCACCGAAGAACGGATGCTTTCGAACTGTGGTGCTGGAGAAGACTCTTGAGAGTCCATTGGACTACAAGGAGATCAAACCCGTCAATCCTAAAGAAATCAACCCAGAATATTCATTGGAAGGACTGATGCTGAAGCTCCATTCAATACTTTGGCCACCTGACGAGACAAGCCAACTCATTGGAAAAGACCCTGATGCTGGAAAAGATTGAAGGCAAGAGGAAAAAGGGATGACAGAGGATGAGGGGGTTAGATGGCATCACCCACTCAACCGACATGAGTTTAAACAAGCTCTGGGAAGCTTGGAGTGCTATAATCCAGGGGTCACAAAGAGTCGGACACAACTTAGAGACTGGACTGGACTGAAGATTCTTCTGAACTTTCTAGGAAATAATCATCTAAGTTTTGTAACTAAGATGATAAAGTACTTACAATAAGGTGGCTTCTTATGTAGACATTGAGAATACTGCTTTCTTATAGTACTCTGTTTCTAGCAGAAGTACTTGATATATTTTTAAGTAGTATTTACTGTGGTGATTATTATGACCCCTCCCCAATCCATTTGCCCCCAGTCAGGTGGTGACAGTTCCTCTTGCCAGTGACTGATTGGGAATGGGCATGCGTCCTAGTCAGTATTAGATTCACCAGAAGTCAATGCAAACCCAAATTAACAATTAACTAAAAACACAGGTCTTACTTTCTCACCTATCTGGAGGCAGGTAGTCCAATGCTCCTTAAGGGCAGGTCTCTGAAATCATCAGGGACCCAGGCTTCTTCCAGTTTTTTGAGTATGTCTTTGTCATCATGGTCCAAGGTGAATGTGAAAGTTTCAGCCATCATGTCTACATTATAGAAATCAGAACGAAAGATAAAAGAGGATGCTGTCTTCCTTTTAAAAAATACTTCCCACAAGTTCTACATAACATTTTTATTTACATTTACATGGAAATAATTTACAAGGAATTTAAATTTAAATGACTAGTCATAAGCTCTGATAAAAATCATGATAATATTACTAAAGGAAATGGGGAGAAAAGATATTTAGAAGCAACTAGAGGTCTCTGTCATGGCATGAAATCCGATTCTGGACAATGGGTTGTAAGGAAACCTCTAATATGGTATTTCGGGGAAAGATTTCTCTATTCCTAAAAAAAAAGAAAAAGAAAAAAAAAGACATGAGAAATCTATAAAAGCCTTTATCTATTTCAAGGCCTGGATATGATTCCTGGAACTTCATCAGTCCTGCTACGAGTCTGAAGAGGGAGTCAACAAATAGAACTAGGTAGAGCCCAGAGAACAGCAGAGAAAGAGGGCCTTGGCCTCTCATTCTTGATGCCAGCCCTATCTCTGGCCTTCTTGATGTTAGAGATAACAAATTTCCCTATTGTCTAAACAAAACTGAATCAGACGTTTATTTTACTTGGGGCCAAGGCTCTCAATTTTGAAGGCCTATCATTTTGCAATTTTCGTAACTTCCACCAAAGAATCCTACAGTCATAACCGGTTTTGAACACATTAGGACACATTGTCCTATATTTTTGCATTGTTCTTATTAACATAAAATGAAATAATATTAACGGAGTAGGCTTGGAGGAAAAAACCCAGATAAGCAAAAAGTTAGTTTCAGATCCCTGATAACTTAAGAACCTCTGGATCAGATCACACTTAAAACTCACTCAGCAGACTTTTTAATTATAAGAGCTAATACATCTCCTTTACCATGTAAGCCAGTTTGGACTGAATTCTCAGTTATTTCTGCTAACAGCACCCCAAGTGGAGATTCTCTAAATTTAATGAGGATTTAAATTTAGAGAAATCTACAAATCACCTGAGGATCTTGGGAAACTATAGATTCTGATTCAGCAGGCTGGGGTCTCCAGTTTAACAAGTTCATAGGTGATGCTGATGCTGGTGGTCCACAGCTGACACTTTGAATAGCAAAATCCTGCTACCTCCTACAAGGATCTTTCCATTTGTGTACTGCTACCTTACTTTCACCACAGAGAGGGCCAGGTAGGAAAGGGCTTGGATGGGTTAGCTGTGGTGACATCACAGAACTAAAAATCTCGGTCCAGAGAGAAGTCTAAAATGGGGGTGAGTACTGATTCCATAAATTAGAATCAGACCGCGGGCCACAAGTTTTAGCAGCAAATTGCAGAAATCAGAAACTGAAGGGAGGAAATTTTAGGAAACAGAAAAGGATCTTAGCCCAGGACTTTTAGAAAGTAGAGCATGGAGAAAGAGTAAAGTGCTAACGCTTCGCAGGAGAGATGCAAACACGGGCAAGAAAAGAGGTAAAGAGTGGATCAGACTGTGCGTTTTAACAAGACCCTGAATGATTCATGTGCCTGTTAAAGTTTGAGAAGCAGTGTCCTAACTACTATATGCTTTAAATAAGAGTTGTTTTCTCTCTTTCTTTGTGAGTGAGTTATTGAGTTTCAAGTGTGTGTGGATTTGGTGCAGAAGTAGAGATCTCGCTCCAAGAAACAGGAGACAAGTGGTTCAGAATTACAAGACTCCTTGCAAGGTACACCTACTCTGTGCATATCACAACACAGTGACGCTGAAAGAAATAAAGGGATTTCCTTCGTGTTCATACTTTATACTGTTTTACTGAACGTAGCTTCAGCAATATTAGAGATCTACACAACAGGAAATGAACAAAGATGTGGCTTTCCTAGGGAATCTTTAAAAATATACAAGATGTTCAAGGTGGATAATTTGTATGTACCTAAATCAATTCCAAATTCTGCTATGATAGAATGTTTCTGTAGTGATGTTAAAATTCTGTCCTAAATGTGAAAGTGAGGCACACTGACATCCAATACACTTCTTCAACTAAAAAATGTAATCCTATTTCTCTGTATTTAAAAAGAGACAAAAGACATAGTCCTATTTCTTACCATTTACAAATGGCATTTTAAAGATTATCTCAACTGCTAACAATAGTTAACTCTGGGAAATATATAAAGTTTTTTTAAACCTTAGCCACACATGAATTTTTTTACTTTTAAAAGCTAGTTTAAATTTTTAAAAGATTACCTTCACTCTGAATTTGGTAGTAAAATTATTGTTCAAGCTTTAAGGAACATCTTCCTGATATTATGTGCAAATCTTTGTCCTGTGTGTTGTGGAGATGGCTGTAAGCTTAGAGACATTGTATATGTTTTTACAGGTTTCCTTAGAGAGCTAACACTGTTTTGCAGCAGTAATTGATACAATAACTGTTTAAATCTGCTTATCATTTACAGTGTTAGTGTGAGAGTACTTTCCCTGCAGTTTGTTGAAAAGACTGACACAGATCTTGTAATGAAATGCTCCAGGCAATAATAACCCTCTGATTAGAAGGGATAAAGAGGGCTGACATTTAACAAGATGGACTAGACAACAGTTGGAACCCATTCTAAAGGAATTATACCTGATTTAATCAAGGCATAGGGAAGAATTGGGGTGAAATAATCCAAACAGTGCTAAATACTTCTGACAGCAAGAATGCTTCCCCAATTCCCTTTTAAAGTTTAGTTGATGAATAAGTATCATCTGCGTGGAATTACTATTTCTCAAATAGGAAGAACAGTGGTGCTGGGGGTAAGGGGGGCGCAGGGAGGCCGCCTTAGAAAGAGAGGCAGTGGAACTTCCCTCAGCAAAGCCGAGGGGTCCCAAAGAGACAATCAGAGGCGACAGGGGTTCCATCTAAGCAGTTCCGCTTTATTCCCACAAACTCTTGGTTTATATAGGCAAGCAAGGGGGTTTTGCGAGGGACTTTCCATAGTTGCACCAATCATGTTAAAGGTCAAATCGTAATATGCCCATAGTTGCACCAATCACGTTAAAGGTCAAATCATAATATGCCATAGTTGCACCAATCATGTTAAAGGTCAAATCGGCATCTGCCTTCACTGTAGCGGGAGTCTATGGTGATCACATGCTGTCCACCTGCACGGAAATCAAGAGAGCCAATCAAAAACTGTAACATAGACCACGCCCCTATCTCTTCCACCAGGCGCCATCTTAGTTCCCAACGGCAAAGCTAACCCATCTTTTTTAAGGTTTCCCATTTAGGGCCCCACACAGTGGTATGTACAAAATATGAAAAGATAATCTAAGAAGTATACAATCATGTGAAAGTTGGGTTGCCATCTCTAATATCTGGACTTTGGTATTACTTGTAACGACCAGGGGAAAAAAATGTTGCTATATTCTACCTCAGTCAGAAAGCACTCCATTTCTAAGGGGCTTCTTAGAGTTCTCTTATTTCAACTGTATCATTTTAATGGAAACTTAATCTGCTTACTTGTGATTTATTTAAACAAAGATGTGCTTTCCCCTCCCTTCTTCTGCCTCCTTTTCTGTCCTATTCTTTTCCCTTCCTCCTTCAAAGCCCTTTCCCCTTTTGATCCCAAACAATTCCATCCTCTAACCATCAGGTAATGGCACCCCACTCCAGTACTCTTGCCTGGAAAAGCCCATGGACGGCGGAGCCTGGAAGGCTGCAGTCCATGGGCTCACTGAGGGTTGGACACGACTGAGAGACTTCACTTTCACTTTTCACTTCTCTGCATTGGAGAAGGAAATGGCAACTCACTCCAGTGTTCTTGCCTGGAGAATCTCAGGGATGGGGGGGTGCCTGGTGGGCTGCCGTCTATGGGGTCGCGCAGAGTCGGACACGACTGAAGCGACTTAGCAGTAGCAGTAGCAGTAGCAGTAGCAACCATCAGGTGGGGCAAAGCATTCACATAGCTAGAGTTGAGGGTAGGATGTTGGCCAATATTTATATTTTGGGGCCCAAGCAGGCTGAAGAGGGTGTTCATGGGGGCGGGGGGGGGAGGGGCATTGGAAGGTGTCACCTAGCATGAGGTGTCAGAATCCAATCAAGGTGACCTGGGCAGATAGGTAGGGGTGGTTGCTCAGTATGGGATATCAGCTTTCAGATGGTTTGGGGAGGGCATCTGTACAAGGGTGGGTATGGCAGCCGAGTTGGAAGACTGGCTACTTACCATGGGGATTGTATCAGATAAGTAAGTATATTAAGAATGATATAAGTCATGTTTCTCATTGGCAGGCAGAGGTGTCACCAGAAAAGATAAAAAGGCTTAAGTAAACTCTGTAGTATTGGACAGGACTTGGAAGTATTAGTATAAACTTACAATTTTCTTTAGAGAGATGATGGTGATGGTAGATAGAAATGTAGCTGTGATATAAATGTGTGTATGTGTTAGATATACATATACACATACACTAGTTCCAGCCATTGAAAGCCTGGGAGCAGGAATACTTCCAATGCCAGTTTACCTGTCTGGTACGAGAAGGAAGAAGATGAGCTGGAAACATCTCTTAGAGCCAGAAGGCAATAATGTGCTCCAAGAATGATGGCAACATGTCAGGACATGTGAAGGAGGTTCCCACTGGCCACACCTGGGACAATTTAAGCATCGAAATAATATTTATATAAAGGATTGTGAACTGTTAAAAGATAAAAAGCATATTAAAAATTTAAGAGTTTATTTGAACAAAATTCCATTTGAATTGTGCAACACCAAATTGAAACTGGTTAAGAGCACTTCACTAGGGAACAACATAAGGAAATTATTGATTGGCTCTAGCCTCAACTTGGTCTGCTCTTTGTGACTGGAAACCCTTAAGTTTTGATTTCATAATCTTGACGGATATATGGGCTTAGATTCTGGTTTGCTTACATAAGCTGCCACAGCATTAGATTCACCGCAGTCTAATGGCCTCCCTGTTTAATTAATGTAACAAACCAAATAAAACAGGAATATACACACACACACACACCGTAATAAAGTTTGATGCAGAACAAGATATCTAGGTAGTTTCTGAGTACCACTCCACAAAATACTGGTTAAGTCTCAAATATATCACCAAAATCAAGGGATCAAAGTAAACAATATTGGTAATAATACAAAAAAGTTATAGGATAAAATCATTTCCAAAAATTATAACTTTAATCATGAGAAAACATCAGACAAATCCAATAGGAGAATGTTCTACAAAATAACCGGACTGTTACCTTTGAAAGTGTCAAAGTCATGAAGAACACTGGAAAACTGAGGAACTGTTCCAGAGAGCAGGTGGCTGAAGAAGCATGACAGCTAAATGCTGCACAAGACTGCAACCTTTTATACTTTGCTATAAAATTCATTATTGGGTCTAAATGCTAGAGAGGATGTGAAGGAAAGGGAACACTCCCACACTGTTGGTGGGAATGTAAATTGGTGCAACAGTCTGAAGCTTCCTTAAAAAAAAAACAAAAACTAAACTAAACTAAAAATAGAGATTGTATGATCCAGCAATCCCATTCCTGGGCATATATTCAGAAAATCTGAAAAGATACATGCACCCCAATGTTTATAGCAGCACTATTTATAATAGTCAAGACATGGAAGCAACCTAACTATGCATGGACATATGAATGGATAAAGATGTGGTACAAATATACAAAAAAAAAAAAATCAAATAATGCCATTTGCAGCAACATGCCTGGATTTAGAGATTATCATAATAAGTGAAGTCAGACATAGGAAGACAAACATCATATGTTATCACTTATATGTAAAATCTAAAAAAGTGATACAAATGAACTTATCTGTGAAACAGAAATAGACTCACAGAAAACAAAATTTTGGTTACCAAAGGGGAGGAGGGGAAGGATAAATTAGGAGTTTGGGATTAACAGATACACAGTACTATGTGTATAATATATAAATAGCAAGGACCAACTGAATAGCACAGGGAACTATAATCAATATCTTATAAGAAGTTATGATGGAAAAGAATCTGAAAAATTACATATATATGAAATTATAACTGAATCACTCTGCTGTACACCTGAAACTAATACAACATTGTAAATCAACTATACTTCAATTAAAAAAAAAAAGTCCATTATTGGGTCAACTGAATAAACTTGAATAGGTCTGAGAATTAGGCAGTAGTGATGCTTCAAAATTAATTTTCTCATTTTGATTATTGTACTGTAGTTATGTAGGAGAATATTCTTATTTGTAGAAGATACATGCCAAAGTATTCGGGAATAATGAGACATCAGGTCAGCATTTGTGCATGCTTAGTCGATCAGTAGTGTCCAACTCTTTGCAGCCTTTTGGACTGTAGCCCATCAGGCTCCTCTGTCCATGGGATTTTTCAGACAAGAATACTGGAGTGGGTTGCCATTTCCTCTTCCAAGGGATCTTCCCAACACAGGAATGGAAACCATGTCTCCTGTGTCTCCATTGCAGGCGATTCTTTACCATTTTGCCACCTGAGAAGCCCATCAGATCAGCAATTATTCCCAAATGGTTCAGGAAAAAAAAATTATTTTGGTGATACTCCCAACTTTTCTGTAAATTTGTGATTGTTTTGAAGATGAAAAATATTTTTAAAAGCATAAATGCTATCAGAATGATTGGTGTTTCGAAAGTCTCATTATTTTCTATAGAAAGAAATACCATCTATTGTCTTAAGAGCAAACTTTAAATAGTGACATGAATGGATTTGATTTAAAATTGAATTATCAGAAGATGTGAAGATTTCTAATTAGGTTGCATTGACAGAAATGCAAAGAAAATTACTAAACCTAGTAGCTCTTGTGCTCTATGAAGTGAATTCTTCAAAACTAGCTGAAAAGAAACCATAGTCAAATAAAAGGAGAAGTATGATGAAAAAATTTTCACCTCTTACATGACTATCTTTTTTTCCTTAATAGGAATCTTCCATTAACTATTCTCAGGGGAAAAAGTAATTCCTAAAGTTAAACATTTTTTTCAGAGCAATCAGATGACTTTATTTCATAGGGCAACTGATGGCATAAATATAATAAATACATAAAAAGAACAAATATATATTACAAAAACATTTTCACTAAAAATGTACACATTGAATTTCATTAACAACACTTACCCATTTAAAAAGAAATGTATAACAGATATTTGTGTGTGTAGCAGATTTTTAAGGTCCAACTGCCATGTGTTCTGTACGTAGATTTTTTTTTTTCCTTCAGATTTCTAAGCACAGTGGAAACCACAAGAGAGAATATCTGAAGCAATTCATTAAAATCTTGGCAGCAGAGCCTGCAGCTCCTGTTTCCCTGAAAGCTGCCTTTACTGAAGCTGCAGTTCCCTCCACAGAAGCCTATTGTCACCGCCTTTGGAGGGGCAACTCCTGCAGGGACTGCTTCAGCCAGTCCAGGGTCTTGAATAAATAAAAACTACATAAATAAATTACCATCTCGAAAAGCGGTGGTTTAGTGTGCTCTTTTGAATGTTCCTGGGAAAATAAATTTGATGAAAATGAAATATTCTTGCCGTACGATGTGAAGCTCCAATTCAGCGGATTCCAGTAAGTGTCAGCTGTAGGGGGAAGGGACATGACAGGCTGTCTTTCAGCTGTTGAATCAGATGAACCTCTTTTCTTGGACAAGATTCCACAGTGAAAATATGCTGTAAGTGAGCTAAAATGAAAGATTTTTACCTGTTTGTGGTTCTGGGTTTGTTTTTGTTTTTATTCTTGCTACTGTCCCCTCCACTGGGCTTTGGTAATTAGGGCTGGGAATTTCCTGATTCCAGTGCTCCGTGGTAGCCTTTTCCCTCCCTCCAGTTTCCTCCCAGCGGCCTATCTCTTTAGTGTCTTTGTTCTCAGTACAAAATAGTCCCTGAAAGCATTGATCAAAGTTCTATGAATACACACTGACTCATTAACTGCTTGAAGATCTTCTTCATTAAGTAGCTTCTTTTTAAATTTTGGTGATGGCTTTTTTTTTTTTTTCCCTTACCATGAATCACAATATACAAAGGGAATATGACTTGACAGAAAAAATCCATATCATAGAAAATCTTTTTGAAAAAGATTTTACTGTGCCAAAAAATAAAAAAAGGAAGCCTCTGATCCTTTCTTTGTGTGCATGCTAATAATACAGATTACTTCAGAGAAACAGAAACAAGCCCAGCACATTCAAAAGAGAATCCAAGCAGTTAATCACTAAAATGACAAGGCATTAGTCCCCTTTAAAATCCCTGTTATTTACTGAGAATAATGTAACAGGTGGAAGCAGTGAGAGCTGCAGGTAATTAAAAAAAAAAAATGTTTATTGAAAAGTCCATGAATGTTCCCCCATATGTCTATTTAGGTTTTTGAAATATGTAATTTAAACCCTCTTCATTCTCAAAAATACAAATCTTTTCCAAATTTTGAGATTATACCTCCTCGCACTGCACAATTTTTCTTTAAAGAGATGATCTGTATCTGTGTCATTATAGCAAAGGCTGGTCTCTGCGCCTTCACTGGAAGAGAGACTAGAGAGAAGAATACAAGCCAACGTAAAAGAGGTATCTTTTTGTCCTGCGTGGAATTGAACACCATGGAATGCCTGGTACTAACGGCGGCCTGAAGTCTGTAATGCTCCACCTTTTCCTTCACGGACTCCACCTTTCCAAACGTCCATCTAATCTGGGTCCACCCTTGGGAGCAGACAGTACAGTTCCCAGTCAGGGTGTTCTCTGATAGTATCAAAACTCACTGCTTAAGAAAAAGCCTGATATCTACTCCAGGCTGGCCAAACGCTCAGCTGAGTCTCAAGAGGGTGAAGAATTTCAGGTATTTAAAAAAATAATAAAAAAGCATACGTTTATTCTCGACATCTGTGTCTCTGTTTCATAAGTATCATTTTTCTAGATTCCACATACAAACGGTATTTGTTTTTCTCTTTCTGACTTCACTCTGTCTGATAGTCTCTAGGTATAGCACAGGCAATCCTACTCGATGCTCAGTGGTGACCTAAGTGGGAAGGAAATCCAAAAAAGAGGGAATATATGCATATGTATGGGCTTCCTTAGTGGGTCAACTGGTAAAGAATCTGCCTGCTATAGGGGCTTCTCTGGCAGCTCAGATGGCAAAGAATCTGCCTGCACTTCAGGAGACCCAGGTTCAATCCCTAGGTCAGGAAGATTCCCCTGGAGAAGGAAATGGCAACTCACTCCAGTATTTTTGCCTGGAAAATTCCACGGGCAGAGGATTTTGGCAGGCTACAGTCCATGCGGTCGCAGAGAGTCGGACATGACTGAGCTACTAACACTTTCTGCCTGCAATGCAAGAGACCGCCTACAATGTAGGAGACCTGAGTGGGGTCCCTGAGTTGGGAAGATCCTTTGGAGAAGGAAATGGCAACCCACTCCAGTATTCTTGCCTGGGAAATCTCATGGACAGAGGAGCCTGGTGGGTTGCAAATAGTTGGACGTGGACTTAGTGAATAAACCACCACCACCACCACACATGCGTACAGGTGATTCACTTTGCTGTACAGCAGAAACCAACACAACACTGTAAAGCAACTGTACTCCAGTAAAAATTAACTTTAAAAAAAAAACGCAAAAGGGTGACCTACACTGTACTCAACTGAGTTAAGAAGCCTGAATTCTTGCCACAGCCCTGGTGTCAGGTGGCTCTGAGACTTTGGGCAAGTCTCTCAAATTTCCTGGACTTGATTCTCTTGTTTGTAAAATAAAAGAAGATGGACCATGATCCCCAAAGTCTCTTTTTATAAACAGTTCTATGATTATTAACTATAGTGGCAATAAGATAATCTAAAAAGGATATTCACACACCAGCCTCTGGCACGAAGTATATATGTGGAGAGAGGCTTATGAGAAATAGTGCAACTCTAGTAACCAATACTTTGGCCACCTGATGTGAAGAACTGACTCATTTGAAAAGACCCTGATGCTGGGAAAGATTGAAGCCAGGAGGAGAAAGGGACGACAGAGGATGAGATGGTTGGATGGGATCACCAACTCAATGGACATGAGTTTGAGTAAACTCTGGGAGTTGGTGATGGACAGGGAGGCCTGGCATGCTGCAGTCTATGGGGTTGCGAAGAGTCAGACACAACTGAGCAACTGAACTACTGAACTGAACTGAGTAACCAAGGAAACACAAAAATTTTAACAGTGAAAGATACCCTGTATAGCCAGGTAAGACACATCCTACAAAGCCAATCAGGAAAATGGAATAGAAGATTAAGGAATATTAGAGAGTTTTAAAAAACAGTTCACTTATACTCCCTAATTCCCACTCAAAAAGCAAACTGTAGGTTTACCACATACCACTAGATAAATGACGCTTACTGCTTGGAAGGAAAGTTATGACCAACCTAGATAGTATATAGAAAAGCAGAGACATTACTTTGCAAACAAAGGTCCATCTAGTCAAGGCTATGGTTTTTCCAGTAGTCATGTATGGATGTGAGAGTTGGACTGTGAAGAAAGCTGAGCATCGAAGAACTGATGCTTTTGAACTGTGGTGTTGGAGAAGACTCTTGAGAGTCCCTTGGACTGCAGGGAGATCCAGCCAGTCCATTCTAAAGGAGATCACTCCTGGTGTTCATTGGAAGGACTGATGTTGAAGCTGAAACTCCAATCCTTTGGCCACCTGATGTGAAGAGCTGAATCATTGGAAAAGACCCTGATGCTGGGAAGGATTGGGGGCAGGAGGAGAAGGGGACGACAGAGGATGAGATGGCTGGATGGCATCACCGACTTGATGGACATGAGTTTGAGTGAACTCCGGGAGTTGGTGATGGACAGGGAGGCCTGGTGTGCTGCAGTTCATGGGGTCGCGGAGAGTCGGACACGACCGAGCGACTGAACTGAATTCAATTGAATTGGATAAATGCCTGAGAATCCTTTAGGGGTAGTTAATCCCTTCTAAAATTCAAGCAATGTTGCTAATTTTTTCTTTAAAATGTCTTCAACTAAAAAAAAAAAAGATTGAAAGAAAAAAGAAAATTATGCCTTCTTTGAAGTTTTTTTCGTTGTTAAGAAAATCCTAACTCTCTGTGTACTGATGATATGGAATCCAACCCTACTGTCCTGTCCTTCAAAAGTCTGCAGTGTATTCTGTAAATAATCATCTCATTAAAAAAACATGGATTGGAGCAAATAAAGACCCAGATGCCTCAGACAGCTGGATCTACTCAGTTTCCTCTCTCTTTTTTATATTTACATATTAATTTTAAACCATAGGTGTAAAGTCAAGCCTGCTCTCTCCCAGTCTCTCTTTAATGTTGCAAAGATCAAAGGCTTCCTAATGAAGGTTTCTTGCAGGGAATATTGATTCCAAGTATGATTGGTCCCCTCAATCTGACTGCTAAGACCGTGTGAGGACTGAAGTACTCTATGGGCCTCAGGAATTTGGCCACACTGCCCACCACTCTCCACCAAAGCCTGGGGTGGGGATGGCACTTCCTACTGAGAGTCGGGTCACCAAGAGGTGAAACTGGAACATACATCATAGTCACATCCTGTTAAGTGAAAGACAAGTTCTATTTCCAGAAACTGCTTTTTGTCTGAAGAGAGGGAGAAGGAAGTGGCGTTGGACACTGGATCACTACATTTAGCAACGTGCAACTGGCCCCTTGGAATGAGAATCCCAGGTGAACGGGCAGGCAGGGGACTGGCCTGGGAATCCTCTCTCTCTGAGCTTTCTCTAACATTTCTCCCCGTCACTTTTTCTCCTCTCCCAATACTCACTGGAGAGCATGCTAGACACGGGGAAGTTAAGAGGAGAAGGGGAGAAGAGTTGTGGTAGGGAATAATAGAAACGAGAGATAGTAATGGTAAGGATTAAGTCCTTTTCAGGCCTTTGCCTCCATTTTTTTCTCCATCATGGGCCCCTCCTCCATCTCTGTAAGTGATGTTATGAGAGCAGTAGAGAAAAGCTTTGTTTTTCATCATACGCAGTATTAACCACAAGTTGGAATAGCTCCCATGTGAGCTTTTTACTTGGAATGAGACCGGAGTCCCAGAGAATAATTTCCCTCCCAAAATACAAATTCTGAGCTGGCTCAGACAGAGGAGCACCCTGGAAGGAGTGGGAGGGATGGGCTCTGCCCCTGGTGATCAGCCACTACCTGCACCGCCCATAGAACACACTGCCCATATGATGCACAGCCCACTCTACCTCACTATTACCCTGTGAAATAGCAGCTCTAAGATAAAAGCATCTGAATGCAGAGTTCCAAAGAATAGCAAGAAGAGATAAGAAAGCCTTCTTCAGCGATCAATGCAAAGAAATAGAGGAAAACAACAGAATGGGAAAGACTAGAGATCTCTTCAAGAAAATTAGAGATACCAAGGGAACATTTCATGCAAAGATGGGCTCGATAAAGGATAGAAATGGTATGGACCTAACAGAAGCAAAAGATATTAAGAAGAGGTGGCAAGAATACACAGAAGAACTGTACAAAAAAGATCTTCACGACCCAGATAATCATGATGATGTGGTCACTAATCTAGAGCCAGACATCTTGGAAAGTGAAGTCAAGTGGGCCTTAGAAAGCATCACTATGAACAAAGCTAGTGGAGGTGATGGAATTCCAGTTGAGCTGTTTCAAATCCTGAAAGATGATGCTGTGAAAGTGCTGCACTCAACATGCCAGCAAATTTGGAAAACTCAGCAGTGGCCACAGGACTGGAAAAGGTCAGTTTTCATTCTAATCCCAAAGAAAGGCAATGCTAAAGAATGCTCAAACTACCGCACAATTGCACTCATCTCACACGCTAGTAAAGTAACGCTCAAAATTCTCCAAGCCAGGCTTCAGCAATACGTGAACCATGAACTCCCTGATGTTCAAGCTGGATTTAGAAAAGGCAGAGGAAACAGAGATCAAATTGCCAGCATCTGCTGGATCATGGAAAAAGCAAGAGAGTTCCAGAAAAACATCTATTTCTGCTTTATTGACTATGCCAAAGCCTTTGACTGTGTGGATCACAAGAAACTGTGGAAAATTCTGAAAGAGATGGGAATACCAGACCACCTGACCTGCCTCTTCAGAAATCTGTATGCAGGTCAGGAAGCAACAGTTAGAACTGGACATGGAACAACTGACTGGTTCCAAATAGGAAAAGGAGTACGTCAAGGCTGTATATTGTCACCCTGCTTATTTAACTTACATGCAGAGTACATCATGAGAAACACTGGACTGGAAGAAACACAAGCTGGAATCAAGATTGCTGGGAGAAATATCAATCACCTCAGATATGCAGATGACACCACCCTTATGGCAGAAAGTGAAGAGGAGCTAAAAAGCCTCTTGATGAAAGTGAAAGAGGAGAGCAAGAAAGTTGGCTTAAAGCTCAACATTCAGAAAACGAAGATCATGGCATCCAGTCCCATCACTTCATGGGAAATAGATGGGGAAACAGTGGAAACAGTGTCAGACTTTATTTTTGGGGGCTCCAAACTCACTGCAGATGGTGATTGCAGCCATGAAATTAAAAGACGCTTACTCTTTGGAAGAAAAGTTATGACCAACCTAGATAGTATATTCAAAAGCAGAGACATTACTTTGCCAACTAAGGCCCGTCTAGTCAAGGCTGTGGTCTTTCCTGTGGTCATGTATGGATGTGAGAGTTGGACTGTGAAGAAGGCTGAGCGCCGAAGAATTGATGCTTTTAAAATGTGGTTTTGGAGAAGACTCTTGAGAGTCCCTTGGACTGCAAGGAGATCCAACCAGTCCATTCTGAAGGCGATCAACCCTGGGATTTCTTTGGAAGGAATGATGCTAAAACTGAAATTCCAGTACTTTGGCCACCTCATGCGAAGAGTTGACTCACTGGAAAAGACTCTGATGCTGGGAGAGATTGGGAGCAGGAGGGGAAGGGGACGACCGAGGATGAGATGGCTGGATGGCATCACTGACTCGATATACGTGAGCCTGAGTGAACTCCAGGAGATGGTGATGAACAGGGAGGCCTGGTGTGCTCCGATTCATGGGGTCACAAAGAGTCGGACACGACTGAGCAACTGAACTGAACTGAAGAGGCACCTCTAATGTGAATGGGCATCTCCTGCAGCGACTGTTAAAATAAGGATCCCTGGGCTCCACAGCCAGAGTTTCTGATTTGCATTTCTAATGAGAGATCTCAGATGATGCTGTGGTTGCTGGTCTGAGGAACCACACTTGAGAACTGCCATTCCACCACATAGCAGGCATTTACCAACATTTGTTGTGGATCTGCATAATGAAAGGTGAGGGATGAATACTGTGGTATGGAAGAAAAGAGCAATCATTCCATTCTGGGTTTCTGAGTTAGCACGGATTTGTTTGCACTTTTCCTCAGTTGACCACATTGTTGATGCAATTTTAGCATTATTACTGCAATTTTAACAGTTTTCAGGAAACAGCTGTTGCTTTCCTCCTTAAAAGACAATGGAAATTTAATAATAGGTTAAATGATGTTTGGGAAGAAACTAGCATTTCCTATACATCTGTGATAGCCTTGCCTCTGGCAGAATCGACAACTGCCATTACAGGGATTCTGTCCACTGACTTTTTCTTTCAAATCTTTAGGGAAACTTATCAATTAAAATGGTTCAAGTGATTTGCCGAGATTTACACAGAGTGCTTTTTTCCCAGAATAAACATTTCTGACCTGAAGAAATCTTTTCTGACTCAAGTGATCCCTTTTGATCATAAGCTAGAAAAATATTAGAATCTGCACAGCGGCATTCAGGATTGCCACTTTCTTCATGCCATTTCTATACTCATCTCCTTTAGCTTAAAGCCTGAACATGAGTGAGTGAAAAGAAAATGGATCTTTTAAAACCCACATTTGTGGCTGATTATCCATTCTCCCAATGCCCTCCTCTTAGACATAGTTGCATCAGGAAAAATGGAGCATGAAAAGCCAACTTCTATATAATGAAAATGAATAATGCATATTCATTGATATATTAATGACTGGAATTAAGACTTGCCAGGACCACTGCAATGACAATATATTTTTCTCGTAATTATACTTCTCTATGCTCAAGAAGCTTTACAGGCTTCTAAAACGAATCTCTGTAACATCCCTCTAAGGAACAGGTGTAATTATCCCCTCTTCACAGATGGATAGGCAGACACAAAGGAAGGGACTGAATCAGACAGTAAGGAAATCCAACTGAGGACTCAAATAATTCTAATACAACCTGCCTCTCCTTATCAGTGCCATTTTCCTTTGATTCATGACAATGGGTTGTGGGAAACTCAGAAGGCACTGTTTTTTCATTCTTCAGTGATGGCCTCAACTCTGTAGGGACGTCTAAAGAGAGGAAGTGATGAACAGGAGTACAAGTCTCAGGGAACCAAGGTTTAATCTTCCTGAGTAATAGAGTCAAGGTGAATGCTGAATTCCATCAGTACTTGATCAGCTAGCACAATGCTTTTAGTTGCATAATATCACAGGAAGAGAGGCTAATACAAAACTAAATGACATGATTGCTGGTCTGCAAACCTCTCAAAGTATCCAACATTTGGGAAGTACTAGTTTAAGAAGCAAGGGGGAATTTTTCTGAATGACAATAGTTTTCAGAGCAACAGGCTTGGAAATTATGCTGTCTCTGGCCACAAGCCAGACTGCTGACACGAAACAGCAGAACCACAGATTCTGGGGAGAGGAGACTACAACAGCCTGAAAGCCCATGCTATGAATCCTCTTTCATGTGCTTTGTTAAGAAGAGATTCATACTACAAAACTGTTTCCTTTAAGAATTATTAGCCTAATAGTCTCACTTTTTAAGGAATGGACACAGTGACATGATCACGAACCAGAAGGCCTAGACGGCTCCAGCTTCCATAAGGCCATTCAAACCCCCAGTGCTGAGGGTCTCCAGGCATCACCAGCCCACTCCCACTCTCTACTCTTCTCCTCCCTACCCGCCGCTGGCACACACCCAAAGAAAGGAGAAAGCTCTCCTCCCCTGATCCTCAGATTGCAGGGAATGAGAGATGACTGAGAATGCCTTCAGTGGTGAAGGTGGGTGGGTGGAGGTCTCAGAGTACAAAGCTCCAGGGTTTCCTTTCTGTAAGTGCTGTTCTTTACCAAGTGGATTAAGTTTGAAGTGTGAAATTCTCCTATTCAAGGTAGAATGGGCAGAAATAAAATTCTCAAAAGAGGCAGAGATCATAACAAGGGTAACCTACTATTCTTACAGGGGTTTGCCTTGAATTTCCAAAAAATGAGAATAAAGAGTGGCCCTATCTATGCAGTGTTCTTTTTAGCACTTTACGGTTGAGAAGATAACATGCTCACATACAGCTACTTATGAACACTGACTACATAAAGATACAAACAGGCATTCAGAGGGAGGCAGGTTACTATTCTAATCAAATAAAGCTTACAGCTTAGTCACACATTTGATGCTATACGTCACTGTTTGTGCTGCATCGTAGTAAGACACAACAGAAAGAAGGTCATTGAAATGACTGCAATTAATATTTTTTGGCAAGCTTGACCAACATTTTCAGTATTTTTTTGATTGTTCAATATCTTAAGCTACCAAGAATATTTTCAGTTTTCCATAGTTCCATGAGGTTCCCCCAAAACCCCTAGGCTGCGCAGCATGTTGGATCTTAGTTCTCTGACCAAGATGATCAAACACCCCCACCCGCTGCACTGGCAGTATGGAGTCAACCACTGGACTGCCAGGGAAGTTCCAGTTTTCTTTTTTTTTCATATCAGCATTCATGCAGATATATTAGTACTGGGGAAAGAACAAAGGTGCTGGATCAAATTCCTTTTCATTCAAAAGTTTCCTTGTCTCTGCTCTCTGCCACTTATGTCCCTACTTGTCATATGTCTTCACCCTCCTAGTCCTTGCTATGTACATTGGAAATCTTTCTTAAACTTAACAGATGCAAAGAATTAACTAAAGAAAATTAAAAGGTTTCAAGCCAACCCACTTGATCTCTAGGTGAATTGCTGAGGGAATTGGCACACTTAGCAAGCTGCAGGCAAGTACAGGCATACTATACAGCTGCTGCTGCTGCTAAGTTGCTTCAGTCGTGTCCGACTCTGTGCGACTCGATAGACGGCAACCCACCAAGCTTCCCCGTCCCTGGGATTCTCCAGGCAAGAACACTGGAGTGGGTTGCTATTTCCTTCTCCAATGCATGAAAGTGAAAAGTGAAAGTGAAGTCACTCAGTCGTATCTGACTCTAGTGACCCCACAGACTGCAGCCCACCAGGCTCCTCTGTTCATGGGATTTTCCAGGCAAAAGTACTGGAGTGGGGTGCCATTGCCTTCTCTGATACTATACAGTGGGGTCCATATTTTCCAATCTAAAACTGAGCTCATAGATTTTTTCTTACAGGTTCAGTCAGATCAGTTGCTCAGTCTTGCCCCATTCTTTGCAACCCCATGGATGGCAGCACTCTAGGCTTCCCTGTCCATCACCAACTCCTTGAGCTTACTCAAAATCACATCCATCAAGTTGGTGATGCCATCCAATCATCTTGTCCTCTGTCATCCCCTTTTCCTCTCACCTTCAATCTTTCCCAGCATCAGGATCTTTTCCAAAGAGTCAGTTCTTTGCATCAGGTATTGCAGTTTCAGCTTCAGCATCAGTTCTTCCAATGAATATTCAGGACTGATTTCCATTAGGATGGATTAGTTGGATCTCCTGGCAGTCCAAGAGATTGTCAAGAATCTTCTCCAACACCATGGTTCAAAAGCCTTCCTCAGTGAACAATGCAAAGAAATCGAGGAAAACAATAGAATGGGAAAGACTAGAGATCTATTCAAGAAAATTAGAGATACCAAGGGAACATTTCATGCAAAGATGGGCACAATAAAGGACAGAAATGATATGGGCCTAACAGAAGCAAAAGATATTAAGAAGAGGTGGCAAGAATACACAGAAGAACTGTACAAAAAAGATCTTCATGACCAAGATAACCAAGATGATGTGATCACTCACCTAGAGCCAGACATCCTGGAGTGCAAAGTCAAGTGGGCTTAGGAAGCATCACTATGAACAAAGCTAGTCAAAGTAATGGAATTCCAGTCGAGTTATTTCAAGTCCTAAAAGATGATGCTGTGAAAGTGCTGCACTCAATATGCCAGCAAATTTGGAAAACTCAGCAGTGGCCACAGGACTGGAAAAGGTCAGTTTTCATTCTAATCCCAAAGAAAGGCAATGCTAAAGAATGCTCAAACTACCGCACAATTGCACTCATCTCACACGCTAGTAAAGTAACGCTCAAAATTCTCCAAGCCAGGCTTCAGCAATACGTGAACCATGAACTCCCTGATGTTCAAGCTGGATTTAGAAAAGGCAGAGGAAACAGAGATCAAATTGCCAGCATCTGCTGGATCATGGAAAAAGCAAGAGAGTTCCAGAAAAACATCTATTTCTGCTTTGTTGACTATGCCAAAGCCTTTGACTGTGTGGATCACAAGAAACTGTGGAAAATTCTGAAACAGATGGGAATACCAGACTGCCTGACCTGCCTCCTGAGAAATCTGTATGTAGGTCAAGAAGCAATAGTTAGAACTGGATGTGAAACAATAGACAGGTTCCAAATCAGGAGAGGAGTACCTCAAGGCTGCATATTGTCACTCTGCTCATTTAACTTATATGCAGAGTACATCATGCGAAATGCTGGGCTGGAGGAAGCACAAGTTGGAATCAAGATTGCCGGGAGAAATATCAATAACTTCAGATATGCAGATAACACCAGCCTTATGGAAGAAAGCAAAGAAAGACTAAAGAGTCTCTTGATGAAAGTAAAAGAGGAGAGTGAAAAAATTGGCTTAAAACTCAATATTCAGAAAACTAAGATCATGGCATCCAGTCCAATCACTTCATGGCAAATAGATGGGGAAACAATGGAAACAGTGACAGACTTGATTTTCTTGGGCTCCAAAATCACTACAGATGGTGACTGCAGCCATGAAATTAAAAGATACTCACTCCTTGGAAGAAAAGCTATGCTCAACCTAGACAGCATATTAAAAAGCAGAGACATTACTTTGCCATAAAGGTCCCTCTAGTCAAAGCTATGGTTTTTCCACTTGTTGTGTATGGATGTAAGAATTGGACTAGAAAGAAAGCTGAGTACCATAGAATTGATGCTTTTGAACCGTGGTGTTGGAGAAGACTCTTGAGAATCCCTTGGACTGCAAGGAGATCCAACTAGTCCATCCTAAAGGAGATCAGTCCTGAATATTCATTGGAAGGACTGATGCCGAAGCTGAAACTCCAGTACTTTGGCTACCTGCTGCAAGGAACTGACTCACTAGAAAAGACCCAGATTCTGGGAAAGATTGAAGGCGGGAGGAAGAGGGGATGACAGAAGATGAGATGGTTGGATGGT
Source organism: Capra hircus (assembly GCF_001704415.2). NCBI lineage: Eukaryota > Metazoa > Chordata > Mammalia > Artiodactyla > Bovidae > Capra > Capra hircus. Next base: position 76,499,960 of record NC_030811.1, read on the forward strand.
ATCACTGACTCGATGGACATGAGTTTGAGTAAGCTCCGGGAGTTGTTGATGGACCACGAAGACTGGGCGTGCTGCAGTCCGTGGGGTAGCAAAGAGTAGGACACGACTGAGCAACTGAATCGAACTGAAAATTTAGATACTAAGTCATGTATTGAAATATTTTATAAAATATGTTGTTGGTTTTCCCAAAGAACAAGATGACTCTACCTGAAATGTGAAGCATCTAGGATATTCTGTCTGGCTGGGAGTTCTACCCTGAAAAGGGGTGAAGCTTGGGTGTGTAAGTGGGGAAAAGCACACAAGAAAAAGGAGAGGAAAAAAGCACAGAAAAAGGAGAGGAAAATCAGAACAGATCTGACCTCAGGCTGAGAGGGAAAGGAGAGGAAATTTTGGAATCAAGAGGCCGGGACTGTGTTGTTGTGGGGAAATGACTGTGGAGTATTCAGCATCTTCCACAGGATAGACCCTTTATAGTTGTAGCTACAGCTGCTGCTATATCCAGTGCACCCTTTGGCTATAGAAAAAGGTTGAAAAACACAAACCCTGTGTCTTCCGTTTCTTAAGTAACTCGCGTATACAATACCAAAGCCGGTTTACATTCAGAGCCACCCAAGGCAGAATTGGCTTTCAACAGCAAGATGGACTGTGCCCAAAGAAATATATATTCTTCCAGGAAGGAAGAGAAAAGATCATTTATTATGTGCTTGCTCTGTATCAAGCACTTTGGAAGGAGCTCAGATGTGTGGGCCTAATATTCATATAGTAAATTCCTCTTCAGTATCTGTCAAGTGCTGAGCACTGGGTTAGGTGCTAAGAATGCAGAAGAATAAAAGGGATGGTTTGTGCCCTCATGAAACTTACATTATAGTGAAGACAGACATTTAAAAATTAACACATAAATCCAAGTTATGTAGTGAGTTTAAAATTTATAGTTACCCTAATACAGTATACTGACGCATATATACAGAATTTTAGAAAGGTGGTAACGATAACCCCACATGCGAGACAGCAAAAGAGACACAGATGTATAGAACAGTCTTTTGGACTCTGTCGGGGAGGGCGAGGGTGGGATGATTTGGGAGAATGGCATTGAAACATGTATATTATCGTATGTGAAAAGGATCGCCAGTCCAAGTTCGATTCATGAGACAGGGTGCTTGGGGCTGGTGCACTGGGATGACCCAGAGGGATGGGATGGGGAAGGAGGTGGGAGGGGGTTCAGGATGGGGAACACATGTACACCGCAGCAGAGCCATATCAATGTATGGCAAAACCACTACAATATTGTAAAGTAATTAGCTTCCAATTAAAATAAATAAATTTATATTTTTTAAAAAAGAAATAAAATTTATAGTCACCCAGATGTGCTGGAATTTGCCTTTATCTATCTTTTTCAAACTTAGCTTTTTAGTCCCCTTTCTGCTGACAGAAGAAAAAAAATTGACTCAACCATGCCACTTGAAGATAGCTCAGTTACTTTTTGTTTAAAACTACTAAATATTCATTGAGAGAGGCAACTCACTCCAATATTCTTGCCTGGAGAATCCCCATGGACAGAGGAGCCTGGCAGGCTACAGTCCATGGGGTCTCAAAGAGTCAGACACGACTGAGCAACAAAGCAGAACACAAATATTCATTATGATTCAAAGTTTTCCTCCTCCTTCTGCTTCCCTTTTTCTTGAGAATGAGCCAACTTCCCCAAGAAATTTTAACTACCTTCCAGCACTGGGGACATCTGTGGTGACGCTGTCCATGCAGTCCTTGGTGGGTCACGAACATGCACCAGCAGGTACAGTTTATCACAAGTGGTATTTGGCATCCACTCTGGTGGCCTTGGTCCCTGCCATGCTTCCAGCCTCAAGGTCCACATACTCAGTCTCTCCTGATTTGCTGGGCCTCTTGGCAGTTTGCCACTGCCCTCAAACCCTTCAGAGGCTTAAAACCTCTCAACAGTTTCCTCACAGCACCCTGGCATGTACAAGGTTCTATAAAGGTGGCCGCAGCCCATCTGCCAGGACTCGTTCAGCCCTTGCTGGCGAGGTCCTATTAGCTGGGTGTGGCCAAACCTGAGATTAAACTAAGTAAATCAGGGTATTTAAATTACCTCCTCAGTTTTGCTCCAGCAGAGGACAGGATGCCAGCACCCTTCTTAGGGCCCCTTAGAATCCATAGTCTATTCCTGCATCCTCGGAATCTCCTTTTCTTATCTGGAAGACTAACTCATAGAGTTAAAAACTCATGAGTAAAAACTCATAGAGTTTTTACAACAAGCCTAGGAAATTGGAAAAAAAGGAAGCTGAAGAAATAGCCCCCAACTCAGTTAAACTCAGTTAAAGGTGAGAACCAAGTTAAGAACAGCATATACACTGATGACCTGGCCTAAGAAACAGTCAACCTTGGGAAGAAAAGAAGAGGAAGGAAGAATGGAATCTGACTTGGTGCTTAATCACAAGAGAAAAAAGTTCCAATGTGGAAATGATTAGCATGAGTTGTCAAATGTATATTTTCCCATTCTGAGCTAGAAACCAAGCTTTGTGTGTTATAAAGAATTTAGTTATATACACTGTCACATTCATGCACCCTGACTTTTCTGACTATAAATCTTCAGAGACCACTACAATTACACATTGTGACAACTACTGTGAAGGAAAAGTAAGGGATGCTCTGAAACTATATTAAAAATGCCCGATTCAGATTAGAGAGGAGGAAGGGACTGGGGCACTAGCCGAGGTTTCTCAGCCTGGCCGCAGCTGCTCATTGGAAGAAGCCCCCCTCACGTCGTCACCAGGCACTCACAGCCAGCACGATCAGAGCCAGGACCTCTGGCTGTCATCATCGGTGCCCAAGATATTACCACCAAACTGGTGAAACCTGATAATAATTACCTGCAAACCTTTCTGTGATGTTTTAAGATGTCTTGTAACTACACTGCAGGCATGTAAGCAGCAAGGTCCAGACTATGAGGAAAGTGACAGGTTAAAAAATATATATCTTCTTCAACAAGTAAATTGCAAAGAGTAAAGAAACAGAGAGGTAACATATAAACAATCACAGTGTGAGGGATTAGATTCTGATTCAAAAAACAAACTAAGAAAGCTGATGTTTGTATCAATGAAACAATGAGAAAACTGAATACCAACTGCCTGTTTTATTATAATAAGAAATTTTAGGCATGATAACTAACTGGTCATGTGGTAGTTATTTTAAAACTGGTTTGGGGGACTTCTCTGGTGGTCCAGCCGTTGACTCCGAGCTCCCAATGCAGGGGGCCTGGGTTCGATTCCTAGTCAAGGAACTAGATCCCACAGGCCGAAACTAAAAAAGTTCCTGCATGCTGCAGTGAAGATCCCTCATGTTGCAACTAAGACCCAGTGCAGCCAAATAAATAAATTAAAATAAATATTTTTAAAAAACCTGTTTCTGTCTTCTAAAAAAATATGCTAAAAAATAACACAAAACAGGGAGTGGATGAGGGAAGGAATGGGATAAGATTGACCTTAATGGGTTAATGTAGACTGGGGCCGAGTGATGGAAACATAAGAATTCATTATACTATTATGTCTACTTTTGTGTATATTTAAAATTCTCCACAATTGAAGGTAAAACAAAAAAAAAAATCAAAAATTACCTAAAATCTGCCTTGCAATTCTAGCCTCATATATGACTATGTGTCACGAGTGTGTCACCTTTCCACAGAGCCAGTGGAAAGGAGCTGTCCTTTCTCTTTCTGTCTAAGCATTAATGTACATACACATTATACTCAGTCTTACATATATTTACCATCTGTTATCACTCAGGTGTCATGAAACAGAGAGGAGTTTCTGGGTTCTACGTTGCTAACTTCCACAGACATTTGCATCTTCAAGTGTGCATTTTTAACTCTAAATATTAATATTGTTGCCTGTAGAAAGGTATTGTGAGCATTAATGGAGGAACAGTAAAAATAGTTGAGCATCATGCAGTATAATGGAGAGTTTGGAGACCTGGGCTGGTTTTGACTTACAATCTGGATATTAGTCCTGGCTCTGCCATTGGTTGGTTGTGTTGCAGCTGGACAACTGGGATGAGTCATTTAACCTAGTTAGTCCTCAGCTTCTTCACCTGCAAATGAAATGCTCTCCAAAATCCTCTAAGCTCTGATGCTATGATTTCATTAAGGTTTATTCTAAAATGTGTTAAAAGCTTATCATACAAAATAGTGAAAGCATGCTGCTTTTTAAATCTCATAATGATACAGATATAGGTATATGGTATAGATAGCCTGAAAGGTACAAGTTAAATATTTTTTTAAACTGTTTTTTTAGAGGGGATGAGGGAGTGGTTGGGGCTAGAAAATGATTGTTCATTGGTCTTCTATAAATAAAGAAAACAGAGCATTTAAATAGTATTTAACAGTAAGCAACAGTAAAAGCTAAGTTGCTATCACAAGTAAGCTAATCAAGGTTATGACTCGGGGGATCAGAGACTATGAAACTACATGGAAACATAGTAATTAAATTGTTTCTATTAATCTTCATAAAAACTAAAATAAAAATGTCAAAGAAACATTAGTTGAAAACTGTAACATAGTAGATTAAAATTGAAAGAAATTTTGACAATAGCAACATAACAATATAATAACAACTGCAAATTTTTATTTCACTCTTACTATAATATGGTGAGCACTATTCTAAACAACTTGACTGTATTTAACTTGTTTAATTTTCATAATAATCCTAGAGGTGGCTATTATTGTTTTCCTCATCTCTAAAATGAGGACCTCTGCCCAAAGTCACAGAGCCAGTTTAACACCAAGGTGTTCTGAGATAATTAGATGGTGTCTGTAAAACAGTATATGTGAAAATACTTTGTGTCAAACAGATCTTAATTACCACATTTTTGATGGGGGGTGGGGTTTAAATCTCTAAAATATATTTAATAATATAAGATGAAAAAATAATATAACATTTCAAAATTCTGGAAGATCTTATTATAAACAAACACAGGATGTGCACAATGAAATAACGGATCATCAGTGGCAGCCAAGACCAAAGGTGAAAGCTAAGGGAGAATTTTATAATGGATGGTTGAGGGTGACAAGTCTCAAACCCGCTGGCAAATGTTAACAGCAAAAAAGAGAGAGAACGAGACATTATGTCTTTTCTGATGGATATACATAACCTCATCTATGATAAAAATCAAACCAGAATCTGATTAAGATTCTAGATCTAACTTCAGTTTATAGGAAATACTGGGGACAGAGGTACACTAAACTGTGAAAGGAAACATAAGGATAGATTCAGCCAAATTCAGAATGTGAGAACCATTGTAAGACAAATGAGTTGGTTCTTCAGTAAATAAATTCCAAGAAAAAAGTGAGGAAGAGAGAAGAACTGTAATTAAAATATATATATATTTTACATTCTAAAATGTAGGGTTTGGATCCTCAATCATCACTGAAGGCAGGTTATGTGTACATAGGGTTTAGTTATAACATTCACTCTATTTTGTATATGTGTCAATTTTTCAATAACAGAACAGGTTTAGGGAAAGAAAGAGAAACACAATACACCAACTGAAAACAGTTTTTGAAGCTGGACAGAATCTTATTCTTAAAGTGAAGATAACTCAGCTAAGGCTTCCCTGGTGACTCAGACAGTAAAGAATCCACCTGCAATGCAGGAGACTCAGGTTCAATCCCTGAGTTGGGAAGAGCCTCTGGAGAAGGGAATGGCAACCCACTTGGTATTCTTGCCTGGAGAATCTCATGGACAGAGGAGCCTGGCGGGCTACAGTCCATGGGGTCACAAAGAGTCCGACACGACAGCGATTATCACACACAATTCAGCTAAATTTCACTTTCTGCCTGTGAAGAATCCAAGTGTGTTCTTTAAAAAGACAAAGACAGAACCTCTAGAGATTTGTTATTTTGTTTTTCTTTCTGGTTTAATTTAGGGATTAGAAACTCAAAGAAAAAGAAGACTGCGCGAATTATTCTGTTATTTAACAATCATTCACTAAGCATACACTATGTGCCAGACTCTCATTTTGTTATATACATTTGTGGAATTTTAGTTACAGTGTAAAATCCAGCTGGGAATACAAAGACACCAAGCAATTAAAATCAGGGCAGGATAACACTGTAACAAAGCCAGATGGTTACTCCCCTCTCTGAGATTTGTGCTTCCCACCAAACAACAGAGTAAGAGTACAGTAGTTCCAAGGGTGCAGTTGCCCAGTCAGGGGGTACATTTCCCAGCAAAGGTGATCAGTTCTCATTACCGAAAGTGTTGACTTGTCCCAACTTGACTGAGGTGCCTAAGAAGCAGATGTACCTTCTCCACTCTTCTCCAATGCCTGGGCAACTCTGGGAACTCTGCATTCAATATGACAGAGCCTGCATCACCCTGGACCCCTAAACGGCTGTGAAAAGCACAGCACCCCTACCACCACCATGAGCAACACATGAACACTTACACTATCTTCACTGAACAACAAATAGATCTAGGATATTAAGCCACTGAGATTTTGGGTTTTATCAGTTATAAAGCCAGTACAGGTATCAGTTGCTAAGTGGGATGCTGTAGTGTATATGTAGGGGTTAGAAATCACCACAACTGAGAAAATTTAGAAAACTGGAGAAGGTACAGCTTGAGCTAGATGTTGAACTATGAACTATCTGTAAGTAGCTAAATGGCAAGAAGAGTAGGCAGTTTACCAGTGTAAGGAACCAACACAGGAACCACAGGAGGAGTTCACATACAGCCAGGGCACAGTGGAGACCATTTTGATGGGCAGGTGCTGGTTGCGGGGAGTGGGAAATAAGACTGCAGAGGCAGGATGGGATTAGAGTATGGAGATCCTTGAGAATTTAGGACATGATTCAGCGGCAATTACTGAAGTTTCTGGAGTACAAGGATAACTGATGAAAGGTCTACATTAGAAAAATCAATGAGACAAAAGAGTGCAAGATGCACCTGAGGAAAAAAGATCAGTCTGAGCGACAATCCAGTTTAGATATAATTAGACACCATATTGGCAAACACAGTAGAAAGAAAAGGGTAAATATGTCATCTTAAAGCACAAATCCATAGGGTTTGACAACAGAGGAGAAAGATGAAATCAAAAGATTATTCAGATTTTGAAAATATTTGATTATGAAATTAAAAAAAAAAAGACATGTCCAGTTCCAGCTTCCAAAATTGTGAGTTCTATTGTTTTGGACTTTTTTTTTTTAAGTATTTGTTTTTTCTTCCTCTACTGAATGAGGGAATAGAGTCAGAAGACCCCCAAAGTGCTTTCTATCTGTAAAATTCCATGGTTATGAAATAATGAAGAAAAAATAAAACAACATAAGTGATATATTCAGTAGGAGGAGACATAGAAGGGGAAGTATTCCACCATTTGCATGAACAGTTTATCTGAATTGGTCTCCTATAGGGGGATGCTTGAAGTGTTTTAACCTTCTGCATTACTATCAGTGTGGTAATGCATGGTGCAAAAGTACTTTAACATGGCAAGATTTTCACTTGCATCCTGGTTTTAAGAACAAATACTGAATACAATAATCTGCCATAACAATTACACTAGTCGCAGTATTAATTCCTCTCTTAGAGATTAATTCTAAAGTTTATTTCTTGATTTTAAAGATTTGAAAAAAGGTGTGAAAGTACTTTAAGGGGGGAAAAGATGTCTTCACAAACTTGCAATATCATCATCAACTTTATTACCATGAAATCACAGATAGCGCTAGCTACTTTTTCCCCTGGATAACTATGAATAAAGTAACAGTAAAACATTAGTTTTATTTATTTATTTTTTTACAATTATTCTTATATTTATTTTACTTTGTGTTACTTTATGAACAGAAAAAAAAAAAACCAGTGGGAAGGGAGCTCAAGAAGGAGGGGATATAGGTATACTATGGCTGATTCACGTTGATGTATGTCAGAAACCAAAACAATATGCTAGAGCAATTATCCTCCAATTAAAAATACATAAATAAAAAGATATGTATAATAACCAAAAAAGAAAAAAAACTAGATGAAATTATTTTTTGAAAGTAAACTAAAAACGCTAATTTCCATTCTGAAAATAACCATTAAGACTATAGAATGACAAATAGGAAAAACAGCCCCGGACATTGAATAGTTTTCTGAAACTCCACTTTTGCCTTCTTATGGCATTGAAGAAGGATACCACCTAGCAGGTATTTATTTTACAGACCTATGAGGGTCTTTGGACAATATACGTAGACAACACTTGAGGCTGGTTCGATTATGCTACAGAAAGGAGACCAAGATGGATGAAATCAGGGAAGAAATGGATTCATAGACAGATATCTGACAAAGGATTGGTATCCAGGACATATAAAGAACTACAACCCAATGACAAAAACATAAGCCATCTACTAAAAAAGTAGACAAAGATTTAAAGAGAAATTTCACAAATAAAGGCCTATGAATAACCAAGAAGCATATGAAAAGTACGGAACATTATTAGCTACTAGGAAATGCCAATGAGTACCTATATGAGACATCATTATATACCTACCAAAATGGCTAATATTCAAAAGACTGACAACAATAAATGTTGACAAGAATGTGGAACAACAAATATTGGGGCTTCAAATTCTGAATTATGAGCTTCAGTAAGATTTTACATACTGTTTGAATACTTACATTCAAAATAGTTGCAACAGAAAAACAGGCACACTGATTTTGGTTTTAGTATCTGTTAAAACAATAATTGAAGTAAATGTGAATAGAGGCTCTGTTTCACAAAGGGAAGGGCAGAAAATTTCAGTTGATAGAATTGAGGGCAAAGATGCGTTATATCACAATAAAGAGATGATGTTTTGGAAACAAAAGCTAAAGATAAAATCTTTAATAGGACACAAAGCTGTCCACAACAGAGTTTTTGACTCATCCCTTTCTCAAAATAGATTTTCTTTGAGCCTTAAACCCTGAACTTTGCTGTGTCCCTGAGGATCTCACAGAATGAGTTATTTACACTTGTTAATCCCAGACCCTTAATACTAATCTGTTACCTCACCTGTTAGAGGATAGCTTAAATTAGCTTGATTGATTGCAGAACTAGACATGCATTAAAATGTCTTTTACAGTCCCTGACCTAGCAAGGTATGAGAAATATCTGAAGTATGAAATAAATGCAGAGTGATACTGGTAAGGGGTTGCATTTTAAACTGCAAATGCAGCACTGATTTAGTTTCTATTTTGCAGATTCTTTTAACTCTACAAATAAAATTACTCGCAGTACTGAATCACAACTGTCTGCAGTCTGTAAACAGACAAAATCTTAAATCAATGGACTTAATCAATTTCGCATACTTCCATTCCTTTTTCTGAGACAGAAATTCAATATTCTTCCACTACAACTTTGACTGCAGTCTTGACAAACAGGTTGCTATCTTTTTAAAGATAATACTAGAATTTCACCTAGTTAACCTCATTTTAATTCAAGTTCTTTAAAAACTTGTTGGTTCATTAATTAAATAATTTTTCTGTTATTAAAAATCATCAGGCTATATTTATAAAATAAGATTCTGCAAAAGAATTATTAAATCAAAAAAGTCTTAGATATGACATTATGCTAAATACTTTTATTTGCCATTTAAAGCATGAATATAACTTCCTTCTGTAATTTCCTGAGCTCTTTTGGTTGTGCATGATGGCATTGCACCTGGGGAGCTGTAAGCTCAGTAGATCAGCCAGTGAATAGCTCAGAGGCTCTGTGTGCATGCTCATGCTCTGGGCTAACTGCGAGGGCACTTCCACTGGGTGGGCAGCAAGGACAGCTGGGGAACCAGAGACTCCAAATACCCAGGAGCAAAGCACATGGCTTCCTCCCTATCCTGTATTCTTAGAGTCAGTCTTATTAACACAAGGAGAAGGTGGAGGCAGAGAATAAGATGGTTAGATAGCATCACTTGAGCAAACCCTGGGAGATAGTGAAGCACCCGGAAGCCTGGTGTGCTGCAGTCCATGGAGTCACAAAGAGTCAGACAGGACGTAGCGACTGAATAAGAACAGAGACCGTACAGAACAAGGAAGTAAAAACCACTAGGAAGGGCTTCCAGATACATATACGTATAATCTCACTTAATCCTCACCAGTACTTTAATGAAGCAATTACTGTCATTACCTCTTCTGCACAGATATGAAAACCAAATATCAGAGAAGCTAAGTAATTTGCCTAAGGCCACCAAGTAGTCAGTAATCAAACCTAGACTCACAGCCCCAGGACTACAAAATCCTGCATTTAACAAGAATATCACAAAACAGCCCTGAGGCTGAGCCCAGGGAAACTTCCCAGAGGAAACAGAACTGGTGATGGACTGTAAAGATTGTAAGAACTTGATATACAGAAAAGGAGAGATCTTTCTAGAAAGAGAAGAACAGAAGGAAAAAGCCAGAAGTGGGAATGATTGTTGGTGGAACAGTGAAGGAACAGGCCTGACTGGGTTAACGGATTACCTTATAATGAATGATTTCATAGGGACAATAAAGGAAGACGTTATTTTAATCTATATTCATATACACAGAACTTAAATCAAGAGGATAAGCGATGCCTCCACCATATGCCCTACCCCACACAGGGCCTTTGTACACAGGGCTTCTTCTGTCAGAAACACACTTTCTCTCTTCTTCACCTTGTGAATGACTATCTGTCATGAAGTCAGTCATGACTTCCTAAAACAACCTTAGCTGAACTCTCCTGCTGTGGTTCCTCCCTAGTGTACCTCTTCTTTACTGGATTTATCATGCTTATTCTACTTACTGGTGGGAATAAGTGCAAAGAGAATAAATAATTGAATAAACAAATTGACAGAACTCAGCTCTGCTTAAGGCAACTGCTCAAATATTTTCTACATTAATACACTATTTATAAAAGGTATACCTGAAAGATCTGAAAGCTATTTTACCTGGGTAAAAAGAGAATTTAGGGAAGAGGATCTGACAGCTGTCTTGAAACGTCTAAAGAATGATCATGTTGAAGACAGATTAGACATATTTCGCATAGTTCCCAAGGGCAGAACAAAGACAAATGGGGTGAAAGTCCAGGGAGGCAGATTGCATTACAGTATAAGGAAGTGAAAGATGTAACAATGAGACCTGTCCAAATATGAAGTGGATTGACTGTAAAGGAGGTGAGTATTCAAACAAATAGATTCAAGGGATAAGATCTGATAGACAGAGTGCCCGAAGAACTATGAACCGAGGTTTATGACATTGTACAGGAGACAGGGGTCAAGACCATCTCCAAGAAAAAGAAATGCAAAAAGACAAAATGGTTGTCTGAGGAGGACTAACAAATAGCTGAGAAAAGAAAAGATACAAAAGACAAAGGAGAAAAGGAAAGACATACCCATTTGAATGCAGAGTTCCAAAGAAGAGAAAGGAGAGATAAGAAAGCCTTCCTCAGTGATTAATGCAAAGATCAAGGAAAACAATAAAATGGGAAAGACTAGAGATCTCTTCAAGAAAATTAGAGATACCAAAGGAACATTTCATGCAAAGATGGGCACAATAAAAGACAGAAATGACGTGGACCTAACAGAAGCAGAAGATATTAAGAAGAGGTGGCAAGAAGACACAGAACTATACAAAAAAGATCTTCAGGACCCAGATAATCATGATGATGTGATCACTCACCTAGAGCCAGACATTCTGGAATGTGAAGTCAAGTGGGCCTTAGAAAGCATCACTATGAACAAAGCTAGTGGAGGTAATGGAATTCCAGTTGAGGTATTTCAAGTCCTAAAAGATGATGCTGTGAAAGTGCTCCACTCAATATGCCAGCAAATTTGGACAGCTTAGCAGTGGCCACAGGACTGGAAAAGGTCAGTTTTCATTCTAATCCCAAAGAAAGGCAATGCCAAAGAATGTTCAAACTACTGCACAATTGCACTCATCTCACACGCTAGTAAAGTAATGCTCAAAATTCTCCAAGCCAGTTCAACAGTACATGAACTATGAACTTCCAGATGTTCAAGCTGGATTTAGAAAAGGCAGAGGAACCAGAGATCAAATTGCTAACATCTGCTGGATCATCAAAAAAGTAAAAGAGTTGCAGAAAAAAATCTATTTCTGCTTTATTGACTATGCCAAAGCCTTTGACTGTGTGGATCACAAGAAACTGTGGAAAATTCTGAAAGAGATGGGAATACCAGACTGCCTGACCTGCCTCCTTAGAAATCTGTATGTAGGTCAAGAAGCAACAGTTAGAACTGGATATGGAACAACAGACAGGTTCCAAATCGGGAGAGGAGTACGTCAAGGCTGCATATTGTCACCCTGCTCATTTAACTTATATGCAGAGTACATCAAGAGAAATGCCAGGGTGGATGAAGCATAAGTTGGAATCAAAGCTGTCAGCAGAAATATCAATAACCTCAGATATGCAGATGACATCACCTTTATGGCAGAAAATGAACTAAAGAGCCTCTTGATGAAAGTGAAAGAGAAGAGTGAAAAAATTGGCTTAAAACTCAACATTCAAAAAACTAAATCATAGTATCCAGTCCCATCACTTCATGCAAATAGATGGGGAAACAAAGGAAACAGTGACAGACTTGATTTTCTTGGGCTCCAAAATCACTGCAGATGGTGACCTCATGAAATTAAAAGAAACTTACTCCTTGGAAGAAAAGCTATGAACAACCTATACAACATATTAAAAACCAGAGATATTACTTTGCCAACAAAGGTCCCTCTAGTCAAAGCTATTGTTTTCCCAGTGGTCATATATGGATGTAAGAGTTGGACTATAAAGAAAACTGAGTGCCAAAGAATTGATGCTTTTGAACTGTGGTGCTGGAGAAGACTCTTGAGAGTCCCTTGGACTGCAAGGAGATCCAACCAGTCCATCCTAAAGGAAATCAGTCCTGAATATTCATGGGAAGGACTGATGCTGAAGCTGAAACTCCAATACTTTGGCTACCTGATGTGAAGAAGTGACTCATTGGAAAAGGCCCTGATGCTGGGAAAGATTGAAGGTGGTAGGAGAAGGGGATGACAGAGGATGAGATGGTTGGGTGGCATCATGGACATGAGTTTGAGTAAGCTCCAGGAGTTGGTGATGGACAGGGAAGCCTGGCATGCTGCAGTCAATAGGGTTGCAGAGTTGGACACGACTGAGTGGCTGAACCGACTGATTCAAACAAGGCCGGAGGAACACCAGTCAGGCGTGTTTTTAGTGGAAATTCCTGTTCTGATCAGGAAATTTTTAGCCACCTGGGCCTTTGCAAGCTTGTTATGCATCTATAGGTGTGGGACAGACTGAAAAACAAAACTGAGTTTGATGTGAACTGACCTCAAGGGAAGAGAGCAGCAATATTAGACCCTTTTAGTAATACAACTGCACTTGTGGGTGGCCGTTTCGTGCCACCGGCGAGATCTTTGATAGTCAGCATTCCAACAGTAGTTCAGGCTCTGCAGCTGCCGCTGTGACTAAACAGTGTGATACTCCAGCCATACGGTACAAGGGCCCGATTCCAGGGTCAGCCCCCTCCTTGGAGCAGTCGTCTTCTTCCTCCCCTACTCCCTACCCCTAGCTCACTTACACACAAACATCAGCTACAGTGCTGTGCTGACAGATCTCCTTCCAAACTACTCCTGGAAGTGATCCTTTTGCCTAGCTTCTTAAGGCTATCCCTTATCCTGAGCACAGCTTGACAGCAATATTTCTCCTCATGCCAACAATCGGATCATGAAAGAGACACTGAGGGAGAAGAAAACTAAAAATCGCCTTTTCAATCTGACTTTCCTATCTTAATTTCACAAAATCAAAGGCCTTAAAAATTATGTATGAGCTGAAAACCAGGAATCCTGATTGGAAACCAAGGTCCTGATCTTGCAGAAGATCTCTAACTGTTGTTTTCAGAGGATGCAGACCTGAACTGACAATGACAGCTTTTCCGTTAGAGAAATGTAATCTGAGTGTCAGATAACCAGTCTGCAAATTCTGAAATTCAACGCATTTGTGAACAATGAAATTCGACTCATTGTAACGTTAAAATTTATGGATAATTTATCATCTACATTTCAAACTACAGTGTCGATTTTGCTGTATCACACTTGGTAATCTAATCATCAAATATTTATTGAATACCTCCTAGGGACTTTCCTGGTGGACCAGTGGTTAAGACGTCATCTTCCAATGCAGGGGGCACAGGTGGGATCCCCGGTCAGGAAACTAATCTCACATGCCTCGGGTACAGACAAAAGTAAATACATGAAAGTGAAAGGTTTGGGAAAAAAATTATTGAACACCTTCTGTGTGCAAGGTACTATGCTGGAAGCAAAATGGAAAAGATCTCTGATGGTACAAGATTTATAATCTAATTTAGACAGTAAAAAGCAGCAAATTACCACATAACTACAAATTGTGACAATCAATATGAAGGCAAAGGGTTAGTAAGAGAGACTCCTAAAATTATGTAGAAGAGCCATTTCTGATTAAGAGACAATTCTCTGAGAAATTAAGAGTAAGTGAAAAAAAAAAAAAGAGTAAGTGAGAGTTAACCTTGTGAAGGTTTAGAGAAAGGACATTCCTGGCAAAGGGCATATCCCAAAGCTCTGGAGTGGGAAAAGAATGTGGTTCTTTCAAGAAATGGCAAGAAAGCCAAAATGAGCAAAGGGCAGGAGTGGGGGTTGGGGGCTAAGGAGAGAAACCCTGATGTGACACTGGGGAGGAACACAAAAGAACACAAGGGCAGAACCCTCGCAGCCCTGAAAACCGGAGGGGACTCTCAATGCAATGGGAAGCCCCAAAAGAGGGGAGCGTGCAACTTACGTTTTTAAAACAATTGTTCAAAAGGTTAGATATGGAGAAGAGCTTAGGTGGAGACAGGAATCATCTCTTTCTCTAAATCCCTTATTCACAAAAATGACAACTTTCCAATTTACAACCATATGAATGTAGCATAGAGTTATTGTTTTTAAATAATTATGAAAGTTTAATATTCCACATTTTTGTTTGTTTACTAGGCATTACCAGAATTCTTTCTGAAGGAAACATGCTACTGTTAAATGAATGAAAACTGAACTGTTTTCTATTCAGACAGTATAAATTCTAACTCACACTGAGAAGGAAGACAAATGATTATTCCTATGCACAGAATGAATCAAAACAAATGCCTTTTTATGTAATGTTGCATTCAGAGCATCATCTCTATTTTATAATCTGGGGAAACTGCACTTCACTGAGAATGCTGGGACGGAAACAGAGCCAGAATTAGACATTCTCTATTTTGGCTATTTCTCTGTTTTTGTTGCCTTATTCTATTTCTTCCTGTGGAGTATGTAGGAGCAGGCAGCCAGTCCTCTTCATCATTCTCATCAAATTTAGGCGTAGACTCTTGGCAAAAGTGAGTATGTGCAACTGGTTAATGCAACACTTGGAAAAATAATATGCTTTTCTCTTACTGCTCTGAGAACAGGACAGCTTGACAAGGTCAGTTCATGGTATCCAGCAGGGGAGGGAGCTGGAAATTAGTGTATCTTAAAGAAGGAATGCAAAGGCAAATGTAATAGCTTCTGGTACTCAAAATAGAATCATGCAGCAATCCAGGTTATTTTCCAAGTAATTTATTCCAACCATACTCAAAAGAGTTTTGTTTGTTGGTTTGTTTTGTTGTGGGATGTTGCTCTGAAAGTTGGTGCTTTACAGTAGTAGCCTCTTACATCAGGGGAAGTAAACAACACGCTTACTTCATTTAGATCCAGGGAATTGTAAAAAACGAGAGACCAAGACAAAAACAGAGTCAGTCAGTTAAGCATGTATTCTGATTTGTCCTTTCAGTGAACTGCATTAAATCATGGCTCTCAAACTGTAATAAGCCTCAAATCACCCAGAGTATTTGTTAAAACACAGTTGCTGGGCTCCACCCCTAGAGTTCTTGATTCAGTAGGTCTAGATTAGGACTCAATAATTTGCATTTCTCACAAGTTCCCAGGTGGTACTGAGGCTGCTGGTCCAGGAATCACTGTATTGAACAAGCAAAAGTAAAACCAAGGGCAGAGGAGTTTGTCCTTGATTGTTACACAGTGACCTGGAAAGAGATCATCTAGATGATTGTTCGCTGCTGAAACTGGTGAGCCAATTCATCCCGCATCAAGGGGGACATGGAAATCACCTCCCTCTTCCATTTACATCAGGAACCTCCAGGAGAGAAACAGGATGGAAGGGGGTACCTCAGAGATTGGTAATTTTTTCCTCGAAAGATACAATATTGCCTACCGGGACTGTTTAAATTTCCAAATTGAACTATTCTTAAATTGCATTGAACACACTGTCAGGTGTCTTTCTCTTTAATTTCCCTTTCTAATAACCATGCCAGGTTTCATAAGGTCTTCTCTGCCCTCTTTTCCTTTTTCTACTGGCTGGAATGTGGACTCAGTTGGTATGGTGAGGAGCCATTTTCAGTGGTGTGAATGATAAAGGCAAAATCTTTTAGAATGGCAAAGCCACACAATAGAGGGAGCCTTGGTCCCAGACACTGAGGACTACGTCAAGTCACCTTACAGACCCTGGATTTTACCTGCTGTCATTATATGTTGGGCCCTTTGGATACAGCAGTCTGTCTAATCTGTATCCCAGTCAGTACAAATTGAATGAGAGGTATGAGCTGTGTAAGAACAGTACATAAAGTCCTTGTTGAAGTGAAGTGAAGTGAAGTCACTCAGTCATGTCTGACTCTTTGCGACCCTGTGGACTGTAGCCCGCAAGGCTCCTCTGTCCATGGGATTCTCCAGGCAAGAATACTGGAGTGGGTTGCCATTTCCTTCTCCAGGGGATCTTCCCAACCCAGGGATCGAACCCAGGTCTCCTGCATTGCAGGCAGACGCTTTATCCTCTAAGCCACCAGGGAAGCAAAGTCCTTGCAGTCAGTGGTTAACTTGTACAAGCACATTTTTCCTATGTTATACTCTTTCATGCTGATTGCCAGTGATCCTTCCAGGGCTTTGGTTAGCTCAGTCCTTCTTTTCCCTCTTCTCATTTCCAATTTTTCCTTTTCTTGCTTGGCTGTTCTTTGTCCTCCATTATAACAGTTTTTTAGGTCTAGTGACCTATGTAATTTCACATGTTTTATTAGTGTTACTTCTAGCTGCTTTAGTGTCGTTAGAAATGACTTGGGCATTTTTTTATACCTCCTTAATACTTTTGAATATCTGAATAAGCAATAAATACTCAAAAGAGTACACCTGTTTTATACTGTCATTATCAACCTTTCATTTTTTGTGTGAATTAACAGGTATACTTTATGAATTAATAGGTATGATTTTGATTAAGTGATAATGTGAAAATTATGTCCAGTTGAATCTTAGGCAATATACCTAAGAATATATACATGCATTTATTATTTGTTTATATATTCATATTTATTTTATATCTTTACATATATATCCATGAATTTTAAATTTATATATATGTACATAATAGACATATAAGATAGCTTCTATTGAATAAAAGATCTTATAAAGTACATTCTCCAAAAAAATACATTCTCAAAACTTCCCTGGTGTTTCAGTGGCTAAGATTTCATGATCCCAGTGGAGGGGGCCTGGGTTTGATCCCTGATCAGGGAACTAGATCCCACATGCTGCAACTAAAGATCCAGTATGCTTCAAAGAAGATCTAAGATCCCATGTGTCACGGCATAGCCAAATAAATAACTAACTACTAAAAAAAATACCTTCTCAAATCCCTATTCATTTAGTAATCAAATATTTTAATCAAGTTTGTCTTTTTGTAAACTCAGTATGCAGACTTCCCTAGTGGTCCAGTAGTTGAGTGGTTAAGTGAAAGCTGTGCTTTCACTGCAGGGGGTGCAGGTTCAATCCCCTGGTTGGGAAATTAAAATCCTGCATGTTGTAGGGCACAGTCAAAAACAATTGCATTTATATGTGATATAGTTTTAAATGTTTAGTTTTGGGGGGAGCCATACACCATGTGACATGTGGAATCTTAGTTCTCTGACCAGAGATCAGCCCATGCCCCCTACAGAGGAAGCATGGAGTCTTAACCACTGAACTTCCAGGAAAGTCTCTTAAATATTTTTAAATTTGAATTTTCCTTCCCCAAACAATATATTATTTGGTAAGAAAAAAAAAAAAATGACTGTCCTCGCATTGGCTCTCAGACTGTAGGACACTATTCAGTGCTGAATAAATATCAATTTTGAAATATTTTTGGTTGTTTATCAATTCAGTTCAATTGATTCAACTCTTTGCAACCCCGTGGACTGCAGTACACCAGGCTTCCCTGTCCATCTCCAATTCCTGGGGCTTTCTCAAACTCATGTCCATAGAGTCACATCCAAGCATCTTATCCTCTGTTGTCCCCTTCTCCTCCTGCCTTCAATCTTTCCCAGCATCAGGGTCTTTTCTAAAGAGTCATTTCTTCCCATCAGGTGGCCAAAGTATTGGAGTTTCAGCTTCAGCATCAGTCCTTCCCATGAATATTTAGGACTGATTTCCTTTAGAATTGACTGGTTGCCTCTTCTTGCAGTCGAAGCGACTCTCAAGAGTCTTCTCCAACACCACAGTTCAAAAGCATCAATTCTTTGGCACTCAGCTTTTCTTTCTGGTCTAACTCTCACATCCATACATGACTACTGGAAAAACCATAGCTTTGACTAGATGGATCTTTCTTGGCAAAGTAAACTCTCTGTTGTTTAATATGCTGTCTAGTACTTTGGCCACCTCATGTGAAGAGTTGACTCATTGGAAAAGACTCTGATGCTGGGAGGGATTGGGTGCAGGAGGAGAAGGGGATGACAGAGGATGAGATGGCTGGATGGCATCACTGACTCGATGGACGTGAGTCTGAGTGAACTCCGGGAGTTGGTGATGGACAGGGAGGCCTGGCGTGCTGCAATTCATGGGGTCGCAGGGAGTCAGACATGACTGGGTGACTGAATTGAACTGAACTGAACTGAACTGAACTGAGGTTGGTCATAGCTTTTCTTCCAAGGAGCAAACATCTTTTAATTTCATGGCTGCAGTCACCATCTGCAGTGATTTTGGAGCCCAAGAAAATAAAGTCACTGTTTCCATTGTTTCCCCATCTATTTGCCATAAAGTGATGGGACCAGATGCCATGATTTTTGTTTTTTTGAATGTGGAGTTTTAAGCCAGCTTTTTCACTCTCTTCATTCATTTTCATCAAGAGGCTCTTTATTTCCTTTTTGCTTTTGGTTGTTAATATAACAAAATAATATTCAGAAAAAAAATTTCTCAAAATAGCCAGTAAATAGTTAACCCTTGAACAATATAGGTTTGAACTGCTTGAGTCCATACTTTTTTCAATTAATATATTACTTCAAACTGTCACATCATTGGCTTGGATTGGCCAAACTAAAACAATTTTTAAAGTACATATAACCTAGAGAGGTGGCATGGGTAGTGCTGGGAGGAAGATTCAAGAGGAAGGGGATATATGTATACTTATGGCTGATTCACATTGTTCTATGGCAGAAACCAACACAACATTGTAAAGCAATTAACATCCAATGAAAAATAAATTTAAAAATAATAAGGACAACAGCAACAAAGAAACACATGTACATCATAGGCTATCTCCCTCCAGACCAACAAATATGTTACTATTCTGTACTTTGCTCCATTCAAACTGCAATAGCCCTCTTGCCAAAAAAATACGGATACAGATGTAGATAAAGAGAGAAAGATTACTAAAAAAAAAAAAAAAAAGGTACTAGAATCATTAATACAAAATTACAAAAACACGGCAAATTTTATTTAAAACACTTTAGAGTGCTTTTAAATACAGTTTCAAAAGAAGGGAATACGTGCATGTATTCTATTCTATTGCGGCTTCCCTGCTGCTGCTGTTGCTGCTAAGTCGCTTCAGTCGTGTCCGACTCTGTGTGACCCCAGAGATGGCAGCCCACCAGGCTCCCCTGTCCCTGGGATTCTCCAGGCAAGAACCCTGGAGTGGGTTGCCATTTCCTTCTCCAATGCATGAAAGTGAAAAGTGAAAGTGAAGTCGCTAAGTTGTGTCTGACTCTTGGCGACCCCATGGACTGTAGCTCACCAGGCTCCTCCGTCCATGGGATTTTCCAGGCAAGAGTACTGGAGTGGGGTGCCATTGCCTTCTCCCAGGCGGCGCTAATGGTAAAGAACCCGCCTGTCAATGCAGGAGACATAAGAGACACAGGTTCAATCCCTGGATAGGGAAGATCCCCTGGAGGAGGGCATGGCAACCCACTCCAATATTCTTGCCTGGAGAATCCCTGGACAGAGCAGCCTGGCGGGCTACATCCATGGGGTCACAGAGGCAGACACGACTGAAGGGATTTGGCATGCACTCAATGGCACCCCACTCCAGTACTCTTGCCTGGAAAATCCCATGGACGGAGGAGCCTGGTAGGCTGTAGTCCATGGGGTTGCTGAGAGTTGGACACGACTGAGTGACTTCACTTTCACTTTTCACTTTCATGCATTGGAGAAGGAAATGGCAACCCACTCCAGCGTTCTTGCCTGGAGAATCCCAGGGGCGGCGGAGCCTGGTGGGCAGCCGTCTATGGGGTCGCACAGAGTTGGACACGACTGAAGCGACTTAGTAGCAGCAGCAGCAGCAGCACACATTCTAATGCTGCGGGAAACCACAAAATGCTCATCATCTGAGCTCCTACTGATCATAGAGGTGGCATAAGAAGCCACGACTAGGAGAATAAAACAATGAATCTCTGTGACCAGCTACAGCAAACCCAGGTCACAGGCACTGACTAGGAGCCTGTGCTCAAAACAGAGCCAGTAATCAAAGAGCCATCATGAGTTACGGAGCACACACAGCCAGTCAAAGCAAGTCCTGAATCACACAAAAAACAGAGGCCAAAGCAAGGCACGGAATCAAGAATCAAGCCAAAAATTCAGAATCATACATATGGAGCACCACACTGTCCACTGGTCATTTGAGTGGATCTAGCTACAGCAAGAATAGTATGTGTTAACAGCAGGTAGATGAGTTCCAGCCTTCCCTTCCATACCAGCAGCCTCCCAGAGACTGGTAACAAAACATGCCATTCATTTTTCCCACTATCCATTAGCTGGGCTTCAGGAGGAAAGCCAGACTAATTATAGATTAAATAAAGAACTTCCATTTTCTCTTTGCGTCTGAGCTGTAGTGTGAGTTAAACTTCTACCCTGTTACATTAGGTCTTGGCTGGACTTCAAGTGGAATTAAAGGGCAAAGCAAATGTGAAGTTAAGCTGGGAATGCCCAGCTAGTCAGAGAAGCAACAGGAGACAAAATTAAAAGAAAAGAACAACAACAACAAAAAAAAGAACACATATTCTTTCCTTTTTACAACTTTATTAACATATAATTCACATACTGTACAATTCACCTATTTAAAGTATATAATTTAATGGCTTTTAGTATATTAACAAACTTGTATATCTATCACCACAATCAATTTTAGAACTTTTCATTATACCAAAAAGAAACCCCACCCCTCTTAGCCAGCACTCTGGGCAACCACTAATCTACTTCCTATCTGTAGAGAATTGCCTATGTGGAAATTTCACATAGAATTGCACAATGTGTGGTCCTTTATGACTGGCTTCTTTCACTCAGCCTCTTTTCAAGGTTTATCCATGCTGTACCATGTATCATTACTTCATTCCTATTAATTGCTGAATAACATTCCACATTTTATTTATCTATTCATTAGTAAATGATTATTTAGGTTTTTTTTTCTACTTTTTGGCTATTCTGAATAATACTGCAAAGAACATTCATGTACAAGCATAAGCTCTAGTGTGGACATATATTTTCATTTCTCTTCTGTATACCTAGAAGTGGAATTGTTTAATCATACAGTAACTCTATGTTTAACTATTTGACAAACCGCCAGACTGTCTTCCAAAGCAGCTGCACCATTTTTCATTCCCACGGCAGTACAGAAGGGTTCCAGTTTCTCTATGCTCTTGTCAGTAGCTGGTTTTATTAATATCTGTCTTCTTCATTGTAACATTCTATCCCCTATTTGAAATCTTAAACAGACTTTTTGGATCTTTGGGTCTGGTAACTGAACCAGCTCCCTGGTTAGAGGAGCCCACTTACAAAAGGTAAAAGGCTGAACACACATATACCAATGACCAAGCAGGAAAGAAAAGGCCAATGTCAGGGCACCCAGTCCCTTCTGAGTATAAACACAAAGGAGGACTTCCCTGGTGGTCCAACGGTTAAAAATATGCCTGCCTATGCAGGGGTCACAGGTTGGATCCCTGGTCCAGGAAGATTCCACATGCCTCGGAGCATCTGCCACAACTACCGAGCCCACACTCTAGAGCCTGCAAGAGCTGGCGACGAGAGAAGCCACCGCAATGAGAAGCCCGTGCACCACAACTAGAGAGGAGCCCCTGCTTGCCCCAGCTAGAGAAGGCCCATGCACAGCAATGAGGACCCATCACAGCAATGAGGACTGAGCACAGCCAAAAATAAATAAATAAAACCTAAAAAAAAAAAAAAAAACACCAAAAAACACAAGGCCTGGCATTGACACTGCTTCTAACTGAACTTATTCAAGGCATGGCAAGGGCAGGATATGTAGGTAAGAGATGAACAAAGGTTGAAACATCATTTGAAAATTAACTGGGTGGGGGAATATGGAGCCAAACTTATCTTCTCTCCTCCACTCTCACTTGGATTTTTCCACCAGACAGCACACACTGAGTACATATTTGGGAGCTCTTCTCCTCCTTTAAAGTTATATGGTTCCATGATTTTCTTTCCTGAAGTACAATTTAAACTGAATGTACTATGTATCTCTTTTATAAACAGAAGCCTTTGTCTTAAGGCTCAGTTGAAATGCTTTTAATGTTTATTTAAAAACATTTTTCTTTTGATGATCCTGAATCTTGTTATAGTAACTTTAGCATTAGCATTAGTATTTCCTGGAAGTCACTAAAAGTTCCTGAAAGTTCACCCAAGCAAGAAAGGTGAATATGGTTAAAAAGGAAAAACTAAGAAGTGCATAGATTACTTATTTAGCTAGCAAGAGAACTGTGTTCTTTCATCCTTGAGAATCTTGCTTCCAATATAATGATCATATCTGAAAATACAGGGAAAAAATTATAAGGATGGAGGATTCAAAATAAGGAGGACTGATTCCAAATACAATATGAACCGGTCAAATTAGAAGATATTAGAGAGTGTTACACATGCTTTTTCTTACTTAATGTGGAAGGAAACCACAATGAATACGTGGCTAATAAGGCACCTTCTGGGCCCTAGCGTTACTGGTTCTTCAAGTCAACAGATATTTGTTGTGTATCTGCTATGAGCCTGAAACTCTGCTAGCTTTGCCAAAATAAATAAGACAGAGTCTCCGCTGGCAAAAAGCAGCAGAGGGCTTGGCCTCTGCCACACAGATGCAAACACATTATTCAGCTGCAGTACCCTGGGACCATCCTACAGCTCTGACAGGAAAGACACAGAGTGGAAATTCTGAAGAAGGGTGATTTACAGTAACCTCAGCTACAGTGAGAGGCGAACAGGATACGGATGGCAAAGGAGCAGGGGACGTGCCAGTGAACTCAGCCTCATCAAGAACACGAAGGATCTCACGAAGCAGAGACAGGCAGGGACATTGGTGAAAATACTTGTGGGAGAACAAATGTGTGGAGATTTATACAGTGTAACCACATAAAACTGCCAATAGTCAATCACTTTCTGGTCTACAGACATAGTATCCTCATATGGTTTCAACTAACACAAAATAACCCCCACTGGTGTGCTGGGTGAATGTTTAGGAGAACTAGTTAGGAAAGTAGTTGGGGTCAGAGTAGAAAGGCCTTGAATTGCCTTCTAAGTTTCAACTTTGTCCCACATGTGATGGAGGCAGTCAATTCACAAAAAGAACTGAACAAATGGTTAATAAATGTATTTTTAAATATTTAAAGACTTTTGGATTTAAAAGAAAACTATGTATCATTTTCAGTACCACAAATTTTAAAAAGTTAATAATATTCAGTGCTAATAAGGTCTCAAGGAAAACAGGATGCTCCCACACACTGCTGTATGTGTAAACTGGAATATTTCTGGAAGGCAATCAGAATACCCTTTGACCAAGCATTTCACTCTTAGAACTTTATCTTAGAGAAACAGTCAAGGGTATTAACTGAAACAAGAAAAAAAGTTTTGCCACCAGGATATACTTAATGTCCAACAACAGCAAGTTGGTTAAATGAATCATGAATCAGTCTTATAAGCAAACATTATACAACTACTTTAAATATTCAGAGGAACATGTGAGCATTCATGGAAACGCTCACAAAATTTCTATTATATGAAAAAATTTGGATATGAAATGTTATATGTATCAGACCTCTTAAGAGCTAGGTTAAGACTGACTAAATTAGAGTTTCAGAGCTGCTATTTAGCCATATGACCTTGAACATGTAACCTGTCCTCTCTGCAGCTCAGTTTCATCATCTGTAAACTGGAAATAATACCAGTATATAATATACATAAAGCACTTTGAAATCTGCCTGGCATACAGTAAGCACTACCCAAAGCTAGTTATTGTTAATATCTAAGAGTCAGCTATTGTTAGTATCTAAGAGTTAGTTATTATTAACATCATTAGTGCTCATTGCCAGTAAATTAATTTAACTTTTAAACTAATTTAAGAAGTAAAGGTGGGAAGACAAACCACGGGGCAAGAACCACACCCAACACACCCTGCAGAGCTGTTCCTGTGAAGTCATCACGGCAGCTGCCAAGCACTGACCCCATGGCTTGCACTGCCAAGTCTTCAGATGCCGGACACTGCACACTGTCCCAGAACAGCTGTCTCTGCTGCCACTGGAAACCGGATGCAGCTGCCATCACTCCTGTGCCCTGGCCAGAACGGATTCTGCGTCATCCCTGCTGCTTTGAGTCACCAGGTCCTGAATCAAAGCCTAGAGGATGCATCTGCTTGGCTGCACCAAGTCCTCAGTTCCCAGCTGTAAGGGCGATTGAGCAAAGGAGCATTAAGCATTTTATCATATAGAAAAGGCAGATTCTACTTTGTAAGTCAGAGGATTCAATACACTTAGCAAATTTTTATACTGGGAAACAAAAGAAAGCTGTAAACAATCCTTTCCGGGTTTGAAAAACACAGGTATAACCTGAACATATATTTACAATATAGAAACAACTAAAAGGAAGTACATATATATTAATATATCTCAAAGTATTAATGACCATGTAGCTGATTTGAATTTTTTATTTTCTGACTCTGTAACTTTCCAAATCTTCTATGACATAGGAAAGAAATTTTTTCTTTTCAAGCAAGACTAGGGCGATATTTAATCTCTATTTTTGAAAGAGAATTGAGTCTCAGATTTGGCCATGGGCTGGGAAGTGGGCAACTAGGTCAGGTGGCCACTGTCAGCCTAGAGCCGAACCTTGCTCATCGAAGAGCAGTCAGTACAGCAGCACATCAGCCTGATTCAGAAGCATACTAGAAATGCATAGTCTCAGGCCCCATCCCTGATCTACTGAAAGCAAAGAGGAGGATGGTTGAAACGATATTCTAAAAGGATGAGCAGCAAGGCTTGACATCTGACAATGTGAAAAAAAAACAGTCACAAATGATTACAATACTTGGAAACAGTTCCAAACTTGGAAGAATGCAGAGTCATTAACAGAAATGGGTTACTGGAATAGGAAAGAGTTCCAAAGGAAAAAGGTAAATGTGATTTTAGATATAAGAGGTTTGAGTACTTGAAAGATGGCCAGATGGATGTAACCACCCTGGACAATGTAGAACTGGGAGCCAATAAGAAATGTCAAGATTGGGGACTTCCCTATGGTCCAATGGCTAGGACTCTGAGCTTCCAATGCAGGGGGCCCAGGTTCTATCCCTGGTCAGGGAACTAGATCCCACATGCCACGACTAAAGATCCCATGTGCCACAACTGGGACCCAGCACAGCCAAATAAATACACAAATTTAAAAAAGAAAATAAAAGAAATGTCAAGATTGGACTTCCACATTTGAGAGCAATCTAAAAAAGGAGGTAACAGAAGCCATAAAAATGGATAAGAGAATGCCAAGCGAGAGAAGAAATCCAAGCAAGATTCTTTGTTAATATCTGTATCTTGGAAATAGGCGAGGCACGGAAGTCAGAAAATGGGTGGCCCAAATTAAGATCATCAGGAAATTACAGAGCCAAAGAAAACAAAGGACATCAGGATGGAGGGGACACATGTACACCTATGGCTGATTCATACTGACGTACGGCAAAAACTATCACAATACTATAAAGTAATTATCCTTCAATTAAAATAAATAAATATTTTTTAAAAAGAAAAAAAATGAGAAGATTAGAAAAAGAAAACAAAGGGCAGATGTTTCATAATTAAATTCTTCTCTCCTTTCATGACAAATTAGGAGTGGTTTATATAGTTATACTTACATTAGACTTGACAGTGATAGAATGAAGGAGATCTTAATTCTTGAAACATAGAATGTCCAAAATATTTGGAAAAGAACACTGATGCTTTTGATGTTATAGTCATCGGTCATATCATCAGGAGATATTCAAAGCTTCTCTGTCATTTTAAAAAGTTTTTAATGAAAATTTTGAAATTTTTCAAGTCAGTGTTGCAAATCAAGTAAGACCATGACTTATCTTTGTTTTATTTATCCATTCATTGAGCAAACATTTACTGAGCACTTACTAAGAGCCAGGCACTCTTCTGGGTTTTGAGGATACAGCAGTTAAAGAAACAGGCAAAATACGCTTTGCACTCCTGGGACTTACAAGGAGGGGAAGATAGATAATAAACAAAAGAAATAAGTAAACATATTGTTATGTTATTCAGTAAAAACTGTTAGAAAAGTAAGGAACATAGGAGCGGGGTGAGAACTGGAATTTTAAGAGATGAAAGGAAGTTGCCACTAAGGTGAACAGACCTGAAGGAGGGGAGGAAACCACTCCTGTAGATACCTGAGGGAAGCATCTTTCAGGTCAAGGCTGAAGTGGATCTGGGGGTCAAGAAGGCCAGTGTGGCTGGACTGAGGGAGTGCAGGGGTGGGCAGGAAAAGAAGACTGAGGAATAAAGGCCATCGGATGTTTCTGAACATATAAGTGGCATTATTTGACTTGGATGTTAACAGAATCATTTGACTGCTATTTTATGAACAGATTGAAGCTGGAAAACCAGATAGGTGGCTATTGTGAATACCGAGGCAAGAATAATGGTGACTCAGACCAGGTACCTTTGACAGTTTTCTCTTTTCAGTTAACTGCCTTTTCTGTTTTTCTTCTAGTATGATGCAAGAGGGTGGAGAGATTGTGTGCATAGAAGGGAAAGGAATACAGAACTCCCAATTATTCTAGTTATATAATTCCACATATTATATAGTTATAGTATATGGAATATGGTCACATAATTATAGTTATATAATAGTTATATATATATATAGAATATAGTTATATAATTCCATATATGATATAGTTATAGTATATGGAATATAGCCACATAATTATAGCTATATAATAGTTATATATATATAGAATATAGTTATATAATTCCATATATTACATAGTTACAGTATATGGAATATAGTCACATGATTATAGTTATATAATAGTTGTATATATATTAGCATATAGTTATATAATTCCATATATTATATAGTTATAGTATATGGAATATAGTCACATGATTATAGCTATATAATAGTTATATATATATATATAGCATATAGTTATATAACCCCACCAGGGCCTCCCTGGTGGCTCAGTGGTGAAGAAGCCACCTGCCATTGCAGGAGACATGGGTTCAACCCTGGTCTGGGAGGATTCCACGTGCCACAGAGCAACTAAGCCCAAGTGCAACAACTGTTGAGCCTGTGCTCTAGAGCCTGGGAGCCCCAACTATGCAGCCATGTGCCACAGCTACTGAAATCTACGTGCCCTAGGGTCTGTGCTTCACAACAAGGGAGGCCACCACAATGAGAAGCTGCAGCTAGAGAGTGCCCCTGCTTGCTGCAATAAGAGAAAAACCAGAACACCAGTGAAGACCCAGCACACCCCAAAATAAATAATTAAATGTTAGTTTGTTAGAATAGGAAAAAGGAGTCCAAAATGGTGGTGGCTAAAAGACAAAGAAAGGGAAAAGTCTGCGAAAAACAGAGCAAAAGAAAATCCGCACACCTGAGTAGGAATCTCAGGTGAAACAGACATGCCCCCTTCCTGGCTAGGCCTAATTTGCATCAGGCAGGCTCAGGGGGGAGGAAACAAAACCTATAAAAAGAAGGAGCCAAGATGGTTTGAGGCCTCTCCTTTGGGGTCGGCCAGCCCTCACGCCTCCAGGGTGTACTGTTCTTTGTTTACTGAATAAAACTCTGAGCCATAACTGAGCTATAACACTGGTCTGCAGTTTCAAATCTTTGTTGCAGCAAGACAGAACCAAGGAAATTACACACTTTCCTGGCATTAAATAAATAAAAAATTTTTTAAATTATTTATTTTCACATTTATCTTCAGCCACACAGAACAAAATGTACATACAATTTAAACATTTAAATTTAACTTAAACATGTAATATGTTTAAATAAGTAAATCTTTTAAATTATTACAATTTCAAGGAAATGTTTTAAAAAATAAAACTAAACCAAAAACCATTATCATCACTCTGTCAATAAATTTATATTTAGGCCAAGGTAATAATAACGCTGGGCATTATGCCGGGTACTAACAATGCAAAATGCTGGGCTGGATGAAGCACAAGCTGGAATCAAGATTGCGGAGGACATATCAATAACCTCAGATTTGCAGATGATACCACCCAAAGCAAAAAGGAATTAAAGAGCCTCTTGATGAAAGTGAACAAAGAAAGTGAAAAATCTGGCTTAAAACTCAACATTCAAAAAACTAAATCATGGCATCCAGTCCCATCACTTCATGGCAAATAGATGGGGAAACAATGGAAACAGTGACAGACTTGATTTTCTTGGGCTTCAAAATCACTGCAGATGGTGACAGTAGCCATGAAATTAAAAGAAATGATTGCCCCTTGGAAGAAAAGCTATGACCAACCTAGACAGCATATTAAAAAGCAGAGACATTACTTTGCCAAGGTCCGCCTAGTCAAAGCTATGGTTTTTCCACTAGTCGTGTATGGATGTGAGAGTTGGACCATAAAGAAAGCTGAGTGCTGAAGAATTGATTCTTTTGAACTGTGGTGTTGGAGAAGACTCTTGAATGTCCCATGGACTGCAAGGAGATCCAACCAGTCCATCATAAAGGAAATCAGTCCTGAATATTCACTAGAAGGACTGATGTTGAAGCTGAAGCTCTAATACTTTAGCCACCTGATGTGAAGAACTGACTCATTTGAAAAGACCCCGATGCTGGGAAAGATTGAAGACAGAAGGAGAAGCAGATGGCAGAGGATGATATGGTTGGATGGTATCACTGACTCAATGGACATGAGATTGAGCAAACTTTGGGAATTGGTGATGGACAGGGAAGCCTCGTGTTCATAGGGTCATAAAGAGTTGGACACAACTGAGCAACTAAACTGAACTGAATAATAAAAGAACTTGACAATTTATTTTAAAGACATGAGAAATATTTTTGAAATGTAGAGTCACTAAATAATGACTAGTTCTAAAAGGTGTCATTTTAAAGTTTCCACTCTGTAATGCTGTAATTAAAAGCAAAATGAAAGTAGGATCTAGAGAGTACACACAAAGACCTGGGTCACATCAGGACATGCAATTTGCCTCTTCTACGGATCTAAGCCCAAAGGCTTTATTTATTTGCTAAAGATTAAAAGGATAAAGTGATTTTTTCTTGCTTTAAAATAAAAAGGCAACTAAGTCAAGTTAAACATTGACTCAGAAGAGCTGTGGACACTTAGTATTATCATCCTAATGTGTGGAGTGGTTATTATTTACAAAGCACTTTGATTACCATTACCTCATTTGATCCTCACAATAGACCCATTAGTAACATTGTTCTTAATTTACAAATAAAGAAACCCAGACTAGGAGAGTTCAGAGGACTGGTCCAAGAGTATGCAACTAATTGGCAGTACTAGAGCTAAGATTCTTTACCATCTGAACCAAGAAAAAGAAACGCCAAGAAGGCAAAGTGGTTATCTGAGGAGGCTTTACAAATAGCGGAAGAATGAAGAGAAGCAAAAAGCAAGAGAGAGAGAGAAAGGTACATTCAATTAAAATGCAAAGTTCCAAAAAATAGCTAGAAGAGACAAGAAGGCCTTCTTCAATGAACAATGGTTAATAATAGAAGAACAACAAAAAAGCGAAAGACTAGAGATCTCTTCAGGAAAATTGGAAACATCAAGTGAGCACTTCACCCAAAGATGGACACAATAAAGGGTAAAAATGGTGCAGACCTAGTAGACACTGAAGAGATCAAGAAGAAATGGAAAGAATACACAGAACTGTAGAAAAAAGATCTTCATGAATAGGATTACTACGATGGTGTTGTTAGTCTCCAAGGGCCAGACATTCTGAAGTGTGAAGTCAAGTGGGCCTTAAGAAGCACTGCTGTTAATAAAACTAGTGGGTGCAATGAAATTCCAGAAGAACTATTCAAATCCCTAAAGGATGGTGCCGTCAAGGTTTTGCATTCATTATATCAGCAAATCTGGAAGACCCAGCAGTGGCCACAGGGCTGGAAAAGGTCAATCCTCATTCTAGTTCCCAAGAAGGGCAGTGCGAAAGAATGTGCTAACTAACCATCAGACAATTGCACTGATCTCCCATGCTAGTAAGATCATGCTTAAAATTTTGTATGCTAGGCTTCAGCATTATATGAACCAAGAACTTCCAGATGTTCAAGCTGCGTTTCGAAAAGAAAGAGGAACTAGAGATCAAACTGCCAACATTTTCTGGATTACAGAGAAAGCAAGGGAATTTCAAAAAACATCTACCTCTGTTCCATCGACTACACTAAAGCCTTTGACTGCTTGGAGCATGACAAACTGGAAAGTTCTTAGAGAGATGGGAATAGCAGACCATCTTACTTGTCTCCTGAGAAACCTGTATGTGGGTCAAGAAGGAACAGTTAGGCCTTGCAGATGCTGCCACCCCGGAGCCTCCCGTGCTGTCTAGACATGGTCAACCCCACAGTATCCTTCGACAGCGCTGTCGACGGTGAGCCCTTGGGCTGCATCTCTTTCGAGCTGTTTGCAGACAAAGTTCCAAAGACAGCAGAAAACTTTCATTCTCTGAGCAAAGGGGAGAAAGGATTTGGTTATAAAGGTTCCTACTTTCACAGAATAATTCCGGGATTTATGTGCCGGGGTGGTGACTTCACACGCCATAATGGTACTGGTGGCAAGTCCATCTACGGCGAGAAATTTGATGATGAGAATTTCATCCTAAAGCATACAGGTCCTGGCATCTTGTCCATGGCAAATGCTGGCCCTAACACAAACGGTTCCTGGTTTTTCATCTGCACTGCCAAGACTGAGTGGTCGGATGGCAAGCATGTGGTCTTTGGCAAGGTGAAAGAGGGCATGAATAGTGTGGAAGCCATGGAGCGCTTTGGGGCCAGGAATGGCAAGACCAGCAAGAAGATCACCATTCCTGACTGCGGACAAATCTAATAAATTTGACTTGTGTTTTACTTAACCACCAGACCAATCCTTCTGTAGCCCAGGAGAGCACCCCTTCACCCCATCTGCTCGAAATATCCTATAATCTTTGTGCTCTCGCTATAGTTCTTTGTGTTCCATATTTTCCTTATCCCCCTCCAAGTTTAGCTGGATTTCAAAGTTAAATTTGTGATTATGAAATAAAAACTAAACAATTAAAAAAATAAGAAGAAGCAACAGTTAGAACCCTGTATGGAACAACTGATTGGTTCAAGATCGAGAAAGGAGTATTACAGGGCTATCTGCTGTCAACCTGTTTGTTTAACCTATATGCTGAGCACCTCATGAGAAATGCTGGGCTGGTTGAGTTACAAGCTGGAATCAAGATAGGAGGGAGAAACATCAACAACCTCAGATATGCAGATGATATCACTCTAAATGGCAGAATGTGAAGAGAAACTAAAGAGCCTCTTGATGAGGGTGAAGGAGGAGAGTGAAAGAGCCAGTTTAAGACTAAATACTAAAAAAAAAACTAATATCACAGCATCCGCCCCCATTACTGCATGGCAAATAGAAGGGGGAAAGGTGGAAGCAGTGACATATTTCTTCTTCTTGGGCTCCAAAATCACTGTGGATGGTGACTGCAGCCATAAAATCAGAAGACAAATGTTTCTTGGCAGGAAAGTGTTGACAAACCTAGACAGTATGTTGAAAAGCAGAGACATTACTCTGCCAACAAAGGTTCATATAATCAAGGCTATAGTCTTCCAAGTGGTCACATACAGCTGTGAGAGACAGACTGTACAAAAGGCAGAATGCCAAAGAATTGATGCCTTCGCACTGTGGTGCTGGAGAAGGCTTCTGAAAGTCCTTGGACAGCAAGGAGATAAAACCAGTCAATCTTAATGGAGATCAACCCTGAATAGTCACTGGAAGGACTGATCCTGAAGCTCCATTATTTTTGTCTCTGATGCACACAGAAGAGTTATTGGAAAAGTCCCTGATGCTGGAAAAGATCGAGGGCATCAGAGGATGAAGTGGCTGGACGGTATCACCAATGCAATGAACACGAACTTGGGCAAATTCTGGGAGATAGTGAGAGACAGGGAGACTGGCATGCTGCAGTCCCTGGCGTCGCAAAGAGTTGGAAATGACTGGGTGACTGAACAACAACAGATCTGGGAACAGAACCCTCACTTCCTAGCTCTTTCTAATTCACCAACTTGTGTTTTTTCTGGATATAAAACTGGGAAAGAAAATGTTTTCCCTGTGCAAGAATTATCAGGTCAACAAAACCAAAGGTGCAGAGCAGTATCTATGGAGAAGTACCAGTTTGGGAATAATTGTCTTATGATAGATTCTATTGTGGGGACACAATTTGAGGTTAGAGAAGCTAAGGAACAGAGGTTTATTAAGTCAAACACTGGTTCTTTAATTATTCAGGGGCTGGTTTGCCATTTAGGCATAACTTGGTCTTCCCCCCACACCTACCCCCTTTTATAGCTGGCTTGCTCTCCTAGTCTGCTCTTTTGGCACCTCCACCAGAGGGCAGGCAGAGCAGGAAGAAGAGCATTGGTAACCTGCTTATCAAAGAGTTGGAAGAAGAAAACTTAGACCACTACCTCAACGTAGAGTTTTGGAGTCTTTCTAGATTTCAGTAATGAATGGCAACTTTGCCACCACAGAATAAACAATGCAGCAAAATGATCAGAACCAGAGACTAGGATTGCGTTGCACGCAGTCGCTTCAGTCATGTCTGACTCTTTGCAACCCTATGGACTATAGCTCACCAGGCTCCTTTGTCCATGGGATTCTCCAAGCAAGAATATTGGAGTGGGTTGCCATGCCCTCCTCCAGGGGATCTTGCTGATCCAGGGAATGAACCCATGGCTTTTATGTCTCCTACATTGGCAGGCAAATTCTACCACCTATATTTCTCTATATTTTCACTCTGATTGTTCTGAATGATCAATATAAAGTGTTAAATCATTAAAATTATAACAAAAAAATGTGGAGAAATAGACAGGCAATAAACAAGAATAGAAAATTCACAAAAGGAATTCAACTGGCAATGAATATCAGAAAATGTTCCATTCCACAGGCAATGAAAGAAATACACATTTAGAGTAAGAAACTGCCACCTTTCTTGTCAAATTAATGAATATTAAAAATTATAATTATGTGCAAAGGTATGGTGAGACAGGCATTTTCATACATGATTAGTAGGAATGAAAAGTTGGTACTATCTTTCTGGAGAGAAATCTAACCATATAGAGAGATTAATCTGACAGAAGAAAATCAGAGAAATTTCCTACTACTCAAGGTGGAACTAAAATCTGGTTCTTTTTGCTCTAATCAAGTGAGTCCTTACATGGACAATACAGAATCATGATACATAACAACAACAACAAAAAAAACACAAGCTTTATGTCACCTCTAGCCCTTGGCCGACTCAGTGGGATGGAAAGATGAGAATCTCTACCCCAAGAGAAAGGTCTGTAACTGTCACCACTCCACCAACAGAGGCAGAGCATCCTGACAGCGGAGAGAACTGGGAGCATCTGGATGTCTCTCAAGACCACAGGGGCTGCCCCAGACCCATAGGAGAGGAAAGCAGTGCTTTCTCTAGGTTTCAGAAGGTGTAACACATCACGCTGACCTGCATCCTATTGTGCCAGGTTGCCCTGGAGAGACAGAGAGAATCAGGGGGAGACTGATTTTTACGGCACTATCCAGCATCCGAGGGTTTTATCAACAATGATCAAACTTGCAGTTGGACCATTCCTACACCTTCAAATTACATTGCAAAAAGACAGTTGTGGTCTTAAAGGTCACATACAACATTTGCCCCTAAATGTGAACTATTGTACCATAACAGAGTTCCTTGATCTTGTTTATAAATTAATACCTACTAGATTCATTTAATATAAGAGAGATCCTGATGGTGAATAGAAGAAGACTCATTATAATACAAATCTGCTTGGAAGACCTAAGCCCCACAAAAAGAGATTTTCCTGAGTTCTAAGTATATATTCACTACAGTTTATAATATGGAGAAACTGAAAGCAGCTTAAATGTCTGATCAAGAGTGTGGTAGGTGCCTATTACCTATTTTATAAAATGGAAAATGCTTCTGAAAAAGAAGTGAAGATGCAGAATACCGAGGTTCCAGTTGAGGGTAAGTGACTCCCTCCTGTCTTTCCCACTGAATGGAGACATAACATGGACAGAATAAATGACTGCTCTAAAATGAAATATAGTAGTCAGGTTGGACAAGAAGACGAAAATGTGAAATCCTGCTAAATCAGCAGGGAGTTTCCTGTGTTTTGTTTTCTTTTTTGTCCCTTCTAGTATCTCCTAGTCTGGACTCAAGGAAGACTGAAACCAGAACTGGGACCTGGTCCTGGACAGAAAGACTCCGGAAGCCTCTAGTTCTGGCCCACGAAAAAGAAAGAGGATCTCTAATGCTCAAAGAAGACAGAAGAAATCACCTAGTGTTTTAATTTTTTTTTCCATTTCTTTTTTTCCCATTTTAGACTCCAAGTAATCTAGGAGTATCAGTGGTGGCAGCCGTCACTGTGACAGAAGCAAGGGATAACAGTGCCTGAAACTCTGATGGAAAGGATGTTTACTGAGAAGAGAAACCAGTGTGGGGTTCCAGGGAGGGTAATCATATACCAGAATTGTAACTGTGGACATGACATTGGCAAATTGCCTGCGAGAAGATACCATGTGGACATGTCACAGGTAGCTAGAAATGTAAATCTAGACCTCAGAAAAGAGGTCTGGGGTAGAATTATAAGTTCGGGAATCATCTGCATTTAGAAGTTATTTAAAGCTAAATAGCCTAGACATTTTCTCCTATCTGAATAACAGTTAATTACTGACATTTTCTTGCAGCATTCTTTAGTATCTGCTTCACTGCCAAAGTGAAAAATAAGACCATTTATTACAATAAATAAAGATAAATCCATCTTTATCTAATAAAGATGGATTCTCTCCAACCACTGAAAAAAGGACATAGGATTTTATTTGGTCCCAAGATTTGGGGCCTGGCTCCTAACACAGCAGTGTTTAAGACTCCACTTGCAACATCCCTAAAATAACTTTGAAAAACTTTATATTCTCTAATATCTTTTGAAATTTGCATATAAATTTTTTCATCAAATTTAAATAATGGCAAAAGATGCGATTTGGAGTATCATAACTATTGATATATTTCTTTTAATTAACCATTTAAAAATTATTTATTCAATTCTTTTTGTTTGGGCTGTGCTGGGTCTTTGTTGCTGCTCAGACTTTGTTCTCTACTTCCGGTGCACGAGCTTCTCAACCTGGTGGCTTCTCTTGGTGCAGATCACAGGCTCTAGGACACACAGGCTTCAGGAGTTGCAGCATGTGGGCTCAGTAGTCGCGGTTCCCCGGGTCTAGAGCATAGACTCAATAGCTATAGCACACAGGTTTGTCGCTTCTCAGCATGTGGGATCTTCCTGGATCAAGGACTGAACCCGTGTCTCCTGCAATGGCAGGTGGATTCTTTACCACTGAGCCATCAGGGAAGCCCTATGCCATGTTTTGATGTTTGAAAATCTTTGATTGATCACTATCAATTTTTTTCAATAACAACCTGAATGCAAATGGATATATTCTCTGGTTCTAAAAGCTGTGTTACTTTTTCTTTTGTATTTAGTTACCATTACAGTTAATAAATAGATTAAAATGATCAAAGAATATAACACAAATAAGTGTTAAATGTGCAAAGTTAAAATTTTATTATAAATATATGCTTTAATGAGATAATGGGTCTTTTTTTCTTTTTTGTGTATGAATTCAAGATTCTGTTATTTATTTACTACTCCAATAAGGGTATGATAAGCATGTGATATTTTATTAGCTTTTCTAATATTAAAGTTACACATCTTTATGGTTTGCGTGGTTAGTTGCTCACTCATGGCCAACTCTTTGCGACCCATGGACTGCAGCCCGCAAGGCTCCTCTGTCCATGGGGATTCTCCAGGCAAGAATACTGGAGTAGGTTGCCATACCCTCCAGCAAATGTTCCCAACCCAGGGATCAAACCCAAGTCTCCTGCTTTGCAGGTGAACAGGTGGGTTTTTCACCATCTGAGCCACCAGGGAAGCCTTCTTTACTGTTTAAACAGCATCAAATTGTCCTAGAAGACATATAACAAAGTATTACGTGCCTTCCCCCCACTTCCCATTTTCAACAGGCAACTACTTCTATTTTTACCTCCATATGTCCAAGTAACATACTTATATTGCTACTTGTTGATTAAAAAAGTCTTAGTCATTATTTATTGCTACTCCCCTGAAGCAGATGAGGTTTCATTTTTTAAAGTTGAAATACAGTTAGTGTACAATATTTGTTGATTTCAGGTATACTACATAGTGATTTGACATTTGTATACATTATAAAATGATTACCATAATAAATCTAGGAATCAACTCTCTCCACACAAAGTTATTACAGTATGAGTGACTATATACCTTATTCTGAATATTACATCCCTGTGGCTTATTGATTTTATAACTGGAGATTTGTACCTCTTAATCTCCTTCACCTATTTTGCCACCCTCTACACATCACTTCATGGGAAATAGATGGGAAAACAATGGAAACAGTGTCAGACTTTATTTTTGGGGGCTCCAAAATCACTGCAGATGGTGACTGCAGCCATGAAATTAAAAGACGCTTACTCCTTGAATGGAAAGTTATGACCAACCTAGATAGCATATTCAAAAGCAGAGACATTACTTTGCCAACAAAGCTCCATCTAGTCAAGGCTATGGTTTTTCCTGTGGTCATGTATGGATGTGAGAGTTGGACTGTGAAGAAAGCTGAGCGCCAAAGAATTGATGCTTTTGAACTGTGGTGTTGGAGAAGACTCTTGAGAGTCCTTTGGACTGCAAGGAGATCCAACCAGTCCATTTTAAAGGAGATCAGGCCTGGGTGTTCTTTGGAAGGAATGATGCTAAAGCTGAAACTCCAGTACTTTGGCCACCTCACGCGAAGAGTTGACCCATTGGAAAAGACTCTGATGCTGGGAGGGATTGGGGGCAGGAGGAGAAGGGGATGACAGAAGATGAGATGGCTGGATGGCATCACTGACTTGATGGACGCGAGTCTGAGTGAACTCTGGGAGTTGGTGATGGACAGGGAGGCCTGGCGTGCTGCGATTCATGGGGTCACAAAGAGTTGGACAGGACTGAGTGACTGAACTGAACTGAACTGAACTGACAGACCCTGAGGAGCTTCCCTGTGGCTCAGTGGTAAAGAAACTGCCTGCAATGCAGGAGACCCAGGTTCAGTCCCTGGGTTGGGAAGATCCTCTGGAGAAGAAAATGGCAATCCACTCCAGTATTCTTGCCTGGGAAATCCCATGGACAGAGGACCCTGGTGGGCTACCGTACATGGGGTCCCAAGAGTCAGAAAAGATTTAGTGACTAAACCACCACGACCACTACCACTACCACCACCTACCATGAAGGGGCCTTTTTTCAATTAGTGTATGCATTTGTGGCAGCAGAGGCTGAGACGGTTAGATAGCATCACCGACTCAATGGACATGAATTTGAACAAACTCTGGAAGGCAGTGAAGGACAGGGAAGCCCAGTGTGCCACAGTCCATGGGGTTGTAGAGAGTCAGATACAACTTTAGAGACTGTACAACAACATGCATCTATGGACTAATATTACATATTGCCAGAATTTAGACATATATTTTGTTCTTTTCTATTTTTTAAACTACTTAATTTATTTAACTGTGTCAGGAGTTAGTTGCAGCATGTGGGATCCAGTTTTCCAACCAAGGATGGAACCCAGGAGCCCTGCACAGGGAGTGTGGAGTCCCAGCCACTGGACCACTAGCGAAGCTCTGAAAAAACTTATTCACATAGATCAGAAGACGGGACTGAAAGGAGTTTTATTATAGCAATAACCTACAATTATTTGAACCTCTAAGAGTTATATAATGAAAATCACATAGTAATAGATAATTAAAAATTATCTTTAATGAGTCACCAACTGACCACTCAATTTCTCCTTTAATTTTGTGGAAAGTGGTGAAAACCTCTTGAGTTTCAAAAGGATTATTATAATTATTCCTCTTGCTCACTGTTCACGGCAAAAATTTGAATTGCCTGGCACTTCAGAAGTTCCTCTACCCCAAGGCAAAGAGCAGTAACATCTCAGAGGGAGGGAAGTCTTTTTTTCCTAATGTGGGAGGTAGAGCGGATGGAGATTATGCAAGGAGAGGTGAGAAAGGAGAAAGGAGTGCAGTGAGGGGGTGTCCTGGAGCAGATCAGTTTTAAGCAGAATGAAGGAAGTTGAAATCCAGAAGCTGGGTCCATCCAGTAATTCTGTCTTTTGGCTTTCTTATCCCTTAGAAGTCTTTGCTCACCCTTACTTGGTTTAAACCAACTAGTATTTCCTTTCTTTCATTTAACTTTATCATGGGGGCAGGGGAAGAGAGAGAGAGAGGGGAAAGAAAACATAAATCTAGGAATATTTTTTGAGGGTTATAGAAAAAGAGTCTGATCCCTAAGGATAACGAATTCTCCAGGGAAGGGGGTGTGGTGAGGAGAAGGAGGAAGGAGAGGTTAAGTATTCATGGGTGGGACAGATAAGGAACTACTTTTACCCTATTCCCCCCAAGGTAGAGTTGAGGCCACTCCTGGAATCAACACTTTGGTACTGTATTTCATTTACTGAACAAACATTTTTTAGGCACTTTTTATGTCAGCTTCCCTGATAGCTCAGTGGTAAAGAATCTGCCTGCAATGCAAGGGACTCCAGTTTGATTCCTGGGTTGGGAAGATCTGCTGGTGAGATAAGCTACCCACTCCAGTGTTCTTGGGTTTCCCTTGTGGCTCAGCTGGTAAAGAATCTGCCTGCAATGTGTGAGACCTGGGTTTGATCCCTGGGTTGGGAAGATCCCCTAGAGAAGGGAAAGGCTACCCCCTCCAGCACTCTGGCCTACAGAATTACATGGATCATATAGTCCATGGGGGCACAAAGAGTCGGGCACAACTGAGCGACTTTCACTATGTCAGCTTCTGTGCCAGGCCTCAGAGATACAACGACCTTTGAGGGAATTACACCACCACTCAGGACTCAGGTTGTTCACTGAGGTGCTCTAGCCAGCCACCCTCCCTGCTTCCTGCCAAATACTCCTCCACATTTTCAGATTTCTCCTCCCACCATCCCCTCTTCCCAATTACACCATCACCAAAAGTTACTGTCATCTCATTTTCTTCAAACACTATTCAATGCTTTCTACTGTAGGCTGGGCCATACCTGCTGGGCACTGCAAAGAGATGCAATGAAGGGGTACCCAACATAGCTCTTCAACCCCTCAATAATTCAGGGTGGGGGGGAGGGCTGAGAACTAAGCATTAGGAGGTCACATTTGAGATACCTCTAGGCAACAAGAAGCTTTGAATATGCTGTACAAATATTTTCATACTTTTACTTGTATACTGGTGTCAAATATGTTAGGAAACACTGGAAACTGATTAATCAAAGTATGGATCAACAGGTCCAAACATGTTACCAGGAAGCTCAATCTGTCCTGCAGACATCCTTGGTTTGGCAGATACAATGCTGACAATTTAAAAATAATTTATTTTTGACACTGAAAAATTTTATTGTTCAACACAATATTACATACTTTGAACCTTATACAATATTTTAATTTACACAGAATTTATTCCATGCATTAACCTTGTATAACATTCTTAACTTACTTGAAATTGGTTTGAACTCCCCAGAAGGCATATTATGTGCTTTGGAGCTTAGATAATAATTTCCATCACTTGGTTCTGGTAGAAAGCTACATGCTTCAACTTTCGTTTTCAGTATCTTGGTGGTGGTGGTTTAGTCACTAAGTTGCGTCCAACTCTTGTGACCCAATGGACTAGTAGCTAGCCAGGTTCCTCTGTCCATGGAATTTCCCAGGCAAGAATACTGGAGTGGGTTGCTTATGTAGAAATCAAGTTCTTAGAATGACCATCATATTAAAAAAAAAAAAAAGATAATACTTCCTGGATGCCCAAGTTTATGAAGATTCATCCTTGCTGTGCCTACTTTTCTCCCTATGAAAGTATATTGTTTTGGGACTTGGGTTTTTCACAGAATTACATTGTGAAAATACATCTAGGAGAATTCCTAGTTACTCTAGAGAGTGGTTTTTGAAGTGCTAACAATAGTTACCTTTACTGTTTTAACTGGGTTTCACAGATTTAAGATGCCAGTGATAACTGCAGTTTGAGAAAAGGAATTATGAATTTACAAAATTATGGAGGGGGAGAAAAAGCTTCTTTTTCTAAGTAAAATAAAAGTGTATCAAGAAAGGGTTTAATGTGGTTCTTTCTAGTCAAGTAAAAATAATGTCTCTGTGAGGTTTTTTTTATACTTTTTTAGCCTTTCTATTGTAAAACATAGCAATTTCAATAGCACCGAAAACAATCTAAACAATTGTCATAACTATCCCATTTTAAAGCTGCTCCATGTTGAATTTTTCTTTCCCAGGGTATTTATACATTGGTTATCTTAACATACATTTACAGAAGGCCTACTCTGTGCCAGGCATTATGCTAAGTGCTGAGAGAAAAGGATAAAGAAGATACAATTCTCTCCCTCTACGAGATCTCAATATAGACAAAGTGGACAACTGTACTACAGTGCTGTGATGAGGTACAATTCAGGGCAGAATGAAGAAGGCAGTGGGGCACCTACGGGAACGTACTGGAGGAACACCAAACTGGAAGAGTGATTAGAGATGAAGAAAGGAGATGGTGGCTGAGTCTTAAAGTATGAGTAAGAGTTTCCCAGATGAAAAAGTGAGAAAGCCATTGCAAGCAAGACGAGCAGTACATGCAGAGAAATGTAAGAAAGTATGGTAAGAAAACAAGGTGCATTTAGGAAGCTAAATTTTGGTTTAGCATGACCAAGAAGTTAAGTTGTAGAGTGGGAGAGAGAGGATAAGGCTGAACAGAAGCACAAATGTCAGATCATAAAGAATCTTCCATGTTACGCTGAAGGTATGAATTTTATTTTTAAGGCAATGGGAATTCACTGAAACCTTTTTAACAGAAGAGAGTCATAATCAGGCTTTTATTTTAGAAGGTCATAGTTTTTCACAGAATGAAGACTCAATATTGGAAATAAAATAGTTGGGAGCTGATGGAATCATAAGAAATGGTAATGGCATGAACGTAGGTGGTGACAGTAAAGACAGAGAAAAGAGGATGAAACTGAAGATGTTTAGGACATAGAGCCAGTAAGACCTGATGACTGCATGGATGTGGGAAATGAAGGACCTTCTGGTCATGGTCATTATAAATACTCATGAAAATGTTTGATCTCCTTTATTGGTATAAAGTTCAGGTTAAAACAAGTAATACTCATTCTTACTTTTGAGTACT
This sequence comes from Capra hircus, assembly GCF_001704415.2. Lineage (NCBI taxonomy): Eukaryota > Metazoa > Chordata > Mammalia > Artiodactyla > Bovidae > Capra > Capra hircus. The sequence continues at coordinate 76,542,002 of NC_030811.1, forward strand.
AAAACTTTATACTGAAATCTTTTCAGCTTCTTGAATGAAAAATATTTTGATGGTGTAGTCTCAATATTCAGTACATATTTTTCTGAATCATAAAACCACTATTTGCGAAGAAGGTGACAAAAAAAATGGGGATGGGGATGTGGTTCTTTAGAAATGCAGCAATTTCACATCTCTCTCACCACAATCTACTACACCTGTTCATACACCCACCTCCTGTCATTATTAATAGCCCTTTGCTTTTTCAATTTTCCATTCGAACCAAGTTTTTAAAAAATAGGCTGACCACCAAACTCGGTGAGTCACTTTTAAAGTCATTCTAATGATTAGTGGAGTTTCGGTTCTCAAATTTGTTTTAAATAATGAGTTATCCAAAATGTTAAAAAATTTGAGTAATACTATCAGCCTTCTTAAATGAATCAGAAAAAGGCAAGGGAATTGTAATGTAGTATGAATTTAAATTTAGGTCTCAAATTATGTATTATGGCAGGTGTGATTTAAAGGAAAGTGATCTCGCTAGTGTCAACTTGCACACATTTGAGTCAAATGGGAAAGGCACTGCTCAATGGATTTTATAGATATAAATGTAAAACGTAATACTGCATTAGTTAGAAATAAATAGATACAAATATTAGTTGTAACATATAACATTGTTAGAAACTTTGCAAGTTTACTGAATAAGCTTATTCTCATATGAAACATATTAGCATGTTTTTAATTTGAACTGTTTTTTCTCCATATGCCATTAAATTTAAAGTTATATTGCTGTTGTTAAAATATTTAGAACTCGATTACCAGTGATGCTTAATGGTAGAACTCAGGAATTATGGGAAATAGAGCTTGGGAAATTCCCGACTCCACTAAGAATTCCACAAGAGTTATTGGACATAACTCAATGTCCAAGAAAGAAATCTGGGCCTTGATTGACACAAGAAATGAGTTCCTATAACTCGAATTTACAGGAGAAACAATGGAGAATATCTTGCTAAACTTTCCAATATTAAGAAATTCTTTGAGGGCCAAATAATTATCTGGTATAACTAACAAGATAAACCTAGTTGGTGATGGCCCTAGGATCTAGATTAGAGCTCTTCCCATGTAGCCCTGCTTGTCTTTCCCATTGAGCTCAGGAAGTTTCAACTAGAGAAGGAACTCTTTTTTATAAAGTTAATAACCAGCCTCCAAATTATATTATATTTTATACAAATTCTGATTTTCATAGCTCTATTCAATATGCTTAAAGTAAAATATATTCAAATAGTTATACCTGTCAAATTTGGATTAGAAGGGAGGTTTTGTGGACAACAGCCCAAATTAATCAAAAGAATGAAAATTTAAAAAATTTATAAGAATATGTTCTTTGGAGTAAACACAGCCATGAGACTGTAAGTCAACAATATCTTGCTCATAAAGATTAGAGACTCTGTTTTAGTAACTGATATGGATGATAGTGATCAGCATATCTTGAGTCTAAGTTGGATGGTTCATCTCCCTCTGCACAGGTGGGATCTAAAGCCCAGCCAGCTTCTACCTAATTTGTGATTTTCAGAAGTTCAAGTTACGGTGTTATCGCAGTTGTGAAAAATCTCCAGCAAAGAGAAAGTGACGGTCTGGCAGGAAGCTGCATCAGAGGCTTTCAATGAGCCCCAAACGGGAACATTCTGTATCTGCCTCCTTGTCTCCTCCTATCATTGTGGACTATAAAAAGAGAAGGGAAGATAGCCATGCTAAGGACATGGCATATGAGAGTCCTTGGATCTATCAGGAATCTTGTTCTTCATGTGTAATACTCAATTGCAGTTCTTTGCTTTCTGGTCATTAAATTCCTTTGTTCACCTTTGTGTTGAGAGTGCTTACAACTGAGGAACACTTGGCTGCTCAGTAGTATTCATTTTCATGTGGGGTGGGTGGGGCACTGTGCCAAAGGAAGTTCAAGGCAATAAAATAATTACCCAAGCCCTTGTGGCTGAGCCAGTATTAACCAAGAGTCAGGCTATCATTAAAGAACTTAATTTCTGAATCCTAGTCATGTACTGACAACCTGTTTCACAAATTCATAGCTATTCCTAGTCAATAAGGGAAGGTGCTAACATCTGAGCACCTGCAATGTGTTTTACATGTTTCCACATTCTCACAACAGCCCTGTAAGAAATGTATTACCCCACTTCACAAATGAAGGAACAAGTTCTAAGAAATAAGCAAAGTTGCTCAAGATCATACAGCCAGGGGACTGACCCGCTAAACTCAAAATTTAAGTCCATTCCACTATGTTCTGTTATTTCCCCATCTAAGAACATAGAGGATCTCCAAATCCCCATTTGGAGTAAAAATATATTGTAAAATCCAATGTCCCTTGGATTTGGAGAGAATTGGCCTTGCTATGAGGCCATATTATGTCTCTGTTCACTTTCTGCACAATCTGCTGACTATCCTTCACTTCAAAGAGCCAAAAAGTATCTCTATGATTAACTAACACTAGGGTAGGGGTTTAAGAAATGCAACTTGATGATGACTGCAGGAACGTTTGCTTCACAGCCATGAACCCAGACCTAATCCCAGCTTCACTGCACTGAGATTGGCAAGTGCCAAAGGAAGTGATGACAGGGAGCCCGGGCAGATGTTATGACAAATTAACAAGGGAGACTGCAGGTCAGGAAAGTCAGAAACTGTTTGAAGCATACACTGAAGTACAATTTCAAGTCATCTAACATGGTGACTAAAAGAAGTTGTCAGAAAAGTAAACCCAGTTTCGACTGCGAGAGCCACGGAGACAAGATAGCTGAGCACGTCGTAGCAGGATCTGGTTTTGTCATCAGTAGCTTCATTGCTAAGCATGTGGGCTGGCTTTCACATGCAGTGGGACTGTGTAAAATGGAATATTAAGCCATGGCCAGTTTACCAGAGCCAGTCAAGTGTGATCTACATTTAGACAAAGAGGCAGACTTTCTGGGCTATAATCGGCTATAGGACAACCTAGGGTCAGTCAGAATGACTGTCTTGGTTTTACTTATCCTACGTGGAAACTGTCTCCAGCACCATCTAGGTCACATTTTTGTATTATTCAACTTGGAAAAGTATCAGTAGCAGAGTATTTTCATCATATTCATAGAGATGAATATTAAAGACCTGCCTAATTGTGATGATCCACACACATTAGGGTACATTTCATCAACGTGAGTTATCTCCTAAATATGTCAGTCACAAAATGTGATGATGTATTGAAGGGGCCAAAGAATTGATAGATGTGCTAAAAGATAAATATGTAAAAACAGAAAGGTTTTTACCAAAAACTGAAGGACATGCAAACAGCATTTTTAAATGTGGGGAAAAAAATGTTCACCATCAAGAGGCATCCTATAATCCCACGTGATGAAGTTACCAAGAATTTTTTTGGGGGAGGCAAAACTGGGAAATGCTGCTCACTGACAGAAATTAAAAAATAAATAAATAAAACAAAGACAATTTTAAAAAATACCCAAGATGTGCGAAATAAAGTTGCAATTAGAGACTTCCCTGGTGGTGCAGTGGTTGACTTCAAGCTACCACTGCAGAAGGCATGGGCTCAGTCCCTAGGCAGGAAACTAAGATTCCCTCATGATGCGTCGAGTGGCCAAGAAAACAACAGCAACAAAAAAAGCCTTGCAATTGGTTCACATTTTTTGCCCCTAACATCAAAAAATTACAATATTGAATGAAATAAAGGGTACAGTGGGGTAGGCTTTCTCATACTCAACTGATTAGAAATATAAATTGCTATGAGCTCTCTTGAAAGTCAAAATTTCAAAAGTCTTAAACTGTTTATATGCCTCTGAAAGTACAGTGGTATCAGAAACTTGGGGGGTGTGGCCAAGTGATCTGTGTCTTAACAAGCTAACCAAGTGATTCTGATGCATGTATAACATGGAGAATCACTGCCCTATGGGCTCTCACCCTCTCCCATGGCCACTGACCATCTGTACAGAGATAAGTCCTAAATCAACATCTGTACCCCAGATGTCTTTTCTGAATTCCAAAGCCATACAATCAACTGACTCTCTTGGCATTTGCTTTCTCATAGCTCACAGTACTTCAAAATAAACACATTTAACATTAGGTTCAGATATTTCTTCCTCAAATATTCTCTACCTCCAGTGATCCTAATCTCCATAAACATTACTATCATTTCTACTCAAGAAAACTAAGTGTCATCTTTGATTCCTCCTGCCGTCTTCTAGCTAGTACTGTGGTTTTAAAAGAGGAGGAACAGAGAGAAAGAGAATAGAGCTCTCTCTTCCTTTTGCGGACATGGTAAGAAGGTGGCCATCTGAAAGTCAGGAAGAGCACTCTCACCAGAAACCAGCCCTGGTGGGACCTTGATCTGAGACTTTCAGCCTCCATAACTGCGAGAAGGTAAGTTTCTATTGTTTAAGACACTTAGTATTTATTATATATTTTATTACAGTAGCCTGAGACAACTAAAACAGATGTCTGTGAGCTGTTCATTTCTTCTCACTCCAATTGCTACCATTTTTGCACAGACTATCATCTCTTACCTAAATGACTGTAACGTCCTTCCAGATGAGCCTTATCTCCTTCAAATCATTTTCTATACCCAGCTACAGAGACAATATCAAATCAGGTTTTTATTTAAAATCCTTCAGTGGCTTTCCATTATCTTTTAAATAATGCCCAGATATTTAACATACATGTCAGGATGATATAGGAAATATTAACTGATGGACTTCAACACCACCCCAACGTAATGATCCCTGATCCTTCCTCCTCTAGTCACTTGCTTCGTCAGTGTTTGCATTGTATCCCCAGTACCCTCAAGGTCAGCCTACACTTATGTGTCACTTTCTGGCCACGTAGGGTAGTATCTGGCTGCTCCCCACAGCCTGCTGGAGGTCATCTTTATCTCTAGGTCTCTGCCAGTCCTTTTAGGCACCCTATGACGGCCCTGTACTATAACCTTACTCAGCAACTACAGTTCCCCATGTCTTCTAGTTTCTGGCCTCTATTATTTTTTTGTTGTTTAGATTTAAAAGTCAAAATTTGAAGTTCCTGTTTTTTTCTCTGTGGTATTCTTTTTACATCTTGAGGAAATACTTCTTTGCCTATAGCCCAAGTGGTGGAGGGTTGATGGTTAATACAGTACATGCACTAAAAACACATCAATTAATAGTTTATAAATTACTCCACTGCATTGGCTAGAAAGTCTTATACTCTACAGCCTCTAATGAACACCTCACTAGTCTCTCCAGCTTTGCTGGAGAAAAGCCATGACAAGTTTTAGTTTCTCATATAAACCATGATTCTCCCACCTTTACGCCATGGCACATAGTAGCTTATCTACTTGGAACACTTTTTTTGCTCTTCCCTTTGCCTATTCATTTTTCATGTCTCAACTTAAACATCATGTCCCTTAAGGAGAACATCTCTGATCACTTTTGTACAAGGTTAGGTCTCCTGTCATGCATCCCCAGCATACTTATTAGAGTTCCTTTCACCTTGCAATTTAAGTACTTATAATCACTTAGAATTATTTGTTTAGTGACTATCCTCCTGGTTAGGTATAAATTCCATGTGTCTGTTTTCTCTAATGCAGTCTCAGTATCTAGTACATACTAAGTGTTCAATGACTATTTATGACTGACCCACTACCACGGTCAAATCATTTTAGGGTAGATTTCAGAGTTAGGGTTATGGCACCATATCTGTTTATCTATAGTCTCCTGTAATTCCAAAACATTTTTTTAACCGTTCAATTTGAATCCACTTTTCTGACTGAATCAGGATTTTAAACTATATATATGGAAAGAAATGTTTGCTCATAGACAACCATCACCCATATATCCTAGTTTAAAATTTTTATCTTCATCAAAATAACCTCACTGTTCTCATGAAACTTAGGCAACAACTTTAGAATAAATAAATGTATATATTTGAACTCAGTCAAGTACAGTTACATTTCTGATATACTATTTCTACAAAAGATTTCACTTGAAAAGAGAGCTTGAAAGCCACTTTTAAATAATGGCTTTAAGTCCGAGTGATGAAAAAGAGTTTCTACAATAGGTTGGATGGAGCCTAGACATAGACCTGTGAGACATCTATAGGAAAAGTATTATTTCATATTACCTAGTTTTGTGCCCAGTTGAAACATTTACAATAATAACTGCAGTTTGGGGTTTTATTCTCTTCTCTTGCAATTATCCTACATAATTTTGCCTCCCCCAATTTATAAAACAGAGATATGTCTGTCAGTTAACTGGGGGAAAGCAAAGGAAGGATTGAGGGAGAGGAGGAGAGCTCTAAGGGAAAGAGCTAGGCCCTAGGCATCTCCTAAGCAACATATAACACTGAGTATCCCACCATGAATCCTCTCACTTTTCCTATTCTACAATCCAACAGAAAATGCAAAATACATTGTTTTTGACTCCATGTCATATTGGGAATGACACCAATAGATCTATGTCATCTTCAGGACAATCATGGTTGCATCGCATTAAAGAAATAATTTAGCTACAGCAGCAATTCTCTGAAGTTCACCAAACAGAGAATTTATCTCACCACTCAACCACAAGACCTGAGTCATCAATCAATTACAAGCTGCCAACAATATAATCACCATCTTCAATTGGATGTCAAAACCAACATGTCTCACATGGAATTCATTATTTCCTCTACAAACCAGCTTTCCTTTTTCATTTCCCTGTTTGAATCAGTGCTCCATCATAATCCTACTCATCCAAATTTACAACCTACGGGGCTACCTTTAACCTCTCTCTTCCCTCATTCTTCATGGTACCTGGAAGAGAGAAGGAGCTAGGACCTAGTCTCTGCTCTAACCCACTAAAGTGGGGTGAGTGAGAGTGAGCTGAGTTGCTCAGTCATGTCCAATTCTTTGCGACCCCATGGACTGCAGCACTCCAGGCCTCCCTGTCCATCACCAACTCCTGGAGTTTACTCAAACTCATGTCCATTAGTTAGTGATACTATCCAACCATCTCATCCTTGTCGTCCTCCTTTTCCTCCCACCTTCCATCTTTCCCAGCATCAGGGTCTTTTTCCAACAAGTCAGTTCTTCACATCAGGAGGCCAAAGTATTGGAATTTCAGCTTCAGCATCAGTCCTTCCAATGAATATTCAGGACTGATTTCCTTTAAGATGGACTAGTTGGATCTCCTTGCAATCCAAGGGACTCTCAAGAGTCTTCTCCAACACCACAGTTCAAAAGCATCAATTCTTCAGTGCTCAGCTTTCTTTATAGTCCAACTCTCACATCCATACATAACTACTAAAAAAAACATAGCTTTGACTAAATGGGCCTTTGTTGGCAAAGTAATGTCTTTGCTTTTTAATATGCTATCTAGGTTGGTCATAACTTTCCTTCCAAGGAGCAAGTGTCTTTTAATTTCATGGCTGTAGTCACCATCTGCAGTGACTTTTGAACCCAGAGAAATAGTCTGTCACTGTTTCCATTGGTTACCCATCTGTTTGCCATGAAGTGATGGGACTGGATGCCATGATCTTAGTTTTCTGAATGTTGACTTTTAAGCCAACTTTATCACTTTCCTCTTTCCCTTTCATTAAGAGGCTCTTTAGTTCTTCACTTTCTGTCACAAGGGTGGTGTCATCTGCATATCTGAGGTTATTGATATTTCTCCCAGAAATCTTAATTCCAGCTTGTGCTTCTTCCAGTCCAGCATTTCTCATGAAGTACTCTGCATATATGTTAAATAAGCAGGGGGACTAAATACAGCCTTGACGTACTCCTTTTCCTATTTGGAACCAGTCTGTTGTTCCATGACCAGTTCCAACTGTTGCTTCTTGGCCTGCATACAGATTTCTCAATAGGGCTCTCTGACCCACCCTAACCTTACATTGCACCTTGACAACTCTCTGATGTCAGAGTGGGGTAGGCACTGACATCAGAGAGTTGTCAGAGTGCAATGCAAGGTCAGGGTGGGTCAGAGAGCCCTGCTGCATTTGTTTAAAATGCAGACTACCAGACATACCTCAAACCTACAGAATCAGAGATGTGTTGGGCAATCTGCATTTTAAATGAGCTCTCCAGGGGACTTCTTAGGTCAACTAAACAGAAAGTTGATCGGTCCTGTCCTACTCTTTGTGACCCCCCCAGGCTTTGTGTAGCCTGCCAGGCTTCTCTGTCCATGGAATTCTCCAGGCCAGAATACTGGAGTGGGTAGCCGTTCCCTTCTCCAGCGGATCTTCCCGACCCAGGGATGGAACCCCGGTCTCTTGCATTGCAGGTGGATCCTTTATCATCCAAGCTAAACAGAATCAGTGCTCTAAAAGAAATTTAATTACCCAGTTACAGAGAGAGACACCATGAAGGCGCAGCCACGTGAGCAAGGCATACTGTCCAAAGGGCACAAAAGGAAGTAAAGGAGTCCCAAGCAGGTGGGTGGAACACAGAGAGAGAGAAACAGTCTGTAAGTGTTTAATACTTCCAAAGTCACCTTTTAGATCTATTCATGAAGAGCTGTCACGAGGACAGGGCAGGAGAGACTCTAGTTCACTAAAAAGAGGATCAAAACAAGTCATGTCAAAGACTGCGGCTGCTGCTGCTAAGTCGCTTCAGTCGTGTCCGACTCTGTGCGACCCCATAGACGGCAGCCCACCAGGCTCCCCCCATCCCTGGGATTCTCCAGGCAAGAACGCTGGAGTGGGTTGCCATTTCCTTCTCCAATGCATGAAAGTGAAAAGTGAAGTTAAGTCGCTCAGTCGTGCCCGACTCTTAGCGACCCCATGGACTGCAGCCTTCCAGGCTCCTCCATCCATGGGATTTTCCAGGCAAGAGTACTGGAGTGGGGTGCCATTGCCTTCTCTAGTTCTCAGAATTAAAATACACAGGAGAGGAAATACACAGAGAGGAACAGTAGCAACTCAGGCAACAATGTATCCATTCTAGGGTTATCCCTGGCTTGTAGGGTAACAGCTCTGACAACAAAAAGAGACCTAGGAAACAATCCAAGAGGCTGGTAGGAGGCCGGGAGAAATGATGGGCTTCATTTGTGTCATTCAGAATTTGGGTGCTAATAAAAGAAGCCACTCTAGCTCATTGAAACTAAAGAGATTTAATATAATGAATTGCATGTTAATAAATTGTTAGAAAGTCTGGGGAAACAGGCTCCAGTCTGAGCTTCCAGGAATGATTGTCAACCAAGGTAGCTATTGCCTGTGCCATGATCAGATAACTGGGCAAAGATCAGAAAGCTGGGGAATAAGGAAATGGGAGCCCCAGTTGTGGGTTCCAGGCACATGGCATCAGTCCAGATCCACGTCATCAAAATGGATGCCCCTGGCACCCACAGAAGTAGGTAGCAGACACTGGGGCCTCCACTACACTGCCACAGAAAACTGAATCCTCCGCATCCCTGCTTGCTATTGGACACAGCAGATGCGCCACCTCTGTCTCACTTGTTTTCCAAATATGACATTCATATGTCTGCTAGGGTAGAGGCTGGGTGACACAGGAAGTCTGGGAAATGGACCCTTACGCTCCCTATCCTTCAGCGTGTTACAAACGGGAGGGAGGTGGAGTTATGTGAGCCGCATATGGCATCTCTCTCACCACCACACTCAGCTGTAAGCTTCCCTACTATAGGCGAGGGACTTGGGATTTTATCTGTTTCAGAAGTACCAGCACTTTGCAGAGTATCTAATGAACAATGGGTGAAGGAAGAAAAGAAGAAAGGAGGAAAGGAAGGGAGGAAGGAGGAGGGAGGGAAGAGAAGATAGGAAAGAGCTCAAGACCAAGTTGTGCAGAAGCCACAGGTAGAGAACACTGGGGAATTCAGTTTTGACAATATTTAAAACTTAAGATGAAATGAAGCAGGGACTGACACTAACAATTCTTATTTCGTTGTAGCTTTTGGTTTCAGTCTGTTTATTTTCATTTTCATGACTATAAACTTAATACAGTTCAAATTTCTTATGTCTGGAAAAAATCAATTGTTCCCTAACTGGTATCCTGCCCAATTTCTCCCTATTCTATTCCATTCTACACATTGATCGCTGACAGAGTTTCCTAAAATAGTGGTCTTCAAACTTTTTACTTGCAAACATTTCCAAAAGAATCTTGTAGAGCTCTGTATTCTCTTGCATATTATTAAGCTGATATCTAAAATTTTTCATCCAAAGTTAAAATAGTTGCAAAGGATGTAACTTCCAGTCTACTGCAAATATTGTCTCTAAAAAAGTAATACAGCACTGTAAAAAATATAACCAATAGAATCTAAATACCACAACATCTATTTTTAAAAAAATACATGAACAAGCTGTTCTTTAATAATGAGATTTTGCATCTTTCCTTTTTCTCCTTAAACTTGTACTTTCACTCTATTAAAAATTTTGATCCTAATATGACATATTCTTATTACTGTCTTTTGTCAATTGTCTTAATTGTCACAACAAATGGCATAAATGTTGAAACTGCATTTTTTATATAGGTGACCATGTACCTGTGTTTAAAAATTATGCTGGATTGAGTTATCATTTCTATTACTACTATATACTATTCATAAAGATAATACAAATATAATATAAATTTTGATTATTAAAGAGAAAAAGCAAAATTTTATTTTAAACATGTCTCTTAATGAGCTGGATGAGGACTGGATAGTCTTGTTAAAGTTAGGTCAAGCATTTAACTTTTGCTAAAATTAGGTCAGGTATCAATTTAGAGATAATTATGCATTTAGTTCAGTTCAGTTCAGTTCAGTTGCTCAGTTGTGTCCGACTCTTTGCGACCCCATGAATTGCAGCACACCAGGCCTCCCTGTCTATCACCAACTCCTGGAGTTCACTCAGACTCGTGTCCATCAAGTCAGTGATGCCATCCAGCCATCTCATCCTCTGTCGTCCCCTTCTCCTCCTGCCCCCAATCCCTCCCAGCATCAGAGTCTTTTCCAATGAGTCAACTCTTCGCATGAGGTGGCCAAAGTACTGGAGTTTCAGCTTTAGTATCATTCTTTCCAAAGAAATCCCAGAGTTGATCTCCTTCAGATTGGACTGGTTGGATCTCCTTGCAGTCCAAGGGACACTCAGGAGTCTTCTCCAACACCACAGTTCAAAAGCATCAATTCTTCTGCACTCAGCTTTCTTCACAGTCCAACTCTCACATCCATACATGACCACTGGAAAAACCATAGCCTTGACTAGATGGACCTTTGTTGGCAAAGTAATGTCTTATGACTAAATTGAGATAGGCTTCAACCTCAGTATTGTCTCCCCACTGTTTTGCCTTTTATTATTAACATAGATGTGGAAAAAAATTTGTCCATGTAAATAAAAAGGTGGGAATAAAGGGAGTTTTGTTACAGCAATGCCCTCAATTCTTTGCCTTCTGTTAGAAACATAAGCCAAAAATCAGGGGAAACCTAGCACCAAATAACTGACATCTTCCTCTGATTTTACTAAAAGCAAAGTAGGAAAATATATGTAAAACATAGGAAAACTAGGAAAAGGATGTATTATTAATTCTTCAGTGACTCCCTTTCTCAACAACAATACCAATATCTATTCTATTTTACCCCAGTGGGTTACAGAGCTTTTCTAGTGTAGGGTAATACACTGTGGAAAGATTAGAGGAAGAGAAGGCCTTGCTTCTTTAAAATAAAATAATGGGGAAGGATTGTGTGAAAGAAGAGGTGGAAATATTGTATCTTCAGGCAGATTAGCTAAAATTTTTTTTTCATTTTTTTGATGTATAATTGACAAAACTATAAAGCATCTAAAGTGTACTATGTGATGATTTGATGTATGTATACATTGTAAAATAATTGGTCCCACTGAGCTAATTAACATATGAAGCACCTCACATATTTACTTTTTTTTTTGGTGAGAACATTTAAGTTCTACTCTTTTACCAAATCCAGCCATACAATAAATATACTGTTAACAACCACAGTCACATTATACTTAGATCCTCAGATGTTATTCATCTTTTTTTGTACAACACTTTACCAACCTCTCCTACTTCCTTCACTGGACCCAGCTCCCCACCCTTGCCACAGCCAGCTACTTTTCCACTCGGTGTTTTTATGTGTCTGATCTTTTTTTCTCCTTCAGATTCCACATATAAGTAACACCATGCAGTATTTGTCTTTGTCTGGGTTATTTCACTTAGTATAATGCTCTCCAGCTTTACCCTTATCAATGCATATGACAAGATGCCCTTTCTTTTTAAGGCAGGATAACATTCCATTATATGTGTATATATAAAACCACATTTTCTTTATCCGTTCACATGAGGACAGGCACTTGGGTTGTTTTTACATCTTGGCTACTCTGAATATTGCTGCTATGAAGAGGAGAGTACAGCTGTCTCTTCGAGATAGTGATTTAGATTCCTTCAGATATATACTCAGAAGTGGGATTGCTGGGTCATCCTGCAGTTCTATTTTTCAGTTTTTGAGAACTCTCCATACTGTTTTCCATACTGGCTAAACCAATTTACATTTCTACCCGCAGGACACAAGGGTTCCCTTTTCTCCACAGCCTTGCCAATACTTGCTATCTCTTGTCTTTTAGAAGATGGCCATTCTAGAAGGTGTGAGGTGATACCTTATCATGATTTTGATTTGCATTTACCTGCTGAGCACCTTTTCATGTATCTGCTGGCCATTGTATGTCTTCCTTGGAAAAATGTCTATTCAGATACTTTGCCTGTCTTTTAATTGGGTTATTTCCTTTTTTTTTACTGGGCTCTATGAGTTCCTCGTATATTCTGCATCATAACCCCGTATGAATATGTGGTGTGCCAATATTTTCTTCCATTCCACAGATTTCCTTTTCATCTTATTGATGATTTCCTGTGCTGTGCAACTTTTTATTTTTAGTTTGATGTCACCTCATCTCTTTATTTTTGCTTTTGTTAACTTTACTTTTGGTATCAAATCCAAAAAAATCACTGTCAAGACCAACGTCAAAGAGCTTGCATGCATGCTTAGTCACTCAGTTGTGCCTGACTCAGTGACCCTATGGACTGTAGACCACCAGTCTCCTCTGTCCATGGGATCTTTTTCAGGATAGAATACTGGAGTGGGTTGCCATTTCCTCCTCCAGAGGATCTTCATGATCCAAGGATCGAACCCATGTCTCCTGTGTCTCCTGCCTTGTAGGTGGGTTCTTTACCTGCTGAGCCACTGGGGAAGCCCAGGTGTCCAAAAGCTTATCTGCTTATGATTTCTTCGAGGAATTTTATGGAATCATTGTATTCAAGTCTTTAATCCACTTTGAATTGATTTTTGTGCAGGATGTTAGATAAGCGTCCAATTTTCCAACACAGTTTATTAACAATACTATTTTTGTTTGCTATGGCCTTGAGAATGTAAGTCCTATTGGCTTTCAGAGCTAGGTGTTTGGGTAACTAGTTAAATGGGAGTCCTAAAATTCAGGTTGCTTCATGTAGGGTGCAAGCCTTTCACTGAAGGGAAAACTGGGAGTTGGGGGTTCAGTCCTTACTGTATGGCTCGTGCCAGGAGTAAGATTTATGGTGAGAGACTGTCTCATTCTCTCCTGCCTGTTTTTATGTGGGTATTTCCTTACTTATCCAGCAGTAGGAGTTGCCTGGCTAGTTCCTGGGTCTTTCAGCAGTATCTGCTCCATGTGCATCCATGGGAGGGGGGTAGCTCGGGAGCCTCTTACATTGTGATCTTGGTCCTTCCTCCAGAAATTTCTTTTTCAGATCACTATTGAGGAGTGCAAAGAGAAACTAAATATACAGAACGCTAATTCTCCTAAAACTCTTTTTCTGGCTTCATATATCTTGCAAAGTATTTATATCATAGTTTAGGCATAGGTACAGTTTGAAGACTGCTACTGCAAAACAGCACAACTTGCCTCAGTAGTATCTTCTCATTGGCATAAGTGAAGTCGCTCAGTCATGTCCGACTCTTTGCGACCCCATGGACTGTAGCCTACCAGGCTCCTCAGTCCATGGGATTTTCCAGGCAAGAATACTAGAGTGGGTTGCCATTTCCTTCTCCAGGGGATCTTCCAGACCCAGGTATCGAACCCGGGTCTCCCGCATTGTAGGCAGACGCTTTACCATCTGAACTACCAAAAATACGCACAATTTGAAAATAAAAATTTCAAGTTTAAGTGATTCTTAATCATTTAAACATGTATTTTAAAAGAGCTCACTATTAAGTAACTTGACAACTTGTAAATACAGGTGTAAGGTCACCATTTCTAGAACTGATGGATATTTTTGCAATTATTTCTAAAATTTCACCCAAAAGGTTTTTTTTTTTTTTTTTTTTTTGCATGAAAAGGTGTTGTTATATCAACAGTGTATTTTACAACTTGAGGAAAGACACTTCTCAAGATGAGGGGTGGGCAGGAACAGAGAGGTGGTTTATTGTTTTATTGTTCTCAGTCCTGCCATTCCACAGCCAAATGAAAACTTCCTCCAAAGACTTAGCTGTCAGTCATTAACGTGTACTGGAGTCCCATTCCCAGGCCCCACCTCCAGAGTTTCTGATCCAGAACATCTGTGGTGGGGGCAGCACTCCAAGCAATTTAGGTATGAGACACTTCGGGAAACTATCACCTAAAGGGAAAGTGTTCTAGAAAACATGTAAATTTAAATTTGTAGAGGTGATTTATAAAATGAAAAAGTTAAGAACCAGGGGTGTGTTAATTTAGCTGGATTTAGAGCAAGGAGAACCATGACAAAATGCACATACTGTGAGTTCAGGATTGACTTGAACAGGAAGAGCACAACCTTGCTTGTGGTCATTGTTCATCTCCACAGGTTCTCTGGGTTGAAAGGTGAGCTGAACTGGCAAGCTCGCCCTATGCTCTGGAGTCTGTGGGTTCTCCCAGGGAAGAACAGGACCCACTGAGTCACTTTACCATTCCTGTAACAAAACATTTTATATTCTGGAAATAGGCTGAAGACATCTATAAGCTACTTTACAGGCTAGGTAATTTGAAATAGAGTCTGATTTGAACACGATTTGAATTCTCTATGAATGCCTTCAGTTCTCAAAAAAAGTTTTGTTTTGTTTTTAATAGGTGAGGAGGGCATTATAAAGGGGGCAAATAAATCAATATAACTTGAAATAACAGAGGGGAAAATAACTCTACTTTTACATTTGATAATATTTTTAATTAGTGTTCATAGTGCAGTTGTACTGTAAAATTTTTTTAAAATGACAAGCTAAAATAAGAAGTAATGCACTCTTTGAGGTAAAAGGTAGAATTTTTAGTGTACATGGTTACAGAGTTGGGCATGATTTCACGAATGAACAATATACTGGATTTACAGTACATACTTACTTTTCCTACTTAATTATCTTTGAAATTGATAAAAGAGTATTTATCTATATATGAATAGATACTAAAAAAATTCATACTGAAAGGTATCAGAGGTGCTTATAGAGAACTTAGATTCTCTCAACTTGGGTGGGGGAAGTAATGAACTGATGACATTAAAGTGTACCATGTATCTTGATGTTTATGAAAATGATTATTCCTTCCCAACCTATAAAACAGATAAAGTATGACTATAATGTAAGGTGACTATTTAAACTTTTTATTATTAAAAGTTTCAAACATGTAAAAATGGATTATTACAATGAATCTCAAATGTCTATTTACTAATATTATTTCATCTAAGCTCTCCACACTGCCCTCCCCTCCCACCACTGAATTCCACAGTTTTATCTTATTATCATTATTTCTGGATGTATCTCTCTCCAAAGAACCATCTTAAAAGGTTATAAAGATGCTAGCATTTCTAAATATTTTTTAATTTTGGAATACTTCTCAGGATTATTTCCAGGATTTGCATTGTATTCCTTAGTTAATTATCCCAAATGATGACCAATCTTTACTCTTCAAGGGTAGACTTGACTTGAAAACAGTCAAAAGTCTTTGGGAATAAACCCCAAACAAATAGGGGGAATAATTAGACTGGGCAGGACTGGTTTTGTTAAAGAGAGTAATATACACAGAGGCACAAGGTGTGTCCCTTTCATGAAAGGACTCTGATGCTCATAAACTAGCTCAGAAATTACCCTCAATGACCAGAGATGCTGAGTGCTAATAAGAGCTCTGTTGTATTGGGAGCAGAAGCCAGAGTGAAATCAAGAGGATAATGTGAGAGGCAGCTGAGAGACAGCCAGCCAACTGGTGAAAGGAAGATATTCTTAATTTTTGTACCCTAAATTCCAGTGATTCCAAGCCACTTTCAGGATTTATTTTGCATTTCAGGCCTCCGTGCTTTTGCAAACAATATTCCCTGTGATTGGAATGCCTACTCCCACTGGGTGGACCCACTGGGCGAATCTCTAGTCATCCTTTAAGACCTTGATAAAATATTACCACATTCCGTGACTCTCTCTGGCACAGCTAGCTGTTCCATTGTCTGGTCCCAGCTGCACTTTGTAGGTATTTTTTCTAACATTTCTGTGACTATAATTATTCTGTATACATTTCTCCTATTAGGCTGGGGGCTTCATTTTTATATCTTTGGCTCACAGACAGTGATTGTTGGATGGAATCGCCAACTCAATGGACATGAGTTTGAGCAAGCTTTAGGAGATGGTGAAGGACAGGGAAGCCTGGTGTGTTGCAGTCCATGGGATCACAAAGAGTTGGACACAATCGAGCAACCGAACAACAATAACAAGGCCTTCAGTAATCATTTGTTGAATACCTGGATAAAATTAATAATATGTGTATTTTTACATGGGGTAGACATTGAAATATCCTCATAATGCAGCAAAGTAGTTGTGGGCTTGAAATACTGTAGAATGAAGTGAAGAAGACAGCCTTATGCAAGAGCAGCTTTTGTAACAGAAACTCTGGAAGTTTCAGATGTTGACAGTGGAAAGTTACAGCATAGAACCACCCAAAGAAATGTTAGCAATCTCTTTTCCTCTTTTTAAAAATAAAAATTTCAAATTCATTTCTTGGGATCACATTGTTTTCTTTTTCTTTGAGGGATTGATACTTGTGGAATGAACAAATTAAGTACCAGTTAAACTGAGTTCAAACTTGGTTGATGCACATTTTTCTCAAAATAAATTTTAAAGGCAGAACACAAAGTGTATTAAATGAATTATCTACTTCAAAGGGAATAGATGACGGACTCTTAAAGTCACTGTGTAAAAACTAAAGAAATCTGTAATGACTGAAACTATTAAGTATGCTCCCTTGTCAGGACGATTCATATACTCTTCTCACTTTCTCTCCCACCTTCTGCCCCAGAACAAGAACATGCATGTCCATTCCTACTCCAGTGACCTGGTCTTAGGTCTTGGTGGGAAGTGACTCTTGGCAGACTCTTGGTGTGGCACATCTGCCACACCTGTGGCATAGTCGTAGGATGAGAAATAAAGGATAGCCCAGTGGTAGCCCAGGTGGTTAGAAAGGAGAAGGGAGAGAGCCACCCATAAACAACAATTACATCTGATATCACCTCTTCTTGGTTGAACCTGAATTTTATCCAGACAGTAAAGCCTGCTTTTCAGAGTGTGTTCCAAACCCCAGTTGGCTTACAGTATATTTTCAAATTAATTTAAAAAAATTCAAGAAGTCCACAGAAAATTTTCCAGTACTTCTTGTCAGGTGGTATAAATATCCTGTTGAATGAACCATGTTTGTATGGAAATAATCTGATGTGGATACAGAAGAAACAGGACTGAAGTAGTTGAGCAACAGGTTTGCTTGGTTTTAAAGGTTACATTGCATAACCTGGGAAAGGTATCCCATGATATAAAAGACTGTTCTAACTCACCCTGGAAATCTCGCCAGACCAACCAGGGGCTTACAAAAGATCCTCAGCCCCCACAACACTGACCTCATGACACATGGCCTCTTGGAGCCTATGGCCACTCTCAACTGGAGAACATATGAAATAAATTGGCACTTGCTTTTCTTGATAGAAAATCTATTTTTTAAAGAAAAATAGAATCTAAAATTATAACCTAAAATGAATGCATGCACAAAGTTGAGAAAACAGAAATGATGCTAATCCAAATAATAGTACCGTTTTTGTGTTGTTTGAAAACTGCATATTTTGACTGTCACATACAAAGAATTTCTCATTCCTAATAGAGGAGGAAACAATCAAACATTCAAGACTCTCTTTTACCTTTTGAAATACCAAATACTAAAAAGTAAGATTTAATTTGTTTCCAGATTTCAGAGAAAGTTATATGAGAGACATCTTCTTAGATTCTCAAAGAAAACAAATCTAAAATATTTAAAATGATTCTTTAAAACATATATATTAATGGTCTTCCCTGAAAATCAGTGGCTAGGTTGAGATTTATTTTTCCCAAAAGAAGTTTATTTTTTTGCTAGGTCTAACTTTTACATATTCATATGTAAAAAGGTAAAAATATATTTAAAAAATTAACTTCAAAACTGTTCATTGTAACTGCTGCTTCCTACTTAATCATCGATTTGGTTCACATTAATAATGCAAACTTCTACTTGCAGATCTATCTATGTCATTATGCTAGCCTGGAGGAACCACACATTAAAAAGGATGAGAGAGAATTCATCACTCTCATTACTTCTTTTAATCACATTCATGAGAATAATGCATCAATTATGACAAGTTGATAGGTTGCTAAGGGCAGACTTATACCTGTGATTTGGACTTGTAAGCCTTTTCTAAATAAATTCTATTTAAAAAGTTAACTAGTTGCATCAAGAAATCAATTACTTTCTATAAAGCAAGATACATAATTTTTGAACTTTTTCATATTAAGTAATTTACAAAACTTACATAAGAACTGCAAAAATAGGACACACAATTCCTGATAGTTTTCGTCCGGTTTCACCAGCTTTACCAGTCTGTCACATTCGCTTTCGCATTTGCTTTCTCTCTCTCTCTGCCTACCTATCTATGCATGTATTTATAGTTATTATTTTACATGTTCAGGGATTTCAAGATTAATACAATATTATACTATTATCTAACATACTGCCCATAGTCAAACTTCACCAGTAATGATCTTTACGACAACCTTTCTCCTAATTCAGAATCCAATCAAGGATTATTCACTGCATTTAATTCTTATGGCTTTCAATCTCCATTAATCTAGAAAGTTGCCCAGCCTTCCTCTTAAATGTTTTTTAAAAATACAGTCTATTTGTTTTTACAGAATATCTTCCAATTTGGATTTCTTTGAAGTTCCCTCATTATGAGACCAAAGTATGTATCTCTGGCAAGAATGCATAATAAGTGATGCTGTGTCTTTGGTGCATTGCATTAGGGACACACAATGAGAAGTTTTTCTCATTAGTGATTTTAACTTGATTACTTGGTTAAGGTGATACCTATTAGCAAAACAATATGAATTCTGGTTGCAAATAGGAAATAATTATGTTAAATTTTAGAGTTATTTTGTATGGATTGGTTTTGAATATTAAAATTTCACATTTAATGACATAATACCAAGCACACAAAAATAAGAAAATATACAAGACTTGTTAGATGAAATGCGAGGAATCCAAACAAGAAATATTACTTATTATATCAATGACTAATGGGACTACATGACTTAGTAAAAATAGCTTTGATATATTTTATATACACTACCTGAAATACACTTTAGCAGGTATAATTTCTAAACTTTATTACAGACCTGAACATTTTTAATTTTGGCTCCATTCTGCCTATGACGCAAGAAAATTCAGCGGTTCTTTTGGAATTAACAAGTAGTAAATGGAAAAAACAAGATTTGAATTCAGATCTACCTGGATCTCAAAGCCCTGCTTACTCTTGCATTTCATACAGCAGTTCTACTAAATGAAAAATCTAAGTTTCTATATGTTAGCCAAAATCAAATATAAATGTTATTGATTTTTCTCCAGATAAAAAAGTAGATTAACTTTTGAAGAGAATTTTAAATGCCAATGGTAAATTTCAAAAATTATCTTAGAAGTGTATCTTAAAACAAGCATTGAGAATAATGGAAATCTGTTGCACCAATTTTAAGTAAGTCTTGCTGTATATATTGAACTTTTATCTACTTACTGAACTTTTATTTGCCATATGTCTCTCTCTTGATTACATACTTTCCCCCTGTTCCCACATCTTCCCATTTAGCCATATTATTCATCTATATCTTTCTTTCTGTATATTTGACTCTCTAGATTTCTCTGACATTATGGCCTCTTTCCCTTTTCAAAAAATTTTTTTATCTTCATCTTTTCAGTGTTTCCTTATTTCCATTGTATTATCACAGCTAACAGGGACTTGGGCACTGAAGATCATTTCAAGGGATCTGTCCTAAACCCTATGCCATAAGCACTTTCATTAGCAATTTTAATGATGATGGCTAAGAGTAATTTCAAACTGAAAGAGGTGGCTGTCACCAAGGAAATTTCCATTAAAACTAAAATTTCTAACAAGACAGAAAAATGGATGAATAAGAACAGGAGATGCTTAGTGGGATACCACTAATGTGATCTCACAAGAGCCTGAGCCAGACCTGCCTGTCTGTTTGAGGGTCTCCTGAGGAGGCATGGGTCAGCAGTGGTCTGCCGCGTAGACAGGGGTACAGGCAGCAGCAGTCCCAGGCGGTGCGTATTGGCATAAGTCTTCTTAGAGGTCACCATTACCCTACTACAGGGCCTGCAGACTCTAGAACTGGGTCGTCTCAGGCCAAACGACTAACAGAGAGCACAGCTCCACCCGTCAGCAGACAACTGGATTAAAGATTTACTGAGCATGGCTCTGCCCACCAGAGCAAGACCCAGTTTTCCCCACAGCCAGTCCTTCCCATTAGGAAGCGTGCACAAGCCTCTTATCCTCATCCATCAGAAAGCAGACAGAAGAAGCAACAAGTACAATACCACAGCATCCAGAACGAAAACCACACTTAGAGGAAGCTAACCAAAACGATCACATGGATAATTGCCTTGTGTAACTCAAAGAGACTATGACCTATGTTGTGCAGGGCCACTCAAGATGGACAGGTCATGGTGGAGAATTCTGACAAAACATGGTCTACTGGAGAAGGGAATGGCAAACCACTCCCGTATTCTTGCTTTGAGAACCCCATGAACAGTATGAAAAAACAAAAAAGACATGACACTGAAAGAAGTGCCTCCTAGGTCAGTAGGTGTCCAATATGCTGCTGGGGAAGAATGGAGAAATAGCCCCAGAAAGAATGAAGAGGCTAGGCCAAAGTGGAAATGATGCTCAGCTGTGGATGCGTGTGGTGATGAAAGTAAAGTCTGATGCTATAAAGAACAACACTGCATAGGAACATGGAATATTAGGTCCATGAATCTAAGAGAAATTGGATGTGGTCAAGCAGGAGATAGCAGGAGTGAACATCAACATTTTAGAAATCAGTGAACTAAAATGGACAGGAATGGGCGAATTAAATTCAGATGATCAGTATACCTACTACTGTGGGCAAGAATACCTTAGAAGAAATGGAATAGCCCTCATAGTCACCAAAAGAGTCCAAAATGCAGTAGTTGGGTATAATCTCAAAAAATGACAAAATGATCTCAGTTTGTTTCCAAGACAAACCATTCAACATCACAGTAATCCAAATCTATGCCCCAACCATTAATGCCAAAGAAGCTGAAGTTGAATGATTCTATTAAGACCTATAAGACCTTCTAGAACTAACACCAAAAAAATATATTCTCTTCATCATAGGGGATTGGAATGCAAAAGTAGGAAGTCAAGAGATATCTGGAATAACAGGCAAGTTTGGCCTTGGAGTACGAAATAAAGCATAGCAAAAGCTAACAGTTTCACCAAGAGAACACACTGGTCATAGTAAACACCCTCTTCCAACAACACAAGAGATGACAATTTACACATGGACATCACCAGCTGGTCAATACCAAAATCAGACTGATTATGTTCTTTGCAGCCAAAGATGGAGAAGTCAACACAGTCAGCAAAAACAAGACCTGGAGCTGATGGTGGCTCAGATCATGAACACCTTATTGCAAAATTCTGGCTTAAGCTGAAGAAAGTAGGGAAGACCACTAGACCATTCAGGTATGACCTAAATCAAATTCTTTAATGATTATACAGTAGAGGTGACAAATAGATTCAAGCATTTGGATCTAGTAGGCAGACTGCCGGAAGAATTATGGATGGAGGTTCATAACACTGTACAGGACACAATGACCAAAACCATCCCAAAGAAAAAGAAATGCAAGAAGGCAAAGTGCCTGTCTGAGGAAGCCTTACAAATAGCTGAGAAAAGAAGAGAAAAGCAAAAGAGAAAGGGAAAGACATACCCAAGTGAATGCAGAGGTCCAGAGAATAGCAAGGAGAGATAAGAAAGCTGTCTTAGTGAAGAATGCAAAGAAATAGAGGAAAATAAAGGATGGGAAAGACTAGAGATCTCCTTAAGAAAACTGGAGATACCAAAGGAACATTTCATGCAAAGATGAGCACAATAAAGCACAGAAACGGCCAGGACCTCACAGAAGCAGAAGAGATTAAGAAGAGGTGGCAAGAATACACAAAAGAACTATACCAAAAATGCCTTAATGACCTGAATAACCACAATGGTGCGGTCACTCACCTAGAGCCAGACATTCTGGAGTGTGTAGTCAAGTGGGCCTCAGGAAGCATTACTAAAGGACAAAGCTAGTGGAGGTGATGGAATTCCAGCTGAGCTATTTCAAATCCTAAAAGATAGTGCTGTTAAAGTGCTGCACTCAATATGCCAGCAAATCTGGAAAATTCAGCAGTCGCCACAGGACTAGGAAAGGTCAGTTGTCATCCCAACCCAAAAGAAAGGCAATGCCAAAGAATGTTCAAACTACCATATTAGTGAGCTCATTTCACATGCTAGCACGGTGATGCTCAAAATCTTTCAAGCTAGGCTTCAGCAGTATGTGAACCGAGAACATCCAGATGTACAAGCTGAGTTTAAAAAAGGCAGGGGTACCAGAGGACAGATTGCTAATATCTGTTGGATCATAGAAAAAGGAAGAGAATTCCAGAAAAACATCTACTACTTCTGGTTCACTGACAACACTAAAGCCTTTGACTGTGTGTATCACAACAGACCTTGGAAAATTCTTCAAAGAGTTAGGAATACCAGATCACCTTACCTGTCTCCTGAGAAACAGGTATGCAGATCAAGAGGCAGCAGTTAGAATCAGACGTGGAACAATGGACTGATTCAAAATTGGAAAACAGTATGTCAGGGCTGTACATTGTCACCCTGCTTTATTTTACTTATTTGAAGAGTATATCTTGTGAAATGCCAGGCTGGATGACTCACAAGCTGGAATCAAGGTTGCCAGGAGAAACGTCAATAAGCTCAGATATGCAGATGATACCATCCTTACGGCAGAAAGAGAAGAAGAATTAAAGAGCCTCCTGATGAGGGTGAAAGAGGAGAGTGAAAAAGCTGGATTAAAACTCAACATTTAAAAAACTAACAGCATGGCATCTGTTCCCATCACTTATTGGCAAATAGATGGGGAAAAAGTAGAAACACAGACAGATTTCATTTTCTTGGGCTCCAGAATCACTGCAGATGGTGACTGAAGCCACAAAATTAAAAGACACTTGCTCCTTGGAAGCAAAGCTATGACAAATCTAGACAGCATATTAAAAAGCAGAGACATTACTTTATAACAAATGTCCATCTAGTCAAAGCTTTCATTTTTTCCAGGAGTCATGTACAGATGTGAGAGTTGGCCCATAACGAAGGCTGAGCGCTGAAGAATTGATGCTTTTGAATTGTGGTCCTGGAGGCCTCTTGAGAGGCCCTTGGACTGCAAGGAGATTAAACCAGTCAATCTTAAGGAAATCAACCCTGAATATTCATTGGAAGGACTGACGCTGAAGCTGAAGCTCCAATACTTTGGCCACCTGATGCAAGCAGCCAACTCACTGGAAAAGACCCTGATGCTGGGAAAGGGCAGGAGGGCAGGAGAAGAAGAGAGCGGCAGAGGGTGAAATGGTTGGGCGGCATTACTGAATCAATAGACATGAGTTTGCGCAGACTCTGGGAGAAAGTGAAGGACAAGGAAGTCTGGTGTGCTGCAGTCCATGCAGTCGCAAAGAATTGGGCGCAACTTAGTGACTGAACAACATAGTAGCGTAATTACTTGAGGAAAGAAAAATGATCTGTTCAAGTAAAAAGTGGCACAGGATAGGGTTTATACAAGTATACCAGGAGAGAATAGAAAAGAATAGAGGATTAGGGTGATTTTCATTGTAAATATGAGTCAAGAAAGTAACACATTTGAAACTGTGTCTAACATTGTTATGTATGAGCAATACTACAAAATATATTAACCATGAAGCTACCTTTCCTTTGTTCCTAGGATGGGTTAATTCTAAGTTACAGTAATGTTTCTATTTTGGCTGTTTACATTTTTTAAAGTGTGCATATTATAGGAATATGGGAAAAATAAATGCTTATAGATATATTACAAATTACTTAGATTCCAGGGAAAAGCAACTTAAAGCTTTAAAGGACATATAATGAGACCTATAAGGAAAAATTTAAGAAAATGAGCTTATTAACCCACTGTCTATTTCAGAACTGTTAATATGGACTATATCAAAGCAGAAAACTTTTCAGATAAGGGCATGGAAATATTATTTATAGACTCAAAGAACTGTTTGGACTACAGGATCGAATAATAATCGGTATTACTTTGGGGGATGAATACAACTTGCTAAACACTTCATTATTATTTCTAAACTTTGCACAAGTCTGAAAGGAAGTAACATTAGCTTCAAGTTCTAATAATTACTAGTAATAAGCATTTTATTCCTTAATCAATAGGTGCTTACTTTAAAAAGCAAATGGCTGCTGAAGAAAACAGTCTTTTCCTTCAATTTTATCAAATGAAAAACATTTCATCAGATAATTGTTTTGTTGTCAATATCTAACAAGTAGCTGTTTTGATGGGGGAAAGGAAGAAGACACAATAATTTCAGGGTACTGATATTTACCAGGGTGACTAGTTTGAGCTGAGCATTAGAGTAGGATTATTGTGACTTAAAGGATATGATAGGCACATTACAATTTGTTTTGCATCTCACATGGCAACAACCACTACACTGAGCATCATCTGCCTGCATTTGGGAAGGTTCCCTGGGAAGGGAATTTCTGTCCAGCTTGTTCCAATCAGCACAGCAAGCAGAGCCAGAGAAAATGCAGGAGTCATACATAGTAGATGTAAAGATGAACGCCCTAATTATAAGGACGAATAAACACTGGAACCAGCTACTCAGAGAGAGAGAGCTTGCAGTCTCCAAGTTCTCTTACGGGTAATACCTCTGTGGACCACATACCCCTAACTGGACATGACTAGACACACTGAGGGAGGACAAGCATAGCTCTGAATAAGAGGCAAAGGAGTAGTTGTTTTTTAAAAAAAATTAAATGTTGGAGTAGGAAATGGCAACCCACTCCAGTATTGTTGCCTGGAAAAGTCTATGGACAGAGGAGCTTGGCAGGCTACAGCCCATGGGGTTGCAAAGAGTTAACAAAACAGAGCAGCTGAGCAAAAACAAGGGCCCACCTTAAACCAGACTGATTGCATCTCAAAATACACAATCACATGTACAAAGATTATTTTTGCAAATAAGGTCCTCTTTGTAGGTTCTGGGGGTTACAACTTGGGCATACCTTTGGGGCCACTATTAAACCTGCTGGAGTCTGGTAAGAAAAAAAAAATTAAATGTGATGAATAAAGTAGTTATTTCTACCAAAGCAAAAACAGACAATTACCACATTACAAAAACATTTTATCCAGAGAACCTCAGAGTTCAGGTTTTCCGAACCACTAATTTTTTTAAATAGGCCACCTCTCCTAATTTTCAGAAATACTTCCAATTAGAAATTGGTGACTATGCTGTGCATGTCCTCAGTTGGTCCTATTTGTTGTGACACCAGGGACTGTAACCCACCAGGCTCCTCTGTCCACAGGATTTCTCAGGCAAGAATACTGGAATGGGTTGCTATTTCCTCCTCCAGGGGATCTTCCTGACCCAGGAATCAAACCTGTGTCTCCTGTATCTTCTGCATTGACAGGCAGATTCTTTTTACCACTGAGCCACCAGGGAAGCCAGGAATTGGTAAATACAGTTCAGTTCAGTCGCTCAGTCGTGTCTCTTTGCGACCCCATGAATTGCAGCATGCCAGGCCTCCCTATCCATCACCATCTCCTGGAGTTCACTCAAACTCACGTCCATCGAGTCCATGATGCCATCCAGCCATCTCATCCTCTGTCGTCCCCTTCTCCTCCTGCCCCCGATCCCTCCCAGCATCCAAGTCTTTTCCAATGAGTCAACTCTTTGCATGAGGTGGCCAAAGTACTGGAGGAATTTCAGCTTTAGCATCAGTCCTTCCAAAGAACACCCAGGGCTGATCTCCTTTAGAATGGACTGGTTGGATCTCCTTGCAGTCCAAGGGACTCTCAAGAGTCTTCTCCAACACCACAGTTCAAAAGCATCAATTCTTCGGCACTCAGCTTTCTTCACAGTCCAACTCTCACATCTATACATGACCACTGGAAAAACCATAGCCTTGACTAGATGGACCTTTGTTGGCAAAGCAATGTCTCTGCTTTTCAATATGCTATGTAGTTTGGTCATAACTTTCCTTCCAAGGAGTAAGCATCTTTTAATTTCATGGCTGTAATCATCATCTGCAGTGATTTTGGAGCCCCCCAAAATATGGTAGATGTTGTGAGAGGGCATCAGAGGGCAGACACACTGAAACCATAATCACAGAAAACTAGTCAATGTAATCACATGGACCAGAGCCTTGTCTAACTCAATGAAACTAAGCCATGTTGTGTCGGGCCACCCAAGATGGGAGCGTCATGGTGGAGAGGTCTGACAGAATGTGGTACACTGGAGAAGGGAATGGCAAAACACTTCAGTATTCTTGCCTTGAGAACCCCATGAACAGTATGAAAAGGCAAAATGACAGGATACTCAAAGAGGAACTCCTCAGGTAGGTAGGTGCCCAATATGCTACTGGAGATCAGTGGAGAAATAACTCCAGAAAGAATGAAGGGATGGAGCCAAGGCAAATACAAGATCCAGTTGTGGATGTGACTGGTGATAGAAGCAAGGTCTGATGCTGTAAAGAGCAATAGGAACCTGGAATGTTAGGTCCATGAATCAAGGCAAATTGGAAGTGGTCAAACAGGAGATGGCAAGAGTGAACGTTGACATTCTAGGAATCAGTGAACTAAAATGGACTGGAATGGGTGAATTTAACTCAGATGACCATCATATCTACTACTGTGGGCAAGAATCCCTCAGAAGAAATGGAGTAGCCATCATGGTCAACAAAAGAGTCCAAAATGCAGTACTTGGATGCAGTCTCAAAAACGACAGAGATCTCTGTTCGTTTCCAAGGCAAACCATTCAATATCACAGTAACAATCCAAGTCTATGCCCCAACTAGTAACACTGAAGAAGCTGGGGTTGAACAGTTCTATGAAGACCTACAAGACCTTTTAGAGCTAACACCCAAAAAGGATGTCCTTTTCATTACAGGGGACTGGAATGCAAAAGTGGGAAGTCAAGAAACACTTGGGGTAACAGGCAAATTTGGCCTTGGAATACAGAATGAAGCAGGGCAAAGGCTAATAGAGTTTTGCCAAGAGAACGCACTGGTCATAGCAAACACCCTCTTCCAACAACACAAGAGAAGACTCTACACGTGGACATCACCAGATGGTCAACACTGAAATCAGCTTGATTATATTCTTTGCAGCCAAAGATGGAGAAGCTCTATACAGTCAACGAAAACAAGACCAGGAGCTGACTGTGGCTCAGATCATGAACTCCTTATTGCCAACTTCAGGAATTGGTAAAGGGCAGGCTAATTGATTTGGGTGAATTTCAGACATGAAAATATGCTCTTATGATTTTTCTAAACTCCTATGTTGTCTTAAACCAGCTTATAAGCATTTGATAGGAAAATAGTGGGAGAAGTGGGGGAAGGTCTCGGTGGGGACCTCAGGAAAGTTCAGGCAACTATGTTTAATTTATTCAGTTCACTCTGCTTGTCTTACTGCCAACAACGTCTTTCTCTTCACAGAAAAGTTAATAATTATTACCACGTTGTCCTCTTATTTACTTATTAAAATATGGATGGCTTCCCTAGTGGCTCAGTGGTAAAGAATCCTCTTGCCAATGCAGGAGAAGCAGGTTCAAACCCCAGGTCAGGAAGATCCCCTGGAGAGGGAAACGGCAACCCACTCCAGTAGTCTGGCCTGGAAAATCCCATGGACAGAGGAACCAGTTGGGTTACAGTCCAGGAGCTTGAAAAAGAGCTGGACATGACTTAGTAACTAAAACAACAACAATAAATTATGTACTAGGCAAAGAATTAAATTGATCCAATAATTTCACGCTTCCCTGATGGCTCAGTTGGTACTAATCCACCTGCAATGCAGGAGACCCTGGTTCGATTCCGAGGTCAGGAAGACCTGCTGGAGGAGGGATAGACTATCCACTCCAGAATTCTGGCCTGGGGAATTCCATGGACTGTGGTTCACAAAGAGTCGGACACGACTGAGCAACTTTCACTGTCACTTTCAATAATTTCACACTTTATTTCCATCTGAAAGACCATAAGTGTTATTGTATCTCTCTTTCCTTGTGTGTAAAATGGGTGTGCTAAAGGACAATGAAATAACCAGATGATCTATGAAGTCTCTTTCCATTTTAAAAGTATCTGTTTCTATGGTCTCTCTAGGCTGATACTGTTGCTTGTGTACTATGGAGTCAGACCCCAGCTCTGCCCTCTCCTCAGTGTGGGACTTTGGGCAGGTTACCTAACCCTCTGTGGAACCAGCTTCCTTGTGTTACTGCCATCATTACAATCCTCACTCGGTACACTTTCTTGGTCAAATTACTTAACCCGTGTACAAGATGCTATGGACAGGAGTTGAAGACATGTAATACCTGCAAAAGAAACACAACATAAAACCTCACAATGTCTCTCATAGGAGAGCCTTAATAAAGTTAATCCCATCCTTTCTGCTACCTTTGGAGAGTTTCCTCACCCATTTCAAACTAATGTCACACACAATTTCCCTTGGGAAAAAAGGGCAGGGGGTGAGAAGACTGTTAAGTTTTATGCTTTGGAGTTTGATATACGGTTTGTATTACCACATTTTCTCTTTCATCTTTTATCACTCATTATGGTCAAAATCACCTGGCACATACATTAGCTATCTGTGTTCTCAAAGTCAAGGCTCAAAATAAATGCATATGAACATGACCTGAAACACTTATTTAACAGAAATACAAATGACCAGGTCAAAGAGACAGATACAACTTATGAGAATCTCAAATTTTTCTGGATTTTTAAAAATCTTTTGCTCATTATTTGAACTATTTGTCTTATTAAAAATTTAAAATATTTTGTCCAAATTAGACCCATGAACTATTTTATTGATTTTTTTTCTTTTTAATTATATATTCTCACCTCAGCATAGGTGAAAATCCTTACAACAAGTGGATATATAAATCATATATAAATACTTAAGGATCATCTAAAGATATGATCTTCATGAACAGTTTTAGGTCACATGCAGAACAAGTATATACATTGTGACATCAATAAATACTTTTAGAATTAATGAAAACAAAAAGATCTCAGGAGGTCTGTTTTACAATGTGTCATCCTCAATATTTCTTTGATTTTTCGCTAAGTGGACACAGTAAAGGGCAAAGCAATTATTTAATCTATCCTCATTCATGTTACCATCACCCCCAAATTACATAATGTACGTTTCTTCAGCTTTCATAGAAATCTATTGAACATTGTATCTCTGGACTTCTGCCAAAAGCCTATGTTGAAATGACCATGAAAAGAATATTGTGGCATCTTTCATTAAATTGCAATTTGGTGACATTTTTGTTTGTACAGTATCCTTCATAATAAGATCTGTGAGGTAAATTTCCTTTAAGTTCAATGTTAAGCAATATTTGTTTCTTCTGAGCAACTGATATATTTCAGTTTAGTGGTTAGTAAGACTATGCAACTTACATTTCCCCTTTTACCAAGAAATTCTGAGTTACGTTTTCTACTCAGTTTAAACATCTAGTCATTTTTAAGGTTTCAGGTAAATTACTCACCATCTTTACCCATTGTTTCCACTCCCACAAACTCATTCATAAACTAGCTTTTGTTTTTTCTCATTTTTAAGTGCCTCTGTATTACATGCTAATTCAAATTCAAATATTTTTTATTTTTTTAATTAATTTATTTCTTAATTGAAGGATAATTGCTTTACAGAATTTTGCTCTTTTAAAGAGTACAGATAAATAACTTTACATTGTCAAACTTAATATAACTTTTTTCTTAATGTAAACCATTAGTGTAATTAAAGCCAATGCATTTGAGTATATAATACAAAAGCTTAAATTTATCTCTTTCTAAACAATACTTGATCACAAGAGGCAAATGCTACGAATATGTGTTTATTTAGACATAATCTATTAACATACTGTAGTGGCAAGTATATGTGGTTGTTACCTCTAACTATGTCAAACTGTTCCCAATAGAAATATGTACACTATTAGTATGGGCTTCCCAAGTGGCTCAGCGGTAAAGAATCCACCTACAATGCAGGAGATGCAGGTTCAATCCCTGGGTTGGGAAGATGCCCTGGAGGAAATGGCAGCCTACTCCAGTATTCTTGCCTGAGAAATCCAGTGGACAAAAAGCCTGGTAGGCTATGGGGTCGTGGGGGGGGGGCAAAAGAATTGGACGTGATTTAGCAACTAAACAACACTATCGGTACAATGCTATGCACTCTTAATAGTCTGAAAAATTCCTTTAATTTTATAAACCATAGGGCTTTATACTTAAATTTAAAGAATCTCAATTGTTCTCTGGATTTATAGTCAGAAAAAAACAAGTCGGACATATTTCTGGGTGTGGTTTCTAAAGTTTTTATCCCCTTTGATTAGCTGAATATTTGAGGTCATCTTGAAATATGAATCTTGTCAGTCCAGAGGTTATGGAAATCTTGTACTTGTCCTTGAGAAGACCCCAATGAAGATCAGTGTGGTAGAGTATTTATTCTCCATGAATTAGCCTCAATCATGCAACAGAAGGGCTTAGCTGTGGAAGCCACTATGAAACAACTTGGACACCTACACATCCAAATACAGCCATTTCAATATTACTCTGGTTCTAATAAAATTAGGGGTAAAACCTTCTTCTAGTCACCATCATCTATGAACTCTGAATTGGCTATGTGTGAGGAGAACATCAAGCACTAATGCCAGTGATGGAAAGAACACTTACAAGAATAGAAATGAGAAGGAAATACCCTCCAGGTGCTGCTACCAGATCATTTTCAGCCTCTGTGCAATAAATCAGGCCTCTCCTGGATTGGTTCCAAGTATACCATGGAAAAAAGCCACCTCTAAAATTAATATTCTGCTGATAATTTGATCATTGCATAAAAATCGAGAAGGGATGAAATTACCTTCTCTTCCTTTTTGCCCTTTTTTGCAGTAACACATGTCATTTAAACAACTCCATTCTTGCAAAAGGAAGTCAATCATACCTCCAACCTGTAAAACAACTAGAACAAATACATATGTTGAGAGAAGCATGTTCATGGGAGATTATCTGAAGGATATGAAATCAATCCACTCCTCTAGATAAGCAGTCACAAACTAAGATTGATTTAACCCACAAAAATATTTTGTTTGGCCCACAGTGTGTTTTTTTTAAATTTGAGCCAACACTGAAAAATAGTGAGATTTCAAATATAGAAGGTGGCCACAGTGTCCTTAGTGTCCCCACATGGCAATATCTGTTGGGATTGAGAAATGGCAGCTGCTCCCCATAGCTGGGCCAGAGGCTCTCCAGGTGATCACAGTCCATAAAAATACAGAGTCTAAAATCAGAGAGGCCAGCAGAGAACTGAATGCCAGGAATGCATCGCTACTGCAATTGTAGTGTCAGTATTGCTTTTACTTAATTCCACTTTGCTGGCTGTCATCAGCACCCTGCATGTCATCTGACCGTAGACTCACTTCACTGGAATCTGGCCCTTTTTTTTTTTTTTTAATAGTACCTGGAATCTAACTCTTTCTTTCACGACGTTAATAAAAATCAATCCTTTACTCTCCTACACAGATATCGACAGCACTTTTCCTATCCCATCAGAAGAGTAAGATCTCATTTATGGTACTTCCTTTCTTTTCATCATCTCATCACACCCCAGCACAAAAAATACACTTACCTACTACTGTAGACCGTGGTAATTATCCCCAAGAGGATTATGTATTTCCCCCCCTCAACAGATGTCAGGTTTAGCCAATGGAATGTGAACAGATATGATATATATAATATCTGAGCAGAGGCTTTAAAAGACAGTGAGTTTCTACCAGCCATCTTTACCTGCCATAACAAAAAGCAATGCTCCTTCAGCCTAGGTCCTGAAATGAGCACACATGTTACACCTACTTGAAGGCTGATAGAGCTGCAAGCAACTCACATCCTACATGTAATATGAGCAAGCTACTAAGATTACCACCTTGGGAAATGAGTTCATCTTCACATGGTATTCAAACTCTGAATAATATCACTCAGTTCTTATTTCTAAGTATTCACAGAAGAAAATTAGCTGCTAATGAGGAACTATGAAAGAAAGAAGAATCTCTATTTTCTAAGGTCTTACGATCTGTAATATTAAAACAAAACAAAAAAAAACAGTGGCATTTGGAGATGTTTGACTTTTGCCTTCAGAGACTACCACAAGTCAGTTCTGGTCGCATCAATGACAGAAGGATCTTGCTTAGAAACACAAAAGGCAAACAGACATAGGAATAAGGGTAGTGTTACAGAAACTATCGTCAAGAAAAATCCTTGTTTTTGTCAGAAAGGGAATTTTTCTGAAGCCCTTGACTGTGTCAGGTACTATGGAGGGTTCCTAAATGGGCCAGGAGAGGTATCCCTAACAATTGTTGCCAAGAACAGGAAATTGAACAAGAACAGGAAAACAAAGGTTTCTTGAAATATTGTTTAAAGTAAACTGGCTAATAATTTCACCTCCCATTCATTTACTAATAACTCCCAGGTCTTTATTTTCCAGTTCAGACTTTTCACTTGTGTTCCAGACCTGCATTTGTAGCTTGCTGTTAATTGATGTACCTCAAACTCAACATGTTCAAAATTTCATTAGTCTTCTCCATATCATCTCCCTAATTTGCTTCTCTCCCTCTACTTCTTATCTTAGTGAATAGCATCGTACTTCTAATCATTAAAAAAAAGATAGGCATCATCTTAGGACAGCTGCAACCTAGCTGCTTATTTACTGAAGTTGTTTATTTTGGTTCAGACAGAACTTAAAAAAAAAAAAAAAACAACTTTGAACCAACACTTAAGATTTGGGAGATGTCACAGAAAAATAAAATATTTAGGATTCTCTTTAAAAACCAGAAGATGCAACATCAGG
Organism: Capra hircus; assembly: GCF_001704415.2. Lineage (NCBI taxonomy): Eukaryota > Metazoa > Chordata > Mammalia > Artiodactyla > Bovidae > Capra > Capra hircus. The sequence continues at coordinate 76,575,434 of NC_030811.1, forward strand.
CTCCACTTACACAGAACAATGGGCTAAAACAAGAGTAGATGTCCCATTTAGACTCAGGTAAGCTCACTCTCATTTCCGGAGAAGGCAATGACACCCTACTCCAGTACTCTTGCCTGGAAAATCCCATGGACAGAGGAGCCTGGAAGGCTGCAGTCCATGGGGTCGCTGAGGGTCGGACACACTGAGCAACTTCACTTTCACTTTTCACTTTCATGCATTGGAGAAGGAAATGGCAACCCACTCCAGTGTTCTTGCCTGGAGAATCCCAGGGACGGCAGAGCCTGGTGGGCTGCTGTCTATGGGGTCTCACAGAGTCGGACATGACTGAAGTGACTTAGCAGCAAGCTCTCATTTCAGCTAGTATTCATAACAGCCACAATGGGTGCTGAGGTTTCTTTGACTCATTTTTGTCAACTGTTTGGCCCCTGAGGCATCTGAGATTATGACTTGTGCTAAGTTCTTTTTCCTCTCCATACCTCTACCAAGACCATCAGCCAGTCCTACAGATTCTAGCATTTCTCCAATCCGTTTCCCTCTTCTTCATCTCAACTGCTGTAGTCTTACTGTGGGATCTCAAACAATGCTCATCTGGACTGCTGTTAACAGCTGAAATACCTCCCGTTCCATCTGTCTAATGAATTCCCAAACTCCAGTGAAGTAAAGTGATGCAATGATAAAGCTCAAATTCCTCTAGTACATGGTACCAGGCCATTCATTCCTGATCTCTACCCACCACTCATTTCGCTCCCAGGGTAGTCTATACTCCAATACTTTCAAACGGTTCTGCTAACCAGGTGGATTATTTCTGTCCTCTAGATCCTGCTGCTCTTTATGCCTACAATATTTTCATCTCATCATTCAACCCACACAACCACATTCGTAACTCCAGATTCCGTTCAACCATTAACTTCTTTTTGAAGACTTTTCAATCTAATTCTCAATTCTGCAGGCAGATATGACCACTGCAGGCCCACATCTATTCCTTTTATGTCCCCTGTAAGACTGCTATATTGATGACCACGACATTTTATTGTGTCTATACTTGTGTCAATACTTGCTTGTATTAGACTGGGAGTCTGCCTCATTTGCCCTTATATTTCCAGACCCATGCTTGCTGCATACAGCTGCTTAATAAATATTGGCCTGAATGAATAAACATACGATTACATCAAATGATTATCTATAGGTAGGCTGTTTTCTTAAACAGGTTGATCATCCATTTATAATTCTCTTTAAACCACTGATTTGCTTTTATCTGGAGATTATTCAAGGGTTAAAATTTTTAGCTCAGTTCAAGAAAATTAATTCAATTTCTAAAATAGTAGGAGCTCAAATCAATGAGGTATATTTGTATTAACAATGTTTCTCCAGTATTATTCTTAAGAAAGATACCATATATTGCCTCTGACACCTGGAGGCAAATGATTGGTAAGTAATTTATGATTCAGATTAATTATACCATATGTAGGACACACATCAATGTGCCTTATGGATATAGTTTATAAATAACACTAGGTTATAGCTATCAATCTTCTTAATGAAGGAAAAAATACAATAGGACCTTTAGAGAATGAATTATGAATCAACCAACTTTTACAACATAAAGAGACTGCAAATGGCACATCTCCAGGTAATATACTTTGCATTATTCTCTAGAAAGCCATATTAATATAAAACTAAAGGTATTTAAGGCTCCAAATTTTTAGATAAAATCACACAAAAACACCTCTCTTGGAATTCTAAAGACAGTCATTCATTCAATATTTATTGAGTGCCTACTGTGAACTGGGTATTGTTCTAAACTTTAGGGATACTGCTGCCTTTATAAATAAGACTACAGGTTGGGGAAGCCAGTACAATTTTACACCAGATTGGAAGATAAAGGGAGCCCAGGGCTGACTTTGTAGCATATCAAAAACAAATTTCAATTGGCTGGGGAACTGGGTGATTTTTTTTTTTCCACTTTGCACCAATCCACGTTGTGCAGCTGGCCTCATCAAATTTAGATTTTAGAGTGTGTTTTGGGGGGCAGGGGGGAGGGGGAGGGCATAGGGCAGGTCAACAGTTAACCAAAAAAAATTATAAAGAGCAAAATACAAAGTCTGTCTAGAAAGTAATAAGTCTGTAAGAGAAATAAGTCGGGGAAGAGTCATGAGGAGTGCCGAGTGGTAGAGATGCAATTTAAAATACGGCGGCCAGGGAAAGCCTCACTGAGAAAGTGATATTTAAGTAAAGAGCTGAAGAAAGGGAGGGAGAGGGCCATACGGACATGTGGCAGCAAGGCTTTCCAGCAGAGGAAGCACAGCAAAGGAGGACACAGGTCCAGACGTGCCTGGAAATCTCATGGGACAGCAAAGAAGTCAGTGGCCAGTGTAGCTAGAGCCAAAGGGCAGGGAGGAGAATAGCAGATTCAAAGAGAGAGGTAATCCAGGGGAGGAAAGAGGCAGGATTGGAATTTATAGGACAGTCCTCTAATCTGAAGGTCCAGTGCTCTCTTTTTATAACAAATGTTTTATATTCTTCCCTTATATCCTGAAATTAACCTCACTGGTGATACAACTTATCTACACACCTAACTTCAAAAGAACAAATACAATACTGAACCTGTAATACAAATGAGAAATAAATGGAAGTAAGTTATAACAAAATTAATCTATTTCAATAGGTAAATGTTTAGACATAAACACTGTAAAAGATAAAAATGTCACCTTTCTAGCCACTGTAAATGTGACAGGCACAAATGCAGAATGATAAAGGTGTGTTTCCTTTAAGCCTCAAAAGTCACCGATGGTGATGCTGATTCAGTCTTTAAAATACCTTTCTAAATGACAAACCTCTGGTAAAGTTCTGAACACTCTATAGAGTGTCATCTTCCCTCAAATTATATGATGGTTGCATTTCTGGAAAATCAAATGTACCTTAAAACCATGCAAAAACATTTTGTATATTTATATAAATGGAGTTAGGTCTAGGTTCAGATCATTATAAACAGGTTTTTCACCTTCCAGAATGTCCAAAGGACATCCAAAAGTCATGCAGAAGACACACAAGGGGACTTTTTGCGATGATGAGAATGCTTTATACTTTGACGGTTGTGGTGGTTACAAGGGTGTAGACATGTGTCAAAACTGATCAAACTGCACAGTTAAAATGGCCCATCTTATTTTATATAATTTTTACCTCTAAAATTGATTTAAAAATCATACAGTATGAGAAATGATTGTTTAAGGGAAGCTGTAGGATGGACTAGCAGGCGGAAACACACTAAATCCCACTCAATCAAGGTACATCCCGAAAGGTTTACACAAATTTCCAAAACACACCCTAGTGAGCAATACCACATACACTGAGAATACAACATGCTATCTCTTAGTGGGATGGGAAGTAACTAGGAGGTTTTGAGCTGAGCAGTGATGGAATCTGACATATTTTATAAAGGACTGTTCTGACTTTTGAGGCAGACAGGCAAGGGCTGATACAGAAAGACCAATTAGAAGACTATCATAAAAGGCAGGCAAGAGAGGATAGTAGCTTAGCAAAGTGGTAAATCATTAGATGTATCAGAAAAAACCTTCACAAGTTTCCAACAGACCCCCAAAGGTAATGGAGGAAATAGAAGGAGTTCAAAAAATGTTCCTTAGATTAAAAGAAGTAAAGGGTAGTATTTCTTAACCATACTCATATAACACTCCACACTTCATTATGCAATGTAATTAAAAAAAAAATCTGTGCCTCCAGCTTTATCATTTTATATCTAAATGTAATGAAACATGTTTCTAATGAAATGAGATTTAACAAAAAATTTTTTAACTTTACCATAAAAACGTATATTTCTTGCCTAAGTGAAATACTTAACCTTGGCTATTTCTATGATAATTTAGGTCTTGCAATACAGTTAAACTTAGTGAAATCTGAGAGTTTTTCTAAGTATAGAAATTTAGAAGGTTATGCTGGATTTGTTATAAGATTAGAACCTACTAAATCAAATTAGATAAGCTTTGAGATTACAGATAATTTCTTATTTGTCTTGTTCTGTTAAAATTGGGGGACAGTTAATTGAGGGTTCTAGTTAGCTGACTCCATGTACACTAAAGTTTTATATTTAATATTTAAACATTTCCTTTAAAAATATCAGAAAAGCATTTTTGACTGAAATGATTTCTGAGGTTTGCTTCAGAATAATTCATTGGAGAGAGAGAATGGAAGGGAAGTAGATGAGATGAGACTGGCCACAGGCTGATAACTGTCAAAGCTGACAGATAAGTAACAGCGATTCAGCTCACTATTGTCTTTATTTTTGAATAAATTTAAAATTTTTCATAATGAAAAGTTTAAAAATATCAGGGTCGATAACTTAGTCAATATTTGTTGAATAATCTCTATGTGTCCAACTTCTACTGGAGCTTGGGAGAAATTTATTAATTATGAGGATAAGATCTCTATGTTAAAGAGCTCACATTCCAGAGATATAAACAGTTATGAAACAATGTAAAGACTAGAATATTGTTTTAAATGTATAAAGTGCTATAGGAGCAAAGAGAGAGTAATTGATTGTTCCTGGTGAAATCACAGAATCTTCCCAGAGGACTGATGTTTAGATTGGGCCCTGAAGGTTAAATACACTTTATCTGGGACAAAAAAAGGGGAAAGAAGCCTCCACAAAGAAGGCAACATAATTCCAGAAAATGCTCACACTAAGGCATTAAGAGAAAAACGACAGTGAAAAAAAATTAAAAAGTGTGTAAAGAGAGTAAACGGTAGTTGTATTTTTACTGCTAGTACCTAAAACAGTGACTAACAATATATTAGGTATTCAAAATTATCCTACTGAATAAATTCATTGTTTTAAAAAGAGATAGGATAAAAATAGCAGAGAGCAGTGTTTTAAAACCCAAGCGAAAAGACAACCCACAGGATGGGAAAAAATATCTGCAACTCATATCTGATAGGAGTCTAGTAACTATAAGACAGTTAGAACTGGACATGGAACAATAAACTGGTTCCAAACAGGAAAAGGAGTACGTCAAGGCTGTATATTGTCACCCTGCTTATTTAACTTACATGCAGAGTACACCATGAGAAACGCTGGACTGGAAGAAACACAAGCTGGAATCAAGATTGCCAGGAGAAATATCAATAACCTTAGCTATGCAGATGACACCACCCTTATGGAAGAAAGTGAAGAGGAATTAAAAAGCCTCTTGATGAAAGTGAAAGTGGAGAGTGAAAAAGTTGGCCTAAAGCTCAACATTCAGAAAACGAAGATCATGGCATCTGGTCCCATCACTTCATGGGAAATAGATGGGGAAACAGTGGAAACAGTGTCAGACTTTATTTTTTTGGGCTCCAAAATCACAGCAGATGGTGACTGCAGCCATGAAATTAAAAGATGCTTACTCCTTGGAAGGAAAGTTATGACCAACCTAGATAGTATATTCAAAAGCAGAGACATTACTTTGTCGACTAAGGTCCGTCTAGTCAAGGCTATGGTGTTTCCTGTGGTCATGTATGGATGTGAGAGTTGGACTGTGAAGAAAGCTGAGCGCCGAAGAATTGATGCTTTTGAAGTGTGGTGTTGAAGAAGACTCTTGAGAGTCCCTTGGACTGCAAGGAGATCCAACCAGTCCATTCTGAAGGAGATCAGCCCTGGGATTTCTTTGGAAGGAATGATGCTAAAGCTGACCTCATGTGAAGAGTTGACTCATTGGAAAAGACTCTGATGCTGGGAGGGATTGGGGGCAGGAGGAGAAGGGGACGACAGAGGATGAGATGGCTGGATGGCATCACGGACTCGATGGACGTGAGTCTGAGTGAACTCCGGGAGTTGGTGATGGACAGGGAGGACTGGGCGTGCTGTGATTCATGGGGTCGCAAAGAGTTGGACACGACTGAGCGACTGAACTGAACTGAACTATAAGACAGAAAGAACTGCTATCACTCACCAGTAAAAAGACAAAGATATAACCAGAAAGTGAGCAAAAGACATGAATAGACATGTTTTCAAAGAAGAGATATGAATAGTCAAAAAGCATAAGAAAAGATGCTCAACATTGATGATCTTTGGAAAATGCAAATCAAAACCACAAGGTACCACTTCAAACCCACTAAGATGGCTAGAAATTAGCAAAAGAAAAAACTTTTCTTAAGGGAAATAGCAAGCGTTGGCAAGGATATGGAAAAATTGGAACCCTTGTACATTTCTGGTGAGATTATAAAATGGTGCAGCCACTGTAGAAAATAGGTTAGTGGTTCCTCTGACAGTTTAACACAGAAGTACCATATGACCTAGCAATATTGCTCTACATACATGTACACACATGTTCACAGCAGCACCACTCACAAAGGTCAAAGGTAGAAACAGCCCAGTCCTTAGATGAATGAATAAAGAAAATGTGCTATATTATATATGAACCAGTCACAAAGACAAATACTGTGTGATTCCACGTGTGTGTGTGTGTGTGTGTGTAGGCTTCTGGAAAAGGGAATGGCAACCCACTCCAGTATTCTTGACTGAAGAATCCCATGGACAGAGGAGCTTGGCAGGCTTGCAAAGAGTCAGACACAACTGAGAAACTAACACTTTCACTTTTTCAGTCTTTTATGATCTATGCAAAAAAATAGAGGAAAACAATAGAATGGGAAAGACTAGAGATCTCCTCAAGAAAATTAGAGATACCAAAGGAATATTTCATGCAAAGATGGGCACAATAAAGGACAGAAATGGTGTGGATCTAACAAAAGCAGAAGATATTAAGAAGAGGTGGCAAGAATACACAGAGGAACTACACAAAAAATATCTTCAGGATCCAGATAATTACGATAGTGTGATCACTCACCTAGAGCCAGACAACCTGGAGTGCAAAGTCAAGTGGCCTTAGGAAGCATCACTACGAACAAAGCTAATGAAGGTGTTGGAATTCCAGTTGAGCTATTTCAAGTTCTAAAAGATGATGCTGTGAAAGTGCTGCACTCAACATGCCAGCAAATTTGGAAAACTCAGCAATGGCCACAGGACTGGAAAAGGTCAGTTTTCATTCCAATTCCAAAGAAAAGCGATGCCAAAGAATGCTCAAACTACTGCACAATTGCACTCATCTCACATGCTAGCAAACTAATCCTCAAAATTCTCCAAGGCAGGCTTCAACAGTATGTGAACCGTGAACTTCCAGATGTTCAAGATGGATTTAGAAAATGCAGAGGAACCAGAGATCAAATTGCCAACATCTGCTGGATCATTGAAAAAGCAAGAGAGTTCCAGAAAAACATCTATTTCTGCTTTATTGACTATGCCAAAGCCCTGATTGTGTGGATCACAGCAGACTCTGGAAAATTCTGAAAGAGATGGGAATACCAGACCACCTGACCTTCCTCTTGAGAAATCTGTATGCAGGTCAGGAAGCAACAGTTAGAACTGGACATGGAACAACAGACTGGTTCTAAATCAGGAAAGGAGTATGTCAAGGCTGTATATTATCACCCTGCTTATTTAACTTATATACAGAGTACATCATTGGTAATGCTAGGCTGGATGAAGCACAAGCTGGAATCCAGATTGCTGGGAGAAATATCAATAACCTCAGATTTGCAGATGACACCACCTTTATGGCAGAAAGTGAAGAACTAAAGAGCCTCTTGATGAAAGTGAAAAGGGAGAGTGAAAAAGTTGGCTTAAAGCTCAACATTCAGAAAACAAAGATCATGGCATCTGGTCCCATCACTTCATGGCAAATAGATGGGGAAACAATGGAAACAGTAAGAGACTTCATTTTGGGGGGCTCCAAAATCACTGCAGATGGTGACTGCAGCCATGAAATTAAAAGATGCTTGCTCCTTGGAAGGAAAGCTATGACCAACCTAGACAGGATATTAAAAAGCAGAGACATTACTTTGCCAACAAAGGTCTGTCTAGTCAAAGCTATGGTTTTTCCAGTAGTCAAGTATGGATGTGAGAGTTGGACTATAAAGAAAGCTGAGTGCTGAAGAACTGATGCTTTTGAACTGCAGTGTTGGAGAAGACTCTTGAGAGACCCTTAGTCTGCAAGCAGATCCAACCAATCCATCCTAAAGGGATCAGTCCTGAGTGTTCATTGGAAGGACTGATGTTGAAGCTGAAACTCCAATACTTTGGCTGCCTGATGTGAAGAGCAGACTCATTTGAAAAAGACCCTGATGCTGGGAAAGATTGAGGTGGGAGGAGAAGGGGACGACAGAGGATGAGATGGTTGGATGGCATCACCGACTCGATGGATGAGAGTTTGGGTAAACTCTGGAAGTTGGTGATGGACAGGGAGGCCTGTCGTGCTGCAGTCCATGATGTTCCAAAGAGTTGGACACGACTGAACTGAACTGATGATCCATTCTGTTTCTGTTGTGTTGATCGTATTACCTCCTCTTTCATTTCTGATTTTGAGTCCTTTTTTCCTTCGTAAGTCTCTAAGGATTTCTCATTGGAAAAGACTCTGATGCTGGGAGGGATTGGGGGCAGGAGGAGAAGGAGGGGACGACAGAGGATGAGATGGCTGGATGGCATCACTGACTCGATGGACGTGAGTCTGAGTGAACTCTGGGAGTTGGTGATGGACAGGGTGGCCTGCCGTGCTGCGATTCATGGGGTCGCAAAGAGTCGGACACGACTGAGAGACTGAACTGAACTGAACTGAAGGACTTCTCAATTTTGTTTATCTTTTTAAATAACCAGTGCTTCATTTCATTGATCTTTTCTATTGTTTTTTTTTAAAATTTATTTCTTAAAGGAGAATCGTGCTACATAATTTTGTTTTCTCTCAAATCTCATACATATATCCCTTTCCTTTTGAACCTCCCTCCCATCTCCCTCTATTGTCTTTTTAGTCTCATTTTAATTTACTCCCATTCTAATTGTATTTCCTTCCTTCTACTAACTTTGAGGTTTGTTCATTCTTCTTCTTCTACTTTGAAGGGTAGATTACGTTATTTGACAACTACCATATTACTTATATCTGAAATCTAAATATGATACAAATTCATTTGCGTCATATTTTAGATTTCAGAAGGGCAGGGCTTCCTTCAAAGCTCAGTTGGTAAAGAATCCACCTGCAATGCAGGAGTCCCTGGTTCAATTCCTGGGTAAGAAGATTCCCTGGAGAAGGAATGGGCTACCCACTCCAGTAATCTTGGGCTTCTCTTGTGGCTCAACTGGTAGAGAATCTGCCTGCAATGCAGGAGACCTGGGTTCAGTCCCTGGGTTGGGAGGATCCTCTAGAGGAGGAAAAGGCTATCCACTCCAGTATACTGGCCTGCAGAATTCCAGGACTGTATCGCCATGAGGTCGCAAAGAGTCAGACATGACTGAGCGACTTTCCCTTTCACTATGAAACAGAAAGAGGCTCAAAGATATAAAGAACAAATCTGTGGTTGCCAATGTGATGGGGGAGTGGTGTAGGGATGGACTGGGAGTTTGGGATTAGCAGATGGAAACTATTACATATAGAATGGATGAATAATAAGGTCCTATTGTATAGCACTGGGAGCTATACTGAATATGTTATAAGAAACCATAATGAAAAAGAAAAAAATAAAAGTAGGTTGTTTCAGACTTTTCTTCATTCTTGAGAAAGGCATTTATTGCTTTGAACTGCTTGTCTTAGAACTACTCTTGCTGCATCCTATAAATTTTGGTGTATTCCTTTTCCATTTTCATTTGTCTCAAGGTATATTTTTATGTATATTTTTTATTTCTTCTTTGCCCCATTGGTTGTTCAGTAGCATGTTGTTTAACCTCTACATTTTTGCAAATCTTCCAGTTTTCTTCATGTTATTTATTCCAGTTTCAAGGGCTTCCCTGGTTGCTCAAATGGTAAAGAATTGCATACAATGCAGAAGACCCAGGTTTGAGATCCCCTGGAGAAGAGAATGGGAACCCACTTCAGTATACTTGCCTAGGAAATCCCATGGACAGAGGAGTCTGGTGGGCTATAGTCCACGAGGTTACAAAGAGTTGGATATGACTGAGCAACTAACACTTTCACTTTCATATCATTGTGGTTGGAGAAAATGCTAGATATGTATTTAAGAGGATTTCATTCCTCTTAAATGTATCAAGATTTGTTTTGCACCCTAACATAAGATCTACATTAGAACGTATTCCATGTGCACTTAAGAAGAATGTATTCTGTTGCTTTTGGATGGAATAGAGATCATATGTAAACACCTGTTAAGTCTATCTGGTCTAATATGCTGTTCAAGGCCAATGCGTTTATTTATTGATGTTTTATCTGAAAGATTTATCCATTGATGTAAGTGGGATACCAAAGTCCCCTACTATTATTGTACTATATATTTCTCCCTTTAGCTATGGTAATAGTTGCTTCCAAAATTTAGGTGACCTATGCTTGGTGCATAAATATTTATAAAATGTTTTATCTTTCTGTTGGATTGACCCTTATCATTGTGCAATGTATTTCTTTGTCTCTTATCACATTCTTTGTTTTAAATTCTATGTTGTCTGATATAAGCATAGCTATTTCACCTTACTTTTGGTTTTCATTTGCATGGAAAATATACCTTCACTTTCAGTCTGCGTGATTCTCAACATTTAAAGTGAGTCTTTTGTAGAATATATAGATGGATCTTAAAAAAAGAAATCCATTCAGCTATTCGGTCTTTTGATTGGAGTATTTAGCTCATTTTCAAAGTAATTATTGAAAGGTATATGCTTAGTGCCATTTTGCAAATTATTTTCCGACTGTTTTTGTAGTTCCTTTCTGTGCCTCTATTCTTCTCCTGCTCTCTGACTGTGGTTAAATTTCTTTAATGGTATGTTTATATTCATTTCTGTTTATCTTTTGTGTATTTACTAAAGACTTTTGCTTTGTGGTTACCATGAAGCTTATACATAACAACTTGTATCTATAACATTCTAAGTAAAAATAACTTGTTTGATCCAACTGTAAAGCTTGTTACTATTACTTCTCCCACATTTTAATGTTTTTGACGTCCCATTTTACATCTTTTTCTCTTGTGTATCCCTTATAACTAATTTTTTTACTACTTTTGTCTTTTAACCTTCACACTAGTTTTATGATTAATTCACTATCTTCACTATATATTTGCCTTTCCAGTGAGATCTATTTTCATGTGTTCTTGTTATTAATTAGCACCCTTTCTTTTTAGCTCAAAGAATTTCCACTGGCATTTATTTTAAGACCAGCTTAATGGTGATGAACTCTAGCTTTTGCACATCTGGAAAACGCCTTCTCTCTCCTTCACTTCTGAGTGAGCTCTGCTGCCATGTATAGTATTCTTGGTTAGAAGTGTTTTTCTTTCAGCACTTTGAATATATTGTGCTATTCTTTTATGGCCTGCAAAGTTTTTTTTGAAAACTCTGGTAAGTCTTATGGGGGTTTCCTTGTGTGTAGCAGGTTAGTTTTCTCTTGCTACTTTTAAGATACTCTTTACCTTTATTTTTGACATTTAAAGTATAGCATGTCTTGGTATGTGGGTCTCTTGATTTCCCCTCATTTGGAACTCTGGGATTTCTGGATCTAAATGTCTGTCTCCTTCCTCAGATTAGAGAAGTATTTAGCCATTATTTCTTCAAATAAGATTTCTGCCCCTTTCTCTCTTCTCCTTTGGGAGCTCAACGATACAAATGTCAGTCTGTTTGACGTACCATTAGTCCCTTAAGCTATATTCACTGTGCTTCTCTGATTGGGTGAGTTTCACTGCTCTATCTTTGAGTTAACTGATCTTTTTTCCTGCTTCATCTAGTCTGCTCTTAAACCCAGCTAGTGTATTTTTCAGCTCAGTTACTGGATTCTTTGCTCTGTGACCTTTTTTGGTACTTTCTTACATTTGCCATCTCTTCGTTGACATTTTCACTGTGTTCTCCCTAGATCAGTGAGCACCTTTATGACCATTAATTTTAACTCTTTATCATAAAAACTACTTATCTCCACTTCATTAATGTTTTGTTTTCCCAATGGTTCATCTTTTCTTTCATTTGGAACATATTCCTCTGTTTCTTCATTTTGCATGACTCTGTGTGTTGGTTTCTAATAGCAGATGAAACCATCTCTCCCAGTCTTGAAGATGTGGCCTCAAGTAGGAGATGAAATTTGCTGTTTCATTTCCTCTTGCCTATCTCTCAAATATTTGTGCTTGACCAAGCAGACTTCTTATATTTCTAATAGCTCCCAGTTGTTAAGTATGTGACAAGATCTGCCAGTGTCCCAAAGTGGAAGATCTCAGCACCTAGATTCAGGCTGTTTGGAAGTCAGACATTCAAGTATCAGTTTTTAAATGTATGCAAATGTATACAGTCCTGTAGGACCACAAGTGTAAGCCCCACTGGCCACCATAACCAGATGATCTGGAGGGGTTCCTAGGTGGCACTTGCAAATATCAGGGCTCCAGATAAGTGTATGAAGTCTTTCCTGGATGATACTGATTAACTGAAGCAAGGCAGAGGGAAACAGCCCAGATGGCATGGCAAGGCAAGGCCTATGTTCCTTGAGAGCAGATCTACATGCCACAAAGTGTGACCAAATCTGAAGACTGCTCCTCAGACTGAAAATCCAAAATAAACAAAGAGGCCTCCTTCACAGAAATGCTGGGGGGGGTGTGCCTCAGTCTACTGTCTGTACAGTGCCTTGTGGGTATAACTTGCCAAAGAACTGCCACAGTGCCATGGGACCCAGAAATGGAAGCTTCCTGGCTATCAAAGCCAGGCAATGAAGACACATCCCAGACAGCAGCCACTCAACTGGTGCAACAGACATAAAAATCAGGGTACTAAGTATATATTACATGTCTCTTCCCTCCAGGAGACAGTAAAACACTTTAAAGTGTACAGTTCAGTGATATTAGGTATATCTACATTGTTAAAAAAAATTGCAAATCAAAACTTAAACCCAATAAACAACTGCCCTTCCCCCTACTCCTAGACCCAAGTAACCACCATTATAGTTTATGTTTCTATGAATTTGACAATTTTAGATACCTCATATAAGCGGAATCACTATTTATTTTTTCTAGTTTTATTGAGAAATAGTTGACATGAATCACTGTGTCAATTTAAGGTATATAGCATGACAGTCAGATGTATATATATAGTGCAATGATTACCACAAGGTTTAGCTAACATCCATCATCTCATAAATACAATAGAAAGAAGAAAATAGTTTTTCTCCTTGTGATGAGAACTCTTAGGATCTACTCTTTTTCTACAATTTTCCTGTATATCATCAAAGTGTTAACTATAGTCATCATATTGCATATCATATCTCTAATACTTATTTATAACTGGAAGTTTATATAGTTTGAATACTTTCCTCTAGTCTCCCCTCCCCATACCTCTGCCTCTGGTAACCACAAGTATGATCTCTTTTTCTGAGTTTGTTTTAAATATATAAGTGAAATAATACAGTATTTCTGTGTTTCTGTCCGCAATTTACATTTAATTTAAAATAATAGCAGTCTCTGAATAAAAGGGATTTTTTTTGCTTTTTTGTTTTATGGCTTTTTGCTGACAGTTGAACCCGAGTCCAATCAATATACTGGATGGATTTTATATATGGTGCAGTCATATGTTACAGTCCTTGTTAACAACCCATTCCTGAATACAGGAACTAGAAGTCATCACATTAAAGGATCACTAACTAGATGCTCAGGTAGTACTTGACTTTGAAGTTATTTATAAAATTTTAACTTTTCTTTGAATGTTAAATGAAATAGCATGAGAAATATGAGAGAAAATTTACAGAAGAGAGTGGATTTAATTACAGTATTCTACTGTAGTTAGCATTTATTGTTATCCTATTCAGCCTTTGTTGCGGAACACTGAAGCTTCAAGAGCGTTGAGAATCAGCTGGGTTTTGATTTCATTTCTGCCATCTATATGATTTTGGGCAAATCATTTCATTTCTTTAAGCTTAGGCATTAATATCCTTACTAGTATTCTAATGTATAAATAAGGAGGGAGATGATATTATCCAGCTTGCTTACTTTAGGGCAGAGTTATGAGAATAAACAAGGAGTAAGTATTAAAAAAAAAAAAACCTTTTGACATATAACTTTAGAAATGTATTTTATTTAAAAATTTCATCTTTTCCAAACTTCTTTCCATTTTTAAATGCCTTTCTTCTAAAAGTCTTATTCTACTATAGACTAAAGAAGATATGCTCCTTTTGCATCCAGTTCCCTATAAACTGGATTTCTTATTTCAGTAATAAACTCACATGTTAAATAATGGTGAACATAGGACTTCCCTGGTGGTCCAGTGGTTAAGAATCTGCTCATCGATGCAGGGAACACAGGTTTGATCCCTGGTCTGGGAATATCCCACATGCTGCAGAGCAACTAAACCGTGTGCCACGACAACCGAAGTGCACCTAGAGGCCATGCTCTGCAACAAGAGAAGCCACCACAATGAGAAATTCACACACCTCAACTAGAGAGTAGCTCTTGCTTGCCACAACTAAAGAGTGCATGCAGCAATGAAGACCCAGTTCAATCAAAAAAGCAAAAAAAGAGATGTAAAGAGCTTTGTTGCTATAACTAGATCTAGGAATGGGGGAGTAAAGAATACCAGAAATAAAGTAGAGAAGAATTTCACTCTCTCCTTTCTTATCCATGCTCCCATAAGTTATCAGCTATCAGTCCTTAAGTTTGAGAGTAGGGAGAAGACTGAGGACTGGAGCATGAAATGACAGGTTAATATTAGAAGCGCTGCTTTAGAAGACTCTTAGGAATGGGTTTGATTCTTTATCTGTAGTTTCACTATACCAGGTATAAAAGCACTGTGACTCAGTGGTTTATGCAACAAGCTGGAAACTCAGGACCTGTGGCTTCTGGTCATGCACCTGACATTTGTTTTTCACATGAGCTACTCAGGTTCACTCCCATGTTTTATTTAGTTTTTCATCTATTAATGAATCAAAGATTCCAAATAACTTTCCAGGTTAATAGAAAAAAAACAGAACTCACATAGAGCTATAACTATGAAAGCTATAACAAGGGCAGTTTTTATGAGAATAGATGTAACAATACTACAAGTTTAAATTTCTATATAGCATTATTACTTTATTATTATTTTATTTCTATAAAGCATTATTACTTCTACCTGAGCTAGCAAGGAATACTATGAATATGAAATAGATCTATAATCCTGAACTCTCTTTCAGATTATTAGTTTTAAACTCCCACTAAAATCTTCACAAAAGTAGTAAGGAAGTAGTAAGGGAGATCTTTTAAAACATTATTTGGCTTTCTTCTCACTCCTCACATATTTACCCACAGTGAAGGTTACTATTGAGTAGGGAAAGAGCCAAAGAAGAGAGGTTGGGGCAAAAAAGTAAAGATCTGGAAATCATTAATTCTGTCTTTCAGTTCAGTTCAGTCGCTCAAACTCTTTGTGATCCATGGACTGCAGCACAACCAGGCTTCCCCGTTCATCCCCAACTCCCAGAGCTTACTCAAACTCATGTCCATCCAGTCAGTGATGCCATCCAACCATCTCACCTTCTGTTGTTCCCCTGTTTAACCAGTTCTTACTTTGTGTTTCCTATAAGTAAGTATAAGGTTTAGTACATTAATTCTGAAACACATCGTGTTAAGACAGCATCAGCTAGCATTTCTAGAAGATGAAACTAAGGCTTAAAGTCAAGGATAAAGTGATTTGCCCTGAGTTAAGAAATGGAATGGGTTTTCGAATCTTCACCTCTCTCCTTTCAGAGCCTATGATCTTTATTACTGCCCTAATGTATTTCAGGAAAAGCAGAATTGACCACTGGAATAAATGTTAACAGAACCTATCTTAGAAAGTTACAAGGAAATTAAGTTGCCCCACAGATTCTCCCCATCTCTCCCATGGCCACATGCATGTACCTATTTCTGTATGCTTACTTAATGCTCCTTTCTTGACTAACCGGATTCTCCATACTTCCTACTTTTCTCACAGGGCTTCAGCTTGTCAAATCCCTAATTCTACCCCAGGGCATTCAGATTCTGCCCTTGAGCTTAATGACTTACTCTCTCTAGGTTTTAAGTTCCAGTTCTTAACAGTGAGAACTGACACTCCCAGATCACATTCCTACATCAGGTCAAGGCTGCTGGCCAGTCAACATGGGTTGGTTAACCTGGGTCAAGCGCACAAATCCTTGGCTGTGGATGGGTAAAGCAGTCACATTCCTTGGGAACTGTGGTATAAGTAGGTGGAAATTCTGAAACAGCCTGTGCCATTTTAAAACATCACCCAGACAAGATTTGCTTCCTCCTATTTTTGTGTGTTTCTATTAAAGATATTCCCATTCTTCCTACTGCCTAGACTGAAAGTCTAAACATTTTTTAATGAAATAGATTTAACTTTGTTTGAAAAGTAATGCACACATATCCTAAAATACTCAGAATATAACAGAGTATGCTCATTGGAAGTTGTATCCTTTCTACCAAAGATTCTCAGGGTCCTCCTAGAGGCTATCACAGCTAGCAGTTTTTGAAGTATACTTCAGAAAAATTCTATGCATGTTCAAGCACTTTATTCATATTTTATCCACATTCCATTTTACATAAATGGAATAACATGAACAAGTGTGTGCCAAGCTTTCCTCACTTAATAAGCAGATTCTGAAACCTATTTGACCTCAACACATAACATACAGACTATTTTTTTCATTTTTTAATGGCTTCATAGAACTTAAATATGCGATTTTTTTTTTAACCAGTGACCTTTTGATAGGTAGGTATACTGTTTTCACTCTTGCCATTACAAATAAGCCTGTATAAAGTACATATGCTTGTACACAGCTCTAAATATTATCAATAAATTTTTTAGTCAAAGTATACATGATATTTTCATTTTGATACATTTATGGGTTCGATCCTTGAGTTGTAAAGATTCCCTGGAGAAGTAAACGGCAACCCACTCCAGTACTCTTGCTTGGAGAATCCCATGGACAGAGGAGCCTGGTGGGCTATAGTCCAAGGGGTTACAAAGAATAGGACATGAGTGAGTGACTAACGCACTCACACACATGGCCAAACTGGGCTTCCCTGGTTGCTCAAGAATCTGCCTGCAATGTGAAAGACCTGGGTTTGACCCCTGGGTTGGGAAGATCCCCTGAAGAAGGGAATGGCAACCTATTCCAGTATTCTTGCCTGGAGAATTCCATGGACAGAGGGGCCTCACAGGCTACAGTTAATGGGGTATGGAGTTGCAAAGAGACACCACTGAGCAACTAACACACACACACACACACACACACACACAAGGGCAAACTGCTTCCAAAGATGGTGTGCCAGTTTCTCACACCATCTGTGCAAAAGTCTCCATTTGTCCATACCATGCACAGCCTCGTGTTCTGTCAAACTTTCTGATCTCTTCTAATCTGGTAATTTTAGTTATTTTTAAATTTCACCTTCTTTTTTGCCCACTAAGTCAGTCACTGAGTTCTGTGAGTTCTTTCATTCTCATCTCCTTCTGTGTCTCTGTAATTGCAATGCTATGATCTTAGTTTCAGCTTTTGTTGTGTCATGTATTGCCTCCTAATAGTGTTCATTCCATTCTCTCCCCTTATTACCTCACAACTTACTCATACACAGCCAGAAAGACCTGAAATCCATAAGGGTACTTTAGCTTTCCCTAACCTACATGAGATGCCAAAGGTAGCTGCTGAGATTTGGAGACACTAGTGTTGCAAGAGAGAGAGAGAAGCTTGTAATAAGAAAAGTTAAAAACAAAAACAAAAAAGCCCCAGCAAAACCATCAGCCAAAATAGGGCTGGATAACTCAAAACAAGTCAACACTTCCCACCCCACTGTCACTAGACTGATACAGTTTGTCCAGCATATAGTCTTTATCAATCTGATTTGCACATTCTTCTGACATATCAAAAGTAGAGGCAGTCCTGATCATCTGCCCATTTACTGCTCACACTCTAATTCCTTGCCTAGTTCTAGGGGAAGCGGGTACTCTACAGTGAGCTATACTGGTGGGTGAGCGAATCCAGATCTTAATCTTTTCTCATATCCAGTGAGTCTCAATAATCTGATTAAAGTAAAATACTCCAGATCCTTGTTTTAAAAGCTCACCTCAGAAATTAAACTATTCCTCTAAGGGGACTCTTTTTTTAAATATAGGACAAAACTGTATCTTTTTATATGCACATGCCTGTATACAAATGCACAGGAAGACAATTGGAAGGACACATCTGGAAGTGGTTCTTTCTGAGAAGAGTAGATTTGTATGTATCAGTTGTATTAATTTTAAAAAGAAATATTTTTCTTTAAAACAAATAGGAAATTGGATCTTGCTACTCACACCTGTTTTCTTCAAGTTTATTATTAAATTCCACGGTGCTTCTAAACATTCATCTGGGAAACGGGGCCTGCTACTGATATTTATTTTAACCAAATTGCCTAACCAATCTTATCCGGAAAAAGTATTGTTTGTGGGTATAGTGAACAAAAGGAAGTGACCTAGAGAAGTTCATGGATCAGGTCTTTCACTTCAGTCACATTATCACGTTTACGCTCCTTAGTGAGAGGTAACATGGTGCTGGTGAGAGAAAAAGGATCTGAGTTCCAGTTTGGGCTCTGCTAAGAATATACTGGGGGACCATGAGCAAACACTTTCATTGTAAAATGGTGAATTAGACTAGGACAGAATTCTTTGATTTCTAGAAGACTTACAAAGATGCAGTCTAGGGTGAAAAATCTATTATTCAGTTCTGAGTTGCTCCGAATCTAAAGGCAAGAAGACAAATTCTCTCCAATTCAGCAAACGTGTGGTATGTATTAGGACCACTGTGAATCTCAGGCGCTCTTTCACCAGGTTTTAGACTGATTTGCAAAAAAGCAAAAAGTCCTCTCACTGAAGAAGCGTTTCGTTTCTCTTGGCCGTAGCCATTGCCCAAAGTGCCAAGATCTAATTGCCGTCAACATTAAGATGAAGACGTACCTGCTGCGAACGTGAAGACACTACAGTTCCCAGCATGCCTCTCTTCCCACCGCCGCCCTCTCCCGCCCCTACTCCTGGACTCTTGCCTGGCCGGGACTTGCAGTCCCAGCTCAAAGCCGGCGGCGGGGCGAAAGCAGTCTAGAAATGTACTTTTCCCACAAAAAGGCGGTGAGACCGCAGTTTCCAATTCAAGTCCTACTCCAACTGACTAGCGTCTGCCCGGCGGAGTCAAATTCCCTCCAACCAGCTCTCTTCAGACCTGCAAACTGCTGGGGCGGAACCACGCCCCGGAAATGAGGTCAAGTCCCCCAGCTGACGGCTGAAGCTCCTTCCAGCCACTCCTAGACGGACTAAGACCGGCGGGGCGGGCTTGGGGGCGTGGCAAGCGGGCGTGGCTCAGCTCTGCGTAGCCCCGGGGATCTAGCCGCTGCGCGGGGCCGCGCGTCTGGGTGGCAGCGGGGGCGCGCCCGTGGAGAGTGGCGGCTGCGGTTGCTAGTCTGGAGGGAGGGAAGGAGGAACCGGGAAGGGGTGGGGGGGGGCAGGGCGATCGGAGAGCCGTGTTCCTAAGGCGGTGGCTGCGTCTCCGACTGAGCAGGAGCAGGGCGGGGAAGGAGGATGGAGCAAGCTGGGGGTTGGGGTTGGCGCTAGCCGCTGCGGCTCGTCTACTACTGTGGGAGAGTGGCTGCTCCTGGAAGTTGTAGGATCGGGAGCCGGGCTGGTGCCGCCGGTGCCGCCGCTGCCTTGGGCGGTGGGGAGGAGCAGGGAGCGTCAGGGGTCGGGAAAGACGGGACGGGTAGGGGGCGCGAGCTGGGGAAGACTGAGCGGGCTCTGCGCCGGGCGGGCGGGCGGCGGGGGGGCCAGCGACCGCAGCCGGGGAGACGGGGGAGGATGGAGCAAGTGGAGATCCTGAGGAAATTCATCCAGAGGGTCCAGGCCATGAAGAGTCCGGACCATAATGGGGAGGACAACTTCGCCCGGGACTTCATGGTGAGTCCCTCCCCTCGCTGTTGCCTCCTCTCACCGGCATCCAAGCCCACTGCCTCTTCGCCCGCCCGGCCCGGCCGCCAGCGCTTTGTGTGCGGCTGTAAGGAGAGGGGCGGAGGGGGCGCGCGCCAACCCCAAGGGCCGGGGTGGACTCAGAGGCTGGGAGGTGAGATCGCCCCTCGTCCTCCTTTCCTTTCGTCTTGCGATCGCGGCCCCTTCCGCCCGCGTCCGGGACGCGAAGAGAGAGGCCGCTGGCCAAGCCCGCACTTAGCGCCGCCGCCCGCGACCACCTATTGTTTCTCGGGCTGGGAGCGGGAGGCGAATGAGGTGCAGGCCGGTAGGCTCTTCTCATCTCCCCAGCCAGTCTGCTCCTCCTGGGAGGGTCGAGGCAGGAAGGAGAGCGGATAGCGCCGACTGAGGAACGGAGCTATTAAGATTGCATTTAACTCGTGGGGTCCCTTTGCTCAAGCTGGTCTCAAAAGAGGTCAGGGTAGGACTTTTTGCTCTTTCTGGGTTCGCAGTATTATCTCCAATGCAAGAGAAAGGATAGTCCATAGGAAATCTCGTGGAATGTTCGATTTCCATTTACTGCCGTCCTGTCTCTTGTCTCTTGAGACCCAGGTTTTAGATGGTGTAGGGGTCAACGTGATTGAGGTTGAGGGATAAGTGTGTGTAGAGGCAGGGCGTGGGGGTGGAGGGTGCGTGGTTATCCCGAAGGAAGCCTACTTCAGACTCCCAAGGGGATACTGCCGAAGGCGGAGGGGATGTGACTATCACTTCCTATCCGGGGTGGGGGTGGGGAACTTGGGAACAATAGTCCTGGTGGGGCGGAGGCGACTGTACGGGCTGAAGCCCTGAACTGGGAGATAACCTTCGTAGTCTCCCCACCCCCCTTCCGACATCCCCCCTCCCCCTTCCGCCCTTTGCTTGTACTGGCGGGCTGGATAGGAGGTTAAAAGTCTTGGTCGTGGAATTGCTCTCGAGCCATCACTACGAGGGGGTCACATCCGAAGGCGTGGGACCAAAAGTCGACTTCCTCCATTGCCACCCCCGCTCCTTTATTTTTCTGCTGGACAATGTTCCCTTTAGGGTTGTTTCTCGCCTTAGGAGGCGGTGGTTGCGGCGCTGCTCCTACGGATATTGCGCAAGACTGGGGCGTTGGAAACCCTGGAGGTCTGGGGAATGGAAAAGGAAGTGGGACTTTGGGAAGTGGTTGCTCCTTAGTCTTGGCGGGGTTTGGAAATGGGAAATAAGCTAGGGAAAATTTTGCTTCTGGGCAAGATTCACCTCCAAGAGTAGTCACCTCACTCTGAAATTCTGGATTGTGAAAGGGATACACAGTTAATGTGTATAAAAATGAGTCGCAAACATTGGCTAGTTTTTGTTTCAAAGTACAGTTTAATTGTTTACAAGGTGCAGGTGAAATGGCTTTTCGCACTGAAATACGAAATACTTTTCACATTTTAAAGAGACTTTGGTCTAGTAAAACTTTAGCGTTAAAATTCTTAACCCTTAACTTTACTCAGTATCATGACAGTATAGTTGAGCTTTGTGATTCCCGCCTCCCTAAACCAATAATAGAAGATAGGAGTTTGGTTTTGTTAGTATCTTTTGAAAGTGTAAAAAATGTTGATTAAATAATTTATGGTTTATTTTAAACATTTCCTCTTGATACTTAGCCCATGTATCCCCCCCCCCCAAATTTCCCTTTTATCTGAAAAAGTTAAAGATGTTTCCTTCTTCCTATTGGGAATTTTGAATGTGTTAGGTATCTTTGAAATGATATCACAGTAATTGGACAGAGTCCCCCTTTTATTACTCTCTAGCAAACATAAAAGAAAATATTTACTTAGATTTAAAATGTTTAAAACTAGTCTTACACAGTCTTACTTTGGATGTGGAAGGAGAGGTGTGTGACCCTGTCCACTTGGCATGTTGGTCCTCTTGTTCTCTATGGACATATCCTGTCAGGAAAGGGCATTGTTTGCTGATGCAGGCCATCAGGACAAGTGCCCAGTCTCTGAACTCCTGTACAGGGGAAGTAGCCTTCGGGTTCATGCTTTGAGGATGAGTCAGGGATTCCTATTGGAGATTTCATTTCTCCAGGACTAAATGAGTTTTCTTTTTCTTCCCTAATACCTAGGGATATCTAGGTGATTCTGCATTTAAGATTTGATGACTAAGGCTGTTCTTTTACAGTGCTTGCTTTTTTTATTCTGTGACTTGATAAGCAATAGCTATAATTAAATCTGCCAGTTATGCCTCTTTTTCTCTTAACTAGAAAGCTGGAGGAAAACTTTGTCCCCTCTGCCACAAAAAGAAAATATATTGGCTAATAGATTCTTCTAATAATAAACACTTCTGTAATTCTTAAATTCTGACATTTTAAAATTTTTAGCATTTGAGAACTGAGCCTTAGGGTAATCTAGATATTATAACCCTATTCATTTATAAGGTGATAATGTTCATTGTTGCAAATTTGGAAATTATAGAACAGTAATTAAGAATGCCTTACCTTTAGGAAAGTGGAATAGGCATTCATACTGTGGTTTTTCCATTGTTCTGTTCAGTCTTCCTATAGTCCCATCACCCAAAGGCTATCTTTGTTAATGTCTTTAATGCTTCTCTGTGACCATACTACATGTACCGTTTAATATTCTTAGGGTTTTTTCCAACTTAATATTTAGGTGTTTTTCCTTTGTAAAGATAATTTTAGGTGGCTGTATAATATTTCACCTAGCCACTGTCATATAGCTTAACCATTTTCTTATAGTTGAAAGTTTAGGCCGCTGATTTTCTGCCATTATGTGTCATAATTCTGTGGAGAACACTTAAGCATAAAATTTCTTTATTTTGAATTATTGCATAAGATATCTTCCAGTGGTGTTGGAAGTACTAGATAAAAGGATGTAAACATCTGAAATACGTAAATGAATAACTTTTTGAAGTTGTATCACTTTTTACAACTAACGGTAATGTATGAGTGTTCATATAATAATCTTGGATCTTTGATAATTCGAGGTTGAAGAATAGTATGTTGTTTTAATTTTAATATTGTGATGACTAGTAAGAGTAGAGATTTTTCTGCCTGTTGTCATTCTGTGAGTTGTCTATTCCTGGCATTGGCCTTTTGTGTGCCCCATCCTGTAAAGAGGAGAATACTAAGGTATTGAGATGGTGTAAACTATAGCACCAAAATGATTTCAAGTTGATGGTTAAACTGATAATCTGTGTCAGATCCGGAACTTGGTCACAACTATCTCAGCTTGTCGTCTTTATGAAATTGCAGATAGTGATCATGAGAAGTAAATGTGTACATAGGGTGATGCCCATTTATGTTTGACATGTGTAGGTTTACTACCATCTCTGCCATTGGTTAGTTTTCTGACCTTGGCCACTTGCAAGAAAATGAATGGACCGAGTTCTTTCAATTTTAAAAGAAGATAAATGCTATCTACTTCACAAGACTGAAGTATGGGACTGATAGTTAGGATCTTCATCTAACAAATGATCATGCTGTCTTCAATATTCTCAAATGGATGACTTATGTAGTCAGTTACATATAACTAGACATAGAAGGAAAAAAAGATGTCTGGGCTTTCGTTTTTCAGTAATTTTCTTTTGCTTTTTAAAGCTTTGTCATGTATAATTAAAGTATTGAAACAAGAAGTAAGTTTATTCTGATTAGGCTAAAGTTTATGTGATATACACTAGACATTTGTATATTTAAAAATTGTAAGAGATGACAATAAAGCTGCAAGTAAATATGGCAGTTTCAGTTTAAAAACCCATTCTCTTTAAGATAAAAACAATACTTTAGTAAGTAGAGTCAGTGGAGCATTTCAAAACAGGATGCAGCAGAGGTGTGAATTACAGTACTTTTGTGAAACAAGAAGGAGAAGATTTATGCCCTGGAGAAGGAAATGGCACCCCATTCCAGGATTCTTGCCTGGAGAATCCCATGGAGCCTGGCAGGCTACAGTCCGTGGGGTCGCAAGAGTCGGACACGACTTAGTGCACTGTCTCACCCCAGAGATCCTGCCATATATACCACAAAAACCAAACATCCCCCAGTGATCTTGTCCCCACTGTTCCAGTCACTCCCAGGTGGGAATTCAGGCACATGTCCACAGAGGTCACAGACAACATACATACGGTTCTGTTATGTCCCATATATTACCCTTTCATGTCCCAAGGAAGACATTTTCTCTTAGAGATTTTCATTTAGTGTATCTTTAAAAAATCTTGTATTAAACTTGCCTCCACCTTTTTCTTGGGTAAGGACAACCCAGAAATGGCCCTTTTGTGTCTGTGATGTTGCCATTCACAGCTTTTCTTGATAGGCCTAGTACAATCTTGAGAACAGGGTTGCTGTATGCTGAATGTCAGACGGTAGCTCTTAGCTTTGCCTATCTTAGGTAGGTAGTTATGCTGTGCATTTTTTATTGGTGTACCATGTTTGATTTGTCCCTAATACCATTGAAGTTTTTCTGAGAAATGAAATAATGCAGCATGAACTTATTAAAATACATTTTAAGACTTAAAAAAAAAGATTTATGGATTTTTTTAAGGCTAAACAAGCATTATAGCAAGCATTCCTATGTTAAAATGCCATTTAAACTAACTGATTTTTAAATCTAAATTTATCAATCACAGGTAACTGCAGAAGTACCTTAGTAGTTATGCATTCAAGGAGTTTATTATATAAAACCATCTGCTCTACAAATAGTAATCTTGACAGAACTGCTCAAAGCAACCAATTTGCTTGCTTTGTTATGATTAAATAATTGTTATATTGTTTTTATCTTACTACAGTAGCGTTTGTGATGTTATAAATTAAACAGAAAGAAGATTAACATTTTTTATCCCTTCTGTTTGTTAAACCCTGTGCCATACATTTTACACTGTGTCTTATTTAACATATCTGCCGTTTATGAGGTGGCTATAACCTAAATTTTAGAGATAAGGAAACGCACGCTGAGAAGTAAAGTATCTTGCTTGACTTCAAAACCTGATCTTTTTATCCTCCAGAACGCATCCGAGGTCCCTTTGGACCTGGCTGGAACTTGGCAGGTAGTGGAGGGTGCATTTCCATGCAGAAGGATAGGCGTTTTAGAGTTAAGCATGTTTAGAGAGTGGTAGATAATCTGCCATAACTAATGTAGCAGTTCTCACACATTTTGATTTCAGGAGTCTTTTACATTCTCAAAATTACTGAGGACTCCAAAGAGGTTTGTTTCTTTGTACTGTATTAGAAATTAAAAGATATCTTAAAAAATAATTTACTTTAAAGTAATGGTGATAAAACCATTCCATACATACACTGTATTTTATAACAAGTGATTTTTCAAAAAAATTACTGGTGGAAAGAAGCATTATTTTTATGCTTTTGCAAATTTTTTTTGCCGTCTGGCTTAATAGAAGAGATCTGGATTCTCATATCTATTGCATTCATACTGATGCAGTGTCATATTTCACAGTATCAAGTGTCATGTATCCTCTAGAAAAATCAGTGTACACTCCTAAAGAGAATGAACATGATAAAAATATTGTACTAAAGGCTGTGCATTTGCATATTTGCAGGTGAGGAAGCATAACTTAGGTTTTAACCTCGTGAATTCTTTAAAATGGTCTAGGTGTGGGACATCTCTGGACCATATTTTGAGAACCAGTGGTGTTCGCATGGTGAAGGTTAATGGGATGCTGAGAAAGCCAGTTAGGAATCAGGTTGTGAAGGTTCTTGAATCTGTGCTGTATTTTATTCTGCTGCTAAGTCACTTCAGTCGTGTCTGACTCTGTGTGACCCCATAGACGGCAGCCCACCAGGCTCCCCCATCCCTGGGATTCTCCAGGCAAGAACACTGGAGTGGGGTGCTATTGCCTTCTCCGGTATTTTACTCTATAGATCAGTAATAGTAATTTTGAACAGTTTATACACTACAGGTCTCAGCGTTACAGGGAAAGTAAGCGGTCATTTGACAGATGAGGATTAAGAAAAAAGTCTTCATGACTCACTAGATGTGAGTAGTGAAGGAGAGAGGAATATTGTAGTGTGATTCCAGAGTTTCTAGCTTGGTATACTGTCACCCAAGTTGGAAGGTTCCATTTGGTAGGGTAAGGAGGAAGGACAAAAAGCAGAGGAGACCAGGGAGAAGATGGTTGGAAGAAACTTCAGAATTAAAGAGAATGCGTTTAGTTTTGGACACGTTAAAACTGAGGTGCCTGTGAGACATCGTGTAGAAATGTAGAGCTCAAGAGAGCTACTGGGACAGAATTAAAGCATGTAAGAGGTATTTGAAAGCTTGAGAGTCATGAACTCATTCAGACAAGTGTATGGTGTGGCCAACCTAAGGTTGAAAAGCAACAACATTTAAAGAGCAGCCTCTAAATGAAAATATTGGTGATTGCTCCTGGGTAGGTGTGGTCAGAGTAGAAGGAAAGGAACCTAGAGGATGTCAGAAAGGCCTGGGAGAGTTTCAGGGAAGACATTACCAAAGTCAGATAATTCTGGGAGGACCGGTAAGGTGAGCTTAAGAAAAGCACCCATTCTGTTCGCTAAGTAGGAGTGATTTGGTGACTAGAAAAAGCAGTTTGGAGTTGGGGTATGGGAAAAAGCCAGGTTGTCATAGGCTGAAGAGGAAATAGCTGAAGTAGTATAAATTCCTTCCATTTACTTTAGCATTCTGAATGTAGATGGCTGAAGCCAGAGGAAGACACAGATCCCCTCCTGCTTTCTGCTTTAAAAAAAAAAAGTAAGATAGGGACAGCATTTTTCATACATGTGTTTCTTATCTATATGTATATCTTTTGGTAAAATGATCGCTATGTAAGTATAATTTTAAAAGACAAATGGTGGCTCTGTGATAACGAAGCTGCCTGCCAGTGCAGGAGACGTGGGTTCCATCTCTGGGTTGGCAAGATTCCCGGAAGTAGGAAACGGCAACCAACTCCAGTGTTCTTACCCGGGCAGTCTCACGGACAGAGGATCCTGGAGGGCTACAGCCCATAGAGTACCAAAGCAGTTGGACGCAAATGAGCACGCACATAAAAATACAGATAACAAGAACTTGTCAAATAAGACTTCTGAAGTTTTGATTTAAGGTTTGAGTTTGATTTGCTAAAAAATGGGAGAGGAAAGATTGAACGCCTGGCAAGAGCTTATGCTGCGCACACTAGATAGTATTAAATATTTCATTTTTTGTTAAACTGTTCAATATTGTGGCTTGTAGTGTTTTAAAAATTAATAACAGCTTTATTGAGATATAATTTATTTAGCATAAAATTCATTCATTTTAAGCTGTGCAATTTAATAGTTTTTAGTATGTTCACAAAAATGTGCAGTTGTTACCACAGTCAATTTTTATTAGCCCCAAAAGAAACCCCATACCCATTAGTAGTCATTCCTCCCACCCTCTTTCCTCGCAGACCTCGGCAACCACTAATCTACCTTCTGTCTCCATAGATTTGCCTCATCTAGACATTTCATAAGAATGGAATCATAATATGTGGTGTTTTGTCACTGACCCCGTTGACTTAACATGTTTTCAAGATTCATCTGTGTTGCGTGGTCAGAAAGACTTCATCCTGTTTTATGACTGAATAATTTTCTATTGTATGGATATATCACATTTTGTTCACTCATTCAATTCTTGATAGACATTTGAGTGGTTTCCACTTTTTGGAATATTTTGTATTGTATAATAATAATACATGAAATATAACACATTTTATTTTATTTTATGAATGCTGCTACTGTGAACCTATACATAAGTTTTTGTTAGGATATCTGTTTTCGATTATCTTGGATATATACCTATAAGTACCTTTAACATTTTGAGGGAACTGACGGGTTGTTATCCAGAGCTGCTGTACATTTTATGGTTCTACCACGAAAATGCACATTTTCCACTCCCACTAATTTCTTTACATCCTTACCAATACTTGTTATTGTCTGTCTGTCTGTCTTCTTATAACCACCTAAGAGGGTGTGAAGTTCTATTTTGTGGTTGGCTTGCAGTTATAGCTCAGTAAGCTTATATACATGGTGTAGTATGTCTAAAATGTCTTTAAAACTAGAATGATTGGCAATATTTTGCAGTCGTAGCATTTGAGCTAATTTTAGTCCTTTTCCATGGCCACTGGTTTAGTTAAGATTTTCTTACTCTGATAAGTGTCCGGCCAAATGTATTTATCTTTTAACTAACTTCGCAATTGGAAGTGAACTTTTAAGTAACTTTCCAGACATGGCTCACTGAGCTAGCACACTAAAAATTTACCTGAAGTGTTAATTCTCAAGGTTGTTTTACTGTATTTCCTTTTAGAATATTGTTACCTTTTTTCCGTCAATATTTGACATTTAATTTGGGAAAGGGTTTTGAAAGATTGAAACTGAAAGTAAGATATTAACATTCAAATAGATTAAAATTTTTTGTTCATATGTTAAACACTTCTGAGTTTCTATAATACTCAGTTCATTAGATTCATAAACATTTACATTTCTGACTTCCCCAGACTAAAAGCCTCCGAGGCTAGAGACTGGGACTTAATTATCTTTGTATCTCCACTGCTTAATGTAGTGCCTGGCATTTAGGCATTAATGGCCGTCGCGTGAGCAGAAATTGTAGCGAGCTTAATGCTGTAAGACAGATTTATTCTTCAGGTGGATTCTTCAAGTGGTCCAAGAGGCTTGTCTCTTAGACCAGCATGAGAGTCGCTTTTTCATCCACCTGCCTACAGGCATGCTTGCACAAATGTTTTTATTTTCAGTACACAAGAAAGAAGAAGAAAATAAAAGATAAAGTACTGGAGTAAATTTAGTAAAACTTTTAAATAAGTAAGTGAAAATGAAGTCGCTCAGTCGTGTCCAGCTCTTTGCAACTCTGTAGACTGTAGCCCACCATGTAGCCTTCCATCCATGGGATTCTCCAGGCAAGAGTACTGGAGTGGATTGCCATTTCCTTCTGCAGGGGATCTTCCCGACCCAGGGATCGAACCTAGGTCTCCCACATTGCGGGCAGACGCTTCCTCTGAGCCACCAGGGAAGCCCTAAATAAGTATTTGTTTATTAATCGTAATATCTTCTACATAAATGTGGAAAATAGTGTGGTACATATTTTTCTCTGGACACTGGTTGCTGTCATAAGGACTGAGGGAAGCACTTAAAGTAACTACTTGTGTATCCTCTACTCCATAGACTATTAATTTTAATAAAATGTCCATTTTTAACTTTTGGTTTTAGATTTCATTAAGAAAATCCAGATATCAGTTCACTGGCATCTCTTCAACAGTAGTGGTATCTTATAAGTTGTGGGTGTCTTAGGAGTGATTACAGCAATAGCTGTTGTTTTCTCCTTGCCTGTAGTTTCTTGCCTCATGTAATTCCTTCCATATATCATGCTCACTTTCCTAAAATACTGCTTTCAAGTGCTGGCATCTGTAGGATAATGGAAGGCATATTTGGTTTTAAAATCAGATGTGGGTTTGAGTCCCACTGTTTGGTGCCTACTTCTGTTTCGTTTAATATTTATATAGAACCATATTGGAAACATGGTTTTATTTTTATCACAGAAAAATGTGACTTCACAGGACCCTAAAGGCTCCTTTCGATGATCATTAAAAGTATTGGAATTTTAAATGCCTAAGGCTTGCCTGGAGAATCCTAGGGACGGGGGAGCCTGGTGGGCTGCCGTCTATGGGGTCACACAGAGTCGGACACGACTGAAGCGACTTAGCAGCAGCAGCAAAGCAACTCAAAGCATTAAACCCAAGCTCTGCTTTCCTTCAAATTGTAATTATATGTCCCTCTTACAAATTTCCCTTCCTCCTACTCCCTGCCCTTTTTTTGTAGTTTTTGTCCTGGTTTAGAATCGCAGGCCAATAGGATAAAGTTTATGCTTAACCTGGCCTTCCAGAGCCTTTTAACAGAGTCTTTCATACCTTTCCAGTGTTAAACTCGTGTACTCCCCAGTATGTGTCCTTTTTTCCCTCTGGAATGAGCTGTTTCTCATCCTTGAAAAATGCTTATCTGTGTTTGTACTGCTGAACATATTTTTCCGCTTTCTTAGAAAACTTTCCTTCTATTTTATAGTCCAGTACTTTGAAGATCAGGACACTAAAAATTTCGAATAACTTGACCACATTCACCCAGAACTCAGAAGCAAGAATCGTAATTAACTCTCACTTTCTGAGATAAATCTTTTAGTCCAGTTTATCTTAAAGCACTTGTTCTCCTTTGCAAATTTGAATTTTAATACTGTGGAGAAAAAGCCTTTCATTAGGTTTGAGTTGAAGACTTGTTAAGGCAAGTTTGCTGATAAATGCACTTGTCCTAAATCACTAGGCTTCCAAACAAGAATTGAACCCCTCTCTCAGCATTTCATATTTCCTGTAGTATTTAATTTTTTTGGATTCATGCATTCAAACCTTGACAGTTACCTCCTTCCCTGTGAAATAACACAGATATCGTTTCCATTTGTATAAGATTAGAGTGTCAGTGAACTGGCTTATGGCAGATATAAGTAGTTGTTCCCTAAAAGCTTTTCCTAGAGAATGTGGAATGTGGATCATGTTAATCTCAGAGGCTTTGGGATGTACGCTAATACCTACATTTCCTGTAATAAGTGTTTTTAGTTGTAATCTACATTTGAAAAGCTTTTTAACAACATTTGAGTAGTTGTTATGCTGGTCGCCTCTGAAGAAATGCAAAAATTCAGGTCTGTCATGAATCCTACCATCCACCACTACACCCTAGGCACTGTGTTTAGAACTGGCAACTGGAAATATGACAGTTGTTTCCCTTAAGAAGTTTACTGGCTGTGAGTAAACTTGTGAGAAGCAGCAAGAAGTTGTCCTGGGAGCAGTGGATGGGCTTCAGGGGGTCTGTGAACCCTTTCAAGTTATACTTAATGTTTTGTGTGTAAATCTGTTGGGAGAGGGGTGAAGGTTTTTAGATTCTCAAGGGTTCCAAAAAAATCTTAGAAACTCTAGACTAGTAGAAAGATAATCAGCTTTGGAACCATACAGTAATTTCTGTCCTGGCCGTGTTATCCATATAGGCAGGTTATGTAGGGAAATTGGGGCTCTAATACTTACCTAGAAGGACCAAGATAGTGTATATTTAAAGCTTCTAATGTAGTACATAGAAGGTACTCAATAGTAGTTTAAGACGTGTTATTACTCTAAGGGAAGTATATTCAAGATTAAAACCATAGAGGGAGGAGAGCCTAAATCTGCCTGAAGAGAACATGGACAGTTTGAGCACAGAGGCCACATTTGACTTGGCTCTTGAAGGGAGAGTTTGTCAGGTGGACTAGGATAAAAGGCATTTCAGAGATAGAAAACAAACAGTGTTTGCAAAGACACAGAGATAAGAACTATGGGTTTTAGAAGGGAGGAACAGGGTGGCTGGCAGTGTAAAAAATAAGCAAAGCTGATATAACCAAATAAACAGGAAGAGATTCCCAAAGGGAGAACAGCCTAAATGCTGAGTATGAGATGCATATAATATTGGCCTCAGCATTCCTGAATGTTTTGGTGAGAAGTGTTTTGATGTCTTACGATTGTGGCATAGTTGTTTACTCTTAGTTACAAAGTATGGTTTGGTTGTTATGAAGGATCTTTTTAAAATAGAGTTCCACAAAGTCAGTGTTTTTCACTCTGGTAATTTTACTTTATCCCAGATATATAAAGTAGTACTCTCAGTTTATATAGTTCTTAATTGGCCAGATAAGTGGTTTTCATTAGCTTCTGTTAAAAATGCCCTGTAAAAAAATTACATTAAAAGAGTCTATAAAACTTCAGTAAGTTATTTATAGTGGTAAGCCTCTGTTTAGTTTAGATTCCTCAGTATATTTGAGTTTTCTAGGTGATAACTGAGATTTTGAAACAATACATTTGGGACCACAACTATAGTGAGAATGGAGAAAAAGTCAACTCCCATTCTGTGAAAATGTGGAGAGTGGCTTGTTTTGGACACCTTCTCCCCTCATTGTACACCGGAGTTATAAGTCATGGACCTTTTGATGTTAAAGGAAACATGAACGGTATTTAGAAACTAAGGAGCTTGTTACAGGTTTTACAGTTAGAAGTTGCCAGAGCTAAGTTTGTCCCAAGATCATAGCAGATGTTTTTTCTGTAGCATAATGTTGCTGAGACCAACAGTTGTCTTATTATTTAGGGGAAAAGTTAATAAAAGGAAAAAAGTGGGGCATAAATATCCTGCAAATTATAGAAAAATTCTTTGTTGGTATAGATTTTTGGTTGTAGCCTACTTGGCAAACCAGTTTGCGTGCTAAGTCGCTTTAGTCGTGTCTGACCATTTGCAACCCCATGGATTGTAGCCTGCAGACTCCTCTGTCCATAGGATTCTCCAGGCAAGAATACTGGAGTGGATTGCCATTTCCTTCTCCAAGAAACCAGTTTAAGTGGGGGGGTGGGGGTGGGGAATATATGTATATATATATTTCACCGGAGAAGGCAATGGCACCCCACTCCAGTACTCTTGCCTGAAAAATCCATAGATGGAGGAGCCTGGTAGGCTGCAGTCCATGGGGTCGCTAAGAGTCGGACATGACTGACTTCACTTTCACTTTTCACTTTCATGCATTGGAGAAGGAAATGGCAACCCACTCCAGTGTTGTTGCCTGGAGAATCCCAGGGACGGGGGAGCCTGGTTGGCTGCCGTCTATGGGGTCACACAGAGTCGGACACGACTGAAGTGACTTAGCAGCAGCAGCATATTTATCTCACAGTAGAATACTGCCCTTGAGTATTCTATTTAACTGCTTTAAGGACAGGAACCAAGAAATGGGAGCCATGCATAACCTGGGTGCCTATTTCAGCTCTTTGTGGTTCTGCGTATTTATCAGTTTCTCCGTCTAGAGCTGCTTGGACACTTATCTTTGCTTCTCTGTGCACCTGCTTTACTCTTAGCTCTCCACATTTGACTTTCACTACACGTGCTGTTGAATAAAGGCATCTCTTAAGTGATCTAACCTAAGTTCCTCACTTTATCTCTGTTTAGAGGATTAGCTCAGAATAGTTAGAATTGCTGTCTCACGTTCGCATTCCTGAAATTCACATCCCATCAGTCAACCTGCTTCTAGTGAGATGGGTACTGTGTAGTATAAATGTGTGAAGTTGACCAGGATGGGGAGTTTGTTCAGATGTGATTGGTAGGGACTTTTCTTAGTGAAAGAAAGTTATAGTTCCTTAACTGGACGAGACTGGCAGCCCAAGGTGTATCTAATACAAAAACCTTTGAAGCAAAACTGGGGGGGAAAATGAGCTTCTATTTTAAGTTTTCAGTCCCAAATAGACTCCACCCACCTTCTTTCAGAGAAGGGACAGAGAAGCACAGAGTCCTTGTGACTTGAGAGAACTCTGTTGGCTCTGGCAGAGCATAATTTCACATGTACAGTGCATACTAAACCTTAAACTGTGTAGAAACTATAAAAGTAAGATGATCTATAAGCTACATATTTATGGTACTTAAAATTTAAGGTATAATTTTTCAGTGTTAAAATATGAAACCAGAACATTACCTTCTAGATGAAAGTATAATTCTAAAGATCAGTTTTATCAGTATTATGTCTAGTCATTTTTTATTCTCTCTCTAAATATACATCTGAAATTTATCACTATCTGAAAGACTAATATATTTTCTCCCTAGTAGATTTTGCATGAATAAATCCAAATATAGTTAGATTCATCTAAAATTTGAGTACTTTAATACTGTGTGTTGCCTGGTTGTCAGTGTGTCTGTCTCTGTGCAGGCTGTCTGCCTGACTGTGTACCTCTTATCTTTATCTGCTCTGTCCATTGGCTTATCTGTGCCAAAGATTCATTAATGGGTGTTAGAGATAGATTTGGATGTACTGTATAATTCAGAAATTTCCTGTAATTTATGCCTAGTTGTTTATAATTCTTTACTTCTAGTGCTGCAAATAGGTTATAAATGCCAAGGAGGAACATAGTGCAGGTAGATACTAATATTAGGATTTTTGCACCTATTTGAAGAAATTGAATATGTTTAAATGTTTATCTCTAAACCTATTCACTGGCATTATTCGATGTTGCACAAAATAACAAATTTTATTTTTTCATAACTGTGTAATTTAGGTAGTAGAAAGTTAATCATTAAGGTAAGAAATACAGTTTTAATGTTAAATATGCCAGATGTTTTGATCTTTTCATTTTATGGAAAAGTAAAGAGGATAGGTATTTTAATAGTTCAAAAGCTAGAAACAGAAATACTTTGTGTGAAAAAGAGCATTCAAAGAAGTTATTATTAATTATAAGATATATGCTTAAACTAAGTTTTCTTGAATGGGTAATTAAGTAGGCACTGGCTGACTCTACTTTCTTGGCCTCTTCTTTCCTAGATGATGAAATATCATTATACCTAGATTTTCACCTACCTCTTTAGTCTCTCTCCTCTATTATTGGCTCAGATACAGCATATTTCCTGTTTTTTTGTGCTCTTAGGTCTTAAGGGAAATATAATTGAATACTTGAATATTTAAAAAATAGAAAATAATCTTACAAATCTTATAAAATATTACAGTGACATCAATTCTAATGCTGCTTATTAAGAGTCTCAGACAATAATAAACATTGATATTTTCTCATACTCTACATTCTTACGATGGCTGGTGGATTCTTTTTAATGCAATTTAATCTAGACCAGAAGTATAAGATGAATGTTTAACCAGCACATTTAATTTTCCCATTGTTGCTTTATTATATGCCAGTTTTTATATTATTTACAAGCCATGTTTTGTGTGCATATATTGTTTATGCCATATCTAATATTTTAAAATATGTTCTAAGTGCTCTTGCATTCTGTTGGCCAAGGCAAGTTATAATGCCACCTCAACCTCAAAGACTCAGGAAATAGATTATACCCTTTAAGTTGGAAGGACTACAAAGTCTTGTGCAGTTTTAATATAGGAAGAGCTGAAAAACAGGTTTTTAATATGATAAATCTACGGCTTCCCTGGTGGCTCAGAGCTTAAAGCATCTGCCTGCAATGCGGGAGACCTAGGTTCAGTCCTTGGGTCAGGAAGATCCCCTGGAGACAGAAATGGCAACCCACTCCAGTATTCTTGCCTGGAGAATCCCGTGGACGGAGGAGCCTGGTGGGCTACAGTTCACGGGTCGTGAAGAGTCAGACACGACTGAGCGAGTTCACTTTCGCTTTCACCTTCACTATATGACAAGTGTAGGAGATATTATGATTACATAAAGTAGTTAGGACATAGAACTGGGACTTGAAATAAGGAGTAAGCCATGCATTTACCTGGGAGGAGAGTATACTATTCCAGACAGAAAGAACATTAAGTGCCCAAGTATCTGAGTTAAGAGTGTGTTGGGATATCAAGGAAGCTGCTGTGCTTGAGCAGAATGAGGGGAAGATTTAGTAGATTTGTGATAGTGTTGGGAGTTATGGCAAACCATCCAGGTTCTTGTAGGTCATTGTTAGAACTTGGGTTTTTACTCTAAATGACAAGAGTTTACTTTTGGGTACTTTTTCTTCCTCAGTGGTAAAGAATCTGCATGCAATGCAGGAGACACAGGATTGATCCTTGAGTCAGAAAATTCCCCTGAAGAAGGAAATGGCTATCCACTCTAGTATTCTTACCTGAAAGTCCCATGGACAGAGGAGCCTGGCGGGCTACAGTTGATGGGGTCACAAAGCACTGGACACCACTGAGTGACTAAGCCAGCACAGAAAACACCAGTTTGTAGCATTATTAACTAAACAAGCACAGTCAAAAAGAACATTTATAGAAATAACTAATATAGTAGAGCTGTTAGTGATTCATAAGTATACTTAATAAACAAGGATTGCTTAAAAATACTAAATAGTATTTATTTAGAATAAATACTAAATCAGTTTTCCACAATAGAAGTAGTAAAAGTAGATTTAGAGGAAATGTTCTAGGTAGCAGAATATTTATAATTTAAGCAACAAGTATTTGATTATAGGGGATATGCTCTAAAATAATGTACTCCCAGAGACTGTCAATGTAACTACACTACACATTAAATATTATGACAGGAGGTTTTGTATGACTCAGAGAAGTCAAGCTGACAGTGAAGTGCCAAGTCACCCTAATGGCCTCATTTCAGTTCATTTCAGTTCAGTTGCTCAGTGTGTCCAACTCTTTGCAACCCCATGGACTGCAGTATGCCAGGCTTCCCTGTCCATCACCAACTCCTGGAGTTTACCCAAACTCATGTCTATGGAGTCGGTGATGCCATCCAACCATCTCATCCTCTGTCGTCCCTTTCTCCTCCCTCCTTCAATGATACCCAGCATCAGGGTCTTTTCAAATGAGTCAGTTCTTCTCATCAGGTGGCTAGAGTATTGGAGTTTCAGCATCAGTCCTTCCAGTGAATATTCAGTACTGATTTCCTCTAGGATGGACTGGTTGGATCTCCTTGCTGTCCAAGGGATCTTCTCCAACACAGCAGTTCAACTCTTCGGCACTCAGCTTTCTTTATATATAGTCCAACTCTCACATCCATACATTACTACTGAAAAAACCAAAGCTTTAACTAGATGGACATTTGTTGGCGAAGTAATATCTCTGCTTTTTAATATGCTGTCTAGGTTGGTCATAACTTTTCTTCCAAGGAGCAAGCGTCTTTTAATTTCATGGCGACAGTCACCTTCTGCAGTGATTTTGGAGCCGAAGAAAGTCAAGTCTGTCACTGTTTTCCATTGTTTCCCCATCTATTTGCCATAAAGTGATGGGACCGGATGACTGATGGCCTCATCCTATTAGAAATTAGCTAGTACCTAAGAATAGTTACTTTACAAAGTGAGTCAAGAGAAGACTTCTTTGCCTGAGATTTCCCTTTGTAGTCTAAAATAGTAGCTGAATTACAAGAGTTTTTCATTTTATTTTCAAATGAGTAAGTTCAAAAAAGATCCATCATATTTGGGTAAACTGTTTTTAATATAATAGTTCTCTAAAGGAGTGAGTATGCCATGTAAAGAGACTGGTGAAACATTTAGGGACAAAACCAATCTGATTAGAATGCTTTTTCTCCTGACTTGTATTTAAAGCACAGATATTACAATAATAAAGCTCAAATTTGACCTCACCAAAAAAACTATAATATGAAAGGTAATGCAGAGATAAGCAGTGGATTGAGATAAAACACTTTAACACATTTAACAGTTGGAAGATTATTATCTAAAATATAAGTAGCTTCTCTATATAAATAAAAAGAATACTCCAATAGGAAAATTTGAAAATGCAAAGAAAATTAACAGAAGAAAAATGCGAATAATTACTAAACATGGGGGAAAAGTCACCAACCTATTCAATAATCAGAGAAATAAAAATTATTTTAGCGTTTACTTTGGAGACAGGTCCATCAGATCCCATCAAATTTGGTAAAATTCAAAAATTGGAAATTATGGCAATTCAGAAATTGATAATAGCAAATGTCAGCCAGGATAGAGAAAAACTAGCTTTCTATATCTGTTGATAGGTAAGACTTTTTTGGAAGGCAAGAAGCTTAATTTGGTTGATTACTTCTAAGGGGAGGGATATGGAGGAGAGGTGATTCCTTTTTCATTTATAATTATGTGCAGAAAAAGTTAACAACTCTGGGACTGCTGTCCTCAGAAAAGCCAGTTTGCAAGATTCGCCCTTGGTAGGTATCTGGGAACTTGGGCTTTTGAGAGGCTTCCCGTCATTCCATGATGAGAATGGCTCCCTTTGCTTGACTGTACAAATATGTTCTTGTTGTTTAGTCGCTAAGTCGTCAGTCGTGTCAGACTCTTTTGCGACCCCATAAACTGTAGCCCACCAGGTCCTCTCTCCATGGGATTTCCCAGGCAAGAATACTGGAGTAGGTTTCCATTTTCTACTCCAGAGGATCTTCCCTACACAGGGATTGAACCCAAGCCTCTCGCATCCCCTGCATTAGCAAGCGGGTTCTTTATCACTGTGTCATCTGAGAGACCGTGTGTATATGCAGGCACACATACGTACCTCATTTCTAAGACTCTGTGGATAGGTTTTTATATGTGTGTATTAACACCCATTTACACCTTTCCCCCTTGGCGATGAAAGATTGAAAACTTTGGTGACATTGTAGGTAATAAAATATAGAGACAAATCAAAAACAAAGTGTTTTCAGGTATGCTGTTTAGGACACGGGGCTTATTACTTTATTTTTAAATTTATTTTTAACTGGATGATGATTGCTTTACAATGTTGTGTTGGTTTCTGCCATACATCAATGAATTAGCCATAGGTATGTATGTGTCCCCTCCCTCTTGAAGCTGCCTCCCATCTCTCACCCCATCCTACGCCTCTAGGTCGTCACAGAGCACCTGGTTGAGCTCCCCGAGGCATACAGCAAATTCCTGCAGCTATTTGCTTTACATATGGTAATGCGTATGTGTCCGTGACCCTTCCCCCACTGCGTCCACAAATCTGCTCTCTATTTCTGTGTCTCTATTGCTGTCCTTCAAATAGGTTCATCAGCACCGTCTTTCTAGATCCCATATATATGTGTTAATATACGACATTTGTTGTTTTCTTTCTGACTTCACTCTGTAATTAAGGCTCTAGATTCATCCACCTCATTAGCACTGACTCAAATGCATTCCTTTTTATGGCCAAGTACATATATTATATGTATGTACCACGGCTTTTTTATCCATTCATCTGTCAATGGACGTCTAGGTTTGCTTCCATGTCCTGGCTATTGTAAATAGAGCTGCAGTGAACATTGGGGTACATATATCACTTTCCTTTCATCCTGATTTTCTTAGGATATATGACCAATAATGGGATCATTGGGTCATATGATAGTTTTATTCCTAGTTTTTTAAGGTATCTCTATAGTGTCCTCCATAGTGGGTGTATCAGTTTATATTCCCACCAACGGTGCAAGAGGGTTCCCTTTTTTCCACCCCTTCTCCAGCATTTATTGTTGTAGATGTTTTGATGATGGCCATTCTGACACGTGTGAGGTGAATGTCATTGTAGTTTTGATTTGCATTCCTCTAATAATGAGTGATGATTAGCATCTTTTCATGTGTTTATTAGCCATCTGTCTTCTTTGATGAAATGTCTGTTAATGGAACTTCTGCCTGCATTTTTTCGATTGGGTTGTTTGTTTTTCTGATATTGAGTTGCATGAGCTCCTTGTATATTTTGGAAATTAAGCCTTTGTCAGTTGGGCTGCTCAGGTGGCAGTAGTGGTGAACAACCGGCCTGCCAATTCAGGAGACTCGAGACACAGGTTCAGTCTCTGAGTGGGGAAGATCCCCTGGAGAAGGAAATGGCAACCTGCTCCAGTATTCTTGCCTGGGAAATCCCATGGACAGAGGAGCCTGGCGGGCTACAGTCCTTGGGGTTGCAAAGAGTCGGACACGACTGAGCACACACACACATACACTTTTATCAGTTGTTTCATTTGCTGATCTTTTCTCCGATTTTAAGGGTTGTCTTTTCATCTTGTTTATAGTTTCCTTTGAAATGGCAATCCACTCCAGTATTCTTGCCTGGAGAATCCCATGGACGGAGGAGCTTGGTGGACTAGAGTCCAGGGGTCTCAAAGAGTCGGACACGACTGAGCGACTTCACTTTCACTTTAACTTACTGTGCAAAAAAGCTTTAAACTCAATTAGGTCCTACTTGCTTAGTTTTGTTTTTACTTCCATTACTCTAGGAGGTGGGTCATAGAGGATCTTGCTCTGATTTATGTCATAGAATGTTCTGCCTGTGTTTTCCTCTAAGAGTTTTATAGCTTCCGGCCTTACATTTAGATCTTTAATCCATTTTGACTTTATGCTTGTGTATGGTGTTAGGAAGTGTTCTAATTTCATTCTTTTACACATAGTCGTTCAGTTTCCCCAGCACCACTTACTGAAGAGACTGTCTTTTCTCCATTGTGTATTTTTGCCGCCTTTGTCAAAGATAAGTTACTCACAGGTGTGTGGGTTTATCTCTGGACTTTCTATCTTATTCTATGTAAATATTTACTTTAAATTATACTTCATTTTTTATCAGTTTCATATATCAGTATAATGGTAAGCAATACAGATGAAATTTCAAGGAGTGTTCTATTTGTGGCTGTGCTGGGTCTTCACTGCTGCATGAGCTTTTCTCCAGCTGTGGCAAGTGGGGGCTCCTCTAGCTGCAGTGTGTGGGCATCTCATTACAGTGGCTTCTCTTGTTGCTGAGCCCAGGCTCTAGGCGTGCGGGCCTCAGTAGTGGCTCGCGGGCTCTCGAGCACAAGTTCAGTAGTTGTGGTGCAAGGGTGGATTCTTTACCATTGAGCCACCAGGGAGGTCCCTCAAGTAGCATTTTAAATGTATACTCTCCAGTTATACAGACTATATTATCTCAGCTTACTGAACTGGGTAAGTTATAAGTGTGATAATAGGGTGCCAATTCATTGACTGTGTGATGCTCTGAATGTGGTTATCAGTGCCAATTTTGTTTAAAAGACTTGTCATATTTCACTGTATATGTGATACCTGGAAGACCCTACGTATTGTAGAGGAGTTAAAATAAATATAAGAGATTATCTTTGGCAGATAGAAAATTAAAATCTTGGGTGGCAGCAGTAGTAGTAGTGATAGGATAAAGCTTAAAAACAAATGATGGATAGAAGAAGGAATGAAATACATGACTAGGATCTATTTTGGAATATATGCTACATAAGGGCAGGTTTATCTGTACCACCTGAAAGAATACCTGACACAGAGAGTAGGTTAGGAAAAAAATGATATATGACATATCCTCATGAGGTGATAATTGATTCTTTCTTTTTCCTTTTATAATAAGTGTCCAGATACAGTATGTCAACAAACTGAGAAAGTGGTTTTCTTTTTTTTTTTTTTTTCCAAATATAGCAGTTAATTCACTAGTCAGTTCAGTTCAGTTCAGTTGCTCAGTCGTGTCCGACTCTTTGCGACCCCATGGACTGCAGCATGCCAGGGCTCCTTGTCCATCACCAGCTCCCGGAGTTTACTCAAACTCATATCCATTGAGTCTGTGATGCCATCTGACCATCTCATCCTCTGTCGTCCCCTTCTCCTCCCCCACTTCAATCTTTTCCAGCATCAGGGTCTTTTCAAATGAGTCAGTTCTTTGCATCAGGTGGCCAAAGTATTGGAGTTGCAGCTTCAACATCAGTCCTAGCAATGAAAGTCCTAGCAATGAATATTCTGGACTGATTTCCTTTAGGATGGACTGGTTGAATCTCCTTGCTGTCCAAGGGACTGACTCTCAAGAGTCTTCTCCAACACAGCAGTTCAATTCTTCAGCACTCAGCTTTCTTTATAGTCCACTCTCACATCTATACATGACCACTGGAAAAACCATAGCCTTGACTAGACGGACCTTTGTTGACAATGTCTCTGCTTTTTAATATGCTGTCTAGGTTGAGCATAGCTATTCTTCCAAGGAGTAAGCGTCTTTTAATTTCATGGCTGCAGACAACATCTGCAATGATTTTGGACCCCCCAAAATAAGTCTGACACTGTTCCCACTGTTTCCCCATCTATTTGCCATGAAATGATGGGACCAGATGCCATGATCTTAGTTTTCTGAATGTTGAGCTTTAAGCCAACCTTTTCACTCTCTTTGTTCACTGTCATCAAGAGGTTCTTTACTTCTTCACTTTCTGCCATAAGGGTGGTGTCACCTGCATATCTGAGGTTATTGATATTTCTACTGGCAATCTTGAGTCCAGGTTGTGCTTCATCCAGGCCCAGTGTTTCTCATGATGTACTCTTCATATAAGTTAAATAAGCAGGGTGACAATATACAGCCTTGACGTACTCCTTTTCCTATTTGGAACCAGTCTGTTGTTCTGTGACCAGTTCTAACTCTTGCTTCCTGACCTACATACAGATTTCTCAAGAGGCAGGTCAGGGGGTCTGGTATTCCCATCTCTTTCAGAATTTCCTACAGTTTATTATTATCCACACAGTCAAAGGCTTTGGCATAGTCAATAAAGCAGAAATAGATGTTTTTTCTGGAACTCTCTTGCTTCTTTGATGATCCAGCGATGTTGGCAATTTGAACTCTGGTTCTTCTGCCTTTTTTAAAACCAGCTTGAACATCTGGAAGTTCCTGGTTCACAGATTGCTGAAGCATGGCTTGGAGAATTTTTAGCATTACTTTACTAGTGTGTGAGATGAGTGCAATTGTGCGGTAGTTTGAGCATTCTTTGGCATTGCCTTTCTTTGGGATTAGAGTGAAAACTGGACTTTACCAGTCCTGTTGCCACTGCTGAGTTTTCCGAATTTGCTGGCATATTGAGTGCAGCACTTCTACAGCATCATCTTTTAGAACTTGAAATAGCTCAACTGGAATTCCATCACCTCCACTAGCTTTGTTCGTAGTGAGGCTTTCTAAGGCCCACTTGACTTGACATTCCAGGATGTCTGGCTCTAGGTGAGTGATCACACCATCGTGATTATCTTGGTTGTGAAGATCTTTTTTGTACAGTTCTTCTGTGTATTCTTGCCAACTCTTCTTAATATCTTCTGCTTCTGTTAGGTCCATACCATTTCTGTGCTTTATTGTGCCCATCTTTGCCTGAAATGTTCCCTTGGTATCTCTTAATTTTCTTGAATAGATCTCTAGTCTTTCCCATTCTGTTGTTTTCCTTGATTTTTTTGCCCTGATTACTGAGGAAGGCTTTCTTATCTCTCCTTGCTATTCTTTGGAACTCTGCATTCAAATGGGTAGCTTTCCTTTTCTCCTTTGCTTTTTGCCTCTCTTCTTTTCACAGCTATTTGTAAGGCCTCCTCAGACAGCTATTTTCCTTTTTTGCATTTCTTTTTCTTGGGGATGGTGGATCCCTGTCTCCTGTACAGTGTCATGAACCTCAGTCCATAGTTCATCAGGCACTCTGTCTGTCAGATCTAGTCCCTTAAATCTATTTCTCACTTCCACTGTATAATCGTAAGGGATTTGATTTAGGTCATACCTGAATGATCTAGTGTTTTCCCCTGAAGTGAAGTGAAGTCCCTCAGCCATGTCTGACTCTTTGCGACCCCATGGACTGTAGCCTACCTGGCTTCTCCGTCTATGGGATTTTCCAGGCAAGAATACTGGAGTGGGTTGCCATTTCTTTCTTTAGTTTAAGTCTGAATTTGGCAATGAGGGTTCATGATCTGAGCCACAGTCAGTTCCTGGTCAGTTTTTGCTGACCGTATGGAGCTTCTCCATCTTTGGCTGCAAAAAGTATAATCAATCTGATTTCAGTGTTGACTATCTGGTGATGTCCATTGTAGAGTCTTCTCTTGTGTTGTTGGAAGAGGCTGTTTGCTATGACCAGTGCATTCTCTTGGCAAACCTGCTTCATTCCGCATTCCAAGGCCAAATTTGCCTGTTACTCCTGGTGTTTCTTGACTTCCTACTTTTGCATTCCAGTCCCCTATAATGAAAAGGACATCTTTTTGGGGTGTTAGTTCTAGAAGGTCCTGTAGGTCTTCATAGAACCGTTCAACTTCAGCTTCTTCAGCATTATTGGTCAGGGCATAGACTTGGATTACCATGCTATTGAATGGTTTGCCTTGGAAATGAACAGAGATCATTCTGTCATTGTTGAGATTGCATCCAAGTACTGCATTTCCGACTCTTGTTGACTATGATGGCTACTCCATTTCTTCTAAGGGATTCCTGCCCACAGTAGTAGATATAATGGTCATCTGAGTTAATTCACCCATTCCAGTCCATTTTAGTTAGCTGATTCCTAAAATGTTGACGTTCACTCTTGAGATCTCCTGTTTGACCACGTCCAATTTGCATTGATTCATGGACCTAACATTCCAGGTCCCTATGCAATATTGCTCTTTACAGTAGGAGGGGCGAATTCGCATTTAGAATCAAACCTCTTTCCCGCCAGAGACTCTAAGAGGGCTCAAACAAACCTTGTGTGCACCGGGACCCAGGGACCCCACAGAGACTGAGATGGAACTGTGTTTGAGCATCTCCTGTGGAGGTATGGGCCAGCAGTAGACTGCCACAGGGACAGGGGCTCTGGGCGCAGCATACTTGGGTTGGCATAAGCCCTCCTGGAGGAGGTCACCAATAACCCCACCATAGAGCTGCCAGAACTTACACAGGACTGGGAAATAGACTCTTGGAGGGCGCATCAGAACCTTGTGCACCGGCACTCAGGAGAAAGGAGCAGTGACCCCACAGGAGACTGACCCAGGCTTGCCTGTGAGTGTCCAGGAGTCTCCAGCAGAGGCGTGGGTTGGTGGTGGCCTGTTGCAGGGCTGGGGGCACTGAGTGTAGCAGTACATTCATGGGATCTTTTGAAGGAGCTCTCCATTTTCTTCATTACCTCCACCATAGTTTGACCCCAGGTAAATCGCAGGACTTCCCTGGTGGCTCAGAGATTAAAGCATCTGCCTGCAATGCGGGAGACCTGGGTTCAATCCCTGGGTCGGGAAGATCCCCTGCAGAAGGAAATGGCAACCCACTCCAGTATTCTTGCTTGGAGAATCCCATAGACAGAGGAGCCTGGTGGGCTACAGTCCACGGGGTCACAAAGAGTCCATGGACATGACTGAGAGACTTCACATTTTACTTTAAATAGCAGGGAAGGAATACAGCTCCACCCATCAACAGAAAATTGGATTAAAGATTTACTGAGCATGGCCCTGCCCATCAGAACAAGACCCAGTTTCCCCCTCAGTCAGTCTCTCCCATCAGGAAGTTTC
The DNA here is from genome assembly GCF_001704415.2 of Capra hircus. Classification (NCBI taxonomy): domain Eukaryota; kingdom Metazoa; phylum Chordata; class Mammalia; order Artiodactyla; family Bovidae; genus Capra; species Capra hircus. Next base: position 76,620,073 of record NC_030811.1, read on the forward strand.
CATAAGCCTCTTGTCCTCCATCAGAGGGCAGACAGACTGAAAATCACAATCACAGAAAACTAACCAATATAATCACATGGACCACAGCCTTGTCTAAGTCAATGAAATTGTGAGCCATGCCGTGTAGGGCCACCTAAGAGGTACGGGTCATGGTGGAGAGTTCCGACAAAATGTGGTTCACTGGAGAAGGGAATGGCAAACCACTTCAGTATTCTTCCCTTGAGAACCCCATGAACAGTATGAAAAGGCAGAAATTCATTAGTAGAGCAGAGCTATCTAACCTTACATCAATATTGTGTGACTTGGTAATCTGAGACACTTTAAAGGCACTTCCCAACAGCTAGCTGGTCCCTTTCCTATATTGGTTAGGGCATTTAATTTCTATTCAAACAACTACGGAGGGTTTCTTTGTTACTTTTTTAAAAAGACATTTTAATTGTGGTAAGTGTACAGTTTAGTAGTTCTAAGTATATTCACATTGTTGTGTAGCCAGTCTCTGGAACTCTTCATCATGCAAAACCAGAACTCTACACCCATCAAACAACTAACTCCTATTGCCCTTCTCCCAGTCTGCCCTTAGCAACTACCATTCTACTTTCTTATCTGTATGACTTTAACTAGTCTTCAAACCTCATTTTAGTGGAATAAAAAGTATTTGTTCTTTTGTGGCTGGCTTATTTCACTTAACGTATTTTCTTGTTTCATCCATGCTGCAGCATGTGTCAGAATTTCCTTCCTATTTAAGGTCAATTAGTATTTCATTATATCTGTATACCATGTTCTGTTTATCCATTGACCCATCCTTGGACAGTTGGGTTGTTTTCACCTTTTGGTATTGTGAATCATGTTGTTACGAACTTGAGTATACATGTACCTGTCTCAGAGCCAGCTTTCAGTTACTTGGGGTATATATCCATAAGTGGACTTGTTGGATTCAAGTTTTAATTTTTTGAATTACTATGCTATTTTCCGCAGTGGGTACACCATTTTACAATCCTACCAACAGTACACAGAGGTTACAGTTTCTACACATCCTCACCAACACTCGTTTTTTCTGGGCGGGGGGGGAGGTGTTTTATTTGATAGTAGCCATTGCACTGGTGAGGTGGCATCTCATTGTAATTTTGATTTGTATTTCTGTGCTGATTAGTGATATTGAGCATCTTTTCATATGCTTTATATATATATTTCTGAGAAATGTCTAAGTCCTTTGCCTCTTTTTAAATTATGTTTTTTTTTATTGAGTTGTAGGAATCCTTTATATAGTGTTTCTATATATTCATCTTTTGCACAAAAAGCACAGTTTATGAAAATTTAACAGTCATAATAAAATAAAACTTGTGAATCATTTTCAAAGTAAAATTCTCTCAGAACAGTTAATATGGACTCATAATTCAGTTTAATTAAGAATTCTTAAAAAAAAAAAGAATTCTTAAAATCAGCTGAAGTTTCAGTTATTATTTTTTCTACCAAGATTGCCAAACAGATTGACATTATCTTCTGCCTGTCTTAGTAAAGGTTTTACTAGAGGAAATATTAGTAAATTCTGTTCAATGACTTTGACCATGGTTTTGAAAGTCATCAAAATGTCACATCTTTTATTTAAAGTCTTGGGTTGTTTTGATTCAAGGATTCTAAAATTAAAGAAGCACATTCTAGATTTTATTTGTAAATTATTTTTGTTGCATATTTACTCTGTTACTGCAAGTTTGTTTTTATTTAAAATATTGCAGAAATCTTGATAATTGTATGTAGGTGGGTCCTAGTTTTTCATGATTGAAGTCTGTCTGGCTTTTTGTTTGAAGAGGAGTAATATTTATCCTTATTACAAAGAGATATGTGAAGACAAAATCATGCCCTTGGTAACTTTGGGTGGACGTACCTTCACAGTAGTATAATCTGGCCTTTTCTGGACCAAGTCTAAAATAATGCCAGAATGAAATACTTTTTGCAAGAAATCATCAGTATCTAATATCAGAAATCACTACAAAAAGAAACCTCATGCCCATTACCTGTCACACCTCATTCCCCCTCATCCCAGCATCCTAGAAATTACTAATCTACTTTCTGATTATAAATTTGTTTAGTCTGGACATTTCATATACATGGAATGATATGTGCCTTTTTTGTCTGCCTTCTTTTACTTAGCATAATGTTTTCAACTTTCATCAGTTAAGGATGTATCAATACTTTATTCCTTTTCTATGGCCAAATAATATTCCATTGTTTGACTAGACTACATTTTGTTTATATTTATCAGTCAGTGGACATTTGGGTTGTTGCCACTTTTTAACTCTTATGAGTAATACTACTATGATCATTTGTGTATAGTTTTTTGTGTGGGCATATGTTTTCAGTTCTTGTGAGTATATACCTGCTGCTGCTGCTAAGTCACTTCAGTCGTGTCTGACTCCGTGTGATCCCATAGATGGCAGTGCACCAGGCTCCCCCGTCCCTGGAATTCTCCTGGCAAGAACCTAGGGGTGGAATTACTGGATTACATGGTAACCTTTTAAGAAATTACCAAACTGTCTCTAATAAGAATTTAAAATTTAAATTTACAAACAAAAGTTTGGCAACTTAACTTGACTTTATCTCTACTTGGTCTCCTTTTTGAAAAATGAAATGATTGTGTACAAGTAGATCCTTTATTATACCTAATTTTTTTATATCTTAAAAACATAAATACTTCATATTAAAGCATTTTTATGCATTGATAGGGGAAATTGGCAGAGCATATCCTTTAATAGGAGTTCCTTATATGTAACTAGACTTGGGGAGTGGAGTGAGAAGACGCAAAAATATGGCTTGTAAACTTAAGCCTGGTTTGCCAGGTAATTTTCAAGCTTTTAGGTAAATTAAAGGATATATGTGGTGTCTACATAGATCCATAATGGAAGGATTAGGGAGAACATCAGTGAGCCATTCTAGAATTTTGCCTGTAATTTATTTTGTCTAATGCTGCCTAAATAGACTTACAATGTACAGTTGGAAACACTTTCTGAATTTTAAATAGAAATTGTAACTGGTAATGAGCATTGTGGTCTCAAGTATTCTGTTCTGGTATGGCATCAAATCTTAGGATACACACAAAAAGAGATTAAAATCTCTTAGTGTCTTTAAGAAAAAAAAGACACTATTTGAATATACAAATAAAGATATTTTGGTATTTGCTAGTTTCTATAAGAAGTCAGATGCTTCCCTGATAGCTCAGTTGGGAAAGAATCTGCCTGCATGCAGGAGACCCAGGTTCAATTCCTGGATTGGGAAGATCCCCTGGAGAAGGAAATGGCAACCCACTGCAGTATTCTTGCCTGGAGAATCTCATGGACAGGGGAGCCTGTGGGCTACAGTCCATTGGGTCGCAAGAATCAGACACGACTTAGCGACTAAACCACCACCATAAGAAGTCAGCTAATCTGAGGCAGGTAATTAAAAATGTTCCTTAAATTCCTCATCTGTTGATCTTTTATGCTCTTCTCAGTCTTTACATATTTAAAGGCAAGCTCTATGGTGAATGTTGGGTAGGGTGCTTTGCATGCAAGGTGATGAACACAAATGCATTTTTCTGTCTCCTTGGCATACATTAATTATCAGTTATTTATTATTTTGTTATGCCACCAAATTTCCCATTTTTTTTTAGTCATTCAAAGGGTTTCTTAAATATTTTTAATTGAAAAGACAATGCAATTCCTTTAATATAATTAAAGGAAAGAAAATTAAGTTACCCATCATTCTGTCCTTAAAACAACTATCTTTCTTCATTGGTAGTGGGACTAGAAAGTTAAGGGCCAGGTTTGGTAGCTGTTTACTGAGGTATTCACACTAGAACTTGAAACTGGTTGGATGTGAGAGGAAGAAAGTGGACAGATAAATGGGGAAAGTCCAAAACTACTGGGAGATTTTCAGCCTGAATGGCTAAGGAGGGCAGAGGTGCCATGAAAATCAAAAGGGACATAGAAGGATTTGAAAAAATCCGTCAATTTCTTTGTATCCAGTTAGATTTGAGAGGCTATTGTGAATGTTGCAGAAAACACAGATTTGGGGGTTGTGTCTTATAATAGTTGTTTGTTGTTTAACCATTAAGTTGTGTCCTGCTCTTTTTTGACACCATGGACTACAGCCTGCCAGGCTCCTCTTGTCCTTGGGATTCTAGGCAAGAATACTGCAGTGGGTTGCCATTTCCTTCCTCAGGGTATCTTCCCAACCCAGGGATCAAACCTGTGTATCCTACATTGTCAGGCAGATTCTTTACCACTGAGCCACCAGTGAAGCCCAATGTAATAGTTAAAGGAGTCGTAAGGAGCAGGGGATAGACTTGCTAAAAGACAAAATCTGAGGAGACTATAGTTGAATAGAGGACACATGGTTAAAGGACCAGAAAGGGTAAGAGGAAAGTCAAGAGACAGTTGTTTCACGGAATCAAAGAAAAGAGTTTTTAGGAGGTAGATCATTTGGTAAACACTTTATAGGAATTGAGGCTATTAATTTTGATGCCTTTTGGAGATTATTGATGACTTCATAGAAGTAGTTTTCAGTACGAGTGGTAAAGAGAAGAATGACATTTTCAGGGGGTTCAGGAGTTAATGGCTTACCAGAGGTATAAGTTTCATTTCCAGATAGCGGTAGATGTGAATTGGGCTTTCTGAGACTGCAGAGGGGACTCTTCCTGTGCTACATTTGCTTCTGCAAAGATGAAAATATGAATTGTGCATCCACACTATTAATTTGAAGGGTCTCTATTTTTCAGTTGGACAGTTTGTAACTTAATGTGTTGACCCTGGGACTAAAAATCTTCAAGTTTACTGTGTATTTATATTATATATTTTGGAATAATGAGGTTAGTAATGAATTGCTTTGGAATACTTTGAGAGTCTAGGCTTAGAGTATTTCCCAGTTTAGACTACAGAGTAAAGAGGACTATAGTGATTGTGTTTTCTTAAACCAAGACATAACCAGATGAAGGGAAGCATAGTCAGAGGCCAGAGTATTAATATGTAGATTTTGGAAATTTTTGAGCAATTTGCTGTGGGGACAGTGGAAGAAAATATTTGAAGTTAGGATTGACATAGAAAATATGGAATCAGTGGTTGCATGAGTTAAATGGTTAGAGGGGCATGAGATAAAGGATGATGAAAAACAGATGAAAGAGAAGGTGAGGACTTTGTGGGCAGAAACAAAAATAAACCTGAGAACCCATTTTTTCCCATTTGCTATATTTAAATTATTAATTATTTTTTACATTTATTTTTAGACTAAACCACGTGGCATGTGGGATGTTAGTTCCCTCACCAGGGATTGAACCCATGACCTTTGCAGTAGCCGCAGAATCTTAACCACTGAACCTCAACAGAAGTCCCTCCATTGCTGTATTAACAAAACAATTGTATTGTCCTCTTAGTTCAAATAGGATTCTAGTTTTTTTCCATTAAAAAAAAAATAGCTTAGAGGTAGCCAAAGGATAAACTTGAATTATATCCTTCTAATATTTTGATCTCGAGAAAGTACTATATTTTCTTTTCCAACTAGAGAACTGGAGTCTTTCCTTTAAGAAAAGGAAGCCATTTGCTTGTTGTCTAGGGTATGCAAAAAATGATTACAGGCTTGATATGAAATTTTTTACTACCTTTTTTTCTGTTAGCTTTTGTGCTTTGCCATATTTATTGTTTTAAAATAAAGTCTGCAGTACAAAGGTTTATTTAAAAACTAATTCTCAAAATGAAGATCTATTGCTTCATCCATTCATGGAGGATTATAAAACTACTATGTTGAAGAGATCTCCTTTGCTAGTGTTTAATGGAACTAGGAATTGAACCCTAGCTTCTTTGACTCAAAGCTGTCTCATTATGAAGTGGTAATGAAGTTTAAGGAGGGAAGGAAAATCACTTCCTAAGTTTACTGGCCAATTCTGGTTTGCATCCTTTCGCTCTGAATATTACCACCTGAGAAGACCTAAACAGTGTTATTGACTTGCTGGAATTTGTCACAGGTTACACTGGTAGTAGCTGTTATTAACAGAATAAGTCATGGTCTCTATCTTCAGGGAACTTATATTCTATCGGGGATGGTATATGTACACATATAAATAATTATTGCAAATTGGGATCTGTCCTAGATGAGAGATAAATATCAAGTGCTGTGGGTAGAAATGAGGAAGCAATATTGGAGGAAGTGGAAGATGGGGTGGGTGCCAGTACTATTCTCAGGAAATGTTTCAACAAGATGATTTCTGTACTTAGCTGTAAAGAAGCAAGGAGTTTGCTTGGCCAATTGAAAATAACTGAAGCATTGAAATTTACGTGAACAAAGAGTAAAACTGTTTTATTACCTAAAGACTGGTAAGATTGGCCCCTTTTATGCATGCGTGTTCATTCGTGTCTGATTCTTTGTGACCCTGTGAACTGTAGCCCACCAGGCTCATCTATCTATGGGATTCTCCAGGCAAGAATACTGGAGTGGGTTGCTATTTCCTCCTCCAGGGGATCTTCCTGACCTAGGGATCAAACCTACATCTGCATGGGCAGGTGCATTTTTTCATATTGCTGTGCTACCTGGGAAGCCCACGATTGGCCCCTATTTACTTCAAAGTATGTCTTTGACTTAGCTCTGACTTAGATTTTTCTTTTTTAATAACTTTCATTGGAGTATAGTGGCCTTACAATGTTATGTTAGTTTTCTACTGTATAGCAAAATGAATCAGCTGTATAGGCCTGAGTTAGCTTTAATGAGAAGGCATAGCTATGCAGTTCTGAAGAAGAATGACAGATAAGTTAGTCTGTCATGCAGCGTTAGGTAAAAGGGTGAGCAAAGATAGGAGTATGAATTTTGAAAGGCAGAGTTGCATAATCTGCAACTAAAGGTAAACATTGCAGTTGTGTAGTTGAAAGACCTGTTATTTCAGTTGCTTATAACAGTTATTATCAGTAGCATACATATTTTTACATAAATATATTTGTAAATATATAAAGAATAGCCAGTTAGAGATAGTATATGTTTTATGGGAATTATACTCTGATTTTACTACTTGCTGCTGTTAGTTTGTATTTGAGGTTTTAAATTTTTGAATTTTCTCTTAAAAATCATCCCATTATTGTCGTTGGGTTAACTCAGTAGTATTATGATTCAGTGGCTTTTTGTGACTGATAACATTAATATTTTAGGCATAAAACCAAATGAATTTTTTCCTCTCACAGTTGTTACTGTGTGCCAACTATGTGCCACAGTACACACAGATGAATTTTAAAACTTTTCTGATTTTTAAAACTTAAGATGAATTTTCCTGAAATATTTCAGAACAATGGCAAAAGCAGTACTGTTTAGTTATTCTTATATTTTGCTACAGTGTAACTAAAGCTTAAAGTAAGTAATTTCACTTTATTTAACTTTAAGGTACATTATTATAATTTGCATATTCTTGTGTGCATATTTACCAAAATTAGTGTCTTATGAAGTTGATACTGTTTTTTTCAATTATTGGGGACATTTAGGAATTGGGGAGAAGGCAATGGCACCCCACTCCAGTACTCTTGCCTGGAAAATCCCATGGACGGAGGAGCCTGGTGGGCAGCAGTCCATGGGGTTGCTGGGAGTTGGACACGACTGAGCGACTTCACTTTTACTTTTCACTTTCATGCATTGGAGAAGGAAATGGCACCCCACTCCAGTGTTCTTGCCTGGAGAATCCCAGGGACGGCAGAGCCTGGTGGGCTGCTGTCTGTGGTGTTGCACAGAGTCGGACACGACTGAAGCGACTTAGTGGCAGGAACTGGAGGCAGTAGTGTATGGCCTAATAACAGAGTATGAGAAGGCTTGATCTCTAATACCTAATTTATCTATTTTCCATCTTACACCAAAAAGAATTTGAGTTACTTTAATTTTATTTAAGCTCTACTGTTTTTCTGTCAATTTGTTTTCTTAATTGTCCTGATTGAAAATCTGGGTAAGAATCAAATTTAATACTTGTTCTTGTCTACATGTGCTCTGAATTCTAAGTCTGTTTGGTTAATAGGAAGAGAATTAGATAAGTTTGAGGGGTGGGGCTAACACAGCTTGCCAATGGACTGATTGGATGTTGAGTGAGACGAGGTAAAGGTAGGAGTCAGGATGATTCCCAGCTCTTAGGCTTGAGCAGCTGTTGAATGGTGGTGCTGTTTGGACATGTGCTTTGGACATTTTGTAATGCCTATAGGACACCCAGTGGACAGTCGAGTAAACAGACAGTTCTGGAGTCAACAAGCATCACAAACACATTCTCATTAGCTTTGGTCCTTAGATAAACAAGGAAAGTACGCTTTTAAAGAACCAAGTCTTGACACACAACTGAATACCTTAAAGAGGATAGTCATATTGTATATGGCTTTAGAGACCTCTGAGAATCAGTTACTGAGTTAGGATTGGGGAGTAAACCTTTTTTGTTTTTAAAAAGTAAAGAGAAAGTGATTTGTTTGAAACGTTAAAGCACAGTGATTGTTAAACCCTGTTTTTGTTTGCATCACAAATTCTAACATATCAGAGACAACTCTGTGACTTGCCTGAGAAGTCTAATTAAACAGTTCTTGAAATCACTCGTTTTAATGTGATTGGTGCTGCACTAGTTTATAAAGTACAATAAGATACCCAGTCCCTGTCTTCAGTATTATAGTCTAATGGGTGAGACATTAAACTATAAATACTTTTCACAAGTGGTAACAGAGCAGTGAATTCTTGACTACTTAGTTCTGCGAATTGGGAGCAATGAGGAAGGGAAGGTTTAAGAGAGGCTTCAGAAAGGAAATAACACTCTAGCCAGAGTCCTCCTATTAACTCACCAGAAAGAGTAAAACCTGTAGAACTGTGATGAGGGGTGGACGGTTGCTGGTGGTGGTGGCGGGGGTGGTGAATCTGGCTGAAGTGTCATACTCTGTGTGAGAGTGTTATAAAAAGAAGCTGGGAAATTAGGCAGCTTTCAAAATATGTTAAAATTAAAGGATTTGGTAATTTATCTAGGACGTGGTAGACCCATTGGAGAATTTTCAGGTGTGGGATTTAAAATGACCAGACTTGCTTTATAGAATAGAAACTCTAGAGTGGAATCATGAGTTTATTACGTGATTTTTCTCAAGACTTTTAAGGGTAGCTGAAAATGTCTTTCTTAAAGGTTTTTTTTTCCTTTGCTTAGTTAAAAAGCCACACATAATAAAGGGCGTGAATAGTACTTATAAGTTTATGTAAACATACCATTTAGCTATATTTTTGCTCAGTTAGGACAGTGATTTTCTTGCTTTAGTATAGTTATGTGTAACTTAATAAATAAATAATTTTTATTAGTGTTTGGTTCAGTGCTGTTCTCATACAGCTGTCACATAGCACTATCCTTAAAAATAACGTTCCTTAGTACATTATGACCTGTTTCTTAATTGCATAGTGACAACATCACTACAGATAATGGAAATGGTGGTCAGGAAATTAAAATTACATTATATGCGTAAGTACTTTCCATTTCATATACCACCTTAGTGGTGCTATGTTTCCTCCAAGCACTACTGAGACATTATATGTTATGTGGTATTAAAAGAATGAAACCCATTTTCTTTTGTTTAGCCCAGCATTCAGATCTTATTCTAAAATTAACCTATTTAACCTATAAGCATTAAGTATGCTCTAGTAATACAGGGCATTATACTTTTTAATCTAACAGTAATCTTGTACTCATAGAGTTTAAAGTTTAGTAGAGGAAATAACAAGCATTCTCTTTATGTATTTATCATGTAGTTCAGTCACTATACTCCTTCCTGAACATACTTTACACCAGGGGTTCTTAAGCACAGACTCCAGACAGCAGCAGCAGCATCACTTGGGAACTCATTAAATACAAATTCTGAGGATGGGTCCCTGCAGTCTCTCGTCTAACAAGCCCTCCAGGTGATTGTGAAGCATGCTCAAAATTGACAGTATGAATGAAGCGTGCTTTATAATATGCAACACTCCCAGGAAAACAAATTGCTTAGAATATGTGATGCCTTTTGATCTCTGATCTAGAAAAGGCTTTATTTAAAGAAAGAAAGAAAATTGTAGTAGCAAATAACATTTAAAGAGTTTCAGAAATATAGTAATTGTTAACAATTATTGAGCCCATTTTTTTCATGCCAGGCTCTTTGCTGAGAGATTGCAGAGGAGGAGACACAGGTTAAATATATTCAGTGTCTTACAGCTAGAGAGTTTCAGATCAAGAATTTTAATTCAACCAACTAACTATAAAGCTGACTTTTTGTTAGGAAATAAGTTCCTATTTGAAGGTGTCTTTTTAATATAGCTGGGTAGAATTTTTTATGTTTAACGGACCACCATGGTTTTATTTATATTATATCATAGATTAGTATCTCTAAGAGGTAAGAACATAGGTTAGTATCTCTAAGAGGTAAGAAAATTTCTAAGTACGCTACTTACATAGATTTGTTGGAAGCATGACTGTAGATAAACATCCCATGTTGTGTTAGTCTGTAAGAAAACTGGATCTGTAAAAATTCAGATTCAATTAGATATTTACTTGTACACGAAAGTGTTCTTAAAGTTTCATTATATGAGAAATGAAAAGTAATTTCCTATAAAAATTTTAATTTGCACATTTAAATAACATAATTTATCTTATAAAAAAAGAAATGCTTGGAGTGACTGGAGCAGGTATTCCAGAAGTGCATTTACATTTTACAATTAAATTCGTCCCTTCTTTCCTTTTCTTTGTAGTTTTTCGTTGGTTTGTTTTGGTTTTTTTAGTGTATGCGTGTATTTTTTTTTTTTTTTCAATGATAGTTACCTAAGTTTTATTCTCTTACCCCTGTGTTTCTGCTACTCTTTGGATTGCTATCTTTCTGTTAGTCATATTCTCATAGAATATTTTATAATACATTGATACTATATTTGAAAATCTTTGAGCAGAGAAAATACAAAAGTTCTGTCTAAATATGCAAGATATGTATGTAAGTAACTAGGAGGAACTTTGTTAATGTAGAATAAAGAAATCGTGAATAATCTTTTACTTTTATTTTTTTAAACAATTTTATTTTTGAATAGGTAATGCATTCATATAATCCAGAATGTAAGAAAGAATGTGTAGTAATGTTTCCTTCCCATCCATATCATACAGCTACTCATTCTCTTTCCCATAGACAACAACCTTTGTAAATAGTCTCAGGGATGTTTTATGCACTTACAAGCATATACAAATGAATATTTTTAACACTAATATATACACTACTGTGTTCTCTGCTTTTTTACACTTCATATATATTTTTGAGATCTTTCCATTTCACTGTATATTAAGAGCTTCATCATTGTTTTCAACCCTATCGTATCTGCTTCTGTAAATGAAACAAATCTTTTTAGCCAGGCCTCTACTGTCTTTTCCAATTTTGTGTCCTTTTCCTATTATAAATAATTCTGCCATAAATAACTTTATGTGTACATCATTTCATGAGCGTGTGCCATTAATCTAGAGAACAAATTTGTAGAAGTGCAGTTCCTAGGTTAAGAGGTTATGTGTATTTGTAATTGCCAAATTACCCTCCTTAAATATTCTTTTCTACCAGTGTTGTGTCAAAGTTCTGGTTTTCCCACACCCTCACCAAACCACCCATTTACTTTCTAAACAACTACAATTCCCTGCCCCCGCCACGCACTTACATACTTTGAAAGCTTTATTACTACAGGAAATAACATCATAAAAGTGGACAGTTTTGCTTTGGCATTGTGCCTGTGTAAAACAAAATTCTAGTTAAGATTTTTCATTTTTAAAAAACATATATTCCTGCTTTAGATCTCTAAGATTGGGATGATAAAATTTAGGAGTTTTTCAGAGAAGAACAAAAAAGGTTACTATTCTGTATGTGAGGGTCTACTTTAAGATTCTTTCAAATGTTAAATGTTAAGTATGTCAATACAAGAATAAGTAAAAGATCTTCAATTAAAGTTCTATCTGTAAAAATATAGACATACTATTCTTAGTTGCTTAATTATCAGTATCACAAGGATCAAAAATAAAACGGTGAAAAAGTTAAATGTTACCAGACATCTTTTTCATTTGTATTTAATACTTTTGTTCAATAGTAAACCCAGAATATCTTCGATATGTTTTTAAGCCTGGAAGAAAGTAGGTTCCTTTGAAATTAGATTTCAGCAATGTGGTTGAGTAGTGAATTTAAACAATTCACAATGCTGACTTTCAGTGCTTCTGAAAGCAGGAAGTGTATTACTGACATGCAGAAATATTCCAGCCCAGAGAACATCCCTACTGCCGTATGTGGTAAGAATTTCTCACTAACTCACAAACCACTTCTGTAATGCACTGAATAAGCAGAATTGGTCTTTGTTGAACATTTCCAATTGAGTATCAAAGAACTTTGTTTTGCAGTGTCTTACGAGTAATTATTAGCTTATGCCTTGGAAGGAGCCTGGCACATCATGGGTGCTCCAGGTTTATTGAGAGAAGAAATAAGAACTTTTATATAATCTTTTAGGTGTGATTTTAAAGTTTGTTTTTCAGATCCTGAGTTAAATATTCTGACTCAGCTTATTAATGGTTTCTTTAAATAAAATTATTTATATCTGGTGCCGTGTTGTGCTCAGTTCTCAGTCATGTGCAACTGTTTGTGACCCCATGGGCTGTAACCCGCCAGGCTCCTCTGTCCATGGAACTTTGCAGGCAAGAATACTGGACCGGGTTTCCATTTCCTACTCCAGGGGATCTTGCTCACCCAGAGATGAAACCCAGTCTCTTGAGTCCTGCATTGTCAGGGGGATTCTGTAAAACTCTTATTCTACTGCCACTTTTATTCTGCTGCCCCCCCTTTTAAAATTACTAGTTGGAATATTAATCTTAGGTTTGCTCTTATGCTAAGAAAAAAAAATCTTAGGGTTAATTATTAAGATTAATTACTAAGGGCTAGGGAGATACCGTGAATTTAGAAAAACAAGAAAATGAGTTGTGAGAAATTGGGGTTAGCAAAATTCAATGAAGAGCTTTTTATCATTCAGATTTTCATTACAATTTTGAAATACTGATTTTTTTCTGAATTTGAATCTTCTTTTCTTTTGATTTTAAGCGACTAAGAAGATTGTCAACCAAATATAGAACAGAAAAGATTTATCCCACAGCCACTGGAGAAAAAGAAGAAAATGTTAAAAAGAACAGATATAAGGACATACTGCCATGTAAGTTTAAAATGCCATTAAAGGAACAAATGGATATGCTAATTAGTAGTTTTATAGCTTAAACTAGCATTATTCTTCCTAATGAGTTCATTTGTTAAGAAAATAATGATGAGCTTCTCTTTCAAGGTACACTACAAGATAATAATTTGTGGTTGTGCTTGCCTTTCCTTATGATAGTAGATTCTGTTGTCGTTGTTCTTTTGTTCATTTCTTTTCTCTTTAGGCATCACAATTACTCTGATACTGCCCCACTTTTAAATCTGAAAAATTCAAGTAAAAATATCTTTCGTGGACTCCCTGTTCAGAGAAATTTTTTGTAAAAAATAAAATAATACAGATGTAATTCAATAAGTATAATACATTTTATAAAATGCTAAAAATATTAACTCATCTATTTTCTATTCATAAGAACTATAATTGATTAATTGAGCATTAAAAATGAACCATGATTCATGCTTGTGTATCTGCTGTTCTTACTAGTCTAAGAACATGGTCTGTATCTCTGAGGGCATGCCTAAGACTGATAGCATTATATTCTAATAATGATAATATAATTATATTCTTAAATAGTATAGTTTTCTATCAGAATGCGTTTAACTGTAAAAGTTAAAATTTTATATCATACTTGCTGTCTTTTAAAGCTGCCAGTAGTCTTTCTCTTTTCCTTCCTTCAAGTATCTAGAAATCTATACGTTCCAGGATACCATTCTCTCAATTCTCCTTGCATCCTTTTTTTTTTCCTAGCTTTATTGAAGTATAGTTGACTAAAATCTCATTCATTCCTAAAGTTTATTCTCTCTAAAATGTCCTTGATAAATTTTCCAGTGACTTTAATTATCATATTCGATGGTCTTTTATTACTATTGTTACTGTTGTTGATTAGTGCTTATTCTTTTCTGTTAACTATTTTGATGTTGTTGACCAGTCTCTATTTTAAAAATTTCCTTCTTCTATAATACCCCTTTTTCAAATTGCCTTGTCCTGCACTTGTCTTCTTCCCTCTTTCTTACTGTCCTCTTTGCATAAATTTAACCCTTCATCTTTCTGTTGTTATTCAGCTTTACTCTCAGATATGGGATCTGTGAGTGGCTGGTAGCAGCACAGTTATTATAAAGTGGCAGCAGAGCATAATGAAGAGCCCTGGCTGGAAGTTCAAATCTTGCCTCTGTCAACTGTTATCTATGTAATTTTGGATGCATCCTTTCTGTGCTTTGGTTTCTTCATCTTCAAAATGGAGATTAAAATAATAATTACCTTAAAAGATTATTTTGTGCATGTACAATGCTTACAGTTGTCCCTAGCACACAGTAACCACTCATTAAGGTTTTGGAAATATAATTCACTTTTCATACCAATCCACTTCAGAGTAGTGAATAATATGGGTTTCTGAACAGTTCTTTTAAATTAAGCAATATAATTTTGAGGTACTCTTATTATGCTCTGGAATTAATGTTCAGTTCAGTCATGTCCAAATCTTTGTGACCTCATGGACCACAGCACGCAAGGTCTCCCTTTCCGTCACCAACTCTCGGAGCTGACCCAAACTCATGTCCATCGAGTCAGTGATGCCATCCAACCGTCTCATCCTCTGTGTCTATCTCCTTCTCCTGCCTTCAGTCTTTCGATCTTCATCAGGGTCTTTTCAAATGAGTCAGCTCTTCACATCAGGTGGCCACAAGTATTGGAGTTTCAGCTTCAACATCAGTCCTTCCAATGAACACTCAGGACTGATCTCCTTTAGGATGGACTAGTTGGATCTCCTTGCAGTCCAAGGGACTCTCAAGAGTCTTCTCCAACACCACAGTTCAAAAGCATCAATTCTTCAGTCCTCAGCTTTCTGTATAGTCCAACTCTCACATCCATACCTGACTACTAGAAAACCATAGCCTTGACTAGACAGACCTCTGTTGGCAAAGTAATGTCTCTGCCTTTTAATATGCTGTCTAGGTTGGTCATAACATTCTTTCCAAGGAGCAAGCATCTTTTAATTTCATGGCTGCAGTCTCACCATCAGCAGTGATTTTGGAGCCCAAAAAAAGTCAGCCACTGTTTCCAGTGTTTCCCCATCTATTTGCCATGAAGTGATGGGACCCGATGCCATAATCTTAGTTTTCTGAGTGTTGAGCTTAAAGCTATCCTCTTTCACTTTCATCAATAGGCTCTTTAGTTCTTCTTCACTTTCTGTGATAAGGGTGGTGTCATCTGCATATCTGCTGCTGCTGCTAAGTCCCTTCAGTTGTGTCTGACTCTGTGCGATCCCATAGATGGCAGCCCACCAGGCTCCTCTGTCCCTGGGATTCTCCAGGCAAGAATACTGGAGTGAGTTGCCATTTCCTTCTCCATCTGCGTATCTGAGGTTATTGATATTTCTCCCAGCAATCATGATTCCAGCTTGTGCTTCATCCAGCCTAGCATTTCTCATGATGTACTCTGCATATATAGCTGAAATAGCTCAACTGGAATTCCATCACCTCCACTAGCTTTGTTTGTAGTGATGCTTCCTAAGGCCCATTTGACTTCACATTCCAGGATGTCTGACTCTAGGTGAGTGATCACACACCATTGTGATTATCTGGGTCATGAAGATGTTTTTTGTATATTTCCTCTGTGTATTCTTGCCACCTCTCCTTAATATCTTCTGCTTCTATCAAGTCCATACCATTTCTGTCCTTTATTGAGCCCATCTTTGCCTGAAATGTTCCCTTGGTATCTCTAATTTTCTTGAAAAGGTCTCTAGTCTTTCCCATTCTATTGTTTTCCTCAATTTCTTTGCATTGATTACTGAGGAAGGCTTTCTTATCTCTCCTTGCTATTCTTTGGAACTCTGCATTCAGATGGGTAGCTTTCCTTTTCTCCTTTGCTTTTGGCTTCTCTTCTTTTCACAGCTATCTGTAAGGCCGCCTCAGACAGCTATTTTCCTTTTTTGCATTTCTTTTTCTTGGGGATGGTCTTGATCCCTGTCTCCTGTACAATGTCATGAACCTCCATCCATAGTTCATCAGGCACTCTGTCTATCATACTAGTCCCTTAAATCTATTTCTCACTTCCACTGTATAATCGTAAGGGATTTGATTTAGGTCATACCTGAGTGGTCTAGTGGTTTTCCCTACTTTCTTCAATTTAAGTCTAAATTTGGCAATGAGGAGTTCCTGATCTGAGCCATAGTCAGCTCCTGGTCTTATTTTTGCTGACTGTATAGAGCTTCTCCATGTTTGACTGCAAAAAATATTATCAGTCTGAGTCTGGTGTTGGCCATCTGATGATTCCATGTGTAGAGTCTTCTCTTGTGTTGTTGGAAGAGGGTGTTTGCTATGACCAGTGCATTTTCTTGGCAAAACTCTATTAGTCTTTGCCCTGCTTCATTCCGCATTCCAAGGCCAAATTTGCCTGTTACTCCAGGTGTTTCTTGACTTCCTACTTTTGCATTCCAGTCCCCTGTAATGAAAAGGACATCCTTTTTGGGTGTTAGTTCTAGAAGGTCTTGTAGGTCTTCATAGAACCGTTCAACTTCAGCTTCTTCAGCATTACTGGTTGGGGCATAGACTTGGATTGTTACTGTGATATTGAATGGTTTGCCTTCAAAATGAACAGAGATCATTCTGTCATTGTTGAGATTGCATCCAAGTACTGCATTTCCAACTCTTGTTGACTATGATGGCTACTCCATTTCTTCTAAGGGATTCCTGCCCACATTAGTAGATGTAATGGTCATCTGAGTTAAATTCACCCATTCCAGTTCATTTTAGTTCGCTGATTCCTAAAATGTTGATGTTCACTCCTGCCATCTATTGTGACCACATCCAGTTTGCGTTGATTCATGGACCTAACATTCCAGGTCCCTATGCAATATTGCTCTTTACAGCATCGGACCTTGCTTCTATCACTAGTCACATCCACAACTGGGTTGTGGTTTTCGCTTTGGAATGAAGAGACGGAATTAATGTGCACACTTAAAGAAGCAGTATTTCCACCTTGTATTTTTACCATCTGAGGAAATGAATCTCAAACAGCTTCAGGTTTCTGTTTTCATATGTTGTTTCATTCATTCATTTTACAAGAAGCTGTGAACATATACTGTGTGCTGCAGATAACAGCAGAAAACAAACTGACCAAATACCCTGCCCTTGTAGAGCTTATAGTGTAGGCAAGGCAGTGAACAATTCAAATAGTATGTTGGTCTCTTATAGTGGTTAGTGCTATTGAGAATAACGCAGTAGGAGTTACAGAGAGAAAACTGAGAATAGGAGGAAGCTTTATTAATTTTAACCAGAGATAGAGGGGGAAGTTCAGTGCTGTTCCATTGGCCCTCTGAAAAAGAAAAGCCTTACTTTGTATTGTTTGCCGGTTTCTTTAGGAAATGAATTATTTACGATAATCATCAAAACAAAACTGAGGGAGGTACTACTGTATGCCATTTTGCAGATAAAAAATTGAGACAAAGGTTAAATAGCTTCAGTTCAGTTCAGTTCAGTTGCTTATTCATGTCCAAACTCTTTGAGACCATGTGGACCGCAGCACGCCAGGCCTCCCTGTCCATCACCAATTTCAATAGCTTGCCACATAGCTAATAGTGTGGTGAGAATTTAAACCCAGGCAGTTTGTATCCAAAGCATTGGTTTTCAGCCACAGTGATTTTGCTCCTAAAGGGAGAGACATTTAGCATTGCTAGAGGTGATTTGGTTGTTTGGTTTTTGCAACTAGGATGTGGAGCGAGCAGGCTGCTACTGGCATCTGGTGGGCAGAGGACAGGGAAGCCACTGCATCCTCCAGTCTAGAGGCCACAGCCTCCTCACAGCAAAGAGTTAGCCCAGGTCAAATAAAAATTAGTGCTGAGGTTGAGAAACCTTGCCCTAGAGTCTGAGCTCTTAAACATTGTGCTATAGGCAGAGTAGCAGTACCTTTTTACCTTATTTAAGGTTTGATAAGTCAGTTTCCAATAAATTTCTAATCATTTTAATTTGGAAACTTCAATTGAAAGTAATAGTTTTTAGAGGTACATATTTTCCTCCTGTCATAAGAATAGTGCAAACTGATAATTTCTTTTGAGTATTTAGCATGACCAGTGCTTGCAGGTATTTTTTTTTTAAAAACAGCCTTATTGTGGTATAATTTACATATCATAAAGTTGACCCATTTTTAGGATGGGGACTCTTTATACTGTTGATTTATACTGAATTCATTCAGCCACTGTGGAAAACAGTATGGAGTTTTCTCAAGAAACAAACAAAAAAATAGAACTATCATATGACCCAACAGTTTTACTCCTGGCTATATATGCACAAAAAAAAACCAAAAACACTAATTTAAAGAGATACATGCATCCCAGTATTCATATCAGCATTATTCACAGTTGCCAAGATATGGAAGCAACCTAAGTGTCCATCAGCAGATGAATGGATAAAGAAGGTGTGAACAGTCTCTTCAAAGCATTTGCAGAATTTTTTAATTGATTTTTTATCCTATTTAGTTATAAAAGTTTTTTATATACCCCAGATACAAGTCTTTTTTCAGATATTATGATTTGCGCCCCCCCCCAGTTTATGGTTTGTCTTTTCATTTTCTTAGTGGTTGGTGTCTTAATGCACACTTTCAATTTTCATGAAGTCCAGTTTATCAGTTTTGTGGGTCATGCTTTTCATGTTCAGTCCAAGAACTCTTTGCCTAATCCAGAATGACAAAGATTTTCTCCTGTGTTTTTTCATTTTATTCCTGTAAGTATTATAGTCTTTGCTGTTACATTTAAGTGTATAGTCTATTTTGAGTTAATTTTTAATATGATGTGAGGCAAGGATCTAAAATAATCTTGAGCACGTGGCATTGTTCCAGCACCATTTGTTGAAAATTATCCTTTCTCCTCTGAATTGCCTTAGCTCTTTTGTTGGAAATAATTTGACTGTAAATGTAAGAGTTTATTTCTGGACCCTTAATTCTATTTCATTGACACCAGATCACAGTATCTTGATCATTGTAGCTTTATAGTAAGTTTTAAAGGCAAGAAGTGTTCTCTGTGTTCTTCTAAAAAATTGGTTTGGTTATTCTCAGTCCTTTGCATTTCCATATAAATTGTGGGATAAGGTCGTCAAGTTCTGCAAAAACTCTGGAATTTTAATAAGGATTGTGTTGAATCTATGGATCAGTTTAAGGATAATTGCAATCTTAAACCATATTGACTCTTTCAATCTAAGTGTTCATCAACGGATGGATGGATAAAGAAAGTGTTTATGTATATATATGTGCTGTGCTTAGTCGCTCAGTCATATCCGACTCTTTGCAACCCCATGGACTGTATGTAGCCCATCAGGCTCCTCTGTTCACGGGGATTCTCCAGGCAAGAATACTAGAGTGGGTTGCCATGCCTTTCTCCAGGGGATCTTCCCAACCCAGGGATCGAACCCAGGTCTCCTGCATTGTAGGTGGATTCTTGACCATCTGAGCCACCAGGGAACCATATATATAAGACAGCTCTGTTTATTTAAATCTTTAATTTCTCTCAGCAGTGTTTTATGGTTTTCAGTGTACAAATCTTGTATTTCTTCTTTTAAAAAGTTTTTATGCTGTTGTGAATGGAATTATTTTAATGTTATTTTCAAGATTTTTGTTACTAGTATATAGAAATATAGTTCATATTTGCACATCGATTTTTTTTTTTTTTAATCCACTGACCTTTGGACAGAGAAGCCTTCCACCAGGCCACAGTCCATGGGGTCACAAGAGCCAGACATAACTTAGTGACTAAACGACCACGACCTTCCTGGACTCATTTATCTTAGTAATTTTTCTGTGGAGATGTTAGGATTTGTTACATATCAGAATCATGTCGTTTATAAATAATAATAGTTGTATTCCTTTCTTTCCAATCTGAGTGTCTGTTTTGGCTTATTTCACTGGCTGAAACCTCTAGTATAATGTTGACTTGAAGTGGCAAGAGCAGACATTATTGCTTTTGATCCATTAAAAGTAATTTCATCACTATTCAAAGATCACTTAGGTTTTTCTCAGGCTATCTGGGAGATTTGGTTTATTTTATGCTAGACCACTGAGACCAGTCCCATAATTAAGAAATTTCTGGATACTCCTGTGTCAAGGATGACCTGTTGCTTTTGTTTGTTGAAAGGGCTAAAACTGGCTGGCTAGCCTTTAGAAGTAATGGATCAGGGTATTCTGCCTATTCCAATGTTATTATGGAGATTCTTCTATTTCTCACAACTAGGGCTTATCAATAGGTGTGTGTTTTCTTGGAGGCAACAGTATATTTATATATTGTTTTGTGTGTGTGTGTTTATTTGTTGTTGGAATAGATGTTGATGTTTGCTGAAGAATAAAAAAGCTGCTCCTTTTAAGAGCCTCCTGTGTAGCGAACACTGGTTTTATCTATTTGGAAATGACTCCTGGGAGACTGCAGAAGCAGGCAGCAAAACCATGAGATGAAAACAATAATTCCTTTCATATTCTTTAAGTTATTTGTCTTCATTTTTATGCTTAATAGGACCACCAATAAAGAATATTAAAAAAAAACAGACTATGTTATATATAGCATAATATTGATTTTTAAATTCTGAATCATATTCTATGATTATACAGTATGAAGTAGTGACTAGAAAATTTGCCTATGCCTTAGAGTGTTTAAAAAAAAGCCATTAAAAAATTCTTATTGAAGTATAGTTGATTTACAATGTTGTGTTAGTTTTTGCTATACAGCAGAGTTATTTAGTTATACGTATACATTTTCATAATCCTTTTCATTATGGCTTATGACAAGATATTGAATAGTTTCCTGTGCTATATAGTAGGTCCTTATTGTTTATCCATCCTATATATAATAGTCTGCATCTGCTGATCTCAAATTCCCAATCCTTCTTTCCCCTTCCACTCTCCCCCTTGGAAACCACAAGTCTGTTTTCTATGTCTGTCAGTCTGTTTCTGTTTCATAGATATGTTCATTTGTGTCCTGTTTTATATTCCAAATATAAGTGATGTCATATAGTATCTTTCTGTTTCTGACTTCACTTGGTATGATAATCTCTATGTCATCATGTTGATTCTAATGACATTATTTCATTAAAAAAAAAAATCCCATTTTTGTGTCCCATCTTGAACTGACTGAATCAGACTTACTGCAGAATATGGGACTCAGAAATCTTGCATTTTGAGTTGTTTTCCCCAGCCCCTCATTGCTGTATGATCGGTAATAGATGAAATGAGAGTGGCAAAATATTGACACTTATTGAAGGTGGGTAATAGATAGATGAAGTTCATTATACTATTTTATTTTTATATACACATAAAATTTTCCAGAGAATTAAAAAAAAAAAATTTCCCAAATTGTATGTAGCAAGCAACTTGGCACCAGTATTGGCTATCATTTGGGAGCCACTGTTCTCATCTGGATTCACAGTCCCCAGAAACATTTACTAAGGGTTCAATGGTCAGCCAACAAAGTCTTTGTCTTTGAGATACTTTGTATTAATATGGACCTGTCATTATTGGCAAACATGGTAAGAAAAGCATCATATGATTATTTAACTGCCATTGTACTAACTTCAGAATTGTTCTGTTATCATTTACCCAAAGCATAGCATTTTTTATTTGTATATTTCTGATCTAAAATGGCTTTTTAAAAAAGACATGTAGGATGTAATGAAACAAGAAACAAAGCATTGATACACATGCATGTATTCTTTTCCCTGGAAACATGGGAAGGGGATAAAATAATTTTAATTGGAAACTAGTATGTCTCTCTTATATATCTCTTCCTACATATTTCCAAAGAAGATTTCACCAAAAATAAATAAATGAAATTAGCAGAATTGGATCTTTGTATTAATGTAGAAATTCAGTTTGTTGCCTAATAAATTAATTATTCTTCTTAAAAAATTTGCTAGGGGACTTTCTTGACAGTCCAGTGGTTAGGACTCCATGCTTCCACTGCAGGGTCACAGGTTCACTTCCTAGTTGGGGAATTCAGATCCTGCATGCCATGTAGCAAGGCCAAAAACCAAAAAGTTTGTTAAGTTTATTTGTATTTGTTACCATTTCTGTATGTCTTTTTGTATTTTAATTGCCTTTAATAATCATTGTCCCTGGATTAGAAACAACCGAAATGATTGTGGGATGTTACATGTTATTAGGACCGTGAAATTAGGCGATCCTACTACTGTAGTAGGATTTCGTAGGCTCAAAGTCTAGCCCCGATATTTACTAAGTACAAAATAAAGATAGTAATTTAACGGTGGAAGTATCAGCTGACACCAAATTAGCTGAGTGAACACTACCCAATAATAAATATTATTTGTCAAGTGAAGTATTCAGCACTTTTCATACATCATCTTAATTTGTCACTTTCACCTAATTTTTTAAATGTAATTTTTATAATTTCTTATAAAATATGAAAGTTAGAGTTCCTTAAAAGAATTTTGACAAACTAATGTATTAAGTGGTTTTAGTGCTTATTAAAAACTGTAGACATGTAAATCTCAAACTCTTGTATAATAAATCTAAGATGATGCTCAGGACTTTGTATTTTTAAAAGAGGTCCTGAATATTCTGATTCCTACTTTGAAACACAGCTTTACAATGAGACCTACTTCCTGTCAATATGATGTTAGACATTACCCTGCTTATACTTAAAAGTCAAATTTCATTCATTTTTTTTAAAATAAATAATTTTAGTTATTTAATCTTATTTATGGTTCATTAGGGAAAAAAACTTGTCTGCTCATAGGACGTTATTTTAAAAATCCCTTTTTTTCCCTGTAGTTGATCATAGCCGAGTTAAGTTGACTTTAAAGACTCCTTCTCAAGATTCAGATTATATCAATGCAAATTTTATTAAGGTATGTATTAACTTTAAATGGTGTTTCTCTGCCATATTTAATGACTTCCTACAGTACTAGTTTTATTAAAAATTTTAAATTGCCTAACGTGATGCCAACAGTAAAAGAAGTAAAGTCACAGCCATGACATATTTTTATGTTTTTCGTCTAGCATCCTTATTAAAGGTTTTTGCTTAATTTTATGATAGTGGAGATAAAATTTTTTTTGTTTGTGTGTTTCTTCTTTTATATTGAAGGCTTATTATAAACACCTTTGTTGCTGATTAGTTGCTAAGTCATGTCCAACTTTTTGTTGACCCCCTTGGACTGTATAGCCTGCCAGGTTCTTCTGTTGGTGAGATTTCCCCAGGCAAGAATATTGGAGTGGGTTGCCGTTTCCTTCTCCAGGGGATCTTACAGATCCAGGGATCAAATCCGCATCTCCTGCATTGGCAGGCAGGTTCTTTACCACCAAGCCACCTGGGAAGCCTTTACTGATTGCTAAATTGTCTCCTTTGTTATGTACACAAATGTACTTAGTCATTTCTGTTAATTAACCATATAGGGTATTTATCCGTAGAGAGATTCAGACTGCTACTTGAGTAAATAAAAGACTATTTTGTTCTGTTACTCTGTGCTTTTGAATCTATTTAATACAGTATTTCGTTGAGAAAAATATTAAGGTGGTAAGAGTTATATGGTAAAATTAATATCAATGTCAACATTGAAGAATTATTGTTCCAAATAAGAGCTTTTCCTGAAAAGTCAATTTTATTACAAATATGGCAGAGCCCAAAACTAATAGTTAAACAAATACTCATACATAGGGGCTTCCCTGGTGGTCCAGTGGCTAAGACTTCCCACTCCTAATGCAGGGGTTCATTCCCTGGTCAGGGAACTAGATCCCACATACTGCAACTAAAAAACAAACAGAAAGCTCCCACACGCAGTAACAAAGATCCTGAGTGTTGCAACTAAGACCTGGCATAACCGAATAAATGAATAAATATGGGGAAAAAAACAACTAATACATAGTTTACTCTTTTAGATGTAATTGATGCTTATGTTCTTTTATAAGGACATTTGTTCAGAGTTCTAGTTTTTAATTGAACCTAATAACACTGGCTCACTGTATGTGCTGGTTTAACATGTTAGTCTGCTAGTTTGTTTGATATATTCTTGGGTTTACTATTAAAAGTATATTTAGTAGGTGCTTAAACCAAAGACAGCTATGGAAGAATCTAGCTAAGAAAGAACTATTAGCTAGTTCTAGTCTTATTTTTTAGAATTGATGCATGCTTTTAAGTTTCTGCTAGTTAGTTTTGTTGACTAGGGCTTTCAATTCATAATTTTTAAAACAGCATAAGGAGGTTTCCTTTGAATTCTATGAACCATGTTTCACCAGAAGTTGAAGTGAAATATATTTTGTCATGCTTTTATACATTATTAAAGAAAAATTATTTGGAAATTGTTCAGCTGAAAACAGCGGGAATGCTAATAAAATTTGAAAACTTAAAATTTAGGTAGAAAATATTTTTGGTAATCATAATTTGTATGCTTTTAACCTTTTTAGGGTGTTTATGGGCCAAAAGCATATGTGGCAACCCAAGGACCTTTAGCAAATACGGTAATAGATTTTTGGAGGATGATATGGGAGTACAATGTTGTAGTAAGTATTGCATGAAATGGCATGATTTTCTACCCATAATGTTGTGTTAACTATATCCTACAATATGACTTTTGAGCCATAATCATATGTTAACTATAGTTAGTTTATTAGAAAGACAGAAACTGATGGCTAGGTTGTCTTGTTAAATTTTGACAAATTTGTTGCAATATTTCAAGAATAGAGTATGGCAATACTTTAAATCTTGGTTTAAGTTGGTAGTATAAGACAACTACCAAACACTGATAGATGGGTGGAAGGACATCTATGTGATTAAAAACAAGTATTGTCAAATGTTAATGGTAGAACATAGATGGTAGCTATACAGTATTTAGTGTAAAATTATTTCAACTTTGCTGTATGTTTGAAACATTACATTATAAAACTGTTGGGATGGGAAAGCACATGTAATAACCTTCATGTTTAAAGACAGTTACATTCAACCTTTAGTAAGCAAAGTATTTAATAGTGCTATTCTATTCGGTAAATATCCTGAATGCATTATTTTAATTACAAAAGACATATCTGTAAGATTCAAAAAATTCAGTTCAAATCAAATACATTTCGTTATTTGAAGCCAATTTAACTCATACTTTTAATATTAAACCTACTTTTTTTGACAGGCCAGGTATACTTCTGCTCAGAATAAAAATAATTCTTGAAATGTACATTTTGTTGGAAAAGTAAAATTGTATTTAACTAATATATTCTCAATCTATCCCACCCCCCTTATTTTTAGATCATTGTCATGGCCTGTCGTGAATTCGAGATGGGAAGGGTACGTATAACTGTTAACATTTAAAGTAATTGTGGAATTTTTTTTTATTCATTTCTAGGGATTTTATTCTTGGTCTTTTATTATATTCTTAGCCATAGTTGTTAAAATAGTTAACTCTTTTCTGTGTGTTGTGCTATGCTTTCGTTTTAACAAAAGGAGCCAAATCATCCTTACACACATAAAATACTTTTATATTTTATAGGTACATTTTATGATATATTTAAAGCCATAGATTCTGTATTGTTACTTAGCAGTCTTCCAGTATTTAATGGTGGTGTAAGTAGAACACTGCTTATGGATAATAAAAATGGTTTAAAATAATTCTGATTAATTTACAGCTTGAAATTTCTAATTTCTGTCTGCCAATTCCACTACATTTTTGTAATGGTATCTCCAAAATGAAAAGAAGAAAATTCCTTAATCTGAAATTTTTTAACATAGGTAAAAAACGTGTACAAATGAAATTAGTATCAAAACCATTCTGATCTCCTGCAGAACTGATTCCTAAATCTTCATTTTAAGTGTGAGCATCTATAAATGTGACAAATAAATTATCTGATAATTTGAAGTATCCTTGTGCAAGTATAGTTCATTAACTGCATTATAATTAAGCTAAGAAATGATTTAAAAGTTATAAAACTTCTTATTAAAATTTTCAGTCAAGGATATATTGCATAAAACAAGATACTACGTCTTTCAGTTATATGAAATATTATTATATATAAATCACTAGAAAGCCTTATTTTTAATAGTAATTTTGTCATTCCTCCCAACCACATCAGTTACCAGTAGTGGAAACATTAGCAACATTGGACAGAAAATGAACAGTGTAAGATTAATATACAGACTGAGATACTGTTAAGTAATTATCTGTTTAAATATTATCAGTATGTACTTCGGTACCATTGTTATTATTAGTTGTATTACGAAGTTTAAATTTCACCTTCCTAAATTTTTTTAAGTTACTTTTAAGATTTAGGATTTGTTTCTCTTCTTTCTATTAATAAGCTCACATTGTATATCAGTAATAACGCTTAAAGATAAAGTTGTATTGAATGCTAAAACTTTTTGAACCTAATGATTTTTTGGATTCATAGTGTTTTGTTAGTTGGTTTTGTTGTTTTATCGGTCAGGGCTATGAATTCATTTGATAATCTCCGCTTTGACTTAAGAGTGTGACCTAATGGAAAGAGCACAGGTAATGAAATCAAACAAACCTATACTTCACTGGCATTTGGACATGGTGCAGTGAACTGCCCCCCCTGAGCTTCAGCTTCCTCATCTCTGAAACCAATGACAAATTACTATAGATTACAGACCCTGATGCTGGGAAAGATTGAGGGCAGGAGGAGAAGGGGGTGACAGAGGATGAGATGGTTGGATGGCATCATCAACTCAATGAATATGAGTTTGAGCAAACTTTAGGAGGTAGTAAAGGGCAGGGAAGCCTGCGTCCTGTGGTCCATAGGGTCACAAAGAGTTGGACGCAACTTAGCAACTGAACAACAATAAAATTCACGTATGATGTTTAACATTTACATTTTGGTATCAACTGTATCAGTAATTAGTTCATACCTGAAATATAAATACCAATATAATCTTATTCAATGTTGCTCTGAAGAGAGGCATGTTAGTCACAAACTTTCAATTCTTGCTAAATTAATCTCCTATAAACTTGTTTTCTGTTAACAAGATATTAAAGCTTTACTAAGTGAAAGACCAAGAAGAAAAAAAAATAACCTTCAAAATAATTTATTTTATCATTTTCTATAAACTTCTACTAGGAAATGAAGTTTGTGACTTTAAGCCTTCTAAAATTTTAGTAGTATTTACTCTAAGTTAAACTGACATACTAGGCAGTTCTACTTTTTGCCCTGAGAGCAGTATTGTCAACTTACAATTAATTCCAGCCTATAAGTAACAGTTCCACTTACTGTGTTTAGAACTATGAGGATTTAGTAAGAACTGATATATTTCCCACTGCTAAAATGTGTATTTTAAGCCAGATTGTCAGTTATAAAGACTTTCATTTTATTGGGTCTTACTGGTAAAATTACATTATTTCTTGCATCAGAATCACTGGATCTTCTATGAAGTTAGACTTTTATTCACTTACCTAAATTTTTAAAATAATGAGGCTTGATACTAGAAACCAATGTAAATGAATATTCTACTATTTCTATACCTATTTATTATGGGAAAATAAGGATACTGTTTGATTATACCTTCTCTAATCTCAAATAAAAGTGAATAGTTTAATACATTATTCTTGTATAGTGTTTTTACCAACAGTAGAACATTTGAAATATACTCAAATTACTTGAAACAATCATGTAAGATAAGGATTATTATCCCTGTTTTTATAGGTAAAGGAACTAAATGTAAACAAATAGTAAAATTGCTACCTGTAACATTTTCTTATACCAAGTGGAGTGCTCTTTCCACTATGCCACAGATTTTATGCTTAATGAGAATTCAACTAGGTATTATAGATATTGTCATTTTAGAACCATTAAAACTTATATGCTAAATTTGTTTTACTAAATTTCTTACACTAAATTGAGCAACTTCTTACACTAAATTTACCTCCTTGTGCTAGGCATTTAAGAAAAAAAGGCAATTTTTCTTTTATAGAGGAGGATCTTTGGAGTCTATATAACAAGCAGGTAGAAATGAACAGTTTATACACTTAGGTTAATAAAGTTCTTATTACTAATCTTGAAAAGCAATTAGTAGCCCACCTTTAAAGAGTTGCATAAATCTAAGCTCTTAGTTCCTGCCGACTGATGGCAGTTGTTTGTTTTCTGGGAATGAAGAACAAGCGGAACACAAAATAATTGTAGAAGTTCAAATAAAACAAATTATCAGTTATTTACTAACCTTTTTTTGGACAACAGAAAAAATGTGAACGGTATTGGCCTTTGTTTGGAGAAGACCCTATAACATTTGCACCATTTAAAATTTCTTGTGTAAGTACCTATTTTCATATACATTATTTAATCAGGTAGTGCGTATGTCAGACTGATGAGTAGTTAAATTATAATATGTGTTGAATCTTGTGGGTTATATAAGCCAAGCACTCAGTGTTTTCATGTGAATCTATACTTAATTATAATAAACAAATATTAATAATGCTTGTTTTATACTGCTTTTTAAAATTTGAGTATAATTGTTTTACAATATTGTATTGCATAGTGCTTATAAATTAAGGAACTTTAAGAATAACTTTTCATAAATGTATAATTTCCTTATTATGTTAATTCTGCCTTAGTCTTTGCATGTAAGTTGATGATAAGTGTTACATATCTAAGAATAAACAAATAACTATACTCTTATTCAACTAAGGGGAAAGATTTTTGATGATGAAGCTTAGTTTATGATGTTAATCTTTCATAACTATGTTATTCTACCCAGAATTACATACAAAGATAGGTTTGAGAACCTCCATCCTAAAAGCAGAGATTGACCCTTTAGAAAACTTGACATGAAACTTAAAATAGATACCTATTTGATGAGCTTTGGAAACGAATTAAATTCAAGTTCTAAAACTAACAAAGCACAAATCTGAGAACATGAATTTAAAAATAAAAACAATGAGGGGAAAAAGAAACAATGAGCTTGAGAATAGAACCAACACTTTGCTTTGGATTACACATGATGGTTTTTTTTTTAAATCATTTAAATAAAATAATTTCCCCATATTAATCAGGGTTTTCCAGAGAAACAGAGGCAGTAGAATGAGTATATATAGAAAAGAGATTAGTCAAAATTGACTTACATGACTATGGAAGCTGGCAAGTCCAAAATCTGCAGTCAGGGTGGGCAAGCTGGAGACCAGGAGGAGCTGATGCTTCGGTTTCAGGCTGAAGACCCACAGCCTGGAGACTGAGAGCCAATATTGCAATTCTAGTCTGAAAG
This sequence comes from Capra hircus, assembly GCF_001704415.2. Taxonomy (NCBI): domain Eukaryota; kingdom Metazoa; phylum Chordata; class Mammalia; order Artiodactyla; family Bovidae; genus Capra; species Capra hircus. The sequence continues at coordinate 76,649,432 of NC_030811.1, forward strand.
TGGGAAGGCTGAGACCCAGACAAACTTAACGTTTCGGCTCCAGTCCAAAGACAGCTGTAGAACCAGGAAGAGCCAGTGCTGAAAGGAGTCTCCTGGAGAATTCTCTCTTACTTGGACGAGTCTGATCCTTTCGTTCTATTCATGGGTTAACTGATTGGATGAGGGCCAGCCACTCTACTCAAAATCCACTGATTTAAATGTTCATTTCACCCCAAAACTCCCTCACAGGAACACAAAGAATAACGTATGACCAATAATTAGAGCAAACCGTGGCCAAGCCAAATTGACACATAAAATTGACCATTACATTACCCATCTCAAAACTGTTTTTTATTTCGTTTTCCATGGTTAAATGAAATATAATTTCTGTGATCTTACTCGTCATTGTTGTATTCAAGAAGTCCTTAATTTTCTGACTTATTTGTCTTTAGGACTTCTGAATTCCTCTGATGCTACCAGGAATTTAGTGCTTTCTAGGTTGATTAAGATAAGGACTCAAACTATGTTCCACAGTCTCCTTTATAATGCAGTGTGATTGTTAGAATGTTAACTTTAACTCATAATTATAACAGCCTGCATTAAATGAATAGTCAATTCTCTAAAGTCCTGGTTAGAAGTAACTGTGGATTAAATATTAAAAAAATTAAAATCCTACTGCATTTCATATTATTTGCAATGAGTAAAAAACAGTATATAAACATATTGTACTTCTGTGATGGAACACTACCTAACCCCACCCCTACCCCCCACGCCCACCCCCATCACCAGTTTAGAGAGTATTCTACAGTATTAAGTACCTGGACAGTTCAGGAAACCTAGTTCTGTGCAATGTGGTTATGTTGAAAATTTGTAAATTTAAATGTACTAACTGTAATGAATGTCACAGTTCAGGTGACAGCATATAGTGATTAATGGTCAACAACAAAACAAAATTTTTTAACAGGCAGGAATCAGGAATAGTAAACAATTTATCAAAATCAATAGAGAAAAGTAGGAAATAGTTTGAAATTTGGGAAAAGATGAATTGATTTGAGGATTGGTTTTTCAATTGCACTAAAGAGTAATTTTTTAAAGTGCTGTTAATAAAAAGTTTGATTTGATCAATAAGAGCTGGTTTGATTTGTCAGTGATGGGATTGCTGAAGAAGCAAAATTTTTCTTTCAAGATTTCAAACTGGAAAGTAATTTATATGTCATTTAATTGTTTCAGAGAACTCAGGATTTGTTATCACTGTTGTAAAACACAAATCAAATGTATGAATAGAAAGCAAGGTAGTGAAAATAACCATAGTAAGTGATTTGACTCTATTTGGCAATCACAGTGTTTAAGACTGAGAGTATTAGAAAAGCTCTCTCGATTTGGGGATGGGAAAGAGAGTAGAGTGTTGGTGAAGGGTGAGGGTCTGGCTAGCAGGGGCTCAGAAGCATGTTGCTGCTTATAACTCGTCGATCAGCACTGTCCATGGGTCAGTCTAGCCCGCTGCCTGTTTTGTGAGTGAAGTTTTATTGGTGTACAGCCTTACACATTAATTTACATATTTGCCTATCACAGCACAACAGAGACTTTATGGCCTACAAAGTCAAAAATATTTATCTCACCTTTTATAGGTGAGCAAACGTTGTCTTGGACCAGTGTTTTCATTTATTCTCTGTTTTAATAACATACTTTCCCCCTAATGTTATTTGAAAAGTTCAAAATAAATTATTATGGTTTATAACATTAAAGCTGGAATAATGTTGATTTTTTTAAATTAATAAAGCAGCATATCTGTTGCTCTTGACAACCTATCTGTAGTTTTAGTTTAAAAAGGCAAAAATAATAGTTTGCTTAGTGAAAAATTGATGAAGAGGTTTCATTCTAATACACTGACAAATAACAGTAAGAGATAAAGTGACTATGTTGTCATCAACCAAAATAATAATTTGGTATTTTCTGAATGCATCCTTTTCCTTACCCATTTAGCATCCATGTAACTCAGAGTTTGAGTGTTAGGTAGAGAAAAATCAAGCTTAATAGATAAAATGATTGAAGATGTTTATAGTATTTAGGAGTAACATTTTGTTTGTTGGTGTTATTTCTGTTACATGATTCTGGTGATGGTTGTCACCTTGCAAGTATTTTGTTGGATGATCCACTCCTAGCTAAGCAATTGGTTGACAGACACTTCTGTTTAAAAACAAACTTCTAAATAAAACTTAAATAACCAAATTGATGACTTTTAGAATGGTTGTTTTTATAATTATTAGACATACCTAGAATTTTAAAGGTAATTTCATGTTGTAAACTTTAAGAAATTATTGTTTTGGCATGTAAATATTTTTGTTTTAATGTTCTCACTGACTCACAAGTGTTTCTCTTTATTTAGGAAGCTGAACAAGCAAGAACAGACTACTTCATTAGGACACTCTTACTTGAATTTCAAAATGTAAGTATTTTCCATTTAGAGACAGTTTCTAAGAATATGTACTCTAAAGAGACATTATGTGTAAACAGTATACTATCTTATCTTACATTGTTAAGGAGATGTTTTGTTTTTTTTTTGTTGTTGTTGTTATGTAGTGTAACAAAGAAGAAAATCAGATGTAATATTTTATTATCTTAAGCCTTATATTTATCAATTAAAGTAATATAAACTTTAACTCACTTAGAATCTTTCCCTAAATTAAATTTACACTATGGAATAGTTGGTTTCTTTGCTGTAGATATTTTTCCTCTATTGCAATAAACAGATTATGTTATTATTTACATAATTATTACCCACTTTGGTTTACAATGTTTTAGAAAGCAACAAACCACCATTAAAGCTAGTCTTCAGACTTCTGTGGTGGTCCAGTGGTTAAGAATCTGTCTGCCAGTGCAAGGGGTCCCTGGTCCCAGAAGATCCCACGTGCCTTGGGGAAACTAAGCCTATGTGCCACAGCTGCTGAGCCTGCTTGTCTAGAGCCTGTGCTCGGCAACAAGAGAAGCTACCACGATGAGAAGCTGTTGAGCCACAGTGAAGAGTAGCCCCCATTCACCACAACTAGAGAACGCCTGTGTGCAGCAATGAAGACACAGTGCGTTCAAACATAAAAAAATTTTTTTAAAAAAGCTAAGTCTTCATTTATATATATCTTGTTTTCACTTGAGGCCTGTGACTTCAACAGAACTATATAAAATGAAATTTTTTCAGAAAGGAATCAAAAATCTGACGGATATGAGAGAATGCCTATCAATTCTTCCTTGGTCTTAAATTTGAATCACTTTAAAGTAAATAAGCTTGGCCATAAAGCTTACCATTTCTTCTCCAACCAGTGCATTTATAAACATAATTCCTTAATTCCTTCCTGATGATAAGTAGACATGGTTCCAGTAGTTGTAGCATCCCCTGACCCGACTAATCATTTCCCTTTAGTTGACTCAATTATTATCACTTTGGTTGCTATTTTTTAATCTCTACTAATAATGATAGGTACTTTATGGAGTTTCAGTAGTATATCAGGCATTTCAATCCTCCTAACTTCTATAGTGATAGATACCATTTTCTCCATTGCACACTGATGAAGATAGAGTCTTTGAGAAGTTAGGTAACTTACCTAAAGTTACTCAGTAAATGACAGAAGTAGCATTTGAATAGTTTTGCCTGAATGCCAAGCAGTGCTTTTTCTGGTTAACACCTAGAATAGCCATTCTTCAGGTTCTTAAAAATTATTGAAGTTTCCAAAGAGCTCTTGTTTATGTGGGTTATATCTTTTAGTATTTACTATATTTGAAATTAAAACTGAGTTTTTTTTTAAAATACACAAGCAGACATTCCATTAGCTCTCAAAGTGATGACATCATCCTTAAGTCTCGTAGCCTTGAGACGACTGCTGTACACTGATGAGAGAATAAGAGTGGAAATGGCAAATAACACCTTAGTATTATTATTAAAATAACGTGAAAGCTATTTCACAAACCCCTTGAAAGGGTAGGGAGATGGATGGCAGCCTGCACCATAATTTGAGTAGGTTTGGGTTCGGAAATTTTCATTTTCATTTAAATAGTCTATTAGCCTTCTGACTGTAATAGATTCTAAAACAATGCTTATGGTTTATTGCTCATCCATTTACTGCTGTAGATTAACTATATAGTATACTGGTTAAAGTGCAGGTTTTGGAAGTAAGACTGCCTGCTTTCCGATCCCATACTGTCATTTGCTATGAAACATTATGCAAGTTATTCTTTCTGTCTCAATTTCCTTACCTATAAAATTAGGATAGTACTAACAGTACCTTCCCCATCGTATTACATGGGGGATTAAGAAAAGGTATGTGATAAATGTAGGCTATCATTTTTTTTAACAAAGTGCTGAATATGACATACCTATCTTAGAAATGGCAGCAAAGTGAGATGTGCAGCTTTTCTTTATGGTTTAAAATTTGTAACTGTATTTTTATATGGTTGAATTTCTGTTATTCTTGAAGGAATCTCGTAGGCTATATCAGTTTCATTATGTGAACTGGCCAGACCATGATGTTCCTTCATCATTTGATTCTATTCTGGACATGATAAGCTTAATGAGGAAATACCAGGAACATGAAGATGTGCCTATTTGTATTCATTGCAGGTACAAAAAATTTTTCTAAATATTTAATTAAATATTTTTCAGTATAGATGGCATTATAATGTGGGTAATGTATAGCATTTTGAAACATAAGTTTGGAATTTCATTCAGTTCAGTCGCTCAGTTGTGTCCGACTCTTTGCGACCGTATGAATCACAGCATGCCAGGCCTCCCTGTCCATCACCAGCTCCCGGAGTTAGATTGGTCATTATATGGGTTTCTAAACAGTAAAACTGATTTAATTCCTGAGGCAGTTTTCCTTCTCTTAATTTTTTATTTTATATTAGATTCTTCCAAAAGACTTAAAATCATAGTACTTATTTCATAAAATAGCAATTTATTTTTTAAGTGACTTAAACCTGTATTCACATTTGTTATAAAAAGTAAATGAAATTTTTCAGAGACTCAGAGGTTAATTAACTCAGGCTAATTCAATAGTTAAAAGGTATTAGTGGAGTTATATTTAAAATGGATAGCCAACAGGGGCCTATTCTGTAGCACAGGGAACTCTGCTCAATGTTATGTGGCAGCCTGGATGGGAGGGGAGTTTGGGGAAGAATGGATGGTTGAGTCTCTTTGCTTTCCACCTGAAACTGTCACCTCATTGTTAATTGACTCGAATATAAAAAATAAAAAGTTAGAAAAAGACATTAGTGGTGATGGAGCACCAAAGAGAGTTTTCTTAGCCAGTTGGTTGGATTGTGATGCCTGTATTAGTGAAGTGAAAGGGCTGCTTTTTCTTATGAACCAGAAAGGTGACCTGCTGATGTAGACGTAGGAATCAGTTAGCAACCTGCTTAATTAAAATGATTTTTCTTTAGTTTGTCTGTGATTAGTTGAGTCTAAGTAGTTAACTGGTTAAAAAGAGAAGGGTCTGTTTAATTGTAGAATTAAAAGATAAATTGCTTTGGCTTGACTTCTTTACAAGTTAACTGAAATTATTTCCTGTTGTATTCATACTGGCCAGCCAATGTATAGGTCATAAACCCAATTTGATGTGAAGATTTTCTTTTAATAAAATAAATTGATCATTTAATATTTTCAAACAACCAAAATATTATGTTAACTGTAGTGTTTCATTGATATAGTTGTGTCTGTCTTTGTAATATCACACTTTTAACCACCAAGTTTTACATATATATCATTTAGCTCTAGTAACTCTTAACACTAAAATTTTAAAAACGTTTTGATGTGTGGAATTGACAAATCAGTGGTTTAAAATTAATATTATTGATGTCTATCGTTAAGAGCTTTTTAGAAAACCATACTAAATTGCTTAAAATGTACTGTATCATGAATTCTTAGATTACATGATATTTCTAAAAGTTTCAAAATACATATTAAAGTGCTACCCCAATTTTTTCGGCCTAAAATTATTAAAGATGTCAGTAGCATCTTTATTTTACTCATAGTGATTTCCAGTCGTTGGGTGCATTTGCCTCCCTCTAGCTGAAAACCATTTACTTTATTTTTGTCGTGTTTTAAAATAACTAACTTTGATATTTTACTTTACATTCTTTAGGTTCTGTTCTTCAGGAGATTAGAAAGCATTAGAAGCCTTTCTTTCTTTAGTGTAATCACTGCTTATGTTCAAACCAGTTTCTAGGGCTTGTTAATCTTCATCTTTCCTGTACCTTTTGCAGATTGAAATGATGTAGATTTCTCCCTCTACCAGAGCTATCTAGAACATAGTATAAATTTATCTCTGCAAGATGTTTTGTTAGCGGTAGACAGACTTTCAGAGTGAAGGTTTCGAGGTATTACTCTTGCAGGTTCCTTAAAGGAAAACAATATGTAAATCATAATGTTAAGGATGTTTGCCCTGCACACATCTTATGTTGTAGTTTACTTACTAAATAAGTAGAATTTTATCAGCTTTCTTAAATGATTTTCGCTTCTGAGTATTAACATATCCATCCACGTTTATCTTATAGTTCTTTTATTACAAAAATCAAATTGTTTTTTCAAATTTTATATCCATAGTGCAGGCTGTGGAAGAACAGGTGCCATTTGTGCCATAGATTATACGTGGAATTTACTGAAAGCTGGGGTAAGAATAATTTTTATATAGCGTTATATCTAATTCATCTGTTACGATTTTTAAACTTATGACTAATTGCAGTAAATTATGCCATACGTTTTGTTATACATGTTACTACTTTTTTAGAAGTAGCTTTGCTATGTAAGAGATACAGGCAGTGAAAGGTATAAATGATGCATGTTAGCGTGAGGTAATACACACTGGGCAGCAAAATGAGCATATTATCACTCATTTGTTTTGGATGAATTTATACCTACATTAGATATGTATGCTCTGCATTGACTTTTCCAAATACTGCATCCCTGGTGCCTTTTATATTTATCTATGTATAAATATAGTCAATTCAGTGAATATTTATGTCTAACTGGAAACATTATATAGTTTAGTGGTTAAGAATGCTTACTGGAGCTAGACCTCCCAGGTTAAAATTCTTGGCTCTGTCATTTACTAGTTGTGGGATCTTGGTCGAATTACTTAATTTCATTGTGCCATAATTTCTTTATTTCAAAGTGGGAATCATACCGTTAATAATTGAAGAATTAAGTAAGTTCTTCAGAAACTTGTAAAGTTCATCACTACTGTATGTGGCAGATAGCAAGTGTTCCATTTACTGTTAGTTTTTATTATAATCCTTGTTATTATTGTTGCTACTACTTCTGTTTCCAAGAAATTGGTTTGGATACCATGGAGGATATAAAGAAATAGCCTTCATTACAGATTTAAAAAGCATAAGTCTCCTTATTATATATAGATTTGGTTTATTTGCTGGTTCTATAGTACATTCATTTTCTATGAATTAGGAAGAAGTTTTATTCTTCATAGCTTTATAGTTTCTATGAATATGTCAATCTGTCATATAAAATATGAATGATAAAATATTTATTTTATTTTCCTTCTTCCTTTTATTCATTTTCCTTTTTTTTTTCTCTGCCTTTCCATTTTGTACTTTTGCATGAGGAATATTTAAATTTTCAATTGTTTTTCAAAAAGCCTGCTGTTTAATTTTATTTTTGTATTCCCCCATTCTAATCATTTCCTGATACTCATATGAAATGAACAAAATTTAAGTGGCTTTATAACATATTTTAACATAAAAATCAGGGATTAAAATCAGGGTGGGATGAATACAAGCAGGCAAACATCTTGTCATTTCAGAAGGGTTGTGTGTCTTGAATATCTTGATTGAGTTTGACATAACAAATATAATCTTAAGCCTTAGGTTAGGAATTGATATAAAAACATTTTGATATATGTCAAGACTCCTAAGCAGTGAAGCTAGAAATCATGTTTTAACTTTTCTATCTTTTTTATCTCTCCAAAATATTCTTGCTGATGACCAAGTTCTAATAATTCTGCCTCAGCAATATGTCTCAAATCTGTTTCTACTTTTCTTTCTTTTTTTTTTTTGGAATGCTTCAGGAAACCTCCACCAGTTTCTCCACTTTTCACTCTATTGTTTTCCCTGCTACAAAAGTTACCCGAATATCAGATCTGCTCAGGTCTATATTTCTGCTCATGTCTATAGTTGCCTATCGTAGTAGTTAAAATACCAGGTGTAGAAACTAATTCTGTAGGATTCACAATCAGTCTCCAGAGATGTAGCTGTCTTAACTGGTCCTTACAGAGACAGCCAGGAAAACACTGGCCTATAGAATGAATTCAAACTCTTTATCATGTTTGTATTCTCATGCCAAGTAGCCTTATCTTTTCTCTTTTGAACAGCTCTCCTTCTTTCAGTCTTTTAGTCAGTTCTGTCTACATCAAACGTCTCTGTTCCCCAAATAGATTATACATTCTATGTGCCATGTTTGTGTTTATTTCTTTCATTTTTCACTCACATACCAATCAGAGTTGGTCACAGCATATTTACTCCAACTGAACTGCAACCATACTTTGGCTGGACATTTATCTGTCTCCGTATCTGGCTCACTAACTTGACTGCTGAGAGTCAAGATTAGTTCTTGGCTCTAGACAGTCACTGATACATGATACGTAGTGCTTAATAAATGTTTTCACTTATCCAGCTATATATAACGTCTGTATGAAAAGTTGAACACTGTTACACTGTTTTTCTGAATGGTTGTCCAGAGTTCATGTATTAAATTCTTTGTTTTAGAAAATACCAGAAGAATTTAATGTTTTTAACTTAATACAAGAAATGAGAACACAGAGGCATTCTGCAGTACAAACTAAGGTGTGTTTTTCTGTTTCACTTTATGAAGTGTATTTTTATAATTGCCTTCATTTTTTAATGTCTTTCCCTTGTTTATCTCCTTAACAGGAGCAATATGAGCTTGTTCATAGAGCTATCGCCCAACTGTTTGAAAAACAACTACAACTATATGAAATTCATGGCACCCAGAAAATTACTGATGGAGTGGTAGGTGTTCTTTGCATATTAATTTTAGAAAATTTACTTTTTACCAAGATGTGATATTTAGCTTTTTAATTTTCATCTTGTGTTTTATCTAATAATAAATATGTTAGTTATTAGTTTTATTTTTTTAAATTCCTTTTCTTCCTATTTCAATCTCTACTGTGATGAATAATTTAATGACCCTAAAAAAGTTAAATAATATTCTAAATAAAATATATTTATGAATTTAGATCTTAAAAATTATATAATTCAATATCATTTCAAGTATAGATTACTTTTAACAAATTAACTATAGTTTTGTCTCCCCTTCCGTCCAACCAAAGTAATTCTAAGTTGATTCTACATGAATTTTATTTTGTTTTTGGTCATCATGATATACAGTTTTGTCATTACTTTGTATGTGCTTTTTAATTAAGTAGAATTATAGGACCACAATTATGTCCCTTTGGGGCTTTAGTTCTTTGTCATTTTAGTGTTAAAAGATTTTATTGGCTATTTTATTGACAAATGTACTGTTTTCTCACAGTGCTCTCTTTCTGCCTTTTTAAAAAGTACTCTTCTTACTTCCTCCATATAATCATTCTATCCTTGAAAGTATTGGGCTATTTTTTGGAGTTTTTTTGGATAAATTTTTTACATCTTTATTATTGAACCTAAGTTAACTGTCACTTGATAAACCAATTTAGCTCCAATAACTTAAGTAAAATGAAGATATTAGTGGTAACATTTATAACCTTTTAATTTTTAATTTTTAAAATTAATTTTTAATTTTTATAACCTTATAACCATTTATTTTTTTCCCCCTTTTATGTGGTTTTGGCAATTTCCAAGACTATTTGTTTGAATATCTTGGTGTTACAAATGAGAGATTAGTTAACCAAATGCTTATTACCTCACTGTGTTAAGTAATACAATATTGACCCATGGATTTGGGGGATAGTGTATTTCCTTTATTAAACGTGATAGTTTCAGATTGTTAAGATTCATATATGTGACCTCATTCTTATTTCCTTCATCAACAAAGGAATCATTGTGCAACTGTGCCTCATGTATTATCACATCTGTTTTCTCTTTAGTTTAATTAAAGCCTGTTATAGCCTGTGCTCAACATAGCCAAATATTTTATAATATAGAGTAGAATGTCTGTATATTACTGTGTGTAATTTTACCTAACTTGAGACTCCTTTAAATTTACAAAAACTAAGTAGGCTACATTTTTCTTTAAACTTTATTTGAAAAATATTTTTGTTTTTTTTCCATAAATGGAATATTAATTTCAAAGTTCAAGTTTTTGTATTTCAGAGTTACACTACTTCCTGATTCCTAGAAACAAATATATTTTTAATGTATGGAAATTATTTACATTAATTTTTGTTGAGATATACTTAACATGTAACATTACTTTCAGGTGTACACCATTGTGATTCAATATTTGCATATATTGTGAAATTATCACTATAATAAGTCTAGCTAATGTCCATCATCATACATATTTAACAGAATTTTTTTCTTGTGGTTAAGAACTGTTAATTTGTATTCTCTTATGTGCTAAGTCATTTAGGTCGTGTCTGACTCTGTGTTACCCTTTGGATTGTAGCCCGCCAGGCTCCTCTGTCCATGGGATTCTCCAGGCAAGAATCCTGGAGTGGCTTGCCATGCCCTTCTCCAGGGGATCTTTCTGTGCCAGGGATCGAACCCATGTCTCTTATGTCTCCTGCACTGGCAGGCAGATACTTTACTACTGGCACCACCCGGGAAGCCCATTTACTCTTAGGAACCTTCAAATATAAGATACAGTATTATTAATTATAGTCACCAGACTGTATATTATATCCCATGACTTACTTATAAGTGGAAATTTGCAAATTTTGACCGTTTCACTCACTTTGGGTCTACCACTGACACCACCTCTTTCAAGCACCAATCTGTTCTCTGTATCTCTGGGTTTGGGTTTTTGTTTTCTTTTTCCACATATGAGATCATACGGTATTTGTCTTTTCTCTGACTTAATTCACTTGGTATAATGTCCTCAAGTTCCATTCATGTTGTTGAAAATGGCAAGATTTCATTCTTTTTTAAGAACAAATGATACTTCATTTATGTGTGTGTGTATCTTCAACTTAGTGTTTTGTTTTCTTCAGATAAATATACAGAAGTAGAATTGCTGGATCATATGGTAGTTCTATTCTTAATTTTTTTAGGAACCTCTGTGCTGTTTTATATAATGGCTGCATCAGTTTGCATTCCCACCAACAATACACAAAGGTTCTCTTTTGTTTTTCCCTTGCCTTTTTGATAATTGCCATTTTGACAGGTATGAGGTCTTAGTATGGCTTTGATTTTCATCTTCCCCTTTTCACATACCTGTTGGCCATCATCGTGTCTTCTTTGGAAAAAATATCTTTCAAATCTTCTCCCATTTTTTAATTGACTTGTTTGTGGGTTTTTGTTTTTTTTTTCTTCTTTTGCTACAGTGTTATGCAAGTTCCTTAACTTTTTTTAGGTAATAACCCCTCATCAGATACATGGTTTGCAAATATTGTTTCCCATTTGGTAGCCTTTTCATTTTCCTGATTGTTTGCTTTACTATTCAGAAGCTCATTAGTTTCATATAATCCCACTTGCTTAACTTTGCTTTTGTTGCTTTTGCTATGAAAAAAAAAATACAGTTTTCAGTGTTGTATTTTTTAAAGCTTTTAACTGTATTTACGTTATCTCCAGAAAATATGTGATAAATATTGCATTATTTTCATCTTTGTGTTTCTCATTACCTGAGTTTTCTTTAGATTTTATTCCTAAAATTAAACTTCCTTTTTACTACACTGAACTCCACATTACAAGTATAATTTTGTTATAGTTTCTGCCTAGTAGCTCAAAGGTTTAAAAATCCCCAAGGAATACAAGAAAAATCATATATTATATGAGATTAGGTGAAATAACATACAATAGAAATAGTAGTTATTTCAGTCCTAGTCTCTCATCTCATTGCCTGGTTATATAGGAGACACATACTACATGCTTGCAACTTTAACTTCTGTTAAAGCTAACAGGGTGACTGCTGAATTTGCCATTGGACAAGGTGAGTTTTCTTATTTTGCAAGAGGGAAAAACAATTTTCTATAGAATCCATTCTAAGAAAGCAGTATTTGATAGCTTTGCCAAAGGTTGTGTACCATAATGTCTGGAACTGTATTTTTCAGTGGATGAATGGATAAAAAAGTGGAAAGACAAGCAGATAGAAGATAAGATAGTGTTATCATTTTAGATAATTTTTTAATGTTTTCCTCTTAAGAAATCTTGTTTTCTAGGTACTTTAAAATATAAATGACCTGTTTTTTAAACATGTTTATATATGGTTGGAAGCCACAAATCCCAGTCGGAGAAATGTGGGATCTAAAAAATTGGGGGAAATTATCTTAGAATTGTATGATGAGTAAAATGATTTGAAATATATTACTTACGTTTTTGAACCTATGCTCTGAGAAATAATCATAAATCTCCATTTATTATTTCTCTAACTACTTAATATGGAAGTTGAGGAATTAAAAAAAAAACTTAAAGCTCTATGTTCTGAAATTATTTTTGTAGAGATTTTAGTTTGAAATGCTAGTCAACAATATGACTCTTTAATAAATAGTATTTGTTAGAGATATTTACAACTACAACTAAAATCACTTCCAAGAGTAGGAGATCTAAAGAGAAAATTTATTTTCAGATTCAGTAGCATGGACTTGGGATATAGAAATACCTCAGTAAGCAAGTATCTCTAAGGTGTGTACACATGCCTTTTTTCTTGTATGTAAAAGATACTACCATCAGTTGATGCCAGAATTTTCAGTTTTAGGATTATTGAGTAACAACATTTTTGTTACAGTGTTGTTAACAATTATTGTTAATTTGTGTTATGATCCTGTTATGTTTATGTTGTACGTTTTAGGAGTGATACTATCAAATTCTGAATTTTTTCCTCACATATTTTTTTTTTTTAAGCACCTTGTTTTAGTATTTATTTCGTCCTGCAACTGATAATACATTCTAAGTTCAGTTCAGTTCAGTTCAGTCACTCAGTCATGTCCAACTCTTTGCGACCCCATGGACTGCAGCACGCCAGGCCTCTCTGTCCATCACCAGCTCCTGGAGTTTACTCAGACTCATGTCCATCAAGTCGGTGATGCCATCCAACCAGCTCATCCTATGTCTCCTCCTGCCTTCAATCTTTCCCAGCATCAGAGTCTTTTCATCAGGTGGCCAAAGTATTGGAGTTTCAGCTTCAGCATCAGTCCTTCCAGTGAATATTCAAGACTGATTTCCTTTAGGATGGACTGGTTGGATCTCCTTGTAGTCCAAGGGACTCTCAAGAGTCTTCTCCAACACCACAGTTCAAAAGCATCAATTGTTCGGCACTCAGCTTTCTTAATAACCCACCTCTCACATCCACACATATCTTACTGAAAAAACCATAGTCTTGACTAGACAGACCTTTGTTGGTAAAGTAATATCTCTGCTTTTTAATACACTGACTACATTGGTCATAGCTTTTCTTCCAAAGAGCAAGCATCTTTTAATTTCACGGCTGCAGTGATTTTGGAGCCCCCCAAAATAAAGTCTCTCACTGTTTCCACTGTCTCCCTATCTATTTGCCATGAAACAATGGGACTGAATGCCGTGATCTTGGTTTTCTGAATGTTGAGTTTTAAGCCAACTTTTTCACTCTCCTCTTTCACTTTCATCAAGAGGCTCTTTAGTTCTTCTCTTTCTGCCATAAGAGTGGTGTCATCTTTAAATATTTGATTATTAGGCTCTAATTGTTTTTATTTTTGTGGCCCTTGATACAGTTCTGTTATGTGGAAATATTAATACATAAAATAACTTCAGTGAAATGGGTGAAAGTGGTCAGAAGTTTTTTAAAAGTAATTTTAGTAATCTCTGCTTGAAACAAACAGTACACTAGAACCTAATCTCTGGTAGATTCTTTAATTTCTAAAATACCTTTCAACTTCAAAAGTTGTTGATTATTTTAACTGGTAATAAAAGCAGCCAAAGAGAGCAGTACACATTAGGAGAAATGTGGCGACAAAAGGTGTATATATAAGAGGATCAGAAGATACAAAAGTACAGCAGACATTATTGTAGGTAAAAGCTAGGAATCCAAGAACATTGTTCCGTTCTTAAGTCCAGTGAGTAGGAGGTTTTGTTCTTGCAGTGTGGGCAGTGGCTCTCTTGAGTTGCATTTCTGCATTGCCACATTGATTCCTTTAATTATTAGAAATTCAACATGCTCAAAATCTGACCTCCCCTAGAAGGTCTTTTCCTCTTTTGTCCCTTTATGTTAGTGGCACTTTTTCACCCAGAATAAGGAGTCTTTAATGGCACCTTCTTTGCTTTGTCACATAGTCATTTGCCTGCAGATACCCTTACTTTCTCTTCCTGTTCCAGTCCCACCTGTTCTATACCTCGTGCCTCTGTTCTCGTCAATGTCTTATCCACCCCTTAATGCCATTCTGCATGGTACATTCATGTTTTCAACTTCTTAATATCTTCCCGAGTATATCCTTAATATTCTCATCTATAACATTTCCTTTCTCTGATTTCCTAGCTTCAGTGTACAGATTTTACCACTTTACGATTTACTACCCTTTCACTTTTTTGTTGGATGGTTATATAATTCTTGAAGTTAGGGGCCATGTCCTTTGCATTTTTGTATCCTTTCCAATGCTTGCTGTTCTGAAATTGAAAATGCAGGGGAAATGTACGGTTGGTGTGTTTGTGTGTGTGTGTGTGTTTGGTGTTTGGCAGCAAAACCTGACTTGACATGACATGAGGCTATTTATGTTTTAATGACTACAAATTGCTGTGTTTTTGTAGGTTAGAAACAGTTGCTTAACCTACTTACTGAGAATATTTATATAGATTTTGGTACAAAAATATTAATGAGTGTTATTTTGGGTATATGATTATTTAATAGAAATAATAAGCAAATGAATCACTACCATATTAAGGTAATCTTTATGACGCAGAGTCTAAATTCTGGTGATAGTCAAGGATCTAAAAGTGTGGTAATGAAAAGTCCTGATTTACTTGAAGCAAAACCAGGTTATACTCGTTGTCTAGGTGTACAAGTCCTAATTCGGACAATAAATTGTATGGTCACCCTATCTATAGCAGACATTCCTAAAACAGAAACCTCCAATTTGAGAGTTAGCTAATGAAGGATGAAAACTTTCATCTCATAATGTAACTCTTGTTTTGATTAGAACAAGATACACCGTAAGATGTGTAAGACACTTCAGATGCATCTGATATTAGGAGACGGGTACACTAAAATTTGCTGTAGAGTTAAAGTCTCTGATTCCTTTTGTTGGGAATACTTAGTAAAAAAGGACATTGGCAAGAAACTGTTATATAAAGAAGATGCCATGATGGACATGGAAGAGGTTAATTTGATTTAAAAAAAAAAGCAAACTACTGTTTCAGAGTTTTTAGTTGACACAGTTCATAGGGTCACCAAGAGACAGACACAACTGAGTGACTAACTCTTTAGTTGATTATAGTATCTAGAAAGATGTTTATTTCTTGTTTGTTTTCTAAAATTATCTAAGATGTAGGCAAGAGTGAAAATCATTCTTGTCTTCTGGCCCAGAATTAACACAGCCTAAAATGAAGTACTTTCTGAAGCTATAAACTAATTCAAGACAATGTTTTATATAATAATTTCACATCTCTATTCACAATCATAACTGAATATAACCTAAAGCTGTGCTAACTCTGGATCATCCCTTTTAATGACTTCACTGGTCCATGTCACCGGCAAGAACCAAGTATATCCCTGGAGGCTCTGCCTGCCTTTTTTGGGTCCATTTGGTTAGGCAGTGATATAGGGGTTGTATACCCTCGTGGAGTAGGCATTCTATGTTGACAGAAGGATGGTGGAGCAATGAATGATTAAAGTTCGTTTCAGGACCTGTTTAAAAATAGTAGGTAGCAATATATGTCTCCAAGAAGTTTAGGACATAAGACTTACTTTGTGGTTCCCCCTCCCCCAACATCTGCATGTTACAAATCTAGTGGTAGTGATGCCTTAAAGAAAAGATCTTTGATCTTCATTTTCTTGAAACATCTGTTTCTCTGCAGGAGCATTTGAAGTATGTTGAAATGCTGCTGTATAAGATTGACTTTTTTAGTAACTGGAGATGGACTTCTTAAAAAATATTTTTCTCATTGAATCTGGCTTTTCATTCTTAAATATAGAAGATATAATACCTATTTTATTATTTAGCAAAATTAACTTTGTTTTAAAAATTCAAAAGCCCCATAGAAAAGTTTATTTGAAACATGAAGAAGGAAAATTATTTTTCCCTTAACCTTAATGAAGCTTTTTTTCCTCTTGGCAGAATGAAGTTAACACTGAAAATATGATCAGCTCCATAGATCATGACAAACAAGATTCTCCCCCTCCAAAACCACCAAGGACCCGCAGGTATTGTATGTCACGTTTTGTTTGAAAGGATACTTATCTTTTACTTACTGTTACTAAAACAACAACAAAAATCTGAATATTACTAAGTTATTTTTTAAAATAACTTCTCTTGTCATTCTTTTGTTTAGAATGTAGCATATGTATGGCAGCTGATCTTTTAATGTATACTATAAAAAATTATTTTCAATTTAGGTAAATTTTCAGTAGTATACCAGAACAGTGAACATAATCATGAATTGATTATAGCTCATCTTTTGATATGGTACAACTAAAATTTTAGCTAAAGATTTATTTCAGTTTTCTAATAACAAGTAATAAGACTGTCAAATTATTTGCATGTTGAAGTTGTATGAAGAGGTTAAATAATATTATTAGCAAAGGTGAGTTAATTTATCACTAGATTATCTTACTTTCATACTAAGTGCTCATTTATAATAGATAAAAATATATATTCCTGTTATCCTTTTTCCCTCCCGTTTCTTTCAGGTTAGTGCTAGGTCAGGTAGATGGTAGTTTGGAAAGAATATATGTAGTCAAAATGATTTTGTTTCAAATCCTTTTCAGCTGCTTACAAGCTTTGAAGTTGTAAGTCACTTAATTTATTTGATTTTTTGTTTTGTGTTTGTTTAGTTGGTTCGTTGGTTTCTTTTTAAGTATTTTCCTGAGGAGTAACTGAAATGAAGTATATGAAAATACTACATATAGGACATGGAACATACTTGGTTTTCACCAGATGTTAGTTTTCTCTTTACAATGTGGAGTTAAGATTGAGTTACTGAATTAAAAGGAGGCACAGTGGCAGATTTGTAATAATACTGTTGGGATGACTTTACTGTGTCTTATCCTGAGCATAGATCTGCAGAAACAGCTTGACCTTTCTCAAAGAAGAACTTCTTTGTATAGGATTCACCAATTTTTTTCCCCTTAAAACTTTGATAGTAGTTGACTAAAGTTGGGTGAGTCAACTATGATTGTGTCTTGGCATTGAGTTACTGTACTTTATGAGATCCTTCTTTACAAAAGTAAAGCTTATAATAAGTAAGAAAAGATATAATAGTTATTATATATTATAGTCTCTAGAATTCTTTTGCATCCCTCTATAAGGAAGATCAGGAAGCCTATACCGATGGTTTTAGGTGTCAGTGTTTAAATGCTCAGGGTGTCAACTGCCCACTAGCACTTCTCAGCAGTTCTTGTTTGATTTTCATTTTCGTATTTGCTGTGGAAGGTAGCCAGTTTAAACCTATAGAGATTGCCAGTTCTCTAACTTTTTTGTCTCCCGTATCAGTTCTTTAGAGTCTGAAAGACACTATAATGACCTTAAAGGAAATTAAGAAACACTGTTTTGCTACACTGAAATCTTTTCATTTGGATTTTGAGATTGAGCCAAGGTAGAGGTCCCCAAAGTGTGCACTGATACTTGTGATTTATATGGTCATCTATCTCCAACAACAAATAGTGGTAGCCTCTTCCTAATTTTGAAGGAGAATGAGTAATGTTCTGAATTTTAAACCCTTCTCATATACCTTTTTTAAAACTTTGACTTCTGTTTTTCTTCAACAAACAAAAAGGTAATTTTTAAAAGTACTAAATGAGTGTTAACAGAAATGTTCATTCAGCTTACATCAGAGTTTTATTGGGGGATATATACTCAAATTTTTTTGTGTGTGTGATTTTGTGTAACACACTTAGGTCATCTTCTTTCTTATTCATGCAGTAGAGTAAATTCGGAGAAGGCAATGGCAACCCACTCCAGTACTCTTGCCTGGCAAATCCCATGGGCGGAAGAGCCTGGTAGGCTGCAGTCCATGGGGTTGCTAAGAGTTGGACACGACTGAGTGACTTCACTTTCACTTTTCACTTTCATGCATGGAGAAGGAAATGACAACCCACTCTGGTGTTCTTGCCTGGAGAATCCCAGGGACGGGAGAGCCTGGTGGGCTGCAGTCTGTGGGGTCACATAGAGTTGGACAATGACTGAAGCGACTTAGCAGCAGCAGCCGCAGCAGAGTAAACTGGCAGAATTTCATTGTGTTCCACAAAGAATACTTTGCTAACTGAAAATAAAATTCAAATAGCATAAGACTTATTTAAAAAAAAAAGTATACTTTGTTTTTTAGTATGGCTGCAGTAAGCAAGTTAATCTGTTGTGTAGATTACATTGGAGTTATTGGAGAAGAAGGCTTGTTTGTTGTATTAGATTTAGTCAGTCATATGATTCTGGTTTATAAATATTTAAATTGTAGATTTAAAATGAACAGAGCCAGGAATTATCAGACATTTGTTAAAAGATTCTAACATGAAAGACATATCCAAATAAGCAGAGGAAAAGGGGACATGGATGAAATAGAGACAACACACAATGGGGGGAGGGGCCTGTCTGTTTTCTCAGTGCTTAATACTACAACCATGAGATAAGAACCAGAGAGCTGGATCATAATAAAGAAGATACTCCTGGAAATTAAAAATAATAGCATAAGTTTTTAAAATTAAAATTTAATTTTAATTAAGGAAGGCTCAAAGATAAGGAAATTTCCCAAGAAAATGAACAAAAAGAGAAAATGTGGAGAAAAGATATTAGAGGATCAAACTAGGGAGTATGTCACATAGTAATAGTAGTAACAATAACTAAACCTAGCCATAGTCTGGATGGAGACTGGAGGGGAATAAATTAGCAAAGAAGTAAGTCCCTAGTATTAACATAAATGTTTGTATAGAAAGTTCTCAATATAATGGATTAAAAACTGTAATACAGTGGATTTTAAAAAGCTAGCACTGTGAGATTGTGGGCTTCCCTGGTGGCTCAGATGGTAAAGAATCCACCTGCAGTGCAGGAGACCTGGGTTTGGTGCTTGAGTAGGGAAGATCCCCTGGAGGAGGGCATGGCAACCCACTCCAGTATTCTTGCCTGGGGAATCCCCATGGATAGAGGAGCCTGGGGGGCTGCAGTCCATTGGATTGCAGAGTCAGACACAACTGAGCAATTTAGCATGCATGAGATTATAGAACATCAAAGGTTTGAGAGAGAGAGAGAACCTGAACGCTCCAAGAGGGAGAAAAAACAGCTCACATTCAAAGAAACAGGAATCATAATTCTGATATGAAATTCTGAAGGAAAGTTATATCTAGTCTAGAATTATATTCTTTTTCCAAAAGTCAGTTACCTTGAAGATATAATAATTATGTAGGCCTCGGGAAATTTGTTTCCTTTTTATAGTTTTTAAGAAGCAATTGGAGGGTATAACCCACTAAATGGAGTGTGTGTACCTAGAAAAAGGAAGGTGGGATCTGGGAAGCAGGATCTTCTCTGTGGTGGCCTCAGGGGCCAGTGGTCTAAACTGAAGTGGGAAGATCAAGGTTTCTAAGACGGATGTCTGTGGTATTGATGGTTATGTGGCCAGTTATTGGCCTCTCTTGGTGGTTATTGACCAGTTGAGAGGAGGTGTTCAAATCTGCAGGAAAATTTGAAGGACTGAATTACTGATAATATATAGGAAACCCAAGGCAATTATTAGGGAAAAACAAGAGTTATGCAAGAAAAAATAGGAAATGAGGCTATCATTGCTATGAATGATAGCTTTAGTCATAAGACTGAACTAGCCAAACATTAGTAATCTTAGGGAGATGGAGAAGACATTTACGTAGCTGGAAGACAGTAAAGTATGTGTGAAATAGAAAGATCCAGAATTAAGTTTGTGTATTTTATAATGTTTTGAAATATGGATGTAATTCTTAGAAACAGCAGTTTTAAGTTGAAACTTTAGGGAGGGAGAAATGGAGAGAATAGCATGTAATATACTACTGTATGTAAAGTGGATAGTCAGTGGGAATTTGCTGTATGACTCAGGGAACTCAAACTGGGGCTCTGTGACAACCTAGAGGGGTGGCATGGAGTGAGAGGTGGGAAGGAAATTCAAGAGGGAGGGGACTTATGTATACCTATGGGTGATTCATGTTGATGTATGGCAGAAACCAACACAATATTGTAAAGTGGTTATCCTTCAATTACATAAATTTTTTTTTAATTGAAAAAAGAAAGTTGAAACTTGATGTTTCAGGGTAACTGGAGGGCTGGGAGGGAACTGCTGATTTTTTATTAAAATTCTTAATATTATTTGACTTCTTGAAATAATGTTCATATATTACTACCTTGTTAAATATTTGATTTTCTTAGTTGGGCAAGTTTTAATTTTTAATTCATAACCACAGACTTTATTTGTTGACTTTTAACATAACAGGCTTAGCTACATAACTTACCTATCAACTTATTTTTTAAAAGGATGAACATTCTTATAATACCTTTTTTTCATGTTTTCCAGTTGCCTTGTAGAAGGGGATGCTAAGGAAGAAATACTGCAGCCTCCAGAACCTCACCCAGTGCCCCCGATCTTGACACCTTCTCCCCCTTCAGCTTTTCCAACAGTCACTACTGTGTGGCAGGACAATGACAGATACCATCCAAAGCCAGTGTTGCACATGGTTTCATCAGAACAACCTTCAACAGACCTCAACAGAAACTATAATAAATCAACAGAACTTACAGGGAAAAATGAATCAACTATTGAACAGATAGATAAAAAATTGGAGCGAAATTTAAGTTTTGAGATTAAGAAGGTTCCTCTTCAAGAAGGACCAAGAAGTTTTGATGGGAACACACTCTTAAATAGGGGACACGCAATTAAAATTAAATCAGCTTCGGCTTCACCGTGTACAGTTGATAAAATCTCTAAGTCACAGGAATTGAGTTCAAGAGATCTAAAAGTTGATGATATTTCCCAGAATTCTTGTGTGGACTGCAATGCAACACAGTCAAATAAAGATCCGATTATTCTACCAGAAGCATCACAGAAGAATTCAGACACACCTCCAAGGCCAGACCACTTACCTCTTGATGGAAAAGGACATTTAACGTGGTCATTTCATGGACCTGAGAATACTCTACCCATGCCTGATTCATCTGAAGGCAAATCCTCAGATATCCACTGTCAAACAATGAAAACTGTGAGTTCAACACCAAGCCCCACAATACAAGCTGAAACCCATGATCTTGCGGATCATCATGACAGCTCCCCTCTATTCAGAGCACCCCTGAGTTTTACTAATCCTCTTCACTCTGATGACTCTGACTCAGATGAAAGGAACTCTGATGGTACTGTGACCAAGAATAAAACCAGTATTTCAACAGCAAGTGCCACTGTTTCTGCTGCCACTAGTAGCATTTCTACAAGGAAAGTATTACCAATGTCCATTGCTAGACATGATATAGCGGGAACAATACATTCAGGTGCTGAAAAAGGTAATAATAATAGTATCTACACTTAAAAATTTTTACTCTGTGCCAGTCAGTCACTGTTCTAAGCAGTTCTGTTACATTAATTCATTATGTTTTATTCCACATATTACTCTGGAACATACAGCAAAATTCAATTATTTTTTATGCTAATTTTTTTTTTAAGTAAGCCTCTACCATTGGCTTTCCTGGTGGCTCAGTGGTAAAGAATCGGCCTGTCAGTTCAGGAGACATGGGTTCAATCCTTGGGTCAGGAAGATCTCTTGGAGAAGGAAATAGCAACCAACTCTAGTATTCTTGCCTGGGAAATCCCATGGACAGAGGACCCTGGTGGGCTATAGTCCATGGGGTCACAAAAGAGTCAAACATGACTTAACAACTGAACTGTAAACAACAGTTTTTCTTACCTTAGTTTTATTTTATTTTTATTGTTACCTTAGTTTCATCACATTGCATTTACCAGACTTTGTGTTTCCAAAATATTTCAGTTGTTGTAACTGAAAACTTTCTCTTCTTATATCTTACAATTCTTAGTATAAATGGGTCAAAGTTTCTATGACTGAATAGTTGGAAATGATTTAGAGAAGGTAGAATTACTTAAAGTGACACTGACATACTGGCTATTTAATTTCACCCATGTATGTTACAGAGAGTAAGGGATTCCCAGTTGCCTCAGTGGTAAAGAATCAGCCTACCGGTGCAGGAAATGAGGGTTCTATCCCCAGGTTAGGAAGATCCTCAGGAGAAAGAAACCCACTCCAGTATTCTTGCCTGGAAGATTCTATCGACAGAGGAGTGGGCTACAGTCCTCAAAGAGTTGGACATGACTTAGTAACTAAATAACAAAAACATAACAGATATCTATTTCATTATCTTTTATGATCTTTTAACTACAACATACCTTTTTAAAATTGTTCTTAGTAAAGGCTCCTTTAAACAATGAGTTTAACCAAGGAGCAATATTGCAATTGCTTAACAGAATGAAAGTGAAAGGTGAAAGTGAAGTCACTCAGTCGTGTCCGACTCTTTGCGACCCCGTGGACTGTAGCCCACCAGGCTCCTCCGTCCATGGGATTCTCCAGGCAAGAATACTGCAGTGGGTTACCATTTTCTTCTCCAGGGGATCTTCCCGATTCAGGGATCGAACCCAGGTCTCCCGCGTTGCAGGCAGACGCTTTAACCTCAGCCACCAGGGAAGCCTGGGAAGTTTAATTCAGTCAGTAAAAAAATGGGATATTTCCATATTTAGTCATCAGTGCTACTGTTGTTGAATTAATGACTCTTAAAGCAATCTATGCATCTCAAGATAACATATGCCCTAAGTTCCACGATGTATTACTGGGTCTTGAAATTCCTCTTTACTCTGATAAAAATTACCATGATTGCTATCTTAAACAGACCATAAAGTTGAGAGCAAATATATAAACACAAAAGCTATTTACTGATAGATTATCAATGGTCTTTTACTTGTCCATGAACTTTGGTAGTGACACACAGACTGCTATTTATTATGTGCGGGCAAAATTAGTACTGTGAACATGAAAGATGACTTTTTCTAATTCTCACCTGATAAGTTCACCCATACTGTGGTTCCTGTTTTCCTCATCTTAAACATTCTTTATTTATCATTTTCTTTATTTTGGGGATGTATCTGATAGAATAGATGAGAGTCTAAGCTAGTTTCTTAAATTTACTAAGAATTAAGCTAGTTCTTGATTCTTCTGCATTTGAGGGATCTTTAAAAGATACCGGTTGCCATAATATTATAACAGTTTGGCATAATTTAAAATTGTTAATATTTTTTCTCTCAACTTCAGGATTTGAAAAATAACTGCTAGGTTATAGCTACACAAGAAAATACATAGACAAGAAATTGTCATTTTTGGTTTTTTTGTTTGTTTTAGTGTATCAGGCAGTGCAGTGTGACCAAAACTATGCTTAAATGACTTTGGCATTAAAGATTTTCCTGTAGAACATTCTGTGTTGCAACATAACTACAGGCATTTCTTTTCTTTTTGTGTGTTTTGATCACACTGTACTGGGATCTTAGTTCCCTGACCAGGACTCGAACTTCTATATCCTACAGTGGAAGTGTGGATTCTTAACCACTGGACTGCCAGGAAAGTCCCTCAAGCAGTCCTAAATTTTAATGTTATTCATTCTTTACCGTGTAGATGAACCATTGGTACCAGGATTAGATTATTGTTTGCTTGTTTTAAAATTTGTTATAGAATAATTATGATGCCTGAAACAACCTTTTGCATAAGTTATTGCCTGAAAACAAATTCCTGGCTGTGAATTCTGATTTTAATATTGACTCAGGCCTCCTGAAAGATTTCTCAAACATGGCTACACTAGGCTCCCATAAAGTGCTATTATTTACAAAAGCCTATGAAAATGTGCATCTCTGGTTAGCTAACATCTGAAACAGAATTTTATTACTCAGAAAAGACAATTCAAAGATCCAGGGAGAAACATGCAATTGAGAAGCCAAGTATACAGTTAGAAAATAAAGTCTTAAAAATGAGGACTGTTACAACAGAAGAGGTATAGAGTTTCCAAAAGATACTTGATACTTGATGTAAACAACCAGACTACTTCCTGATTTGTTTACTTAATTATGAAATGACACCACAATGCCAAGATTGTGCATTCCTTCCTTCCAGTACCCATCTCTTCACTGTGAGCTGTTAGTAACAAAGGGGCAAGGGGAAATAGGATTAATACTCCAGACTGTTAATGCCAGGCAAGGTGGATAATTCTTTTACTTGCTTTAACTTTATATGCAAGAGTTACAGTACTGTGTATATATATATACACACACTGGACTGGAACTTTACTCAGGAGAATCCGGGGGGTCGTATTTTCTTTGGCCTCAGTTAAATAAATGTAGGAGGGACCAGAGTAATCATACCTGGCCCCATGCATGTTGAAAATTGAAAAGGCTTTTCTTGATTTTCACTCTCTTTTTAATGCATGTCCTGTCAAATATACAACAGCAAAGTATCAAGCACAGTTGTTAATATTTTTAAGGGTTAGGGGTACACAGAAATGTATCTTCAAAGTATGGTCATATGCACTGTTCACAAGATTTTAGGCACTAAATAAATAAACATTGCAAAAAATTTTTTTCCATGTGAATCATTTTACTGGACGCTTTTTAAAAATTATTTTTAATTGGAGGATAATTGCTTATCAATATTATGTTAGTTTCTACCATACATCAACATAGATCAGCTATAGGTATACATAAGTCCCCTCTCTTGCCCTAAAATTTATAATGGTTATGTTTTGTGTATTAGAAAAATAACTAGCATTATCAATCTATTTTAGTCATGAATATTTATTTAAAACATGACTGAAGTACATTATTAAGTTGAAAATGAGTGGGATTTAAATATATATTTATATGGTCCACAGTATGGAAAAACTCATAAAAGGAGTTAAGCAGTTGATTATAGTTTGGGAAACACTGAGTTCAAATGACAAAGCTTCCCTTTGTGGACTCAGGATCATCAGCAGGCCCAGCAGAACAGGCACTTGCTTGCTGGCTTCTGTGTTGGAGATGCCTTCAAACTCAGGACAGTGTGGTTGATGCCTAGAGGGTGTCAGGAGAATCATTGACATTTCCTCTGTGGAACAATGATGGAGGGTTTTGCTCAGTAAGCTTCCTCATTCTTTTTGATAATGAGTCTAGTGATAAGGATATCTTGTTTATTTTTTGCACTTTTAAAGACTGGTTCTCTTAGATGCTTGTGACAGTGATCTTTAAGAATGTCAAAAAAGCTCTCATTTTGTTTAGATAACAAGTTCATTTTTAAATGAGTTAACATTTCTAACAAGTTCATAATTTGTCTAAATTTTATGTATTTAATATAGATGTTGATGTTAGTGAAGATTCACCTCCTCCCCTACCTGAAAGAACTCCTGAATCATTTGTACTAGCAAATGAACACAGTGAGTTTATCTTCTGATTTTACGTATTTTATACTCTAATAATAAGCCCTGAAAAACATGGCTAATTATAATCTGTTGTTCTTGAGCTGCATAATTAAATTAAACAGGTTTGAATTTATACTGATAAATGTTTTTAATACTCTGTATGAAAAATACCTTAAAATGGTGTTTTTATTTGCTAAGACTGGTAATAAAATGGCTGCATTTATGTCAAATACTATAATTAAGTTAAATGTAATTATAACAGTATATAATTTGTCTTTTCATTCATTAAAAATAGCACTTAGATGAAAAGACATACATTTAAATTCTGTTGTTGGCAGCGTCACTCAGGTGATGTTGAGTGACACTTGAGTCCACCAGAATATCAGTGAAAAGTGGGAGAAAGTGATCACAAACATATTTCTCCTTCTCATCCTGAAAAACAGTTACAGAAACAACTTTACTATATTTACAATGTCTGTGCTCAGTGGAGGTGCTCACTGCCAGTCTTATCCTTTGCATTTCACCAATATTTTATTAACTTTAACTGATTTTAAGAATTTTAAAATAGTGAAGCTGTAAACTTCACTGATACTAAATAAATAAATCTGTCATACCTGTAGATTACGCTCTGATAATGGAATTTTTAAATTTCAAGGAAGAAAAAATTGAAGGAATATTCTTCAGTTAATAAAAACTGGGAAAAAATTTAGTGGAAGTGATAATTTCTAAATATCTGTAGTATCTGTTTTAAAATATTACCTGAATGCAAGAAATTTCAAGGATTAAAGATGTTAATTTTAATTGCAAGATTTTGGTTTTCTCAGATACATCTGTAAGAGCTGAGTGGAGTGAACTTCAAAATCAGGAACAGTCTGAACAAAAAATACCTGAAGTGAGTCTTTTGGGGATTAGAACAGCTATAGCTCAGTATTTTTGTTCTTTTATTAATTGATGTTAACAGTTGTTTATTATAATAACTGTTGCCTTAAGACTATTAAATATAATTTTTGATAATTGTATCTTATGCTATGATTTCAGATAAAAAGCCTATATAAAATGTCAGATCAAAAAATTTTTTAAAGAACATGACCATTACTTCAGAGTATTACTTTCCAAGCTGCTTTTGAAATTTGTAAATTTTGCCTTGTTTCAAACCATTTTGGAGGTATGAGTGGAACAGGAGTTATAGTACATCCTAGATTTTGTTCTTTCTATTATAAAATCAGGTATATAGTCTCTCCCTTTGTTTCTTCTGGTTATGTGAGGTTTCCTTTCACATTCAGGAAATGTTTTGGTAGCTCAATATTTTAGTAATGGGAATGCTATTTTTATCAACATTAATATTTTGCATATTTTCCTTATATTTGAATATCTCCAAAATTGGAATTTATCTTAAAATTGGTTTAAAAAAACATTGTGATATACTTTAACTGGTGCATAAAGTATTGGTAACATAATAATAAAGATATGTCTTACAGTCAGTAATATAATTTGATGAATACCGTAGAGGCTTGGCAAAATGCACTTGTATGCATATTATCTCATCAGTAAATGCTGCAAGTTCAGTTTTCATCCAGAAGGAAAAATGAATTCCCCTGTCTTTTTATTCCCAATATAAAAACACATTAAACTTTTGAAACTCTTAATTGAAAACACCATTGTTTTCTTTTCCTTTGACACTGAGAGTCAAAGATAGATATTGACTTATTGGGATATATACTCATAACACCACATTTTCTATACTTTGTGCATGAAAGGAATATACTATAATAGTTTTTGAATGTCTTCCTTATAGGGCTTGATAACCTCTGGAAGTGAAACATGTGGTAAGTTGTATTGTTCTTTTCTGCTATAAATTATATAGATTAAGTTACATAAAATAGCATGTCTCATGGTATACACGTTTGGTTATTTGTTTTGTTTTTGGTGTTTTTGTTGTCATTATTTGGTTATTTCTCCATGTGAAAAAATATATAGGATGACTACTGAAACCTGAGTTATGTAGTGTAATTCTTTTAAATTTATTATTATACCAGGTATTATTATGGGTCAGGAGCATAACAGCATTTATTATCAGTCATTAATGGCTGATAGGAAGGAAATAATTTTTAGAATATTTTCTTATATTTTATTTCTCTTATTTATAAAAACACCTAGAATCTAGATGTGCCAGTGATTTGAATAAATGCCCAAAATTAACCTAGATGATTGAATAGGGTTGTTTTGGAAATTTTCTTTTTAGGACTTTCACATTTGTGAAGGCCATTTTCCATTGCATAATTTTTACTGTCATAGTAAAATAGGTCAAGTTATTGTTCATTCCTTTAAAGGAGTAACCATGTGAGCGGCTCACCAAACATCCTAGCCTGTACAATTCCCTCAATTTGTCTATCATCCCTGCCCTAACCTCTCTTCTGCCTCAGCTGGTGTGACGCTGAATCTGTGCCTAATGGGGCTCATTCCATCACATAAACTCTTTATTACTCTCTATTTACTTTTCTGAGGCAACGTGTAAGGAAAAAGAGCAGAAGTTTTAGGGTCAAGCCTACCGAGACTGGAATCTTATTTTTGCCATTTTACTTATGATGTGGTTTTGGGAAGTGACCTAATCTTTCTAGGCCTCAATTTTCTTCTCTGTGAAATGCAGATAATAATAGTAACCTACTGTAGAGTAGGTTATGATTGTCATGAAGGTTTAAATTAAATCATATATACATAGTGCCCAGCACATGGTCGGCATTGAAATGGTAGCAGTGCTGTTATTATTATCTGTATTATATTACTACTGCTAGATCCCTGGGTCTTTTATTTTCTTTGTATCTGTTAACTCCTTTTGGTTTCTTTTTCTCCTCTATTCAGTCTAGATACTATCATCCATCACTTTAATCACACATATAATTATCCTTAACTTTCTTGTCCCTGACTCCCATGCCATCTTATTTTATCCCTCAAGATTACTCAATACTGCTGGGGAACATTGTTCAGTTTTATAGATTGAGCATACAGTTCTGCGATTGATCCACAATTGAGCCCTCAGCATTTATTTTTTTCTAAAATCATGAATCCCACTAACTCTTCATCTAACCTTTTACTTCATTCAGAAAGTCGAGGCTTTTAATCTAAAATCATCATTTCCTCATGGAAGGCAACCATGAATATATCACCGCCACTAGTTTCATCTACATGCCTCTCTTCTCTGTCCCTATACTTACCACACTGCTGTAATAATTAATGTTCTTGTCTGTTTCTCCTACTATACCAAGGGTTGGCAAACTATATCCCATAGGCCTAATTCTGCTCTTGGCTTGTTTTCTTATTCTGCCGTTGAGCTGAATAAATGGTTTTTACATTTTTAAAGAGTTGTTTAAACATAAAAACAAACGCAACATTGTAAATCAACTATACTCTAGTAAAATTAAAAAATAAATTTTATTGTTTTTTAAACCAAAATTAACTTTAGAAAATAAAAACAAAAATCAATGAAGAATATGGGACAGAGACCATATGTGGCTTACCAAGCCTAAAATATTTATTGTCTAGCCATATATAGAAAAAGTTTGTCAGCTTCTTTCTAGACTATGAGTACCTGATGACAAGGATAGTGTGTCATTTGACTTGTATTCCAAGTTTCCGGAAAAGTTCCTTACAGGGGTGTAGGGAATGTGATGGAGGTGGTGAGTGGTGAAGGAATGAGTCACAGTAGTTGATCTCTTTTGTTACTAGTCTTACACACTGGCAGTTAAATAAGTAAACTACAGTGTAAGCAATGCTAAACCTTAAAAGAATTACTGCTTTTTTAGGTGCAAATGTTAACTCCATTAATAAACTATGAACTTATTTGCTACTGATTTCCACAGAAAGGCATTTCAGTTGAAGTTAAAATAAGAGTCTTAAGGAGAAGTCTCACATAGCAGAAGTACTCGCTGCAGATTTCTAGGTGCCTGTAAGCACACCTATCATGGTTTCCTGTGTTCATTACCCTTGCATTTGCCTGGGCCTCTAAAATTATGACGCACAAGAGAAAACTGCTCTTTTAACTATTTGCCCACATTAAAAGCAATTAGGGGAATTTTTTTACATGTTATACTACAAATGACTGTGATTAATAATGGCTTTGGTTTGCATTTTAGATCATCCAGCACGAGGTATTCATACAGAGACCTGTACAGAATGTCCACCTACTTTTAGTAATAAGAAAGATCAACTATCAGAAAGTCCAACAGAAGCCACAGAGATTGGTAATTTGTTTACAAAATAATTTTTAAACTATAATTGTGTAGTTAATGCTGGCAAGAATGAAAAACAGTTATTTGCCATCAAGGCAAAGTTTATCAAACTTTTTGCTATGATTTCTTCAGGTTTTTAAACGACACTTGGTAAGAATAAAACATGTACCATCAAAGTTGCTTGGAATTAATTGTAAAATAAATTTATCCTGTTTCATACTGAGATTAAAAACTAAAATACAAAATGCATATGTAAACAAATCTTACTTTTGTGTTGAAAAGACTAAAATATTCTAAATGTTTCTCTTATATTTTTATAGAATTGATTTTATTTTTATAAAAGAAGCAGTTATTTTCTCAACTATACAGAAGAAATAAAGAGTTGGTTTATGTTTGTAGATATTTGTTTAAATGCTAAATTCCCATGTGGAAATTTATTTGTTCCAGAAAAGAAGGATGTCTACAGGTACGGTTGAATAGTATAAAAGTATTTCTGAACACTAGCCAACTATTGTGGTATTTTGATTATAGGTTTTGGTAATCGCTGTGGAAAACCCAAAGGACCAAGAGATCCACCTTCAGAATGGACATGATTCAGGGAACTAAAAGACACTTTAAATTATACTGGAAAATTCAAGTGCCACTGAAAGCCAGATTTATAGTATTCCATCTTAAAAATGTGGGACTAACAGCAGTGTAGATTGTTACCTTAGTGATTTTTTTCTTTTTTTTTTTTTTGCTGGGACCATCTACCTGCCTTATATTACACTTAGGAAAAGTATTACATTTGGTTTATTTTGTAACTTCAAGTATTATTGCCTTAATGTCTCTTAACCCTGTTACACGCTGCTTGTAGACATGTTAATATAGTAATACTTTTTATGATAAATTGAGTTTAAGGACTACTCTTTTTTGCTAATGTTTTATCATGTATGCATTATTTTGTATATGTACAGGGCAAGTAGGTATATAATTTGATAAAGTTGCAGTTATAAAATATTATTAACAGAAGATGTAAGAAATTTCTGCATGGTCTAAATCTTTGTGTACCTTATTTGTAAATTATTTGCCCTGAAGTTTTAGAAAATAGTTTCTGATTTTTAAAATTGCTGGATTCATGCAGCCAGCTTTACAGGTTATCAGAGATCAAAGATTGTAATAATAATACATTTTGTAAATTGTAAGCAAAAAGTTATTTTTATATTATATACTGTCTAATTGTCCATCCTAATTGTCTTTGTTTTCATCTAGTCATGGAGATTCAGTAAGTGCCTTGGAACAATATTGAATTCTCTTAGCTTGTGTGTGTTACTTTAATATTTGAACTGAACTGGGATTAGAAGACTATCAAACTATATGTATGTTTCAGGATATTTGACCTGCCATTAAAAAAACAAAAACAATTTTACAGTGCCTATTTGTTTTGGTTTTTCATTCCTCATTTTTTAGAAAATTAGACTTTATATCCACCTTCCTGCCAGCTCACTCTTATCTTTAAGTCATGTTGTGAATGGGGTTTAATCTCTTGATTAAAAAATAGGGAGCACCTTCTGCAGCAACATGGCTGTGCAGTTCTAAATATTTATCTTGAGTTAGCCCTATGCGTACTTATCAGCCTTATCATTATTGCCTACTGGGATCCAGGAAAACTCCAAACAAAGGTGCCCTTGGATAAGGGGAACTGGTTTCTTCCCATCCTCACTGCAGTAGAGGTCCTGTCCATAAGTACCAAGTTTGAATTTTGACATCGTGGATTGAAGTTGATAGACATCTGTACTTTCCCTCTGCATACAAAAGAGGGAAGACATTACAAGACTAAGGTGAGATAAAGTAATCATATATGAATAGAAGGAGGATCATTGTGGAAGAGAAAATACTACTATAATTTCATGTCAAAAATTTTTCAAAGTTCAATAGTCTTAGAATTTCACATTTTCCTCATATATTTGGTGAAAAAAACATTGTGAATCCAGTGGACCTTTGATATTCACAAGAAACAAACACCTCTATAGCATGTCATTTTCTTAATAAAATTTAAACTGAAATAAAGTTTAACTGAAAAAAATATAGTCTCCATACACTTTATGACTTATATAATATGGCACTGAAATCATTTGTAAGGACTTCTTTTGGGAAGGAGTTGCTTTGGAACACCTTCATTGAAGTACTTCATTGAATTATACATGTATTCAGAGGGTACAGAAAGTATACTAACCATCACAAAGTACACACTCCTATGAGTGTGACCACCCTCAAGCAGTAGAATAGCCACTGAGAAGCTTCCCTCTGGCCGTGTAAGATTTGTTCATTATGTACAGCAATTCCTTTATTCATTTTTCATTGCTAGAGTTTTGTATTGTGTGAATATATCACAGTTTGTCTGTTCTGCTACTAACAGACATTTGTGGTGTTTTCAGCTTCAGAAAATTATAAAAATCTTGTTGCTATAAATACTTTTTAATGTGTTTTGGTGCACTCATATATATATATATATGCATCTATTGGGTATAGAATTCAGGAGTGCAATTTTTATAGAGTATGCATATATATTCAGCTCTGTAGATATGGCCAGTTTTCAAAATTGGTTGTTCTGATTGTTAGGTATTTCCCTCCCGACTAATGAGGTTGAGTACATTCTTCGGTGCTTAGGACCATATGGCTATTCACTTTTGTGAAGAACCTGTTCAAGTTTCAAAAAGATACTCTTTGGCATAACTACTAAAGCTGAGTACACACATATTCTATCATCTGACAACTCTGTACCTGTTTTTCTCTTTAGTTATTTGTCTTTTTCATATTCACTTGTTGGAATTATTTATATATTCCACATTTTAATCCTTGTGGGTTTGCCTGGGGTTTGCCTTTTCACTGTATTAATGGTGGTTTTTTATTTTTAATAAAAGGAGTTCTTAAATTTAATTAAATACAATTTATGAATGTTTTATTTTATAATTATTCTTTTTTGGTGTTCTCTTTTAGAAATATTTGCCCACCCCAAGATCACGAAGATATTCTTCAGTTTTCTAGAAGCTTAATTTTTTATTTATATTTTTATTTTGTTTTTATCTAAAACTGCAGAATTAATTTTTGTATAGAGTATGAGGTAGATTTATTTTTCCTTGATGAATCACTGTTTAATGTCCTTTCTTCATTAAATATATATACTCTTATCATCATAAGTTATATATTGATCTTAGTCAATTGCTAGATTTTTTCTTTCTATTCCATTGCCTATCTTTGTTTTAAATTCTGCCTTTTTCTGTCTTTAGCTTTTTCCCAGTGATTTTTATATTGCCTAGACAGTCCATAAAGTTCTTACTCATTTTTATTTCTTATATAAAGCATATAATAAGTTTATTTGTATCTGAGATAAATTATTGCCAAATTCATCCTGCCACTTTATCTGAAACCTCTACCTTGTAGCTCATACTACAAAGACTTTTAATCTTTCCTTTTCCATTGTAACACTATCAGTTACCTTTCTTTTGGAAGCAATTTTTCACAAATAGTATTTTTTACTGTAGTATTTTTCACTTTATGGACATTTTTTCCTTATGTTGATAAACAGCAATAAAGCCCTAGTTGTACGTGAGTGGTGAGCTAGGCTCAGAGAATAGTTAAGTGACTTCCTCACAGGTAACAGCCTCGTAGGACATATGGTTATGTTTTTGCCTGAGCAAATTTATATAACTGTATATCCTCAACCCCTGTGGTCACTTAAAATAGCTGAATCTATGAAATTCTTTCTTTTTTAATTGTTTAAAACATTTCTTAATGCTATGGCCAGTGTCATTTTTTAAAATCGAAGTATAATTGACTTATAGTATTAGCTTTAGGTGTACAACATAGTGACCCAGTATTTTTATACATTACAAAATTATCACCATAATAACTGTAGTCACTATCTGTAACCAGACAGTTATTACAATAGTGACTATATTTCCTATGTTGTACATTACATGCCTGTGACTTGTTAATAACTAGAAGTTTGTACCTCTTAATCTTTATTACCTATTTTACTCATTTCCCCACCCCTTTTCCCTTGCAACAAACAACCAGTTTTATCATCTATGAATCTGTTTGTTTTTTTTTTTTTAGATTCACTTGTTCTGTTTTTTAAGTTCCACATATAAGTGAAATTGTACAGTATCTGTCTTCCTTTGTCTGATTTAGCATAATACATTCCAGTTCTATTTTTTTGGTTGCAAATGGCAAAATTTCATTCTTTTTCAGGGCTGGGTAACATATATTCATTGTATATATACACCACATGTTTATCCATTTGTCTATTGATGGGCACATAATTAGTTAACTAAAAAGACAATTTTGTGCTAAACGTGATAGGGAGCAATAAAAATAATGCAATCTGAAGGTTTGAGAGAAATTCAAGTGAAGAATGACATCTTAATTTTATATTTAGTCTTAAAATGTGTTCTGATTGTAATATTTTTGTTGAAGTACATATTTGGTAGTCTTGATTGCAATCCATGAAGTCACTCTAGTTTAATCTTAAATCACTCTTGTGCTAGATTGGAAAAATTTTTGCTGTTTTTGTTTTCTTACACAGATATCTCCTCTAATTGCCTGATTTTGAAAGTGAAAGTAAATATGTTAGTCACTCATTCGTGTTCAACTCTCTGCGACCCCATGGGCTACTGTAGTCTACCACACTACTCTGTCCATGGGATTCTCTAGGCAAGAATGCTGGAGCGGGTTGCCATTCCCTTCTCCAGGGGATCTTCCCAACCCAGGGATCATACCTGGATCTTGTGCATTGCAAGTGGTTTCTTTACCCACTGAGCCACCAGGGAAGCCTTCCTGCTTTCAGTAATGTTATTTTAGATATTGAAAAAAGATTTTTGTATATATCCATTCAATAATAGCTAAAAGTAGCTCTAGTTTTTAATACAAACTATATTTTCTTAACAGATTTGCTGCAGTCTGTTTCCCCTGCTATTTGTCTTTAAGGTGACAAGTCTTATATGATTGGCAAATGACCATATGATAGGCAAATGACCAATTAGATCGTGAACAATTTAACCAGTGATAAAGCAGCTGTGCTTGAGTAGCTCAAGATGTGTCTCAGTGTTCTAAACTACAACAAATCTGGGCTTTGTTGAGTTAGTGGGGGAAGAGAATTCCAAAGATTCCAGCCACTTTTCATTTTTTAGAGATAAAATGCCTTATGTACTAAAATCATGTAATAGGAGTTGTGACTTAAATCTCTTGCCAACATTTCAGCCAGAACATGTAAGTATACAAACATGCAATACATCTGTGATGTTTTAAAATATTGTGGTTTTTAAATTTTGTCTTTATCTACTTGTATGTAAACTTGTTTTCAGTACTTTCTAAAATTGTGAGAAAGAATTTACTGTATTAAATATAAAAATCAAAGTATTTAGTTTTCTCTTTGTATTTGAAATAAGTACACAAAAACATTTTCATGCAGCTTCTATATAAACACTGTTAAGTACCAATCTGAGGATACTACATTATGTTGTGCAATTTGAAGGATATAGTGATTAGCTGAGGTTAACATTAGAAAATCATTTTTTGTTAATTTTTTTCCTGGCACTGCACCATTCGGCTTCCAGGATGTTAGTTCTCTTAACCAGGCGTTGAACCCTGGTCACACAGTGTAAGTACTGAGGCCTAACTACTGGACTGCCAGGGAATTCCTTAGGAAAACATAATTAAAATTATATATGGTAAACATTTTGTTGTGTCAAAAAGGTAAAATGAAGTTTATAGGAAATTTACTATTACCATTTAGAAGAACAATAGTCTCAACATTTTTTCAACTTAAAATGAGTTGTCCATTTTCATATTTCATCTATCAACATCAATATCCATGCAACAGATAAAAATCTGTGTGTAGAGATTTTACATTTAGACTTTGCTTTCATGTGAATTCACTTGAATTTAGGGCAAAAGGTTTTTGAAAGTTGGATTCTTTAACCTTAATAGCTTTTAGCAGTTTCAGTGGTTGCAGGGATGGGACATCATTGAACTCTTCCCCATTCTGCCAGAAGGGGGCAAGCAAAGCAAGCAAAGGAAATTAATAGGAAAACTTCCACCCCCCTGAAAAAAAAAAAAAAGACTTCAGAAAGGCACTCAAAATTCAGAAAGGTACAGCCCCAAAGCTTCTTGGGGTGGCTTCACCGTTTGAGAGTGTAAAGTCCCTAAAGCCAAGTGCCCACTCCCCCATAAGCAAATCTTAAGGCATTAATACATGTTCATGCAGACTCAGGCCTATCTAATAAAAATTATTAACCTTGCAGAATGCTTACCAAGTGCCAGACCTGCTAATCTCTGAATACGTTACCTTTCTTAATCTTCACAAAAACCTTGCCAGATGGACATTCCTGTTTATCTGGGGAACACAAACTCAAAGTTACAAAAAATAGCAAAGCCAGGATTTAAGCCTAGCTCTAATAGGAGCTCTAATAGTGCAAAGTCCATGCATTTAATTACTGACACTACTATATGCCCTAGTTTTCAGAGAAGCTAGGAGTGTAGGCTTTAGCAGGCAAGAAACGTGGATATGTTAGTTGACTAGAAAAGGGATTAGTTTCTTAAGTCAACTGTCAGTAATAGGCTTTAAAATACATGGCTTGAAAATTGATGGTGGGCCAGTGGTTAAGACTTGAGCTCCCATGGAAGGGGACATCCGGGAGCTAAGATCCCAAAAAGGGGGAAAAATAAGTTACAACCAGATGAAGTCCATTAGCATGTTTTTCCTTGGTGTCTCTGTTTATTTCCTATCCTGCAATAGAGTAATTCTAGGGCAAAAGTATGGGACATAAGTCAGAATCTGGAGTTTTACCAAGTTGGTCAATTTTAACTTTATAGTTAACTTGGTCAGATACTGTGGCAGGTTGGAAATCACGGCCACGATATTTCCAGCTCCTCCCATCAAGGTGAAGTTTGTTTTCCCACCGCGAGTATCTGGGCTGGACTTGTGTTTTGCTTTGACCCATAAAATGCAGCAGATGTGTTTTCTTGGTTGACTTTATCTAGACCTTGAGAGGGCAGGCCACTTCAATCTCTTGGGGCCCTGCTATCATGTATAGACACTGAGGCTAAAACACTGAACAATGAGAGAATGATGAGAAACTATATGGAGCGCTAATACAGCTGACACCACATGGAGGAGTGTCTAGGAGAACTTCCTAATCACCAGAACTGAGAAACAAAGTGATGTTTTAAAGACATTATATTTTAGCATAAAGTTTATCACGTAGTATATAACCAAAACAAAAATGGGGAACAAAAAATGCATAAGTTAAATCTCAAAATATTTAATGTAGATTCCACTTTTTCCCTCTCTACTATCACTTTTGATAAAGGTATAAAACATCCCTGTGTGTTCTTTCTCTTCTTTCTTATACAGTTGGTAATGAACTGAAAATGTCAAAAGGCTGCAGCTGAAAGCCAAGGACTTTCCAAAATCTTAATTAATACCTTACATAATTAGAAATGTACCCATAATGAAACTCTGTGAGCAGCTCCAAGGGCTGGAAAAGCATTTCTCTGAGCTCTAAAATAAAAGGGCACAGTAGTAGTTCTTTTAGCAATTACATTCTTTAAGGCTATAGTGATATACATAAATAATCTGTAATGTTAAAGGTCTTAAGCTCAAAGTTGCAAGTTAGCAGAGATCCAAACAGATCTGAAACCCTTTCCTTATATGCTTCAGAACAATTGAGACTTTCTACTAAGTAGAACTATCTACATTATTTATGTAACAAACACTCTGTGTTACTATGTCCATATATTGCTGTCACTCACTCAGTAAGAAGGCAC
Source organism: Capra hircus (assembly GCF_001704415.2). Taxonomy (NCBI): domain Eukaryota; kingdom Metazoa; phylum Chordata; class Mammalia; order Artiodactyla; family Bovidae; genus Capra; species Capra hircus. The sequence continues at coordinate 76,687,179 of NC_030811.1, forward strand.
TATGTTTATATCCATTTATAGATGAGGAAATCAGTACAGAGGGAAGTTATGTAAGTTGTCCAAGGTTACAATGCAGGGAAATTTTGCTGTCTCTGAGGGATGAAGGGAGAAGGGTAGAAAGCAGAAATGGAATTAGATGGTATTATGTATTCAAATAACAGCTCCGTGTAAGTAATTCTTCCCAGGGAAGTAACCATGAGAGCAAGGAGGCTGTTGCATGTCATTTGAGGTCCATGATGTGTCTCCAGGATTTCCAGCTTTTGTCCACCGCCATGGCCCCCTCCACCCTATAGCTATAGAAAACAGCGCCTAAATATACCTTGGAATTTTTCCCCTCTGTGTTTTGCTCATTTGGCTCCATCCAACAGCAATCCACTACACAGAACCTTCTTCACATGTGTAAGTGGAATCACGTACCTTTCAAAGTCCACCAGTAGTACTTTCCCCACAAAGCCTTCCAAATTCTCAATATGTTAATATTACTCTCTAGACTTCCAGCAGAATCAATTGCTCCTTCCACCATGTTTCTTTAGCTCTAGGATTCTAAGCAATTTTTTCACATCACTTTCTTAAATTTTTTTTTTTTTTTTTTTAAATTCTGTGGCCACACTTTGCAGGATGTGGGATCTTAGTTTCCTGCCCAGGGATCAAACCTATGCCCCTTGCAGTAGAAGCACCAAATCCTAAATACCAGACCACCAGGGAAGTTCCTCCTACATCACTTTAATTAGTTGTTCATACAATATATCTTCCATAGTAACTTGAAATTTTCTTGAGTGCCTAACCCACTTTTCTGCTTACAGTGTGTATCGGAAAACATTCATTGTAATGATATGTCTGAATAGAGGTGGCATTCAGTCAGGGTGAAGAGGGCATCTTTTCCAGACTCAGTTACTATAATATAAACTTTAGAGACAAGTAGAGGTGACATTTCTGATACTGCCTCAAGGCACTGTCAGTTTCAGGGTAAAGAATAGCAACCTCTTATTTTCAGTTCAGGTTAGAAAATTCCACAGCAATTTCATATAAGCAAGAGTAGCAGGTGAAACTGAGGATTCCCTGGTAGCTCATCTGGTAAAGAATCTGCCTGCAGTGTGGGAGACTTGGGTTCGATCCCTGGGTTGGGAAGATTCCCTGGAGAAGGGAAAGGTTACCACTCCAGTATTTTGGCCTGGAGAATTCCATGGACTGTATAGTCCATGGAGTCACAAAGAGTTGGACGTGACTGAGCGACTTTCACTTTCAGGGGACAAGACTAACTAAACAGTCAACCCACCAAGTTTTAGGTTGTTTATGAAGCACAAAGTTTAGTGGAAACTAGCATTTACTACTAGTTTCACTGATAGATAAGCTGACAGACAGCCCAAGTCAAATGGGGCTGCAGTTCCTTCAAGGAGGTATCCAGTCATTCTTTTAATCAATTAATACCAATTTTCCATTAGGCAGAGAAGCCACAATTTTGGTGAATCACTTTTAGGAAGACAAGGTAGTACTTTGATTTCACAAGTCACTTGGAATCTGGGGGAAAAACCCCTATATGTGCTTGAGTATTTGCTTTTAAAATTAATTAAAAATAAATGTAATGATATCCATTTCTAAGAACATGAAACTATGATTTAAAAATCACTGTATTCTGCAATGGAATATTACTCAGCCACAAAAAGAATGAAATAATGTCATTTGCAGCAACATGGATAGATGTAGAGATTACCCTCCTAAGTGAAGTCAGACAGAGAAAGACATATATATGACATCACTGATATGCAGAATCTTAAAAAACGATGCAAATGAAGTTATTTATAAAACAGAAATGGACTGAGACATAGAAAACATACTTACAGTTATCAAAAGGGAAAGTGGTAGAGGGATAATTAGGAATTTGGGATTAACTAAAACACAATATGATATATAAATAGATAAACAACCAGGATCTACTATATAGCAGAAAACTATATTCAGTGTCTTGTAATAACCAATAATGGAAAATAATCTGAAAAAAGAATATAGATGTATACTTTCTGGATTATTTTCCATTATATATGTATTTTCCTATATATTTTATTTTCCATTATATTTATGTGTGTGTGTGTATATATATATATATATATATACAACTGAATCACTGTGCTATGTACATGAAACTTTTTAAATCAACTATCCTTTAAAAATATTACTGTATTCTAAATAAAGCCTTTTGGTCTAAGCCAGTGTTTCTGAAACTTTTTTCCATTATTGCTCTACCCCTACAGGAGAATATTTAAATTAAATTTAAATTCTCCCTAGTGAGAGTGATAAGGAATAAAATTTTGTTGGGTAGACTTGAGCTTTGAAGGGATCCAATAGTTTTTTGCCTTTAAGAAAGTTTCAGAATGCATTGTATAAGCCCATTAACAGAAAACTGCAAACTCAAGATTGCAGCCAACTAGTTTTAGAGTCACTGGTGGTCCAGGTGTCATCCCCTTGGCTGTGTCTGATAATATTAAGACTCTCAATGTGCTACTCACCCTTATATCACCCTGCTGGGATGATGTTTCAGGTTTGTCTCAGTCTTTAAAATGAGACAGTAGTTTCATGCCCTCTTATAGTTTCAGGGACAAGGGAACAATCTGAAAATACTTTGAACACTGAATCTAATATTTATTTTATGGAGTCTAAGAAATCTGTTCTCTTGAATGGAGAACATCTGATAATGCGCCTTACCCATTAATTAGCTAAAATGCTAATAGTGTTCCTTCCCTGACTCTGCCTCCTTGTTCCTTCCTAAACATATTATTGACAAGTGTACTTTAAAATAGACATTTGTTTTCATCCACACCCAGAAAGGCTATAATAGGTGTGTTTCCCTTAATGAACACTATAATTTCCTTTTACCAAAGGACTGCTACAAGGATTAAATTATTTAATATACATAAAACGCCTAGCATAATATAGTTTCTTCTTAGTATAAAACACAAAGCCATGAATTATGAAAGAAACAACATATAATCAACTGAAAAGCAAAGATCTTGCTGTGTAAGTGAATAAAATGGTTGTTGACATAACCATAATACTATTATCAAATCTAAAAAATTAAAAATAATTATTAATATCATTAGTTTTCCAAGTTTACATGTTCAAATTTCCCTAAGAGTCTCATAAAATGTTTTTCACAATTGTTTTGTTTGAATGAAGATACATACAAGATTCACACACTATATTTACTTGATCCATCTTTTAAATTTCTTAATTTTAGGTTCCCCTCCCTTTTTTCCCCCTTGCCATTTATTTGTTGAATTGTGTCACTTTTCCTATATAGTTTCCCACACAATTTTGCTAACTGCATCCCTGTGGTGTTTTAAAACATGTTCCTCTATCCTAATTCTTGTAAACTTGATAGCTGGATCTAGTGAGCTTCTTAGATTCAGGTTTAATGTTTGGGGCAAGAATGCCTCATATATGCTTTCATCTACTCATTACACCTAGTCAGAGTGTCTAGTAGTCTCAGTGGTAATATTGATCAATGAATGCTGTCAGGCTGATTTATTCATCAAAAAGTGTTCAACGTTTCATATAATGCCATCCTCCTCTTAATATGCCTTCCTCCTGTTAATCTGCCTTCCTGGGCTTTAGTATCTAGAAAGCTAAAATGCATTTCTCAAGCTGCCTTGCAGCTAGAGTTACTGATGTGATTTGAATTCCATCAGCTATAGGCAGTTGTGTATAGTCAACTGAGTTGTGGAGGGTCAGGTTGTGAAGCACCTTCATGACAGGGTGTATTATAGTGAAAGACACATGGCTGTGGAAACAGTGGTTGTAGGGGTGTCTTCCCCATTCAGTAGGTAACCTCCTGAGCATGGCCTGATCAACAGTCCTTTGACAGCTCAGTTCTTTAGCCTGGATTTGTGAGTTACTCCTGAAGCTCAATCCACTGGCTGTTTCTTCAACCCTGCCAACCATTTGTGATAAGACCATGTAATACACCCCTTTTGGCTTAAATTACCAGAGTGGATTTTGTTCTCTGCTTTGAATCCTGACTAATATAGCTCCACTAAGAAAAAATATTTTCAACAATTGTCAAACAGTTGCCTCTCACTTTTTTAAAAGAGTGAATTTAGTTAAGCTTGTTAACAATTGCCTGAATATGTAAAATAGATATCCTAGGAAGATAAGCCTTTTTAAAAGAAAAAAATCATATAGCAATTTCACATTAACATTGTATAAACTTTCTAAAAAAACAAGTACCTTCCCTGCCAGTTTTACTGAGAAATAACCAGAATCACTGTACAAGGTTAAGGCATACAGTATGATGGCTTGATTTACATATATTGTGAAACGATTACCACAATAGGTTCAGTTAACATCTATTATCTTGTAGATGCAATAAAAAGAAAAGAAAATAAAATTTTTTCCTTTGTGACGAGAGCTTAGGATTTACTCTCCTAATAACTTTCCCATGTCACACAGCAGTGTTAGCTACAATCACCATATTATACATTACCTCCTTGTACATATTTATAACTGAAAACTTGTACCATTTTACCACCTTCCTCTAAATACCCCCCTCCCAGTGTTTTTTAAACATTTAAAAATTAATCCATGTTAAGAAAAATTAATCCACATCCATTAAGGAAGACAATTTTATTGAAAAGTAATTTAAATATTATCTTCACAAAATTTTAATTCTATAATATGAAGTAATAGGTATAAATCTTCAGAGTCTGGCAAAGAGATTTTTATTCAATATTTTATTACATAAATGTAAAACAGAGAAGTTGAAAGAAACTATATACCGTGACCTATTCAGTGACAAATTATACCTGTCACTTGAACTCTAAAATTAATAGTTATATTTGTTTTACCACACATCTAACCATCTATACAACTCTCTATCATACATTAATCCATCTTATTTTTTGATACATTTCAAAGTAAGTTGCAAGCGTGAGTACAGTGCATGCATGCTCAGTCATGCCCTGTCTGACTCTTTGTGACCCCATGGACTGTAGCCCGCCAGGCTCCTCTATCCGTGGAATTTCCCAGGCAAGAATGCTAAAGTGGGTTGCCATTTTCTACTCCAGGGGATCTTCCCAACCCAGGGATCAAGCTCTTGAGTCTCCTGCATGGCAGGCAGATTCTTTACCAACTGTGTCACCTGGGAAGCCCGAAACATGAGTACACTTCATGCCTAAATACAGAATAGTAAAAAAAATTTTCAAATATAGTATCTGGCCACTGGAGGGCTTCCAAATGCCATAAAATGCATTAGAAAGTAAACTAGTCTATGGAAGTGAAAGTCGCTCAGTCGTGTCCGATTCTGCAACCCCATGGACTATATAGTCCCTGAAATTCTCTTGGCCAGAATACAGGAGTGGGTAGCCTTTCCCTTCTCCAGGGGATCTTCCCGACCCAAGAATCGAACTGGGTCTTCCTGCATTGCTGGCGGACTCTTTACCAACTGAGCTATCACTTGGAAATCCAAATTAGTCTATAGTGTTTAAGTTGTCAAGTCTTGGGGAAGGTCTAGGCAAGAAGTTGCATGGAATGTAAAGGGCATCAATCAGACGGAGAGACCCAATCTGAAATCCAGCAAAACTGCAACATTTTTTATTTTTACCCTCATACCTCTCCTCCTCTTTTTACAGTTACTTCAGTTATAAAAGAGAAAACACATAACTGGCCCCTCTCCCACTCAAATGATTTGTGCTATTGAAGCTAGAAACTCTTTAAACCAGGATCTCAGAAAACTTGATGGAAATCAAGATGTTGTACTTCCAGAAATGAGCTGGCATCATGAACTCAATGGTAACTTTCCATGAGGGCAGGAGCTTAGTTTATCATTTATCCCTAGCATGTAGAACACTGCCTAGCACATACTAGTGCTCAATAAATATTCACTGAAGGAGTGGGTGAATTCAAATGATTAATTCGAAATATAATATTCATATATTTCCTGTCATTACTAATCAAAGAGGTTTTTCTAAAATAAAAATAAGCCTCAACTTAAAAATAAGTGCATAGGTTGATTATCTAGAGCTAGAGCTGCAATTATACGACATGACACGTTTTCCATATGCAGTGGGAACTTTGACGCAAGCCTATAGTGTATCCACCGCTGAGGCTCACCTCACTGGTGAGCAGGTTTTGCCGAAGCCCCTGGCTGGGCAGAAGCCACACTGCCTTTTGATGGAGACCACAGGAAAGCATCACAGAATTGTTAGGGCACTTCTCAAACACACTCTGGGACTTCTAGAAACAAATATGAAGTCTGTCTGTGAACCAGTGGGGACAAGTCAGTGGAATCTGAATTATTGCTATTGATGTTATTCTCCTTTTGGGCTTTCAGATTGGTGATACCTGAGGAAATTCAAATGTGCTGCAACTTTAAAATTACCTTGTTAAGGTGATCATTTTCTTTGAGATTTCCTTGGCCTGGAAGAGTATTTCCATATTCAGCACAAGTTCATCAAGCTAGCACACATCTCAACAGTACTGTGATTTTTTTCCTTTTCTTCTTCCTTTTTTTTCTTTTTCTTTTCCCCTTTCTCTTTTTCTTTTTCTCCACCGCCCCCTGCCCCCACCTCTTTTTTTTCCCTCTGTGTCCCAGCGCTTGATGACAGAACTGGTAGACTGTGGCCACTGTTACTGAAGACATGACACCGAGGGGGCCAGAGCCCATCCCTTATCTGTACCTTATGCAGATCGGGACCGTGCGCCCGGCCCCTACCAAGAAAAGGAGGGTCCACAGGCATCGTCTCCCTCCCTGAGATCCCCAGCCCGACCCCCACGTTTACTCGGCCATACTCACTGTTGCCGCCTTCCCTTGCTGTGATATTTAAAAAAACATATATTTTTGTCTCTTTGAGAGAATGAGAGACAAATTGTTTTTTAATGTGTCTATATAGAGGGCAACATAAATAATTTCAGATCTATCCGTTTTCCTGTTATAGATCATAGTTGGTGGCCTACCTAGATGGGAATCAAGGTCAAACGAGATTTAAAATCCATAAAATCACCTTGTATTTTATACTCAAATAGGTATTTAGAGAAATTTCATGGCATAAGCTATAAAAGGGTAAATGTCCAAAGTAATCTGCTATAGCAAGTGCTACCCTCGCACTAAAGGTAGGTAAGATCTGCAGGCCCCTACAGACTTTCAAACAGCCCAGTGAAGATGTCATTTAAACATACCTTAGGGAAACCACATTCTTCCAAGTGAGCCATCAGAGGCTCCCTGCCACTTGGTATAATGTGATAGAGTCCAGGCAATTGGATACTGGTGGGAGGTGGTTGACTGAGACCAAATATTCATTTGTTCTTTCTCAGAATGTTGCTTCTCTATGTCAAGGTTTACACTAACCACAGGTACATTCAGTGAAATAAGAAAGAAGCAGCAAGTGTCATTTTCATAAAGGTAAATTCATCCAACTGAATTGGATTCCTTTTCTGTCTTTACAACCTTCCTATTTATTTTGGTGTTAAGATATCCTTTTTGTTAATAGTGGTAATGAATGATAGCTTCATGTTTTCATTGTACTTACCTTAGTAAAAATGAAAGTAAAAAACTCCATGTTAGTCTCCAAAATTATCTTGAAAATTTAATTGTACATGAAAGTCCAATGTCTGGAAAAGTCAAAAAGTCTCTTCCAAATTAAGATTCTGTAATGCAAAAATAAAATAATGAAGAACTCTATGAATTCATTTTCCCTATTCAGGTACTGGACATGAAACTGAATAAATAGAAAACTATTGGTTATTAGGGCAGGAGTTCCTCCATTTTCAGCCCCCTAAAGCATCTGAAATTCCCTCAAGGAATGTAATAAAATTAACTAATACAACATAGCTTCTGAAGTCAACTGCCTAAGCTCTGACATTTACCAATTGCATTATCTTGGTCAAACTACTTAACCCACTTTGTGCCTTGATTTCTTTAATCATAGAATGAAGATAATAATAGTGTCTACATCATAGGGCTGTTGTGAATATTAAATCAGCTACTATCTGAAGATTTCATCATCACTTTTTCAGCATCATAAACTGAAACTCTGTACTGATTAAACAATAACTACCCATTATCTCATTCCCTGGGCTTCCCTAATGGCTCAATGATAAAGAATCCACCTGCCAGTGCGGGAGATGTGGGTTCACATGCTCAACTCCTGAGTCAGAAAGATCCCCTGGTTAAGGAAATGGCAATCCATTCCAGTATTCTTGCCGGGAAAATCCCATGGATAGAAGAGCCTGGGGGGCTACAGTCCATAGATGGCAGAGTTGGACACGACTTACCAAGTAAACAACAACAACCCCATTCCCCAGCCGCTTGGTAAACACCATTCTACTTTTCATCTCTATGAATCTGACTAATCCAGGCACCTTAAATAAGTGAAGTTATACAATATTTGCCTTCTGTGTCTGCCTTACTTCAGTTAGCATAATTTCCAAGGTTTACTCATGTTGTAGTATGTACCAGAACTTTTTAAGGTTAATAATATTCACCTCTACGGATATACCACATTTTGCTCATTTATCAATAAAAACTTAGGTTGTTTCTACCTTTTGGCTATTGTCATATTACATATCCTTAATAAATTACTTGAATTATTCTTTAAAATGAAACTTAATACGTTTGAGAGTATCTTATATGCAAGACACAAAATCAAACAAGAATTTACTCTGAGTTTCATACCTCATCACCACCAAATAATTGGACTGTGTTGATAATATTACTGTGATGGGCTTCTTTGGTGGCTCAGGGGGTAAAGAACCTGCCTGCAACGTGGGAGACCTGGGTTCAATCCCTGGGTTGGGAAGATCTCCTGGAGGAGAGCATGGCAACCCACTCCAGTATTTTTGCTTGGAGAATCCCCATGGACAGAGGAGCCTGGCATGGTATATAGTCCATGGAGTCATAAAGAGTTGGACATGATTGTGTGACTAAGCACACACCTGTAGTAGGTAATTCATCTTTCTGCAATATCATTGCAAGTCACTTAAGCTCTCTTACTTTCATCATCTGTAGAATAAGAATAATAGACATTAAAAGCAACAAAAGCAAAAATAAACAAGTGGGGCTATATCAAATTAAAAAACTTCTGCACAGCAAAGGAAGCCATCGATAAAATGAAAAGGCAATCTACTCAAATGGGAGAAAATATTTGTGAATCACATACCTGATAAGTGGTTAATATCTAAAAATATAATGAACTCATATAATTCAATATCAGAAAACAAACAATCAGATTAAAAACTGCATAGAACAGTTTTTCCTGAATAGGCTTCCCTGGAAGCTCAGCTGGTAAAGAATTTGTCTGCAACACAGGAGACTCCAGTTCAATTCCTGGGTCAGGAAGATCCCACGGAGAAGGGATAGGCTACCCACTCCAGTATTCTTGGGCTTCCCTGGTGGCTCAGATGGTAAAGGATCTGCCTGCAATGCAGAGACCTGTGTTTGATCCCTGGGTTGGGAAAATCCCCTGGAGGAGGGCATGACAACTCACTCCAGTATTCTTGTCTGGAAAATTCCCCCATGGACAGAGGAGCCTGGCGGGCTACAGTTCATGGGGTCGCAAGAGTTGGACATGACTGAGTGACTAAGCACAGAACAGCACAGAAGATACCACAAGCTTTTCCCCAAAGACATACAGATAACTGGTTAGCAGGTACATGAAAAGATGCTCTACGTCATTAATCATCAGGAAAATGCAAATCAAAATCACAATGTGATATCACCTCATATCTGTCAGAATGGCTGTTATCAAAAAGACTAGAAGTAAGTGTTGAAAAGGATGCAGAGCAAGGGAACCCTTCTGCATTGTTGGTGGAAATGTCAACTGGCATAACCACTATGGGAAACAGTACTTAGATCCCTTAAAAAATTGAGAATAAAACTACCATATGATCCAGAAATTCTGTTGCAGTCAGGGAGACCCTTCCCAGGGCCCGAGTGGGCGCTTGTCTAACACTCAGAAATGAACTGTCTGAGGAGACACACATGCTGACAAAGCATGACGCTTTATTGGGCAGGGCCGCCTGGGCAGAGAGCAGGGGGGTAAGGGAACCCAGGGAGGCTGCTCCATCAGGTGGCTTGCAATCTCGGGTTCTATGGTGAAGGGGTGGGCATGCATTGCTCGGCCAAGATGGATGCCAACAAGGATTTGTGGAGGTGGTAGGACTCAGGACACATGGCCACATGGCATCTCCTTTTGACCTTTCTCAAATTTCTTCCAGTCGGGGGTGGCTTGTTAGTGCCATGTTCCTTACCAGGCCCTCCTGTTGTAAAATAACTCACACAAATTGTTACTATGGTCCCTGGACAGGGTGAGCAGTTTTAGTCAGTGTGTTTCCTCCAACAATTCTACTTCTGGGTATTTATCTATTAACTGAAAAAGATGAATGCATCCCAATCAAGACAGCCTTTTGTTACAACAACCGAGATGTGGAAACAACCCAAGTGTCCACTGATGGATGAATGGATTAAGAAACTGTGATATATACATATACACACATACACAATGGAATATTATTCAGCCATAAAAGAACGAAATCTTACCATTTACAACCCCAAGGGTATCATGCTAAGTGAAAAAGTCAGAGAAAGACAAATACTGTATGATCTCTCTTAAATGTGGAATTGTATACGAAACCAAGTGTATAGATACAGAGAACAGACTGGCGGTTGCCAGAGATAGGGGGTGGGAAGTGAAAAAGATGGGTGAATTATGTTGTTTTGGTTTTGGTCATGCTTTGAAGCTTGCAGGCTCTTAGTTCCCCAAACAGGGATTGAATCCCAGCTATCACAGTGAAAACAGAGTCTTAACCTGCCAGGAAGAACAATAAAAGTATCCACCTTATACATACTACATAAATTTAAATACTATACAATATAAATGCTGTTTTGGTTATTATCTATCAGTTTGCCAGTTCAATATTTCAGGTAGAACGAATAATGTTGGCTGCCCACTCAATGTCCATTTTGTTCCTTCTCCTTCCTAACTACTCCTTTGTTCAAATACCTACTTCTTGTCCTTACAGCCCATGAGATTTATAGATGCTTGCCAAACTCCCAGCTCCAGGAAACTCATGTTAGCCAATAAAATTCCTTATGGTTTAGACCAATTGGCGTTTAACCATATCACTTGTTGCTGAAAGCATCCTAACTGGCATAGATCAATCTTAACTTCCAAAGAGAATTAAAACACTAGAAAGACAAATACTGTATGATTGCTGTATGATACAAATGCTATATGATTGCTGGTACTAAAGTTGGATAAACAGGTCCGTGGAAAGGGGAAAAGAAAAAAGGAAGGATGAAAAAATGTGAAGAAAGTGAGTCTTGGATTATGTCTTCAACAAATAACAAATGTATATCATCACCCAAAGTTTAAAACAAAATTTTTGAAGAATGGCAAGAGCTACAGGATGAATGAAGCAGTGTCCTAAATATGTTAAAAATAATAGTACTAGCATGAGGAATATCACACATCCTTACTTCACTGTGAAAAGTGATAATCAGCTAAATAAAGGCAAATTCAGTTCTCTCATCTCTGTAGACAAAAGTGAGGGATGTAATTACTAGCATAAGGGCTACAGAGATCATATGAAGTTAAGGGGAAAGTAACTTGACCATTATACAACTTCTTAGGGATTAAGTAAAATCCCACAGTCATGCTATTTAACTTGCCACTGGCTAACTCACTATTATGAAAAAATGTCTGTTTTCTCATTCTACTCTGTTGTAATAATAAAGAATTTCTCTAGTCTTTGTTCTGAGTTCCTGTCACTTGGCCTCTAGGGGAATTTTCTGAATGATAACAGTATCTTTGTTATTCATAAGCATCTTGGATCATGCCCGATTTTATCTAATGACATGGCTCAGGATGGGGCTTAGTTAGCAGAAAGACCAACCAAGTGTTAAGAGGGTTGAGCTTTGAGTCACCTAGACCTTCAGAAAAGGAAGGAAGGAACCAGGAACCTTTCCTGGTTGGTGAACATACTGATATTCTGGAAGGATGACATGCCCTGATTTGGTGGGTAGAGGGCGTGAAAGCTGTGTCCAGGACCTTCCATGACTTCAATTTTAGCACAATATACTTTTCATACATCAAGTTAAACACTTGGTTTTATACTTCACTATTTGTGTATCTTTCTCTCTCTCTAGTCTCTAATGTCCTAAAGGGCACTGATTGAGTCTTGTTGCTTTTAGGATCCTATAAAACAGGGGGTAGGACATAATCTTTAAAGGAATGATATACCCAGTAAGGATAAGACATAAGGTAGTTAGACCCAATTAGGCCCAAGATGGTAGAAAAGCTGACTTCAGTAGACCTTGAGCCTCACTATAAAACATTTAGCATGTTGAAGACACACCCACCAGCAATAGGACTGTTCTGAGGCTGTCAAAAAAGTGGGTAGTGAGCCAGTTCCTGGAAATCCCCATCTCTTTCCCCAAATAGTTGGAATATACTCTTGTTTCTTAGCCTATGAAATTACCCAACCCATAAAAACCAATCACCCCATATTTGGGGGTAACTCTCTCTTCTGGGATGGACTGCACTCTGTCTATGGCATATGTATCTCTCTAAATAAAACTGCTTTCACTTTACTGTGGCTGGCTTTTGAATTCTTCCTTGAATAAAGCCAAGGATCCCCACTTGGTGGCCCATCCCAGCAATTCATCCGAGACCTGGGATGTGACTACCCTCTCGTACCCCATTTTTCCTGCAACTACAGGGTTTAGAATGCTGAAGGACTAGGGAAGAACCAAACAGCAATCTCAAGGGGATGCTAATGTGCTTCTTCAGAGTGTGGCCGAGTCTTGCTTTTTGGAGCACTCATGATGTTTGCTAGTTTCAAAGCATGATTCTCCAGCCTACTGAAAATACTGGTATCTTTCCCCTTTGCTTAAGTTGGCTGAAATTGGTTTATAATCCTTACAGGTGAACTCTGACAGGAGTAAGCAAAAGCAGCCTGTTCTTTCTGCAGTTTTCAGTAACCTTTCCTGGTACCTAGCCATCTGAATCCTTTCCAGTTTGTATAACAGAAAGATTCAGAATTATACAAGCCTTGCTGCTGCTGCTAAGTTGCTTCAGTCATGTCCGACTCTGTGCGACCCCATAGACGGCAGCCCACCAGGCTCCCCTGTCCCTGGGATTCTACAGGCAAGAACACTGGAGTGGGTTGCCATTTCCTTCTCCAATGCATGAAAGTGAAAAGTGAAAGTGAGGTCGCTCAGTCGTGTCCGACTCTTAGCGACCCCATGGACTGTAGCCTACCAGGCTCCTCCGTCCATGGGATTTTCCAGGCAAGAGTACTGGAGTGGGGTGCCATTGCCTTCTCCAATACAAGCCTTAGTGAATGATAAATAATTCACATTTATACCAAATATTCATGGAACAATCTTGGAAATAAAAATACAAGGAATCCTTCTATGGATTTAACATTTAACTTTTAATGCTAACTTTTACTAAGTTGCAACAAACAGATATACCAGCTAAGACAGCCAAAGATGAAAAAGTCAAGTGACATCTGATGATTATGATGGGTGTCAAGTGAATGAGACTCTGTACTGAAACGAGAGAGAAATACTTAATACCACTATATTAAGACATATATGAAGAAAAAAAGATAAAAGCAATTATTTTTGTTTGATTTGGCACTGGCCAGGCTTCAGTTGGATCAAGCTATATTCAATTTTATATGCCAGGCTGTAGGAACAAAACAAAATAAAACAACTTGGAGAGTGTTCAGAGAACAGGAACTGATTAAAGGTTTGCTAAATTAGACCTATGAGAAATTGTCAAAAGAACTGGGCATGTTCAGTCAAATGCAAAACATCTGGGCAGGATGAACAATTAAGTACAAGTATATGAAGAGATGGTTCCCAAGTCTGAGGTTTAGGTTAAACAGCAAGTTGAAAATCATGGGATTAAGAACATAAAACAAAACAGATCAGTGTTAAGTGTGGAGTAAATATTGTGAAAACAAACGAAAAAGCTTTAAAGAAAGTGATGAATGGATGTATCTGTCAGAATTCTTCACATACCACTATTAAAACAAATTCAATTTTAGGCTTAAATAATATAGAAAATGGAAAAAAAAACATATTTTGATAGGTTGTATTTAAAAAGTGAAAATATTCAGATCAAATATTAAGAATGTTTTTTAAGAAAAAAATGGTCTACCTGGGAGCCTTCTTTGGGACCCAGGTTTATCAGAAGAGAAGAGAAGCCCTGATACGAAGTGTCTCAGCTCCTGAATGAGGATAATTCCCTTGTGTGTGTTTTTTTGGGAATGGGGGCGGTGTAGAGAGCAGCGAGTCTGGCATCTAGAGGAACCCTCATTAAAGATTCCCCATGGACTTCCCTGGGGGTGCAGTGGCTGAGACTTTGCTCTCCCACTCCACACACCCAATGCAGGAGGCCTGGGTTTGATCCCTGGCCAGGGAACCAGATCCTGAATGCTGCAACTAAGACCCGGTGCAGGCAAATAAGTACTTAAAAAAAAAAAAAGAACAGGGTGAAAAAAGAGACTCCCAGAAATGCCCACCAAGATACATGATTCTCTCCAGATGGTCCCTGTTATTTATCCTTTCTCTTTGTCAAATAGAAACAGTTCCTTCTCTGAAATAACTTCTGCTATTCGGAGGTCTTGTTGGGCAAAGCAAGTAGAAAACTATTTGTTCTCCAGTTTATACCCTTTACTTCTTAAAAAAAATTAGGATATAATTGCTTTACAATATTGTGTTCGTTTCTACAGTACAATGAACTGCATCAGCCATATGTCACCTCCCTCTTGGACCTCCCTCCAAAAAGACAACCTTCAGAATGGGAGAAAATATTTGCAAACGAAGCAATGGACGAAGGATTCTCCAGAATATACAAACAACTGAGCTGACCTGCCTCTTGAGAAACCTGTATGCAGGTCAGGAAGCAACAGTTAGAACTGGACATGGAACAACAGACTGATTCCAAAAGGAACTGGAGTACGTCCTCCAGGAAAAGGAGTATGTCAAGGCTGTATACTGTCACCCTGCTTATTTAACTTATATGCAGAGTACATCATGACAAATGCTGGGCTGGAGAAAATACAAGCTGGAATCAAGATTGCCAGGAGAAATATCAATAACCTCAGATGACACCACCCTTATGGCAGAAAGTGAAGAGGAACTAAAGAGCCTCTTGATGAAAGTGAAAGAGGAGAGTAAAAAAGTTGGCTTAAAGCTCAACATTCAGAAAACTAAGATCATGGCATCCAGTCCCATCACTTCATGGCAAATAGATGGGGAAATAGTGGAAACAGTGACAGATTTTATCTTTCTGGGCTCCAAAATCACTGCAGACCATGACTGCAGCTATGAAATTAAAGGACGCTTACTCCTTGGAAGGAAAGATATGACCAACCTAGACAGCATATTGAAAAGCAGAGACATTATTTTGTCCACAAAGTCCATCTAGTCAAGGCTATGGTTTTTCCAGTGGTCACGTATGGATGCCTGAGTGTTGGACTATAAAGAAAGCTGACTGCAGAAGAATTGATGCTTTTGAACTATGGTGTTGGAGAAGACTCTTGAGAGTCCCTTGGACTGCAAGGAGATCCAACCAGTCTATCCTAAAGATCAGTCCTGGGTGTTCATTGGTAGGACTGATGTTGAAGCTGAAACTCCAATACTTTGGCCACCTGATGTGAAGAGCTGACTCATTTGAAAAGACCCTGATGGTGGGAATGATTGAGGGCAGGAGGAGAAGGGGACGACAGAGGATGAGATGGCTGGATGGCATCACTGACTCAATGGACATGGGTTTGGGTAGACTCCGGGAGTTGGTGATGGACAGTGAGCCCTGGTGTGCTGCAGTTCATGGGGTCGCAAATTGTCGGACATGACTGAGTGACTGAACTGAACTGATGGAGCTCAAAATCAAAGAAAACAAACCACTCAATCAAAAAATGGATGGAAGACCTAGACATCTGTCCAAAAGAGACACATAGATGGTCAAGAGCCACATGAAAAGATGCTCAACATTACTAATCATTCAGTTCAGTTCACTGGCTCAGTCATGTCCGACTCTTTGCAACCCCATGAATTGCAGCACGCCAGGCCTCCCTGTCCATCACCAACTCCCAGAGTTCACTCAAACTCATGTCCGTTGAGTTGGTGATGCCATCCAGCCATCTCATCCTCTGTCGTCCCCTTCTCCTTCTGCCCCCAATCCCTCCCAGCATCAGAGTCTTTTCCAATGAGTCAATTCTTCACATGAGGTGGCCAAAGTACTAATCATTACAGAAATGTAAATCAAAACTACAATGAGGTATCACCTTACACTGGTCAGAATGGTCATCATTAAAAAAAAAATCTATAAATAATAAATGCTGGAGAGGGTATGGAGAAAAAGGAACAGTGTTGTACTGTTGGGAATTTAAATTGATACAGCTACCAGGAGTTGGTGATGGACAGGGAAGCTTGGTGTGCTGCAGTTCATGGGGTCGCAAAGAGTCGGACACGACTGAGTGACTGAACTGAACTGACTGTGGAGAACAGCATGGAGGTTCCTTAAAAAACTAAAAACAGAACTACTGTATGACACAGCAATCCCACTACTGGGCATGTTCCCTGAGAAAATCATAATTCAAAAGGACACATATAAACCCCATTGTACTCTTTACTTCTTAAATACAGAGGGAGATGAAACCAGGAAGTTTGCACCACTTTCTGTTACTTTAAAGTTGTTTTACTAGCCTCATCATTTAGTTTTTAACTTAGATGCAGTCATTCTAACAGTAATCTCATTTAAGTGTTCTTGTTCCCTCTTTAGGTTTGGCACCTGAATCCTGCACCTATTTGTTTGTTTACTACAATTTTGATACCAATTACAGTGTGTAGGTTTTCTGCCCCACCCGATCAATCAATTCTCAGTTACCAATTGGGTGTCCTACTACTTAATTCAGTTCTGACACAATCTGCCAGGAGACAGCATCCAATCCCATAGGTTAAGGGTCAGTCCCATCAGGACACCCTCTACCTCAGACACCAGAGATCCCAGTGGTTATCTGTGCTTCTAACTGACTGGCTATAAACAAAAGGTTCCCACAACCCCTTCCCAGGGTTTGATTAATTTGTTCATAGTACCCACGGAAACATTTTACTACTAGGTCTCTGGTCTACCATGAAAGGATTTAACTCCTTCAAAGAGAGCCAATTCTTTCCTTGCCTTATGCCAGTTCCACAGCACCCGCTTACAACACACCTGACAAAAGTTAATGATTAATTAATGCACGTTCTCACGATTCTCTTAAACGTAAATGAGTCTAGATTCAAGTTGCAAAAGTAGGTAGCACCTTCAGGTCTGCAGTATCTTTGAAAAAACAAGACCAGCAGCTCTGGTGATAGAATATGCTATCCAGTCTCACAGGGCAAAGCCCTGACAGGACAGTCTGATGAAGCTGTTAACAAGATCAAAAAGGTTCCAGATAGCACTGGAGTGTGGAAGACCAACACTGGACTGTGATCAGCGGTAAAAAGAAAACCTGGTATCTGTAACATTTAACTCATGACATCGAGGTTAAGAGTGTTAATATGAGTTTCATTGTATTAATCTTTTAGTTTATTTGACCACGCCTTATGGCTTGCAGGATCTTACCCAACCATGAATTGAACCTGGGCAGCCGTCAGTCAAAGTGCGGAGTCCTAACCACTGGACAGCCAGGGAATTCCCTTTGTTCAAAAAAAAAAGTTGGGGTACTGAATCTTAATTTCCTATTGGGCCCTTCCCCCCTCCAAATCTGGCTTCATTATACTGTTTTGATGTCTTCCTGACAGTAATTTTCTTGTTGCTATTATGTTATTACTATGTATGCTTATTGGATAAATAAATCCTTAGGAACTAGAGAAATGTTTTAATGATTGAAAATCAAAATAAATACACCTTATTAACAATTCAGGCAAGCAAACAGTGAACTCATTTTTTAAATTAAGACTTTAAATATGAACATGCAGTACATTCACATGGCTTAACATTCCACAGATACAAGAGGACATACAACAGAAGATTCCCTTTCATGCTGGTCCTGGCTATTCCGTTCCTCCTCCCAGAGACAGTTAATGCTATCATTTTCTTTGGACCATCTTCCTGGGGACAAAAGTACTTGTTTTAAATTTAATAAAAAGATATAGGAAGAGCCAAAAGGTAATTTAGGACTGTTTTCAGTGTTATGCTGTAAACAGCAAATCCAGAGAGATACACCTGCGTTGTATTTTTCACTACCAAAATGTGGTCAGGACATTCCTGTTCACAAAAGAAGCTGTGCAACGCTGGACATCTGGTTTTTAAGTGAACACCCCTGAACAACTGCCTACAATAAATTCACTGGCTCCACTGTTGAAGTATAGCCTGTAACTAATGTGTGCCACAGCTACAGAGCAGAGGGGTCAGATAGGCATTTGTCCTTACAGTTCAGGCCAGTGTCACATATTTTTAAAGTGTACACAAGAAAAATCATCTCATTCATATGGCATGGCACATCAACCATGTGCTGGTTCAGATTCAAAGCTTTTGAGAGAAAAATAGAGGCCAAAAAATAACCCTGTCTGGTGGCACTTCTCTAGTCTAATTCTATAGCATAAATTCTGGGGTGGAATTTATGAAGATAAAAATTAAAAAAGAAAAGACTGATGTAACAGTTTTATTTTCAATAGCAATGTTTACAACAAATTACAAATTATATCCTTAATAAATATTTAAATTTATGAAATAGAAATTTTGAATTTCAACTTAAAGTTATCTATGGAGGTGAATAGTTTTTCAAATTCTTTGAGAGACACACACATGCCTAAGGATCACTTTCTAATCAATACTGGACTCCCAATCATCTCCACCTCTGCGGGCAACTTTGAGTGAGCACTCCATTCCAGGCTTAAAGCAGGAGGTGGGGGTGGGAGAGACTGATGGGAGGGTGAGACGAAGGAAGGTAGGCAGAATCAGGTCAGCAATGAGTATCTGCTGAAGCCTCTGCTCAGTGTGGCCTTGTGACTACCCTCTCCTAGTGGCTGGAACTGCTGCCATCCTGTCCTTTGTTACAAAACTCACCACCAGGCCAGCAAAGGATGAGGGAGCTGTGAGGATCAGGGGCCTTCAACTCACAACCGAATTACTCCAGGTGACCAGCACAGTCCAGTTCTGTGTTATGACTGAGAAAGTCAGAGCCTTCTCCTTGTTGTTTCTCCCCCGTCCCCTTTACATTGCCTTTAACCTACTAGAGTGAATTTGGCGCTGCTGTGCTCTGCCGACTTCACTCACACTTGAAAATAAGCGTTGACTACCAAGTACAGAAATGGTAAACACTCTTTTGCCAGAGCTGGAGAACCTGGCAGAAAGGGTATTTTCCACTCTTGGTGAGCTGCATGTACATTTTCTCTTCAGGTAGAGTTGGGGGGAACCAAAGATGCTAAGCTTCTCTGTCATCTCACTCTCTCTCTCTCACTTTAAGAAATAATCTCAGACAACACTAAAGCGACACGATTCATTTGTATGCAGAGTGCCTAATTTTATTGTATTTTTTTTGAGGGGCTTCTCACACCTTGCTGATTTTAATAACCAGCATTTGTGTCCCATGTTTCACATCAGTGTCTGAGCCAGTGTCTACGCAGTTGGCCATTTCTCCGCAGCCAGGACTCTTAGATATAGCAGATTGTTCTCAGGTCTCTGAAGCTTGCTCTGCAGGTGCTGTTTGCTTAGGTCTTATCTCAGAGTGGTGTCGTTCTACAGGGGCTGTTAGACCTGGCCTGGCTGCATTTGGCTCAGTCTATGGAACTGGCTGAAGCTTGGCCCTTCTTGTTCTCTTTTGTCTTCTTGTAGTTATAACTTTTGGGGAGTAATTTTTTCTTGAACACACATGGAGTGGTCTTTTTACCTTCTTATATATCTTCACCACCTGTTAAGGCAATGGTGAGCCCAGAGGTCACTCGTTGCGAGAAGGGTCGGGGGAAAGTGTGGGGGACTAAGGAGGAGGTTTGTGCCAGGCTGGGGCAGGATTATCTCGGGGTACGGGAGGGGCAGAGGGTATAAATGGGAAAGAAGAGGAGGCGCTTGGGTAGGGTCATCTCACCTTGCCTCTTGATCCAGGCTGAGAGAGGGTCTTCCTTTTCTTCCACCGCTTGGTGCTTGTGGTTTTTGGCTCCCAAGATTGATCGGTCACTTTTGCCATGTTGAAGCCACTCAGTTGTCTACCTGTCTGCCAGGCCTGCCCCCTGTATATATACCTCTCCCCAGGACAACGAGGAGTCACACCTGTTCTGCTTTGTTTGGTCATCAGGACACTCCCGACAGCCAATGGCAGCTCTGGGGAGCTGATACATCATAAAGGACCACTCCTGAGGGGGTAGAGGTGCTGGGGAGGCCCAGACGCCCTGGCTAGAAAAAGTACCCAGTAAAGACTTGCTGCCCCTCCTTGTGTCTCTCTGTTCTGGTTGTACACAAGGCAGAGAGGGGTGTTTTCTCTAAGTCATTCCCCATGGTTCATTCTATCGACTCCCACCCTTTACCATCACCTAGTATTTGGATGTCTTAACCTAGGAATTAGGGAATTGGAGGAAAGTGTTTCAGCCATGGTGTCCTTCATTGTCAGTCCAAACAAGAAGTCTTTGAAATACAACTCAGGACAAGATGGGTGTGTGCGCATGTGCGTGCACACTAGGGTCACCCATTCCCCCAAAATAAGATTAAAGTTATGAAATAAGATTAAATTAGGTATCTACCTACCTACCCACCCATGTTTATGGGTACTGTACGTGAATACCTTTGAAGATTGGATGGAAATTCTTGGAATGAAATTAATCTTCAAAGAATCAGGGAATTTTAACTTCAAATTTTGTGATGGCCGATAAGCAGAGATCAGAAGTAGAAGCTCCCCTCCAGACCAGAGCTCACCTTTCTTCCTATCTGTACCGTCCCCTCTACAAACAGCAATAATGACAAATCTATGGACAGAAAGTAGATTAGTGACTGATTAGGGCTGGCAGGAGAGTAGAGGAAATAGGAGGTGACTGCTAATGGTATGTGACTTCTCTGGGGTGACGAAAATGTTCTGCAATTAGATTGTATGGATGGTTATACAACTTTGTGAATATGCTAAAAATCACTGAATTGTTAATATGCCAAAAATCTCTATAGAGTATGATTTATATTAAAATATGACTTTAACCACAATTCTGATTCAAACTAGCTGATAATGCATATTTATCTCTTTCCCCTCAAGAGGCCATACCACAATAATAAAAATTCGTAAAACCACAATATGAAGACAATGCTAGAGGTCATATATGCCTGAGAAAGTACATTTCTAGAAGAAGGAAAACTTGTGGAGATGTTAGCTACTGAAACAAGAGGGCAGGAACAGTGCAGCAGAGAAAGGCAGAGTGTGGTCGAGGGGACAGCCACACTTTCTGCAGAACCTGGAAGTATCTCAGTATGTGGTAGTTTAGTCACTAAGTCATGTCCTGCTCTTGTGACCCCATGGACTGTAGCCTGCCAAGCTCCTCTGTCCATAGGATTTCTCAGGCAAGAATGCTGGAGTGGGTTGCCATTTCCTTCTCCAGGGGATCTTCCCAACCCAGGGACTGAACCTCTGTCTCCTGCTTTGCAGGCAGATTCTTTATCAATTGAGCCAGCAGGGAAGCCCAGTGAAAGGATGAGTACCCTAGAACTCAGAGGATGATCTTGATACTCCTCTACTAGCTATGAAGATGGCTTAGGAATGGGGGGGGAGGGACTAGGGCAGTAATCTGGTTTTTAATTATTTTGGTTATTATTATTCCAGAAGAGGCTGCCTACCTGGAGCTAGTGTTCCTTTAAGATCCAGGAGAATAAACTGGCAGTTTATAGGAACAGACTGAGTTGCCTCATTAAAAAGGCTTTAGTGACTGGCACATCCCAAGACAAAATTTGCTTTCACATGGAAAACTTGGTCTACTGCATCAAATAAATATAACTCTTGCTACAGCTTCACTTTCTTTTACAGATTAAAAGAGGTCCAGGCAGCCACGCCAAATTAAATTAAATTTTAAACTTCCAACAAAAGAAATCAGCCATATTTGCCAAGATTCTAGAGGGTAAAACTACATACAATGGGTGGGAATAACATGGGGAAAATGTTTGGTTTGGTTAAAAGAAATAACTTCCTAACAATTAGGGGGAATTCAAAAGTAGAACAGACTACTCTGTGAGGTAACAAATCTCCATTCATTGAGAACCTATGTGCTGATCAATGTTATATAAAACAACCATTAAGACTCATAGCTCCACTCAAGGTTATTTTCAGTATATGTTGGGGAAAAGAGAGTTTTGTCTTAATGTCCTTCTGAGTTCTCTACCAAGTAATCGCTCTTTAGCTTCCCAAAGACTTCTCTGCGAGTACCTAGACTCAACTCACTCCCTAGAACTGGAGGTGGAGTCCTCACAACAGAAGCCATCCCCTCACAATCACGCCAGAGGAGGTATGAGAGAGGCAAGCCTTCTTTTTTTTTTTTTAGGGTCAAGATCTTTATTTCCTGATTTAAAAAACTGTCCCTGGGAGAATGGTATTGAAACATGTATACTATCATGTAAGAAACGAATTGCCAGTCTAGGTTTGATACAGGATACAGGATGCTTGGGGCTGGTGCACTGGGATGACCCAGAAAGATGACATGGGGAGGGTGGTGGGAGGGGGGTTCAGGGTTGGGAACTCATGTACACCTGTGGTGGATTCATGTCAATGTATGGCAAAACCAATACAGTATTGTAAAGTTAAAAAAAAAAATTGTCCCCATCACAGACTTCCTAGGTTCTCTTGTACCTTTGTCCTATTGGCTCCTGACAGTGGCTCCACACGGCTCCTTTCTTCCCACTGCCCACCCATCAACCTGAGTTTGACAGATCAATTCGATTTGTCCTTGCAACCTGTGGGAGCAAGGATTGGAATCTTCTGGCAGGTGGAGAGTTCCTCAATAGCCGGTGTTTAAGCCTAGTTCATCACTCTTTAGTTCTGCTTGCTCTTGGCTTTGGGGGCTTTGGCATCCAGTATGCTCTGGGCATAAGCAAGTTGCTTTATAGAATCCAGTATGAGGAGTCCGGGCAGCACCAACCACAGGGCATTCAAGAAAACAAAGTAAAACCAGAAGTAGAGTGGGTGGCCCAGCTCCCCGTGCTGGAATCCATCACGGTACTCTGTCAGGAAATAGAGCACATCTCCATATACCTGACCGACAGAGACCACAAGCTGTAGGATAAAGCGGAGGGGTTGATGGCGGAGAAAAGCAATCACCACCCACAGGCTGAGTGGTCCCCACAGGTAAGCCGTGACAGTCTCCATGCATATCATGAAGTTATCATTCAGGATGTATCGGCTGTCTCCCTTGGCATACTCTTTCCAGAGTTGAGATAAGATGGCTTGGTCTCCGAGAAGGTCCGCGTGGTAGAGGCTGAACCAGCCCTCAATCACCAAGTGAATGAACCCACATACTGCAAACCAGCACAGGGACAGTCTCCGCCAAGTCCCCAGTGGGATGACCGCAGCACGCCCTGACAACAGCCATGTGGCCACAACTAAGACTCCAGAGACGGAGAATAGGCCAGCCAGGATATGCCGGGTGGGGCAGTCATTAGGCACAAAGTTGTCTAGTCGCAGATGCCGAGGCCAGTAGGGGTGCGTGGGGCTGGTGTTGGTGGTCATGTCTTTGTAGGTCAACAGCGCGTTTGCAGCGGCCTCTCCCACAGGCTCCTGGGTCTCACTAAGATTCCAAGCCTTCTTTAAAGAAAAAAAAAAAGTGTTTTTAGTTTAAGTTGAATGGTTTTATTGAGCGTTAACAAAAAAAAAAAAATTTTTTTCCCCTCGTTTGTGCTTCTGTACATGTGGTAAAATGTCTTCAAAAGGAATATTCACTGGGAGTAATTAGACTGTAGTACATAACCCGAATGTTTCTCTGCCTTTTTTCTCCATGGCACTGACTTTTTTTTTTACAAGTCTGTTATCTTGTAGAATAATCTGCATTTTTAATTTTCTTTGTGATTTCATTTCAGATGGTCACTTCCTCAATAATACAAAGACCTAGGAGAAACTCTGAAATTATTTTCCTCACGGGCTTGATTAAATTCTAAAAAGGTTAATTTCTTTCCAGGATTGGTCTGGGGGTTGAGGGGCTATGGTAGTTCTAGGGATAAAAAGAGAAACCAGATACATTCCCTTTGCTGAGATGCTGAAGCAGCAAGGTCGGCCCATTGGCCTGGCTCTAACACAGTTAGTGGCTTCGGTGGTCTACTTTCTCCACCTCTGCTGCACTCATGAACCTGGGTTTCCCTTCTTCCATTTTTAATCCCCAGCAAACAATTCCTCACATGGCTGTGAGTGAGGCTTTATGACATCAGATCCCCCAGTTTTTTTTTTTTTTAAAACAGGGTTTGTGAGGTCTAGTCCTTACCTACTTTTTGAACTTCAGCCTGTCCTCATTACATCCTATATACAGATATTTATTTACAGGTACACAGATATTTATTAAGTCATACACAAATATTTCTGCAGTGCCTATTTAATTTAAAATACATTGTTCTATATTATTTTAAAAAAATGTATCTTCTTTGTTGCTGCACTTGGGCTTTCTCTGGTGGGGAGTGGAGGCTCCTCTTTGTTGTAGTGGGCAGCCTTCTCACTGCAGGGGCTGTCCTTGTGGCAGAGCACAGGCTGTTGGCACGTGGGCTCAGCAGCTGCGCTGGGTGGCCTCTAGGGCGTGCGGGCTTCCGTAGCTGAGGCACACAGGCTCAGCAGTTGTGGTGCACGGGCTTAACTGCTTCGTACTATGTGGAATCTTCTCAGATCTGGGACTGAATTCACGTCCCCTGCACTGGCAGGCAGATTCTTAACCCCCTGCGACACGAGAGAAGTCCTAAAATACAGTCTTAGACAAAAGAGAAAGATCTTTTCCTCATAGAACTTAACGTGCTTTTGTTGCTTGAACAAGCTCAGCTCCCTCCAGAGCCCATCTCAAGGGCCTTTGCCCAAGCTCTTCCCTGCCTAGAATGTTTTTCTTTTCACTTCCCGTTCCTTTTCTTACTGTTCTATTTAGTTTCTCTACTTGTGCAGTAGAACTCCATTTGTTTCTTTCACAGCTTATACCAGGGAGTGTGTGTGTGTGTGTATAAAGAGGTTTCTTTGTGTGTAATCCATCTATTCTGTAAAGCTGGATCACGTTCACTTAGTTTGCCAGGCAGAACAGCAAAAGAGTTGGACATGACTTAGCGACTAAATAACAAATATACTTCAAACTTTTCATAATGACTGTTGGCTTATCATAGGGGTTCAATAAGCACTGGCTAAAAGAGTAAATTGTGACTTATGTGTTATCAGATTGACCACCTGACATACCTTGATCTTAAAAAAATTAGTCATCTAATAAATGCTTTGAATGTAAAAACTGTAATTCTGAGTCTCCAATGCTATCCCCTTTCTATATGGTGCTAATTTTTACAACAAGGTAAGCATATAAAAAGTATACATAGTTTCAAATATTTATCAGCTTACAGCAATATAAGTCATGGGTGAGGGAAAAAATAACCAGATACTCAACTGGACAGACAGGTTTTTGAGTCCAAAGGTAACAAAGGTGTAGTTAAATGAATAGAGAGCAAAACCAAAAATAATTAAAAGAACTAGGGAAAAAGCAGAGAAAGGGAAGTCTCTTAATGAGAACAGAGGATATTATATCCTTGACCAAGAAGATACAGGTCGCAGACTGCTGTGCTGGTCATAAACGAGGGGACCACATTAGAGACAATGGATATATTCTTATATTCCAATTACCCTGTGGGAAAGCAACTTCAGGTATAGGCCCTATGATCATAGGTCATTAGCATATTTTTTTATTCCTATCACGTAAATTCCTTTTCATCCTGCTAACATTACACAGTGAATATAAAATACACATTCACAAAATACAGAACTTCCAGGCTAGATATAAGAATCAAAGATTTAAAACATCAAAAGTTGGGCTACCCTGGTGGTCCAGTGGTTAAGCATCTGCCTTGCAATGCAAGGAACATCGGTTCAATCCCTGGCCCAGGAAGATCCCACACGCCAGGAAGCAATTAAGTCCCTGCGTTACAAATTCTGATGCAGCGCAACTACTGAAGCCCGCGGGCTTAGAGCCTGTGCTCCCCTACAGAAGTCACCACAGTAAGTTCGCACACCACAAAAGAGTAGACCCTGCTCCTAGCGCCAGGAGCAAACTCAATAAAACTAGCGGAGCAACAAAGACCCACCACATCCTTCCAATCTTAAAAAAAAAACAAAGGTCTATAAAGTATTCTTTGATGGAGTAAACTGCCTAATTATTGTATAATGGGCTTCCACATAAGAATTCATTTGAAGAAAGAATTCTTTTAGAAAGTCTGACAACTACTTATCTAAAGGACAGTAGAACAATGATACAGATTTTTTTTTAAAGTAGCATTTCAAAGTGCTATTATATATTTGTATAAGGCCAAAAATTATCAAATATTCTACGTCCCATAAAGATCTAAAATGCCCAAAATATAATATACATAATATACTTTGTACTAACATAATCATTACTCAATGTATTGCTGACTTTTGGATCTTGCTGACCTATAAACAGGCTTCAAATGGATAATTTGAATTTAGTGTATCATTCCTGACCTTAAAAACTGTGTTTTGGAACCTCAGGCAAGTGACTAACATATGTCATATATAAAAAGGACTGGTTGTACTTAATATTGAAGATTATGTAGCTAGAATAAGGCATGTTTTACCTGCAATCCTCTTGCAATTATGATATAGTATTAAACTCTTCACAGCTATGACTTCTTTTGGTAGGATCCTGTTTCTGATTTTAGTTTCACTTCTGCCTAATGGGATTAAATACTTCTCTTAAATATAATTTTTTCCCCTAAAACTGCTGCAAAATTATCACCATATCTGTTTTGAGCTACAGGTAAGTATTTCCTAATTCCTTCTGCCTTTAACATAAACTATACCAAACACAAATGAAAGTTATTTGCAAAGTTTAATGTTTTAAAGAAGTAAAGTACTGGAAGTCAATAAATCAATTCAACATAAGTAAATTATTGAATCCTGAGACTGAATAATTATAGGACATAAATAATTTGAAATCTTAAATATAAACCAACTCTTCTATTGCTTCTCATAATCTAATCAAGGCCTCTAAACTTTTTTAAAATAAATTTTTATTGGAATATAGTTGTTTCACAAAGTGTTAGTTTCTGCTGTACAGCAAAGTGAATCAGCTACATTATATCTGCCCTTTTTTGGATTTCTTTCTCATTTAGGGCACCACAGAGAATACTGAGAAAGTTCTACACAGTAAGTTGTCATTAGTTATCTGTTTTATATGCAGTAGTGTATAGAGCCTCTACACTTTCTGATCACATAGCATGTACTCTACTGCAATAATATAGGGCTTCCCTGGTGGCTTAGAGGTTAAAGCATCCACCTGAAATGCAGGAGACCCGGGTTCGATCCCTGGGTCGGGAAGATCCCCTGGAGAAGGAAAATGGCAACCCACTCCAGTACTCTAGCCTGGAGAATCCCATGGAGGGAGGAGCCTGGTAGCTTACAGTCCAAGGGGTTGCAAAGAGCTGGACATGACTGAACGACTTCACTTCACTTCTACTCTAATATGGAGGCTTCCCTGGTGGCTCATATGGTAAAGAATCTGCTGGCAATGCAGGAGACTCGGGTTCAATCCGTGGTTAGGGAAGATTCCCTGGAGAAGGCAACGGCTATCCACATTAGTATTCTTGCCTGGCGAATTCCATGGACAGAGAAGCATGACTGACAATTCAGCCTCTAACACACTGTAATACATATATATTTATTTATTTAGAAATTATTTACATTCAGTCCTGCAGAAAGAATTATATATACTGTAGTCCTTACACAATTAGAAAATCTGAAAAGACGCAGGTAAAATATGTATATAAATAGTAGTACTTCCTTTATGAACACTAACAAGTTGTGTTGCACATTCTGTGGATTATACACAGCTCACCAATTTCAAGGATAGCATCATCTCTTTGGCTTGGTACCTCCTACCTTCTAACATCTTCCTCTGCTTCCTTAGCGTGCCTCTTCTGTCACCTTCCACATACCTGGCGTTCCAACCAACCTGAAGCATTTGCATGAGCTAGACCCTTTCTCTGTTCAACAACTGTGCACACGCTGTTTCCTATTGTTGAAATGTGCTCATTCTCTTCACTTCACGTGAACACATAGTGAACTCCCAATCATTTTCTGAAATTCAGCTCAAATGTCATCTCTGGAAAGCTTTCACAGACTGTTCTGGGCAGCACAATGCACTTTTTCAGGGCACGTTGTTCGTATCTCTATTATTATAAATTTCTATTTAATATACATGTAACACACACATATACTTAGATTGAACTGATATTTGAACATTCTGACCTAAAAAAACAATGCAGTTTCACGTGGTTCAACTTAATACTTGACAACAAATCCACTGAGAGTATGGACTGTATTTTTCATTTTTATATTTCCAATGACTATAATGGAGTTTGACAAAAGCATATATATCCTTAGTACATGCTTCTCGAAATTAAGGAAAGGCTTAGACACACATTCCATTTTCAGATTTTACTGTTCAAGAATGGGTAGATATTGACTTGATCCTATATGAGTTTCATTGGGTTTATTTAGTTTAATAGTATTTTAAGTTACTTTCCCTTGCTTTTGTATCTCTGTATATGGAGAAATCTCTTCAAGAGAGACACTCATTTTTTAAAAAACAGAAGAAGCTATGTAAGTTTTGTTTGAAGCCAATATAAAAACATTTCACAACTTTACTGTTTTACTTTCAAAATATTTTTATGCTTTTGAAAAAAAATAATTAATCATAAAAAGGAATATAAACAGGAGAGCTAAATAAAGATATTAGTTGTATAAAGTAAGAGTGGTATTTTAAATCCCAACAATATTTTAGTAATAGCTAATATAAATCTAATTTTAGAATGTCAAATTTTTCATATTATTTGGTTTGTAGAAAAGCTGTGATAACTGAAATAGCATTTAAGTATTACATGGAGAGTTACAAGGCAAGGTATGGAGAAGTGTTCAGCTAGAGTTAGGAAGAAAGACGTGGTGAAGCCTGGGAGAAATTAGCAGGAAGTGAGACACAGATAAACATTTTCCATGCTTCCTCATTAAGCACTTAAGTTAACAAAATGCATGCAGTGAGTCTTCAGCATGCCAAGGCAGTCAAGAGCAACACAGCTCAGAGTCTGGCTCTCATCCACTGTAGAGACTCTTCTCCTTTTATGGCACTTCATGTTCCTTATACTCAAATTACAAAAAACTTGTTGCAGAGGAAACCACATTAAACATGTCATTATTTCATGTCTTCTTCTAAGTGCTCTTTCCTCAGCCTCAAGTCTTTTTCCATCTTTTTGCCTCCTAATTTTTAAAAATTCAGCTCAAATATCATCATCTCTGGGATTTTCTCCCTCACTTCTCCAGCTAAAGTTGATGATCTGTCTTCTGCATTTTCACTGTATCCAGTGCATGCCATCATTGCATTCTTTTAACCACAGTGTGATAATTTAACTGTTGACATTTATCTTCTCAATTATATTACCACACAGTGCTGGGGACACTAGATACTTACTGCCATTTGTTACATAAATAAATTAGTAATAAATGAAGTGAGAGTCTGGAATAACAAAGCACTGATGAAAAGCTTATTTGGAAACAGACATTGTGACTACAGAGTGAAGTCCGCCTTGTCTATTGCTATATTCCTAGCATTTAAGTCTACTGCTTGGTACCATGTGGGTGCTTTGCAGATTCTAGCAGGGGAGTGTAACTACTCATATACCCCTGACCAACGAATGGTCTTCTTTACTAGGGAAGGTGGTTCTCTTTGAGTGTGCAGCTTTGGGAGGGACACACATGGAGAGGTGAGGTGGGAAGCGGACACTGGCCTTGGCTAGTCAGATCAGCTGAAACAACCTTGGCAATTGAAGGAGTGATAGATATTGCAGCCAGATTGCCTTCAGAGCCTGTAAGTATGCACTAACTAAATACTTAACACACATGGAAAATAAGAAAAAGCAGACTATCTAATAATGGAAGGTAAATTGAAGAAGGGCATCCGTAAACGAGTAGTAAGAGAAGTACCTCTAGTTTAAGAGGTAGTTATATCAAGGAATAAAGAAGCTGTAAAAAATAATAAGATCATTGATTAGCAAAATTTTTTTAAAAAGTTACTAAATATAAATATGAGCTAGGGGAAGAGTCAATATAAGTTCATGTAAATATGATTTATGCTTTCAATTAGAGTGGTCAAAGACATTAGCATGCTCACATAAATAAAAATAACACTGTTCTTTACATCTGCAAAATACTCTGTATCTTTTGCCACTTAATGTATTTATGTTTTTCTGCTTAATGCCTCTACCTTGGGCATCAAAAGTCTTTCTTAACCTCCAAACGGAGTTAGCTGTTCATTTACAAGCATATCATACCACTCACGTCCAACCCTTTGTGATCCCAGGGACTGTAGCCCGCCAGGCTCCTCTGTCCAGGGAATTCTCTAGGCATGAATACTGGAGTGGGTAGCCATTCCCTTCTCCAGGGGATCTTCCCAACCGAGGGATCGAATCCAGGTCTCCCACATTGCGGACGGATTCTTTACTTTCTGAGCCACCAGGGAAGCCCATGACAGCATACCTGTACTTTATACTGGTGCTGCATTATTTTAGGATTGCTTTCCTATGATATACTGAAGCACTTAACTTGGTATCATCATCAAACAATATTTAAGAGGACCTGTGTACCTCTAATACTGATGCCCATGTACTGACAGTCCAATGTGAAGAAACAGAAATCACTGAACGTCTTTATCACTCACACTTTTCACATATCAAGGTAATGGGCAAGCTATGCTGGTAGAGTTTGTAAACTCAGATGGCAAGATAAAGACTACAGGACAAACTCGACCCAAGCTTACAAGAAATATACACATGGAGAGCTTACCATCTTTGCTTGGCACTTGGACTTGTCCATCTATGCTGGCAAGGTTTCATGCCTTGGAATTCAAGGTTTCCAAGGACCTGATTTGTACCTTCTTTTTCTGTCCTCTCTCACTAACTCCCAGTGACATTATTTTAGAACTTAGTGTTTTCTACTCATTGGAATCAAACACAGGGATTAAACATGAGAAAGACTAGGATAAAAATCCTAAAAATAGCAATTATAATAGACTTAATTAGACCTTGTGTTGGATTTAAAAGTTAACTTTAAAGT
Organism: Capra hircus; assembly: GCF_001704415.2. Taxonomy (NCBI): domain Eukaryota; kingdom Metazoa; phylum Chordata; class Mammalia; order Artiodactyla; family Bovidae; genus Capra; species Capra hircus. The sequence goes on from NC_030811.1 coordinate 76,718,472, forward strand.
GGGCATTTTATGGTTTTTTATTTTTTTATTTTTAGTTTAGCTGTTTTAGTTATGCATCGATTTTTTAATCTGATGGTACACAGAAGCAATAGTTTATCTGAGGGGAATCAAGAAAAGCCAGCAGTGGCATCTGAGGCAAGATACATGCTGCTTCATGGCTCTGTTCATTAAATATTCAGAAAAGCTTTTCAAATTAGAATCTGTGCAACTGAAAAGTGAAATCACTTTATGGCAGGCGAAGGTTCGCAGTTTTCTGGCCCTACTGACACATGCGCAGACCGCCCTTCTGTGGGCCATCTCCTCCGGGAATCTGTCAGGCCTGCTTCAGGGTGCTCAGGTTACCCAACTCTGTTACTGAGTCATAGACTGTCTTGAGGGTTCAAGCCACTGTTTTTATAGATCTGTTTGTCTACACTCTCTCCCACTCTCACTTCCTCCCCTAAAAATATTCTTGGCCTCGTATGAGAAAAAAGCACTTGTGTCTACCAGCAACCAAAGAAACACTGCATCTTTTCTGAATGCGTTATTTCCTAAACATTATAAAATGGCATGATCAAAGTTTAGATTTAAAAGGCTTTTTTAAAGATGTTTTAAGACTTCTGTTTCCTCTTACAAGATAGGATACATTAGAAAATCGGTTCAGTGTCAGAATAAATATGGAATTCCAGTTCAGTTTTGAAAAACACCTTGGAAGGATTTTCAAAACATAGGCTGACATGAAATGTTCACAAACATGAGGTTTACACAAGACACTAAGTAAACATCATCCCCCTACCTACAGTGATGGTCTGAAAGTGTGGCTGAAACTTATGAAGCAGATCACAGTTACTCTGGAGGTGAAGTTTTCCTGTTCAAGAACAAAGCAAAGGATAAATGGCAAAGGAAACTCATAAACTGGATACAGGGTTGGGTTTCCAATCTAGAAATTCTATGAGTTTATCACGTTTCTTTACATCTCTTTGCCACACTTAGGTTTCAAGGTTATACTATATACCTTATACTCTACTCACCAATTCTTAGCTAAAGAGTTTCCTCTTTTCAGAAAACTGACTAGTACTACAAAACTTATGCTTTCCTTTTCAGAGATTTACAGCACTGAGTAAGGCTCCTGTTATACATTTTACAGGCTTCCTACCCTTTTCTTAAAAATAAGCATCAAAATGATCTGATGTCTTTCCAAACAAAAATTCTGGTAGCAAAATTAATCTCCTGAGACATTATGGATGGTTTTCAGTTACTCTATTTGGCCCCTTTTATTCTTTCTACATTCTTCCTGCTTGGTGGTTGCTGCTGGCTCTCCCAACGAATCCTTTAAACAGAGGGCACTCTCTCATCTACAATTATCAGCTTCCCCCAAACTTAAGAACATACTCAAACTGGAAAGACTACAATTGGGCAAGCAGTTAGCCAACATTTGTTGTAAAATGATATTAATGGCTAAGAGTTCAACTTGCCTACAATGTTGAGTAAGTAAAATATGGGCTGAAAGTTTTACATTTTGGTAGTTGAGGGTCTTTCTTTTTCCTCACATCCAAGTTTCAGGCAGGGAGAAAGGGGGAAGGGCAAAGAGGCTAAATACCCTCTCGTACTCTTAAATAGCTGTCCTGAAAGCCTTGCCCAGACTTCCAAAACGTCAGTGTATCCCTAGGAATAAGGAAGGTTGGGCGGTCTACGCTTTTTTTTTTTCAAACTAGGCACATTGCACCTGAATGAAATGAAGTTAGGGTAGTAACGAAAAAAGGGGAACAAATATTAGCCATCTCTACTACAGCCATACTGAATTTGAGGTGCTTTTGACATACCTGTGGAAGATGCTGAAGTGGTTACAAACACAAGAGGACCAGGAGGTTTACAGATATACATTGGGGAGCTGTTACTATAAAAATAATTTACCAACTTTATGGCCATTTTTGTCCCTTGGACTGCAAGGAGATCAGACCAGTCAATCCTAAAGGCAATCAACCCTGAATATTCACTGGACGGACTGATGGTGAAGCTGAAGCTCCAATACTTTGGCCACCTGATGCAAAGAGCCCACTCATTAGAAAAGACCATGACGCTGGGAAAGACTGAAAGCAGGAGGAGAAGGGGATGACAGAGGACGAGATGGTTTGATAGCATCACTGACTCAATGGACCTGAGTTTGAGCAACCTCCGGGAGATGGTGAAGGACAGGGAAGCCTGGCATGCTCCAGTTCATGGGATCTCAAAGAGTCGGACACGACGGAGTGACTAAACAACAAGAGGAACAATGTGAGGGGAAAAAAAAGACCCTCAAATTGAAACTTGAGAGTCTCTAGAGGAGGCACCTATAAACTATCATGAGAAGGAGCTGATATAATGAGCCTGAAATGTTCTTGAGATACACAAGTGAATAGTGGCAGTTCAATTTGAATGAAATTAAGATCATGGCATCTGGTCCCATTACTTCATGGCAAATAGATGGGGAAACAGTGGAAACAGTGGCTGACTTTATTTTTGGGTGCTCCAAAATCACTGCAGATGCTGACTGCAGCCATGAAATTAAAAGGCAATTGCTCCTTGGAAGAAAAGTTACGACCAACCTAGACAGCATATTAAAAAGCAGAGCCATTACTTTGCCAACAAAGGTCCGTCTAGTCAGAGGTATGATTTTTTCAGTAGTCACGTATGGATGTGAGAGTTGGACTATTAAGAAAGCTGAGTGCCGAAGAACTGATGTTTTTGAACTGTGGTGTCGGAGAAGACTCTTGAGAGTCCCTTCGACTGCAAGGGATCCAACCAGTCCATCCTAAAGGAAATCAATCCTGAATGTTCATTAAAGGACTGATTTTGAAGCTGAAACTCCAATACTTTGGCCACCTGATGCAAAGAACTGATTCATTTGAAAAGACCCTGATGCTGGGAAAGATTGAAGGCGGGAGAAGAAGGGGAAAACAGAGGATGAGATGGTTGGATGGCATCACCGACTTGTGGACCTGAGTTTGAGTAAACTCTGGGAGTTGGTGATGGACAGGGAGGCCTGGTGTGCTGCAGTCCATGGGGTTGCAAAGAGTTGGACATCACTGAGTTACTGAACTGAACTGAATTTGAATAATTCTCCCCTGATGTCCCCATATCCATCCTCTATTTATTAAAAAATTGTATTTTGGATACTATGAAATTAGTGACAGTGTTAGTCACTCAATCATATCTGAGACCCCACAGACTATAGCCCTCCAGGCTCCTCTGTCCATGGAATTCTCTAGGCAAGAATACTGGAGTGGGTAGGCATTCCCTTCTCCAGGGGATCTTCCCAACCCAGTGATTGAACCCAGATCTCCTGCAGTGCAGGAAAATTCTTTACCATCTAAGCCACCAGGGAGTTGTATACTATACGGCTAAACAAATGCTGTTTGGGTATTTTAACTTTTTCATGTAATCCAATCTTATAATAATTGTCTTTTATTTTTTTAAAAGTTATTTTAATTATTTCTATATGCAACAACTCTACTTATAACATATGGTATATCTCAACCCTGGGACCTCAAATAGGTTCTTTTCTACTTCTTAAGAATGATTGTAATCAGGGTGAGGGAGAGGATTTACATAATCATCACAGAGTCTAGTGTTGATGGATGCCTGAGAAATTAACAGTGAATCTGTGGATCACTATGTTCTCTTGTCATATATTTATATGGATGCAAACTTGTTAACAATCTTATTTGTCAACAGAAAAGGCAATAATGTAATGTTGTACAGCTTAATAAGTTTCCTGTTCTATAGTTAATTCCAATAGTTCTTTTAACAGGTTGGGTGTGGATGGATGCAATGCTTGTCAATAGTTTTTTTTTTTTTACTTCAGTAGTATAACAGAAGGCTTTCAGATGAATACAAAGAAACTGGTCTTAGATATTATGTTTTGTTCCAGTTCAAAAAACTTTTTTAAGTTTATTCAGAGTTGCTTAACTGCCAGGATTCTGAAGATAGTTACACAAGGATCAAAATTGACCCTCTAAGTCCTATTTACTACTCTATTATCCAAATATACCTTTTCTGCTAAAAGACAAAACTATGTCAGTATTTTTCTTAGAGTTCTAACCTTCCTTATATGAGGTAAACCTCCATAAAATCTCACGGTATACACTTGGCATTGTTTGACCTATTCAGATCTGCAGCTAGAGCTATTCTGTACTTTTGGAAATGAGTTATAGAAAGGTATTCTGAGTTGTATAAATTTTCAATGCATCAGTGTGCTAATACATTGAGAAAGAGTGAAACATTTACTAAGAAAGTCACTATGACTGAAATGCACATGTAGGTATAATCAGATTAATCAGAAAGCTAAAATTTTTTTACTTCTTTGTGTATATACCATTGCATCATCATAGAACTATTCTATCAGTTCCTGGTGAACAACTAAGTTGGTTAATCAAAATTCAGGCTGAGTCATTCATTGATTTATCCATTCAATAAACATTTGGTGAGTGTCTAATGCATACAAGGCATTTTGCTAGAGCCACAACACAGAGTACTAATTACTATATGATCATGATATTGCTGAATGGCAGAGATACACTAAATAACATATAAAAGTGAATAAGAAAGACATGCTCCTTATCCCCAGAGAGCTTACTGTTTACTGAAGGAGACAGATGATAAAAAGGTAACAACTGTAAAATAGACATAATCTGTGATAGAAAGAGAATGTTATGTCAGAAAATAATGAATAGAGGAAGGCCTGTCATGACATCTGAAAGAAGGGAGTCGGGATGGGAGGGAGGAAGCATTCCAGGCAAGGAAACAGCCTGGGCCAAGGGTCTGAGGCAGGACTGGGAAAGTCGTGTGATTGATGTAGCAGGAGCAAAGGTGAGTGCGGAAGAGATGTTTACCCTTTCACATGGTATAAAGGTACAAATCCACATCCTAAAGCCAAGAGTCTGCAAACTATATATTGCAGGTCCAATCTATCCTGCCTGTTTTTATAGTTTTACTGGAACATTGCCCTGCCCATTCATTTATATATCGTCTATGGTGCTTTTGTGCAACAAGCAGTAGTTGCTACAGAGAGACGCGGAATGCAAAGCCTAAAATATTTACTATCTGGCTCTTTACGGAACAAGTCTGCTGCCTCCTGTACTAAGTGTGGAGTAAATTAGAACTGACAATATGAAAGTTGAAAAGGTCAGGCTTTCCTAAAGCATAGAACCACTCTTTATAACTGCTCAATGCTGATTCACATAAGAAAGACACATAAAGATGAGCAGATCAGTGTTATAGAGGTAGGGCTTTAAGATGTCCATTCCAGAAGGGTAGAAGAGATGTCTTTAAGATTAATACAGGGTTTCATAAAGCACAAGGACCTTTTATCCAAGGGGGTCAAGAACCTGGACAAGGCCCGAGGATAGTCTAACTGCAAAGTAAAAATGCAGTTAGGCTCAGGAGTACTGGAGGACATTATATAGAGAAAAAAACTGACTCTTGCTTACACACTAAGCACTGCTAACATACATTTATTACAGCTAGAAGTTTGCATGTATTTCTTTGCGTGCCTATGTGCTCAGTCGCTTCAGTTGTGTCCAACTCTTTGTGACCCCCTGAACTACAGCTGCCAGGCTCCTCTGTCCATGGGATTCTCCAGGCAAGTATACTGGAGCAGGTTGCCTGCCATGCTCTTCTCCATGGGGTCTTTCCGACCCGGGATTGAACCCACAGCTCCAGCATCTCCTTCATTACAGGCAGAGTCTTTACCCACTGAGCCACCTGAGAAGCCCATATATTTGCTTAGCATCTATCATTTCTAGTAACTGACAAAAGTAGGGCTGTGAGTTAACAAATGAATAAAACTCTTAGAAGCTATCTTAACCAAAGCAACTTACTTTTTTTTAGACTGGAACTCAGACTAGGCTATCTGACCCACAGGTATGTTTGTCTTGTCTTGAGTAGTTTCTTAGGATACCTCATATTAAAAAAAAAAAAATCAAGGGACTTTCCTGGTGGTCCAGTGGTAGATTCTGTGCTCCCAACATAGGGAGTGCAGGTTTGATCCCTGGTTGAGGAACTAAAATCCCACATGCTGCATGGTGTGGCCAAAAATATACATAAATCAATAAAAATAAATGCATACTCCCATTCATTAAAACATTTTGAAAAAAATCTAGATATTTAGCAATCTAAATATTTGGCTTGCTTCATTTCTATATTGCTACAATCAGCAATGTACCTTGTAGATATAGACAAGGCATATAATTCTCAGTTTCCAGTCTTCACCACTTCCTATTATATTACATTCAGCCTGCCTTATTATTTTTTTAACCTATCAAGAACATTTGTTTGTAATCTCTGGTCCTCATCTTATCATGAAGATCACAAATCTGTTCTTTATATACTTCTTTTCAACATTTATTTTCTAACCATGTCCCAGATGCTATGCATACAAATACAAATAACACATCATCCTTGCCCTTCAGGAGCTCTCAGGCTAGAGGCTGAGACCAATGCGTTAAATGATCCTAGGCAGAATGCTGACAGCACAAAGGAACAATCAACTCTACTCTGGCAGGTCAGGACGCACAGTACTAGGGAGATGCTTGAACCCAAACTTGGAGGGGTATTCCAGGAAGAATAGACAGAGCAACAAGGAATGCTACTCTTTTGGCAATTACACATAATCAGAATAGATGAAACATTGTAAAGATGCAGGAGGGTGAGAGCGATAGGAGTGCTAAGGTTATATCAAGATTCATGTTGATGTATGGCAAAATCAATACAATATTGCAAAGTAAAGAAAAAAAAGAATGGCTTGTATTTACACTAGAAAGAGTGACTTTTATCCCATATGCAAAAGGGAATTAGTGAAGAGACTGTGGCACAATCAGGTTTATATTTTAGAAATATGATTTTGGAAGCAGCATGGAGGACAGTTTCTGATGGAAGACTTCCAGTTAGGAAGGTATCAACGACAAAATCCAAACTGGTTTGAGGCCTGAAGGCAAGAGGCAGCGATAGGAATGGAAAAGAGAAACTGGCTAGAGACAGTGACTGACTAATGAGGAAGATGAGGGTGAAAAAAATGTCAATGAAGATTACTCGCAAGCTTGTACTTCAATGATGAGGTATATAAAAAAAAATGCAGGAGAATTAATGAATGGGAGGATGAAAATAGGTAGTATAAAATCTGAGGTGTAAGTGGCTACATACATGGCAATATCCATTTGGCATCTGGATAAGAGTCAGGAATCATGTGGAAGGCCAAGGCAGGAGACAAAGACTAGGAAGCTGTCAGCATTTAAAGACACCAAGATGCACAGTATCACAGAGGGGTGTGCAGAGCTAGATAAAGAGCAACTACATATTCCTAAGAATCCCCAACACTTACATGGAAGAGAGGGAGCAATGCCTAGCAGAGAAGCAGGTAGATGTGGGGCAGGGGTAGCAGTATAAAGATGAAGAGAAACAGAGTACCAGGAATTGAGGTGATGGCAAAGGTATGGTGCAGATTATATACACAGATTCTAGGCTGGATAGAGAAGAAAATATAGAAAGGATGAATCTGTATAGGGTTGCCAGATTTACTGGAAACTAAAAAGGGACATTCAGCTAGATTTGAATTTCAGATAAACAAAGAATACTTTTTCAAGTATAAACATATCCCAAATATTGTATAATACATACTTATACTAAAAATCTATTCACTGTTTATTTGAATTCAAAATTAACTGGGGGCAGGGGATTAACTGCTCACTGGGTATCTGAAACTTTAACTGAGTGTCCTGTATTTTATCTGGCAATCATAATTAATTGAAAAGGAAAGATGTAGAGATGGGAGTTCTCTGAGGTTACAAGGCAAGGGCATATTGTAGAGGACTGAGAAAGCTGAATATTAAAAAACTGCAGTTCAGAATTTCAGAGATGGAAGAGTGATGAAAAGGATCGAGAAGGGGTCCATTGGAATTTGTGGCTGAAACAGAATGGAAATGTAAGTCCAAGGAGAAACACTAAGACAAGAAGAATAGTACATGGTTTATTAGCATGGACACTGACTTCAATTAAAATGATGGCTAGAGAGTAAAGGGGATGAATATGTAGCTAAGTCTTTAATAATTAAAAAATAAAGTAGAATATGGGAGAGATTAAAAAAAATATATATAGTCTGTATTCTTGTCTGACACATGACAGCCAAGTGTCAGACAAGAAGATGGAGAAATAGGGTAAAGGGGAGTATGTTTTCATAGAACTGCTGTTGCAGAGGAGGAGTGAAAAGAGATGGGAGAGATGTGAGTAAAAAACAACAACAAGCAGAAAGAAATGGGGATGAGAAGAAAAGGAACAAACAAGTTAGTAACCTAGTCCTGACAGGGAGAGAAAGCTTCTCGAAGTAAATGAAGTGTAGCTTGAGCAGAGATCCAAAGGATGTGATGTCTTACAGGTACCTCATATTCATCAGCTGCAAGATCAAAGAGCATCCCAAACTTGTCATATTTTTAGTATTTCCTAGTTCAATGAATGGTTCTACTGTCTGTCAAGTCATGCAGGTTAGAAATATAGGAGGTATTCATGATATCTGCCTCCATTACATCCATTATGCAAACCATCACATGAGCATCAGGCAAAGAGAAAAGCATTCTATGTAGAGGAAACAACATATGCAATATTCCTAAATTGAAAGAGTATGGTGCATTCTGGAAATTAAAGACCATTTACTTTGAAATAGAAGAGGAAGGGGCTAGATCATGATGGGTTTTGTAGGTCAATTAAGGATTTTGTTGTTTATTTTAATATCAATGGAAGCCATACACAGGTCTGAAGCAGGAAAGTGACATGATCAGACTTATGTTTTGAAAAGTGTATTTTGGGTAGAATGGCCAGCAGATTTGAGAAAATTAGAAAAGAAGAAGAGTAGATAAAAGGCTAGTGCAATTATCCAGGTGAGAGGGGTCGTACTTGAAACAGGGTACCAACACTGGACATGGAGAGAAGTGGATGGTTTCAGTGCTAGTTGCTGAGACCTGGTGGCTCAGACAGTAAAGAATTCACCTGTAATGCAGGAGATCTGGGTTCGATCCCTGGGTCGGGAAGATCCCCTGGAGAAGGGAATTGCTACCTACTCTAGTATTCTTGCCTGGAGAATTCCATGGACAGGGGAGTCTGGGAGACTATGGTCCATGGGGTCACAAAGAGCTGGACACGACTGAGCAACTAACACTTAATACTTAGTGCTAGTAGAGATTACGGAGAAGGCAATGGCACCCTACTCCAGTACTCTTGCCTGGAAAATCCCATGGGTGGAGGAGCCTGGTAAGCTGCAGTCCATGGGGTCACTAGGAGTCGGACACGACTGAGTGACTTCACTTTCACTTTTCACTTTCATGCATTGGAGAAGGAAATGGCAACCCACTCCAGTGTTCTTGCCTGGAGAATCCCAGGGACGGGGAAGCCTGGTGGGCTACCATCTATGGGGTCGCACAGAGTCGGACATGACAGAAGCGACTTAGTAGCAGCAGCAGCTAAGAGATTAAGCCAGTAGGACTTGGTGATAATAGTAGGAATTCTCCCCTAGTCACTCAGTCGTGTTTGACTCTTTGCGGCCCCATGGACTGTAGCCTACCAGGCTCCTCTGTCCATGGGATTTTCCAGGCAAGAATACTGGAGTGGGTTGCCATTTCTTCTCCAGGGGATCTTCCCGACTCAGGGATCGAACCCGGTCTCCTGCATTGCAGGCAGATGCTTTACCCTCTAAGCCACCACGGAAGTCCTCTCAATATTGTTAGGAATTATCTAGTTGTGAGGGAATGACTGATTCCAGGGGAGAGAAGAGATAACTGAGCATGTTTTGTAACAGTACTGCCCTTAGACTTGGGTAAGATTCCTCCTCCTGCTACAAAGGGCAGGGAGTCTGAGGTCAAGGGGTCACGTCTACCAGGAGCATGCACACCTCTTTCAGAGTGGCTAGATTTGAGGGCAGATAGAGCGGCTCATTACCCATCACTATTTGCAGGGGGTTTAGGGAGGGGCTACCCTGGTGGCTCAGAGGTTAAAGCGTTTGCCTGCAATGCTGGAGACCTGGGTTTGATCCCTGGGTCGGGAAGATCCCCTGGAGAAGGAAATGGAAACCCACTTCAGTATTCTTGCCTGGAGAATCCCATGGATGGAGGAGCCTGGTGGGCTACAGTCCACGGGGTCGCAAAGAGTCGGAAACGACTGAGTGACTTCACTTAGGGATGTGGACATGGCTTGAATATGTTGAGTGAGGTGGGTGAAGCAGCTTGGAATGGGAAAAGAATAGGGTCAGTCTGAGGACTCTAGAAGTCTGAGAATTCTAAATGTAAACTTGGCCTTCCAGATTATTATTTACAGAGGTTTGTGAAGGTAGTAGATTAGAATATATTTTTAATAATAGTTTGATGTTTCATAACTTAAATATTTAGATACATGGTCTTTGAGAATTCCAGTTGAGCTATTTCAAATCTTGGAAGATGATGCTGTGAAAGTGCTGTACTCAATATGCCAGCAAATTTGGAAAACTCAGCAGTGGCCACAGGACTGGAAAAGGTCAGTTTTCATTCCAATCCCAAAGAAAGGCAATGCCAAAGAATGCTCAAACTACGCACAACTGCACTTATCTCACACGCTAGCAAAGTAATGCTCAAAATTCTCCAAGCCAGGCTTCAGCAATATGTGAACCGTGAACTTCCTGATGTTCAAGCTGGTTTTAGAAAAGGCAGAGGAACCAGAGATCAAATTGCCAACATCTGCTGGATCATGGAAAAAGCAAGAGAGTTCCAGAAAAACATGTATTTCTGCTTTCTTGACTATGCCAAAGCCTTTGACTGTGTGGATCACAATAAACTGTGGAAAATTCTGAAAGAGATAGGAATACCAGACCACCTGACCTGCCTCTTGAGAAACTTATATGCAGGCCAGGAAGCAATTGCTAGAACTGGACATGGAACAACAGACTGGTTCCAAATAGGAAAAGGAGTACGTCAAGGCTGTATATTGTCACCCTGCTTATTTAACTTATATGCAGAGTACATCACGAGAGACGCTGGACTGGAAGAAACACAAGCTGGAATCAAGATTGCCGGGAGAAATATCAATCACCTCAGATATGCAGATGACACCACCTTTATGGCAGAAAGTGAAGAGGAACTAAAAAAGCCTCTTGATGAAAGTGAAAGAGGAGAGTGAAAAAGTTGGCTTAAAGCTCAACATTCAGAAAATGAAGATCATGGCATCCAGTCCCATCACTTCATGGGAAATAGATGGGGAAACAGTGTCAGATTTTATTTTTGGGCGCTCCAAAATCACTGTAGATGGTGATTGCAGCCATGAAATTAAAAGACGCTTACTCCTTGGAAGAAAAGTTATGAGCAACCTAGATAGCATATTCAAAAGCAGAGACATTACTTTGCTGACTAAGGTCCATCTAGTCAAGGCTATGGTTTTTCCTGTGGTCATGTATGGATGTGAGAGTTGGACTGTGGAAAAGGCTGAGCGCCGAATAATTGATGCTTTTGAACTGTGGTGTTGGAGAAGATTCTTGAGAGTCCCTTGGACTGCAAGGAGATTCAACCAGTCCATTCTGAAGGAAATCAGCCCTGGGATTTCTTTGGAGGGAATGATGCTGAAGCTGAAACTCCAGTACTTTGGCCACCTCATGCGAAGAGTTGACTCATTGGAAAAGACTTTGATGCTGTGAGGGATTGGGGGCAGGAGAAGAAGGGGATGACAGAGGATGAGATGGCTGGATGGCATCACTGACTTGATGGCTGCGAGTCTGAGTGAACTCCGGGAGTTGGTGATGGACAGGGAGGCCTGGCGTGCTGCTATACATGGGGTCGCAAAGAGTCGGACACAACTGAGAGACTGAACTGAACTGAACCATACTCTTGCTCAGGCTCTACAAATTAGGGTCAGGCCTGATAAGAGAGTGTAAGAGTATAAAAGAGTACAGTGCAAGTAGTAACATATTCAGATGATAGTTCAGTTTAGCTGGACCCTTTAAGAGATAAGAATTTGCAGACTTTTGCATGGGTATAAATGATGTAAATTTCCTAGTGATTTCAGTGTGATTTTGAAAAGCTTCTTAAATATTGCAGAAGTTTAGAGTGCAGAAGGGATCTTGGTGGTCATGTAATAAAATTTTCTAACAATAAATAAACCAGAAGTTCTGACAGAAAACGAGCACCCTGACAGAAATCACAAAGGTAGTCAATACCACATAATTTCCAGCCCCATACTCTTTGTCCACTCTTGCACCATTGTTACTTTTCAGGTAGATATCTACTGCCAGTCAAGTCCAAAAGTTTACACTTATTTTTATTGTTTTGCATTTTTTAAAAGTACAGTAAATACTTTTCATTACTTTAAAAGTTTGAGGTACCTCAAAAGTCTATAAAGCAATATTACGTTTTGACTCCAAAATATTCTTAAAACCAACCCCCTTTATCCCTCAAAAGTGAACACAAAATTAAGAATTCCAACTTCATGAACTCCCAAGAAGTGGGAATTCTGTAAAGTTACTTTCAATTGTTTTCTACAAAGTTACAGGCAACTTAGGGCATCTTTTGGGATTCAAAATATTCTCTGATTGGTCATCTACTCATTTGACTACATATATATATATATTTCTTTGACTTTTTGGTCTCATGTAAGATCTTGGAATAAAATTATAATCCTACTCTTCACTTTGGTTGCAATTACCGCAACCCATCTCCTCAAATTCTTTATCTTCTAAGGTACAAATCAAAGCACACACTTACAAAACATCAAACACTCAGACTGCTAACTAAACGCTAAAATACACACAAAACCCTCTTTCTTTTCAAACATCTATAAACATCGCTATGGAATTTTTCTTAAGGGTATCTGAATTATAATAGTTAAAAAAGAAATTTCTCTAGGAGTCTTACCTTCAAGTTGGATAGTAATCCGAAAGTTCTAGGTTTGCAGTTAGTTATTTTCCCTCAAGCATTAAAGATGATCTTAGCAAGACAGTAACGCATCTTGTCAGGACACCAAGCGACCTTTAGCCCGTCCCATCAACCGACTACTGCCTAATAGAAGGAAGGTTTTAATTTCCGGCAAAATTTTCTCTTCACAGCTGAGAATCTGCGAAATTCGGCTTTTCGAGGGGGAAGAGAGAGGGGCGGGACCAAAAGGACCCCAGGGGAAAAGGAGGGGAAAGTGGTACAAAAAAACGTCGTCGAGGCAGAGACGAGAGAGACCTGGGTTCGGACTGACTCGGAGTCTGGAGTGAAGGTTCCCCTCAGACATTCACTGGGCCCCCGAATTCACGCGGGCGACAACTCGAAGACCCTCCCCTCACAGCTTGCTCCGCCACTAACTACGCCTGGAGGACCTGTGACCTCCAAAACGGGTATGCTAGGCGATTCCCCACACAACTTCGGGTAGAGATTCGCGCTTTTGATTGGTTCTTGGAGATATCCCTCAGCGTGGCTCGCCCAATGGAGGGCCAGACCGATCCGCCCCTTCCCCGCCCCCCAAGGAGAGCCCGCCCCTGCCCCGCGCCCGGGAGCCGAGGAGAGTAAATACAACAGGAGCGCAAAATGGCGGAACCGCCGAGCTTAATGCAAGGCGCCCCCGCCGCCGTCTCGGAGAAAGAATCGTTCGGCAAAGTGCAAGCCCCATCCCGGGACCCGCCGGGTCCTCTGTCCGCCAAGAAGATCCGGACTGAGGAGAAGAAGGCGCCGCGTAGACTGAACGGAGAAGGAGCCAGCAGCGGTAACAGCAAGCAGCTGCAGTCTCCCGCCGCACCTTCGCCTCAGAGCTATGGCAGCCCTGGGTCTTGGAGCTTTGCCGCTCTGTCCGCTGCCCCCTCCCCGTCGTCTGCTCGGAGCAGTTTCTCCTTCTCTGCGGGCACGGCCGTCCCCTCCTCTGTCTCTGCTTCCTCCTCTCAGCCGGTGCCGCGCAAACTGCTGGTGCCTCCTACGCTGCTACACGCTCAGCCTCACCATCTCCTGCTGCCCGCCGCCGCCGCCTCGGCCGGCGCCAAGCCGCGCAGACCCAAGGAGAAGCGAGAGAAGGAAAGACGGAGGCACGGTCTCGGCGGGGCTGGCGACGCTGGCGGGGCCTCCCGCGAGGAGAACGGGGAGATGAAGCCGCTGCCGCGAGGTGGGTGCCGAAGCCGGCAGCGGGGAGGGGAGGGCGCCCGGGGTCCCAGGCACGAGCTCGCGCCCGCGGGGCGCGGGCTGGGGGCGTGCGGGGGCCGCGTGCGCCAGCCGGGAGCGGGCGGGAGGCTTCTCGTTCACTGCAGGCTGTTTTGCGGTCCCCGTGGGGACAGGAAATGGAGCCTGTAATTTCGGTCGCAGAGTGGGGAATGGCCGAAAATCATTTTCTGTATCGTTTTTGCCTCCTAGTTAATGCGCGGCAGGGTTTGTAGAACTCGATCTAGAGGACCCGCCTGGGTGTGTTTGGCTATGGAGGGAGATTTGAGGAAACGGGATCGGGAAAGGTTTGGTCTTGTAAAAGATGTGCTTGACTATTAGACCGTTTAGACATGGTCACGAATTTATATTTGTGACACTGGCTCCCAACGCCAGAAAATCCTATCAAGAAAAGGGGTGTGGAGAGTATTGGCGTCAGCTGGAAGCTACCAGAGGCCTGAGCTTTTCATCCCTATTAGGGAAATGAGGTAGTGTGCAGGGCCTGGAGTGTGCTGTTTCATAAGGTACCCTCCCTCCACACTTCTCTCCCTTAAGTATTTTGAGTGGTCCTGTTTGAAATACCACCCTTCAAAAAGAATTTTCAGCCATATTCTTTTTTTTTTTTTTCCTTTCTTGCAGCTAATGATAAAATCAGGAACATTGACTTTTTTTTTGCCCAGACCAAATACTTGGCTGCAGAATGTTTTAGCATCAGAGAATGGCAGATTCTTTACTCTTTATTTTTTAAAATTTATTTTTAAATGGAGGATAATTGGTTTACACTCTTGTGAGAAAGGCACATTCTTAAGCACTCTTTGCAGACAGGACTACACGGTCTTCTTTTAAAATGTAGGCTAAGCATATATAATTTTCAGCAAGTATTTTTGTAAAATAGATAGTCCTGTTTAGCCATTTCGTGCGCAATGTTTTGAGAGTGGTACACGTGGAGACTGGTTGAAAATTAGATTTTTATGTGATCAAAAGCTGAAAGCACATAATGATCTTTATTATAAATGTACATTGATACACGGTGTTGTCAAAGTATGTTTTAGGGAAAAAATGAAATGTCAAGCACTTTTAGCATTACTAATCTTTTTTTTTTTTAATTTTTGTTTTTACTTTATTTTACTTTACAATACTGTATTGGTTTTGCCATACATTGACATGAATCCACCACGGGTGTACATGCGTTCCCAAACATGAACCCCCCTCCCACCTCCCTCCCCATAACATCTCTCTGGGTCATCCCCAGCATTACTAATCTAATGGTACCTTAGATCATGAAAAATTCTCTGTATTTTTTCGTAGTTTTAAAAAAAATGCTGCACCTGAGTATGTAACAACAGTGTTACTTCGATGGTCTGCCTGTAGCAAATTTTTGATATCTAAGCATAGCCATCAGGTACTCTGGCACAAGATAAAAGATCTCACAGCTTTGAAGAGTTTTGTTTCTAGAAAAGTGGTTTTGAGGATGGGATTTGTACTACTTTTAGTCTGAGATTTTAGGTGATTTTTGTTTTAAAGCAATTTTGTTTGAATACATTTAGAAGTTGAAAGTGCCTGGAAGTCCGCATTTACAGCTCAATATTAGTCTTACTTGTGATGTGTAAACAGTGTAATTGCACTTCTAAGTTCTTTGAGGAAGTGAATATGAATATAACATTGTCAACGTATTGGAATGGCTGAAAATAAATAAGCATCTTTAATAATTCTAACTCAAAAACTGGAGCACATAAATCACTTTTAAAGTGAAATGGCTGTTAAACAAGAAGTTTTCTAATCTTAAATTGCATTTAGAATCCTCTGTTTGCAGGCTATAGCTTACATTATTAAGCCTGAATATAAGCAATGATAGCTTTTACATTAAGATGTTTTTTCATGATTTATAGGTTTTTTGAATAGTGACTAGATAGTAACACCATGGTAAAATTTTCTTCTCTTTCTTGGATGGAAATGCTGTTTTTATAGAGAGAAAACTAAAAGTCATTGAGGAGGGTTGCTTTTAGTGTCATGATGGTAAATTTCATGATGAAAATCTGATCGAGCCCCCAAACTCCATTAAACAATTAAGCTCCTGTATTTATTAGTAGAATTTTTTAAAAATAAGTTTTCAGTCAGAACTGCTGCATTTTTACATTGGCTACCATTCCAGCAGAAGTTATTTGGATTAAATGAAAGTGTGTGTGTGAAAAGTAGGGCATCTAGTAAATGTTACTTGAGTCAGAAGCATGATTTTTTTTTTTAAACCCCTTATAAAAGATGGGTCAGTCCAGATTGAGGACAGATCTGTTGACAGCATATCTGAAAGTTAAAAGTGATGGACAGGGGGATTATAAGAATTTACCAGTCTCAGCCCATTAAGTATAAGGACTGATGCCTCACACACCTAAAAACTCTGAGGCCATCTTGTCATAGTGCTGGAGCTGACTTGCATGATAGCCTTAGTCATCAAGTAAAAGTTAAATTTCTTTCTTATAAAAAGAAAAAGTGGAAAACATCTTAGATTTTTAAAATTATGAATAAGCAAGTTTTGCTGTATAAAGAGGTAATCCACTAAAGAGTTCACAGCCCATTTTCCTGTAATACTGATAAGTGTAGAAGATAAAAATGAATATTTGCTGGTGTCCGCCATTTAACTTACAGCAAAAAATAGAGCAGACATGTTACTAGATAGTAAGCTCCCTTAACTGAATCCACTAACCAATAAAACTTGTATCGATTTTCTGATTTTTGTTAGCATTTTTGCTTTGCCTTTATTAACTGACTTCCTTAGAATGACCTTGCAAAGGAACAAAACCAGGACATTTCACTAATTTTTCGCCTTGAAAGTGTAGTTAAAGAATTTAATGAAAATAGAGGCTTTCTTTAGAATTGAATAATTTGATATATGTAAACATCAGTGATTTTAAAGGGATAGATGTTCAAAGATTTTTCAAACTGGGCTTTTTCTTCATCTTTCTAAACCTGTTATTCTGCAATTTTAGATTAAATTCAGGTTAAGAGTATTCATCATTCTGACCAAATATTTGTCACTGGTGAGATAGTAGTTTACTGTGATTTTATTTTATTGTGTAACCTTTTGTTTTCCATACTTTGTTTTTTCATTTGCTAAGTTTTGTCTTTCTCTGCCCTCTAGCAGCTCTATAAAATGCTTCTCAGTACAATTTTCCACATGGTCAAATCTGTCAGATAAACTTAGTAGTTCCATTTATTCTTGTAGTCATCCCTTCTATAGCTGTCTTTCTTCCCGCTTTATTCTGGTTTGTTCTCTGTTTAAGCCTGCCTCAAAGCTGTCATCTTGGGACATTCTGGGAGTTTGTTTCGCTTTTGTTGAGTCCTTTTTTCCTGGATCCCATGCCTTCCTTTTGGTTTGTTCCTTCATTTTGGCTTGTTTGGGAAGGTTTATTTCTACCCTCACACTTGACTGTTGGGCTGTTGAGAGATTTCTGTATCGGAAATTATTTTCCGTTAAAAGTTTGGAAGTGTTACCTTATTGCCTGGCTTCCAGTATTGATGTTGAGAACTTTGATCTCCGAACAGCTGTCTTCTGTTCTGTTTGGGAGATTTCAATCCTTTAACCAAGTTTTAAAATTTCAGGTGTCTTTTAAAAAAAATGTTTTATGAACTTTTCTCTGTCCGTATTATAGCATTTTTTTTCTTTTTCACAGGTACAGCATCTTCTGTTATCTCTTCAAGGATGTTAATTATAGTTTCTTTGGCATGTTCTTCCATGCCTTGCATTGTATCTGCTTCCTCTAACTTTTTTTCTGTTTGTTTTGGTCTCTTTTTTTTGCTCAGAGCTTTCTTCAGATCTGTATGATCCTTAGCAGTTCCTTTATAATCAAGAGAATGATTGAAAGCTCACTGGGCATGCATGAGCATGCGTGAGTGTCCAGTCACTAAGTCCTGTCTGCCTCTTTGCAACCCATAGACTGTATAGTCCCCCAGGCTTCTCTGTCCATGGGGTTTTCCAGGCAAGAATACTGGAATGAGTTGCAATTTGCTCCTACAGGGGTTCTTCCCGATCCAGGGATTGAACCTGTGTCTCTAAGATTCGCAGGCAGATTTTTTACTGTTGAGCCACCTGGGAAGCCCTCTCATAGCTTACTGACTACTGAACTCCCTTATTTTTTATCTTTTGTTTGTCTGTTTTCCTCTAGGTGGTTGGTAAGAGGGCTTTCAGTTTCTTCCTTCATCTTTCTGTTCATCTGTATAAACGGAATAGTGGAGAGAGAAGAGGACTGGCAGAAGTAATGAGTTTTGATGTCAGGGTTCTAATGCTGGATATGAGAAGAAAGCTACAAATCTCACTGATTTATAAGTTTTCAGTAAATCTGCCTGTTTTCATACCAACATGTAATTTCTCCCTTTTTCTGTATGTGTCATCCCTGAGACTGGAGCCACACTCTGATTCAGTTTTGCGGAATATCTCTCATTCCCTTAGTGTGTGTGTGAGGGGGAGGGGGCGTGTGGAGAGGTGGGGAGGGTGAGGTAGTATGGTTCTGTCATCTTGCCTCTCCCAGCACTTCGAATTTCTAAGCCTTTCTGAGGTACTGCGGTGTAAACAGAGTTGTTTCTTATTATTTCTTTCTATAAGGATTTACATTAACCTTCTTTCATTATGCTAGGTCATTTACTATTCCACCATCAGCTTTCTGTCTTTGTAAGTTGTATTTCAGGTTAAAATTATAATTTCAGTTATATTAAAAATGGAATTTATGTGTTCAAATTTTTTTTCCTTCTCCTTATTGTTAGGGTCTGTTTTTCAAGAAAAGATCTTAAATTTTAGCCTTATTTTGATTTGTGCCTATTTGTGGGACACTGGTGAAATGCCTTAATCTTTTTGAGCTCATACTCATCTGTTATTATAGGTATTCCTTTTCAGAGCATGAAATTACCTGAACCTGGCATATTGTAGGCATTTATAGGGATGTTAGTCCCTAACTCTTCTTTCCTATAGAAGACATTGGAGATATTTAGTTTGTTTTAATTCATGGGTAGGTATAACCTGTATAGTTTTCCCATTGGTATCCAGGTTTCTGGTATACCAGAATTTTTGGTATTAGTATGAGCCATACTAACTTGTTCAAAGAAGTGCATATTTCAGAAGTTTATATTACAGTTAATAGTAACTCATTCATTTTTCACCATCCTCAAATGAATTAAAAATTTCAAATTATAGATAAACTATATAAATAGGATATTGAAAAAATAGTACTTGGTTTTAGAGTAAATCAAGATTGCCGGGAAATATCAAAACCCTCAGATATGCAGATGACACCACTCTTATGGCAGAAAGCAAAGAAGTAAAGAGCCTCTTGATAAAAGTGAAAGAGGAGAGTGAAAAACTTGGCTTAAAATTCAACATTCAGAAACGTAAGATCATGGCATCTGGTCCCATCACTTCATGGCAAATAGATGGGGAAACAGTGGAAACAATGAGAGAATATTTTTGGGGGCTCCAAAATCACTGCAGATGGTGACTGCAGCCATGAAATTAAAGACACTTACTCCTTGGAAGAAAAGCTATGACCAACTTAGACAGCATGTTAAAAAGCAGATACATTACTTTGCCAACAAAGGTCCATCTAGTCAAAGCTATGGTTTTTCCAGTAGTCATGTATGGATGTGAGAGTTGGACTATAAAGAAAGCTGAGCGCTAAAGAATTGATACTTTTGAACTGTGGTATTGGAGAAGACTTGAGAGTCCCTTGGACTGCAAGGAGATCCAACCAGTCCATCCTAAAGGAGATCAGTCCTGGATATTCACTGGAAGGACTGATGTTGAAGCTGAAACTCCAATACTTTGGTCTCCTGATGTGAAGGACTAACTTGTTGGAAAAGACCCTGATGCTGGGAAAGATTGAAGGCAGGAGGAGAAGGGGACGACAGAGGATGAGATAGTTGGATGGTGTCACCGACTCAATGGACATGAGTTTGAGTAAGCTCCGGGAGTTGGTGATGGACAGGGAGGCCTGGCTTGCTGCAGTCTATGGGGTTGCAAAGAGTCAGACACGACTGAGCAACTGAACTACAGTAAAAAGAATTCTGATGAAATAATTGTGGCTTATGTAAAATTTTTTTGTGTGTGTGATTTAGGAGAATTAATAATAAAAGTACATTCTTACCAACTAAAGTAATTTTTAATCTCTTTAGACATTATTTTGAATACATTAAGCTTTATACATATTATTTTTTTTTAATTGTTGGTTGAAAATATTTAACTTTTCATCATGAAAAAATTTAATACTAAGGAAACCAGAGCCATATGACTTCTGGGTCTATCCATCATCCTGTTTTCAACAATTACCACCAATTTACAATTCATGTTTTGTTTCTTTTCCTCTACTTATTTTTGTTTTTTGCTCAAGTATTTTAAAGCATATGCTGAATATATATCATTGACCCCCAAATAATTAGCATTGAATTTTCTTTTCATTATAGAATAATGCTTATAAAATTTCAACAATTCAGTGCATATATTGGTGCTTTAACGAGGGCTTCCCAGGTGGCGCCAGTGGTGAAGAATCTGCCTGCCAGTGCAGGAATCCTAAGAGATGCGGATTGGATCTCTGGGTCGGGAGGATCCCCTCGAAGAGGAAATGGCACGCCTCTCCAGTATTCTTGCCTGGAAAATTCCATAGGCAGGGGAGCCTGGCGGGTTACAGTCCCTGGGGCTGCAAAGAGTTGGACACGACTGAGTGACTGAACAGATACTTTTAAAGACTGCAGTTCTCTTCCACTCCCAAACTGTCAGAAACAGTATTTCAGTATCTCCTGAAATAAATAAGCTTATGCAATTTTTAGATTCTTTTATAAAAATTATTTTTTAAAATTCTAGTAAAATACACAGAACATGAAATTTACAGTTTTAGTCATTCTTTTTTTTAAAAAATAATTAATTTATTTTTTGGAGGCTAATTACTTTACAATATTGTATTGGTTTTGCCATACATCAACATGAATCCGCCATGGGTGTACATGTGTTAACCATCCTGAACCCCCCTCCCACCTCCCTCCCCGTACCACCCCTCTGGGTCATCCCAGTGCACCAGCTCCGAGCATCCTGTATCCTGCATCGAACCTGGACTGGTGATTCGTTTCACATATGATATTGTTCGTGTTTCAATGCTATTCTCCCAAATCATCCCGCCCTCGCCCTCTCCCACAGAGTCCAAAAGACTGTTCTATACATCTGTGTCTCTTTTGCTGTCTCGCATACAGGAGTTTTTAGTCATTCTGAAGTGTATAGAATACTGGCATTAAGTACACTCAAATTGTTACGCAGCCACCACCACTGCACCAGCCATTTTCAGAACTTTTTTCTTCTTCCCAAACTGAAACTCCATACCCGTTAAAGAATTACTCCTCTTTTGCTTCCCCACTGCTCACCCCAGCCCTAGCCCACCACCATTCTACTTTCTGTCTGTCTGAATTTGATGACTCCTAAGTACCTCGTATGAGTGGAATCAAAGTATTTGTCCTTTTGTGACAGACTTACTTCATTTAGCATAATATCTTCAGAGTTCATCCATGCTGCAGCATGTGTCAGAATTTCCTTTCTGAATGCTAATATTCCATTATACGTATATACCATATTTGGTTTATGCATTCATTCTTTGATAGATGCCTGAGTTCTTCTGTTTTTTTGTCTATAATGAATAATGCTGCTGTGAACAGGGTGTACAGATACCCAGTTGAATCTCTGCTTTCAATTCTTTTGGGTATATACCTCAGAAGTAGAATTGTTCAATGCTATAATAATTTTATTATTGTTGTTACATTTATAGTTTGCCCATAACTATTTTTATAGCAGTTGCACCATTTTACATTTCCACCAGCAGTCCCCAGAGGTTAGGTTAGCTTTGTTGTTTTATTGTTGTTATTTTTAAGGTTAACTCTTTAGTATCTGAAAACTAAATAAGTAAGCAAACAAACCCCCATAACAGCTAATTGATGCAGATATTTGCAAAGTCAGTGTGCATTCAACCACATCAATATAGGGGGAAGAAAATGAGGGGTTTGGTGGGAGAAAGAAAAGGCTTTTATTGAGTGCTTGTCAGGTGCCATGGTGTTAGCTTAATATTTTTCCATTAATACTTGGAGATTTGTTTATCTTTTTCAGAATTGCATAGCTAATGTCTGAAGAATTTGAATCAACCCTATCTCTGCTAAGATCTAAGACTACTTTTTTACACAGTGCTTCAGTTAACTTGATTTTTTTCCTTTTAGACTGTGATAACGGGAAGAGAGTAAAGATGAACTTTATTTTCACAAACTATTTTTCCCCTAACTTTTTATTATAAAAAAATTTAGAATTCAGAGAAGTTGAAAGAAAAACATGATGATCTTGTATAGATTTTCCTTACTGCTTTCCTTCTATGTTGATATATTTTTTAATGTTAATATTTTATCATATATTTTCGTTGAATCATTTGAAACTGAGTTGTAGACATCATGGCACTTCATTCTTAAATATTCCAGCCATCATGTCCTACAATTAACTACATAACCATAATAATAGAACACTTAAGAAACTTAATATAGCCAGTCCATACGCAAGTTCTTCCAGTTTCCCTCAAACCCCGAATCATACTGAAACATTTTCTGGTTTTTTTTTAATCTAAAATTATTCCGGTTACATTTTCAATATGATAAGTTGACTTTTTGAAAATACTTAGTTTAAGATATTTGTTATATATTTTTCTTTTTTTATGATTTTTAAAGGGTTGCTTTATTGTCGTAGCATTGAATTTGTTCCTTTGTATTTCTTATAAACTGAAAGTGAGGTTTAAAGGCATGATTGATTTCAGCTTAAATAGATTTGGTAAGAATATTTCACAGATGTGCTTCATATTATAGCCCATCAGGAGGCCTGTAATATTCAGATTTTGCTGTAAGTAATCATGTTACATTTGATCACTTGGTTGAGATGACCAATGTCACCATTTTAATAGTTTATTTTTCACCTTGTATTTAGTTTATAATCTGTGGAGTGAAACTTTGCGAATATCTACTTTGCCAATTGTCTTTTACCTAAAGACTTTAGTATTAACTTCATGATCCCTGCTTGAATTAGCCATTTCAGTTCAGTTCAGTCGCTCAGTTGTACCTGACTCTTTGCAACCCCATGCACCACAGCACGCAGGGCCTCCCTGTCCATCACCAACTCCCAGAGTCCACCCAAACCCATGACTGTTGAGTCGGTGATGCCATCCAACCATCTCATCCTTTGTCGTCCCCTTCTCCCGCCCTCAATCTTTGCCAGCATCAGGGTCTTTTCAAATGAGTCAGCTCTTCACATCAGGTGGCTAAAATATTGGAGTTTCAGCTTCAACTTCAGTCCTTCCAATGAACACCCAGGACTGCTCTCCTTTAGGATGGACTGGTTGGATCTCCTTGAAGTCCAAGGGACTCTCAAGAGTCTTCTCCAACACTGCAGTTCAAAAGCATCAATTCTTTGGTACTCAGCTTTCTTTATAGTCCAACTCTCACATCCATACATGACCCGGAAAAACCATAGCCTTGACTAGTCGGACCTTTGTTGGCAAAGTAATGTCTCTGCTTTTTAATATGCTGTCTAGGTTGGTCATAACTTTCCTTCCAAGGAGTAAGTGTCTTTTAATTTCATGGCTATAATCACCATCTGCAGTGATTTTGGAGCCCAGGAAAATAAGGTCAGCCACTGTTTCCACTGTTTCCCCATCTATTTGCCATGAAGTGATGGGACTGGATGCCGTGAACTTCATTTTCTGAATGTTGAGCTTTAAGCCAACTTTTCACTCTCCTCTTTCACTTTCATCAAGAGGCTCTTTAGTTCTTCACTTTCTGCCGTAAGGGTGGTGTCATCTGCATATCTCAGGTTATTCTGGTTAGGATAAATAAGAATTGATCACTTATATAATTTAGCTTCCTTCTTATCTCTAATAATTTCATAAACCTAACTTGGGTTATTAAGATTATCAAGCAATAATCAGGCCTTATTGACTTTGCAAATACTGTTCAGTGCAGATCAGAAGTCCTTTCCTGGTTTTCAGAAAGTTAAAAATTGCCTCTTTTTCATTTACATATGTACTTATAACTTCATTTTCTGTCTTCTCTGGTCTGTGATGAGGTAATCTGGTGATTCTCCTTTATTCCTGGGAATATTTTTTCTGCAGTTCTCCATTCGTATTTCTGGCCCATTCTGTTACCCTTTGAGCCAGCTGCACAGCTTTCATACTCATATTTTCTTGTGTTGCTCTTCTGCGCTCTGGGTCCTGTTTCCTATGTCTCAAGTCTTCTTCCTTCTTTGTGTACTCCTTTACTTCAGCATACCCTCAAGTAACTTCCTAAAACAGGATGTATGCATGATAAAAATTTTGAACTTTAGCTTATCTGAAAATGTCTTCCTACATACTTGATTCATAGTTTGGCAGATTCTAGATAGAGTTCTAGGTTAGAAAACATTTTCATTCTGAATTGTAAAGGCACTGCTGCAGTACTGCTTTCTAGCGTCTAGTGTTACTTTGAAGAGTCCAGTTACACATTGTTACCTGATATATATATATATTCTTATCTTCTCCTCCTCTGGAGGCTTTTCGAATCTTCCTTTATCCCCAGTGTACTGCAGTTTCCTGAGGGTGTGCTGGTGCAAGGTGGGTAGGGTGTGGGGGTAAGGGGCTGCAGTGCTGAATGCCGTTCTTTGTACTTGTCCGTTAAAGAATCTGCATTTTGGAGACTGATTTTTTGGGGGGGATTTATTTATTGATTATTGGAGAAGGAAATGGCAACCCACTCCAGTGTTCTTGCCTGGAGAATCCCAGGGACGGGGGAGCCTGGTGGGCTGCCATCTGTGGGGTCACACAGAGTCGGACACGACTGAAGTGACTTAGCAGCGGCATTTATTGATTGATATTTTTCTTATACAGTTGTTTCTTTTTTGTGAAATTTCAGTTCGCTTGATATTGGAGCTCCTGAATAGATCCTTTGGGTTGCTTTATTTTCTACCATTTTTCACTTCTTTTTCTGTTGCTCTGCTTTCTGGAAGATTATCTAAACTTGATCTCTTTTGGCCTTTTAGTTAAGCCTGTCAGTTTTGCTGTTGTATTTTTAATTTTCAAAAGTTCTTTTTTTAAAAATTTTCTGATGCAGTTCAGCTTAAATATTTTAGGAAAGTACAATCAGCTTGAATTTACCTTGCCTAGGGTATCTGGGAGAAGGCTGTGGCTACCCACTCCAGTACTCTTGCCTGGAAAATCCCGTGGGTGGAGGAGCCTGGTAGACTGCCGTCCATGGGGTCGCAAAGAGTTGGACATGACTGAAGCGACTTAGCAGCAGCAGCAGGATATCTGAGTCTTAGGCCTGTTCACTTTTTTCAGAAAATGAATGAGAAAATGAGTGTTTGCCTTAAGGGGTGCGATTGAAATGATCACTTGAATGTTTGGGGTGAGGGTAAGAGAACTGGAAAATCAAACTCTTTCTCATATAAACTTATAAACAATTTCTCTTGTTTTAAGATCCGTGTGTGTGTGTGTGTGAATACATACATACATAACAGATGTATATACATAAATGTGTGTGTTTACATATATATATGCACAGTATACATTATATGTCAAACTTGGGATTCTTTTATAGGTTTACACTTATATATATCAATTTGCAGTTTTCCTCCAACGTATCTTGAAAATTTTGCCTGTGAAGTTAACTATTATTTAAACATGATTTTGAGGGGGCTTCCCAGGTGGTGCTAGTGGTAAAGAACCCACTTGCCAGTGCAGGAGGTGTAAGAGACGTGGGTTTAGTCCTTGGCTTGGCAAGACTCTCTGGAGGAGGGCATGGCAACCGCTCCAGTATTTTTGCCTGGAGAATCCCATGGACAGAGGAGCCTGTGGGCTAGAGTCCGTGGAGTTGCAGAGTCGCACATGACTAAAGTGACTTAGCGTGTATGCACACAAACATAATTTTTAATGACTTCATAATATTCCATTTCTTAATATACCCAAATTTACCTAATTTTCATTATTAAACATTTGTTATTTATAGTTTTTTACTATTAAAAATAATATAGAAAAAGAATAATATGAGGTGAAGATCCTTTCATGAGCACTTTTTTTGCAGACTTGGTTTTCTTTTTATTAAATCCTACTGGTGGAATTGGGGGATAAAAGGAATGATGGGTTTTAATATTTTTTCAGTGTGTTGTTAAATTGCCCTCCAGTTGACTCATTAGAAAAGACTCTGATGCTGGGAGGGATTGGGGGCAGGAGGAGAAGGGGACGACAGAGGATGAGATGGCTGGATGGCATCACTGACTCGATGGACGTGAGTTTGAGTGAACTCCGGGAGTTGGTGATGGACAGGGAGGCCTGGCGTGCTGGGATTCATGGGGTCGTAAAGAGTCGGACACAATTGAGCGACTGAACTAAACTGAAGGCTATCAGTTTATACTCATTATCATTGTGTAGAAGTACCTGTTTACTTCACCTTTGCCAAGCAGCACTAGTTAAGAAAAAATTTTGTGTTTATGTAAGATGATGGATAGTTTGTGATACATGTAAGTCAAATCATTATGCTTTATACACCTTCAACTTATTATTCAGTGATATATGAATATCCCAATAAAACCAGTCAGTTTGATAGGTGAAAAAAATGATTTTACATTATTTTAATTGAGTTTTTCTTCATGTTTATGGGATATTAACATTGTTTGAAATGTGTTTGTTTTATGTGCTTTGTACCTTTTTCTATTTACTATTTTCTTTTTAAGATTTTTATTTTTCTAGTTATAATATTTTCCTTTCTTGGTGTTAAATTGTAAGAGTTCTTTGTGTAAAAGCAGCTCTTTGTAAATAAGAAATGACCCCATTGTCTTTTGGGAAAAATTATTTGTCTTTATTGAGGCTAATCCAGAAAAGTTTTGGATTCCTGCTGTTGTTGAAGAATAGCTTCATTAAATCTTAAAACTGTTTGTCAAAAATGACCAGGTCACTTAGAAAAGGGATATATATACATTTGAAGGACTAATCCTGAAAGGTTTTCAGGACTAAGAATTCCCTTTCTTGCCGTGGAAAAGAAGGAAGAATTAACAAAGATCAACCTAGAGTACCTTACTGGAGAGAAAGTCGTGATGAACTATAGAAAATAACAGTAATATCTCACTTTATAGCAGGACTTCTTTCATGCATCAAACAAGCATTTATTGAGGGAGAACCATCTCTGCCTCAAGGAATGTACGCTGGTGGGAGCAGGAATGATGCTAAGAAGAAAGATATGTTTGTAGCTAACTAGAATACAGTATGAGATGGAGAACCTGCTTTCTGTATTATTCAGTAAAGTGTTAGAGGACCTGGTCTAGTTTCTTAGCACAGAACAAATGAGAATGAGCCCATCAGTGACTGCCAGAAGTTAGAGCTGCCACCTCTTTTCCCTGGGTGATAACTGACAGGTGAAACAATAAAAATGAAATGATTCTCAATTGCTGTTTTTTCTTCTGTTTTTGAAGGCAGTATGAATATGATAGTGAAAGTTAAAATGAATTGTATTTTTGAAAACAGTGATGTATGTAGAAATGTAATTAGAACTGTTAAAACATAGGTGGCAATCGTGTGTTATCTGGAAATCTGTGAATTAATTCTGAAGATTCCAGGTGAATGACTTGTTGGTATATTTGATCAGTTTCTTAAAGGTATTCACAGTTCTTTTTCTAAGTTTTACTTTCTTACTGGAGCAGTTCATCTAATATTTGTGTGTGCATGTATATTTTCATCCCTGCATTATTATAATAACATCAATACTTGTGGAGTCTACTGAATTTTATTATAACCAGGCAAAAACAGTTATTCTGCTATTTAAGAGCTGGTTTCCAGGAGACTTCCCTAGAGGTCCAGTGGTTGAGACTTCACCTTCCAGTGCGGGGGGTGTGGTTTCGATCCCTGTTTGGGGAGCTGGGTTCCCATATGTCTTGTGGCCAAAAAATGTAGAACAGAAACAGTATTGTGACAAATTCAGTAAAAGCTAAAAAAAAAGACGCATTTCCAAAGTGGTGCTTAACATAAGAATCAACTGATACCTTATCAATTTTAAGGTTCTTTAGTCAAGCACTAGAATTCGTTTTTGCCTCTTACACATAAGTGCTCAATAGGAATGTATTGGGTGAATGAAATGGTTTACGCTACTAAATCATAAGTTGACCATATGTTTGACGAATCCCATTTATATTTTGTTTGAAACTATTTTCATTAGCTTTCCTTTTTATGTCTTAACTTTTCCATATGAGATCTGTCTTTAGCCCATGTGTGTTTTTCTGCATACATAATTTATAGTATGTTGTGAGTTGATAATGACTTGTTCCTTTTCTTCCCTTCACTCTTCTATTCCTTTGGCCTCTTTAGATTTAAATTGTTTTCGTGGGTCTCTTAGCATCTGTGTTCCATCTGTTCTGTATCCCCCTTTCTATTTTAAAATAAAACTTGTCCTTATGTTAAATTGGACTTTTCAAAACAAATACTTTTGTTGTTCTTATGATGGAATAATTCTTACTTTTATTCTAAGAATTGTGATGGGAAGGTGAGCTAGAAATTCTTTCCAAGCCTTAGATTAAACCCCGAAGGTTAAAATTGTACAAATTATTGGTCATGGAAAGAAATAAACACTCAAGAATGATTGTTGAAGAGCAACCTATTCAGTAAACTAGATGCCAGGGAGTCTTTCTTTTGTGTGTGTGAAAAGACCTAAAAGTGGCCTTTATAAATAAAAATGCATTACTGTGTAGTAGCAGCAGACTTGAGGTTGTATACACAGTGGAGTTCTCAATTGTTATGGCCCAAAAAGTTTATTATACCTCAGTAGTATGGTTAGATAGATAATAATAGTCTATATTTATAAGGCATATTGTATAAATGTTTTTGTATATACTTATATTTAATCTTGCCTAAACTCCATTTTACAGCTGAAACAGGAGATCTGAAAATATGTTAGTTATCAGGGTTATAGAGCTTAAATTTGAACCTGGGTCTTCTGAGCTTGTGGGTTTCCCACTTTCTCATAGCTGTTACATGTTTGCCTGTAACAAGTAAATACCTAACATAGCATCTTTATACTATGTGTAACATGACTAAAGAAAATTTAATGAATGTACTTTAAGTTGGATTTTGAAAAAAGGATGTGCTCTGACAGGAAGCAAAAAATTCTCAGAAGAGTGAGTGAGGTCAAGACTGAGATAGATGTGTATGTTGGGACAACAGTTATGCCACAAAAATGCTTTTCTCCTATGTATATATAGGTTTATTTGTATTTTTGTTTCCTTTGTTTTGAGGGTATAGGGTAGGCGGTAAATGCAGTTATGTTGTCAGTCAGTCTTACTGTCTTGGCTGTGTCATTGTTTTGTTTCCATAGGTGCCTTTCATATGATGACTTCACACCTTACTTTTACTTGAACTATTTAATACTGTACTTGAGGGCATATTTCAAGACCCCTTTTTGTGTATTCAGTTCAGTTCAGTCACTCAGTCATGTCCAACTCTTTACAACCCCGTGGACTGCAGCATGCCAGGCTTCCCTGTCCATCACCAACTCCCAGAGCTTGCTCAAACTCATGTCCATCGAGTCGGTGATGCCATCCAGCCATCATCCTTTGTCGCCCCCTTCTCCTGCCTTCAGTCTTTCCCAGCATCAGGGTCTTTTCTGATGAGTCAGTGCTTCGCATTGGGTGGCCAAAGTATTGGAACTTCAGCTTCAGCATCAGTCCTTCCACTGAATATTCAGGACTGATTTCCTTGAGCATTGACTGGTTTGATCTCCTTGCAGTCCAAGGGACTCTCAAGAATCTTCTCCAACACCACAGTTCATCAATTCTTTGGCAGTCAGCTTTCTTTATAGTCCAACTCTCACATCCATACGTGACTACTGGAAAAATCATAGCTTTGACTGGTTGGACCGTTGTTAGTATAGTAAAGTAATGTCTGCTTTTTAATATGCTGTCTAGGGTGGTCATAGCTTTTCTTCCAGGAGGCAAACATCTTTTTAATTTCATGGCTGAAGTCCCCATCTGCAGTGATATTGGAGCCCAAAAAAATAGTCTTGTCACTGTTTCCATTGTTTCCCCATCTATTTCCCATGAGGTGATGGGACCAGATGCCATGATCTTAGTGTTTTCAATATTGAGTCTTAAGCCAGCTTTTTCACTCTCCTCTTTCACTTTCATCAAGAAACTCTGTATTTCCTCTTCAGTTTCTGCCATAACGGTGGTGTCATCTGCGTATCTGAAGTTACTGATATTTCTCCCAGCAATCTTGATTCCAGCTTGTGCTTCATCCAGCCTGGCATATCACATGAAGTACTCTGCATATAAGTTAAATAAACAGGGTGACAATATGCACCCTTGACGTTCTCCTTCCTTAATTTGAGAACAGGCTGTTGTTTCATATCTGGTTCTAACTGTTGCTTCTTAACCTGAATACAGATTTCTCAAGAGGCAGGTCAGGTGGTCTGGTATCCCCATCTCTTTCAGAATTTTCCACAGTTTATTGTGAGCCACACAGTCAAAGGCTTTGGCATAGTCAATAAAGCAGAAATAGATGTTTTTCTGGAACTCTCTTGCTTTTTCGATGATACAGTGGATGTTGGCAATTTGATCTCTGGTTCCTGTGCCTTTTCTAAAACCAGCTTGAACATCTGGGAGTTCACAGTTCACGTATTGCTGAAGCCTGGCTTGGAGAATTTTGAGCATTACTTTACTAGTGTGTGAGATGAGTGCAATTGTGCGGTAGTTTGAGCATTCTTTGGCGTTGCCTTTCTTTGGGATTGGAATGAAAACTGACCTTTTCCAGTCCTGTGGCCACTGCTGAGTTTTCCAGATTTGCTGGCATATTGAGTGTAGCACTTTCACAGCATCATCTTTCAGGATTTGAAATAGCTCCACTGGAATTCCATCACGTCCACTAGCTTTGTTCATAGTGATGCTTTCTAAGGCCCACTTGACTTCACATTCCAGGATGTCTTTGAACATAAAACCACTTAAAAAAAAAAAAAAAGGAAAATCTGTAAGAAAATGTGTTTATAAATAAAGTCTATAAAAATTGGATCATGCTATATTACAATTTTATTTCCTGAGAAACTAGTTTAATTTTATTCTGCAAAAATATATTCTGTTGTAGATTTATAGCTCATATTCTTTATTTGCCCTTAAAAGTCTATAGTTGTTTTAATCTTTGGTGTTAGAAGTGAGGATCATGGTTACCCTTAGCAGTACTTCATAAAGACTGAAGGGAACACATAGGGCTACTGGGTGCTGTTCATTTTTGTGAAAATTGAGCGGTTTATGGTACTTACATGTTTTTCTTTTTCTGTATGTATATTATAGTTTATTAATAAACTTTTAAAAGTTTAATAGTTATTGAAAAACACTTTTAGGTTAATAAATATTTAGGGGTAATTGGGAAAGGAAATGTGGAGAGATTACAGATAACTGTTTTCTTCAGTTGTGATTTTAAGTGATATGTAACTAGTTCATTTAAAAAGTGTGATTACTTATACAGTATTAACTTATATATGTTTTTAGGCTCCAGCTATTTGTGCTGCCATTTTATGGCTGAATGACAGCCTATGATAATGATTTCAAGGATTTTAAAACATCAAAAAGTAAGAGTAGTGAGCTAATCTGAAGTATGAGAACAGTTTGATCAATTCTAGAACTTGAGAATAAGTTGTATATGAGCATATATCAGAACCGGAAAAGGTTAGTTTTCATTCCAAACCTAAGGAAGGGCAATGACAAAGAATGCTCAAACTACCGCATAATTGTCCTCATTTCACATGCTAGCAAGGTAATACTCAGGATCCTTCAAGCTGGATTTAGACAAGGCAGAGGAACCAGAGATCAAATTGCCAACAGCCATTGATCAAATGGAAAAAGCAAGGGAATTCCAGAAAAAGCATCTGTTTCATTGACTATGCTAAAGCCTTTGACTGTAGATCACTACAAACTGGAAAATTCTTCAAGAGATGGGAATACCAGACCAACTTACCTGCCTCCTGAGAAAACTGTATGTGAGTCAAGAAGCAACAGTTAGGACTGGACATGCAACAATGGACTGGTTCAAAATTGGGAAAGGAGTATGTTAAGGCTGTACATTGTCAACCTGTTTATTTCACTTACGTGCAGAGTATATCATGTGATATACCGGGCTGGGTAAATCACAAGTTGGAATGAAGATTTTAGGGAGAAATGCCAACAACCTCAGGTACACAAATGAAACCACCCTAATGGCAGAAAGCAAAGAGGAACTAAGGAGCCTCTTGGTGAAGGTGAAAGAGGAGAGTGAAAAAGTTGGCTTAAAACTCAGCATTCAAAAAACGAAGATCATGGCATCTGGTCCCATCACTTCATGGCAAGTAAATGGGGAAATAATGGAAACAGTGACAGACTATTTTCTTGGGCTCCAAAATAAAGCCGATGGTGACTGCAGCCATGAAATTAAAAGACGCTTGCTCCTTAGGAAAAAAAAAAAACTATGACAGACTTAGTGTGTTAAAAAGTAAAGACATATCACTTTGCCCACAAATGTCTGTATAGTCAAAGCTATGGTCTTCCCAGTAGTCGTTTAATGGATGTGAGAGTTGGTCCATAAAGAAGGCTGAGTGCTGAAGAATTGATGCTTGCAAACTGTGATGCTGGAGAAGACTCATCAAAGTCCTTTGGACTGCAAGATCAGACCAATCAATCCTAAAGGAAATCAACCCAGAATATTCACTGGAAGGACAGATGCTGAAGTTGAAGCTCCAATACTTCGGCCACCTGATGCAAAGAGCCGACTCATTGGAAAAGACATTGATTCTTTTTAAAAACTAGTTTTATTTATTCATTCTTGGCCATGTTGGGTCCTTGTTGCTGTGCGCGGGCTCTCTGTAGTTGCAGCGCACAGGCTTCTAATTGCCATGGCTTCTCTTGCTAAAGAGCACGGGCCCTAGGGTGCACAGGGCGCAGCAGTTGCACTCCCAGACTCTCGAGCACAGGCTCGATAGTTGTGGCACTTGGGCTTAGGTGCCCCGTGGCGTGTGGGATCTTCCCAGATGAGGGATCAAACTTGTATCTCCTGAATTGACAAGTGGATTCTTTACCAATAAGCCACCAGGAAAGTCCTCAAATCTGTATTTTTAAAATTAATACATTTCAAAATATTTGTTAAGTACATAGATTTAATGTTTTTTAGGAATTATCTGTTTTAGTAGTCCAGAGAGTGGTTCAGTACGGTAGCCCCTGGTTTCACATAGCTATTGAACAGTTAAAGTTGAGCTACTTTGTATTGAGATGTGCCATAAGTGTAAACTGTAGACTGAATTTTGTAATCTTATGAGTAAAAGAATGTGAAATATCTCAATAACATTTTTTTAGTGTCAGTTCCCTGTTGAAAAATATATTATTAAAATTAATTTTACTAGTTTCCTTTTGTTTCTAATGACTGCTAAAATGTAGATTTACTTATGTGGTAACCCTTATATTTCTATTTGACAAAACTGATCTAGACAGTAATCTAAATAAACATTAGATGATTAATACCTGAATTTAGACCAGTATTTGTAGAAAGAGAAGTATGAAGGGATTTGAGGAAATTATGTCATTGGCATATGTGGTGTATAATCTTGGCTGTTACAGGATGTTTTGCAGTTTTGTGTGAAGTTTTGTGTCATAACTTTGTAATCGTAGTGAGCTTTTTGAGGACAAGGACTTCATCACTATTTTAAAGTTCTCCTCTACATTGTTGTTGCTGAGTGCATAGGAGCTTGATTGAACAAACAAGAATTAAAAGGACATCAAATAATTTTGCAGAAACAAAGTTTGAATTTTAGAATGTGAACCAGTGATTCTTTGAGTTCGTATATGCTTTATTTTAATATCATAGTATCACTAGTTAGCCAAGTCAGTCGTCTTTTTTAAAAGATATAAGGGTAAGGAAACTTAACATCTAGTCTTTTATATATATATATATATATATATACACACACACACACATACATACATATATGTATGTATGTATGTATATATGTACACACACATATGTATATATATACATGTATATATGTATATATTATATATATATATCAGACTCTAGGTAGTTTTTTTATATCTTCCTTCATTTAGCCCGGGTGTAACTTATGAAAATTTATCATCCATTTCATTATTTTACACATTAGGCCATTGAGAATGAGTATTTTTTCCAGTGTTATGTTAACCAATATGCCCAACTTCAAAACTAACCCTTTTCCACTGTAGTTTACTCTCGTGATCAAAGTTAGCCAGTTATTTTAAGTGATTTGAAGTTAGGCTGATGTTGTGTTGGAAATGAAGTAGGTGAAGAGTAATCTGTGGAATAAAATTTGTAATGATACATTTTGACAGCTTATGATATATATATTCCAGTGTTTAATATATGAGAGGAAATTTAAGAGTACTTCCTAAAAGCTTAGAACAACAATTACATCTTTTTTTCTTTCTGATTTCCTTGGTGTATTGTAACTTGAGAAATTGGACTGTAGTTCATGAAAGAAATAAAATTGTAAAATGTTTTGAAGTATTTATTTTGTCTTTTAGATAAAATCAAAGACAAAATTAAAGAGAGAGATAAAGAAAAGGAGAGAGAGAAAAAGAAGCATAAAGTAATGAATGAGATCAAGAAAGAAAATGGAGAAGTAAAGATTTTGCTGAAAAGTAAGTTTATATTAAGTGATTTCAGTTGTACGATGTTAACATTGTTCAGTATACTTATTGGCTTAGTGATTAAAATAAGAAATGTTACTTGGTGCTGAATTTTACTGAGAGTAAACATTTGTGGTCAAGATACGAAAAGTTAATAGTGGACTTCTCTAATCTGTATAGTAATATGTTTTTAGTATATTTATTTAGTGAGTTATTGGAAGTAGTAAAGGTAATTATTAGGTTCCTCGAATCATTTAAAAATAGGTTATATAATTCTGTGTTTACATTACTGGTTTATGGATAATCTAAAAGAAGAGACTAGAGCAGTTTTTTCCGTGATAGAGAGGTATGGCAGAGGCAGTGATCTCACCAGTGTTTGATGATAATCACTGTGCATAGTTTAGAGGGAGCATTTTACTCTGAGCTAAATAACAAGTTTTCCTGTTTTACTGTCTGTTTCTTGCATGCTTAAGAATATCCTCTTTTTGTTTCCTATTTTTTTCTCATTGTAACTGTTAAAGTTATTTATTATGTGGGGGTGGATGGTTAGGTAATAATATAGATCCTATCAATAAATATGAACTCTTTGAGAGAGAATTTGTGATAGATAGTTTTAAATTCATTCAGATAGGAAGGTAAGAAGAATCAGTGGCATTTGCTTGCTTGATAGCTAGGAAATTTATTAACTGCCTCATCAAGTCAACAATTTGTTGATCATAACACGTTGACTTTTATTAATTTCGTATTGGATTTACATGTGCATAAGCCTTCCTGTCTACAAATGGGAGAGAAGTCCATAGCACTGTAGGTGCAATGAAATAGCTGGTTAATTACATAATTTAAGGTACACAGACTTTTAGATTCTGTGGTTTCATTTAACTCTTTGTCCTGTTTCCACATGCTCTTTGGTACACTTTGGCTAAGCTCTTATTTTCTACTTGTCAGAACTTTATTTTCTAAGAAATTCTTTAGATCCTGAAGAAACATGACAGAGTCAAAGTTGGTGACTACTTGGTTGATGCTCGTGGTCCTTTCGTTTTGTTTCTTTGCCAGTGTGTTTGATATGTGTTGTCCAAATAGATTGTAAGCCTCTGAGGCAGGAATTGAATATAATCACACTGGTGCTGTACAGCAGCTTATGATTAACACTTGAAAAGTTTTCTTTTCCTTACCATATTGGTTTAGTCATTTTTTAAACTGCTTTAGTCACATAGTCATTTTTTTATTCATTTGAGTGTCTGTGTTGTAAATTCCTGTGACTTGGTAGAATGTTAAATTCCTTGCATACCATTAATGTGAAATATGTGAACCTCGAAATTACATATGCAAGAAGAATTTTAAATAACCTAAAAAGTGGAGATTTTTCTAGTAATATACAGTGGTAACCTTGATTTTGAAATAAATGAAAAGCTTAAGAGATAATTAAGCTAAACTGAAACCTAGTGATGATAGAGGGGAATAAAAGAGATTTGGAAATAAATTGATCTCTGGGATGGCATAGGAAAACATAGTTACTGTGAAATGGAGGTAAACAATAATTACTTCCTTTCAGGGTTGTGGAGATTAAATGACGTTAAGTATAGGGGAAGTACCAAGTACAGTGCCTAGTCCACAGATATTCAGTAAGTAGATATGAATCTTTCTTGTTTACATGTACAAAAGATGAGCTCTTGTGATTAAAGACAATGAGAAAACTTATCTCTCCTCGGAGGGTAAAAAAAAGTGAAAGTGAAAGTCGCTCAGTTGTGTCTGACTCTGCGACCCCATGGTCTATACAGTCCATGGCATTCTCCAGGCCAGAATGCTGGAGTGGGTAGCCGTTCCCTTCTCCAGGGGATCTTCCCGACCCAGGGATCGAACTCAGGTTTCCCAAACTGCAGGCGGATTCTTTACCAGCTGAGCCACGGGTAGTATGTAGATAATTAAATGAATAAAAACATGATTAACTTGTGAGATTGTGCCTGTCCCATGGTAAGCAGTGAGTAAGTATTAGCTGTTGTTATTTTCAGCACAGTTTGTCCTTGCTTGTGTGGCCAGCCATTTGCCAAGTGAGCGTTATGATCAGGGAAAGGCATCCTTTGTTATTGGTGTCCTGAAGCAACAAGAAAATCAGTTAGGTTGGGAGAGTAAGTATGCTATTCTTTACTGCCTTATGCCCATTTTATGGTTTTTAATTTTTCTTCTCTTTATAAGTTTCACCTTCTGATGATGCTGACATTGTAACTTAGGGCGGACACAGGCATGGAGTAGGTGATGACCCTTGAATATCTGAAATAGATGCTAACTCTTTCTCCACACCAGTCTTATTTCCTCCAGATTTTCATTAAAACTGCATCGAGTATGACTAGAGGTATATACTGATTACATACATAGCAGAAAGGTATTATTAATGGAGTAATCTTATAAATGTATTTCACTGATAAAATAGGAGTTTGCTTTATTAGAAACAGTTTAAAGGAACAAATAAATTTGAAACATAAGCTTATTTAGCTCATTTTTAAAATTTCTAATGTCTACCAATTACTTTTTCTGAATATACTTACATGTTCCAGTCATTTTTATGTTCTTTATTGATAAAGGTATAAGAACATGGATGTTACCAGTATATTATTTTTGAGAGTAAATTTTGTTATTATAGCATATCAAGGAGCTTGATGGTGAGCAGGTGAAAAGAGCATTAAAAGAAGCCTATGTTCAAGGTTATTAGTAGTGTACTAAAGGTCATGGGTAGGTAATTCTTGAAAGGAAGAGTGAAAATATTGCTGTGCATAAAAGGAAAGTCATTCCCAGAGACCACAGGCTGAAAATAGCTAAGCTAATTACTACTTTGTTTCTGTGTATGATAATGAAATTGTGTATATTACTTCCCATAGTGAAGTTGCTCAGTCGTGTCCGACTCTTTGCGACCCCTTGGACTGTAGCCTACCAGGATTCTCTGTCCATGGGATTCTCCAGGCAAGAATACTGGAGTGGGTTACCATTTCCTTCTCCAGGCGATCTTCCCGACCCAGGGATCGAACCCAGGTCTCCCACACTGGAGGCAGACACTTTAACCTCTGAGCCACCAGGGAAGCCCCTATTACTTCCTATATTAAATATGAAATCAGATCCAGTGTTTCTGGCAACCTTTATTAAAATTAAAAATATACTAAGGTTAGGAATGGGAATTAATTCTAGTGATTTTGTAAGTTTTAAAGATTTTTTAAAAATAGCTTGCCGTTAGTAACACATACTGGTTTTTCTTTTTTATCTGTGTTTGTGATTTTTTTCCTGTCTCTGTCAGAGTGTCTCTTCTGGCTGTGTGTATATCTCCGTTTCTCTTTGTGTCTGATTCTCCCTTTGGCTATCTGTGCATGTGGAGAGGGGCTGGGGTATAAGTGTTTGAGATCTACTATTCATATGTCTATGGATCTTCAAGGGGAGGGTCTCCCATCAACTACACTTCTATACTTTTTGAGGATCCAAATTACTTAGCAGCTCTTTCTGTTACGGGTATTTACCAGGATCCTCTAATAAAACACTATAGTTCTGATGTATTGGGCTCTGTTTGAAGAATTATGAATTAGAGTAAATATGTACTTTAAATACCTTTTAGTATAAGAGAAGAACATTAATATTCAAAATAGTCTTCTGCCTTAAGTATTTAAAAATTTCCTACATATGTATCTATTGCATTTCATGCATCATTCCAAGACAGGAAATGCATGATTATATAAAACTTAAAAATCTATCTAGTAAAGGCTAGTGTTTGATTTGTTTTAAATGTAAAGAATGCATTTTATCTGTATCCATTGGAGGGGAGGGGTCCCAAAGACTGCCCCCAGATTTGATGATTTGCTAGGAAGACTCATAGGACTCAGCATAAATTTGTACTCATGGCTATGACTTATTATGGTAGAGGATACAAAGTACAATCAGTAAGGACAAAAGGCACGTGTGGCAAATTCTGGAGGAAGCTAGACGCAAGCTTCCAAGAGTCCTCTCATAATGGAGTCGCAGGATGCACTTAGTTCTTCCAGCAGTGAATTGTGACAACATATATGAAATGTTGTCTACCTGGAAGCTCATTAGAAACTCAGTAATTAAGGTTTCTGTTGGGAACTGGTCACGTAGGCACCCCCTGTCTAGTTGTAGCAAAATCGAAGGCTCCCAGAAGGAAAACAGGTGTTCAATGTAAACCATATTATTTGCAGAAACAATGAGCCACTTTTATCAGAGAACAGTTTTAATCTTCCCAAAATACAAGTTCTCAGGTGCCAACCAAGGGCCAACCTTGCAAGCAGGCCTTTCCAAGGATAGCACTCTCAGGCATTTTGTGTTAACTCTCTTCTGCTCATGGTGCTCACTTTAATATTTAATTATAATTTGTCATGTAAGTTTAATTATTTGATTTTCAATATAATAATCTTTTGACTAATTTGTTATTAGCTAGTGTTTCTCAGTTTCAAATGAACTATTATACCTGTTTTATTTTAATATAACATGTATTCTGAATATTTTCTGTCTTTTAAAAAATGTATTAGGTATAAATGTAATATATTTTCATTCAAATGAAATTCTGCTCGTATTGGCAAGCTATTTAATTTGTGCAATTTTACATTTATTTCCAGTTTAGTTATTAATTATACCTAGAACAATTAAACTGTTTTAAGTTGTTTTTTTTTTCATTATTGATTTTATTTTTTTTAAGTTCTTTTCTAATTCACTACTGTCTTTTTTCCTTGACTCATTTGGATTTCACTTACATGTATAAACTTCTTTTTATCTTTCATTTTGATTAACTCCCTATTTTAACTTTTTATTACTAATTTTGTTCCTACGATATTAACTGAATCTGATGTTTTGATCATTTATACCTGGGTAGCAAGTTTGAATTTGTTAGTATATTTTTAACTTACTTACATGTAGACTCTTGAGAAAATTAACACTTTGCATTTTATGAATTTGCAAACTTGTGCAATCAATAATGTTATCATATTTTTCATTTTGCTTTTCACAGTGATACCAGTTTGGCCTTCATTTCATACTCATGAATTTTCAGAAGAGATGGTTAATTATTAACATTAAACTTTCCATTTTTAAGAATTTCTGTGAACTTGAGAGAATTTTTATGCTTTTTGTTTCAAGGTTAGGATATGGTGAAAAACTGACTGAACTGGAAACAGGGGATAAGCCTATAAACGTCAGGTAGTCTGTTGGTGAGAGAAATCTTTGTATTCATGGATTTGTTAAATGTTCACATATAGCAATGTACTAGATGCCAGAAATGCCAGGAGGGATTCAGTGATTGGTGAAAAAAGTGTTTCACTATGA
Source organism: Capra hircus (assembly GCF_001704415.2). Taxonomy (NCBI): domain Eukaryota; kingdom Metazoa; phylum Chordata; class Mammalia; order Artiodactyla; family Bovidae; genus Capra; species Capra hircus. The sequence goes on from NC_030811.1 coordinate 76,758,588, forward strand.
ATTCATTAAAGTTATTTGTTTCACTCACACATTATCCTGAAGGATATATATTATACAGATATCCTGTGAATGAGAAAAATAACTTTGTATGACTATATCGTATGTATTCATATATGTAGAATATGTAATAACAGTTTATTAATTTAGAGCGAAGATACTTTAGTTCCAAAGAAAAATGAAAATAATATAAGAGTTGTCTTTATAGGATGGGTAAGAAAGTCCAGTAGTGAGTACTGGGGCAAGGCAAAGATGTTTTGGGGAAAGGAAGTAACTTTACCAGTAGTAGAAAGATAAAGTAGAATTAGGTATGTTTCATAAGAAATTGTAAGTAGTGTAATTGACCAGAGCATGGGGGTACTTGAGGACACTGAGTTTGGATTCCAGACTGAAGATATTGTATTTTACTTGGTAGTCATTGAGAACCCTTGAAAACAGTTGAATCAAGGGATGAACATGATCAAAACAATATATAAAACTTATAGAATTAGTGTTATGGCTCTAGCATTAAGGAGGAGAGTTAGTCATGAGGCTTTTAGATCAGAAGCTAAGGCATAGTAGTATCATGGAAGTTAAAAATAATCAAGGATGAGGTGGGTAATTACATAGAACCTTGGAGAGATCAGGAAAAATGATTTGAGAGAATATCATTGGATTTGATATTTGAACAATCTGGGATGGTAAATTTGAGTAGACTGGAAACAGACCCAGAATTTTAAAGGATAGAAATAGTCATGTAATGAAGATAAGACGTTGGTGGATATAGTGGTTCTTTATGAGAAGTTTGATGGTCAAAAGAAGAGGAGAGAACTTTAAGCAAGAGTTTTGGAGTTGGTGGGAGGGACTTGTTTTTGGAAAGTAGGCAGGGCATCTCATTCACCAGAGACAGAAAAGAATACTAGAGATATGTGAAGATTGAAAAATTTAGATAAAGAAGCAGGTTGTGAAGATTTAATTCATGACTGGTTATCTTTAAAAGTGAAATAACAGATGGAAACAGTAAATCCTTTTTTTTCTCAATTGTCATCTTAGTAACTTTTTTATTTTGTCTTAGGGACCATAATATTTTCTTGTGAGGATATTTGTTCTTTTCTGTGTTTTTTGTCTAGAAATAAATATACTGTGATAATATTGTATTTAATATGTACACTTAAATTCTATAGCTGTATAGCCACTGTAGATTAATCTTTTATTCTTTGGATTTCTAAATTTTTGAGCCTAGTGTCTACTTACCTTTGGTTACAGAGGTTCATTAATACATAAACTTATTATTGACCCATTTCTTTTTCTTTTCTTTAATGTTTCTCTTTACCAGTACATGGATATCATTTGTACTCAGGACATGAGAAATTATTCTGATTTTGTCATCTCTTATGGTATCTTGCTGGGTTTTCACTGGGAATTCTGTAGACTCTAGTAGATCTAGAATAGCCCGTTTCAGATGAAAGAGTAGTTTACGGAGAAGGAAGTATGGTAAAGAGCTAGGGAATTTCTGTGTTTGTTGCTCATATACTATGCAGGTGTTTTTCTCCTTTGCTGATTTGTAAATCTTGACACCTGTATGTAATTTTTAAGAACTTAAAGTAAAAAAGATACATATCAATGGAAAATGTCTCATGTCCTAAATGCAGGGCATTCATTGTTCACATTGGCTTTTGTTCAGCTTTCCATTTCTGATTTTTATTTAAAATTTGAAGACTTATGATTTCTAAAACATTAATTTCATTACTTCATTAAATACTGATTGAGCATCTACTTCATGTTAGAATGGTACCACTCACTGTAAGCATAACTGTCTTAAGCCTTCCTCTTTGTGTATGTGTGCCTATGTGTGTGGAGAGAGGGAAAGAGTCTGACTAAATTATGATTATCAATACTGCGTAAAACAAGTCCCAAATATAAACTTCATTTTGTGTAAACTTTGCTTATTTGTTACAAAACAGTTCCTGAAGCATGATATTTAAAGAAACTAAAATGAGTACTTTCAAAAAAAATTTTTCCCAACAGGTGGGAAGGAGAAACCAAAAACAAGTGTAGAAGACTTACAAATTAAGAAGGTAAAGAAGAAAAAGAAAAAGAAACACAAAGAGAATGAAAAACGGAAGCGTCCAAAAATGTATAGCAAATCTATTCAAACTATCTGCTCAGGATTGCTGTCTGATGTTGAAGATCAAGAAGCCAGAGGTATCCTAAATGATAACATAAAGGAATACAGTGGAAAGAGTTTGGATACCAAGAGTTATGATTCCAAAATTCCAGAAAACAGTGAGTTTCCATTTGTCTCATTAAAGGAGCCACGGGTTCAGAACAACCTCAGAAGGCTGGACACTTTGCAGTTCAAACAGCTCATTCATATTGAGCACCAGCCTAACGGAGGTGCATCAGTTATCCATGCCTACAGCAATGAACTCTCCCATCTGTCTCCTGTGGAGATGGAGAGATTTGCAGAAGAGTTTGTGGATCTGGTGTTCAGTGAAAATGAGAACTCTGCAGCTTTCTATGTAATGGGTATTGTTCATGGGGCAGCTACTTATTTACCTGATTTTTTAGACTACTTTTCATTTAATTTTCCCAATTCACCAGTGAAAATGGAGATATTGGGAAAGAAGGATATAGAGACAACGACTATGTCCAATTTTCATGCTCAGGTAAGAGGTTTTAGTTGTGTGTTTTTTTTAAACTTTAAATTATATGTTTTAGACAAGTTTATTATGTTCTTTGATCGTCATTTTCTTACAGGTTTGCAATAAAAAAAGGTAAGGATATAATGAAACCTCTTGGGGATATTAAAAATAAATTACTCTCTTGATGTGAACACTAGAGTTTAAATTTCAGCTTCTATTTGTCTGTCTTTTCTTAAAGATAGTGAAATAATTAAGATTCTGTTGTCCTTTATTCCTTGGATTTGTTTTGGGAGTGAAATGAATTTACCTATTTATTATTCCAGTCCATACAATAGTTCTGTTACCTGAACATCACTTAAAATTGTCTTCTTGCTTTATGAAATAGTGCTTTAAAAGTGCTTAGCATTGGATTCATCATATGGAAGGTGCTAAATAAATGTTGGGTATTCAATATATTGTGGTACAAAGGAATCTAACTAATGATTATTAGTTAAATATGTGATTATGTGAGAATATTAGCATATCAGTGCATATATTGAGCTAATTTCTATTTCCTACCCTTCTCATTGTAGAATATACATTATTTTAAATTTATTTATTTTGGCTGCATCATGCAACTTGTGGGATCTTAGTTCCCTGACTAGGATTGAACAGTGAAAGAATGGAATGCTAACCATTGGACCGCCAGAGAATTCCTGAATATACATTATTTTAGAAAGCAGAGGCAGAATCCAGTCCACTGGCTTTTAGAAGTGAATGTAGGCCCATCTGAAGGCGGGTGCATTATTATTCATTCTCTGATAAGAGACTGCTTAGGCCGAAGATCAGCAATTTTCATGTTTATCTGTGCTAAAGTTTCTGGTATTCTAAGTAATAATTGATATTCTGGTTTGAAAAGAGGAAAGAAAGTGAAGAAAGTTTCAGAGAGATCTTAGTGATCCTCTGACCCAATCTTTGTCAACTTAAACAAGCACAGACAGGAGTCATTTCAGTTTACGGTTGGCAGCAGTGCCAGAAGTAGAACACCGTCTCCTTAACCTTCACCCAGGAGGACCTTTTTCCTTATTTTGAGTGTGTATCTTTTTTTGTGTTTGTTTAATATCTGTTCAAGTTATAGTTTCCACTTTAAATGATAGTCTGGAAAAAAAAAAAAATAAATGATAGTCTGGACATTCAGTCACACCCACACATACCCACCTCCCCACCCCACAGTATGTTTGGTGTGTATTCTATCATATATTGAAGTCTGGATAATGTGCTTGTATTTAACATTTTAATATGTGTGTGTTGGGGGGGCTACTAACTGTGGGAGAATTCGAATTTGAATATTTTTTGGAGCTGAAAGGGAGCTGTAGAGCATTGGGCACTTGCTCTGTCATTTTATAAATTTCAGAATGGTTAGTAGACTGGCATCTAGTACTAGTGTCTGCTGTTGAGTACTGCCTGTTGACTACCAGGAACTGTTTTAAGTACTTTATATGTAATAACCCATTTAATCTCCGTTACCATTTAATTTTAGCAATGAGGACAGAGAAGAAATAATTGCCCAGAAACCTTTGGTATTAGATCATTGATTTGTTTTTCATTTATTTTATGTCTGCTAAGTGCTAGGTTTTATGGTAGACCTTTTGGCTTCCAGTGTAATTTGTTTCCACTGTAGCATAAACTTTCTATTGCCATACAGTGCAAGTTATTTCAGTCATCTTTTAAATGTCACAATACGTTTATTTGCTTTTAAGATAGATTTTAAGGTTAGGAAGTATTAATTTTTTATTACTTGATATTTATTAAATGATAAGCCTTTTCATCCTAACTTGTGTAATACATACAACATGAAACCATACTTCTGTTGTTAAATACCATATTTTGCTGGGACTTGTTAATCAGGCCGGTGTGTGACTAGGTAGTGAGTCTGAAGTCCTTGAAGAGCCACCTTCCCTGATTGCCATTACCTGTTGGAGTTCTTGGATACCACATACAGCTGTATCCTTTGTTACCGGTTGTGTCTCTGGCCCTGTATCTGTGTGATTCGCCAGTTACAGGGACTGCTTTTCCCTCTTTAGCTTTAGATGTGGTGGCAGGAAATTGCCTGTACAAGGTCCGTGTGCCTTTACCCCATGGTCCTCCAGATCCAGCCATTCCCGTGGTGTCAGAAAGAGTATCTAGCGAAAAGCTTTCCTGAGCTGCTCATTTGATGTTTCTCCAAACCAGATTCTTTGTTTTTTTAAGAGCTTAGAAGACTGAGGAAGTTGTTTTCTGCAGACTAGTTTTCTGAATATTTGTTTAATGAAAATTAGAGCAGCCAAAATCATTTGCCCTATATCTGTAGACACTAAATGATGACAATATAAGTAAGATGTAGCTGTTTCTATGATCTTTATAGTGATAAGGTTTATCTTTGTAATATTACTCTGTAGTTTTCACAGAACTTCATTTTTATATCTGTTTAGCCTTTATCCTTGAATCATGTTAATTTAAAGATTTTTTGGTGTATGTATCAGTGTATATCTGTGTACACACACAGATACACGGCACGGCCAAAACGGATCAAGGCACAAGACATCCTGTTCTTTGGTCAATGATTTTGGAATTCTTTTTACTTGTATAATTCTGTTTTTCATCTTCATCTATATCCCTGCAGATTTTCTGAAAAATTTGAAAATATGGTAGAATTATGTATTGTCTTATAGATTATGTCATTTTTCTGATGTTGTGACTCTGAGGTTAGTGATATAATATCAGTCAAACTGTACGATAAAATTCTGTTTGAGAATAAAAATGGATTTTTTGGGAAAGCTTGTAACCTATCCATATCAGATATTTTGCCACAGATCAAATGAAAAAGCCTCAAAACTAAGTGGCTTAAAGGTATTCCTCACAATTTGTTGGCCTCTCTGGAAAGTCTCTGTCAGCTTGACTGGTGGCTGGATAGCTTCATTCATGTCTTGTGGTTTTCAGATCAATTGTTCTTAGGAGATCTTGCTTATATGTCTGGTGGTTTGATGCAGTGTCAGTTGGGGTAATGATCGCGTTTTTCTCATCTTCTTGCAAGTTAACTTGGGCTTGTACCCATGGTGTTAGCTGCAGAATTTATAGAGCAGAAAGAGTGAGTCTCTGCTTGTTTTGTGTTTGCTTTAATGTCCCACTGGCCAAAGGAAATCATGAGGCCAAACCCAGATTCCCTTCTTGATAGTGGGAGTGGCACAGTCACGTTGCTCAGAAGTGAGTTACATGCTTGGGAAGAGATTTTGGCCATGTGCAGTCATCCACATCTCTCTCGGGCTTCCCTTGTGTCTCAGACAGTAGAGAATCTGCCTGCAAAGCAGGAGGACCCAGGTTTGATGCCTGGGTCAAAAAGATCCCCTAAAGAAGGGAATGGCTGCCTACTCCTGTATTCTTGACTGGAGAATTCAACGGTGAGGAGCCTGGAGGGCTACAGTCTGTGGGGTCACAAAAAGTAAGACACGACTGAGTGGCTAACACTTTCACTTTTTCACATCTGTCTTGGTCTACCATCTCTCTTTTGTTCAAATAGTCATTTGGGCATTTATCATTCTCTTGTCTTTCATGGTAGGAGAACAGAAAGGCACATAAGACAATATTTTTATCTGTCAAGGAATAATTGAGATTTCTGTCTTGACACACAGTATTTAATCAGTGTGCATTCCAAATGCTGTAGTAAGAACTTGCTACTGTGAGAATATGAAAACTGGGGCAGTTATCCTCCAGTCACCTTTTTCCCTCCCTCAAACCTGGTTCTGGGCAGGAGGAGAAGGGGACGACAGAGGATGAGATGGCTGGATGGCATCACCAACTCAATGGACATGAGTTTGAGTGAACTCCGGAAGATGGTGATGGACAGGGAGGCCTGGCGTGCTGCGATTCATGGGGTCGTAGAGAGTTGGACACGACTGAGTGACTGAACTGGACTGACTGAAACCTGGTTCTGAGTTACTGCAGGCAGATAACTTAAAGCAAGTGTTAACTCATGATTAAATCTACCAATATTTTAATAGCGAGTTCAGTTCAGTTGCTCAGTCATGTCCAACTCTTTGCAACCCCATGGACTGTAGCACGCCAGGCTTCCTTGTCCATCACCAGCTCCCGGAGTTTACTCAAACTCATGTCCATTGAGTCAGTGATGCCATCCAACCATCTCATATCATCCCCTCCTCTTCCCGCCTTCAATCTTTCACAGCATCAGGGTCTTTTCAAATGAGTCAGCTCTTCTCATCAGGTGGCCGACGTATTGGAGTTTCAGCTTCAGCATCAGTCCTTCCAGTGAACACTCATGACCGATTTCCTTTAGAATGGGCTGGATGGATCTCTTTGCAGTCCAAGGGACTCTCAAGAGTCATCTCCAACACCACAGTCAAAAGCATCAATTCTTCGGCGCTCAGCTTCTTTATAGTCCAACTCTCACATCCATACATGACTACTGGAAAAACCATAGCTTGAGTAGACGGACCTTTGTTGGCAAAGTAATGTCTCTGCTTTTTAATATGCTGTCTAGGTTGGTCATAACTTTTCTTCCAAGGAGCAAGCATCTTTTAATTTCGTGGCTGCAGTCACCATCTGCAGTGATTTTGGAGCCCCCAAAATAAAGTCTGTCACTGTTTCCACTGTTTCCCCATCTATTTGCCATGAAGTGATGGGACTGGATGACCTGATGTTAGTTTTCTGAATGTTGAGCGTTAAGCCAACTTTTTCACTCTCCTCTTTTCACTTTCATCAAGAGGCTCTTTAGTTCTTCTTCACTTTCTGCCATAAGGGTGGTATCTTCTGCATATCTGAGGTTATTGATATTTCTCCCAGCAATCTTGATTCCAGCTTGTGCTTCTTCTAGCCCAGCGTTTCTCATGATGTACCCTGATAGAAGTTAAATATACAGGGGACAATATACAGCCTTGACGTACTCCTTTTCCTATTTGGAACCAATCTGTTGTTCCATATCAGTTCTGACTGTTGCTTCCTGACCTGCATACAGGTTTCTCAAGAGGCACGTCAGGTGGTCTGGTATTCCCATCTCTTTCAGAATTTTCCACAGTTTATTGTGATCCACAGAGTCAAAGGCTTTGGCATAGTCAATAAAGCAGAAATAGATGTTTTTCTAGAACTCTCTTGCTTTTTTGATGATCCAGCGGATGTTGGCAATTTGATCTCTGGTTCCTCTGCCTATCCTAAAACCAGCTTGGACATCTGGAAGTCAACAGTTATTAAATCTGATTTGAATCTTAGCCTTGGCTCTACAAAATGAGGGGAGAAAACTAACGGTTATTGAATTCATCTGGGGTCATTCATTCATCGTGCTAGGCCAATGAAAAAGATTCAGCATGGCATCTTTGACCATTGGCTTCGTTTGTACTGACTTTTCATTTTGACCAGTTGTGCTTGACATATACAGCTTAAGTGTTTGACCTGATCTGCTGTGGCAGGTGGCAGGTATCAGATGTTTGAATTGAGAACGGAGACTTTTTCCTTTATTTTACTAATTTAAATAATAAATAATAACACTTTTATTCTTATTTTAGTTATAAGGATATTTTTGAAATAAAATATTGATTAAATGTTATTACCTGGTACATGTTTTAATTTGGAAGGATATACTAGATATGATGGGGAATAGCTCCCCCTTGTGGCACATTTATTTTTGTTAGACGCTTGGATTGCTGTGGTGAGCGCGACTTTTTTTTTTTTTTAAATTCACCAGAATTGAACCAGTAGCTTCTTCTGCTCTCATTTCCACATTTTTTTGTTTTTTTACTGTAGTAACTATCCTCTTGTTTATATTTTTTTTTTGGATTGATGATGATACTTGCTAGAAGCATCTATAATATCTTCCCTATTTAGCATGAGTTAACTATAATATATTCTATCCCCTGGAGAAGGAAATGACAGTGCACTCCAGTGTTCTTGCCTGGAGAATCCCATGGACAGGTAGCCTCGCGGGCTCCAGTCCAAAGGGTTGCGAAGAGTCATACACAACTGAGCGACTAAGCGCATACTGTATACTATAAAGTATTCGGTGGAATTTTTAATATCTTGGGATGTTGCTAGGCACACTAAAAGAAAACAGGTAAATAAGAAAAACAGATTTTGAAATCAAAACAGTTTGTCTTATGCTGGGCGAAATGTTTATTTATTTTGAGTCTTCTCACAGCCTTTATAGCGTTTAATAGTGTGTGGTAAACCTCCCAACCAGAAGAGTTTTCCAAACTTACTGGACTATAGAGCCTACTCTTCAGGGACTGGCATATCAGGGAGCACATTTTGGGAAACAGCATTATTTCAAGTGAGTCATTCCTAGTGGTTTTTTTAATTACATATGTCCAATTTGCTTCCCTTGTTGCAGCAATTTTTGTAACTAAAATAAGAGAAAGCAGTATATTTTTGGCAATGCATTTCCTGTCATAAAGGCTACTTTTTTCTTCTATAGAAAGCCAGATGTGTTTTTTGTTTTTGTTTTTAAAGATTATATGAGGAATAATGAATAGGCTTTTAGTTTAAACATAATCTAATTGAACAGTCCCTTTCCCATTAACCGAAACTGAGATTATGTTGTTGACAATTACTGACAGTGGCTACGAAAAGTCTTCTATTTCCTCCTCTCCCATTCCCCTTACTCCCCTTCATAACATTTATAGAGAATAAATGGAGTGAATAAAGGGAAATATGAAAGTGTAGTCATGATGGTGGTAGGTTTTTTGTGGAGTGGAGGACTCTAGGGGAGGTTTAGGTTAAAAATGTTACATCTGTTGATAGCTTTTACAAATATAAGAATAACTATCCTTTCTGCCTTTTATTATGTTGTCTTCTGAGAGGTATACCTTTTAAGGAATATATATACCTTTTAAGGAATATATATACCTTTTAAGGTATACCTTTTAAGGAAGCATATAGGGTATGTTTTAATGTACGTTGTGATGTACGTTGATATTTTCAATTTTTTAACTGCATCAGAAAACTAATAATTTCATTGTTTACTGAAGCAAATACAGTGATCTTATGCAAAGTGTCATCACGATGTATTTCCAGGTAAGTGGTTTTTTTGAATAATGGAAGCATACGGTTTTAAGGACCAAGATTTTATTGAAGATAACCTTTTGACTGAGGATTGTTGTTGTTGTTCAGTCACTGAGTTGAGTCTGACTCTTTGAGACCCTATGGACTGCAGCATGCCAGGCTTCTCTGTCCTTCACTGTCTCCTGGAGCTTGCCCAAACTCTCTGAGTCAGTGATGTCATCCAACCATCTCATCCTGTGGCCCCCTTCTCCTGCCTTCAGTCTTTTCCAGCATCAGGGTCTTTTCCAATCAGTCGGCTCTTCACATCAGCTTCAATACTTTGGAGCTTCAATACTTTGAAGCATCAGTCCTTCCAGTGTTCAGGGTTGATTTCCTTTAGGATTGACTGGTTTGATCTCCTTGCTGTCCAAGGGACTCTCAAGAGTCTTCTCCAGCACCACAATCCAAAAGTGTCCATTCTTTGGCACTCAGCCTTCTTTATGGTCCAACTCCCACATCTATACACGACTACTGGAAAAACCATAGCTTTGACTGTGGGGACCTTTGTCAGCAAAGTGATGTCTCTGCTTTTTAATATGCTGTCTAGGCTTGTCATTTTCTTCCAAGGAGCAAGTGTCTCTTAATTTCATGACTGAGCATATTTAACAAAATTCATGTTTTTCCATCTAGATTTGTCATGGTATTATAATTTCGATGAGCTAGGGCAGCTGCAGTTGTGCATACCTCTTGCCACTCCTTTCCCTTGTAATTGTGGTTTCTTATCCTTTAAGATTTTTGATATTAACTGCAGTTATGCCAAGTGTAGAAACATATATGTAAGAAGAGTATCCTCATATGAATCGTGGCCTTTGTGACATTTATTTTAACTATTTAGATATTCTTTCAGCTCTTACCTTTTTCGTTTTCTCATCCCACTGCTCTTGAATTGTAATTGTTGGATAAATTATTTTTGGATAATTGAAACTTTTTTTCTAATGATTATTGCAGATTTCTTTTTATTCCATGCTACAGAGGAAACTTAATTATTTGCTGTATAATATTTCATTATTGCAGATGTCATTAAATCAAAGCATACTATTTTTTTTGAGAAGTATGTGATTATATTCTTATATCTCAAGTTTCATCAAGAAGTATGTATGTTTTGAATTTGAATGTGTAGTTTTCCATGTTTGGAACATTAATTGTTCAAATTTAGTGTATGTTTGAAGTATTGGGTTATTAATCTAGAAAGTAATAGTGTTACTTGCCCAGTCATGTCCCACTCCTTGAGACCCCGTGGACTGTAGCCCACCAGGCCCCTCTGTCTCTGGAATTCTCCAGGCAAGAATACTTGAGTGAGATGCCATGCCCTTCTCCAGGGGATCTTCCCAACCCAGTAATCAAACTCTGGGTCTCCTGTGGTGCAAGTTTTTTTACCATTAATAATTGGTAATTCTTTACCAATAGCAAATTACAGATTCTTTACCAATAATAATTCTTTATTATTCTGAGCCACCAGGGAAGCCACAAGAACATTAGAGTGAGTTGCCATTTCCCCCTCCAGGGGATCTTTCCAACCCAGGGATTGAACCTGTATCTTCTGCGCTGTAGGCAGATTCTTTACCCACTTAGTATTAAAAGTTGTATTAATATGAAGTTGCTCAGTCGTGCGTGACTCTTTGCGATCTGAACCCATGGACTGTATGTAGCCTATCAGGCTCCTCTGTCCATAGTATTTTCCAGGCAAGAGTACTGGAGTGGGTTGCCATTTCCTTCTCCAGGAAGGAATTAAATGATATGTATTAAATGGTATATAATTAAAAGTTACATTACAGTGTGTTTGTTTAATTGGGGGTGTGCATGCATGCTAAGTCACTTCAGTCGTGTCTGACTGTTTGTGACCCTATGGACTGTAGCCTGTCAGGCTTCTCTGTCCATGGGATTCTCCAGGCAAGAATACTGAAGTGAGTTGCCATGCCCTCCTTCAAGGGATTTTCCTGACCCAGGGATTGAACTTGTATCTTTTAATGTCTTCTGCACTAGCAGGTGGCTTCTTTACCACTAGTGCCACCTAGGAAGCCCCTAATTGGGTTATAGTTGATTTGTATTAATCTTAGTTTCAAATGACAAAACAGTGCTTCACAGTTTCTTTAGATTATACTCCATTTTAAAGCTCTTATAAAATACTGTCTATATTCCACATGGTGTACGTTATTCCCTTGTAGCTTATTTATTTTATACATAGTAGCTTGTACTTAACTCCCTGCCTCAGTCTTGCTCATCCCCCTCACCCCCCCCCCCAACAGGTAACTACTAGTTTTCTATATCTGTGAGTCTGTTTCTTTTTTGTTATATTCGTTAATTTTTTAGATTCCTTATATAACTAATAACATACATAGTATTTATCCTTATATAATTAATAACATACATAGTATTTATCTTTCTCTGACTTATTTTACTTAGTAATATCACTCAAATCTATCCATGTTGTTGCAAATAGAAAAAAAATGCATTCTTTTTTATAGCTGAATATCATTCCACTGTGTGTGTGTGTGTCTTTGTATGTGTATATATATACACACACACACCATGTCTTTGTTACCCATTCATCTATTGTTGGACACTTGGGTTGCATCCGTATCTTGGCTGTTATAAATAATGCTGCTTTGAACCTTGGGATGCATTTATTTTTTTGAATTAGCATTTTCATTTTTTTCTTGAATATATACCCATGAATGAAATTGCTAGTTTTTTGAGGAACCTCTGCTGTTTTCCACAGTGACTACACCAATTTACATTCACATTAACAGTGTGCAAAGGTTCCTTTTTCTTCACATCCTCTCCAACATTTGTTATTTTTGATCTTTTTGATGATAGCCCTTTTGACAGGTGTGAAGTGATGTTTCACTGTAGTTTTAATTTGCGTTTCCCTGATGATTAGTGATGTTGAACATCTTTTCTTGTGCCTGTTGGCCATCTATATATATTTTTTGGAAGTTCAGGTCTGGCCATTTTTTAATTGAGTTACACTGTATTTTAAAATGCAGATTACTTTCTCAAGCTAAGATTGTGATGAATTTAATTTTAAAATTTAGTTTTAAATTTAAATATATTTATATCCATTCTATTGAATCATCAGATTATTATCTTTAATATTTGGAGAATCAATGTTTAGAAGAAAATTAGTTTTTGTTTTAAACCCGATAGCTAAGTATGTGTAATTTATATAGAGACCATACTTTTTAGTGGAATATATGTGTGGATTGCTTTTTGTTTGTTTGGTTTTGCTGTGAACTGTTTCACTTAAGGGATCTTGGTTCCCCTATCAGGGACTGAACCTGGACCCTTGGCAGTGAGAGATCATGGAGTCTAACCACTGGATCACCAGAGAATTACTTATCTGTGGTTTTAGTAGTGGACAAACAAAATGTATTTTATAGTTTTAGCACATTTTGGTGAAAAAGGAACGGACTTGTGCTTTTATTATAGCAAATTATATGTGTAAATGAATTTTACATATATATGTATTTTGCCATGAGATGACAAGAACTATGAAGATTAACATACCATATTTAACATTATAAGCCAATATGTAGAGTCTGTATTTACTTTATTCTTTAAAATTTAGTTTTTTCCATATATCCTTTGAAATATTTATGAATTTTAATAGGACAGACCCCAAAATCATCAACAAATATAGTGTTGTTTTAAGGGTGTCAAACAGAGGAGAGGAGGAAAAATCAAATTTGTTTTAATCTATTGTGTTAAAGTTTTTAACATTTAGGTCTGTACTAATTTAGACATGTGTTTCATTTTATTTTACTTTTAAACAAAGAACGATATATGTAAACTTGGAAATTAATGTAAAAGTGGAAATTTGAATGAAATGAGATAGCTAGGTCAGTAATGTTCTCTTCAGTCAGTGAAATAATCATTCCAATCTAAAATAGCAACATCTGGATAAATCAAAGTACTTAAGTTATAAAATATATCTTTAATATTATCACCAAAGAAGCTTTACCCATTCTTGCTGTTACTAAATGTTGCATGTTTTTACTTAACATTTAAACACAGAAATTTTATTCAGAGGGATGAATGTTAAACTTATTAATAGTAGCTCTGTTTTTCTAATTATTAACAGTATTTATCCTCCTCTATAGTTATATAATGTTATAGTAGGTTCTTTTTTTTAATGTTTTAGAATGGAAGTAGTTACTTGAATTGCATGGAAACCATTTGGTAGAACTCCAAAGTCTATTTCAGTTAGAGAAATGAATTATTTCATGTATAGTTTGGCCTATTTTTACCTATTAAATAAACTGTAATAATTTTAGGTTAATATTTTCTTAGAGAAGATTGAGTCCTAAATGTCTCCTAGTATTAAAGAGCATTCTTTCTTTATTGGTATGTCTTTTGAATGTGTGTCAGTTCAGTTCAGTCACTCAGTCATGTCCGACTCTCTGCGACCACCCCAGGCCTCCCTGTCCAACACCAGCTTCAGGAGTTTACCCAAACTCATGTCCATTGAGTCGGTGATGCTATCTAACCATCTCTTCCTCTGTCGTCCCCTTCTCCTCCTGCCTTCAATCTTTCCCAACATCAGGGTCTTTTCAAATGAGTCAGCTCTTTGTTTCAGGTGGCCAAAGTATTGGAGTTTCAGCTTCAACATCAGTCTTTCCAATGAACACTCAGGACTGATCTCTTTGGGATGGACTGGTTGGGTCTCCTTGCAGTCCAAGGGACTCTCAAGAATCTTCTCCAACACCACAGTTCAAAAACATCAATTCTTTGGCACTCAGCTTTCTTCACACTCCAACTCTCACATCCATACATGACCACTAGAAAAACCATAGCCTTGGCTAGACGGACCTTTGTTGGCAAAGTAAAGTCTCTGCTTTTTAAAGTGCTGTCTAGGTTGGTCATAACTTTTCTTCCAAGGAGGAAGGATATTTTAATTTCATGGCTGCAGTCACCATCTGCAGTGATTTTGGAGCCCCCAAAATAAAGTCTGTCACTGTTTCCACTGTTTCCCATCATTTGCCATGAAGTGATGGGACCAGATGACATGATCTTCCGTTTTCTGAATGTTGAGTTTTAAGTCAACTTTTTCACTCTCCTCTTTCACTCTCATCAAGAGGCTCTTTAGTTCTTCTTTACTTTCTGCCATAAGGGTGGTGTCATCTGCATATCTGAGGTTATTGATATTTCTCCCAGCAATCTTGATTCCAGCTTGTGCTTCCTCCAGCCCAGTGTTTCTCATGATGTACTCTGCATAGAAATTAAATAAGCAGGGTGACAATATACAGCCTTGACGTACTCCTTTTCCTATTTGGAACCAGTCTGCTGTTTCATGTCCAGTTCTAACTGTTCCTTCCTGATCTGCATACAGATTTGTCAAGAGGTAGGTCAGGTGGTCAGGTATTCCCATCTCTTTTAGAATTTTCCAGAGTTTATTGTGATCCACACAGTGAAGGCTTTGGCATAGTCAGTAAAGCAGAAATAGATGTTTTCCTAGAACTCTTTTGCTTTTTCGATGATTCACTGGATGTTGGCAATTTGATCTCTGGTTCTTCTGCCTTTTCTAAAACCAGCTTGAACATCTAGAAGTTCTTGGCTCATGTATTGTTGAGGCCTGGCTTGGAGAATTTTGAGCATTACTTTACCAGCGTGTGAGATGAGTGCAATTGTGCAGTAGTTTGAGCGTTCTTTGGTATTGCCTTTCTTTGGGATTGGAATGAAAACTGACCTTTTCCAGTTATGTGGCCACTGCCGAGTTTTCCAAATTTGCTGGCATACTGAGTGCAGCACTTTCACAGCATCATTTTTTAGGATTTGAAATAGCTCAACTGGAATTCTATCTCCTCCAGTATCTTTGTTAATAGTGATGCTTCCTAAGGCCCACTTGACTTCATGTTCCAGGATGTCTGGCTCTAGGTGAGTGATCACACCATCGTGATTATCTGGGTCGTGAAGCTCTTTTGTACAGTTCTTCTGTGTATTCTTGTCACCTCTTCTTAATATCTTCTGCTTCTGTTACATCCATACCATTTCTTGAGTTACAAAAAAAAGTCCTTTATTGAGCCCATCTTTGCATGAAATGTTCCCTTGGTATCAAATTTTCTTCAAGAGTTCTCTAGTCTTTCCCATTCTATTGTTCTCCTCTCTTTCTTTTCACTGATCACTGAGGAAGGCTTTCTTATCTCTCTTTGCTATTCTTTGGAACTCTGCATTCAGATGCTTATATCTTTCCTTTTCTCCTTTGCCTTTTGCTTCTCTTCTTTTCACAGGTATTTGCAAGGCCTCCTCAGACAGCCATTTTGCTCTTTTGCCTTTCTTTTTCTTGCGGATGGTCTTGATTCCTGTCTCCTGTACAATGTCATGAACATCTGTCCATAATTCATCAGGCACTCTGTCAGATCTAGTCCCTTAAATCTATTTCTCACTTTCACTGTAGAAACAGAAGGGATTTGATTTAGGTCTTACCTGAATAGTCTAATGTGTATTCCAAGTCTGAATGTGTATATTCTTACATATAATCTCTTGGAAAGAAAAGAGTCCAGCAGACCATCCATTCATTTGACTTTTGTTTTAAAAATATGTTAAAAGTACCCATTTCTTTGTAAGAGGTTTACATTTAGTTGTGTTTCAGAAGGATTCTTTCACTGGAAATTCCTCCTTCCTCAAGTTAATTTGTTGATAATTGAGTCACTGCGCAAATCATTAAGTTGATCATTGTTGATACTGTGATACAGTAGAATGAACCAGCTGGATGGGAAAGACTGGATTCTGGCTTTGTTAGAACTGGTTAACAGTTTAGACAGTTATTGAAGTTTACACAAGACAAAGAAGTTTGAAGCACAGAAAATTAACTCACTTGTGTGAAGTGGAAATCCTGCCTGTCAAATATATCTTGTAAATCAAATGATGCATATCAAAGCACTTGTGAACTTGTGTTTAACAACAAAAGGTGTTTGATTTCAGTGAGATATTTATGAATTTTAATACAAGTCTTTTAATTTTAATCAAGTCTCTCAGAAAGTCATGCTCATTTGCAGATCCAGTACTGAGGCCACGATCTCAGAGTCAGCTAACAAAATTGATATCAATCCTGATAATTTTGCTAAATTTTAAGTTGATATTTTTAGCTTTGTTTGACTGCATTACAGAAATGCATAACAATGATTAATTTTACTTTTGTGGTACTGTTAGTATATCTAAATGTCTAGAGTCTAAATATTGTTGTAAAGTCAGATATTCACTTACAGTTCTCTCAGTATTGGAGATGCTAGGAACTTTTGGGAGGCAGGAGAAAGATCAGACCATGAGTACAAAATGGGGACACAGACCCCAGCTTTTTCTTTTTGTTTTGTGTTTTTTCGTAACTTGAAGAATTTGGGTAAGGTTTTATGTTTCTGAGAAGTGAATTTGTGGCAGTTCATGAAAACTTAACTTTGAAATTCTGGTAAATGAACTTATTAAGGAAATAATGTATAGTTGATAACACCGCTTTGCTTATTATTCTAAAAAGTAAAATTATCTAGTGTTTTAGTAAAATATTCTCTTAAGATAGAACTTTTATTGTCCTGTTTTTGATGTAGGTGGGGGCTTAGATACTTTGATACATAATATTGTGTTTACCAACTGCGGTTGTAGAGATTCACCTTGTGATCTGAACATATTTTAGAGTCTGTGTCCCTGATGTGATGAAAATTTAGCCATCTAGATTTACCTGGTGTATGGGACTTCCCATTTTAAAACCGGAATAGACCCAGGTAAACTGAGACAATGTTATTTCCCTAAAGTTAGTGGCCACAAAAGCCAATCCAGAGAAAAAGATGTTTATTTATGAAAGGAATTTGTTTTGCTTTAAGGATACTCGTGTTTACTAGCGTTACCATATGAGGTTTCTCTGTAAGGTTTAGATGTACTTTTGAAATTTAGGACCAATAATTCTTGAGGTATAGCCTCTTTTATTTTGGTTTAAATTTGAATGATAACCATTTGCTCACACTGTACAGGTGGCTTTACATAATTATTGTTTTCTTTAGAAATCTGAGATCAATCTTTCCAGTTAAAGAAACTAAAACTGAAGGAATTTAACTGATTTCTACCCACATAACTGGTAGATAGCAAATGTAGATTTGGAACCTAGGACTTTTGGTTCTCTAGCTTACTAGTAGGTTTTCATCAGAGAAATATAAACTGAATCTTCGATTAATATGCTAAACTCTAGAAAGGAACATAATTCCTGGTGGCCTTTTTGACATACAAAGTACTGATGCTGGTTAAATGCACTGTTTTCAGAGGGTCTGTTTTTAAAAATTCTGACAAAAAGGTATGAACCATTTAGGAAAATAAAGGTATAGGAACTTTTGAATATAATTTCAGTAGCATTATAGATCAAATAAACTGTTGAAAGGAGGAACTATATTGTCAGGAAGTATGCTGTTTATCTCAACTCTGTTTTCATAAGCAGTGTGTAGTAATAGCTAGAGAAGGTAAAATACCTCGATTTTGTGCAGATTTTTTGTTGTTTGTTTTATTGTTTGTAAAAGGCGTTTTTATTTTGCTTGCCTCACATTTTGTTTTAAAAATCTGAGACAGCATACATAATTTAGGATTATGCAGTGGTAATAAGAATTGTCTTATGTTTAATGAAATTAAATCCATATCCTTCAGGTGAAAAGAACATATTCTCACGGTACTTACAGAGCTGGCCCAATGAGACAAATCAGCTTGGTGGGAGCAGTTGATGAAGAAGTGGGAGATTACTTCCCTGAGTTCCTTGACATGTTGGAAGATTCACCATTTTTAAAAGTAAGAGAAAACAATGTGAAGCAATCTAAGTTGTGGGTGTTACTTTCATGCTACAAATGATAGAAATCATGGGTTTTTCAGAATTATAAAATTTTTGATTTCAGTTGATTTGGCAGGAAGGGAAGAAGAGGTGAGAAACTAGAAGTAATTCTTGTGTTGTGTGTGTAACTTCTCAGGTACTAATTCTAATAGCAAAGCTGAGTGGTAGATCAGAAAATAATACTTGCCTGTAGCTGCCACTTTAGGAAAGTAAGTTCCACTGGTTTATCACCTTTTTATATACTTGAGTGCCAGTGTTCTTGCCTGGAGAATCCCAGGGACCGGGGAGCCTTGGTGGGCTGCTGTCTCTGGGGTTGCACAGAGTCGGACACGACTGAAGCGACTTAGCAGCAGCAGCAGCAGCAGCAGCAGCAGATTTAAGAAGTACAGGATAGATGCTTACCACAGTGTTTGCAACTGGGTAGTGACAGTTTGGGTGTGTGGAAAACTGGCCTGGCAAGTTGTATAACTGTATTTCAGCTTTGGAGATCCTAGCTGGGTTGGGCAAACCAGTTAAACTTTCTGGGCTTCAGTGTCCTCATCAATAAAATAAGGTATTTAAACAATGCATCTTTAAGGCCCCTTTAAATTCTTTAAATGATTTTGAGCAGGATTCTGTTTTCTTTCTTCCTTTCCTCCCTTCCTTTTTTTCCTTCCTCCTTTCTTTTTTCCTCCCTTTCTTCCTTTTTCTTTGTTTTCCCAGCAGTTCCTGCATTCCAGAAAATATTTCTTCTTATGGGCTGCTAGCACTGTCCTATTGAGAGAAAAATCTCTGAACTATGTAGTTAGGTCAGTTATTTAATCAGTAATTAAAAGGTCAAAGTGTGACAAGATTAGTTTATCTCTAAAACTTGGTACATATTCTGTAGAACATCTCTCTCTCTCCTTTTTTTTTTACTTCTCACTCAGTTTTCTAGTCTACGTGTTTATATATATCTTTTCCTTTTTCATCCTACTCCATTTTCCTTTTATTTCCTTTTTTGTTCCTTTTAAACCATTGGTTCCTTGTCTGTTTCTCCCAGCTAGTGACATGGATTTTGGTTGCATTTATTTTGAGTGGCATTTTAAAAATACCATCATTTCTTTTACAACATAGCATTTCCTTTATATTCTCAGAATTGAATTAGAAGTTTCAAGCCTCCTTCAAATTTATTTTAAAAAAGTTGCTAAGATAATAAGCTTTCTCGACTTCTAACTGTAATGCGAGATGCCAGAATAAATGGAACTATATCAGAGTTTTGAGTGACTATAAATTAGGCCTAGCATTCTTTTCATACTTATTCAAATAAGTGGAACCAAAACGTCATGAAAGTTTTAGTTAAGCAAAAATTCATAAGTTTTCTAAAATATATATATATACATAGTTTAGAAACATAAACTGAAATGGGAGCACTGAATATGAAATAGAAAAAGTGAAACAAGCTAAATAAAAATTAAAGATCATCATATTATTGTTTTTAAATATGGATGCTTCATTAGAATCACATTTGGAACTTTGGAGAAGGGGGAAAGAAAACACCTGGGTATTTATATTTGTCAAAAAAATTCCAAGATAATTCGAATGTGCATCTGGAAAACAGGAAATTAACATGCGATACAGTTTTTTTTAACTAAAGTACAGATTTTGTTCACATTTCACAACATTTTAAGCTAGTGTCCATTATTTGTTTTCATGCATTATTTTTAAGAGTCCACATCATATTTAGTTGTATTGAGCAGCTACAGCTGCATGCAGCAAATTCTGATAAATTATTTTTTTCATTTTTATTCTGTTACAGATATTTTCTAATTTTCCTTGTTATGGCTTCTTAGATACACCTATCATTTAAAAGTGGATGCTTAATTTCCAAATAGATGGGTTTTTAAAAGTATCTTTGATGTTAATTTCTCACTTAAATGCTTTTTTTTTCTATAATATTACCCTCTGTGCCTTTTTATGGAGAAGGCAATGGCAACCCACTCCAGTACTCTTGCCTGGAAAATTCCATGGACGGAGAAGCCTGGTGGGCTGCAGTCCATGGAGTGGCCAGGAGTTGGATGCAACTGAGCTACTTCATTTTCACTTTTCACTTTATGCATTGGAGAAGGAAATGGCAACCCACTCCAGTGTTCTTGCCTGGAGAATCCCAGGGACAAGGGAGCCTGATGAGCTGCCATCTATGGGGTCGCACAGAGTCGGAGACGACTGAAGTGACTTAGCAGCAGCAGTGCCTTTTTAGTCTTTTAACTTTATTGAGGCTTTTCCAATGGTAAGTCAAAGATTTCTCTTGGTAAATGTCACATTGTACTTGAAAATATGTGAGTTATTTTCAGATATCTTTTGATACTGATTTCTAACGTAATTCCACAGTGATAAGAGAACAGATTATGTGTGATTTCAGTCCTTTCAGATGATGAAATTTTTGCACTGTTTTATGTCCTGGGATATGTTCCAGTTTCTCCTGGTTTATATAGTCTGTGGGAACTTGAATAGGATTTGTATCCCGTTGTTGTGTGAATATTCTATAAATCTTAATTATGCTGAATTGGTTCGTGGTGCTTTTCAGGTCTCCTATAGCCTCCTACTTTTCTGTCTATTCATTTTATTAATTTTTGAGAGTTTGATATTGAAACAACTAAAAATCTTAATTTATTTACTTAAAAAACTATAATCTATACTAGAACTATATGTAACTTGTTCTGTATTTTCCAAGTCTCCTGTAAATGTTATCATACTTTCATAATTTAAGAAATAAAGAAGAAAAAAATCATTTAAGTATTTATATTTCAGATTTTAATTTTAAAAGTAAATGAGATAAATAAATGCATTCTTCCTGCAGAGATGTAATTTGACAACCGCCCCTTTTGAAAAGGGGGCTATGGTTTATAAATACCCATTTTCTCACCATTCAGTGGACAGTGACTCTTGGTCATTTCTCTGTTGCTCCTGTTTTCAGAGATTTTAATCCCTGGTTTTAGACAAGCAACCTCTTCAAGAAACTACTACACAGGAATAAATTTTAATTTTGATTTAGTTTTCCTCTTTGTTCTGTTAGGTTTTAACTACTCAAAGAGGTAGCCCCCTTTTATTTGAGGTATCCATTTTTTAAAACTCAGTTGGTCATTTTTATAGATTGTCATGGAAGATAACTTGCTTATTTTGCCAATCTGTTAACATTATATTGTCAGGTTGGTTTATTTTTCTTCCTCGGTTCTTGCCTCGTCGCAACAAAAATTTGGAACGACTGAGTAAAGGGTTTAAGACAACTGACAAGTTACAGCTCAGTTTAGCTCAACCAGGCAGATCTTTTATTAGACAGACACCCCCAAAATATGAGAGCAGGTCCACCCCAAAGGAGTCTTCCTTTTCCATCTGGGTTCCCCCTTTTTATACTTCTAGTTTCTTTCTTTTGGTTATGCCCTGTGCAAAATAGGGTTTGTACTCACCACCAGTCAATGAAAAGGAATGCAAATGGGCATACACGCAAGGCCGAATGACAATTGCAAGTCATATAACAGTAGGCTGTGTTGTTTATATCTTTCTAAAATTCAGTCTGTTACAATCAGATGTAGTGTATTTATGAACCCTTAATGAGCTCCTAACTGCCTAAGATTACTTGGGGAAGACACTGTGGTTATTTTGTATCCACTGTAGGCCTAGTGCCCATGTGCAGGAGTTGGAAAAGCCTCTGGTTATTTTTGTAGCATATCTGTGCGGTCTCCTATGTGTGTCTAGGATGGGTTTTAGAGATCAGCTTCTATCCCTTTCAGCCAGGCCACCCCTTGTGCCCATGCCTAACTTCCTACTTAACAATATGACCCATATATTTAGTAGAAAGAGTAACAGATGATGAATACAGTGAATCATACCTCTGGCAGAATTGGAGAAGTGGGGGAAACCATCCAAGAATAATTACTCTCTTGATGTATCTGAAATAGAATATTTTGAAGGTAAACTTATGAATATATAGAAATATATTTAAAACAGGTACCTAATTCAGATGTATATATGAAATTTTGTGAAGGACACAGTAGTCTTTAATGTATATTTGAAGATTCATTTTAAAAAATAATCGATTTCTGTGTCATTATTTGCCTCTAGTGTACACTGCCCTGGGGGACACTATCTAGTTTAAAATTAGAGAGTCGGAAAGATAGTGATGATGGTCCCATCATGTGGGTGCGCCCGGGAGAACAGATGATCCCTGTGGCTGACATGCCAAAGTCACCTTTCAAAAGGAAAAGGTATGTTGGATATAAATGTTTATTGCTGGGAATGAGTGTTTGTACATTGGTATGTATGCATTTGTTGAAAGTTGGAGGAAGAAAGTAGGGAAAGTTTAGAGCATAATTGAAATGTAAATTCAAAAATGGTTATCCATGCTGATATAATTTCTTATAAATATCAAAATCAAACATAAAAAATGCAGGCAAATGACATGTTGTAACCAGAGATGGGGAAAAAATGTCATTTACAACAGGGACATTATAAACTGTATTGGAATAAATTGAATAAATATTCAGAAACAAATTTAAATAATATTTTAAGAAAACTAAAACATCTATGGAGAATATAAAAAAAGATCTAAGTGGATGTTTAGATCTGTACTCTGGATTGAATGCAAGTGGTAGTCCATTAGAATTTTAGGGTTCATTTGGACTCACTTCCAGCACTGGATAAAATAATTTTAAAATTCGTATGGAATAACAAAGTCAGCAAATAGTCTAGACAGCTGTGAAAGAGAAGATACATGTGAGGGGGGGCCTCATCTTACTCAACATTAAAAATTACCATAAAGGTCAAAAAGATCACTGGAATAGGATAGAGTACACAAATAGATCAAAGTATAATGGGAACTTAAACATAAGATAAATGGGAAGAAGAAGATTATTCAGTGAATAATGCTGGCATAATTGGAAGTCCATTTGAAGGGAAACAAAGCCATAACCCCAGTGTTACATAAGAAGTAAGGGACTTGAACATAATAAGTAAAAAAAGAATAAAAATATCAGAATAAAATACTTAAGCTTAAGAGAGACCTTCCTAAACAAAGATGCAAGAATATAATGGTGATACTATTGTGAGAAAAAAGACATCAGAACAACAAAGCTCTAAACTGGATATTAGTAACGTGACAGACTAAAGTTAATATACAAAGAGCATTTCTAAATGAGAAGAAAAATGTAAAAAAAAAAAAAAAAACCCAATAGATAAATAGGCCCTAGGTAGTCAATAGTATATTCAGTTTGGTTCAGTCACCCAGTCATGTCTGACTCTTTGGGGACCCCGTGAATCACAGCACACCAGGCCTCCCTGTCCATCACCAACCTCTGGATTTCATTCAAACTCATGTCCATCAAGTCAGTGATGCCACTCAGCCATCTCATCCTCTGTTGTCCTCTTCTCCTCCTGCCCTCAATCTTTCCCAGCATCAGGGTCTTTTCAAATGAGTCAGCTCTTCACATGAGGTGGCCAAAGTACTGGAGTTTCAGCCTTCACGTCAATCCTTCCAATGAACACCCAGGACTGATCTCCTTTAGGATGGACTGGTTGGATCTGCTTGCAGTCCAGGCGACTCTCAAGAGTCTTCTCCAACACCACAGTTCAAAAGCATCACTTCTTCAGCGCTCAGCTTTCTTCACAGTCTGACTGTCACATCCATACATGACCACTGGAAAAACCATAGCCTTGACTAGACGGACGTGTGTTGGCAAAGTAATGTCTCTGCTTTTGAATATGCTATCTAGGTTGGTCATAACTTTCCTTCCAAGGAGTAAGTGTCTTTTAATTTCATGGCTGCAGTCACCATCTGCAGTGATTTTGGAGCCCCCAAAAATAAAGTGTGCCACTGTTTCCACTGTTTCCCTGTCTATTTCCCATGAAGTGATGGGACCAGATGCCATGATCTTCGTTTTCTGCATGTTGAGCTTTAAGCCAACTTTTTCACTCTCCTCTTTCACTTTCGTCAAGGGGCTTTTTAGTTCCTCTTCACTTTCTGCCATAAGGGTGGTGTCATCTGCATATCTGAGGTGATTGATATTTCTCCCGGCAATCTTGATTCTAGCTTGTGCTTCTTCCAGCCCAGCGTTTCTCATGGTGTACTCTGCATATAAGCAGGGTGACAATATACAGCCTTGACATACTTCTTTTCCTATTTGGAACCAGTCTGTTGTTCCATGTCCAGTTCTAACTGTTGCTTCCTGACCTGCATATAGGTTTCTCAGAGGCAGGTCAGGTGGTCAGGTATTCCCATCTCTTTCAGAATTTTCCACAGTTTATTGTGAGCCACAGAGTCAAAGGCTTTGGCATAGTCAGTAAAGCAGAAATAGATGTTTTTCTGGAACTCTCTTGCCTTTTTGATGATCCAGCGGATGCTGGCAATTTGATCTCTGGTTCCTCTGCCTTTTCTAAAACCAGCTTGAACATCTGGGAGTTCACGGTTCATGTATTACTGAAGCCTGGCTTGGAGAATTTTGAGTGTACATTTACTAGCGTGTGAGATGAGTGCAATTGTGCAGTAGTTTGAGCATTCTTTGGCGTTGCCTTTCTTTGGGATTGGAATGAAAACTGACCTTTTCCAGTCCTGTGGCCACTGCTGAGTTTTTCCAAATTTGCTAACATATTGAGTACAGCACTTTCACAGCATCATCTTCCAAGATTTGAAATAGCTCAACTGGAATTCCATCACATCCACTAGCTTTGTTCATAGTGATGCTTTCTAAGGCCCACTTGACTTCATATTCCAGGATGTCTGGCTCTAGGTGAGTGATCATACCATTGTGATTATCTGGGTCGTGAAGCTGTTTTTTGTACAGTTCTTCTCTGTATTCTTGCCACTTCTTAATATCTTCTGCTTCTGTTAGCTCCATACCATTTCTGTCCTTTATTGTGCCCATCTTTGCATGAAATATTCCCTTGGAATCTCTGATTTTCTTGAAGAGATCTTTAGTCTTTCCCATTCTGTTGTTTTCCTCTGTTTCTTTGCATTGATCCCAGAGCAAGGCTTTCTTATCTCTCCTTGCTATTCTTTGGAAGTCTGCATTCAAATGGGTATGTCTTTCCTTTTCTCCTTTGCTTTTCACTTCCCTTATTTTCATAGCTCTTTGTAAGACCTCCCCAGAGAGCCATTTTGCTTTTTTGCATTTCTTTTCCATGGGGATGGTCTTGATACCTGTGTCCTGTACAATGTCACGAACCTCATTCCATAGTTCATCAGGCACCCTTGTCTATCAGATCTAGTCCCTTAAATCTGTTTCTCACTTCCACTGTATAATCATAAGGGATTTGATTCAGGTCATACCTGAATGATCTAGTGGTTTTCCCTACTTTCTTTAATTTAAGTCTGAATTTGGCAATAAGGAGTTCATGATCTGAACCACAGTCAGCTCCCGGTCTTGTTTTTGCTGACTGTATAGAGCTTCTCCATCTTTGGCTGCAAAGAATATAATCAAGCTGATTTCAGTGTTGCCCATCTGATGATGTCCATGTGTAGAGTCTTCTCTTTTGTTGTTGGATGAGGGTGTTCACCGTGACCAGTTGCATTTTCTTGGCAAAACTCTATTAGCCTTTGCACTGCTTCATTCTGTACTCCAAGGCCAAATTTGCCTTTTACTCCAGGTGTTTCTTGACTACTTTTGCATTCCAGTCCCCTATAATGAAAAGGACATTTTTTGGGGTGTTAGTTCTAAAACGCCTTGTAGGTCTTCATAGAACTGTTCAACTTCAGCTTCTTCAGTGTTACTAGTTGGGGTATAGGCTTGGATTACCGTAATATTGAATGGTTTGCCTTGGAAATGAACAGAGATCATTCTGTCATTTTTGAGATTGCATCCAAGTACTGCATTTTGGACTCTTTTGTTGACCATGATGGCTACTCCATTTCTTCTAAGGGATTCCTGCCCACCTTAGTAGATATAATGGTCATCTGAGTTATATTCACTCATTCCAGTCCATTTTAGTTTGCTGATCCTAGAATGTTGACATTCATTCTTGCCATCTCCTGTTTGAGCACTTCCAATTAGCCTTGATTCATGGACCTGACATTGTAGGTTCCTATGCAATATTGCTCTTTACAGCATCGGACCTTGCTTCTATCATCAGTCACATCCCACGGGTATTGTTTTTGCTTTGGCTCCATCCCTTCATTCTTTCTGGAGTTATTTCTCCAATTGTATATTAAAGTAAAAGTAAAGTGAAGTCGCTCAGTCGTGTCTGACTCTTTGCGACCCCATGGACTGTAGCCTACCAGGCTTCTCTGTCCATGGGATTTTCTAGGCAAGAGTATTGGAGTGGGTTGCCATTTCCTTCTCCAGGGGATTTTCCCGACCCAGGGATTGAACCCAGGTCTCCCGCATTGCAGGCAGATGCTTTACCCTCTGAGCCATCAGGGAAGTCATATATAATTGTATATTAAATGTATGATAAAAGAATTATGGGATATTATTTTTACCCATTACATTGGCAGAAAGTATTAATAGAGAAATTATATTACAGAGTGGTAGGTATGTGAGGAAACAGGGTCATATATATTATTGGTCGATGGGTGAGCTTCTGTAATCATTTTTTTTAAATCATTTTTTAAAAGTAATCTAAAATAGCTCATAAAGCTTAACGCGCACACACACTCTCTCTCTCTCTTTGAACTACAATCTGTACTTTTGGGAATCTGTCCCCCAAACTAAAAGCACTAAAGGTAAATATATAAGAATGTTAGTTGCACCATTTACAATAGTGAGATTGAGTATAAAATGATCTCATTGTCCATTATTAGAATGGTTGAATTCATTTTGGTATATTCCTATGAAAGAATAGGGCTTCCCTGGTGGCTCAGCTTGTAAAACATCTGCCTGCAATGAGGGAGACCTGGCTTCGATTCCTGGGTTGGGAAGATTCCCATGGAGAAGGGAACAGCTACCCACTCTGGTATTCTGGCCTGGAGAATTCCATGGACTGTATATAGTCCATGGGGTCGTAAAGAATCGGACACAGCTGAGTCACTTTCACTTATAGAAGAATGCAATAAAATAGTTAATTTCATAGTATGAATTTTGTCTGTTGAGCTGAAAGAATATCCGATGAAAAGAGCTAAATGTAGAGTATATGTTAAGTATGATTCTATTGTTATGAAAAGAAATAAAAAACACGTAGAAAAGTGTAGAAAAATGTACTTTAGGTTAACATTGTTGGGAATGGAGTAGGTGATCCTGGGGGGAGGTAATATCTTTTTTTTTACATATGTAAATATGGTCTCTCTTTATTATTAAAAAAAAAAAATAGGGAAAAACGGTGATAGAGTGGAATGTAGGTTACATGAGAGCATGGACAATGTTGTGCTTGTTACTGATGTCTCTTGCACCTAAACAGAATGCCTGGTGGTTGATAAATAAATTTTTGTTGAATGAAATTTTTACAAGTTCGTTTTTAAGTTGGGAGTAAATGGTAAACTTGGTATGTATCTTAATGATTAACTTAAATTTATCAATCATTTAGAGAATACAAAAGCCTCTCCCCAGAACAATGCAGATGTACAGACTGTTACATGTAATTTAAGGGAGTTCACCAGCCCCTTGAGGAACTCAAGGATTAAAATCCATGGTATATATGGTCATTTCCCATCACGTTATAGTCTTACCAACTAATGAGAACATTGTCCTAGGCACTGTGCCAAATGCTTTTTTTTTGCAAATGCTTTTAATAAGTCTCAATTCATTAGAATGCGGTATAATGAGACCAGACTTGCTTGTTTGTAAACCTGTTAGCTTTTCACAGAAAGCTACATCATCGTCTAGCTTTCTGATATCTGTAAAACATTAATCACAAACAGGAAAAAAGGATATTAAAGCATTGCATATGTGTCTGTGTGTCTCTGTGAATGTTTGTATAAAACTTTTAAGACAAGAGTGTGCAAAGAGCAGTGAAGTAGTAGAGATTGAGGGTGGGAAATAAAAAGGACCAAAAGGAAGAGTGACCCTAGGGGATAGACTAGGATGAGATAAGAAAATAATGGGGGCAATCCTGATTTGTCTGTGTAAGCAAAAGAAAAATCATACAGGGTGATAAATAAGATGATGACTCCCAAAGTGAATTCTTCTCACCCTGTTCCCCTTCTGCAGCAAAATTTGAGAGGGTTTCTGCTGTGAGTGAGGCTAGGTGGTAAGCAGTTTCTGTATACGTATGGATTCTAGAAGGTGAGTGGTGGAGGAGAGGGCCAGTGGGAGATACCTGTCCTCTACAGTGGAGCTAAGGTGTTTTTTTTCCCCTCCTACTTATGGTAAACTATGTGTGTTTTATGGAAGCACTTATTGCCAAGTGTTTTCTTGCTGTTTATATTTTGGTATTTCTCCCATAAGAATATAAACTCCCCCAAGAATAAGGAATGTGTCTTATTCACTGCTGTCTTGTTGACTTAAGTCTACCTCTGTCTCTTTATCTACATATATATATGTAATTTTTTTTTAAACAGAACTACCAATGAAATAAAAAACCTGCAGTACCTACCTCGAACTAGTGAGCCCCGTGAAATGCTCTTTGAAGATAGAACAAGAGCTCATGCAGATCATATAGGACAAGGTTTTGAACGACAGACTACAGCTGCTGTTGGAGTGTTGAAGGCTGTGCACTGCGGAGAGTGGTATATGTTAACTACTGCTATTTAATGGCTTCTAAGCTTTTTCTTGGGAAGTTTTTCAGTTATTCTTCCTAATGTGGGGGAAAAGATTTAATTTTCCTGTATTTGGATATTGTTTCTGTGTAATTGCACTAAAGATTTTCAACTGATAGAATCTAGGTTCTATCTTTTGGATTTGACTGAAATAGTTTGATTTTCTACGTGACTGGAGTTGAAAACAGTTGTCTTACAAACAGTAATGGAAAACCCAAGATTCACTTGGTGCTTACTGTATGCCCATTTACAAATGTTCAGTTAATTTTCTCTGCTTTTTGGCTTGTAGTTTTTACACAAGGAGACTAAGGACTCAGGACTATCAAATAGTATCATAGTCATATAGCTAATAAGTGGTAGAGCTCAGTCTGATTTCAGAACTGACTCCAGCTTCTTGTGTTTTTTCTTTATACTGTTTTAACTTGCTGTCTTTTTAAGGTTTGGTATCTATTAAGTGTTTGTTTACCTAAGTATATTAGTATTTTTCCAGCTTTGCTTGCAAGTTTCACTAAATCTTTTGATAGAAAAAATGGATAATTTTTTTAAGGAAAATGGATAATATACTTAAGGTGGTTGTCTCATACGTTAAGAGAATTTCCATTTACTAAATTGATAAAACCTGTAGAGCAAAGCTATATTTATACTGTAAGGTAACTTTGGTCAGTTAGGTTTTGTTTTCAAATTGGGTATCGTTTGGGTATGAACCTTAAGTTGAAATATGTTATTTTGCTTATTAAAGCAGTTGAATTAAATACTTAGCATATAAGAAAGTTTTCTAAGTAAAAAGAAACTTTTATTCTGAAAATAGAAAATGTCAATATTGTTGCATAGATTTCTAAGATGTTTTGAATAATATGGCCTGTATTTTCTACATGAGGAAATTGTATTTTCAAGAGTTGTGAATACAAAATTGACCCTATGTTCAAAAGAGAAAATTTAAAGTAATGTGTTATAAATTAATACTGAATGGGGAAGCCAGTGTAAACTGACTTTGTTCCTTAACATAAATGAAGGAAGCTTTATCAATTTCAGATATGCAAAGTAGCTAGTACTAAGCTAACCCTATGAGTTCTTTAGGAAAATGATGTTAATAATTTATTAGTTTATGATTCAATAATAATAATAATTTATAATTGTGTTTAAGTTAAATGGTAATATCTGTGGTGATTCCCATACAGTTTCAAAGCTCTTACTATAATCTGGTTTAAAATGCTAATTTTGTCAAAGAGTAAAGGCAGATTTGTCTGTGGAAATCATTATAACAAACCCATTTCAAATTAGTGGGATTTTTCTTGAATGTTTGGTAAAAAGATTTAAGAGTGGCATCAAAATTTATTAGAGTGAAATCTGATTTATAGATAGTACTCAATAAAGTTAGCCACATATTTATATATTTCCTCAGAGATAAATATTCTTGCTTCTTGGCCTTAACTTTATTTAAATCTCTTTCAAGTTTAATTATTGTTTTTGTTTGCTTTTTCTCCACTTTATATGTGATTTGATGTTGGAGGTTGTTTCCTGTCCTTCACAGGTCCATCATAGTTCACTGTATTAAAAAGTTACTGAATTAAAAAGTACTTGAAGCTAGCAATTTCACAGTGAAAAAGACTATTGTCAAAATACAAATATATTAGGGGCCAGATTTAAGAATATTCTTGAGATAGATTTTGGAATGAGATGTTGCTCGTTACGAATTTTCTCACTTTTGTAAAATACAGTTTACTTTATCTACCAGTGCTGCTTTGATCTCTTAGTATTACACTAAAGATGGTAAGAAAATAATTTGGTTGATACTTTTAAGATGGTTTCATGGCTCTGATGCAGACATGGTTTATGATCGCTTTACTGTTGATTCTTGCTGTTAACCTAAGCTATACTAAGGAAATTGGAGCACTGTCTTAGTGTTCTTATCATAGCATTTTGAGTTCTCCTTCTTTTTCTCAAGGAGACATTATTTTATCTTAGAGCCTGGCTTAAAATGAATTTGAGATAAAAGACTTAAATTGATTTAGACTATAAGGAGATCTTTGGAGAAGGAGATGGTAACCCACTCCAGTATTCTTGCCTGGAAAATCCCATGGATGGAGAAGCCTGGTAGGCTACAGTCCATGGGGTTGTGAAGAGTTGGACACGACTTAGCAATTTCACTTTCACTTTCATAAAGAGATCTTAAATTAGATAGACTTGTGAAGTGTTGGTCAATTTTATATCACTTTTTAGTATTAGACAGAATTCACATAGATTTATAAATTTAAGGTTGCCTCTTTGAATTCAGTTTTTTGAAAAATCAACTAATGGAATATAATTTATATTCAATAATACAAAACTTGTTATAAGTATACAGTTAGATGTGTTTTGACTAATATATACAGCCATGTTAACCACTACCAGAACTAAAATATAGACCGTTTTGTTTTTCCCTTGACAGTTAATCTCTCCCCATTCTTACTCTAACTCAAGACATCTATTAACCTATTTTCTGTCTTTATAGGTTAGCATTGCCTAGTCTAGAATCTCATGTAAATAGAATCATATATTGTCTGACTTCTTTCACTCAGCATGATGGTTTTTAGATTTATCTAAAATCTAAAATTTAGTGTTAGGTGGCTTAGCAGTTCATTCCTTCTTGTTGCTGAGTGGTATATCATTGTATGGATATATCAGAATTGACTTATCCATTCACCTGATGATAGACATTTGAATTGTTTCCAGTTTGGGGTTTTTATGAATAAAGCTCTTATGAACATTTCCTTATAAGACTTTGTGTGCACATATAATTTCATTTCAGTAAATACATAGACATGGAATTACAGGGTCTTAGAATAAGGTAAAATAACTGTGTGTAGAGATAATTCTAAGTCTATAAAAGAAGTACTAGAATTTACTAAGTTACAAGACAGTATTAAAAAGTTAGTTGTATATAACCATATTTTAGCAGTAAATACTTTGAAACATTTTGAAAATGAAAAGAAAAAATAATGCCAGCTTATAGTAAAATAAAAATTGTAAAATACTTAATTTTTTAAAATAAGTGACTTACACTAAAAACAACAAAACACCAATGAGAAAAATAAGATTTATAGAAATGTTAGAGATATACCTTGTTTATGGATTGAAAGACTCCATATTATATGTCAGTTCATTCTTTTTCCCCACTTTTCTTTCTTACCTTTTTTAGTGTTTTCATTATACCTCCACTGACTTCCCAGGTGGTACAGTGGTAAAGAATCCACCTGCCAAGGCAGGACACATACATGGGTTCCATCCCTGGGTTGAGAAGATCCCATGGAGTAGGAAATGGCAACCTGCTCCAGTATTCTTGCCTGGAAAATTCCATGGACAGAGGAACCTTGTGGGCTTCAGTCCATGAAGCTGCAAACAGTTGGACACAGCTGAGCATGCACTGTTATACCTCCACTATCTGTTTAGTAGTGGTTGCCCTAAAGTTATCATAGTTTATCTTCCTATATAATGTGTAAGAATTTTCAACAGTGTACTGCCATCTTTCCATGCCCCCATTTATGGCCTCTGTGCTAATTATTATTATACATTTTGCTCTCTATATTCTATAACATCACCCCCCTCCCCCATATGTTGCTTACTTTGGCATTAAGGATATATTTCTGAAAATATTTTAAAATAAGAATAAAATAACTTTCATATTTACTATTACTTGCATTCTACATTCCTTTGAATAGATCTGCATTTTCATTGAAATATCGTTTCCCTTCAGCCTTCATTTTTTACCATTCTTTGTTGTGCAGTCTTCTGGTGACAGATTCTCTCAGTTTTTGTCTGAAAATGATTTTATCTCAGACTTTTTAAAGGATATTTTTTGGGGTGTAGAATTCTAGATTTACCTTTTATTTCAAATACTTTAAAGATAGTCAGCTTTCTTCTGGTTTGCATTGTCTCTGATGTAGCCTGCAATCATTCTTACACTCTTTCCCTGTATATTAATATGATGCATAAGTTTTAGATATTCTCTTTATCACTAGTTTCTTAAATCGGTTATGATTTGCCTCAGTATGATTGGGGGGGTGGTATTTATTTTGCCTGGAATTTTATTCCAGAATCCATTTTGAGCATCTTTTATAAACATGTATGTGTATATTCTTAATTAATTGAAGAGTTTGGGGATTTTATAAGTATAATTAAAGATACTATTAACCTCTGCAAGTAGAATGGTAACAGTTTATTTTATAAGCACTTTGCTAATAAATGTCTCTTAATTTTTTAAAAGAGTTATTTAGGGATTTACTGTATCATTGCAGTTATATAAGTCTAGATTGAAAGAATATATTCCCTTCCTCTCCATATTTACCTCTGACTTCTCTGTGTTGTGTTTTTAATTTCATACTTAATTTGTTGAAGTACTGACCTTAACTATAAACACTTAGGTTTTTGATTTGCATAATTTAACCAAGTCAAGTCAATTTAATTTTTCAAAACATCGTTACATATAGCCATAATAAAATGAGATGAGCCTGCTCCTGGAAATCCCCGCCTCTTTCCAAGAGTCCTCATGACATGTCTTCCTTCTACTCCTTAAAATTTCCTTTGTTCTTCTCCTTTCCTTGATCAGTGAATAGTTTCTGCTCTGCTATTGCCTATATATTATAGAAATAATAAAATGAGTTGTTTTTATCCATATTTAGGTTAAATCTCATAGTGTTATCCTTTGTTTAAATATGTAAAGTGGTATTCTAATTACAATTTATTTCTAAGACAATACTTTGATTTTTGACCATAAACTAGTTTTGCTTTGAATTAGTATATATATATATGTGTGTGTGTGTATATATATATATGGACACACACACACGGCTGCACTGAGTCTTAGTTGCAGCGAGCAGGATCTTTTGGATCATGCGGGATCTTCCTCTCAGCACAGAGGCTCTCTAGCTGTGGGGCGCGGGCTCAGTAGTTGTGGCACATAGGCTCCAGAGTGTGTGGGCTCAGTAGGTGTGGTACCCAGGCTTAATTGCCCCATGGCATGCGGGATCCTGACTGTGAATGGAACTCACGCCTCCTGCCTTGCCAGGTGGATTCTTCTTACGCAGTGGGCCACAACGGAAGTTCCTTTTGCTTTGAATTTAATAAGGACTTAGCTGAGTGAAACATTAATGGCAGACTCTTCATTATCTCTTGTTCTTTTTAGGCCTGATCAACCCCGAATAACCAAAGATGTAATTTGTTTTCATGCTGAAGATTTCTTAGAAGTAGTTCAACGAATGCAGTTAGATTTACATGAACCTCCACTGTCCCAGGTATATTTAAAACTATTATTATCCTCAATTTAATTTTTATTGTAGAAAAGACTTATTGGTATTTTGTGTTTTGTTTTAGTGTGTCCAATGGGTTGATGATGCAAAACTTAATCAACTGAGGAGGGAAGGCATTCGCTATGCCAGGATTCAGCTGTATGATAATGACATTTATTTTATTCCAAGGAATGTTGTTCATCAGTTCAAGACAGTTTCAGCCGTATGCAGTTTAGCATGGCATGTTCGGCTCAAGTTGTATCATTCAGAGGAGGACACTGCTGAGAATACAGTTACTCATGAAACAGGCACATCACCAGATTCCACATCATCAGTTCTTGGACCTCACACTGACAGCACAATTTGTGCTGTAAGCAAAACCTCCTTGGATTCTATTTTTTCAGACAAACTTCATTCTAAATATGAATTACAGCAGATTAAACATGAACCTGTTCCATCTGTAAGAATCAAGGAAGAACCTGTGAATGTTTATATTCCTGAAAAGACTGGAGCACCGAATAATATGGATAGCAAGAATGTTAAAGCAAAATTGGATCATGTTCAATTTACAGAATTTAAGGTTGAAGTAGACTCTAAATTTGAAAATAGCAACAAAGATTTAAAGGAAGAATTGTGTCCTGGAAGTCTCATAAGTCTAGTTGATACAAGGCAACATAGTTCAACACATTCAAATCAAGAGAGAAAAGATGATGACATTTTGTGTTAAATTTGTACATACCATTAAAAATTTTTTTTTCTTAAACTTAATAGTGTAATAAAGATTGGAAAGCAAGCCAAGGACTTGCTCCCAAGTCGGTTACAAAATCTAGTGTAAGTAGCTTTGTAACATTCCTCAGTGCCTGTCCATAACTGTGAAGCAGCAAAGCACTTAGGGCCAGATGCACTGTAAACACTGCAGGTTTAAACAAAAGCAGTCTTTAAAAAAATCATTTGAGTTGGAGTTGTAGGTTTTAGAATAGAGCTGACATTACCATATATATATATATATATATATTTTGTAATATGAGCCAGAATTCTTTTTTGACAAGGCTTTTCCATAGAGTTTATTTATACCAATTTTTTTTTCATTTTAAATGTGTCAGCACTGTAGTGTAAATAGCTTTTAAAAAATCTTTTTAGTGTGATTTATACTGAAATGTGAGACACTTAATAAAGGTTCATAACAATAAATGTTTTCTGTTGGGTCTGCCAAAAAAAAAAA
Organism: Capra hircus; assembly: GCF_001704415.2. NCBI lineage: Eukaryota > Metazoa > Chordata > Mammalia > Artiodactyla > Bovidae > Capra > Capra hircus. Next base: position 76,794,193 of record NC_030811.1, read on the forward strand.
AACCTATTCATTTACATCATTTATTTCATCTGTTATGTTTCTGCTGGTATATCAAGTGCTAATGGAATGCAAGTGTATGTATTCAAATCTAGTTAATATTTAAGTTTCCCACACTGTGCAAGCATTTTTAAAACCAAGATTCAGTTATGAAAGTATATTTATGTGTGTGTGTGTATGTATGGGAATATATATATGTTATCATATTTTGCATAACTTCTTAAATTGCTGAATGAGTATGTGAAACTTCCTATACTCCCTGGAATATATTTTAAAATATTTCAATGTCAAGAAAGCAGTTTAGGTAATAGAACCATGTTATAAGTTGGGAGAAAAAAGGTATTTTAGTGGTATCTAACCTTCTAACTAATGAAGTTATGTGGTCAGATTATATAGCCCTATTAACGTGAATTTTCTTTGTAGTGTGTGGAATAAGAAGTTGAGAAAATTTTCTAATTAATCAGCACCTATACTGTATCTAATAGTAGCTGGGAAAAAAATGTTCAGTTACAGAAAGTTTAATTGCGTGCAGTTAAAATATTTTATTACATATTTCTTGAGGAACAGGAGAAAAAGATGGCAAATATAGCATATTAAAATAAGAGCAGTGACTTAACTGCCATATACAGAAGTATAATTAACAAAATTTGTTACCTGATCTTTCTAAGCATCCCTCTCCCTACCTTACTAAAGTAAACAACTTAGATTTTTTTTTCTTTGTATAGAAGCTCTGGAAAGTAAAACTGGCATAGGAAACAAGATTGCCAGTGCCTCGCCAAAGATGATTAAAACAAATCTCTTCAGTGATGGACTTTAGCACTGTTTCAAATTGCTTTCATTGTAATAAAAGCCAAGCAAATGTCTGTTGTTTGCTTTGATGTCAAGAACTCTGCATTTGCAATTTATTTTCTTCTATTTGAATTTGATATTTTTCTGGGCTCATGCTTGGGTGGATTCCTTTCAGCTGGAGTTCTTTGTGCTGCTGCCTTTTGAGCTTGTGTAGCTATTCCCATTCAGTGGCTTCTACTCTGGCCCATAAACCTGCTTATCTCTATGATTAGGGAGAAGCCACTTAAAGGCATTTCACTAGAAATAATAAACTGTAGCAATGGTGCCATTTCTGACCTCCAATTTAAAAGGGCAGGCAAATATTATACAGAAATATCAATGGTTTGTAAGAAATCAATCTATTTGCAGCATATGAATTTTCATGGAGTAAGGAAAGTATAAATAAATGTAAATAGGGTTTTTGTTTTATAACTTTCTTGTTTCTCACTACCTTTGTCTTTAATTTTAAGCTAAATTTATGTATTTACACCTACTTTGGGGAGAGACAGAAGTTTCTAATAAACCAGTATTGAAAATTGAGAGAGAATGTGATTAAAATGTTTAGGTTTTTCAAGTAAAGGGTGGCATATTTAACAAGGTTTGCTTTAGCTCCAGTTTTCCAGTGTCACACACAGAGATGCATGAGACCATAAAATGTCTTTAGGATATCCCTCCAAAATGTATGAGCCTTAAACTCTTAAAGACATATCTAAAACAGCCAGAGTGGTTACTTTTTAAGTGTAGTTTCCTATTTAACCTATTGTCAAACTTCTCCATATTTTGAAAATTTAATTGTTTTGTCAAATGCATACATCCCCGTAGAGGTGAAACCGGTCAGTGAACCCAGATTTTCAAGATTCAGCCTTGTTATGCTGAGTCATGCTTATCTTCCTGTCTTACAGATTATAATTTTAAAATTCTCTCCAGACGCAAACTGAGAGCTTATTGGCTCCATTTGCTACATACAAATAATTCTTATTTCAAACTTTAATATTGGTATTAAAGTTTTCCTAGCTAGTCCACTCCAGTTCTTTATCGGAACAAAACTTTTCTGCTATTATTTCCAATTTCTTGGACCAGAACAATAAAGCACATAAGATAGTTTCTATATGAACTTACACTATATGGAATAAATGTTATTACGTAAATTATTAAATTGCTATACAGACCTTTACAAAAAAAAAGCAAAACTAAGGTACCTCAGTGGTGTCTGCTACAGAGATTTTTTTTTTCTTTTTAATTATTTTTGGTCATATCCTTTTTGGTAAGTAATATATATTCCATACTCAGGTTAGCTATTAAAAGAATTAAGCATTTGTGATACTTGGTTGAAAACTTTTACTAAAGCCATATTTATTATCTTCTTTGTCGCTACAGCTATTGACCTTAAAGGTTAAGTTAATCTAGCACAGCACTGTGTGTGTGTGTGGTTGTGTGTGCGCGCGTGCGTGCCTGTGTTATAAAGTTATTGGAAATAGTTTTGTTTCCACATATATTCATTTTTGTATCCATTCTGTAACTGTGGGAAGGGGTGGTCATGAAGGTAGGAAATATTTTATTTCTTGGGTTAAGTATTCAAGGTTATTTCATTGGTGTTCCTGAATGTAAACAGGTTTTTCCTGAATATTTATGGCAGGTAAGATCATCTTTGTAAATAATAGATTAGCACTCTTCCGGTATATTTGGATTATTTTTGGGGGTAACTTCATTGTCATGTAAAGCAAATATCAGTTTATTCTGCATTTAGCAAAGGTGCAGGATTTATTTTTGAAGTTGGAGAGGAATCTTCCTTGTCTTCCACCTTTCAATAAATCCAAAATTGATAATTGTAATATTTTAAATTTGTTTTGTAATTATTCTTATATTTGACATTTTATTTTCATCTTACCATATTTGAAAGTTCTTATTTATCTTCAACAGAAACCATAAGATCTTGAAAGTGATTCCAATCTGAAAACTGTTTTTTCTCTTTAAAAACTATGAAAAATTGACTTCTGTCAACAGAGAAAAGAATAGTAAAGCTCACTTTAAAAAAGGTTGCTAAACTAGGAAGGTATGGGTGCTGGAGTGTAATGGTAAATTGCCTCTCTTCCCTGTAGATATGACTTTTTATCTTAAGGCGGAAAGGACAGAAGTGCCATTGTTTTCAAAATACTTCTAGCCTGGTAAAGTGTTACTTGATGGGTTTTATATGTAGCTCATTCTTTATCTTCTTTCCTTTTGTTTAACTACTGTTGATATGTAAACAAAATTTTACTGGTTTTAGAATGTGCTATGAAAGAGTTATATTAGAATATGCACAGAGAGAGTTACCTTTGGTAAGATTTGGCTCTGACAGTATACCTCAAATAAGAAAGGAGGACAACTCTGCTCCTGCTAAGTCGCTTCAGTCCTGTCCGACTCTGTGAGACCCCACAGACGGCAGCCCACCAGGCTTCTCTGTCCCTGGAATTCTCCAGGCAGGAACACTGGCGTGGGTTGCCATTTCCTTCTCCAATGCATGAAAGTGAAAAGTGAAAGTGAAGTCGCTCAGTCGTGTCCGACTCTTAGCGACCCCATGGACTGTAGCCTACCAGGCTCCTCCGTCCATGGGATTTTCCAGGCAAGAGTACTGGAGTGGGCTGCCATTGCCTTCTCCGAGGAGGACAACTCAGGAGAGTTATAAAATCCTATCTCTGTCTTGGCTTTTTTGTTCATCTCTTCCTGTAACCCACTGCATACTGCAGATGGGAATGAGTTTTTTAGAATGTTAAGCACAAGGAACCTAAAAGCAGTGATGTCTCCTTTTTTAAGTTTACAGATGTTGTATATCATCTCTCTACTGGGAGAACAGAGAAAGGAAGGGGAATACATCTTGCTAAAAATTTTACATTTATCTTCCCTTCAGGACTTCAGACCCAAACAAGGAATGTGAATAACCTGAGAACAAAATGTAGGAAAGTGAATTATGTTAACTAGAAATTAAAAGTAGAATTTGTACTACTTGTATGCTCTATTACTATTCTCTACCTTCTAAGAACTGTACTATTAAAATATGAAACTCTGGATCTTCAACACATTTTGAGATTTAGATTTTATGCATTTATGTTTTTAAAATGTTAATTAAAAAATATTTTTATGTTTATTTGGCTCCTCCAGCTTTTAGTTGCAATCAGTCTTCATTGCAGGGCATGCAGGATCTTTTAGCTGTGGCATGTATGATTTTTTTTTTTTTCTTAGTTGCAGACTGTGAACTCTTAGTTGCAGCATGTTGGATCTAGTTCCCTTACCAGGGATCAAACCTGGGGCCCCTGCCTTGGGAATGTGGGCTCTTAGTCACTGGATCACCATCAGTTCAATTCAGTTCAGTCGCTCAGTCGTGTCCGACTCTCTGCGACCCCATGAATCGCAGCACACCAGGCCTCCCTGTCCATCACCATCTCCCGGAGTTCACTCAGACTCACGTTCATCGAGTCAGTGATGCCATCCAGCCATCTCATCCTGGCTTCTCCTCCTGCCCCCAATCCCTCCCAGCATCAGAGTCTTTTCAGATGAGTCATCTCTTCGCATCAGGTGGCCAAAGTACTGGAGTTTCAGCTTTAGCATCATTCCTTCCAAAGAAATACCAGGGTTGATCTTCAGAATGGACGGGTTGGATCTTCTTGCAGTCCAAGGGACTCTCAAGAGTCTTCTCCAACACCACAGTTCAAATGCATCAATTCTTCGGTGCTCAGCCTTCTTCACAGTCCAACTCTCACATCCATACATGACCACAGGAAAAACCATACATGGGAGTCCCTAAAATGTTAAATCTTTACACTTTCCTATAAAGTTCATTGCTGCTGTACTGCTGAATACTACTAAGTGTGCAGACTCAGAGGCAAGTCAATATACTTGCAAATATTTTACGTCAACAGTGTTTTAAAATTTTTATACAGTTCAATCCCCACTCTGCCAAGTTTCTTCTTCGGTTGAAATTTTTTTTTTTAAACATTTATTTATTTGACTACATCGGTCTTTGTTGTGGTGCTTGGGTTCAGTAGTCGTGGTGCACAGGCTTACTTGCCTCAAGGCATATGGGATCTTAGTTACCTGATCAGGGACCTAACCGGCGTCCTCTGCATTGCAAGGCAGATTCTTAACCACTGGAATGACAGGGAAATCCCGAAATTTTGTTTTTTAACTGAATTAGATTTTTATGTGAAAAATCTCAAGTCTGTCTGTTGCAAGCGAAATGACACAAAGACAAACACACGAGACACACACGAGACAGACAATATACCACTCCGGCCGGAGGAAAAAAACTGCAAAACTAATTGCGGTTTATTTTTATAAAGCCCCCTAGGCAGAATTCCAGACTGCATGAATAAGCCTTTTCAGTACAGCACAGGTGCACACGTGTTATCGTGTGTTATCGTACAGCAAGGGGAGTGAAATCCCTGTCTACTGCAGTCTGTCCAGAGCCCCTTTTTTCCTTCTTATCACAAGAAGGAAATGTTCCCTCGTTTGAAAGGGACCATTAAACTAAAGGCTGTGTCCAGACTCCTTGGCAGAACGCCTTATTTGCAAGCACGTTCAGCCCGGGCAGAGAGACCCGTATGCAGGCACATCTCCGCTACCCTATTGTGGCTGCATTAACCCTTCATCTCCCCCTTTTTTATTTGCTTTTATAAATTGTAGCATGGTCTGGGTCTTTTCTGCTTTGCGCTTTAGTTGTTTTCCTTTTCGCCATCACCGGAAGCCTAGAAAAGCAACACAACATAAAAGTAATATAAACACAGTGTTCTCAAAGGTAGTCCCAATTAGTGAGGATACATGCCCTAATGGATTTAAGTTATTCATTCCCTCTTGAAGACTTCTCAGCAAATCAGACCCCGTAATGTCAGGTAAAGTCCTGCTAAAAGTAGACAAAATTTGTCGTTCCAGGTCCATAATCTCCGTAGTGAGATTTTGATGTCCAGTCAAGGATCGTTTTACTTTATCCCACTTTTCACTCATGTTAAATGGTATAGGTGTTATACAAAACTGAGAAGAATTCCAATCACATTTCAACACACTTCATGTAGATAAAACAGCCAATTGATCTCCAAGCCAGGAAACGGTGTGTTGAAGATTGAGCACGTCGGTAGCAAGTTGTGCATCCAAATCTCGCTGTTGTTGCCATAACAAATGAGAGTCTTTATGTCAGTCCCGAATAAAATCAGCTGTTTGAATTCCTTGGTGTAATGCAAGTTCTGCCACTGCCGCTGTTGCAGTTACTGATGCGACTGCTAGAATCGAGGCAATGACCACACCAAGCATATGTTGAGATCGGTGTAGCAAAGTCTGTATAGCGGTTACTAGATGAGAAACAGCAAAAGAACCTGACCACAGCCGAGTCAGATTTATAGGTAACCATACTTCTGTCCGAGCCTTAACAATTACTAACGAGACATTGGAGTTATAGGCTCGTCTTTCAAATTTTTTCCACCAAGACTGATTTACACATTGAGTTAGATTATAATAATCACATGACACAGACCCCACAGTATCATTTCAGGTCCAATTTCCATATAACAATGCAAAAGGATATTTTACACATGCCATTGCGGAATAAGATTTATTAACATGTAAATTAACATGGAATGGACCCAAAGAGTCACCACTATCCAAAGTATAGTTTCCTGACCATATAGTGAGATTATCAGAAACTGCCATAGTTTCCAAATATCTCTTTGAATGTGCGGATATCCTTGCAATTGTAATTGAGGAGGGACAAGTGCAAATTGCTGCCATTTAACTGTTTTCATTACCATTGCCCATCAAAGTGCTATTTGCACGATGCCACCTAAGAGATTTATTTGACTATTTTTCTAAGAATTGCCCATGATCTGGACTCCAATCTACAATGATGGCCCCAGAATAATTTATGACTTAAAAGGGTCGATGACCTCGGCAACGTTCCCACTCCAAAGATTCTAGAGAAGGAACAAAAAAGTTAATAGGACATAGCGACATGTGTTTTCCATTATGAATGTCTTATCGGTTTTGTCGAGGTGTTAAATCCCCTGGTGGAAACAAGCACAGTGAAAGTAGCAAAATGGTAATTATTATACTTTACCCCCCATGTATTATAAGAATGATGAGAATGTTCCTTGGTGGACAGACAAAAGGGGTGTCCTCCTATACATAAAGGAATACCTTCCACTGCAATGGTCAAATTACTAATATTATATTGTTGTTTATGATGAGATAGTTGTTCTATTCCCCCGCAAGCTGGCGGGGGAAGGAAGGCAGTCTCATTAGTACATACCTGCACTTCTGGTTCCCCCAGGAAACTGCTCTTACTAATGGGGGATTCGGTACATATGCCCAATATGTATGATTACTTGCCAATACACCTGCAAATACCTGACACGTCACCACCGCCATCATGGCAAGCAAAAGATTGGTAGGATTCAGAGGTTGCCCCGCCTTCATTCACGTCTTCTCTGCTTCCTGGGTCAACCTCTTCATTTGACCCCACATAGGAGGTGTTGCTTCCCTTGTATGGAAAGTAAAGCTTCTCTGCATAGTAAGCTCTTCGAATTTTTGAACAAAGGGATCAGCCATTGTTGATTTTGATCAATCTTGCTGGGGTCCAAAACCTATAATTATTAACAGAAATGAAAGCACACCCTCGTCCCAAATATATTAATGACGCTGGGATCCAACCTTTCTCTTTATCTTTATACCAAATAGGCGTATTCAAGATCTTCTTATCCTCTTCTTTCCCTTGAAAATGCAACTCTGCTGCTGATAGATTTCCCTTGCTCCAAACATTCAAAAAATTTAGGGTAAGTAAGGTTTTATTCAGAATGTCTTTAGGTTTCATAAATCTCTCTTGTTCCCCCTTTTTAATTTTTTTAAGATATTTATGCAAGGTATGATTAGCTCTTTTAATGATAGCTTGTCTTTGACTACTATAAGGACTACCAAAAGTATGAGTTATATGGTATTGAGATAAAAAGTGAGCTAATTTTGTGGATTGGTAGGCAGGTACATTATCAGTTTTTAATTTAATTGGTAATCCCATAACTGCAAAACAAGATAACAAATGAGTAATAACAGCGTCAGCCTTTTTAGAATGTAATGCAGTGGCCCATTGAAAATGTGTGCAAGTATCTATAGTATGATGCACACATTTTTGTTGTCTGAAAGAAGAAATATAAATTACATCCATTTGCCATATCTGATTTGCTTGTTGTCTTTTCATGTTGACACCTGGTGGGGTAAATGGCAAAGCAAAGGGTGTACATATGGAACAAGAACGAACAATATTTTGAGCTTGTTTTTGAGTAATAGCATGAGAGTTTTGTAACCCTTTGGAGTTGGTATGCTATAAGAAATGTTTTTGTTTTGTTGTTTTTATAGGATAAAGTAAGGCATCAATTGTAGCATTTTTGAATGATAAGGGTCCAGGAAGGGCAGAATGTGCATGGATGTGAGTAAAGAAAATTAACTCTGAATGTTGCAAGAGCAATTGTTGTACTTGGTAAAACAATTTATCAATAGCTGTTTTAAGGGTCAGTGGAAGGGAGACATGGGGAAGCTGTAGGCAAGAGAGAACAGCATATCAAGAATCTGAAACAATGTTAATAGGAAGTTGGGGAAAATCTTGCAAAACTAAATAGAGAGCCCACAATTTAGCGGGCTGTACAGAAGAAAATGAGTGGGGGAGAACCTTGGAACTTTTCGGGGTCTAATATCCAGCAGTATTTTTATTTGCATCTGTAAAAATAGTGGGTCTCTTAACTGGAACATCTGAAATTGGGGAATGAGATATCATAGTGTTAGTCTGGAGAAAATCAATCAATTTAGATGATGGATAATGATTAGAAAACGAACCAGGATATGAAGCAAGAGAAATTTGCCAGTTTTTATTAAATTGTAAACATCGAGATATTTGAGCAGTTGCTAACTAACAATCTGGTGTGGCTTACATCCTGACAGTTGTAAAATACGATGGCGACCTTTTTGTATAAGGAAGGCTAATTTATCCATATATGTAGTCAATTTTTTGGAAAAACTGTTAGGTAAGAAAACGCATTCTATTAATCCTTTTTCTTGAGCAATTACACCAGATGGAGAATAAGGGGTATGAAATATTATAAACGAAATAGGTTGAGATGCATGTAAGTAAGTCAAAAAGCCGTCATTTAGTCGTTGCTCAACAAATTGGAAGTTTTTGTAAAGCCAATGGGGTTAAGGTCTGGGGGCTATCCAGAGCTATATCTCTTTTTAAAGTAGAAAACAAATGTCGTAATTGATAAGTAGGAATCTCAAGTACTGGGCGTAGCCAATTAATATCTCTCAATAACTTTTGAAAATCATTTAAGGTTTTGAGATGGTTGTAACTTTTGGGGCCTTATTTTATGTTGTTCCAATATTGTCTCTAAATACGAAATAGGAAAGTCTTTTTGAATATTTTTGGGGGCTATTTGCAAATTGTATAGTCTTAAAGCCTCCTGTATTTTTAAAAAGAATTTATCACGTTTAGCAATATTAGGAGCTGCTAATAGGAGATCATCCATATAATGATATAGAATATAATTGGGGTATTTTTGACGGAGGGATTGTAAAGAGCGAGCTACGAATTTTTGGCATAAGGTAGGACTATTTATCATTTTTTGTGGTAAGTGTCTATTGATAACGCTTAACAGGCTGAGCATGGTTAAGAACAGGAACTGTAAAAGCAAATTTATCTCTATCTTGCAATTGTAGGGGAATGGTAAAAAAACAGTCTTTAAGATTTGGCACCATTAAGGACCAATTTTGAGGAATAAGAGCTGGAGAGGGGAGTCTCAATTGTAATGCTCCCATAGGTTTAATACATTTATTAACTTTTTGTAAATCAGTTAACATTCTCCATTTTTTAGATTTCTTATTTATAACAAAAACAGGAGAATTTCAGGGGGAGGTAGAGGGCTCTATATGACCAAGTTGGAGTTGTTTTTGTACTAATTGTTTTAACGCCTCGAGCTTTATTTGTGGTAATGGCCACTGCTCACCCATTTTGGAGTATTAGTTAACCATTTTAATGGGCATGCTTGAGGAATTTGAGCAGTGGCTACTAGTTTTTTGATGGAATGGTTACAGAAGCCCCCAAAGGAGAGAGATCTCTTTCCCATATATTAATAGGTATGTTTACAATATAAAAGGTAACAAACATTGATCTTCCATTATGGAACTGGCATTGCAAGGGATGGGTACTCTTCTAGACATTTGCAATGGAGCCTAGTCTCGTCAGCATTAGAGGTTTTTTTTTTTTTTTTTTTTTTTAAATCTTGGGGCCATTGTTGAGAAGAAATGACTGAAACATCCGCCCCTGTGTCTACTAGTCCCTCAAAGTTGTTTCCTTGTATAATCAAGGAGAGAACAGGGCGAGAATCTTTGATAAGCATTTTTTAAAATATATGTCGCCCAGTACTTTTAAATCCTCCTGTTTATTAGGAAGAGCCAAAAAGGGGTGATAAAGTAGGAGAAGTATTTGAGCAATATGCTCCCCAGCTAACAATGAAAGCGTGGTAGAAGTAGAGACCATAATTAAAATTTTCCCAACATAGTCAGAGTCTATTACCCCAGGAATTATTACCCCAGGTAAGACCTCTCAAAGCCGTGTTGCTACGGCCTAATATTAAGCCAAAAGTGCCTTTAGGCAGTGGTCTAAATACATTTGTTTTTAATTTGTAAATGCCTCCCCCTGGTGACAAAAGAACATTATCAGCTAGTGGCAAATCAGCAGCAGCACTCCCTGAAGTAGCAGACATAAGTCTGAAATCATCATCTGAGGTCTTTTTAATGGGGCATCGACTTGTAACGGTTGCTGGGAGGGAACAGGGTTGGGGCAGATGGGATGGCAGGAGGGAAGGGAGGAGAAGCCCCCGGTATTGTTTCTGGGCCCCAAGGACTTAGGCCCGCAGGATAGTTTTCTGCTATCGGGTTGCCCATTTTGTCTGTTTTAGATCTGCATTTATTAGTCCAATGAAGCCCCTTTTTGCACCGACGGCAAGGTCCAGGAGGAGTCTTATTTTTTTCAGCAAGAGATCTGTCTTTAGGAATTGTACCTTGATTAGCTTTTAATTTTTGACACTCTCTTTAAATATGACCAGGTTTTTTACAATGGAAGCAGTTACCTCCCTTTTGTGGTCTCATAGCTTTGGCCAAGGCTGTAGCAAAGACATTAGCCTGATGCTCAGTTTTTTTTTTTATTTTAGAGCAGGCTCTGTTATATTTAGCTATAGATGTCCCTTTAATGGTCCCAGTATATGCTTGCATTTAGGATATGCATTTTTAAATGCTAAAGTTTGTAATAATAACTCTGAAATCTCATCTCTCCCTAGAGCCCATTCCACAGTTACCCTCAGTCTTGCTAGAAAATCAGTATATGGCTCATTGGGACCTTGCATTGTTTTAACAAAGGTGGGCTGGGTGTGGCCCGTAGGCACCACACGGCGCCATACTCGTAAAAAGACCTGGCGGACTTGTTGTTAAGTCCTGATCAGAGTACTGAGCCTGTTTTCTTAAAGCCCGATAATGGCCCTCTCCCATTACCTTGTCCTCGAGAGGACCAGGGGGATTTTGTCCCTCATTAACCTGAGCCTGCTTTTTAGCTTCTTCTTTCTACCAGCTACGAAGTTGCAACCATTGAGAACCCTCCAAGACAGCTTGGGCAATAGAGTCCCAATCTAACGGAATGATTCATTTTCCTTTTTCCGATGATTTTAGCATAGGCAAAACAAAGGGAGACTGAGGACCGCACTGCGCTACTGTAGCTTTAAGATCTTTAAAAAAATTATATTTTAAAGGAGTGTATTGAACATTTATCACATTGTCATTTTGCTGTCTCTGGATGGGAAATAATTGTGGAGGATCGATAAACCCACCAGGGGGAGCAGGCAAGTCCTCATCATGAAGCATAGACAAAGGAAAGGAGAACCGACAATGTTCCCTGCCCACATCTGGCCGACCAACCACAGTGGGGAAAAGAGAAGCACAAGGAGGAGCAGAGGGTGTAGATTTCTTCTCCTCCTTACGGGATTTCCACCACTCCTGGAATAGATGGGTTATTTTTTAAATCTCTTTGCCCTCCTCTGACGAAACCGAAGAAGCCTCTGAATCTGATTTTGAACTATCAGATGTTTCACCATTTACAGGAGGAGGCTCACCTGTATCCTTGCCTTCAGGCGATGCAGAAGCACCACCAACGTCTGACACATCCTCATAAATTATTTCTCCCTTCCTTGAAGCATTAGATTTAGTTTTACTATCAGTAGAAAGCAAGGTCAAAGCCTGTGTTATAGCACTACATAAAGTCCATAACTTCAAAGGGATCACATTACCCTTCTGATGTTGCTTTTTCAATTCTTTTTGAATTATTTTTTACTCTTTTAAATTTAACTGTGACTTAGTTTGATATTGAAACCAATGACAATATTGCTCCACCAAGCAAAAGAGCTCACTCAATCGACGAGTCGAGACCTTAACACCTACGGAGTGGAGAAGTCCTTTGACTAACTCCATGTATTGTGTCCGTAATGATGATGAGGAATTCCCCATGATTTTCTGAAAGTTTCCCTGCTAGGGTGAGGAATTCCCCATGATTTTCCCGAAAGTTCCCCTGCTATGGATTTAAAATTCCCCCGGGGTTACTCACCCTTTTGGTTTCACTCGAGCCCCACATTGGGCGCCAGATGTTGTGAGCTAAATGACACAAAGACAAACACACGAGATACACAAGAGACAGACAATATACCACTCCGGCCGGAGGAAAAAACTGTGCAAAACTAATTGCGGTTTATTTTTATAAAGCCCCCTAGGCAGAATTCCAGACTGCATGAATAAGCCTTTTCAGTACAGCACAGGTGCATACATGTTATCGTACAGCAAGGGGAGTGAAATCCCTGTCTACTGCAGAGTCTGTCCAGAGCCCCTTTTTTTCTTATCACAAGAAGGAAATGTTCCCTCGTTTGCAAGGGACCATTAAACTCAAGGCTGTGTCCAGACTCCTTGGCAGAACGCCTCGTTTGCAAGCACGTTCAGCCCGGGCAGAGAGACCCGTTTGCAGGCACATCTCCGCTACCCTATTGTGGCTGTATTAACCCTTCATCTGTCTTAAAAAAAAAGTTGAGTCTGACTTTATGCTCTTGTTCCCTCTGTCTTCCTAACAAAGTTTTTGGAAATTTGTCTGCTTCACTTCCTCATCTCACTACAATTTCATTTTAATTCTCAAAAATTTAATTGTTCAACCGAAATGATTCTCCCAACTGTTGACTATCAAATCCAGTGGCTTCATGTCTTAATACTTCCCTTTAACCCTTGTAACACTTGTTATCGATCTTTTACTCAGTAAAACTCTACATGACCTGTTGTGGAGTTTTTCATTGTTTTCGGTTTCTTTGGATGGCGTCTTTTACCTGTCCACTACTATTTAAGGCCCCTGGAGAAGGAAATGGCAACCCTCTCCAGTATTCTTGCCTGGAAAACCCCATGGACAGTGGAGCCTGGTGGGCTATAGTCCATGGGGTTGCAAGACTCAGACACGACTAAGCAACTAAACCACCACCACCATTTAAGGCGGTCTCTGTGGTTCTCCCCTTTAGGTCTTTAGGTTATGTCCTTGAACTATCTTCATGACACCATGACTTCAGTCAGCCTTGGTTTCTTACTTAACCTCTAATGATCCATGCTATCAAATCTAAATTCTTCTCTTTACCCTTGCCCCCGAGAATTAGCTGTTTCATTCCCTCTTAATTTGGCTGTTGTATCACTCTACACAGTCATCTCATGGTAATCTGATTTCTATATCTTTTTCTCTGTGTCCCTATAGTTGACTCTTGGACAATACAGGTTTGAACTGCGAAGGTCCACTAATACACATTTTTCAACTTCTACTGTATTACTGCACAACCTGTTACTGATTGAATCCAAGAATGTGGAACCTTGGATGTGGAGGGCCAGAGAGCCAACTGTAAATTATAGGTGGATTTGCCAGTATGGAGGTCAGCGCTCCAAACCCCACATTATTCAAGGATCAGCTCTACAGTGTATTATTAAATATTTTCCTGCGTTGACCCCAGAACTGTTCATAACTTTTCTACTCCTCGTTATAGCAGATGTTCACAGTCATAGATCTTCATCTCATCTAGATTTTTTAAATAGCATAAACTGTTCTAGGCTGCCTGCAGTCCTCTGCCTCTACCCCTATTCCAACCTGTTATGTTACCACCTGGTAATTAATGGCTTCACTTAAGTATTTCAAGCTTCTTTCTCAAAGCAAAGTGTGTTCTTTTTATAAATACCATCAGTAAACATTTCTACTATAAAGGAAGTATTCTGTAGCTAAAATCTAGAAGACAACTTTCTGCAGTACTTACTGTATTATTACAGTAGTTTTGCTTTTCCTGTCTTTAAGTATAATTTCACTTCTATGTCTTTCATTAATGTTTTATTATTTAAGTATATCCCAATTACTGAGACTGATATTGTGACTTTTAAGAAGTATTATTATATATCTAGTTTTCATCCCTGTTGCTTGCACAGGAATTGGACACCCTTGTAATTTCCCAAGTGACAACTGTGAATAAGGTGTCTTGAATTTATGTTAATGAGGAGACTTTTGGAAAGGTCCTAGGTTTGAGGCCAGTTGCCAGGGGAACCAACCTAGTGATTAGAGTTGAAACTTTCAGTCCCCTTCTCTCCCCCAGGGGTGGAGATGATTTCAATCACCAGTGGCTAATGACTTAATTAATCACGCCTATATAATCAAGCTTCCATAACATCCCAAAAGTACAGGGTTCACAACGCTTCTAGGTTGGTGAACATGAAGAGATGGGGGAAGAGTAGTGTGCACGGAGAGCATGGAAACTCTGCACCCCTTCCCCATACCTTGCCCTGTGAATCTCTTCCATCTGGCTGTTCCTGAGTTAATATCCTATAATAAACTGGTGTTCTAGTAAGTAAAATGTTTCTCTGAGTTACGTGAGCTGTTCTGGCAAATTAATCAAACTTGAGAGGATCATGGGAACCTGCAATCTAGAGCCAAGTAGGTCAGAAGCAAGGTGACAACCTGAATTTGTGATTGGCATCTGAAGTTGGGAGGGGAAGGAAAAGGTGCAGTCTTCTGAGATTGAACCTTAGCTTATGGGATATGATTCTATCTATCTCCACATAGTGTCAGAACTGAGTTAATTCCTTGGTGGTGTGGGGAAAAAACAAAAATATCTGGTGTCCAGATCAGGGAGGCACACATCAATAATACTGCTGCGTCAAGTTGCTTATTTAGTGTGGCAGTACACCAAATTATGGAGAAGGAAATGGCAACCCACTCCAATATTCTTGCCTGGAGAATTCCATGGACAGAGGAGCCTGGCAGGCTCCAGTCCATGGAGTTGCAAAGAGTCAGACACAATTGAGCAAATTAAGAATGAGGAGTTCTACTTTCTGGGATTCTTTCAGACATTTAAGATTGGTTGATCCTTACATGTAAACAAGTTGCTTATTGCGCTGCCTTTTACATATAATTCTTACCTAAACCTCTTTTCCTTTCCTTGGAGACCAGCCCCACCTCTGCTCTTAGTAGTGTCATAAAAATTTCTACTTTTGCTTATTTTATGGCCTATAGCTCAGAGGTCAGCAAACTACTTTGCCCATGTGCCACATCTAGACCACTACCTGCTTTTTGTTTAGCCTGTAAGGTAAGAATGGTTTTTGCGGTTTTAAATAGTTGAAACAAAACAGAATATTTTGATACGTGGCAATCATAGAATGTTAAATATCACTGTCCATAAACTGTTTTATTGGAACATAGCTAGGGTCTGGTGGCTTTCTTACCACATGAGCTAAGATGAATAGGTGTGACAAACCCATATGGCCTACAAAAGGTTTAAGTATTTACTATACAGCCCTTTATGAAATAACCTTACTGACTCCTGGCCTAGCTGATTCTTTGCACGTGATGCTGTTCCTTCTCCTTTTCTCTATGAGAGATTATACTTCGTGATGCTTCCACAAATATAGGTTTTCCTAAACTACAAAATCTTATCTGGTTTCTCAGACACAAAAGCTTTCTTCTACTTCGAATGTACCCAATTAACAGATTCCAGGGACAAATAGTTTAGATCTCTCAATTGAATTAGGAATACCTAGTCAAGTCTTGGAACATTATGTTCCCCATATTAACTATCCTTCTTAATCCTATTTTTACATATCCAAAATACTAATATATACCAATTATAGGAAAACATTTGTAATCAGTTTTGTTTTTCTTTTCATTTAACCTATCTCCGTAGTTTCAAATGAAGAGTTAAGCAGTATTAATTTTAGTGTTGTGTCTGAAACTTTGTCATGTTATCTGTCTACAAGAAGAAAGGAAAGTGAAGTCGCTCAGTCGTGTCTGACTCTTTGCGACCCCCATGGACTGCAGCCTCCCAGGCTATTCCATCCAGGGGATTTTCCAGGCAAGAGTACTGGAGTGGGGTGCCATTTCCTTCTCCAGGGGATCTTCCTGACTCAGAGATAGAACCTGGGTCTCCTGCATTGCAGGCCGATGCTTTACCCTCTAAACCACCAGGGAGAACTAGATCACAATTCTCTAAGCAATCTTCTCAAGCTTCCTTGGTGGCTCAGATGGTAAACAATCTGCCTGCAATGCAGGAGACCTGGGCTTGATCCCTGGGTCAGGAAGAGCCCCTGGAGAAGGAAATGGCAACCCACTCTAGTACTCTTGCCTGGACAATTTCATGGACAGAGGAACCTGGCAGGCTACTGTCCATGGGGTCACAAAGAGTCAGGCACAACTGAGCTACTAACACCCTCAAGTACTAGCAGCCAGGAATCATTTTCTTGTTAGATATTTTTAAAATGAACACAATACTACTTTCAGTTCAGTTCAGTTCAGTCATTCAGTCGTGTCCGACTCTTTGCGACCCCATGAATTGCAGCACGCCAGGCCTCCCTGTTCATTACCATCTCCCGGAGTTTACACAGACTCACGTCCATCGAGTCCGTGATGCCATCCAGCCATCTCATCCTCGGTCGTCCCCTTCCCCTCCTGCCCCCAATCCCTCCCAGCATCAGAGTCTTTTCCAATGAGTCAACTCTTCGCATGAGGTGGCCAAAGTATTGGAGTTTCAGCTTTAGCATCATTCCTTCCAAAGAAATCCCACCGTTGATCTCCTTCAGAATGGACTGGTTGGATCTCCTTGCAGTCCAAGGGACTCTCAAGAGTCTTCTCCAACACCACAGTTCAAAAGCATCAATTCTTCGGCGCTCAGCCTTCTTCACAGTCCAAGTCTCACAACCATACATGACCACAGGAAAAACCATAGCCTTGACGAGACAGACCTTAGTCGGCAAAGTAATGTCTCTGCTTTTGAATATGCTACCTAGGTTGGTCGTAACTTTTCTTCCAAGGAGTAAGCATCTTTTAATTTCATGGCTGCAATCACCATCTGCAGTGATTTTGGAGCCCCCAAAAATGCTACTTTAGAGACTCCCAAAGCTAAGAGGGCTGTATAGGGCAAAAATAATCACCCTGACCCTGCTTTAGGGTTGTGGACTCTGGAATTCTTTTAAGTACTGCCACCTATGTGCCTGTTAAGTTGCTTCCATGGGATTCTCCAGGCAAGAATACTGGAGTGAATTGCCGTTTCCTTATCCAGGAGATATTCCCTGACCCAGGGATCCAACCCTGCAGCTCTTGCAGCGTTTGCACTGCAGGCAGATTCCGAGCCACTGGGGAAGCCCTACTGCCACCTGTCTCACTGGAATTGTTTAAGTCCTATGGTAGGGGCATGTGTAATTTTTCAAGCCAAGACACTTGTAAGAATTAAAGGGGAACTACGTCCCTGAGACCCCAGACCAATAGGCATAACCTGGACTGTCCTGACATAAATGGGATGGATGGTTCCCCTAACATTAGAAGAGACAAGCTTCTGCTCAGTTCTTAATATGCTATCTCTACTTTATTTGTTCAAAATGGAAGGCGAAGATAACAATGAAGGTAGCCTAGACAAAAAAATGAAAAAACTCAAAACTCTTAGATTCTTTCTGAATAGAAACCTTAAGTGGCACCCCCAATTATTTCAGTAACTAGGTTTTCTTCTTCATAATTGAGAAGCACAAATGACTATTTACATGGTCATAATGGGGCCATGATATAGTAAATGTTTATTCAAATGTGTAGACTAAAGGCTTTTACTTACTTTTACTTTTACTTTACTTACTAAAGGCTTTTACTTTATGTACTTTTAATATTGACCACATACTTAAAACAGATTATGCAAGTCAAGTAGAAACATAAGATCCCAAACAAACTTTATTCATATAGAACAATAAGGGTATTAATAACTCAAATACTGAATGATTAGGTTTTGGGTCAACTAGAAGTCACCAAGACTATTTTAATGGAAGCAGTATAAAATTACATTTGGTATTTTTCTCAGTTCTCTGGCATTCTTCAAGCTTGCAAAGATTCAGTACACTTTAATAATAGTTTGCTGAACAGCAATAAAATGAACTCATGTCCTTAGAAGTCAGTCTCTTACAAAAAAGACGTTATATCCAAGCTCTATCAAAGCCCCAGCCAGTAAGGCCCATAAAGGAATGAAGACATAGGACAGATTCATGGTAGTAAACTGTTCCAGTTTAGCACAGAGTGCAAGACAGAAGGCTAATTTAAGTAACATTGCAATGAGGTACCAGGCTTTTTTTTTAATATTGTGTGATCCATGTCGAGGGTCAAAGCCAGACTTACATCGCCCAGCCATTTTCACAATCAGCATGACAAGAAGGATAGTATCAAATATCCAGACTGGAATAAATATGAGGAACCAGTTCCAAGGTGCCTTCTCATCCAGTTTCAACACCAACATGATCAAGAAGAGTAATGTGAAAAGCCAGGTGAGTAGTACTCTCTGAGCCAAGGACATTCTCATTTAAACAATTTAAAGAAGCTGTTGCAGGGTCGAAAAAAGGAAAATATATCCTAAGAGAAGGAAAAAAAAAGTCAAGATCTTAAATTTTGGTACCAGAGAAAAAAAGTTATTTCTATTCCTGGTTTACAAAGCTGGCTCTTTTTCTCTCATAGATTTCCTAATTTTGAAAACATTTTATCATCTCCCTTTCATAATCCATCAAATTTGTAGCCATCTTTGATAACATCACATCCATCATTCCATACAGCTGTGACAAAATGTAATTTTTAGTATATCCACTGGGTGTAAGTTCTATTCAAGATGTTTTAAAAACAGCCTGCTTTTCTTCATTGTTTTTCACACAAATCCAGGCACTCAGGATTTTTTTCCTGTACCTCAGGGATGTTCTTAATTACCCTTTCTTCGTACATTTGCACACCTATTAATTTTCATTCAGTATCAAGGAATACTAAGAAAAAGCATTCAAAATCAAAGAAAGGGTGGCATAAAGCCAGGAGAGGAGTTTTAATAAGGAGGGAACAGTTAAAAACAATTACTACATTAAGTAGAACTATGACTGTACAGAGGTCACTGGGCTAAGTAACATAGAACACATGGGTAACACTGGATTTTCACATAGCTTAATCCATGGGTCTTACATTTTTTAATCAAATTTTCTCAAAGTTCTTATAAATACCTATTTTCTTAGTCTAAAACTTTTTAGTAATACCCATTTTTTTTGGTTTGTGGTATATAGCTTTTTTACTACTTGCTACCCAATAATCAAAACCACTTAAAAAACCTGTGATTACTGGATGCAAGATTGTTTAATAATTGGAACTATTTCTTACATTCCTATCCTGTCTTACTGATCGATGTCTGTTTTGCACTAGTACTGTATCGCTGTTACTAGATATGTTCTAATATCTGGGAGGCCTAGTATCTACTTACTATTTTCTTCTCCAAAATATTTTCTCTTATTTGGCCCTTCCAGTTTTTCAATGCTAAAATCACTAAATTAAAAAAACTCGGAATTTTGATAGGAATCCATCAATCTGCAATACTTAAGTATAAACACATTTAATCTTCCCATACAGGTTTACAGTATGTTCCATATTTATTCCAATTTTTCTATCAGTCTTGTGACCATCTGGAAAAAGGGTAAACAGAATGGCAAGTCAGAAGCAAGGTTGCATGAAGTTGGGTGAGGAGCTAACAGAAGATAACGAAATGCAAACAGGTGACAACATTTTATTCCTCTGAAACACTGGGAGAAGAGAAAATGAAAGACAAGACTTACGATGAGGATGATGAAGGATCAAGAAGAGATTTTCAGTAAAGGAGAGAAATTATAAACTAAGGGAAAAAGCCACTGGGGAATGACAGACTGAGGATGAGAGAGCATATGAGATGGCAAGGGGAAAGATAAGCAGGTCATGTGGATGGTAACAGAAGTATGGGTGACAGGAGTAAAATGGCAGGGAGATACGAAATAAGGAAAAAGGGAGGAAACTGGCTAGATAAATCAAATGTCCTAGCCTATCATCTTTAAGTAGTTATATTCTAGGACTAACTTTGATTGCTACATCTTTACTACTTTAAACAGTGGGTAGCTATCATGGTGCAGGAGTATACATCTCTGTTTCATTTCAGTAATGATCTCAGTCTCCCAGCTCCCTTCTTCTTTCCCTTATACTACCCATGTGCTTGCACTCAATTTGTTTACTCAGCTTGAAGATACTTCATACTGCAGTATGAAAAACAGATGCTTTTGCTCCCAGGAAGGCATTTTCTGTGCTGGTCTCCTTTCCTGGCTAGAGGCTGCCATAATGGGATGTGGAACCAAATTTGGAAGAAGAGGCGGAGAGGTGTGTACTAATTAGTAACTACAGATGGGTTTCATACTGTTAATTCAATTTGCTCAATTCCAGTTTCCAATCCCTCTGGCCGTTTTTGTTAACTTTAAAAAAAGTTTACGATAATACATTTGCTTAAACATAACTTCTATCAGTCAGCCATTAAATGAGTCAAGCT
Source organism: Capra hircus (assembly GCF_001704415.2). Taxonomy (NCBI): domain Eukaryota; kingdom Metazoa; phylum Chordata; class Mammalia; order Artiodactyla; family Bovidae; genus Capra; species Capra hircus. The sequence goes on from NC_030811.1 coordinate 76,814,964, forward strand.
TTCCGCCTCCCTCCCCCAACACAGGTCTGAGTAGTAACTCAATAAGAAGGGTAACTGCATTCAAAACAGGTGCTTTAATATTGGAGGTCAAAAGACTGCAAAAAAAGCACAACCTTGTGGCTGCAAGTTTTTTTTATGTGGGATGCAACAAAGTTTTGTGTGCACTTTCACTAAAAGCACTCTATTTATACTTAAATGATGCTTGAAGAATCACGGGTGCTGGGGTACAAAGATGACATACAACTCCGATTTATTAATAAATCTCCATTAATTTATTATATTTGTTTCCTACTACTCTTCTTTCTCTTTTAAGGAGGGTGGGGGAGCTGCACACTCCAAAATTTTTTAAAGTATTTTTCATCTGAGGTGATGTTTTGCACCTGAAGACAGTTAAGTATATACCGCCTATCTGCCTAACACCTGCACTTCCCCTAAATGGAAATCTAAAGGGCCCTGCCCCCACACAGGTCCAGCATCTCGGTATCAGGTGTGTGTGGACGCGATAACTTGTCCGTGGTGCTTGCCACACCATTTCCATTTCCCTTCTCGCGACTGCCAGTACACTTCCACATGAACTCGTCCTATCCCAAAGACAGTTTTGCTTAATAAGCCCACAACAAAGAATTCCTCCAGTCACCTTCGAAAGGTCCCTACTTCCAACAGCCTTGGCCAACCTGACCATCCCTCAAAGGAACAGCGTTCTGCTTACATTTACCCGATTTTCGGGCCTACTTGTCTCTAGTACTTCAGGGCGTTTCTAAGGGCGTTCCTAAACTATCCGTACCCTTCAACTTCAAACGCCGACGGTCCGACAGCGGCGCCCTATCCGAACTCCCCCCATTCTGCACTGTGGGCCCAGTACATTCTGGAGTTGAACGCAGTTCTTCTACGATGTGATCCACAACGCAAACAGAAGCCTGGTGCCAATCCGGTGGATGTGGGGCTGGAGGGTGAGGGGATGGGGGCGGCGACAAGGGAGGCAGACACAGGGTAGCGGGCGGGGGGCTAGTGCACTTCGGGGTATGCCGGCTCGTCGGAGCCCTGGACTCACCCGGCAGTTCCGCTGTCTGGAGAGCGGAGAGGGGCTCGAAGATCAGGAAATTCGCCAGTTTGGATCCTTGGCCTTTTCCACACTTCTTCCCCCATTAAATCCAGAAGCCATCACATGATAGTCAAGAAAAAGGTACCTCAATTCCGCCTCTTCAAACGACCACAGTACAGGCTCTCTCTGGTGTACCTTAGAGCCGCGCCCACATCCGGGGCAGGGTCTAACCGCCTGGGCCTCTCCTATAGGTAGAGAGAACGCCAATCAGAGAGCTCAGAGGCTCCCTCCCCTGTATTAATTGGGCCATTCAGCCGCCAGTGCTAACCAACCCACTTTTTCGTACAATCTGGTTTGTCAAAAAGATGGCTATAATAGAAGCCATTGGGCCCGCCTCTTGACTGCTACGGGCTAGCAGGAAAGTCAGTCTAAGCAAAGCCGGGAGCGTCCGTGGTCCCATTGGGCCTACAGCTGCCAATTAGACTTTGCAGCGCTCAGCCCCGCCCCCGCGGGGCGCCCCGCCCCTCCTCTGGCTCTACCAGTCAGAGCCCTGAGACTGCAGGCTCCAGCGCAAAATCCTGCGGGAGAGGGGGTGGGGCGGCGGATCTGGAGGCGGCGCGCCCGCGGGCAGCTTCGTTGTGACTCCTCAGGCTCCCGCGGCGGCGGTGGCGCTCGCCTCGGTGTCTCCCGCGCGCACCCTAGCCGCCTCTAGCGGCGCGGCGCCCTTTCCTAAGGTAAGAGCCGGCATCACCTCCACTCTCGGGCGGGCCGTGTGGAGGTCGTTGGGTTCTGACATAAGCCGAAAATGAAGGTGGATGAGGGAGGAGAGCGGCGAGTGGGATGGAGGTGGGGGCTCCGGGGTCAACGCGTCGTCCTCCCGGCCCGTGACTTCGTCGGGCAGCCGCCGGCACCTGCGCTCCGGAATCCTACCATTTGGCCGGCGGCGGAGGCTCAGTTTCCCTCCTCCCGAACCCGGGCAGTTCTTGAGCGTGGATGGTGACGGCCCGAATCGCAGCGCCGCCTCTCGCCCCTCCATCCCCTTCTCAAGGCCCCTCTCCTTCGCTTCCTTCCCGTGGCGTTCTGTTGGGGGCGCGTCGGGTCCGAGGGCGTGTGCGGCCAGCGGGTGGCCGAGTCCCGGGCAGAGGGGAGCGGCCAGCTAGCAGCGGCCAGAGGAGCGAGCTCGGAAGAAGGAGGCGACTCTGTGCGCGCTGAAAGCCGGCTGGCGGGGGTCGCTGCCCTGCCCTCGCTGAGAGGGCAACAGTTTTCTGATTCCAGGACTGACTGCGGAGCGGGTGCTGAAATCCTTGGCGTGGGCCTTAAAGGGGTATTTCTTGTCTGGAAACAATGCCGCGGTCCATCGGCGTGCTCCACATTTTCTTATTTTATTCTGTCTCATGTTGACAGCCAGTGTTTTGGTATTGTTTCTTCAGGTCATAGCTTTCTAATGCAGTGTCTCTTTGTAGAACTTTGGAGAGTATTCTGTCGGTAATCTGATACCCTTTTAATTTTTAGCGTGGTCCCCCTCCCCCTCAAAAAAGGACCTGCTTTATAACAACATGTACTGAGTAGGGAACTACAGAATCTGGGACAATTTCTTAATCTCAGTATCTGTTGACATGTACCAAGTAATTTTAAAATTCGTGTGACTGTATTAAGTGTTTTGTCATTTACACTTGCTTTCTTAATAGTATATCCTACTTACTTTGATATTAGTCTGTTATTTTTGGTACTTTGATTTTATAGTTTTTGGTTAGCTTTAGCCAACTAGACTTTTGAAGATTTGTCCCCCCTCCCCCTTTGAGATTGTGGCTGTAGCCTTAGTATTTGCTCTTGTCTCAAGGGGTTATGTATTTTTAAAAACTCTTTTCCCCCCAAACTGATAGCTTTTTAAAGTTTCAAGGGGTAAATTCTAAAAATTTGGAAATTACACATTTTAGCCTAAAGATCCATAAAAATAGCATAACAATATAAAATCCTAACTTTTTGGAGTAACCGCTGCTGTGTTTAAGGGATGGCAGTGGGTCGTCCCTGTCCGGTTCAGTGACTTAATCTTCTAGATTGCAGAGAAATCTTGCAGGTGTGGGGAGAATGAGCTATGTCTGAGACCAGAACACAGGTGGTTCCAGGAGCGTTTTCTTGTTGGGAAAATAGCATGCCTCCCTCACAATTTAGTTGTCTGTGTGCATCCTAGATAGTATTAAGTTATGTGGTAATAAAGTAGAAAGTGTCTGTGTCTAATTTTCAGAGTTTCTGGTAAGGCTTGAAAATGAGGTAAGCAAATAAAATATACAGTGGGGACACTCTTGCATGGTCAGGCTTCCAAGAATAAACTTTTTTTGAATCCAAACTGGCACTGGCCAGTTGGCTGTAAAAGTCAAGTAAGTGACCTGACCAATTTTTAAGCCATGAACCTTTTTGGCTAGTCCATTTCATTCAAAATTACAAGGAATTTTTTTTTAAGTTTTTATTGGATATAGTTGATTTACAGTGTTGTTAGTTTCAGGTGTACAGCAAAGTGAATCAGTTATACATATATCCACTCTTTTAGACACTTTTCCTGTGTAGGCTATTATAAGTATTGAGTAGAGTTTCCTGTGCTATGCAGTAAATCCTTATTATCTATTTTATATGTAGTAGTGTCTATATGTCAGTCCCAATTTTCCAATTTATCTCTCCTCTTTACGCCCAATAGCCATAAGTTTGTTTTCTACATCTGTAACTATTTGTTCTGCAGATAAGTTCATTTATACCCTTTTAAACTATTCCACATATAAGTGATATCATGTGGTGTTTGTTTTTCTCTGACTTCACTCAGTATGACAGTCTGTAGGTCCATCCATGTTGCTGCAAATGGAATTATTTCTTTCTTTCTTTATGACTTGAGTAATACCAACATTTCAAGAATTCATAATGAAAAAGGATTCCCTAGACTGAGCTGAAGAAAATTTAGGGTAGCATGTAGAAAAAAATGAGATCAAAAAAATAGTTCAGTTGCTTCTGTATTACCTCATTTAATCGTTATAATCCTAAGAGGTAGCTACAGTGATTACTGTCCTCCTATGAGTTAACGTAGTTAACACATGTGTTCAAGATTTCTCAGATAATAAGTTTAGAGGTGGAATTCACATCTAAGCGATCTAATTACAAAGCCTGTATTCCAAACTGTTGTGTTTTACCATCACAGTAAAAATGGCTTCATACAGATTTGGTTGAAGGCGACTAATCAGTCAAAAATAATGCTTCAGAATAAACTTAATATTTGGTAACACTTTGCGATCACTGTATAGTAAGCACTGTTGACTGTTGCTGGAATGTAAGGATGCAGTCCTTCCCTGTCTTTGAGGAACATCCCTCTAGTGAGAGAGAGAGATGTGAACAAATAATGGTAATACAATACAGTGTATATTGTACTATAAGAGAGTGCCATAAAGTTTGTGGTTTCATGGAAGGAGAATTGAGTTAAAGTTCAGACCAGCATTTGAATTCCTGTTTTGCTTTGTGACCTGGAACATGATACCAAATTTCATTCATGTTTAGTTTCCTTATCTGTTAAGTGGAGAGAATAATACTTCAAAGAGGAGTATTAAGCAAAATATGTAAAGTACTGGCTTATTGGTATGTGGATGAATAAAATCCTGAATGAGGAATAAGAAACAAGTAAATTGAACAGAGTTGAGATGGGTTGGAGGTTTACCAGGGCGCTATCTCTAGAGCCTTAAGAGTGACTGATAACTTTTATTAGTGGGGAGGAAGGGCATCAACACAGACAGAACACACAGAATCAGAGGCAGGATCTCAGAACAGGAATATGGATTGTTGAGGGAATGGCAAGTAATTGTGGCTCTGTATACAAAGTATTTGCAAAGGCCAAATGTAAATGGTAATTGTGTAGAAATGTGGCTGGGCAATTTTAGTAGTTAGAAATTATATATTTTATAAGAGTATCTCAAGAGTGTGAATTGTTACTTTTTTATTTAATATGTACTTTTTTTAATACTTATTAAAACTTATTTCCAAATGTGTTCAGGCAAGCAACTATTTCATTATGATATTTATCTTAACCAGTAAAAGAAGACTAAGGCAACTGCACCTAATTCAAGGGAAGCATTTTGGGGTTATTTTAAAAAGAAAAATAATCTTGAGAATTCCCTGGATGTCCAGTGATACACTTCCACTGCAGGAGGTGCGTGTTGGATCCCTAGCTGGGAACTAAGATTCTGTAGGATGTGGGGTACCACCAAACAAATGAAAGTAAAATAGTCTTAACTAAGTGATTGCCTTTCCTTAACCTGACCTACCGCGTTGCCGCGTAGAGTCAATATTGCACACTACCCTTGGCATACATTTTACCATCTTTTCTGACCGAAAACTTGAGATGTGACAGTCTAACAGAATGTTTTAAATTGAGACTGTCCTTGAAAACCTGAGAAAAAGTCCCATGCTTATGTCTTCTCTTCAGGATATCACAGAACCATAAATACTCACATTGGATTTATAAATGTGAATCACTTGATAACTAAAATCATATGACTAAGTTGAAAATACCAAATGACATTTAGGAAAGCTGCCTTTTTAGTCCACCTTGTTAAGTGTCATGTAGATGCGTAAATGACACAAAATAATAGAGGTGAGCTTAAGATGAAAAAAATTGCTTCCTAAAACAGGTAATTTTAGGTTAGGAACGAAAATATGTTGGACTTCATTTTGAACAGAATTTTGAACAGAAACTGGGGCAGGAAATGGCTGTGGCTGAACCACTACCTGATAATAATCATAACATGATTAAATGTGACATTTAATGAGAGGAAGTAAAGGAGAAAAAGTGCACTGTATGCAGCTTTCCAGTTTTAGAAACAGTAGGGAAAGGGGCTATTAAAAGTGTATCTACAGAAATTTTGAAGACATGTAGTAGGCACACTTGTGTGAATGAAATCACCTTGGTCAAAAATTAAAAAAGAGGCCTCTTAAAGGTAGCAGAAAGCTTATGAAAGTTATGTGTCACAAGTTTTGGTGCCCTACAGATCTAGTTAAAGTGTCAATTCTGCACTCCACCAGTTTTCTTAATTTTCGGCTCATCATGCAATCTTTTTCAGAGTTCAGTTCAGTCGCTCAGTCATGTCCAACTCTTTGCAACTCCATGAATCACAGCACGCCAGGCCTCCCTGTCCATCACCAACTCCCGGAGTTCACTTAAACTCACGTCCATCGAGTCGGTGATGCCATCCAGCCATCTCATCCTTTGTCATTCCCTTCTCCTCCTGCCCCCAATCCCTCCCAGCATCAGAGTCTTTTCCAGTGAGTCAACTCTTCGCATGAGGTGGCCAAAGTATTGGAGTTTCAGCTTTAGCATCAGTCCTTCCAGTGAACACCCAGGGCTGATTTCCTTTAGACTGGACTGGTTGGATCTGCTTGCAGTCCAAGGGACTCTCAAGAGTCTTTTCCAACACCACAGTTCAAAAGCATTAATTCTTTGGTGCTCAGCTTTCTTCACAGTTTTAGTTTTATTTAATCATAAAATGGAGATACTTTGCAAAATTTTGAAAATGAGATGAACTAATATATGTGAAGCATTTGATACATGGCCTGGCTTATAAAACTTGCCAAAAAGAAAGTTGCTGCAGTTCAACCAAGTTGAAAAGATGTACTTAAAAACTCTGGAAAATTCTCCAAGAGACGGGAATACCTGACCACATGACCTGCCTCTTGAGAAACCTATAAGCAGGTCAGGAAGCAACAGTTAGAACTGGACATGGAACAACAGACTGCTTCCAAATAGGAAAAGGAATACTCAATTGCTCAGTCTTGTCCAATTCTTTGTGATCCCATGGATTGTAGCTCTCCAGGCTCCTCTATCCATGGGATTCTCTAGGCAAGAACACTGAACTGGGTTGGCATTTTCTCCTCCAGGGGATTTTCCCAACTCAGGGATCAAACCCATGTGCCCTGCAGTTTCTGAATTAGCAGGTGGATTCTTACTGAGATACCTGGGAAGTTATGAAGTTCAGTTGCTCAGTCATGTCCGACTCTTTGCGACCGCATGAATTGCAGCACGCCAGGCCTCCCTGTCCATCACCAACTCCCGGAGTTCACTCAGACTCACGTCCATCGAGTCAGTGATGCCATCCAGCCATCTCATCCTCTGTCTTCCCCTTGTCCTCCTGCCCCCAATCCCTCCCAGCATCAAAGTCTTTTCCAGTGAGTCAACTCTTCTCATGAGGTGGCCAAAGTACTGGAGCTTCAGCTTCAGCATCATTCCCTCCAAAGAAATCCCAGGGCTGATCTCCTTTGGTTGGATTTCCTTGCAGTCCAAGGGACTCTCAAGAGTCTTCTCCAACACCACAGTTCAAAAGCATCAATTCTTCGGCGCTCAGCCTTCTTCACAGTCCAAGTCTCACATCCATACATGACCACAGGAAAAACCATAGCCTTGACTAGATGGACCTCTTTTCTTCTAAGGAGTAAGTGTCTTTTAATTTCATGGCTGCAATCACCATCTGCAGTGATTTTGGAGCCCCAAAAAATAAACTGTTTCCACTGTTTGCCTATCTATTTCCCGTGAAGTGATGGGACCAGATGCCATGATCTTCGTTTTCTGAATGTTGAACTTTAAGCCAACTATTTCACTCTCCTCTTTCACTTTCATCAAGAGGCTTTTTAGTTCCTCTTCACTTTCTGCCAAAAGGGTAGTGTCATCTGCATATCTCAGGTTATTGATATTTCTCCCGGCAATCTTGATTCCAGCTTGTGTTTCTTCCAGCCCAGCGTTTCTCATGATGTACTCTGCATAGAAGTTAAATAAGCAGGGTGACAATATACAGCCTTGACATACTCCTTTTCCTATTTGGAACCAGTCTGTTGTTCCATGTCCCTAACTGTTGCTTCCTGACCTGCGTACAGATTTCTCAAGTGGTAGTTCAGGTGCTCTGGTATTCCCTTCTCTTTCAGAATTTTCCACAGTTTATTGTGATCCACACAGTCAAAGGCTTTGGCATAGTCAATAAAGCAGAAATAGATGTTTTTCTGGAACTCTCTTGCTTTTTCAATGATCCAGCAGATGCTGGCAATTTGATTTCTGGTTCCTCTGCCTTTTATAAAACCAGCTTGAACATCTGGGAGTTCACGGTTCACATATTGCTGAAGCCTGGCTTGGAGAATTTTGAGCATTACTTTACTAGCGTGTGAGATGAGTGCAATTGTGTGGTAGTTTGAGCATTCTTTGGCATTGCCTTTCTTTGGGATTGAAATGAAAACTGACCTTTTCGAGTCCTGTGGCCACTGCTGAGTTTTCCAAATTCGTTGGCATATTAAGTGCAGCACTTTCACAGCATCATCTTTCAGGATTTGAAATAGCTCCACTGGAATTCCATCACCTCCACTAGCTTTGTTCGTAGTGATGCTTTCTAAGGCCCACTTGACTTCCCATTCCAGGATGTCTGGCTCTAGGTGAGTGATCACACCATTGTGATTATCTTGGTCGTGAAGATCTTTTTTATATAGTTCTTCCGTGTATTCTTGCCACCTCTTCTTAATATCTTCTGCTTCTGTTAAGTCCATACCATTTCTGTCCTTTATTGAGCCCATCTTTGCATGAAATGTTCCCTTGGTATCTCTAATTTTCTTGAAGAGATCTCTAGTCTTTCCCATTCTGTTGTTTTCCTCTATTTCTTTACATTGATTGCTGAGGAAGGCTTTCTTACCTCTTCTTGCTATTCTTTGGAACTCTGCCTTCAGATGCTTATATCTTTTTTTTTCTCCTTTGGTTTTTGCTTCTCTTCTTTTCACAGCTATTTGTAAGGCCTCCTCAGACAGCCATTTTGCTTTTTTGCGTTTCTTTTCCATGGGGATGGTCTTGATCCCTGTCTCTTGTACAGTGTCACAAACCTCCGTCCATAGTTCATCAGGCACTCTATCTATCAGATCTAGGCCCTTAAATCTATTTCTCACTTCCACTGTATAATCATAAGGGATTTGATTTAGGTCATACCTGAACGGTCTAGTGGTTTTCCCTACTTTCTTCAATTTAAGTCTGAATTTGGCAATAAGGAGTTCATGATCTGAGCCACAGCAACAGACCGGTTCCAAATAGGAAAAGGAGTACGTCAAGGCTGTATATTGTCACCCTGCTTATTTAACTTATATGCAGAGTACTTCATGAGAAATGCTAGGCTGGAAGAAGCACAAGCTGGAATCAAGATTGCGGGGAGAAATTCAGTAACCTCAGATATGCAGATGACACCACCCTTAATGGCAGAAAGTGAAGAGGAATTAAAAAGCCTCTTGATGAAAGTGAAAGAGGAGAGTGAAGAAGTTGGCTTAAAGCTCAACATTCAGAAAACGAAGATCATGGCATCTGGTCCCATCACTTCATGGCAAATAGATGGGGTAACAGTGGAAGCAGTATCAGACTTAATTTTTTGGGGCTCCAAAATAACTGCAGATGGTGACTGCAGTCCTGAAATTAAAAGACACTTATTCCTTGAAAGAAAATTTATGACCAACCTAGATAGCATATTGAAAAACAGAGACATTACTTGCCAACAAAGTTCCAGCTAGTCAAGGCCATGGTTTTTCCAGTAGTCATGTATGGATGTGAGAGTTGGAATGTGAAGAAAGCTGAGTGCCGAAGAATTGATGCTTTTGAACTGTGGTGTTGGAGAAGACTTTTGAGAGTCCTTTGGACTACAAGGAGATCCAACCAATCCATTCTGAAGGAGATCAGTCCTGGGTGTTCTTTGGAAGGAATGATGCTAAAGCTGAAACTCCAGTACTTTGGCCACCTCATGCGAAGAGTTGACTCATTGGAGAAGACCCTGATGCTGGGAGGGATTGGGGGCAAGAGGTGAAGGGGACGACAGAGGATGAGATGGCTGGATGGTATCACTGACATGATGCACATGAGTTGAGTGAACTCTGGGAGTTGGTGATGGACAGGGAGGCCTGATGTGCTGAGATTCATGGGATCACAAAGAGTTGGACACGACTGAGCAACTGAACTGAACTGAGCAATTGAGTACACACGCGCGCGCACACACACACGCACACACACACACACGAAGTCTCCCTTTTGGCCTCTGAATGTTTACATGTACCATTGTTGTTGTTTAGTCATATCTGACTCTTTTCAACCCAGTGAACTGCAGCACACTAGGCTTCCCTGTTCTTCACCATCTCCCAGTGCTTGCTCAAGCTCATGTCCGTTGAGTCGATGATGCCATCCAACCATCTCATCTTCCCTCGTCCCCTTCTCCTCCTGCCTTCATACTTTCCCAGCATCAGTGTCTTTTCAAATGAGTCAGTTCTTCACATCAGGTGTCCCAAGTATTGGAGCTTCAGCATCAGTCCCCGCAGTGAATATTCAAGACTGATTTCCTTGAGCATTGACTGGTTTGATTTGATCTCCTTGCAGTCCAAGGGACCCTCAAGAGTCTTCTCCAGCGCCACAGTTCAAAAGCATCAGTTCTGTGGTGCTCAGCCTTCCTTATGGTTCAGCTCTCACATCTATACGTGAGTACTGGAAAAACCATAGCTTTGACTAGATGGACCTTTGTCAGCCAAGTAATGTCTCTGCTTTTTAATATGCTGTCTAAGTTGGTCATACCTTTTCTTCCAAGTAGCAAGTATCTTTTAATTTCAGATGGTGATTGCAGTCACCATCTGCGGTGATTTTGGAGCCCAAGAAAATCAAGTCTGTTACTGTTTCCGTTGTGTGCCTGCCTATTCATGATGGGACTGGTTGCCATGATCTTTGTTTTTTGAATGTTGAGCTTTAAGCCAGCTTTTTCACTCTCCTCTTTTACCTTCATCAAGAAGCTCTTTAGTTTCTCTTCACTTTCTGCGATAAGCTTGGTGTCATCTGCATATCTGAGGTTATTGAAGTTTCTCCCAGCAGTCTTGATTCCTGCTTGTGCTTCATCCAGCCTGGCATTTCACATAATATACTCTGCGAATAAGTTAAATAAGCAGGGTGACAGTATTCAGCCTTGAAATACTCCTTTCCCGATTTGGAACCAGTCAGTTGTTCCATGTCCAGTTCTGTTGCTTCCTGACTTGCATACAGGTTTCTCTGGAGACAGGTAAGGTGGTCTGGTAGTCCCCTCTCTTTAAGAATTTTCCAATTTGTTGCCATCCACACAGTCAAAAGCGTTAGCGTAGTCAGTGAAGCAGAAGTAAATATTCTTCTGGAATTCGCTTGCTTTTTCTAGTGGAATTTGGCAATATAATCTCTGGTTCCTCTGCCTTTTCTAAATCAGCTCAAACATCTGGAAGTTTTTGGTTCATGTACTATTGAAGCCTAGCTTGGAGAATTTTGTGTGTTACTTTGCTAGCATGTGAAATGAATGCAGTTGTATGGTAGTCTGTACATTCTTTGGCATTGCCCTTCTTTTGGATTGAAATGAAAACTAACCTTTTCCAGTCCTGTGGCCACTGCTGAGTTTTCCAAATTTGCTGGTATATTGAGTGCAGCACTTTAAGAGCATCATCTTTTAGGATTTGAAATAGCTCAACTGGAATTCCATCACCTCTACTATGTTTGTACTGATGCTTCCTAAGGCCCACTTGCCTTCGCATTCCAAGATGTCTGGCTATATGTGAGTGATGTCGCTGTCGTAAATGTGCCATATGTTGAAGAACATATCATCTTTTCTTCTCTTGTATTGCCTATTCTGGTGAATGGCTCTTCTAATGTTCAGGCTGGGAATCATGGAATATCCTTTCTCTTTTATTCCCCATAGCTTTCAAGTCCAATCAGTCACTGCATCTGCTTATTCTCTCTACTAGTTGTCTATTTTATTAATGCCCTATCCCAACACTGACTCCAAGTTAATAAAAATGCTCATTGCCACTGACTTATTTTATGTCCTTGTCATTTTATTACTGTCTCTAGTCTCTTTACCTTTTTTTTTTTTTTGACTTTGAGCCATTCAGGATCATAGTTCCCTGACCAGGGATCAAACCTGGGCCCCCTGCAGCAGAAGTGCAGAGTCTTAACGACTGAACCACCAAGGAAGTCCCAGGTCTCTTTGATTTTAATTTAGCCTCATGTTAGCCAATTCTCTACACAGCTTCCTTCCAGAATGATTTTACTGAAATACTAACATAACCATATCAAATTTCTATCTGTAATGCTTGTACATGATAGTTAATAAATATTTGATCTCTCCAGGTATTGCTATCTTAAACTTAAGATGAATTTAAGTGGCTAGCATACTTACACTTGGAGTTTTCTTTATGGGGAAGATTTTCGCTTCAAATTCTATTTATTTATTATTTCTTTTTATTTCTTTTATTTATTTCTTTTTGAGTAAGCGTCAGTTGTTTGTATCTTTCAAGGAACTTGTTAATTTAGTCTAAATTGTTAAATTCAGGGGCATACATGTTCATAGTATTCCTTTATTATCTTTTTAATATCTCTAAGATCTGTAGTAATGTTTTCTTTCTCATTCCTGACTGTTAATTTGTGTATTTTCTCACTTTTTTCTTCTTCAGTCTGGCTACAAATTTGTTTTGTTGATACTCTGAATGAGCCAGTATTTTTTTTTTTTAATTGATTTTGTGTTTTCGGTTTCAGTGATTTCTGTTCCTATTTCCATTTTGTTGTTTGCCGCTGCTAAGTCACTTCAGTCGTGTCTGACTCTGTGTGATCCCATAGACGGCAGCCCACCAGGCTCCCCTGTCCCTGGGGTTCTCCAGGCAAGAATTCTGGAGTGGGTTGCCATTTCCTTCTCCAGTGTGTGAAAGTGAAAAGGGAAAGTGAAGTTGTTCAGTCATGTCCGACTCTTAGCGACCCCATGGACTGCAGCCTACCACACTCCTCTGTCTCTGTCCATGGGATTTTCCAGGCAAGAGTACTGGAGTGGGGTGCCATTGCCTTCTCTGATTTTTTTTTTTGTTGTTTTTGTTTACTTTGTATTTTATTTGCTTTTGATTTGTTAGAATCTTAAAATGTAAACTTATTGTCTTCTAATATAAATTTTTAATGCTATAAAATTCCCCTCTAAATAGTGATTGGAGTGCATCTCACAAATGTTGATATTCGTGTTTTTATTTTGGTTCAGTTCAAAAATCCTTGTTGATTTTGTTTGTGGTTTCTTCATTGAATCTGTTGGTTATTTAAAGGTATGTACACAAGTTTCCCAATATTGAGGTATTTTTCAGATGTTGACTTCTGATTTAATTTCACTGTGGTCAGAGAACATACATGGCATGATTTGAGTCATTTTAAATTTATTGAGACTTGTTTTATGAGAGTGTCATCTCTCTTGGTTAATGATTCATGTGTGCTTGAAAAGAATGTTGGGTGGAGTGTTCTATAAATACTAATCAGATCGAGCTGACTGACAAAATTTTCATCCTTTTGTATCCTTACATATTTTATGTCTGCTTGTTCTCTCCATTTTTGAGAGAAGGGTGTTGAAATCTCTGACCATAATTGTGGCCTTGCCAATTTCTCCTTGTAGTTTGATCAGTTTGGCTTCATATATTGGTAGTTTGAAGTTCTGTTACTCGATGCATGCATATTTAGGATTGTTATCTTTTGATGAATTGAATCTTTTTGTCATTGTGAAATGACCTTTGGTAATATGCTTTTCTCTGAAGTCTACTTTGTATTGCCACTCTAGCTTTATTTTGAGTAGTGTTAGTGTTATTTCTCTTTTTCCACTTGAAAACTTTTTACTTATTTGTATTTAAGCTGGATTTCTGGTACATGGCATATAGTTGGACCTTGCTTTTTCTTTTCTTTCTTTCTAATCCAGCTTTCTAATCTCTGCTCGTAATTTAGACCATTTACATTTAATGTTATTATTTTGTTGGGTTTAAATCTTCCTTCTTGGTACATGTTTCTTATTTGTTACATCTGTTCTTTGTTCTATTTTTTTCTTTACCTTCTTTTGTATTTGAGTATTTTTATGATAATAAATACTTTGAGAATTAATTATCTGTAGCTTTAAAAAAATTTTTGCTGCTTGTTTGTAGTGGCTATATATATGTTTAGCTTATCACATCTACCTTGAGTAAAACACCACTTTTCATTTCATGTCAGTGCCTTGTAACGGTATACTTCTATTGTGCTATTGTCATACATTTTGGTTTTACGTGTGTTAAACATTCCACAGTGTATTTCTACTTTTTCAGCTTTACGTGGTCAATTGTCTTTTAAGGGGATTGGTGGCTCAGATGGTAAAGAATCCACCTGCAATGCTGGAGACCTGGGTTTGATCCCTGGGTTGGAAGATCCCCTGGAGGAGGGCATGGTAACCCACTTGAGTATTCTTGTCTGGAGAATCCCCACGGACGGAGGAGCCTGGCGGGCTACAGTCAGTGGGGTCGCAAAGAGTTGGACACGACTGACCAGTTAAGTACAGTGAGCTTTTTTTTTTTTAAAGCTCTTACATTTACCCACATATTTACCATTTTCAGGGCCCTTCTTTCCTTTGGAAGTCTTTTTCCATCTGGTATTTTCCTTCTTCCTGAAGTACTTACTTTAGTATTTATTGTAATGGTTGTAATGTGATATTACTGATGAAATTTTTTTCAGCTTTTGTATGTCTGAAAAAATACTTTTTTGAAATATATTTTTGCCAGGTATAGAAACTTAGATCAACACCTTCTTTTTTTTTTTTTTTCCAGGAGTATGATAATACTGCACCACTGTCATCTCATTGCGTTTTTCCAATGTGAAATCTGTTATCCTTATTTCACTATACTGAAAATGTTTTTTTCCTCTGGCTGCTTTTAAGATCTCTTTATTATTTGTTTTAAGCATTTGTAGTAAGATGTGCCTAGTTATTTTATGTTTCTTAGGCTTGGGGTTTGTTGAACTTTGAAGCTTTACTGTTTTTATCAAATGTAGAAGAAATTTGTCCATTATTTCTCCAGATAGTTTTTTTTTGTTTCTTCATTCTTCTCATTCTGGTACTAGTTATTTATATATTATGCTTCTTGATAATGTCCCATAGCTAACTGCTGCTGTCTTCCTTTTTTTTTTTTTTCTCTCCTTGTTTCAACTTGGACAATGTCTCTTGCTCTGTCTTCAAGATTACTAATCTTCTCACTTTTTGATTTGCTATTATCTCATTCAGTGTATTTTTCTTTTTAAATTTTTTTATTTTTGGCTGCACTGGGTCTTTGCTGCTGTGCTTGGGCTTTTCTCTAGTTGCAGCAAGCAGCAGCTGCTCTTTATATGGGGTGTGTGGGCTTTTCACTGTGGTGGTGTCATCTGTTGTGCAGCATGGGTTCTAAGACTTGGGGGCCTCAGTAGTTGCAGCTCCCAAGCTCTGGAGCACAGACCTATTTGCTTCACAGCATTTGGGATCTTCCTGGACCAGGGATTGAACCTGAGTCTCTTGTGTCGGCCAGTAGAGCAGTGAAGCACCTCTGAAGCCCCACGGTATTTTTCTTAATAGGCGTTTTCATTTCTAGAAGTTTGACTTGAATCTTGTCTGTATCTTAAATGTTTCCCCTTTATATGTTCAGGCTTTCTTCTCCTTTTTTGAATAAAGTTGATCCTTGCACAATGTGGGGGTTAGTGGTGGTGACTGTTCACACAGTCAGAAATCTTTGTATAACTTTATAACACTCTATGTCATGGTTCTGCATCTGCAGATTCAACCAATCAGATCATGTAGTAATGTAATTTTTAAAAAAATTGTGTGTAAGAGAAACTACACAGTTCAAACTATGTTTTTTGAGGGTCAACTGTATACATGGCGTTTATACTGAGGTTTTTTTTTTTTAATTGTAATTAAAAAGTACATAAAATTTACCATCTCAGTCATTTTAGTATATAGTTTAGTAGTGTTAATGTTTACATTAATGTTGTCTTGAAACAGCTTTCCAGAACTTCTCATCTTGCAAATCTGAAACTCTGCAACCATTAAACAACTTAAAAACAACTACTATTTATGCTTTCCTCCAGTCCCAGGAAGCCATTCTTCTGTTTTCTGTCTCTGTGAACTTGGCTATGCTAGGTACCTCAAATGAATGGGATAACATGGCATTGGTCTTTCTGTGACTGGCTTATTTCACTTAGTTTAACGTCCTCAGGATTCATCCATGTTGTGATGTGTGGCAGGATTTCCTTTAAGGCTAAATAATATTCTATTGTATAATTTTCTTTATTCATTCATCCATTGGTGGACATGTGGGTTATTTTCATTGCTTGGCTGTTGTGAATAGTGCTGCTGTGAACTTGGATATTCGAATATGTCTTCAAGACCATGCTTCTTTTGGATATATCCCCAAAAGCAAAGCTCAGTCAGTAAAGAATCTGCCTGTAGTACAGGAGACTCAGGTTTGATCCCTGGGTTGGGAAGATCCCCTGGAGAAGGAAATGGCAAACCATTCCAGTGTCCTTGCCTGGAAAATCCCACGGGTAAAGGAGCCTGGTGAGCTGCAGTCCGTGGGGTTGCAAAGAGTCAAGCATGACAGAGCAACTAACACTTTTACTTTCCAAAAGCAAAATTGCTGGATCATTTGGTAGTTCTATTTTCAAATATTTTGAGGAAACTCCATACTATTTTCTGTAGTGATTGTGCCACTTCAGCATTACACGAATAGTGTACATGGTTTCTGACTTTTTCACATCTTTATCAACATTCGTTATTTTCTATTTTGCTGATACTTGGTATCATAATGGATATAAAAGTGATATCTCATTATGGCTTTAATTTACATTTACCTAATGATGCAAAGAGTTGGCTCACTGGAAAGACCCTGATGCTGGGAGGGATTGGGGGCAGGAGGAGAAGGGGACGACAGAGGATGAGATGGCTGGATGGCATCACCGACGTGATGCACATGAGTTAAGTGAACTCTGGGAGTTGGTGATGGACAGGGAGGCCTGGCGTGCCGCTATTCATGGGGTCGCAAAGAGTTGGACACAATTGAACGACTGAACTGAACTGAATGATTGATGATGTTGAGCATCTTTTCATATGCTTGTGGCTATTTCTATATCATTGGAGAAATGTCTATTCAAGTCCTTTACCATTTGTAAATTGAGATATTTGATTTTTTGCTCTGAAGTTGTAGTTCTTTATATATTCTGGATATTGACCCCCTATCATGTATATAGCTTGCAAATATTCTCGTTCATCCATAAGTTGCCTTTCACTCTATTGATTATATGCATTGATGCACAAAACTTTCAAGTTTTATATAGTCTCATTTGTGTATTTTTACTTTTACTGTCTTAGGTTGTGCCTTAGGTATCACAACCAAGTAAATCACTGCCAAGTACAGTGTCATGAAGTTTAACCATAAATTTTCTTCTAGGAGTTTTATAGCTTTAGGTTTTATTTTTAGGTTTTTAATCCACTTTGAGTTAATTTTTGTATGTGGTGTTAGTTAAGGGCCCACCTTGATTCATTTGCATGTGTGTATTCATTTTTCTGCATACACGTTTTTGAGGAGACTGTCCTTTCCCCGTTGAATGATCTTAGCATTTTTATCAAAGATTATTTGACCGCATATGCAAGAGTTTATTTCTGGGCTCTGTTCTATCCCAGTAGTTTGTTTATCTTTATGCCAGTAGTACACTGTAGCTTTGTAGTATGTTTTGAAATCAGAAAGTGTGAATCCTCCAGTTTTTGTTCTTACAGAATTATTTTGAGCACCTGGGATCCTTCAAGATTCTATGTGAATTTCAGGATGGATTTTTCTATTTCTGGAAAAAAATGCCTTTGAAATTTTGCTAGAGATTGCATTGAATCTGTAGATTATTTTGGGTATGGACATGTTAATATTAAGTCTTCTAATCCGTGAACATGCATTTCTTTCTGTGTGTGTGTGTCTGTATATGTATACATGCAACACGTATATACACATACCATATTTTGTGTACAGTAGCTGTTTTAGTCATATCACTTCTGTCATTTCTAGATCCATTTCTTATAACTGATTTTTCTCCTTATATGGATTATGTTTTCCTTTTTGTTTGTGTTCCTGCTAATTTTTGTTGGATGCCAGACATTGTGAATTTTGTTGTTTAGAGCTATTTTTTTTTTTTTTGTATTCTTTTCAATATTTTAAGATTTGTTTTGGGACACAGTTAAGTTACTTGAAAACAGTTCTTCAAAGCATGCTTTTTAAGCTTTGTTAGATGAATCCTGAGCATCCTTTAGTACAAGGCTAATTTTAGCATTATTCTGGAACATTGCCCTCTCATTTGAGTCTTAATATTCCTCTGTCTCTATGAACTTCAGTTTTATTTCCTGAAAACAAAGTCATTCCTCCATAAACATTGTATGATGATAAAAAAAAAAATCAGGAAATTAACTTTGGTATAATACTGTAATCTGTAGATATTCACATTTCACCAGCTATCCTAATACTGCCCATTTTGGCAAAAGTGCAGATTCACATCCTGCCTTTAGTTGTCATGTCTCTCTAATTTAAGTTGGAACAATTCTAGAGCCTATGTTTATATTTCATGATACTGACATTTTTCTAAAGTTTTGAGGCCATTCATTTTGTTGAATGTCCTTCAGTTTTAGTTTGGTCGATTTTCTCTCAAGATTAGAGTCAGGTTATAAACTTTTGACAGGAATATCACAGACTTAATGTTGTGTTCTTTTCAGTACATTATATCAAGAAGCAAATGCTGCAATTTCTCCTATTACTGATGATGATAATTTTTATCGTTTAGTTCTGATGATATCTGCCAGGTTTCTCCAAGGTTAAGTCATTATTTTACTCTTTGCAACTAATAAGTACCTTGTGGAGAGATCCTTTGATTATGTAAATATCCTGCTGCTGCTGCTGCTAAGTCGCTTCAGTCGTGTCCAACTCTGTGCAACCCCATAGATGGCAGCCCACCAGGCTCTGCTGTCCCTGAGATTCTCCAGGCAAGAACACTGGAGTGGGTTGCCATTTCCTTCTCCAGTGCCTGAAAGTGAAAAGTGAAAGTGAAGTCTCTCAGTCATGTCTGACTCTTAGCAACCCCATGTATTGCAGCCTTCCAGGCCCCTCTGTCCATGGGATTTTCCAGGCAAGAGTATTGGAGTGGGGTGGCATTGCCTTAACTTGCCCATTGGCTTTAATATCTATTGATGATTCTTGTACGAATCAGTTATCAGGATAGTTTCATAAAAGTTCTCATCACAAGGGAAAAAAATAAGTAGCTGTGTGAGGTGATGGTTAACTTACTGTGTTAATCGTTTTTGCTCTGTATACATGTATCATACCATTATGTTGTGCAACTTAAGCTTATGCAATGTTAGAGCAACTATATCTCACTAAAATTGCAGGGGGAAAAGATGGTTGAAAATTGGTGATTTTCTTTTTCCCCAGTTCACTAATTTCTTCTGTGTTTATTAGGTGACTTTCTGCTGCAGAAAATACTTCATTCTCTTATTTATTTGCCCATTCATTCATACTAGTATAGGCTCATTGTTTCTTATTTTATTCTTTTGACAGTGTCCCTATTATTCTTGGAGCACTTTAATTTTTTTAATGTTTTTTATTGTGGTAAAAGTCGCATAGTATAAGATATACTGTTTTAACCATATTTATTTCAGTGGCACTAAGTACTTTCACATTGTTGTGCAGCTCTCAATATCATCCATATACTGAATTTTCCACTTTCTTAAACTGAAGCACTGTCTTCATTAAACACTAAGTCCCCATTCCCCATTCTGAGCCCTAACCCTGGCCCCTGCCATCTACCAGTATACTTTCTGACTTTATGAATTTGACTGTTCTAGGTACCTTGTGTAAGTGAAATCAAGTAGTATTTGTTTGCACCTACTCTATAATGTGTTTCTAAAGTTAATATTAGTCTTGCAAACAGATTGTATCTTCGTTTTCTCCTTGTGCTATACAGTGAAAGAAAGAAAGTGAAGTTGCTCAGTCATGTCCGACTCTTTGCAACCCCATGGACTGTAGCCTACTAAGCTCCTCTGTCCATGGAATTTTCCAGGCAAGAGTACTGGAGTGGGTTGCCATTTTTAGTAGGTTCTCATTAATTATCTATTAGTTTATACACAGTAGTGTAATGTCAATCCCAATCCCCTACCCCCCAACTTTGTGTCCATCCTTTTTTTCTCTGTGTCTGTGTCTCAATTTCTGCTTTGCAAACAAGTTCATCTGTACTATTTTTTATAGATTCCACAGAAGTGAGTTATATACAATATTTGTTTTCCTCTTTCTGACAGACTTCACTCTATATGACAGTCTCTAGGTCCATCCACGTCTGTATAAATGGCACAATTTCATTCATTTTTATGACTAATATTCCATGATTATATATGTACACATCTTCTTTATCCATTTCTCTGTCAATGGGCATTTTGGTTGCTTCCATGTCCTGGCTGTTGTACATAGTGCCACTGTGAATATTGGGATGCATGTGTCTTTTGGAATTATGGTTTTCTCCTGGTATATGCCCAGGAGAAGGGATTGCTGGATCATCTGGTATTTCTGCTTTTAGTTTAAGGAACCTCCTTACTGTTCTCCATAGTGACTGTATCGTTCCCACCAACAGTGTTAGAGAGTTCTCTTTTCTCTACACCCTCTCCAGCATTTCTTTGTAGATTTTTTTGGTGATGGTCATTCTGCCTGGTGTGAGGGGATACCTCATTGTAGTTTTCATTTGCTCTTCTCTAATAATGAGCAGTGTTGAGCATCTTTTCATGGGTTTATTGGTCATGTGTATGTCATCTTTGGAGAAATGTCTGTTTAGGTCTTCTGCCCATTTCTTAATTGGGTCATTTTTCTGATATTGAACTGTATGAGCTGCCTGTATATTTTGGAGATTAACCCTTTGTCAACTGCTTTGTTTGCAGTTATTTTCTCCCATTCTCAGGGTTGTCTTTTCATCTTGTTCATAGTTTGCTTTGCTGTGCAAAAGCTTCTAAGTTTAATTAGGTACCCTCCCCCTTTTTTTTTCATTACTCTAGTACATAGGTCGAAAAAAAATCATCTTGCTGTGATTTATGTCAGTCTTCTGCCTATGTTTTCCTCTAATAGGTTTATAGTATCTGGCCTTACATTTAGATCTTTAATCCATTTTGAGTTTATTTTTGTGTGTGGTATTAGGGTGTGTTCTAATTTTATCTTTTTACCTGTAGCTGTCCAGTTTTTCTAGCACCACTTATTGAAAAGGCTATCTTTTCTACACTGTACATTCTTATCTCCTTTGTCATAGGTTAGGTGGCTATAGGTGTGTTAGTTTCTCTCTGGGCTTTTTCTCCTGTTCCATTTATATATATTTCTGTTTTTGTGCCAGTACCATACTGTCTTAATTACTGTAGCTTTGTGGTATAGTCTGAAGTCAGGGAGCCTGATTCCTCCAGCTCCGTTTTTCTTTCTTAGGATTGCTTGGTTATTTGAGGTCTTCTGTGTTTCATACAGATTGTAAAAATTTTTGTTCTGTGAAAAATGCCACTGGTAATTTGATAAGGATTGCACTGAATCTGTAGATTGCTTTTGGGATCATAGTCATTTTCACAGTATTGATTCTTGCAGTCCAAGAACATGATATATTTCTCTGTGATGCCTTTGACTTCTTTCATCAGTATCTTAGAGTTTTCTGCATGTAGATCTTTTGTCTCCTTAGGTAGGCTTATTCCTAAGTATTTTATTTTTGTTGCAGTAGTGAATGGGATTATTTCCTTACTTTCTGTTACTGACTTATCATTGTTAGTGTATAGGAATATAAGAGATTTTTGTGCCTTAATTTTGTATCCTGCAACTTTACTAGATTATCTGTTTCATTCTAGTAGTTTTCTGTTAGAATATTTAGGATTTTCTGTGTATCATATCATGTCATCTGCAGTGACAGTTTTCACTTCTTTTCCAATTTGGATTCATTCATTTTATTTCTTTTCCTTCTCTGAGTACTGTGGCAAGGGCTTCCATAACTATGTTGAATAATAGTAGTGAGAGTGAACATCCTTGTCTTGTTCCTGATCTTAGAGGAAATGCTTTCAGTTTTTTACCATTGAGAATGATGTTTGCTGTGGATTTGTCACATATGGCCTTTATTATGTTGAGGTAGGTTCCCTTTGTGTCCACTTTGTGGAGATTTGGGTTTTTTTGTAAATAGGTATTGATTTTTGTCAAAAGTTTTTTCTAGGAACAGATAAGTGACCTGGAGGACAGAATGGTGGAAATCACTTCTGCAGAACAGAATATAGAGAAAAGAATTAAGAGAAATGAAGACAGCCTAAGAGACCTTTGGGACAACATTAAACATACCAACATTCGCATTGTAGGGGTCCCAGAAGGAGAAAAGAGAAAGAAAGGACCTGAGAAAACATTTGAAGAGATAATAGTGGAAAACTTCCTGAACATGGAAAAGGAGATAGTCACCCGAGTTCAGGAAGCACAGAGAGTCCCAGGAAGGATGAACCCAAGGAGAAACACACTGAGACACATGGTAATCAAACTGACAAAAACTAAAGAGAGAGATAAAATATTAAAAGCAACAAGGGAAGAATGACAAATAACATACAAAGGAACTCCCATCAGGCTATCAGCTGATTTCTCAACAGAAACTCTACAAGTCAGAAGGGAATGGAGGATATATTTAAAGTGGTGAAAGGGAATAACCTAGAATACTAAGAATACCAGCCAAGAATACTCTACCCAGCAAGACTCTCCTTAAGATTTGATGGAGAAAACAAAAGTTTTTCAAACAAGCGAAAGTTAAGAGAATTCAGCGTCACCAAACCTTCAGTTCTGTTCAGTTCAGTAGCTCAGTCGTATCCGACTCCCTGCGACCCCATGAATCGCAGCATGCCAGGCCTCCCTGTCCATCACCAACTCCCGGAGTTCACTCAGACCCACGTTCATCGAGTCAGTGATGCCATCCAGCCATCTCATCCTCTGTCATCCCCTTTTCCTCCTGCCCCCAATCCCTCCCAGCATCAGAGTCTTTTCTAATGAGTCAGCTCTTCACATGAGGTGGCCAAAGTACTGGAGTTTCAGCTTCAGCATCAGTCCTTCCAAAGAATACCCAGGGCTCATCTCCTTTAAAATGGATTGGTTAGATCTCCTTGCAGTCCAAGGGACTCTCAAGAGTCTTCTCCAACACCACAGTTCAAAAGCATCAATTCCTCGGCACTCAGCTTTCTTTATAGTACAATTCTCGCATCCATTCATGACCACTGGAAAAACCATAGCCTTGACTAAACGGACCTTTGTGGGCAAAGTAATGTCTCTGCTTTTGAATATGCTATCAAGGTTGGTCATAACTTTTCTTCCAAGGAGTAAGCGTCTTTTAATTTCATGGCTGCAGTCACCGTCTGCAGTGATTTTGAACCTTAGCTTTACAAAAAATGCTAAAGGAAATTCTCTAGACAGAAAACAAGAAAAGGAAAAGCCCTACCTAAAGAAAATAAACCCAAAACAGTTAAGAGAATGGTAATAGGATCATACATATCAATGATTCTCTTAAATGTAAATGGATTAAATGCACCAACCAAAAGACAGACTGGCTGGGAGGATGAAAACATGTGCATGTATGCACTTCCACTTCCACATCACTCTGCTTGACCCCCTCCCCCAAATTGTATGTGATTTTTTTATATTGTTGTTAATCATGTTCTCATTATGGCTTGCATTTGTAACTATCTTTTATATTTTTGTCTGGCTATTGATTGTGAAAACTGATAAACATCTTTTACTATTGTGATTAAGTAACTATTACTCAATACCATTGTTAACAGAAAAATAATAGTACTCTGTATCACCAAAACTAAGATCTAATAGAAAGACCTGTAATCACTTTTTAAAATCCAGATGCATATCAGAATTATCTTGATATGTTCCAGCTATGTTTCTAACCAGCAATCATGTTTCAAAACAGCTGGACTATATGATGATCTTTTATTTCTACCTAGTTTGTCTTACTTTTCTATTTCATTTTCAGTGCTCCCATTTCATTTAGTTTATGTTCTCTAGTTTCTCCATCTCTTCTCCTTTTTTTTTTTTGATGTTCTTTCTCAAACCTTTATCAAGTGTAGTAGAAAAGCTTTTGTATACATAATATATATATGTGTGTGTAATTATATATTTTAGAAAACATTACTTTTTGCCTAAATTAAAAAATTAGAACATTTTGATTCTACTTTTTGACTTAGTGTGAATAGAATGCTAGATTTCTAATTTAAAAATAGAGGTGCAACAAGCAACAAAGGTTTACTGCATAGCATAGGGAACTATAGTGAAAATTAATTTCAAAAATAATGTATGTGTATTTGTATAACTGAATCACCTGCTGTGCACCTGAAACATTGTCAGTCAACTATACTTCAATTTAAAAAAAAACATATTTTATAAAAAGGTTTTTCTGCATCTGTTGAGATGATCATATGGTTTTTATTTTTCAGTTTGTTAATATGGAGTATCATGTAGATTAATTTGCCTATATGGAAGAAAACTTGCATCCTTGGAATAAATCACAGTTTGATCATGGTGTATGATCCTTTTATATTATTTTATTTGTTTTTCTTCAAAACACAGTAACTTTTATTTTTTATTTTTAAATTTAAATTTATCTATTTTAATTGGAGGCTAATTACTTTACAATATTGTATGGGTTTTGCCATACATCAACATGAATCCGCCACTGGTGTACACATGTTCCCCATCCTGAACCCTTCTCCCACCTCCCTCCTCGTACCATCCCTCTGGGTCATCCCAGTGCACCAGCCCCAAGCCTCCAGTATCATGCATTGAACCTGGACTGGCGATTCGTTTCATATATGATATTATACATGTTTCAATGCCATTCTCCCAAATCATCCCACCCTCTCCCTCTCCCACAGAGCCCAAAAGACTGTTCTATACTTTTTTGTCTCTTTTGCTGTCTCGCATACAGGGTTATCATTACCATTTTTCTAAATTCCATGTATATACGTTAGTATACTATATTGGTGTTTTTCTTTCTGGCTTACTTCACTCTGTATAATGGGCTGCAGTTTCATCCACCTCATTAGAACTGATTCAAATGTATTCTTTTTAATGGTTGAGTAATACTCCATTGTATATATGTACCACAGCTTTCTTATCCATTCATCTGCTGATGGACATCTAGGTTGCTTCCATGTCCTGGCTATTATAAACTGTGCTGTGATGAACCTTGGGGTACATGTGTCTCTTTCAATTCTGGTTTCCTCGGTGTGTATGCCCAGCAGTGGGATTGCTGGGTCATAAGGCAGTTCTATTTCCAGTTTTTTAAGGAATCTCTACACTGTTCTCCATAGTGGCTGTACTAGTTTGCATTCCCACCAACAGTGGAAGAGGGTTCCCTTTTCTCCACACCCTCTCCAGCATTGATTGCTTGTCGACTTTTGGATCACAGCCATTCTGACTGGCGTGAAATGGTACCTCATTGTGGTTTTGATTTGCATGTCTCTTGATAATGAGTGAAGTTGAGCATCTTTTCATGTGTTTGTTAGCCATCTGTATGTCTTCTTTGGAGAAATGTCTATTTAGTTCTTTGGCCCATTTTTTGGTTGGGTCGTTTATTTTTCTGGAATTGAGCTGCAGGAGTTGCTTGTATATTTTTGAGATTAGTTGTTTGTCAGTTGTTTCATTTTCTATTATTTTCTCCCATTCAGAAGGCTGTCTTTTCACCTTGCTTATAGTTTCCTTTGTTGTGCAGAAGCTTTTACTTTTAATTAGATCCCATTTGTTTATTTTTGCTTTTATTTCCAATATTCTGGGAGGTGGGTCATAGAATATGTATGATCCTTTTAATGTGGATTAAATCCTATTGGATTCTGTTTGCTAGTATTTTGTTGAAGATTTCTGTATCTGTGTTCATCAGTGATACTAGTCTTTAATTTTCTTTTTTGTGACATCCTTTGTCTGGTTTTGCTATCGGGTGATGGTGGCCTCACAGATTGAGCTTGGGAGTGATCCTTCCTCTGCAGTTTTTTGGGAACAGTTTGAGAAGGGTAGGTGTTAGTGCTTTGCTAAATGTTTACTAGAATTTACCCATGAAGCCCTCTGGTCCTTGACTTCTGTTTGTTGGAAGTTTCAATTCCATTACTTATAATTGGTCTGCTCATACTTTCTATTTCTTCCTTGTTCAGTTTTAGAAGATTGTACCTTTCTAAGAATTTGTCCCTCTCTTCCAAATTATCCATTTTATTAGCATATAGTTGCTTATAGTAGTCTTTTATGATCCTTTGAATTTCTGCTGTATCAGTTGTGATTTCTCCTTTTTCATTTCTAATTATGTTGATTTGTATCCTCTCCCTGCCTTTTCTTTTTAAATTGAGGAATCTGACTCAAAAAATGAATCAGTTTTGTCTCTCAAAGAACCAACTTTTAGTTTCATTGCTCTTTGGTATTGTTTTCTTAATTTCTGTTTCATTTATTTCTGCTGATTTTTATGATTTCTTTCCTTCTACTAACTTTGTTCTTCGTTCTTTGGTTGCTTTAAAGCAACTTGTAAAGTTTTGAAATTTGTAAAGATTTGAAAAGGTTTGAAACTTTTCTTGTTTCTTGAGGTAGGATTGTATTCCTGTGACTTGCCCTCTAAGAACCGCTGTTGCTGCCTCCCATAGGATTTGGGTCATCGTGTTTTCATTGTCATTTGCATCTATGTACTCTCTGATATTTTTTTTGATTTCTTTAGTGATCTTGTGGTTATAAGCTTATTGTTTAGCCTTCATGTGTTTGTGTTTTTTATATATATATATTTTTTCTCCTATAGTTGATTTCTAATCTCATAGCATTGTGGTCAAAAAAAGATCCTTGAAACAGTTTCAGTTTTCTTCAGTTTAACAGAGATTGATTTGTGATCCATGATGTGATTTATTCTGGAGAATGTTCCATGTGCACTTGAGAAGAATGTGTATTCTGCTGCTTTTGGATAGAATGTCCTATAATATCAATTAAGTCTATCTGGTCTAATGTGTGATTTAAAGCTTGTGTTCCCTTATTTTCTATCTGGATGATCTGTCCATTGGTATAAGTAGGGTATTAAAATCTCCCACTGTTACTGTGTTACTGTTGATTTCCCTTTTACGTCTGTTAGTGTTTGCTTTATGTACTGAGGTTTTCCTTTGTTGGTTGCATAAATATTTATAGTTGTTGTATCTTCTTCTTGGATTGATCCCTTAATCATTATGTAGTATCTTTTTTTTTGTCTCTTGTAACAGTCTTTGTTTTAAAGTCTGTTTTGTCTGATATAAGTATCCATACTCTGGCTTTCTTTTAATTTGCATTTGCATGGAATGTCGTTTTCTGCTCCCTTACTTTCAGCCTGTGTGTGTCAGTAGGTCTCAAGAGAGGATCTTGTTTTTGTATCCATTCAGCCAGTCTGTGTCTCTGGCAGCATTTAATCCATTTATGTTCAAGGTTATTATCAATATGCTAACATTTTCTTAATCATTTTGGGTTTGTTGTCTATAGGTCTTTTTCTTCTCTTGTTTCCCTCTTAGAGAAGCTCCTTTAAAATTTGTTGTAAAGCTGATTTGGTGGTCCTGAATTCTTAGCTTTGTCTGTGCTTTGTCTCTCTGTAAAGCTTTTGATTTCTCCGATGAACCTGAATGAGATCATTGCTGAGTAGAGTTATCTTTGTTGTAGGCTCTTCTCTTCCATCACTTTAAATATATCCTGTCACCCTCTTTTGGCCTGCAGAGTTTCTGTTGAAAGATCAGCTGATAACCTTATTGGGTTTCCCTGGTGTATTATTTGTTATTTTTCTCTTCCCGCTTTTAATATTTTTTCTTTGAATTTAACTTTTGTTATTTTGATTAATATATGTCTTGTTGTGTTTCTCCTTGGGTTTATCCTGTGTGGGACTCTGCTTCGTGGACCTGGGTGGCTGTTTTCTTTCCCATGTTAGGAAATTTTTTGACTGTTATCTCTTTAAATTTTTCTCAGCTGCTTTCTGTTTCTCGTCTGGGATCCCTATAATTTGGATGCTGGTGCGTTTAATGTTGTACCTGAGGTCTCTGAGACTGTCCTCATTTCTTTTCATTCTTTTTGTCTTTATTCTACTCCTTGGCAGTTATTTCCACCGTTGTATCTTCTAGTTCACTTATTTGTTCTTCTGCCCCAGTTATTCTGCTACTGATTCTTACTTTTCATTTCAGTTATTGTGCTTCTTATGACTGTTCTTCAGTTCTTCTAAGTCCTTGTTAAACATTTCTTGTATTTTTTGGATCTATACCTCTGTTCTCTTTGTGAGATTTTGAATCATCTTTGCTATCATTTCTCTCTGAGTTCTTTTCAGGTAGATTACCTGTTTCTTTTTTCATTTGTTTGGTCTTGTAGGTTTTTGCTTGGCTTCTTCATCTGCAACAAATTTTCTGTTATGTCATTTTTGTTGATACGTGGGGCTGTGTTCCTCCTGTCTTACTGGTTGTTTGGCCTGTGGCATCCAGCACTGGAGTTGAGTGGACTGGAGTTTGCCGGCAGTTGGGTGGAGCCAGGTTGTGGTGCTGAGATGAGGACCTTTTCGAAAGTTCACACCAGTTAATATTACCTGAAGCCAGTTAATATTGCCTGAGCCCTGAAGTTCTCTGTTAGTCCAGCAGCTTGATCTCAGTGCTCCCACCGTAAAGTCTCAGACCTGACCCTGGCCTATGAACCAAGGACCTGCAAGCCGCATGGTGTGGCATGAAAGAAAAAAAAATACAACAAACAGAAAAGAGCAGAACAAGAAGGAAGGATAAAAAGTAAAATTAGAAAACTAAAACGTTTATTAGGTAAAATAAAAACAAAGTGAAATGATAAAAAAGCACAAGAACAAAAATATAAAAAATTTTATTTTAATTTTTAAGAAAATTAAAAAAATTTAAAACTTCCTGGTGTTTCCATTGTCAGTGTTCTTGCCCCTACAGTGAGCTACATCCAACCTTCTCCTCCCCAGGAGGGCCTCCAAGACCTCTAGGTAGGTCTCTGGACCCACTGTGTCAGCCCCACCTTGTTACTCTCCCCAGCATCTGCTCTTGAAGCTGGCCTGGAGTACACATGGGCAAAGGGCTAGCTGTGGCGCTGGCTTCCATGGGCATGCCCACAGGGGCCAGTGCAGCAGGGCGAGGCTTTAGAGTGGGAGGGCATTGCAAATTGAGCACTTTAATTTCTGACTCAACAAGATGTTCTAGGATCACCTTGTCGTGTCTCTATACCAGCCCTGAAATTAGACATTTCTCTATGGAGCCTTGGTTTCTTTACTGTAGTAGGAAGAAAAAAGTGAAAGCGAAATCGCTCAGTTGTGTCTGACTCTTCGCAACCCCATGGACTGTAGCCTGCCAGGCTCCTCAATCCATGGGATTTTCCAGGCAAGAGTATTGGAGTGGGTTGCCATTTTCTTCTCCAGAATAGTATTTAAATATTTACTTGTTAGATATGCTTATTGCTACTGAGAAATTGTTGCATCTAAGCCCTCTTAGTGGATATAGCTAAGTGTATTGATTATATATGAGTATGTTTGTGTGTGGATGTATGTGATACATAGCTTTACTTTTAGAAACTATTATTGAGTTAACCAGTGTCATGGCTGCTAAAAATTTAAAAAGTGAGTATACTCTTAGGTTGTATTACTAAGTGATCATGTTCATTATAAATCCACAGTTGTTTGCATTCTTCAGACAAATAGATTGTTTTGTTGGCCAACTAGATTCCAGGAATTTAGATCTTATCTGATAAGGAAGATGATTGGATGGAAAGAGGTTTGAAAGGCATGTTATGTGAAGAACAGTTGAAGGAGGCAGCTATATTGAATCTAGAGAAAGGAAAGATTAACAGCAGCATGTACTTGCTATATTATTTTATTTGAAGCCAGAAGATATGGTAAAATTCTGTGCTCATGTAGAGTATAATACAGGTGAGTGTAACTTAAGAAAGACAACCAACTTATCTTTACATAAGGAAATTTTCGAGGCAAACTCTCTTCTAATAGAGTGAATTCCCTTGAGAAATCCTCAAACTAAGTTACTGTCTTTTCAATTGGTAGAAAAGTTTGCCCATTTTCATATAATTAATTTGTACCATGAGAAGTTGGAAGTACTTGGAAGATGTCTAAGCATGCCATATTTAGTGGCTTGTTAGTTAATTATATTGGCCATATTTAGGTAATTGTATGTGTTATGATGTGCCTCATGAAGAAAAGGTTCTGCTGTGTAAGAAACAACATGATCATAGTTTTCTCTTATATGTTTATAGTGCACAGCAGCATAGGAGGCTCTGGGAAGCCCTCAAGTAAGGAGACTTGTTTGACTTTTTCTTATCTAGTGGATTTAGGGGATAGTTGAGAATAGAGAGGCAGGTGAGGTGGTCTGGTATTCCCATCTCTTTCAGAATTTTTCAGTTTATTGTGATCCACACAGTCAAAGGCTTTGGCATAGTCAATAAAGCAGAAATAGATGCTTTATGCTATATGCTGTATATGCTATATACAGGTCAGGAAGCAACAGTTAGAACTGGACATGGAACAACAGACTGGTTCCAAATAGGAAAAGGAGTACGTCAAGGCTGTATATTGTCACCTGCTTATTTAACTTACATGCAGAGTACATCATGAGAAATGCTGGGCTGGAGGAAGCACAAGCTGGAATCAAGATTGCCGGGAAAAGTATCAGTCACCTCAGATATGCAGGCAACACCACCCTTATGGCAGAAAGTGAAGAGGAGCTAAAAAGCCTCTTGATGAAAGTGAAAGAGGAGAGTGAAAAAGTTGGCTTAAAGCTCAACATTCAGAAAACGAAGATCATGGCATCTGTTCCCATCACTTCATGGCAAATAGATGGGGAAACAGTGGAAACAGTGTCAGACTTTATTTTTTGGGCTCTCAAATCACTGCAGATAGTGATTGCAGCCATGAAATTAAAAGACGCTTACTCCTTGGAAGGAAAGTTATGACCAACCTAGATAGCATATTCAAAAGCAGAGACATTACTTTGCCCACAAAGGTCCGTCTAGTCAAGGCTATGGTTTTTCCAGCAGTCATGTATGGATGTGAGAGTTGGACTGTGAAGAAGGCTGAGCGCCGAAGAATTGATGCTTTTGAACTGTGGTGTTGGAGAAGAGTCTTGGGAGTCCCTTGGACTGCAAGGAGGTCCAACCAGTCCATTGTGAAGGAGATCAGTCCTGGGTGTTCATTGGAAGGACTGATGCTAAAGCTGACACTCCAGTAC
Organism: Capra hircus; assembly: GCF_001704415.2. Taxonomy (NCBI): domain Eukaryota; kingdom Metazoa; phylum Chordata; class Mammalia; order Artiodactyla; family Bovidae; genus Capra; species Capra hircus. The sequence goes on from NC_030811.1 coordinate 76,846,107, forward strand.
TTTGGCCACCTCATGTGAAGAGTTGACTCATTGGAGAAGACCCTCATGCTGGGAGGAATTGAGGGCAGGAGGTGAAGAGGATTACAGGGGATGACATGGCTGGACATGGGTTTGAGTGAACTCCGGGAGTTGGTGATGGACAGGGAGGCCTGGCATGCTGCGATTCATGGGGTCATGAACTAGAGATATAATCTTCATACATAGTAGTCATTACATACACATGGTATTTAAACCAAGATATTTTGAGTGATTACCAAGGGACTGAGTGAAGAAGACAGATGTCAAGGAATGAGATAAGGGAGAAGATTGGAGTCTGCAAAGAAACTGAGGAGTAGCCAGCAAGTTAGGGGCAAACCCAAGAGAGAGGTTTTCTGGAGCGTAAGTGACTGCTGTTCTGACTGGAGGGAACTTAGTCAGCTGTGTTGTGTACTGCAGATTAGATGAGGAACTGAGACCTGACCATTGGATTTGGCAACCTGAATTCATTGGTGTCCTTAAAGAGAACTTTCGTTGGAGTGTGGACAGCAAAGATATGCTTGGATTGAAGAGAGGAAGTAGAGAGATTGGAGGAGATAGCAAAATTTTGCTGTGAACGGAGGAACAGAAATGGAATATTTCCTTTTGTTGAGCACATACCTTCTGTGTATATAGTCATCCATTGGTACTCGCAAGGATTGGTTCCAAGACTCCTTACTGGGGATACCAAGATTCACTGGTGCTCAAATCCTTTATATAAAAAGGCATTGTACTGTATAGCTGGAAAGATTAGAGACCAATGAAAAGAATGAGTTATACATAGTCGAGCTGTTGGTTCTGCTTAAACGGTAGTTGTAGTATGTTAGAAAGTACTTTCCTCTGTGGTATGGACTTGGATGGGCTAGAAATTGAACGTTGGTTTCCTGATATGTAGAAATCTCCCTCAGACACAAGAATGTTATGAGTGTAGTGGCTATTAAGCTGTGCTGCATTCCTGAATTTCAGGCAGTTTGGGTCAGTTGGCATGGTAGTTAGTAGTAATATGAAGCAAAACCCTCCAATTTCATTTTCATTAACCTTGAATTGATGATCTGGACATATTAATAATGGTATTATTACATGAAATAATTTGATCACCAACCATAGGTTCATTTAAAAAATATAGTTCACTTGTCCCATAAGAAGTTACCTGCTATATTTTAAGCCACATGTCCTAATTTTAAATTGGCCACTTTAACTATGGGGTGAGAAAACCCAGGGGACACAATTTGATTCTTACCACTACACCATTAATCCTGCATCTACTTTCTTAAAACCAATTCCAAGTTCATTCCTTATAAATGTATGCTTTTGCTGTAGTTTCAGTTACTTATTGTAAGGGAGTGAAGTTGTTAGATGCTTGTGTTTCATCCACTCTTTTTTGTTTATTTGTTTGTTTGTTTGTTTTTTTGGCTGTGCTGGCTGGCATGTGGAATCCTAGTTCACAGACTAGGAATCAGACTCACGTCCTCCGCACTGGAAGCATGGAGTCTTAACCACTGGAACCCAGAGAAGTCCCCACCATTCTTTCCCCTGGTAGTTTCAAATATTTAAATCTTATGTTGTTCTTCATTAAGTCATTTGAACATCATTGTTTATATATTCTCCTTTGTTTATATATTCACCATTTAATTTCCTGTGATGATCTGGTCCTAGAAGAGTTCCAAAGTAACTTGTCAAATAGGTCAAAACAAGGAAAAAGTCATTTTAGAGTGAGAAATTACCACCAGGACTAGAAGGCAAGCATGGAAATACATTTGATAATCCATATGGCTTGACTGTAAGGTGATGGCAGATTGGAGTGGGTAGTTAGTGTGTGGAAGAAGGTAGAGATGATGGATGCTGCTGGTTATAAAAACAATGAATTTGTGATCAGGTTGTAAAGGAAGGGTCTATTGTATACTGTGCTGATACAACTCTTTTATTAGGTAATAGGAAATTAATAGAGATTTTTTAAGAAGAGAAATATAAACTCAGTATTTTAGAGAGATGAATGGTGAAAGTGAAGAAGTAGTAAGAGACCGTTAGAGTAGTCTTGGTAATAGATGATACGAGCGTGCACTAGGCATGTGGTAGTGGGGCCACGGACAGGTTATATAAGAGATGTTTTGCCCATGTGACAGATAGACTATATTAATTTATTCCTTCATATTTATCTAATGGTTCCCATGTGCCAGGAATAGAATTGGTGGTGGTGGGAAAGGGAAGGAGACAAAGATTCTAGGGTTCCTTGCTTAAGTACTGAGTTGAGTAGATAGTAAATGAATAATAATAGATCAGAGGAGGGAAAATGCATTTTAGTTTTGTTTTTCCCTGGAGGTAGTTGTCGCAGATTCACAGAAAAGCTTAAGCTTGGCCCTGTATTTTCTGTTTAGTATCTTGATTTTATGAAAAGAATTGAAACTGAATGTCTTCCTTTTACTTCCCTCTGTTAGAAATAACAGAAGTAAAATTGCAGCTGTTGTTAGTTTAGCATCCTATTTTAGAATATTTAAATTTTGCTTTTCAGTTGAGTCATTAACTTAAAAGATTGTCATTAGTACATTAAAAAATAAGTACTAAAAAGTAAATTTAGGGATTTGTGAGTAATAATGAGGTTCAGTCAGTTCAGTTCAGTTGCTCAGTTGTGTCTGACTCTTTGGGACCCCATGGCCTGCAGCACACCAGGCTTCCCTGTCCATCACCAACTCCTGGAGCTTGCTGAAACCCACGTCCATTGAGTCGATGATTCCATCCAACCGTCTCATCCTCTGTTGTCCCCTTCTCCTCCTGCCTTCAGTCTTTCCCAACATCAGGGAAAGACTCTTTTCCATTGAGTCAGGTCTTCGTATCAGGTGGCCAAATACTGGAGCTTAAGCTTCAGCATCAGTCCTTCCAGTGAATATTCAAGACTGATTTCCTTTAGGATGGACTGATTTGATCTCCTTGCTGAACAAGGGATTATCAAGAATCTTTTCCAACACCACAGTTCAAAAGCATAAATTCTTCCGTGCTCAGCTTTCTGTATGGTCCAACTCTCATATCCATACATGACTACTGGAAAAACCGTAGCTTTGACTATAGAATCACATAATTTTACTTCACTGAAACCAAGTGAAAATAGGAAAAAGTGGGTAGGGGGAGAAGAGAGGGCAAAAAAATGGAATAGAATCTGGGAAAAGAGGTATGTGCAACCTTATACCAAATACTTCAGAAAGTAGAGACCAGGAAAGAAGGAGAAAATACTAGATGTATCTGTCAAGGTTTATAATTCCAGCCCCATATCCAAGAAGCCAGACTAAGGAAAGATGAGGTCTATAAAACATGAAGTATTCTCTCTAATTCTCTTCAGGGAGGCAGATCTAAGGGATGAGTAGGGAACAAAAAGTCAACAAAAAATCCCTAAAGACCCTCACATACTATTTCTGAGCCTCACATTGTCAAGGACCATTGAAATTCTGAAATGTACTCTGGTTAAGGATAAGAACCAAAACCCAAGAAGACAGATAGGATAGTCCCCTGATGGGGCATGTATCCTGGTAGAGGATACTAAATGACTTTTCAGCAGTGGCTGTTCTCAGTTTAAACTTTTCCTGACCATTGATGGATTATAGGAAAAAAGATTAAAATAGTACTATCCAGTTCTCAAACGGAAGTTTGTGTGTACTGTGTGCATGAACATGTATCTACAGAAATAAAAGTGGTCCTGGGTGAGAAGGATGTTGAAATAGTCAAAGAGAACCTATTGGATATCAGAATAAGTAGGAGCTTCAGTGTAGCACTCCCCATGTTAAACATAATCAAGATTTTATTTTTTAATGACATGGCAAATGTTCAAGCTGGATTTAGAAAAGGCAGAGGAACCAGAGATCAAATTGCCAACATCCGCTGGATCATGGAAAAAGCAAGAGAGTTCCAGAAAAACATCTGTTTCTGCTTTATTGACTATGCCAAAGCCTTTGACTGTGTGGATCACAATAAACTGTGGAAAATTCTGAAAGAGAAGGGAATACCAGAACATCTGACCTGCCTCTTGAGAAACCTATATGCGGGCCAGGAAGCAACAGTTAGAACTGAACATGGAACAACAGACTGGTTCCAAATAGGCAAAGGAGTACATCAAGGCTGTATACTGTCTCCTTGCTTATTTAACTTACATGCAGATTACATCATGAGAAAAGCTGGGCTGGAAGAAGCACAAGCTGGGATCAAGATTGCCGGGAGAAATATCAATAACCTCAGATATGCAGATGACATCACACTTATGGCAGAAAGTGAAGAGGAGCTAAAAAGCCTCTTGATGAAAGTGAAAGAGGAGAGTGAAAAAGTTGGCTTAAAGTTCAACATTCAGAAAATGAAGATCATGGCATCTGGTCCCGTCACTCCATGGGAAATAGATGGGGAAACAGTGGAAACAGTGTCAGACTTGATTATTTTGGGCTCCAAAATCACTGCAGATGGTGACTGCAGCCATGAAATTAAAAGACGCTTACTCCTTGGAAGGAAAGTTATGACCAACCTAGATAGCATATTCAAAAGCAGAGACATTACTTTGCCCACAAAGGTCCATCTAGTCAAGGCTATGGTTTTTCCAGTGGTCATGTATGGATGTGAAAGTTAGACTGTGAAGAAAGCTGAGGGCTGAAGAATTGATGCTTTTGAACTGTGGTGTTGGAGAAAACCCTTGAGAGTCCCTTGGACTGCAAGGAGATCCAACCAATCCATTCTGAAGGCGATCAGCCCTGGGATTTCTTTGGAAGGAGTGATGCTAAAGCTGAAACTCCAGTACTTTGGCCACCTCATGTGAAGAGTTGACTCATTGGAAAAGACTCTGATGCTGGGAGGGATTGAGGGCATGAGGAGAAGGGGGCAACAGAGGATGAGATGGCTGGATGGCATCACTGACTCGATGGATGTGAGTTTGAGTGAACTCCGGGAGATGGTGATAGACAGGGAGGCCTGGCGTGCTGCAATTCATGGGGTCGCAAAGAGTCGGACACGACTGAGTGGATGAACTGAACCAAACTCTACAAATACATTACAGGAAAGAAAAAAAAAAGACCATGAAAAAAAGAATAGGACTATCCTACATTAGCATAACTTGTATTCCCAAAATAGAAACTCCAACAAACGGAACAGAAAAAGATTTAAGGAAAAAAAGGAAAAAAATGTATGACATTAAAAAGTAACACTTGCAGGCTGAAAGACTCTAAACAGCAGGAAAAATTTCATGAAACAGTGAAAAAATGACTACACCATTGTAGTTCTTAACTTCAGAAATAAGCAGAGAATTATTTTGGAATCCTGGCCAAAATGAAAATCTGACTTACATGGGGAAGTGGGAGGCAGGTATCTAGCTGACTGCAGACTTCTCAGTTATATACATACAGTTCCAAAAGACAAGCCAACAACATTTAGGAAGTATTGATGCCCCCCCTCCAAAAAAAATTATTGTGTATCAAAACTATTATATACAAAAGTATTAGATTTGGTTTGGCTGCTAATAATAGTTGCTAAAGCTGTAAGGATTTATAATTTTGGATACAAAAAGTATGGAGGAAGGCAGTCCAGAATTAGTATGGTGGTTTTACTAGGCAACCTAGGTTCCTTCCTGTCATGAATATACCTAGCTTCTGTCTCAAGGTCACTATCCATGGTGCCTGCTGTAACTTCGGCCATTAGAACAGCATTCCAAGGTGGAGGAAATAGAAAGGGCGAAAAGAACAAAGGATTTTCTCCAACTGAGCTTTCTTTAAGGGGCTTAACTTGGAAGTTGTACCTAACACCTCTTGTGTCTGGACCAGAACATAGTCATAGCCACACCTGGCTTAGGAAAGGTCTTTATCTTGGGCAGTAATGTGCTCAGCAAAATTTTGCAAAAGGAAGAGGAAGGTGGAATAATGAGAGTCAACTAGCAGTCTCTGGTGATTTTTATTTTTTTAAACAGACATTCTCTTCTTTATCAACCATTCTTCTCATTTGACCTTGACTTCTGTCTTTTCCACTCCATTTCAATTGCTCCTAAATCGTCTGTCTGCAACACAGGAGACCTGGGTTCGATCCCTGGGTTGGGAAGATCCCCTGGAGAAGGAAATGGCAGCCCACTCCAGTATTCTTGCCTGGAAAATCCCATGGATCGCTGAGCCTGGTAAGCTACTGTCCATGGGGTCGCAAAGAGTTGGACACGACTGAGCGACTTCACTTTCTTTTCAAACTTTCTGTTTTGTTTAACCCATTGATCTCTTAGCGGCCTACTCTTCTGTAAAAGACCCTCCTCTCTTGGCCCCTCTTTTTTCGCTTCTCTGAATAGTAGTAGACTTGAGGCTGAACCTCAAGTTCAGGAAAGGGTTCAGCCCTTTCCTTCTCTAATTATAATCTTAGTTGATATGGCAGTCACATGATTTTATTGACATCATCTCTGAAAGGCACAGGTGTTAAATTTTGTTTAGTTTTGACCTAAACCTGTATAGCCTACCTCTGAGTTTGTTTTTTTCCCCCAATATTGCTAAAGCTTCTTTTTGTTTTTTCCGTCAGGTGCATCTTTTTATTTTTTATGTTCTTTTTTCTGCTGCTTTATTTTTGGTTGCACTAGGTCTTTGTTGCTGCAGGGGCCTTCCTCTCGGGGTGAGCAGGGGCTGCTCTCCACTTGGGGTATGTGGGCTTCTCATTGCAGTAGCTTCTCTCTCTGTGGAGCCCAGGCTCTAGGGCACCTCTTCCCAGTAGTTTGTGGAGCACGGGCTTAGTTGCCCTGAGGCATGTGGGATCTTCCTGGACCAGGGACTGAACCCATGTCTCTTGTATTGGCAGGTGGATTCTTTACCACTGAGCCACCAGGGAAGACCCGCCCCCTTGCACCCCGATTTTAAATGTTGGCTGTGTATTCGTGACTTTTATACCCATATTTCTATCCCTCATCTTTATTTTGAGCTCAGACTCAAGGATCTAACTCCTTGTTGGACATCTTGTATTTTTCTGTCTAGTAGGTAATGTCACCTTAACAAGCCTGAATCAAATTGTTTGTATTATTCTCGTAAACCTTTTTTTTTAATGGGAGTCCATCTCAGAAAAATGGTTCAAACCAAAAATTTAGATTTCTCTCCCTATCCTTCCCTCCATTCTGCCCCAAACTAGTCCGTTCCAAGATTTTGTTGATTTTACTTATAAATAAAATTAAAAACTGCACACCCATTGCCATCTCTGTTCCTTCCATCTGACCCCAGCGTACTGTCAGGTTCTGTGTGAGATTGACTTTTTTAAGTAGCCTTGCTGTTTGCACTCTGAGTTCTTCAGTCCAGTCTTTTCTCTTCACAGCTCTCAGAGTGGTCTTTGCAAGTCAGATTATCACTGCTTTGCTGAAGTCGCTTCAGTGGCTTCCTGTCTTTATAATAAGGTTATTTGCTGTGGGGTCTGAGACCCTGTGAAAAGGCTCCTATCTCCCTCTCATATTTCACAGAGCCGCTGTCATCTGTGTCCATTATGCTTGTGTCACACAGGCCTCCTTTCTGCTTCTGAAAAACTCTAAGCCCGTTCCTACCCGAGGGTCTTTGTGCTTCCTACTGTTCCCTCTGCTCAAGATGTCCTCCCTTGTCCTCATCCTTCAGATCTCAATTAACATGTCGTCTCAGAGGGGACTTTGGCCATCTTTTCCAAAAGTGCTGCACTCCATCCCAACTATATCTCCCTGTTTATTTCCTTCATAGTACCGCCTCAACACAAAATTATCTTGATGTTAATTTACCTTGTCCTGCTATTAATTTATCTTCTCTCTTTGTGTTCTAATTTCTTTCATGGCAGGGACCTTGGTTTTTGTTTACTCTTATGTCCTTAGTTCCTGCAACAGTGCAATATTAGTGTTTAGTCAGTCAGGTACTGGCTGAAACATCTCTCACGTAGTGTTTTTCAGATTTTATTCATGGTATTTTTAGTGAGTAATTTTTGATCTCTAAATACTTTTTTAAGTTCTATTAAATCCTTAAAATGTTGGATTATCATTTCATGCATTATCATTTTGATAATGGAGTACCTGGAACACTAACTTAGTTAATATTTTAGTAGACACCTCTAATAGCATATTCATATTTGAATGAAGTCTGAACAGTTGATGTAAAAAAATTTCTTTTGAGTGAATGAGGAAGTTAAACTATTTAGATCATATTTCATTGTTGACTTCTCCAAATGGCACAACAGTTAAAAATGAAAATCACTTACCCAGTACACTGTCAAATGAGTATTCAAAGGACCTCCTAAGTATTTAAAAGAAAAGAAAGCCCAAAGGAATGCTATCAGTAGAGATTTCATAGGTATGTGCTAAAGTTAAGAAGCTACTTTAAAGGATATACAGGGTGGGTTGGTTGTACACATCAGAAAGTTCTACAGACGGTATTCTGGGTATTAAGATTATACCTCTAGGGATTCTCTTAGATTTCACAATGGTGCAGCATGTTTTTGTAAATATAGATTTAGAGAAAAGTTGTTCGGTCACCCAGTTTTGTCCGACTTTTTGCAACCCCAAGAACCGCAGATGCCAGTCCTCCCTGTCACTCACCATCTCCCAGAGTTTGCCCCAAGTTCGTGTTCATTGCATCAGTGATGCCATCCAGCCATCTCATCCTTGGATGTCCCCTTCTCCTGCTCTCAATCTCTCCCAGCATCAGGGACTTTTCCAATGAGTTGGCTGTTCACATCAGGGGACCAAAATATTGGTGCTTCAGCTTCAGCATCAGTCCTTCCAGTGAGTATTCAGGGTTTATTTCCTTTAAGATTGACTGATTTGATTTCCTTGCTCTCCAAGGAACTCTCAGGAGTCTCTCCAGCACCACAGTTTGAAGGCATCAATTCTTTGGCGCTCTGCCTTCCTTCTTTATGGTCCAGGTCTCACAACTATATGTGGCCACTGGAAAGACCATAGCCTTGACTATATGGACTTTTGTCAGCAAAGTGATGTCTTTGCTTTTCAACACACTGTCTCAGTTTGTCATAGCTTTCCTGCCAAGAAGCAGTTGTCTTCTGATTTCATGGCTGCAGTCACCATTTGCAGTGATTTTGAAGCCTAAGAAGAGGAAATCTGTCACTGCTTTTGCCTTTTCGTTTTCTGTTTGCCATTATGTAATGGGGCTGGATGCTGTCTTCGTTTGTTGAATGTTGAGTTTTAAGCCAGCTTTTCCACTCTCCTCCTTCACCCTCACCAAGAGGTTCTTTAGTTCCTCTTTGCTTTTTGCCTAGAATGGTATCATCTGCATATCTGAGGTGGTTGTTGTTTCTCCCACCTATCATGATTCCAGCTTGTAACTCATCCAAACTGACCTTTCTCAAGATATACTCAGCGTGTAAGTTAAATAAACAGGGTGACAGGCAGACAACCCTGTCGTATTCCTTTCTCAATCCTGAACCAGTTAGTTGTTCCATACAGGGTTCTAATTGTTGCTCCTTGACCCACATACAGGTTTCTCAGAGTCAGGTAAGGTGGTCTGGTATTCCCATCTCTTTAAGAGCTTTCTACAGTTTGTTATGATTAATACAGTCAAAGGTTTTAGTGTAACTGATGAAACAGAGGTAGATGGTTTTCTGAAATTCCGTTGCTTTCTCTATGATTCAGCGAATATTGGCAATTTGATTTGATATCTGGTTCCTCTGCCTTTTCTAAACCCAACTTGGTCGTTTGGAAGTTCTTGGTTCTTGTAATGCTGAAGCCTAGCATGCAAGATTTTAAGCATGACCTTACTAGCATAGGAGATGAGTGCAACTGTCTGGTGGCTTGAGCATTCTTTGATACTGCCCTTCTTGGGAACTGGGATGAGGACTGACTTTTTCCCGTCCTGTGGCCACTGCTGGGTCTTCCAGATTTGCTGGAAAAGACTAATTTTTCTTAACTTAGGTGTTATCCACTAGCCCCCAAAACGTGGACTATGTGGTGTTTCCATGAATGAAAATAAAAATTTCAAATACTCCTTTTATGAACTGGTATAATAGAGAGTGTGTACCTTTTAGACCTCTTTTTGCATTTGTTTTTTCTATCCTAAGATTGAAAACAATTTTAAACATATAGTTTGTGATGTTTATTCTTCACAACATCTCCATGAAATAAAGTCTGTTCCAGATGAATTATTTTGTAAGCTTTCAAGAAACTGGAGCAATCTGTAGGTCACATGATTAGAACATAGCCACCCTGAAACTCTTGGAAGTTTTCCTTCTGTCCATACCACATTCCTTCTACCAGAATTTCACTTTTTCCTAAGTTCAGTATCAGTATGGAAAAATTTGGTTTGTGCCATTAGTGTTTGTTTGTTTGTTTGTTTGTTTGTTTTTAAAGAGAAAACTGCCTTGTTCCTAGTTTCTGAAGTCTAAAAAGTACTTATTTTAGCCTTGGAGGATGCAGCTGGGTTATATTTAACTATAGCATTGTACTTCATAGGTTTGCAAATCATTATATATTTGTTGGTTGATATGTCAGCTAATAAACCAACTATATTAATTATACTTCACTATAGTTTTGTACCTTTTACTATTAGGAAAAATGTTTCTCTGTTTATATTCATGTTGAGGTAGTACAGGAGTTTGACAGGTAGAGTTTTTAATTTTGGCCTGTCTACTAAAAATTGTCCCTCTCCATCTGACACTACAAGAATGAAGTCGTTAGCCACTGACCTTCAACACACCCTGAGAGGAATTCAGGGCGGGGATCTGGAATGAGGCACTCTGTGCTCTTGGAAAAACTGGCAGTACAGGCCTTCAGATAGTTAGATACTTGGAGAAGATTTTATGAGCCCAATTTCTTGTATATTCTCACATCTGGAAAAAATCATTAATGGAGACATCTATGCTCCTTGTGACTAGCAACAGCCTTCTTGTGACCAGCAGCAGCCTTCTGCCAAAATGTGTGACTAACTACTCATATCCCCCTTTCACTAAAATCACATACATACCAACCTTGCCCCCTACCTCTTCAGAGCTGCCTGAAAGGCTGTCTTTCAGGTTGTAGTCCTCATTTTACCCAAATAAAACTTAACTGACAACTCTTGTGTTGTTCCTTTTTTTTTAAAGTCAACAGGCCCTTAAATTCATTCATTTGTGATTGTACTTTGGTTGGCATCTGTTTAATCTGATTTGTAAACATTTGTGTTTATTATATATAAAAAGGTATGGGAGAGTTCAGAGGTTATAAACACATTGGATTGCTTTTAAAGAACTTATGGGGGACTGGTGGTTCAGTGGCTAAGAAATAAAACTGCGGATAGTGGTAGGGGCGTGTACAGACAAGTATACAAAAGTCTATACAAAACAGAACATATTAAGTGTGATGGGAATACAGAACAGGATGAGAAATATTTAAAATGGAGGAATTTGGGAGAAACTTGTAGAGAAAGAGGAATTTAGAAGGCCTTCTTGAAATCCTTGTTTGGAAAGAGAAGAAGTGTTAATTTTGGCAGAGAGGTAGAAAAGTGGAGGAAGTATGGTATGATTGAAACGTGTGAGAAGATGGTAAGCAATAATGTTGGGTAAGTAGGGTAGTGTGAGATTTCAGAGGGTCTAAATACAGTTCTAAGTGCAGTGGGGAGTGATGCTTGGTTGTTGAATACCATAACAACGAGGACTCAAATATGTATCATTGATTTAGATAATATTTTGTAGTGTGTTACTAAAGGATTACATTAGTAATGCATTTGTGTAGACTTTGACATCAGTTCAGTTGAGTCGCACAGTTGTGTCTGACTCTGCGACCCCATGGGCTGCAGCACGCCAGTCCTCCCTGTCCATCACCAACTCCTGGAGTTTACTCAAACTCATGTCCATTGAGTCGGTGATGCCATCCAACCATCTCATTCTCTGTTGTCCCCTTCTCCTCCCACCTTCGGTGTTTCCCAGCATCAGGGTCTTTTCAAATGAGTCAGTTCTTCGTATCAGGTGGCCAAAGTATTGGAGTTGCAGGTTCAGCATCAGTCCTTCCAATGAATATTCAGGACTGATTTCCTTTAGGATGGACTGGTTGGATCTCCTTGCAGTCCAAGGGACTCTCAAGAGCCTTCTCCAACACCACAGTTCAAAAGCATCAATTCTTCGGTGCTCAGCTCTCTTTATAGTCCAGCTCTCACATCCATACATGACTACTGGAAAAACCATAGCTTTGACTAGATGGACCTTTGTTAGTAAAGTAATGTCTCTGATTTTTAATAAGCTGTCTAGGTTGGTCATAACTTTGACATAGTAAAAATGCTTTGACAAGGTATGGTGACTAAAGCAGCTTCAAGGAGAGAATTAGCTCAGGGTAACTGCCTGTGGCAATATTTGAATGTTATGCCTATGGTTAGCTCTATTTTCACAATTGGATTATTTTTATATCTTAATACCTTCTATCAGGTCATTTGATCAGAAGTTAAAATCCTCTTAGAATCCTGTGTTTAAGGTACTCAGTAAGTATAATATTCTACTTTTTTTCTGTAAATTAAACTTAGTGTCATAATTTAGCATATAAAGTTATTTAGCATGAACTATCATGATAAAAGAGATCTCTTCCTGGACAGTCAGAATTAAAGTAGTTGGAAAAGCTTTATAAACAGTCTTCATTATTAATGAAATCGCTTGTTGACTTAAATGTGTCTTTATGCTTTGTCAGATGTCTGATTCAGGAATGCATCTTAGCATGCTGTAAAACCTGTTTTAAAAATAGATATGAGCCACTCAGTGTCACTGAAAGATTGTTGACACAGTGGAGAAACTGTTAAATGAGTTTGCGGACCAGAACTTACCTTTACATGAAGAAGGGTGGTGTTTCGTTTGTTTGTTTGTTTTTTTTAATAAAATTGAAAGTTTATTTCTGTAGGTCCATATGAATATAACTAAAATATTTAGAACATTTTATTTACCTAGGGTAATGTTATAGTTGATTTTTGAAATTTATTTCCAAGGATAGCATAGTATAAACCAAAGCATATTAAAAAATGCTTTTCACATAATTTTATTTGAACCAGGTACTGTTTTCCTAACTTGCATTGAAGCATTTTTTCTTAAAAACAAAACAAAACTGTTTATATGTGACAATTTAAATATTCTTTAAATGTATTAAATATCTCATATTTAGTAGATTGAGTAAAAAAATTCTTTCACATTTTGTATATGAAATGCATGTTATTTACACAGGGGGGACATTAGGAAAAAGGATTTTTACTTTGGTAGATAATGTGGAATTTTCATCAGTAAAGATTGGGTGAGATTAAAGGACAGTAAAGTGGAAAATTGATACTGTCATACATTCTGTAGAATATTTTGTAATTTGCATTTGGTAAGGTGGGGACAGAAGCCGGGGAAAAGGAGAGTTAAACCAGTTTGGAAAACATACACATGTCTTAACAGTTACAATGACTGTGTAATGTTTTAATGAATAGTCTACTGACAGAATCAAGGGAAAACCTCTAGGACAAAATCTGTTTACAGTTAATGAAATATTCCCAGAGGCCTCCAGGAAAAAACAAAGGGGAGATTTTAAGTTGGTAAGGACAAGCTTCCTCCCAAAACCTTGGTAAGAGAAATGAAGGTAGTCACATTTGACTGAGGAAGTTCAGAGGATGTGAACTTTGAAGTCTCTAAATAATTGGTGTGTATATAGTTGAGAATTGACATTGCAGTCTTAAGATAATTAGGTGGTGGTGGTGTTTAGTTGCTCAGTTGTGTCTGACTGTTTTGGAACCCTGTGGACTTATAGCCTGCCAGGCTTCTCTGTCCATGGGATTTCCCAGGCAAGAATTTTATTTTAAATGTCAATAAAAAATGATTGAACTTTGTTTTCCTTCTTTAAACTGATTGCAATGTTTAAAAAAATGAACTATTAATACTCCCTAATTACTGAATTGGGGAACTTTAAAATATAAAATTGAGAATATAATTATAATTGAGCATCTATATGTATTAGACGTTGGAAAGCATTTTATGTTATTGTATTATTTATTAGTCACAAGAATCTTATAGAGGATAGATAGGTACAGTTGTTCCTATTTTATAAATATAAGAAACTAGGTCACAGAGGTGAATGATCTCTTCAATATTACGTATTAGCTTGTGGAGCCATTTGAATCCTTGTCTTTTGACTCTGTACTCCTCTTTTCATGATATGTGGGAATTTATGAGGTTTTCACAACATGGTTTACTTGAATTTGATCAATTAAAGATATAATCAGTATCTTAGGAAAGGTAATAAGTAATCTGGTCTCTAACACTATCATAAATATAGGCGGTCACAACATCATAAATCAACTATATTTCAGTAAACGTTAAAAAAAATACAGGCAGTAAGTAAATTCTGCCTTAAATTTTAGAAGTTGATCTGATTATTTGAACTTGCCAGTAATTATTGTCATTATATTTGAATCATTATGCCCTCCTAAAAATGGAGTATAAAAACCTCTGGTATTTTGTTTCCTCTGGGTGAACTTGGCCCTTGCAAATCTGCATGTGCCAGGATTGGCTGAGGAGGGTGCTCTCCACTCTCAGAATTTCCTTGAGATCCTGTTTGGCCTTGGATGATCCCAATTTGTAAAATGAATTCTGGGGCCAGTATCTGCATTTGAACCTGTTGAGGCTTGTCCTTAACACCTGCCGGAGGTACCCTCTTGTGCCAGTATGGTATTAAAAACTAGTAAACTATTTCAGAGGTTACTGGAATCAATCTGGAATTAGTTTTCTCTAGGGGTAAGGAACCATTAAGTTTAGTATCTAGAAGATGGTTATAAAATTGTCTGTGATGAATTTTTAAATATTAGCAAACTGATACCTGAAAAGTCCTTAATATTAGTTATTCGTGTGTAATTAACTCTAATATTTGCTTAGCATTTAACATACATTAATTAAGTTTCTCCAGCTATTTGATCTCAGTTCAACTTTGTCTTACCAAGTACCAGGGAAAATTAAATGTGATTATAAATTTTGGCATCTCTTGTCAAGCTATCCATTAGCAGCAGTAATTGATGCTAGTTCCTAGATAGAAGCTAAAACACAACTGATCTGTTACTGAGTTAATGGATTGATTCCTATCATATGTGAATTTATAAATGAAAAATTTCTTGTATACCCTGAAAATTCTGAAATTTATTTAAATGACTTATTTAAAAATTCAGCTATTTTATAAGAAATTTTAAATGTTCTATTCATGTAGAAAGATCCTTCTTTTATTATGGCAACTGATTTTTTGTTTACCTAAGAGAACCTGTTGCTAAAATAGTAATGAGGAAGGGTGTAATTTAAGTATAGTCATACACCCCTTGCTCTGCAAGTAACCAGAGTGCTATGTATGCATGTTGTTCAGTCTCCTTTTAGAGGGTGGAAGTCAAGAAGTCCTTTGTTTTTCTCTCTCTTGCACAGCCTAAAATGACGAATGTGTGATTTCAGTGGAATAAATGGCGTCCAAAGTCACAGATGCTATTGTGTGGTATCAAAAGAAGGTAAGTTGACAACCAGAGCTTTTACTTTTTAAATATTTTTTATGTATATTTTAAAAATTTGATGAATTTGTGTCAGATATTACCTAAAATAAGAAAGGTGATGCTTAAAAATATTTTTCTCTAATTTTTACTCCACATTGTCAGAGTATCTAGATTATTTTCAGTTATAAACCACATTTCCAGGATTCCAGTTCACATTTTATGAAAGCATTACATTTTTTCTTGCATTAATTTCGAGAAGAGGTAGGTTAACAAAGCTGTTATAATTTTATAACTATTTTACAAGGGTAACTATAGTTTTAATCTCTTTCTTGTAAGCTACAATTCAACAGCTGAATCTTTTCAGTAAAATAAACCTTTGGAGACTGTATTTTCCAAACTGAAATATTAAAATGTTTATTTGACATTTTAGGAATAGTTGTCATAACTACTTAACTAGCTCTGTCATGCTATATGTTTCAAAATAAGCTTTACCAATTTAATGTTTCCTTTACAAAGTATAAGTTCCAGTGCCTTTTTTTTTAATATACTCCTGTTTACTCCTAAAGAGTGTTGTTTATACTCTTTAAAATGTATTGTTGTTATATGTGATATCTTAGATTTTTAACTTCTGTAGTGAATTGTGTTTGTTTTCACGTTTAAAACATTTTTATGCCTTATTCATTAGGTCCCTATTAACAAAGGATAATTAGGTATTTAAAGCTTTTCCTTTGTATGGGAAAATCAGGCAATTTAAAAATTTAGTAGTAAATAAATGGTAATTAGCACACTAAAGATTAGACAAACCTAAGAATACAGTCTGTCTTTGAATATGTTATTTCTTTCTGGGTAGAACATACCACAGATAATTCAGTATCACATTTTTCTCATGAAGTAGTGAGTTGGATGGAGAAGGCAGTGGCACCCCACTCCAGTACTCTTGCCTGGAAAATCCCATGGACGGAGGAGCCTGGTGGGCTGCAGTCCATGGGGTCGCTAAGAGTCGGGCACGACTGAGCAACTTCACTTTCACTTTTCACTTTCATGCATTGGAGAAGGAAATGGCAACCCACTCCATTGTTCTTGCCTGTAGAATCCCAGGGTCGGGGAGCCTGATGGGCTGCCGTCTCTGGGGTCTCACAGAGTCGGATACGACTGAAGCGACTTAGCAGCAGCAGCAGCAGTGAGTTGGAAGTATTGGTGTTGATCACACTGTTCAGTCTTTTATGTTTCTATATTAGTGTTAAAGTTACTTTTAAATTTCCAGTAAACTTAAAGAAAGCTGAATTAAAGAAAACTAATTGTTTTTGCAGATAGATCTTCGAAAGCTTTTCTGTTAATTTCTACTTATGAGAGAAATGCTTGTCAATCTAACTTTTTATGTGCAAACATTTCAAACTTCACTAAAGATCATTTATAGAAGGTATTAGCTTAACTGACCTCTTTTAAGATCAGAGAGTTTGAAATATTATATTCACATTCAGTAAGCACAGTAACACCCTTCTTATCTGAGGGTCTAACAGCTTTGGATGTGTGTTAGTCGCTCAGTTGTGTCCGACTCTTTGCGACCCCATGGACCACAGCCCACCAGGCTCCTCTGTTCAGTGGAACTCTCCAGGCAAGAACACTGGAAAGTGGATTGCCATTTCCTTCTCCAAAAGCTTGGGATATGTGCAACCAAAAAATTCTCCAGAGCAACCCTAATAGATACAACAAATTATATCTAACAATCGTAACCACATCATAATCACCAGAACCATTAACCAGATTTGATTTGCTTGATTGTTTTATTTTGCTTTTAAATTTAATTTTCTTGGAAACATTACTTAATCTTTCAAGGCTTATTAAAAAACAAAATAGCACCTGTAAGTAGCCTTTCCTATCCTTATCCAGCCTCTGAGCTCTGTTCCCAGAGGTAGTTGTTTTAAATTCCTATGCCCTGAATACTTATTTAACCAGAGTTTTTAGTCATTGGGAGGATGGAGGCGGGTTAGTGGGGACAAATCATAAAAAAATGAAATCCTAATTATACAGTCAAAAATCAATAAGAAATCATTTACAATGTAATATACTGTGATAGTATTTCCTTTCAGTGCAATAGTTTATATTTTTTGCTTGGTTTTTCTAGATCTTGAAAGTCTCTGACAGAACTGGAGAACTTTTGTTATAGTCAGTCACATTCGGGTATTCTACCAGTTTGTTTTTTTCCTTCTTGGGAATGACCTTCTTAGAACCCTCTGTCCACCTGCCGCATTCTTCGGTGGATTGTTCTCAAGTCATGCCTGTCACCTGTCATCTTGGTATTTTCTTTTATCATCAGCCTGAGAGTTCCTTTCACTGCTCTTAGATCATACAGATTTGTTTTCCTCTTAAATATATCCTAGTAAAAAGAAGTCCTTTCAGAGGTGTTCATCGTTCAGTGAAAAAAAGAAGGCTTGAGTACGGAAGCTTGATATTCCTGATTATTTGACTATGGGCAGATGATTTGATTTTTTGAATCTCATTTCTCTGAATTAGATAATGATTCACAACCTCTTTTTAGTCATTTATCTTTTTGAAATTGTGATGAAATTTCCAGTTTCCAGGTTCTTATTTCCAGAAAAGTGTATATAAGGAACAAACAAAATTTTACATCTGATTCAAGCCCCACATGAAGAAGTCCTGGGTTAGGTGATTGTAAATGTTTTAATATTTTAGCATTCTTTGATTTTGTCTGTCATTCAGTAGTTACTCATGTTATATACTAGGAGGTATCACTATAAATAAAAACCGGGAAATTTCAACTTCATTTTCTTGAATATTTATTTGCTTGTAACTCACTTTAGAGTCACCTTTTTAACTGGAAAATGGTGACATTTTCATAATTTTGTTTTGAGTAATGAAAATGAGCTACCCCCAAAGACCATTACTTGATTTATGGACTGCTATGAACATGAATTCTAATATCAGATGGGAAATTTCCAGGAGGAAAATAAGTACAAATAAATTGGTTTTAAGTATTAAAATGTGTGTTGACGGCCTAGGTAAATATCTTGTTAAAAAAACTTTTAATAAATTGCGTGGTTTATTTTGAGATTTTAAAAGTTCACTAGTGTCTAATTCTAAACTTCATTTTGTATTGTCATGGCCATCTATAGTCATGAATTTGAAAGTTCCTGTTGAAGCAAAGTGATTTTCAATGTTAATTTGGAAGACTCATTTAACCCTCAAGAATGGTAATAGAAGAAACCAGAATAGTTTTTGATTAATATTGGGCTTTTGAACTTTTTTTTCTTTTTTTTAAATAATACAGTGCTTGTCTTTCACATTTCTCCTTTCTTGTTCCTGAGAAGACGGGATTATTTATCTTTCAGAAGGCATCCTAAATAGGGGCTTAGGTTATAGGAGTTCAAAGATAATTGACACACTAAGTATTTCTTTTAAAAAAATATGACCTGTAGAGTTCTATTGTAAATATGTAGATCATATTATGAGAGAATGAGGGTATGTTTTCGGGAAATGAGTATGTAAAAGCAGAGTGGCCCAGATAAAACTCCAAATTTTAAGGAGGCACTAGTGACACTGTATAGAAATAGTGAAACAGGGAACTTTACTTTATAGAATGAGGAAGAGCTGTATACATCTTGGTCATTGCTTTTATGGAGTCAGTAGCCAGCAAGAAAATTTGAATGAATTATGTTTAATAGCTTTTAAATATGAGCCAACAGTGGAATTTATTTAGTAGTTTAAATGAGAAACTGGCCTTAGTATCATGAACTTGATTGATAACTACTGTCAACTATTGATAGTTGGGAACATTAAATTCTCTACCATTTTAGTAAAGTTCAGTTGTATATACTTGTGTGTGTGTATGTGTGTGTACTAAGGACATATGTAAGGCATTTCAGAGCAATAACTTGCCCAGGGTCACACAGATGGTGGAGAAGTATTAAGTGTCAGCTTTCATTTTCAAAAACCTGTGCTATAATTTGCGGTAAGACAAATCCAACTCAGCCTATCTTTGGCAAAACAAGGGACATTTTTTGTCTTTCAAACTAACCTATGAAAAGTGGTGAAATGCATCTCAGGGTTGACTGAATTCTAAGATCAGAGCTTCATCAGAGGTGTCTTATCTGTCTCTTTCCTGCTTTCCTTGAGCTGACTTGTTTCTTCCTGCCACGTACACGCAAAAAACTTTGCTTGCTGTAGAAATATCCCCAGAGGTGCCTCCACACTCCTTTTAGCTCCTTAAGGAGGATGTGTGGAGGACTGGAATACAGTGGGTTTCCTACCAAAACTATTCCCAACCTTTTTCCCTGTTGGAAGAACCTCTATTTTGTTAGGGAATGATTATAGAGCTGTGTGGCCTGGGAGCATGTATCTAGTCTCAGATGGCATGAATCCTGATCAGTCTAAGCCAGTCTGGAAGTCTATTTCCGTTGCCCAGTGGTTGGCTTAGAAAGAGGCACATATTCCGTTTCTGGCTGATGAGATACGAAAACTTCTGAGGAAGGTCTTCCATATCTTAGAAGGAGACCCAACGATAATAATAGCAAAAGCTATATAACATTTATTATGTACCAGGCATTTTCTAGGTGATATATATAAATATATAATTTAACATAAATGAATGAAATGAGATACAGTGTCTGCTTCCTGTCTCTGTACATTTTGGGTGAATCTCTGCTGCCTGAAGCTGTTGTAGCAAACTTACTCCCCAGAGGGGAACAACAGGCAGAGTTGAAAGATGGAAAGAACCTGAATTTTTTAGGATTTTTTGAGCCTCGGAATTAACTAACTCTGGAGATATCTTACTTTGAAACTTCTTATTGTCTGAGATACTATCCCCTCATTTTTTTCAGCTACTTGAAGTTTAATTTCCTTGCAGCTGAAGGCATGCTAAATAATTACCAAGAAATGCTTTCTAATGGTATGTGGTTTCCTGTATAGTCCTTTTTTTCCCCTTTGAACGGTTATAGAGTAAATACAAGATTAACATCTACCAACATAGAAGTCCTGAGCCTCAGACCAATGGATTTATCACATTTTCTCTCTCTTCTTTTTCTTGAACTATATTCTTACAGGAATCATTAAATCTTTAATGTAATTTAAAACTACTGTGCCGTATAGTATGATGTGATTAAAAGAGCATTTGTATTTGATTTTGTGATATTGGTTAGCTTGTAATATTGAGTATGTTACCTAATCTGTGTGAGCCTCAATTTCTTTTAAGCTGAGGAGATTAATGCTTCTTCTGTGTGTCTGAAAGGCTTGTGAAGCAGTAAATCAACTTTGAATACAGTTTTTAAAAAGGTTTTTATTACTGGTTTATGAATTGCTCAGTAATATGCAGTATCACTCTTAAAAATGATTTGAGTTTGAGTTTTATTTACAAAGAAGAAACTATGCTATTCAGTGGTCGGTTCACTCCACCCTGAGGTTAGCTTCAGCTCTGACCCTTGAATTGTTTAGCTGATGTTTCCCCTTTTTGTTGAAGCTAGTTCAAATTGGACTGTTACTTGTAAAAGAGTCCCAACTAACATATAGAGAATATATAAATTTTATTGAGGTATGATACATACTGAGAACCACACAGATTATAATTTATTATATATATGTTATATATTTATATATATATTTACAAACTGAGCAACTGCTTATGTTCAAGACTGTTTGTTTGCTGTTTACAAAATAGGACTCAGATCGAGAAAGAGAATGTTACTAGCTTTACAGAACCTTCAGGCTCCCTTTTAGTCACAGCCTGACCCTTTGACCAGTGTATGAGGCAGTATGTCTTCATGGTAACCAGAACACAGGTTTTGGGGTTGGCAAAAGATTTTGAATCCTTGTTCTTGAAAGCATGTATGATTCTGGATAAGTTTCATCTCTGAATTTCACTTTCATGATATATATAAATATTGTCCTTTATATTTGCATACTTGCATGCTAAGTTGCTTCAGTCATGCCCTTTATATTTACTTGAGGATTAATTGATGACATATGTGAAGTGTTAGCAAAGTGCTCTTCACAGGCAAGCCTTCAATGAATGAGAGTTATTTCTGTTATAATTGCTTCATAGTCTGTGCACTGATCAGAGGAAGTCCCCCTAACTTATTTCAGAGTGTTTATTTCATGGATTCTAAAAATTCTCATGAGGCTAAAAAGATTCTTATTTGTAAATAAACCTGAAATATCAGTCTTCTGATACCTAGTATTAGAACAGTAGGTATTTAGTTGATATTTAATACTTATGCAACAGAGACATGATTAAGTATAATTTATAAACCTCAACTTTCTTTGCTTCAGTCACTGCTCATTTTTTCCACCATTTCCTTTTCAAAGTCACTTTCTTGCCAAAAATAAAGATTTTTCCTAGCAGAAATAGATTGGTTAGTTTAGTTACTGAAATATTTACCTTTTCACTTAGGACTTTTCTCCCCTATTTCGGTCATGAAGTTCTTGAAATTTTCCATTCTCACAGTCTCTCCAGTTTGGGTGCTTCTAAGGTAAATAATTTGAGTTTGAATTTTATTCACAAGGAAGAAAGAAACTATGCAGTCGTCAAAATAGTTTGACTTTAGAGATCATCTAGTTCCTGTTAAACTTTTTGCTTTACTGATAAGAAACCTGATGCCTGTAGATCTAATAACCTGATCATAGTCATGAATTAATGATAAAACCAAAACTCAAGTCTGCTGACTTTCAGGCCGCTCTTCTCCTGTACTAAGGTTGCTTTGAAAAACACACTGAAGAAACTTTTATAAAATTCATCTGTTGAATGTGAACTTTTTTAAAAAAACTTCTAAAAAAGCTTCATTTAATCTGTATATAAACCTTAATAGAAAGCTGAGCACTGAAGAATTGATGCTTTTGAACTGTGGTGTTGGAGAAGACTCTTGAGAGTCCTCTTGAGAGTCCCTTGGAAGACTGCAAGGAGATCCAACCAGTCCATCCTAAAGGAGATCAGTCCTGAGAGTTCATTGGAAAGACTGATGTTGAAGTTGAAACTCCAATACTTTGGCCACCTGAGGAGAAGAACTGACTCATTTGAAAAGACCCTGATGCTGGGAAAGATTGAGGGCGGGAGGAGAAGGGGACGACAGAGGCGGGAGGAGAAGGGGACGACAGAGGATGAGATGGTTGGGTGGCATCATTGACTCGATGGACATGGATTTGGGTGGACTCTAGGAGTTGGTGATGGACAGGGAGGCCTGGCGTGCTGCGGTTCATGAGGTCGCAAAGAGTTGGACACGACTGGGCGACTGAACTGAACTGAAACCTTAATAAAGAATGTTTTGTGTTTCCCGACTCCCCTTCCAGCTTCTGCCCTTGCTCATCCCTCTTACTGTTCCTTGGCTTCCGGTTAGAAAGGACTGTGCTATTGTCTTTCAGTTCAGTTCAGTCGCCCAGTTGTGTCCAACTCTTTGCGACCCCATGGACTACAGCACCCCAGGCTTCTCTGTCCATCACCAACTCCCAAAGCTTGCTCAAACTCACGTCCATTGAGTTGGTGCTGCCACCCATCCATCTCATCTTCTGTCATCCCCTTCTCCTCCTACTGCCTTCAGTCTTTCCCAGCATCAGGGTCTTTTCCAGTGAGTCAGTTCTTCTCATCAGGTGGCCAAAGTATTGGAGTTTCAGCTTCAGCGTCAGTCCTTCCAATGAATATTCAGGACTGATTTCCTTTAGGGTTTACTGGTTTGATCTCCTTGCATTACATTGTCTTTATTGCCTCTTTAGCCATTGGTCCTCGAGTTGCTACAGTCTGGCTTCTGCCTCTGTCCTTCTACTGGAAGTATTCAAAGGTCAGAGGTGATAATAAACCATTATTACAACAACACCTACTGCTTCTTGTGGATTTGCTGGATGTCAAACACTGGGCTCAGTGCTTTGTTTACATTGAAGGGAGAAACCTGGAGAATCATAAGGCCATGCAGGACTTGCAGATGTTTTTGGCTTAGTTGGATAAATTTTTAAAAATCAAGTCAACATTGAAAGAGCAGAATGTTTCAGATAAAAATCTGAACTTAGGGAATATACTGTCGAGTTTGCTACAGTCCTCATGGTGAATATATGTGCCCTTGGACCTACCTCACCTCTCATTCATATCACCTGTCTGGCCCCTATAGGAACATGGTATACTGTCTGCACTTTACATGGATATTCAGGGCTTTTTAAAGGTAATTTCTTTTATGAGAGTGTTTGAAAGGGTGTCACCTTTTTTTTTTAAATAAAAGAATTAATATACATAGGTATTGATTTAACATTAATGATTGAATGATGATGATGATAATGAAGGTACTTAGCACTGCCACATATTTAAGTAGCATCTGTTTTTCAGAGTGCTTCCATATTATATATTTTCATTGTTTGATTTACTGTGATAATGAAATGGATTAACTTGGTGGCAATATCAAGATACTGTAAGAAGTTGTATAAGATTTCTAGGACTTTCATAATTGACCACAAACTGGATGGCTTAAAACCACAGAGTTGTAGTTTCCCAATGGTTCAGGTGGCCAGCAGTTCAAAATCAGCATGAGCACGGTTGGTTCCTTCTGTCGGGAGGCTCTAGGAGAGAAACTGTCCACGCCTCTCGTGCAGCTTCTGTGCAGACACAATCCCTGACGTTCTTTGGCTTGGGGACGCATCATTCCAGTCCATGCCTTCAACTTCACGTTGGCTTCGTCACTCTTTCTGTACTTTCTCTTCTGTTCCCTCTTGAGAATAATGGAATGTTGTTATTAAGAAAAATTTGGATACTTAAAGTTTTGGTTAATAGTTTTAAATTGGACATTTCTGTATCTGTTAAAATAGACATCATCAAAAGAAGGGGGCAATTTTCTTTTGTATTTTTGATAGCTCTGTATTGTTGCATTTAGTTGCTCTCTTCTTCGCTTTTTGCTTTAATTTCTAGAACAAATAGTTTCTTTTTTCTTGTAAAATGTCATTCTTTATCTGAGATAATTTGAAATACTTTTTCATGATTCAGGAGAGGTATTTTAGGAAGGAACAAAACAAATGATGCGTTAAAAAGTGGATGGAATAGGATAATTTCTTAAGTTTAATACAGCCTAATTTTACATAGTAACTGTGAAGAATGAACCATACTATTTGATACATTTTCTGATACATTTCTTCAAATAGCCAAACTTGTTTTTAAAAAATTGACTTTTTCCAAAAATTCTTTTACTGCAAATGGTGTAGAGATGATCACTTTCTAATATTTTCCTGAATTGTGGTTGCTGTTAATTGTGGTTTAGCTGTGTTCATTGTGATTTGGTCTGTAATACATTGTAGTTTACCTGTGCTCTTTTCTCATGAATTTTCACTTCTTTGGCCTCATCCTTATTTGTTTAATCAGTTAGTAAAATAATAGGTAAATTCATTGCACAGGGCTCTCCGTATCCTCAGGTTGTGTATCCTCAAGTTAAGCCAAACTCAGGTCAAAGATGTTCAGGAACAAAAAAAATTCAGAAAGTTCCAAAAAGCAAAATATGATTTTCCCAAGCACAAGCAACTACTTACATAGCATTTTACATTGTATTAGTTATTGTAAGTAATCTAGAGATGATTTAAAGTAAACGAGAGGATGTACATAGGTTAAATGCAAATATTATGCCCTTTTTGTAAGGAACTGGAACCAATCCCCTGTGGATACTGAAGGAGGACGTCTCTGAAGCAAAACGTGAGGGAAGGTTCAAGGAAGTTTCTCGTTGGGTAAAAATTCAAGTACTCCAGTGAGCTGATTCTGCCGACAGCTTTTTCAGTGACTCAGAAACTCTTATTTCTTTTTTTTTTTTGACCTGAGGCTGTCACTCTTTGAGGTTGCCTTGTGTTAGAACCTTGTTTCTAAGGAATCAGAAATGTAGAGAGGGAAAAAGGTACCTTAGAAGTTAAACTTTTTAGTATCTTTATTTCACTGATGAGGAAACTGAGACACTGAGAGATAAGAGAACTCAGCAAGGTCTTGCTTTTATTTATGTGGTTGTCTTTACCTAGTCTAGAGAGCTGTCAACCATACTATGAATTATTGAATTTCACTTTTTAAGCAAGCTTTACCTGTACTTAATTGAAATAGTAGAGTCAGCTCCCATGGGTGAAGCAAATGGAAAAAAATGGAAAAAAAAATACCTTGTACTCTTTCCTAGCAAAGTTCTTCTGATCTGCTACATGGTAATGTTTACACACTCCAAGGGGATCCATATTCAGTCCTCCTTAGTATTAAAGTACTAAGTTCACAAAAACAGTATTAATAGGAAATTATCATTATTAAAGTTTTTGAAGTATCTTTCCGTATGTTAAGATATTATGAATACATAAACACGCAATTGCTTAATATTTTATGTTTGTCCTCTTTAGAAGTTGAGTTTTGGCGATAGGTTTTTGGTTTTGTTTTGCAAATATTCTGGTATGCCAGAACTAGGAATATCTACAAAGTACATAACTTCTTTGAAATACTGCAGTTCTCTTATTTGTTTATGACTTTTTTTGGGGGGGGAGTAGGTGAACTATTTATTCCTTTAGAAGGAGATATTCATTTGCCTATAGCAGTTGCTGGAGATACAGTGCCTAAAAATTAAAGTAGTTGTTTACACAGATTATGAGAAGATCTAGGAAACAACGTTATTGAAGAGAGTTGAAGTTTTTCAGTGATTAAAGCTTATACCTGTAGGGAGTTGGTAAGAAAAATATTAATATTTTATGACATACTAGAAAACTAGTCTCTAATCTTTTTCATTTTCTTTAAAATAGAAATGTTAGTCAAGGACATAAGTTTGCCAATTATATTCCAAATATCTTGCAGTCAGTTTATCTTTAACCATGGTAACAGACAGAGTGGTGAAATAAGTTGGTAGGTTGCCATTGACAGTCTAAAATTAGGCAAATGTACCAGCTTTTACAAGGCCTGAAGTATCTAAAACACTGGTGTTAACCTGCTCTGTGTTTATAGTTCACAAAGAATGACATTTATAAATGCTGTTTAGCAGGGTAACTTACAAACTAAATTGCCATTTGCCAAATGGCACATGGGGAGAAGGCCGTTAATTCAATACCAAGGATTGATTCACGAAAATAAAAAGCTGGAGAGGGTATATTGCCTAAAAATTTCCTATTTGATTTTTTGCCCCAAATACAAGCTGGAATCAAGATTGCCAGGAGAAATATCAATCACCTCAGATATGCAGATGACACCATCCTTATGGCAGAAAGTGAAGAGGAACTAAAAAGCCTCTTGATGAAAAGTGAAAGAGAGTAAAAAAGTTGGCTTAAAGCTCAACATTCAGAAAACAAAGATCATGGCATCTGGTCCCATTACTTCATGGGAAATAGATGTGGAAACAGTGTCAGACTTTATTGTTTTGGGCTCCAAAATCACTGCAGATGGTGACTGCAGCCATGAAATTAAAAGACGCTTACCCCTTGGAAGGAAAGTTATTACCAACCTAGATAGCATATTCAAAAGCAGAGACATTACTTTGCCGACTAAGGTCTGTCTCGTCAAGGCTATGGTTTTTCCAGTTGTCATGTATAGATGTGAGAGTTGGACTGTGAAGAAAGCTGAGCACCGAAGAATTAATGCTTTTGAACTGTGGTGTTGGAGAAGACTCTTGAGAGTCCCTTGGACTGCAAGGAGATCCAACCAGTCCATTCTGAAGGAGATGAACCCTGGGATTTCTTTGGAAGGAATGATGCTAAAGCTGAAACTCCAGAACTTTGGCCACCTCATGTGAAGAGTTGACTCATTGGAAAAGACTCTGATGCTGGGAGGGATTGGGGGCAGGAGGAGAAGGGGACGACAGAGGATGAGATGGCTGGATGGCATCACTAACTCGATAGACGTGAGTTTGAGTGAACTCTGGGAGTTGGTGATGGACAGGGAGGCCTGGCGTGCTGCGATTCATGGGGTCGCAAAGAGTCAGACACAACTGAGCGACTGAACTGAACTGAACATCCTTAAGATACACTTGGTCATTTTAATGAAATTTTCTTTAGTTTGCTTTTTGTGTTTGGTGTCTTTTCCCTTCTCCTCCTATGATGAGATTGGAATTATAGATAGAGAGTTCTGATTTATCTAGTTTATTTATCTAGTTTCTTTATCTGGTTTATCTAATGAAGAAGTGGGTTGGTGCATAACTGTAAACAAGTAAAAGACAGTATATAAAAGAAAGTAAGGTAGCCCTCAGTGTCCGATTCTGTGTGACCCCGTGGACGGTATCTTGCCAGGCTCCTCTATCCATGGAATTCTCCAGGCAAGAGTACTGGAGTGGGTTGCGTTTTCTTTCTTCAGGGGGTCTTCCCAAATCCAGGGATTGAACTGTGTCTCTTCCATCTCCTGCACTGGCAAGCAGGTTCTTTACCGCTAGCACCACCTGGCAAGCCAAAGATAGCCTTATTAAAATTTAATTATTTAATAGAGTTTTAGGGAATCAGAGAATGAAGTATTATTTTTCCAATATCAAAATGGTAGACAGAAGGATTTTTAATTAAAAAGTAATTTTTAATTACTGGTTTGTGGCCACAACACTTCACGTGGTTCATTTTTATTTACTGGTAGAAAACTAGGAAAAATTGTTAGTGAAGCCTCATTACATTGACTTCATATAAGGAAAACTCAATACATTTAAGTTTTATCAGTACAGTTTGACTTTCAGAATTAAAGCCTTTAAAAAAAAAAATCAAGACTTCCCCCTCTCTCCAAAAATAATGTCCTGTTAGAATTTGCACCCATCTGTATTTAAATAGCATTTATGATGGACCTGCTATGTATTAGGCGTTGAGTACTACCCTACAGCAGCTCTGCATCATGGGAGAACCAAAGTGCAAACAGAAAACGATCATACAAGTGCTACAAGAAAACTATCCTAGATGCACTGTGGGAACTCAGATATACTACTTGTATTTCCTAACTAGTTCTCAGATTTGCTGTAATCTTCCTGTCTTCATTGTTTCTTAATTCTTGTTCCAGTTAAATATTTCTTCCTTACAGCCACCAGAGTGATTTATCTTAAATGAAAATTTGGACTTACATATTTAATAACACTCTTCAAAGACTTCTCACATATCGTATAAACTCACGTTTCTTCACAAACCATAAAGATTAAAAAAAAATTTTATTTCAGTAACCTTTGTCACCTCTTCCAGCCTTCAGCTCTCACTGAATTAATTCCACTTCTCCAACAAATGAAACTTTGACATCTCCCCATACTGGTTTCTACCTTACTGCTTGAGGTGCCCACTTCATTGCCCACCCCACCCCCAAACTAACTCAGTTAGGTAGACCTAGTATCTTCCCCGAAGGACATCTTTCATAATCCCATGGAGACTGGATTATGTGTTCCCTGCCAGTGCTCATATAGGAAATTTATGCATGCTATCGGTAAGGCAAGAATATGGCGATTTTTATTTTCTTGATTCTTTCTTGTTTTTTTTTTTTAACAGCTTTATGAACTAATGTTATAGTTACCTACCACCTTCAGAAGTCAACACCATTCTTTGTTTTTAATTATCATTGTGAACTCTTGGCTTTAAAGGTACTTGATAATGTTTCACCCTGTTGCAGTTATTGATGCTCAGATTATTGTGTTGCCAATAGGAGATTATTCAGGTTGGCTTTTGAGTCTCTTTGGCATGACTAGTGAGTCAGTCAGTTCAGTCGCTCAGTCGTGTCCGACTCTTTGTGACCCTATGGACTGTTGCACGCTAGGCTTCCCTGTCCATCACCAGCTACCAGAGCTTACTCAAACTCATGTCGATCAGGTCGGTGATGCCATCCAACCATCTCATCCTCTGTCGTTCTCTTCTCCTCCTGCCTGCATGACTAGTAGTATTTGTATAAATTCAGTTATTTTTCTGACTCTGTGTTACAGTGGTATTTTGTTATTCTAGCACTTACCACAGATTGAGTGCAATATAATTAATTCCCCCTGATAATCCATAAGGGAAGGAATCGTTATCTTTGTAACTCTATTATTTATTTCAATGCTTTACTTTTTATTTAGAGCTTGGTAAATTTTTCTGCTTTGATAACAGTGCTTTCAGAAGACAATACTTGCATTAAAACTTTTGGTTTATGTAGTTCTTTATTATATTGAGTGCCAGTGATGTGCCATATACCAAGGCAGACACTTATTTTGAGTAATTTGATTTAATTTATTTAGTAGTAAATATGAAATAGTCTCTGTATGCTAAATATCTGTTACATTAAGTATTAAACATAATACTTTAGCTTGAGGAAGGCTGAGCGCCAAAGAAGTCAGACATGACTGAGCGACTGAAATGTACTGAACTGAACATTCCCCAAGTGTTTTCTGTATGATGTTAATAGGTGTTATTAGAATAGAGGTATTTTTATGGTCAAATAAGTTTGAGTCAAATATTGAGTTAAATAGAGGTTAACAACTTTATTATAGGATTTCATAGTTTATGTGTAGTGTTTCATAGTTTTTGTGTAGTGTTACTGCCTATAAGACAAATAGAAGAAACATGGTTAATTTTTCAGTTTGTTTAATTCCCCATCCCCTCCCCCTGCAAGTATCTGTGGAACATACTGAGGAAAATGCTGGCCAAGTTATAGAAAAGAGTGCAGTGCAGTGGAAAAGGCATGTTGTTGTAAGTCAGGACTTGAATTTCTACCCTGAAACCCTAGATGCAGAACTTTCTGAGAGCCTCTGTTTTCTCATCAGTATAAGAATATATACAGCACTAGTATGTATAGCCTGGTATACTGGAGTGGGTATAGCCTTTCCGTTCTCCAGCGAATTTTCCCAATCCAAGGACTGAACCCAGGTCTCCCGCATTGCAGGCCGATTCTTTTTTTTTTTTTTTTTGTATTTTTTTTTAAATTTTTTTAAATTTTAAAATCTTTAATTCTTACATGCATTCCCAAACATGAACCCCCCTCCCACCTCCCTCCCCATAACATCTCTCTGGGTCATCCCCATGCACCAGCTCCAAGCATGCTGTATCCTGCATCAGACATAGACTGGCGATTCAATTCTTACATGATAGTATACATGTTAGAATGTCATTCTCCCAAATCATCCCACCCTCTCCCTCTCCCTCTGAGTCCAAAAGTCCATTATACACATCTGTGTCTCTTTCCCTGTCTTGCATACAGGGTCATCATTGCCATCTTCCTAAATTCCATATATATGTGTTAGTATACTGTATTGGTGTTTTTCTTTCTGGCTTACTTCACTCTGTATAATCGGCTCCAGTTTCATCCATCTCATCAGAACTGATTCAAATGAATTCTTTTTAACGGCTGAGTAATACTCCATTGTGTATATGTACCACAGCTTTCTTATCCATTCATCTGCTGATGGACATCTAGGTTGTTTCCATGTCCTAGCTATTATAAACAGTGCTGCGATGAACATTGGGGTACATGTGTCTCTTTCAATTCTGGTTTCCTCGGTGTGTATGCCCAGCAGTGGGATTGCTGGGTCATAAGGTAGTTCTATTTGCAATTTTTTAAGGAATCTCCACACTGTTCTCCATAGTGGCTGTACTAGCCAATTAAGGCAGAAGGGAAGCCCAAGAATACTGGCGTGGGTAGCCTGTCCCTTCTCCAGCGGATCTTCCCAACCCAGGAACCGAACCGGGTTCCCCTGCGTTACTGCAGGAGGATTCTTAACCTACTGAGCTATCAGGGAAACCCATGTACAGCCTAAGATTACAAATTCTTTACAAAGCACTTGACAAAGATTAGTAATTTAGCATAGTCTTACTATCTAGATAAACAGTTCATTCCTTCCTCTGCAAAGTTTTTCCTAATTCTACATAGGGAAGATGAAACAGTCTGTTTTCTAAAGGAATTCCCGTAGTCACTCTTAGTAGCAATTTTGTAGCCACCTGGATTCTTGAATTAAAGTAAATCTTTTCTTAACCAATAATAATAGTGGTCCAGGTCCCTTAGATTCTAATTCTGAGGAATCTGAACTAAGCATCCAGGAGCAATTTATCTTAACTTTTTCTCCACATTAATTGTATCTTATGTAGGTAAGTGGAAGAAAGCTAAACACTTTAATGTGTTTGATTTTGAATAACTTAGATCTATTTCATCATCTCATTTCTAATTTCAAATGATTGAGTTAGTGGCAGTAATATGTTAGGTATTTTCTAAAATACAAAGGTACTTAAATAACCAAGATATTTTAATACTCTTAGCATTTTAATTGCTTTATAAATATGATATAGCTTTTCATGCTATTTATAGTTAACTGTTGAAATATGTAAACAAGGAAGGTGCTGTAGTGTTGATTCATAATATGTATGCATCATTTAGTCAGGGTTATGTTTTCGAGTAATAAACCAGAGTATATCCTGTGATAAACATTAAAAGAATGCAAAAAAGGCATATATACCTTCCTTCCTTGTCTCATGCTGTGTTATTAAGGAAAGGGAAGCATTAGGTAATTTATCAAAATGACATGACAGCTAACATTTATTGAGCTCTTACGTGTCTGTTACTGTTGTCTGCTCAATATGATTTAGCACATTTAATCCTTATGGTTATCCGTGTGGTTACTAATAATATTAAGTATTTTGCATATTTTTAGAACTGAGTAAACTGTACTTCCGGAGGAGTTTTGTGTATTTTCATTTGCTTTCTTAATAGGTCTGACAGCTTCCCAGCTGGCAAGGCAGCCATGGAGAGTCAGTAGAGCATCTGACAATGATTAGGGGTTGAATACCACCCTTCTCGGATACCTCTTAGTGATCAGAGCCAAGGCAGAAGACCATAAGGTGGTTTGTGTAAGGATGTGAATGAAATTACTGGTGGGTAAGACCTCAGTTGTAGAGCCAGTCCATCTGGATTTGAATTCCTATATTACACTATTTACTGTTAAATTTTGTACAACTTAAGTTTTTGTAACTATAAAATAGGGATAGCAGTAGTATCTACTTCATAGAATTGTGAGGATTCATTAAATTAGTTTGTGGAAATTGTGTCTGGCACTTGGTAAATAACGAATTTTAAAGATAGACCACCTCTTATTGACATCTTGGGTGATATAAAGGTTATTTTCAGTGAACATGACTCAACACCAGTACTTTCTCTACTTCTACTTTCAAGTTTTCTGTTTTTCAGACAAAACTCCTGATACTGATGCTGTTATTACATGATTTCCTGAATGGAAGGGTTGGGGGAGAGATTTCTTTTTTTTTTTTTTTTTTTAAAAAAAAGGGTGTTTCTTCAGAAATGTCCGAGTACTGCAGTAAATGAGAAGCCACATCAGGAGGTTGAAGTAATTTGAGTGAAGTCATTAGTTAGTCACTGATAAGGCTGAAGTTTAAGCCTCGGATTTTAATTCTGTGTCCCCTGCTTTAAAAATAAATAAAGCAAATAATTTTACAGTGAGTAGAAGTTTTCTGATTTAAATCCCTTTGTAAACAAGGCAGTATCTTAAATTGGTCTTAAATAGAACTAGATTCCTTTTTGTTTGTTTGTTTTAGAAATTTCTTCCATGTCTATGTATAGAAGGACTCTTTTCCTGAAAGCAAATTGGAGACAGAGTAAAGCAAATACTGTTGTCAACAAGCTGTAGTCTAATAGCATTAGATGTTAAAAAATATCAGATGAAAATGTACGGCATCCTAGGTTAACGTCTATGAAGCACAAGGTTCCTTTTTCATTTACTTGGCTGTTTAATAGAAGTGTCCATGAGAGGGAATTTTCATTTGCCCTTAAGCAGAAATGAATACACAGGGGCTTCCCTGGTGTCTCAGTGGTAAAGAATCCACCTGCCAGTGCAGAAGACATGGGTTCTATTCATGGTCGGGGAAGATCTCATATGCCGCAGAGCAGCTAAGTCCATGGGCCACAACTACTGATCCTGTGCTCTACAGCCTGGGAGTCACAGCTGCTGAGCCCATGCGCCACAACTGCTGAAGCCTGCAAGCCCTAGAGCTCATGCTGCGCAAGAAAGGAGGCCACTGCAAAGAGAGTGCATGCGCTCTTCTGCCTCGCAGCTGTATCCCCACCTCACTGCAACTAGAGAAAGCCTGCACAGCAGCAGAGACCCAGTGGAGACAGAAATGACAAAATAAATTCAATAATTAATTTAAAAAATGACTATACAGGAGTACTGACCATTGAGAAATAAGAAGCTGAGAAATTCTTAGAGTACATGGAAGAATACTCAGGTACAGTTACTCAGATTTGCCTTGTTTCTCAGTGTGTGAGTCCATTTCCTGATGCTTTTGTTCTTTGAGAAATTGACTTTTTATTTATTTTTTTTATTTTTACTTTACAATACTGTATTGGTTTTGCCATACATTGACATGAATCCACCACAGGTGTACATGAGTTCCCACCCCTGAACCCTCCTCCCACCACCCTCCCCATATCATCTCTCTGGGTCATCCCAGTGCACCAGCCCCAAGCATCCTGTATCCTGTATCAAACATAGAAGAAATTGACTTTTAACTGAAATTTTTTTTTACCTGTGATGTTTAGGGAAATTTTTGATTTATTTTTGATAGGTTGAACAAATCAAAAATTGAAAGCTGCAAAAGCTAGATTTTCCTATAAATACTTCAGTTTAAAAATTGCTTATTGTCTAAGTTAAATATGAGCGTTGAATGTCTTCATAGCTTAAATTGCTGTTAATATGAATGTTTAACTTGTCATCCCTATTTACAGGTTCATACCATAGTGCCATAGATGTCAAAATCAGAAACTAACTCAGCTTTCTATTATGTTTCAAATATTATGTCATGGAGTAAATAACTCATTCTTTTATTTCAGTGTTGATCCAAAAATTCTAGAGAGGGCATTTTGATGGAATCGAATTACAGCAGATTTTCTCCAGTTGTATATGATATTTTTGTGTAATGCTAGACATAGCTGGCATTAAAGTAAAACTTAAATTCCTGATATATATTAAGTGCTGCACTGTCCAATTTCAAAAATGTCACTGAAGAAGCAAGTTCAGAGGTTTTTTTCATTTTTGCTCTACTCACTGAGTGCTCTACTCACTGAGTAAATGGCAGAACTTGGCTTGTCCAGATCTTCTGTCTCTAAAGCCCTGCTTAAGAAAAAAAAAAACAAAACTCATTATTATTTACTTTCATAGCAATTATCTGATTATCCAAGCAAAAATTACATATTTAATAATTGCAAACAAGTTTCTTATACATATTTACAGAGAAATCCTAAAATTCCCTGCAGTGCCTTTAATTATAGACATATCTACCTATCTATATCTATTTGTATGTCTTTTCCCTTTAAATGCTGTTATGTTATTTTAGTTAAAGAAATTTTGCAGAAACATAGCTATTCCTTTTTACAAAACAGCTTTTATTGACATGTAGCTTAAATGAAATAAAACTCAGTTGTTTTAAGTGTACAGCCATCACCACAATCTAATTTCAGAACATTTTGATCATTAACCCCAAAAATGTACTGCTTATTTGTAGAGGGAAGACTGACATGCTGCTGTCCGTGGAGTTGCAAAGAGTGAGGCAGGACTTAGTGACTGAACAACAACATTTATAGTCATTCCTTATTTCCACCCCCACCAGCACACAACCACTGATCTACTTTTTGTATCATAGATTTGCCTTTTCTGTACATTTCATGTAAACAGAATGATAGAGTGGTCTTTTGTATCTGACTTCTTTTCTTAACATGCTATTTATGTGTTTCACTCCTGTTCTAGCATATGTGAGTACTCCATTCCTTTTTATTGCTGAGTAGAATACCATTGATGCTTTTGAATTGTGATGCTGGAGAAGACTCTTGAGAGTCCCTTAGACTGCAAGGAGATCCAACCAGTCCATTCTAAAGGAGATCAGTCCTGGGTGTTCTTTGGAAGGAATGATGCTAAAGCTGAAATTCCAGTACTTTGGCCACCTCATGCGAAGAGTTGAGTCATTGGAAAAGACTCTGATGCTGGGAGGGACTGGGGGCAGGAGGAAAAGGGGATGACAGAGGATGAGATGGCTGGATGGCATCACCAACCGATGGACATGAGTGAGTGAATTCCAGGAGTTGGTGATGGACAGGGAGGCCTAGTGTGCTGCAGTTCACGGGGTGGCAGAGTCGGACACGACTGAGCAACTGAACTGAACTGAGAATACCATTGTATAGCTGTACCATGTTTTGTTTATTCACCATTGGTGGCATCTGGATTGTTTACACTTTTTGACTGTTATGAATGGTGCAAGTATAAACATTCACATACGCATCTTCATATGGACATATGTTTTCATTTTTCTTAGAATAGTAACTAGGAGTGGAATTACCAGGTCAAAACTGTCAAACTGTTTTCAAAGTGGCTTCTTCATTTTACATTCCCACAAGCATTGTATGAGGATTTTAGTTTCTCCCCATCCTTGCCAGCATCTGTTATTGCCTGTCTTTCCTCTTTTTTTTTTGGCCATGCTGCCTGCGGCATCTTAGTTTCCCAACTGGGATCTGTCCTGTGCTCCCTGCAGTGGAAGTACAGAGTCTTAACCTCTGGACAACCAGGGAAGTTGCCTGATGTCTTTTTAATTATAGACATTCTGGTGGATGTGAAGTGCTATCTCTTGGTGACTTAATTTGCATTATTGTTCCTTTTAATTTATTATTTTGGTATTATAATTGTAATCTACAGTCTGATGCAGTAAACCATCTGCAGAATTATCCTATTCATGTGCTTTTTTGGTTTTATTCACTTTGGCCACCTCATGCGAAGAGTTGACTCATTGGAAAAGACTCTGATGCTGGGAGGGATTGGGGGCAGGAGGAGAAGGGGACGACAGAGGATGAAATGGCTGGATGGCATCACTGACTTGATGGACGTGAGTCTGAGTGAACTCCGGGAGTTGGTGATGGATAGGGAGGCCTGGCGTGCTGCGATTCACGGGGTCGCGAAGAGTCGGACACTACTGAGCGACTGAACTGGACTGAGCTGAGACAAGTGAAACCCTGTACAGGGAATTTACTTTTGATTAAAAAGAAAAAAAAAAAAAACTAAAAAAACTTACTCTTATTAAAAAACTCGTCTAAAATAATTAAACAATACAGTTTAGAGGAAAGTATATGCATTTATGTTTTAATAAATAGTTAATTTTTCTCCTCAATGTACATGAAGTGCTTTGGTGTGGAATCTTTTCTCACTGTTCTGGGTTGGTGTTAATCCTCTTATATGCAAAGTAAGTAATAATACTCCAATCATGAATGCAAAGGAAAAGTGATAGTTATTCTTGGGAATGTGATTGGTTAAAAACAAGTCTTGGCAAATCAAAGAATGGATATATCTGAAATAGTTGGTATGGTTACTTAATTCTTACCTTAACAAGTAATTTGAAATGGTTTCAGCTACTAAGAGATAGCAGTTTCCACAGATTGCTGTTATTTTGAGAAAAGAAAATGAAGATTTATCTTAGGAAGATAGCACTGTGCAATGGAAAGTCAGCCTTTGGGTATCAGTGTTTATAGATGGGATCCAAATTCTGTATCTTATAAGCTCTCTGACCATGAGCAAGTTGTTTCAACCTTTTTGAGACTCAAGTTCCTCATCTTCAAAATGGAGTGAAAAGGTTGACTTTTTTTAATTTTATTTTTTTATTGAAGTATAGTTGATTTAGAGTGTTGTGTTAATTTCTGCTATACAGCTAAGTGACTCAGTTATACACATACATGCATTCTATTTTACATTCTTTTTCATTATAGTTTATCCCAGAGTATTGAATATGATTCCTTGTGATTTATAGTAGGACCTTGTTGTTCATCTATTATGTGTAATAGTTAGCACCTACTGACCCCAAACCCCCAATTCATCCTTCTTCCATCCCCCTTTCCCACTGGTAACCATAAGTCTGAATGTATTTTGAGAAAGTTCTAGCACAGTGTCTGAAAAGTTTTAAAATAAACATTCTCTCTCACTTTGACACAATTTG
Source organism: Capra hircus (assembly GCF_001704415.2). NCBI lineage: Eukaryota > Metazoa > Chordata > Mammalia > Artiodactyla > Bovidae > Capra > Capra hircus. The sequence goes on from NC_030811.1 coordinate 76,883,384, forward strand.
AATTTGTAGCACATACAGATACCGAGTCTTAATAACTTGAAAGTCAGCCAGGAGTAAACAGTCAAACAAAAAAAAAAAACACACAAAAAAATAGAGCCTGTGTTTGAATCTGGTTCCATCATTTGCTATGTTGTGACTTTGGACAAATTATTGAATTTCATATGTCCAATTTTCTTTAAAATATGAGGATTATATAATACTGTGTAAGTAAAGTAGTTGGCCCAGGGCTTCCTATGTCACAGTTGTTGAACTTGTTGAATGATGATAACACGTAGCATTTATTGAATACTTACTATGTGCTACAATATTGTCCTTAGTACCGTACTTGCCTTTAATTATCACAACAATTTCACGAAATAGACATTACTGCCATTATCCAGAATTTATAGCTGAAGAAACTTAAGAGTCAGAGAAGTCTATTGGTTTCTTCAAAGTCACATAAAGAAGGCGTGATGAGCCAAAATTTAAACCCAGTTGTAGTAGGCTTCATAATCTTCACTCCTTAACTGATAGCTATTCAACTCCCAACTTTATATCCAAATCTGGCCTATTTCCTCTTTCACTTTGCATTTTCTTGGCTGTGGGCTCTCAGGTGGTTGTGAGTGGTGGGATCGAATCCGTCCTGTGTGTCTTGTTTCCTGCCAGGACTGTAATCTGTGACAAAACAACAAGTGCTCAGTAACTAGAATAGCAGTTATGTTTATTCATACAACTGTTACGTTAGCTTAAATGTATTTGTTTAGTCTATTGGAAGTCTTGTACATATTCTGACTAGCTTGGTCTGGGTCAACTTGTTATTTAAATAAGTTTTCATAAATGCATGTTTGGCTAGGAGAATTAAAATCTGTGTTGTTGGTGAATGTCTTGTCATGGACTTGGTGAGATGAAGTTTGTTTTTGGGGGGAGGTTTTCTTTCTTAGGCTTCCCCGGTGGCTCAGATGGTAAAGCGTCTGTCTACAATGGAGGGGACCCAGGTTCTAGCCCTGGGTTGGGAGGATCCCCTGGAGAAGGAAATGGCAATCCACTCCACGACTATTGCCTGGAGAATCCATGGACAGAGGAGCCTGGTAGGCTACAGTCCATGGGGTCGCAAAGAGTCAGACACGACTGAGCGACTTCACTTTCACTTTCTTTCTTAAGCTTGATATATAAACTGTGTGCAGCACTGGAAATGGTAAAATGAAGACAAAGTAAAGTTTATATTTGGTCTTTCACTGTTTTTGGATGATTTAGAAACTAGAGAAGTGAATCCTTAATTTTTAAAACTTTATTTTAAGTAATGAATAGATTTTAAAAAGCTTTTTAAAATAGTTTAATAATTTATTTAAACTATTAATAATTTCCATTCTCATTGTTGAAATATCATTTACTGAAAGTTTTGAGTATTAATTGTTAAATTTTATAGACTTGATTGTAAAAACTTTAACACCTGGAAATTGATGTTATAGATTTGTTAAACAGAACTTTCGTATTTACCCTTGGCAATGTGTTTTTGACCTTCTCATTGATTAAGTAAGGCATATTTGAATTATTTTCCTATGATTAATAGTAGCAACCAATGCTCCCTTTTTTCTCACTAGCAGGGTCTTTTCACAATTTACTGTGCAAAGTTAGGTTAAGTAAAAACATAGAAGTAAAATTATCTTTGCCAAGATGACTTCTTGGAGAAAGTTTTTAATTGGATAGTGCCTTGATTAATAAATCCGCTGAGAATACACTGCCATGTACTAGCACATTGGAAAATAAACAGTCTTCGTAAATTATGCAGTGGTGTTGGTTTGCATCAACGGCAGCATTCTCATTAAAGTTGGACCCGGAAAATACACCACTGTGTTCTGCTTCTCCTTCCACTACACATATAAACTGTGCCAACAGTAGACGGCCGAGAGAGCTGGGACGGAAAGACAAACCAGGACTATGTTAGGCCCCACAGCAGCAGAATTTCTAGAAACTTCTCTGTAGGGCTCTGTGGTGTTAATTTTATTTCCCTCTGTTCACCATTCGTCTCTGTTTTTTTTGTTTACCTGACACTGAAATGGAGAGATAATCTGATTTGTTCATTTGAGTCAGCTGTCTGAAATCACTGGAGGAGGGGCCTGGGCAGGATCAAATTACACAGACCAGGTCCTTTGGAGTCCTCCTCAGAGTGTAGTAGGACTTCAGTCCTTTATTTTTAGTGATTGAATGATTTTACCTAAGTATACATGAAAGGCATTAAATCAGCTGTATCCTTTTTAAGCTTTAAGTTACAGATTACAGCTCCATATTAAAGTTGGGAACTTGGCATTCAGGGGCTATTGAGGACCTCTGATATTACACTGCGTCACTAGACCTCGTTAGCTATGAGGGTAGACTTTGAATCTCTCGAGAATCCCTGATACCACACTGTATCACTAGCTCTTATTTGCTCTGAGGGTAGACTTTTACTCTCTTGAGGATCGAAGGGAACACCAGGAGAGGATTCAGAAGAGACAGTCCACAGCTGCTGCTTTCTCCTGTATGTCCAGCCCCTACTGGTGGCTCCAGAGGCCAAAGAACTGATGATGGCCTTTTCTCCTTGGCTCCTTCCAGAACTTGGAGTTCTCCCAGTTCTACCGTGGAGCTGTTTGCCAGGCTCCCTTCCTCTGTTCCCTCCCTTTCCTGTGTGAACCAGTTAATTCCTTCCATCACCACGTAATGCAATTTAAGTTACCCTTCTACCACAGGAGTCCTCTATGAAGTGTTGTTTTCTTGAGCTTTTGAGTATTTTAGCATTTTGCCTCTTTAACTCCTTTTTTCCCTTGATGTTCTAGGATGTAGATATCTATCTGCCCTTTTACAGTACTAGGATTTGACAGTTTTGTTATTACAGCATAACTTAGCTGAAAATTTCTGTTACATAACTCATAGAAAAAGCCTTATTTATTTTCATAATGAGACTTAAATTGATTTTGAAAAATGGCAGTTACTTTCTTGGCAGTACTTTCCTATGAGAAAATGTATTTAAAACCATCTAGCCCAGTACCTATGGAGAAGGCAATGGCACCCTACTCCAGTACTCTTGCCTGGAAAATCCCATGGACGGAGGAGCCTGGTGGGCTGCAGTCCATGGGGTCGCTAAGAGTCAGACACAGCTGAGCAACTTCACTTTCACTTTTCACTTTCATGCATTGGAGAAGGAAATGGCAACCCACTCCAATGTTCTTGCCTGTAGAATCCCAGGGATGGGGGAGCCTGGTGGGCTGCCGTCTCTGGGGTCGCACAGAGTCGGACACGACTGAAGTGACTTAGCAGTAGCAGCAGCAGCCCAGTACCTAAATACTTGATGCTGTGTTGTGTCACTGAGTGCTGTCAGACTCTTTGCAACCCCATGGACTGTAGCCTGCCAGGCTCCTCTGTCCATGTGGATTCTCCAGGCAAGAATATTGGAGTGTATTGCCATGCCCTCCTCCAGAGGATCTTCCCAACCCAGGGATTGAACCCAGGTCTCCCTCATTGCAGATGGATTCTTTACTGTCAGAACAACAAGGAAAACCCAATACTTGGTGCTACTCAGATAATATGAGCTTCTATTTCCTCTTGATTTTTTAATGTTTTAGGCATAGTTTAAAAGTAATATATGTCTCCATTACAAAAAGTGGAAAATGCAGGTAAGTATAAGGTCACACAATTACCCTACTATTAACATTGTGAATTTACCCCAACAAAATTAGGATTATATTGTATTTAGTTTTTTATATCCTGTTTTCATGCAAAAATATTACTTTTTCACATCACGAAACATCCTTTTAAAGCATAATTTTAAAGATTATAATAGTCTCTTGACTAAATATGCCATAATTTATTAATGAAACCCCTCTACTTATATATAGCATTCATGTCATTGAACTAATTATCTCTTGTACTTCAATAGCTCTATAGAGATTTTTGAGTCAACAGAGGAACATTTCCAAGCCTTTGAGATATTAGTCCCTATAAATGTAACCAGTCTCTTGTAATACCATATTGTATATGGATACCCTCTTAATCCCATTCAAGCTCTTTATTCTAGACCTTCTCTATGTTTCTTGGGCTCTGATACCCCTCATCAGCATATTCTCCAAGTGGTTGATCTCTTTACCCTGCTAGGCTGGGTCACTCTCACATGTCCTCTCCTTACCCTTCCCACAAGGTCCCCTTCTACACCCCTCTTCGGTTGATAACCCACCATGGTTACCCCTGTGTGTCAGAATCTCTGACACGCTGCTTTGCATGCGCCACACCCCCGGCCCCACCCCCCGCCCGGGTAACTCTGACCCACGTAATGGCTGTACTCCTGAATTGTTTGGGAGAAGCAGGAAGAAAGAGAAAGCAAGCTATGCAGTTTGAAGACTTAACGAAGGGCCTTGCCAAGGGCATAGCATCATGCCTGGTATGTTGTAGATATTTGGTGGCAGGTGTGTGTTTGTTTGTATATTTAATTCTTCTCTCTTGATCCTGAGATTTGGTGGTGAAAGAGAAAATACAAACGTGTAACTTAGCTGATTCCCAGCGGACTGTTTCTAATACCAACTCATCTGCATTTGCTCTTCCTGGTGTCCCTAATTTAACTCACTCTAGTTGATTCTGTATTGTCTCCCCGACTGGTTATTTCTTACCTTTATCATTCCCCATTTCCTAAACTCCCAGCTTCCATATTTCAGCTAATGACTTGGCCTCTATTTAAATGTGATCAAGATTATTTGACGTGAATATGTTTATCTAATAACTTCAAAATGTTTCAATATTTTTAGCTCTCTTTACCTTTTTTCTTAAAACTCCTGTTTGCCATTTATTATAGTATATTAATATGTATACTCCCTTTATATATGTAAATATAATGCTTTAATTATCATATATAGATATACAATCTCTTCCTACCTATCTAATTTTTCTAAGTCTCCTTACTTGATTTCAATACTTCTTCGCTCCAGTTGAATATTTGTCCTTCTTAATAACTTGACTTTTGATATTTCTCCTCTCCAGTTGAATATTTACCCTTCTTAATATTTTGTTCTTGATCTCACTAAGTTATTCTATTCCCCTAGATTATCAAATTGACCACATAATGTCAAAACATCTAGTTCAAACTTCTGAGTTCCAATTTTTTTTTTCACCTTTTCAACTCTCTGATCTCAGACATAATTCCTAGCTGTCCTAGAGCTCCAACAGCTTTTTTCAAAACTGTGTTTTGTTTTTTTTTTAATTCCATGCCATGGTTAATGATACCTATACAGTTCAAGGTACTTAAGCCAGAAATTGTCGTGTTACCTCTTTCCCATGCCCCCATATCCAGTATGTTTCCTATTATACCTTTTGTCTCACAAATACTGCTCATTTTCAGACCAGCTCTCAGTGATGTGTGAGACGTACTTCATTCTGTTTTGCATTACAATGAACTCTGAGTATTTTTTCTTTGGATTTATAATTTCTTAGAAGCGCATTCTACTATGATCATGTCTCTTTATTGAATTAAAGAATACCCTTCAAGACTTTTTTTTTCTGAACTTGAATCATTGTTTTACTATATCATTAACTGGCTTTTTTTTAGGCAGTAGAAACTTGGTCATGATTCATGATTTGATAATATGTATGTGGCCTGTAATACACTATTCTTAGGGTTAATCCAGGTAAGAGAGTAGTTTTAGATGATGTATAACCTAGCAGAATCTGTAGGAAGACGTGAAATGACCTTAGCTGTTATTACTAATAATGAATGGAATCTTTGCTATTTAGCCAGATTTTAATATCTGTAGATGAGGATGTGTTTTCAAACTTTGATGATATAATCCAAATGCCAGAGGCCAGGTAGATATGTTTTAATTTTAAGTGAAGTAGAAAGTGAAGTTGCTCAGTTGTGTCCAACTCTTTGTGATCCCATGGACTGCAGCCTACCATGGGATTCTCCAGGCAAGAATACTGGAGTGGGTTGCCATTTCCTTCTCCAGGGGATCTTCCTGACCCAGGGATCAAACCCAGGTCCCCCACATTGCGGGCAGATGCTTTAACCTCTGAGCCACCAGGGAAGCAAAGTGGGTTAAATTTCATAAATCTTTTTTCTTCCTTTAAAGTTCTATTCGCCATCTGAAAAGACTTTTTACTCTTAAAAAAAAAAGTTTTATTTTTTACTTTGCCTTCTACTTAAGCAGCTTTGCTTTCTGTAGTAACACTTTTGGCATAATATGATTCTGGTAGTAATTGATAGCAAAAGAAATAAATGACAGTTGAATCAAAGAGATTCCCAGGAAACCTCTTTGCTTATGATTATTCCAATTTATTCTATGATTTAAACTTCTTTCCCCAATTAGGATACAGGTATCCCCCACTTGTTGAAAGTGTGGTGTACACCACTTGGTTTTACAAAAGGCCTACATTGGGTTTGTTGCTACCCATCCCCCCAAAAAAAATCCAAAGAGTTTTCACTTTTATGAAAAAAGGTGAAAAGTGAAAATAGCATCCAGCATTTGTTTTGCAGTGAGTGAGCTGTTCAAGGGGCCGCACACACCCCGAGCAGCAAGAATGCACCGCCAAACTCCTTCCCCAGGAACAACGTGAAGCATCCCAGCTGCCACTGCTTTGAACTGTGTCTGTGAGCATCTGTGCTTTATCTCGATTTATTTTGTGCCTCTGTTAGCAAGATGTGTCCTCTTCATTTTTCATTTTAAGCCATTTTGGCCTATAAACAGTTTCATAGGACTGCTCTACTTTCAGAAAGTGGGAGAAACCCTATCTTAACTTTGAATACTTACCATTTTAGGTCCTTCTCTTGCCCTCAAAACTAGAATTATAGGGCAGTATTTTAATTATTGGATTAGAAGGCTTCCGTGATTTGGCTTGGGCTTACCTGGTGGCTGAGACAGTAAAGAATCTGCCTGCAATGTGGGAGACCCAGCTTCAATCCGTGGGTTGGGAAGATCCCCTGGTGAAGGAAAAGGGATACCCACTCCATTATTCTTGCCTGGAGAATCCCATGTACAGAGGAGTCTGGCGGGCTCCAGTCTGTGGAGTCTCAAAGAGTCAGACATGACTGAGCTGCTGACACTTTCACACTACGATTTGGCGTCTCATATGATTTTTAGAGTTCTAAAACTGATTCAGTAGAGTTAAAGAGTTCGTAATTTGGTAGTCGTTACACATTCAAAGGAGTTGCTAACTCATGCCATGTCTTCATACCACACCTTTTTTTCTGACATTATCATCACTCATAGTTTATATTGTGTAAAGAGATGATTTAACATCTTCATTTGATCCTTATCATTAAAGTTACATGAGTGTCTGACAATTATAGGAGTGTGTGTATGTATGTAATGGACAATCAGAAACATTGGACAATATGTTGATTAAAATAAGACATTGTGAAAAAGCAAGAGAATAGGATAAGAGAGCATATAATTGGAGACGTAATGGGAATTTGGTATTGAAGATACATAGCAGGCTAGAAACAAGGCTTATGTTACATAGGAGCAGTTTTAAGGACTCAGATATTCCTAGGCATTCAATAGCTAAATTTGTTTGAGAGGCAGTATTTATGAACAAAAAACAATGAAAACCTATTTGATATTCAAAGCATTGAGAGCTTTTCCTTGAAATAAAATAGTTTAAAAAAGTTAACCTACATATCCATTGGCAGTTGAATGAATAAAGAAGATGTGGTGTTTATTTATACAATGGGTCATTAGCCATGAAAAAGATTGAAACAATGCCATTTCAGCAACATGGGTGGATCTAATGATTATCTTATTAATGAAGTAAGTCAGATGAAGACAAATATCATACAATATCACTTAAATATGGAATCTAAAACCTATACGAATGAACTTTTTTGTAATAGAGAAATAGACTTGTAGACATAGAAAACAAACTTGTTGTTACCAAAGGTATACATTAGTAGGTTGGGATTAGCATATACCTACTACTCTACATAAAATAGACAAACAATGAGGACTTACTATATAGAACAGGGAATTATATTCAATATCTTGTGATAACTTATAATGGAAAAGAACTTTAAAAGAATATGTGTGTATGTATATACATACTATATACATATCTAACTGGATCACTTTTTTGTATACCTGAAAGTAACACAAGATTGTAAATTAACTATACTTCAAATAAAAATGGTTATAAAATTAAATTTGAAAGTTTAAAAAAGTCAAAAGAATTAGTTTACACTAATTATGGGGAGAGATTTATCTGCAAGGTAATAATCCTAATGATTTTAAATGACCCTAATTGTTTCTTTAGGATTTTTTAGTAATATGAACAGAAGTACCATATAATTTCAGAATGTCTACCATGACAACATAATTTATTACAGATATAAATTTTCTTTCATTGGTGATCAGTATTCTCAGATCTACTGTTCTCTTCAGTAACTTTACTTCTATTGGTTTGCTCAACCCCTCCCTCAGTCTCATGTTTCTTATCATCCTTGTAGATTGTGAGAGTGGAAACCATATAGTTTAGTTGTCTGGGTAAATGAGATTTTGGGTGTTGACAGTTCTGGTTTCACTAATAAATTGTTTGTAATTCTAGAAAGATTTTATCTTGGTTATTTAGAAAAGGACACTTTACACCATTGTTTGCTTTTTTTCTTAGTACCGTCTGCCTCGACATTTCCAGCTATCCTTTTGTTTCTACTTTTTTCCATAGTAGCACTGAGTCTTTTCTCTCCCCATACTGGTACATAAAAAAAATTATCTCTGGTCATCCGAATTTTCAATAGTGAGCCTAAATGTTGTCATACAACCTAGAGGGGTGAGAGTGGGAGGGAGGCTCAAGAGGGAGGGGATATGTGTATACTTAGAGCTGTCTTACGTTGTTGTATGGCAGAGACCAACACAACATTGTAAAGCAGTTGTCCTCCAATTAAAACTTTAAAAAAATTGTCCTGATTCAATTTAAATATAATTAACTTCATCAACTTAAAAATGAGGTATTTGAGGCCTGGAGAGATTGAGGTTTGCCAAGAAAGGAAAGAACTAACATTCACAGAGCACTGACAGTATAGCAGACACAGTCATTTTATATTCCAGTTCTGCGAACTATGTTCTGTTCCCCCCATTTTAAAGAAACTCAGAGGTCGAGAAACTTGCCAAGGACCATAAGACTAGTCATGGTGGAGGCAGGATGAAAAGCCAGTTCTCTTGCAGAGTCCAGGGTCTCTTCTAACTCCTGTCAGCAAACATTAAGAGCTGAAAAACTAGGGCAGTGCAGGAACATAGGATTAAGAAACCAAACTTATAACAAAGGATATTTTCTGATTGATAACTTTCATTTTTATAAAAAGACTCAAAGATAAAAACTAATTATTGTGACTTGTACTGGAAATCAGTTATCTCTCGAGATTCTTTAGCCTCTTGTCTTATGCTTTTAAGAGACACTCTTGCTGACAAAGGCAGGCTTCATTTGTCCTGACACGTGATTGGCCTTTGATGTTTATTGAATGAGACCAAGCTTGGAGAGGATTGGGCTCTGTGTTACCTTTTAAAACATTTACTTATTTTTATTTATTGTGGCATGTAGGATCTTTTAGTTGTAGCATTTTGGATCCAGTTCCTGACCAGGGCCTGAGCCCAAGCCTCTTGCATTGGGAGCATAGAGTCATAGCCACTGGACCACCAGGAAGTCCCACCTTTTTTAACCTGATTTGTTGTTTGTGAGAATTAATAGCCTACTTTTCAGAGTTTCTGAAATGAGATTGCAAAAAAATGAAACTGAGCATGAAAGTAGTAGGAAAAATTAAGGCTCTAACATAGTATTATGGAATGCCCATTCATTAATGAAAGAGCTGAGTGTTTAAAGTATGTGTGCAAATCTGGGCCTCCATTTGCCCTGCTTATATTTGTGAACTCTGCATTTTTTATTTAAGCACTTCATCTATTAACTGTTGGTAACTACATTTTTGAAGCAACACTTTCTCTTTAGCCTCCTGATATCTGCTCCACTGTTCTTGTGAATGTGATGACCTAAGTAATAATCAGATCACCCAAGAGTACCTTTTCAAATTGTTTTTCAGAGGTATTTCTTTTCTGGAATCATAACTGGTACATATTTCCCACTTCAGCATTTAATTACCAAGTTTTTAGTATTTGTATTCTCAATACCTTCATTTTCATTATAATTTCTTTTCCGGAGAAGCCAGAGCCAAATGGCAGACACCTGGACAGTCGTTTTCTTTACCTACCAATTCTTTCCTCTCATTCCCCTCTATCCCTCCATCCCTGACTGTCCCTCCCACCTCTCCCTCTCCTTGTCCCACTCCTCTATTTCTCTTCCCCATTTTGTCTCAGTATATAGAAAAATAAAAACTAGAATGATGACAAGTAGAGGCAGATGATTCCTTGCAAAGATAATATTCATTGACAGAAACGTATTAGTTTCTTAGATAACCAATTCAAATGACTTTGTGGTTCACTAGACCTGGGTTAGACTCCTGCTTCATAAAAATAGTACATGTCCATTGTAGGGAGAAAAAGTGATACAGTATCAGTGAATATAAAGCAGAAAGTAAAAGTGCTGTTCTTTTCTGTACTTTTCAGAGATACTATTAATGGTTTTTATGTATCTTTTTGAAATGTCTGCTCTATATATTTATATACATGTTTAATGTAGTTAATAAGCTCCATCCATTTGCCTTTTATAAGCAGTTCTTCAGAATGTCATAAAGCATCTATTAGTTCAGTTTTAATGTGCTTGATACTACTAAATTATAAGATCTCAATTTCTTTTCTCCTTTTTTCCTTAAAATTATTTTTTTAACCACTTTCAGGACACTGGTCCCTCAGATATTTTCTTTATTTTTTAATTGTTTTTTAAAACCAATCTTAACATTTGCATCGTACGGCTTTGATGCAGTTGAAATAATTGATTAAAAGCGCTTCCAGGAGTGTTATGTTCTGAGTAATTAGGAATTAAAGCCTGTAAGGAGAAAATTTAGAATTATGCTTGCTGTCATTATGGGGAGTATTGTAAATGATCCATATAAGATTAAAAGACCTGTTGCTGAAGATACAGAATGCATCTATAGAGGGCAAAGTGTTTGTTCTTCTGGGACCTGGTGAAAAAGACTGACTGCTGATTAGCTCTGGTTAGATAAGATTACACTAGAGGCTTAAGGTGTTCGGGGCATCTGTGGGAGTAATAATCAGAGCATTGATAAAATTTGCTTTTTGTAGCCAGGCACCAGAGAATGAATGTTACTTTCTTAATGTGTATAAAACTGTTGGCTGCACATCAAATGTTAATCAGAATTTGAGGCCTCTCTTATAATAGAAGCAATGTTTTTCCCTCCTTAAACCACAGCATCACATGGAGAATATGGTCAAAATTCATGGAACTACTGATACATTAATTACGTAGGTATTTGTCTACCAACAAAACATTATTTGCATATATATCCTTTTCTTCCTATAGAATGTTAGGCACTTTTCTAAACACCCAAACAGTGGAGGTATTTTATAGGTCAGGGAAGAGCAGTTAGGCAGTTAGGAGGTAGCTAAAATTCGAAAGTGGCCAAAATATTACATATTTCTCAGTTGAACATATTTTCTGATTAGAATGCATTCTCTTTTAGACACGTGTTACTACTGAACTTCTGTTAATATTTTGTATGGCATTAAAATATAATGTAGTTATTGTCTTCCTGATTTTTCACAGAACTCTATTTGAACTTGGCCTTGGCATTTAATTTTTTGTAGAAGAAATAAATACACAAGAGAAACAGCTATCAAGGTTAGGTGATTTAGTCAAGTCTGTGTAGTATGTGTGAGTCAGAAATAGCATATAACCTTTGGAAAACTTGTCAGGTTTTTTTTTTTTTTTTTAATACACAGCTCTGCAAATTATTCTTGATCTATGATCTTAAGTCTTGAGAAGTTCGTTCTTCTCTTCAGTTTGTTTCACTTCTCTTTTTGCTCTATTATGATTGACCATAGATTATGTTTCTTTCAAGAGAAAAGCTTGACCCCAGCCGCATGTGTTCCAGTCTTCTATCTTGCCAGATTTCAGGGTGGAATAAAGTGAGGCTTTAGGTCAGAAAGGATTCTTCCCTTCTGAATTCCTTTCCTGTCCCTTCTAGTGCCCTGCTACCACCCTGATTTCATGATGCTTCTGAGGTCCTATACACATATCCCAGGATGCAGTTTTCAGAGACAGTTAAGCCTGAATTCATATATAAGGGTAGTTTGTTAATGGCGTTATATATCACTAAGCAGAACCCTGAGCATCTCCTGAAACACCTGTGGTTAGCTTTAAAGGCTCCTATCTCGTAGTTTTCTTCAGTAAACCAGGCAGTCTGTTTATGTAACTAAAGGGTCTGCTCTGGTAGTATTTGCAAAACGAAATGAAAACTAAACAAAAGAGAACTGATGTTTCCACTTTAGAGCAATTTAAATGCTTGTAATTGAAAATGACGCTTAAACCTGGTTTAAAACAACAACAAAAAAGATCTCACAAGGTATTCTGTTACAGCAAAAGTTGTGCCTCCTCTCATCTACAAAATCGTTGAAGAAAAGTTGATTACCCAGTAAAACAAGCCATCCTTTTCTTTTTTATATTTTTATAGCAGTATTCTGCATCACCATTCTGCTATTTGCAAGAATTTCAGCCTTCAAAAGTCTTCCACTTGTAACCACTGCTTCTGCAAGGTTTATTAGACTTTATACACCTTTAAAATCTGGAGCTGTTCAGTAGCATACTGTGGTTGTACTGGCATGCTTTTTTGAGTTGGTCTGTTGTACCTGCATTATTTTATTTTCCCTGACTTTAGAACTGTGGGGTATATATTCCCATGCCCATATTCTTGAGTCATCTAGAAATAAAAACGCTTGGATGTTCTTGGATCCCCTTGTGATCAAGTTAAGCATGGTCAGACTCCATGCTTCCATTGCAGGGAACTAACATCCATCCCTAGTCAGGGAACTAAGATCTCTCATGCTGCATGGCACAGCCAATAAATTAATTACTTTAAAAAACAAACAGAAAACAAAACCCACCACAGTTCTTTTTAAAGAGAAACTAGTGCATTGTTTTGTACCTGAAAACAAAATACTGCCAAAATAATTATTAAACATATTGCTACCTGTGTCTGGGAAATCCCATGGGCAGAGGAGCCTGGTGGGCCATGGTATATAGTACAAAAGAGTTTTATGTGACTTAGCTACTAGGGTTTCCCTGGTGGCTCAGATGGTAAAGAGTCCGCCTGCAATGTGGGTGACCTGGGTTTGATCCTTGGCTTGGGAAGATCCCCTGGAAAAGGGAACGGCTACCCACTCCAGTATTCTTGCCTGGAGAACTCCATGGACAGAGGAGCCTGGCAGGCTACATACAGTCCATGGAGTTGCAAAGAGTCAGACACAGCTGAGCGACTTTCAGCACTCACTCACTAGCTACTAAACAATAACAACAAAACCTACTATTTATTGGTTTTGGTTATAGTTTCACTGAAGAGTAAGCAGTGCACTGAAATAGTTACATATTTTAAAAAAACAAATGTTGATTGAATTAGCCCAGTCATTCTGAATTATCATGTTAGAGCAGAATTATTCCTATGGAATTTATATTCTGATACTAACCTTTTATGATTTTAAGAAAGATGATTGATTGAATTCAGAATTTAAGAGAGTAAGGGGAAGATAGTCATCTCAGTTCAGCACTACCATTAGGACTAACCACTCGGTTATTGCTTACCTAGGACTTAGTAATCATGCTTTATAGAGACTGATGGCAGTTTCAGTGAAGTATGTGTGACTTGGTCTGCATGTTAAAGGATTTTAATTTGCAGGGTATTAGTATATCATAAAGTGGTCTTTAAAATAAGAAAGAAGTCGCAGGAAAGTGATGAAAAAGAACAATATTTCAAGGAACAGAGAAATTAGAATAAATAAGATTAACATGTAAGAGAGAATAACAGAAATGAAGGGTGCTTACAGAATAGCCCCAGATACAGACTGGATGTCTAGGCATTTCTTTCTCTCTGCTAGAAAATGTGTAAAAGCATGTACATCCTTAAAAAGTCTTTGTAAAAGTCACACCTTTAAAATATGATTTAATATTTTTTTTACCTCCTTTATGTCTATCTTTAAAACATTATCAGCTTATCAATTTGTTGTTTCTTGAAATGAGATTTTAAAAAGAATGGGTAGAAAAGAGGACTTGTGGGTAGAAAGATCTTGTGAGTCAGAAAATACTTTCTTGAATTTACTCATGTCTTTGCCTGTCTCTGGTCACTGTCTCCAGTCTCTAAATTGTAATTATCTGAAGTAATTTTAATTTTTCAGAATTCTAATTTTCAATTAATGCTTATAATGAAAACTCTTAAACTGTAGGCTTTTGACCCATTTCAGTGTCCTCTTGAATATAGGAAATTGAGTGGAAACTGGAGATAATAGGAGGCAAGAGAAAAGAACTGGGTTAGGAACAGTAAGAATGGTTTGTTCATCCTGCCCAAGTAAAGGTATATCCAGAGGACTTTCTAGCATGTAAGAGTAATAGGCACAAGCTCCAAGGAATTCTGCTTCTTGATGCTTTCTCTCTGTCTTCAGTTGCTTTTCTGACTTTATTTTTCAACTTGAACCTTAATCTAAGTGGGTAATTGTGGTCTGCCTGCTTATGAATTTTTACTTCTGTATAATAGACATTTTCTCTTTAAAAATAACTCCATAAAGAGTGTGTCACTTGGGAGTTTTTTCTTGAATGTACCAGGGCTTTAACAATTACGTTAGTTTAAAATAAAAGATTCCCTAGGGTCATTGCCCTAGGCTTATAAACTTTAGTAGTGGATCAGAATCATCTAGAGGGATTTTAAAAACAGATTGTTGAGTATCGAATCCATATTTCTGATGCAGTAATTCTGAGGTGAAGACAGTTGGCATTTCTATCAAGTTCTGAGATGGTGCTAAAACTGCTGGTCCTGCAAGCACTCTTTGAGAACCACTGCCATACAGCACTGGTACAGAAGTATGAGACAGAGCTGGATCTAATCTGTGTTGAATGAACAACTTGTTGCTTGTAATTCAAGAGTTGTACTTGTTGGATGGGCTCCAACAATCATCATTTAATGTAGTACTGTTTTTATTTTATTTTTATAGATTGGAGCATATGATCAACAAATATGGGAAAAATCTGTTGAACAAAGAGAAATCAAGGTAACGAATTTATTTTGTGTATTCTATAAATTGATTATGAACCATAGTTAATATCTTTCTGCAGACCTTTTAAGGTACAAATTAATATTACTCATTCTGTCCACACTTTTATATAACAAAGTAAAGTCTTTAATGATGGTATATTCATGTGTCTTTACCTCTGATTTTTCTTTTTGGGATCTTTAGCATCTTTCTGTTTTTTTAAAATTTAGTTTCTAATGATTATTTTTTTGTCAGCTTTTTTCCCCTTTCACTTGTCACCTTATACTTCTAGTTTACTTTTCCTCCCTTTTGATGCTGTCATTGCTCTGTACAGTTTATTAAACTGGTAAGTGTTTCAGGATTTTTCCCGCCTGAGTGATACTGTGCAAACGCTGCTCTGCTTAATTGAGATCTGCTTTTTGGTGCTACTAACAATGACTTGGACGCAAACAGAGTCGCTGAAAAGTTGGTCATTTTTGGAAAGAATTTAGGAAAATAAAACATTAATTAAAATGTTTCTATAGTTTGCAATTTCTTCTTGAACATGTAATCATTTACAGTGATAAGATGTCCTCATAGGCTACCTTGCTAGCATGAAAACTGTTCTTTAACTAAATTTGTTTTGTTTCTCAGCAGTCACACCTTTTCAGTAATAAGATTTATATTTTTCATTTGCATAGATGATACTAATCAGTGTTTTCCTGCACGAGCTAAACTTAATATTGGCCCAGAGAATGATACTTTGGTTGCTTTATATTTTGTACAAAAAATTTACGTTAAATTGAAAACCGATGTCTATATTTGCTTAAAAATCTGTCAAAAAAAAATCTAGTGTTTAGACAAACTTAGTCATCTATAATAAAGAGCAAGACTCTACCATTTGTCAGCTTTAATCTTTGAACTGTTGTCATGAAGAGTTAATACAGTCAACAAAGTTGCAGTGAGCACTTGCTGTGTCTTAAATATAGGATTAAATCATGGGGACAAAAAAAGATAAAGTATACTGTAATTATGTAGACGAGATACATGATTACAAATGAGATAAATTCAGTTAAGAGAGGGATGTGTAGTTCTCTTGTTAGGGTACAAATTTGAGAAGCACCGCTAGTGAGGTTAGGAAAGAGTCACAGAGGAAGTGACTCATGAGTTGAGTTTGACACACGTTAGGGAGAATGAGGAAAACATTCCAGACAGAATGAAGAGCTTATGAAAATAGACATGATGGAAGGAGCATGACTGACTCAGGAATCAAGGAACTTGATGGGTAATAGTTGGATGGAGGAAGGCAATTAGAGTGATGTGGAGAAAAACAAGAAAGGAAAATGAAGTCAGATCTTGAAGAGGCTTAACTACTCTACCCAAAAGTCTAGACATATCTAAAAACAATGGAAGAGACATGAAAGAATTTTAAGCAGAAAAGGTTACCTGGTTAGATTTCTATTTCAACAACTTCCCTAAGGCAGCACTAAGTATGGCGGGAAATGTTAGAAGAGGAGCAGATATATAATTCTGTTTCAGAAATATTCAGGATACTTGGCAGAGAGATTGGGGAGTCCTCAGTATATAAAGTATGTATGTCTGTATATATGTATATGTATGTACCTGTGTGTTACGTTGTTCAGTTGTGTCCAACTCTTTGTGACCTCATGGACTGTAGCCTGCCAGAGTCGTCTGTTCATAGAATTCTCCAGGCCAGATACTGGAGTGAGTTGCCATTTTCTTCTTCAGAGAATCTTTCCGACCCAGGGATCGAACTGGACCTCTCACATTGCCGGCGGATTCTCCACGTGTATGTGTATGAAAGTGAAAGAGTCTCAGTTGTGTCTGACCCTTTGTGACCCCATGGAATGGTCCTTGGAATTCTTCAGGCCAGAATACTGGAATGGGTAGCCTTTCCCTTCTGCAGAGGATCTTCCCAACCCAGGGATCAAACCCAGGTTTCCTGCATTGCAGATTGATTCTTTACCAGCTGAACCACCAGGGAAGCCCAAGAATACTGGAGTGGGTATCCTATCCCTTCTCCAGTGGATCTTCCTGGCCCAGGAATCAAACTGGGGTCTCCTGCATTGCCAGCTGAGCTACCTATGTGTGGGTGGTTTTTTGTTGTTCAGTCTCTAAGTTTGTGCCTGGGTGTTAATGTAGATTATATATGGTACACATTATATAGATACGGCCATAGGACTCAGTGGATATACACTGAATGATGAGAAAAAAAAGCTGAGGACAGAACATTGGGAAACAAGATTTAACAGATAGGTTTATTAAAAAAAAGAGAGATGTAAGTGAAGGAGGAAAGAGAAATGAGAGATCATGAAACAATAGTCTGAGAACGTCACAAAGAGGTGGAATAGTCAAGAATATTAGCAGAGAGGTCTACTAAGATGCTTTAAAATGCTCTTTGACAGTCTTTAACTTATTGGGCAGGAAATGTTAACTACCTTAAGAGATTGTGTTACCGGTTGGCACACTTAGATGTTTTTGAAATTAACTCCCCACCCCAAATCTATCTATCTGTCTATGCGCAGTTTTTTAGCTTTAAGTGCTCATCACAAATTACTATTTTACTTATATAATCTCCTCATTTTTAATAGATCTATTTTAATGCCTAAATAGAGGCCAAAGTAAGGGAGGATTATATCAGTTGGTACTTGGTGTGCTGGCAGGATGAACTTAGGAAAGGCTAAGACTTATAACTTGTTTCTGAAATATGTCTTCCTTTTAAAGATAATACTTTGAAATAGTAACTGAAGAATTAAAACTTACTTTCGTTATTTTGCATTGAAAGGCTCAGTTTGTTGACAAGCCTCAAAGCACATTCCATTCTTATTAAATGTTCTATTGGAAGCAAGCTATTTATAGTGTAAAATAATTTTGTATTTATTCTATGGAAGGTACAGAAGCTGTGTAACTGTGGTGTATTAATGTTGATACTTGATTAAAAAAACAAAAACAATTTACCTGTTGTGCTTAGAGAATACCGTAACAAATGTATTGACTTTGTCCTTTTATATAATTAGTTCTTTTATTATCTGTCAAAGCAGTGAGCAACAATTAAAGGAAACCATGAAAATATATTTCTTGAAAATTGTTTTTATATAAAGACCCTAGCTGATACTGCTAAGTGTAAAGTCTCTTGTAAATTGCAAGTTATTTTTTTCTTAAACATTTTAGAAATTATAACTGAAAACTATAGTTTTCTGTTCCCCTTAACCCAAATTTAAAAGTAAATATGGAATTTCCCTGTTGTAGTACCCACTAGAGTTGTAAAGTTTCAACAAAACAAACTATATTGTTTCAAGTCATTAAAGGGATGGGGGAAACTAGGATTTCCAGGAAGTGAAACTGTGGTTAGTATATATTTCAATAATATATATTCAATAAAGAATATATTATTTGAATTCTTGGCAATTGTGTTCATAGTACTTATTTCTACTTTCTAGTTAAACCAGTAGTTTAAAAAATCTTTCTAAAACTAAGTTAGTTTTCATTTTTTCTTTGTTCACTTAAACTTCTTGAAGGCTCATAAATTTTTTTAGTACTGAAAGCTATGCTGTTTTGTGTAAGTGTAGTTTATTCAAAACCAATTTAAAGTTGTCCAACTTAAAATATCTACTTAATTAGAATCACATGTTATAAATGACCTTGGTACTAATATCTTTTGTTTTTGTGAATAAAGTCACTAATGTTAGAAGATTTATCAGTAATAATTTTCTATATCCTTTTTTTTAAACCCTTTAAATACTGATAGGCTACCTTGAAGGGTATTGTCGACTCTGCTGTGACTTTACAATGCTATGACTTCACAGTGTAGCTCAAAATTATAATATGACTTTACAGTGTACGATAGTTCAAAATGTTTTAATAAAACATAAAATAGGAAATTAACACATATTTAAAAGGCCAAGTAGAATAAGCATGTTGAAAACAACATAATTACATAAATCAAAATACTTTACTGTTTCTCTTATAAGGACTTGAAGTTCTTAAAACAGTCTTGAGGAAAAGTTTAGGTATACAGTAGTAAATTAGGCTTCACGTTTGTTATAAACATTAGCAATAAGGTTATTTTCAAAGTGCTAGAAAAGCAGTTTATGAAAGATATAAGTAAATGAAAATATGTTATTGTTTTCAAATTTGTTGGCACTAATAAAGGTAAAATAGCATAATAAACTTCATGCCAAATTTAGTGTTTGAACAGTGAGTTTTTTGTTTAAATATGTTTTACTAGTTTACCTTTTCAATTTGCAAAATATTGGGAGTGATTTACAGTCTATGAGTGACACTATCATGACATTAAAGTAGGAAATGACATATAGATAGTTGTTTTTTGTGATGTGCAGTAGTTAATGTTCTTTCAGCTCACCGTGAATGCTGATTTAGTGAATACTGACTGTTGTTCTTAGGAAGAATACAGAATTAAGTTCCTGCAAGCCCCTAGTCACAACATTTGTCAGCTAATCAATATATAACCTTGTTTAAATGACATCTTATTTAATATATGGTGTTGATTCATTAACACTGAACAGGAAACACCTCATGCCTGAACAGAGCTTATCTAACACGTTTTCTCAGTGAGCCACGTCACAGCCTTCATGCACTTCGGAGCACTAGACCACCTGTCAGCACTATCTCAGGGATCATTTCAACACAAAATTACCAACAGAAAGCAAAAGATTTGACGCTGAAAAGATTGTGAAAAGGAACTGAAACAAGAGAGCTAAACAAGAAAGCAGAGTGATGCCTTGTTTGATTCCAGCTGGGAATGTAAACGTTGAGTGACTCAAATTGTTTGCTACTCTCACTGCATGTCTGCACAGCAAATACTGATTTTAGGGACAAATTAGTTTTACCATATAGGTGAGTTTGCAGGTATGGAATCTATGAATATCAGTACTGACTACATGTAAGATGATCGTGGCTGTGTCTTCAACTCTGACCCTTTCTTTCTTTTCTTTTTGTATCTGTGGGTAGTTTGCACCTTCACACAGACTATTTGAAGGAGTTCAGAGGTTAATTGCATCTTGATTTCAGGATGCATTTTTGGTTTAAAAATCTCAGTTAATTTTGAGCTCAAATGTCCTATTCTCTGTTTCAGATAAAAATGTTATTTGATTAAATTTTTATTTTAAGGGGTCATTATTACTTAGATTAGGACTAAACAAAGGATTTACTTTATAGTTACTTGGTTAATTGAATGAACAATAAACAAATCTTTGAAACACTAGGTCATCTCTCAGCACTTGGATTCCAAGGAGTTTAGCCTAGGCTGCTCCAGTTCTTAACATCCTAGTCTTAAGTTATAAAGCGTAATTTATTTTGATAGTTTTTTTTCATTCATTTTGATCTCTGCTCCTACTCTAACTCAGTACGCTGATGCAGAAACTTAATCTTAGTGTTCAGTAATTCCAAGTTGAAACTAACTCATTTCGTGATTTCTGCTTTCTCCTTTCTCCTCCTCCTGGGCATGGCACCTAAGTTATGAGGGGATAAGGTGGCATTGTGGTCTGGTTAGTGGTTGGCATGTGAAGACAATAGCAGTCCTGAGATGTGCATCGTCCTCTCTGGTCTCACCCTACATGTTGGCATCTGCTAAGAAGTCTGCATTCCTGTCTGTCCTCAGCTCTGTGACCACTGCTTTATTCAGCATTGCCTCCAGCATCACACCTTAAAGGCCTTTTAGGGCCACTGTTCTCCCAGCCAGCTTCAGCACTTTCCTGTGCAAAACAAGGACCACCTCAGTCTCCTGGACCATCTCAGGCTGTACATCTAAATTGGTGGTGATAGTCTTTGTTTTAAAATTATGCTTTTAGTAATAAACAGACCCCATGTGTTACATACATCCCTAAAGTTATCCTTTTGGAAATAATAAAATTCATTACACTACTGTTGTGTTCCGTTTGTCACAGATATATATGTTTTTGTCTATTAAAGTTTTTCTTCTTAATTGAAATCTGTAGGCATTGATTTGGGGTATTAAAAATGTACATGTGTTGAATTTCAATACTACTGTTTTACTGAGTTAAAATTGACATATAACATATTAGTTTCAGGTGTAAAACATAGTAATTCGATATTTGTATATATTGAGAAATGATCCCACAATAAGCCTAGTTTAAATAATCATCCCCATACATACTTACATATTTTTTTTCTTGTGATAAGAACTTTAAAGATCTACTCTCTTATCAGTACTACTTTTAATATGTTATAGGGGTTAAGGAATAAACCAAAGAAAACAGCCCATGTGAAACCAGACCTCATAGATGTTGATCTTGTAAGAGGTGAGTCTTGAATAACCAAATATTTAATGAAATTAGAAATTGTCCTCGAAGGAACAGCGATCAAAATGGGTTAGATGAATATGTTTGTAGGAATAAAAGCAATGTGAGGCTAAATGAAGTTAGAAGTAGTATTAAAAAAGAGAGAGTGGAGACCTTTAAATACCATTGACTAGTCTTTTCTCTCACTAAAAATCATTCCAGTTAATGAGTGTAAAAGAAAAGCAGTTCATATTTGCTTAGCAAACTATGAAACTTGTTATAAACATTAAAGTGGTATTTTTAATTCCTAACTGAAACTGACATTTGAAAATTGTCTTGTATTTATAACATATCTAGGAGAAATATTGCTCCTATTTCAGTTAAAAATAGTTCTTTTCAAAGTACCTGAGTCAATATGATGGCATGTGTGATGTTTTTAAAAATGTTTCCTACCCACAATTGGACAGTTGACACCCATAGTACAAAAGAAATAATATGTTGTATTGTTTTTCAGATGTTGAAATTTTTTTCTTTAAGTAAATTAAAAAATAATAAATGTTGTCTTTCATTTTGCATTACTTTTCTTAGGGTCTGCATTTGCTAAGGCAAAACCTGAAAGTCCATGGACTTCTTTGACTAGAAAGGGAATTGTTCGAGTTGTATTTTTTCCCTTTTTCTTCCGGTGGTGGTTACAAGTAACATCAAAAGTCATCTTTTTCTGGCTTCTAGTCCTTTATCTTCTTCAAGGTACAACTAAATGAAGGAAATGCATTTTGCTTTTAACTTTCAGCATGTCTTCTTTTTGGTTAGGATTACTAAGGCTTTGTTATTTTTAAAATATACTACTACTGAGTATGGAAAAAAATTTATTGTGATGCTTCATTTAATAAGACACAAATAGTTTGGGATTAAAAATATCTAAGGAAGCAAAGTAGTTATTTTCCAAAATAATTTTATGATAATTTGAATGTATGGATTGCTAAAGAAAAATACAAATTGAGAGGATTTTTAAAAATTACAGAATCTCTTCTTAATGTACTCGTACATATATGTACACGTGAGTCTTTTTTTATGAAGCCTTAGGGCTCATTCTTCCTTTCTCAGCAGTATTCTTTTTTCCTCCTTAACCACTGTGTTCTGAGACTGTCCTCGTTCTGTGTTAAAATTCTGTGTACCATGTACTGTTCTAAGAGCTTGTCAGAGATGCTCATTTAATACAACCATCCAGTGAAGCATGGGTACTATTAGTATGCCTAGCCCCATGGGACCTGAAGGACCTGCAGGTCCAAAGTTACATACTCAGCAAGTGTGGCGGTCCAGGTTCGAGTCTAAGCAGTCTGACTTCAGAACCACATGCTTAACAGCTCTGCAACGTTGCATCCCAGCACAGCAGTATTCCCGTGCACAGTCACAGCAGCAGCGTACAGTGCAAAATGCACAACACTCTGGAGCATTTACAGCCTCAAAGAAGAGATTGCTCACATTTCTATCACTCTGACAAAGCAACAATTTTAATTTGGTTTATCTTTTTTTTTTTTTTTTTAACACAATTGTAATCCTGACGGGCTTCCCTCATGGCTCAGCTGGTAAAGAATCCGCTTGCAATCTGGGAGACTTGGGTTCGATCCCTGGGTTGGGAAGATCCCCTGGAGAAGGGAAAGGCTACCCACTCCAGTATTCTGGCCTGGAAAACTCCATGGATTGTACAGTCCATGGGGTCACAAAGAGTTGACATGACTGAGCGACTTTCACTGTCTTTCTATCAAAAAACACTAATTAAAAGATATCTTTTAAGTAAATGAAAACAATAAAAACAAAAGACTTATTTCGGTTATTTAAGCTTGTGTATATCTTATATACTTAAGAGGGAGTGAACTTGAAGTTATTCTCCAATGTTTTCTAGTTTACCTAGAGGAGAACACTTTCCATGGTCAGAAATTGCAATTGCTTATTAGAGTAATAATTAATCAGTATCAGTCATTGTAACTACTGTGCCTTGTACTTTTATGATATTATTGCTTTATTGTATTTGAGGACAAACAAGTTTCCAGTGTAATTAGAAGGGTGTATATTGTGGCTGAAATTCACATATTGGCTTGCCTAAATTAAATAGGGAGCATAGCTTAGATGAAACATGAAAAACAGATATTTTTCAGTTCCAAACCGAAGTTTAATGTTATTAGTGTTTATAAGTGTTGGCCACTGAAATCTTCTCTGGTAAAGCTTAGTTTAAAAAGTGCCTTAACCTGTTTCAAGTCACACAAGCCAGTGACAAAGCCGTGATAAGACAAACCCTCAGCAATCTGAGTGCCTTTAGAAACCCCTGTGCTTCTGCCTCTTTGCATATTGAGCAGAGTATAGTGCTCTGAATTATGTCCTCATTCTCTATCCCACCTTCTTGTCCTGAAGAGTAGAAAAAATCATGTGTAGTCAGACTGGGTTTTACATAGCTACAGTTTTTCACTTCAGTCACATGCCTTTTAAATATCTCAACTATGTGTTTTCAGCTTCATCCTACTTACTGCTTATGTCATTTCTCTCCTGGATCACTGCCGAGAGCCCTTTATGTCTTTTACTTTCTGTCCATTTACCTTTTTTGGGGGCTTCCCTGGTGGCTTGGTGATAAAGAATCCACCTGCCTTTCAGGGGACATGGATTTAATCTCTAGGTCAGGAAGATCCCCTGGAGAAAGAAACGGCAATCTACTCCAGTATTCTTGCCTAGGAAATCCCATTGGACAGAGGAGCCTGGGGGGCTACAGTCCATGGGGTCACGAAAGAGTCAGACACGACTTAGTGACTAAACATACACACACGCATTTACCTTTTACATTACAAATCTAAACCAGCCACTCAAGTTCTAAATCTTTATTATCATTGCTTTCAAGATAAAGAGCCAGTTTTTCAGTCAGTCTCTCAAATTTCTCAACTTTAACCAAACTAAACTGGTTCTGTGCTGTTTCTTAAACATTCTGTGCCTTTTTTGGTAACCTGTATGTTTTGGGGGTAACTCTTTTTGCCTGTGTAGCCCTTTCCCCTTTTATTTACTTAGTCCACTACTTATTCTGTGATTAATTAACTTTTGAGAATTAGGCATTAGATTCCTTCATACCTCTCCACTGTACATAACTGTTTTTAGGTGTCATAGATATGGTTAGTCTACTCAGGCTGCTATAATAAAGCACTACAGACTGAGTGGCTTAAACAACAGAAATTTATATTCTCATAGTTACGGAAGCTGGAAGTCTAAGATCAAGGTGCTGTTAGGGTTGGTGTCTGTTGGAGGTTTCTTTTCTTGTCTTGTAGATGGCTACCTTCTTGCAGTATCCTCACATGGCCTTTATTCTGTGCATGAGCTGAAAGAGATTTCTGGTACCTCTAGCTCTTATAGGAGCACTGGTCCTTTTGGATTAAGGTCCTACCCTTATGATTTTATTTAACCTTCATTACGTCACATAGGCCCTATCTGTTAAGATAATCATGTTGGGGGTCAGGACTTTAAAATACGGAATGAGGGTGGAGGGCACAATTCAGTTCATTACAGGGGTTTTAATTATTTCTCTATATGTCCTCCTTTTCCTTTAAGGAGGGGGTGTCTGTGATCTTACCAGGAATGCCTTTAGATTTATATGTATCTAGTTTTCATTGCAGTGTTAAGGTGTGTACTTTAGAGACCACCTTGGCTGTTACTTTGTTCCAAGAGTTTCTTTCTGAATGGCATGATTAGCCAGGGGCAAAGAAGTCTTGAAGAGCTTGTCTGAAGTAACATTTACGCTCATTTAAATTTAGAAAAGTAATCTGGCAAAGAAC
This sequence comes from Capra hircus, assembly GCF_001704415.2. NCBI lineage: Eukaryota > Metazoa > Chordata > Mammalia > Artiodactyla > Bovidae > Capra > Capra hircus. The sequence continues at coordinate 76,908,581 of NC_030811.1, forward strand.
AATGTTAGAACAGTTTTTAAAGTTTTTTGTAAAGTTTGAGGACATGACTGTCAGATCTATGACTAAATGTATTTTCTTTCCCTTTCTGTAGTTGCCGCAATAGTGTTATTCTGTTCCGCTTCTAGCCCGCATAGCATACCTCTGACGGAAGTGACTGAGCCAGTATGGCTGATGCTGCTCCTAGGCACTGTGCACTGCCAGATTGTCTCAACAAGGACACCCAAGCCTCCCCTAAGCACAGGGGGTAAAAGGAGAAGGTACTGTCTCTTTAAAAGTGATCTTTTGGTAGATTTCTGTAATTTGAATCCAGTATTGTTCTTGACTTGAATGAAATGTTATCTTGAAACTGAGCTTCAGTCAGAATCAGCTATTGAATGTTAGTTTCTTTTATGTGCTTCAGAGCCATTTTGAGACCCATACCTGTTTGTTTTTGTTTTCTTTCTTGAAGCTCATTGCTCAGGCACATATCAATGTAGGGAATATATGTTAGTTGGAATTACTAATAATTTCCACCATTACAGAACCTTGTACTGAAAAGATGCTTTGGCAAAAACAAAAGTCAGGGAAATTTTTTAGCTAAATTCCATTTATTATATGTCATTTGAAGCTGTTTAATATTTCCCTTTGATTAAGTAAGCATAGCAAGTCTTACTGGCCACTTAGCACAATGAAGTTCTGTTTTAAGGGTCTTTGGGAACAATTTCTCTTTTGAATATTGTTGCTAAGAGATTGTGACATTTGCTGTTTTGGAATATTGATTTAAGCTCTTTATTTAAAAAAATAAATAATACCTAATTAGATAAGTAGCACTGCTGAACAGATAGATTATAAATCTCTCCAATTTAAATTTTCTTCTTCATCTGCAAATAAGTGTCATTCCAATTGGGAAGGGGTACTTTTGTAAATAATCTGCCTAGTGCTATCCTTACAACCTAGCGTCCACTGACTTATCAGTATGAGCAAGAAACAATAACTTAACATTTATAGAAACTGGTCTTGAATATGTACTTAATATTTGGCATAACTTTAATGCATCAGCCTGAATTTTAATGTGTATTAGAGTTCCTGTGTTTATGTTTTCCGAATTTTTTAATGTGCTGTCGAGAAAGTGGTTATTAAATTTTAAAGTTACCTTCCACTCTTAATCTCTTCTAATGAAGGAAATTAAGAAAAGCAGCCCATTTGGAAGTACACAGGGAAGGAGATGGTTCTAGCACCACAGATAACACACAGGAGGGAGCAGCTCAGAGCCCCGGTACAAGCACCTCTTACAGTGTTGGCGCCATCTTCAGAGACCTCTGGCATGCTGCTTTCTTTTTATCAGGGTTTGTATTTATTCAAGACTTCCTGTGGCTTAGAAATGCACTGTCCCTTTTTTGACACTACAATCTTAATTAATGAGTACTAATGATTTTGAATATGACAGTCCTAGTGTGGATTTTATTTTTATAAATTATAATGCTATATATAATGGAAAAAATAGAGACCATAAAATTTAGTCTGAGATATACATATATATATGTAAATGTATATGAGAATGAGATATGTATATTCATTCTATATGAGAATGAATATATACTATTAAAGTATATTTAGTATTTATCTTAGTTTCTTTTGTGATTTCTCAAGTACTATTTTATTTCTATTAAATTGCTTATTTAATCTTCATCAGCACTATAGGACAAATTGGCTTTGTTAATATAGCATGTGAGTTGTATGACATTTTTAAAAAATTTGCCTCAATTACATAAAATTATCTGAAATAAAACGTATAGGTATAGGTATACATATTGTTACTTAAAAGAATAAAATATATACTATAATACCAGATTCTGTTTTTCCTGTAGTTTGGGTTTTTTGTTTAGTTTGTGCCATAATAAAAACTGATGAAAATTGCTAAGTTAATAAGTCAAGAAAAGGGATACTGCAAGTAACTTATTTTCAGTCACTTCTGGTAACTTCTCTGCTAGTATCATTGTTTTATCAATTTGTGATTGTGTTCTTATGATAAAGTTTATCATGTACTACATAATTATAGTGCTTATAGTTAATTATATAATTAACCAGTTATATCCTGGGAATATTCTTATTGATAGTAATTTGGGGAGAAATTTTCACAGATTTTAATAATTTGCAGTAATGTGGCATTAAGTTGATTCTCTGACTTTTCAACCACTTAGTCTTCTAGAAAATACATATTTTATATCAGTTCACTTCAGTTGCTCAGTCGTCTGACTCTTTGCCACCCCATGGACTGTAGCATGCCAGGCTTCCCTGTCCATCACCAACTCCCGGAGCTTACTCACTCATGTCCATCGAGTCAGTGATGCCATCCAACCATCTCATCCTCTGTCGTCCCCTTCTCCTCATGCCTTCAATCTTCCCCAACATCAAGGTCTTTTCTAATGAGTCAGCTCTTCGCATCAGGTGGTGAAAGTATTGGAGCTGCAGCATCAGTCCTTCCAGTGAATGTTCAGGAGTGATTTCTTTTAGGATTGGCTAGTTGGATCTCCTTGCAGTTCAAAAGACTTTCCAGAGACTTCTCCAACACCACAGTTCAAAAGCATCAATTATTCGGCAGTTAGCCTTCTTTATAATCCAACTCTCACATCCATACATGACTACTGGAAAAACCATAGCTTTGACTATATGGACTTTTGTTGGTAAAGTAATGTCTCTACTTTTGAATATGCTGTCTAAGTTGGTCATAGCTTTTCTTCTGAGGAGCAAATGTCTTTTCATTGCATGACTGCAGTCACCATCTGCAGTGATTTTAGAGGCCCCCAGAAATAAAGTCTGTCACTGTTTCCATTGTTTCCCCATCTGTTTGCAATGAAGTGATGGGACCGGATGCCATGATCTTAGTTTTCTGAATGTTGAGTTCTAAGACAGCATTTTCACTCTTTTTCAATTTCATCTAGAGGCTCTTTAGTTTTTCTTCATTTTCTGTCATAAAGGTGGTATCATCTGCATATCTGAAGTTATTGATATTTCTTCTGGCAGTCTTGATTCCAGCTTGTGCTTCAGCCAGCCTGGCATTTCCCATGATGTATTCTGCATATAAGTTAAATAACCAGGGTAACAATACACATCCTTGATGTACTCCCTTCACAATTTGGAACCATTCTGTTGTTGCATGTCTTGTTGCTTCTTGATCCTCATACAGGCTTCTCAGGAGGCAGGTAAAGTGGTCTGGTATTCCCATCCCCTTAAGAATTTTCCACAGTTTATTGTGATCCACATAATCAAAGGCTTTAGCGTAGTCACTGAAGCAGATGTTTTTCTGGAACTCTTGCTTTCTTCATGATGTTGGCAATTTGATCTCTGGTTCCTCTGCCTTTTCTACATCCAACCATTTCTGTCCTTTATCGAGCCCATCTTTGCATGAAATGTTTCCTTGGTATCTCTAATTTTCTTGAAGAGATCTCTAGTCTTTCCCATTCTGTTGTTTTCCTCTATTTCTTTGCATTGATTACTGAGGAAGGCTTTCTTATCTCTCCTTGCTATTCTTTGGAACTCTGCATTCTAATGGGAATATCTTTCCTTTTCTTTTTTGCTTTTCACCTCTCTTCTTTTCACAGCTATTTGTAAGAACTCATCAGAGAGCCATTTTGCTGTTTTGCATTTCTTTTCCATGGGGATTGTCTTGATCCCTGTCTCCTGTACAATGTCACGAACTTCCGTCCATAGTTCATCAGGCACTCTGTGTATCAGATCTAGTCCCTTAAATCTATTTCTCAGTTCCACTGTATAATCATAAGGGATCTGATTTAGGTCATACCTGAATGGTCTAGTGGTTTTCCCTACTTTCTCTAATTTAATTCCGAATTTGGCAATAAGGAGTTCATGATCTGAGCCACAGTCAGCTCACTAGGCACTACTTACTAATGTCATTTCTGAGTATATTTCATTTTCAAGATAAAACATTTTCAAGATAAAGTTAGGCATAATATTTCTCATTTGAAAAGATTTCGGAATTATTGTAAAGGAATTCTGTAAACCTGAGAAAAGTGAGCCAGACAAAATATCAATTGGAAAAGATACACAAATCAGTCGTATTTTGTAAGGACTTAGCACTTTAATATCAGTTAGTTATAGTCTTAAATTAGCATAATTATAGGAAGAGTAAATATGAGAATTGCATCTAGATTGTACATCTCTTCAACACAGTACCTATTTCAAAATTCAGAGAGTTCCTAAATTCTCTTTCATGTCCTTTAATAATTCATTTGTCTCTCACAATATCATTAAAACAAAAGCATTTGGAATTATGCTTTTGAGTAAAAAAAGTAATTATATAAATTGAATTGGTAAGTTAGAGACAGTAGAATAAAATCAGGTTTCGTGTTAACTCCTCTGTGTAACTGACCTACCTTGAAGTGTTCTGTTCTGTTTAGCTTCCATATTTACTGTTTTTAACACCAAAGTGAAAATTAAAGTTTCAATAAATAGATTTTCTTCACATAATGGAGTATATTGCGTAGTGTAAATAGTAAGCAGTTCCGCCAGGAATTTTAGTTAACAGGGATTAAAACTTGGCTTTTACTGACTGTAGTTTATAATTCAGTTGTTTAAGCTGTTGGCTGGGCGAAGCTATGTTGCATGTGTTCCACAGAGAAGGATGAAGACCATGTAAAAGCCAGTGTATTCTGGCTTTTTCCAGATTTTTAAGACTATCTTATGGACACAACTAGATAACTTACTAAATTTGCTAGCGTCACTGTATTTAGGGTTGGATTGATCCTGGAAAGGTTACAGGTACTATAAATAATTTGGCACACCTCTCAGACTTATTTGTGATAGAGGATACCTAGAGAAACATAGGGTCCCCAGAGTCTTTGAAAGGGGTATGTTAGCATATAATCATGGTGTAGTCATAGATCCAGATAGCAGTGATGGTTGTAATAGGCTCCTTTTTCATTTTCTTATATCTGAGATTTTATGCATTTTGTTTCTATAACTTTCTTTCCCCCCTTGATTCCTAACCATGTGCAGATGAGAGCAGGAACAGAAATTTCATGCTGTATTCTAGAGCAGAGTTACCTGCTGCTGTTAACTTTTTCCCTGGCATGTCTAATGTCCTTTAGTACCAAAAGCATGATCTTCAGTTGGCTCAGTTTATATAGCTCTGAACAGTTTTGAGAGCACCAAAAAAATACTTCCAACATTTTTTTCCATAGCAGTTCAGAGTATTCTGAGTGTTCTTGATAACCTGACTAGGTTTTTAAATATAGAAACACACTAATTCTCATGTTTGGCATAGTAGATTGGATATTTCATAAGCTAAGTAGTTCTTTAAAAGTTCTGTTAACTTTTTGGCCAAAGTTTTAATGTGAAAAAATTTAGTTTCATCATTTATTTATGGTGTAGATCGTACATGTACAAAATTTACTTACATTTTTTTCAGAAAAGAACTAAATTGTCTCCCACTGTGTCTCACAGAGGAACTAAGGCAATTAAAGTCATGTCCTCCTAAAATATTTTTGACATAGAGCTACCTCCTTTGAACGTCAAGCATGATACTCCAAAGAAAGTATTACATAGTTCATGCCTTCCAAAAGTGTTTATTAGTTATCAGTCCCTTTATAAGCCATGACCATGGCAATGAAGTTGGACATTCTGTCATTGCAAATGCTTTTTGTCCAAAATCCAGTGCAGCAATATATAAATGCTGAACCACTATGTTGTTAACAGCTGAAGCTAAAATAATATTGTGTATCAACAATACTTCAGTTAAAAAAAGGCCAAATGCAAGAAATACCACTTCTGTTGTGGAGTAAGTAAAATCATATAGACTTGTATATCTCCTTTTTTAAGATACTGCTAACCTCACTGCCCATTGTTAACTCTGGTTTTATTAGGTGACTGTATTATATGCATTAAATATAGCTATCAAAAGGTAAGATCTTTTTGTAAATAATAGTAAAAAGCACCATTTCTTTCTATACTGTAGGGTTTTAATTCCTAACTAGCTTCTTTCTACCTTGCTTTTTGTTTTTGGTAGAAAAAGATGATTTAGTTACATGTGTTTATTTTATTTAATTTATTTATTTATTTTTATTTTTTATGTGTTTATTTTAAAATCAATGTGCTATTAATATTGACAAAAATAAAAAATAATAAACTGACTAAATTATCTCCTGTAAAAGAGGAAATTCTAGTAAATGATCCCCCCAAAAAAAGAAAAAGGAAGAAAATCAAAATGATATTTATCTCGCTTCAGTTTATTTTTTTAGCATATTTTAAAGTTGTCTTAAGTAGAAGTCACTTCCCTTTAAAAAAATATATTCTAAGTAGAATTTCACAGTTATCTGTTTTTTAAAACTGAATGTCACTCCCACTGTCTTTCCCTAACAGTTTTATTCTCTTCTATAAAGGAATGGGAGGAATTCCTTAAAATCTCAGTCTTGGTAATCTGTGTTCGTTTTGAGAAATTATTACTCTGTGAAGTTCTTACTTTCAGCTATTAATGACAATATCAATGATATAGCAATCAGTGGTAAAATTAAACCTTGCCTGGAGGTTTAACCTCTTTAACTTACATTTTTGACCTTCTTTAACCTACATGTTTTTTTGAACTTAGCTCTCCTACATTTTCTCCTTCCTGCATTTCTCCTATGTCAAAATCTAAAGTAATCAGTTTGTACTTTTAAAAATGTATAGTTTTACTTTGAAACAATTTTAACAATTGTTAATTAACAGAAAAGTTGAGAGAACAGTGCAAAGAACTCCCATATATTTTTCACCCAGAGACCCAGTTCAATTCTGTTAATTATCCCTATTAATATCTTTTATAGCAAAAGGATCTAATCTGGGATTATATGCCACACTCAGGGGTCATGTCCTTTTAGTCTCCTTTACTCTGGGACAGACTTCAGTCTTGCCTGAAGTTTCCTGTTTTTCACAGTTTGGAAGATACAGGGCAGTCACTTAGTAGAATGTCCCTTAATGTGGGTTTGTGTCAGTGGTTTTCTGTGTCTAGTTCCAGGTGACTCGTGAGAGCTCAGTCTATATCTCTTCCCTATGCTGTCTGAAATTGATCATGATAGGATTATTTACACCATGGAAATCAGAAAACACTACAGACAAGGACTTTTTACACCTGGATAGCTGGTTGTTCAACATTTAGCAGCCCACCACTGAGTTAGTTGTGTGATATTTCTTCATATCTCAGTTGCGCATTTTTGGTAGGAATATCATTGTGTACTATTAGATGGCAGACAGCGTAGATTGTTCCTCACTAGTGATATTTATATGAATCACTTGATTAAGATAGTGTCTGCTAAATTTCTGGAGAAGGAAATGGCATCCCACTCCAGTGGTCTTGCCTGGAGAATCCCAGGGATGGTGGAGCCTGGTGGGCTGCCATCTGTGGGGTTGCACAGAGTCAGACATGACTGAAGCGACTTAGCAGTAACAGCAGCAGCTAAATTTCTCCACTGTAAATTTATATACTTTTCCTCTGTAGTCAACAGATATCCTTTGTAGAGATACATTAACTGTAAAAATGACCTGTTTCTGATCCCACTTTCACTTTCTAGTTTTAGCATCCATTGATGATTCTTGCTTGAATTATGGTAGTTGCCAAATGGTAATTTTTCTAACTACATCATTTCCCTCTACATTTATTATTTGGCATTGACTTTAAGGAAGAGCTTTCCCTTAATTGTTTACTTAGAGATTTTTATTTTTTCAATTTGTTATTGTCATTTTTTATTTGGATGACTAGATTGGCTTCAGTTTAGCCAGGGGATACCTTAGAGCAGTTTCTTTTCTTTTTGGGGATGTCCTTGTCATTTTCTGAACCCTTCCTTACTTTTTGGTACAACAAAATGTTTCCAGGTTCAACTTGTACTTTCTCTTCCTCAGGCTTGGAATGAACTGCTTTTTCAAGGAGAGTAGTGTGTGGAAACTAAGCTCTGAATGCTGGATACACTCATTGCTGTTGTAGTGTTGCCACCCTGGAGCTTTCTCAGTGGAAAGAGCTAGAAAGTGTGTGTGTGTGTGTGTGTGTGTCCTTTTACATTTATATTTATTTCTTTGTCTAGATATAAGCCATGGATTTTCAGAGATAGTTCCAATTCAGATACAGTACTACAAAGCTCATTGTATCTTTTCTCCTCTTTATATTTTCATTCTCTGTCACTGAAAAACCTGGTTCCAATCCTGAATATACTTATTTGATTAATCCTCTGTGTGTATTGATAGCCCATTTCCAGTCCTCTGGGCTGCACCTTGCCCCCTGCCCTAAAACTGCCTTCAGATTAGTTGCCATTATTGTTTGTTGCTGGGCTGCTCCTGCTGTTCCATTCCAACTAGTGTATGCTCTTGCAACTCTCTTATTACCACTGCTATTATCAGCCACTGCCAGGATGCCTCAGTTTGTATTTTAAGCTGCTTTGTAAGCCCTGAGGTTGGTACTTACATTTACTTATCTTTGTTATTTCAGCTGGATTTTCAACTTATCTGCATTTAGTGTGAGAGAAATATCAAATAGCTACTGTAGCTTAGTAAATTACTATTCATACCTTCTCACAGCATTACTTGTACTTTGAGGAGATATTGGGAGAAACAGCCCAGAGAAAATTGGAAGGAGGCAGAGATAAGGAAGAGAGGAAGTAGGAGATAGCTGAAAATTATATGGAATGAGTTCTACTAGAACTCTTTCTCTTGGCTTAATAGTCTACTCTGTCCTGGTAAAGAAAGAATACATTCTCTTTAGAAATATTCTTAAAGCAGCCATTATCACAGATTCAAGCTCTTTTCCTAGGTTCATATCTTTTGGTCCTCTGGGGTTCTGGATTACTCTTCAAGGTTACAGCTACTTTTTCTGCTTTAACAATTGTCTTCTAGGCCTGTGTTATCAACTGTCTACTGATCTTTCTCAGGATGTTCCTGGGGACTTTAGCTCCAACATTTTCATCTTTCTTCCTAAATAAATTTCTCTCCTTGCATATCCTGGCTGATTAATGACTCTATTCTGCTAACTTTCCAGTCTCCCTTCCTCTTATTCACGGCCTCACCCTCCCTTTCCAACCTAGTACAGTTTCCATGAAGCTTCATAATACCTTTGCAGCACACTCTTTCACTGTCTGAGTTTCCCACATTTTTATAAGGTCAAGTAATTTCACTTCTTTTGGTCTTTTTCTACAACTCCATGTTGCACGGTGTTCAAGGGAGAGGTAGAGGGAACAGTAAATGGCATTCTCTAGGCAGAGAAGGTTACAGATGTTCTCTGCACCTTTTTTTTCTCTTTTGCCCTGTCTCTCCTCTCTCCCATAGTTCATTTTCCTCCCTGCATCTGCCACTCTTACATGATCTTTGTTCTGTTGTGCATGCCTTTAGTCTCTCTGTGCCTCTTAGGGTCATACAGAAAGAAAAGGGTGAGATGATTGGGCATTGCATCTTGCACCTTTGTGAAGATCTGTTCTTGGTGACCAGGAAGGAAGCATTAGAGCTCTGTAGAGCATGTGGGAGGTATAATCTGTCTGTCCCCTTTCATAATCTTACAGAAGAAGGTCAGAAGTGTAAGACAAACTTTGTAGGGCTTGAGTGTGTTAAGAAGAAATCTTAACAGGAAGTTTCCTGAACAGTGGGCTGTTGAAGATCATATAGAGAATAAACCTCATAGTCAGAAGGTCTGTGTTCTGATGTCAGCTTTGGCTCTAACCGACTGTGTGTCCTTAAATTAATCATCTACACCTCTTTTTATTTCTGATTTATTGTTTCCAAAGCGAGCATTTAGCATAGATGAGTTATAGTGTCTTGTACAGTTCTGATATATTCCAATAGAACTGAGCAACTGTAGTGTTAAAGATAACATTTTTCTCCCAAAGAAACATCCCCCCCCACCATTTAAAAGTTCTGTTTTTTGACCTACACGAAGGCATTGTACTAGTCTTATTTTTCCTGTCTTACAAAGCCGATACTCTAGAGAAAATTCAAGGAAATTTATTTTGAATACAATTAGACACAGTTGCTTTTAAATAATGTTTTATGATAGACAATCTGCATTGAGCACATTTTAAGTTTGTGTGGGATTTGCATTGTATTTCTTCTACTAACCATTTCTTTTGGATAGCCATTCTTTCACCTGCTGGATCCCTCAAACATTTGTCTATTAATCAAAAATGATTTATTATTTTCCATGTTACATATTATGTATTGAGAAAAACTTAATTCCTGTAAATGAAGAACCTCAAGTGTAGTCTTTTAGAGACTTGTAAGCTACATGATTACTGACATTTTTTCTAGAGTATTTCAGTGGGTGAAAGAGGTTACTTCTTTCTGTGTTCTTCATTTTTACTTCTTCCATTATGTAGAATTTTGTACAAAGTTTTCCCTTTTTTCATGTGCTTTTATATTACAAAGGTCCTGTGTCTCCATTGTGTATTAAAATGAATTTATCAGAGGTATCCACACTTATGGTAAAGTGTTTGGGTAAAGGAGAGTATTAAAATTAAGTTAAACCACTAATTGTAACTTAATTTTGTAATTACTGAGATAGTTTTTTTAAAATTAGTCTTTAAAAGTATATTATTAACCATAATAAAATGGGCCAAATTTTGATCTAGGTTTTGCTCAAAGACCGGTTGATTTTGACCAAATATTGTTTTGATAAGTTAGGGCATGTCTCTTAGAATTGCTTTTTGTAAAACCTTAAAACTTATAAAGTAAGGTAAAATAGGACCTTGGTTTTCATATTTATTTTTATGATATTATTTTTATAATGATTTATTGTAAATATAGCAATTAAAACCTGAGAAATAACTACCATGTTTAATATTTAGCAGACTGTAATTTCTACTGGTAACCTATCCAAAATAAACTAAGTCCATATAACACATTTCACATATTTTCTTTGTAGATCAAAGAAAGCAAAGAATTCAATTGATAAATCGACTGAGACTGACAATGGCTATGTATCCCTTGATGGGAAAAAGACTGTTAAAAGCAGTGAAGATGGAATACAAAGCCATGAACCTCAGTGTGAAACTCTTCGACCAGAAGAGGCAACCTGGAACACTGGAACACTGAGGAACATCCCCAGCAAAGTACGTGTGATTAAAAAAAATAATGCTTTGTGAGATTTTACATTAGTTAATGGAAAGTGACTTAGACGTAGTAGTTACCCTTGAGTGTATATATATTCTCCAGAATTTATTCTGTGAGCCTTTACAAATAACACTGATAATGCTGAAAATAGATAAAGTAATGTGAATAAGCCTGATTTCCATTATAACCGGGCACCTTCTAAATTAATTGACTCCAGTTTTTCTAAAATGTTAAATTAGTTTTAAATTTATAATTAATGTTCATTAAACCTTTTTATTTCTCCATTTCCATATGTGTAAATGAATTTGTTTCAAATGGAAGATCTATGTTAATCTAAAAGCTTAACCTAGGACCCTGGTTTTCCTTTAATGTTCTCTATAAGAAAATCTTACTTTGTTTTTCCTACCTTTGTGACCTTTGGTGTCAGCACATTTGTTTTGTGTTTTAAAATTCTTAGAGAAAATATTTAAGGATAACAATTGTTTATTTACTTTTCTAAAAGAAACCCTAGGTTTATTGTAACATAGCCTAATATAAATATCTTCTTTCTCTTCATTTCCCTGAAGTTTTTTAGATAATTTTTTTCTTTAAAAGCTGTTACAGAGGAAAAAATGTAGTCAAATTCAAAGATAATACCTTAGTTACATTTAGAAATATAAGCATGAATGTGGCTATTGAGGAATAGTACATGAAGAAAAGAATTCTCTGAGTAAAGTATGTGTTATAGCTTGACAGTACATATATTTTCAGTACCTGTAGCTATATAATAAATATCACAGAGTGGCAGTAAAATAGAGTCCCTTGCCATAATTTTAGATTTTTGAGGCATTTAACTCTCTGGTAATGTGAGCCTCACATCACTAGCATGTCTCAACAAACAAAGTTTTTAGTTATGCAGTTTTCAAACACATTTCCAGATATGTATTACCTACTAACATTCTATAAGAAGAACATGAAAGTATCAATAAAATACCTATTCTGAATTCTCTTGGTTTCAGAATTTCTGAAATCTGGGTGTCTTAATGTGTACATGATGTTGTCTGTCTGATACGTGTTTCATTTGGCTACCAGTCACCTCATCTTGCCTTGTAAACCATTATTAAAACAGGGTTGGTTTTATGGCATTTTTGGTTTGTGAAAATAGTAAATTCATTTTAGGTCTCTCAGCTTCTTTTAAAGGGTCTCTTTTCTACTTTTATACTATTTTATGTTCTCATAATTTTATAAGCTATTTCAGATCTTTTGAACAGAAACATTGTAGGACAATATTTGATAAATGACTTGAGTTACTCTTGACAGAACAGTACCAAAGTCACTGATTTAAGATGGTTTTTAGAAAATCAGGTGGTATTAATCAGTTACTTTGAAATTTTTAGAGGTATTTGAAGGTATGTGTATATATGTATGTATAATTTAAAATTTTGCCGTTTTAAAGCTACAGGTTTAGTCAGAAATTACCAACAATCCTCTTTGCATACTCCTAACTTAGGATACCCAAAGGACAGTAACAAATGTCTCTGATGAAGTCTCCAGTGAAGAAGGTCCAGAAACAGGATACCCATTGCGCCGTCATGCAGACAGGACTTCTGAGAGCATTCTTCGGAATAGAAAGTCACACCATTATAAGAAACATTACCCTAATGAGGTATTTACTTTGGCCTTACATTTGTGCATATTTATCTATATGTTTTTAACTTACAACTTCTTTCAACTATTGAATATATTACTGAAATAAATATCTCCCATCAGTCTCAATATCTTACTGTTATATGATCTGGATTTATAGAAGAGTACTTTTAGTTTTATATATTTCACATATAAATAGCCACATAGTTTTATTCACTTTGTGCATCATCTCTGAGGATTCATACATTGAGTTTGTTGTTTTCTTTTAAAGAGCGTTCTGGAGAGACAATCTGAACTCCCATGTTAGACTTCCACAATTTGAAAAGGCTTTACAACTTCTAAATTATAGCAGTGTTACTATTCTAAGTGACTTCTTTCTTGTCACTGTCACCAGTTACATTGCCCACACTATAAAATTCAATTCCTTTTTCTTCTGTAACTCTTTTATTTCTTTATTAATGTGTTTTTCTTTAAACCTTTTTTCCCAACTTTATTACATCTCTTGATGTTGTCATATCTCTGGAAACTATTTCAATAGAAAAAGATTTTTTTATTCAGTTGTATTTTCACATTTTCTTAAGGATAGAACATTGTCTTTCTTCAGGGCACATGAATTACTCCTTTTGTCACTTGCTGATAAATGTTACCTTCTGCTCTTTTTGTACTATATTAGAATATATATTTTTTTCTTGATGGCTTAGAGTCAAACTTCTGAAAAATCTAATATTATGCTATGTTGTAATATGAAAACCTTAAGAGTTTTAAGATTGAAGGAGTTACTTGTTCTTCCTATACTTTTCTTTGTGATTCTGTCTCTAGTTAATCTTTCTTGTGAACTATGGCTGTTTCTTCTGTTAGTGTCTCCATTTGAAAGACACATAATGCCAGTGTGTCTGCTCATTGCCTCTTCGCCCACAACTGATGTTCCATCTCCTGTTCCTAAGCCAGATAACCATGCTTGTGAAATTTATAGTCTTAGTCTGTAAACAGGTGAAAGTCTGTTGGTCCTGGAAAGGATTCAGAACCTTCTATAAAAAGAGGTCTCCACTCTCCTATAGAATAACGTATTTGGTTTTAAAGTTACTTTTTTTACCCATAATCTTTACTTTTCTTGATTTGCAACTGTATTTTGAGATTTGAGATTCTTTTTTTTTTTTTTTAAACTATTTGTTAATTTGGCTGTGCCAGGTCTTAGTTACTGCATGTGGGATCTATTTTCCTGGTCAGGGATTGAACCTGGGCCCCCTGGATTGGGAGCTAGGGGTCTTAGCCACTGGACAACCAGGGAAGTCCCAATATTGAGACTCTTGAAGGACAGAACATTATTCTGCTAATCTTAACGTTTAAATAAATGTTTCTTCACATCTTCCAGATTCTAAGCTAAGTAAGGCTAATAATTAGAGAGTAGGCAGTGGTTGTTTTAAATCTTTTAAAAGTGATCTAAAAGATTACATTAAAAATAAAATCAGATCTTCAAATTCTTCATCTGTGAAGTGAGAAACTTGAGACTCAAGGATATTTAAAAGGCTGTGTTTCAAAATTTTTTACTCTCAAGTCAAACCAACTGAAAAGTTGTTCTTATTGTTTTATTAAAAAAGCAAAACAAAACCTCCTTTGAATAAGTAAAATTCAAACAGGATTTATAGTGTTGTTTTGCATCTATATGTAGTTATTGCTGTACTTTTCAAATTACTGGTGATACTGTTTTCTTTTAGGGTGAGACACAAAAGAAATCATTTGGGGAAACACTTTGTGCAGGAGCAGGACTGATGGGCCTCACTATAAGAGTACTTTTCAGGAACTCAGCCATTTGTTGTAAGCCTCCCAGATGTTAGCATCTGTAGATATGCTTCTTAGGGGGATTTTGTTTTTCAGGAAGAAATCATCCAGTCTTCTGGTGGCGTGGGGGTGGTAGGTACTATACCATGTTGTCATGGTGTTTGGCACCAAGGGAGTTGGGGATGAGGTGTGATCTTGCCATTCAGTATCTTGGACTTTGACTTAATCCTTCTGTCTCTTACCCCTCAACTCCCTACCCTGGTTCCTTGCCTGTTTCTGCTGTTAATATCTACCATGTCTGATGGGTTTCTTCCAGTCTCCTATTGGGAAGATGGTGGTGGAATTACTTGGTTATCTGGGATATAGGAGATGTCCTGGGTAATTGGTAGCTCCTTTTAAGCATTTGTACTATTTCTTAGCTCTGTCTTGCTTTGTTTAACTCTGCAAGTGTCTCAGTTTTTATTTCCTGTTGTGAATTAGCTTTTCGTCTGATAATGGGAAGCATAATGAAGAAACAATGGGCTTGGAGTCAGACTACTTAAGTGACTTTGAAAAAATTGTTTAACTTGCGTGAGTCTCAGTTTCTGCTTCTGTACAGTGGGGAGAGGAGGAGACTGGCCTCATCAGATTGTTAAGTTTAAATAAGATTATGCATAATTGCCTGGCACAAAGCATTTATGTTATAAATGCTTCTTCCCTTCAACTATTTCAGTTCAAATAAATAGTCTTTATTAATATGATTGTATCCTCAATTGAAACTACCAGTCTAGAGATTTGAGATAAGCAGAGCAAACCATATTGAATGACCCATTGAGCTATTTTCTTCAGTTCTAAAATTCCCTACTTTTAGGCTTAATTCAGCAATTTGTAGTGAAATTTAAAGTGGCCATTAACCACCTAAATATTTCAGGTAAAATTCTGTTTGAAATGTAAGCAATTATAGGTAATAATGTTTAGATTGGACATTTGTGAAATGGCCCACTTAGCAATGAATATTTGATGAAATACATTTATTAAGAATTACATATACATTTCTTTAATCCCTGAAATCACCCATTAGTTTCACCTAAACAGTTATCAGGCCTTTAATCTTATACTTATATTTGTATCTGGTTAGCAAGTCTGCATCAGCAGTTAGTTACAGATAATCTAGTTTCATTAAAAATTTTGATTTAGCAATTACTGATTACTTCATGCAGTGTGTCTTCCTATCTAATGAAAACAGTTTATCTTTCAAATATTATGGTTGATATTACTGAGTCTGAAGTATTTTGGGAGTGCATGTCTTAAAACAAAATTGACTTATTTTTACCCTTTTTTCTTTATTCATTTTCCTGCTCAGCTCTTCTGGAAAATTTTCCTCTCTCAAACAATGTTCCTCCCATAAATACTCTTATCGGTGCAGTAAATTTATGTTTATGGTATCCCATCCTAGTATCAATAAATTAATTATCAATAATATATCTAATTCATTTAAGATATTTGTTACTTGTGCTAATGATGGCAAAAAAAAAGTGGTTTCTGTCTTTCATGGACTTATAGTATATTTAAGAGATATAATATATTTGAGAATATGAACTACATGAGCATTTAATTAACATAGATAAATTTCAGATGCCAGAAAACAATGCAAAATGTGTCATTAAATAAACATAAAAAGTAACAACTTGCTTCAGGGACAAAATGATTGCTCTAAATAGAGAGTAGCTTTATTTTTTTTAATTTATTTATTTTAATTGGAGGCTGATTACTTTGCAATATTGTAGTGGCTTTTGCCATACATTGACATGAATCAGCCATAAGAGAGTAGCTTTAAACTAACATTTGTCGAGCCCCTGCTTTGTACTAGGTTTGCATTAAAAACCACAGTGCTCATTTAATTTTCAGTATCTCTTTAAGGTAGGTAGTTTTATTCCCCATCGGTAGATGATTCAGAAACAACGTAAGACAGCTAGAAAGGATAGAGATGGTATTTTCGTGATACTTTGTAGAGTAGACTTTAAAGGAGAGTAGGATTAACATGATTAATGTTAATCATGCTAGGAACATGATCAGAGGCTAGAGTGGCAAAGAGCAAGCTGTGTTGAGGGGCTAGGGAGTAGCCCAGTGTCGCTGTGGGAGAAATAGACAACAGGGTCCAAAGTAGTACATTGAAAGACAAGCGTGCAGGTTGAAGGAATGTGAGAAGCCACAGAAAGGTTTTAGTCTGAGAAATGAAAGAGCAGCTGCACTGTGAGAAGGTTCATCTAGAAATAGGGAAAGGCCTTTCAGATAGGGGTCAATAAGGAAGGTCTTACAGTCAATAAAGTGTGAATGATGAAATCTGAACTGTTGTGGTAACATGGCAAAGAGAGAGGAATAAATATAAAACATTTGCAAGTAAAATTGACAGTCTTACCAACAGAGGATGGGTAAAAACAAATCCAAAAATTTCAGCGTACTTGACTATAAGGATGGCTATTACCATTCTTTATTTAGGAAGTTATTAAAAAAAAAATACTTCCCTGGTAGCTCAGACGGTAAAGCATCTGCCTACAATGCGGAAGACCCGGGTTCTGTCCCTGGGTCAGGAAGATCCCCTGGAGAAGGAAATAGCAACCCACTCCAATATTCATGCCTGGAAAATCCCATGGATTGAGGAGCCTGTAGGGCTACAGAGTCAGAGACAACTGAGCGACTTCATTTTCACTTTTGAATTAATTTAAATTAAAATTTTACTCAAAGGTATTTATTTCGTATTTGAAAAAACTCCTAGTGGAAGAGTATGTTGATGAGAAATTATTTAACTTAGGCCTTTTAGTTTTTCACTTTTTTTTAAATTACCATAGATTATCTAAAAAACCTGGGACTTCCTGGGTAGCTCAGCTGGTAAAGAATCCCCCTGCAATTCAGGAGACCCTGGTTCAATTCCTGGTTCAGGAAGTTCCGCTGGAGAAGAGATAGGCTACCCACTCCAGTATTCTTGGGTTTGCCTGGATGGTAATGATTCTGCCTGCAGTGCGGGAGACCTTGGTTCAGTCCCTGAGTTGGGAAGATCCCCTGGAGGAGAACATGGCAACCTACCCCCTGTATTCTTGACTGGAGAATCCTATGAACAGAGGAGCCTGGAAGACTATAGTCCATGGGATCACAAAGAATCAGGCATGACTAAGCACAGCACACATCTAAAAAACACAAGTTGGCAGTTATCTTTCTGGTATACAGTATTTGTTAATTTTATATCAATTTATTGAACTTCTGTTTGAAAAACGAAAACAGTAGATATATGAAACCTAAAAAAAAAAAAAAAGACTAGAGTAAGAAAAGAACTTCATTAAATATATCAGTTAAAGTGGGTTAGTATTCACTGACTATGCAGTCCATATAGATTGAGGCTAGTCTTTGAATTCTGAACTTTGTATAAAGTTTAAGAGAAAACAGGCACAGCTTTTGCCTGCAAAATAATACTGGAGCTGAGATGTGAAATCGCATTTTGATATGAGAAAATTTTGTTACTCCTTAAAAAGTAATATGTATTTTAATGTTTTGCTATTTATTTCACTGTCATTTGGCAGTGTGTTTGTTGTTTTAGTAAAAAGTAGCAATATATGTTTCTGATAAAATCCATTGAGTTGGAAAGGGTACGTAAATTGTATTAATGTCAAAGAATATCTTGATTTCAGGATGCCCCTAAATCGGGTACTAGTTGCAGCTCTCGCTGTTCAAGTTCCAGACAGGATTCTGAGAGCACAAGGCCAGAATCTGAAACAGAAGATGTATTATGGGAAGACTTGTTACATTGTGCAGAATGCCGATCATCTTGTACCAGTGAGACAGATGTGGAAAATCCTCAAATTAATCCATGTGTGAAAAAAGAATATAGAGACGACCCTTTTCATCAGGTTGGTTTACAGTGTTGGGTTGTGTGGGGCTGTTGGTCCCGCTCCTTTCAATGTATGTACATTTTACAGAGGTGAGAGAAAACTTACATTCAATTAAAATAGTGTTCCCATATTTTAATCTTTATGTGACCTATGATCTGGCTTCATAGGAACATAGAATCTCAGTATTTATATAGTGATTGTCAATCACCTTGCAAACATATGTTCCTGAGAAATTGTTGGCAAATAGAATTTTCTAAGTCAGATTGTACTTTAGATGTATTAGTTCTTTTCTCACTAAGCATGCTTCATGGTCAGATTCATCTATACCTGTAACCTTAATTCCACACACATATACAATTATAATTCACACAGCTACACCTCATGAATATCAGATTTCTATTTCAAAGTGCCTGTAGTAATGCTATCCAACAGAAATAAAATGAGTTACATACATAATTTAAAGTTTTCTGGTAGTCTCATTTAAAAACACTTAAAAAGATAAAATTAGTTTAAATGTGTTTTGTTTAACCCAGTATATTCAAAATATTATCATTTCAACATATAACTACAATAAGAAGATCCAGAGTACTGCAACTAAGACCCGATACAGCTAAATAAATAAATAAAATAAATACTAAAAAAAAAAAAGAGAAGAAGCATAACCCTGACAAGTTGGAGAAAGTGAAGGAATGTTTTGGTCCCCAGCTGTTAGATGTGAAGATGGGAGAGCACTTACGTGCATAGGAGAAAAACAAGTGGGAAAATTGGTACAGTTTTGGTTTCTTAGGGTTCTGGAGAAAAGGTGTACTTAGGAAGCCTAGCCTCCAATAGGACAAGGAGCACATCCTCTGCTGAAACAGGCAGGGGAGGAAGAGTTCATGAAGCAAGTCAGACCATGAGAGTTACTGCATGATCTCTATTTGAAGTGCTGGAGGCCAGATGGTCTATTAATAAGAAGTGAGATAGGATAAGGGGCTTGTGGATAGTGGTGAAGGCCTGGCATTATCATTTATGGGAAATGGAGATAGTGAGGAAAGAGTATATGTTTATTTGTGTTCAGGCCATATAACACATTAAAAGAGTCACACTCCTACTTGGTTGCATGAGATCTTGGTTCAGCTGGAATCTAAAACTAGGAATTTGTAGCTGCCCAGTCTACACATTTGCCAAAGCAACCCATTCAGCATTACAGTGATTCAGGTCTGTGCTCCAGTCACTGATGCTGAAGAAGCTGAAGGTGACTGGTTCTGTGAAGACTTTCAACACCTTCTAAAACTAACACCAAAAAAATATGTCCTTTTTATCATAGGGGATTGGAACACAAAAGTAGGAAGTCAAGAGATAATCAGAGAAGAAAGTTTTACCTTGGAGTATAAAATGAAACAAGGCAGAGGCTGACAGATTTTGTCAAGAGAACTTGCTGGTCATAGCAAACACTCTTTTCCAACAACCCAAGAGATGATTCTACACATGGACATCACCAGATGGTCAATACTGAAGTCAGATTGATTATGTTCTTAGTTCCTGAAAATGGAGAAACTATATGTAGTCAGCAAAAACAAGATCTGGAGCTGACTGTGGCTCCTATCATGAGCTCCTTATTGCACAATGTAGGCTTAAATTGAAGAAAGTAGGGAAAACCATTCAGGTATGACCTAAATCAAATCTCTTACGATTATACAGTGAAGGTGATGGATAGATTCAAGGGATTAGATCTGTTAGAGTGCCTGGAGACAGAAGTTTATAACATTATACAGGAGGCAGTAACCAAAATCATCCCAAAGAAATGTAAGAAGACAAAGTGGTTGTCTGAGGAGGCTTTATAGATAGCAAAGAAGAGAAGCAAAAGAAAAGAGAGAAAGGAAAGATATAGCAAACTGAATGCAGAGTTCCAGAGAATAGGAAGGAGAGAGAGAGTCTTAAATATTGCAAAGAAATAGAGGAAAACAATAGAATAGAAAACCTAGAGATCTCTTCAAGAAAATTGGAAATATCAAGGGAACATTTCATGCAAGGATGGGCACCATAAAGGGCAGAAATGGTAAGAACCAAAGAGAAGCAGAAGAGATTGAGAGTACTTAGAAGAACTGTGCAAAAAAGATCTTAATGGCCCGGATAACCACAATGGTGTGGTCACTCACATTGAATATCCTAGAGTGTCAAGTCAAGTGAGCCTTAGGAAGCATTACTACGAACAAAGCTAGCAGAAGTGCCGGATTTCTAGGTGAGCTGTTATAAATCCTACAAGATGATGCTGTTAAAGTGCTACACTGAATATGCCAACAAATCTGGAAAACTCAGCAGTGGCCAGAGGACTGGAAGAGTCAGTTTTCATTCCAATGCCAAAGAATGTTCAAACTACCATGCAATTGCACTAATTTCACTTGCTAGCAAGGAAACACTCAAAATCCTTCAAGCTAGGCTTCAATATCATGTGAACCTAGAACTTCTAGGTGTACAAACTGGATTTAGAAAAGGAAGAGGAACCAGAGGTCAAATTGCCAGCATTCATTGGATCATGAAGAAAGCAAGGGAGTTCCAGAAAAACATCTATTTCTGCTTTATTGACTATGCTAAAGCCTTTGACTGTGTAGATCTCAACAAACTATGGAAAATTCTTAAAGAGATGAGAATACCAGACCACCATACCTGCCTCTTGAGAAACCTGTATGCGGGTCAAGAAGCAACAGTTAGAACTAGACATGGAACATCCAATTTTCCAAATTGGGAAAGGAGTACATCACGGCTGTATATTGTCACCTGCTTATTTAATTTATATGCAGAGTACATCATGCAAAATGCCATGCTGGATAACTCACAAGCTGGAATCAAGATTGCAAGGAGAAATATCAACAACCTCAGATATGCAAATGATAGCATCCTAATGGCAGAAAGGGAAGAGGAACTAAAGAGCGTCTTGATGAAGGTGAAAGAGGATAGTGAAAAAGCTGGCTTAAAATTCAACATTAAATAAAGCTGAGATTGCGGCATCTGGTCCCATCACTTATGGCAAATAGAAGGGGGAAAAGTGGAAGCAGTGATGGATTTTCAAAAAAATATTTTCTTGAGCTCCAAAATCACAGCCAGTGGTGACTGCAGCCATGGAATTAAAAAAAGACCCTTGCTCCTTGGAAGGAGAGCTATGACAAACCTAGACAGCATATTAAAAGCAGAGGCATCACTTTCCTGACAAAGGTATGTGAAGTCAAAGCTTTGGGTTTTCCAGTGGTCATGTACAGATGTGAGAGTTGGACTATAAAGAAGGCTGAGTGAAAAGAATGGGTGCTTTTGAACTGTGGTGTTGGAGGAGACTCTTGAGAATCCCTTGGACTGCAAGGAGATCCAACCAGTCTATCCTAAAGGAGATCAACTCTGACTATTCATTGGAAGGACTAGCGCTGAAGCTGAACCTCCAATACTTTGGCCACCTGAAGCAAAGAGTTGACTCATTTGAAATGACCCTTACGCTGGGAAAGATTGAAGGCAAAAGGAGAAGGAGGTGGCATAGGATGAGGTGATTAGATAGCATCACTGACTCACTGGACTTGAATTTGGGCAAACTCTGGGTTATAGTGGAGGACAGAGGAGCCTGGTGTGCTGTACTGCATGGGGTCACAAAGAGTCGGACATGACTTAGTGACTGAAAAATAACAGTTTTACACAGTTGTATGATATTCTCTAGAATATAGTTGTAATAATTATAATAACAAAGATTTAATAAGCATTGACCCTATATATCACCCATTGTGCAAAGTAGTCTAGATGCATTGTCTCATATAATCTCCATGATTTATGTCAATGTAGTTTTTTGTTTCATAAATGAGATGAAGGCTCAGGATTAAGTAATGCACCCAGAGTCACACAGTGTAGGTGCCAAGTAGTTGCTATTCAAGGGACAGGAAAGGGGATGCTGTGCTGGTTAAAATAATGGATAAGGCAAGAATCTAAACATGTTAAGTTGAGAAGGAAATATGAAGAAGAAGAGACCGATAGGTTGAAGAATATGTGTGTTCAAGGAAAAGTGTGTTTTAAATTGAAGGTTTGTGGAATCTTTCCTCTCTGGTAAGATGAAAGACTGTGGTTAGAGTCTCATTTCAGTGTGGTAACAGGGTCCAGGGTGTGGTCATGGGTCTAGTTGAAGATCCCTCGAATTTAAGAAGTGGAAAAAAAAAAAAAAGAAGAGAATAATGCATGGGAAAAGGGTGATGGATGAGTCACCTGTATATTCATCTAAGTCACTGAGGATAATAACTGGATTTTAGGTTTATGAAAATGTCTGTGAGCTCTTTTCTTAGCAACCACATAAGTGGCACAGAGCTAGGGACCGTGCGTTGCTTTGTTCATTGTTGTATCACACAGCACTTGGTACATAGTAGGTGCTTAATATTAGTTGAGTCAAATAATGAAACAAAAATTTTCAAAAGGTGCCAAGTAGACCTTTCTTAAATGATAAACAATTTTGTTGTAATGAATGCTCTATAGAATAAATTTTGGTCCTAAATCTGTTATATCTCTTTTTTCCTTTTTTTTTTTTTTTTTTTGGTAAAATAAAAATTTTTTTTTTTACTGTTTGACTCTACATATTAATTACAGTATTCTAGATTTAAAGTGGTTTTGCTTTTTGATTTAGGATGATTTCACATGCATTCTGTATTCTCAGGCTTCTAAAAACAAGCTCATATTTTCAGTTTTAGCTGAAATTAGCTCCCTTTAATGAAAAGCTGCCGTTTTTGTTTGTTTGGCTGAGATCTGTATAAGGTTTGGAGGACCCTTTTCTGCCTACGATAAAGACTGGAAAATTCCTCCCCATGAAGACGCACTGAACATTTCAATCAGTGTGTTCTAGACAGTGTGTCACCAAATATGTAGTTTTCTTTTCTTTTCTTGGTAAATAGTTACTGAAACATTTCTAAAAGAGAAAATTTTTATTCTGTAGCCACGGATGAGTATATAATATAAAGGTGCATTCCTGGGCCTTCCCTGGTGGCTCAGTAGCAAAGAATCCACCTGCCAGTGCTGGAGACATGGTTTTGGTCCTTGTGTCAGGAAGATCCCATGAAGCAGGAAATGGCAACCCACCCCAGTATTCTTGCCTGGGAAATCCCATGGATAGAAGAGCCTGACAGACTACAGTCCATGGGGTCCAAAGAGTTGGCACAACTTAGTGACCAAACAATGACCAAGACACATTCAAGTGAAGTTAATTTTTCAGTGGGTAAAGCCATACTTTAACTGCTATAGTTCTCAGAGGTAGAAACTTCAAGAAAACTTTGAACGAACAGGGAGCAAAGCAGTTGAGATTTTGATAAGGATAACAAGCAGTATTGAATGAGTTCTAAACTTTAGCTTGAAAAACATAGCTAAGAAGAACCTGTTATCTGATGAAGCTGTAAAATGGAATGATTTGCTCTTATGTTTTCTTTGAGCCTTTAAAAAAATCTTTCATTTACTAAAGGCAGTGTATATTTCAATAAGAATTTTTTTTTTAGTACATTACACATGCACACACACATTCCTATATCTTTTTAAATTCTCCAGGTTTTAGTTGCTTTCTATGCGCTTGCCTTTTTCCTTTCTAGAAATAGGAAAATGCTATCACATGCTAGTTAGAAGTTACCTGAGCAAAATGAGTACTTTTAGAATTAGAATGAAGAATTTTTTGATTTCCCATTTCTTTTTCTAGATGGACATTCTTGGTATTGAATATCTTGCTTCATATAATTCACTGTTACAGACTAAGAGTTAAAAAAAAAGGAGCTTGTATATCGATGCTTTAATCTGTTACCTCTGTGGTTTAACACTCTTTCCATTCAGCTTATCATACTTGTTCCAGGCTTTTTGGTTTCATCATTTTTCATAATTATTATAGTTTCAGGGAAATTTTAACATTTTAGTGTAAATTATTTCTGTTTTGTTTGGGGATAAATTTTAAAATACAATTTGTATCACATAGCTCTTAAGGTTCTCCAATAATGAAATATATACTATGAAGGTTAAAGTATATTAAGATACTCTGTTTTTGGAATAGATAAATTTTCAGAGGAACCGTCTTGGTAGCCAAATAACTACACATAAAAGGGCTTTGTCAGTAGCATGACTACTGGCATTATGGTTTGCCTGTATAATTGTTCATCACTTTTTTTACTCTGTGCACATAAATGTGGTATATTAGCTTTACATAAAATTAATGTATGAGGTCAGAATAATAAGTTCCCATATTTATTTCTTGCATATTATTATATTACTTTTTATACCTTTAATTGAAATTAATCAGTGCAACTTACTTCCTCCAGAGGAAAATATATTCGTTAAGTCTGCAGAAGCATATCTTTTATCATATTTCAATCACATTTTTATCTGCCAAAGAATATTTTAAAGTAGATTCTTTGGTTCATTGTTAGAAGTTCTCTCAATGAAATGTGTTATTAAAATAACTTAGAAATAATATGATATTAAAAATATCAATTGTATCTCATTCTGGAACTAATCTTTTTTGGGAGGAGGGGCCAGTCTTTTTGTGTTATTTCTATTGATATCTGATAATGTAAAGATTAGTGTTTTATTGTGTTGCTATCTTTAACCCTCAACTACCCTATTTTGCAGTTTTACTCTTTTAATTATAGATCTGAAACAAACAGAAAAACACACTAAATATATGATTTTGTTTGCATTAAAGCTTCCAGCTTTTCTTCCTACCATTTTCTATTCTGTGAAACTGTGAGAGATACTTTATTTTACCTGGGGGAATACTTCTAGTTCTATGTGCTTCAGTTTGCAATATTTGCTCTGAAGGGAAAAGTTAAATGGATCCTTTGGAGAAATGCTAGATTTTAAAAAATCAGAAAAGTAACTAAATCAAGTATTAAGGGTAAGTGTGTGTCTTTCTGAATGAGATTATATCACTGTTTAGTCTTTCAGAAAGGTTCAAATCTCAATGATCATTTTCTTTCGTATCAGACATGCATAAGTTGAACAGTCAGTAGTATGAATAATTAGTAATATGAATTTGATGCACATTTGTCTTTGAACACTAATATATTAGGAGTTATGTAAACAGATTGACAACTAAGTGCCTTTGCTGACAAATTTTAGAGTATTTTTGAACAATAAGTTACGCTAGTATAGGTTCTGAAACTTATATGCATTTTTATAACTGTAATTTCTTAGGCTACATGTTCAGTGTATATGCTAACTAATTTTAAGATAGAATTTTAGTGTCCTTGAAATTGTACATGAGATAGCTTTGTATAGATATATCTATTCTATAAATATAAATGCATTCACCAATTTCTATTTTTTAGTGTATATAGATAAAATTGTGTGTGTGTGTATATGTATATATACACAGTTTATTTTGAAATGCAGTTAATATACTCACCAATTTCTGGTTATTTTTTATAGAGTCATTTGCCCTGGCTCCATAGTTCCCACCCGGGATTAGAAAAAATAAGTGCTATCGTATGGGAAGGCAATGACTGCAAGAAAGCAGATATGTCTGTCCTTGAAATCAGTGGAATGATAATGAACAGAGTGAGTTTTAAAGTTTTGTTTAGATAGTGATTATTAATATAGTAAATGATTACTGAAGTGTTATATTTACAACCTACTCACCTCATTTCTTTAACCTGAAAAAAAAAGAGTTCCTTGTGTTTGAGTGGTTTGTCACCAAACATTTTTTGGTGCTTTTCATTTTCTGATCAAGAATAGACCTTGATGGTTTAAAATTTTCTTTTATGTTATTCTTTTTTTTGCTTTCAGTGGATCAAATTTAGGAGCTGCTAGGTATATACAATTGTTAATGAAAACGTTTTTCTGTATCATTTACCTCACTTTATTGGTTTATTACTACTGAAAACATTAAAAAAGAGAATTCACACTGGAAAATTTCTGTTGATGCTTGCCTCTTAAATATACAAGAGTAATGCAACTAATGGTAAAAGAATCTTAAGTCACTTGGAGATGTAGAATACAAATCCTACAGATTTAAACTTCAGTTTCTGTTATTTCTTTTATTACATCATTACTACTTTTAAAATTTTGCCTGATTCCCATGGACAGCTAGGCGTGATTTAACTTGGAATTTAAAATTTTTTGTGTGTTGCTAATTAGAACTCTTGTGCATACTTTTATGTGGGAAGGAATTAAAATAACTGGTTTCAGAAACTGAGCTACTTCCTATTACATATTTCCATGTGAGCTATGAAAAGCTGTTAACAAGGAGTCTCCAAAAACTTGCGTCTGATTAATACTCTGTACCTTATTTGTGAATTTTTACATACTATGTAATATGATGATAAAAAAGGTAGCTAGATGATATTTAAAATCCTTCCCAGTCCTGCCAATTTTATATTTTCCATTATTCAATTTCCAAATTCCTTTTTTTTCTTATAATTCCCCTGCCCCCTTTTCCCTCGCTCTTATTTAATTTTTACCCCTCTAGCATAGTCTCTCTTCTGAAATGGTTTCAGAAAACAATATGTATATACATATATGTATATATACATAAAAGAAAGTAGTTTTACAGTTTAAGGAGATTATCCATTTGTATTGTGAACTCTTTGAAGAAGAACATAAAGTATAAATTCTAGATTTTTTTCTGTAACTGGATTTAAGTAGATAAGATCTCCTCATTCTTTTCAGTATTTGTAAGTATTTCTAAAGTTTTAAATAATGAGATAAGTAGAATATTTTTTTCAAGATCCAGGTAAGACCAGGTAAGTAAATCCTTTTGCATCTACTTAATGAATTAGAGATCTGATAATGAACTATTTTTAAAAACTGAAAAATACTGACTTACATTTTATGTGTAATAGGTTTTCAAACTTTGAGTAAATTTAAATTGCATTATTCAGGTATTAAAACTGATACATTTTAACAGTAATTTCATATTGCTATAAATAAAATAATGCTTCATTAGGAATTAATTTTACTGTAGATAAAATTTGTGTATTTCTCTCTCTCTCTCTCTAAAGGTAAACAGCCATATACCAGGAATAGGCTACCAGATTTTTGGAAATGCAATCTCTCTAATCCTGGGTTTAACTCCATTTGTTTTCCGACTCTCCCAAGCTACCGACTTGGATCAACTCACAGCACATTCTGCTTCAGAACTTTATATGATTGCATTTGGTTCTAATGAAGATGTTATAGTTCTTTCTATGGTTATAATAAGCTTTGTGGTTCGTGTGTCTCTTGTGTGGATTTTCTTTTTTTTGCTCTGTGTAGCAGAAAGAACTTATAAACAGGTGAGTATAATATGGACACCTCAATAGAGAATTTTATCCTTGGTATTCCTGAAGTATTTAAGTGTTTCATTAAATCATTTTGACATGCTAATTATTTCCCCAAATAAAACCATAATGACTTCTGTTTTGTTATTTTTTGTTTTTATGTGGTAATCTACTTGAAAATTAATTTTTATTTTAATCTTTTTTAGCGATTACTTTTTGCAAAACTCTTTGGACATTTAACATCGGCAAGGAGGGCTCGAAAATCTGAGGTTCCCCATTTCCGATTGAAGAAAGTACAGAATATAAAAATGTGGCTCTCTCTCCGATCCTATCTTAAGGTAGAATGGTAGTGATAAAAGTACTCTTAACCTGCTGGCTCCCTCTCATAGTTCCAATTCTTTGTCAGTATGTATGTATGTCTAGATTTATAGTCAGATTTGTACTCACATGGTGCTATGTGGCCACGTCTAGTGTTCATTTTGATCCATTTGCAGAAATTCAAAATGTTTAACTGGTTCTTTACAGTAAAAGATCTGAAGTCCAGAAGACTTAAATGCATTTTAGGTAGATGATTCAAGATCAGATTGTTCTAAATTTGTTTTTGTTCATAAATCTCACCAACTACTACTACTCCACAAGCCAGCAGAGGGAGCCCACTGCTTAAAAAAGGAAATTAAAAAAAAAAAAATCTGTCAATGAGCTGCCTCACTGAGGTGACCTATTACTATTTGAAAACTTTAGCTTCCAATTCTAAGCCATCCTTTTCATGCCATTCTTTTCCTTTAATCTTTTAAAATAACTTTCCTAATTATGGAATTAAGATATAAAAGCTCAGGAGGGAAATGGGAAACATCTGAATTAGTTTTAGGAAAACATTTTTTATGAGGATTATTTCTTTGTTGCATACTCACTGTGTATGGAGTAATCATAGCTTAATAAAATTGACCCAAAGACCGACTATCCTCTGACATGCTTAGACCTTTAATGACTTTTATTTTGAGGTAGCAAGGAAAAAGTAGAATAATTTTGCAGTATTTGTCGCCACTTCTGTTTAAAAAAATTCATTATGCTGTTTATTTAACTTGTTAAACTCAGCTAAGTTAGTCTTCATTGGGTAATGTCACAGATGAGTGTAGATTGTTTTTTCTCACTGTGACACCGCTGGAAGGATGGATATGATCCTTGTTACCTGTCTTAGTGAGAAGCCACCTAAAATTTGCTCTCCGTATCATCCCTGAGCAGGTATTGCATTTTTTTATGCATTGATTATTTTAGTCAGTAAACATTCATTTAATGTTAACCATGTGCCATTCATTATTGATGAGATGAAACTCCCTGCCATTAGGAGCTCATTCTTCAGTGAGGGAAACATGTAACCCTAGGTCTAGGAATTATTCTGAGTACTGACTTCATCTTTTGCATTTCCAACATTCAATTTATTCAGTTCCCACCCTTTCTGTTTCCAAAATGTATCTCAAATCCATTTACTTCTCTCTCTGTTTTTATTTCCCCAACCTAATTGCAGCCACCAGTTATCTCCTGTATTGGATTACTGCAGTTTCGTCTTATATGGCCTCTCAGCATTCCTGTATCCTCCTTTTAATATTTTCCTCAGTTTGCTGCCAGTTTGACCATATTCTTAAAACCTTCTGAAAATTCTCCATTGATCTTAGGATGTAGAACCAAATCTTAATAGGCTTTTAATTCCCTTCGTGACTCAGCTCCTGCAGATAGCCTGTCCCTCTTGTCTCATTTTGAAATACTTTCCTCCCTGTATTCCAGCCAGACTACACTGCTTCAGTGCTTTGAATGTACTGTGATCTTTTCTGTTTTACACTCTTGCACTTGCTTTTCCTTCTACCAGTAACACTGCCGTGTGCCATCATGCTACTGCACCCTACTTTGGTGTAAATATCACTTCCTTGGAGAGATCTTCCCAGGCCTACACAATCTTCCTGAGAGTTAGGGGTATGGGCCTGGGAAGATCTCTGTAAGGAAATGATATTTGTACCAAACTTGTCACCAGTGTTCTGAAAGCATTCTATACCTTTCCGTCATAGCTCTCATCACAACTTGCATGTATATCTGTCTCTGTGACCTTGATGTTTGACTCCTTGTCTGTTGTGTTCTCTACTATATTTCCACCATCTAGCACTGTCCCTCATTCTGAGCAGGTGTTCAAAAAACATGTTGAATAAATAGTTAGTGTTTGACAAAATGGAATATTTGGGATTTATCCTTCTACAAATTCTAGGCTATATATTCACCATTTTTCATGGTGTTGCCAATCCTCAGGCAATAATAACAGTTTATAATTAAAATTCATCTCACAAATCAGGTATATTTCCAATGTCATAAGCTATGGTCAGTGTGCAGTGATGGATTAGTACCTTAATTGAAAGCATGGAATTAGCTGCTAATTAGTAAATATATTTAAAAGTGTTTTCACTTTTCTCCCCCCAGCGTCGAGGTCCTCAGCGATCAGTTGATGTCATAGTTTCATCTGCTTTCTTGTTGACTATCTCAGTTGTATTTATCTGTTGTGCCCAGGTGAGTTAATTTATTTTGTATAGAACTTAGATAATCAGATCTATAAATATTCAACCTCCAAGGCTTTCTAATAATAAACAAAGTAATAAGTAATTTGAAATTGAATTTTTACAGTTTATTTTTTTTCAGTAGAGTAAGTAAATGCATCTTACTTATTTACGTGATGAATAATAACTAACTTATTTTCAGGGGTCTATTAATTGAACATAAAATAATTTTTGTCTACAATTCACCTTTATTTACCAAAACAAACTGATGAGTATCTAGACTTATGAAATTTTTCAGACTATTTTCCTTGATCTCTGCTTTATTCACATTTAATATTAACTTTTATTTTATACCTGAATATATCACTGTAACTTGACCACGTCATCTCTGAAAAAAGAATTCTCATTGACCAAGATTAGTCGGGAAGCACAAAAGTATCTCAGGATATAGTCTATGCTATGAAATTTAAACTTCCGTTTCAAGTAATAAGACATGCTAGATTACCTGAAAATTCTTCTGATTTAAAACATACAATACTGGGGGAAAAAAAACCCAGCATCTTAATATGTATAAGTGAGGTGTTTTATAAATATACATATTACTTGTATATTTGAGTTTATAACACAGTAAGGGGCCAAAAATGAGGATAAAAGTGAAAAACGGAGCAGTTAAGTATATGTGTTAATGTTAGGTTGAAGTGCTTTGTTTGTGTTAGTATGTGAAAGACTTGAGATTTTACGCCCATCTGAGGACAGGAGATGAGGCCTTGATCTGCTGTCCCTCCTTATACAGATGCTGCAAGGCCAAAACCCTCGAAGGCCTACAGTCTCGGTGGAGAGGTGCAGTAAGACGAGGCTGCCCAACAGCGCAGGAAGATAATAGGAAGCTTGGCCAGTTTTGCCAGTGTTCTGGCCAAGGAGGCAGAGAAAGTCTCTCCTAAGAATATATAAGTATAGGTCAGCTTTTAATACAGATTCAGGGTTCAAGTGTACATTACAGATATTGTCTTGTAGCCGCTGTGTCAAGAAGTTTATATAACAAGATCCTAGACTCCTGGATACCTGAAAGAAGCTAAACCAAGACTGTTCTTGGGGAACATCAACCCTAATCCTCACAGAATTTGCACAGTTAAAGCCCCATCAGGTCTCAGAACACATGAAAAAACTTTCTAGCATGAGTGAGTCAACAACACATGGCAGGAGTACATCTCCAGCAACTTCAGATCTGATCAGATGGAAACTATAAGCTTGTTTAAAATGACTGAAGATGTAGATAACACTATTAAAAAAAAGGGCAGATAGATTTGAAAAATACCCAAGCATTGTTTCATAGAAGTAAAAAAAAAAAAAGTCACTGACATTAAAAACACAACAAACAGAAGAAACAGCAAATTGAAGACAAAGATAATTGGTGAGCTGGGAGGTGGAAGAAATTAGCCAGAATATAGAACAGAGATGAAGAGATGGAAATATGAAAAGAAGATCCAACATATATCTAACAGGGATTTCATATTGAAAGAAGAGAGAGAGCAATATTTGGAGAGATGATGACTTGAGTTTTTCTGAATTAGTAGAACACATTAATTTTCAGGTTTAGGAAGGATAAGAACAAGAAGCCACAGTAAAAACAAATTGACACTTGGATACATTATAGAGATACAGCAGTAGAGATACTGCAGAACACCAGAAAACAGAGAAATCTAATCCAATCAAAAGGAAGAAGACTGGTTTCTTTACTCACAATTGCTTGTTGCATTTCAGTCTTTTCTTCAGGGTTTTATTTCCATGTTCCTGAAGTACATCCTGCAGTATTTTTGTCTCTAATGAACATAAAATCTATTTCTGTCAACAAAAGACACATGGAACATAATAACATTGTCAAGTTTTAAATGTAAAAAGATAGAAAAATACATTGCAGATAAATACTAGCCAAGAGAAAGCTGGTGAAGTAACATTAATAGCAGATGAAATAGACTGTAATCTAAGATGTGTTACTGGGATAGAGAGAAACCTGACGAAAAGTTTGAAGAATTGTTAGTCAGGAAGATCTAACAATTCTAGAATTGTATGTGTGTTAGCAAATAACTTCAGTATTATCTATATACAGCCTAAATCAATAGCACTGTAGTGAGGAATTGACAAAATGCCACATTGGGAGCTTTGAAAACATTTCTTTCATTATTGATGAAGCAGACAAAAATATGAAGACATGTATCTAAACAAGACAGTTAAAATTTTATTCTGAAATTGGACAATACATACTCTTCAGACACAGAACAGTTTATTAAACTTTCCCATGTACTAGGTGACAAAATGATTCTCAACTGATGCCATACAGACCTCTAGTTATATACTAGAGGTAGAAAACAATGACAGCAAAAAGAAAACAATGCATTTGGAAATTTCAAAACACACTTATAGATAGCAGTGTTTAAAAAGAAAACTCACAGTATTAAACTGAAATAGTTGAGAATTTTTTAAAAAAGAATAGTAGTGTATATTAATGTCATTAAAGTTAAAAGCTTCTGTGGACAGTTTTGTAGAAATATTAATTAAAACTGACTCAGAAAGTAACTGAAGAGCTGGGAAGACCCTGTAGCCATACAGCAGTATTGATTCAGTAGTTTGAAAATCAGCTACCAACAAAAATCCCCAAGACCCATGTGATTTTTACAGATGAATTTTGCCAAATGTTTTAATAAACAAGTAGCCCTAATCCTATGCAAAAGATCTAGGGAGTAGAAAAAGGGAATATTCCCCCAACTCATTTTATGTACTTCATGTAACTTTGTTACCAAACCAGAGAGACAGTATGAACACAGAAAGCAGTCAACCAGCTTAGATGCAGAAATACTCAGAAGATGAAGCCAGCAGTTAATAACAGTAAATATGCCATGACCTAGACAGCCTATCCCTCCAGCTGTCTAGTTTGAACTCTTTTAGTTGATTAAAGGAGAAATCATCTGATCATCTCAATAGATACAGAAAACAAATCGGTAAATTTCAATAGGAGAGTCATAATATAGTGACTGAAAAGTACTGTTCTTAATATGATAAATAAAAAATCTTTCAAAAACTGGAGCAAACATTGTACATACGATATTTATTATCTTCAAGATACTCTAAAATCAGGAATGAGATGAGTGGCCTCTTGATCACTTCTAGTTAAGAAAGGTGCTAACCAGTGAAGATAGGGAAAAGAAAGAAATTGTATAAAGATTGGAAAAGAAAAAAAAATAGACTGTATGGATGTCTATGTACAATATTCTAGTAACTTTCCAGACAAATTATTAAAAACATGACACATTTTTTTAGAAGTGCAAGATCAATAAAAATGGATATAACCTCAATATAAAAGAATCAGTTTTGTTTCTTTAAGTCAGAAATCAGCAAACTTTTTCTATAAAGGTCCGGACTAAATATTTCAGACTTTTGCCTGATACATTCAGTCTCTCATATATTCTTCTCTCCTGCCTCTCCCTAAAAATTGTTAAGTATTAAAAAAAGCACCGTAAATGACAAAAGAGAGTCTGTGAAAAAATACTGGCAAAATACATGGTTTAAATA
This sequence comes from Capra hircus, assembly GCF_001704415.2. NCBI lineage: Eukaryota > Metazoa > Chordata > Mammalia > Artiodactyla > Bovidae > Capra > Capra hircus. Next base: position 76,942,238 of record NC_030811.1, read on the forward strand.
GCTTTGTTAATCACAATAAATAAATAGGCTTCCCTGGTGGCTCACACGGTAAAGCGTCTGCCTGCAATGCAGGAGACCCGTGTTCAATCCCTGGGTTGGGAAGATGCCCTGGAGAAGGAAATGGCAACCCACTCTTGCCTGGAAAATTCCATGGACTGAGGAGCCTGGTAGGCTACAGTCCATGGGATCACAAAGAGTCAGACATATGACTTTAGCTTTGTTAATCACAATAAATAAATAACTTCAATAAATCAATAAAAACAGACAACCTAATAGAAAAAGTTAGATACAGAATTTAAAAGGATAACTTAGAGAAGAGGAAGCCCAGTGACCAGTAAGCATATGAAACATGCTCATCCTTCCTAAGTAATGTGGAAAAGTAAAAGGAAAAGAGTAAGAGAACAATTTACACCCATTAGAATGGCAGGTGTTAAGAAGTTGAATAATACCTAGTTTGGACAGATATGAAGGCAAAGGGAACTCTGATCTGCTGCTGAGAGTATAAATTGGCACAACTTTTTTTCAGAGACAAATTTGTAATATCTGCTAACACTGAATGTGTGACTATCCAAGGCTTTAGCAGTTTTACTCCTATTTATTAACTCCTCAAGAAGGTCTTACATGTGCACAAGAAGACCAGGAGAGGCAGAAGAGAATATTTATTGCAGCATAGTTTGCAATGAGGAAATTGGCAGCCCAGTGAATGTTAATTGGTAGAGTAGGCAAATCCACTGTGGTTGATTCTTTTACTATAATACCTTGCAGTAGTTAGAATGAATGAATGTAAGCTTAATGAATCATGGATAAACTTTGAAAACAAAATCCAGTAGATTAAAAAGCAAATTGAAGAATGATAAGGTCAATGTGATAGCATTTATACAAATTCCAACATACATATAACATAGTATAACCATAAATACCTAGCTAACTATAAAAGCTGAGTGGAAAAGGTAAATGCAAAAGTCATTACCCTTACAGAGGGGTGAGGAAGAAGGGCAATGATGAAAAGAACAGTTTAAAGGGGCTTCCTTTGAATCTTTACTCTTATTTTTTTGAAAATCTAAAAAATATTGCAAGGTACTAAGATTTAATGAAAGTATATATATAGGTTTTGATTATATAATACTCAATACCTTTCATGTGCTTGCAGTATTTCCTAAGAAATGTCAAATGTTTGAAAAATGTAACACTATATCCATGATCTATCTGTATGAAGTAAAATTTTACTTTCTTTTAAAGAAGAAATTTTTGAATCACATTCTTCTTCATACTGCCTTTTCCTTACATTTTTAGTTGCTTCATGTACATGAGATCTTCCTTGATTGTCACTACAATTGGGAACTGGTAATCTGGTGCATCTCGTTAACACTTTTTCTCCTAAGATTTGTTACCCTTGGATCAGAAACAAGTAAAAAATATAGCAATACCTCAATATTACTTACTGAACAGGTGAGAATTCATGTTAATTATGTTATAAGTTAATGTCTGATACCTATATGTTAAAATTAAAAGTTTTCATTTACTTCAGAATTTTTCAGGAACCTCTGTTAAGACCATTTATGTTGCAGAGCAAAACTTGAAATTTGGTAGAGCACAAAACTTTCTTCATTGTTCTGCCTTGATACAGATTTCAAGTCTAAGCTATTGTTTCTGTGTCTCATTTTCATTTGATAAGCAGGAAATACTGTTTGTAGAAAGATGGATTTTAAACCATTGTTGGGATATGTTTGCATTGCAGTGTAGCAGAGCCATATTTGAATAAGCATAAACTTTTATTTGATAGAAAGTGTAAAGCCAAATAATTTTGATGCTTAACTTTATTTTATATGAATTTAAAAAAGTGTTTTCCTTATTTCATAGGAATATTTAAACAAACTTATTGCTAGTGAACTTGTTGAATATTTTTGTCAGGAATAGTTTGATTTTTAGAAATTGGTAACCCTGTCAAACCAAGTCAGTTAGAAGGAAAGGCGAAAGTAGTAAACAAACCAACTGATTTACTTTACTCTGCTGCTGCTGCTAAGTCGCTTCAGTCGTGTCCGACTCTGTGCGACCCTATAGACGGCAGCCCACCAGGCTCCCCCATCCCTGGGATTCTTCAGGCAAGAACACTGGAGTGGGCTGCCATTTCCTTCTCCAATGCATGAAAGTGAAAAGTGAAAGTGAAGTCGCTCAGTCGTATCCAACTCTTAGCGACCCCATGGACTGCAGCCCACCAGGCTCCTCCATCCATGGGATTTTCCAGGCAAGAGTACTGGAGTTGGGTGCCATTGCCTTCTCCATGCTTTACTCTAGTTATTGTTTATTTTCTGTGTTAATTTGGATCGGGGGCTAAACTGTTTCACATTTTAATAAAGAAATCCAGTGTTCCTTCTTTCAGCTTTTAGTTACATTTGAAAAGTTAAAAAAATATTATTTTCTTATATTTGCTGTAAGAAGTTAGGAATATATAGTTAAGTGTGAAGAAGAATATTAATATCACCTATACTCTTAATAATAGAGAACTACTGCTAATATTTTAGTAAATGTTTTTCAGTTCCTCTTAAAAATGAGTATTTATTATAATTTTAAGTTTATTTAATTGTTCATTCTTTTTTAATAAAAGATAAACCTTTACTTGAAAATGGAAAAGAAACCTAACAAAAAGGAGGAATTGACACTAGTGAACAATGTTTTAAAACTGGCTACTAAATTGCTAAAGGTAAGAGTGAAATGAAAATGAACATCATGTAGAAAATGCTGTTCTAACTTTTCATACTGTTTTGTTTGTAGATGCTAATTTGTGTTTGGTTTTCAGGATTATTGAAGATGTTTTCCAAATTATTTTTGAGCACATTCATGCAGTTTACATTTTATTTCTCATTGAAAAGCTAATCAAAGTAATTCAGATCATTTTATTTTGAACTTTTATTCAGTTTTGAAATTTTAAGTCTCTTAATGTTTAGAATATTGTAGAAGTTGGCATCTTTGGAAGTTTTTGCATCCTAGAACTTAAAATAGATTTTAAAAAAGAAGATTTGATGTTAATTTGCTATTTTTTTTTCATTTTGTATTTCTCAAAGCAGTCTTCTGTTTACTTGGCCTGAATTGGTTTAAAAAGTAGTAATACATTATCACTGTAATAATTATATATCACCAATAAATAAATTTTCAAAGCTTTTTTGGGTAGCAATCAAAAATAATATAATTTCAGTATATTTCATCTCATAACTGTAACTCTTTCAGTTCAGTTGCTCAGTCATGTCCGACTCTGCAACCCCATGAACCGCAGCACGCCAGGCCTCCCTGTCCATCACCCACTCCCGGAGTCTACCCAAACCCATGTCCATTGAGTTGGTGATGCCATCTAACCATCTCATTCTGTTGTCCCCTTCTCCTCCTGCCCTCAATCTTTCCCAACATCAGGGTCTTTTCCAATGAGTCAGTTCTTCGCATCAGGTGGCCAAAGTATTGGAGTTTTAGCTTCAACATTAGTCCTCCCAATGAACACCCAGGACTGATCTCCTTCAGAATGGACTGGTTGGATCTCCTTGCAGTCCAAGGGACTCTCAAGAGTCTTCTCCAACACCACAGTTCAAGAGCATCAATTCTTCTGCGCTCAGCTTTCTTCATAGGCCAACTCTCACATCCATACATGACCACTGGAAAAAAACATAGCCTTGACTAGACGGACCTGTGTTGGCAAAGTAATGTCTCTGCTTTTTAATATGCCGTCTAGGTTGGTCATAACTTTCCTTCCAAGGAGTAAGCGTCTTTTAATTTCATGGCTGCAGTCACCATCTGCAGTGATTTTGGAGTGCAGAAAAATAAAGTCAGCCACTATTTCCCCATTTCTTTGCCATGAAGTGATGAGACCGGATGCCATGATCTTTGTTTTCTGAATGTTGAGCTTTAAGCCAACTTTTTCACTCTCCTCTTTCACTTTCATCAAGAGGCTTTTTAGTTCCTCTTCACTTTCTGCCATAAGGGTGGTGTCATCTGCATATCTGAGGTTATTGATCTTTCTCCTGGCAATCTTAATTCCAGCTTGTGCTTCTTCCAGCCCAGTGTTTCTCATGATGTACTCTGTATATAAGTTAAATAATTAGGGTGTCAACATACAGCCTTGACGTACTCCTTTTCCCATTGGAACCAGTCTGTTGTTCCATGTCCATTTCTAACTGTTGCTTCCTGACCTGCATACAGGTTTCTCAAGAGGCAGGTCAGGTCGTCTGGTATTCCCTCTTTGGAGGTAATTTAATAAAATAACATTATCACTGCAATGTTAATAATTCCTTTCTTTCTTAAAAGGAAACCATTTTTTAAAAATCTCTGTTTCTGTAACAAATTAAATGGAAAGTTTAGAATTGTGTATAAGGTGTTCGTAGAATAGTAGGAAATTAGTTGCGTCTCAATGCTATGGTTACTTCTTCAGTTAACTAAAATGCATTAACTGACTATAGATTGTGCCTCACAGTATATTAGGCACTGAAAAGGGTCAGAGGAGTTAGGTGGGTTTTGTTTTTGTTTTTTTCCAGTTTCATTTATTTTTGGCTCTGGTGGGCCTTTGTTGCAGCATGGGCTTTTCTCTAGTTGTAGTGAGCAGGCACCCCTTTCTAGTTGTGGTGAGCAGTCTTCTCTTTGTGGTGGCTTCTCTTTTTGTGGAGTTTAGGCTGTTGAGCGCATGGGCTTCAGTAGTTGCCAGTCCCGCTCTCTAGAGCACGGCTCATTAGATGTGGCAAATGAGCTTAGTTGCTCTGCAGCATGTGGGATCTTCCCAGACCAGAGCTCAAACCTATGTCTCCTACTTTGGTAGACAGATTTTTTACCACTGAGCCACCAGGGAAGCTCTGGGTGAGTTTTTGACACATAAATATTGAGTATCTTAAGAGTCTAGGCACTATGCTAACTAGGAGAAGGCTCTAAAGTTGAGACTTCATGTGAGCAGCTTCATTTGCAAAATAGAGAGAAATACAAAGTTAACCAAAAAACGAAACACATCAGTGTGATCTTTTTTGATCAAACATAGTCTTCTGTTCAGAACCTGGGACAAAATATAGATTGCTCCTTCTTTCTCTTTCTTCACAGCCAAGAAATTCTTGGGTGCATTGACTCACACTCTCAAATATTGTCCAGTTCATCCTCTTTTTCCTACCAATACTGCTGTAAGTCAGACCCGCATCATTTTCACTTGAGCTTCTGATGAACTGAACTCTGAGGGCTTCTTCCTTCTGGTCTTGCTGCTCTCTAATCTGTGTTTCTCACATGCACATCTGATATACTACTCCCCAAATTAAATTCTTCTTGTTCCAATCTCCTGTCATACTTTGCCTAAAGAATGACCCTTACCTAAGTAGCCAGTTTTATAAAATTTATCCTTGCCTCGTACAACCTGTAGCAATTCAAAGGTGCCATGTTCTTGTGTCTTGGGGAATACCTTCTCTCTTCCCAGGAACTAAGTTGCAGGAACACCTTCTACTCTGGCCCTCTGCCATTTATACATATTTCTTTTGTGGGACACATAGTTGAATTATATCTTTGCTTGTCTATTAGACTGCAAGGTCCTTCAGCATGAGGACTGAATCTTAACTTTTCCAGAGCCTGCCATGGTGCCTAGCATATATAGAACTTTACTTAAATGTTTGAGTCAGTGAATCAATTAATGAATCTATGCATTTGAAAATTATCTCAAAGGGGGATTATATATATATGCATATATGTATGTATATGTGTGTGTGTCTGTGTATAGACAGAAAATTTGGCTAAATAAATTTCTAATTCTTATGCAAAAATATATTATTCTCTTTCTCTTTCAATTTCTATTGTTATAGTGAAAAGTATTCTTTAACCTTATAGCTACCAGACCAATAGTTATTAGTCATTCATTTGGGACAGAAATTGGAGTTACAAATTTAGGTTATAGATTTCTTTTAAATGAAAGTTACTTTCTCCTAAGAAAACCTAAAAGTATGTTTACTTACTTCAGGTTTAATCAAGTTTATTCTAAGACTATCATGATTTGTAACTGTCTTTTGAAACAGTGTTTATAAAAATTCTCTTTGCATATTGCCCTGAATTAGTTTAACTAATAATTCTCAATGAATCTGGGTTCATGGTTTTTTCCTCTTCTACTAGGAATTGGACAGTCCCTTTAGACTATATGGACTTACAATGAATCCACTGCTTTATAACATCACCCAGGTTGTCATCCTGTCAGCTGTTTCTGGTGTTATCAGTGACTTGCTTGGATTTAATTTAAAGGTAAGGGCTTGCAGGTATTTTTAAATTTCTTAGTACCCTTATTACATTTTCGTGATGTTTATTTCACCCTAACACTTTGAGATCTCACATGTATAGTAATGGAGTCATTTTGGTTATATTATATAAAATTAATGAAGATAAATTAACATTTAATTTCAAAGAATGATAAATATTCTTGGCTTATAATACTGATGGAGCTTCTCATTCAGAACAGTATTTGTTACAAATGGTACTCTTGGATAGGATAAGTGGAAGTGTCTATTTTTACTCAAATATAAGATAAATCTAATTTAGATGATTTTTTAAAAAAGAGCCCTATTACTGGCTTTGGCCAAAAGCTATATTGTTTATCTATATAGCAATATATGCATCCTCCAACATGTGCAAAGCTGCTAGCAAATAAGGTGTAGAATGTTTATATTAACCGGTAGTAGATGTATATTGTCACTTTCCAGTTAGAGAAAGCAAGAGAAATTGGAGTCTCACTTTTTTATTTGTTTGAGGTGAATTCTTAAAAATAAAAGAATAAAAGAATTTAAAATAGTAGAACCTTCAGTTGTTTATGAATGAAATTTAGATAAAAAACAATGTCATATGATATAACTTAATAAGTTGCAATATCAAAACTGGCTCTAATGGTCCCTATATGTATTATTTTTTCACTAGCTCTGGAAGATTAAATCATGACAATTCAGAGAAAAGAAGATGTAGCCTCTTTTCCAGAATAAGAGTACCAACTAAGCTGCCTGAAAGCAGTCACTGACTCTTTGCTTCAGGAATCTCAGCTGAGAAATCGAAGTGTTTACATCAGACTGTCCTGTGCAATTCTTATATTTATTTCACTTGTTCACTGTTTTTTACATTTATTTTAGTCTTTATATTTTATTTTTAGCATTGATATACTTAGTTGTTGAAAGGGTGATGAAACTGATGTCCAGATACTTGAGATCCTGGTAATTGCTCATAAAAAATGACAACAAATTGTGAGAATAGAAGCCATTGCTAAACACTGTTTCTCCATCAATGCCGTGACTTGCCTTACTTGAAGTAAACGTCTTTAACTTTGTAAACTTGCATTAGACTCAGCTAAACACATAAAACATTTTTATTCAGTAAATTAAGATCCAGTCCGGGTTTCTTTTGAGTTATTTTGAAACAATGCCAGGATCTAAACTGATTAAGCTGCAGTTTAAGCACCCTTCAGTATTAATATCTATGGTATTACACAACAGGTCAACAAGTGCTCTTTGATGATAAAACTCTTAATAGAGCAATAATTGTAAATGGTTACCATACTGTAAGATATTTTGATAAAAATAAATAGTAATAATTGTATTTATTTGAAACACTGGGCTGTTTGCACAGCTCCAACTGTGCATGCTCAAAATGTGCACTTTTTAAAATTGTTACTTTTAATGTGTGTCTTTATATGGGGTGTACTATAATGTGTCTTTATAGTGTACTAGGGCATGATATGGTATCCTTTTGAGTGAGGTATATACTCATCTCACAAGTGAAGTGCCTATTGATATTACTCAAGTATGTTATGTTTACTCAAGTAAAATAATTTTCTCCCCATGGTACACTATCGTGTATGCTATTCATACCACACTCAAATGAACAACTTAAGAATAACATTAAGAACCAATCAGATATTCCTGATTGCTAGCTGTAAAACTATATATGAGTTTTCAGGAAAAATAGCGATAGCTTGCAAATTCTACTATCTAGTACATCCCCCTCCTCAACTCGCAGTTATATAAGGGCTATTTTAGATGCTTTTAACCTAGAAAGTAACCCCCTTCCTCCCCTCCAAATAATTTGCCAAGTGTCCAAATGAGAACTTATCTGTTGGCATGTTAGGTAAATAGGGCAACTATGATGGTATCTTACATTGGGCCTTGATTTTAAGTTGTTATATTTATACAATCAAATTTTAGGAGTTACATGAAATATGAAATGTTTTAGCAAGCTTTTTTTTTTAACTGGGTGTCTAGTTTTAAAAGACTTTATTTGAAACAATCTAGAATTTTCTTGGTGCAAGTTGTATCATGTTGAATATCCTCACCTTTTTTTACCATGTTTTAGGGAATTTAAAATAATTAATTGTAAATGATTTATTTGACTGGTGCAGTTTTAATCCCCAAATCATAATCTTAAGATCAGGAATGTGTGGAGAACAGAGCCATATCATAATATCACTTTGTTCTCACTATTCCTTTTGATCAGCCTCAAATCAGCCTCATTGTATAGAAAACAAAAATATTTTGTTTTATTTGCCTATGTTCTAATATGTTTAATAATGACCAAAGTGCATTCTGAGTTTTTTCAAGGAATGTATTACTGGAGCTTTAAGAACATACTTTTTTTCTCCTGTGAAAAATTAGGCTTTGTCTGATATGTTTATTCTTCCTCTATTGTCTAATGTTGAGGTTGTTTTTAGGAATTATATTTTATAAAGTTTTTCAAGATAAGGTACATACCTATACAGAACTTAACATTTTGCACAGAATATATTGAATATATTTTGAGAAAAAAAAGTACAGCATGAGTTCTGTTAGGAATAAAAATGAAACTATTGTATCTCACACACACAAAAAAACTTATTTCAGAATGGAAATATTTTTGAGAAAAGTAGCTGAGTAAACTGATTTAGGAAAATGCTTGTTTTTTGATTGAAGTTCATTTCAATTTGGAGTTGAGAGTTGAGTTATTAAGTACAGTGTACCTCTCAACATCGTATTAATATGTTGAATTATGTCACTAATATGGCAGCGGTAGAATACTAAGAGGAAAAAGTTATCATTTTAGGTAATTTCAGAACATTAATGGAACTGTTTTCAAAGCAGAAAAATTGACATTGCTGCCTTTAAGAATACAATGAATGTAAGAAATTGAAAGAAATTGTAATATACCACATAATATGGAAAAGACAGTTCAAAGATAGAATTGTGGCAGATGTTGTGTGTTAACTGTTGTTTCTTTGCCACATGTATCATATTTGAAAGTTTGAATGGCAAGTTTAAAATAAAACGTTCTATGACTGACAGTGTTAAACCTGGAGTGGGTTTGGTTTTTTTGGATTGTTTTTCATATTTTCAAGTCATGCACATTTCTATGGTAATTTTGTATTTACTGTAGCATAAACTTTAGGTATAACTGTTAGATTTGAGGGGAGTGGGAATATATTTTTAAAACGTTTCCAACATTTCAGATTTTGTGTTATGATTCTCAGAATAGTAAAGAAGAATTAGTGCACAGGCTTTTCATCACCAAAATGCTATGACATCATTAATGTTTGTTGCTTGTTTGTATTTAAATACAGAAAACTGGCTGTACCCTGGGATATTAAAATTCATTATCAGAAGGACTGTGTTTTTAACCAAGTGATTTTACATGTGATTCAACAAGAGAGATCATGGCCACCAATAACATGGGTAAGCGTTGTAATATTTCTGTTCTCTGACTGGTACAAATGTTCCTAGGCCTTAATCAGGGACTCTTCATTGAAGTGCACTTTCCGACTTTCTTTAAGCTTATAATTGGGTCTCTTAGTGAGTCTCCCTTCACACTTACAGATTGAGCAATATGACTTGCATCTCTTTATATTGTATCACTTAGAACACTAATTCTCAACCATTTTTCTGCCAGCCTTGTAAGAGAGATACCACAAATGCTTATCGATATCTCTGGCTCCCCACAGTGCTTACTTCCTGGGGAGTAGACTGTGCATCTTGGATGTGGTACATGCATACTCTGAAAAAAGTACTCCATAAGTGATTTTGAAATTGTGTTCCACTTATCATTCCTCACCACCTTGAGAATTACTGTCTTAAGATCAGAAATTTTAGAGCATGTAAATTGCATGAGATTTTTAACTTCATTGACCGCTGTTTTCCCAGCACATAAAATAGTGCCTAATCTCAGTCTATTGAATGAATGAATTTTGAATGATGACCTGAGTCACATAGAACCCAACGCCACCTAGTCCAAAGCTCTCATTTCACTATTGATAGGTTTGAAAAAAAAAAGAATCCAAAGAAGAGATTGAAAAGCTTGCCTAAGTTTCCTCAAGTAGAATCCACACTCTTTATTCCCTTTGGAGGTATATTCTGTAACAGCACCTCTTAACTAATCAAAATGCTTAATTATAGGAAAAAATTCTGGAATATTTATAAATATTTATAAGTCTATACATATGTGTAGTGAGATCATATGTATACTAAGAAGCTTTTGGCGTTAGGAAAGAGAATTCATTTGATGGCTCCCTGTTCAGCTCTGCAGTGGGACTTGCTGGAGGGAACACATACTTTGGAGTCAGACTTATTTTACAGTCTTAGGCAAATTATTTAACCTCTGTGAACTTTGGTTTTCTCAACTATAAATTACTGACAGTTATTTTACAGGACTATTAGAGGGATTAGTAAGATTAATATATGCAAAGCACCAGCATTGGAACTGACATGTATTAAATGTGCAGAAAGATTGGTTCTCTTTCCCCTCCAAATAAGTAATGGCCTAGGACAATTTACAAACAAAAAGTTCCAAGCTAAAGCATTCACATTACATAAGATGTATGCATCCTTACCAAATACGAGATATAACTAAGTATCATGCTTCATATAAATTATCATACATGAAGAGTTCTTTTATAGATTTGAGATCTAATTCCTTTACTTCATAAGTAGGCACACTAAAATGTGGAAGGGAATTATTCTCATTCTTTTGCTAGCCTGTGTATTTTATCCAATTGTGAATGACTTTACTAAATTCTCAGGCGCATATTCCATTCATATCTTTTCATTATTAGATTTCTGTTTCGTTTATGTGGTGGATTCCCTTACTAGTAACAGCCTAGTCTTTTTGTCTTCTACCTGATCTCACCTCTTAACTTTAAGTGTCTGCTCACTATTTGTGCTTTGATTAGCTGGAGAACATCTGGCTTCACTTTCTACAAATGGTGCTTATCAAGGTATGACTAGAAATTTTGAATCCTGTATTTGGCAGTGCTTATTCTTTAATCTGGAGAAGGAAATGGCAACCCACTCCAGTACTCTTGCCTGGAGAATCCCATGGACGGAGGAGCTTGGTGGGCTACAGTCCACAGGTCATAAAGAGTCGGACACGACTGAGCAACTTCACTTTCACTTTCTTTAATCAGTCTTTTGTCCACTTAGATGTTGCCTACAATGGCTTTTCCAAACCTCCTTTGTTATCCTCAAGCTCCTAATCCCTCTCATCTTACAGCTATTGGTATTTTAGTTACTTTACGAAAGAGAGAAAAATCCTCATGCATGAATTCTGTCTTTTCCCCCTCCTTCAGTTCTGTGAAGGAAACATTGCTCTGTGAGGCCAGCTCTCTATCAGTGCTCAGGATTCTGTTGCTGCCCTCCTGTACGATACCTCCTCTGCTCTCCCCCATCATCATCTCCAGTCTTAACCCTTTGCAATTTTATGTTATAAATCATTTATATTTCAATGAGAGGTGCTTGGATCCTTAGTATAAGATTGAATGTATTGGTCATAGGTTGGATGGGACCATTGTCTACTAGATGGCCCTGTAAGGGCTTGCTACAACGCTCATCTGAACAAAGCAAGAAGTTGGTCAAGCTTGGTTTTCTTCACTTTTCTCTCTCAGCCATAGCTGAACAGGTCAGTGATTGGTGCTGAGCCCGAAAGCAGCCAGCCATTTTACAGGCCTTGAGGAGCCTGTGAAACCAACAGGCATGAGAGTTTTCCCCAGCACAGGCTTTCCATCCTTAATGGTTACTTCCTGACCCAGTCAGAATTTCTGTTAATGCTGCAGGAATGAATCAGGACACAGTATAAACAGGAAGAGTTGGTAGGATAGCAGAGTCCCAAAAGAAACCGTGAATTAAAAAGCCTTAAAGTTGAGAGACAGTGGTGAAAGTGAAGATGGGAGAAGAAACTAACAGAAACTTCCCTAAGCTGTTGGAGGCAGAGAGACCGAGTGATAGCTTGATCAGCTGTGCCATTGAATCATTAGAGCTGCTCTCAGACTGTGGTAGCTTCATCTTGTGTCCTGAACCGTGAGGCCAGATGCCCCCATTTATCTTTATGATAAATTCATCACCTCAAGTAACCAAAGGATGACTGTCAACCTGGATAAGCGTCATACATTTGACTGACTGTATAATCTTAAGCCATTTTTCTTGCCTAATTGGCTTTCCCTCTGCATCTTTCTGCTCCTATCTCGTTAAGGATAGTGCTTGGCTATCAGTGCTGTCTACTCTTCCAACATTTTTATATCTCCTGTGTCTACAAAATAGTTAACAGTCTCAGGACTAAAAGTTTTGCTTGTTCCTTCCTTTTTATGCTGCTGCATTTCTCAGTTCTGTGTTTTCAACAATGATCTGAAATTTAAATTAGCAGCTTGCTTTCTTTTTTGTCTTTTAAAGCAAAATCTGACTCTTTGTGCCAAATGTAATCATTTACTTAATGCAGTTATTTAGCAATCTTTGACTGGTTTTTAAGAATTTGGGGTTGTCGTTGTCAAATTCTCTTACAAGTTTTGATCAGTTATTTATGTTTGAGAATTTCTGGTTTTCCTAACCTTGTAGTGAGAGGTGCGCTTTAAAGCAAAATAGACATGTTGCCAAAGGCTGTGACCAGTTTGCATCCCTTGGGATATATACCCACTGTTTGCAAATGCATTTGCTTGTTTTTGCCTGGAAATGCAGACTGACCTGGCAGCTTTCTGGCCTTCTATTTATACCCTTACTCTTGCTCTCAGCCAGAATTTACTGTGTCAGGTTAGTAGTGCTGAAAGATTCTCAAAATGTGAGTCTGCTGTCTGGGGAAAGACATTGGGGTAAGAGGCTAGTCTAGCAAATGGGAAACACACCAAATGCCTTTAAAATTGCAATTTTATTCTGTTTTTCTTCCATCCATTCCATGGATAGTATTTGAATATCACATGCTAGGCACTGAACTAGGTACTAGGGAAATAGTACAGCCCCTCGTTTCATTTACCATGGAGGCTAGGAGGTACAAATTTTAGCTTGTGAAGGGTGCATGCTTTGGAGGTGCCAGCATAAGTGTCACATGCAGGTAGTTCGGTATGGCTGGAGAAGGCAAGATTCGTAGACAAGGGTTGGAAGATAACACTAGCAGATGATTTTGTGAAGTTAAGGGTTTTGAATTTTATCCTCAAAGATTGGGACTATCTAGCTCAGTTCTGGCATGTTGTAGTTACTTGGCAAATACCAAACTCAGGGACCACGTTCTTCACTTGGCAACTCAGTGAACAGCTCCAGACTGAGAATTAAGGTTTTTAATTTAAAATTTTTGTCCATGTTAAATCTATGCTAGAATTTTTGTGTCATAAAAAAAATGACATGGCACATATTTGTATCCAAGAGTACTGTAAAATTAAATTGACTTCAGTTTCTTTCTCCATGTTTGGATGATAGAGTCAATTTGTAATTACTGATATTTGCAAAATTGCATCTCTCTCTGTGACTTTTTTTTACAGAGTAGCCCAGCTCATCTGCACTCTGATGAGGACCATGGGTTCTGAAGTTAGGCAGAGCTGGGATACTTCACAGCATGTGTATGGCCTTGCGCAAGCTCCTTATACTCCCTCAGCCTCACCTGTAAAATGCGGTGTGGAGCTGCTGCTGCTGGAGCCTGAAGTGGTTCTTGTGAGTATAAAATTAGAAAATGTCCGTGCACTGGGCATAGTCCTGCTCCACCAACCTCCTGTGCAATAAAACATCAGTTTATTTATCCTCAAACTAAATCCAGCATTGAGCACTTACTGAAAAGATTATTGAGAATATAGTATATGTTTGGAAGAGCCTCTCTTCCCTAGAGTGACACAAAATCCCAGGGGGGATTCACCTAGTACTTGGAAAATACAGAACTGGCCCAGTCCTTATTCTCTGGTGGTAGCTATTCCTCCATTCTGATGCTCCTGCCTGGCCAATGTGTCCTGTGTCTATTGGGCATGTATGCTCTAGCCAGCTCAGAGATGCTCCCCACAGAGGTCCTCCGTGACCCTGACCCCAGGCTAAGCCTCAAGGTCCTCATCTCTGCTTCAGGGTTTCTGCTATCAGTGCCCATCTCCTTCCACAGATGCCCCACAGCTGTGGGCCATTGCACATCTGCAGCCGGTCTTGGGGATGTGCCCCTCTTCCAGTAACCCGCACCCCCTCGTTTTCCACTAGATGCTCTGAATCCACGAGACTTCTGAGCCAAAGCCTGGTTGAGTTGTCGTCCTGCGAGCCTTGAGAACTACTCTTTTCTGTTTAGAAGTTCCAAAGATAATGATACCCTTGCAGGGGAGGGACTTCAGCTCAAAATAGATTTGTGGGATTGTGTTCTTAGAATAGTGGAGGGGAAGACATCACTTTTTTTTTAAGTCTTTTCCAGCATCAGATATTCCAAAGAATCCTGCCACTTAAGAAAAGTGTTTAGTTTGGTACCTGACATACAGTCATGTCACAATAACTGTTAAATATTAGCATTATTATTTTTTATTAGCATCCTTTTCAGGTAATAAGCAAAGATTCAGTGATCTCCATAAATTAAAGAAATTATCCAATTGGAAAATGAGCTAGAGAAACTGAAGCTGTCTAGAAAAAAGTCTAAATTGTTAAAGAGATGAAAAGTCAGGCTTTGGGAGAAAGTGCTTGGACTACTCAATATGGAAATGGAAAAAAATAAAAGGAAGGTCACATTTGTCTTTAGGCATGTGATGGCTTACAGTGAAGTCCCTAATCAGCTGCTCTTCATTCACCTCAGAATTTAAAGCAGCAGGTAGTACCTTGGATTGTATTGTGGGACTTCGGTTCGTCATACACACGCAAAGTATGAAACAAAAAGCATCTTATTCAACACTGAATGTTAGTAGAAGCTGGGGCGATCCCAACTTTAGAGACACTTCAGGCAGATGGGGTTCACCTGCTTGGAAATAGGAACTGGTTTAATTGGTGCATTGAATCCTCCTCTTATCAGTGTAGAATGATACCATGTAGAGTACATTGTCATTCAGTAGGTGATCCTGAAAATCATATTTTCTCATCTGCAATGGAAGATTTTTTTCATCTCAGTTGAATATGCAGGAGATGTGGCATAGGAGGAGGGTCTTGCTCTGAGTATCAGGAACCTAGATTTTTATCTTTCCTTTTAGGCTGATTTCCTTGGTGACCTATAGTAGCCATTTACTCTCTATCTGAATAAAGATGGGACAGAATTAAAATAACTTGGTCTGTTCCCATTGAACTTTACCATTCTGAGACTTTTTTCTTTACATTTTCTCTCTCTACTGCTAATAAGCAATAGAATTAAGAATATTTTATTCTCAGAGGGTGAAAGAGAAGTCACTCAGTCGTGTCCGACTCTTTGCGACCCCATGGACTGTAGCCTACCAGGTTCCTCTGTCCATGGGATTACCCAGGCAAGAATAATGGAGTGGGTTGCCGTTTGACTGTGGTTATAATTTCCTAATATAAATACTTAAAAGCATTGTTACTCTCTGACCAAAGAGTTAATCAGATCACATCTCATTAGTAGGCCTTTATTTTAAAACTCTGGAAACAGAACTTTCTTACTCCATTGATCTTCCACCGTACCTAAAATGTAGCTCACGGTGGCAAACTCTTATTTTCTATGGCCTTTTCTTATTTTGAATAGGTGAATCCCAGAATTGTGAGATGGGATCCCTGACTGATTTCTATTTCCTCCTTCCCTCCATGCTCCAGTCCCAACAGGGTACTAAACTCTGAATGCCACCTTGTCAGAAAGCGACAGATCCTCTGCACTTCACTCTTTGTTTAGTTGGCCCTTCTGTTTACAACTTACTTTTTCTGTCCTCTTTAAGCATCTTATTAAAATATTAAGTAGGCACATGATTCTGCCATCGTAATAGAATGTAACATCTTTGTGTGTGTAGGTTATAAGAAACAAAGTCTTTCTATCTTCCCAAACATCTAATGTAGACCTTTGAACATAATCTTTTCACTGAGGGGAAGATACAGAGGGAGTAGCAGAGGCAGACCATCAGGTTTACTTAAGAGTGTGGTGTCTTCATGAGTGTCTTAAGCTGGGCTGACTATTAGAATGACCTGGACCCTTAAGAAAACTGATGTATTTGTTCCACTCCCAGAGATTCTGAGAAGAGGATTTTTTAACTCTGCCCACTATTACCAGTTACTCTTGGGGAACCAGAATTGTGATTGATTATTAAAATGTTGGTCTTCATTATCAGAAACATTTAGACAGTGTTGAAAACATTGCCAGTGGATTCATGATTTCAGAGGCTAGAAGAAATGTGTTTGTTCTGTTGACAACTGAAAATTTTGTGCCCTAAATAATGTACCATTGTTTTTTTTATTTATTAGTTTCCTGGCGCTTCTCATACCTGGAGACCCTGTTGATCCTCGTTAGCTGCTGATAGCACCTGTGAGTAATATTGTTCCTGCCTCAGGACTTTAAGATTGTTGATATGTTCAGACAGAATATGTCAGCTGGGTGTTGTTGGTGATGTTTAGCCCGTCTCTGTTTCCCAGAGTGCTCATCTGTGGTGCAGAGGTACAGTAGGTCTTTTAGGTACTTTGTTTCAAGAGGATATTTAAAGAGGAAAGCACAGTAATTTGTTGCAGACATTGAACTGATCCAAACTACTGACCAAATCTAGTCTTTAAATCAGCAGGAGGATTACCTTCCTTCCTTTGTCAGATCCTTTAGGGTCAGCTAGGCCCCAGGAGTTGCCTCCATCTCAGTTGATAAAAGATTGAATAATCTAGATCTGCCATTGAAAAGTGTGGTTCAGGGCATTTTGGATATTACCAAGACTCTTTCACGGATCTGCAAGATGATAGATCTTTCATGAATGAGTGAAAGATCCATCCAAGTGTAATATGGATCAATGTATTTTAATGTAGCAGCATAAAATACGTAAAATGTGGTTTCAGATTCTACCCAGTGATGTTACCTTTAAATAATCCATGTACACTTGAACTTGTATTCTGCTATTATTTGGTAGTGAAAAGTGAAAGTCGCTCAGTCGTGTCTGACTCTTTGCGACCCCATGGACCGTACAGTCCATGGAATTCTCCAGGCCAGAATACTGGAGTGGGCAGCCTTTCCCTTCTTCAGGGGATCTTCCCAACCCAGGGATTGCACCCAGGTCTCCCACATTGCAGACAGATTCTTTACCCGCTGAGCCTAGAGTGTGTGATAAATATTAGGTCAAATTGGTTGATCGTATTGTTCAAGTTTTCTGTTTACTTAAAAATTCTCTACTTTCTCAATCAGTGATTGAGGAAGGGGTGTTGAAATCTCCAAATGTAACTTTTTTTTAGTATTGATTTATTCGGGTGTGCCGTCATCATAGCATGCAGGATCTTTAGTTGTGGCATTCAAACTCTCAGGTGCAGTATATGGGATCTAGTTCTTTGACCAGAGATTGAACTCAGGTCCTCTTCATTGCTAGCACAGAGTCTTAGCCACTGGACGGCTAGGGAGGTCCTCCAAATATAATTATTATTCAAGAGAATAACAGTTCTCTTTTTATTTCTGTCAGTTTTTGCTTCATTTGATGTTCTCTTATTAGGTACATATGTGTTTAGCCTTGTTATGAACTTACAATAAATTGAGCTCTTTATCATTATGAAATGACTCTCTTTATCCCTAGTAATATTCTCTGTTCTGAGATCTACTTTGTTTAATATTAATATATAGCCACTTTGGCTTTCTTTTGGTTACTATTAGCATGGCATATATTATCACATCCTTTTATTTTTAGCCAGTTTGTATTTTCATCTTTAAAGTTAGTTTTTTTGCATCCGGGATGTATTTAGGTCTTGCTCTATTATCCAGTCTCCTAATCTCTCTTTTAAAAACATTTTAATTTATTTATTTTCAACTCTGTTGGGTATTTGTTGCTGCATGGACTTTTTTCTAGTTGTGTTGTACAAGCTTCTCATTGTGGTGGCTTCTCTTGCTGAGCACAGGTTCTAGGGTGTGTGGGCTTCAGTAGTTGCAGTGTGAGGGCTCAGAAGTTCTGGTTCACAGACTTCAGAGCACAGACTCAATAGTTGTGGCGCACAGGCTTAGTTGCTCCACAGCAAGTGGGATCTTTCCAGATCAGGGATCAAACCTGTGTCTGCTACATTGGCAGGTGGCTTCTTTTACCACTGAGCCACCAGAGAAGCCCTATCTCTGTCTTTTACTTGGGAAGTTTAGACCATGTACATAAAATGGTGTTGATATGGTTGGATTTAAGTCTGCCATGTTGACATTTGTTTTCTATTTGTTCCATCAGTTTCTTGTTTTATGTTTTTTCTGCCTGCTTTTGGGTTGAGCATTTTTTATGATACTTTTTATCATTTTTGTTGTCTTATGACTATTTTGTTTCAGTGGTTGCCTTAGGGTTTGTAATATACATCTTAAACTTACCATATTCTACTTTCAATTGGTGTTGTAGCACTTCACATATAGTAGAAAAAGTCTATAATAATATACTTTCATTTCTTCCCTCTGAAAATTCTTGTTGTGTCATACATTTTGTTTCCATATGTTATAAATTCCATAGTACATTGTAGTTGTTTTTACTTTGAATAATTGGCTGTCTTTTAAATGTATTTAAACAATAAAAAGAAATATTTATATTTATTGACATAATTACCAGTTCTGATCTGTTTTATCCCTTTGTGTAAATCTAGATTTCCTGTCCCTTGAAGGATTTCCTTTAGTATTTATTTTAGTGTAGATCTGCTGGTAACAGATTCCTTTAGCTTTTGTATGTCTGAAACCATCTTTATTTTGCCTTTGCTTTTGGACAGCTAGTTTTAAGCAGTTTGTTTATGAAGTGACTTGGTTTGGCTTTGTTTGTGTTTCCTGTTCTTGGAACCGATTAAGATTCTTAGATCTAATGAGCTTATTACTTTAATCAAATTTGATTTCAATAGAATCTTGGCCGTTATTTCTTAAATTGTTTTCTGCCCCTCATCTGCTTTAGGGATTCCAAATGCATGTATATGAGGCTAATAGAGTTTTCCCAAGTATCACTGGTGTTCTGTTCACTTTTTTTCAGCTTTTTGTCTCTGTGTTTCGTTTTGTATGGTTTCAATCATGATAGCAAGTTTACTGATTTTTTGTTTCTCCACATCTAATCTGCCATTATATATTTTTTCCTATTTCTTAGATGATTGATGCAGAATGGTAAATCTGATTACTGTTTTTCCCATCTATTTTGGAAGCAGAAATGTTGTCCATTCTCTAGAAGCCATATATTAAAGAGATTTGCAAAGATTCAAAACAATTCTACACTTTAAGCTATTTTTTGTTTGTTATAGAAAATGTTTTTTATAAAAATATTTAGATTAACATGTAATTGATTTATTATCATTACCTTGAAATAAATTAACAAATAAGTGTTTAAACTTTTTCTGTTTTAATTTTGAACATGGTAAATAATGATAGATACAAGCCATGCAACCAAAAATCTTTGGATTTGTCAGTAATTTTTAAGAGTGTAAGGGCTTCCTTAGTAGCTAGCTCAGTTGGTAAAGAATCCACTTGCAATGCAGGAGACCCCAGTTCGATTCCTGAGTTGCGAAGATCTGCTGGAGAAGGGATAGGCTACCCACTCCAGTATTCTTGGGCTTCCCTGGTGGCTCAGCTGGTAAAGAATCCGCCTGCAATGCAGGGGACCTGGATTTGATCCCTGGGTTGGGAAGATCCCCTGGAGAAGGGAAAGGCTACCCACTCCAGTATTCTGGCCTGGAGAATTCCATGGACTGTATAGTCTGTGGAGTCGCAAAGAGTCGGACATGACTGAGGGACTTTCACTTCACTTTAAGAGTGTAAAGTGATTCTGAGACAAAAATAATCTGAGAACATGTGATCTAAATGTCTGAAGTAGTTACAGTGGATTGCTTGAACCTACAAGTTGGGTAACCCTGGTGCTGAGGAGGGCATGGGTATAAACATGAGAAGACCCGTAAGCAAATAGAACAACAACAAACAAAAGTTAAGTCACATAGCTCCCAAGAGACTCAGGGTAATGTAGATTTCTCACTTTTCAGCTGCTGTATAGACATTTATAAGGCCCACTTATCCCTCCTGCCCTTAGGATTTTTGAGACAGTAAGCTAAGCTAAGTCACTTCAGTCATGTCCAACTCTGTGTGACCCCATAGATGGCAGCCCACCAGGCTCCTCCATCCCTGGGATTCTCCAGGCAAGAACACTGGAGTGGGTTGCCATTTCCTTCTCCATGAAAATATTATATAAATGAATTTCAGTAACTCTTAAACATTCCACAAAATTTCCTAAGAACCTGTGAGAGTATAATACCTGGCAATCCTCTCTAAACCAGAAATTTGAGACAGTACTAAAACTAAATTCCATCTTTTTTTTTTTTTTTCCTTTAAGGAGGAAAAAGAAACAGGAAGGGAAAATAAAACACTATGGTAGACTTAAAAGGGAGACATTTTGAGAGCCCAGGGTCCTTTTGGAGTCCAGAAATTACATTGCTATGACAAAGGCTCTTACTGTTCACAGTGCTCATGGGGAGGTCAGCAGATCGCATGTCTGAGGTGTAGAAAAGGAATCTCTAGTTTTGTGATTCTGTGGTTATTTTCAGTATGCTGGTAGTTCGTTGGCACACACTGGAGAATGAGGACCTTCCCTCACCTTATTGTCCAATCTGGGCAACACCTCTCTGGGACTTATAGTTTATCTGCAGTTACAAAGTTGGAGTCAGAAGCCTTTCTAGGTCTTCGTCTAAGTTACAGAAACCTGCATCAAACTAGCTTTAAGCACAAAGGAGCATTTATTAACTTGTGTAACTGGGAAACCAGGCTGAGCTAGTGCTGGCTTGGATCAGTTGGATCCAAGTGTTCAAACTGGCTTCACTTTAAGTTCTCTTCCCTGTTCTTTCTTCCCATTTTCTGCCCATTCCCTCTACTTACCTGTGTTTACTTTGTTCTCCATTCAGCCACAGGATAGCCATCAAAAGCTCTAAGCTCATATGGACCTTTGAGCTCATGAGCTCAGAGATCGAAACAAAGATGCACTCTCAGCAGTCACAGACCAGTCCTTTGGAGACTCTTTCATTGGCTTGACTTTGGCCACATGCCTGTTTTCAATCAATAACCTTAGACAGAGCTAAGGAGAACCTTGGTTAACCAGACTGGGTCATATGCCCACTCCTTTGGCAGGGAGTGGTGGATAAATTGGTATCCGTATCCCATCAGAACTACCTGGAATAAGACAGGCAGCTCAGTGACTGCCGGGCAGACTGCAGCCTGCATCTTCAAAGTGTCGTGAAGTGAAGCAGACTGTGCCTATTAGGTGTTTATGAGTTAAAAAGAAATACAATCATGTGGCTATTACAGCATTGTTGAGAATTTGGCATTTTCTTCTGGGTACCCTAATTCTCTTCTTAGGAACAGTTTCCTCTTTGCCTATTGCTTTTCAGGTAGTTCATCTGCACGCTTTAGAAATCATCTTTGCTCTAAAGCCTTTTACTAACTTTTGTTACATCGACAAGAGTCAGGTGCACCCAGAGCATTCCTACTCAGTGATTTTCCTTCTTGGACCAACACATTCATGCTTCTTTTCAAGTCTAAATCTTTTCTACTTGAATATTTTCTTTAACCCTGATGTGTAACAGACATGTATAGTCAGAGTTGGTATTAAAAGTGTACAGATCAATAAAAAGGCAAAGAGGATGATCTCTTAATACAGAATCCTCATCAGATTTAATGTTTAGTTGAGTAATCACCTCGAGCCTCTTTGGGAGTGCAAACACACAGAGTGAACACATAGGTGAAGGATTATGCACAGTGCCAGAATGTTTATTATATAATACATTCTGTTTTTTCTGAAGCGGCAGCCTTTAGTAAAAAGCTCTCTCTACCAATCCACTTTAGAATCTCATTCCTATGTTTTTAAGCCTAAGAGAACTGAACAAAAATGTAGAGTCTGAATTTGTGCACTCATACAAATAAGAGCCACAGGGTCACAAAGAGTTGAACATGAGTGAGCAACTGAACAACAACAACAAAAAATAAGATTAACAGTGTCATTTTAGTTATGTTTTAGAATGTAGCTTATCACCTACATGTTCTATTTAGATTGGTACTATCACAATGAAAAGGAACACACCAGGTGGTTATTATATTCTAGAATATTCAAGCAAAGAAATTTACATTTGGAATTAAATATAAGGCCTTGATCTTCCATAAGATCCATACTCACAGTTCAATAAGAGACAAGAATCTGGCATTCACTTGTGTTTAAATGGGTAGGTTGCTGGAAGAAATGCTTCAAAAAGTTATTGGAAGTTGTCTCTGAAGACGAAAATATGGGTGATAGTAATTTCTTTACTGTCCAAGTGTTTTTGCAATGAGCACATACCACTTTCACATTAAAAAATACTATAAAGAACAAGTAAAGGCTGTTCAGATCTTTGATATAGCAAGGGGGTCAACCACTGTCACTTACATTTTAGTGGAGACTCAAAGACAAGTAGAAAAGTGGGATAGCTTTATACTGGAAAAAAGGGAAGGCCTTGGTTGTGCTGTGACTGGAAGCTGTTTGCATGAGGAAGCCATAGGTGGTCTAACGAGAAGCCAAACCAGGGTATTTTATGGTGTATGTATTCAGCTTTCTCTGACTGGTCCTAAATTGGAAGTGAGGATACAAATTAGAGAAGCTATCAGTTGTTACTCAAGTCCTTGTCATTTTGAGCAAGTTATTATAGAAGTTATTGTTTGGCTTCTTGGATTATTATTAGAGATAGCAATCCAGTCTCCTGCAAGGAGACTTCCTGGGCTGATTATTGTATACAGTATAAGAGGGTTGGTTTCCTGGGCAAATTGCTGCAAGTTGTGGGTCAGAGTTCTGTTTTTATACCCGGTTTGGTAGTTGTCTCTTTGTATATTCAGTCTCTCACCGGGTGGCCCTGACTGCCCTTCTCACTGACTGCCTTTTCTCTTTCGTCCATTATTAGTTCACACTGAGTCTGTCAATATCAGGTCCTCAAATAGCTAAAGTAAGTTTTACAAAGGCATGTTTTAGATGGTGTGATATGGTGATTTATAATAAGAAACATATGTTTGGTCTTCATCCAGTACACAGGTCTATAAAAAAGAATTATTTATTTGGTTGTGCTGGGTCTTAGTTGTGGTACACAGGATCCTTTAGTTGGGGCATGTGGGTCTAGTTCCCTGACCAGGGATCAAACTGGGGCCCCTGTGTTTGGAACATGGAGTCCTAGCCACTTTATAGGGAAGTCCCATAGCACATAGCTCTTAAACGTTTGGAGTTTCTTAGGTATTGAGAGCCACTGGGGAAACAGTGGCTGACTTAATTTTGGGGGGCTCCAAAATCACTGCGGATGGTGATTGCAGCCATGAAATTAAGACGTTTACTCCTTGGAAGGAAAGTTTTAACCAACCTAGATAGCATATTAAAAAGCAGAGACATTGCTTTTTCAACAAAGGTCCGTCTAGTCAAGGCTATGGTTTTTCCAGTAGTCATGTATGGATGTGAGAGTTGGACTGTGAAGAAGGCTGAGCGCCAAAGAATTGATGCTTTTGAACTGTGGTGTTGGAAAAGACTCTTGAGAGTCCCTTGGACTGCAAGGAGATCCAACCAGTCCATTCTGAAGGAGATCAGTCCTGGGTGTTCATTGGAAGGACTCATGTTGTAGCTGAAACTCCAATACTTCCACCTGATGTGAAGAGCTGACTCATTGGAAAAGACCCTGATGTTGGGAAAGATTGAGGGCAGGAGGAGAAGGGGACAACAGAGGATAAGATGATTGGATGACATCACTGACTCAATGAACATGGGTTTGGGTAAACTCCAGGAGTTGATGGACAGGGAGGCCTGGTGTGCTGCAGTTCATGGAGTTGCAAAGAGTCGGACACAACTGACTGACTGAATTGAACGGAACTGAGAGCCATAAGGGTATCTTTGCTATGTTAATGAGATGACTTTTTTTTTTAAAAACAAAAATAATTGTTAAAAATTGCATCTGTGCTGAATTGGGAAAGTCCTTAGAAACCAAATTATGTTTAAGCAGGATACACCTACTGAATGAGACCCACTGACACTCAGGAAACTCTGGCTTGAACCCCTGTCTGGGCACTCTGATTCTGCCCTAATTCTGGGGAGTCCCAGTGTGGTTTGGCATGTGTACCCACCTCAGGACCCTTTGTTGTGCCATTAGGGCTGCAGGAGAGCTGTCTGACAAGCACCATAAGGCCTCTTAGGACAAACCCAGAGTTTACGTTCAGGTCTGCAGTTGCCAAGATTTATGACTGTGTTGCAAAGAAGAGACATTTCCCCCAACTTCTGAGAGTAAGCTCTGCAGTGGAGAGGGAGCATATATATAGCTTTAAGTGGGGAGGGAGAGACATAGGCACAGTGCCCTGAGAGCAGGCCTTCACCCCCAAGCCCTCCCTTCAAGCATCTACCTGGTCTACACTCACAGCATGTCAGCAGGACCACTGGCTCATCTCTTCTGAGTAAGCTCAGTTGTCTGACCACACACACAAACCCATTGGTGAAGAGTGCAGTGTCGTCGTGTCAAATCTCTGACCCAGTCTCTGGGAACTGCTCCTTCTGACGCACAGACTACTTGTTAAAGAACGAAGTCACGATTAGAAGCCTCAGAGATACCTGACTACTATCTGGTAGCTCCAGGCCCAGGTTAAGACTGAGAATGGGTCTTCAAGGTGGTAGGCTTGATGCGAGTCCTGGCTCTCAGCCAACAGTGATGAGATCTTGAGGAAGAACTTACCCCTCAGATGATTTTCTTATGTAGAAATAGTTGGATAGTTTATTTTTGAAAGCTTACCAGAAATAAGATGGGGTCAAATGTTGGCAATGGAAATTGCTTAATAAGTGACAGTTCTCATTAATGCTAAATCATATTTACAAAATAAATTCAGTCCCCCTCCAGCAGTTTTTATCAGACTCAAAACCCCATTCTTTGTTTCCCATCAAATCTGTTAGTAAAACGAGAAACTATCTGTTGCTCATCTCTAAACCAACTAACTATAAATTGTCTTTATTATGCTTCAGTTAACACTGCACAACTAGAAACAGCTTCAGTTCAGTTCAGTTCAGTCGCTCAGTCATGTCCTACTCTTTGCGACCCCATGAATTGCAGCACACTAGGCCTCCCTGTCCATCACCAGCTCCCGGAATTCACTCAAACTCACGTCCATTGAGTTGGTGATGCCATCCAGCCATCTCGTCCTCTGTCGTCCCCTTCTCCTTCTGCCCCCAATCCCTCCCAGCATCAGAGTCTTTTCCAATGACTCAACTTTTTGCATGAGGTGGCCAAAGTACTGGAGTTTCAGCTTCAGTATCATTCCTTCCAAAGGACACCCAGGACTGATCTCTTTCAGAATGGACTGGTTGGATCTCCTTGCAGTCCAAGGGACTCTCAAGAGTCTTCTCCAACACCACAGTTCAAAAGCATCAATTCTTCAGTGCTCAGCTTTCTTCACCATCCAACTCTCACATCTATACATGACCACTGGAAAAACCATAGCCTTGACTAGATGGAACTTTCTTGGTCAAGTAATATCTCTGCTTTTGAATATGCTATCTAGGTTGGTCATAACTTTCCTTCCAAGGAGTAAGTGTCTTTTAATTTCATGGCTGCAGTCACCATCTGCAGTGATTTTGGAGCCCCCAAAAATAAAGTCTGACACTGTTTCCACTATTTCCCCATCTATTTCCCCTGAAGTGATGGGACCAGATGCCATGATCTTCGTTTTCTGAATGTTGAGCTTTAAGCCAACTTTTTCACTCTCCTCTTTTACTTTCTTTTTTTTTTTCTTTTTAGTTTTTTATTTTTTTAATTTTAAAATCTTTAATTCTTACAGGCGTTCCCAAACATGAACCCCTCTCCCACCTTATCTTTGACAAAGGAGGCAAGAATATACAATGGAGTAAAGACAATCTCTTTAACAAGTGGTGCTGGGAAAACTGGTCAACCACTTGTAAAAGAATGAAACTAGATCACTTTCTAACACCCCACACAAAAATAAACTCAAAATGGATTAAAGATCTAAATGTAAGACCAGAAACTATAAAACTCCTAGAGGAGAACATAGGCAAAACACTCTCAGACATAAATCACAGCAGGATCCTCTATGATCCACCTCCCAGAATTCTGGAAATAAAAGCAAAAATAAACAAATGGGATCTAATTAAAATTAAAAGCTTCTGCACAACAAAGGAAAATATAAGCAAGGTGAAAAGACAGTCCTCTTTTACTTTCATCAAGAGGCTTTTTAGCTCCTCTTCACTTTCTGCCATAAGGGTGGTGTCATCTGCATATCTGAGGTGATTGATATTTCTCCCAGCAATCTTGATTCCAGCTTGTGCTTCTTCCAGCCCAGTGTTTCTCATGATGTACTCTGCATATAAGTTAAATAAGCAAGGTGACAATATACAGCCTTGACATACTCCTTTTCCTATTTGGAACCAGTCTGTTGTTCCATGTCCAGTTCTAACTGTTGCTTCCTGACCTGCATACAGGTTCTCAAGAGGTAGGTCAGGTGGTCTGTAATTCCCATCTCTTGAAGAATTTTCTACAGTTTCTCATGATCCACACAGTCAAAGGCTTTGGCATAGTCAATAAAGCAGAAGTAGATGTTTTTCTGGAATTCTCTTCCTTTTTCGATGATCCAGCGGATGTCGGCAATTTGATCTCTGGTTCCTCTGCTTTTTCTAAACCCAGCTTGAACATCAGGAAGTTCACGGTTCACGTATTGCTGAAGCCTGGCTTGGAGAATTTTGAGTATTACTTTACTAGTGTGTGAGATGATGCTTCCATCTTTCAGATTCCCGGGATGACCTTTGTCAGCTTTCGGAGGCTTAGGCCTGTTATTCACAGGAAGTGCTATTAACAGGGCAGACTGTCATTGCTAGTGTTCAAAATGTATCAGATTTTTTTGGGTTTGTTTGTTTTAATGAGAAAAGAGAAAGCAACTCTACTGAGTTTACTAATTCTATAATGGAAGTTCTCACTTTTTTGTATATTCTTATGTATATAAATTAATTTTGATATTTTACTTTTCTCTCTTAATAAAACTGTCATTGAAAAAGTTACTGGTCACCAAATCAGTGTATTTCTCTAATAGAGTAAAACATGTAAGATAGGATAGAAGTCTGTGAGCATCTGGTCTTACTAAATAAAATGTGGACCTCAGTGGATTGGAGCAAAGAAAGCATAACCTTTGCAATTTTCATTACTTCATATACATTATGTATACTCTTATTTTCCACATGCAAATGTTAGGATAAGGAAATGGCTACATTCTATTTTTTCCAAAATCATAAGTCACCCAGTAATTTCTTCTTAGCAGTCTGATGTTCAGTGTTTTATTGAA
Source organism: Capra hircus (assembly GCF_001704415.2). Lineage (NCBI taxonomy): Eukaryota > Metazoa > Chordata > Mammalia > Artiodactyla > Bovidae > Capra > Capra hircus. Next base: position 76,969,868 of record NC_030811.1, read on the forward strand.
TCTAAGATGTCATCTATTGTAAAATATATCATTATTCTGTGTATTACTAAGAAAAAGCACTGTCATAGATTGAGAGATGTTAAATGTGAAAATGTGAGTCTTGAAATCAAAGATGGTATAGCCTTCTATGTTTGATGAGGTCTCTTTTTACATCCTTTGTGTTTGTTTGCTCACAGTAATACTTAAAGACATTAGCCAACCAGTTTGAGAGAATTAATCACAATTAAAATATATGTTCCACTTTATACAACACAAATACAACCATTCACGGCTGGATGCCCTAATCATAGCATTTTAAGTACTAATGAAATGAAGCTAGTTTATATTTCTTGGATTGATTAAATAATACAAGGGCTCAGTCATCAGGCAGATTGAGACAGGCATCACTGGGAGGACTGGCTGGCTCTTACAGTGTTCAAAGGGTTTGTAAACAGAAATGCCGTTTTGTCATTCCTTCTGTCTTGCGCACTTGTTCCTAACAAATCCTTGGGATAATACCAGATTTCCCCCATCCCCACCTTTTAAAGAACTAGTTATAGAAGAGCCTCAGATTTTGGCTAATACTAATCAGCTCACCCCAGGCAGTTATGATACTTCCCTCGAGAGTATAACAGGCAGAGTTATTTCAGCAAGAGACTTTGCTAGCAGAACGCTAAGAAAACGCTCAGCAAGGAGAACGGTAGATGGAAAATGTCAGGAGAGAAATTGGTTTCTATTTTGAGGATAGTAAAACCATTACATTTTAATGTATTCACGTTTGGACGGATTCACAGCCAGTGACCACGCAGGTTAAAGCCAGAGCATGCACACTCCCACTGAGGTGGCGCATTCACACTCTGCCTTTCAGGAGGCAGAGGGCAGGAGGTAGGGGCTTGATCTTTGGAAGCCTCGGTTCCCTCATCTCTGCTATTGGACTTAATGATATCCACACCCCTTTTAGTCTTTGATGCTGTGGTCTAGCCAGAGGTCATCATTGAGCAGCAAAAGCAGGCCCAGGGTCAACCTCCCTGTGAAAGGAGGTTAGGACTGAGTAGCGGTCATGATACCAAGGACTTTAGGCGTCAGATTGGCCCATAGGACCTTAGATTCTGGGTTCCTGGACCGTTCAGACCGAGATTGTTGTTTTGTCTAACTCCCTGATCTCTGTCAAGGTCAGGTTTGTACTCAGCTCGGGAAAGCGGGAGATAAGGGCCTAAGCATAGCGGTGGCCGACAGGGCACTGCTGAATAGGGCAGAAAGCAAGGATCTGAAGCATTGTCAGGTCTCCTGGCAGCTTAGAAAACTCTTCTGGAGGAGTTGGCCTACCTGGTAGATAGTGAGTCTAACCATCTGCCTTTTTACCCTTGTCCCTTCTGTCTATAAACCCTTCCCAATGCCCCAGGCATGCAATTAAATACTATTTTTAAAATCAGGTTTTATCTCAGCATCTTATAGGTTATCTCTGCTCCCACAGAGGTGCAGGAAACTCAGGCAACACACTAGTTACACCCCACTTGATAGGGGGCAGCCTAGGGAGCTGAGATGCACAGGGCAGCTGTTTTGTTGGCCCTGCTAGGAGGTTTCAAGATATAGTGCTTATCTGTTAAATCTCTGAGATTTTTGTTGACGTTTCCCCACAGTATAGAGAGTTCCCTCTATCACAGAGCTGGGGTAAGATGGATTTCTTTCTTTCTTTTATTTTAAACCATGCTTATTCAGGCTCTGGGGAATATAGTTCCTGGCACTTCAGAGAAGGTGCCTGTTTGACTCTGAATAAGGCCTTTTTCTCTGCAATTAGAGACTTTGGCTCAAACAAGACCTTTTCCGAGAAACCATAAGCCCATATTCTGGTACTTCAACATCTCATTCCTCATCCTGCCACCAGTCCTCACTAGGGTTTGTACAGTCCTAGAAACTGAATGCCACCATGAAACACCCAAACTCATTCTTCCACTTTACAGGCTAAAGAAAATGAAGTTAAAAACACACCCCAAAAACTTTTAGTGGAGCTTTACATCTAATATACATGAAGGACCTTTTCCAGAAGGAGTAATAACTAGAAGCCACAAATAAAGCACTGAAATAAAATCCCCCTTTGAATTATGTATAAGCAAAGTAAATTAGTAAAATCCAAGTGTACTTTAAGAATAGAGATTTGTGATTTGCTGGGACTGGGGTTTATTTCATTATTGAAAAGTAAGGGGAAAAACAAGTAATAGAATCGGTTGTACTTATTAATAGTATTGATGACAAATGTGCTTCACATTTTTGATGATCATCTCTCTAATCCATCAGTATGTTGTCTGAGCTGCTCCTAGGTTTAAATTGTCATTACGAGGAGAGCTGGGCTTCCCAGTGGTCCAGTGGTAAGGATTCTGCCTGCCAGTGCAGGAGATGGAAGATGCGGGTTCAATCTCTGGGTCAAGAAGGTCCCTTGGAGAAGGAAATGGCAATCCACTCCAGTATTCTTGCCTGGAAAATTCCATGGATACAGGAGCCTGTTGGGCTACAGTCCATGGGGTTGCAAAGAGTTGGACATGACTGAGCACAGGCACAAACACAAAACAAGGCAAAAGTTACAGGACTTCCCTGGTAGTCCAGTGGTTGAGAATTTGCCTGCCAATGCAGGCGACCCAGGTTCGATCCCTGGTCTGGGACGATCCCACATGCTGCAGAGCACCTAAGCCGTGCACCACAACTACTGAGCCCACAGGCCGCAACTGCTGAAGCCTGTGCGCCTTAGGCCCTGTGCTCTGCAGCAAGAGACGCAACCGCAATGAGAAGTCTGAACCTGAGCACCACAACTAGAGTAGCCCCTGCTCTCCACAACTAAGGAAAGCCCACGTGTTGCAGTGAAGACCCAGCATAGCAAAAAATAAATAAATAAATCTTTTTTTTTTTTTTTTAAGAGGTATCTCATTTGATGGGGTTGATTATCTCTTGAGCTGAGGAGATGAAACATGAAGGTCTAATTTTTCTTTCTTCTATTTCTTCATTCATTCATTTGTTCATCATGAAGCCCCTTCACTGCCTGGTACTGAGGAAGGACATTAACACAAAAACAGCTCCTACTCTTCAGGGCCTTCAGTATTTAAGAATCATGCCACTTGTCATATGTTTTCTTCATCAGATGACTGTGGGAGATGTTTACCTAGTGGTTCTGTTTGAGTTTCAAAGGAAAGTCACTGCTTCCTGTCACGGTAATCAGGGATAAATCCATGGAGAACAGTGGTTTAAACTAGGTTTTCAAGAATAAGTGAGATTTTGACAGGTGGAAATGGATAGGACAGAGGCACTTCAGGGGAGTGGGGAGAATGGGCTAAGTGTCTGGGAGATTCCAGTAGTATTTATTCAGGAAGAGAGTCCTTTGGAATAAGATGAGAAGAGTAGTGTGGAGCTGCCCAGTGGAGGCCCTTGAATAAAGAACAGAGCTTTTCTGAAGAAGTTTGGGACACAGAAGCCCTAGTTTCTTTTCTATCCTTGAAAGTTCCTGTAGGAATTGTTCTTTGCATTTCAGTTGATGAGCTCGGTTCATGAAAATCTAGGGGGCTTGCTGTTGAATTCTTGCCCTTCCACATTAGCTGCTTTTGATAAAGTCAAGAAACTTCCACTGTCTGGAGTCAGAGGAGCCAGAGTGACTCTGGCGGGAGGCTTCCTGCATGGCTGAGGTGTGACCACCTGGTAACAGTAGTGCTGCTCGTCCATGTGGGTCGACAGTGGAAGAGAAGCCATGTGTAGCTGGATGGAGACACCCCAGATCTTTCTGTGAAGTGAAGAAGTTGAACTTGCTCCTCCCTGGGATGACTTCTTTCCATGCTTTAGTCTCCCCTGAACTGTCATTTGGTGGGGAGTCCCTGTCTCATTTGGCATGGGTTTTGCAGGTCTCCAGGCTATGCTTTGCTGAGCTCATTTGCTAATATATATATATATATATATATATATATATATAAAATTCTCTTTTGTTTCTCTGGATTGCTTGAATTTTTAAAATTTGAGTAGTTGTTTAAACAGCAAGGTTTAAAATCTTGAGTCATCTTAGAGTCTGTGATTTCAGCTCCCTAGCCTCATTCCAGATGTTGATCATTGAATCCGCTGTCACGTTTGGATAATTAAAGGGATGTGGACATTAGGGAGAGAGCAGGCAGGGAGTAACATGTGACAGGCTTGATGAGTCTTGTGTAGTTTAAGTAAGGTCAGCACAGGATGTTGTTAAAACTCTTTAAGTTCTGGTACTCTGTCGCTGTGCATAGATACTCTAACATTCAGAGGTTTTGCTGCCCTTTGAAAGTTGTCAAACTCATAACCCAGCTATGCGCATTAGCTCGTTTTATCTCAGAATACCTTTATAGAATTAGCCTATTTCATCCAGGGAAACATGGCTAAGAAGATTTTACATGTGCTCTAGGCTACTCACAGATAAGGGGTAGTGCCTGATCAGAATCTCTGGGTTTGCTCTTAACCTTTACACTGTCTTACCTCCCCCAGAGAAGTGTGCAATGACATCTTTTAACTTTGTGTCTGAGGGTTTCTTTTCCTGACTTAAGCAGAACCAAGTCTGTAGAAACTACTTAATCCCTGAAGGTTTGGCCTACTGTGAATTTTCAGCAAAGGAAGGACCTGGGCAGGGTAGCAAGTGAAGGAAGATGATACGAGAGGAAACATTAACCTTTTTCTGTTCTTGTTGTGTATTATGAAATTTGAACAACTCTTTGAATTTATTTTCTTAAAATTTTTTTCTGATTTAAAAATATTAAGATGCCCATTATGCCTCAATCAGGAAGAAACACTGTAAATATTTTTGTGTACTTTGTTATTTCTGTGCATATACATATGTATGTATGTAAACAGACTGGGGTTTTAAGTACTGAGCCACTTTCCTTTCGATGGCAAGGTTGCACAGTTAAATTCAGAATAAAATTCAAAATAAGCATTTTTGTTAATAGCTACCTGTGCCTTTGGTGCTTCCCAGGTGGCACAGTGGTAAAGAATCTGCCTGCCATTGCAGGAGACATGGGTTCGATCCCTGGGTCAGGAAGATCCCCTGGAGAAGCACATGGCCACCTACTCCAGTATTCTTGCCTGGGAAATCCCATGGACAGAGGATCCTGTTGGGCTACAATCCACAGGGTCACAAAGAGTTGGACATGACTGAGCATGCTCATGCCCACATACACATACCTGTGCCATATTTGATGTTTCATTCTTTCTTGTACCACAGGGAAAGATCTTTTGCCAGGTCTTGCTGACGCATCCCCTGCCTTATCTGTTACAGTCTATCTATGCCCATTGCTATTTCCATGTACAAGTCTTTTTACCTTTCTTCTTTTCCTTTCCTCCCAAACTGCTCTTAATCAAGGTCACCAAAGCTCTGACTGTTGATGACCCCGTGGTGTCCAGTTTATCCATTTGATTCTTTCTCGCTTGTGCGTTTTGGTACTAAGGAACCGTCATGGTCACGGAGGGTTACGCCTAGGTTCTCTTAAGAATTCTGTAGTTTTAGTTCTGACATTTGGGTATTACACAAGGCATTTATTAAGGGGGGTATTTTATAGAATTAGGAGAGTTTGAAGAAATGGCCTATGCCTTGGGCTTCCAGGAACAACCCTCCAGACCACATTATAGAACTGTGCTGCCAAAGAGCAGGAAGCTGCACCCTTGCAGCTCTGGGGCCTCCCGCACCTCTACCGTGGTCTACTACCCCTTTTCCTGTGAAGGTCAGAGCTTCAGTCTCCTCGTTGATAAACTGGGAGTGCTGTCTATTTCCAGGCTGTGTTTAGTACATTTCCAACCGGTGTGGCACAGGCACAGACCAGTGGTTGTGGATGAGGATTGTAAATCACTTGTTGGGACCGACTCGTGCCAACCAGCTGAATATCAGCCCTCTTGACAGTATTGCAAGAATTAAATGAGCTTGGCACGGCAATGGTGTGTGGCAAAGTTTCTCCTGATGGTCCTGGGTGCATAGATCTTGCTACTTTGACTGACATTACTCAAGGTACCAGTGGTCAGACTGAGGTCGGAATTCTTGGAACACCGTCAAGACCTTAGTGAATGCTCTCACAGACATAGAACAGAAACTGGGGATGATGGGGCAAGAGGCTGGCATCGTGGTCTAGCACTCTACATCTGGACTGTCCACCTGAGTGCAATGCCTGCACACACAAAAGGGGGCAGAGTGGACTTTGAGTGGTAAGTCAAGGAAGAGGCTGCTCTGTTTCTCAGCTGTTACTCTAGTGAAACAGGTGGACACATTTGAGCCTGAGAGGTAAGAGGAGAATAATTTGGAGCATTGGATTTTGGGGTCCCTTCTGCATGATCTTCTGCTTCCCTGTTAGCTCAGTTGGTAAAGAGTCCGCCTGCAATGTGGGAGACCTGGGTTCGATCCCTGGTTAGGAAGATCCCCTGAAGAAGGGAAAGGCTACCCACTCCAGTATTCTGGCCTGGAGAATTCCATGGACTATAGTCCACGGGGTCGCAAAGAGTTGGGACACACTGAGTGACTTTCACTTTCACTTTCTGCATGATAATGATGGTCACTCAAGCTGTCCAAGGGAGAGATGTGGACAGGAATAAACACAGCAGAGACTGCAGTACAGAACCTTGAAAGCTTAATGAGGACAGTTAGTGAAGCAATACCTTGTGATTAATCACTTCAAAACATCACCTAAATCAAGTGGGATCATAGTGGACAATGACCATTTAATTTATCTATCAAGGGATGTTTGAAGCTCTGAATAGTGTACTGTCAGGAGAACTTGACTTCTAAATCCAGGCAGATGAAGGCCCATTAGCTCCCCAGAGTAGAGGACTTAAGATCTGAGCCAACTCTGCAGACCTGCTGCACCTGAATAGATGAGAAAAGACATGTATCACGGGAACAGAGTCACTGAAGGTGGCTTGTTTGTTTTGCTTCTTTTTATTTTTTAAACATCTTACTTGAGGTCCTGAAAAAGTGACATTAAGAAAGGCAGTAACTGAATACAGGTTATTAGAGGGAGTATTGCTATCATGTTTTGTGAGCATACTGGGCATGTTATATAAGCTGCAAGTTATAAAAGCTGTGTGCGAAGAGCAGACTTTAATATTTTAATCAGAAAAAATTGAGGCTTACAATTGAATGTACCTGATGCATATTTAATGAACAACGTAATCAAGGGATATTGGAGCTGTAAAGGACCTGGCCAGTTGTCTAGTTCAGCCTCCTCAATTGCACAGATGAGGAATATGCAGAGATGATTTGAAAGTCCTGAGCTTACACAGTCATGAGGAGTGTAACAGGGATTACCACTGGCCACTCCATTCTGTCCAGGCCCATCCACTTCATCGTTAACTGTGCTGAAGGAGCATTCTCTGTAAAACAGACACCTCATGTTTCTGTGCTGCTGCTGAGCAGACTTCAGGGAGGCAGCTGGGAGAGGAAGAGTCAGACTGAGCCAGGGTTTCTCAGGAGATCCTGAAAGGCTATGGGTTTGGAACCTCCCTCTCTGAGAAAGTATGTCTAGGCTTCAGGTACCTGCCTGCTCACCCTTTGCTTCCACTTGCCCACCCAGGTGGCAACTGAACTTGGAGACAGTCTGGCTTAAGGGAGCGAAGGGATGGGTGCACTGCTGGTGAGTTACCAGGAAGAGTTCTCTCAAATCAGTGCCTTCCTCCTGGTGACCACTGTCATTTCATCATTCAAATGCCCTGCACCTTTTTCTTGCCTTACTGTCTTTTGAATGGCTTGCCTGTCGTTGCTTGTTTTCTTATTCCATATCCCTGTTTTCACTGATTGGGAAGTTAGACCCTCTACTTTTACAATGTTAGTGTTTGTCCTTGAAACTTTAATATGCACGCTCATCAGTACAAATGCAATCAATATCTTAATTCCTTTACTATAAAAATAAGGAGACTTGACTGCTTTTAACTTAGATCTGCTCTCCTTACTTCCAAGCTATTGGTGAGTTTTTTAATGTCTTTTTAACCCCTAAGAATTAGATGTTGTTATTATTTTACATAGTTGTTTATATTTACTAACAGATTTATCAGTTTTCTTATTCAGTGTACTTTCTCAGTCCTGTCTTTTCTTCTGTAGGATACCCTCCCCTTAGGTGCAGGTCCTGTTGGTGGTAAACTCCCTCAGTTTGGGTATTTCACCTGTCTTCTCGAAAGGATACATAATTCTGTGCTGACAGTTATTTTCTCTCAGCAGAGATTTCCCCACCCTTTCCTGTCTTCCTGTATAGCTGTAGGCAAGTTGACTATTGGTCTAATTGACATTACTTGTGACCAAGATGTCTTTCTTCTCTGGGTACTTTTGTAATCATCTCTGTTTTTCTTGTTTTGTGGTTTTACTCTAGCAGATCTAGGTGAGGATATTTTTTCTTTTCATTTATCTATGTGCTTCTTGCCTATAGTAACATCTCATGAATTTAAAAACCAAACAAACTGCTATTTACATTTTCTCTATTATTTCTTTTGAGTCTCCTTCTGTGGAGCCTCATTCTCTCTTTCATTTCTCCTCTCTTATTTTCTGTTTCCATGCCTCTATGAAATTGTGGGCAATTTCTTTGAATCTATCTTCCAGTTTGCTGCCTTTTTTTTTAAACAGTATATCTAATCTACTGTTTAATCCATTCATAATTTTTAGTTTTAATATTTTTCCTTTCTAAAATTTTCATATGAATCATTTCAAGTCTTTCTGGTTCTCTGTTTCTTGACCCTTTTCTGATTATATCTTCCTCTTTAAATATTTTATACATACTAATTTTGTTTCCAGTGATTCTAACATCTAGGGTTCTTGGAGATGTAAATCTGCTGTGTATTGTTTCTCCTGACTCCCACCCATGTTGTTTTATTTCCTTCTATATTTGATGGGATCATTTTTGATGGAACTTACTTTGTTTCTCCAGAGAATTTGTGCTTGCTTCTGCTTAGGCATTAGGAAGTGTTAGTAACCTGACACCACTTTCACTGCTCTGTTATAATTTATTTTTATTTTTTAAAATAATTGTTACTTATTTTTACAGACCCTAAGGGGGAGGGAGAGAGAATAAGGAAAGAGAAGAGACCATTCTGTCAGAAACACTGGGCATGCTTAGATGGATTCCTCTGGCACTCCCAGAGTTCAGTTCATGCTGTGTGGATTTATCCATTTAAGTAGTAGTGCCCTTAAAGATGCTCAGGGAAGAAGGGTAGAGTAGAAAAATAGCAAATGAAATCTGAAGCTCTTAAATGTTGTAGTGGTTTTCCCTCTTTCTGAGGAATAGAAATACTGTGAGCTGCAAAACAGTGAAGCGAGTGGGACTGTGGGAATGGCCCCACATGATCCTGCCGCTTCTTTCAGCAGTTCTTCATGCAGTTTGCTGGGTTCGGGTGGTCATGATGAAACTGCCTGTACACTGTGCCTGCAGCAGATGGAGGGGTAAAGAAGCGTGAATGGCAGGGCACCTGTGTGAAGCGCAGGGCTTTGGATGTAGTTGTACTGGCCCGAGGGGCCACAGGTTGTTCTAGAGGAGCGGAGAGTCACTGCCAAATGACGTGAGGTGTAGGAAGGGGTGTCCATGGGATTAGTAAGAAAATAAGTCATTAGGACGGGACTAAACTCTGCCCAGAGGGAGTGCTATTTCCAGCTTTAGTGCTCCGCTCCTCCAGGAAGCCTTCTAGGATAGCACCCTTTCCCCACAGAGCCCTGAAGACTGAATGGACCAGGTCCCTCAGTGGTTTCTGCTCAGCCTGTCTCCGGATCCTGGTTTTGCCCAGGGGTGAAGGGAGGCCAGGGAGGTGCAATAGCTTCAGGAGGAGGGGGTCCTGGAAGCCTCAGAAGTGACTGCTGCCTGGCCTGGGACCTGGGTGTGAGTTCCCAGGTGGAGGGGACTAGAGCCCACCAGCTCCAGGGTTAGGAGCAGAGAGCAGAGCACCCACATAATTCCACCTGGAATTATGATAGAGACAATCCACATTCTGCCTGGGTTTCCTCTGCTGAGAGGTGAGTTATTTTTCTGTCCTGAAGTCCCACAAAGGGTATACTCCTCTTGAGAGTCCTTGAATCATTGTGAGGGTCCGAGGTTCACTTCCTCACTCTGCATGATCCAAGTTGGTCTCTGGTTCTTTGTTGATAGAAGCATTGACCTTCAGGAGAAACCAAGCTTGTTTGTTTGGTCTTGTTTTTTGGTTTGTTTTTGGTTTTATTTTTCATTTGCTGTCTACAGACCTGGTTTTAGCTCACTGCTCTTATTTTGCCCGTTGAACCCGTATTTTCGTTTGAGCTCAGCAATACTTTGTTTTTCCAAGTTTTACTGTGATATAATTGTCATATAATATTGTATAAGTTTAAGGTGCAGAATATAATTTGATATATGTATATACTGTGAAATGATTGCCATGCTAAGTTTAAATAACATCCATCACCTTACATAGTTACAGAGATTTTTTTTCCTTGTGATGAAAACCCTTAAGATTCACTCTCTTAGCAATATACAAATACTGTATTACGTATCTTTCACATATACAATACAGTATTGTTAACGGTAGTCATGTTTTACACCACATCCCCAGAACTTATTAATAACTCAAAGTTTGTGTTTTGTACCTTTTGACCACCTTCACCCATTTCTCCCACCCTGAGCCCCTCCCTCTGGCAACTAATAGTCTCTATGTTTCTATGTTCTTTTTAGATTCCACATAACATTGAGATCAAAGAGTATTTGTCTTTTTCTGCCTGACTCATTTTACTTAGCATAATGCCTTCAAGGTCCATCCTTATTGTCACAGACTGACAGAATTTCCTTCTTGTTTTCTTTTAGCCATGCCATGCAGCAGGCAGGATCTTAGTTCCCTAACCAAGGATTGAACCCATGTGCCCTGCCGTGGAAGTGCATACTGTTCATCACTAGACGTCCAGGCAAGTCCCGCTTCTTTTTAATGGCTGAATAATACTCAACTGCATATGTATACATGTCTGCTTTATCCATTCATCCATTGATGAACACTTAAATTGTTTCCATCTCTTGGCTATTGTAAATAATTCAGCTGTACTTTAAAGAGTATGTTTATTATAATTAATCCAGAATTTAGTACTCTCAGGGGAGGATTTTCATAATTGCAATCCATAACCTTACCAGAAGAGCAACCCCCACATGTGTATTGATCTATTCATTTTTCATTCCCCACCTAATTCCAAAATTATCTTAGGTGGCCTACAGATAGTGGTATGATAGAGTCTTCTTGTACTGGCTTATGAGAAATTTATTGTTAAACTTTTAAGACTCTTGCAAGCTGTCTGTTAAACACAGCCATCATTAAAAATTAAATTATATAAACTTATAGTTAAATAAATTATTAAAAATGTAATAAATACTCAAATTTATCACTTTCTAATTATGTTCCACTGTTATTTATACTGTTGAGGTTATTTATGTCCATCGTATCTGGATGGTGAAAATGCTACAGACAGGTATCCTACTGCACATCTCCTAAATCCACGTTGGACAGCGTCATGTTAGTATCTTGAAATTGGCCATGGGGGGAGTATTTACACCAGGGAAATGGACACACATTACAAATCAACTCTTTATTTATTTCTTTATTGATTGTCTAAATTTCATATAGTGATGAAGAGAATGATAACAGTGCAGAGTAAATACTAAAAGTGTGTCATATCCACAACAGTTACATTCTGAATAGCACAAAAAGTTGAGGAAATACTCCTCCAGCGTTTGGAAGCAGTTAACAAATTTAGCAAAAAAGTTGCTTACATGGGGAAGAGTGAGTGGATTTCTGACACATGACATAGATCTTTGTTGTTTCACTTTTGTCTTCCTTGTTAAAGTAAATGGAAGTATCAGCCAACATTCATGTCTAAACTATTCTTATTTATTGATTGCAACCACAGGTTGGCTGTGGATAAAGGATTTGACAAAAACAAACAAAAGCATTCTATGAGAATCAATTGGCTGCTTGGAATTTACAGTAAGTATTGTGTATTTTACTATTAGTTGTTTACTGTGTATTATACATCTTTTACAGCAGCATGTTTGTAATATACATGTACATTGTTTTCAGAGAACCAGGTGTGGAACATTGACCAGCGCTCCTCTGCTTACAGGGACATATACAGATACACTAAGGTAAGATTTGAAGTAGATCAGAAAGGTCAAAGGAACAGCAAGGAGAGGGAGCTGGAGATGATGCTAACAGACAATTTCATATTATGGAGGGCAGACATGGGACATGGTGAGCTGCAGGTTTGCCTCTAAGCTTCCCAGCACATCTTATTAATACATAAAGGGAAATTTGATCGTGTACTAATTTTTCAGTGTTTGGGTCAGAAATTGTGGCAGTTCTCCTAAGCTAACCCTGGAAGGAATTTTACTCTGAGGCTGTGTGTACAATGGGTTTTTCTAAATATCAATAATATCCTTAAAGCAAACCCTCACTTAGAGTCAAAGGAATACTTTTGGGAGAGCCCCTCTCTGAAGGCTGGACACTTCTTGCCAAAGTTCATTTCTGTAAGATACACTATTGAAGTATTTGTGGATGAAATCATAAGAACTCTGGGACTTGTTTTAAAATTCTCCACAAAACAAAGGAATAAACAAACATCTGTTGAAGTGAATAATTGACGCAAAAAAGAGCGAAATATTGATAAATATTGAAGCTGGATGGTGGGCAAGCTGGATGGGGAGTCACTGATCTCTTGTCTGTACTTTGAAACAAGACTGAATCTTATTAATGTAGTCTCTTATAACAGCTCCTCCTCCCTTCTCCCCTACATACCTTATCTCCAGTTCTCCCTCCTTGCTATTCCTGTGGTAGAACAACTGGGTTTTTTGTCCTTCCCAATTGTGGATTTGGCTGTTGCTACCTCATGGTGACAAAAAATATACCTAACAGAAATCCATTAAAGTTAGAAATTATCCTACAGGAATGAGACAGGTCAGGGATGTTTTAATGAATACAGAAGAGAAGAAAAATGAGCCATCTGACCCAAAGAAAGGAATTGCAGTAACAGGGGCACAACCCACAGGGAAGGTGAGGAAAGGGGGGGCTGAAAAGCAGAGGACCCGCAAGGAGAAGCACTGGGGATAACTTTTGCCTGCTGCTGATTTCTGAGTTCTTTGTCTTCGAGCACCTCCCCTTCCTCACCCTGCCACCTCAACCCTCAGGCAGAGTGGTAGGGCAGGGGCAGCAGGGGAGGAAGGTGTCAGGGGCATTTTCCTCATTCTGGTTGCACTGTTGAGCTAAAACTTAAGGGATTTGAAAAAAATTATTTTTCTTGAACCACATGCTTTTTAAAGAAAAAAAAGATAAATACATTTAAAATCAAATCAGTTTTGAAGGGGCAGCATCTTTATCATCTCCCATCCTTGGGATTCATTTCACATTCAAATAAATAGAAAACTACTTGCAAAAAGGCAAATTACACCTAGGTTTACCCACAGATGGCATTTAATGCCATGACTTAATGGTACTTCATCAACATGAGATTTTTCTGGGCTCACTGATTAGTTCTTGCAATATGGAAAGTGCCTTACCATAATTTTTCATTAGTTCACAGGTTATGCAATTTGGAACCATGTAAAGTAGCTAATGTTTTGGTGGTTTTCAAAAATACTGTATAACCAAGAAATTCAAGTACCACATGCCAGTGACTTAGGGACCATTTAGACATCTGAGAGATGACTGTGATTAAAGGTTAGTTGTAACAGTATTATGATATTTTAGAATCTTTGAAGTGTATGAACGCTTATTTAACTAACAGTGATGAGCATCAGCCCCAGGCCTGTCCTGTGGCTCTGCTGCAGCCAGAAGCTGTGGTTCCCTGCCCAGGCTCACTCGCTGCAAGCCCTCCCGCTCAGCCCTTCTGTCTGCTGAGGTGATGCCTCTGCCGTCCAGGCCTCACAGAGGTGCCTTCCCTGTGTTCTCCAGGAATAACTGGTAGCAGTCTGCACCCGGGAGATGCTTGACAACTGAGAAAATTGATCTTCCTAGAGAATTGCCTGGAGGGTTTGTCTGACCTATCTGTGGATCTTACCTAGTTTCTAAAAAAATGAAATGCAGCAGGATGAAATAGAATGGGAAACCATCAGAGCATGTGATAAAGATAAGTACTATCTTATGAAAGCTTTGTTTCAATTATTTATGTGGGTATATGTGTATACTGAGACATAATGTGAAACGTATTTTTAAATCAAGTCAAAAGGTCTTGAAGAGTGCTGCTCTCAGAATGTGTAATTTACCACTGGAGCAAGCCAGACTAGTAAGAAGCTGTTGCTTAGACACATCACAGTGGCTCTGAAAGAGTGCTTAAACATTTCCATAACAAGTTTAAAACAATACACACCTTTCCTCTCATACCTTTGCCTTTCTGAGATATATGTGAGCTTAGTGAATTCCTCTATTCAGGTAACAAGAGTTAGCATCTATTCAGTATTCCTTCCATCCACAAACATTTACTGAGAGTGTTCCAGGCACTGAGAATATAATGATGGGGAAAAAAGTGGACAGGGATCCCTATTTTAGTGAAACTTGTATTCAAAAGTAGAGGACGAGGCAGACTGTAAGCAAGGTAAATCAGTGAAATAGAAAATGTTAAATGGTTATAAATGCCAGGGCAAAAAAGTGAATCCTTCTTTGGGAGGATTTGGGGGATATATTCTCAATTTTTCTGCATATTACTACAAACTTAGCCAGTTAAAACAACATATGTTTGTTATCTTACAGTTTCTATGGTTTGAGGAGTCTGGGCCTGGCTTCACTGGGTCCTCTGCCCAATGTCTTATGGGACTGCAGTCAGCATGCCACCTAGGCTCATTTGAAGAATTAACTGGAGAATCATCTTCTTGCAAGCTCATTCACGTTGTTGGCAGAACTTAATTCCTTCCAGTTGTATAGCTGAAGGCCCCAGCTTTTTGATGGCTCTCCGCTGGAGCCCACTTTCAGATCCTAGAGGCATCCCAATTCCACTGGCCCTCTCTCTGTATGGCAGCTGACTTCTTCATGTCAGCAAGGAAGAGCTGTCACTCTAGTTTCCTAAGATGGTGTCTTTCATCATATAGTCTAAATATGGGGTGACAGCCCATCACCTTGCTGTATATTGTAACCTAATCAGGGAAGTGACATCCCATTCCCTTTGCTCTGTTTTATTAGTTAGAAGCAAATAACAGGTTCTGCTCTCACCCAAGGTGAGAGGGATTCTAGGTGTGGCTCATTAGAGGTCACCTTAGGGAATATCCCGACCCAGTGGGGTTGCAGTTTTAGGGGGGCCAGAGAAGGCATCCCTGAGAGGTACCATCTGGGGAAGGACCTGGGAGGAGAGGAAGAAAGTCATGTGACTGTCCTGGGGAAGAGCATCTTCCCAAGAGGAAAAAAACAACTGCAAATTTTTGAGGAATGTGCCTGCCATTTTGAGACAAAATAGCCTGTGTGCTGATGAGAAAGATCAAAGTGAGGGACAAACAGATGCTGCAGGGGAAAAAGAATTGCTGGAGAATCACCTATGAGTAAGCAAGGGAAATCCAGTGCAGAAGTCAAGCAGTTGACACTTGCTAGAAGGAAAGACAGATTCCTGGTAAAAGTCTTGAAGGCACAGTAAGTGGGCACATGTACAAGTGTAGACACGGTGATGGAAATGTCTGCTTTCTCACTGAGCTAAGAAACAGAACAGCTGCTGAGAGTGAGGACTAAGGGAGGTGTTAGCCATCTGAGGGGGAATAAGAAGATAGGAAGTAGTCACCCATGAGAATGGGGTTAGAAATGGAGCCTTCTGGGGAATGGGGAGTGTCAGTCTGTTCACTTCGTAGCAAACAAGTCCCACCTGATCTTAGTGCTTATGAATTTAAGGAGAGACCATTCACCATGCTGGGGTGTCTTTCACTGACCACAGTCAGTATGTGTGGAGACAGGCAATATATATGCAGAAAACTGGATTGAACAGGGTTGTGGTTTAGGTAAGTGAATGCACAGAAGCAGAGAGGGGCAGGCAAGGTGCAAGGGAGGAGTATGGTGAGTGCCCGTGGAGTTTAAGCTAGATCAGATCCACCTGGCAGGGAGTCAGTAAGGATACAGTTGAATTGAACAACACTGTTATCAACTGGATCTAGTTCATGTTTATACAGTTCTCTACCTCAGAACAGCAGAATATTCATTCTCTTCATGCTCATATGGATGATTAAAACACATCTGGGTCATAAAATATACCTTAACAAATTCAATAGAGTAGAAATCCTACAAAGGCTCTTCTCAACCACATGGAATTAAACTAGAAATCAGTAATAGAAAGAAAGCTGAAAAATCTCAACATCGTTGGAGATTAAACATGACACTTTTAAATAACATGGGTCAAAATGAAGCCATGGGAAAATTTTTAAAGAATATTTTTAAGTAAATAAAAATATAACATCAAAATTATGGAATGCAGTAAAAGCAAGGCTTAGAAGAAAATTTGTAGCAATGAATTCATATATAAGAAATGAACTATTGAGTCAGTTGACATGAGTTTTGAGACTAAACATTTTATAGAAGAGGATGGAAAGGTGCTGAAAGTGACATGAGCTGTAAGAAAGACACTTAAAGGAACAAGAGAAGTGGAAACGAAAACTGCTACCACCTGAGAGCCTGCAGGGGAAGCAGAGTCCCAAGGGGAAGGTAGGTTCCAGTGACCGCAAAGGTTCAGAAAAGTTCAGAGAAGAAATAAAAGACTGTGGACATTTTGCTGATGATTTTCAAAGGGCTCTGTGGAAGAGCTTCAGGGAAGGGGATCAGAAAAAGGAGTGTCAGAAAGGGGTGGGATAAGGGTTTGAGGGTTAAAGCGTTGAGGGTCGAAGCAAAGTTAAGGGGCATGATGATTTGGGGCAAGTTATCCTGATGCTGCAAGAAGGAAGTTGTAGGGGTCTCCTGGGGACACACGGAAATTCTGTTGTCACACAACATTGAGGCTGGTGGTCTCTTATGAAACCTGCAGAGGGCGCTCTTCCTGAGCAGGGGAAACAGTCCATCCCCCAGTCTCCCAGAAAGAGTGTGGGGGACCTTAGTCAAAAGAGAGTTAGTATAGGGAAACTCGGGGAAGTAAGGAAGACGGGCAGCTAGACTTGCTAGTTAGAAGACTGTGATACATTTACTTATCATGTGTTAAAATTTGTGACCATGCTGACTGAGATTTTAATTATTTGTGAGATTGCAATTATTTGTGACTGCTAATTTTAGTGTTTAATCTTTTTGTAAAACAGTTGTTCGTATCTCTGTTTTTACTGTTACAGTTGTTGCTCATTCTCATTTCATGTTTTGAATTCAAATTCTGAGAGGATATCCAGTCATCTCCACCAGCTAATCCACCCATTCCTTTCTTTCGGTCTCCCTTCCTCCCTCCCTGTGTCTTTCCATCCCTGCTCCCATCACTGCATCCAGTCTTTCATTTATTTGTTCATTTAGCAAGTATTTATAACATCCAAAACTAATATAATACTGTATGTCAATTATACCTCAAAAAAAGAAGCTTCTTTCAAGAAACAAAAAACTCAGGTAATTATGGAGCATTTGAAGATCCCCTGGAAAAGGGAATGGCAGTCCACTCCAGTATTCTTGCCTGGAGAATTCCATGGACAGAGGAGCCTGGTGGGCTACAGTCCATGCGGTTGCAAAGAGTCGGACACGATTGAGCAACCAACAATGTTTCAGAAACTGTTTTAGGAGACTAAAGTGATGACAGCAGATAAAGCTTACATTCTTATGCAAATAAGCAAAAAAGGTACCTGAGAAGTGCTGTGGAGACAAGTAAAACAGAGTAAGGAGGAAAAGGAATACTGAGAGAGAGAGATCAGGAAAGAGGTCTCTGGTAGTGACTTTTGAGCTAAGGCCCTGAGGGAAGTGAGGGAGGAAGGCATGCAGAAAACAACAGGAAGAGCATCGTGAGCAAAGGAAAAAGAAACTATTTCAGGAAGAACAAGGGTGCCAGTGAAGTCAGGTAGGTGTGCGTGTGGAGAGAGGGTAGAGGGTGCTGAGTGTGAGCCAAAGAGTGAGAGTCTGACTTGTTTTATTTACAGTCGTAGAATTTTATTCAGGTTCATAAGTGATCAATTTTCTTTCTAAAAGTCTAAATAGAAATCCTATTCATATATAATTTTTTGAATTCAAATACAGTAAAATTCACCTTTTTTAGGATCCGCAGGAACACCGTGCCTGCAGAGAACAAAATCCATGGATACTGAGGTTCCTTATATTTACATATAATCTACGCAAATCCTCTCATGTACTTTAACCATCTCTGATTTCTTGTAATACCTAATACAGTGTAAATGCTGTGTAAATAGTTGCTGGGATGCTTCGAATTCAAGTTTTGTTGTTTTAGAACTTTGTCAAAAAAATTTTTCCCCTGAATCTGAGATCTGAGGTTGGTTGAATTTGTGGATGGGGAACCTGAGGATATGGACTACATAGTTCTGTGAATTTTGACAAACAAGTGTGGTCACGTGACTGTCACCACAGTCTAGATGTAGACCAGTTTCCCCACTCAGAGTGCACTGGGAGCCCTTTGTGGTCAGAACGGCCCTCACCCGGAGTCCTTGGCACCACTGTTCTCTTTTCTGGCCTTTTAGCTTTGTCTTCAGAGTTAGGTCTGTAGGGCGTCATATAAATGAAACTATGTATCCTTAGCCTGTGCTATATAGATGTGTATTTATTTGCTGCACTGGGTCCTAGTTGCAGCAGGCGGGATCTTCAGTCTTGGTTGATGCATGCAGAATGCCCCCTGCAGTGGATGTACAGAGGCCTAACCCCTGGGCCGCTAGGGAGTTGCCCAGTCTCCTTTTCGCTGAGTGTGTCCAGTGTGTGCATGTGCCTCTGTGTTTATCCAGTCACAAGTTTAGGGACTTTCAAGTTGTTTCCAATTTTAGATGAATAAGAAATAAAGCTACTATACAAATTCACATACTAGCTTTTGTGTGAACATAGATTTTCATTTCACTTGGATAGTTGCCTCAGAGTGGGAGTTCAGAGTCAGATGGCAAGCACATTTTAACTGTATAAGAAACTATCGTACTGTTTTCCGAAGTGGTTGTCTCGTTCTGCACTCCCACTACCAATGCATATCACTTTTAAAATTTTAGTCATTTTAATTGGTATGTAGTGGTGTCTCTTTGTGGTTGTAAGTAGCATTTCCCCTAGTGACTAATAATGCTGGGCATTATTTTTATGTAATTATTTGCCTCTGTATATCTTCTTTGATGAAATGTCTTTACAAATATTTCATGCCTTTGATGAATTGCTGTTGAATTTTCAGAATTTTAAAAAATGTATTTAGGATATAATTTCTTTAGCAAGTTGTTGTTTTCCAGATATTTTCTACCAGTCTTTGACTCTCTTTTTTCCCATTTTTTAAAAAATAGGGTCTTTTGAATGGCAGATGTTTCCAGTTTTTGCTTAAGTCCAGTTATCAGATTTTAGGTTTTACATTTAGGTCTGTGATCTATTTTGAATTAAATTCTATGCAGTGTGAGGCATGCATCAAGGAACATATATATATATTTCTTGAAAAGACTATTCTGTCTTCTTTGAATTGCCATTTAGGCTTATGCATGGTTGTGTATGAGCTCTTACCTGTTCCATTGATCTGCGTGTATTTGCCAGGACCTCACAGTCTTGATGACTGTAGCTCCATGGTTCTCCATGGCTCTGATGGTTCTCTTGAGGACTCTCAAGGGTTCTGCTTATTTCTCCCTTGCACACTCATGTCGTGTGTGCCCTGGTGCGGGGCCTGGTGTCTGTTGTCAGAGCAGTGTTTCTTCCCCTTTGGCCACCTGCTCACTAAGGAGGTGTCATGGCGAGAACATGCTTAAGATCTTCTCCTGGCAGATTTCAAGTGTACAGTGCACTATTAGCAGCTATCCTTGCTTCCTTTTTGAGGGTGGTTCATCCTGGTGCTGAATGGTCTGATGTATTGGACAAGAAGGTGAAAGCCTCAGGCTAGCCTGTTCTGGGAGGGGCCTTGGGCCAGATTGCCCAAGATTAATCACCTTGCCGATGACTTTCTCTGGCCTTATGCTGATCCTGTGGTGCATGGCAGCCCTGACTGGGCAGTGCCCTTGGCCAGGATGGACCTCAGAGCATTTGCTACACCTGTTCCAATCTGAAAATTTCCCCATGTATTACATTCATTTAACTATTCATTCTTTCATTTAAATGTGACATTTATGGTGCTGTGTTCAAGGATTATAATAAGGAAGGAGATAGAAATGGTTCCTGTCCTCACAGAGTTTACGACTTGGACAAGAGGCATTAAGTAGCTTAGTAAATACTCAGTAAAGTTTGCAACATGAACTATAGTCAGTTCTCCGTACTGTTTATATAATGTGAATTAGTTTACATTTTGTCTGTGCTGCTTTTATGCTAGAATGGCAGAGCTGAGTGATTGTAGCAGTCACAGAATGGCCTGCATAGCTCATAATATTTATTATGTGACACTTGACAGGAAAAGTTTGCTGAGCCCTGGTTGGATACCTTAGATGTGTTCGGAAGATAAGGTCATTCAGGGATGGCCTCTGAGCTGAGGGTGAGGAGGGAAGCAGCAGTGATGTGTAGTCACAGACTCTTGTAGATAGAAGCCTTGTGGGGGCATCTTCTTGTCCAGTACGTTGGTCCACTTAGCACCAGGCTGGGCCACCTTCACATTGGAGGCTGCATGGCGACTGTAGTTAGTGATACAGAATTGTTTACTTAAAACTTGTTGGAAGTAGATCTAAGTATTCTTACCACAAAAATCCATTTAAAAACCCAAAAGAAAGCTGGGAAAATTGCCCTGTCACTTTATTCCAAGACAGTTTCTAGGAGAGAGGAAGACATTTCTTTCTACTCATGGAAAAAAATACGAAAAGTACTCTGAGTCAGAAATGTCTGTCTACCAAAATCCGTCTTCCTAGTTCCACAGTGTGGTGTGGTAGCTGCCTGATAGTTGGCCAGTCAGGAACTGCATTTCCCACAGTCCTTTGTGTCTAGTGTACCCATGTGACTAGTTCTGACCAATGGATTGGGAATGGGAGTGACCTGTCATTTGCAGGCTGGGATTTTTAATGAAATACTCACTTGAAAGCCCTCTGTCCCCTTCAGCTATCTGGATATAGAGGGCTCTGAGGTTGTGGAGCAGGACTTCTGAAATTTATGTGTGTTTGAGTCACCTGTATCTGGAGATCTTAAAGCACAGGGCAGGTACAGTAGGTCCAGGGCAGGGTCTGAGATCTTGCATTTTTAACAAGCTTCCAGGAGATGGCAGCGCTGTTGGTGCTTAGACCTTTATTCTGTGATGGAGCCATAAAATGAAAGGAACCTGTCTCTGAATCACTTAAATAAGAAAAATCTCCTTTACTCAGCAACTCCTGATCTGTTACCTGAGTGAGAAATAGGCCTTTGCAGAGAGGTATGGGTGTGTCTGCATGTTCAGTCACGTCTGACTCTTTGCAACCCCTATGGACTCTAGCCTGCCAGACTCCTCTGTCCATGGAATTTTCCAAGCAATACTGGAAAATACTGGTTGCCATTTAGGGGATCTTCCTGACCCAGGGATCGACCCCGCGTCTCCTGTGCCTCGTGCATTGCAGGCAGATTATTTACTGCTGAGTCACAAGGGAAGCCCATTTTAAAACCTGCCAAAGCCTTATACCATTAGCTCATTGACAATAGCAGTGGTTAAAGGAAAAAAAAATCTGGGTTTTATACTTGTTGACTTGGATTAAAAACAGAGAGTGAAAATGTTTGGGATGGGTTGTGAATGATCTGCCTCATATGGCAGGAAGGTTAGTGGAGAGCAGACCATGAAGGTCTCTGAGGTCTTCTCAGGTCTGAGACCTGAGAAGTCTCAGAGCAGGGAGCTGAGGTAGAGTCTCTTAAGCAAGGGACCAGCGGGAGAGTGCCAGGGCCCTGGTACAGGTTGCAGGGCAGAGGTTGGCTGGAGGAGCCCAGCCGAAAGTGTGGTCCCTCAAAGGCTGCTTGACACCAGTGACAGAAGCCTGGGCAGGGAGGCAGATGGGATACATGGTATCTGAGTGTGTGTGTTATTGGGAAGAGTTGCAGTTGGGGCAGAGAGGCAGAGGGAGTCCAGACCTGCTCCAAGGTCAAAAGCCACAGGAGCCGTTTGCCTCCTTGCAGTGAACATTCACATTGGGGAGGCCAAGTTCATCTGAGGAGCCTTGACCAGCTGGACCCAGCGGGCTTGAATTCAGCCAAGGATGCTAGTGGGAAGTCTCTCCCCAGGTGGTGAGGAAGAAAGGCTGGAACAAGAAGGCCTGCCCTATCACTGTGGGTATGGTCCTGACCTTACCTTCCTGAAATAAAGCCAGAGCTGGGTCTTCTCAAGGCCTGCTGGCTTTGGGACAGAGCTGGGCCTGAGCAGGAACAGGAGGAAGTCAAGGGAAAATGATACTGGTTTTGGATAAAGCACTTGGGTGGGTTGCAGAAGCTAGCCTTGATCCCATCTGCTATTCAGATAACATCAAGCCCTTCTGTCAGAATTGTGTAGAAATAGCAGCAAGCCTGGGAAGAATTGCAAGCTGTCCACTTTGACTAGTCAGGGTCATTTACCATGTTGAAAACCATTTTTATTCAAGGGAAACTATAGTGGATTTAGACATGAGACCAGTTTTTTTTTTTAATTATCTGATGTTTAAATACTCACCAAGCGCCTATTGTATGTGAGGCACCATGAAGATTAATTGTAAAAATCCAAGGTGAATTTTCATACCTTGATGATAGAGAAGAGAGCAGATTATAAGAATGTGAATCTGTGTACTGATTAGATACCTGCCCAGGAAAGCTCTTGGAAGAGTTGAAACACATCTGGGGGCTGGGAGAGGGTGAGTTCCGGGCCAGCAGCCTGTGAGGGCTGCAGCCTCCAGCAGAGGATGGAGGGGAAGGAAGAGAGGCAGGAAGCATACAGGTGGGCTCCACCTCAGCTCCGGGTTCTGTAGGGGGACCCACGTCGTGTCAGGTTGTCCCTCCAGTGAAACCCGTCAGTGCCTGCTGCTGCCTGGCATGGAGGCCCACATCCTGGCCAGGGCCTGTTAGGCCTGTGAAATCTTCAGCCCAGGCCCCCCAGCCTTCTGCAGGCCAGTTTTTGATATCCTCTGCCCCCAGGTGACGGGCTGCCATCAGGTCTCAGATTTGGAGCTTGGCCCCCAGGCCCTTTTCTTCTCAGGTTGCTGAACTGCTCCAGTTTGCCCAGGACTCAAGGTAGGGAGTGTGTTACTTGGATGCCCACTCAACAGTTTCGAACCCAGGACCATCCTTGTCAAATTGGGGGAAGGTGTCACCTTGTTCCCGAGGCCTGTACTCCCCACACTGTTCCTGTCCTGATATCTGCACACATTGAACCAGTCCCCGGCTGTTTTCTTAGGAGAAGCCCTGGGTATACCCCTCCTGGCCTCACGGGGCCTCCCGCTTGCCCACTCTGACTCCTTCACTTCTCCTTTGTAGCTCTTATTACATCTGCAAGTAATGTAACTAGTTGTGGAATTAGCTTCCTGATATTTAAAGCCTGCACATCTCTGACAGGTGGGTAGTGCCTGTCTGGTTTAAAGTTGTAGTCTCGGCCCTCTGCACAGTACCTGTCACATGACTGACACTGAAAAACATCTGCTGAACGAGAATTCCGGAGCACCACTGCAAACCATTACATGTCTCAGCTGTTAAGAGCAACAACTTAAAAATGTGTACGGGTCATTGTATATGTACTGTGTGCTCGAGTCAGAGTCCCTGGTTATATCTTGGCACCCTTAACAGGTGCTCAGGTCTCCTTATTTCTCACCGGAGGATGTCAGTGCCTGCCAGCGCGTCTCCTGTCTCCACTGCACCTGGACAGGGCTGCCAGGGCCACCTCCCAGAGCTGAGTGCTGAGTTCATCTTTGCTCAGAAAGCTCTAATGATGCGCGACTGCTCATAATAGCATTTGTGATCTTCTTGCCCCTATGTCTGTTATTCTTCTGCCTCTCTGTCTCTGTCAAAATAAACAATACATTGTTTCTCTGACGCACCTCCAACTTTCTTAACTCTGACTTCCCTCGTGCTGTTCTATACCTTATCCCTCCCTTACCTTTTGAAATCCTACCCATCCTCCAAAGCCCACTAATAGACCTCTTGTCCAAGGTCAGTTCTAACTGCCTCCACCCATTTCTGCGTTTTGTAGAAACAGACATTCCCACTGTGTTAACTGTCTTGATCTTCTAACCAGATTATAGGCAACTTGAGAACAGGGGCAGTGTTCTATGCATCTGTAATGCTTTATACATAGTAGGTACTCAACACTGTTCAAAATTTTTGTTAAGCTGAGTTAAGTAGGTTTAACTTCATGCTCCTTTTGTTTCATGTAGCCCATAAGATAATTTTATAAAAATTCTAGATCTGATTTCATTTTTAACTTGACATCTATGTTTTTTCCACAAATTTAAATACTGCCAAGGATATTTTTTTTTATAAATGCTTTAAATGTATCTTATTTAAACCTTGTAGTTGCAGATTTGACTCATTTAACTTATGGAAAATACCTGCTATATAATCTAACTTGAAAAGCTAGTCTTTGTGGTCAAGTCAGACAAACAGCCAAGCCACACATTTAATCAGAAAAAAAGTCTGACTTTATTTTAAAATTTAGATAAACGTGGGTGCTAATTCTTAGATAGGAACCCTACGGGGCTCTTGAATTGAAGGAAGGCATTGCCCGTGTAAGTGACGCTCTCTGCTTTGCTCTCCTGACTCCCAAAGGCTGCCTTCTCCAGTTGTCACTTTAATGCTCTAGAGGTTTTACACTTTAGGGGGATGAACAGAGTCGAATTTAGGTTACATGATAAGTCCATCTTTCTTCCATAATGTGAAGGGTCCTTGTGTAGGGCAGGTGGGAATGGGCAATGGGCAAACCACAGGCCTTGAAATGCATAAAAATGGAAGATGAAGTTCTGGAAGTGGATTCCAAGTAAGATAGGTCTCTGCTTGTGTGAGCCCTGGAAAGTCTGTGTGCCCTCCAGGGACTGTGTGTTCTTGGCGTGA
Organism: Capra hircus; assembly: GCF_001704415.2. Lineage (NCBI taxonomy): Eukaryota > Metazoa > Chordata > Mammalia > Artiodactyla > Bovidae > Capra > Capra hircus. The sequence goes on from NC_030811.1 coordinate 76,994,849, forward strand.
AGGCATTTGACCCAGGAGGAAGGCACAGTGGGGATTGCATCTTCTTTCACACGGACACACCTTGTGAGGGTTTTAGAAAATTTTCCTTCCACTTAATGAAGAAAGGTCACTTTGTTGCTTCACAAGATTTCCAGGTGAACTCATTCTCCAGGACACCGTTACATCAGAAGAAAAGATCCAATGAAACTCTCAGAATCTTTTAAAACAGATGCGGCCCTCATCTGCGGTTGCCAGCAATCCTCCCCCAGGGCGGTGGACAGACTTCAGCTTTCCTGGATCACTGGGCTGCCGGGGTGTTATGCCACCAGTGTGGCCCAGCAAGAGGTCAGTGTAGTTTGAGATTGTTGCTCCATCATTTATTCCCAAATGTTTACACACTGCAGCTGCTATTACCACCAGTAAGCATAAGCATCATCTCTACACATTCAATTGGTGCCCTAAATAAACTTGACATGATGCGGAATCATGCATTATCATTGAACGTAGTGCCAGTACTGTGTTAAGACTTGGAAAGCACTCTGGAGATTTTGTAGGCATCCCGTCTGGCGCTATGGTTATCTGAAAAAGAAATCTCGTTAGTCCAACTTCTTCAGCAGTTAGGTCACTTGATTTTGCAGTGAGTTTGGCCTGAAAAATAATATCAGTTGGGCAGGGTCAGATTCATTCTAGGGGAGCCCCAAGCTTACACATTTTGGGAGAGACTCAATAAGAAAGAAAATGTAAAATTTCATATGAGCTTGAGGGCTCACACATGCTTCAGTTCCTCCAGCTTCACAGCAAACCCACCTGTACCGCAGGAACAGTGGTCAGGTGTCTGGCAGAGTGCCTTGCACTTGGAGTACACACTTGAAACTATTCCAGGCACGTGCAGCCCCCAGGAGCCACACACTTCACCAGGTCTGGGGGGTGTGTGATCCACTGCTTGGAAGGGGAATCAGATCCTGATGAAAGCAAGGGGTTCTCTGCTGAAAGCCTTGCTGTTGTTCCAAGACAGAGGCTGCAGATTGGTAGGCTGTGGGCCAGACTCGGTGTGCAGGTGGTTAGTTGTGGTAGAAGATAAGAATCTTCTTGTTCACTGTTTCTTAAAAATGTGAATTAAACTTGTCAAACTTTAAAAACCATAAATTTCATATAAAAAGCTGATTTCTGTTTTGTTTTCTCCCCCCTACCCCCCCAACCCTTCTCATGAGGAACTGAAAGATAGTTCCAGTGACAGATGACAGCTTTAGAGGAGGGATGTGCTTATTGGTCCACCCAGTCCCCACCTTGGCTATCTTCATGTTTATTTTCTGCCTGACCTTGGAAATTTGATTCATGGTAAAGCCTTGTCCTTTGAGGCTCCTCACTTGCTCAGCCCTGGTGCTGCCCTGTCCCTGCCCTGATACCTTTGGTCTCTGATCTGTGATCTTTTTGATGTCATAATGATTTTTTTCCTTTTAAGATGTAATTGGCTGTGCATGATTAATACTGACACCTCATTTTTTAAACTAAATACATTGTTTTATAGATCTTGCTTTTTTCAGCTTGCACTTGGCCTTTCTCTGGTTACTCCATAAAGAACGACATACATTTATGGTAATTATCTCAATTTGTGTGCTTGATTTCACACTTTGTATTAGCTTCTCACTTTTCTGAGCGATACACAGTAGGTTTAAATCTTTAAAAAGAAAAAGAAAAAGCCTACTGGAGTAAAAATGGTCAGTTGGGCATTTTAGGCCTCCTGTTGACATCAGTGGGAAGTCTTGACTAGGGTTGAGAACTGTTTCTTTGGATTGTAATCTTGATGGCACGGTTGTCATTATCCTATTCCTATTACTTCCTAGAACTCTTTCTTCTCTGTAGTGCAAGTATTGTTTTATGTTGCAAACAGGTTATCTGGCCATTCATTTCGCACTGCATTCATTTTACACTGCTTTTCACAAAGTCTTGGCTTTTGCATAAGCTTGGATTTTGCATGAAAAAAAATCCAGAATTAAAAGAAAAAAATGTGATGGAATTTACTGGTGATTGATACCTACCTTTTTGGGAAAAAAAAGTTTCAGTATCAATCAGCATAGCAAGCAACAGAAACATAGTGTCAATTCATGAATGATGTAGTCACTTGACAGGCAAATACCAACTAGAGTGTCTATGAGAAAACTCTGTTTACTAGGGTGAAAAAAGTCTACAGTTATTTTCCCTTGCAGTTTTACTGCATTTAGAGTCAACTTTCAAAGAAGTCCTATTTGGGCATTAAACTTATATTTTGAAAAATCTAAGACAACTGCAGTTTTTAAAAATCAACTCAACTTCTGGCAATTGTTTCCTTCAAATTAACACTGCCAACAAAAGAGTTTTGTGCATGGTTAGAACTGGCTAAGTTTAAAATAAATTTAGTGGAGTAAATGAATTTTAAAAGTAAGCTGGTACAAGACTTGAGTTTGGTTTTTACCTCTAAGAGACATTTTTCTTAAAATGTTGAGCTGTCTTTGATAACATATTTTTAAGTTTCTTTACCTTTTAAGTGATCTGATCTGTATTTGCCTTAGTCGCTAAGTTGTGCCCTTCTCTTTGCAATTCCATGGACTGTAGCACGCCAGGCTTCCCTGTCCTTCAGTATCTCCTGGATACTCAAAGGAGTACCATGTCCTCAAACTCATGTCCATTGAGTCAGTGATGCCTTCCAGCTATCTCCTCTTCTGTCATCCCCTTGTGCTCGTGCCCTCAATCTTTCCAAGCATCAGGGTCTTTTCCAGCGAGTCGGCTCTTTGCATCAGGTGGCCAAAATATTGGAGTTTCAGTCACTTTTATTAAGGGAATGTTATTCTGCAGTGACCTATGATCCTGTCTGACCGAGGGTTTTAAAACTTTCTGATAATTTTTTTTTTAACAAAACTTCGAAAATAAAATTCTAATGAAGTTCTTTTGACCCCTAGCTAATTTGGGGATGCTTCAGAGGGCCCCTGGAAAACTTTAGAGAGAGATATTAAACTAATTAGGTTCATTTGGTATGTTAAATTTCATGGGAAGTATTGTCAAATGAGTAATAAATCTTCTTAGGTTATGTTATAAGGGGAAATGTTATTAACATAGATATTCCAGAAGTTGCATGGAATTCTTTAAATCTGATACTTCTGGTAAAATTATCAGTCATAATTCTAGTTATTAAAGTGTTATTTGTTGTAGCAGTAGCCAAATTTCTTTGTCAATTGCATTGTAGTCAGATTTTAAAAGTGCCATATGTCTTTTGACCATTGGCATTTATGGTTTTATTCTGATTGCTTTTACAGAAATGCTTCCTCTTCAAAAAGATTTATGGGAAGAACATTAGGACAAGTATAGGTTTCTGACTTTCAGACAATAATGCTGAACTGGGTAAGAAATTAAAGAATTCTAAAAGGAAACCTAATGGCTTCATAAAACTGTTAACAATAGGAGTGAATCAACTGATGACTCTGGCTGTAATTTTTATGGTTTCTATCTGAAAAGTAACTGGTTTTAATCTGTGTTTTCCAGATATAAGGAAACCCTCCTCCTCAACCTGATTATGACTTGTGTTTGGTAAATTATGCTTTTGTAAACTGAATTGAAACATTTATCTCACCTATCTGATCTCTCCAGAGATTGGAAGTGCTTAGGTTCCAAGTAGCTTTGTCTGATATATTAGGAAGGACATCTCCTAACAGATACAGGAGTCTCAAGGAAAGGAATTCACCCAAGTCTGTGAGACAGTCTGTGACAAGCCCTTGGGTATGACTTTGCTATTTCTGAGAGGCCTTTCACAGGTTCAGTCAGGGACTCCTTATAAAAGAAGTCTGCTAAAAGCTATTTTTAAAAAAGCCTATGCAAGCAGCTATATTTATATAAATCATCAGGCCAAGTTTATTGAGATCAGACTTACTTTGGAAACAGATTAGTCTTAATTTGGCTGAATTTGGTAGAAATGAGAGTAATTGTAGAAAAAGAGTTTGTCAGTGAGTACTGAATTCTAGTTGTGTTGAGGTCTGCATTTACTAACTCACTCCTCAGATGGTTCCTTGCTGTTATATTAAGTTTAATTGAATAATTATTAGGACACCCTAAGTGTGTTTCTGAAGCTTATCTTAACTGTCTATCTTTAGAAGAAGATCAAGTATCCCACAACCTGCAAACAATATTGTGTGTACTGGAAATGGCATCTTTTAAAGGACCACCTCCCACACAGGTGGAAAGATCCTTACCGGGTACTCTGCACTAGGTCATGTACTGCAAAATTGAAAGAAATTGACTCTTGGATTAATATTTCCACTTAGAAAGGGCTCCTACACTGGACTGGTCTACAGAAAGGACTGCTGATCTCAAATTCACCTTAAAACAACACTGAAACAGAGGAGAGACTACACTCAGACCAGGATGAGAAAAAGACATCAGAAGTAGACAGCTGGCTGAAGATGCTGGACCTGACCCGTAAGATCATTTATTGTGTTTTCTTGACTTCTCGGACCTTTGTACACTCGAATCAGATGTTTTTCTATCATGGGCATGATCCTATGATGGTTTTAAAATTGAAGCAGTTATTCGGTTTGTGACCAATTACCTGTGTCTAGTATTTCTGTGTTACCTTGGATTTCTCCTCTCCTTTTGGTTGGCTCTTAGGAAATTTATTCTAAAAGAAAGAAATTATAGTTCTGTTTCGGACACTATTGTTAGGTGATATCCCTTCACCTGGCCAATTAATAATACCTGCTCTGACTCTGGCCATAAATAGACATTTTCAAGTTCAGTCAGAGCAACAGACAAAAAAATTTTAGCTAAAGAATTTAGCTCCCACAATTTTGAGACTAATTTATATGGTTAACACTAGGCTATATCCATTTACGTTTAAAGACTCCCTTTCTGCCTGCAATGCGGGAGACCTGGGTTCGATCCCTGGGTCGGGAAGATCCCCTGGAGAAGGAAATGGCAACCCACTCCAGTATTCTTGCCTGGAGAATCCCATGGACAGAGGAGCCTGGCGGGCTACAGTCCATGGGGTCACAAAGAGTCGGACACGACTGAGCGACTTCACTTTCACTTTCACTTTATGTTGGGTACAGTTAAACCATACTGTGGATAGCCAGAGCTTCGCAGGTGGCGAAAGTGGTAAACAGTCCACCTAAAGGAGGAAATCGCAACCCACTCCAGTATCCTTGACGGGATAATGCTGGCAGGCTACAGGCCATGGGGCCACACAAAAAAGATGCAACTGAGCACACACACACACAAGGAGAGCCAGCCTAGTGACACCAGGAAGTTGGGCTGGATGCCTTATGGACAGTGCTAGGATTGGGAAACAGACTAAGACAGCCTGGGGATGTACTGGGCTGCTCCTTACCAATACTGGTAGCTATATTATTTGTATATTGCCTGTTTTACAAAATTGTTTCTTGCGTTATCAAATGTGTAACTGAACCTCTGAAAAAATGATGATTGGAAGCACTTGACCAGATATATAGTTCTCCTCTAAATATATATATAAATATATATGAGACAAATGATTTTAATAGTATGACTCTAGATATGGGAAGAAGCAATAAGAGGGAGTTTTCTTTCCTGGACCATAATAGACTAGTAAGACTGGTATTGTCCAGAGACTTTTGACTGCTGTTAAGAAGGCCCAGTCCAGTAATAGCACACCGAGTGGCTTAACAATGAAAGCCTCACCTGACCTAGGGATCCCTAGCACCATGGGCCAAAACAGTCACACAGTGCCTCCCAGTCCACACATTTATGACCATGAGGGAACCCTGCCAACTAAAAATGGGCACATGCCATCTGCCTCTACACAGATGAAGTCACTCGCCACTGCAGTCACCGACCTTCAACACCTCCTGAATGGAGGTCAGGGTAGAGATCAGGAATGGGACACTGTGCTCTGGCAGAACAGGCCTTTGATAATCAGATGTTCTCTGGAGATTTTATGAGCTCAGTGCTTGCATCTCCTCATACCTAGAAAAGCACTAAAATCATTAAAGGTGACATCTGCTCCTCATGACTAGGAGCAAGCCTCCACCAGAACGTGTGCTTGACTGCACATCCCACCCTTCACTAAAATCATACATGATACTGACCTCTCCCCACCTCTCTGTGGCAGTTTCTCAGTTTCTCTGACATGCTGTCTTCTGGGCTATATATAGTCCTCATTCTGTCCCAAATAAGACTTAACTCACAACTCTCATGCTATGAATTTTGTTTTGTTTTTTTTTTCAGTTGACAACACACAGCCTATATAGTTGGAAAAAGAAAATATTTTTGGATATATATTTTATTTGACAGTGTTTTAGAATATCATACAGTAAACAAGATTTCTGTAAAAGTTAATTTATCCATAGTGGTGCGTTTCATAAAAATAGTTGCTCACTTACAGTCTTTCTGTGACTATTAATACATGTAATTATATTTATAGAGATACAGCTGTACAGGGTAAATTCACAGCTAACACTACACAGAAATATTACTTGGAATGGGGTTTAGATGATGTGCTGTCTTCACAGGCTATGGATTACAGCCGCATAAAGCAATTACTGCACAAGTAGTAGCTGTGAACTGTGCAAATTAGAGTTTATGCAAGCGTAATCTCAGTTTTTTTATCTATCCTTTTGTAACACATGGAAAATAAAGGTCAGAGGATACAGTACCCGGACGTGCAGCTACACTATAGAAGCATTGTCCAAAACCAGATTCAATAACTTAATGGCAAAATAGACTGGATTTCTAGTCCAGGGGAGAAAGACTAATTGAGATTAAACCAAAAGTACTGTAAACTGCTACATGTGTTTGTGCTTTAGTTTATGATGACTTAGTTTCATTGTTTGGAAATTGCTTTTACAGGCTGCAAGACTCTTCACTTGAGGCTTTCAACTACATTGTCCTCTTGTCAAACAACTAAACTATACTTCTGCCTGGTGGGAATTAAACAGCTGGTGCTCAGGATACTGCACTTACAAAGAAAAGGAAAGAGGCAACCCAAGGAAACTGTTTACATGTGCCCTCTTGTGATGGACCTGATCTCCCTCTTTGACTTTCTGACTTCAAGTAGGGGAGGTAAGGCTTATTTGCATTTGAACTCCTGTGAGGGGCAGAGTATGGGAAGCCTCATATTATTTCAGGTCACATAAAAGAGAAACTGCCCTCTGAAACATTTGCCTTTTAGTATGTGTAGCTACAAATAAGAATGTATGGATAACTAACTGAAGGTAAAACTTTAAAAAGAAAGATTAAAAATTAAAATGGCAGAGCAGAAAGGCAAGCATTGAAATTTTACTAGGTTATTAACCATGGGCAAGGAAAATAAACATCTAGACAAAAAAGCAAACCAAACAGAAATAAAAGGAGAAAAAAATAAAGGTAAGCAGAAGGGAATGCTAAAAAGATCCGTGTTCTTTAATGAAAATAAATGGGCTATAATAATGATTTTTTAATATTAGAGAGTCATTGTAATCTGAGAAATATAGGAGGAATACTTTGCTCTGTCAAGGTGAAAATGTAATGGAAAGAGGAATCTTAAAAAGACAACAAATGAGTGAAATATAACACTGCTGTCAAAGAAACTCCTATCTCTGAGCCTGAGACGAGAGGAAAGCCTTCTCATAAAGGAACTGCAGCAATGCCAATCTCAATTTAACAAATTATGGTCCTTCAATTATAAAATTTGTATTGTAGATGAAAACTGATTAAGATCTATGAGCTAAACTGCAAAATTCTGACTTATGGCAAACTGTTGCCTAGAATACAATTTTTAAAACCTTTTTTTCTACCACTGAAAATGTACAGAAACGTGATTACAGAAATGGCAGTACAAATGGCATCACACCAGTGAATTCACTAGGTTTCTAACTCACCCTGCAAGTGTGCAGGGAACACTGCTTCTAAGACTGGTGATGGGTGCCACAAGTGAGCCGTGGAAACAGGTCATGGGCGAACAGTTCTGAATGTTTCAAAGAAACCTTTTAACCCCTGTCTAGATATGTCAAGAACAATTTATTTACAACTCTTCAGATCAATTAAAAGATATAATCTTGTCTCAGTTTCAGCTTGCTCCGTGCAGTTTGATTTTTAAGGCGATATTCCAGTTTGTGATTGCTCTTAACTTGTCCAGTTTCTTGAAACAAAGTTTGGATGACAGCCAAATCCTTCATGCAGTGGGGGAAAATTTTTTTTTTTTTTTTTTTTTTACTAAAGCTACACTGCATTCTCTGTGATGTTCTTCATGTTATTTTGGTTCTTCCGTAGCTGCCAAAGCCCCCACTGTGTAACGGGGCTTTAGGATCAGTTAGGTCTGCACTGTGGACACCGTCCGGACCATGCTTATTGGACACGTGGGGCTTCACGTCGGTGCTCCCAAGCCTTGGTGCCTCGTGGATTTATGCATGTGACAGTGGAAATAAATTAAAACGCCAAGAGACGGAACCTAAGAACGGCCTGCAGGTATTGAGGCGGGGCGGCGGGCTCATCTCCCCGGGGCTGAGGCGCCGGGTTTGGGGACGCCCGGCAGCTTGTCGGAGCCTGGCACCTTCCACGGCCCGGGCGCCACGGCAGCCTTGCGCGCAGGGGCGCCCCCGGGGGGCCGCGCGCCCTGCCTGGACCCCGCCCGCGCCCCCGCCCGGCCCTCGACCTCCCGTGCGCCCCCGCCGCGGCCCGGGCCCACGAACGCAGGTGCCGCGCCGGGGCCTCCATGCCGGCCGAGCTCGGAGCCCGCCGTGGCCTGCAGCCCATCCTTGTTGCCGGCCCGCGCCGCTTCGGCCACTGCTGGCCCAGGCGCCCTGGTCTCCGAGGAGGGCCTGCCGGCCTCAGGCTGCCCCTGGCCGCCAGGCGCCTCCTCGAACCCTGGTTGCACGGCCCTCTGCGGGCTGGCCGAGCGCTCGCTCTGATCCCCAAGGCGCTGCTTCTTCTGGCTGCCGGCTGAAAGCTCCTTTGGTTTCCTAACGTCGTGTTCCCTTTTGATATCCCAAGTTGGGTCTGGGCTTGTCTGGTGGGAAGGGTCGGAGGGTGGGGCTGGATGTGATGGAGAGAATGGAGAGAGGACGTCCTCCAGGGAGACGCCTACTTCCGGCAGACCTGGGGAGGCGGCAGCGGGAGCACTCCAGGAGCCGGGTTCGTCTGTGGGGCAGGAAGCGGAGGCATTAGGGCCCGGCCGCACACGCTTTCCATGTCCCGCCGCCTCCCTCCACGTTGGGAGTGAGAGCAGGGGGTCGGGTCGGGGACCCCCTGCTCTCGACGGCCGAAGCCACTGCCACCCCCACCCACACTGCCAAGAGGGCAGCTGACACCCCCGCCGCCCCCCCGCCCCCCCCCCCCCCCCAGCTCTCTGTTCCCATCCTCTACCTCACCCCTTCCCCTCCTTGCTGGTTCAGGAAGGCTGGTACAAAGCCCAGGCCTAATCCACCCCTTTGTCCTGGCCCCTTCTAACTTCCTGGGGTGTCATCAGGTCTGACAGTCAGTCCTGTGTGGATATCTGATTTGGCAGAACGTAAATCACCTAGGACAGCCGTGAAAAATACAGATTCTTCGATGGTCAGTCCCAGAGCTTCCAGTAGGATAGGGCCACGGAAGTCCTCTGCATTTTTAACAGGCATCCAGGTAATTCAGAAAATGGAGAACCAGCTTTTGAGAAATACTGGCCTGCATTCTCTGGAAGAAGTTAGGGGAGTGACCTCAGTAGTTCATTGTCACTCAAGACATATTTCTTAGTGACCACCAGACAGAGAATTTGGATAAAGACACCTAAAAAGGTTCATTTTTCTGGGGACAGGGGTGGGCAGTGGGACCAGGCTGGTGTGGAAGGAGGGACCCTTCTATGAGGCTCTGCCTTAAAGTGTTAGAAAGTTTTGCAGAAACTTTGACTTCCTGGATGGATACCCCCCCCAACTTTCCTTTGGCATTACATTGTCAACCTGAGGAGTTCCAAGATTCAAACAGGTAATATAAGATTGTCTACTAGATGTTCAAACTTTATTGTTGAAGCACAAATTATTTTATTCTGCAGGAACCTGAGGTTGGTTGGAGACAAGAAGGCAGACACCTTGAGCTCCCCTCCTTTTGTAAACGTGCTGGTCACAACTAACTGCTGAACAGCCACTGATAAAAGACAGGAATCTACCAGAACAGGATATTCTGCATCCAGAGACATAAGAAGGAACCACGAGATAGCGGTAGGAGGGGCACACTCACGATATAATCAAATCCCTTACCACCCGGGTGGGAGACCCACAAACTGGAGAAGGATTACATTGCAAAAGTCCTCCCACAACCTAGAAGAAATAGGCATATTCTTAGAAAAGTACAGTCTCCCACGACTGAACCAGGAAGAAGTAAAAAAAAAATAAGAACAGCCCAATGACAAGTACTAAAATTGAATCTGTGATTTAAAAATTCCCAACAAACAAAAGTCCAGGACCAGATGGTTTCATAGGCGAATTCTACCAAACATTTAGAGAAGAGTTAATTAACATCTCTCCTGAAACTATTTCAGAGGAAGGGAAACTTCTAAACTCATTCTGTGAGGCCACCATCACCCTGGATTGAAAGATCCAACATTATCCAAATGGGCTGTACTACCTAAGGCAGTCTGCAGACTCAGTGCAGTTCCTATCAAACTTTCGTTTCTCACGTGGGCTCCTACCATAACTTCTTCTCTTTCCTACCTCTGGTCTCCATGCAGCAGCCACAGCAATGTCTCTGAGACATAAATTTGATCATGCCATTCCTTTGCTTAAAACTTTTGGTGGATTCTCACTGCTCTTAGGCTAAAATCATTAACAAAGCCCACAAAAGCTTGTCTCATCTGGCCCCTGCCAGCCTCTCCAGCTTCACCTCCATTCATCCCCTTTTCCTCATTCACACTGGTCTTTATGCAGTTACTCAAACACACAAGCTCATTCTGTATTCTGGGACCATACATCATTGCTGGCTCCTCTGTACCCCACAGTGATTCACATGGTGGGTTCTTTTTCATTCTTTAGGACTCCTAAATATTACCCAAGAGAACCCCAACCCACAGTAGGTACTCTGGTCTCCTTGAGAGCTTCTTGTCTTTTTATTTCTTCGTAGTGCTTATAATTTGGAATTAATACTTGGATGCCCCTCTGATTAACATAAGTCTCAATTAGTAGATTGTAAGTTTCATGAGGGCAGTGACCACACTGGTCTTGTGTATCACAGTGGACTTAACATCTAGCATAGTGCTTGACACAATAATACCTGTTCACTGTGTATTTGAATAAAAAATAAGTCTACTGCACAAGTAGAAATGGAAGACTTTCCAAGGGGAGGATGGTGGTGAAATGATGACGTCTGTTTGAAATGTGAGAGGAAAGAAGGAAGTCTGCGGAAAGAGCAGAAGGAGGACACCAGTGACAGGAAGTCCACGCGGAGGAGTCCTCAGCTTTCCCTGGTGGCTCCTCGGATGCAGAGGGCAGAGAGGGTCCCGATCCAAGTCCATCTGATACAACAGATGTTCTTTCCCTCTGTAATCGTTGCAGTTATGATGATGATAATGCCTTCGCTTAAAGGAACATCATCCCTATGGAAGCGTGAATCAGCATGCCAGTGAATGTTCAGATTAGCCCACAGGTAAGACAGAACTGAAATGTCTTACGCGCCCTTGAGGGAGAAGCAAACCCCTTTCCTAAGTTAGATCAACTTTATTCCCCTTGCTGTTATCAGCTCTAGCCAGTTTGGATCTCTCCTAGAAAACAAACCAGTGGATACACATTACATGTTACTAGTATATGGTGTACACACACTACACACTCACAAACACACACCATTATCTCTGGGTTAAAAGATGTATGACCTCTTAAATTATCTTGTAGGAACCTGGCAATACTGAAAAAATAAAATGCTGTCTTTCACTTCATATGTCCAAGCTTTAAAAAAAAAACAAAAAACTTACCTACTGTGCTTCAACCACTCTTTTTATTTTATTGAATATCACTAGAGTGACAATAACCAGAGAGGTGATCTGCTAGGAATAAACTACTTATTGTAGTAAATATCTGTATTACTGGTTTTCCCAGGTGGCTCTTATTGGCAGCAAAAATTTGTACAGAAGAGGAAAATAAGTCAAGGAAGAGTTGGTTTTTTTCTGTGCTGAAGGGTAAGGGAGACCCTTGGAAGGAAGGAAGGAGGCCAGGGATGGTTGCAGGGAAAGAGGATCTATCTCCTGCTCCACCCCTTACCTGACAGCCTCCAGGCTTCCAGCATGGGCTGACTGTTCCCCCAAACCCTGAAAAAGAGTTCCTGCACTTGTCTCCTCCTCTCAGTGAGGTCTGGGGCCCAAAGCCTAATGGCTGCCTTTTAGACTAGGGTGTCTAGGAAAGTAACTACTATCACCACCATTGGAATGAGTAATATTGACAACAGCTAACACGCACTGAAGTGCTTCCTAGGTACCACGAACTATTATGAACTCTTAAGATGTATTTATTCACCTGTAAACTTGCACATTTACAGATGGGGAAACCAAGGCACAAAAAGTTTACCTTGTTCAAGACTACAGAGCAGAAGGTAATAGAGCAGGGTTGTTGAACAACTTTCTGAATGGGGTGAAGTTCTACAAGCTCAGCTGGAGTACTGTCACTAAACTCCTTTGCTATCAACTCTCTTGATTGGGGCTCATCTCTTCTAGGGCAGCTTGACAGGAGCTCCCATCTAAAGCACTATCAGAGGCAGATCTATTATTAATCCAAATAGTCTCTGAAATGCTATTTGTGTTTGAATTTTGGACACAGAGGAACAGTTACCAGAGCTGGGGTGTTGTATTGATCTGTGGAAATGCTCGGCATATTATTAGCTGGAATCAGAACAGTGAGATTAGATGTCTTAAGGTTGGGGATAATATTATATGTTTTAAAAATATCCCTCAAGTTGTCACACCTTGAACCTGAATTGAATTGAAAATCTCATCTACAGTGGAAAAAGTCTCTTCAAGTGGTGTTGGAAAAGTTGGATAGCTGCATGTAAATCAATGAAGTTAGAACATACCCTCACACCATACACAGAAATAAACTCAAAATGGCTTTTAAAGACTTAAATATAAGACATAACATCGTAAAACTCCTAGAAGAGCACATAGGTAAAACATTCTCTGACATAAACTGTGCCAGTGTTTTCTTTGGTCAGTCTCCCAAGGCAATAGAAAAGGAAACAAATGGGACCTAATCAAACTGAGAAGCTTATAAAAGATGTTCCTTATCGCTAATTATATTAGAGAAATGCAAATCAAAATTACAGTGAGGTACCACCTCACAGTGGTCAGAATGGCCATCATAAAAACTGCAAATAACAAGTGCTGGAGAGGATGTGGAGAAAAGGAAGCTCTCCTACAGGGTTGTTGAGAATGTAAGTTGGCATAGACGCTGTGGAAAACAGTGTAATGGTTTTCCAGAAACCGCTAAGAAAACTAAAAATAGAATTAACTACCTTATGATCCAGCAATCCCACAACCTGAATGTCCATCCACAGAAGAATGGATAAAGATCTGGTGCAGATATACGCTGGAATACTACACACCAAAAAATAATGCCATTTGCAGTAACCTAGATGCAACTAGAGATTATTATACTAAGTGGAGTAAGTTAGAGAAAGAGAAAGACAGACACCATGTGAGATCACTTGCGCGTAGAATCTAAAATGTGACACAGATGAGGCTATCTGCAGACCAGACACGGACAGAGAGAGCAGACTGGCTGCCAGAGGCGGGGCGGGAGGTGCTGGGTCAGCAGATACAAGCGCTCACATACGGAGTGGGTGAATGAGGTCCTACGGTGCAGCACAGAGACAGTCAGTGATGAACCACAGCCGGAAAGCACAGAAAAAAGAATGGGCATGTACTCACTCTACTGTAGAACAGAAATTACCACAACACTGTAAATCAACTATACTTCAATAAAATAGTAAAAGGATGAATATATAGTAAGATAAAAAATATTCAAACTAGATATTGGAAACATCTTTTACATAAATACTTTTGCTGAAATGAATAAAATTTCTGCAAAGAGATTTCTGGATTTGGTTAAGCATTATTTCTTATAAATTGGGTTAGAGAATACTGATATGGTTATACAGGAATATATTTTCTTCTAATTTAGAATATTACAGGAAAATATAAATGATTAGATCAGAAGACAGTACTGTGAAGTCATCTTGGTATTCAGAAGAAAGCTTGTTAAGATGTGTTCCAACCATAATGGCTCATTTGGATTTGTTCTACCATCATGAAGATGCTTGTTTTTTTAACAAAATATAAATAAAAATGTGCATTTAAAAAAATTTCAGAAAAATGTATTTGATTCTGCTCTTTCTGAAGCTGTGTTTCCAGTCTGGAGGCACTGTTAATAGCCTTCAAATACGTATTTGTTTCACCTTTATCATCAGAGAGTATAAACTAGGTGTTAATAGTCACAGTTTTTAAAGTTATTAATGTTTATATTTGTTTATTGTGTTTCCCATCTATACCCTTTCACAAGCATCATCAAAGGTGTGGCACTAGTAAAGCCATGGCAAAATTTACTTCCATGGTTGAGGGCAAATCTCAGTGCAAGGTGGGGCTATTAACAGCGGATCTACTGTTTACTGCGTTCTAAGTATCATACCAGGTACTGTGCCATGTCACAATATTCTCTCTTAATCCTCACACCAGCTCTTAAGAAATGGTGCTGTCATCCCCATTTCACAGATGAGAAAACTGAGGCTTAGCTAAGCAATTTGCCAGGACCATTCAGCTAGTGAGAATCAAGATGACTGACTACATAAAATTCCAGAGTCCAAGCCCCAAGTGTTACTATATTTTAGTGCTTCCTAACTTTTTCCACATCAGGAAACACATGGAAGAAGAGCTTATTTAGACGTTGCACTGGAGTAAACTGAAGAAGACAGTCAAGGTCTACAGATAACAGCCAAGCGTGTCCTGAGGGCTAAAGAGAGTCCATACATATCCCGGTATAACCCATCAGAGGGGTATCATGGAGAACAGATTTTGAAATTCAGCTTTTTTTTTTTTTTAAACAAGGTACATCTTGATAATCCAGATTGGATCAGTCTTAATTAGTAAACTGTCTACAAGATAGAAGAGAAATGTGGGCTTATTTATTCCAAGTATGTTTTAGAAAGCAATGCATTCTTCTAAATTAAAATCTTAAAAGTGCAGTATGTAAAACAGATAAAAGCTGGACATCTTTGGTTGGCTGAGTGGAGCCACAATCTCTCCCATTCACCCCCAAGCCCACTGCAGTGGCTCCTCTGGCCGTTTCTCAGGAACATGGAAGCTCTAATGGAATAGTCTGAAAACCACTGCCCATCAGGGATGGGAAGGGGAAACAGGGAAGATTTGTGCAATAGGCTTTTTTCTAAGTGGTAGTAGCCAGGAGTTAGGCTTCACAGATAGGAGATAACTCACAGAAGAGAAGCAGGTGGATATGTCCAGCACACCTGGGAAGGACAGACTTCACCTTCCGGAATTCTGCCTGGGCTGGCTGCTGACCTAGAGCCTCAGTGCTCTGCGAAGTAGGAAGTGACCCCATTTGTCTGAAAGTCAGTCAGTCAGCATCTTGTGGAGAGAAGGGTATCCAAAGCAGGCAGGCTTTGAGCCCTCCTAGCCCAAACACTTGTAGCTCAGCTGGTATAAAGAATCTACCTGCGATGTGAGAGACCTGGGTTAGATCCCAGGAGATCCCCTGGAGGAGGGCATGGCAACCCACTCCAGTATTCTTGCCTGGACAATACCCATGGACAGAGGAGCCTGGCGGGCTGCAGTCCATAGGGTCTCAAAGAGTCAGACATAACTGAATGACTAAGCATAGCGCATTAAGATTCCAAAAAACAAAGCTATCATATCCACAATCCCACACCTGGGAATGTACTGAAGAAAACAATAAGGTAAAAGTACATGCCTCCCAACGTCACTGCAACACTTTCAGTAGCAAAGACCTGGAAGCCACCAAACTGTCTGTTAGCAGATGAGTGAATAAGGATGTCGTACACATATGCAGTGAATGTTGCTCAGTCATAAAGTAATGCCGCTGGGGACAACACCACTGGATTTGGAGATGATCGTACTGTGCGTAACAGGTCACACAGAGAAAGATAGCATATGTTACCAGGTTGAGGTAGAAACAAAATGGATAGGAAAACACAAATTAACAACAAAAATAGACATAAGAAACTCTTGGTTACTAAAGAAACGTGCAAGAGAGGGATAAATTAGCACCTTGGGATTAGCATATCTGTAGAGGTACTCAACAAGGACCTACTGTCCAGCACAGGGTATTCGCTCAACAATCTGGAATAAGCTATCTGGGAAAAGTGGCCGAAAATGAGTACACAGAGCCCTATGTATAACTGAATCGAGCTGCTTGACAAGGAAAACAAACCCAAGTTCATCAACTGTATTTCAGTAGAAATGAAAATGAAATAATGTAAACAGGAATGATGCCTAGTATATCCTCACACCTGGGTGAACAGAGCTGGTGGGACATCCCTGGGCCCTGAGCAGCTAGGGTCCCAAGGCTGGACTGTCCTAAGGCTGAGGGAGCAAGTAGGATGGGGCAGGAAAGGAACCCTTAGACTTGCACTGCCTGGTCCCTCTGCATGGGCTCACAGGCCAGACCCAGGCGGGGCATCTGACAGCAAAGCCAGGTCTAGTGCACCCAAAGGTGATGGACCCTGTGGGTTGCAAGACTTTGAGGGGTCACTGGGTCTCTACATCTCCTGGTGCCCTCCAGCCTCCTTCCTTAGAGTCACCCTGCCTACAGACAACAGTTCCCTCATCACAGTGCTTTTGTAGGTGTTGGGATTTGTTCCTGGGTGAAGGGTATGGGGGTGAAAATGGTGAGACAGAAGCCCTGGATATGTGTTCTGGCACATTGAACTCATTTACAACCGCGGACTTTCCCTGCCTGAGTAACCGGAGGTGGGGAGGAAGAAATCCTGCCGCCCAGTGATCATTTCCCAGAACTACAGCTATATCTCCAGTGTTGGCACTGGAGATGCCCATACTATGGAACCAGGTCAGACAGACAAAAATAGACACTATATGATATTAGTTTGAAGTGTAATCTAAAGACGGATGGAAATACCCCAACTGACAACAGAGAAACATGCTCAGAGACTTAGAAAAGAAATTTATGGTTACCAAAGAGGAAATCTGCAGAAGAGAAGTAAATTAGCACTTTAGGATTAACATGTAATATTTCTTGGGCTTCCCTGGTGGCTCAGATGATAAAGAGTCTGCCTGCAGTGCGAGAGACCCGGGTTCGATCCCTAGGTCAGGAAGATCCCTTGGAGAAGGAAATGGCAACCCACTCCCATATTCTTGCCTGGAAAATCCCATGGACAGGGGAGCCTGGCAGGCTACAGTCCATGGGGGTCACAAAGAATTGAACATGACTGAGCAACTTCCCTTTCTTTTCTGATATTTCTAAAATAGTCAACAAGGCCCTATTGTCTAACACAGGGAACTCTACTCAACACTCTGGAAGAAGCTATCTGGGAGCAGAGTCCAAAAACAAGTAGATGTACTCCTATCTGTAACTGAATTGATGCCAAAACAAATGCAACTTTGTTAATCAATTGTACTGCACTAGAAACTAAAAATTAAATGAAGATATCAGTAAAAGGAATAATGGCTACTATAGTCACCTCCTGCCTGTGTGGTCAGGGCTGGGGGTACTATCCGTAGAGCCTGAACCAGATTGAGCTGAAAAGCTCAACTGAGGGGGATGGAAAGGATCTGCCAGGAAAGGAAGCCCCTTGGGCCCACAGTGCCTGGTCCCTCCATGTGGACCACAGTCCCCAGATCACATTGGGCCCTTCAACAGCAAAGCCAAGCATAGTGCACTCAAAGGATGATGGACCCTCAGGTTGCCAGGACTTTGAGGAGTCACCTGGTCTCCATGTCCCCTGGTGCTGGGGTTCCCACCTCCAGTCTCCTTCCTTACAGTCACCTCATGTATAGAGAACAGCACACTCAACACAGCACTTTTGCAGGGGTTTGGATTTTTTCCACATTGAAGGGCAAGGGGTGGAAGTGATGAGACC
This sequence comes from Capra hircus, assembly GCF_001704415.2. Taxonomy (NCBI): domain Eukaryota; kingdom Metazoa; phylum Chordata; class Mammalia; order Artiodactyla; family Bovidae; genus Capra; species Capra hircus. The sequence goes on from NC_030811.1 coordinate 77,012,882, forward strand.
AGCCCTGGGTCTGTGTTCTGGCACATTCTGCCCTCCTTTACAACCTAAGAGCAGGACTGTCCCTAATCATCCCCTCACCCTGGTTACCAAAGGTGGAGAGGATGGACTCCTGTCACCTTGTGGCTATTTCATAAACTACAACTTAAAATCAGTGCTTTGGGGAATCACACTCATAAGGTTATTAGGTTCATTAAAAAAGAGGGGGGGGAACCTCAAGAATTGTCATACTTGAAAAATATTTTTCTTAAAAGCCAACTTTCAAGACACATTTCAGGAGAAAAGTCATTTCAACTTTACTCATTTTTTTAAAAAATGTAAACTACTTGGAAAGATGGTCAACATCCCTCATTATCAGAGAAATGTAAATCAAAATTAAAATGAAGTACATCCTTGCACCAATTAGGGCAGTCATCGTCAAAAAGTCTACAGCAGTAAATGCTGGGAAAGGTGTGGAGAAATGAACTCTCCAGCACCGTGGGTGGGAATGTAACCTGGTAAGAGCCACTAGGAAGGACACTATGGAGGTTCCTTAAAAAATGAAGTAGATGCTACCACATGATCTGCAATCTCACCTCTGGACAGATACCCGACAAAACCCTAAGGGAAGAGAAGCATGCACCATAACGTCACTTCAACACTACTTTCAATAGACAGGACCTGTCCATCAGCAGACGAGTGCATAAGGAAGACGTGGTGCATTTATACAAGGGAATCTTGGGCAGCCGTAAAATAGGATAAATTAATGCTCCTTTCAGCAACATAGGTGGACTTGGAGATGATCAGATTATGGGTAGCAGGTTACACAGAGAAAAACAGCATACCTATCACGCTGGGGTACAATCTAAAAATGGATAGAAACACATGAATTGACCAAACAGATATGCACTCAGAGGCTTAGAAAAGAAACCTATGGTGAGGAGAGGGAAAATACTGGGCAGGGATGAATCAGCATGTGCAGTTATTACATGAAAACTGGTATCTGTAGAGATAATCAACAAGGACCTGTTCTGTACAGGGAACGCCAGTCAACACACTGGAAAAAGCTATCTGGGAAGGGGGGCAAAAACCAGTAGATGTATTTGTATGTATAACTGAATGCATGTGCTTGATGGGGAAAAGAAAAGCAACATTATCATCTCTGTTCCAATAGAAATAAAAATGATACAGAATCATAAGAAGGAATGATGTCTACTATATTCCCCTCAGGCTTGGGTGTTTGGTACTGGTGGGACATCCCTGGAGCCTGAGCAGCTAAGGCTGAGGGAGCCGAGAAGGATGAGGCAGGATGGGAACCCTTAGACCTGCATGGGACCACAGTCCCCAGACCCAGGCGGGGCATCTGACCACAAAGTCAAGTCTAGTGCACCCGAAGGATAATGGACCCTGTGGGCTGCAAGACTTTGAGGAGTCACCTGGTCTGTCTCCTGATACTGCGGTTCCCACTCCAGTCTCCTTCCTTAGAATCATCCCACATACAGGTGAAAGCTCCCTCACCACCGCACTTTTGTATAGGTTGGGATTTGTTCCTGGATGAAGCGTAAGGGGATGGAAGTGGGGAGACAGAAGCCCTGGGTATGTGTTCTGGCACATTCAACTCTCATTTACAACCACAGACTTTCCCTCATTTCCCCCTTGCCTGAGTAACCAGAGCTGGGGGAAAAGAAATCCCGCTGCCTCATGGCCATTTATGATTACCACAGCTATAAAATCAGTGCTATGAAATCTTCCCTCAAGAAATGTGCTGTGGTAAGTAATCAAAAGAAAATTCAAAATACAGCCACTTTCAAGAAGCTCTTTTCAAGAGAGAAGCTATTTCAATTTTCCTTAAAAATCCTTAAAAAAAAAAAAAACCCATAAGACACGGAAAGATGCTCAACACTGCTCAATATCAGAGAAATAGAAAACAAAACTAAAACGAGGTACCACCTTGCACCAGTCTGGGTGACCATCATAGAAAAGCTTACAAGCAGTAAATTTTTGGAATTGCATGCAAAAAAGGAATACTCCTATGCTGTGGGTGGCAGGGGCTATTATGAAGGATACCGTGGATATTCCTTAAAAAACAAAATGATAGCTACCACATAATCCACAATTCCACTCCAGGGCATATATATGACAAAAACCCTAAGGCTAAAGACACATGTACCCCAACATAATTGCAAAACTACTTTCAATAGTCATGACATGGAAGCCACCAGACTGTCCATCAGCAAATGAACGCATAAAGACAATGTGGTACACATATATTAATACAAGGGAATACAGTTCAGACAAGAAGAGGATGCAGTAATGTCACTGCCTATAACATAAGTGGACCTGGAGACGATCATACTATGGGACACAGGTTAGAGAAAGACAGAAAGCTTATGATATTACGTTGAGGTGCAATCTCAAATTGGATAGAAATATATGAATTTACAAAACAGAAAAACCCTCAGAGACAGAAAAAACTTAAGGTTACCAGAGGGGAAAGGTGCGGGAGAACAAATTAGCACGTGGGATTAATATATGAACACTGATTTCTGTAACAGATACTCAACAAGGTCCTCCTGTCCAGCAGAGGGGACTCTGCTCAACACTCTGGAAGAAGCTATCTCGGAGGGTCTGAAAATGAGTAGATGTATACCTATGTATAACTAAGTCAAGCTGTGTGACACCTAAAACAAACAACATTATCAATCAACCATACTCAAATAGATACTGAATATTAAAATGTTAAAAGCAATGATGCCTATTATATTCCCCTCTTGCCTGGGTGTTCAGGGCTGGTGGGATGTCCCTGGAGCCTGAGCCGGGTAGGCTTCTAGGTTGGACTGTCTCAAGGCTGAGGGAGCTGGGGAGGATGTGCCAGGAAAGGAGCTCTGACTGTAGTGCCTGGTTCCTCTCCTGAGACCACTGTCTCGTGATCGACACGGGCTGTGGCACAACTAAGCCAAGCCCAGCGCACCCAAAGGCTGATGGACCCTGTGAGCTGTGAGACTTGGAGCGGTCACCAGGTCTCCCTGTCTCTTTCCACCTCCAGCCTCCTTCCTTAGAGTAACCCCACCCAGAGTGGTGGGTCCTGCCACATTCTGCTCTCACTTAACAACCCACAGCAGGACTTTCCCTCATCTCCGCCTTAGCAGAGGTGGGGGGAAAGAAATCCTGCCACCACGTGGTCGTTTCCCAGAACTACAACTTTAAAACCAGTCTCCGGCCACACCTTCACAAGGCCTGTGTGGTTATTAACGAAAACAGCCCTCAGGATATGTGCTTTGTAGGTAATGCAAAGAAAATTCAAAAAATTTATCTTTAAGAAGTCCATTTCCAAAGAGAAGCCATTTGAATGTTACTCAATAATTCTTCTGTTTTTATAAAAGGACAGGGAAAGATGTTCAACATCGCTCATTACCAGAGAAATGTAAGTCACAACTACAAGGATTTACCAGAAGCCATCATTCATTAACTTCCAATTAAAATACATTTATATTTAAAAAATGGACAATTAAAAAGGATTAATGTCCAGCACATATAAAGAACTCCTACAAGTCAATAAGAGAAAAGGCAAAAGCCCAGTGGGCTTAGTCGTGTGTTTTATTTGTGGGAAAAAACCCCAAAAGTCTACAAGCACTGATTTTGGGGACAGCATGGTGGAAAAGATCTCTGCTATGCTCTGGGTGGGAACGTAACCTGGCAAGAGCCATTGCAAACGGTACGACGGAGGTTCCTTTAAAAACGAAATGAGAGCTACCGCATGATCCAAAATCCCACTCCTGGGCATATACCTGATGAAATCTCTAAGGGGAAAGACACATGAGCCTCAACGCCATTGCAACACTACTTCCAACAGCCAGGACGCGGAAGCCAGCAAGCTGTCCATCAGCAGATGAGTGCGTGAAGGCACGGCAGGCGTAGACAGAGGAATACTGCAACCATAAAGAGGAATAAAGTAATGTCACTCGGAACCACACAGGTGGGCTTGGAGATGACCATACTGTGGGAAGCAGGTCAGAGAAAGACAGACGGCATATGCTATCAGGTTGAGGTGGAAACTGAAATGGATAGAAAAGCATGAACTGAAAAAACAAATACCCAGCCATAAAAAAGTAAACTTTTGGTTCACAAGGCCCTTCAGGTAAATAATAGCCTGCCCTGAAGAAATGTGCTGTGGTAGGTAATCAAAAGAATATTCAAAACAAGGCCGTAATTTAAGAAGCCCATTTCAAGAGAGAGGCCATTTCAATTTTACTTAAATTGTGACTCAAAAACATTTTACTTTTTCTTTTTTCCTGTAAAGGACATAGAAAGATGCTTCACATCATTTATTATCATAAAAACGTAAATCAAAACTATAATAAGGTAAAACCTAGCACTAGTCTGAGGGGCCATCATCAAAATGTCTGCGAGCAGTAAGTGTTGCCGAGGACCCAGGAGGAAAGGGCTCGCCTAAGCTGTGGGTGGGGACGGTGCCTGGCAAGGGTCGCTACAGAGAACATTGCGGAGGCTCCTGAAAAATGAAACTGCAGTGCCCACAGGATCAGCAGCCCAACTCTTGGGAATATACTTGAGGAAAACCCAAAGGTAAAAGACATGCACCCAAACGTCATCGCCGTAATACTTTCAGTCGCCAAGAAGCCTGCAAACTGTCCATCAGCAGCGGAATGCATAAAGACGATGCGTGCCTGCACGCAAGGGAACATCTAAGCGGTAAAAAAGAAACAAATGATGCCGCTTGCAACAACTGAGGTGGACCTGGAGAAGATCACACTGTGGGACGTTCTTAGATAAAGACAGATAGCATGTTCAGGTGGAATCAAAACATGGATAGATGCACCCTAATTGAAAACAGACACATCCTCAGAGACTTAGAAAACTATATTTACCAAAGAGGAAAGGTGGGAAAGAGGGAAAAATCAATACATGGGATTAATATATGAACACTGATACGTTTAATAGATGATCGACAAGCACCTTCTGTCCTGCACAGGGAACCCCACTCAACACTCTGCAAGATGCTGTGTGGGAAATGAAGCCGAAAACGAGCAGACGCAGCCCTGTGTGTGACCGAGTTGAGCTGCTTGACACCAAAACCAAACACAACACTGTTTACCAACTGTGTTCCACCGGAAATAAAAAGTGAACTGAAAATATAAATAGGAAGGATGCCTACTGCATTCCCCTCATGCCTGAGTGGCCGCAGCTGGGGCACACACCTCTGGCTCAGCTGGGCTGGGTCTTAAGGCTGGACTGCCCTAAGGCTGAGGGAGCGGGCATGATGTGCCAGGAAAGGACCTGCCTTAGACTCACAGTGCCTGGTCCCCCTGCACGGGACCACAGTCCCCATATCCAGGCAGGTTATCTGACATCAAAGCCAGGCCTAGTGCACCCAAAGGATGATGGAGCCTCTGGGTTGCAGGTCCTTTGAGGAGTCACCTGGTCTCCACGTCTCCTGGGGCTGGGGTCCCCACCTCCAGCCTCACTGCTTACTGTTATCCTGCCTATAGATGACAGCCCTCTCACCGCAGCACATTTGCAGGGGTTTGGATTTACCCTGGATGAAGGGTAAGGCGGTAGAAATGGTGAGACAGAAGCCCTGGGTACACGTGTTGGCACATATTGCTTTCATCTATAACCCAAGACTTTCCCGCATCTCCCCCTTGCCAGAGCAGCCAGAGGTGAGCAGGAAGAAATCCTGCCGCCTCGTTGTCATTCCCCATAACTACAGCTGTAAAACCAGTGCTTAGAGGAATTGCATTCACAGGGCTGCTGATGGAAACTCCCCTCCAGAAATGTGCTGAGGAAGGTAATGGAAAGAAATTTCAAAGCACAGCCAACTTTCAAGAAACCCATTTCAAGAGAGAAGCCATTTCAATTTTTCTCAAAAATATTTTGTTTTGTTTTTTTTTAATGTAAAAAGGCCATGGAAAGATGCTCAACATTGCTCATTATCAGAGAAATGTAAATCAAAACTGCGAGGAACCACCTTGCACCAGTCCAAGCGGCCATCAGAGAAAAGTCTACAAGTAATAAATGTTGGGGGCGGGGTGTGGAGAAAAAGAACTGTCCTGTGCTCTGGGTGGGAGTGTAACCTGGTAACAGCCACTACGAAGGATACTATGGAGGTTGCTTAGAAAACGAAATGAGAGCTACCACATGATCCACAATTCCACTCCTGGGCATATACCTGAGGAAAATCCTAAGTCAAAAGACACATGTACCCCAATGTCATTGCAGCAGTACCTTCAACAGTCCAGACCTGAAAGCCACCACACTGTCTACCAGCAAAGGAATGGATACAGATGGTGTAGTACATGTATCCGGGGGAATATTGCTCAGACAAGAAAACCAATAGAGTAACGTCACTTCCTACACACAAATGGATCTGGAGATGAGCATACTATGGGAAGCAGGTTAAAGACAGAGAGCATATGATACCACATTGGGGTGGAATCCACAAATGTACAGAAATACACAGATTTACAAAACAGAAACACACTCAGACTCAGAAACTTAAGGTGACCAGAGGGAAGGATGCTGGGGAGGGGTAAATTAGCACGTGGGATAAATCTATGAACACTGGTACTGTAATAGGTAATCAACAAGGACCTCCTGTCCAGCACAGGCAACTCGATCCAACACTCTGGAAGAAACCATCTGGGAAAAGAGGGCAAAAGTGAGCAGATGCATCCATATGTAAAACTGAATTGAGCTGCTTGGTGCCAAAAACAAGTACAATGTTGTTAATCGGGTGTATTCCAATAAATACAAAAATGAAATGAAAATATAAACCGGAAGGATGCCTGCTATATTCCCCTCATACCTGGGTGACCGGGGCTGGTGGGACCTCCATGGAGCCCGAGTTGGTTAGCATTCTAAGACCGACTGTCTCAAAGTTGAGGGAACAGGCACAATGTGCCAGGAAAGGAACACCCTGGACCTGTGGAGTCTGGTCCCTTTGCACGGGACCACAGTCTGAAGATCCAGGTGGGACAACTATCGGACAACTGCACCCCAAGGGTGACGGACCCTCTGGTTTTAAGGCTTTGAGGAGTCACCTGGTCTCTGTGTCTCCTGGTGCCGGGGTTCCTACCCCTAGCATTTTTGACAGCACTCTCATCACAGGGTTTTTGTAGGGACTGGGATATTTTGGGGGGGTGCGGGGTGGAGTGTAAGAGAGTGGAAGCGGTGAGACAGAAGTCTTGGGTGTGTGTTTTCTGGCACATTCGGCTCTCATTTACAACCCAGGAGCAGGCCTTTCCCTCATCTGCCCCTTGCCCCTGTAACCAGTTGGGGGGAAAGTGAAATTCTGCCACCTGGTGGCCATTTCCTATAACTGCCACTTTAAAACCAGTGTTTGCGGAATGGCATTCACAAGGCCTGCTGGTTCTTAATGAAAACTGCTCTCAAGAAATGTGCTGTGGTAGGTAATTGAAGAAAAATCGAAACACAGTCAACTTTCAGGAAACCCATTTCAAGAGAGAAGCCATTTCAATTTGCCTCAAAAGAAAAAAATCCCCCCCCCCCCATGTAAAGGACACGGAAAGATGCTCAGCATCGCTCATGAATGGAGACATGTAAGTGAGAACTACAATAAGGCACTACCCTGCATCAGTCCAAGCAGCCATCACAGAGAAGTCTACAAGCAGTAAATGTTGGGGAGGGTGTGGAGAAAGAACTCTCCTGTGCTGTGGCTGGGAACGCAGCCTGGTAAGAGCCTCTATGAAGGACACCATGGAGTGGAGCTTCCTTTAAAACTGAGATGAGAGCTGCCACAGGGTCCTGAATCCCATCTCTGGGCAAACACCTAACAAAAACCATAAGGCAGAAGACAGATGAACCCCAAGGTCACTGCAACCCTACTTTCATTAACCAAGACCTGGAAGCCACCAGACTTTCTATCAGCAGGTGAAATCATAAAGAAGATGTAGACCTTAAATACAGGGACTGTGGCTCAGCCATAAAAAAGAATATAGTCCCATTTGCAACAACACTGGCGGACACAGAGATTATCATCCTACTGGAAGGACGTCAGATAAAGACAAATCACATATGATTCTACCACCTTGAGGCGGAATCTAAAAATGTAAAGAAACACATGATTTTACAAAACAGAAACATACTGACAGTCTTAGAAAAGAAACTTACGGTTGTCAAAGGGGAAAAGTGGGGAAGAAGGATAAATCAGCACACTGGGACTAACATATGAACACAGATACCTCTAAAATAGGCAATTAAGAAGGGCTTCCCTGGTGGCTCAGCTGGTGAAAATTCCATCTGCAATGTGGGGGACCTGGGTTTGATCCCTGGGTTGGGAAGATCCCCTGGAGAAGGCAACCCCCTCCAGTATTCTTGCTTTGAGAATCCCATGAACAGAGGATGCTGGTGGGCTACAGTCCATGGGATTGCAAAGAGCTGGACATGACTGAGCAACCAAGCATAGCACAAGAAGGAACTCCACTGAACACCCTGGAAGATGCTATCTAGGAAAAGAATAAAAAAAGAGTAGATGTACCCCTGTGTATAACCAAATGAATCTGGTTCATGTCCAAAAGAAATGCAACATTGTTATTCAACTGTACTCCAATATTAACTAAAAAATAAATGAAAATATATGAACAGGAAGAATACCTACAATATTCCCCTTACACATGGGTGTTTGGTATTGGTGGTACATCCCTGGAGTCTGGGCTGGCTAGGGTCCTCAGGCTGAGGGAGCTGGGAAGGATGTGCCAGCAAAGGAACCCTCTTGGACCCGAAGTGCCTGGTTCTTCTGCACAGGACCATGGTCCTCAGGGCCATCCAACAACTAAGCCAAGGTCAGTGCACCCAAAGGATGATGGACCCTCTGGGTTGCAGGTCCTTTGAGGAGTCACCTGTTCTCCATGTGTGCCAGTGCTGGGGTTCGCACCTCCAGTCTCCTCCTTTCGAGTTGCCAGAGCTTCGGACCACAGCACCCTCAGTAGTGTGCTTTTGCATGGGTTGGGGTTTTTCTGGGTGTGAAGGGTAATGCTGCTGCTGCTGCTGCTAAATCGCTTCAGTTGTATCCTACTCTGTGCGACCCCATAGACGGCAGGCTCCACCAGCCACCCCGTCCCTGAGATTCTCCAGGCAAGAACAGTGGAGTGGGTTGCCATTTCCTTCTCCAGTGCATGAAAGTGAAAAGCGAAAGTGAAGTCGCTCAGTCGTGTCAGACTCTTAGCGACCCCATGGACTGCAGCCTACCAGGCTCCTCCGTCCATGGGATCTTCCAGGCAAGAGTACTGGAGTGGGATGCCATTGACTTCTTCAGAAGGGTAATGGGGAAGAAGTAATAATACACCAGCTCTTGGGTGTTTTTTTTCTGGCACATTCCCCTCTCATTTACATCCAGGAAGAGACCTTTCATGAAGGCTCCCGTTGCCAGAAGAACCAGATTTGGGCATGAAGAAACCCTGCCACCTTGTGGCCATTTCTGGTAAAAACAACCTTAAAACCAGTGATTTTGGAAACTTCACAAATGGCAACCCACTCCGGGGACAGAGGAACTTGGTGGGCTACAGTCCATGGGGTCATGAAAAGTCGGGCATGACTGAAGCAACTTAACACACATATTCACAAGGCCTGAAGGGCTGTTAGTGACAGTATCCCTCAAGAAATGTACTGGAGTAAGTAATCAAAAGAGAATTCAGAAGAAAGCAGGCTTTCAAGAAGCCAATTTGAAGACAAACTGTATTCACACCATTTTTTTTTAACATATGAAAAGATGCTTAACATTACTTACTATTAGAGAAATGCAAGTCATTGGCACAAATCGAGTGGTCATCATCAAAAAGTCTACAAAGAATAAATGCTGTGGAGGGCATGGGCAAAAGGGAACCACCCTACACTGTGGGTGGGAATGTAAATTGGGAATAGGCTCTATGGAGAACAGTATGGATGTTCCGCAAAATAAAAAAACTAAAAATAGAGCTATCACATGATCCCAAATACCATATCTGAGAGAACCAGAATTCAAAAAAAAACATGTACCCCAACATCGATTCCAGCCCTATCTACAATAGCCAGGACAAAAAAGCAACGGAAGTGTCCATGGATAGGCGGATGGAGAAGCTGTGGTACATGTATGGAAGTGGATGTCACTCAGCCACAAAAAGAAGGAAATAATGCCATTCATAGCAGCATGGCTGGACCTGGAGGTGATCATACCCAGTGAAATAGGTCAGAGAAAGGAAAATACCGTATGATATAAATTATAGGTGGAATCTAATAATAGATGGCTTCCCTGGTGACCTGCAATGTAGGAGACCTGAGTTCAATCCCTGGGTCGGGAAGACCCCTTGGAGAAGGAAATGGCAACCCATCCAGTATTCTTGCCTGGGCAATGCCATGGACAGAGGAGGCTGGCAGGCTACAGTCCATGGGGTCGCAAAAGAGGTGGACAAGACTGAGAGACTAAACAACAATAATAGACATAAACAAACTTATTTACAAAACAGAAATGGACTCACAGCTTTCAAAAACAAAGTTATGGTTACTTAAGGGGATAAGTTTCAGGAAAGGATAAGGTAGGCTATCTCTTCAAGAAAACTGGAGATGCCAAGAGAACATTTCATGCAAAGATGGGCATAATAAAGGACAGAAATGGGAAGGACTTAACAGAAGCAGAGAGATTAAGAAAAGGTGGCAACAACACACAGAAGAACTATACAAAAAGGACTTATATAATGACTTGGATAACCACGACGGTGTGGTCACTCACCTAGAGCCAGACATTCTGGAGTGTGAAGTCAAGTGGGCCTTACAAAGCATCAGTAAGAACAAAGCTAGTGGAGGTGATGGAATTCCAGATGAGCTATTTCAAATCCTAAAAGATGATGCTGTTAAAGTGCTGCACTCAATATGCCAGCAAATTTGGAAAACTCAGCATTGGCCAAAGGACTGGAAAAGGTCAGTTTTCATTCCAATCCCAAAGTAGGGCAATGCCAAAGAATGTTCATACTACCATATAACTGTGCTCATTTTACATTCTAGCAAGATAATGCTCAAAATCCTTCAACAGTATGTGAACTGAGAACTTCCAGATGTACAAACTGGATTTAGAAAAGGCAGAGAAACTTGAGGTCAAATTGCCATCATTCACTGGATCATAGAAAAAGCAACAGTATTCCAAAAAACATCTACTTCTGCTTCATTGACTACACTAAAGCCTTTGACTGTGTGGATCACAACAAAATGCGGAGAATTCTTAACGAAATGGGAATACCAGACCACCTCACCTGCCTCCTGAGAAAATTGTAAATAGGACAAGAAGCAACAGTTAGAACCAGACATGGAACAATGGACTGGTTCAAAATTAGGGAAAGGAGTTCATCAAGGCTGTATATTGTCACCTTGCTTATTTAATTTATATGCATAGTACATTATGTGAAATGTCAGGCTGGATGAAGCATAAGCTGGAATCAAGACTTCCAGGAGAAATATCAATAACCTCTGATATGCAGACGACATCACTCTTATGGCAGAAAGTGAGGAGGAACTAAAGCCTCTTCGTGAGGGTGAAAGAGAAGAGTGAAAAAAGCTGGCTTAAAACTGAACATTAAAAAAAACGAAGATCATGGCATCCGGTCCCAACATTTCATGGAAAACAGATGGGGAAAAGTGACAGACTCTACTTTCTTGGGCTCCAAAATCACTGCAGACGGTGACTGCAGCCTCAAAATTAAAAGACACTTGCTCCTTGGAAGAAAAGCTATGACAAACCTTGACAGCATATTAAAAAGCAGAGATATCAGACTTTGCCAACAAAGGTCCGTCTAGTCAAAGCTATGGCTTTTCCAGTAGTCGTGTATGGATGTGAGAGTTGGACCATAAAGAAGGCTGAGTGCCAAAGAACTGATGCTTTCTAACTGTGGTACTGGAGAAGATTCTTGAGAGTCCCTTGGACATCAAGGAGATCAAACCAGTCAATCCTAAAAGAAGTACACCCCAGAATATTCACTGGAAAGACTGATGCTGAAGCTGAAGCTCCAATACTTTCGCCTCCTGATGTGAAGAGCCAACTCATTGGAAAAGACCCTGATGCTGGGAAACTTTGAGGGCAGGAGGAAAAGGGGACAACAGAGGATGAGATGGTTGGATGGCATTACTGACTCAACAGATGCGAGTCTGAGCAAGCTTCAGGAGATAGTGAAGGACAGGAAGCCTGGCGTGCTGCAGTTCATGGGGTCGCAAAGAGGTGGACATGACTGAGCGACTGAACAACAGTGATAACAAGGTAGGAGGTTAGGCTTAATATACACCCAGTAATATATATAAAACAAATAATCAACAAGGCCCTGCTCTATCACACAGGGGATTCTATTCAATATTCTGTTATAACCTATATTGGAAAAGAATTTTTTAAAAAAATGGATATATGTAAGTGAATAAGTGAATCTCTTTGCTATACACCAGAAACTAACACAACACTGGAAATCAACCATACTCCAATATAAAATTAAAAGTTAAGAAAAATAAAATACATGGACAAAAGATATGCACTATCACTTCATCAAAGATGACATATAATTGGCAAATAAGCAGATAAAAAGATAGCCAACCTCATTAACGGCAAAATCCAAATTAAAACTACAATGAGATACCACGACACATCTTCTAATATGGCTAAAACTGAAAAAAACAAACAAATAGAAAATAACGCAGGGATGTGAAGCAACTGGAACTCTCACCTATTTTTGTTGGAAAAGAAAAGAGCAACAGCCCCCTTAGAAATCATTTTGGAGGTTTCTCAGAAAGTCAACCATGTACTTCCTGTATAACTCAGCAATCTCACTCTGATATATCCACACAAGTTAATGTTCAAACAAAAATCTGAGTAGTGCAAATTTTTAAAAAAATTCAAGTATAGTTGACTTAGAATGTTATATTAGCTTCAGATGTACAACAAAGTGATTGTACATTTTTATAGGTAACACACCATACAAAGTTATTATAATATTATTCGTGTCCAACTCTTTGTGAGCCCCTGGACTGTAGCCCACTAGGCTTCTCTGTCCATGGAATGCTCCAGGCAAGAATATTGAGTGGGTTACCATTCCCTTTTCTAGGGGATCTTTCCAACCCAGGGATTGAACCCAGGTCTCCTGCATTGCAGGTGGACTCTTTATTGTCTGAGCCAACAGGGAAGCCCATAATTGACTATTTCCTGTTGAAGGTAAATTTTTACGGTAGCTGTATTTTTATCCACCCCAAACTGGAAACCACCCAAATGTCCATCAACGATCTCTGGGTAAACACGCTGCGCTGCAGGGAGACAATACTCAGCTATACAGCGGAGCAAACTGCTGCTGCTGCTGCTAAGTCGCTTCAGTCGCGTCTGACTCTGTGCGACACTACAGACGGCAGCCCACCAGGCTCCCCCGTCCCTATTAATACTTATATACCCAATAACAAAGTTAACTCAAATTTTAAGTGAAATAAGTCAGCTTCAAAAAGCTGATCGTATGTATGATTCCTTTTACATATCATGTTCTAAGGCACGAAAGGGATTGAAAACTGATTAGTGGTTTCCAGGGGCTGGGGGTTTAAAGAGGCTTGACCCCAGTGGAGAATGAAAGAGTTTGGGGAGACTATGGAGCTGTTCTGTATCTTGCCTATGACAGTGACTATATATAACTGTATGGGTTTTTCAAACTGGTCGAATTGCACCCTAAACTGGTGATTTTTACTATATGCAAATTAAACCTCAGTTTAAAAATGGTAAAAAATTAATGGTGTTGATAAACTTTTTACACCTTATGGAAAGAAATCTTTTTAAACTGGTTACACCTTTTGCAAATACTGTTTCCACCACTAATTTGCTTAGTAACTTCCCTCCCTCCCTCCCTCACCACTGAGCTAAGTTAACTCTCAGCCTAATGAAACTGATCATGAATTCTGAATTCAGACAGTGGTATCTTAATTAAAGAGATTTTACTTTAATCTTCAGAAGGCATCTTTAATATCCCAGCTTTTCTGGAGTCATGTTCTTCATCACAGAGATACATTCCCTGTCTGAAGTGGCAGAGAGTGGAAAGAAGGGATGAGAATGACCCATCATAATGTACCTATTTCATGGGAGAAATGATGGACACGGTAACAGCTGCCTCTCACCAAAGAGGTAAGAAGTGGAAATGAGCTACTCAGAGGATGCTCCTGTACTCTAGCTAAATCCACACCTCTGTGGTACCCAAACGAGCTTTTCTCCATAATCCTTTCCTCTGCCTACACCATCCACAGGAAAGACTCAGGCATCACATTAACTCACTTCTAGACTGTGAGGCCCCACAAGTGATGTGCAGCTGTATCCTCATAAATTTGTCCCCAGGGAACAAAGTCCCTTAACAATTCTGGCTGTTTAAAAGAAAATGTAGTTGTGGAAGCAAAGCTCTGTGTCTCCAGTCATCCAATTTCGCTGTCATATTTCATCAGACTGTCCACAGACAAAGCACTGTCCTCCCACTCCTATCTCTCTCTAGGCCAGCTGCTCTATTCACCCTTTTTTCTTTAAAAGATAAATTATTAAAATAATTAAAAAATAATGTATTCACTTCTGATCATGAATACACAGCAACAGCAATGGCTATGTCTGTAGCCACCTGGGTGCATATCTTGGCATACCTTGGTACCACACCAGCCTCCATCCCCACAAGCATTTCCCTACATTCTAACAGCCGCTGAGGACGGTATACCACCATGTGGGAAGTTTCAAACAGATGTCCCATTCACAATGCAGGTTTCCCCTCCAATGATGGTTTTACAGCTCACTTGTGCAAATACTAAAACTGAAGTAACTAGTTCCTACCACTGATTTTCTAAAACTCCCTCATGAACAAGTAGGTCACAGACAATGTATGCCTGCACAGCTCTTAGAGGTGTTTAAAGTAACTTTTTTTAAAAAAGGTCTTTCTTCATCAGGAACAATAACCAAGGCCTTTTCTGTGACCCTAGCCTACTAAGCCCCAGGCTGCCTGTGGCCCCTGGATGGCTGCCCTCAGGTCCCCACATCCCAGGATGGTGCTGGGTGAAGGGCAGACCAGGCAAGAGGCATAGACTGCCATTACTGCGCTCAGCCCGGGAGTCCCTGGGTCTTGAGGATCTCTGTGGATGGACCGATTTTCTTCTCCACATTCCTTTTAGCCTTTTCCTGTAGACTCATGAGCTGGTCTTTCCTCCAGTAAAGAAACCTAGCCATCCTCCCCTTCTCCTCCAGATGCTATCACCTCCATACTCCCAGCCAACCTGCCTCTCCTGGCAGCCTGTGTGGACAAACTTTCACAAAGCTTCCAGACACACAGTCTGGAGGGCAGCAGAATGACCACCTGTTTTCTCTTGTCAGGGGTTGAGGGATCTTATCCAGCACCACAGAGGTCAGGGCAGGGCAGGTTGCTTGGTTTTGTGGGTGGCAAGCCTCCTCCATCCACCAAGGAATGAGAATGGGGCTGGAAGAGGGAGGGGCCCAGGGACCAGCTGATGTTCATACACTTTCAGGGGAGGGCCAGGCTCTTTAGCTTGTTTCTGAGAAACTGCCAGAAACGATGTTCATGCCCACCCAGCACATGACCATGCCTTCCCACCCAGAGGACCTTCTTGGCCACAATGGGTGTCTGTGGCCCAGGAGATGGCCTCAGCCGTCAAGCACCAGACCAGCTCCACTGCCACCTTCAGCAGACGCCTGGGGGAACTTTTCACTGAACAAATGTTTATGTTATGCAGATCTATGCCCTGAAAATAGCACCTGTGAGGAAAGCAATATCCTGTCTTCATAGATTTGACTTTTAGAGTAGAAGAGACAGAAACTTGATACACAAATAGGCAACGGTAACAAATCTGGTATGAACCAGTACAATGCAGAAAAGTAACGTTAGGCAAGGGGACAGAGAGAAATTTGGGTGCTATTTAAGATAAGGTGGTCAGAGAAGGAGCTTCCCCGGTGGAACAGTGGTAAAGAATCCGCCTGCCAATGCAGGAGACATGGGTTTAATCTTTGGGTTGGGAAGATCCCCTGGGGTAGGATATGGCTAACCACTCCATTATTCTTGCCTGAAAAATTCCAAAGGAGGCGGGCTACAGTCCATGGGGTCACAAAGAGTCAGACATGACTAAGTAAGGAGGCACGGTCAGAGAAGGCCTCTGTGGTGAGGTGACACTGAGCAGGGACTTGAATGCTGAGGAGCAAGCCATGTGAGTAAGAACAGAACAAGAGCAAAGAGAGGGTTTGGCATGTTCAGTTCAGTTCAGTCCAGTCGCTCAGTCGTGTCTGACTCTTTGTGACCCCATGAATCGCAGCACGCCAGGCCTCCCTGTCTATCACCAACTCCCGGAGTTCACTCGGAATCACATCCATCGAGTCAGTGATGCCATCCAGCCATCTCTGTCATCCCCTTCTCCTCTTACCCTCAATCCCTCTCAGCATAGAGGTATATATATAGAGTTGGGAGGCAGAAGAGAGAAAATCTGAATCAATGGGGCTTCAGTGAGGAGTTTGAATTTTATTCTAAGAGTGATAGAAACCAGAGGTTGGTCTCAAGCAGGAGACTGATATTTTAAAAGGCCAATGGGGCTTCTGTGTGTGGAATGGATTAAAAATGGACTCAAGATAACCAGAGAGGAGGCTACTGTGGGGTCCAGGCAGGATATGATGGGGCTTGGACTAGGGTGGTAGTGATGGAGGTGGAGAGAAGGGGCTGAACTCTGGATAATTCTGAAGATAAATTAGACTGGACCTGCTGATGGGTTGGATATTGGGTGTGAGGGAGAGAAGAGCGATGGAGGACTCAAGGGTTTCTTCTGCATTTATTCATTAGAAAATGCAATGACCTTTATACAAGTACTGGAGAGGTAAAGATTGATAAGACACAATTAGCGCCTTCAGGGAGCTGAAGTCAGATTTCTAGACTTTGGGGGGCAAGTACAATGTGCTGTGAGGTGGGCAGGATGAGAACAGCTTGTTCTGTACTTGGGACTTAAGGGAGGTTTTAGTTTGGGCTTGAAGGCAGAATAAGAGTCCGCTAGATGCAGAAAGAAGGAAAGAATAGGAGGGCTGGTTCAAGATGGCAGAGCAGAAGGATGTGCCCTCATCTTCTCCTGCCAGAGCAGCAAAATTGCAACTAGCTGTTGAACAACCATCAGCAGGACGACACTAGAACCCACCAAAAAAGATAAACCCATCCAAGCCGAAGGAGAAGCTGTAACAGAATGGAAACAGTGACAGCAAAATGAAATCCTGCGCCTGCCAAGCGGGTGGCCCACAAATCGGAGAACGATGGCAGCAAAGAGGTTCTCGTTCCACTGGCGAGATGCTGGGGTTCTGGCCAAGGGACTGGAAATCCCCGGAGGAGCTGATGTTGAAGGCCAGAGGGATTTGATTACGGGAGTTTCATGGGACTGGGGGAAACAGAGACTCCACTCTTGGAGGGCACAAACAAAATCTTGTGTGCACCAGGACCCAAGGAAAAGGGTCAGTGACCCCACAGGAGACTGAGACAGACCTACCTGTGAGTGTCTGAGGGTCTCCTCGGAGGCATGGCTTGACAGTGGCCCACCATGGGGACAGGGGCACTGGCGGCAGCAGTCCTATGAGATGTGTCTTGGCATAAGGCCTCTTGGAGGTCACCAACAGCCAATAAACTCCAGGACTGGGTTACCTCAGGCCAAACTAACAGGGAGGGAGTACAGCCCCACCCATCAGCAGACAACTGAATTAAAGTTTTACTGAGCACAGCCTGGAGAAGGCGATGGCACCCCACTCCAGTACTCTTGCCTGGAAAATCCCATGGTTGGAGGAGCCTGGTGGGCTACAAGTCCATGGGGTCATGAAGAGTCAGACATGACTGACCAACTTCCCTTTCACTTTTCACTTTCATGCATTGGAGAAGGAAATGGCAACCCACTCCAGGGTTCTTGCCTGGAGAATCCCAGGGACAGGGGAGCCTGGTGGGCTGCCATCGATGGGGTTGCACAGAGTCAGACACGACCGAAGCAAATTAGCAGCAGCAGCAGAGCACAGCCCTACCCTCCAAGCAAGACCCAGTTTTTCCCCCAAGCCACCCCCCAGCCAGCCCCTCCCATCAGGAAGTTTACAAAAGCCTAAATGGCTGTCTGGGGAGGACTTACAAATAGCTGTGAAAAGAAGAGAGGCGACAAGCAAAGGAGAAAAGGAAAGATATAAGCATATGAATGCAGAGCTCCAGAGAATAGCAAGAAGAGATAATAAAGCCTTCTTCAGAGATCAATGCAAAGAAATAGAAGAAAACAACAGAATGGGAAAGACTAGAGATCTCTTCAAGAAAATACCAAGGGAACATTTCATGCAAAGATGGGCTCAATAAAGGACAGAAATGTATGGACCTAACAGAAGCAGAAGATATTAAGAAGAGGTGGCAAGAATACACAGAAGAACTGTACAAGAAAGATCTTCATGACCCAGATAATCATGATGGTGTGATCACTAATCTAGAGCCAGACATCCTGGAATGTGAAGTCAAGTGGGCCTTAGAAAGCATCACTACGAACAAAGCTAGTGGAGGTGATGGAATTCCAGTTGAGCTATTTTAAATCCTGAAAGATGATGCTGTGAAAGTGCTGCACCCAATATGCCAGCAAATTTGGAAATCTCAGCAGTGGCCACAGGACTGGAAAAGGTCAGTTTTCATTCCAATCCCAAAGAAAGGCAATGCCAAAGAATGCTCAAACTACTGCACAATTGCACTCATCTCACACGCTAGTAAAGTAATACTCAAAATTCTCCAAGCCAGGCTTCAGCAATATGTGAACCATGAACTTCCTGATGTTCAAGTTGGTTCTAGAAAAGGCAGAGGAACCGGAGATCAAATTGCCAACATCTGCTGGATCATGGAAAAAGCAAGAGAGTTCCAGAAAAACATCTACTTCTGCTTTATTGACTATGCCAAAGCCTTTGACTGTGTGAATCACAATAAACTGTGGAAAATGCTGAAAGAGATGGGAATACCAGACCACCTGACTTGCCTCTTGAAAAATCTGTATGCAGGTCAGGAAGCAACAGTTAGAACTGGACGTGGAACAACAGACTGGTTCCAAATAGGAAAAGGAGTATGTCAAGGCTGTATATTGTCACCCTGCTTATTTAACTTATATGCAGAGTGCATCATGAGAAACGCTGGACTGGAAGAAACACAAGCTGGAATCAAGATTGCTGGGAGAAATATCAATAACCTCAGATATGCAGATGACACCACCCTTATGGCAGAAAGTGAAGAGGAGCTAAAAAGCCTCTTGATGAAAGTGAAAGAGGAGAGCAAAAAAGTTGGCTTAAAGCTCAGCATTCAGAAAATGAAGATCATGGCATCTGGTCCCATCACTTCATGGGAAATAGATGGGGAAATAGTGGAAACAGTGTTAGACTTTATTTTTTGGGGCTCCAAAATCACTGCAGATAGTGACTGCAGCCATGAAATTAAGAGACACTTACTCCTTGGAAGAAAAGTTATGACCAACCTAGATAGCATATTCAAAAGCAGAGACATTACTTTGCCAACTAAGGTCCATCTAGTCAAGGCTATGGTTTTTCCTGTGGTCATGTATGGATGTGAGAGTTGGACTGTGAGGAAAGCTGAGTGCTGAAGAATTGATCCTTTTGAACTGTGGTGTTGGAGAAGACTCTTGAGAGTCCCTTGGACTGCAAGGAGATCCAACCAGTCCATTCTGAAGGAGATCAGCCCTGGGATTTCTTTGGAAGGAATGATGCTAAAGCTGAAACTCCAGTACTTTGGCCACCTCATGCGAAGAGTTGACTCATTGGAAAAGACTTTGATGCTGGGAGGGATTGGGGGCAGAAGGAGAAGGGGACGACTAAGGATGAGATGGCTGGATGGCATTACTGACTCGATGGACGCGAGTCTGAGTGAACTCCGGGAGTTGGTGATGGACAGGGAGGCCTGGCGTGCTGCGATTCATGGGGTCACAAAGAGTCGGACACGACTGAGCCACTGTACTGAACTTATCCTCATCCACCAGAGGGCAGACAGAAGAAATAACTACGACCCCATCAGCCTCCATAATTAATACCACAATCACAGAAAGCTACCCAAAATGAAAAGAAATAGGATTATGTCCCAGATGAAGAAACAAGATAAATCCCTAGAAAAACAACTAAATGAAGTGGAGATAGGCAACCTTCCAGAAAAAGAATTCAGAATAATGATAGTGAAGATGATCTAGGATCTCAGAGTAACAATGGAAAAGATGCAAGAAATGTTAACCAAAAACCTAAGAGAACTAAAGAACAAACAAACAGAGACGAACAATACACTAGAAGGAATCAACAGCAGAACTGAGGCAGAAGAACAGATAAGTGACCTGGAAGACAGAATGGTGGAAATTAATACTGCAAAACAGATCACAGAAGAATGAAAAGAAGCAAAGACAGCCCAAGAGACCTCTGGGACAACATTAAATGTTGTCCAAGATTTGCATTATAGGGGTCCCCGAAGGAAAAGAGAGAAAGGACCCAAGAGAAGATTGGAACAGATGATAGCTGAAAACTTCCTGAACACAGCAAAGGAAATAGTCAGCCAGGAGCACAGGAGTCCCAGGCAGCATAAACCCAGGGAGGAACACACGGAGACACATGGTAATCAAACTGAGAAAAACTAAAAGACAAAGATAAAATATTAAAAGCAACAAGGAAAAGAAAGGCAAATAACACACAAGGGTAATCGCATAGGATACTAGCTTATTTCTCAACAGAAACACTACAAGCCAGAAGGGAATGGCATAATAAATTCCAAGTGATGAAAGGGAAGAACCTACAACCAAGGAGACTGCACCCAGCAAGACATCTTAGCAAATTCAATGGAGAAATCAAAGCTTTTCGGACAAACAAAAGTTAAGAGAATTCAGCACCACTCAACCAGTTTTACAACAAAGGAACTTCTCTAGGCAGGACACACAAGAGAAGGAATAGAGCTACAAAAATAAACCCAAAACTTACAAAACGGTGACAGGATGATACACATCTCTAATTACTTTAAATGTAAATGGATTAAGTGCACCAACCAAAGATATAGACTGGTGAAAGTGAAAGTGAAGTCGCTCAGTTGTGTCTGACTCTTCGGGACCCCGTGGACTGTAGCCCACCAGGCTCCTCTGTCCATGGGATTCTCCAGGCAAGAATACTGGAGTGGGTTGCCATTTCCTTCTCCAGGGATCGAACCCGGGTCTCCTGTACTGCAGGCAGACACTTGATCCTCTGAGCCACCAGGGAACATGTGGGTGGGGTGGGTACAAAAACAAGACCCATATATATGCTGTCTACAAGAGACCTACCTCAGACCAATGGACACTTACAGACTGAAAGTAACGGAGTGGGAAAAGGTATGTCACACAAAAGGAAATCTTAAGAAAGCTGGAGTAGCAATACTCATATCAGACAAAATAGACTCTAAAACAAAGACTGTTTTAAAAGGCAAAGAAGGACACTGCTCAGGAGGGAAAATGGCAGGACACGAGTGACACAGCCAAGGATGCAGCACAAACAGGTTAGAATCGAATGGGAGCAAGATGGCAGACAAGACCTGACCTTGATCCTCAATCAGCAAGTGAAATGACAGGCCCAGAGGTGCCATAACAGTTCAGGGCACCATTAAAAGACCAAGGAGTGGGTGGTGGCCCAAATGCTGGGAATCTCTGCCTCTTCCCCAAAACAGCTGGGATAATCCTCCCACTCATTAGCACAGGAAATTACCCAGCCTATGAAAACTAACCACACCATATTTTGCAGCCACACTCACCCACATGTTCCCTGGTGGCTCAGAGGATCAAGTGTCTGCCTGCAATGCAGGAGACCCGGGTTCGACCCCTGGGTTGGGAAGATCCCCTGGAGAAGGAAATGGCAACCCACTCCAGTATT
The DNA here is from genome assembly GCF_001704415.2 of Capra hircus. Classification (NCBI taxonomy): domain Eukaryota; kingdom Metazoa; phylum Chordata; class Mammalia; order Artiodactyla; family Bovidae; genus Capra; species Capra hircus. Next base: position 77,034,768 of record NC_030811.1, read on the forward strand.
CTTGCCTGGAGAATCCCATGGACAGAGGAGCCTGGTGGGCTACAGTCCACGGGGTCACGAAGAGTCGGACACGACTGAGCGACTTCCCTTTCACTTTTCACTCACCCTTTGCATGGCTCACACTCTGTCTGTGGAGTGTGCTTCTCTCTGAATCTGAGTAAATCCATTTCTTACCTATCACTTTGTCTTTCACTGAATTCTTTCTGTGATGAGACATCAAGAATCTGAGCTTTTTTAGGCCTCAAAACCAGGTACTGTGGGTTTTGGCTGGGTTTGAGTCCCAAGCAGGATTTTGGCTGGGTTCAGGTCCCAGCCAAGTGGGTTCAAGTTCCAAGCAGGGTTTTGGCTGGGTTTGAGTCCCAGCAGATGGGTTCAAATCCCAACTGAAGGTAAACAGTTTCAACACTAGATGATGATCAAGGGTTCAATCCAAGAAGATATAACAATTATAAATATATATGCACCCAACATAGGAGCACCTCAATATGTAAGGCAAATACTAACACACATAAAGGGAGAAATCAACAGTAACATAATAATAGTGGGAACATTTAATACTCCACTTTCATCAATGGGCAGATCATCCAGACAGAAAATTAATAAGGAAATGCAGGCCTTAAACGATACTTTAGACTAGCTGGACTTAACTGGTATTTGTAGAATATTCCATCCAAAAGCAGCAGCCTACACATTCTTCTCCAGTTCACTTGGAGCATTCTCTAGGATTGACCACATGCTGGGCCACAAGAAGAGCCTTGGTAAATTTAAGAAAATTGAAATTGTATCAAGCATCTTTTCTGATCACAATGCTATGAAATTAGAAATAAACTACAATACAAAAACACAAAACTCTAAGAAATACAAACACACAGTGACTAAACAATATGCTGCTAAACAACCACTGGATCACCAAAGAAATCAAAGGAAAAAAAAAAAAAACCTAGAGACAAATGAAAACAAAAGCACAATAGTCCAAAACTTATGGGAGGCAGCAAAAGCTGTTCTAACAGGGAAGTGTATAGCCATACAATCTTACCTCAAGGAACAAGCAAAATCTCAAATAAACAGCCTAACACCTAAGACAATTAGAGAGAGAACAAACAAAACCTAAAGTTAGTAGAAGGAAGGAAATCATAAAGATCAGAGCAGAAATAAATGAAATTGAAACAAAGAAAATAATTGTGAGGATCAATGAAACTAAAAGCTGGTTCTTTGAAAAGATGAACAAAATTGATAAACCTTTAGCCAGACGCATCAAGAAAAAGGTGGAGAGGACCCAAATCAATAAAAAAGAAATGAAAAAAGAAGTTACAACTGACTCCACAGAATTACGAAGGATCCTAAGAGACTACTATGAACAACTGTATGCCAATAAAATGCACAACCTGGAAGAAATGGGCAAATTCTCAGAAAGGTACAGTCTATCCAGACTGAACCAGAAAGAAATAGAAAATATGAACAGACCAATCACAAGCACTGAAACTGAAACCATGATTAAAAATCTCCTAGCAAACAAAAGTCCAGGACCTGATGGCTTCACAGGCAAATTTTATCCAAAGTTTAGAGAAGAGTTAGCACCTATCCTTCTGAAACTGCTGCAAAAACTCACAGAGGAAGGAAAAACATCTCAATTCATTTTATGAGGAAACCATCACCCTGATACCAAAACCAGACAAAGATGCCACAAAAAGAGAAAATTACAAGCCAATATCACTTATGAACATAGATGCAAAATTCCTCAACAAAATACTAGCAATCTGTATTCTACAATACATTAAAAAGATCATACACCACGATCAAGTGGGATTCATCCCAAGGATGCAAGGATTTTTCAACATCCACAAGTAAATACGATATACCACATCAACAAACTGAAGAATAAAAAACATATGATTATCTCAATAGATGCAGAAAACTCTTTTGACAAAATTCAGCTCCTATTTATGATAAAAACTTTCCAGAAAGTGGGCATAGAGGGTACCACATACCTCAACATAATAAAGGCCGTATATGAAAAACCTATAGCTAGCATCATACTCAATGGTGAAAAGCTGAAACCATTCCCTGTAAGATCAGGAACAAGACAAGGACACCTCTTTTCACCACTTTTATTCTACATAGTTTTGGAAGTCCTAGCTATAGCAGAGAAGAAAAAGACGTAAAGGGAATCCAAAGTAGAAAAGAAGTTAAACTGTCACTGTTTGCAGCTAACATGATCCTACACACAGAAAATCCTAAAGATACTACCAGAAAACTGCTAGATAGAACTCATCAATGAGTTTGGTAAACTTGCAGGTTATGAAATTAATACACAGAAATCTGTTGTATTTCTATACACTACCAATGAAAGATCAGAAAGAGAAATTGAAGAAGCAATTCCATTTACCACTGCATCAAAAGGAATGAAATATCTAGGAATAAGCCTACCTAAGGAGGCAAAAGACCTGTACTCCAAAAACTATAAGATGCTAGTGCAAGATATCAAAAAAGACTTAACTAGATGGAAAGATATACCATGTTTGTGGATTGGAAGAATCATTATTGTCAAAATGACTATACCACCCAAAGCATTCTACAGATTCAATACAATCCCTATTAAATTACCAATGGTATTTTCCACAGAACTAGAAGAGAAAATCTTAAAATTTGTACAGAGACACAGAAGACTCCAAATAGCCAAAGCAATCTTGGAAAAGAAAAATGGAACTGGAGCAATCATGCTCCCTGACTTCAGACTATACTACAAAGCTACAGTCATCAAAATAGTGTGGCACTGGCATAAAAACGGAAATATAGATCAATGGATCAGGATAGAAAACTCAGAAATAAGCCCAGCACCTGTGGTCAATTAATCTATGACAAAACGGGCAAGACTACACAATGTTGGAAAGATAGTCTCTTCAACAAATGCTGTTTGTAAAACTGGACAACCATATGTAAAAAAAAAAAATAAAATTAGATCATTCCTTAACTCCATACACAAAAATAAGCTTAAAATGGATTAAAGACCTAAATTTGAGACTGGCTACTATAAAACTCCTAGGGAAAAACATAGGCAGAATGCTCTCTGACATAAGTCACAGCAACATCTTTTTTCAGTCTATCTCCCAGAAAAATGGAAATAAAAGCAAAAATAAACAAATGGGACCTAGTTAAACTCAAAAGCTTTTGCACAACAAAGGAAATAAAAAACAAAATGAAAAGACAACTCACAGATTGGGAGAAAATATTTGTAAATGATGTGACTAATAAGGTATTAGTCTCCAAAATTTAATAGCATTAAAACAAACAACCCACTCAAAAAGTGGGCAGAAGACCTGAATAGTCATTTCTCCAAAGAGGATAAACATATGGCCAATATTATGGCAGAAAGTGAAGAGGAACTAAAAAGCCTCTTGATGAAAGTGAAAGAGGAGAGTGAAAAAGTTGGCTTAAAGCTCAACATTCAGAAAACGAAGATCATGGCATCCGGTCCCATCACTTCATGGGAAATAGATGGGGAAACAGTGTCAGACTTTATTTTGGGGGGCTCCAAAATCACTGCAGATGGTTACTGCAGCCATGAAATTAAAAGACGCTTACTCCTTGGAAGAAAAGTTATGACCAACCTAGACAGCATATTCAAAAGCAGAGACATTACTTTGCCGACTAAGGTCAGTCTAGTCAAGGCTATGGTTTTTCCAGTGGTCATGTATGGATGTGAGAGTTGGACTGTGAAGAAGGCTGAGCGCTGAAGAATTGATGCGTTTGAACTGTGGTGTTGGAGAAGACTCTTGAGAGTCCCTTGGACTGCAAGGAGATCCAACCAGTCCATTCTGAAGGAGATTAGCCCTGGGATTTCTTTGGAAGGAATGATGCTAAAGCTGAAACTCCAGTACTTTGGCCACCTCATGCCAAGGGCTGACTCATTGGAAAAGACTCTGATGCTGGGAGGGATTGGGGGCAGGAGGAGAAGGGGACGACAGAGGACGAGATGGCTGGATGGCATCACTGACTCAATGGATGTGAATTTGAGTGAACTCCAGGAGTTGGTGATGGACAGGGAGGCCTGGCGTGCTGTGATTCATGGAGTCACAAAGAATCGGACACAACTGAGGGACTGAACTGAACTGAATATGCATGTGAAAAGATCTTCAATATCGCTAGTTATTAGAGTAATGCAAATCAAAACTATGATCACTTCACACCAGTCAGAATAGCTATCATCAAAAAAACCCAGAAACTAACAAATGTTCTTTTTTACTTAGCCATTTAAAAAACGAAACAATGCCATTTGCAGCAACATGGTTGGACCTAGAGTGTCATACTGAGTGAAGTTGGACAGAGAAGGAGAAATATCATACAACATACCTTATATGTGGAATTAAAAAAAAGTGATACAAATTAACTTACTTACAAAATTAGAAGAAATGCACAGACTTAGAAAACTAACTTGTGGTTGCTGGGGAAAAGGGATAGTTAGGGAATTTGGGAAGGTCATGTACACACTGGTCTATTTAAAATGGATAACCAACAAAGGCCTATTGTATAGCAGATGGAACTCTGCTCAATGCTATGTGCCAGCCTGAATGGCAGGGGGGTGGGGTGGGGGGGTGGGGGTGGGGTTTGGGGCAGAATGGATACATGAATATGTTTGGCTGAGTTCCTTTGCTGCTCACCTGAAACTGCCACAACATCGTTAATCAGCTATACTCCAATACAAGATGTTTTTGCTGTTAAAAAAAAAAATGTAGTAAAGAATATTCAAGAAAGTGGGATCAGCAAGAGCCCAGTGGGTTGTGGAAATGGTAAGGAGTACCCACCTGGGCTCATGATGGAGAAGGAGGTTGGCAAGGCAGGTTGGGTGCTTAGGAACTGTGGGTATCAACCAAGGAGTGAAAACTTCAACCTACAGACAGTGGGGAGGGTTTAAACGCAGGAAAGTGACAAGGGTGCTTCCCCCTCCTTCACTAAGAAGTGAGTAAATCCCCTGACGCTGGAACTAAAACTTACTGTCTGCTGTCTGTTTTAGATTCCTATATCATGAAATGAAATTTCTTTTTATCTTACTGGTTTTGGAAAGGAGAAACACTATTGCTCTCAGGGCAGACAAATACTATTAATCTTGCAGTTAATTAATAATAATTGAACATCTGCTATGTGCCAGGCACTGTGTTCTTTGCTGGGAATCCAGAATCAACAAGGATGATGGTCTTTCCCTTAGGTACTTGTTATATGAGGCAGATACAGAACAAATGATTTCAAATATGATGCATTATCAAAAGAGCGTAAAAAAGTGAAAGCTGCTACAGAAACATTTAATGGGGGAGCTGACCTCATTTAGGGGTTCAGGAAAGCTCCCTGCCAAAATGGTCTTCAATTGAAAACTAGATTAATTATAGTTTTATTATTAGCAGCAATATCATCCCCTATTTCCTTAATAATTAGCCTTTTTCTCTCAAGTGGTTGCTTCTCTTCCACCTTCAATCATGTTCAGTTCTTGCCTACCTTGGAAAAAGAAAAAACAAATCTCTCACACGTATACACCCCAAACTAAGCTCCTCTGTTTTTCCGAGTTAGCCACACAAACCTGACTCCTGTGCATTCATATTTACACACACTTATTTGTTTGCTCAAGTTTTGTGCTATGTGCACAGTGTATGAGAGGCTCCAAATAGTCTATCCAAGCACATGAGGAGTAGAGTAATGCAAGAGGAGGCGATGGCGAGCTTCTTCATTTGCAGGCATGTGAAGGAGTTCATTCATTACTAAGGTGTCGGAGAACCACTGGAGGGTTTGAGCCCGACTTTGTAATGTCGGTGTTCATGAACACCCGTGAAAAAGCATGGATGGAGATCTAGAATCGAGGTGGTGTAGAGTTAAATCCTAGCTTTACTACTGACTGGCTGTGTGACTTTGGGCAAAGTACTCAACTTCTCTGAGCCTAAGTGATATAATAACTTTCTCAGATATCTACTATGAAACTTAAGATTACCCAAACTTTTGTAGACATTAAACAAGCATCTGTTACAGCTTTTGGCACATAGTAAGCACTTGTAAATAATAAAGATAATGGTAAAAAACAGCTAACATTCACTGGGCACTTACTATTGTGCTAAATGTTGTATGTGTATTCTGTCATTCAAATTTCACAACATATCTTCGATGTAGATACTGGAATTATCTCCATTATATAGATGAGGAAACTGAGCCTCAGAGAGGTTAACTGGCTTGTTCAGAGATTGTCCTCTTCCACCCTTTTAGCCTTTCTGTAACTTTTACAGTTCCCATGAGGAGCAAAAAGGCAAGGTGAGTTTTATCTCGTTTCTCATATATCCTGTAGAAGATGCTGAGAGCAGAGCTATGGCCCCAGAGAAGGATGAACAAATACAGATCCTAGTAGATCCGTCTCCTGGATAATTCATCTGAGAAGGAACCAGAGCCCACAAGGCATCCATCCACACAGTGTTTGCCTCCTTAAAAAAGATAGTTCTCAATGGGTTCTGAAAAAGACTGTCTAGGAATTTTTTCTCTGCACACAAAGTCCCTGCTCTTCCTAGAAACAAACAGTAAGTATCAATTTCTGCAGCATTTTGGTCTCATACATAATGTTCAATTTCCAGCAGGTTTAATTTTGTTTTAGCAAGATAAGGCTCTTTTGTTGGAGTCTCTTTTTCAGAAATGAAACTGAACTGAGAAGAAATATCAGAAACTCTATTTGACTATCACTGCAGTGGATGGTTTATCAGCCCCCAGATTTTCCCGGGTCTGTGCACAAGGAGAAAACCCACCACCCGTGTCGGCAAGCCTGCAGGGGGCGCTAGTACAGTGACTGGATGGGACTGACGACAGGAGGGGACCAGAGGCTCTGAGGAAAGAACTTCGCAGCTGAGTGCAGAGGGGTCGGCGGTGATGCCGACTCGGAGCTGAGGGCCAAACTTGTGCAGCGGCTCCTTCTGCTCAATACCCATTTGCTGCCAAGGAAGGAGCAGCTCCCTGGGCCGTGCACGCAGCTGGAACCCAAACACTCGGCCGCAGTTGTTTCACATGAGCAGACGTTCAGCTTCAGTGTCGTCTCCTCACACAGGCCTCTCTCACCACTTTGCCCAAAGGGGCCATTTTCTTTATTTAGGCTCCTTTTCTTCTTTCACAGTGTTTACCCCAATTTGTGTGTCTCTCTTCCTCCAATACAAATCCTATTAGACAGTGATCTGTCTTGTCCGCTGCTACAACTCCATTATCTAACACAGCTGTGGGCTCATATTGGGCGTTCAATAAATAGCCCTTGAATGAAAGATGAGTATAACTTAGAGATCACTCTCCTCTCCTAAAGGTGTAACTGTAGCCAACCACTGTAATTTAGAGAAATGTGGAAAGCTGGTATACTTGAAATAAATGTATATGTATCAATGTCTGTATCTATAGGTAATATCACTCAATATTATACAACTCTTAGTTACATTTTATTGCATTACTGTCTTGCTAAATGAAAAAAAAAGTAAAGATATTCCACGTCATGTGCAATATGTAGGAAAAATTTTGTACGAATTGCTAAAACCTTGTTATTCAAGCTGTTCCATGGACCAGCAATATTGGCATCACCTGAGAGCTCGTTGAAAATGCAGAATCTCAGGCCTCAATCTCAGATTCAAGGAATAAGAATTTGCATTTTGAAAATCAATCCTTTCATTTGCTATTATTTTCTCCCATTCTGAGGGGGTGTCTTTTCACCTTGTTTATAGTTTCCTTTGCTGTGCAAAAGCTTAATTAGATTTCACTTATTTCTGTTTTTAATTGCATTATTCTAGGAGGTAGGTCATAGAGGCTCTTGCTGTGATTATGTCAAGGAATGTCCTGCCTATGTTTTCAGCTCATGCAGCTTACTACCAGGAAAACAACCCAAACAAAATGTGGGCAGTAGACCTAAACAGACATTTCTCCTAAGAAGATATACATATGGCTAACAAACACATGAAAGGATGTTCAACATTGCTCATTATTAGAGAAATGCAAATCAAAACTACAAAGAGGTATCACCTCACATCAGTGAGAATGGCCATCAAAAAATCTACAAACAATAAATGCTGGAGAGGGTGTGGAGAAAAGAACCCTCTTGCATTGTGGTTGGAATGTAAATTGATACAACAACTATGGAGAAAAATATGGAGATTCCTTAAAAAAACAAGGACTAAAACTTCCATATGACCCAACAATCCTACTACTGGGCATATACCCTGGGGATATGATAAATGAAAAAGACATATGTACCCCAATGTTTACTGCAGCACTACTTATAATAGCTAGGACATGGAAGCAATCTAGATATCCACTGACAGATAAATGGATCAAAAAATTGTGGTATATATACATATAATAGACCATTACTCAGCCATAACAAGGAATAAACTTGAGTCAGTTCTAAAGAGGTGGGTGAACCTAGAGCCTATTATACACAGGGAAGTAAGTCATAAAGAGAAAAACAAATATCATACATTAATGCATATATATGGAATCTAGAAAGATGGTACTGATGAACCTATTTGCAGGGCATTAGTGGAGACACAGACATAGAGAACAGACTGTGGACACAGTGGGGAAAGGGGAGAGTGGGACAAACTGAGAGAGCAGTATGGAAACATGCACACAGATGTAGAACAGAGAGCAGGGCATTGCTGTATGTCACAGGGAACGCAACCCTGGTGCTCTGTGACAACCTAGAGGAGCAGGATGGGGTGGGGGTAGGTTCAGGGACAGGATATGGGTATACCTATTGCTAGCTCATGTTGATGTATGGCAGACATCAAAATAATACTACAAGCAATTATCCTCCAATTCAAAAAAAAAGAGAACCTGTACTTCAATGAGTTCCCTAGCTTGAGAAGGCAATGGCACCCCACTCCAGTACTCTCTCTTGCCTGGAAAATCCTATGGACGGAGGAGCCTGGTAGGCTGCAGTCCATGGGGTTGCGAAGAGTCAGACACGACTGAGCAACTTCACTTTCACTTTTCACTCTCATGCATTGGAGAAGGCAATGGCAACCCACTCCAGTGTTCTTGCCTGGAGAATCCCAGGGACGGGGGAGCCTGGTGGGTTGCCCTCTATGGGGTCACAAAGAGTCGGACACGACTGAAGCGACTTAGCAGCAGCAGCAGCAGCAGCTTGAGAAACTGCTCTCAAAGATTCAGTTTAGCCTGTGAGATCGTTCTGTGAACTGCAGGGGGCGCTTTTCCAAAGAGGAAAAGGAGTAATAGTGGTGTCCAGAGTGCTGAAGTGAATGATGGTTCAAGGATGAATAAGAAACTCTGTGCCTCCCAGGCAGGCTTTTGCTTGTGAATGCTAGAGAGAGACTACTGGCTAAGCTAGCGGTGTTTTAACCAAGCATAAGTCATGCCATGTTACTGGCGTATTAACTCTCAGTGTTTCATTCAGGGCAGGCGAGCAATCATCCCCGTCTACCTCAGGTATGACTGGAGAGAGGGTATCTGAGTGAAGTGTTGACAGACAGTGCTCTTTAATTTTTATAAATGATTTGATGGTTAATACTAATAGGACTTCTTAAAAAGGAAGTTATCTGGCTCTTGTTATTAAGAACTTGAGCCTGTTTATCCAGTTATATTCCTGAGGCCATCAGCTGTCCAAAAACCACCTCTCAGCACCTAGCTCCTGTTATTTTCTGGCAACCACTTGAGGGAAAATGGTGACAGGCTCTTCCCTGAAAAGCTGTTACCAAAAAACCTCAATTCTCTAAAATGGTAGATGTGGTCAGTGATGGGGATAATAAGTGGTCTGATCGCTCGCACTTGATTGATTAAATAAGCATTTGTTTAGTGCCCAAAGGTGCCAGTGTGGGGCCAGTGCTGGGAATCAAGACTAATAAAGCCAGATTCCTGCTTTCAATGGGATTATGTGACTTCCAGACAAATTTCTTCCTGGCCTGGTGAAAAACCGGGAATTCCCTCTCTCTTTAATCAATTTACTCTGTGCCCTAAGTCAACAGGAGGATCAATGGCAATGAGAAAATCTTGTTCTTTTTCATCTGGAAAATTAAACCTCCTTCCCAAAACGTCCTTAGTCACTGATCCTCATCAGTGAGGATAATCTTTCCTTTACTCTGAGCAGGCTGTTTTTATTTTGTAGGCCTTCAGAGCAGAAAGAAAAATCATTTCTGAAGCTTCCTTTTCTGGTGAATGTGCCTGGCACACTGTTGCTAAACAGGCAATAAATCATAATAAACGGAAATAGTCGCTCATGGCATGATCTGATTGAGTCGTTTAAACGATCACTTTGTGTTGACAAAGGGTAGGGTGATTATGCCAGAGGAATTCAAAGGTGCTTGAAACAAATGAACTGGAGAAATTGCTTGAAAAATGTAGGGAGGTCCTTGCAGGGCAACAGCTTGCTGCATTCTGGCTCAGCCTTGAAGTCTATACACCCCGGTGGATGAGTAATTAAGATGCTGCTAATTCTTTGGCCTCTACCCTTGGTGGAGTGGACCCAACTGCATACTTGCCACCTGAGATTTGCTTTCTGAATCTGCAATTTTGAGAGATGAACCTCATAGTGACCTGCTAATACTGTTCCACAGGTTGGGGGACTAATCTTCACAATAATGTGTCGAGTCATTTAGAGGACCACTCCCAGCACATGTGCAGCCGTTCTAACACAGATATTAGACTTCAACAGGCAAGTTATTATTCGTAATGATAATAATTCCTGCAAATGGGCTGCTTTTGCCGGTACATTCCCCAGCCATCCCACTGTTGCTCTTAGGGCGCTTGTCTAGGGCTTGTGGGTAACAGTTATTTTTGTATGCATTTTGTATGTATGTATTCCCAGAGAGCAAGTGACTTCCCTTGAGTCACGTCACATGCAGGAAGGAGTTAGAGCACAATGCTAGTTCTTTCCCATTCTCTCCCAAGGCCATCACACAGGATGCGCTGCGCGGCCTGGCGTGGACTGGAGGACAGGCGTCCCCTGGTGGACTCCTGGCTGCACTGCCTCCTCACAGTTCAGTCCTGGGGTGGAACCTGGGTGCCTCATTCTACATTTTGCTCAACTTTCCCTGGGTTGGCAAGCTCACCCCCTCGAGTTCATATGGTGGTTCCTACACTGGGAAGGTCAGGTTCAAGGTCAGAAGGGGTGACCTCATCCAAGGTAAGGAGCAGTGGCTGCGCTTTGTTGAGCAGCTGTGAAGAGATACCTCACGTCCAAGGTAAGAGAAACCCAAGTAAGATAGTAGGTGTTGTGAGAGGGCATCAGAGGGCAGACACACTGAAACCATAATCACAGAAAACTAGCCAATCTGATCACATGGACCACAGCCTTGTCTAACTCAATGAAACTAAGCCATGCTGTGTGGGGCCACCCAAGACAGACGGTTCATGCTGGAGAGGTCTGACAGAATGTGGTCCACTGGAGAAGGGAATGGCAAACCACTTCAGTTTTCTTGCCTTGAGAACCCCATGAACAGTATGATACGGCAAAAAGATAGGATACTGAAAGAGGAATTCCCCAGGTCAGTAGGTGCCCAATATGCTACAGGAGATCAGAGGAGAAATAACTCCAGAAAGAATGAAGGGATGGAGCCAAAGCAAAAACAATACCCAGGTGTGGATGTGACTGGTGATAGAAGCAAGGTCCAATGCTGTAAAGAGCAATATTGCAAAGGAACCTGGAATGTTAGGTCCATGAATCAAGGCACATTGGAAGTGGTCAAACAGGAGATGGCAAGAGTGAATATCGACATTCCAGGAATCAGCGAACTAAGATGGACTGGAATGGGTGAATTTAAACTCAGATAACCATTATATCTACTACTGCGGGCAGGAATCCCTCAGAAATAATGGAGTAGCCATCATGGTCAACAAAAGAGTCCGAAATGCAGTACTTGGATGCAATCTCAAAAACGACAGAATGATCTCTGTTCATTTCCAAGGCAAAGCATTCAGTGTCACAGTAATCCAAGTCTATGCCCCAACCAGTAATGATGAAGAAGCTGAAGTTGAACAGTTCTATGAAGACCTACAAGACCTTTTAGAACTAACACCCAAAAAATATGTCCTTTTCATTATAGGGGACTGGAATGCATAAGTAAGTAGTCAGGAAACACCTGGAGTAACAGGTAAATTTGGCTTTGAAGTACAGAATGAAGCAATTCAAAGTCTAATAGAGTTTTGCCAAGAGAATGCACTGGTCATAGCAAACACCCTCTTCCAACAACACAAGAGAAGACTCTACACATGGATATCACCAGATGGTCAACACCAAAATCAGACTGATTATATTCTTTGCAGCCAAAGATGGAGAAGCTCTATACAGTCAACAAAAACAAGACCAGGAGCTGACTGTGGTTCAGATCATGAACTCCTTATTGCCGAATTCAGACTTAAATTGAAGAAAGTAGGGAAAACCACTAGACCATTCAGGTATGACCTAAATCAAATCCCTTACAATTATACAGTGGAAGTGAGACATAGATTTAAGGGACTAGATCTGATAGACAGAATGCCTGATGAACTATGGATGGAGGTTCGTGACATTGTACAGGAGACAGGCATCAAGACCATCCCCATGGAAAAGAAATGCAAAAAAGCAAAATGGCTGCCTGAGGAGGCCTTACAAATAGCTGTGAAAAGAAGAGAAGTGAAAAGCAAAGGAGAAAAGGAGAGATATAAGCATCTGAATGCAGAGTTTCAAAGAATAGCAAGGAGAGATAAAACATCCTTCCTCAGCAATCAGTGCAAAGAAATAAAGGAAAACAACGAAATGGGAAAGACTAGAGATCTCTTCAAGAAAATTAGAGCTACCAAGGGAACATTTCATACAAAGATGGGCTCAATAAAGGACAGAAATGGTATGGACCTAACAGAAGCAGAAGATATTAAGAAGAGGTGGCAAGAAGACACAGAAAAACTGTACAAAAAAGATCTTCACAACCCAGATAATCACATTGGTGTGATCACTCACCTCGAACCAGACATCCTGGAATATGAAGTCAAGTGGTGCTTATTTAAGCATCACTACAAACAAACCTAGTGGAGGTAATGGAATTCCAGTTGAGCTATTTCAAATCCTGAAAGATGATGCTGTGAAAGTGCCGCACTTAATATGCCAGCAAATTTGGAAATCTCAGCAGTGGCCATAGGACTGGAAAAGGTCAGTTTTCATTCCAATCCCAAAGAAAGGCAAAGCCAAAGAATGCTCAAACTACTGCACAATTGCACTCATTTCACATGCTAGCAAATGCTCAAAATTCTCCAAGCCAGGCTTCAGGAATACATGAACCGTGAATTTCCTGATGTTCAAGCTGGTTTTAGAAAAGGCAGAGGAACCAGAGATCAAATTGCCACCATCCGCTGGATCATGGAAAAAGCAAGAGAGTTCCAGAAAAACATCTACTTCTGCTTTATTGACTATGCCAAAGCCTTTGACTGTGTGGATCACAATAAACTGTGGAAAATTCTGAAAGAGATGGGAATACCAGACCACCTGACCGGCCTCTTGAGAAACCTATATGCAGGTCAGGAAGCAAGAGTTAGAACTGGACATGGAACAACAGACTGGTTCCACATAAGAAAAGGAGTACGTCAAGGCTGTATATTTCACCCTGCTTATTTAACTTCTATGCAGAGTACATCATGAGAAACGCTGGGCTGGATGAAGCACAAGCTGGAATCAAGATTGCTGGGAGAAATATCAATCACCTCAGATATGCAGATGACACCACCCTTATGGCAGAAAGTGAAGAGGAACTAAAAAGTCTCTTGATGAAAGTGAGGGAGGAGAGTGAAGAAGTTGGCTTAAAACTCAACATTCATAAAACTAAGATCATGGCATCTGGTCCCATCACTTCATGGGAAATAGATGGGGAAACAGTGGAAACTGTGTCAGACTTTAATTTTGGGGCTTCAAAATCACTGCAGATGGTGATTGCAGCCATGAAATTAAAAGAATTTTACACCTTAGAAGGAAAGTTTTGACCAACCTAGATAGCATATTGTAAAGCTGAGACATTACTTTGCCAACAAAGGTCCATCTAGTCAAGGCTATGGTTTTTCCAGTGGTCATGTATGGATGTGAGAGTTGGATGGTGAAGAAGGGTGAGCACTGAAAAATTGATGCTTTTGAACTGTGGTGTTGGAGAAGACTCTTGAGAGTCCCTTGGACTGCAAGGAGATCCAACCAGTCCATTCTGAAGGAGATCAGCCCTGGGATTTCTTTGGAAGGAATGATGCTAAAGCTGAAACTCCAATACCTTGGCCACCTCATACGAAGAGTTGACTCTTTGGAAAAGACTCTGATGCTGGGAGGGATTGGGGGCAGGAACAGAAGGGGACGACAGAGGACGAGATGGCTGGATGGCATCACCGACTTGATGTACATGAGTTTGAGTAAATTCTGGGAGTTGGTGATAGACAGGGAGGCCTGGTGTGCTGCGATTCATGGGGTTGCAAAGAGTTGGACATGACTGAGCCACTGAACTGAACCAAACACTGGGAATGAGTGGATCCTCCTCCGCCTGCACTTGAAATATGGTGGGTGGGTTTCTCCCCCAGCAGAGGCACTGTGGACCAGTCCCTGGGCTCTGCAGATGAGACTCAAATTTGGGTTCTTGTAAAGCATGGTAGGTGATTCCAATCAGCAGGTAGAGCAAAGACCTGCTGCCTTAGAAATGCTGACTGGAAGCATTAGTTGGTAATACGAATCCCTTTTCATCTGAGAAGACTAAGCTCTTTGGTATTTACATCACTGCTCAGTGAGGTTGGGCTCAGGTGATCTGCCTCCAATTAAAGGGCTGAACTACTAAACCTGATGGGGTGGAAAGTGAAAGTGAAAGCGAAGTTGCTCAGTCGTGTCCGACTCTTTGCGACCCGTGGACTGTAGCCCACCAAGCTCTTCCGTCCACGGGATTCTCCAGGCAAGAATACTGGAGTGGGTTGCCATTTCCTTCTCCAGGGGATCTTCCCGACTCAGGTCTCCCACATTGCAGGCAGACGTTTTAACCTCTGCACCACCAGGGAAGCCCTTAAATATAAGAATTCAAGTACTAACATCAAAGATTTCAAGGGAGAAAAGGAAGCCAGGTTGAAAGAAGGGGGAGGAGGCGGGAGAGGGGAGGCGAAAGGGGTGGCCTTATAGATGTCTCCTGCCACCTACAGATACCCAGGTGTTATGGGATTTTTCCCTGGGCCTCCAGAGAAGGGAGGACTGGAACTTGGCCCTACCAGGAATCAGATCAGACCAGAACCAGAATTCGAGTTCTCTGCCAAGAGGAGGTGATCAGTCTCCAATCCTCAGCTCAGGCTGAGGGCCCTTCGATCAGATTCCTGCGACCAGGACTGGGGGACTAGAAAAACAGGGAAGGACAGGAAGGGTTAAGGAGAGGAAAGAGAGAGGGAAGGGGAGAGAGGGGTGGGGTGTTAATCCTTCAGTGGCCTTTCAGGAAGTCATCGGGTCCAGGGATACTGGAGGAGCCTCAAGGTGTGCCTGTGGCTGCCACTGTGTAGAGGAAGAGCAGCTGGGAAAACGCTCACACTCCCCCCCCTCCCCCACATACTCTGCATCTTCTGATTCCACTATCAGCTGCTTTGCTGAACACACAGGGTATGTTGTTGGGTGAAGACAGAACCATCTCAGGCTGCTTTTAGCACCAGAGACCATGTCACTCCTCACCTGAAACCTGCATGCTTTAACACAAGTGCCCATGGAAAGAAAAATGCACCCACCATGACCCCTCAGGGTCAGTCACCAGAAACTAATGCTGGGGGTGGAGTGACCTCTGTTGCCAGTCTGCCATGCAAAGCTGCTCAAGAAGGCTCTGGTCAACTTAGAAACCCAGCCCTGCGAATGCCAGTTGCCCGGCTGAGGTCAGAATCTGCCCGACTCCATGCCCTGCTGCCCCTCTCAGTGGCCCCTTTAATGGGCCTCACAGAACCCTGCTTCAAGGGGTGAGGCTGCTGTGCGGAGGAGGTAAGGAGGCCTGGAGGGGATTCAACGAGCAACGGAAGGCCTGAGGAGGTGCCGCTGCTCCTTTTGCCAGGGACTTTTTCAAAGCAAAGGATGACTCCGCTATGCATACTCAAAGCAACTGTGAGTATGGAAGACACGGGTCCTAAATGGCTCCTTCTGATCTCAAATCAGTACGTTTATTTCAAGTCTTTATCCTTTCTTCCTCTGATATGGTTTTTAGGGAGTTTTGCTCTTGACTCCAAAGAGTCAGGGTCACGGGGCCTTTGTTCAGGCCCCAGTGGTTGAGGAATATGTTCTTTGGCTACATTTACATGGCTTGATAAATGACCCAAAGAAGAACGAGAGGGCAGTTTCACTGTGCTAATAAAATGGCAGCTCTTCCCTGTCCTGGCAAATATCGCAGGCCATAAGCCAAGGGGGCTGGCTGCTGTTTTTTAGGACAGTATTCTCTATAAAGGCTGCAAGTCTGGTTAAATTTCAGGAGTCTCTGGAGGGCTGGGGCTGATTAGAAGGGCATGGATTCCTCTGAGCTGTTGTAACACATCTTTTAAAAGTCTGGACTGTGGAGTCCAACTGCCCTGATTCCTCTCTCTGATCAGCCTCCCCAGTCAAGGCCTACCAGCACTCTCTACTCCTTGACTTTCTTCTTAGGAAAATGAGAGGATGGGACTTCCCTGGTGGTCGAGTGGTTAAGAATCCTCCTGACAATGCAGGGGACATGGGTTCGATCCCTGGTGCAGGAAGTAAGATCCCACAGGCTGTGGGGCAGCTAAGCCCATGAACCACAAGTACTGTGCCTGTGTGCCCTAGAACCTGTGCCCACAACAAGAGAAACCATCGCAATGAGAAGCCCATGCCCCACAATGACTGCTCGCCACAACCAGAGAAAGCCCAGGCACGCAGTGAAGATTCAATGCAGCCAGAAATGAACAAGTTAAAAAAGAGGAGTTGGAGTGCCCAACTCCAGGGCTGCTACAAAGTCTGAGGGAGCTCAATAACCACGCCACCCATTAGAGTGCCAGACACATAGTCGATGCAAAGTGAATGCAAAGTGAATTAAATGTTGTTGTTATTATTGGCTGACCACAAAGACCCTGTCCTCTGGAGACTCTCTGAAGGCCTGACTGGACTGAATTGCCTGGAATTACTCTGAATGATGCTGAAGCTGAAACTCCAGTACTTTGGCCACCTCATGCGAGGAGTTCACTCATTGGAAAAGACTCTGATGCTGGGAGGGATTGGGGGCAGGAGGAGAAGGGGACGACAGAGGATGAGATGGCTGGATGGCATCACCGACTCAATGGACGTGAGTTTGAGTGAACTCCGGGAGTTGGTGACGGACAGGGAGGCCTGGCGTGCTGTGATTCACAGGGTCACAAAGAGTCGGACGCGACTGAACTGAACTGACTGACTCTGAATGAGTCAGCTTTATCCATGTCTACAGTATTACAGGGGGTGAACCCTGGAGATGTCAAATGCAGCTAAATGACACAACTGCCAGACCCTCACGACCAGGACTTCATCAATACATCAATATATACAATACGCAGGAATATACCAGCATCCTCCTAAGCTGAGTAAAGCCTCTGAATCAGGGCAGCAGGGCAGCTGAGTGAAAAGAACACTATGCTTTGAAGTCGGAAGATGGGTTTAAGTACGCTGTTTATTGCTTACTCGCTATGTGAACTTGGACGACCTTATCTGGGCCTCAATTTTCTTCACTGTTAAATATTAATTACTTTCCTTCTTAAAGTTGCCTTGTATGAAGTAAAGATGCTATACAAATATAGAGTGGGATATATTATTTTTCTTATTTGTATTACCTGACAAGAACTTTTTTAAAACAGTAAAAATTTGGGGGGGGCTACATTTTAGCAACTGAAATTGCTACAAAAGGCTTTGGATGTCGCCAGGTAAGCTGGATGGACCCTACTGGTTCTGTGTGTGGCAGGTGGAGTCTGAGAGGGGGGTGCATCTGTGTGGGGAGCTTGTGCTCTGGAGCTTCTTATCAGCCTTAAAGACCAAGAGAAAGTTGCACGGGGAACTTAAGTTTTAGAATAACTTGTTTTAGAAAGTATAGATGCTCTATTGACCTCTGGGGGTAGAATGGATTGGTCAAGATCTCCATTTATAGCCACTTGAAATAACCAGCAAAGCTAGATTAGGCTTGGATTCAGAGAGCCCTAGAGGATAGTCTGTTGGCACTTTCCTCTTTTGTAGCATGTAAGTTTGAATGAGTCAAGCCAGTCAAAGATATTTTAATTTGGTGCGTGGCCGCTGTCTTCATGGCCAACCTGCCACACCGCTGTTTTAGGGAAGAGCGAGCGCTGATCAGCCTTGCAGTTTATTTTCGGCAGTGCCTTCCCCTAGGACACAAGCACCCTCAACTTACTGAGAAGTGCAAACCTCAAGGGATGTGCATTTGCCTCAAAACCTTAAAAATTGAGAGCCGATATACTCTGGTATAACTATTACTTTCACCAAGTTTGATTTTTGCCAAACTCTAACCTAAAGCAAATGCAAAAAGAATAATGACAATTAATGGATCAAGACAATTACTCAGGTATAAATCTAATCTCTTTCAAGTTCAAGCTCATTCTCTTTACTCTTTCACCTTCCCGGGGGGTAGCTTGATTAAAGGTAAACTGGGGGAAGAAGGTAATTTGTGTCATAACTTGTACGTCTATTATGAGGAGGTCATTTTTATTCCATTATTTTATGAGAACTATTTATTTTTTATTTTATTTTTTAGTTTTTCATTTTTTTTAATTTTAAAATCTTTAATTCTTACATGTGTTCCCAAATGTATGAGAACTATTTAATAAAATAATATGATTTCTCATCCCTAAATTTATAGCGCTATTACTATTCCCTTCCAGGATCCAAAGTTCCCTGGGCATTTTTCTCTTAGTAAGACTGACAACAGTTATTTCTAAGTGGAAACACTGCTTCTCTTAAGTAAGAGGTCTTTGTGTGCACGTGTTGTTTAGTCACTCAGTTGTGTCCGACTCTTTTGGAACCCCACTGACCCTGCCAGGCTCCCCCATCCATGGAATTCTCCAGGCATGTGTATGTGTGTGTGTAAAGAGAGAGAGAGTGTGTGAGTGAGTATGTGTGTGTGTGTGTGTGTGTAGGGAACAGTAGAGACTTTTTCCTCCTCTCTCAACATAGCCATGAGGAAAACAGGTTGGTTGTTGTCACTGCCGTTCCAGGGACAGAATGACAAAATTTCAGCGCCACATGGAGTGGTATTAGTATCTCCTCAGACTCTAGTTCCACCTTTTGCTGAATGCAAGGGAACCACTCATTCTTAATGCAGAGCTCTAGTATTGCTTTTTATTTCTGTCTTTTTTTCCACAGCAGTATAGAGGACTGGTTAGATGGCAGCAGACTGCGAAATCTTTACTTTCTCATTTGACAAATATCTTTGGAGTAACTATCAGTGGTGGCACTCAGGATACAGAGGTCAGCAAGGTATCACCAGTGCCCTTGTAGAGCTAACATACCATGTGGGGGGCAGTATTCGGCAAACAGAGGCTCCCACCAAGAGGTGGAGTCCGAGAATCAATGGCAAAGTCAATATGACATTCAGAAACCTCAGTGTTATCATTTGCTGCAAGTGGGGATAAATGTCAAGTGTGGATGGAAAACTTGAGACTCTGGAGATTTTGTTTGGTAGACTTCCCCCAGATGCTTCAGGATGTATCCTAGTGGCAGAGACCTCGGTATATGGAACAGCAACAGCCATTTAAAGATCTCTGGTTGGGGGTCTGATACTCTTTAGCTTCTTTTCATCCATCTATTCATTCAACCACAGGCTGAGTAGCCTATTCATATCCCCAAGGCAGAGTGGAGAAGGCAATGGCACCCCACTCTAGTACTGTTGCCTGGAAAATCCCATGGGCAGAGGAGGCTGCAGTCCATGGGGTCGCAGAGTCAGACATGACTGAGCGACTTCCCTTTCACTTTTCACTTTCATGCATTGGAGAAGGAAATGGCAACCCACTCCCATGTTCTTGCCTGGAGAATCCCAGGGACGGGGGAGCCTGGTGGGCTGCCATCTATGGGGTCGCACAGAGTCGGACACAACTGAAGTGACTTAGCAGCAGTAGCAAGGCAGAGTGAAGTGCTCACAATTGGGAATATGAAAATGAATTTAAAACCTGTTCTTTCTGACCTTGTGTAGCTCACAGTCTAAAGAAGGGAGAAGGACACCTAAAGAAAGAAGTACAGTACAATTTGTTAAGCACATTCGTAGAGTTATATACTGACTGATATGAAGACATGGTACAATTCCTTAGAAATGTATTCTAGGCAGAAAGTACCTGAGTAATGATGGCACTTTCATGAGCCTTTTCAATTTCAGTCAACAATTTTAAGCTTATGTATATACATGGGGTAAGTTCACTTTCCCTTCATCTGAGATGGAAGATTCATCTAACATGAGCCTGTTTCCTTTACAACTACATGCAACTCTCTTAGTAAAGAGCATGGATGCAGTGAAAGCACTTTAATATTAAAGTTAACAAGCCTAGATGAATTAGAGATATTTTAACTTTTCAGGATCACTTGACCTTCCTGCTTTACCATTTCTTTGACCAACTTCCCTTAAGACAGACTGACCTGAGGTTTCTTCTTAAAAATAGAAGAAGAAGAAGAAGAAGAAGAAGAAAGCTGTAGTAGCATCCTATGCTTATTTCTCAGTCATGTCATGCTTACTTTAATATATCAAACAGTGTGAGGGGAAAAACTCAATTGCTTTCTGAGCAATTCATCCTTGGCTACTGCATTCTTCTTTTTGGCTCAAAAACTTTCCCAGTTGGAACTAGAGTTAGATCAAAGAACAGCTTTTCTGTAATCAATGCACTCTGGCTTAACTCTGAAACCAACTGGCTTTACCTGTAATTGAAAACATTTGGTGACTATGGCAACTCCCTTATTAGCCACCAAGGTCTGGGAGTGCTTGTTTCCTGGTGAACAGACAGGTATTCTCTCTTCCCCTTTGGTGGTTTGCTCTCAGGCAAGGAGCAAATCTCTACAGGAATATTCAGGCTCCTTGCAGCCTTATCCCATGGAACTTAACATCTCCTGGGGGATATGACATCTCTTCTCCATCCTCTATTTCTTAGTTCTTCCCTGCCAGCAGCCCTCCCATGATGAGCTCTGATATATGTCTTAGGATACTGGCTCTACTGAACACTCAGCAGCTTTGCAACCTTGTTGCAAACATCAAGGTAAAAAACCGCATGGTCCCTGGTGTCCTGGTCCTGCCAGCCTTGTATCTACAAAGCCTGGAGGATGAGTCCACAGTTGAGAAACTGAGGAGCTAGGAACTTAATACCAAGGGAAGGCACCTCACGTTCAGAAGTAGGAATGTCTCCAGTATCAGGCTCAATAAAGATGCTGATAAGATGACCTGGGTCATCATAGGTAAGGCTGCTGATCATCCAGTTTGAATTGCTTTCAACATGGCTTCTGTGGGCTAAAGGTCATGACCATGGAAAAGAATAAGCTAAAAGCTAAGTATCTGCTCAGAGCTCTGACAAACTGGGCTACAGTCAAGTCATGAGGCCACGTGGGGAGCCGCTGCTTTTAATCAACTTCCTTTACCAAATAACTATGATAGATATAAAAAGAACAAAGCTAGCTATGGACCAACTGCATGACAGCTACAGCAACCCTTATTTGCCAAGCAGGAAATAACTAAATCAAAAGCTATAATTAGAAAAAGATAAAGATTTTAAAATTAGTTTTTATTAATAGAATTAAGCCATATTAAGTCTTGAGATGGTATCACAAATATGCTAATAAAATGTTCTTCCCAGATGAAAATGTATATGGACTAAAATATTTAGGAGTCACTTATTCCAATGTTAGTGTATAACATTAAATATTAAATATATTAACTGGTAATATAAAGTAGTTTAATGACATTTTGCATCACTCGCTAAATAGCCAGGTAACTGCTTATCCATGTTTATAAAATATATAGACCAGATCCCCATCGACAGGATTTAAAATTAGGATACTGATTAGTCAGAGACTGGGCCCTTTTATAAAGAACCAAGGAATGAGCTGTGTGTATCATCTTAATAGGGAAGGAAAAGAGATTAGGGCAGGATGAATTAGATAACCTGCAAGTACATTCTCCTGTGAAAACTTAAAATGGGGTTGGAGGGAGAATTTTCTTTGCTAGGTATATGTCTAGCTCAGCTGTGTGGAGAAGCTCTGGCGTGGAACTGCCTGAAGAGAAGAAAATGAACGGGATTATCTCCTGGTGAGCCTATAAAAAGCATCAGCCCAGATCCTGTGTGGCAGCATGTGGCCCTTTTGGAGGCTGCTGAGCCTCCCTGGATTCACTAATGATGAGCTGCCTCCATCTGACTCCCTGCTTGCTTTCCTCTGCCGGTCAGTCACTCAGGAGCCAAGCCTCAGGGTTGTCCTCTCCCACTTGCCCGTAATCAGGTACTGGCAGTTCCCCTGTGTCTGCCTGCCTTTCCACTCCTGCCCTAGTCGAGGCCCTGGCGTCTGCTCTCTCTCTACAGCACTGTGGCGGCAGTCACGCGGCCACTGCTGCCTCCACCTCCAGCCTCTCCTTTGCTACCCCACTGCTGTGTCTTCACTGTCTAGCCTCTATGACATGGCCTGAGGCTGAATGGTAGGCTCTCCGGCTTTCCTTCCTTCCCACTGTTTCTCAAGTATGCACCTTACCCTCCAGTCAAATTGTTTTACCTGCCTTAACTCTCAAGCCCTCGCTTTGATTGATTTCACCAATGACTGGATTGCCCCACTCCCTCTCTGCCTCCTAAAAAGTGAGCCTATTCGTTCAAGGCTCAGTCAAATGCCACCACATTCTGAAAAGTGTTCTTTAATAACCTCACAGGGAAAGATGCATTTTGCGCATCTCTTCTGAGCATCTGTTGGCTGATATTTACTTTTTGATATTGGGTCATGCCTACTATGTAGGAAGCGTGGCTCATTCATCTTCTGTTCCTCTCAGTGGTAAGTGCCTTGCACCAAAATCTTTGACTTAAGGAATGAATCAGTTCAAGAGAAAGCCTTGTCCAGGTGACACTTTGGAATGATGGCTCTGCAATTCAATGGGTAACAGTGTGGATATTATAATGTCCTCACTGGAATGTCTTCTACATGCACAGTATGTTAAATTGGGGTACTGCTTTGCTTTTTATAGAGACAGTATTTCAGAAAGAAAGCCTGGGTTGAGAACATGGTGATTCCCCCAGGAGTTGCCTGAAAGTCCTTGTGTATATAACTCATGTTCTCACCCATACATATAACTACATATGATAATCAAGAGAAATGAATCAGTCACCCTCTGAAGGAGTCAGTCTCTCATCTTCCTTCTCCTTGTCCTCTGAATACTAAAATATATTAGAGACACTGGATAATATATAGAGGTGTAAAATCTGGGCAGTATTTCTTGCTACTCAGAAAAAAAATACTATTAAAATCTGAATTTCCCTCCATTTTTTTTCTATGACATTTCTCCTTGATACCCTCATATTTATACAAACTAAATTTTCATTTCATACCGATTTTGTGTTGGAGGAATGGTTTATCCTGGGTTCTCCATTATACTGGGTTCTCCATTCACCCAAGAATGGATCTCAAACATAAATAGTTTCATTGATTTCTTCTCTTAGTTATGAGGTATTCTGAGGAATTTCCAGTGAATATAAAGGAGGCTGGGAAATTTTTAAAAAATGGTTTCAAAATTAATTTTTAAATTATTCTGTCCTCTTCGCTTCAAACGTTTGATGTACTGCTTTTAAGGACACAACGTGATGATAAAGAGAGCCTGTGGAATAAAAGATGTGAGGCAATCTCATAATCACAATAATCTCATCACTGCCACAGTCCAGTCTGATCTGTAAAGGGCTTCTCCCAGGAACGGTCAGTGCAAGCTACAAACCAGGTCAAAGATGAGGAAGGAGAGGAGGTTAAACTTATCTCTGGCTCAGAACATGGAGGGCTAAGGCTCGTGGCTGAAGTTTCCTCCTTCTGGAAGTTTCACTTCGTGCTCCCTCCTTGGCTAGTGCTTCTTAGCCAGTCCTGCTTGACTGAATTCCTCTCTGAGCTGTACTTCCACCACAAATCATGGTGGGGGCTCTGTCCTCATGCCTGTAATCAGCTCTAGCTTCTAACAAATGGTTGCCGACAGAACTGCAATTTCATGATGCTTTAGTGGCTGGCAGTCAAGCACCTAACAACCATTACCGTCTCCTCTCCACCTGGATCGTGGAGGTGGGCAGGTGCGGGATCCATCTGAACGTGATAAACAAAACCCATCGGTTGCAAGGATACAGTCTGCCAGGTTGAGCCTGATGACATCCTCTATCAATATCCCTGACTGAGGAAAAACCCTCAATGTGATGCTTTCTTTATAACATGGCAGGGATGTCTCCATGTTTTCTTATTCATTTCAGAAGGGGAAAATGAGAACTTCAAGTATTTAGGGTCTCACTGAACATCGATGTGCTTCAGAATTTATCTCTGTAATTTTCCACACATTTATGCTCCTGGAAAAACTCACTCTAAGATCTTAGGGTCTTTTGGCCGCTGAAAAATGCCATTATTTTTCTTTTTAAACACCATTTTATACATTGGGACTGATAATGAAGGCTGTCTGATACCTATGTAAAAGGCCAACAAATCTTTCACGATGGAGAAAATTTCTTATATCACCAGGTAGAAGTTGTCCAAATTTTCTATATTAGGAAGTTGTCTCAACTCTCTTTGTTAGCTATTACATATTTATTAAGTGCTACAGCTTTGTGTGTATAATACATTCTCATACTCAGTTTTGTCCTGGAATAGTTTTTACCCTTAGCCATACATCTGTTTCTATAAGAAACCTTAGGGATCTTATATTTAAATTGCCTGATGGTTTTAGACCAATGTTACTGACCAGTATTCAATTCATTTAGTTACTCTTCCCACCGCCGCCCCCCTCCCCCGCCCGCCCCCCGCACTATAGGCTCTTCAAATTAAGCCCATCTTGCTAGAAACAAGACAGTAGGGAGGGAGGTGGGAGGGGGGTTCATGTTTGGGAACGCATGTAAGAATTAAAGATTTTAAAATTAAAAAAATAAAAAAATAAAAAATAAAAACAAGACAGTGGCTGTTTAAAGTGAAGACTGAATAGGAATGAATAGTCTCAGCTCAGTCAAGGTGCTCCATAAGACAGCTCTTTTTGGAAGTGCCAAGGGTGTCTGCTTTGGACAGCAACTAAATGACACAGGAGTATTTCCCATCGGCTGCTATGGTTCAGCTGGAAATATTACTGAATGAATGGGCAGAAGGCAAGGAAATGGAAATGTTCATTTCTACATGGGCGTTGTAGGTTAGCGTGATCAGACATTCCTCTTGCATCTTAGATTTCTGAACTGCAATGTGGAGACGATTCTCCCAAGGGTCTGATCTGTCTTGATCTAGTTTAAGGAATTCTCGGAGACCTGCTTGCTTGAAAACATCATCTCATAAGAACTTTCTTAGTGAAATAGCACATATTTAGAGGTGAAGGCACAGTTTACCAGGAAGAGTGATAGTTAGATACCATGGGCTCCATGGGTCCCCTTAAATATTACCATCTCAGCAGGTTCCCCAAATGGAAGCACTTGAGTCAACAGGAATGGGCCTCAAAATCTGCTGTGCCAGAGGACAGATACCTCTGAAGTCAGAAACCACAGCCTCCTGCTGCCGGCCGTCCCTGCCTAGGACGGCAGGCTGCTGGGGTTCTGTCGCCGCCTCGGGTGCTACAGGCACAGCAGGGCCGGCGCCACAGGTCAGGCCCGCCGTGGTGAGTGAACCACCCAGCGCTCACTCTGAGTGCCTGCAGAGCCCCTACTGTCCAGAACACTTCGGAAGAAACCCAGAGGAATGTCAGTGGTGCCCAGGGCCTGGGCCTCCCCTTGACTAATTGCTCTTCCCCAGCGTAATATGATTCACAGACGCAGACGACTTCTAAGTTATTCGAGAAGGCCTATGATTTTTTGAACTGTCAATGAAGTGTACTATGAAATTGCACACACACAGCCCTCTGCTTCTCTGAGAAATATTGCTAGTGCTGTTTAAACACAAACCAAACAAAATGGAAGGGACAATAACAGTAAAACAAACTGTAGGTACACATAAATTCGAAGCAATTGTTGGGCTGCACTCAGTTTTCCAGTTTTGAGTGGAGTCTTCTTGTGCTCCAGCCTGAGGCTTGGTCAGAGAGCCTATGGTTCAGCCTAGTCACCAGGTTATCCATGAGCTGTGGGAGCCCCAGAGAGCGGGGCTGGGGCCTGAGGGCTGTGTGGGGCAGCCTGGCCTTCCTGCCCAGCTCTGAGTCTCAGCTCCTGGCGCTTTTTATTAGACCACAAGGCTTCTGCTAGAGCTCATAAATGCTTGGCTATGGAAACGATACTTTATTATAAAGTTTACTTCATCAGCGAGGAGTAGCTCCCACATGGGTCCATGATTCTCTGACTTCGTCTACCCTCCTGTGAGAATGCAGATTCTCTGCCCAAGTGGTTTTACTTTCCAAAGTTATCCTGAGGCACTAAAGATACATAGGAAGAAGTAGCTGCTACTGTTGCTGTTTACTCACTAAGATGTGTCTGACTCTTTGTGATCCCCTGGACTGTAGCCCGCCAGGCTCCTCTGTCCATGGAATTTCCCAGGCAAGAGTACAGGAGTGGGTTGCCATTTCCTTTTCCAGGGATCTTCCTGACTCTGGTACTGAAACTGTGTCTCTTGCATTCACCTGCCAATGTAGGAGACTTGGGTTTGATCTCTGGGTTGGGAAGATCCCCTGGAGAAGAAAATGGCAACCCACTTCAGAATTCTTGCCTAGGAAATCCCATGAACAGATGATATAGCCACAAATATACTCTTCAGTCATTTTCACAATAGTGGATAAATCAGAAAAAAATAAGAGAAGTTCAAATAGGAGGATGGTTGAATGGTAAACCTTTATAGCAAAGTGCTAAGCAGTTGTGCAAAATGATGTGTAGAAGGGTATTTTCTATTGTGGAGGCAAGCAGATTGGCAAACGAATCAAGCAGGTTTCCAAACAAAATGGTTACATTTTCAATAGGGAGGAAGAAGTTTTTTCTTCTTTTGATAATTTCTTTGAGATATTCTATAACTAGTGTGTATTACTGTGTTAAAAACAGTAAAAGTTATCTTAAGAAATGATGTCCTTTGCGGCATCACTGGAGGATAAATGCAGCCACAGAATGACAATAGGAACAGTTTCACAATTGAGATTTAAGGTCCATCCTTTTCTTAATTTCTGTCTTAAGAGTTCGTTTCTGAATGTTAGCCGTTCATGAAGGCGGTACCCTGGAACATTTGGTGAAGAGACCCAATACAGAGGGAGTCCCAGGGTATGGCGCCTCTGAACTAGCAAGTTTCCAGGCGAGGGTCCCACCTCTCCCCCTCCTCTGACCTTCCTGCTCACACTGGTCCCAAAGGTGGGTGAAGACCTGGGAGGACAGACAGGAACACGTTCTATTCGGAGATGGGAAAGTGAGGCTAAATGTTTTCTCTCAGGAGAAATCTATTAACTAGGAATCTGGAAAAATATAGTTGACATCTCCCTGTATTTTTTCCTCTCGAGTCTCTGGCCTGGGCAGCAGTTTGTGACTTACTTCCCCCACACCCTGTCCTTTCCCTGCTTTGAAGTGGAAGCATCCATTTTCTGGGGGTTGGGGGGGTGGACTGAGGACAAATCAGATGGAGAAGGGTGATGACAAGTTAGCAAGCGGGGAGAAAAAATGGAGAAGGGTGATGACAAGTGAGCAAGCGGGGAGAAAAAAACTTTCTGCTAAAATTGTTTACCCTTTGCTAGGAAACGGAGGTGATCGGGTTTTTCGGCATTCCGTTCAGCTATCCAAACTGTACTTCTAGTTGCTGTGAGGTGTTAAAGAATAAGTTCTAGCTTTTTGAGTTTTCAAGCACACGTCCTCCTGTGGGGTCTGCCTCAGAATCAGCTGGATCCAACACCATGTTCTTTATGAATTTACTTTGCACTTTCTCTTACATATATATCATATATATATATGTATATATTTAAATAGAGAAGTTTAGTATAAACATAGGCAAAAGGTATTGCAGTTGGTTAAAACAATGTACTTTCCACAGACTGGAAGAGTAGGAATTCTCTTTAAAAAAAGTCTCCCCACCCCCCCCCAAAAAAAAAAAAGTCTCCCCCACACTTAACGTACTCTTTTGGGTATCCTCCTCATTTCAGCGTGTGTATGTACTGCGTTCTCATTATTTTTGAGTTTCTTCCCTTTTTGTCTTTTTCCTAATAGACCACAATCTCCTGGAGGGCAGGGCCCGACTGCTGCTCCACGTCCTTCCTAGTCACTCCCTCCCTCCCTCACTCATACAGTGCAGCACAAGGCACCACGGGTATGAAGCTCAGACCCACTGAGCTAGCAGTCGCGGCTTCTGGCCTCAGGAGGTAAACAGCTCTCTCAGGGGCCTGCGTGGGGCTCTGGGCTTGCTAACTGATGAAACAAAAATAATAACCTCCCCAGACTTTCATAAACAAGGTCACAGAAAGGCACAAAGGATGCCATGCTCTTCACAGCACATTTTGCAATAGCCAAATAACCTGGGAAGGCATTTTCACTTCCATCACCTGTCACTGTGGTGAGGGCTGCAGCCGCCACAGGAGGCTCCTGACAGATGGGAATGCTTTCGCCTTGTCAGTGAGTCACTGAGCCTCTGGGTGGGGAATGAGGGCTGTGTGTTCTATTAGCATTTGTCTGTTTTGATATCCTGGCTGGCAGGACAATTGATATTCCTCTTCCCTGCTGCTGCTAAGTCACTTCAGTCGTGTCCGACTCTGTGCGACTCCATAGACAGCAGCCCACCAGGCTCCCCCGTCCCTGGGATTCTCCAGGCAAGAACACTGGAGTGGGTTGCCATTTCCTTCTCCAATGCATGAAAGTGAAAAGTGAAACTGAAGTCACTCAGTTGTGTCCGACTTTGCAACCCCATGGACTGCAGCCTACCAGGCTCCTCTGCCCATGGGATTTTCCAGGCAAGAGTACTGGAGTGGGGTGCCATTGCCTTCTCCGTCCTCTTCCCTAGTGAACCTGAATATTGCCTCAAAGAGGCCTTCGTGAAAAGAGGTGGGATGCAAAGGAACGGAAATATTTAAATGATCTCTGAGGTGTCACGAGACTCTGGAATTTCCTTTTCTACTCGTGCAGTCCCACTTCCTTATTGTGCCAGTGGAACCCCAATGCTGCCCTATTCCAAAATGAACCAAAAGCAAGAACCTAAACAGCAGCAATGAGAGAAGCAAAACGGAAAACTCTGTAGAGGGAGAAGGGGTACTAATGTCAATCCTACTATAACAAGCTCCTCCCTCCAACTGATGGCTCCTTTAAGAAACATGAGGCTTCTCATCTAATGGCCCTGAGGAAAGCACACTTCAGCACATTTTACAAAAGAAAGCTCAAAGAGGCGTCCTGTGTGTTTTGAATTACTAAGCCTTAGAGATGCTGGTTCCTATAAGAGCCCTATGTGGCACTGTTTTTTTTTTTTTAAATTTGTAAAACTGATTATCTTAATACTTTTAAACGTAACACTATGGTACTGTACATCCTCTCCATGGATCACAGGCTTGTCAGAGTGAAAGGGCTTGTGTAACTCAATAAAGCTATGAGCCATGCTCTGCAGGGCCACCCAAGGCAGATGGGTCATAGTGAAGAGTTCTGACAAAATGTGATTCACTAAAGGAGGGAAAGGGAAACCACTCCAGTATTCTTGACATGAGAACCCCATGAACAATATGAAAAGGCAAAAAAAAAAAAAAAAAAGATATGACACTGGAAGATGAGCCCCTCAGGTTGGAAGGTGTCCTGTATGCTACTGGGGAAGATTGGAGGACAACTGCTAATAGCTTCAGAACAAATGAAGAGGCTGGGCCAAAGTGGAAATGACACTCAAGTTGTGGATATGCCTGGTGGTGAAAGTAAAGTCCGATGCTGTAAAAATCACAAATCAAGGTAAATTGGACACGGTCAAGCAGGAGATGGCAAGAGTGAATACTGACGTTTTAGGAATCAGTGAACTAAGATGGATGGGATTGGGCAAATTTAATTCAGATGACCATAGTATCTACTACTGTGGGCAAGAATCCCTTAAAAGAAATGGAGTAGCCTTCATAGTCAGACAAAAGAGTCCAAATTGCAGTACTTGGGTGCAACTTCAAAATGACAGAATGATCTCAGTTTGTTTCCAAGGCAAACTATTTAACATCACAGTAATCCAAGGCTATGTATGTCCCAACGACTGATGATGAAGAAGCTGAAGTTGACCAGTTCTATGAAGACCCAAAAGACCTTCTAGAACTAACACCAAAAAAGATATCCTTTTCATCATAGAGGGTTGGAATGCAAAAGTAGGAAGTTAAGAGATACCTGGAGCAACAGGCAACTTTAGCCTTGAGTACAAAATGAAGCAGGGCAAAGGCTAACAGAATTTTGTCAAGAGAACACTGGTCATAGCAAACACCCTTTCCAACTACACACGAGACAACTCTACACATGGATATCACCAAATGATCAATACTAAAAACAGAGTGATTATATTTGCAGCTGAACATGGAGAAGCTCTACATAGCAAAAACAAGACCTGGAGTTGACTGTGGCTTCGATCATTAGTTCCTTATTGCAAAAATCAGGCTTAAATTGAAGAAAGTAGGAAAAACCACTAGGCCATTCATGTATGACCTAAATCAAATCCTGTATGATTCGAGATAGTAGAGGTGACAAATAGATTCAAGGGAATAGATCTGGTAGATAGAATGCCTGAAGAACTATGGACAGAGGTTGGTAACACTGTACAAAACCATCCCAAAGAAAAATAAATGCAAGAAGGCAAAATGGTTATCTGAGGAGGCCTTACAAATAGGTGAGAAAAGAAAATAAATAAAAGGCAAAGGAGAAAGGAAAAAAATACACCCAACTAAAGGCAGAGTTCCAGAGAAAAGCACGGAAAGATAAGACAGCCTTTTTTAAGTGAACAGTGTAAAGAGATAGAGGAAAACTATAGAATGGGAAGGACTAGAGATCTCTTCAAGAAAGGGAGATCTCAAGAAAGTTGGAGAGATCAAGGGAACATTTCATGGAAGGATGGGCACGATGAAGGACAGGAATGGTAAGAACCTAACAGAAGCACACTTGATTAAGAAGAGGTGGCAAGGATACACAGAAGACCTACACTAAAAAGGTCTTAACGACTCAGATAACCACAATGGTGTGGTAACTGACATAGAGCCAGATATCGTGAAGTGTGACGTCAAGAGGGCCTTAGGAAGCATTACTATGAACAAAGCTAGTGGAGGTGATGGAATTCCAGCTGGGCTATATCAAATCCTAAAAGATGATGCTGTTTAAAGTCTGCACTCAGTATGTCAGCAAATGTGGAAAACTCAGCAGTGGCCACAGGACTGTGAAAGGTCAGTTTTCATTCCAATCCCAAAGAAGGGAATGCCAAAGAATGCTCATATTACCATACAGTAGTGCTCATTTTGCATGCTAGTAAGGTTATACGCAAAATCCTTTAAGCTAGGCTTCCACAGTACATGAACTGAGAAATTCCAGATATACAAGCTGGGTTTAGAAAAGGCACAGGAACCAGAGGTCAAATTGCCAACATTTGCTGGATCACAAAGAAAGCAAGGGAATTCCAGAAAAAAACATCTAAACTACTTCTTCATTGACTACCCAGAGCCTTTGACTGGGTGGATCATAATAAACTGTGGAAAATTCTTAAAGAGATGGGAATACCAGACCACTTTACCTGTCTTCTGAGAAACCTGTTTGTGGGTCAAGAAGCAACAGTTAGAACCTTACATGGACTGCTTCAAAATTCGGAAAGGAATAAGACAAGACGTATAATGTCATCCTGTTTATTTAACTTATATGCAGAGTGCATTATGAGAAATGCCAGACTGGATGAATCACACACTGGAATCAAGACTGCCAGGAGAAATATCAACAACCTCAGATATGCAGATGACACTACTGTAATGGCAGAAAGTGAAGAGGAACTAAAGAGCCTTTTGATGAGGGTGAAAGAGAAGAGAGAAAAAAGCTGGCTTAAAACTCAATATTCAAAAAACTAAGATCATGCATCCAGTCCCATCACTTCATGGCAAATAGATGGGGAAAAAGTAGAAGCCGTGACAGATTTTATTTTCTTGGGCTCAAAATCACTGCAGATGGTAACTGTAGCCATGAAATTAAAAAACGCTTGCTCCTTGGAAGGAAAGCTATGATAAACCTAGAGAGTGTATTAAAAAGCAGAGACATCACTTTGCACACAAAGGTCTGTACAGTCAAAGTTGTGGGTTTTCCAGTAATCAGTTACGGATGTGAGAGCTGGACCATAAAAAACGCTGAGTGCCAAAGAACTGATGCTTCTGAACTGTGCTGGAGAATACTTTTGAGAGTCCTTTGGACTGCAAGAGATCAAACCAGTCAATCCAAAAGGAAATCAACCCTGAATTTTCATTGGAAGGATGGATGCTGAAGCTCTTATACTTTGGCCAGGTGATGTGAAGACCCAACTCATTGGAAAAGACCCTGATTCTTGGAAAGATTGAGGGCAGGAGGAGAAGGAGTCAACAGAGGATGAGATCATTAGATAGCATCACTGACTTAATGGACATGTATTTGAGCAAACTCTGGGAGACAGTGAAGGACAGGGAAACCTGGCATGCTGCAGTCCATGGGGTCACAAAGAGTCGGACACAATTTAGCCACTGAACAACAGCAACAGTACTGTTATTTATACACAGTCCTCTAGAACTTTTGTTTCATCTTGTAAAACTGTTACCCTGTGCCTGTTGAACAATGCCCCTTACTACCCTGAACCCCTGGTTAACCACCATTTCACATTCTAAGACTTGACTGCTTAAGTACCTCATATAAATGGAATTATGCAGTATTTGTGTTTCTATGATTTGCTATTTCACTTAGCACAATGTCCTCAAGTTTCATTCATGTTGTTACATGTATCAGGATTTCTTTTTTTTTTAAAGACTGAATAATATTCTACTTCTTTATCTATTTGTCCAAAGATGGACATTTATGTTGCCACTAACTCTTAGCTATTGTGAATAATGTTGCAATGAACTATGAGTGTGCAAATATCTTTGAGATTCTGTTTTCAATTATTTTGGATATATACCCAGAAGTGAGAATGCTGGATCGTATGGTAGGTCTATCTTTAATCTTTTGAGAAATCTCCATACCATTCCCATAGTGGCTTCACCACTTTACATTCCCACCATCAGTGCACAAGGGTTCTCATTTCTCTACACCCTTGCCAAAAACTTGCTATTTTGTTTTTTTTTCCAAATAGTGGCCAAACAGATATGAGGCAATATTTCATTACAGTTTTGATTTGCATTTCCTTGGTCCTTAGTGATGTTGAACAGCTCATCATATGCTTATTGGCTATTTGTGTATCTTTGTGGTCCAAACATAACACAAGCAGGGGTTTCTAGCTAGAGCTTCTGTGGGCCCCACAGCTTTGGGTATGGGAAGACTGGGACTTGGTTTCACTGTATTTGACAGCTGAAAGGCAATCAACATTTCACTTCTATGCTGAATAAGCAATGAGGTTTTTTTTTCCCCCTCATGGCCATTGCCTAAAATTTCACTTTGAAAACAAGCTAAAGATATTGATTTCTGTATGCCCAGGGGTGATAAGCTATTGATAGAAATAATAGGAAAAGGCCAACTGAACAGATGTATTTCACTTGTAAAATATAATTTTTCTCCCTCCTGGCACTTGATATGAAAACACAGAGACATCTTAAATATAAAAAAGAGCTATTAAGATATCTTGCTTTTTTCTTTCTGTTAGTAAATTTTCATAATGAATTACAAAATGATCCAATTTAGTTTTCAAAGGCACTGTTAATAAGAGGCGATCTTTCTCCAGAAAAACCTTGTATATGACAGCAACTCCAAGCAGTCCTGTGAAAAATGATTGTCTCCATGCATTAATGGTGAGGCGATGAGGGACAGCAGGCACTGTGTCCCTGCGTACCAGTCACAAGGTAAGCAAGCCTGGAGCAGGTGAAGAGGCAAATTCTATATTCTCAGTCTCCTTTCCTGACTTACCCTTCAACCCCAATTTTCTGGGCTCTTCCCTGGAGACCCTATCTGCTGAAGCCACAGGGCTCTGATTCACTTGCTTGTTGTGAATCACTATTTAAATGTCCACACACATCTTGAAATTCCATATGGCTTTTTATCCCAGATTAGTTCATTCACTTACTTTCAATGCTAGAACTTGAAAGGAACTGAGACATCCAAAAACCGAACCCTGTCATTTGTATAGCGAGGAAACGGAGGCCCTGAGAAGGTGAGTAATTCTTGAAAGGCCACCCAGTTTGTCAACGGCATCATTTCTGAATTTTCCCATTTTTTTCCCCCCATGACAATGGCTGTGCCATCTTCCCAAATACTTGGGATTTTGTCCGGGGATAATTTTTGAGTTCTCCTAATTCTTATTCCCTTTATGTCAACAGTCACCAAGTCTTAACGATTATTCTTTCAAGACTCTTGATACTGTCACTTCTGCATTTTACTTCTATTTTCAACACCTCATTACCTCCTCCCTGAATTTCCTAAGTTAATGTTAACAGCCTCCGTATATAATATTCCTACTTATCTGATCTATTGGTGATTCTCCATTCAGGCCGCTCGGTGCACTGACCTGGGGCATGTTTCAAAAAAAAAAAAAAAAAAAGCAGCATACCTCTACTATCATCATTTCTGGCACCAGTCTGTTTTAATTGGTTTGGGGAGGAGCCTCTATTTTTTTAACGAAGTCCCCCAGGTGATTCTAATGAGTAGCTGGATTGACGTAGGTCACAGCTCCCCATGTGAAAGAAAACACCTTATAGAAACAAAACTTAGGGTGAAGTGAAGTGAACTGAAACTCGCTCAGTCGTGTCTGACTCTTTGCAACCCCATGGACTATACAGTCCATGGAATTCTCCAGGCCAGAATACTGGAGTGGGTAGCCTTTCCCTTCTCCAGGGGATTTTCTCAACCCAGGTCCCCTGCGTTGCAGATGGATTCTTTCACTGTCTGAGCTACCAGGGAAGCCCAAACTTAGGTTAACCAGAGACAATTACTTGGAACATTCAATTAGCCAGTTTTTCTCCATTCAACTCTGAACAGAAAGCAATATATTACAAGAAAATAAGTAAAACAATCAGGTAGTTATTAACAAACAAATAGACATCTGCTTCTGATTTCGGTTGAGAAGGTCAGTGGAAATTTGAGCCATCCTCCTATGCCTCCAATAAAAGCCTGTGTAGAAATTTGCTCACTTCCTCTCATGAGCGCACCAAAATAACAACTAACTGCTGATGAACCATCAATCAAAAAGACTGGAATCTACAGAAAATGATAATCTATATCTAAAGACATAAAGAAGAAACTGCAAGATGGTAGATGGGACACATGTGATATAATCAAATCTCATCCCCCACAGGTGGGTGACGCACAAACTGGAGAACAATTAGGTCACAGAAGTTCTCCTACAGGAGAGAGAGCTGAGCCGCACGCCAGGCTCCCCAGCCTGGGGGGTCTGGCATTGGGAGGAGTAGCCCCCAGAGCAGGGCTTGAGCACAGGAGTCCCACAGGAGGAGGGGAAACAGAGACTCCACTCTGGGAGGGCACACACACTCATGCCTGGGCCAGACCTACCTGCTAGTCTTGGAGGGTCTCCTGGGGAGGTGGGTGCAGCTGTGGCTCTCTGGGTTCATAAAAGCTGGTGGTGGAAATATCAGAGAGTGTTCCTCTGCTTGAACTCTTAGTGGAGGCAGACATCCAGCTGGGGCAGTTAGGACCAAGACCTGGCCCCACAGAACAACGTTTAGGCTCATGCTGGGACTCCTCAGGCCAACCAACCAACACGATGGGAACACAGCTCCAACCCAGCGGCAGACAGGCTTCTTTAAGACTCCGGTGAGTAGACACGCCCCTAACAAGGCCCTGCCCAGCAGAGGGCTAAGACCCGGCCCCACCCACCCGTGGGCCAGCACGACCTCTCCCATCAGGAAGCCTTTCACAAGCCTCTAGACCAACTCTCCAACAAGGCAGCAGACACCAGAAACCAGAAAACCACAACCCAGCAGCTTCCGGAATTGAGTCTGGAAACACCGGGGACAGGCTGGTCCCTGGGCCCTTGAGTGATCGAGGGGATTGAAGTGCTAGGACATAGAGCACACCTCTACAGAGGGCCACTTCTCCAAGGTCAAGAAATGCAAGAAACCTTCCACATACACAAAAATACCAGTAGGAACTCAGACCAAATGAGATGGCAGTGGAACAAGATAAAGCTCCAGAAGAACAACTAAGTGATGTAGAGACAGGCAATTACCCGAAATTTGATATAGGATGATGACTTAATGATACTGCAAGACTTATTTACTCATTCACGTACTTGTTCACTCTCTCTGCAAAGCACTGTTATAAGAACCCAAGGTAATATCCAGTATTTGAATTCCATAAAAGGGAGAACATGTGAACACCGATAACCATGTTGCAAAACAGAGTGAGAGGGAACAGAAGAGATGTATGAGGAGCGATGGGACTCCAGAGGACTGAGAAATTACTTCTGATTGATGGATCTGGGGAGGGATTCATGGAGAAGGCAGCCTTCAACCTGGTTTTTGAAGGAGGACATGGTTTGGGGAAAGGGTTTTCCAAGGTAAGGGATGAGCATGAGCCTAACCATGAAAGTGGGAACACAGGACGATGCCAAGTGTTTCAGCAGCACAGATGGGTAAGAGGATACTGTGGGAGGGGAGAGATAAGACAGATTTGAATGGGGCTGCATCAGGGATGCTCTGAGGACTCATTTAACATTGTGTGTGTGTGTGAGGAAAGTCTCCAAGTGGGGCAGTCCTTTAGGACAATCAATTGCTCTGGCATCAGTGATCAGGGAAGATTTCCCATAGAAGTAGGGGCTATTTCACCCTGTAGAATGGGCCTGAACAGGAATAGAGCGACAGGAGGAAAGGAGGAGAGGGCCCTTATGAGAAATGGGGAAGTAAAATCACTTGAATTTGGGAACTGATTGTGTATATACATACATACATACATACATATATATGAGTGTGAAGGCACTCAGATGGTTTTGAGCTGGGCAACAAGGAGGGTTGATGGTTTCTTAATTAATGGGTGATTCAAGAGGAGGAGGAGTTTAGGAGGAGATATCATGAATAATTTTGAACACACACATGTAGGGCATCTGGAGAGAAATGTTGAAAGGGCAAGTGGAAGTCTTGGGAATGAAGTCAGAGATGGCAAAACAGACGCCAGAGTCATCTGTATGGTGGTGACAGGTGGGGCCATGAGAACAGATGAGGTCCTGAGGGAGGGGTTGAGGATGGGGTGTCACCACACGAGAAGAGAGTTGAAGGAGACCCCTGAGGAGCAATCAAAGAGGAAGGAGAAAATTCAGCTAATGCACTGACCACTAGTCTCAGCTTACAGGCCGTCCCAAGGGGATGAAGGGTTGACTCTATCACTGGATGTTGTTACTATGGTGAGGCTGGTGATCACTGAGGGGACGCTTTTCACTGGAGTCCTGATGATGAAATCCAGATTTCAAAGGCTGAATGTGTCAGGGGAAAAGGGAAACTCAAGAGCATGCCCATTTTCAGGATACTGTGTGCCTCAACCCAAGAATGTAACACAGTACATTTGAGAATGGTTTCACCAAGATGGTGATTAAAGAGTGTTTTTTGTGAACAATGAGCACTCTGTTTTTCTTAAACATTCCTTACATACTGAGTTCCTTCGGAGTAGAATTGGTTTCTTATTCATCTTTGTATCCTACCTACCCCTGCCCTCTGAAAAACCAAACCAGAAGAGCCCGGCCTTTGCCCCATGATTGGACCTGAGCACCCACGGTCTCGCTGGGGCGTTCCCAGTGTGGCTCCGACCTGGGGCAGCGCGGGGAAGGCCTGCAGGGAGGCCCCTTCCCGCCGCCTCACAATGTCAGCGTGGAGTGCGAGCGCCTGCGCTGTGCTGAACCGGCAGGCGAGGCCCTGCCCCTCCCCTTTGTTTCCTAACTGCCTCCATTGCCTTTCTGCCTGCGGCCTCCCTGAACCTCCACCCTGGCTCCCCTCCGTCTCCTCTTCTGGAAGAGATCCCTGGCTCTCAGACTGCCCTCGCTTGCCACTCAGATGTGACTGTGCCTGGCAGACTCTTCTTTCCTCTCTGACTATTCTCTCCTCTGCTCTCTACGCAGCAGGGTCTCCTGGGGAGAGCCCGTCCCATTCCAGGATGGCCCTTTCCAGGTCTCCCCAAAGCTCCACCCTTGAGCACCACATCCTACTG
Organism: Capra hircus; assembly: GCF_001704415.2. NCBI lineage: Eukaryota > Metazoa > Chordata > Mammalia > Artiodactyla > Bovidae > Capra > Capra hircus. Next base: position 77,073,123 of record NC_030811.1, read on the forward strand.
CCCTGCACCTGGGCTCTTTCCCTGAGTCTCCTCCAGGCACCAGAAACTCACAAACCTGAAGGCAACCTCATCACCTTTGTTCCTGAACTTGCCCCTTCACCCATGCGGTATCATCTTCCACTTAACTCTGGCCACAGCTCTGCTCTCTGAACCCTTCCTTTGTATTCACTACTGACCAAGCTTTATTTCCATCAATGAAATGCCTGCGGTATCTCTGAAATCTGTTTCCAATGTGCTGTTTCCGTTACCACTTCCCTAATTCTGGTCCTCACATTATTTGCTTCAACTTTTACAATAACATTTTAATTGTCCCCAGTTTCCTATAAAAAGCTGTTGTAAATACTATTGAGGCACAATTCCAAATACAGATAATTATCACCCTTCCACTTAATTTTTTTGATGACATGATTATATAAAATTCAAATTCCCTTATGCAGCATAGAAGGCCCTTTTCACTGAGCCCCATTTTAACGTTCTTTCAGTCCGACCCTCTCCTTTTCCTACTTCTCCGGTATAAGAGCCACTGTGCCTCCTGCCCACACAAGTGAAATCATACTTGTCACTCGAGGCCCAGCTAACATGTCACCTCTTAGGTGGAGTAGAATCTTCTACAACTCTGCTCAGCAGATTTCAGGGGCTGTGTCCCTTGGGCTCTTAGCCTTCGTTGCTGATACTATCCTTACTTGTCCCCTTACCTCATTCTCTCCCCATCACTCCTCCTTGCTTTTGAAGGCATAGAGTAAGAGACTCTCTCATTAATCTTTATCTCCCTAGAACCAAACAAGGTGCCTGATAGATGCTGGTGGAACTGAACTGAGACCACAAAGAGTGCTCTAATTCTTTTGTTGTTGGTTTTTAGCTAATGGCTCTAGTGAATTGATTGAGGACACCTTACCTGCATGGATTGCAAACTAGTTAAAGTAAATTATATGACAAGCACATACATTTCTTTTGTCAGAAACAGAAATCTATACCTCTTTAAAGCATGGTCACTGGACTAGATGTCCCCAATAATGATTCCATGGCTTTTTATTTTTTCCAGTACATTGCAACTGTCTTCTTTATGTCCTAATTTAGGTTTCCCCTGATCAATAACTTATCCTTGAGACACACTTTAGAGAAACGATTCATTTAAAACTTATGTCTTTGTAGACATCTTCAGGGAATGATTGTGATGGGGGGGTGTGTGTGTGTGTGTGTGTGTAGACACATATCCACATAAATGTATTTGATAAGGAAATGTTCAACAATAGGCCAATTCAATAATTCACTTAGAGAATAATATTTCCTTTCATCCTTAATTCAAACCAGTCCTAGATGGCAACTAGCAGTGTTATTAACAATCGAAAAATATATTTCAGAAAACATTCAGAAGGGCAACTTAAAAACCTTTGTTGGAGAGATGCTTAGCCATGGCTGGGAGAGTGTAAGGGGGGGGGGCGGGGCGCGGGTAGAATCGAGTCAGAACTGAGAAGTGTGTCAGTCTGACTCCTGTTTCCATGGCAGACCGTGGGAAAACCGAGCATGTGTATCAACTACTTCTGAAAAGTTAAACCGACATTTTAAAATTGCAGTTTTTAAAAACTGCTGGTAGTCACAGATCTACTGCAAGATTTGACAGTGGACATGGGAGCTACTCTAGGGATGTAGTTAAGGGGTGAAAAGCTGCTTGAACTATATTTGCAAAGCTGTTATTTATATTTTGCTTTATGTGTGTGTGTGTGTGTGTGTGTGTGTGTGTGTGTGTGCATGTAACATAGAGGATGTTTAATTTCCTTAAGAATTTTTACCAAATGTTATGCTAAAATATAGCACGAGAATGTCCACTTTGAAATCGTTAGATACAAACTTAGGCCTACTTAAAAAAAATCATCACTGTTTTTTCCCCTTACACTCGGTGCATCGCTGAGTATGGAGAGGGAGAGTTAGAAGATCTGGTCCTTAGTGAATAACCAGCACGCACAGGTTGGAGGGTAGCACAACACGGGGGGGAGTTCTGGGCTCCCAGGGCTAACGTGTCTGATGACTGTGGCTCTCTCCGTCTGGTGTAGAAAGACTGGCCTCGTGGGAGCTGGCCAAACCAAACATGGGCTGGGAGAAAAGACATTTTGTTTTTCTGCACTGATGCCCAGGGGTTGCTTTCTGAAGTGTGTGTGCGGAGCTCACCCAGTGCTGCCTCTGCTCTATGCCCCCTCCCAGCCCTTCCTTCCTGCTGGGACCATACTGGGCTAGAACCCAGGAATGAGGGCGTCTCTAATTTTCCTGAATCCACAAATCTTATCCTCACCACTTATAAAGTCTCAGCTATAAATATTTTCCAGAGCTCTAGCAGTAATTAGACAAGCTACTATGAAAGATAGAGCATTATACATCAGTTAAAAACATATGCAAAACCAAAGCTCATTAGAGAAAGATAATATTCATGCAGATTTTACAAACCGTGTCTTTAGGGTGGCCCAATAAGTAGAAATATGGGGACCCATGCTTGTCACTTTTCATGCACATGGAGAGACTGGAAGGTACCATTCCTAAAGGAAGGGGAGGAACAGCCTAGGACCAATCATTAGAATTAACAGAACCAGTGACAAAGATATAGTATTACTGTTAGAATCAAGATTGCTTAGTACGTTTAGAGTAGCTGAATAAAAATTATCTAGGCAGTAAGAATAAAGACTTTAAGTAAAGCTGACCCTATTGAGCATGCAGCAAGTGAAATTAGTGAAAAGACTGAGCTACATGTGTATTCCAAAAACAGATTTTTTTTTCTCAAAATATTGAGGGCATCCTGAGGTGCTTTTAAGGAGGCACAAATGTTTAAAACATCTTGAAATCATAATATCAGAATTTTTGCAGAATTTTCTCATAATTAGAGTGTTTCAGTGAGACCAGCTGTCATTTGAGAAGTCACAGTAATCATGTTTCTAAATTTTGAAAAACCCTCAAATTAAAGCCATGGTTTGCCTATGTTTATATTTATGTTTTCTCTAATAATCTCATGAATTCTTATAGCTTGTCTCTTCTGTAACAATTTGCTCATTTAGATTCAAACTTCACAGTTGACTTGCTGGCCGTATTTGTTTTCTGGAAAAAAAGAAAAGAGCTGAAGAAAACACAGCCAGGTTTTGCCTGTTCTACGTGGCTGTACTCGCCTGTCCAAGGGCTGTGCTCTGAAACCTGCCTCTTAGCAGCTGCCTTGGTCTAGGCCTATCTCAGCTCCTGGGCTTCAGTTCTTTACCGACATAAAGATGGTACTGGAAATTCTGGGCTGTCAGTGATCTCCACCAGACGGGCCCTGGGAGATGTAATAACCAGTCCCTGCAGCATTCAATGCCATGTTGTCTTAGCTGCATACAGTGTGAGGTAGAGGGTGATGTGGGGCTGCTGGATCAGAAGCACTGAATCCACATAGATCAGACATTTGGGAGCCTGATCCCCTCTTTGCCAGTATATTCTTATGATACCACCCCTCCCCCAGGCCCCATCTCAATGCCTAACTTGCTCCATGCGCTTCAACACACAAAATAGACAGTGCGCCCACGTGGATGTCTCATTATGCCCCCCCTCGCCCCCTGGGGTGTTTTTTACCACACAGCTGTGTTGAGGGGTGTGCTGTGCTAAGCTGCTTTTGTTGTGTCCAACTCTTTGGGGCCCTATGGACTGTAGCCCACCAAGCTCCTCTGTCTATGGGATTCTCCAGGCAAGAATACTGTAATGGGTTGCCATGTCCTCCTCCAGGGGATCTTCCCCACCCAGGGACTGAACCCACATCTGTCATATCTCCTACACTGCCAGGTGGATTCTTTACCACTAGCCCCACCTGGACAAACAATTTGAAGTTAAAGGGAAAGTAGAGGCTCTCTGTGGTGTGGAAACTAACGCTTAACAATGAATGTCAGGAGGGAAATGAAGTTTCAGGATTTATTAACTGAGTTTACCATTTAGCCCCGCCAAGATGCAAGTAATTTTGTACAAAAAACATCAAGTGGTTTTACTATCAAGCACAAAAGGGTCTCATTTAATTCTAAACGTGGCCTTTACTGGGCTTGAAAGACACATGTGCTAGGAAACGTTGGAGCCAGAGGGTCAAACAAAAAAGCCCAGAACATGGTGGGGAAAATAGCTGTGAAAACTGTAAACAGAAATTAAGGTGAAATGTGAAAAACAGATGCATCCTGTGCTTGGCATATTCGATGCATACGCCATGAGTCCTAAAACCCACGTTCAGTCTGAAAACCCAGGGTCCTGATGAGGATCACTCTTTGCTGGAGACTGTGTACCAAAAACACCAGAGACCTGTGACAGGAGTGTAAATGCACGCTCCTCGCTACACAAGTGTCTGAGCTGCCTTAGAGCAAACCGCTGTTTAGTCTGGGCTAAGTTTGTTGTTTCTATTGAAAGTTTTTTTGAACCCAAACAGCACGTTGAAGAGTGTGTGATTCTCATCATTTATAGAGATTTTGCTACAATTAGAGCATATAATTCAAGCCTGGAGTAAGGCATTATATAATCTTATTTTGGTCCTGTCTGAGGCAGTTCAGCTGAAAAGAAAACCTGGGAAGTCTTTGTCAGAAAAGGACATCGGGGTAACCCTATCTGTGAGCAAAGTTGTAGGCAGAATTCTCAAATAACAAAAAAAATCCAACATTATGGACTATTTCCTTCACTAGAAATGAGGGGTTTTTAGTACTTTAGTTTAAAATGAATTATTTGCTTTGGGAACCCTGGGATAGGACTTACGGACTCCAGAGCTTAAGGACTGCTCTGGAGACTTGACGTTTGCTGGTTGTGGTGGTTGGCTGGATCTACCCAAGAATTTGTCTTATGATATTAAGCTCCATTCTGAGCACCTGGATAACAGGATGTTGTTAGCAAATTCCCTCATAGGGTCAACATCTTTTGTATCATCTCTGTTTTGAGACAAGAGAACAATCATACAGTGGAGAAAATTGCTTTGGCACTTAGCACCAGCTTCATAATGGGTATAGTTGAAGGGTCACAAGCTTGACTTGAATCAACACCATCATGCTATGAACACAGATCAGACTGTCTCAGTGAGGAGGGACACTGAGCTGAGTGGGAGCTGAGCTGAAACTGTCACAAAAACCTGAGACTGAAAAAAGGGAAGACAATCTTGTCTCCTTTCTTTAATCTTAACGGTTGCAAGCCTGAATGGAGAGTGATTCAGATCTGACGGCCAAGGGGGAGCCGGGTTGAGGGGTGAGGCTCATACAGCGAGAGGTCCACAAAGACACAGAGAGGCCAAGAAGTAGAAACTCTTCCGGTCTGTACAGGAGAGCTAGAGGAGACAAAGCCAGCCATCTCCATGGCATGAAATCACCTGGGATGATACTTGAAAAATACAGAGTCCTGGGCCAAATCGACCCAACTCTGTGTGTGTGTGTGCACGCGCACATATGGTGCATGTGTGTGTGCAGATGTAAAACCATGATGTAAGCTTTCTTTCCTCTTAACCTTAACACTTTGATCTCCACTCCTACCCACGCTCTGCTCACAATGTAAACAAACAAACCAACCTTTTCTTGATTTCTGTGACTTCTCTGAGATCCATTTCAATGGTCTTACGGAACTCATCAGCATTTTGTCTAAGAGGCTGCCTTCTCCCTGGACTGTGGTGAAAGCAGCCCTTGCCCAGGAGAGTTCAGCTTCATGTTAGGGGGGGCAAGAGAAAGTTTTATCAGAACCTAAATCCAACTGTCCAGCATAAGTTACTGGAGGAGTTGGATTTTTTCGGTTTTCCAAGATGCGTGTGGAATCCTTCTCAGTGGGATTTGGGAAAGATAGCTGTTCACTCATTTGTCTCCTCCAACAACGTACCGTTAAGGAACTGAAAGGAGGTCAGATCTCAAGAGCAAAACTGGTTTTTCTTGCATGATTTCTTGGTTACTTCATGGTCTAATATATTTTATCAGAGTCTTAAATACCTAAAGTGTCGACTGAGGGAAGTGGGTCACTTAATATATCCTGAAAGAGAAGAGTGTATGTTGGAAAGACTATCAAGAAGGAATATCATCATAGTCCAGGGTTTCCAATAAAACAATATGAAGAAATGGGATTTCACCCTCATTTTTAAAGCACGTTAATAAATGAGGTTTTGGCTGACCAGTGGGGAAAAGACTTCCAGAGTTGGGCATCCTTCAAGGAATCCCCTGGGTATGACTCCATGAAACAGGAACTTTTTGGAAGTTTCATGGTTTGAACATTTCCTGGGATTCCCTAAATTCTGAAGAGAGCAGTCTGGAGCCTTCTAGCCAAGGAAGGACTCTGTTCTCTGCAGGATGCAGCCAGAGTACTGCCTGACTGCCTGTCCTCTTCCCTGGTCTGGCTCAGTCAGGGTGAGGGGAGTGATTTGTGGAACCACTCATGGAAAAGGGAGATACTCTCAACCATGAATGTCAGAAGCTGAAATTAAATTTCAGAATTTATTATTGAAGCCAGTGCCTTTTGCCCTATTAAAAATGCAGGTGAAATAGTGCAAAGGCTATGGAACCATTTAAAGTTCCCATAAATGTGGTCTCTGAGGAAGAGGCAAAGGCAGCAGAGACTCTCCGCATGTCTGCACCATGGACACCTCAGGCTGTGAGGTTACATTGCTCCAGGCTCCATGTTGAGGGCACGGGAGGGGAAGAGCAATGATTAGCACATTTGCTGAAGAGAATTCTATCTCACTAACTTGGAACTGAGAATAATTCAGCCAAGGTGTAAGCAGAAATGTATCCATACTCAGTGAGTTCTTTCTTCAGAAAAAGTACAAATTATTAGTATAAATATTACAAAGGAAATGCTTAACAGACAAAAGAAGCCAAGGGCTTTTCAAAGATTCTTAACCCTCTAGATGTATTTATTAAAGCCACATATAACTAGTAAAACTAATAAAAAACTAATAATTTTTTCATTAGAGTAGATCCTTTGAGACATTTTAATCAGTCACCCCTCTATTAAAATCAACTGTTACACATATCCTCATTTCAGACTGTCAGCTCACAGAAGGCCAGGACTGTGTCTCACTTTCAGTGCCTGCAAAGTGCCTTGAACATAGTAGGTGCTCAGGAAAATCCTGATTTAGTTGAGAAAATAGTAATAATATTAATTAATGATATTAATTACAGGATCTGCCTCACCTCACATGGAATATTTATTTGGTAGGAGTACAATGTCTAGAGTTGACCTTTGTATGATCAGAGGAAGAAAGGTCTTGAACAAATAATTGTTAACCAGATTATAGGAGCATGCTTATAATAGTCACATGCCAATGCACATTGCTAAAGAAGAATACATGAAAAAATAATGTTAATTGCCATATAAGTAGAGACTGGTACTGCTTAATCTGTTGCTCTGATACTACTGTAAATTATTTTCATTTACTGATTAAAGGAAGACCTTTAACTATTTAGCCCATTCATTTCTTCAGCTAGAGTATGAATGCAGTATGGTTCAAACAGATCTTTTCTTACCTAATGCAGTTTTATTACACTTGTGAAACGTAAATAATTTCATTTATTGTAGGCCTTATATTAGTCAACACCTATCAAAGATGCAATTAACTTTGAAAACGGTAGTGCAGGAAGAAGTCTAACTCATGGATTGATGATTTCTTTCCCCAAAAGGAGATGTGGGCATTAGTGTTAATTGTCCCTGGGCATTCTGAGAATTGTGCTTCCTCCTGGGAAAGCTGTCTGGCCTCCTAAGATCATTGAGGCCATTTACAATCAAACTTGCTTCGGCATTCTTGTCATAAAGACCTGCAATGCTGCTTAAGAGAATCAACCAGACCACCAACCAAGAATGGAAGGCATAATTTTTTTTTTTTTTAAATTTTGATGAGCTCTGAACAGCAAGTATTACCAGGGGAAGGCTCTGCATTGGCCTGAACTGCCGGTGGAGGACATTTTTTCATCCAGTGGCACTTCTGTTTACCAAGGCCCTGGCTCTGTGGCTCAGTGTGTACATCAAGTGAACATTCCTTACAATCCCTGAATGCTGATGAAGGAGTTAATTTGCGTAATACATTCCTATGCAGCTTTAGAATCAGGATCCCTGTTTTCTTTTCTCTTAGACTTTTTAGATTTAATTGGAACTGCAACAGTCAGTTTAAGGAGGGCGCTGCTTGCTTCTGCTGCATCCATTTTTGATCCTTTCCTCAGTATGGTGGAATCAAATTGCCTTCTTCCTGCCAGGTGTTGAGATGTATGTGTCAGGGGAGGGGGGGGGGCCAAGCTCTCATTGAGTTTACAATCAACAAATTCTTACCCTGAGGACTAGAGTGCAGTTGAAGTGCCTATCTCCTGAGCTGCTCTTTCAAGGACTTAACTATGAAAGCAGCTTCTCCTTCGAAGCCCTTATTTATGCCCCCTCCCCTGCCACAGCTGCTCAGCCACCACTGTGAGCAGCCAGTACGCTTGCTAGTGGCTGCCTTTGCTTATTCCTGCCTCTGGATTGGCTGAGGTGTGTCTGCCGATTAGTCTCATGGTAATTATGGATGGCGTGTTTGCAGCATATTTATTCCCTTCCTCAGCTCACTTGGCTTCACACTGACTTTGTTTAGTCAACAATCTGACAAATTACCTGGGGTAGTTTTTTCATCCCATTGTACCTGTGCTTATCTCTGTCACAAACCACCTTAAGGACTCTGAACCAGAGTTTTCCTATTTCTCTTGACTGAGATCAGCTTTCTCCTGACATGTCCAAAAGTCCAGATAAGGGACGGCTTCAGAGCTGTTCTGAATTCTGAATTCTGCAGGTATCAGAGGTAGGGCCGAGGGTTATTACCTAAACCCCTTCCTACCCTGCTGTTCACCAGTCTCTTCACCTTCAGAGTTCACTCTCGCCCGGACGGGGTTAAGCCTGAACACTTCCCTAACTGGTAAAGTCTCCTCTAGATTCGGATAAACTCCCTTTAACAATCTTTTGAAACTGGATTTTATGCCATTTCAAATCTTAAAGGGCAAACAAAGGAAACAAACATAGGATTAAACTCATAGTTGACAGAGAAATCAGTTTTCCTGTCATTAGGGTGCATTTGGACAAAGTGGATTATATTTGGGTTACATCTACTATAAGCCCAAGGCAAAGGCACCCTACTCCAGTACTCTTGCCTGGAAAATCCCATGGATGGAGGAGCCTGGTGGGCTGCTGTCCATGGGGTCTTGAAGAGTCGGACACGACTGAGTGACTTCACTTTCCCTTTTCACTTTCATGCATTGGAAAAGGAAATAGCAACCCACTCCAGTGTTCTTGCCTGGAGAATCCCAGGGACGGCGGAGCCTGGTGGGCTGCCGTCTACAGGGTTGCACAGAGTCGGACACGACTGAAGTGACTTAGCAGCAGCACTATAAGCCCAAGCATCTTCTTTCACTGCTCTTGTTGCTATTATTTTGTTTTGTTACCTGCACCCCCAGCGACTCCCCCACTTTTTTATGTCCAAGATAGACTATATTTTAATAAAAATTTTCATAAAAGTACCTTAATAAAAATATACTCTAGTCTATCTTGGACAAAAAACATTCTTTGTCATGAGATAGTCGATTTAACTGATGCTGGAGGAATTGCGATGTTCCTTAGCTGCAAGTACAGACACTGCGGGCATCTATAGAGCCTGTGAATGTGGCCACTTTGTGGTTTGCTCCTGGTACCAGAATGCATTTTCAGAGCAGGGCTGTGACTGATACCTCAGAAAGGCCCCCTTGCCAGTCTGGTCCTGGGCTGGCATCCGGGAACGTGGCTGGTAATTCGTTCCCTCACTAATATAAACCTTTCCTAAGTGATACAAGTCTCTCACTGATTCTCAACTGTTTGCACAAGCAATGTGGTTTATGCTCAGCACCGGCTGTTCTTCTGGGAGTGTGGGATTCTGGTATGCGCCAGGCAGAGGGTGCCAGCATGACTGGCCTCCAGGAGAAACCATGGGCACTGAGTCTCATGAGCTCCCCGGGGCAGCCATACCATCAGGGCAGCACTATTAGTACACATATGCTGCTGCACTCTTACTGCTGCGTGAAGAATGTCCTCTGGGTGATCCCTCACGGGAGACAGAGAAAGCAGAGGAAGCCTGCCTGTGGGTTCCTCCAATTCTACCTGTGGTGTTCTTCCTTATGATTCTACTGGGTATCCTTACTATTAATATATTAGTGTCATAAATCTGAGCTGTGACCACAACATTCTGTGTCTCAGGAGTCTTATAGGCAAATACCTGAACGTGGGGTGGCCTTGGGGACCCCTAAAACAGCCCCTTCATGAGGCACTGTGAGATTTCAGAAATATCATTTGATGGCATTATCCTCAAAAATGCTGATCTGAGCCCTACCCTCTTGGTTTTTCACACATAATTTTGGTTTAGAGTTTCCTAAAGAACTAATGTTTACTTAGTTTATAACTATTCATTTACTTCCCTAAAGGAGATTGCTTTACTCTATTAGATTTGTTCTTTTATGACATAATCTCTAAAATTACAGTCACCATTCATGTCAAATCTAACATCAAAAGTGGCTGAGAAGCTCTACTGCTACCAGTGTGTATGATTTTATATTACATTTTAGAAGAATATATTTAGAAGAAATTCTGCAATACTGCTAAAGTTAACAATATTAGTTAATATTCAAAAGTGTGCCCAGATATTTAACAAACTCTCTTTGTTGGTTAATTTTAGAATTTAACTTTAACTAGATATTTTCAGATGACGTTAAGAATTAATGGGATAATGTTGACACGGTCTTGAATTTTCATGTTGTTCAGAAACATATTTTTATTTTTATGCCTCGAGGCAGCTTCGCGCTGACGCATCACAGTCTGAGTTATGCCACATGTTGGTTGACAGACTGTTTTAACTGCTCTCTGTAGAGCAGCAGCTGGTGTGGTGGGTGCTCAGAATAAGGACCAAATAGTGATTCTACAAAAAGAATAGAAAGTTCAGGACAGCCATGTTATTCAGATTAACTTTTTAAAGATTAATTTGTTAGAACAATAAGAACAACATTAATTCTATGAGAATTCCTGGGTATAGATAATAGGTCTTGGCATGGAAGGAAACACACCTTGAAAGCAAAGTCTTTTGTAGAAGTGATAGAATTTCACTGGTTGGTTTCGCATTACTGAATCTCTTCATGCCCAAGGATGCAAAAAATGATTCTATTTCAAGAGTTCAGATTCTTTACAAAGAGAAGAATGCCAATGCCATTGAACAGGCTCAAGTCTGTGCTTACTGATAATATTAATAATTAAAAATATTTTATTAGATCCAAGTATTATGGATGGGAAGCTGGGATGAAATATTTCCCTGGGCATATGGCCAGCCCTAGAAACTTCTAAATGCTGCCCTACTCTTAATGTGAGGACTTGCCAGCCCTTCTTGTAGACTTTCAGTATGTTCAAGACCCTGGAAACATAAAGTATTTAAGGGCCTTTGAATTCAGGTATTTAAACTGAATTCAGGATTATATCTGTTCTGCTAAATAAGCATTCAGTAAGTTATTAGGTAACTTAGGCAGAGAGCACAATTTAAGAGGAAAAAGTACTACTTAGATTTTCAAGAATGGAAGAGTGAAAATGGGAGTCAATTTCATCTAGATCAACATCCTCAGCTACTTATTCAGATCAGCGGTTAGATCTTATTTCCCTAACCTGGACATTTACTATCTGTACTACTCTTGACTGATGTCTGTCTGTCTCTCTGTTACTCCCTGAGATTAAAGATAAGCCAAGATTTCTCTCTTTCTCATGTTTCTGATATACCAGGGTAATGATGTTGGCTGTACCTTAAATGGACTTTTGGGAAATAATGCTACAGACTTCCCAAGGCAAACCTATGAATTAAAATGCACTGTAAAGCCTTCCTCACAAGCATCTAGATTACACAACATAAGAGTGAACTTTTGGAATATCCTTGAACTCCAAGGCAATGCAACCATTGCCTGAACTGAAGTTTATGTTTTAATCTTCATAGCCTGAAGATTTGGTCTTGCTGGTCCCTTGGCCCAGGTTACATATCCCACAGGACAGTCTGATGCATGAGTCATTTTAGGAAATAATTGATAAATTACTGTGGACTCAAATGAACAGAGGACTATCAGTCAAATAACAGAAGTTCTAATATATAAATTTAGCCAGATCTCCCAGCACACTCAGAGATGCCTTGAAAGGTCCTACATTCGCTATTTTCAACATTACCTAAATAAGGGAGCAAAAGAAAGAGCTCACAAACATATAATACATACTTTGTCCTTAAATATACACATGTATAGATCTATGTCCACTGATCACTAAATATATATTTAGGTAGAATTAGAGAACTTTTGTAGCTTTATAAATAAGCATAGGCATTTATGGGCACAGAAGAAACAGAAAAAATATGAATCAAAATGTGAAACGTACCATACTCTGGGACCTGTCCCGTCCCGCGCTTCAGCAGTAGCCTCACTCTCCTTCCGCCTGATTTGATGAGCTCTATTGCTCTGGCGTGGGTCATGTCTCTTGTGCTCTCCCCATTGATTTCAATGATCTGATCTCCTACCTGTTAATTAAAGAAACATCACGTTAGCCAAAGATGGTTTTATTCAAGTTGTATTTCTAACAGAGAAGCACCCCTAGATGACCAGTTTCCAGAGAGCAGCAGAAAGGCTTGGTTGCAGCCTGCTGCTCCTTAGTAGAGGCTAATCCCTGGCTGCATCCTGAATCTGACCACCAAACTTTATTAATCTTTGTAGAAATTCAAATATTAGACCATGAAGGTTGTGATGGTATGTCACTTATATTTAGCCAGTATGACAGAGGTCATAATTAAACTATTTAGGATTTTCTTAAAAAATTAGGGGATGTGTTTGATGCTGCAATTCAAAATAAGCTGGCATCTTCGGTTTGAGTCAAGAAGTAAATATTTTAAGGACTTTTCATTGAACACAGGGCAGGATCTAATTCAGCGTGTTGGATGGAATGATTGGTTTTGAGGCTTCTCTGAGAATTTTTGTTATGCATCATTTATTTACATTTCCCTGGGTGATGTTGTGATATTGGCTTCTTTGTAAATAGTGGTTGGTTGATATTCAAGTTTGATGATGAATTTTCTATCACAGTCCTTTGAATTAAAAATGACTCCATTCTCCATACATGACTAATTCTTGCTAAATCTTTGCCATTCTCACATCTGACTGCCAGAAACTCTTTGGTGAAATACCAATTCCTCTTGAATTGTTGACAATACCTAGGCATGTCAACCTACTTCAGAAGTCTTGCCTGGAGAATCCCATGGACAGGGGAGCCTGGTGGGCTGCAGTCCATGGGGTTCCAAAGAGTTGGACACGGCTGCAACAACTGAGCATGCATGGGTTCCATAAGCAGCTACCATTATCCTTTGTGAATAGATATTTGGAATAAAAGAGGTTCAACCATGAGCATACCATGTAACTCCCACAGTACTATTAATGTCAGGAAACTTGGAATTAAAATATGTTTCATTTCAGTGCAAGTCACTTAAGACAAATTAGCCAGGAAAAGCACAATGAGTTGCTTCGCAGAAATGCTATTTTAGGTGGGTTCCTGAACTTGATAATGCAGACAGAATTGCAAATAAGCCCCTTTTCAGGGAGCACTATCAAAGTAAGTGCTATAGGCTGGACCAGAACAGGAACAGAAAATTGCTGTCACAACCGCCAAAGGGTAGAACAAAGTGGGGGGAGGGGATAATAAACACGTGTTTATTATAGCAAAGAAGTGATGTATGTGCTTGTGTGTGTGCTATGTCACTCCAGTCATGTCTGACTGTGTGTGACCCTATTGACTGTAGGCTCCTCTGTCCATGGGATTCTCCAGGCAAGAATCCTGGAGTGGGTTGTCATTCCCTCCTCCAGGGAATCTTCCTGACTTAGGGATCACATCCACATCTCTGTATCAACAGGCAGGCAAGTAGGTTCTTTACCACTAGCGCCATCTGGGAAGCCCATGGAAATGATGCCTCTGCCTAAATAGGATTCCCTAAGGGGCTTCCCTGGTGGCTCAGATGGTAAAGCGTCTGCCTGTAGTGCGGGAGACCCGGGTTCAATCCCTGGGTCGGGAAGATCCCCTGCCAGTACTCTTGCCTGGAAAATCCCATGGACAGAGGAGCCTGGTAGGCGGGTCGCAAATCCCCTGGAGGAGGAAATGGCAACCCACTCCAGTACTCTTGCCTGGAAAATCCCATGGACAGAGGAGCCTGGTAGGTGGGTCGCAAAGAGTCGGACACGACTGAGTGACTTCACTTTCACTTAAGGGGAAAGGACTTCACTGTAATGAAGGTAAAGGCTCCCCACTTTGTATACTTGGTGGCCTTTGGAAGCACTGTTTCAAGGCAGTGGAAGAGGTTGCCATCAATGGCACAAATTCCACATAGAAGAATCACTAAAGACAGGATAAAATTAATTTGTTTTAGGGCCAAGGTTTGCACCGGTTTTCTTCATTCAGGTCTCCTTTATGGTCTCCTTTCCCAGGAGGCACCAGGCACAGCCTGAAGTCCAGCAGCTAGCCTGAGGTCAGGTATCCAAGCCAGCGGCAGAAGTGGGACCAATTATCCCTCTCTCAGCAGTCGTCGCCTGTGTCTGAAACCCCAAGGCCCAGCATCACATCGTAGAAGTAAAGCACAGGTTTCAGTGAAGCTGTTAGAATAGAGTCTTCATTCCTGGCTACTCTCTTCAGGTTCACATACCTGACTGATTGCTAAACATCTCCTCCACTGGGATGTCCAGCAGGCCACTCCAGCTCAACACCAGCCGATCGGGCTCACCATCTTTCTCCTCAGATGGTTTGTCCTCTCAAGTCCTCATCCTGGACAACAGCGCCACCATTCACCCAAGCTAGAAACCCGGGGGTCCTGCTGAGCTCCTAGTTCAGTTCCTGCCTCCCTCTGGATTATTCCCACCAATATCTTCACATGGTCACCAGCATCATTCTTCTGAGGGAAATCTCCCCAGATGCCTCATACTCACTGAGGCAGCTAGGGCCTTCCATACGCCACTATTCCCTTGCCTTGTCTTCCCTACAGGCCTGGTGCCTTCCTAATCTTCCCTCAAGGCCAACCCAAGCTCTTCTCCCCAGGGATGACTTCCTAGACCTTGTCTTCTCCTCAAGAAGAAGTGTGGAATCCCTCCGCACCCCAGTTATCACTGCACCCCAGTATCCATCACACTTCAGTAGGGAATTATGCCTCTTTGTCTTCCCTCTTAGATTTTGAACTTCTTCACTCATCAAACAATTTCTGAGCACTTATTATGTCTTGGACAGTCTACTGGGAGATCGGATAAATAGTGACAAAAAGTATAGCTTTTATTTACAACACATTCTCAGTCTAGTTGGGGGAGAAAGTGGGTAAATAAGAGAGTTACTATTCAATATATTTTTGCTGTGACAGAAGTGTACACAAAGTGCTAATGAAAGAGAAGTGAGGGGCATCTAGATTAGAATAAATGTGGCTGGTAGTCAGAGAGAGCTTCCTACAGGTAGTGACATCTCAACTGGATTCTGAAGTATCAGCAAGAGTTCCCTTGGCAAAGGAAGAGGAAAAACATTCTAGGTAGAGAGGACAGCATATGCAAAGAGCCTGAGGTCTGAGAGCATGGTATATTTGGGGGAACTGCCAGCAGTTAATTCTGCTACTCAGGGGTTTGGGCTTTATTTTAAAGGCAACAGTAAAGCACTGAAAATTTTGAACAGGGGGCAAGCTGACCAGGAAAACAGAGTGGTGTTTAGAAATTTCCCTGAGACATTACTATGAAGAGTGGGCTGGAGAGAAAGTAGGAGATTGAGGAATGGAGCTGAAGTTGTGAGGTTGTCATGTTGTTTATTCAGATGAGAAATTGGAAGATGTGGGAAAGGAAATCATAGGATAAATGAGGGCAGGGACTACGTCCCATTTGACTGTTTATCTTGTATGGGGTTCACTGTACATACTTGTAAATGAATGAATGAATGAATGAAGCATTTCCACACAGCTCATCTTGAGACCCATGGCGGGAGGGGGTTATATGTTCTCTTCATCCAAAACTCAAACCTTGACAGACACCACTGCCTGAGGACACTTCTCTCTCAAGACTGACATTGCAACAAGAATTGTATAGGATTCTTATGGTGTGATAGAAACACTAACAGCCATACTTAGAAAGTTTGATGCTTTCATTCTCTTGTCTATTTGTTATTTTCCCTTTCCCTTGCTAACAGCCATGAGAATTAAGGGAGGAAAATATGGCCAGGGAGAGGTGGTGAGTTGGAAGCTTGTGTAGGAGTTGGAGGAACAGAGGGTTCAAGGGCTTCATGGGCTGGACGTGGTGTGTCTCCAGTGTGGGATTTTCAGGACTAGGCTCTGGGAAGATTTTTACTGAGTTTTTGGAAATCTGAGCTGACCTCTTGGCTTGGCAGCATTCGATGTGGGATCCCCTCAGAAGAGGAAAATAACTCTGATGCTGGTTGAACTGAAGGTCCTTAGCCCCTTGTCTAAGATTTTCAGTTTCTCCCAAGCCCCTGTCCATTCCAGGGAGCCAGGGAGCCAGTCTTCCTGCCTCACTGGGAGCAATGGAAGTTTGAAACAGTCCAAGATCTTGGCAAATTCAGGAAAAAAACTTGGTGGTGGTGGCAGTGGGATAGATGCTGGTTGGGCAACGAGATGGAAATGCTGCCACTGTTGAAGATGTGAATCTTACAGGCATTCTGGGCATGTTGCAAAAGCGGTTAAGCTCATCTGGACCTAGTGTCAGAGGTAACAAACAGGCCAGGCCCAGCCAGGAGATGCCCATCTATCCTTGTGAAATGACACAGATGCTAAAAAGGTTTACTCTTCACTTTCAGTCCAATACCAGTCTTATACATAGTTATTTGACATGGAATTCCATAAAGAAATTTGAGAAGTGATTCTTTTCACTTTCATCCTGTGAGCATCCAGATGAATAAGAAAATGAGTTTGTCAGGGAAAGAAGAGATTCTCATTACCTTCTGACTTTCATTTAGCTGCCGGGTGTGGCCAGTTGAAGGGTCCTTTCCCTATGTGGCATGTGAATATTTGGGGGAGTTAATTTGATAATGGAATATTACTCAGCTATTAAAAAGAATACATTTGAATCAGTTCTAATGAGCCTATTATAGAGAGTGAAGTAAATCAGAAAGAAAAATACCGATATAGTATATTAACACATATATGGAATTTAGAGATGGTGATGATGACCCTATATGCAAGATAGCAAAAGAGACACAGATGTAAAGAACAGACTTTTGGACTCTGTGGGAGATGGAGAAAGTGGGATGATTTGAGAGAATAGCATTGAAACATGTATATTACCATGTGTGAAATAGATCATCAGCCCAGGTTCCATGCATGAGACAAGGGGCTCAGGGCTGGTGCACTGGGATGACCCTGAGGGATGGGATGGGGAGGGAGGTGGGAGGGGGGATCAGGATGGGGGACACATGTATACCCATGGCTGATTCATGTCAATGTATGGCAAAACCACTACAATATTGTAAGGTAATTAGCCTCTGATTAAAATAAATAAATTAATTAAAAAGATAGTTTTCAATGCAAGAGAGAAAAAAAAGAAACAATGGAAAACATGCAGGTTGTTCAGGGATGAAGAAAAAGACCAGTTGTGACTCTAATGTAGCCTTCTCTTTCTACACGCTTCACCACGGAGCTACCTTCACCTGAGTTGTGGTACTAAATGAAACTGAAGATCTCTACTTGTTCTTAGAGAACTTTTAAAGTATCAAGTTTGAGTTGGAGTTGAGAGAGGGATGGGGGAGGAGAGAGAGAATGGAGGCAGTGGGGATGACAAAGAAACAGACAGATGGCCAGACAGCCATAGACATAATTCAGGAATGTGCATGTTGTTTTATGGGGATCAAGGAGATGTTAAATGTAGGAAACTAACCAAAGGATATAACATGAATTCTAGGCATTCTTTTTTTTTCCCCCTGTGAAGGAAATACTTGTATCTGTGTCCCCTTGGGAAACTGACAACCTCACAGTGGCGTCTTAGGGGCAAGGCAGAGTGAGGGAAGGCTGCCGTCTTGGCTCAGCCTAACAAGTTCTTCTGCGTTTCTACACACACATTTCTATTCACATCTTGGCAGGTTTCTCTCTTTCCTAACAAAACTATTACTAAGTCCTTGAACTTGCTTGAGGCTCTGCAGGTAAAACTTCTCTTATTGGAAAGCCAAGGCAGGTAAAGGTAAAAGTTTCAGTATATATGTACCTATTGGCCGTGCCATATAGGATCTTACTTCCCTGACCAGGGATCAAGTCTGGGCCCCCAGCCATGAAAGCACCGAGTCCTAACCACTGAACCACCAGGAAATTTCCCAAAGTTTCAGTATTTCTTAAGCAATTAATAGTCCAGGTTGTAAGAAAAAAAATTAGCTCTATACTGTACACATTTTTGTAGACAGTATTTTGTTCGACTCAACGAAATCTTTACAAGGACTATATTAATTCTGGGCTTACTGCAGCCCCTAATCATGGTAGTTTCCACTCAAGGCTTCCTCAGGTTTCTCCACAAACATTCCTGGCTGGTTGCAATCAGTTCACTGCCTTTATACCACAAGAATCTATTTCATATGATTATGTGTGACTGAAGTGATCCTAGATTATAACTAGGTGTGAGGAATTGAGCTTCTTTAGAATTTTATGCCGAAAAATAGTTGATGCCTCTATTCGCTGTTTCATGAAAAACTTAGCTCTGGACCATTTGTGTGGCTAATGGTCTGAGGTCACAGGATAGTTTTGTCAAAATTCTTCCCTTAGAGGCTGGTTTCTCCCACTGACTCTAGATCCCTCACAAGCAAGGAAAGCACCTCCTGCCTCCGTGTCATCTATACCTGCCACAATTCCCAACAAGTAGGCCCTCAGTTAATCATGTCTGAGTAAATGAATTTCAGGTTTGCTTTTCAGTTATAGTAACCGTCTTCGTTTTCATGACACAGAAAACTCAGCTTTCGAGCACCTCTGCACACCATAAAGCCGTCTTGAAATACTGCCTTAGGCACTTGCAGCCAAATCACAGCAATTTCAACAGTATTACAAGAGACCGAATGAGGTTTCAGTAAAGGTGACCTATAAAAATTGCTAGAGACGGGTATGTTATTGTTATGGAAACAAATGTTAAAGGATCGAGAGAAAGAAGAAAGGAGGCTGAGTCTAAATAAAATCAGAAAAACAAAATTAGAATTCGGGCCTTCGCTCTGCCAGAGGCATTGTTACTGGGTGCTATGACAACAGGACACCTGGTCTGTGAGGGCCCTGCTGGAGCGAAGGACAGGCTGATTTTCACCTCAATAGTGACCTGTACTATATTATGGTTTTTTTCACAATTAACCTTTGTTAGATATTATTTAATGACTATTACAGTATAAATCTCTTCCAAGGGGTCACACTGAGTGCTTTGGTTCACTCCCCCATGTCTTCCATGAGACTGTTGATTGAATTAGACAGGATCCAAGTGTCTATTACAGGACCTGGCTCTGGTTATAAAACTGTGGTGCACAATTGCCTCAGCAAGGCACAGGAGCCCATTAAGTCAGCACGCTTTTCCTGAAAAACTTCTATCCCCCTGGAAATTGAAGTACAGATTGAAATTGAAATTTGACACCACCAAAATTCTGTGGATTTTATTTGCCTCATTTATTTTATACATTGAAATCTAGCTAAGACTCTATGTTTTGACTACAATCATTTAAAAAGAAAACATTTCTTATTAAACTTCATCCAAAGAGAAGTGTGAAAAAGCCCTGGTGGATCTGCAGAAGAGTTCTTCATCAGGGTTATACCGGAGCCCATACCTGCTTGGAAGGGTCATGAAGGTGAGAGGAACCAGAGGGGAACAAGAAGTTATGAGTCACTGCAGAGCCGTGATATGAGTGGGGAACCTTACTCCACATTTTTCTTAATTTGTGTATCTTCTCTTTAGAAAAGATTCAGTAACAGCTCAAAAAATGTTCAGTCTTTGACTTGGGCAGGGGTGGTGCCCTGGCCGCTCACTCAGGGGGCTGCTTTGGTGCAGATTCAGGGGGAGCTCCTTATTCAACAGTTTCCATTTCTCATTCTTGCTTTTACAATTCTCTAAATTAAAACATGGAAATGTATGTGAAATTTAAAGATGACGCAGTAGCCCAATTGCAGAAGTCAATTCTAAAGTATAATTTGTTATCTTTATCACCAAAACTTCCCTTTTCTTTGTCAAATATTACTAACACTAATCTCATATAGGGGATATTATTAGATTGCCCCCCGCCCACCCAAATCTCACTCTTCCAGGGCTTTTAATTGGTGTTGATGTTTCCTTCCTCAGGTCACCCATTTCCTGCCTTATAAATACTTCCCAGGTGGAGTTGTTCTCTTTATGTACCTTTGCACCTGTGGTTTCCTTTTAGAATCTGCCTTTCCCCATTCAAACAACAACTAAATCCTACTCAACCCTTAGGAGAAACCTCAGGTATGCCTGCATACAGGAAGCCTTCTATGATCCCATAGTTTGGGTTGGGTACCTTTCCTAAGCATTTCTTTAAAAGTTGGCCCTCCATTTCCCTAGGTGTTAGTGTCAAATAGATATATATTTTTAATTCCAGAAAGTTCCATAAAGCAAAATTTGAAATTGGCATGCCTGGTAACTATTTACCTAACATTGACATTGTATTTACAACTGCTTATTTAGCATTTATATTGTATGAGGTATAATGAGTACTCTGCTGCTAAGTCGCTTCAGTCGTGTCTGACTCTGTGCAACCCCACAGATGTCAGCCCACCAGGCTCCCCCATCCCTGGTATTCTCCAGGCAAGAACACTGGAGTGGGTTGCCATTTCCTTCTCCAATGTATGAAAGTGAAAAGTGAAATTAAAGTTGCTCAGTCATGTCTGACTCTTAGTGATCCCATGGACTGCAGCCTACCAGGCTCCTCCGTCCATGGGATTTTCCAGGCAAGAGTATTGGAGTGGGGTGCCATTGCCTTCTCCAAATGAGTACTCTAGAGGTGATAGAGTATGATCATTGATGTATATAAGTAGTTTATATATTTTACATGCAAAACATATGCAAACATATTGTATGTAAGTAGTTTATACACAAATATGATACCCTTTTATAGGACGGACTTGAGCATTCTTGGATTTTGGTGTCTGTGGGGGTCCTCAAACCAATCTCCATAGATACCAAGGGATGGTATTGACCTTTGCCTATCATAACACTGTAAGCTCTCTAAGGGTAGAGACTCCATCACATGGGGAATACCCATATATATTGCTTCAATGGATGAAGGAAAATTGAAAGTAGGAGTTTTTCAGAAGCTGTGTTCTGGCTCCATGTTCCTTATTGTTTCAATCAAGTTCAGCAAAATGTATAAAAAGTTTTAAATCTGATTTCGGGATATGTGTCAGCCAGACTTGACCACAATCAAATAGTATAAAGTGTACATAAATGCCTTGTAAGGTAAGGTAAGGTAAGGTAAGGTAAGGTGAAGTCGCTCAGTCGTGTCCAACTCTTTGTGACCCTGTGGACTGTAACCTACTGGGCTTCTCCGTCCATGGGATTCTCCAAGCAAGAATACTGGAGTGGATTGCCATTTCCTTCTCCAGGGGATCTTCCGACAGGGATCGAACCCTGGTCTCCCGCATTGGAGGCAGATGCTTTCACCTCTGAGCCACCCTTGTAAACTCTATTTAAATATTAACTTCATTATTAATTGTAGTAGCTATCATCATCTTCATAATGGTAGAAGAGAGAAAAAAAAATGAAACACAATGGTAAGTTCTTCACAATGAATCCAGGAGAGAAGCCCCTGAGGGGTTGAAAATGTATTTAATGGAGAAATGAGGGAAGTGGTTTTCTGAAAATGTCACTGAGAGGTTAAAGACTCCCAAAATCTTCTGTTGGTTTGCTAAGTTCTGCCTTTTAGGAATTCCTATAGGATGTTAATGCTATTTTTTATTGTATGATTTTGACAAATAGTTCTTACAAAAAGAAACCTCCTTGAACGTTGAGCAGATAATCCAAACCCTAAACCAGGACAGAGGGATAACTGCTTGTGTGGCCACAAACAGAAATGCATAGAAGATTTTAAAGACAAGCTGGTTGATGCAAAATATTTTCTATGAAGCAAAAAATAAGCACAACCATTCCATTTTCATACACTGTTTTGACTGCTCAGGCAAGAAGAGGAGACTGGGGAAATATCTTAAAATTATCTGCCTGAGCAAGAATAGAAAGCTATCATTGGCGGCTCAGCTAGTGGCTTATTCATTTTCTTGGAAATCACTTATATTAGGTCATGAAGTCAGTTTCCCTGGTTGATTGAAAAATAAACAAAAGCAAATCAAAAAGAAAACTTTCCACTGTGGCCCTAATATAGGCTGTGATTTCCCTTCCCTGGATGTAATTGAGAGAAAATGAGGGATTATTATTCTCCATCCTTATCTAATCAGATAGATTTATTTTTCAGATGCAAGCATTGGTCGTTGTGTGGTGACTGCTATATAGGCAGAGGATAACCAATTCTTGTTTTCCTGAAGCTAACCTGTTTGCAAATTGCCTTTGCATTTACTGTGTGTGTGTGTGTGTGTGTGTGTGCATATGTGCACATACCAATTCCAGACCTGATGTTTACAGTGTGAGTTACAGTGAAAGGTATACCCAGATGGGTGTATCAGTCAGCTGGGATTTTTGAAGAGAATTTAATGGTGGGACTATTTCAGAGGTGTGAGCAGGGTTAAGACAACCAAAGAGGGCAGATACCAATAGCATCTATTCCTCTGGCAGAGGAGTAGAAAGTTACAGGGGCATATGAGAGCTCAAACTGTGAAAGGGGGCCACCTGACTAGAGCTGCTGTGGTAGAGGAAGCAGCACTGCTGGGCCCAGGGCACCACGGCCGGGAGCAACAGGGGTAAGAACACATCAACATTTCTGAGGCTGACGGAGTAACATCCCCCCAAAGACATTGGCATCTAGGCCCTGGAATCTGTGAATATATTACTTTACATGGCAAAAGGGATTTTATAGATGTGAATAAGTTAAGGATCTTGAGATGGGAGGGCTATCCTGCTTCTCTGAGTGGACCCAGTATAATCACAGGGGTCAAAGTCTGAGAGAGAAGAGATTTGGGACTGAAGCAGAGGTCAGGGATAAGGGAAGATGATCTGCTGCTGTGTTGAGGATGGAGGAAGGGGCTGCAAGCCAAGGAATACAGGTGGCTCCAGGAGCTGGAAAGGCAAGGGAATGGATTCTTTCCTAGATCCTACAGGAGGAAATAGACCTGCTCATAAGACTTGATTTTTAACCCACTGACACTGCTTTGGAATTATGACCTCTAAAACTGTAAGATAATACATGTGTGCTCTCTTAAGCCAATAAGTTTGCAGTACTTTGTTACAGCTGGAATAGAAAGCTAACGCACTGCCCTCTGATTTCCTACTAGTGCTTCTTATCAGCCTAATCCAACAGGAAATCAGAGGGCAAGAGAGTTTGGGTGATGCAGACATAGTGATCAGTTCCTAAGATTGCAGAATAAGGAGAGGAGGGAAGAGACTAGATTTGGGAGGAGGTAAAAGAAAAGAAGCACCAACACTTGGGGTGGGGTGCGTGTGGGACGGGGATAGATTTTAAAGCCATGGAAGAATATGACATGACATATGAAGGCTCCTGTGATCTGAACACTTGTATCCCCCACCTGGTTCACATGCTGAGATTCTAGCCTCCAAGGTGACGACATCTGGAGGTGGGGCCTTTGGGAGGTGATTAGGGCCTGAGAGGAGAGCCTTCATGAATGGGATTCAGTTCAGTTCAGTTCAGTCTCAGTCGTGTCCGACTCTTTGCGACCCCATGAATTGCAGCACCCCAGGCCTCCCTGTCTATCACCATCTCCTGGAGTTCACTCAAACTCACGTCCATTGAGTTGGTGATGCCTTCCAGCCATCTCATCCTCTGTCATCCCCTTGTCCTCCTGCCCTCAATGCCTCCCAGCATCAGAGTCTTTTCCAATGAGTCAACTCTTCGCATGAGGTGGCCAAAGTATTGGAGTTTCAGCTTTAGCATCATTCCTTCCCAAGAACACCCAGGACTGATCTCCTTTAGGATAGACTGGTTGGATCTCCTTGCAGTCCAAGGGACTCTCAAGAGTCTTCTCCAACACCACAGTTCAAAAGCATCAATTTTTCAGCGCTCAGCTTTCTTCACAGTCCAACTCTCACATCCATACATGACCACTGGAAAAGCCATAGCCTTGACTAGATGGACCTTTTTTGGCAAAGTAATGTCTCTGCTTTTGAATATGCCATCTAGGTTGGTTACAACTTTCCTTCCAAGGAGTAAGCGTCTTTTACTTTCATGGCTGCAGTCACCATCTGCAGTGATTTTGGAGCCCCCCAAAATAAAGTCTGACACTGTTTCCACTGTTTCCCCGTCTAATTCCCATGAAGTGATGGGACCAGATGCCATGATCTTCGTTTTCTGAATGTTGAGCTTTAAGCCAACTTTTTCACTCTTCTCTTTCACTTTCATCAAAAGGCTTTTTAGTTCCTCTTCTCTCACCAGACATTAAATCTTCTGGCACCTTGATCTTGGACTTCTGGCCTCCAGAATTATGGGAAATAAATTTCTGTTGTCTATAAGAAGCCACTCACTCACTGGCATTTTGTTATAGCAGCCTGAAGGGACTAAGACATAGGCTTTATAAAATAACTCAAGGATAAGACGTAACAATCAGGTAGTGCTAACTTTGTCCACATTGGAGAAGCTATTTTTGGAAGGCTTTATTTGTTTTAATATTTCATTTTTATATAGATAGTCTCTTAAGATAATGTTATAGAAAGACAAGTGGCATCAGGGTTACTGAATCATACCTACTTTTTTAAATTGCTAAAGGTTTCGGAGTTGCCTTTGCATCTAGTCAGTTTCCGATCCCCGTCCACCCTACTCCCTCTAGGTCTCCAGCCTGTTGTTCCTCCTGCCTTCATCCTCCATTCTCTGTGTCTCTCCTCTGCCTCCTCTTTTGGTCCTTGTGCCTGCCACCATCATCTTTTGCAGCTCACCTCTGCTGTGGTCTCTCTCCTTTTCACACACCCACCCTCCTTCCCCAGACTTCCTGAACAGAATCCAGACCCTTAACACGGTGTGATGAGCGTCCAGGATCTGGTGCCCCCAACCTTCCAGGTCATTCCTGCCACTCTCTCAGGTTCAATCTGGATGGCTTCTTCTTCCCCCACTCTTCACTGGGTGCTCCCAGCTCTGCATATTTGCTCTTGCTATCGCTTCTGCCAGTTTTTCTTGCCATTCTCCCCAACGCCTCCTGTCTTATCTCGCAATTGTGCCCATTCTTCAAGGTTCTGCTCAACTCCTCCATGAGCCACCTCTGGTCCCTCCGAGGGGAGATGTCACCACCTTTCTCTAGGTGTCCACTGCATACTGACTATGCCTCTCTTACAGGGTTTAAGTCTCCCTGGCTATGCCTCTCTTATTCTCATCATATCTGTATTTATTCTCCCCACCATGTCTGCACCTACTAAAGTATACACTCCTGGAAAGAGGGATTGTAGCTTTGTTCCATCTACACTGCCTTAAAAACAGCAGATAATACGACTTGCAGCAAGGACAGAAGTTATTACTGCATAAGATATAAGATGATTAATGGGAGGAGGAGAGTCCTTGAGGAGCTGAGGATGTGGGGGAGTTCAAGGGGGAGTGGCTCTGGGGTCAGAACCCTCTGAGGGCAGTTCTGTGCTCACTCATTTTTCCACTGTTGGCTGAGGTGACTAGCACAGGATAAGAGCTTCATTAGCATTTCTCAAGTGAATGAATCAATGCTGCCTACTGTTTTGGCCAAGGCTAACCTTGAATTCCATGAGAACAAGGACTAAAGAGAAATTTGTAATCTCCGTTATAATATAAAGGAGAAAAAGTATATACAAGTAAAAATAATACAGTCTTCTACTTGCCGTGAGAAGTAAGCTTAGCAATAGCAGGGTTTTGCCAGGAACCAGCTAAAGAAGATCCAGCCACAAGGTGGAAGCAACTCTTTTCTTTCTGATATAACCATGCCTAGGCTGGCAAAAGCTGGCTGAAAGCAGCAGACATATTATTTTTGTGTTTACTGAGTCCTGTGAGAAGCACTGGACAATAAATTCACGAGACATAATTATACCCTCCCAAAGTACACTGTTTGAGAGCAGAGATCATGATTTACACTTCTACAACATCCTCTGTAGCATCTAGCAGTACTGACTGGTGAGAGAGAGAGAGAGAGAGAGAGAGAGAGAGAGAGAGAGAGAGAGAGAGAGAGAGAGAGAGAGAGAGAGAGAGAGGCGGGGGGAGAGAGAGAGAGAGAAAGAGAAATGATTGGCTAATTGATTTAGGGGTAAAGTAAGTCAAGGAAGCAGTTGCTAACAAGACACCCCCTACACACACTAAACCATATACAGGGCCCCTGAGGGCACATCTTATTAGTCCCTTCATCTCTGGTTTCTACTGTCTTTACTTTAAGGTGAGGTCTCTGAGCTTGAGGGAGGAATTGGGCTTTCTGAAAGGCCACATGGCTCATAAGCAGAAGTCACAAGACGAGACATAGATTCCCTCATTCCCAAACCCACAGCTCCCTATTCTTCTCAAGTTGCTTCAGCATCACTGAGGAGGGGAGAGTGACTCACTTGTGGGTTTTTATTTAGTTCACAGTCAAAGGTTCCTTCTATAGGAACAAGAGACTATGTAAGATGTTTGTGATTTATTACTGACCTTTGGGCTATTGTTTAAAAGTACACACACAATCATGTGTCATAAAAAGTTTGGAAGTCCAGGTTCATTCAAGCATGAGTAGGATGACAAAGAAGGTCTGATTAATGGTGTAATGAGAACAACCTATAGTTGTAAATAGATCTAGTTAGTACTTTACATTCTGGACTTCCCTGATCACTTCAGGTACTTTCTCCATGAATAAAAATTAGTTTTTAGCATCAGAGTTTCAGATCAGCAGAATAATGGATGTCCTTGGGCCCGATTTTAATATGCAAAAGGAGTCTGTACACAAGGCAGAAAAACTCATGTCTCTGGGGTCGACTGTCTTTGTTTGGTCATATTGAAAACACCATCTTTCTTTAATAGCTTAATTTTAAGACAGCTCTCCAGAGGGTCTTTACTCATCGCTGCCATATTCAATTATCCTGGCATTGAATGTGTGGATTACAATAATTTTTCTATTGATATGCTAACACTGAATAGATAGAATAGCAGTGTATTACTATTATTTTGATGCACAAAATAAACATTATCCAATTTTCTTTACTACTTAAAGTCACATATTAATTACTTAAAATTTACAACTAGGAATGAAGCCGAGTGTCTAAAAATCTTGTTCCTGTTCAAGTTAATTCAGATTGTCCATCCATGCATGAGAACAGCTGAGCTATGAAATTGGGCAGCATGTTTTCTGGCAATAATAAGGAGATAACATTCCTTAGGAGTATTTAAGTGACATCAGTATTGATAGGTTAATAGGAAATAAAAATGTAAAGCTTTCGTAAATTGCTAGAATAAAAAGCCTCTGGTTTATTGTAGCTTCGCAATGCACTTTTTGAACTCTCCCCCTTTTGCAGTTTAAGTTAATAACTGTCTGATTAATGTAACTGTGGCGGTACTCAGAATTCCATGGCCATCCCATGGTAAATCAGCTGTTTTCAAAAACAGACTCTCCCACCTATATCCTGAGTCACAATCATTTTGCTCCCTCTACTCCTTTACCAAATTCTTAAAAAATGACCTCAAATGGGATGAAATGCAGAGAATATTGGGTGGAGAAAAGAAATACAATGTGACATAAGGTCATAAGAGCTGTGTTTGAGAATTTGATATAAGAGAAACCCTACATTTTCAAAGCTCAGGGTATCACTTGGTGCTATAGCATAATTAATAACAAGTCTCATAATTATTTTGAAAAAGGCAAGTAAAGTGATATTATGCTATCATGCATCTTAACTAGACTCAAAATTATTTTCAGGTCTCTGTGTGAGTATTTTCACTGACATTTCTATCTGTATACTAAACTCTCAATTAATTGTCCAAAATCTTGTTACAGTTGTGAACCACTCAGATGAAAAATTGGACCCTTCACATTAATTAACACTTTTTGAACAAAGCTTTATGCCAGATACTTTCTAGGCATATTAGAAGCATTATTTCATTCTCAAACAAATAAACAAAGCAAAGCTATTCTCTATGAGCTAGAGAAAACAAAGAAAAATTCAAATAAACTTTGGGAAATGAAATCACAATTTTTTAAAATTGGGAACTGATTTAACGTATGAATACTGCATACTGAGTGACATTAATGCCAAGACAGCAGGTCAGTCTCTACATGGTTATTTACTTGAGCTGTCCCATGTCATCAATAGTGCCCCTTCATTTGGGTTGGCCAGGTTCCTTTAATAGTTCATGTGACTGGACATTCAAGAATGACTTGGATCTACTTCATTATGCTTCCTCTGATCCTGTTTTCCAATTCCAAGTGCATTTTCTATGTTTTTGTCCTTGGTTTCTGCCTTAGACTATGACCCTGGTCACCTCTCCAATTTGGTTTCTTACACTTTCTAGTAATCTTTAGTGATGGCCCCTCAAATGCATCTGAGGTCATCATTATACTGATGCTTTTGGAAGCTGATATTTCCTATGTTATCTCTGTTCAGTCTTGCATTGTTATTGACGTGAGGCCACCTAGTCATTTGACAAATATGAGCCACTTGTCACCAAAAGGACTGAATATAAACATGTGAATGGAAACGTCCAAATTCATCATCATCCCTAGATAAACAATTCTGTAGGGTTGTCCTGATGGAGAATCCTTCTTTTCTAATCACTTATGTTTTCCAAGGATATCACATTATTAATGCAACTTGTTTGGCTGAAGTGTTTCTAGTCACTGAGGTATGGATGCGTGATTGGTTTATTTTTCCAATAACTGCTGCCAACTGTGCTCTGTTAACTCCCCTTGCCCTTCCCTGCTGGGTAGTATTCCATTTCCGTTATTTTTCAGCACTTTTAGCTATTGAAAAGTATACAGTTAGCACTGCAAGCTCACCTTCAGTTAAGAACTTCCCCCACCCCTGCCCCACTAAGCTGAAGGCTTGAGGGACTTGAGCAGGCAAAGGATCTTGTTCTCTTCTCTCCCTAGCTCCTCACTCTTCCTCATCTCTCCAAGCTGCTAGAGAAGCTCCCATGGCAGGGTTATATAAGAGGGATGACATTCTCTTTGATCAAGAGTTACTGGTGGATCTCTTTTTTTGTTTCTGTTTTCCATGTGGCAAATCTTAATCTGAGTTTGGTGTTCACTTTGTGCCACAAACTGTTCTAGGTGCTGGGGATATGGTGGAAATCAAGGAAGAAAAGATTTCTGACCTCAGGGAATTCTGATTCAAGGATATCCAAATGCTGCCTCTCTCTTGAGGATGTTTTGGGTCACTTGTTTGGAAGACTTGATATATCCCCAAATTGTGAGGCATAGTTGAGGCTCTTCTCTTTCTTTTCTACTTGGCATCCCTTTCCTCCACTATGGATAATACGACCTATAGCCTCTTTCAGCATGGGTCCCTCTGTGCAGAAAATATTCCTCCAGAAAGATGGCTTATGCCTCAAATCACCTTCTGTTGTGTCCACTCAACCCACAGGAAATGGTGGGAGTGCAGGTTAACCCACCCGCAGGTTCCCTCTCTTTACATTTCATCTTTCCTTTTTTTTTTCCTTTTCCAGGTCATCTACTGATTCAAAAGCTCAGTCACCTTAAAGTAAGAAACAATCATGGGTCTCCCATGGGGTACAAGGCCAAGATGGTTTGAGCATCCCCAACTCTGCAGGAAGGCAACAGGACACGTCTGGAATCTCTTTCCCTCATGGGGGGCCAGCAGCACCGGGAGAAGAAAGATGAATGCTTCATAGACGCCGTTTTGTTTGCAGTAAGAGCTCTTGCTTCTACTCTCCCCTGGAAGAGTGCAGGGGAGGACACACCAGCAGGGCTGGTCCTGTGAAACAGCAGTTCCCACAGCAGGCCCCACCAATCACCCCTGGAGATTCTCTAAATGCAGTGTCGGGAACTTAGTCTTTTATCCTCAGCTATGGCCTGAGTCACCATTTCCTAGATAATTGGAAAGATCCAAGCTAGCATCTTACATCATCATATCACATGGAGACGAGTAACAGAATAAGAATAGGGGGTTGGGTGAAGCTTGTGGATTGCCTACTAACTGTACTTACTCAGCCACATTCTGGGTAACTGGAAAGTGACCTTGTTTTCATTTCTTTTTTAAAGTCTTTATTAGACAAGAGTGTCTAAGAGAAACAGATTACTGACTAAAATGTGTATGTCTTTATTATTAAAATCTAATATACCAGGTTTTATTCTCACACAATGTTTCAATTTTTAATTTGTCATTGTTTCCATTAGATAATTTATGTAGTGAAGGCATGATGGACACTGGAGATGGAGTGGTGTAACAATGGGATTAAGGGTACAGGCTTTGGGGGGATTAGGAGCCCTGGGCTTGTGTTTTATGATTAACATCACTCATTAAATCAGAAATGTTAGACTAGTCATTTAACCTCTGTTAAGTTCCCGTTTCCTCATCTGAAAATGGGGATGATAATGGTGTCTATCTCATGGTGACTGTCTCAGAATTGTTAAGAAGTTCATATGAGAAACACATGCAAACTTAGTACTATGCCTGAGCCATGGCAAGTGTTCAATAAACATTAGTTCTGTTAAATTTTACTCAGTAGGAGACTTTCAAACTCACTTTAAACTTCAATATATACAATACTAAAGATTTGGGTTATATCCTGTACCGAAGGAGAAGGAAATGGCAACCCACTCCAGTATTCTTGCCTGGAGAATCCCAGGGACAGAGGAGCCTGGTGGGCTGCCATCTATGGGGTCACACAGAGTCGGACACGACTGAAGCGACTTAGCAGCAGCAGCAGCAGCAGCAGCCTGTACTGAAAGGTAACATTTGGGATTTGGGGATCTAAGAATTTAGAGTTAGTGGTTGGTAAACTATGGCCCTTAGGTCAAATTCAACCCACTGTCTTTTCTTCTTTTTTTTAATGTAAAATTTATTGGAACACAGTCATATTTTCATGTACCTATTGCCTATGGTTGCTTTTATACTAATATGATATGGTTGAGCTGTTGTATCAGAGACTGTATGGTCCACAAAGCCAAAAATATTTACTCCATGGCCCTTTGCTGAAAAAGTTTGCCCACCCATGGACCTTTAAATTTAGGAAAGACAACTGCTTGTCTTGGATAATTTGTATACTAACAGATCTGTGCATAGGGTGCAGTTCACACTTGACTTTTTTGAGAATTCTTCTCTAATTAATGAATCTACGATAAAAATTTTCTTTTGGTTTTATTTAAATTATGTACTATTTAAAACATTTAAGAGTTGAGAGTAATAAAATTTCTACTCTTGCACTCACCAACCAGATTTTAATCAAGTTAGTATTGTGTGACATTTGCTTCTAATTCTTTGGCATAAAAAGAAAATCTTATGGATAGAGTTTAAGTTCCCTGAATGGTTTCTGATTTCATTCCCCTCCCCACAAAGGTAACCCCTATTCTGTAGTTGATGCTTGTTCTTTTTTCGTTTTTTAGGACTTTTACTTCATATGTATATATCTATAAATAATATATTGCAAATGTTGACATTTAACATAAGTATCATTACATATGTAATTCTGCAAGTTGGTTTTACACATCATTTTGTTGTTGAAATTTATTCATGTACTGGATATTGTTGTTGTTCAGTTGCCAAGTTGTCTGATTCTCTGCAATCCCATGAGCTGCAGCATGCCAGGCTTCCCTGTCCTTCACTATCTCCTTGAGCTTGCTCAAACTCATGTCCATTGAGTCAGATGCCATCCAACCATCTTATCCTCCGTCACTCCCTTTTCCTCTATCCCTCAATCTTTTCCAGTATCAGGGTCTTTTCTAATGAGTCGGCTCTTCGCATCAGGTGGCCAAAGTATTAGAGCTTCAGCTTCAGCATCAGTCCTTCCAATGAATATTCAGGGTTGATTTCTTTAGGATTGACTGGTTGATCTCTTTCCAGTTCAAGGGACTCTCAAGAGTCTTCATCAGCACAGTTCAAAAGCATCAATTCTTCAGCGCTCAGGCTTATTTATGGTCCAACTCTCAAATGTATATGTGACTACTGGAAAAACCATAATTTTGACTAGACAGACCTTTGTCAGTAAACTAATACTTCTGCTTTTTAATATGCTGTCTAGGTCTGTCATAGCTTTTCTTCCAAGGATCAAGTGCTTTTTAATTTCATGGCTATAGTCATCATCTGCAGTGATTTTGGAGCCCAAGAAAATAAAGTCTGACACTGTTTCCACTGTTTCTTCATCCAATTGCCATAAGGAGATAGGACTGGATGCCATGATCTGAATTTTTTGAATGTTGAATTTTAAGCCAGCTTTTTTACTCTCCTCTTTCACCTTCATCAAGAGGCTCTTTAGCTCCTCTTCACTTTCTACCATAAAGTGGCATCATCTGCATATCTGAGGTTATTGATATTTCTCCCAGCAATCTTGATTCCAGCTTGTGCTTCATCCAGTCCAGTATTTCTCATGATGTACTGTGCATATAAGTTAAATAAGCAGGGTGACAATATATAGCCTTGACATATATTGTCCTTTGACTCCTTTCCCAATTTTGAACCACTCTGTTGTTCCATGTCCAGTACTAACTGTTGCTTCTTGTTCTGCACACAGGTTTCTTAGAAGTCAGGTAAGGTGGTCTGATATTCCCCCCTCTTTAAGATTTTTTCATAGCTTGTTGTGATCCACATAAAAGATTTAATGTAGTCAATGACACAGAAGTAGATTTTCTCTTTTTTTTAAATTTCTTTGCTTTTTCTATGATCCAGCAGATGTTGGCAATTTAATCTCCAGTTTCTCTGCCTTTTCATATCCAGCTTGCACATCTGGAAGTTCTCAGTTCACATACTGCTGAGGCCTGGCCTGAAAGATTTTGAGCATAATCTTGCTAGCATGTGAAATGTGTGCAATTGTACAGTAATTTGAACATTCTTTGGTATTACCGGGATTGGAATGAAAACTGACATTTTCCAGTCCTGTGGCCACTGCTGAGTTTTCCGGATTTGCTGGCATATTAAGTGCAACACTTTAACAGCAGCAGCTTTTAGCATATGAAATAGCTCAGCTGGAATCCCATCACCTCCACTAGCTTTGTTTGTAGTAATGTTTCTTAAGGCCCACTTGACTTCACACTCCAGCATGTCTGGCTCTAGCGGAGTGACCATACCATCATGGTTATCTGGGTAATTAAGAACTCTTTTATACAGTTCCTCTGTATATTCTTTCTACCTCTTCTTAATCTCTTCTGCTTCTACTAGGTCCTTGCCATTTCTGTCCTTTATTGTGCCCATCTTTGCATGCAATATTCCCTTGGAAGCTCTAATTTTCTTGAAGAGATCTCTAGTGTTTCCAATCTATTTTTTTTCCTCTATTTCTTTGCATTGTTTACTTAAGAAGGCTTTCTTATCTGTCCTTGCTATTCTCTGGAGTTCATTCATTCCAACTACTATATGATACTCCATTATATAAACATTCTTTAGTTCATTTTGTTGTTGTTCTACAGATGCATATTAGAATTTGTCCAACAGCCCCCAATATTTGCAATTAAACACTATGCTGCAGTAAACATTGTTGTAAACATCTCCTGGTATATATGAGGAAGAACAGGTTACATGCATAGATCAGTGGAGTGCTGATATATAGCATATCAGAGCATCTTCAAATGTCTTTGTTATTGCCAAATTGCTCTGCAAAGTGGCAGCAAAAATTAATTTTAACATCAGTAGTGAGTAAGAGTTCCCAGTTCCCTACATCCTTGCCAGTGTTTGGAACTGCCGGACTTTTCAACATTTGCCAATCTGGAGATAAAGTGCTCTTACTGCTTAATTTGCTTTTTCCTGATGTTGAACATCTTTGCAGATGTTTATTAGCCATTTTGATTTCTTCTTTCATAAATTATTCATAATGTACTTTGCCCAATTTTTGCATTGCATTATCTTTTGTTATTAATCATAAGAGCTCTTTGTTCTTTATATGTTTCAGAAGAGCATACTTTTGTCACTTTCATGTATTTCAAATATATTCCCTTAATGTGAGGCTTGTCTTTTCACTTGTTTCATGGTGTTCTGTCAGAGAGATGCTTAAAATTTTAATGGAATCACATTTATCAGTAATGTTCCTTGATGGTGGTTTGGGCTTTTTGTGATTTGTTTAAAAAATCCTTTTTAAGCCAGGTAAAATAAAAGATTTTCCTACAATTTCTTTTAAAGTTTTTGGCATTTGCTTTTCACACTTAATCTTTAATCCACCAGGAGTTGACTTTTGCGTGTGGTGTGAAGTAGACTTATTTGTATCGTCATGGGTATCCATTTGTCCTAGTTCTGGTTATTGAGAATCTGTCCTTCACCTCCTGTTTACAATGCTGCCTCAGTCAAATATGAGCCTCCACCCCTCCACTGTTGGTTTTCTAAGCTTTCCATGGTATCCTCTAGTTAACTTGGCCTCATCAGTGCCAACATTCCCATTGTTTTGATTCCTATAGCCATAGACATAAATCTTGAAATCTTGTAAGACTGGATGTTTTTAGAATCTTACACTTACCCTCATTTTCGAATACAAATGATCCCTGACATCTTTAGGTTATACACAGTGAATAATTAGAGTTTATTATACACAGAGTTTCAGGTTTGAGAGCAATACCTACACTTAACCTTTTCACCTCACTTGTGAAATATGGAATACATTAGGAACAAATTGCTAACTCAAACATTTTAATTGTGATTTGGAGACAAAGGTTTACTAGAAGTTAATCCACAGCTGTTTAAGAGGTCTTTAAAAAACTAAAAGTATTTTTGGAAAGACTTAAATCATATAAATAAAAGTGGAATTATTTTAACCTTGTAATTTTCTTAGTGAAATATTTAGGAAACAACTGAGTTATGAAGGATTAACTTTTTTTTTTTTTACTTATATTGTATATTTTACAATAGTGATCAATTTATGCTCAATTGCTATTCCAGCCTATTTAAAAGTGGGTTTTACTCAGGGGTATGCATCAGAGTTACCTAGGGAACTTTTTAAAGCCATTCTGCCCCTTTCCAAATTAGATATCCCCAGTAATTTCTGAAAGCAATGACATGCCATTAAAAAGGCAGGGTTTTGTCTCTCTAATAGAGCATTTATGTCATCTAATGTGGTCTATAAAGTATGAGTTTCTCTAAACTCTTATTCCATAAGCCTCCTTGCTGCATCAAGAAGCACTATTTTTGTTAGCACAGAAAGCTATAATATACTTTTTTTTCATTTTTCTAACTGTGGCCATGTTCTCTTGGGCATTTGCAATTTATTTCTATTTTCTAGTTTACCTTTTCCAAATTGAGTTTTATTGCCACTTGATATCTAAAAGCTAAATGGAACATTTACATGGATTCATTCCATTCTAGGACACTTTGATGTGCCAGTGATAACAGTGTGGCTAGTTTTAAAAAAGGGGCAGCAAAAATGAGTGGGGATACAAATAGCCAAGAGCTTAAAAACTCTGGGATTCACTGATTCCTAAGCTCTTCTTAGAATGACAATATTCTTAGATGATGACATTCTGTGTAGTTTCACATATGACACATCTGAGTTGCTTTTTTTCCTCTAGAGGCTTCTCAACTTACCTTCAGAAATTGAAGAAGTTTAGACGTGAGACACAGCTATCCCAGAGGAGCCTGCCTACTCAGTGCATCCCTCTGGGCGCAGGCTGGGAGGCTGCTGTGTCGCATTGTATACATTTCCCACCAGCACTCCCCTTGGGGTATCTACTGTTCAAGGCCACTATCTCAACTCCTAGCTGACATTCAGAAAGACTTCTTTTCCCCACAAAAAGAGTCTAAGCCACAGTCTGAATCACAAAGCTCTGCATTCAGGGCTGGGTTATACTTGCTCTACATTCTTCTTGCGCTCCCTCTCTTCAAAAAAGTTTGATCCTATCCCTCAATAATATCCACGATATTGTCGACCTCTACCCCAAGTAGGACTCAGACAACTTTGCAATACAAGTAACTAGAGAAAAAGACATCAAAGAATCACCAAAAATACCACACTGACTAGTTACAGCAAACAAGGCAAAGGCTAAACATGCTACCAATAATATGGTTCCCTCTCTTTTCAATAAGCAATGGAAAGGCTTTCACAAATGAAATTTCACTTCAGAGAGGCATGCAAAAAAGCAAAGCTGCTGTGCACATGAAGAGTGCTCAACATCACTAATTATAAGAGAAATGTAAATCAAAACTAAATGAGGTATTGCCTCATACTATTCTGAATGGCCACCAACAAAAAAATCAACAAACAATAAATGCTGGAAATGGTGTGGAGAAAAGAGAACCTTATTACACTGTTGGTGGGGATGTACATTAGCACAACCACTATGGAGAATGGTATGGAGGTTCCCTAAAAAACTAAAAATTGAACTATCATATGATCCAACAATCCCACTCCTGGACATATATCTGGACAAGACCATAATTCAAAAAGACACATGCACCTCAGTGTTTTACCACAGCACTATTCACAACTGCCAAGACTTGGAAGCCACCTAAACGTCCACTGACAGAGCAATGGATAAAGAAAGGGTGGTACATATATACAATGAAATATTACTCAGCCGTAAGAGAGAACAAAAGAACACTATTTGCAGTGACGTGGATTGACCTAAAAATTATCATACTGAGTGACGTCAGACCCAGAAAAAAATATGGCATCACTCACAGGTGGAATAGAATTAAAAATGATACAAACAAACATATTTACTTATTTGTTTGTGAGAAACAGCCTTACAGACTGTGAAAACAAACTGTGGTTACAAAAGGGGAAATGGCAGGGAGGGATAAATCAGGAGTTTTAGGATTAACACACACATATACTACCATATATAAAATAGATAATCAACAAGGACCTACTATATGGCACAGTGAGTTCTACTCAATACTCAGCAATAACTTACATGGGTAAAGAATCTGAAAAATAATTACTATATGTATATGCATAACATTTGCTGTATACCTGAAATTAACATAACATTATAAATCAACTATACTCCAGTAACATTAAAAAAAATTAAGAAAAAGCAAAGCTGCTTTGATGGAACAGAGATGCAGGGGTGAGGTGGTACTCAGGTTCCTGCTCACTTTACCCCTGCCTATTTACCCCAGAGGACTCTCTGGAGTCCTGAGGATTATCTACAATATTTTCTATATGATAAAAAGGCATCTGGGGAATATGGCCATGTCGTCCAGCCTGTTTTATGACACTTTCTCTGGTATCTGGAATTCCTCCTCTTTCCTCATAGCCACCTGTTGAAAGGACATCAGGATCCCACTCAAATATCATCTTCCCGAGGAAATCTTTAAGACAAAACTTCCTTATGGCAAATGATCAGTGCTTCTATTTCAGCTTTAGGGACTGCTAGTCTCAGATATTCTGAAACAATCCTGATTTCTAATACTAGATTCTAATATGCTCTTGGATCCATTTATTTGTCAAACCACACTTCAGTTTTTGGCTTGGAAAATATGGTTATAATTACAGCTCTTATCACAGTCAGCTTTGTTTCTGAGTTATTGATCCATGTAGTTATCATAAAGTATGCATCTCCAAAGAGCAGACATTGGGTCATTTCATCACAATTAATCATCATTCCTCCTCCTCCCTCTTGTTTTCATTGTCATCATCCTTAAATAGTTCATTCATTACTGAGAACACACCAGGCTGGGTTGTGCACTTATACTAATTACCTCGTTTAATTATTATAAAAACTCTGCAAGGTAGGTATGTCTTGATCTCCAATTATGTGAGGAGGAAATTGAGGTACTCAGTTAGTAAGTGACTGAGCTGGGATCTGCCCAAACCCACGCTCTCTCCTTCACACGACTCTGCCACCCACAGTGTTGCCGAGTGTTTCTCTGCATGTTCTAGAAACATTTATTCTGACGAATACTGAATAAATATATGCTCAACTGCTCAGAAATGAAAGCATGGAAAAATCACACATGGATAGAGGCTGGGAATTGAAGTATTTCCCTTTCATGCTTGTATGATTCAGAAAAGAACTTCACACTTGTATTTAGTTCCATGTTAACCACTCTGGTGGTTGAAAAGCAAAGCAAATCCATTGGGATTTCCATTTTGCTGCCAGCCTGTGGTTAAGGAAACTGGCACCTCAAAACACAACAGATACTTCTCCATGATTTGTGATGTCTGAGCCATGCTGGATTATCTGAATGCAGGCTGGGACCAGTTGCACACTGCTGAGGCCTGTCCCTGGAGTGCTACAATACTCCTGGGAGGTGCACTAGTAGGCTACTGTAGCCAAAACAAAGCTGGCTGGCCACTGACCATGTGCCTTGATATCTGGAAGTTCCAATCTCTGGCGGGGCACATGTGGAACAGAATAAGGGAGCAGCTTATACGAACATCTTCAGTGGGTGGGATGGAGAAGGGGAGGTGTCTGATAAGATGGAGAAAAAGCCATTATGCTCCTTGCTCTAGGGTCTTCTTCCTAGTGTTTGTTATCAGAAGCACAGTGTGAGGACAGATGCGCTGGAAGGCACCCAGTGGCTATGATATCCTGGCCATCCTGAGTAGCCACTAGGTAGAAAGAGTTGTACTAAGACCGTAGAGGACAGAGAGGTGATTATGATACAGTGTGACTTCCCCAGGTGTTTACAATCTAACATAGTAAATTTAACTATACACTGAACTGAACTAAGTGTTGTGGTTAAACACCTTTCAGGATGAATCTCTACCTCATGATGTATACAAAAATGAATTCCTAAGGGGTTTTGAATTTAAATGTGAAGGGTCCAACATTAAAATTCCTAGGAAAAACTATGACTGTGAGATAGGAAAGGATGTCTTAAATAACCAAAATGCAAATAATTCAGAATATTGATATATTTGATTATACCAAATTTAAGAATCTGATTTCATCAAAATGGGCCATAAAGGAGAGGGAGATGCCACAAACTGGGAAAAGATATGTGTAATGCATATAACCAACAGAAATGCAATATCCATCACGTATAACAATCAATACGGACAAAACAACAATAACAATAGAAATATGGGCAAGATATATCAACACACATATCACAGAAGAGGAAAATGAATAACTCAGACACATAAAAAGATGTTCATTAGTAATCCAGAAGAAAATTAAAACCATGATGATATAGCATGTCACATCTACTATACTAACAAAAATTTAATATTGATTTTATATCAAATCTTGACAAGGATATAAAGCAACAGGGAATCATATGCAGTATATAGGAGTAAATATAGTGGTACCAACACTTAGGAAATTTTTCTGGGGTTATTTAGTGAATCTGAAGTTGCTCAGAACCCAGGACTCTGCAAATCTACCCCTAGGAATAGATGCAGGAGTTTTTCCTGACAGAAAACATTGCCCATGTGTACCGGGAGACCTTTATATGAATGCTGATAATAGTGATGGCTCTGATATTAAAAAACTGGAAACCACCTCAATGCTCACCAATAGGAAGTGAATAAATAAATTTATTCATATTACAGGAAACCACGCAGTAGTGAAAAGGAATAAACTACATGAATACACATTGACATGGGTGACATTCACAATGTGGAGCTAAAAATTTCAAGAGAATCTAAAAAATATAATTCTATGTTGATAAAGTTCAAAAATATGTGAAACTGAACAGTATATTGTTGAGGGCTATATCCACACGTGGTAACTTATAAAGAAAAGCAAAGGAATGGTAAACACAGATGTCAGAATAGAAGTTACCTGAGGCCGATGGTGGCATGGAGGAAGAGGAGATAGAGAAGGCTTCAAGTATATTAGCAATGCTCTATTTCTTAAGCTAGATATTGGTCTGCAGGTTCTTATTTTATCTTCATTGTTAAACCGCACATATATATTCTATAATTTCTTTTCTATTTTACTACATTTCACAGT
Organism: Capra hircus; assembly: GCF_001704415.2. Taxonomy (NCBI): domain Eukaryota; kingdom Metazoa; phylum Chordata; class Mammalia; order Artiodactyla; family Bovidae; genus Capra; species Capra hircus. The sequence continues at coordinate 77,113,189 of NC_030811.1, forward strand.
AAAAAAGGTATTCAAAAGTGTGTGATGGGAGTACTTTATCTGAATGAGAGACTGAGAAGCAGGACTTAGTGAAGGCTTCATGAGCTGGCTCCTGAAAGATTCATAGGGTTTGAAGGACAGAAATAGACAGAGAGGAAATTCCACTTGGGAAGAAAAGATGAGGAAAGACATGAAACTGTGAAATGGTATAGTGTGTCCGAGTATTAGCAGTGGCTGGAGTATAAACTGGGGGGATAGAGTAGCATGTTAAGATGGAAAACCATAGTGGAAAAAACAGCCTTCCAAGAGACAAAGAGAGAGAAAGAGAGAGAGGCACCAAACACAAAATAAAAAAAACTAAACAGAAAGTCTTAACACTCTTAGATCTAATGCTGCAAGCAAAGGGGAGTTGTTGAAAACTGTTGAGAAGACAAGGTCAGGGCGGCTGCCGAGAGGAGCTACCACACGCCCAAGGGCAGGGATGGCGGCTGAGAGGAGCTACCCCACGCTTGAGGTCAGGGGAGGTGGCCGAGAGGAGCAACCCCACATCCAAAGAGCGACAGCGGTGCGGGCAAAGGAGGGCCGAGAGGGGCTACTCCATGTTCAAGGTCAGGAAAGGCAGCCGTGAGGAGATACTTCTTATCCAAGGTAAGGAACAGTGGCTGTGCTTTGCTGGAGCAGCCTTAAAGAGATACCCCACATCCAAGGTAAGAGAAACCCAAGTAAGACGGTAGGTATTGCGAGAGGACATCAGGGCAGACACACTGAAACCATACTCACAGAAAAATAGCCAATCTGATCACATGGACCACAGCCTTGTCTAACTCAATGAAACTAAGCCATGCCGTGTGGGGCCACCCAAGACGGGCGGGTCATGGTGGAGAGGTCTGACAGAATGTGGTCCACTGGAGAAGGGAATGGCAAACCACTTCAGTATTCTTGCCTTGAGAACCCCATGAACAGTATGAAAAGGGAAAATGATAGGATACTGAAAGAGGAATTCCCCAGGTCAGTAGGTGCCCAATATGCTACTGGAGATCAGTGGAGAAATAACTCCAGAAAGAATGAAGGGATGGAGCCAAAGCAAAAACAATACCCAGCTGTGGATGTGACTGGTGATAGAAGCAAGGTCTGATGCTGTAAAGAGCAATATTGCAAAGGAACCTGGAATGTCAGGTCCATGAATCAAGGCAAATTGGAAGTGGTCAAACAGGAGATGTCAAGAGTGAACATTGACATTCTAGGAATCAGCGAACTAAAATGGACTGGAATGGGTGAATTTAACTCAGACGACTACTGCGGGCAGGAATCCCTTAGAAGTAATGGAGTAGCCATCATGGTCAACAAAAGAGTCCGAAATGCAGTACTTCAATGCAATCTCAAAAACAACAGTATGATCTCTGTTCATTTCCAAGGCAAAGCATTCAATATCACGGTAGTCCAAGCCTATACCCCAACTAGTAACACTGAAGAAGCTGAAGTTGAACGGTTCTATGAAGACCTACAAGACCTGTTAGAACTAACACCCCAAAAAGATGTTCTTTTCATTATAGGGGACTGGAATGCATAAGTAAGTAGTCAGGAAACACCTGGAATAACAGGTAAATTTGGCTTTGGAGTACAGAATGAAGCAATTCAAAGTCTAATAGAGTTTTGCCAAGAGAATGCACTGGTCATAGCAAACACCCTCTTCCAACAACACAAGAGAAGACTCTACACATGGATATCACCAGATGGTCAACACCAAAATCAGCTTGATTATATTCTTTGCAGCCAAAGATGGAGAAGCTCTATACAGTCAACAAAAACAAGACCAGGAGCTGACTGTGGCTCAGATCATGAACTCCTTATTGCCAAATTCAGACTTAAATTGAAGAAAGTAGGGAAAACCACTAGACCATTCAGGTATGACCTAAATCAAATCCCTTATGATTATACAGTGGAAGTGAGACATAGATTTAAGGGCCTAGATCTGATAGATAGAGTGCCCGATGAACTATGGACGGAGGTTTGTGACACTGTACAGGAGACAGGGATCAAGACCATCCCCATGGAAAAGAAATGCAAAAAAGCAAAATGGCTGTCTGGGGAGGCCTTACAAATAGCTGTGAAAAGAGAAGCAAAAAAGCAAAGGAGAAAAGGAAAGATATAAGCATCTGAATGCAGAGTTCCAGAGAATAGCAAGGAGAGATAAGAAAGCCATCCTCAGCGATCAGTGCAAAGAAATTGAGGAAAACTACAGAATGGGAAAGACTAGAGATCTCTTCAAGAAAATTAGAGATACCAAGGGAACATTTCATACAAAGATGGGCTCAATAAAGGACAGAAACGGTATGGACCTAACAGAAGCAGAAGACATTAAGAAGAGGTAGCAAGAATACACAGAAGAACTATACAAAAAGAGCTTCTTGACCCAGATAATCACGATGGTGTGATCACTCACCTAGAGCCAGACATCTTGGAGTGTGAAGTCAAGTGGGCCTTAGAAAGCATCACTGCAAACAAAGCTAGTGGAGGTGATGGAATTCCAGTTGAGCTGTTTCAAATCCTGAAAGATGATGCTGTGAAAGTGCTGCATTCAATATGCCAGCAAATTTGGAAAACTCAGCAGTGGCCATAGGACTGGAAAAGGTCAGTTTTCATTCCAATCCAAAGAAAGGCAAAGCCAAAGAATGCTCAAACTACTGCACAATTGCACACGTCTCACATGCTAGTAAAGTAATGCTCAAAATTCTCCAAGCCAGGCTTCAGCAATACGTGAACCATGAACTTCCAGATGTTCAAGATGGTTTTAGAAAAGACAGAGGAAACAGAGATCAAATTGCCAACATTGCTGGATCATTGAAAAAGCAAGAGAGTTCCAGAAAAACATCTATTTCTGCTTTATTGACTATGCCAAAGCCTTTGACTGTGTGGATCACAATAAACTCTGGAAAATTCTGAAAGAGATGGGAATATCAGACCACCTGACCTGCCTCTTGAGAAACCTGTATGCAGGTCAGGAAGTAACAGTTAGAACTGGACATGGAACAACAGACTGGTTCCAAATAAGGAGTACGTCAAGGCTGTATATTTCACCCTGCTTATTTAACTTATATGCAGAGTACCTATATGCAGATTGCTGGGAGAAATATCAATAACTTCAGATATGCAAACGACACCACCGTTATGGCAGAAAGTGTAGAGGAACTAAAAAGCCTCCTGATAAAAGTGAAAGAGGAGAGTGAAAAAGTTGGCGTAAAGCTCAACATTCAGAAAACGAAGATCATGGCATCTGGTCCCATTACTTCATGGCGGATAGATGGGGAAACAGTGGAAACAGTGTCAGACTTTATTTTTGGGGGCTCCAAAATCACTGCAGGTGGTGACTACAGCCATGAAATTAAAAGATGCTTACTCCTTGGAAGGAAAGTTATGGCCAACTTAGATTGCATATTGAAAAGCAGACATTACTTTGACAACAAAGGTCCGTCTAGTCAAGGCTATGGTTTTTCCTTTGGTCACGTATGGATGTGAGAGTTGGACTGTGAAGAAAGCTGAGCGGAGTGCCGAAGAATTGATGCTTTTGAACTGTGGTGTTGGAGAAGACTCTTGAGAGTCCCTTGGACTGCAAGGAGATCCAACCAGTCCATCCTAAAGGAGATCAGTCCTCGGTGTTCTTTGGAAGGACTGATGCTGAAGCTGAAAGTCCAGTACTTTGGTCACCTCATGCGAAGAGCTGACTCATTGGAAAATACTCTGATGCTGGGAGGGATTGGGGGCAGGAGGAGAAGGGGATGACAGAGGATGAGTTGGCTGGATGGCATCACCAACTCAATGGACATGAGTTTGAGTGAATTTTGGGAGTTGGTGATCGACAGGGAGGCCTGGTGTTCTTTGATTCATGAGGTTGCAGAGAGTTGGACACGACTGAGCAACTGAACTGAACTCATATTTGATTATACCTACAATTTTGGAATATATAATTTAGGTGGTAGTATGATGAATGAACAGGAGAAATGGGAGACAAGTGGGACCTATCTGGTTACTGGGATATTTCAGGCTAACAAAGATGAGGGTCTGCATTGTGACAATGGCAGTGAAATTAAAGACAAGAATGTATAATTTGGGATTTGACACAAGGATCCTTGAAGAAAGGGAACGGTACATCCAACAAAATGAAGAGTTCCAAAGAATCACATAGAGAGACAAGAAGGCCTTCTTCAATGAACAGTGCATAAAAATAGAGGAAAACAACAAAAGGGGAAAGACCAGAGATCTCTTCAGGAAAGTTAGAAATATCAAGGGAATATTTTGCCCAAAGATGGGCACAATAAAGGACAGAAGTGGTAGAGATCTAGCAGACAGAGATCTGAAGACGAAATCAAGAAGAGATTGAACAAACACACAAAGAACCATACAAAAAAAAATCTTAATGAACTGGATAACTATAATGGTGTGGTCAAGCACCCAGAGCCCGATATTCTGGATTGTGAAGTCAAGTGGGCCTTAGGAAGCACTGCAGTCAATAAAGCTAGTGGACATGATGAAATTCCAGTGGAGCTATTCAAAACCCTAAAGGATGATGCTATCAAAGTGTTGCATTCAATATGTCAGCAAATCTGGAAGACCCAGCCAGCAGTGGCCACTGGACTGGAAAATGTCAATCCTCATCCCAATTTCCAAGAAGGGTAGTACCAAAGAATGTTTAAATGACTGGACAATTGCACTCAATGTCCATGCTAGTTTAAGGTCATACTTAAAACCTTGCATGCTAGGCTTCAGCATTACATGAACCAAGAACTTCCAGACGTCCAAGCTGGGTTTAGAAAAGGCAGAGGAACCAGAGATCAAATTGCCAACATTTGCTGGATCATAGAGAAAGCAAGGGAATTCCAGAAAAACATCTACATCTGTTTCATTGACTACGCTAAAGCCTTTGACTGTGTGGATCATAACAAACTGTAGATGCTCTTAAGGAGATGGGGATACCAGACCATCCAACCTGACTGCTGAGAACACTGTATGCAGGTCAAGAGGCAACATTTTGAACCCTATGGAACAACTGCGTGGTTCAGGGTTGAGAATGGCATGTAACAGGGCTGTGCTGCCACCCTCTTTATTCAACTCACATGCTGAGGACTTCTTGAGAACGTTTAGGCTGGATGGGTTGCAAGCTGGAATTAAGATAGGCGGGAGAAACATCAACAACCTCAGATATGAGGATGATACTACCTTAATGGCAGAAAGTGAAGAGGAACTAAAGAGCCTCCTGATGAGAAGAAGGAGAGTGAAAGAGTCGGCTTAAAACTAAATATTGAAAAAAAAAAAACCTAAGATCATGGCATCCAGCTCCATTACTTCATGGCAAATAGAAGGGGAAAAGGTGGAAGTAGTAACAGGTTTCCTCTTCTTGGGCTCTAAAATCAGTGTGGATGGTGTCTGAAGCCATGAAATTAGAAGATGATTGCTTCTTGGCAGGAAAGCTGTAAGAAACCTAGTCAGTGTGTTGAAAAGAAGAAACACTACGTTGCTGACCAAAGTCCATATAGTCAAGGCTATGGTCTTCCCTGTGGTCACTTATGGTGGTGAGAACTGAACCGTAAAGAAGGCAGAGTGCCAAAGAATTGATGCCTTTGAACTGTGGTGCTGGAAAGGACTCCTGAGAGTCCCTTGGACAGCAAGGAGATCAAACTCTTCAGAAATAAACCCTGAATATTCACTGGAAGAACTGATGCTGAAGCTGAAGCTCCAGTATTCTGGTCAACTGATGAGAACAGCCAATTCAATGGAAAAGTCCCTGATGCTGGGAAGGGTTGAGGGCAGAAGGAGAAGAGAGTGTCAGAGGATGAGATGGCTGCATAGTATCAATGAACATGAACATGGGCAAACCTTGGGAGACAGTGAGGGACGGGGAGGCCTGGCATGCTGCAGTCCATGGAGTCGCAAAGAGCTGGAGATGACTGGGTGACTGAACAACAATAACATCCTTGAAGTATATATCCGTCCTCCAGAAAGACAGACTGAGGCTCTGTACTCTGGCTTCCTTCAAGCCAGCCTCTGCTTGGGACCTAGCACACTCCGGGCAGCTAACTCCAAGCACTGACTCAGCAGTTTGCTCCCCAATTCCCTTTGGTATCAGGTACACCTCTCAGTCTTCCTTGCTTGTTCTCTCTTTAGCTAGGAAGATGATATTTGGAAATTACCCACTTTTCAGTAGTCATTAATACTGCCTCTCTTTGCTTCTCTACATTTGACCTTAACTTTCCTTTCTGGGCTCAATCACTTTTCTCTCAAGAAGAACACGGCAAAGTCATCCTAATAGGTTGAAGAGTCTCCTTTACTTCCTGCAAGGGACTAATACTGCTAGCGGTGTCCTAAAGACCAGTGGTAGAGTCACCGCTTTGGCAGATCATTACACAAAGAAGTGAGACTCTAAGATGGCATCGTGTCAAGAAGTGCTGGCTGGTTTGAAATGGAAAATGAGTGCCTTGGACATCCAACAGACAGTCAGAAATTCAGGTTAAGCATTTAGAAGGGATGTCAGTCCACAATTCCTAAAGCTGGCCAGTTATGAGACAAGCCTGCCTAGGAGATTGTGCTGTTTTACACAGGGTCAAAAAGTTCAAAATCCACCAGCACCACAGTTCAAGCTGGTGGATTCCAATAAAGAGAAGAAGTTACTGAAAACCAGTATCTTGTCAAGTTGAATCAGTCAGGAGCCAGACACAATAACTACCTTTTAATCCCAGAAAAGGAGGCAGCAACCTTCTGCAGGCAGGAACAGAGGCCATTTCTTTGTTCAATAGTGCAGGCACCAGGCAGCAGCCCCAGGGAATGAACAGGCTGTGGACTGAGGATGCTGTTTTGCCAAAGGGCAAGACACCAGGGCACCCCGGAGAAGCATGAATGACCCGGATGCACATTTGAAGACAGAGAGGCTGGCTCTTGAGAGCTTCTGAATTGCTCCGCTGTTCCTTTGACTTTAACTTCCCTTTCTGCGCTCAATTGTTCTTCTCTCAAGAAGAATAAGGTAAAGTCCTGCTAATAGGTTGAAGAATCCCCTTTACATCCTGCAATAGACTAATACTGCTGACAGTGTCCTAAAGACTAGTGGCATAGTCACCCCTTTGGCAGATCATTACACAAAGACATGAGACACTAAGATGGCATTGTGTCAAGATAAGGGCAGATGTGTTTGCTCTGCTGTGCAAAGTTCTGTGTGCATAAGGATCAAGATGTATTTTGTGTCCATTTTCCTGATTAAAAGAGACGTAGAGGACTAGACAGAACAAACCGAGTGACTCTCCACCTACTCAGAAGAAAAGCTCTAGGTCGAGGAGAAAGATGGAATGACACACACACACAAATCTCAGGCAGAATACCAATTTGCATAAACACTGGGAAGACACTTCGTAAAAATGAAGAGGGAAGAAATCTTGATTTATTCTCAGATACAGACGGAGAAATGATGATTTAGTAGAAAAGAGGAATCTATACTCACAAATCCTCCTCTCATTGAAGAGGCAAATAAAATGTGTTTGTCAGATCACAGCAGTGGTTTGTAAATGTTCTCATTCTTTCCCATAGGCAAAAAAAAAAAAAAAAAAAGACTAATTAAAATGCAAAGATTCTCCTAACTTCCAATTTATTCAATTTCTTCTGTGTCTTTCCCCACCAAGATGCAATCCTAACACTAACCCTTTGATTCCTTATCAAACCTTTAACTAGCCCTCATGGGAAGCTGGTTTTGAAACGGTTCAAAGTTGGGCATCGCATAGAAGAAACAGGGCAGAGAAACTGGAGCCCTCCCCAAGTGGGATAATGAGCCCTAAATAATTGACAGTGGAGTCTAGAGCCGGTGAGCCGGCTCTGCTGCCTATGGCTCCTTCTCTAATCAAGGCAACGCTCTCCCTCATTCCTGAAAGGAACTCGCATAGCACATTTACCAGTGCTCGTAGGTCAGACTCTGAAAATAGAAAGGTAATGGATTTGATCTTTGTGAGGGGTTTTTCTTTTTCTTCATAAAAGGCACAGAGCAGAATCAAACAATAAAGGGAAAGCCTCACTTTTGCAGATGATCTGAAGGGTGATTCAGAGTGACGGCTGACAGACGATGGGCGCCTGAGTGATGAGGGCTGTGATGACATGTAAAGGCTCACGCTTCATGCAGGATAAGCCTTCTGTGTTTACTGAGTGTCAGCACCCGAAGGTGATGAAACATCGGGTAGGTGATCTTTGTAAGGCAGGGTTCCTGAAATGATCTACCTGAGCCCAGACAACTGCTTTGATTCTCCAGTTGGACCGCTTTATTCCTCTCTTAAGCACTTGTTATCTCCCTTCTCTCGTGCTCTCGATTTTATCAACTCCTTACCTGGTCTGCATTGACCTGATAGGAACTCAGCTCTGCAGAGTTGGAATATTCTGCCAAGCTCTGTTGCTCCCATCATTTGGCCAACTACGCTGCTCTCCTGAGGACCTTTTCTAACAGGCTCCAGCAAACTCGTCCTGTAACCCTTTATTCTGCCATGTTTCGCATACCTCATGCTTTTGAGGTTCTTCATTATTTCCTGTTTGACCTTATTTTCCCTTATTTTCCACTCTTACCTTGTCATTCCCATTTGGTGATAAGGAGTTTACGGATGAGGAAGGCAAGACATGAACTGTCATGTAATTTAAGATTAAGGGTATTTAAACAATATTAGGCAGAGTAAGCTTTTACATATACTATCTCCTTGACATTGCAAAATCTGTAATAATTAAATACAGCCTCAAAACAATGGTGCATTTACAAGGAGGCACTAGGGCATAAGAAGCTCACCATGAGTTAGACTGAATCTGCCCTGTGTATTCACATACTTAGTTATCTATGAAATCCCACGGCCTGGTCCATCAGGTGCCTTTGTGGTCCTGTACTTAATGTTAGTTAGTTAGAATAGGAAAAAAGAGCCCAGAATGGCAGTGATTAAAAGACAAGGAAGGGAAAAGCTTGCAAAAATAGAACAAAGGAAGGTCCCAGGAGGACTGGAGTGAGGACCACAGGTAAAACAAACAGCACTCTTGGCTAGCCTATTTTACATAGGGCAGGCCCAGGGGGAGGAGAAAAAACATAAAAAGAGGAGCCAAAATTGGGACAGAGGCCTCTCTTCTTTTCGTGTCTTTTGGGTCGGCATGCCCTCATGCCTCGAGGATGTATTTTCCTTTACTTTCTAAATAGAACTGAGCTGTAACACAGAGCTGTAACACTGGTCCGTCTGTCGCTTCAAATTTTTGTTGCAATGAGACAGAATCGAGGAAATTACAAACTATCCCCAAACTTAGTGAGCTTGCTTGTTGTATCCTGCACTTCAAAGGCTTCTGTTCATGCATTCATTCAGCGGTAAATGTTTACTGAGCATTCACCATGTGTCAGGCACAGGGGTACAGTGGGGAGCACAGAGCAACGTGGCTCCCGCTCCCACAAAGCTTATATTCTAGAGAGACAAACATCATAACATAATCATAGTTCAGTTCAGTTCAGTTCAGTTGCTCAGTCATGTCTGACTCTTTGCGACCCCATGAATCGCAGCACGCCAGGCCTCCCTGTCTATCACCAACTCCCGGAGTTCACTCAGATTCACGTCCATCGAGTCAGTGATGCCATCCAGCCATCTCATCCTCTGTCGTCCTCTTCTCCTCCTGCCCCCAATCCCTCCCAGCATCAGAGTCTTTTCCAATGAGTCAACTCTTTGCATGAGGTGGCCAAAGTACTGGAGCTTCAGCTTTAGCATCAGTCCTTCCAAAGAAATCCCAGGGCTGATCTCCTTCAGAATGGACTGGTTGGATCTCCTTGCAGTCCAAGGGACTCTCAAGAGTCTTCTCCAACACCACAGTTCAGAAGCATCAATTCTGCGGCACTCAGCCTTCTTCATAGTCCAACTCTCACATTCATACATGACCACAGGAAGAACCATAGCCTTGACTAGACGGACCTTAGTCTGCAAAGTAATATCTCTGCTTTTGACTATACTATCTTGGTTGGTCATAACTTTTCTTCCAAGGAGTAAGCGTCTTTTAATTTCATGGCTGCAATCACCATCTGCAGTGATTTTGGAGGTCAGAAAAATAAAGTCTGACACTGTTTCCACTGTTTCCCCATCTATTTCCCATGAAGTGATGGGACCTGTTGCCATGATCTTCGTTTTCTGAATGTTGAGCTTTAAGCCAACTTTTTCACTCTCCTCTTTCACTTTCATCAAGAGGTTTTTTAGTTCCTCTTTGCTTTCTGCCATAAGGGTGGTGTCATCTGCATATCTGAGGTTATTGATATTTCTCCCAGCAATCTTGATTCCAGCTTGTGTTTCTTCCAGTCCAGCATTTCTCATGATGTACTCTGCATATAAGTTAAATAAGCACGGTGACAATATACAGCCTTGACGTACTCTTTTTCCTATTTGGAACCAATCTGTTCCAAGTCCAGTTCTAACTGTTGCTTCCTGTTTCCTTTCCATTATGCTTTTTTAGGAACATAATCACACATAAATGTAAAACGAGCAGTAGGAAAGATGCTGTGAAGTGCCTGTGACAGGCAGATGTGACCTGATCAGAGAAGGGAGAAGAGAAGCCTTCTCTGGGGATGAGATGTTTGAGCTGGGATGAGAAGGACAAGGAGGAGACAATCTGGTGAAGAGGAGAGGGAAGCACGTGAACTGTCAGAGACTGAGAGAGCCTGGTTGTCAGTTGCATGGAAAGCTGGGGAGCCCAGGTGAGCCAAGCTGGGGAGGGAGACAAAGCTGGAACATGCAGGGCATGGATAGCCTTGGGTGGGTCTGATCTTTACCCTGAAAGAAATGGGGTGACAGTGAAGGTTTTTAAGCATTGGGCAGATAGACCCAAAAGGAGCATTTTCAAAAGGAGCCACTTTTTCTAATAGACAGGGGGAGGGGGGAGGTAAATACATGTTGATTTTTATTTTCAAAGCTTTCATGGCCTCTTGATCTCCACATTTACTTAAAAAAAATGCATTCTGTATCTCCAGCTTAGACTACTAAGTATTTTAATAGAAGCATAAGCCTTGAGGAGAAGGAGAAAGAGAAAGAACAGATGGAAACTCAGGAGTATTGAAGCAGGCACTTTCCCCTTCCTGGAAAATATTTTCCCATTTTACAGATGAATAAAATTGATTCTATTAAATAACTGATGGGATACGTGGACATGCTATCATTCTAAGAGTTGCTAGGGTTGATTCAACTGGTCATGCTGGCTAGGAGGACACTTTTTCCCCTAATGTGTGTACCCATGAAGCTGCCCACAGGAGGCCTGGTATTTGGTTGGAGCTATAGAAACAGCTGGATGACAGGGTAACTCATCTAAGATCAGAGCTAGATAGGCAGTGAGTTGTTGAGCCAATGTTTGAGTATCAGGTCTTCCAGGTTCCCGCCATTTTTAGTACCCCATATTTCCTGATAAGGGAGGAGTAGACAGAGGAAGAAGGAAAGGGAACAACGTAGGGAGTGGCCTAAGAAGTCACTAAGACAGATAAGAACTTCCCTCTAAGCCAGCCTTCAAGGTAAGGAAGAAACTGAGTGAATGTAAGTGACAATGAAAGTATCTTAGATTAGACGATTAAACATAAATGAAGTGAATGTAGTTCTTCACAGACATATGTCAGTTACCAGAGACAGACTCTTCAAGCCAAGACCCATGGATGGGTGTATCTCACTGTTTTTAACCTTTTTCCTCCTGTGGGGAAATTCCGTGTGAGAGAGTCTCTTGTTGCTAACAGAGACAGATTCTTTGCTTTGTTTCTCTAGACTCAAGGGCATATTCATTCAAGATAATATGTCATGCTACTTAAACTCAATGAGCTAGATATGAAAAGCGCTCCTCCCCAGATTCAGGCAGCTATGCAGGCCCATGCATTCACAGCCTAGACAGACAATACTGGTGCATGGAAGACAAGGTTGGGTTCTTCTGCATGGTCAGCAGGAATATGCACCCTACTAAACATGGCCCCTCTCAGAACTGATTTCTCTAGGATCTGGCAGGAGATGACAAACACAAAATCATTTTGGGCCATCAAAATAAGTTTTCTAGGAGTGAAAACCATCTTTAAAATTTCAAGTACAAAGAGGAGGCAGAAGATGAGAATTTTCCCAAGATTTTCCTCACCATGCACAATGCTGAAACATTTTGAGCAGTCCTGCATTCGCTTCTCCTAAAAGTTACACCAGTAATACTGGAGTAAGAAAAAACAAGAGTACTAGTTACACCAGCATACTACTGGCTGACTGCACTGGGTCCCCAGACCCTGGTCCCTGGAATAGGAGCTGCTTCCCCATCCCTGCCCTCAGCCATTCTGCCTCCCCCTTGCTTTAGGATCTGTCTACAATAGATGACAGAAATGGCGTAGCTGTGAACCCCACACCTTCTGGAGACTTGTTTGGCTTGTGCAGGTTTTTTAAATGAAATTTTTTTTTTCAAGTCTAATTAATTCTTAAGAATACAGATTTTTGCTTTCTCTTGAAAGTTAGAAGACTTAAAAGGAGGAAGACAGCATTCCTACAGATTCACAGTTGGCCTTGGCAGTAGAAGCTGCTCCTTAGGAAGGCCAAAGGCCCTGTGTTCTTCACTTGTTCTGTTCCCTACCTGGTTCCTGCGGGCAGTGAATCTGTGACCACCCCTAAGCTTTGTGAGACTGTGGGCCAAGCAGAGCTACTGGAGTGCAGGGGAGGCAAAGAGTGGCTGGGGGTGAGGAGGGAGCCATGCTTCTCTCTGCCCAGAACCCAGCAGAGTGCACATCACAGGGGCTAGACACCTTGGGCCCACCCAAGGGCCAAGCTGTGGAGGTCTCAGCAGGGCTGGAGCAAGAACTCATCAGTGGCTATATGGGCAGAGGGCAGCGGACTTGGAGTTGGAGAAGAAGACAGGCTACAGAATGACTGGAGCTGGCACATGCAGGGTACCCCCTGGGGTTCTTACATAGAGACACTGAGAGGGAGATTCATTGCCAATTCTAAGACAAGAGATGGTTTTAGCAACCATAATTTGGTCATTAAGGATATATGTGACATAAACTTGCTTTAGCAAAATGCTAGGTTAGATACCCCAAATTACCATTGCTGAACAGGCAAGAAACTAAAGGCTCCTCTGATGACAAAAACAAACTGAATGCAGGTAGGACTATTAGGAGGCAAACAAATGCCAAATGGAGTTTTACCTTTTTCTGGGAAACCTGTTTCCATTTTGATGGATGGACATCAAGAGTAGAAAATACAGCTTGGCACTATAAATGAGGAGTTAAGTAGGAGATACCTGCATAAACTGGAAACCCAAAGACTTATTCAAAGTAAGCTAAAAAGAACAAAAAGAGTGAGACAGAAAAGGAACAGAATAAACAATAGGATCAAATAAAATTATTAGTAATCAAAATTAATGTAAATTGACTATAATGATTTAGTGAAGACATATTGTTTAAAAAATACAAAAATTGATACATAGACCAGAGAAACACATAAAATATAAGGACACAGAAAGTTGAAAAGCAAAGGATAGAAGACATGCCAGATAAGGAAAACTAGTGCACTTACTAATATCAGACAAAACAGACTTGAAAGTAAAAAGCACTGATAGAGATGTGATAGGTTGCTGCATATGATAAAAGATTCATTTATCTGGAAAATATAACAAATATCTGAGTACCAAATAACACAGTAAATATAAAGTAAAGCTTGACAGATCAAAGAAAAATGTACAAGATTTTTAACAAAAAAATGTTTAAAGCACCTAGTTCAATATATAACATATCAGATAGACAGAAATTATTGAGAATAGAGACTATTTGAATAACACAATACCTAAGCTTCATCCAATAAACACAGCTATAGAATACTGCACTCAATAATTTCAGAATGCACATTCTTTTCAAGCACATATGGATCATATAAGAAACCTGAATACAAGAGCTCGAAGAATACGCCACAACAAATTTGAAAGATTGAAATCATATAGAATATATTCTCTTATGGCAATAGAACTGCATTAGAAATCAAGAAGAGACAACTAACCAAAAAATTCCCATACTCTTAGGAATAAAAACCAAACACATCTTCTAAATAATCCATGCATGAGAAAAGAAACAGTGGAATGAGTCATAGTGGAAATCAGAATATATTTAGAACTTTAAAAAAATGAGCATACTATATATTGAATCTACAGCCTTAAATTTGTACATTATTAATAGAAATAAAGAAAACTTCAGAACTACTGATGTAAGCATTCAACTTAAGGAACAAGAAAAATAAGAAGAGTTGACCCAAAGAAAATGTAGGCAAGGAAATATCAAATATAAAAATAAATGAATAAGCCAGAGAACAAATATGTAAGTTGGTTCTTTAAAAGAATTAAAAAATGGCCAAATCCCCTGACATGACTGGCAAAGAAAAACAAAGAATACATACATATGCAATAGTCAGATAAATGAGAAGGGAACATAAACATAAATCTTTAAATATTAAAAATATAATAAGATAATATTATAGAAACTTTGAAAACTAAGATGAAATAAATTATCAGAAAAAATTATCAGAATTGACCCAAGAAGAAACAGAGAATCTGAAGAATACTCTAATTATTATAGAAATGTAATGTAGTTTAAAATTTTCGTACAAAGAAAATATGCTGGACCTGGATGGATTTACAGGTTCATTCTACCAAACAGTCAAGGACAATTCTCAACTTACATAAGCTTTTCCAGATAACAACAATGATGACAATAACAAAAGAGATTATTCTTTCTCACTTAATAAGACTAGTATAACACTAACGTTGAAATTATTCACCAACACTTCAAGAAAAGAAAATTACAGGCTAATCTTACTTAAGAATGTAGCTGCAAATAGTTTAAAGGAAATAACAGAAAATTGAATTGAATGACACATCAAAAAGATTATCATGAATAAATATAGCTTATCTGAGGAAATCAAGAATGATTTAACATAAAATTTCATTAATATATGAATAATATTCTTAATTATATTAATTAGCATATTAAAGGGAAAAGATTATATGCTTTCTGTGGATGTACAAATAGTTCACAAAATTCAACATGTATTCATAATTAACTAGCAAACTAGTAACAGAATGGAATATTCTTTTTTTTAAATTTATTTTTAATTGGAAGATAACTGCTTTAAGATGTTGTGTTGATTTCTGCCATACAACAATGTGACTCAGCCTTGAGCATACGTATATCCCCTCCCTCTTGAACCTCCACCCCTCCCCACCCCCAGTTCTACCCTTCTAGACAGTCACAGAGCAGCGGGTCGAGATGCCTGTGCTGTATAGCAACTTCCCATAGCTATCTATTTTAATATGGAAATGTATATGCTTCAGTGCTACTTTCTCAGTTGGTCCTGTTGTGTTCACAAGTCTGTGCCCTGTGTCTGTGTCTCTATTTCTGTCCAGCAAATAGGTTCATCAGCATCATTTTGCTAGATTTCATATATATGCATTTATATATGATATTTTTCTCCTGACTTACTTCTCTCTGTATAACAAGCTCTAGGTTCATCCATCTCAGTTCAACTGACTCAAACTTGTTCCTTTTTAAGGCTGAGTAATATTCCATTGTATATATGTACCAAAACTTCCTTATCCATAGAATGGAATATTCTTAATTGATAAAGCTTATTTATATAAATTCATTCAACATTATGCTTAATGGTGAAAGCGTTACCTTTAAGATTAGAAATAAATATGAATGCTTGTTTGACCACTTCTATTTAGCATCATACTGAAAACCAAGTAAATAAATATATAAAATAATAAAAATAAATAAAAGGACTTAAAAGAAAGACACAGAAAATTTGAGTATCTATGTAGAAAATCTAGAGGAAGTTACAGATAGGTTATTTGAAATTAATATGAATTTAGTAATTTTGTATGATACAACTGATCAATATAAAGAAATCAACTGTTTTTCTTTTCATTGGTACAGTTAATTTCAATATTACATCAAAACACAAGAGTAAACGTATTAAGAAAATGTGCAAATGCTTTGAATCAATCTATCAAAATTATGGAAAATACTATGGAACTTTAAGCACTTTATAGAAAAATCAAAACAGATTATATCATGCTCACAGATAGACTCAATATTATAAAGATATAAGGTTTTCCACTTTTATTTATAGATTCCAAGCAATTCCAATAAAAACCCCAATAGGACAATAAACTGCTAAAATTTTATATGGAAGGGCTAAGGTCCAGGAAAATTCAAACACTCCTGAAGAATTAAGATGTACGTCTGGGGATGAGGGGATATGAAGTTTCTCCATCAAAACTCAAGACTTATTAAAAGGTAGATAAGTATAGTATTGATGTAGGTATAGACAAACAGACCAGTAGACCAGTATGCTGCTGCTGCTGCTGCTGCTGCTGCTGCTGCTGCTGCTAAGTCGCTTCAGTCGTGTCCGACTCTGTGAGACCCCATAGACGGCAGCCCACCAGGCCCCACCGTCCCTAGGATTTTCCAGGCAAGAACACTGGAGAGGGTTGCCATTTCCTTCTCCAATGCATGAAAGTGAAAAGTGAAAGAGAAAGTGAAGTTGCTCAGTCATGTCCGACTCTCTGCGACCCCATGGACTGCAGCCCACCAGGCTCCTCTGTCCATGGGACCATCCAGGCAAGAGTACTGGAGTGGGCTGCCATTACCTTCTCCGTAGAGCAGTATAAGGAATCTATAAACAGTTCATCGTATTTACTACGGAGCTGTCACCGCAGATTGCAAGGAAATGAGAGGATACCCAATAAATGATGCTGTGACAGGTGGTTATCCATATGGAAAAACTGAAATTGGATTTCTTCCTTTTTCCACACACAGAAATCAATTCTACCTAATTAAAGACAGATATGAAAAGGCATAATTATAAGACTTTTAGAAGAAGATGTAGGGGGTCTTCAAGAATTTGACTTAGGGAATGATTTTTCAAAGATGGCACAGACAGCAGAAATTATAAAAGAAAAGTCTGATTAAGTCAATTACACTAAAATTAAGATCTTCTGTTTATGAAAGGGCATCATAATGAAAGTGAAACTACAAGCTATAACGTGGAACAAGATATTTGCAACACATCAATCAATGAAAAACCATCATCAGGAACATATAAATACTTGGCTCAAAATCAATATGAAAACACAGAATGATTTAACAGAAGATAGGGTAAAGATATGAATAAATATCTTTATTTGGGAGGAAATAAAGCCCAATAAACCTAAGAAAATAAAGTAAATACTACTTGTAATCAAGAAATAGGTTTATATTTGCATTTATATATCATTTTCTACCTGCCAGAATAAGAATTTAAAAGCCTGAAGTACAAGTCTTGTGAGGATGTAAAGCAAGGGAAACTTTCATATTGCCAGTATGAGTATAAATCTGTACAACCACCTAGGAAAATATCTTTTTATTATTTAGTTAAATATATGCTCTCCTAGGTATATAGTCTAGAGAAAGTTGTGCATATGTGCAGCAGGAGGTATATACAAGGATAGTATTAGTTGCAAAAAAAAAAAAGAAAATTGGAAAAAATCCAGTGTCCACTAATACAGAAAACAACTCTCCATTTATAACTAATGGAGACTGTAGCATATTCATACCATGGAATAATTTACATCTTCATGCATCAACTTGGATGAGTGTTATGAACATAATATATAAAAGTAAACCACAGAGAAGAACATGTACAGTAAGATTCATTCATGTAAAATTCACTAGGTGTACAAAACTAAATGATATAGTTGAGAGGTACATACATATGTGGTAAGAACCGAAGGAATGATAATATTTAGGGTGCTGGTTACCTCTGGGGGCTGGAGAGTGGGAGGAGAATGGAATCATGGGAGACTGGAGATGTTCTGCTGTTTTAAACTGGGATAAGGGCTCACGGGTGCCTGAATCATTGTTAGTGTTCATACTATTACATATGTTAGAAATGTTCTTCTGGTTTTATGTTTAATTACAGCAATATAAAGTAGAATACTTTCTTTCTGTAGTCACAGGCCAGCCGTGTCTGGTCCACAGGAGAGGTGATGAATTTAAGAGAAGCTGCCATCAGGGAAGTTGCTTTTTTCATCAAAAAAGAAAGAAAATGATGGGTAAGCAGTATCTTTTTCACACATTGTTGTGTCTTACAAATTTTTGTAGGTGATCCCAAGGCCCACTGCTGGTTGACTTTGTCACATATGAGTTTCAGGAAGAAGATAAACCATTTTATAAACAAGTTTATGCAATGCTAAGTAGGCACAGATAGCTACTACCCAGTTATTAAAGTGGCGAAGGGAAAAGTGATATTGTTTCTTTAAAATAAAAAAAAGCATTTTATGGAATAGGGAATGTATTCTACTTTTATGGAAACAGGAAAATAGTTTACCTTTTCAAGGTAAATATTCAAGGAAACATTTTACCTTTCAAACTTGATCTCTTTTCAGATGTCTTCTGACTTGACTCTCAGATTTTTATTTAAGCACTATCTCTTCCCTCCAGAAGTCTCTTGATTTCTTAGATTTCTGCTTCACTGAGCTTCACCAGTAAATTACTTCATACATTCATTATTCTTTGCCTCTGTTTTCTATTTTTACTCAGTTTTTAATTAGATTGTGTCCCTTAGAGCTTTGTACCAGAGATTTATTCATCAGTTATGAACATTTTATCCCTCTCAACTTTATTAGACTCTTTTATAAACGTAAAAAGTCTTCCTTTAAAACAGATTATTAATATTTTCTAATCCTTAAACTTTTCCTTGAAATTTGAATGTCATTTGTGTTTCTCTTCTGATGTCACCCTTCTTGAATGACTGAGGAAGAGCAATCAGACAAGATGATTATGTGTCTATTTCCCATTCCCCTTATTTTCTACATTTACAGATTGTTTTGTGTGTTTAAATTTTTATTACATAGTGTTAAAACATTAGCTAGCAATTAAAGTCAAAACTTGCTACTCTCTAATTTTTTAAATAAAGTCAGTATTTCATGAAATTATGTTTCACATTGTTTTTCTTAGTGTTTATTCTAATTGCACTATGCTATTCAATTTCCATTTCATGGCATATTCTCATGTATAAGTCTCTCAATAACATAAGTCACTCATAAATTAATACCTCCCCTTCTTTGTTTTAATAAGAAAAATCAATTCTATTTCCCAAAAAACTGCTTACACTTTCCCAACAACTCTATATGGTATTAATAGATATAATCCTTCCTGTTTCATAGGTATTGATGTTAAATGGTTGTTGGTGGTGGTTTAGTTGCTAAGTCGTGTCTGACTCTTGTGACCCCATGAACTGTAGCTTCTATCTCTGGGATTCTCTGGGCAAGAATACCGGAGTGGGTTGCCATTTCCATCATGTTTGCTTATTCTGGAGATTGAGAGCAGGGCCGCAGGTTTAGAAGGGATCAAAATAGTTATATTTTTAGTAAATCTTTAAATTCATTTATTGTTACATTATACGTTTCTGATAAAGGTGTTTTTAGAACCTTTTAAAATAAGCATCAAATTGATCTTCTGAAAAAGATTTTCTTATCCTCTCCCCTGTATCTGGACTTGCCTTGTAAATTTGACCCTCAGAAAGAGTCATTATTTTCCTCACTACTTTCTGATTGTGGTTTGCTTTTGGTATGTTCTCATATTTTGAGGGAATCCCCTGACCTTACTAGGAAAAGTACTATCGGGATGCTTGCCTGATGTGACTCTTGTTTTATCAAATGGAAAGAAAAGTGTGTATTTAACCAAAAAATTGAGTAAGTGTATAATACTTTCCAAGGAAGAAGAAAAAAATAAAAAATCATGTTCTTTGCAAGTACTTCTTAATCAATTTGAAAGTCAGACAGTCTAATTTGCCAAAGATCTCTGCTAAGATAACTGTCTCTGCTGCAGGTGCCCAGAAAGACTAGAGTGAAATAATTCACCTGGGATCCACTTTTGGGATATGCCTACCTGTCTCTCACCAAATCAATGAGAGAACCCCTGAGGAGAGAAGATCTTTGGCATTTCTCTTGGATGCCCAAGAGGTCACTCAGACGCCTAAGCACATTCTTTACAAATCCATATCTGTGGCATCATTTATTAGACTCCCCTGTGTAAGGGGGGATGCTTTCACACTGGTGCTAGCCACCTTCTTTGACTCTCACTTTACCTGGCTTCTCTGTAATCTCAGCAAAGTCCTGTACTACTAAACTGGCACAAACCACCACTGTCCTACAAGCAAGACTAACATAAAACACTCAGGAAAAGTCTCAGGTTCAGAGGCTAACACCTGTGTATTAACTCAGTGTTCAAAAGTAGTGTTACAGCCCTGATCCTCAGGCACAGAAATTCATTAACTGTTAAACGAAATGATTTTTCAGAATAATCCAGCTCTTGTGTAGTAATTCTGAGTTGGGCAATTTTACTGTACATCTAGGACACCCTGCTATTACCAGATACTTCCTGACTTTCCCTTCTATTTCTGATCACAAAAAAGGTGGGGGCAGCTATACACTGTGTTCCAAAATTACTTGATCACGAAGAGCATGTTTAGTCAATAATGCATTAAGAATGAAGGTGAAGAAATCACAATTAACAAGGAGAAATGTGCCTGATTGGTTTAAAGGTTGGGAAAAACCTGTGCTAGCTTATCATCTTGAGCTTATTTTTAATGTAGCTCATGCATGTCCAGTTCACCTACTTTTCCCAGAGGTCTTGGAACTTTCTAAACCAAGCCATAACACCCATGGAATGAGCAGCTGCTTTATAAGGATCATCTGCACAGATTTTTAAGATACATGTATCAATATGTAGATCTTACCACTGTTGCCCAGATTCATATATACACAGATATAGATCTGGGCAACAATGGTATAAAGGGAGGATGTTATAGTAAGATGAAAAATGAATTCCTAATTACTTTTATTTGTTAAATTCCCATATTGGTATCCCATTTGCTATCCAGTTTATGCATGATTTTAAAGTAATCAAACCACTGAGTTGTGCAAATATTAATCTATCCTATTCCTTGTTGAAATAATTTAAACATATCTGTGAAATAAACATTATTGCTAATTAGTAAATACTAATGAAGGTAGAAAAGGTTAGCTTTAAGTGATGAAATTTGATATCAAATATGAAAATAAAATCTGAATTAATTATGTGCTATGATCAAGAACAATTGCTGATCTTTAATTTTACAGATACAAAATATTTATCAAATTCAAAGTAGCTAATACAAGTACTTTTGAACTTTTATGGTGAAGTAGTTTCCTTCCCTGACATGGAGTTTGTCACCCTAGACAAGTTCTCTGTTGGTGCCATAAGAATCCATGAGTTAAAAAAAAAAAGTCTGAATATTAAGTATAACCATAACAGCAGAAAAAAGTCATCCATTCATCCCTGACAAGTCCTAGCCTTATTCTAAAGATCAGAGATAAAATCAACCAGTAAAATCTGATCCACAGAATTTCTGTGACTCTCAAGTGACTTGTTTTCCTTGGGAATTAAATGTTAGAAAACATATATGTCTATATTAGTCCAAAATAAAGACCCATAATATCTAAAACTGGCCATAATAACTTCTTTTGGACAGCTTGTACACAGGAAGAATACGTTGCTATATAAAAATTACACCGAAAATGAGGAAATATTGCTGATTTTTATAATCGTTGACAAGGAGTGAAAGTACCATTTTTTGAAACCCAGGTAGAAGACTCATTTTTATCACCTGCCAGAAGA
Organism: Capra hircus; assembly: GCF_001704415.2. Taxonomy (NCBI): domain Eukaryota; kingdom Metazoa; phylum Chordata; class Mammalia; order Artiodactyla; family Bovidae; genus Capra; species Capra hircus. The sequence goes on from NC_030811.1 coordinate 77,134,889, forward strand.
AAAACAGCTTTCATAAAATTGAGCGCCTGTCTACAGAATTCTAAATCTGTGTTTACATGGATTTAGAGACCTGAGGTAAACCAGTGGACAGGAAAACTCCCTGGACAGGATCTAGGGGGAATGAATAGAGCCTGGGTCTCACACGTCCTCACTGTGCCGCACCTATGTCACCACAGCTTCCCTCTAGCTCAGTGGTTCTCAAACGTCACCTTGTAGCAGATTCATCGGGAGATGGATCTCACGAACACAGCCTGGTGGCCTTAACCCTAGAGTTTCTGATTCAGTGGCTCTGAGAAGCGCATCCAGGAGATGCGGCTCCGTGTTGTGCTGCTAACTAACACGTCCCCTCTAGGGGAAGCGGATGCCAGGGGACCACACAGCAGAGAACTACTGCTCTGGTTTAAATTCTGCAAGAAAGAATATTCATTTTTACGTAAGAGTGCTTCTATATGTAGGCTTCTGTGCCTTGGGAGAACTGAATATATTGAAAAGTCAACTAGACTATTTGTTATAAAATGTGGCCACCTTTTGGGGCCCACAGCTCTAAAATCCGCTCATGGGCTGGTAGGGGAGGGTGGGCTCCTCTCATGGAGCTCTGGTCATTTTACTTCAGCTTCTGTGCTGTGCTGTGCTCACCTGCACAGCAAAGATTAATTTCGTTCTATTGAACCACTTGTGAGTTGGCTTTGCAGCATGTTAAGAAAGTGCCCTTCTGTTTAGGGAAGCTGGGAGCCAAGAAACCAGGTAGAGACTAATCCTAAAACCACATGCAGAAGATGTTAAGAGGAGGTTGGGGCTAAATCAGGGCAGGTGCTATTATTCTCTGCAGTCAGCCTTACCTGGGTTCAAATCCCCTGGAGACTCCCCAGTTGTCAAAGGATTGTGAAGGGAGGGAGAAAAACAGACACATTTGCACTTTCTACTTTTGCACTGTGGATGACTCACTGACTCGAAAATGAGACTACAGGAAAGGCAGACCTGGTGGCAGGAATAACAGGTTCACTCCATTGCCAGGAGCAATTGGTTGGTAAAACAGTAGAAGAATCTGAGGCTCTAGAACTCAAGAACCACAGCTTTTCTGTATTAACTTAACGGGCAAGGAGGGAGGACAAGAACTCTAGATTTTACTTATAATAACTAACCTTTATTTGTGCTTCCTGGATGATATTTTATAGAGACACTGACTAATGTTCTATACTTCTATCAAGTGTTGCTTTGTACCCCTAGGTGAAGAATTAGTTATGCATCAACTAGATGCCTCAAAGTAACTATTAGATTAAAAATCTACCCTCAATTTACACTCTAATCGGAAAATTTTTGGCTGCTACAATTTTAAGGGCAACATGTATCCAAGAAGCTTCATCCCCCTTTCTCCTGCTTCTTTTTACCCAATATCAAACCCAAAGTCAGTCAACTCAAAAGAAATATTTCCAAAGAAATACTAAACCATATGAAGAAAAAAGCATGATGCTAAAAATTAATTTCAAAAGATTCAATCTCAGATGAAAACTCAATCCTCAAACCACACAAAAGATTATGGAGCCACATTTGCATTTCAAGGTATCTCTTAGACTTGTCTACTTTGTCCATTTTCTTTAAGTTGCTCTTTAGAGAAACATATACATAAGCCATTATACTGAGAGTGTCAATTAAAAGACATAAGAAAGAAAATGAGAGATAAGTCTTAAACAATGTTTGGCCAAACCTTTAGAATACTGGACTGTGAAATGGAAAGTAGGCAACATGTAAATCAAATCAGTTTGCTTAATAGTGGGCTTTAGCACTGCATCAATACCACAATAGGCGTTTCTTTCAGAATTAAGCAATTTTGTAAAAAGGGAACACTCTTACCCTCATCCTTCCATTCCTTATTGCTGGCCCATCTTCTGCTAATCTCAGCACATACAAATCCATTTTGTACTCCCTTCCTCCACGAATGCTGAATCCAAATCCTTTGGCTCCTTTCTCCATGTCCACAGTGAAATAATCAAAATCCTTTGGGGTTGGGGAGAAAATGGAATGAACAACTGTTTAATATCAGAGAAGCTTCTGCGCTCAGTCCCTCTGCTCTCCTCTCTCATAGTTACTGTGATCCAACTGACAAGATATCATGAGGAGTAATCTGACTTCAAGACAAAATTCCAAAGGTTTGAGCAGATCAGAACAGTTTCTTTGGTCATTAAAAGAACTGCTGCATAGCTTGTGGACTTTAGTTCTTACCATTTATGTGGAAAACATGTAACTACTGCACATAGGCCTCAGTGGTATTATCTCTCTGAATTTTCTCATTCATTGCTGCTGAGCACCATAAATAAGAGAATTATAGGTCTGCTGATTAGAAAAATGAAATAAACGTAGTGGGGTCTTTGAGGTACCTGGGGCTGCCTGTAGTCTGACAGAGGGAACTGCCTGGTGTCTGGGGAGTGCTGCCTGTAGTCCAATAGCGGAGGCTGCCTGTAGTCCAAGGGCGGGGGCTGCGGGTAGTCCCCTCCTGGGGGTTGCCTGTAGTCCAGTGGAGGCTGCCTGTAGTCCGTGAATGGAGGCTGTCGGATGTCTGGTTTCACATCTTGCCTTGCTTTTACTTCTGACCTGTAACTAGATGAATGGAAATGATACTTGCTTTGGTATCTCAGGATTCTAAAGAGATTAGAATAATCTTAGGACCTCCAAGCATGTACAGGGCACACCTATTGGTGGTTCTTTTGCATATTCAGGATCACAAGAAGATTAAATAAATGATAAGCATTATTTAAAAATCTTTGACAAATGTCATATTATATACTTTTCACTTGGCCTCTTAAGAAATCAAAGTAAAAGTGACGGTCAGTCAGAACTTTGTGATGGCCAACTTTTCACTTGGCCACTTAAGAAATCAAAGTAAAAGTGATGGTCAATCAGAACTTTATAGACCACCTTCTTTGACTTGGCTGTTTAAAAGCTGTGCCCCTGCAGCTTAACTCACACACTTAACTATACATACCCAAATAGCAGATTGTCTTAATATCAGTAAACTCTTTGAATTTTTCTCTTTCTCTCTCTCTCTCTCTCACACATATACAGCATTCATTACTATATGAAAAGACAATTTAAGTGATCTCTAAATACCCTGTGCTGTGTGCTTAGTTTCTTAGTCGTGTCTGACTCTTTGTGACCCCATTTTAGACCACCAGGGTCCTCTGTCCACGGGGATTCTCCAGGCAAGAATACTGGAGAGGATTGCCATGCCCTCCTCCAGGGGATCTTCCCAATGCAGGGATCAAACCCAGGTCTCCTGCACTGCAGGCGGATTATTTACCATCTGAGACACCAGTGGAGCCCTACAAATATCTAATTAAAGGTTAGTTTAACCTGTTAGCTTGAAGAATTTTGAGTATCTTACAGAGGTTAAGGGAGTGAAAGTAAAGTATAATCACTAACTACAAATCAGGCAGAAAGTCACTGTTCAGTTCAGTCGCTCAGTCATGTCCGACTCTTTGCAAAAGAGGCCAAAACTAGTTTTTTAGTTCTGTTTTGTAGATCCAACTTGCTCTAAAATGAGGAGTTTCCAGGTCCCAAAAGGGCTGAAGAAGTCAATGCCTACTGTTATGGGATCATTAATAAGATAGAGCAAAAAAATTATTACCATGTGTAGAGGCTACTGAACTCTATAGTTCACTGCCAATTGCCAGAACAGTGTTCTACATAATGAGCTACTTAGCGATATAGGTTGATTAAAAAATACAGTCTGTATAATAATAATTTTATCTAGAGTTAATATGGAGGATTTGAGAAAATGTTTAGCAACAAGGAAAAACTCAAATATCTCAGGAAGATGGGTTCAAAACCAGCAGAATTTTTACCTCTCACCATCTAAGACTAGATGAGTTCTGGTTTTATTTGTTTTTTACTGACTTATGGTCTGATGGGTATTAAACATTTTAAAGAATGACTCCCCTGAACAACTGCCATTAGTGTAATCTAAGATTTGTTGAGGACACACTGACAGGAAATGGCAATAGATGCGTTTTTATTTGGGGCTTGGAAGGGGTTTAGCAATGCAGTTTTTAATGAAGGCTTAAGCAGTTCCCATTAGTTGCTTAACTAACAGAAGTGACACTCTGCTTTTGCAAGATGCATGATTCAAGCTTCGCTTTATACTTCAGCAAGCTGTCCATTCACCTACTGAGAGTGTGCATGCTGAGAACATAATTATTTAAAAGACGCTTTGCAAAAGACACTTAACTATGCAAATACATGAGTTAAACAAAAGGAATTAGATGGTGACATTCGTTGGCAGTGTCGATTCCTTTCTAGAAATTGTTTGCTTGATGGTTTAGATGTCACGTTGTTTTAAGCTATAGCACAGTCACTTTATTTTCATTATCTCTGTGGTGCTGGTATGAAATATCCATTATGAGCTTCCTTTCCAAACAGATGTGTCATGAAGTACAGCAAAAGAGGGTGAAATGTTAAGCGTCTCCCCAGAGCCTAGAAATAGGGACAGTTAGAACTTGTAACAGCTGCCATCCAAGCCTGCCTCTCAGCATTCAAATTTCATTCGACAGTGCCATGTGTCAGGATTTTACGTTGAACAACACACTGAAGAACTCTCTAATAAGAAAAATACACAAATTTTTATGAGTATTGCTAACTTTTAAGTGAATGATATACTAGTTAGGGCAAAAGTTATTACTCTGAATTTGTGAAACAGTTTAAGGAAAATTCAGGATTATTATTATTTTTCAAAGTCTCTTAAGAGTTCCCTTACTTCAGTTCAGTTCAGTCGCTCAGTCATGTCTGACTCTTTGCGACACCATGGACTGCAACATGCCAGGCTTCCCTGTCCATCACCAGCTCCTGGAGCTTACTCAAACTCATGTCCATCGAGTCTGTGATGCCATTCAACCATCTCATCCTCTGTCATCACCTTCTCCTCCTGCCTTCAACCTTTCCCAGCATCAGGGTCTTTTCCAATGAGTCAGTTCTTCACATCAGGTGGCTGAAGTATTGGAGTTTCAGCTTTAGCATCAGTCCTTCCAATGAATATTCAGGACTGATTTCCTTTTAGGATGGACTGGTTGGATCTCCTTGCAGTCAGTCCAAGGGACTCTCAAGAGTCTTCTCCAACAGCACAGTTCAAAAGCATCAATTCTTTGGCACTCAGCTTTCTTTATAGTCCAATTCTCACATCCATACATGACCAGTGGAAAAACCATAGCTTTGACTAGATAGATCTTCATTGGCAAGTAATGTCTCTGCTTTTTAATATGCTGTCTAGGTTGGTCATAGCTTTTCTTCCAAGGAGCAAGTGTCTTTTAATTTCATGGCTGCAGTCACCATCTGCAGTGATTTTGGAGCCCCCCAAAATAAATTCTGTCACTGTTTCCATTGTTTCCCCATCTATTTGCCATAAAGTGGTGGGACCAGATGCCATGATCTTAGTTTTCTGAATGTTGAGTTTAAGTCAACTTTTTCACTCTCCTCTTTCACTTTCATCAAGAGGTTCTTTAGTTCTTCTTCACTTTCTGCCATAAGGGTGGTGTCATCTGCATATCTGAGGTTATTGATATTTCTTTTACTGATGGTAGTTCCCTTACTTGTGAAAGGATAACCTTTGTAGGTTGTATACTAGTATAACTCTTTGTAGCTAGTAATTACATTATTAAAGAGACTTTAGAGATGATAAAACCAGATTGCTAATGGTAAATTCTAGGAGAATTTTATGGTATAAGTTCCAGAATCAAAAAATGCTGCTCATGTGGTAGGGGATATTATGGTGGGATTTTGCTCACGTGGGCCTTTCAAGAATTGCTTCCAGCCTTCAGCAATGAGTGTACAAAGTCTCTGAAAGAAGTCAATTTCAAATGCTTTCCACTGACCTTGATATTTAAGACATGTAAATAATGATTGCTTTTGCTGGGAAGGTGAACTCTGCTATTTATACTTAGTTTTTGAATATATTACACAAGGGCTCTTTGTTGTTTTCAAAAAATGCTTCTCCTTGAACAATGTTTTGCTTATGTTCATATCAAAATTATTTTGTTTCCTGAGCACACACTAAAAGGATGTTAAGAGAGAAGTGAATAGAGGTGTGCAGAATGTCAGGAGAAAGCCAATTCAAGAGTAAATAAGACAGGGTAAAATATTCACTTCTTCTAACTCATATAAGAAAATTTGCAAGCAGATTGTCATTTTATTTTATCTCACTTCAACATGGAAACTGACTCAATTTGACATGTAGGTGGGCACTTGTACAAACGAACTAATAGGAAATTCATACTGTGCTTGGCATATAAGTTGCCTTGCAGACATCTGTAGCCTGATCTAGAAAAAGGCAGTTTCTCTCTGATACCATGAACATCTTGAAATGAAGCTAGAAAAATGGTTCTAGAAAAGTGGTTCTGTAAGATTTTAGAATTATTTCATTCATTTGGAAAAGATCTGGCTAATAGCAATCAAAAAGTTAAGCCAGGAAACGTGAGTCTTAGGAAAAGGGCCCTAGAATTGGAATGGGCATGTTCCAGACATTTAATATTACTGAAGCAAAAACAGCTAAGAATCCTGGGTATATCTGTTAGCAATCTATAAAAAAAATTGGATCAATCTGTTAAACCCAGAGTTAGGAAATATTTTATCCTGAAGTCAGGCAAAAACCAAACAAACAAAACATTGAAAGGCTGCTGTTTCTGTGACAGGGGCTGAGTCCCTGTTGTAACTAGTAGCTGATGGGGACAGGGCAGTGGCCTCTCTCCAGTGCCATTCTCCCGCTGAACTATTACACTCCAGCGATGAGATTACCCTCCCCCAGGCCAGAAGCAAGAGCCTGATTCCAGCAAAGTCTAATCCACAAAGGGAAGATGGAATTGTGTCTGGGAAGCTAATTGACAGAGGCAGAGCCAAGAAGCAGCAGCGTCTGAAGCCGGCTCAGGAACTGCAGGAGCACTTGGATCCCTCCTCCCAAGTCTAAAATGAATCCCGGGGAAAGTCAGTGTGATCTGTCCAAAGCATACACGGTGCAAGCAAGCACATTGGGGGCTTATTCCCGAGGCAGCCAGGACATACTCCTCTTATGGACGCTCGGATTCTTGCCTCTGTATCATTTACTCTCTGGGGCTTAGTCTTTGTTCTTCTCTGGACTATATTAAAACCATAAACAGCAGAGGACACCAGACATTGACTTCTCCGAGAAAGGAAATGGGAGAAATCAGAATAGGACTGGGCTTCATGGAAAGAACACTTGTGGCACAGGGAACTATTTGCTTTGCAATATTCTGAGTGATAAACCTAGAGAGTTCTGGGACTCAAAAACTGGGTCTCACTTCATCTTCACTAACAGGGGAGGCAGGAGATGGGTAGCAGATGTTCAGAAAACATTAGAATCACGAAAAGGACCAGTGAGGGTTTTGTTTTCAGAGATATTCCTGTGGGTTGTTCTATTTTTCTCCTTTGAAAGGGTGAAAACAACATGGGAACACTTCCTTATCTCTTTCTTTAATGGCTCCACCTAGTTCAGCCTCCCTGTTACACACAAGTCTCAATAGGAAGACAGCTTTGATTTTCTATGGCATCCTTTTATTCTGGAAGTTCATAGCACCTGATCACATTTGTTCATGTGAGACGGAAGGATCTCATTAGACTGTGGATAGGTGGACATAAGGTAAAATGCAGTGAAAACACTAACTTATATTCATGCTCACAAATTCTTCAGCATTTCCCCCTCCATGCTACTGTTATTCTCTGGGCCATCAGCGACTTGGTGGACATGGTGGCCACATCTAACCGTATTCATCTTGATCAGCCTCCAGTCTGCTCTCTAAGGGGCCAACTGAGAGATAGTCTTGCCTTTTAAAGCTAATCCAAGGATGTCAGTCCTAAGCTTAAAACCCTGCAAAAACCTCTTCGCTACACTTAAGATAAAGATCAGAATCTATAACATGACAATAGGACCCTTTAGGGTGGGTCCCCCCAACCCATGCGCCTGCTTCCTCACCCCCTACACTGGCCTTATTTCCTCCCTCATGCTTGCATGCTCCCTCCTGCCAAAGGGCCTTACTATATGCTACTGAATACTGTATATATATTACTCTCTTTAATGCGCTCTTCAGCTAGTTAACCCCTTACTTATCTGCAATCATGCACTGTTTACTCAGGAAAGCTTCTCTTATTGTGAAGGACAAACACCTACATTTGCTAACGAAACTATGTTTATAACATATACAGAATCTCGAAATCATGCAAAGGTGCACGCGGTAATTTTTACTTTTTGAAAATCTCTCTCCTGCCTGCATTCTGTCCTGTCCCAAACTTTCTCCTTATACTTCCCTCACTATTCAGAATTAGAAAAAACAGAGGAAACTTTACCTATTTTCATGTCCTTGAGGCTGAAGTGGCTGAGGCGGAGCTGGCTGGGCAATGGGACTGTTGGGGGTGGCCGGGCTGGGCTGGGCCAGAGGACTCTGTTGGGCCAGGGGGCTGTGCTGCTGGGCCATGGGGCTCTGCTTCTCTGAGCTGGGTGCTGAAGCGGGGCTGTTGAGTTCTGCAGTAGGAAACCAAAGAGGCAAAGGAAGTCAGGTTGGCATTTGATAAAGGGCAAGAGGTGGCCAGAGATGGTTCCTCTGCCTGCTCACATGACTCAAGGCTATGGTTCTTCTAGTTTCTGTTAGGCTTTAAGATAACAGCTTAAACTTAGCAAGTTCTAATACTCTCCTATAATTAGAATTCTTTCATAAATGATAAGGCTGCTGAACAAGGTTATGAACAAGAATCTCTCATCTTTTGTCAGAAGAAAAGATTACAATAAAAAATATTAAAACTACGAAAAATAATTCAAAGGACTCTAAAACATATTCTACTTGTTCTAGTATTACTTGCTGAAGCAAAGCATTTTAGCCATTACATTTTGGTTGTAATGAGAAGTCCTACCAGTATCCTAAAGTTTGGATAAGGAATTAACCACAAGAAAACAAAACACTTCTCACAATCCTTTCTTCAGTTCCTTGTTAGTCTTATTTCCTAATAACCCTCTCTGTACTCCATGGTTCTCCAGAAAGAACATTCGACAGAGGAAAGTTAGTAAGTTGTTCTTTATTAAAACTGCTTCTTGGTCTTCCTTGTTATAGCATCAAAGTTTCATCTGAAATTATCTCTCTGTGTTGGACTAAGAGCAGTAGAGACATATTTCATACAGGAAAAGGGGGAAGCAAATCAGGTTTTTGCAACCAATTTTGCTTGAAGTTGACTTCTACTGAATATTTTATACATAATGTTGTCTGCATATAACAGGTTAAAATGGTTATTTTTTTTCCTGGGTGACAAAAAAGTGATATATTAATGTTCCCTTATAAACCACTTTCCTTTTTCTTTGCTCCCGCCCTACATTTAAAAATTTATTTTCCACCTGTATCAGCCTTGGCACTGTGGACACTTGGAGCCAGATGATTCCAGGCTGTGGTGGGCTGTCGTGTGCTCTGCAGGATGAGTATGGAGAAGCATTCTTGTCCTTTCCCCACTGGAGAGAAGTAGCCTCCCCACCCCAGACATGACAACCAATAAGGTCTCCAGGCATCTCCAAATGCCCCCTGGTAGGACAAGATCATCTCTGCTGAGGACAGCTGTTTTATATTTAAAGTCAGGCAGCTACCTGATGCCTGCTTGTTAGATAGTCCCAGATGAAATCAGGAGATGGAGAAACCAGAGGGGTCCAGGGTGACTGAGCCCATCCTTCTGCATGTGGGACACTGTGGTCCAATCACCTGTGAGCTCCGAAGACTGAATCCTCAAGTATCAGCACTGAGTTAGCAGCCTCAAACTAGTAATGAACCCACTGTGTCTGGAAATAGTGAATTGGTGGTGAATTTATGCTCAGAATTTCGATGCTCTTTACGGCATGGCTGTAGGTTGTGAGGCTTACGACGCTTCAAGCCTCAGGGGGGCGTCCTTGTACAGAGAATTTCAAAAGGCTAGGTGGGAATTTAAAATTCTTATCAGATGCAACATTTTCTAAATGAGCTCTCTTTATACCACAAAACTTCCTAAAGCTTTTCAAAATCAATCTGACTTTGAAGAATCCTCCAGAGCTTAAGTGTTAACATGAAATTTTTTTTTTTCCTTCAGATTTGTAACTCTATCATCTCTGTTGAATGGGTTCTGGCTTAATACAACCATAAAAACAATACTCCAGGGACCAAAGGGAATGACTGAATAACCCGGTGCCTTGGGATTCACACTAGTTATCTATAACACCATATAGCTTGATCTTGGAATCACTGGTAATGAGTAAATAGGATATGGGTTGCCTCAGAGTGTTACTTTTTGCAAAATTGGGTAACAACTTTGGACATTCTGATATCCCCGACCGCAGCCAGGTGAGCTCCGGGACCCCAGGTCAGGCACTCACCCTCCTGAGGAATGATGCGAAGGGTGACACTAAGACCCGCATCCTTGATGAGCTTCACGATGTCTGCATGAGGCATGTTGATGATAGACTGGCCGTTCACCGCCAAGATCCGGTCTCCCACTTTTAGCTTTGCGCAGCGATCTGCGGGACTCCCATCAATGATGCGTCCGATTTTATGTGGCACAGCTACAAAAACATCCCAAACAGAAACAGGCATCAGGGCCACTACCAGTGCAAGTTCTGCCTTTGCGTGCCTGCCGCATAGGAAACAACGTGATGTCAGAATTCTGCCTTTTGTCAGTCTCTCGAGACTACTGTCTTTTCTATCAAATGCAGCCCTGGGCACACAGCTGAGATCAGAGTTTCTACAGTCGAGGAAAAATTCAGTGACGGGCCAGTTCCAAACACATGAACCAGAGATTCTCAAAGTTTGAGGCAAATTATAATCACCCTAGGATAAAAAATACAGCTCTTTGAGTCTCATCCCAGACCTTGTGAATCAGAATGTTTAGGAAGAAGGGGAGGATAATGGATTTTTAAGAAGCTCCTCAAGAGATTCCAATACATGCAAAAAATTCAGAACCAGGGATGTAGAATACAGTACCCAAAGAGCTCATAGTCTAGAGACAAAAATACAGTTTAGAAAAACACAATAAACCTGGGAACTTATATCTCAGTTCAGTTCGGTTCAGTTGCTCAGTCGTGTCGGACTCCTTATGACCCCATGAATCACAGCACGCCAGGTCTCCCTGTCCATCACCAACTCCAGTTCATTCAAACTCATGTCCATCTAGTCGGTGATACCATCCAGCCATCTCATCCTCTATCGTCCCCTTCTCCTCCTGTCCCCAATCCGTCCCAGCATCAGGGTCTTTTCCAATGAGTCAACTCTTCAGGTGGCCAAAGTATTGGAGTTTCAGCTTCAGCATCAGTCCTTCCAATGAACACCCAGGACTGATCTCCTTTAGGATGGACTCGTTGGGTCCCCTTGAATTTGGAAAACTCAGCAGTGGCCACGGGACTGGAAAAGGTCAGTTTTCATTCCAATCCCAAGAAAGGCAATGCCAAAGAATGCTCAAACTACCGCACAATTGCACTCATCTCACACACTAGTAAAGTAATGCTCAAAATTCTCCAAGCCAGGCTTCAGCAATACGTGAACCATGAACTCCCAGATGTTCAAGCTGGTTTTAGAAAAGGCAGAGGAACCAGAGATCAAATGGCCAACATCTGCTGGATCATGGAAAAAGCAAGAGAGTTCCAGAAAAACATCTACTTCTGCTTTATTGACTATGCCAAAGCCTTTGACTGTGTGGATCACAATAAACTGTGGAAAATTCTGAAAGAGATGGGAATACCAGACCACCTGACCTGCCTCTTGAGAAACCTATATGCAGGTCAGGAAGCAACAGTTAGAACTGGACATGGAACAACAGACTGGTTCCAAATAGGAAAAGGAGTACGTCAAGGCTGTATATTGTCACCCTGCTTATTTAACTTCTGTGCAGAGAACTTATATCTACCCTCTTCTATTTCACTAAGAGGAGAAAACAGGAAAGGAAAGAAATACTTACTTATATGGGAATTATCCAGCTGATGAAGAAGTTATGACCAACTTCCTACTCAGCTATTAAGGTTAAAGGCTGATGCAGTTTTCAACTATTACTTATTCTTTCTGATTCAGTGCAAGTGGTGCTAAGATCTTATTAATATCTGGTATATAATGTAGTTCATCAAATTTAAAATTCCACTAAGATACACCTTTCTTTCATGAACCACAAGAAAGAAAAATAGAAAAAAAAGGAAAAAACCTCTAGCATTGAAACAGTAACTCCATTTGACATAGCATGTTCTCTAATTTTTGAAATGTTAAAATATGAAAAATGTGTATTACAATTAATGGAATATGGTATATGTCTCTAAAACAATGACAATTCATTTTGTCATCATTCATTTATATGCATGAGGAGAGCCAGGTTTGTGGGGATATAGATTTTCTAACAGGTTGACTTATGTTCAATGTCAGTGTCTGAGTTCCTAGAGGTTAACTATTTTTGGGGTCAGATATCAATAGTGCATGGTGTCCTTATGCATGCCCTCAAGGTGCTGACCGTATAGAAACCTGTTTCTTTTCCTTTTTCCCTTCAAGGCAGGAGCCCAGCGGGGAAACTGCCTGTCAATGACTTGGTGCACTCCCTGTGGAAGCTGGGGACTGATTTCATCTGCATAAAGAGGCAAAGATACACTTCACCATTCATTATGCCCAGGGATGTCTGTTCCTTAAACTCTCAATCTTGTGTCTGAGACACAGCGAAAGGCAGAACGTCAACTAATGACCACGGTAAGGAAGGACAATCAGAGAGTTAATGAAGCAGTACCTTGCTCATATTTCTGTTGTGAAAGGTTATAGGTAGCATATGAAAATATTGGCCGAGCCTGCGTCTCTGAAGTGAAGCTCATCATGTTGGAAGCTCAAACACATTTTTATTTATCATAAGCATGGGCGGCTTTAATTAAGAACAACTTACTTACAGCATACTGATGATCATCTGAGAATCTTAGGACAGAATAGTGCGCAAGCAGAAATGTAATGAAAACTCATTTATTTACGAATTGTGTAGCATGATACAGGTACTGCCAAGTGTCTGGCCTTCAGTCATAAATAGAGTGAACTTTCATTCCTGTTTTTGCATTCTTTCGTGGTCAAAAGTATCCTGGATCAGTCAATAAATGATAAGATCTCCCCGGTCATACTAGGTAATATTGTTATCTATCCTGATCTTTAAACAACTATATGACCTTTCTGACTTTCTGTATTTCAAAAGTAAAATTAGGATAATAATACAGTTGAACTCACAGGATGGTTCTGATAATTGAATGAGTTATCATACATAAAATGACTAAAACAGTCCTTGGCATTAAGAATTGCTCTGTAAGTAATAGCTCTTCATTCATTCTTTCTATTACTGTTATTTTAAAGTGACATCACTATTGATATGTATGTGCTTGGGTACTGGCACCAGCTGAAATTCTGTCTGCATGGGGCAAACCTGTAAGACAGCTAAAACAGAAAGAATACTGCTTATTACAGAGCAGTATCAGGGAAAAGAGCTTCATTTGGGAAAGAGAGGTATGTTTCATGGAAAATAGAGACACTAGCTGAGGTCAAGAGTCCTGTTCCCTTTTCCGAGGTTTCACAAAAAAAGGTGTTGCAACAATCTCCATAGGAAAACACTAACTTACAAGTAAGCGTTAATTATCCAAAGGAAAATGAGTATAATACAGATCTCTTCTGTATATGATGCATTATCTGCACTGAACCGCTCACACACACATACACACACTTACAACTATGTTAAAATAAATATAACTTTATCTTCAATAAAGTATGAGCTACCTGACAGTGTTATCACTGCATGTTTACAGCGTAGGAAACTGGGGCATTAAACAGTCTGCGTCTGCCCAAGTTCGCATAGGCTAACCGGGGTTTAGAATTCCAGACTGTCAGATGCCACAGCCTGTGTCCTTAACAGAGCCCAGCACTGCCTCTCTCACCTTCCCCACCTCCTCCCTCCACGAGTGCTCCCTGAGCACCAGGTGCTTTCATTTGGTGAGTGCAGGCTGCCCCTAAGGAGAGAGTCGTAAATGCTTCACCACTGGCCCTGATCCAGAGGAGGGTGAAAGGCAGGAGGTTTGCTTGAAGCGGTTTCTTTGCGGCAGCTCTTTTGAAAGGCAAGGAAGGAGGAGAAAGGAAGGGGAGAAGAGAGCACCAGGGAGAGGAGAAAACAGGAAAATTGGACAGCTCCTCAGATCCCATTCAGCAAGGACTTCACATTGCAGTGTCATTCCTTTGAGGTAATTTCTCTGGGTATTAGAAACAGTTACATTTGAAATGAAATTAAAAAATACATTTCAAAACACATACAAATGATATTTAGATGATTTGCTGTTTTGAATTATTCATGCCTCTGCTCCCCACCATTACTGTGCATCACTTAGAATTTACTGGGCATAAAACTCCAAATGTTTCAAAACAAGATTTCACATACACACACACAGGCATACTATGTTGCTATTTATTAATTTCCAGGCACTGTATTAGGCACTTATTTTAACTTCTTACAGCTTCAATGCGAAACAGCTGTAAAAATTTAATAATCATGCTTATTTAACTGTTGAGAAAACAACAATAAAAAATGTCAAAGCCTATGAATTGGAAACTTGGGGTCACTCCCTTCTTTTTTAAATATGTGACAAAGTGAAAGTGGAAGTCACTCAGTCGGGTCTGAATTCTCCAGGCCAGAATACTGGAGTGGGTAGCCTTTCCCTTCTCCAGGGGATCTTCCCAACCCAGGGATCGAATCCAGGTCTCCTGCCTTGCGGGTGGATTCTTTACCAGCTGAGCCACAAGGGGCTGAAAGCAATTTGAATTATGAGAAGTGAAGGACTGCCTGGTGAAACTTAGCTTAGGAAACCATGCTTGAGATTTTAAGATGAAAGTTTCATTCTAAATATGTGTCTGGTGATAATTCTTTCAAGCTCATTTTCACTTTATTAGGGCAGGTAGCATAAAAACTAAAAACCAAGATAAAAGAATGAAAACGAAATTCTACGACAATGTCCTGGAATGATGGAGTGGCTTACATAATATCTGAAAGAGTACACAATGCAGAAATGGATGCCCCATCACCGAAGTGCCTGGCTTATTTGAATGGCTTTATTCAAATAATTTGCTATTGGCATTTACTGTCATAAAACCAGTACCTGAAACTCTTGGCAGGTGCAGACAGCCTCACTTCCCTTTACCAGCATTTCCCCTCCATACATAAGGACATCAACTGCTACTGTACAACAAGGGGTATGCTCAGAGGAGGCTCCCTCTGGAAACAGGATGCAGCTCCACTCACTCAGTTATGAGGTCTACAGAGCTTGTGACCTAAGTACTTTCTGTGCATAGTTAATGAGATTACAGAGCATGGAAGAGGCCCTGACCTTGATTTCTATTATTGGGATGAATGGTAGTCATTAATTCTCTGAGAATTGATGATTAAGGTAACTGCTGAAGTGCAGTCCATTTAGATGGCATGCCTTGCAGACATCAGCTGTCAGGCAGCCACATAAATCAAATCTTTGGATCAGGCCTCTTGACACAGTGTTCTTAAGATACACAGATATTTGGGAAAAGCTGCAATATGTCACGAGGCTTTGGGCACACTGACATTGGAAGGGAGACAACATATTACTAGTTGGAGATTTTCCTTTAATTGCAAATCACATAAATTACGGAAAAAAGAAACCCATCTTTTTCTTCTTTATTCGTTTTTGGGTAAAACACTACTGTGCACTTACACGGCAATATGTTTCATATTTTCCTGTAGATGAAGTGATGCTTTTGGCAATGCTCACCACGGCAAACTTGTGTTAGTAAGAATGTTCAGACAGAATCAGTTGGACCAGATGGTCTCTAAGTTAGCTCCAAAGGTCTGGATTCTTTGGGTGTCTAGCCATAACCACTACAGGAAGCCATGATCCTCCCTTCTGGGTGTGGGTTTCTCTTCTGGGACCTACTATGGTCTATCCAGACACCTTCAGTCAATGGACAACCAATGAGCGCTTGTGTTCTCCCTTGGGTCAGTTCCCATCAGAAGGTGGGAGGACTTTTCTTGTTCTGGTGGTGTATATTTTCGGAATCTTTTGGTGATGGATTAGTCATGGAATTTTTAGCTGCGTCATCCTACTGAAGGGAGTAGTGGATCTTCCTCCCACCTTTTCCCCCGATATTTCCTTGTTGTTTTATATGTATCTCATTTCAGAAAAGGAAGAGCCTGTGACTCATGTTTACATTTAATTATTTCCTGTTAACAGACCCCATGAAGTAGAGTTGTATATTGAGGAAAGCATTAGATGGGGAAAGTGAATTCTGCATCATTCATGTCAAACTTACAAGGGAGAAGTTTCTGAAATGAAAGTGACAAAAATAAATACTTCAAAGGCAATCAACAGTATCAATACTCATTAGCTCACAATTCCACTAATTTATGAAGGTTAAGCAATATATCATTAGCTTAAAGAGGCGACAGAAGTTAGTCTGGGTTTAGAATCTATGACCTGACATGAAAAGAATTTTTTTAACTAGATGATTCCAGTTGGTTTTCTTAAAATCACCTGTGAAAATTATCTACTGCCTAGTTTTAAAATTGTGGGTCAGGGTAGGAAAATCAGTAATTCTATCAATAACACATTCCTGCACAGTATCTTCTGAGTAACAGGCAAAATGCTATGTACAGTGGGGAAGACAATAATAAAATAAATGCGTGGCATTTGCTCTCAGAAATCTCCCAGTACAGTTGCATAGACCAGGGATAATCATACCAAATATTTAAAACAAAACACAAGTGGAAAATCCGTGGTGCAAGTAACATACAAGAGTAGAAAGGTGGGATGGATTATTGAGTCCAGGTGTGGACTTACAGAGTGATAAGGAAAAGGAAGCCACTCTCGGGAAGGGAGAGCACATGGCCCCTAGGCTAAGTGGCAGCTCCCTTAGTGAAAAACGCATGATAGTAAAGGGGGTGCCATCATATCTATGAAGGGAGATGCACAGAGAGGATGCTTTGTGGATGGGGTCCCTCCAACCAACATTATGCTTCCATGCTTCCCCGAGAGCCCAAATATGATGCCTTTGCCCAGCTTCTCCAGATATACAGAACAGAAGAGTAATTGTCACAGGATATTTCTAATATATGATGATGGATTCTGATTTCTGGGGGGGGGGGGGGCGGAGGAGGGGTGGGGGCCTTCGGAAACCTAAGCCTAGTGCTAATCTTGCTCATTTTCCACCTCTCTCCTTCCTAGAAGTCCCGAATGAGAATATTCTATGGGGACAAGCCCATTCAGCTAGATTCTCTCCCTTCCTGCAGTGGGACACAACATCCTTCAAAAGAGATTTTCTAGGTTGTCAGGGGGTGAAGATATGGGGAAAACATGTGTTTGGTTTTTTTTTTTTAATTGTGGTAAAATTAAGAAAAAAAACAGACTGCATGACTTGTTTTTCTCTAGAAGTCTGTAAAATTCAGATTTCCAAAAATGAAAACGTCTTCTCTGAATTTCATAGCCAAATAATGTGCAATCCAAAACCGAGCAGCTGGTGTTTTAAGGACTGCAGATTCCAAACGTGCACTTTCCCCTCTCCAGCTCCCATGAGTCATTCTCTTGTGGCTGAACAGTTTAGTTATCCTGCAGTAGGTAACAAGCAAGATAGTCAGATGAGAGAATGGAAAGAGGGCCCTACCACTGGCATTTTGGGAAGCTAGCTGAACTCTTGTTTCAAGGGGCAGAAAGACCACCTAAAAAGTTAACCACATGGTTGAAGAGGAGTAGACCTTCATAAACCATACCTTACATTTGTGCTATTATTTTCCTGACAGTGAACTGGTAATCAAAAGAAAACTCATTGCATTAGGAAATGCAATTAGCTATTACTTGAGCATCCCATCCTGGAACATGAGGTTGAGTTAGCCTCATCTTGTTTGGAAAGATTTGGTGAACTTGTAGGCACAGGCCTAGCTTCATGCATATGTGACCTATGCACAGATTTCTACACTCAAAAGGGTCTTGTGTTTGGTTCAGTGGTGCACTTTCAACATCCTCATCTTCCTAATAATTTCTAAATAAGGACATCATGTTTTCATTTTCCACTGAAAACGAACATGGGTGCTGAAAATTATGTAATTGATCAAATCCGCCATGAATATACAATGGAGGTCACAAATAGATTCAATGGATTAGATCTAGTAAACGGAGTGCCTGAAGAACTATGGGCACAGGTCCGTAATCTTGTTCAGGAGGCAGCAAACAAAACCATCCCCAAGGAAAAGAAATGCAAGAAGGCAAAATGGTTGTCTGAGGAGGCTTTACAAATAGCCGAGGAAAGAAGAAAAGCAAAAAGCAAGGGAGAAAGGGAAAGGTATACCAAATGAAATCCACAGTTCCAGACAATAGCAAAGAGGCCTTCCTCAATGAACAAACAAATAGAGGAAAACAACAGGAAGGTAAGACTAGAGATCTCTTCAAGAAATCTCTAGGCTTCTTGAAGATCTCTTCAAAAAAACTAGAGTTATCAAAGGAATATTTCATTCAAAGATGGGCACAATAAAGGACAGAAACAGTAAAGACCTAACAGAAGCTGACGAGATCCAGAAGAGATGGAAAGAACACACAGAAGAACTGTACAAAAAAGATCTTCTTAATGACCTTGATAACCACGACGGTGCAGTCTCTCACTCAGAGCCAGGCATTTTGGAGTGTGAAGTCAACTGAGCCTTGCGTGAAAGTGAAAGTGAAGTCGCTCAGTCGTGTCTGACTCTTTGCTACCCCGTGGACTGTAGCCCACCAGGCTCCTCTGTCCATGGGATTTTCCAGGCAAGAATACTGGAGTGGGTTTCCATTTCCTTCTCCAGGGGATCTTCCCAACCCAAGGATTGAACCCAGGTCTCCCGCATTGCAGGCAGATGCTTTAACTTCTGAGCTACCAGGGAAGGCCAACTGAGCCTTAGAAAGCTCTATTGCCAATAAAATACTAGTGAAGGTGATGGAATTCCAGCAGTTATTTAAAAACCTAAAAGATGATGTTATTAAAGTGTTGCACTCAATATCTCAGCAAATTTGGAAAACCCAGCAGTGGCCACAAGACTGGAAAAGGTCAATCCTCATCCTAATTCCCAAGAAGCATAGTACTATAGAATGTTCAAAACACTGGACAATTGCACTCATCTTCATCCATGCTAGTAAGGTTATACACAAAATCCTCCAAGCTAGGCTTCAGCATTTTATGAACCAAGAACTTCCAGATGTTCAAGCTGGGTGTAGAAAAGGCAGAGGAACCAGAGATCAAATTGCCAACATTCATTGGATTATAGAGAAAGCAAGGGAATTCCAGAAAAACATCTACCTCTGTTCCATTGACTACACTAAAGCCTTTGACTGTGTGGATCATAACAAAATGTGGAAAACTCTTAAAGAGATGGAAAGGGGAATACCAGACCATCTTATCTGAGGAGCAACAGTTAGAACCCTGAATGGAACAACTGAATTATTCAGGATTGAGAAAGGAGTACAACAAGGCTGTTTATTGTCACCCTGTTTATTTAACATATACACAGAGCACATCATGAGAAATGCCAGGCTGGATGAGTAACGAGCTGGACTCAAGATTGCCAGAGAAACATCAACAACCTCAGATATGTGGATGATACCACTTTAATGGCAGAAAGTGAAGAGGAACTAAAGAGCCTCTTGATGAGGGTGAAGGAGGAGAGTGAAAAAGCTGGCTTAAAACTCAGTATTAAAAAAGAAAACTAAGATAATGGCATCCAGTCCCATTACTCATGGCAAATAGAAGTGGAAAAGGAGGAAGCAGTAACAGATTTCCTCTTCTTGGGTTCTCACATCACTGCAGACGGTGACTGCAGCCATGAAATTAAAAGACAATTGTTTCATGACAGGAAAGATATGACAAACCTAGATGCTGTGTTGAAAAGCAAAGATATCACTTTGCTGACAAAGGTCCATATAGTCAAGGTTATGGTCTTACCAGTAGTCACGTACAGATGTGAGAGCTGGACAGAAAAGAAGGCAGAGCATTGAAGAATTGATGCTTTTGAAATGTGGTGCTGGAGAAGACTCTTGAGAGTCCCTTGGAAAGCAAAGAGATCAAACTAGTCAATCTTAAAGGAAATCAACCCTGAATACTCATTAGAAGGAGTGATGCTGAAGCTGAAGCTGCAATACTTTGGCCACCTGATGCGAAGAGGTGACTCACTGGAAAAGACCCTGATGCTGGGAGAGACAGAAGACAGAAGGAGAAGGCAACAGAGGATGAGTTGGTTGGATGGCATCACCGATTAAATAGACATGAACTTGGGCAAACTCCAGGAGTCGGTGTGGGACAGGGAAGCCTGCGGTGCTGCTGTCCACATGGTTGTGAAGAGTTGGACACAATTTGGCTGCTGAACAGTAACAACAACGTGATTATATTCATAGTATATTTTGTCTTTATACCACTAGGTATCATTTCAGTGTTTGCAATGGAAGGTGTAAAAGAGAATATGGTATGTTATCAAGAAAAATTATCACAAAGGATGGTGGAGGAAGGGGCAAAAACAATTTCTTTCTCCCGTGGTGGCTGCATTTCTCATTCCCATGCACATCATTAGAAGAGATAGTCCAAATAATTGCTGCTATTTATATTCTTAAAGATCTTTGATTCATTATATGTTGATTCAAGAGGCCTAAAAATTACCTTAATTCTCTTATTTCATTAAATATTCCTATAAGTCACTCATTACTGAGCATCCACTAAGCATATATCCTTCTTTCTCTTTCTTTAAATAGACTTTTACTGTTACAGACATTTTAGGGCCTCCCTGGTGGCTCAGACAGTAAACAATCTGCCTTCAATGCAGGAGACCTGGGTTCTCATGGGCAGAGGAGCCTGGTAGGCTACAGTCCATGGGGTTGCAAAGAGTTGGACATGACTAAGTGACTAACACACCACATTTGAAGGAGTTTCTGTATTCTTTGCATACTATTTATATCCCTCATCATCTGACAGAACATCTAGACAGGAGAGTGGCAGGAGCTAAAGAAACCTCAGAATAGTCATGCCCCTCAAATCTGCAGGTGGCCTGAAAGGCATGCATGGGGGTATGTGGAGCTGGAGAGGGAGAAGATGGGGCAACACTTCCACTCTAGATATTACTGTAAAAATACATTTCACTTTATTGTATATCCCAAGAAGTCCTTTTTTTCCCTTGCTAATTTCCAGGCAGCTGGGACATTCTTTTAATTACCTGTTTTGGTCTGAAATTGATATAGAAAATGTGTCCTTCTAAGTCAAATATCAACTCTACTCAACATTTTTTGCATTTCCCTCCAAAAATTCTGAAAAGGATGCATATTTCCATCACTGAATTAAATCAGTGACCCAAGATTTTCCCATTATGGAGTAAAAACTAAAAATAGAGCTACTATATGACCCAGATATCTCACTCCTGGGTATATATCTGAAGAAAACCATAATTTATAAAGAAACATGTACCCCAAAGTTCACTGCAGCACTATTTACAATAGCTAGGACATGGAAGCAACTGAACTATCGAGAGAAACGGATAAACAAGATGTGTTACATATATACAATGGAATATTACTCAGCCATAAAAGAAACACAGCTGTGTCACTGACAGAGATGCGGATAGACCTAGAGCCTATCATGTAGAACAAGTACGTCAGAAAGAGAAATAATATTGCTTACATGCGGAATCTAAAAAAATGGTACAGATGAACTTACTTGCAAAGCAGAAATAGAGAACAGACACAGAGAACAAACTTACAGATACCAAGGTGGAGAGGGGTGCTGGGATGAATCGGGAGATTGGGATCGATACATATACACTACTATGTATACAAGAGATGACTGATGAGAACCTACTGTATAGCTCAGGTAACTCCACTCAGTTCTCTGTGGTGACCTAAATGGGAAGGGAGTCTAAAAAAGAGGGCACCTACGTATATGTATAACTGATTCATTTTGCTATATAGCAGAAACTAACACATTTTATATTTCAATAAAAATTAAAAAAATTAAAGTTTGAATTTATTTTGTCAAAAACAAACAAACAAACAAACAAACCCCAGGTGAATTCCTTTTGTTCTCCAAGGTGGAATACACAGTCAGTAAATCCTGAGTCTTTTTTTGATACACTCTTTCCTTTTGCTAAAGCCCATCCTATAGTATCTTCCTATAGAAACTATACATGGGAGAAAGTAATGGTTCAGTATTTAATGTTTGAAAACTTCTTCAGCTTTACTTTCTCATTTGAAATAGAATTCTGGCTTTGAATTCTAGGTTGTATGAAATTTGAGGCTGAAAAATTCCCTTTTCCTTAGAAATTTGCTGGCATTGCTCTACTGTCTTCTAACATCCAGTGTTGCTACTAAGATGTCTGAACTCCTTAGGATTTTTTTCCCCTTGTATATAACCTACTTATTTTTCTGTTTCCTTTCAGAAATGTTTATGATTGTCCTTGTACATTTTGTGTTCTAAAGTTTTGCAGTGATGCATTTTGGTTTCTTTTAGTGTGGCTTTAGGGAACTTTTATTATAATATATCTTTGATAACTTCCATTCTGTTTCTCTGCTCTCTCTTTGTGAAACTCTTAATAGTTAGATACTGACTTCCTGGATTGATCTGTTAATTTTATCATCTCTTTCATACTGTTTCTTTTTGTCCTACTGCCTGTGAGATTTCCTTTACTCTAACTTTCAATCCTTCTGCTGAATTTTTTACTTTAGTCAAGATATTTCCAATTCCTAAGAATTCTTTTTTTAATCATATCATTTTTTTTTTTTTAATAGCATTCTATACAGTCCATGGGGTCGCTAAGAGTCAGACACGACTAAGCGACTTCACTGTCACTTTTCACTTTCCTGCATTGGAGAAGGAAATGGCAACTCACTCCAGTGTTCTTGCCTGGAGAATCTCAGGGATGGGGGAGCCTGGTGGGCTGCCGTCTATGGGGTTGCACAGAGTTGGACACGACTGAAGCGACTTAGCAGCAGCAGCATACTTATTTTATGATGGTAATATTCTCTATGTATGTAAGTGAGTGATCTTTGAAGTTTGCTATTGTTCCATTTTTTCTTTTATTCTTTCATTAATTTGCTTGCTTTTCTGTTTTAAAAATACAAATTTCATGTCTGGTGGCCATGGTTGTTGTTTTCTATTCTTCCCAAAGGTTTCAAAGTTCTGAGCTGGTCTGAGTTTCTAAAAGAAAATGGGCAGATCAGTGCTATTCATTTCTCTTTTTGGTTTCCTTTGTCTTACAAAATGAGTTGCCATATTTTTGTCTTTAAAGTACCTCCCCCATTCATAGCCATCCCTTTCTTCTTTATTTACTACCATTTTATTGGTGTCTAAGAAATGGGAAAAGATAAATATTAATGACATCGTTAATTAGAAATTGAAAATATCTTCTGTAAATCTTATTTTTTGCAATCAATATGTTGGTGTACCAGTTAAAGATTTGGAATCTATTTGGGAAAAGAATATCAATATTTTATGGACCCAAACTTTAAAAGTCCTGCTGTTTCCTGTAGCCCTGACAGATAAAATATAAAAGATAACTGATTTATTTTCAAGAGTTCAGAACATGTCATAAAATTACATTTCATCGACCCCAGGTATTGTGTTAAAAATGTTCAATGAAACCACACTTTCTTTCCTCTCTCTGTCTCGACTGCCTTTGAGAACTCACACCCATCAGTGTACTTGGCTTTCAGTAATTTCTCAGCAGGCCCAATAGAAATGGTTGATAGTTACAAGCAGGTGTTGCTGACAAGTCATGTTTCTCATCTTTACACAGGCAGTGTATTCTATCTCTGCCATCTCTGTTTTCCTTTTATAGCTTCTGAAATTGTGTTTTGTAAAAAGTCACTTGGCTATCTTCACACAGTTTCCCTGTTACAATAGGTAAATGTCAAAAGCAATCAGGTGCAATATCAGCTTTTCATTGTATTCCCGTAAGCCCTCAGGTAGATAATAACTTCTTGCAATATTTTCTTAATATAAACGGAAACAGATACTAACCCAGGCAAATGATCCCTCCTGAGCCAGCTGTCCTTTTCAATATGTTATCCAGAAGATTACATGAATATTTATTGGCTGCTTAGTTTCTCACGGAAGCCAAAGTTTCACCACCAAGGTAGATCATATTTTAACTTGAAATAATGCAATTTCGCATGACTGGATAAAACATGAATAGACCCTCAAGCAAAGGGTTCAACAGCTAGAAGATCTTGATCATATATTAATTTGAAAACAACTTTCAGTGTGACCTCTGAATGGCCAAATAAATCATGTCAGTTTCCTTATTTGAAATGTGAGACCATTACTGCATATAATTTTTCTTTCTTATCCTTCTTTCTTATCCAACTATTACACATTTTAACTTCATTTGAATTTCAGCTTATATGTATTTTACCTAATCCTTTGTACTTTAAAGTATAGCAATTATATGTATTTTCATTTTTACTAAGCAGACATACATCTTCATAATAACTTCACTTGAGATCATCATCATAGGATGATTTTTATTACTCTACCATGAGAAATGATTGAGAAGTAAAAAAAAACAAAGGCTGAAGAACCTCAAAATGTGTTCCCTTGTTCAAAGTGAAATACCAATTACAGTCCACAGGGAAGAGACCAAAAGTGAAAAAGAAGGTATAAGGATGGGCAAAAGTGTGCATGAAAAGCTCCTCGATATCTTTAGTTTTAGAGAAGAAACGTAACTTGAAAGCACTACACACCTATTGGAAAAGCTAAAAAAAAAAAAAAAAATCAATGAAGCCTGGAAACAGCAAGTACTGGCAAGGATGTGGCTCACCTGGAGCCCTCATCCAGGGAAGTACAAAATAGAACAGTCATGCTGGAAAGTGGTACCACATGAACCAGCAGTTCCACCCCAGGATATTTACCCAAGTAAAACAAAAACCTATTTTCACACAAAACCTATATGAAAAGGTACATAGTTGCTTTATTCATAATCATCCAAAACAAGAAACAACCAGAATATCTTTCAACTGGGAATGGATAAGCAGGCTGTGGTACATTCACACAAAGGAATACTATTCAGCAATTTAAAAGGATCTGATAATGACACATGAAACAATCTGAATGTATCTAAAATGAATTCTGCTAAGTGGCTATATACTGAGTAATTCCAGTTACACGGGAAAAGGCAAAGTTACAGAACAGAAAACAAATCCGTGGCTGCCTGGGCCGGGAGTGGGTGGAGGGCTTGACTTCCTAGGTTAAGGAAGTGGTTGCAATTATAAAAACAGACACAGAATTTGTCAAAATTCATAGGCTACAGACTAAAAAGGGTACAATTTACTATCTATAATTACACCTTAAAAATGAGAGAAAAGTGAAAAAATCAGGGAGTGATAAAGAAAGGGTTTTGGGTGGAAATAAACAGAGAGTAGTTAAAAGAAGTACTGTCGAATGAGCAGGAGAAAGGAGGTGGGAAGAGGACAGCAGAGGAGGGGGAGGAAATGCTGCCTAGTGTGCATTTGGAAGGTGAACAGGACTCTTCCAGGTGGGCAAGCGTGGGGAGAGCATCACAGTCCCAGGTGATACGACTCGCAAAGGCACAGATCTGTGAGTCTGCAGCGTGGGTACAGGGTTGCCACCAGCAGAAACAGTTGAGCCTCAGGAAGAAGGTGAGAGGGGATAGATCATGGCAGGCCTTAGTGGTTGTGGCCACGGGTTTGGAATTTATTTGAAGAGCAAATGAGAAGTCACTAACGATGCAGGAGAGACATGATATCATCAGACTTGTTGTTTTAGAAGGAGCACCAGAGCGGAGGTATGAAGGTTAGACTAAGGATAGGAGGGTGGGAAGAAGGCTGGAGGCAGGGAGGACACAAAGGCCACTGCAATGCTCAGAGCTGTGCAGCCCAACATGGTAGCTACTCGCCACAAATGGCCATTTCGATTAATTGAAAGACAATTAAAAATCTAATTCCTCAGCCACGGTAGCCTCATTTCCAGTGCTCCATAACCACATGAGCATGGCTAGTGGTTACAGTATTGTTTAGTGCAGGACAGAACACTGGCATCACTGCAGAAAGTTCTACTGCAAAGTGCTAATCTAGAGCCTCTTCCAAGCCTTGGCAGTGGCAGTAGGGAGGTCCTGATGTATTCAAGGTATTTTATTTGGAAAACATGTTTAGGTAATAGCTTGCATTAGTGTCTCAAGTATGGAAGATGCAGTTGTGTATCGACTCAGCTGGGATATGAACTTAGGTACTAGGAGGCCTGCTTTAAAGCTTGTGAGTATATACACTGATTGGAGCTGAAAGTATACCTGTTAGCCTTCTCTTAACCACTAAGCCCCAGGAAGCATCACTATCAGTGACTAACTTTACACTAGCAACTGGATGTTTGTGTCCTCTCCAAATTCATATGTTGAAACCTAATCCCCAAAGTGACAATTATTTGGAGGCGGGGCCCTGGGAGGCGATTAGGTCATGAGATTGGAGCCCTCATGAATGGGATTAGTGCCCTTATGAAAGGAGCCACCCAGAGCTCCCTTATCGCTTTCACCATGTGAGGGGCAGTGAGAAGACACTGTCTATGAAGCCAGCTCTCACCAGTCTCTGAAGCTGTCAGTGCCAGGATCGTGGACTTCCCAGCCTCCAGAACTGTGAGGAATACATTTCTATAAACTGGTGTTTACAAGCTACCAGTGTGTGGCATTCTATTATAGAAGTCTGCACAGGCTAAGACACTTGGCAAACAATACAATAAAGGTTTCACTGTATTTAAATACAAATTTAAATACAGGAATTTAAACTATGTTTCATCTTGCTGTTCATCTAGCAAGTCTAAAACACATTTGAATGAAGACTTCTAAGTGGAAATATTCTTCTACCTCACGTTGTTTCAACTGTTCTCTGTCAGAACACCCTTTAAACTATGTGCTCTTGTTTACCGGGAGACCCTCCTCTATGACGAGTCCATAAAAACATATCTATATTGTGAACAGTCTCCAAACAGAAGGTTTTGGGTACCTCAGCCTTGAGAAAGCAGATGGGTTCATCAGGTGCCCAACATCTGGGCATGTTTGTGGAGCAAACTGTTGCCTGGCTTAGAGAAAGAGGATCTGGAAGAGATCAGACTGGGAAATGAATATGCCAGTAGCAGGCCCCAGTATTTAGTTAATTTTCTTTGGCACAGTGTATACATTTGGAATGCCTAGTGATCATCAACCCAGAGGAGGCTGACTGATTAATCTTTAGGGATAATTCTAACCAAAGACTGCCAATGGTTTGTTTGGGAAAAAATCCAGCATAAATGTCAAAATTATTGGTGGTCAAGTGAACAAACACAGAGAACTCTTACCAGGATTTGGTATGGCAGGGCAGATTTGGATATAGGCACTCTCTGAGTCCTTGGTGAAAGCAGGGGCACAAAGAGAAATGCTATTTATCCCAGCCCAAGTGGGAAAATATTCCCTAATGACACTCTTTCAACATAGCTAGAAAATGGGGATTAAATAACAGTACTGTGTTCACTTAACAACATGCTTTTAAAATAGTCGTCTTTGTGGAATCAGCTTTTTTTTAATGTGGTTGATTGTTGGGAAAAAAGAGGAAAAACAAAATCACAGAGAATGTAATCTAACATGAGGCCCTGAATGGATTATAAAGAAAATATGCCTTTTGCAAAAGTGAACTGTAGGCTCAGCATTTATTTGAACCTCATGGGCATCTTCTGCTGGTAGAGGCAGCTCCCGTACACCTAGTCTGGGCTCTTTTCACAGCTGTGATCTCCCGGTACCATCCAGCGAATAAGAAGGACCTGCAGGACATAAGCCCAGAGGAAACAGTAGCTAAGAAGACATCTACCTTCTGCTGCTGCCTGGAGAGTCTTTGAACGTAATGATAAAACCCTCCTGAAAAATAATTCCTAGTGGGGAAAAATTATGAGTTATGAGCTCCATTCAGATAAGAAAAATGGTCAAGAATTAAAAAAAAATGCAATGTGAGCACTCACAGATTTTTTTTGATAGGCTGCATTGTTCCTCTTCTTGAAAATAAATAAGAATGATGCTGTATCTCTCTGGGTTTATTATTATTATTTTGCAGTTTGCTGCTGCTGCTGCTAAGCTGCTAAGTCACTTCACTCTGATCTTTAAATTCATTAGTGCTAAGAAAATAAAATGCTTACACTTGTTTTTACATTTTAGTCAATACATGTGTGGATGTTTGGATATCAGAGGACTTAGAGTTTGATGCAAAATCTTTTCTTGTTTTTGTTGTTTGCCAGTCTGTTTACTGTTAAGACCTCGGCAGCTGAGTTTTAATTTGGGAACAAAACTAGTCATGTGCAGGACTGAAAAAAAAGTTGAATTTAATCAATAGGTTCTAGTCATCTGGTTTTAGTTGGGTATGATTTTATGAAGAACTAATGTGATTCAGAGGTCATTCACTTGGAACAGATAGGGGTTACTTTGTTAACGAGGACTGTGAAGTGAATAAATAATTTGAAGTCATACTTTTTTCTAAGGATTTTGGGCTGCCATCCAAACCTTCCTGCTTAGGATGGTATCATTGCCACTGAGATGGTGTTCATACAGATAGATGGCCATTCCAGGAACAGTCAGTGCCAGGACGAGGGGCATCAGGGAGCACACTGAGACCTGCAGTCTGGCCCTTCAGAGCACAAGGGTTTGGTGACCCAGATACTCATGATTAGGTCTTCCTGGGGCACTTTCCTGGTTCACCAGGGCCTGATTTCTTAGAGGGCTCTCTCACCTAAGACTTCACTAGGCCCTTAGCTGCCGTGGAATTATTTACTTAGGCTAAGCACACTGATGGGAAATCTGTATAGAATCTGGGACCACTCTCTTATGGTATAATTTCTCAGGCTGCACAAGGACCAGCTTGCAAACATTTCCTTTCCTGAGTTCTATGCTCATTCTCAGAGATATGTCGTGCTGCCTTTAAGAGACAGAACAGCTAGGTTTAGGAGCAGAGAACATTCACACTTTGATGAGGGCAGGGCTAGATCACTGTATGAGAGCCCAATCCAACCCTATCTCACCAACATAAATTATGTGACAAATCCTTGAAAAGCATACTACCAGGAATTGTGAGGGATTTAAAGAAATGTCATAATTTCTTGCCCTTAAAGAACTTCCATTTAGGGTTAGCAAAACATATGAAAAGTAAAACGACAGTGAGAGTAATAAGACATAAGATAAAGGAAATCAGAGAGCAGTCAACAATCAAGAGGTTAGAAGACAAAAAAAACCAACAAAAAACAAAATGAAGAAGAATTTCATATAAGAACTGCAGAAAACACTTAAGAAAGAAGGGTGAGGCTTCAGGCAGACTCTCATTCAGAAATTAAGGAGAGATTTCTGAGCTGCTTGTAAGAGATGCTTACTGTTTGGGCAGAAGTCTCTACCTCATGGGCTTCCCTTGTGGCTCAGCTGGTAAAGAATCTGCCTGCAATGCGAGAGACCTGGGTTCAATCCCTGGGTTGGGAAGATTCCCTGGAGAAGGGAAAAGCTACCCACTCCAGTATTCTGGCCTGGAGAATTCCATGGACTGCACAGACCATGGGGTTGCAAAGAGTCGGACATGACTGAGCAAATTTCACTTCTCTACCTCATAGGGTTGCTGTGAAAATTAACCATAGTGGAAGATTCTTAGTACAGTACCTGGGGAAAAGCTTGATGACATTTATTAGTGGATAAAAGAAGGTATTTCAAGTGGCAGCAGCCAAAACGTGGACTATGGGGGAGGAAAGCAAAAGTTGTGTTTCAGGGGTAACTAAACCAGCTTTGATAGAGCGGAACTGTCAGGAGCTACTGGTAAACAGTGGCTGTGTTTATATAACTTAGGGTCTTGCATGTAAGAGAGGTGTGTTTGAGGTTTACTCTGTAGATATTTTTTTATCAGGGGTATTATGATCAAGGACTCATTATGGGAAGATTGGATTATACACAGAAAGTGCCACCTTTCTGGATGAACTTTGCTTCATTAAAAACTGCACTCTACTCAGACCGTAGCCCCTGGCTACTTCTTAAAGCAGAAATCAAGTCACACGTACAAATGTGAAAAGGTTGGTTTGCCTTAAAACATATGTACATCAGCGCAGACTGAACACCTTATTATATTTTTTATGTATTAACATGTAGATTTTCTAGACGATTATGAAGACATTTGCTTATCATATGGTTTTATGAGTTATATTTAGAAGCAGATATTTGAGGGAAAACTAGTGTTTTATATATAGTCCTCTGCTCCACCATATTTCTTCTGTTACAAAAGCACCACATTAACGGTGTGGATGAAATCATCATACCTCCTTAGCGAACTACTTTCAGCATAAAACTCAAAGCAAAAGCCACTATGTCATTAAAGGAATTCAAAGTAGAGATTCACTCAAGGATTAAGGGAATATTTTAGTTTATCATGAGAAACACTGGGCTGGAAGAAGCACAAGCTGGAATCAAGATTGCTGGGAGAAATATCAATAACCTCAGATATGCAGATGACACCACCCTTATGGCAGAAAGTGAGGAGGAACTAAAAAGCCTCTTGATGAAAGTGAAAGAGGAGAGTGAAGAAGTTGGCTTAAAGCTCAACATTCAGAAAACGAAGATCATGGCATCTGGTCCTATCACTTCATGGGAAATAGACGGGGAAACAGTGGAAACAGTTTCAGATTTTATTTTTGGGGGGTTCCAAAATCACTGCAGATGGTGATTGCAGCCATGAAATTAAAAGATGCTTACTCCTTGGAAGGAAAGTTATGACAAACCTAGATAGCATATTCAAAAGCAGAGACATTACTTTGCCAACAAAAGTCCGTCTAGTCAAGGCTATGTTTTTTCCAGTGGTCATGGATGGATATGAGAGTTGGACTGTAAAGAAGGCTGAGCGCCGAAGAATTGATGCTTTTGAACTGTGGTGTTGGAGAAGACTCTTGAGAGTCCCTTGGACTGCAAGGAGATCCAACCAGTCCATTCTGAAGGAGATCAGTTCTGGGTGTTCTTTGGAAGGAATGATGCTAAAGCTGAAACTCCAATACTTTGGCCACCTCCTGTGAGGAGTTGACTTATTGGAAAAGACTCTGATGCTGGGAGGGATTGGGGGCAGGAGGAGAAGGGGACAACAGAGGATGAGATGGCTGGATGGCATCACTGACTTGATGGACATGAGTTTGAGTGAACTCTGGGAGATGGTGATGGACAGGGAGGCCTGGCGTGTTGCAGTTCATGGGGTCACAAAGAGTCGGACATGACTGAGTGACTGAACTGAACTGAACTGAAGAACTCTGAAAGGGAACTTGCTTTTGCAAACCAATGACAGAGAAACCAACAAGATTCACTTTCTAATTCCACTGCATGGGTATAACTTCAGAAACCTTCCGGCAATGACTTCTGGGGTATTGTTGATTTAGAAAAGGCCAGGGTCCCAGCAGTAGTACAAGTCGCACCAATTGCCTCTATTTTTAAGGTGATCACTGAACAAACCTCAGTATAGAGTTTGGAAGAAAACACACTGCTATAACCCAAAGCAATAAAATGTAAAATGGGCCGCTCACTGATTGCTGATGTTTGTGTGTCTGTGCTAAGTCACTTTAGTTGTGTCTGAATCTTTGTGACCTTATGGACTGTAGCCCACCAGACTCCTCTGGTCATGGGATTCTCCAGGCAGGACTACTGGAGTGGGTTGCCTGGCCTCTTCCAGGGGATCTTTCTGACCCAGGGATTGAAACGGCATCTCTTATATCTGCTGTATTGGCAGGAGGATTCTTTACCACAATGCCACCTGGGAAGCCCCTCAAAGGCTTCACTTTAGGGCAGACCTTTGTGACTATGGGACATTAAAACGAGTGTTCCACTGAAGGTTCCAGGTATGCTGAGAGCAGCGGCTTCCCGAGGATGGCTGGCTGAGGTGAAGGGCAGAGCCCCGTGGTGTGGCTGTCTTTTGCCTCCATCAACCTCCTTCATTTTACCTCAGTGCAATATACAAATGCTATAATTTTATAAGTGAAAGAAGGAGGGAAATCTTGCCTTAAAATGCCTTAAAAGGGGAGCTAGTTACGTATGTTTAAGAGCTTAATGTTTAAGGTATGTTCAGATCATTCCTGACAAAGGATAAGATGAACAAAAGAAAAGAAAGTGTGAGGAGCACTCTAAAAATATAACAAAAATGAAAGTTTTAACAGAAGTTTGAAGTGATAACTTAAGACAATGAAAAATATAAGTCAGGCCTCAAACTTATCCAAGGCTTTTCACACACAGACAAACCTAACCTAATATCTTATTTCCATGATGATTCATGGCATAATATAATTTAGAGCTGAGAGAGGCTACTAAGACCATTTTTCCTGATCACGTACACAAGGAATGGGCCCAGGAAAACCAAGTGACTCACTCAAGGGATACAATAGTCAGTGGATGAGCTGGAGAGAGGCTCGGACTTGTTGTCCAATGCACTTTTCATTTCTTTTGAATCTCTGTGTGTTAGGGCAAAGCTATAGACGTCTTGGTTTTAGGTTTTAATTTGTACCTCTCCTAAACTCAAATGAATATTCAATGGCTGAATGGTTGGCGGGATGAGGTTACGTGGGAAAAAAATTTCTTTACCGATTGCTCAGTTTTATTTCATCCTTTTTGGTAAATTACACTTAAAATGTCACAAAAGAGCCACTGGATAAGCTTCTGAATCTCTAGAATAACTTTTCAACACCAGGGCCTATGGATATCATTAAGAACTTTGTGAGTCATCACGGCATTTCACCAAAGTAAAACTAACTTTTCCCTAGAATATCAGATTGCAGGGGGCATTAGGGAAAGTCAACAGTGACCTAGTCTGTGTCCCCACCTGTGCCAGAGAAAGTTCACGTGAGGGAAAAAAGATTTTCCACTCTCGCCCAGAGCTGAAAGATGAAGAGTCAGCACTGTGCTGACCAGTGAGGCATTTCCAGTAAAGAAACGGAAGCCAGTTGATGACACTGGGACAATGTGAATAAGGGAAAGAAAGGCTGAAGTGTTTGCCCTTCTACTGCTCCTGCCTGGGTTGGGTTATGGTTGCTGTCCTGAGCATGCTTGACCTTCAGTTTGTTTGCACCTAAGTTTATGAATTTGCTCAGCAGGCTGCCAGCCTCCACCACCGATGTCCGAGATGCCCAGGCACGTTGACTCCATACATTTCAACATAACCTTCCTCATAGGTTTTATAAGAGCAGGACACTAAACACCACTTTATTTCATCAGTTGTGTCAAAGCCCTTCTTGGGAACCGCTGGTGGGAAAATAGGTTCTGAGGTCAGAGCAGGAAGCATCTGTGGTGACAGGTTATAGCTCTATAATAAAACCAGGATGTCAGACTCAGACCTTTCACTAGGGAGGCCCAAAGACTGACCTGTCAACCCCACTGCTCGTGACCACTGGGGCATTTTTATAGAGCAGGCATCTGATCCACTCTGAGTCAGAAGCCTACCTGAGCCTTCTTTATCCTGGGTACAAAACCTCAGCAAGCATGACAGGAGAGTCAGTCATGGGCAGCAAATGCCTTGAACTTTCCAAATATATCAACGTTTCCAGTTCTAGAGAAACTTCTAACATTACTTCCAACTTTCAATGTTTATCAATAACATGGCCATGAATAGCTTTCTATATAAAAATTTTTTTTAATCCTTTCAAACACTTTTAAGTGCAAATGTCTGTTACAGTTCACTGTTACCCTAGGTTCTGGTTTGCAAACCACTTTGTTTTCCCTTGAGTTCAATTTTAAGGTCTGAAAAACAAAAACAGTATTTTGGATAATGGGACAAAATGTTCAGGAAGCTTGCTGGTTTTCAAAGTTCCCAATTGGTTGGTTAAACATCTGGCCTCCCTGACAAAGTTGCCACCCGGACTGAAGAAGGGGGGGAAGGGAATGCTTTCTTTATCTGGAGGGCAGGGAAGCTTACACAGGGTCTCCATATCTCTGCTCTTCTTTGATACAGTCAATAGAGACGTCAGGTTTGCAGGATAGTCTAAAAGGTACAGCTTGAGTCTGCATTCTGACGTCTGCCACGCCTCTTCTAGTCCATTGGTTAGTGAAGTCTGGGGAGACGTCCTGCCTGAAGCCTCAGCAAAGTCTGCTGGTCTGCTGTGTCGACACTGCTGCTCTTACCGCCCCTACTGCTGGCCCAGGGGATTGGGAAGACTCTGCACCCAGAAGGTTAGCATGGGAGAAGGGGCGCTGGCCCTCAGAGATGCTCATCTGTGGCTCAGATTTAGCTGCTTTGGGAGAGTGGGGGGCACTGACAAATGGCAGGCTGAACTGACAGCCAGCATGAACTCTGCACTCCAAGAAGAGTGAGCCGATTGCAGTGATGATTCCTAGCAGGCAAGGTGGTCAAGGCAGCAACAAGGGCATACTTAGTGCTTACTCTGGGCCAGAGTTTTTCTAAGCACTTATATGTACTAATTCCCTCAACCCTCATAGCAACCTGATAACACAGGTATTAGAATTACTTTCTCTTTTCATTCAAGGAAACTATAAAGTCCAAAAAGGTTGTGAAATTTCTTCAAGGTCACACAGCTAGTAAGTGACAAGCCAGGTTTCAGATGCAGACAGTATGATTATAGCCACGCCACTTCCTCGCCTAAACGTGATGGTACACCTATCAAAGGCATAAATAACAGCGCCTGTCTGTTAAGGAAAGCGTTTCAGTAGCCTTAAAAATAAACTACAAATGTGTTCAAGATCTTGTGCTCAGATAAGAAACTAAGAGAAACATGACACAGCCCCGGGAATGATTGTGACTCCTGACAGCATCAGATTCTCCCAGTCTCCCAGAGCCCAGGGAACCTTGATCTTCTGACAGTGGCTGTGTGGCACAAGAAGGAGGTGCTTAGCCTTCCTCTCCAAAATCGGAGTTGAAAATTATTATGAAAGTTAAGTATAAAACAGTATTAGGTCTAGGAACCTTTTAGCTGCATGTTGCAAATTATAGGCTGTAAACACTATGTGCTATCAGTGTAATTGCTACTCTTCCCATGGAACATAGGGACAGTGTGTATTTCAATTTTCTTAAATTGAAAAGAAATAAATATGTGAAAAAGAAGAAGCTAAGAAGTATCATGAACTCTAGAATCTATTTCCACTCTTCAGGGTGATATAAAATAAGACCATTTCAAAAAGGGGTAGAATTACTCTTTTGAGGTCAGTCTAATGTCACTTGGCAGAAAGAAAAATCCACATTTAATTGTAAGCACTGGTACCTGGTGTTCTCCAAATCTGTCCATGCATGGATCTTCTCTGCAAGAGAAAAATCATCTGTGGCTTCTTTAGGTAATAAGTGCATGTGTGTATGTACACACATCCTCCTATACATTTAGCAATTATGCTGTTACACTTCATATAAAAATGAGACCTTATGTACATACTTAACACTCTCATTGTGGCAGTATATTTTGTTTTATTGCAGTCCTTTAGGTATCCTGTCCCGACAAACAATTTGAATGACTGGAATAGCTACAAAAGCTCTCTGTGAATGTTTTTCCCCAAGTGTAAATTATTGGAAAACTATTTATATAATTCATGAAAATCTTTAGTCTTGTGTCCTTTTAATCTTGGTGAATCCACCACACTGACAGAATCCTGCTTTTACTCTATACTTAAAGACTGGGTTTATTTCTTTGGCTTATCATGAAGAAAAAGATAAGTGAAATTGTACTTTCAGATGTATGCAATTTAGCTTCCATACATATTCAACGAGGTTTAATGCTTCTATAGTTTCCACTCTTGAATTTGTCAAAGCTAAAGCTAAACAGGGCAATTCTCTGGCATTTAGTCCTGGTAGTATTTTGCTAACATTAACTTTATCATAAAAAGTTCATATTCATGCTCAACAATTTGATTTCTTGAGCATGTTTGACATCTGTACCCCCTGCCATGTGCTGGGAACAACCACAATTTATACAAAATTTAGGACCACAACATGACTCAATTATTGTTTTTTTTCCCCTCTTATTGCTCTCTATTATGGTGTTTCTATTCACACCATTTTGGGCTAAATCACTTCAACATAAAAATCGAACAAGTTTTCCTATCACTTCCATCCTATTGCTTGCGGGCTGACAAGTAACTTTTGAAATAGTGTGGCTGAAAGGAAAACCACTGCAGAAGCTGAGAATCTGCAAAGATGCTTGATCAGAAGAGAAATATAACCTCTGGCTGTCACCTGTTGTACAGACTCTTGGAACCAGAGATTTGGAGGAACCTCTGAAGGTAAAATCATCCACTTCCCCCATTCCACAACGTCTACCCTAAGGGAAGGCACTAGAACCTCTGGGCCTCCAGGGCTGTCTTATTAAGTTATTTACTTATTGTAAAATTTATTTCTTAATTTTTTTACTAAAATATAGTTGACCTACAATAATACATTAGTTCCAGGTGCACAGCACAGTGATTTGATATTTCATCCATTACAGAATATCAGCACAATCCACAGGATTCTTTTAAAGGCCTCCTCACTGTGTCTGACACTTCCACTCCAGCTCTCTTTCCTCTGATTTCATTTTTAACAAGTAGCTGAATTCATCTTCTAAAAATATTAAGTTAGATGTCTGTCTACCATTTAAAACCTTCCAATGGCTCCCAAGGATTTAATCTATAATCTACACTCCTTCCCAAGGGTGTATGAGGCCCTGCATGGCCTAGCTCCTGCCAAGTTCTATGTCTTGGTCTCACTCTATGGAACAGGAGTGCCCCTTTCCTCACATCAAGACTCCTACATTACTCTGCTTTATTTTCTTCCCAGTATAAAATGAATGAAGAGCTTTCATGGGGTTGTGG
Organism: Capra hircus; assembly: GCF_001704415.2. Taxonomy (NCBI): domain Eukaryota; kingdom Metazoa; phylum Chordata; class Mammalia; order Artiodactyla; family Bovidae; genus Capra; species Capra hircus. The sequence goes on from NC_030811.1 coordinate 77,171,699, forward strand.
GTTTGGAGGGACATCAGAGGTAGTCGTGCATTCTTTCTAAGCCAAAGTCAGCAGTTTGACTGGTCAAGTATTAAAGATGCCTTAGTTGTGACCGTAGCCTGTGACTTTCAGGCTGCACATTTATTTATGAACACAACAGTTCTCTGGTCTGCTTGTCTGGGATCCCCACCATCAGACAATGAAAAGATGACTTCTTACTCAAAAGCAGGCAGAGCAGTCACTTACTTATAGTGGATCCAGACTCTGGCCTGTTCAGGGAGCTGATGATGACAAAGCCGAAACCCTCATTCTCTTTGCGGTGAATGACCACGTCGCTGGTCTGCAGGCTGTGGGAGGCGAAGCCTTCAGGGGGAGAGGCGTTGCTGGTGGGGACGGCATGGTTACTGTTGCTGTAGGTGTTGGTGTAGGTTGCGTAGTCACTGCGAGGAGAACTGTGGTGGGTCGACACGGAGCCTGGACTCCTCCCATTCTCTGGGCAGGGCTCCCCTGGAACACACATCATACATAGGTACCCGGTTATTTAGCCAGAGTCTGAATGAACGAGCATCTCCTGTGCACTGGGCACTGTTCCAGTCACCTGCATTGTTACGAGACTGGTTGACTGGCTTTTATTCTCCCAGTCTCTGGATGTGATGAGTATTTAAGAGGCTATGAACCTGGTTAAGGAGGCCCCTAGGTCTTGTCCCCTTCCACCCTTCTCAGCAAATGCAAGTAAAACCCCTCCTCAATTCCCCCCTGTGCTGTTACTTGTTTATAAATTCTCCTTGGTAAAAGTACAACTCCCTTAGACAACATCTAGTTTGAAATATAGGGCTTCTTAGTTTCATGATAATAATTGATCTTAAGACAGATCATAAAAGGCCATCAAACAGGTAGACAGAATCCTAAACTGTACTACACATAAAACTTACTTAAAGAACTAGTACAAAATATGCATCTTCAAAGTCCACCCAAGAAGTTTTTTCAGTAGATAAATGAACAACTGAGCCCAGGAATTTAGATGAGGTTTCAAGGTCACACTGTAAGAAATGCTGATTGTAGCTGGGGCTAACAGGGTATGCCCATGTAAGAGACCTATTGCAATTTTACTAAACAGCCATGGTTTTATTTAATATTGTGAGACCCTGTTAGCCTTGAAGTGTTAATTCACTTTGTATAGGTGGGAAACACTTACCTTGCTCACTCTAGGATCAAATCGAACAATGATATCAGGCTAAGGAATGATGAACTTTGAATCTCTAAGGGAGGTGTTAGAAGCCTTGTTCATTTACATTCTGTATTATTACAAAATATAGTTTATATCAACCAGATAAACCAAGCCAATACTTCCATGAGAAAGTAAGTATATTTTCAGGGGGAAATGACAGAAAGTTGGCAGCCAAGAGAAGCTAGGTTTTAAATTGAAAGTTGATCTATCATCCAAGAAAGAATTTTGTTATTTTACAATAATACTTAGGTTCTGGTATTCTGATGGAAAAAAAAAAACAACCTTAAGCAGGCATGTAGAATGCTGTAATTAGAAAAATGGCCATTTCATCTCCATCTTACTATTTGATTCAGTTTAGTCACTCAGTCGTGTCTGACTCTTTGTGACCCCATGGACTGCAGCACGCCAGGCCTCCCTGTCCATCTGTACTCAAAAGATACTTATGGAATAGAGGGACATTAAGATTGAAAATAATGATAATTAATGATTCCTTTTTGGGTCTTTAGATATGGTTTCCTATCTAGCATACTGGAAGTTGTCTCATATGGCAAGTTAAAAATAATTAGCCAAAGTTCCAATGAGCGCTTCTTACTTAAGCTGCAATTACATTCTGAAATGAAAAATCATTTCATTTCAAAAATCAAAGTCAGTTCAAAAATCTGGGAGCAAGAGCACTGACTATAAGAGATGTTTTGTTACACTGATACCTACAGAAAAGGGAACTGCATTTACTAAAATACTTAGTTTTACAAATGATCTTTATAAAAATGTATTCATTTCTCATGTGTAAGTACAAAATGAAGAAGATCCAGGCTGCTGCTTATTATCACTTGATAAATTTGAATTTTCTGTGATATTTACTCAATCAGGTTTTAATAAAATAAAGCAAATAGATGCCATTCATCTGTAAGAAATGTACTGAAGTGATAAAAGAAAAACAACAAAAAATGTCAATATCGAAGCTTTTTCCTCTTTTCTACCAGAATTTCAAACTGCCTGTAAAATGAACCCTCTCCACCAGAAAACATCATCCAAAGACAAGCTGTTATTGTCTTGGTGAAGCACACATGTCCTTTATCAGTCCTTGCACAAGTTGGAAATAAAGTGATTAGAGATAGTCAGGAAGAAGAAAAACAAACAATTATTATGCTGCAACATTAAATTGAGAAGCTCCCCAAGTTACTGGACCAAATCAGTAACTAAATGTCATAGGCAGTGACAAGAAAGATCTCATTTTCTGGCTGTCATATTTTAGGGGGTTGGGAGCTGCAGTCGTCGGTACAGCAGCAACAAAGAAAAATTATCCGTCTTTGCAGTAAATGACTCACAGTGGCTCTGCCACTGGTTCTAAAGGGAGAAAGAAAGACAATCATTGTCTAAGTCAATGCAAGTGGTCCCCGGGTGAGTGAAGGAGTCAAATACATTAACAGAATACATTTCTATTGCTTCTGGATGTCTCTTTCATCCTCTCCAACAATGTTCTTTATCTTTAACACCATGAGCACATTTAAAACCAGGGAGTTAAGACGACTTCCAACGATTGGCTTTGAGGAATAGAACTGATTCTACACCATTTTTCTACCTGGCTGTCTCTAGACCCAAATGAGCCTGTCTTCTTTTCAACAACACTTCCTGGTATGGAGCATGAATAACATTGTTTTAGAAGAATTTAGTGAAATGTCAGAAAGTGACTGAATACTATGTGCATTAAAAAAAACAAAAACTAATTTCCAGTATCCCTGACTCATCCTTCTGGCTTACAGCCAAATGAGTATACAAAATTCAGTCACTTAATATCTACTCAAATCAAATAATTAATTTTGAGGTTTAGCTTCTGTTTGTCCTCACCAGTCATACTGGAAATCATCACTGTGCTTACTGGGAGAGAGAGTCTGTTTGGGAAGGCAGGTGTCATTGATAATGTCCTCCAGGTTGAGGTAGTTTTGACAAGAATAGGCAAGAGCTGGCCAGGAGCTGCTCCTGGTCTGCAGACCTATTAATGATTCCTGCACAGTGCTGGCCTAGAGTTCATTAAATGATTATTAAAATTAATTGGCAATATTTTTAAATAGGGAGATTTTACAGAAAGCTGGATTTCTAGTTTCTCTTGAAATATTTGGCTCCTCTGTCCATGGGATTCTTCAGGCAAGAATACTGGAGTGGGTTGACATGCCCTTCTCCAGGGGATCTTCTAGACCCAGGGATCGAACCCACGTCTCTTTACGTCTCCTGCATTGGCAAGTGGGTTTTTACCACTAGCACCACCTGGGAAGCTTCCAATAATCAGTTAGAGCTGGGCAATTGCTGCCCCCTGACTGAGTATGAAATGTGCAAGGCCCCACAGTCTCAACTACTCCCCAGTGTCTCCTGTACATTTCTGATTTACTCATTTACCCGTGGAGTGAGGAGCATGCAGGGCCAAAGGGGCTTGTTTAACCAGAGTCCTTGTTTCCCTTCAAGATCACCCGCTGGGTGTCACAGTTCTCAGACTCTGTAACCAAGCATCCCTTGCCTGCTTTCAGGGTGCGCCTGGGTCTCTTCTCAGGACTGTCCCCCATAAGTATGACAGCCCTGCAGATGTGTGAGTCTTAAAGCGGCTGAGGCAATGGGGTCTGTGCGTGGTAGAGCTTAGATATGTGCGCTAGAGTGTCCACAGGCATAGTGCATCCCTGTGGTGCCCTTCCCATGTCAGGGGCTGGCCCACCCACAGGCATTTGATTTTACGTACTTCTGCTTTATGCTCAACAGGGCAGACAACTTATTTAAATGCTTATAGACAAAGAATAAGGGACTGAATTTAGAACTGACAAAAAGTATAGCAGTCAGGAGCAGGAAATTCACTCTAATCACTGACTAAACTTTTCACCCAGTTGTAAAGAAGACTTTCCCCTTTCTCAGCACCGGGCCAAGAATCATACTTTCCTTTGAAAGTGAAAGTCGCTCAGTCGTGTCCGACTCTTTGGGACCCCATGGCCTGTACAGGCCATGGAATTCTCTAGGTCAGGATTCTGGAGTGGGTAGCCTTTCCCTTCTCCAGGTGATCTTCCCTTCTCCAGGGATCGAACCCAGGTCTCCCACATTGCAGGCGGATTCTTTACCAGCTGATCCACAAGGGAAGCCCATACTTTCCCTTAGGTGTTAGTGAAAAGATGCTGATAGATTTAAGATGGACTCTAACAAGTTCTGATTGAGTCATAAAACTTTCTTGTACATCAGCTCTAGATTTACACTTTATGAAACTCCTCAGAGACACTCTTTTCTCAGATGAACAGTGTATTCAAAATAATGTGTCACTATGTCGAGCATCTCAAAGCTGAGACATATAAATATTTATACTTTCAGTGTAACAATTAAAGCCACTCTTCTGCTATCCTTGGGGAAAAAGCAGCTAAACACTGGAGCTAGTGGCATGGATAAGACAAATCTCAAAACTAGTTTAAGGTGCAAGATCTGTGCTAAAATTATCTGATAAAATTGGATACATCATTGGATGTTTTCAAGGCTTCCCTGGTGGCTCAGATGGTAAAGTGTCTGCCTGCAATGCGGGAGACCCAGATTCCATTCCTGGGTCGGGAAGATCCTCTGGAGAAGGAAATGGCAACCCACTCCAGCACTCTTGCCTGGAAAATCCCATGGACGGAGGAGCCTGATAGGCTACAATCCATGGGGTTGCAAAGAGTTGGACACAACTGAGCGACTTCACTTTGGATGTTTTCATCCTTTACTCCACGATTTCTCACTTTCAAGTGTCTAGTTTGCCATTGTCTAATTGAAAATTTTGCCTTTCTATCTTTAGTGTGTTATGTATGTAACATACATAATGTATATGTTAACATTTGAAGCAGGTTTCTCTATTATTTTCATTTTTGCCCAATGTAACCAACTGGTCTATATTTCTCATAATCAATGATTTTTTTCCCCTCTAGAGCATCAGCTAGGAAACCACTGCCTAGGGTCTTCTGAGGTGAAGCAGGACATTTGAACAAGCCGAAGCAAGCATAAGGCAGGAAGGTATAATCTCTATGACCTTCCTTCTTTCAGCTCTTTTTCCATTACAGTGCTCCTTTATGTAAGAAGTGGGTGACACCGCCTGTCTTCTTGTTCATCTTCTGTCTCTTCTTTATTTAACTGCTCATTTTGCCTAGGCTTTGAATCATCTCATCATAAGCCAGGCTTGTACCCCCACTGCCTTGGCTTAGGAAAGCATAATAATTTTAACCATGATAATAAGAACCCTAGAAATGACATCTCCATTCCCATATCCATTTGCAGCTATCTCTTCTCACTGTTGAAGAAATGGCAGCTATGAAGAAAGGCTGTCTTCCTGTGCATATTTTTAAAATCTGTCCCATCCTATTTCAAGGTACTGACTTTACTATCAAAGTATCCTTTGCTGAACTTAATCGTTTTTAATACTCATAAAGCTTTCAAGGAAGAGTGGGTTGAACTAACTTGGAAACTCTTCTGGTGTGAATGAGCAGTCTGCAGTAGAACGTTTTCAAAAATTAAATGCACTTGAAATGCACTTGAATGCCTAAGTGAGTAAAGTTGGTAAGAACTGCATCAAAGAGCATCTTCATGGAAGTCGCACAATCCACAAATTGCAAGAATACATTTTTGCAGTATTTGGCATACACTCCAATAGCTTGGGTTGATTAGAACAAAATTTAATTTGCAATGATCAGCTGGTGGCAAGAAGACCATGAAATTATGTTGGTGCACTGGTTTTTGCACTTTGCAGTATATTTCCTTGTAAATCAAGTATCTTCCTAATTTATCTTTGGGTTACAGAACATATAACACAGCAAACGTTTTATTAAAAATCATTCTGGAGAGTGAGAGACAGTTAAATGTTAACCAAGCAAACACTGTCTTCCCTCCTGGCACCTCGCCCAAGGATAAGGCATAATTCAAGGTGCTTTACTTCACTGGGTCAAGTGGTCTGCCATGAATTTCTGAAGATGAATGGCACCTCTTAGCAAAACCTCCATATGATACAAGATCTACAGCAGTCTCTATGGGTAGGGGCTAACAGTACTTCTGACTTAGCCTTTTAAGTGATGGCTCTTGTTCTAAATCTAGTTTCTAGAAGACTCAAAAAGGATTTTTAATTTGACTAGCAAACCTTATCTTCTCGAGTGGTTTAGAGCCTGTAATTAGCTGGTGGCCTTTAAAAAAATTCAAACGTGTGATGATAATAGCACATGCAGCAGAGTCCTTATGTTAGGGAGTGACATTTGCTAAAGGTCTAATGTTTTGAATTCACTGGACATAGGGTTGGTTGTAGAGGGTGGAAAGGAACTGGAAATGGTATAAAGAAAGAAGCCCTGGCTGGAGAGATGGGTCTCTGCATGATCACTGACTCACTGCAGACCACAGGGTGAGCTACTGAACCCCTGATTTGTCATCTGTTACATGAGGGGCTTCACATTGCTCTTTCTAAGGTCCCTCCTGATTCTAGCATTGGTCATTCTGTACGAGGAGCAGTAGGTAGCTAAGCAAAGAGGCCAGTAGACTCACGGGGCAGGTGACGGCAGAACCTCTTTGGTGCTGTCACTCCCATAGTTCACAGAGAAAAACACTTATGGTTTGGAACTATATTCCCCATGTTACTGAATGCTCAGATGGTAAAAAAAAAAAAAAAGTATAATGCTTGTAATGAACATAATTCTTGCAAATATAAATCTTTTTTGGGGGGAGTTGAGACATGATAAAGAAAGATAAACTGAATCATTATAATATGATAAGAGGGCTGATTTTAAAAGTATGTCTTTGTGGATTCTCTTATGAAGCTGAGAAAATGGTTGCAAAGGGAATAATTACTTTTAATTTCTCTGTTTCATAACTTTGGAGTTATATGAACTGTGTTTTCTCAGAGTGATATATAGCTGTATTTTACTAAATCAGGGTAATCATTTTATTGTTACCTTTTATCAGGCTCTATAAAGGAAGCTAGTTTTCCATCCTAGTTGCCTTATTATAGTATCAAAACACTGAGGTTTTTGGCTTGTAAACACAATGAAGAACATTTTCAAAATCTATATTTTTCACTACTATAATGCTCTTCTTATAACTAGCACCTGCTAAAAAGCAAAGAGCATACACATCTTAAATTAGCCCCAGGTGTTGCTAGGAATTTTTTAATGACTCTATGGAAAATGTCAGCCTCAAAGACTGCTTGCTGCTGCTGCTGCTGCAGCTGCTGCTAAGTCGCTTCAGTCGTGTCCGACTCTGTGTGACCCCAGAGATGGCAGCCCACCAGGCTCCCCTGTCCCTGGGATTCTCCAGGCAAGAACACTGGAGTGGGTTGCCATTTCGTTCTCCAATGCATGAAAGTGAAAAGTGCAAGTGAAGTCGCTCAGTCGTGTCTGACTCAGTGACCCCATGGACTCCTCCGTTCAGGGGATTTTCCAGGCAAGAGTACTGGAGTGGGGTGCCATTGCCTTCTCCTCAAAGACTGCTTAGAAATGTATTATACTAGTGAGGTGAAAATGTGCACTTTCTTCATGGTTACATGTGGAATATGTAGGTTGGTCTTTTCCCTCATAATATGGAAACTGATTTAAAATGTTGTTTCCAGTGTCCTGACCACGACTCACAAAGCATTACATCACCTAACCCCCAACTCCTGCTGCTGGTCTGAGCTACTTACCTCCACATAGCACCTTTCTTCTCACAGTGAGGTTGACCTGCCCATTCCGGGCTGCATGGTGCATAAGGTCAATGACATAGCGGTGGGTCTTTCCAGCCACTGGAATTCCATCCACATAGACGAGCTCATCTCCTGGGTGTAGGCGGCCATCTCTGTCAGCTGAGCCCATGGCGATGACGGCGCCAATCAAAATCTAGAGAAGCAGTGAGAAGAAAAGAACATTTAAGTTTTCAACTTTCTTTTTCCTTCCTATGTATGTATGTATGTATGTATGTATGTATGTAGTAATTTAGTGGAAGATTTTATACTCTCTACCCTCCATCCTAAAGGAGATCAGTCCTGGGATTTCTTTGGAGGGAATGACGCTGAAGCTGAAACTCTAGTACTTTGGCCACCTCATGAGAAGAGCTGACTCACTGGAAAAGACCCTGATGCTGGGAGGGATTGGGGGCAGGAGGAGAAGGGGACGACAGAGGATGAGATGGCTGGATGGCATCACCGACTCGATGGTTGTGAATCTGAGTGAACTCTGGGAGTTGGTGATGGACAGGGAGGCCTGGCGTGCTGTGATTCATGGGGTCGCAAAGAGTTGGACACGACTGAGCAACTGAACTGAACTGAACTGAACCCACTGAGTATGTACTTGAAAAATGAGAGGCTGAAAGGATGCTCTTCTAACTCTTCCAGGTTGCTAACTCCTCTTAGAGAAACAGATGTTTGAACTTGCTCTTCATGGCCATAAAGTCTGGGGGACACTTGCTAACTGGCTCATAAGTTACCACCCTTAACTCCAAATGTCTGATGCCACTGACACTGCACACGGGCTCTAAAATGAAACAAACTAGGGATGAAATCCTAGCTCCAGTTCTTTATTTGTGTGGCCACGGGCAAGGCCTTTGCACCTCTGCAAGCCTCAGTTGCTTCACCTGCAAAATGGGGAAATAAAATAATAGGACCTACTCCTATTTATGGAACTGTTGGGAGATGTGAAATAAACAGCACATGGGAAGCATTTAACTTTGCTCAGGGCACATAGTGAGCTCTTGAAAAGTGTCAGGGGAAACTGACTGCTGTGTATTATTAAATTCAGATAAAGGTTCAAAATGCTTTTCATCTTTTTTAATGTTGCTTTGAAAAGCTGGAGGTAAGGAGAAAACAAAACAAAACAGAGCAGAATTCGTGGCTGACTTTCCCCGGACAGTTCATTTCAGTCGCTCAGTCAAGTCCGACTCTTTATAACCCCATAGACTGAAGCACGCCAGGTTTCCCTGTCCATCGCCAGCTCCTGGAAGTTACTCAAAGTCACTTCCATCGACTTGGTGATGCCATCCAACCATCTCATCCTCTGTCATCCCCTTCTCCTCTCACCTACAATCTTTCCCAGCATCAGGGTCTTTTCAAATGAATCAGTTCTTCGCATCAGGAGGCTAAAGTATTGGAGTTTCAGCTTCAACATCAGTCCTTCCAATGAATATTCAGGACTGATTTCCTTTAGGATTGACTGGTTGGATCTCCTTGCAGTCCAAGGGACTCTCAAGAGTCTTCTCCAACACCACAGTTCAGAAGCATCAATTCTTGGCGCTCAGCTTTCTTCACAGTCTAACTCTCACATCCATACATGACCACAGGAAAAACCATAGCCTTGACTAGATGGACCTTTGTCAGCAAAGTAATATCTCTGCTTTTGAATATGCTATCTAGGTTGGTCATAACTTTCCTTCCAAGGAGGAAGCACATTTTAATTTCATGGCTGCAGTCACCATCTGCAGTGATTTTGGAGCCCCCCAAAATAATGTCTCTCAGTTGAACAGTTCATCTACTTTAAAAACTCAGTCAAATCTTCTCCAGGGACTTCTGTGGTGATTCACTGGCTGAGACTCTGCGCTCCCAGTGCAGCGGGCCTGGATTCAATCCCTGGTCAGGGAACTAGATCCCACATGCTGCAAACAAGAGTTCATGTGCTGCAATGCAGACTGAGGACCCTGCATACTGAAATGTGCAAAAAAAAAAAAAAAAAAAAAACTCCTCCAGATTTTTGCTGTTTCTTTGAATATTTTCTAAGAGTACATCCCTACGCAAATGATGTCCCCAGTTCTGCCTGCCGCCTGCAATGCTCTGCTGTTTAATGACAACTATACCAGGAAGTTTGGAGGTACTCATTTGGGAAACGTGCATACTGTCATAAATCCCTGAACAGGGGATTGCAGTGAAAGGCACAACAGGGTAAGTTTTCTTACTTCCCATTAGAAACACTCCAATTAGTGTCCATTAGCAAGGCTTTTTTTTTTTTTTCCTGTCACAGAGGAAAGACAATAGCATTAAATATTTTAGTTTTGCTCTTAAATCTACAATTTTTCCAACTCATGGACAATAGATTTCAAAGGAGTAGATTTTCTTTTGCCAAGCGGCTTAGGCTCACAGCATCTGAAAGCAGTGGCTATCATTAGTCTGATACTAGTAGAGAGGCTATATTCTAGGTTGTATTTTAAGTCTTTATAAAATGATCCTTTGTTCACAGATTGATTTTTTTCAGGCACTAATTTCTCTCAAATCTCAAATCTGTGGATTCCAGTTAATCTGCAGTTGGTCCATTGTGACCAGCAGGCTTATATGTCTTCAGGTTTGTCTTCCTACTTGGTCACACTGCTCAGTGTGGTCTGTCAACACAGCCACCAGATTTGAATGTCCAGGCCTTCTCAATGTGTGAAATTATGGTCTAGAGAGTTTTCTTTTTCTCCTGAGGACTTCATATTCTTGGTTCACTGAAAAGGAATGAAAATCCACCCTCCCCCCCCCCCCCCCCCGACCATGGCTACTTTTTCCCTATTCCCGGGGGATGGGAATAGGGAAGTGGGGAGTAGGTTTGCTCCCATGTTGAATATTGGTGCTCTGATGACTGATTAATTATTGCTGTCATGGGAATCCCATCTCTGGCCTTGGATTGACTGGGCTGTGCCCATTTGCTGTAGGCCAGCAGTCAGGCAGGCTTCTGATATTTTCCATTTTCCCTTATCATCATGCCAGCCTGAATTTATGAGTTTCTTTCTAAAGACGGTCCAATCTATTCTTCAAAAGATTCAAACCACTATAGAGCACTTCAAAGATTTAGTAAGTGCTTTGTGCAAACCAGTGAAAATGAATGTTTATGTTTTTCCACTGCCCTGTGAAGAGCTGCATTTGGCTGGGTTAGCCCAAAGAAAACGCTTCAACCTTTAACTTTCCCGTGTGCCCCAGTGGGAGAGCTTACAGCTAGGAATAGAGAAAAAATGGCTAGCGAAATTCTTAGCTTAATTACCACCATTCAGCTGTAACTTTGATTTTAACTCATGAAAAGGAGTGAAAAAAAAACAGGTTACAACTAAGAGCTAACATTGCAATTGGGCCCTCTACAAAAATAGCAAAAACAAAATTTCACATCGGAACATTCTCATACCTCTCCCGCTGTGGGAAAACAGCAAAGAAATACTCTTGAAGTTATCTTCTGTATGACTAGTTTAATAGCATCCATTAAACAGAGAATCCCAGTAAAACATCTGTTTTTTCTATTTGCTTGCTGTGATATGAAGTACTCTCCTCACTAAGTAATTCATTTATCTAGCAAATATTCATGGAGTCTAGGGATGCTTCTAGGTGCTAGGAACTCTTCAGTGAACGATAAACAAAAATCCCCATCCTAAAGAGTCATTCCAGTAGTCAGACAGTAAAGAAACATAAAAAAAGTATGTTGTGTGTTAGTAGGCATGTGCTGTGGAAAAAAATACACCAAGGTAGGATGTTGGGTGGGTGTCAACTTTGAGGCTGAGGTGGTGTTAGGGCAGATTAGAGCAGGACTCGAGAAGCTGACATCTGAGCAAAGACTGAAGTTCACCGGACACACTATTTTTTTAAACTTGAAGGTTTAATCTTCAATCTTCGGTTTGTTCCACCAAATCTTCCAAATTCACTTATAGTGTATTCAACATAATACTTCAACATAGCTTATTATATATATCGCATAATTATATGCATATATATTATTGTATAATTAGATTGTATAATCCATCCTAACTTGTTTCAAAAAAAAAAAAAGTTGCTATGGTTAAGAAACAAGCTTGAGCTGAGCTGAGCATGGGGACTGGAGCGGCGTTAGGGCTGCTCACCCACGAGTCATATATAGGAGCCACACTCGCTCCTTCCTTCAGGAGCTGCTGCCTTTGCTGGGAACAGGCTGACCACCTACGCTGTCTTTGCTTCTGGCTCTCACTGCTGGTGTCCTTTAGCCTTTGGCCAATTTGCACCTTCGTGTCCTGTGTTTCACTGCTGACACAGAGCCAGCTCTGTGCATCTATTCAGGAAAGAAAATAACCCACTTTTTTTTTCCTTTAATTCAAATATGCTTTGTACACTTGACACATTTGAGTAGTTTATTTCCTATTTGCCACTGGAACTGCAGGGACTAGATAATCTATGATTCCTTCTTGCACTGTAACTCATATTGACTTCCATAAATATATATATATATATATTCTTATGTTCATCTAAGTTCTTGAAAACATACGTCAGACTATCTGATCCTTTAAATCAGTAGTTCTCAAACTTTACTGTGCACATGAATCACACCGTGAACTTGTTAGAATTCTGCACTTACGCTGACAGCCTGATTCTACAGGCCTGAAGTGGAACCTGAGATTCCGCATGCCTACCAAGCTCCCAAGAGGTGCTGGGTGCCTCTGGTCTCTAAATCTGACACACTCTGAGCAGTAAGGTTCTGAGTGTTCTCATTTGGTCTGGTGGCCACAGAGTGATACACTGGTCATGTTCTGTGTTCACTGAAGGGCCTTCCCTCCGGTGTCTGGCTTGAGCCTCCTGCCCCATCGCACTGGTCACTTTCCAGGTCTGCTGAGTGCATGGTCAGGGCTCGCTAACCTAATATAGGCTTATATTTTCCTTCTGGCCTTGGTGACCCCTGGCTCCACTGGTTAGTGAGCCTTCCCAGCAAACACTCCACTCCTCACCTCCCTCTGACCTCACTGGATCCTTCAACCTCTGAGGACACTTCAGCCCCACTCATTAGCTTTCTCACCGGTCTTGAGAGAGTTCTTTATCCTGCCTCTCTTGCTTTGGCCCTGAAGAAACAACTCTGCGGAAAAACAGATCAAGAAAGACTCTCTTCTTTCCCAACCTTCCCCCCGCCCCCGCCCCCGCCCATTCTCCAAACAACTGATCTGGCCTTATCTTTTCAACAGTCTTCTCTGAAAAAGCAAAAGAAGCAAAACCTCAACAGGTCTACTTTGTTTTATAGGCTGTAAGGGCACAGAACAAAATGAAGTATTTGATATGAAATAATAGCAATTCACATTCAAGTGGCTGATATCCCCGTAAGCCAGGGAGAAAACTAACACACACACACACACACACACACACAAAGAGAACAAAAACTAAGAAACAAACAAAGCCCAAACCACCTCTGCAGTCCTTTGAATTAGGCTTTAATTCTTTCCCAATTCTACCTAATGTCAGTCTAAACCCAGCAAGTCTGATCTGCAGTAATCATAGCCCAGGGCAACTTGACAAGGTGGCAAGCAGATTTCAGGCTCTTGCTTTCTGAAACTCTTTCACAAGTTTGCACTGGACCCTCATGCCAAGGCCTTCGTCTGTCATCGGCTCTCTCTTTCCATGCACAGTTTTTCTCCACACGGGCCTTTCTCCACTGCAGTGTTTTCCAAGCCTTTTCATCTTGATGCCTTCCCATCTCTTTTCAGATCACAGCTGGAAATCTCATTTTCATTCCTTTGTGGCAATTTTTTATTTCTTTCTATTTCTATTGTTATTTAACTGTGAAAAGTATTTCCTCTTGCAGGAAAAATGCCCATACACTTTGTTTGAGCTGGGGTCCTGCTGTTCATTATTTGCTGAAAGCCGTGCTGTCGTGTTTAATGTGCACCATGAGATGTCAGTACCATTTCATCTACATGGAGGCAGAAACCCGTCTGATATAATTTATGAGACCTCCTGCGGTTCGGGACCAAGTCGCCTCACACGCCTTTCCCTTTGTAGCACAATAGCAACTAACTGAGGCTAGTGCATTTCGGTTGCATGTTATCTCTGGACTTAGGGAGAGCAGGAAGGAAAGGCACACGGGGGATCTTTATGGGAGATTCGCCTTTCCTGACACGGGCTTTCAGAGGTGCAACATTCTGGCCTTCAAGACATTACATTCTGGCTTTGAATGCAACAGGGAGATTTAGGCTTCTACTTTATGGTTTAACTGTAAAATTGTAACTTGCAGCCTGATTGTGTTTTAAATTATTCAAATGAAAGAATAAACCAGAGTAAATCCAAAATAAATGCAATAAGGATGATCAGCAAAACTTGTAATCTGAGGAGGCTTATCATAAATACTGGATGCCTGCCCACTGGAGGGGAGAAAGGACAAGGAGCACGAAGTCAATGTTCAGAAGGGCTGGGAACCTGATATCCTGTCTTTTCACCCAGTAGAAAGCTGTCCTGAGGCTGGGTGGCGCATACCACACTCACACACCTGAGCTTCATTCTGAGCAATATGTGTTTCATTTGGGTAACAATTCCATCTCTTCTGTTGTTACTGCTTTTGTGCCAGGCTAAGTTCAACTAGGCCTTTCCTTTCTTAAACCAGCTGATGCTATGCCTTCCGTGTGACTTAGTCATGCAATCCCTTCTACCTCTCAAGAGGGGGAGATGTGTGAAGGCTATACGGTGCTGTGAACATGGTGCTAGTTTACCCACAAAGCAGACAAGCATGAGCCTATAGGGGTAGGAGTGTCCAGCAAAGTAAGAAGTAAGAATTGTGTATCTCAAAGACTGTATTGAAGTAAGCATTATGAGAACTTGAATTTTGTTACTTCCCCTTACATTTATTTTGCAGTTTAATCTTTTACTTGCATTTATATATAGGAAAGGACTTGATTGTATTTCGGGGCCTAAAGACCAATTATGAAACTTTTATGAACCTGACTCAGTCTTCTGCGTGCGTATTAGTTGTTTGGTCATGTCCAACTCTTTGCAACCCAGTGAACTGTAGCCCCCCAGGCTCCTCTGTCCATGGGATTCTCCAGGCAAGAATACTGGAGTGGGTAGGCATTCTCTTCTCCAAGGGATCTTCCCAATCCAGGGGTTGAAACCAGATCTCCTGCATTGCAAGCAGATTCCTTACCATCTGAGTCACTAGGGAAGCCCAACCTAGTCATACTAGGTACTATTTAAGGTACATCCTTTGTATCATAAAACACAATGAGTGTTTTATGGCTGTTATTTCAATACATGCTCAGAAGTCTAGCTTTGTTGGTTTTTTTTTTCTGTATATTAATGAACACTTATTTTATGTTTTCACTCAGATGTATTTATACAGAATTTCTTCAGAGCCCTTTCCAAATCCCCAATATTGTGCCAACTGAAGCTGAGTTCGTGAACATCCTCTAACTGTAATCACCTAATTCAAATCTGGTGAGACTCTGCAGTGTTGAATTTAATTTAACTTATGTTGATCCCCATGTTTTCTCTCCCCTGTAGTTCTGATTGAAAACATACACAGTTCTGTGGTTCTGAGTCATCTCCTCACATATATCTTCTGTCATATTGCATGTTTATCTGTGAGCTGCTGCCCAAAGAGACTGGGGACCCAATACAATTAAATAACTGAAATATTCAAGAGGAATCCAATCCATTCTAAGAAAGAGTAACGTCTCTCTCTTAATGAAATGTGCATTGATGTATGATGACATACTGGCATGGAAACACTGGCAAGTTTTGGAAACTTAAATAGCAAGAAACACAAACCTCAGAAATTTTTATGTGAGTCCTAAACGACTTTCTTTTTCGTATCACACTGAATGATATTTCATCTCAGCCATACATATACAATATAACCCAAAGTGTAGAAATAAAGATCAACTCACAGGCTGTCCAGGCTCATCTCCCCCGAGGATTCTGAAGCCAAATCCAGACTCCATCCTGCGAAGGTGAACATCCAGCTCCTTATAATCTGGACCTGGCATAAAGGAGATCCCATTGAGTAATGAATGCCTTTTCCCCACCCCCTGAGGAACTAGACACACCAATGATAAATTAATTTTGTGGATGTGATTAATGAGAGTGCTGTTAAGAGTCAGTGACGAGCATAGAAATAAAAAAAAAATATATATATATATGGTGACAAAAAAGTATGCATTCCAAAATTAGGTAGTCTCTGGATTAACAGTGACCAGCCAAGGACATTACTAGCATATTGTCATAGGCAGAAAGAGCACACACATTTTCTGAGTTGGAAAAAAAAAAAAATCAATGCCTCTGTAATTCTTTATTTTCCTGAAATCATTGAGATTGCCCTCGAAAATTGGCTGCCACTTTGGGGATGTTACTCTGACTAGGATGATTGTTTTAGAAGTATGAGAGAACAGATGGAGACACCCTGGAACTACCTGGTGAAGGATAGCCTAGAAATTTACTAATAGCTGTTTATGATTTGATGTGTCCCACTGAGAGTGTGTGTGTGTGTGTGTGTGTGTGTGTGTGTGTGTGTGTGCGTGTGTGCATGCACGCGCACTTCCATGCTGGGGGGTATAAACTTACACCTAATAGAAGTTGTTTCTTTTAAAATTGTTAAAGTTAGAAAACATAAAATTGAAACTGTTCTCTATTGAGGTTTGAGTGAAGTTTTAATTTCCTGAAAAGCTCCTTTAGGTTTCTTATAACTTGTTACTAGAAATTTATGAGAGTCTAAGTGAACTCTTATCCCTCAAACAATTTAAAATGTGGAAGCCACTAGTAGATTGACTGCTGACTTCATAAACACATTCAAAATAAAGTTGATGAGGGATACTTTTCTGTAGTTAGCCAAAAGAACGGAAATGTACTTAAAAAAAAAAGCTGAGAAATTCCTCTGAATGTCATTTTCAATTCTAGAAATAAGCTAAAACCATAAGAAATCTTTTGACTTTTAAAGGAGCATATGATTTAAATAGGATTTAAGCTTCTCCCTTGCCCCTGGCCCTTTGAATCTTCTTCAGGGGCAAATGTCTCAATCACGACTGGGTTGTGCACACTTTCAAAATCACTGTTAGGATGTTAATCAATAATCAGCAACTTTGGGGAATACTTATTAATGTCAACCTTTGCTTAAGAAGTATTTGTGATCTCTGGGCCTTAATGGTTTAAAGGAGGTATTAAAACTGACAGAAGCAATTATTCAGTTAAATGTTAAATTCTTATTATTTAATCGGGATGGTTTTGGAAATTGGGATGGGACTTCAGATGAGAGTCCTCATGGGACAGGAAGCTATGTCTTAGTCATTTGGATGTACGGTCATAGTCATAGTTGGTGATGGCCTGGTAAACCTTTTCTAGTCTATAGTAAGTGAAGCTGAAGTGAGACAGGAAACAAAGTACAATGATATGGGGCTTGCCTTTGTGCCTCCCACCTGGCTGTGATTTCCCAGTGATGTGAGGAAGATAAGTCACTCACTTCTGAAATTTAGGCATATGTGTGTGTCTAGTGCTCCCAAGGGGAAAGAAAAGCTGAATCAGGCACCTATGTACATATGTAAATATCATCCAAGACTATGACTTTCACGTCCTTTTATGGACAGATGCATGTAGAACCAAAGGCTTTCCCAGCCAACGATGAATATAAAACTCCAGTTATAACCAACTACATTTCCACATCCATTAGTCATCCTTTATGAACTGTATAATCATTCATATTTTAAAGATAAGACAACTTAGCAGAATTCAGTTCCTATTAAACAGTTAATTAGACTCATGTGGTAAAAGGAAAATGAAACCTTTGCCCTATACCCTACGAGTCTCAGTTGACTTTTGAGCTCAGTTTATCCTGAGGTCTAGAACATCATACATGAAATCACATATTGGGGAGTGTGCTAAAACTTCAGGACTCTGGAGCAGGTGGAGCAGCCCTGCAAAACCACAGCAGGTAGCTGTACTCTTCCCAAGGGAGGCAGAAAGGCAAAGGGAGATGACAGACGATGCCCAATCACTGTTCAAAACTCTAAATTTTGGCTATGGTATGACTGGTCACATCAATCTCTTCCCTAGGTTACTTTAGGCTTAGTGGACATTTATATATATATATATATATATATATATATGCATATATATAAATTACAAAGAGAGCATGATATACTTTTGTCACTTAAAACAACAGAGCTAGCATATGCTTAACCAGAACCTGCCATCTAATTGTAGATATTCTCATTTTTGCATCGCTGCTGAGTATGGTGAGAAATTGTTCCTCCAGTGGCTTCAGCACCAATCCATATTGCATGAGGAGCTCTGAAAGGAGTTTACTGTGTGATCCATTTTATTTGCTAAGTGTAACTTCCCCCCCAGGAAATGCTGAAATTGTAACAGTCCCAGTAATGGAATCTTGAGATGTGCCAATATACATGGGAATTGTCTTGTGTCAGAGAATCCTGTGATTCCTGGGGGAATTGGAAAGCTTTTCCTTAACGAACGATTCAGGACTCTTTTTTAATTAGGAGAAAAATACAGATGTTTGCTAGTTTTATTTAACTCTGAAGAAGCAAGCAGAGCACATATTTTCTTTCCCCTGTTCTTTGTGTGCACTTTGGTGACACTGCGATCCTTGGACTATTGCTCTGACTGCTCTGATTTCAAACATGGGGCAAAACACGCCAACCATGTCATCTTCACCTTCCATTCTTCCAGGCCGAGATGGCTAGTTTCATGGTACATGTACGCATAGAGAGAGGCAAAGAGAGACCCATTAAAGAAGTCTGCCACAGATGTGATTTATTTTTTATTTTTTTGTTAATTTTGGAACACAGACTCAGAGGCTGCAGGGCATGGAAACCTAAGAGAAACAGTCAACTGGATAAAAAAGTTTAAATGATAGATCGTGCCTTAAGGCAGTAGTATTTTGTGTGTGTGTGTGTTTGTGTGTGTGTAAGGAAAATAAGAGTTTTCAGAAAGACAAATTTTCTTTGATTTCTCCTTCCTTCCCCCTACCATTTGAGTCTGGCTTTAGAAAGTAACTAAAATTACATGCACAAAGCTTGAAATGTTTCTCTTTCTCCCCACTTTGTTAGCTCTCTTGAAAGATTATGATGTTTCTGGTACTTTTCTTCAGTTGCTCTTCTGTGATGACATGTTTAAAACGACTGTAATATGCTTTATCTCTTCCCCTGTCAGTGTAAGGACTTAAAGCAAAGAAATTCAAGGGCCAGTCTTCATCCCACTGTTTCACAATCCTCACTTCTCTCTCCAGTTGGTTTATGAACCATGTACCTAGTAGGTTGTTAGATGAGGGGGTTGGGTGAACACTCAGTGGGACCTGGGTCACTCGATGTCACTCAGTCATGCCCCACCAACATTCTTTTTTTCTTTCTTTTCTGCCTTATTTTTTCTGTATTTGCACTCTTTTTTTTTTTCTTCTTTTTCCTCTTCTGTTTTCTGTTTGAAAAACCATCAGAGGTGCTCTCAGGCATGGCTTGGTGCAACTCAAGATGAGGCAGTGGTTGTGAAGAAATGGACTAAAAGAGTCAGAAAACTTTTTGGATGCTGGTGTTCAATGGCTAGCCATGGCCAGTGTTGCTGGTTCTTTAGAGGTGGGTCTTGGGATCCTCAGGCATTATGAAATAAAACATCTGAAGATCCTTGTCCCAGGTGGGACTTTGCATGACCTCTGGGACAAGCTATGGGGATGGAATTTACAACTACTGATTAATCCTGGGATCTTACTAATATTGAAAAAACTACATCCAGGTAGCAGGGCAACCTCTGTCATAATAAAGAAAAGCACCATTTCAAAAGCTGATTTTTATTTTGCATTAAGACTCCAGGAAGACTTCACATGCTATATATACCCTTGGTCTAGCTTCTGAAAGACATGGCTTTATGCACAGTTCCAGGGAAAAGGATGGGCGACTGAACACAACTGATTAATTCTGTGAATGTATTCAAGCTTCAAAAATGCAAAGAATGGCATTTTTATGGATTAATTTGGCACATGGGATGCTGCTGTAAACATGTCAATTAAATTCTGGTACTTGAATCCCCTTTCATGTTTTAATTAAACATAAGCACCATGGGCTTATTACCACAGTCTGGCACAGAGAATGAATTCATTAAATATTTTTTTCTACTGGAAAAAATGTTTTTGTTTTTGTTTTTTGTTTTGCTTTTCCTCATAAAGAAATCTAGGAAAGATAGCACTAGGAAAGAATCAAAGGTGGTTTCCAAAGAACTCCAGATACAGAATAAGTTAAACAGGAATTAAATAACTTTTATTGCTCAAATCTAACAGTACCAGATCAATAACTAATACATATCTACCTTAAAAGAATCACTTCTCTCCACTTTTTTCTCTTTATAACCCTTGGTGATATGAACATGGCCAGACATGGTTTAGCCATAGTAGAAGCCATCTCCCACTCTTCATATGGTTCTCTTCAAATAGCCAGAGTTTTCAAATTAAGTCAGATTTTCCCATCCTAAATACTCCCCTGCTCTCCCTATCCTTTGCTCTCTTGGACGCAAGCCTTACCTCTTTCCTCTCTGACTTACTCCTGCCAGTCTGGTGTCTGTGCTCTTGGCATTACTGAACTGCTCTAAGGTCACTGATGACATCCTAATGTTCAAATCCAATGGCCATTTTTTCTTTGCTCATTCTGCTTGATTTCTACATCTCACTTAATGCTGTTGACACACCCTTTATGATCCTTGATTTCTTTTGTTTCTAAACAAGAAAAGATCTCCTTTCAGAAGAACTTCTAGTCTTGATTTCTGTGATACTCCATATCCTGGTTTTCTTGTCTTTGGGTGGAGCTGTCCACTCAAAGGTCCTGACTATGGATTCATTGTTTCTTGTTAACATTCTACCCTGGTGATGGCATAATTATCTTTGTTTGTTTATAAAATTCCATTATGAATAGCCTGCACGAGTTGCTAAATAAATGTGTCTTAAATTTAATTGTTTCCAATCTAGTGAACCTGATAAACCACAACACTATTCTACTATTGAGATTTCACTTAGCTTCCTAATTACATTAGGACTTCCTACCATTAATTTTGCCTAGGCATCTTATGCAGTTAAAGTTAGCAAAATACCTTACAATTATAATAAACAGTTCCAAGTCAAAATCATGACAAATAGCTTGATAAAGAACATTTTATAAATATGAGAAACAGTATAGAAGGTCTATTTATTCTGGTGGGAGTCATAATTTTCCAGAATAGTTTCCTAACTTGTGTGGACACTTAACAAAATATTTGGATTGGTTCTTAACCTGAAAATCTGGATTGCATGGTAGTATAATACACACAAACTATATTAAAACTTTCCTCTTTCAAATAATATATATTTTGGAATCATTTTGTTTATATATCAAGGTTATCTAAGTTATTACATAAACATAGTTCTTCTCTTTCTTCTTTTGGCTTTAAATATAGTACAGTCAGAAGCTGAGAAATGCAGAAAATGTGCTTGTTGTGGCCGTAAGCTAAGATTCAGAATCTCAAATTAAATCTTGCCTTCATTTTGCACCTGTAATTACTAGGTCTCATTTTCCCTCTGGTTCTAAGATACTCTTAAAAACTACAAAGATTGTATAGTTGGTATAAAATATATATTATATTATAAATTATGTTTAATTTATAATATAATATATATAATTATATCTTAAAAAATTTCAGACATAGCTAAACCAAATACTTTATACATTATCTGAGGACAAAATGCTGAGCAATATCTTCCATATTTTCTACAAATCCAAAAAAATGACATGGAAACTTATAGAATGAAATGATCTCAAGCACATATATTCTCCAAGGGGGGGTGTTAAAACATGCTGAGATGGGTAATGAGCTGTCATCATAGACACACTCTAGAGATGTATGTTGTGAGCCCACAGACCTGAGATAGTACTATTATTATGAAACATTCTTTTCTACAATTGTTTCAGTATTCTGGCTTTCAATCTAGTGGTCTAAATAGCTGTTCAAAGTACTTCTTACGAGTAAGAAGATCTAAATCTTCCTTTTCTTCCTTTATTTCCATAAAATTAAATATTTCAGCCTAAACCAAATTAATAAATATTTTTTCTGAATAATTAGGTCAAAAATATTTAAGTAATTTAATTATTACTAAAAGCTCTTAAGCGTCAAACTATTCTATTCTAACTTGTAATACTACCAAAATGTAGCACTTTGTAACTGGCATGGTTTAAAAAAAATAAACGGTTATTAGTGTTTAACTGATGTGAAAATAATTTCATTCTACATTAGCAAAATTTCTAGTAATTTTTAAGTAAAGTAATTTCTAGTAAGTTCTATGGAAATGTCTAAACTGCAAATCTTTTCAGATACTCTAGCTTACTTCAATTATCTAGTCCAGTGCTGTTCAATGTAAACAAAAGGCAAGCTACATAGGTAATCTAATTCTAGTAGCCATAGTTTAGAAAGCAAAAAGAAACAGATACAATTTTAATAATATGCTTAATCTAACATATCCAAAATACTATTTAAGCACTAACACAATAATTAGTGAGATATCATACATTTCTTTTTTTCTTTTTTTTGGTAGTAAGTTTTTGAAATTCACTGTGGATCTTACACGCTTCTCACAGGACATCCAAACTCAGATTTCAAGCACCTAGTAGCAACAAGTGTCGAGAAGCTTCTCAACTGGATAGCATGATTTAGTCAATCTGATAGTACCTGGTGTTTTAATCTAGTCTTTTACTAAAGCATTTTATGAAAGAACTTAATGAATAAATGATTGTTTTCCTTTGACTTTTGTTTGTTTCCTTGGCTGCCATATAGGTCAAATTTGGTGAGAATTGCCCTCTACCTTAAATATATGCTTATGTGGGTGAGTGAAATTAGCATGGTGATTATGTACTAAAAAACTGATACTACTCAGAAGAATGATTTGTTACACAAAATGGAAGACGTTTCATTCACAGGACTGTGAGTACTGAAGAATACTTGCCAGAAGAATCCATTCGAAAACTGGTCCTTGGTGGCACTTGTTCTGGATGGGAAATTAAAATTGAAATTCATTTATGGCATTTAAAAATTCATCTTTTTTTTTTTTTTGGTTGCAATTAGAACTCACCCTCAATCTTTTTCTTGTGTTTCATGATTTTTTCTCTAAAATCCATGGAGTTAATGGACAGATTTACCCTGTTTTATGTATATGAATACGTCTATAAATGTATCTCTTTCACATGCAGGAAAATGCCTGAATTCTTTTAGATCAGAATGGAAAAAAAAGATCACCATTTCCAAAGATTAAGCTTTGATTCTGATGATAAGAATGCTGATTTGAAAGTAAAGTCAATCCAGAACCCAAAATATGCACATATCTTTGAAATCATATTATGATATTGTGTCATCAAATATCAAAATGGAAAGTGAAAACTTCAATAAATAATTATGCTGATTTATGTACACCAGTCCAAATATTTTGATCCTTATAATTATTTGGATAGTAAGTTATATATAAATAGTTGAATAAAATTGGTTTATTTTAGCAATAGGGATCCTTCATGAGAACTATGATACCATAACATGTTACGTATAACATAAAAGTTTAGGGACATGAGTGTAAAATACTATATATATTCTATAATGTGCATATGAAATACTATGGAAAAAATGGGTATTTTATCATTAAACTTAAAAAATTAGAAGACCAAGTTCTGATTGCTTTCTTACTGAGCTTTGTTTGCTTCACTATTCAACACTGAAAATGAAATAGAAGCCTCCTGAGGGCGATGACAAGGCTTCCCCAGGGTACCCTGCACAGCTAGTCTCACTTGCTGTGGGGAGAATGAACCTCCCTGCTAGGCAATCTGCATTTTCACAGGAAATAAGCTCTCCAGCAAAACTACATTTTTTTAAATTTTAAATCTCCCTGTTTAGTGTAACTGCTTAGGATTATGAATTGAGAAATTTCTTTAATCATAAAGATGGAGCTATAACAGGGATGGAAGACTGTGCCCTTCTAAATACCTCCATTAGTTGTAAAAGTGACATCATAATCTTTATACTATCCTGACCTCACTAGGACCTACTTGCCATCCAGCAAGTACACTCAGTTTACTGCAGCCCCGATGGTCTCATTTTTAATCATGAATGTACTTTGGGTTACATTGTCAACTTGTGCTACCACCAAAATGCTCTGACAAACTAACTCGCAATCAAGGACTGATTTTAGAATTTACTTCTCGAATTTCCATCCCCTTTTATCCTCTGCCTGAGTCCCAGAGCATTAAGTTTTAAACTAGTGAATTAAATGAATTTATAAGCTATCAGATTGAATCTAATTTCTAAAATACAGGGGAAAAACATGTCTCCAACCTAACTTTTATTTCACTATCATTATTACTTAGCTATTTCTTTCTCTGTTAAAAGGAACCTGTTAGAAATATAATACCATAGTTATTTACAAAGTTACTGAAAAATATTATTTTTGAAATTAGATTTCCAAAATAAAATACACTTATGAAAAACAGCAAGCACACTTAACTGGATTTACTGACTCCTTTACCAACATACTCTAACTGCAAAGTGACGCACAATGTGATATATCAGAAACGCCAGCTGAAAGGCAATTTTTTTTCACAGATTAAACCAAAACAAATTATATTAAAGACAGCAATAATGATTTTCCTGAACAAGGTACAGGAAATTAACCTTCATTGTACAGTTGTGGACATTTTTTAATGCTCATTTCCCCCATGGAGGGTTTTTTTTCTTTTTAAATTTTATTTTATTTCTGACTGTGCTGTATGACATATGAGATCATAGTTCCCTGACCAGGGATCGAACCTGCATGCCCTGCATGGGAAGCAAGGAGTGCTAACCACTGCACTGCCAAGAAAGTCCCAGTAGAGGATATTTTAAATGGTGATGTTATAATTTTTTTCTGGTCTTTTTATGATTCTAATGTTAAAGTTACTGGTAAAAGTGTCTAAACATTTACCTATCATCCTATTTTGATTTTTCACTAAAATAAGGTAGTGTTCCAGAGAACATGTGTGGGTAGTACTGGACTACCCACAGGCCACTGGACATCAGCAATGTCCAAGCACATGTGGCCAGGGCTTGATCTAGCTGTGTTCACACATGTGGGTGTTCTAGAAACCAAGGTAGTTGTTTATGATTACTGAATAGCTGCCTGCTGCTATGGAAGCCATCACTTTATCTAAAGCTTCCCTAAACTGTTGGTGTTTCCAGTTTGACTGTATTGAATATTTAGTCACAAGGGCAGAGGAGACTGGAGACGAGAAGGCTCAAGCAGCAGCACTTGCATGGCTGTGGCGCTCTGGCTCCGAGCTCAGCACATCTTGTGCGTCTGCCTTGTGTGCTGAGGTTCACACCACTGGTTTCCATTTAGGCTCTTAAGTGATGTGCTGCAGTGAATAATATTTTTACACTACCCCAGCTTTCCAAATGGCTCTGCCATTAGGATGGGAGTCAGTGCTAACTACAACCCTTGCTCACTAATAACAAGGAAAAAGCAGCAGAAAAAAAGATGGTTTAGAAATACAACCACTCATTTAAGATGTTATGAATTACATGTGCATTATAAGCCCAAAAGAACTCCACAATGAACAACAAAAGTGCAGGATAAAAGCCATAGATGTGAAAAACACAATGGTCCATTTTTGATCAGCTATGAATTATCATTTCATTTCAAATAGAGTAGTAAAAACAGTCTTGTAGCCTTCCTTCATTATGCTATTTAACTGGCCTGTGGTTGCCCTTGATTGCTACCTTCAGCACAAAACTCATTGCTTATTACAGATTAATGCTTCCTCATTTCTCAACAGAAAAATTGATTGTGTGAGCTCATTTTGAAGAAATTCCAGAGGAATTTCTATTCTAAGGAGGTCCTACCAGAAGGCACATTATACTATATGGATTCCTCACCTTTTTACAATCCTACGTTTGAGTGATGTCTTACTGCAAAGGAGTGTGGACATGTTGTACCTCATAGATTGTTTATTTGTAATAACCAAGGTTCAATGTGAAGAGAAAAAGTTTGAACAACTTCAGTCATAATTCACCTTGGGTTCCTGCTAAGGGACAGAATCATGAGGGAAGAGTTTCAGGGAACAAGGGGTTTTCTTCTCTGTCTCTTTTTGTTTTCACTGGCTTGCCTGCTCCAGCTTCTGAGATTGCAGTGTGGAGTGTGTTAAAGAAATGGCCCCATGAGCGAGGGGACAAACTCTTAAATAAGTCTGGATTAGTGAAAAATGAAGCAGCAGGACATGGCCCTCATTCCTAAATTATCAAGCTCCTTGGCATGATTACAATCTTATTTTGTAAGATTCCAAAGTGAGCCACACTCATTTCTTTGGGAAGCACTTTGTATTCCCTTGCATTAAAAAAAGGAGCCAGTACGGCCATTTTTCTGCAGTTATGTGAGTACAATCTGTCTTAGGAGCAGAGAGACAGACAAAGTTAGCTCTTTTTTTGGTCCTGTGATTATTGCCATGACGAATCTGATTTATTCTCTGTGATAAGAATGAGAAGTTCTCTTCACTTAGACTAGTGAAGCCTCACCACCTACTTTTTCTGCTGAGTTTGCCATGATCTGGACTTGTACATTTGCACAGTTTTCTGGGTATGGATGGAGTTCTCTGGGTGTTTGGCTACCAAGACAAGTCACCACATACATCTTTACCTCAAATTAGGGATAAAAGATGTATGGACAAAAATTCAGGGAGCCAAATAAATCAGTTTAAAAGAAATTATTTATCTGATTAGGCTTTAAAATTTGTATTCACAGCCTGTATATTTAGATATATGCTTTCCTTGGACAGTAATGATGTCTCTCTCTTTAACAGACTATGTAGTAAAGGAAAGTCATATAATTTATCATTCAGTGCAGACAATCTGCAGTGTTAAAGGGACCTATTAATTATACCAGGACAACACAGAGCAGGGCTCTCCCACGCAAATGGCATGCACAGATAGATAGTCTTGGGGTAAGTAGGACATTACAAACCGTCTCCTATTATATTAGAAATACGTGGTTGAAACAATGATGCAAACACATATAGAGAACAAGTGGCAGGAGGAGATGGGAGGGCAGAAGGCAGGAAGGATCTTTAGAAATAGTCTTTTCCCCTCAAAGTCAGAAATGGTGTACGGAGCCCAACATTTAGAATGTTCGCAGACAAACCGAGACAAACCTTTCATCTTGTGACTGCAAAGAAAATTAAAGTCCCTCTTTCATGAGATTTATGGAAAAAAGAGAAGGGAAAACTTAAAAATAGCATGGCTTATCTCATTACACAACGGTGGGTATTTTCCTCTGCTTTCAATTTTAAAAAATCCAAGTAATGGAAACAGCAAGAAGTCAATTATCAACAGAGACTGTTACACAAAGGAAAGTGAGATTTATGTAAAAGTTTTGGATGGAGATGAGGACGGGTAGATTTTTGCTGTTTTCTGGGAATTTCCAGTAATAATATAGGGTGTCAGCACTTGAAAAACCAACATGAACCCAGAAACCCCACTGGTCAAAATTTCTGTTGGGACTTTTTAGGCACGGTTCTTCTAGTATGCTTATAAACTTATGTGGAATGAAGTTAATCAGGAAAATTTTTCTTTTTGCATAGAGCTTGCAGTAAGAACTAATGAGATTTTGATAATTAAAAGATGTTTCATGCAAGACATTCTTCTGATTAAATATCAGTTCTGAACATGGAATGAAAAATGATGGGTCTAATTGTCTAGTTATATTTAAACTATTATTTGTATCAATTGCAACATTTTGCATGTTAAAATACTGATAATTATTCGCTGTTACATAACAAAATGTCATTCAGGAATTGCTTTCCTATGTTTGTGTCCCCACTTTCACTGCAAGCCTCATGTGAGTGGAGATTATGTCTTGTGATTTTTCTCTTATGGAGTGCCCAGCAGAGTTCCAGACACACACTGTGCTTCATACAGTCTTGTTGATTGATGCGGAGCCTGGAGCTGCCACCTCTGGGCACTCTGCCGGATGCTCTGCAATCAGAGGCATTGCCTGGCCTGCTAGATGGAAGAATCTTCTTTCTATCAAGTCCCATGTAATCACAGGCTCTTATGAGGACCCAAGGTGTTTCTAGCTTTTCCTTTCATAAGCATGTACCTGCCATGTTTCTTGTGGCTCTAGTATCCTATGGTTGTCTTTATTTATTTAAAATCACAGTATTTTTCCTCCCAGGAATACATCTTTATTAAGATGTCCTGTGTATGCACATTAAAATGTCAGCATAATCTAATTATGAGCCAAATGAGGCACAGCACCATTTACATCATTTGATAAGTTTCCATCATTTGCAGAGGACTAGTAATTTGAATCCAAATACTTCTTGACAGACTGGATGTAACAAACATTCTGTAGCTTTGTAGAGTAGAAGCTTGTGGGTGCAGGTACACTCTTTTATTTGGTAACTGCAACCCAGTTTTAAACATGAATTTGAAAAAATCTGCTCAGCATTAGATTTCATTGTAAAAGAGGATACCATGAGGTCATTACAGGTCAAGGAAAATGTGACAAGATGTGGTTTAGACACTTTGGTTAGGATTCCCTTCCATACTTTCCTTGGTCCCACTGATTTTTCTCCTAGGAAACAGTTCAGAGGTACAGAATAAAAGGAGTCATACCTAAATATTATGCATGTAATTCAAAAGAATAGAGTGGCTCAATATGGGTCTTTTGTTTGGATGCATACATTGTACAATGGTTATAAAAACTGAAACTATTAGATGACGAGAAATACTCCCTCTGTTCATTAAAAGAATGTATTTTTGGCATTTTTCTAAAAATTTAAAAGAGATAATGAGACTTTGTTACACTTGGAAACAGGATATGGATACAGGGCAAAGGTCTATGTGAAGCTAGAAAAGCAAAGTGAACTGATCAGCTATCCAGAGATTAGAGAAAGTGGTGCCATGTTTTTGTGGGTTTTTTTGGTTTCCTTAATCTTCAGAGCAGAGCTTTTCTTACCTTGACATGATTTCTGTGTTTCATTCACACTCCATTTAGTGTTACAAAATAACAGGACAGAGAGAGAAAAATGAGAAAGAAAATGGCTCTTTTGGCTCCTAAGAGTTGTGACCCTGAAAACATCATCGTGTCCTTGGAAACATTAGAGAGAGTTGAGAAAACAAGACAGAGGCGGTGGGGAGGAGGGGGGAGGAGCAATGAAAGAGGCCCCAGCAGAGGCACGGGCTGGGCTCTGATGGAAGGGCAGGGCATGGGGCGGGCAGTCTGGATGTTTGTTGTTCAAGTGGCTGCAGACACAAAGGGGTACAGAGCTCCCAAAGGAGGACCGAAAAAGAAAGTCACGGAGGTTAAGGCAGATTGCTTTGCGAGGTTTGTCACAGGTGAGGAGTGGAAAGGCAATGAACAGAAGGAGCATTACAGGGGCTGGATAAAGAAATCAGAATTTGTTCAGGGTTAAAAGAAGGTCATACACCATTCCTTTCCACAAAGAGCATTAGACACCGTAAAGAAAAGACAGAATAAACAGCAACACTGCCTTTGTCTTGAATAATAAAGCTTACATTGGTCAGGAAACCACGAAAGGATGGAAGCAAATGACTAATGAAGGGATAAAAACAGGAGGAAGCATCTCTTGAAATTCTCTAAAGGTAACCACAAAATTCAGCACGCAAGTACAGGAGGATATGTTCCACCTTCTGAGTTAGGACTTCTGTATCCTGATCTCTACTCATTTACACTTAGTTTCCTTATCTCCCAGTTAGTGAGAGCAGGCAAAGAACTCAACTTGGGTGTCTCCTCATGGTGCTAAAGGTCAACTTGATTACTAAAGTAGGAAAGGTATTAAGAACTGTGCTGAAATCATTCCTATTTTTTCAGTATAATGACCGTTAACACCATGAATTCATACTCTGTATTACACAGTGAAAAAATTTATTCTATCAGAGCAAAGACATTCTAACTACTGCTGCTACTGCTAAGTCACTTCAGTCGTGTCCAACTCTGAGTGGCCCCATAGACGGCAGCCCACCAGGCTCCCCCATCCCTGGGATTCTCCAGGCAAGGACACTGGAGGGGGTTGCCATTTCCTTCTCCCATGCATGGAAGTGAAAAGTGAAAGGGAAGACGCTCAGACGTGTCCAACTCTTAGCGACCCCATGGATTGCAGCCTACCAGGCTCCTCTGCTCATGGGATTTTCCAGGCAAGAGTACCGGAGTAGGGTGTCATTGCCTTCTCCGCAGAGCCCTTTAAAAACATTTTAGTTGTTCAGCCAGAAGGAGAAAAGTGAAACACACTAGCCCTGACACAGCCAATTATTTTTAAAAGAGTGGCAGGGGTGGTGGTGGCAGGGGGTAGGTTCATTTTGATGAGAGTGATTTCTCAATGGCCTGCTGTCCTAACTAGTTCGTCAAGTAAAATTACTTTTACAGAGAGTTGGAGAGGATGGGGAAAGGGTATTATGTCTACTTTCTCCCTTACCAGCTGGGCATATAATTCTCAGCCCCTGAGCTCATCAAAGAGTAAGCAGATTTGAGATCCTCTGAGATCACACACAATTTAAAACTTGCTATTCATGCTTCAGATGATAAAGGTGGAAAGAAGGCACTGGTGGAATACCGAAACAAAGGAAATCAGCAGACTGTAAACAGGAGCACCAGGAACCAAACCCTGCTCTTTAGGCTAGTTTTCTCAAGCCATTACTCAAGTTCATATCATACTGTGTATTTCCTTCATAGATTATACATTCAAGCCATTTGGATTCCTGTTCTTTAACATTCAAAAGAGATGATCTGTTAGGTGGTGAAAAATGGCTCAGTGAATGCATATGCAATATTAAAAGCCTTTGTTTTCTAATATTTATAAAGTGCAATGAAATGATTTTAGAAGACTTTTAAATAGGGTGACAAGTGCCTACACAATATTTTATGACTCAACTTTCAAACGGGCCCCAGTGCATTAAACAAGCAGCAGAAATTTCAGGTAGAAATGATTGGCACCTGCTCTTTGCTTCTTTTAGAACCATTACTTTCACCATCATGAGTTGGAAGGACTTGGTTGACATTTTAATCACATTCCTAAAATCTTCAGTGACTGCATTCATGCTCTAAGAAAATCTATGCTTCAGACTAAGATCAGATTAAACATAAAAATCCTAACTATTTCTTCTTATTATCTGGTGGCTTAAATAAAGCTAGTCATCTCTTTCTCTGCTGCCTACCCTTTGCCCTCTTTCCCCACCAAGTTCCTGATTTTCTTGAAGGATTTAGGGGAAAAAAGACATAGATTTTTTTTCTTTTTTAAGGAAAAGTTTAGATCAGCTGGCTTTACTTTAGAGATAGGTTTTGAACCTCAAAATATAAAATCACACCAGATCATTCCAGCCTCAATAAATCCCCTGGCAGGGCTTCAGCTATTTGTAATGCACTCTTGTTTTATGTGGCTTTCACTTACGCCTACTTTCATAAATGGCTCTCGATTTCTCGTAGAGCTCATATGGGTCAGGCTTCCTTGGGTCAAAGGCCTCTGTTGAGTCAGGAAAGGAACTCCTGTGAAGGGCGGGCGGGAAGGGCAGGTTCTGTGGTATGGCCGGAGCAGATAAACTCGTCTGAGGACTGCCTTGGTTCTCCCATCGGTCCATTATCTGTAAAGCCAAAGAGAACAGAGAAGATGACTGATGATAAACTCTTTCTTGCTGTTTCCCTGTCACACACCACAGCCCTCACATTTAAGTTCGACTTCCTTGTCCTGCAGACTTTTCTTTTACAAAACATTCAAAACTTCGGTAGAAGCGCTGAAAGAAAAAATTCTATTTCTATATAATAAAGCACCTTAAATGGTTATAAATACATGTGTTGCTTGACTTTTGAACGCAAACTTTCATAACCTTGTCACCTACCAGGTAGTAATTTTCAGCGAATCACTTAATCTTTTTGAATCTGTTTTTTTCTCTCTATAAAATAAGACACTGTATGTATTTCAAGATAATTTATCTGTAAGTGCTTATAACTGTATGGTATTGTTCCTTTTCTAAGATGGCTCCAATTCATGACACCGTTTTTACTGAAGAAAATAGTCTGCAGGTATTCATTTGACACCTATATACATCCAAACCACTTCCTATACTTGAACATTCAATCACTTTCCTCATGGTTGATAAGTAGTTATAGAACCCTTTGGGGTTTCTGAATTGTTCAAAGTCTTCTATGAAGCTTCATTTACTGCTGATCCAGTGGTTTCTTCTCCAAAATGCTGCTGCTGCCACCATCATGATTTATTAACAGTCTGTAGAATACTTTTTAGTTCACCAAGTTCTTTCATTTACAGTATCTTCTTTGATCGTCACTATAGCCCCGTGAGGTAAAGTGAGGACTCATTTCTTTTTATCAAGGAGAAAGCCACATTCACCAAGATCACCTGTTTACACAACTAACTTAAACAACCAATCAATTTCTCTTTCAAACTCAACTTCAGCTTTTCAGTTTTGACTAAACTTGCTGTGTGTAGAATGAGATTAGGATACCCTCTTGATTGAAATTCTGCACTGAGTGAGTGTAGTCCTCAGGATAAACGCCACTTTCTAGTGGGGCATGGCAGCTCTCCAGCTGATCCTCTTTCTCATCTCCACTGATGGTCCCTCCTCTCATTCCCTAGAACCCTACAGGTTCTCTCCCTTGCATATTTTGTTTATTTTTCTGCTTGCAAAGTTCACCTATCTTGCACTCTTCCATCTCTCATCTTCATTATACCTGGCTACTAGATTCAGATGAGGCCCCTCCCCCAGCAGGCCTTTGCTGACCTTTCCTGATCTGGCTACTTGTGCCTCCTGGGTGCTCGCATGGTACCCACTACCTGCCCCTCACACTCAAGTGGAATCGCAAGTCCACCGTTGTCTCCGCGCATCGATGATGCTGGGCACAGAGACTGCAGGGGACATCGTCTCTCTCACTGTTGCATTATCAACACACAGCAAGTACTCAGAAAATGCAAATTTAGTGAATGGGTGAAATCAATAAAATATGGTCACCTGTTCTTTCTTGCAGGCCAGTTTTGATACACACTATTTTGAGCTTGGCAGGATTATAACTTTCTAGTCTCTACTGCACTGTCGCTGCTTTTGTTTTCATAACAGCTACTGTTTGGTTAGGGCTTCAGTGCCAGCTGTCACCTATCAACAATACATGTTTTAAAGCTGGAGAGGATGTGAGATAGCATATAACACACAGGTCCCTGTGATCCACTTACGTACCTCGGATTGTGGCAGGGGTTGGACCATTCAGCAAACTGGGCAAGAAATGGGTCACTGACCCTTCTCTCAGTACTACTGGAGATAAGGCCTGAATATTTGAGCTTTTTGAAATTCATATATTGACATTCTAACACCCATGGTAACACTACTAGGAGGTGGAGCTTTGGGGAGATAATTAGGTCATGAAGCTGGAGCTTTCATGAATGGAATTGGTGCTCTTATATAGGAGACCCCAGAGAACTCTGTAGTCCCAAGACCCAGGTGAGGTTACAGCCATCTAGGAGGCAGGCTCTGACCAACACTGAATCTTCTGGTGCCTTCATCTTGGACTTCTAGCTTGCAGAACTATGAGAAATATATTCCTATTTTTATAAAACACCAATCTATTTTATTATAGCTTTCAGAAGAAACTAAGAAGACACTTGGCTTCATTTTAATGTGTTTACTTTATGTGCTACTGACCAAGATTTCATTTGAACAAAGGTCCTGTAACTAACAAAGATGGAAAACCCCTAGCTGAGTTCAACTCCCTAATATTAAACATGATCTCTAGGAGCACAGAGAGGTCCAGCAGCTGTCAGTGCCCGACCCTGGGTCAAACACAAATCTATAACTATAATGAGAGTCCTTTTTTTTCTTTTAACATAGTAATACACTGAGGGGAATAGTTGGTAAATTTGCTTAGAGTCCTGGCTAATTTTCTGCTCAGTGACCCTTTTGCCCTCATTTAGTAAAAATCTTTAAATATGCACTTCATAATTCACTTGAAAGTAAAATTTGCCTAGGAAGCCATTGTAGGTTCCTTTGGTCATCCATTCTCTGTGCTTGTGCTCTGACAGGAAGACCCACACTGTGGCTAAAGGCATATTCTTTTTTATTTTTCATTTTAACTGACTTCAGGCACCATGTGGGTACATTTTGTCTGTGACTTTCTCCCTTCTGTTTCTAAACATAAGATACTTAATCCTGAAAAGTAAATAAATTAGAAATATGGTCTGAATCACTGAGTATTCCACTTGTCATCAAAGGGCTTCAGCAAATGTCTATTTATTTCTATCTTCCACGGAGGGTTATCTGATTCTCCCATAAGTCTTGCTAGTATATATACTGTTCATGTACAGTCACTGGAGTAAACATGCTTCAGGTGAAATATCAGTAATCTAAAAAACATTCTTAAAACTACAAAATAAATAATACTTTTGGCACTGTTTAGGAAAGTTTCTTTGGCAGATAGAAAAATTCTACAATGTCTACAGCACTGAGATGGAGAAATTTGTTGAGTCCAGTTCATGCTTAGTAAAGCATTCACAGTGTCTTGCTGTGACATTAATCAACCCTCGAGTCACTCTGTCAGGGATTTGTAAGACTGTAGAGCAGATAATCACAGTGCCCATGAAATTACTAAAAAAGAAGACTCATAGTCCTTCACTTCCCCACCCTCTTATCAAGTCATTTGAAGTTCAGACCTAGAAGACCATGGTGGAAACCTCCTGTTGTGGGATCACCATCCCCTCACCCCCACCCCTGTTCTCTGGAGCTGATGTGCTGATCCGACAGCATCTTTTTTTTTTTTTTTAATTTATTTTTTAGCTGAAGGATAATTGCTTTTGCAGAATTTTGTTGATTTCTGCCAAACATCAACATGAATCAGCCATAGGTATTAAGGGCTTCCCTGGTGACTCAGACAGTAAAGAATCTGCCTGCAATGCAAGAGACATGGGTTCTATTCCTGGGTTGGGAAGATCTCCTGGAGAAGAGAATGGCTACCCACTCCAGTATTCTTGCCTGGAGAATGCTATGGGTAGAGAAGCCTGGCAGCCTACAGTCCACGGGGTCGCAAAGAGTCCGACATGACTGAGCAACTCTATTGACTTCTCAATACTTTCTTAGATACCTTGGTCTCTGCACTTTTGCCTTCCAGCTGGGTTACCTTGTACTCACTAGTTGCTCTCAATATTCATGAACCACATAGATTCTTATCCCAACTTCTTATTCCACCTAATGTCTTCCTGGCCTTGACCTCTGAAGAGCTGTGTTACCTGTCAGGCGTTTACCTGTCAAAAAGGCTTCTGATTGGAACTTTCCACAGTCCTAGCCATGTCCTTACCTATGCCAATATTCATAAACACTTTTCTAGAGTAAGGAAAAATGGAAACAAAATTGTTTTCTTTATCTGGGAGGAGACTTGTATTTCTATTCTCCTTGAGGAATGAGTGAATGTTTTAACTGTATGAAAATATAGTCACTGAGAAAGCAGTGGAGAGAGTGGACATATAATCCATAATGGGATATCAAAGAGTAAAACAGAAAAAAATCGATCATGGTGTGGTCAATTTTTTTTAAACCCACCTTCTGATTCTAGGATGCACATTGAGAATAGAGAGCTTGTGAACAAGGTAAGTTGTCCTTCCCATGAAAACTAGAAACTGCTTGCTACCTGTAGAAGCTGGGATAGTCTAAACACACTTCCTTACTATTTTAGGGCAGGGCTGGGAGATGATGACATTTGGCTTGATTCAGTACCTGAAGAATGAACTTGGATTCCTTCCAGATGAAGAGAACAAGAACTCACTACAATTAGTGTATTACTTGTTAAACAGAAGTGACTATCTTGATGTGGATTAGTTTTAGATGTGGATCAGTAGGACAGAAGAAGGCCAGGAAGTGACACAGGACCAGGAGAAGGGGTGATCTCACTCAGGATAACATTTCCTTATCCTGATTAAAAATGTCATCAATCCTCTTCAAAGGTGAGAGTGTATAACTCCAAATACTGTGGGTATGTATTTATATATTTGTTTAAGTAAATAGTTTTGCAAACTATGTTCATTCATTGAGTGATTAATTCATTATGAGTTTATTCGTGGAAGGTCTGCTTTCTAGAATGACAGTATTTTATATTTTTGAGCATGTCAGAGGCTCTGCTTTAGCACCTTACATGGATTAAGTCATAGACTCTTTACAATAACCATGAGAGGAGTATTATTATTATCCCCATTTATAGATGAACTTGAAATACTGAAAGCTTAAGCAGCTAGTCAAAGGCAACCTAGCTAGTAAGGAGAAGCACAGTTTGGACACAGGCAGTAAGCCTTCAGAGCCTGCAGCCCAAACCACCGTACACCTGGCCCGTCACCAGAGTCCCTAATCTGAAGAACTTCTGGTGGATGCCTGGAGGGCATTACACTGACAGTCCTCTATCTTCATTTAGCTTAGGACCTGGAAGTCCAAGCCCTACCTTTTGGAGGGATGCCTGGGTTCAGGATTAGTTTTAAACTGAGTTCTATGAAATTATTGAGTGTGGATGTAATTAGTGTAATGACAGCAGATACTATAATTATGCCAAATGGCATCATTTGTGTAAATGTGGTACATATAAGGAAATCAGTAGATTACATAATTGTAGCACCATGATGAGGTTGCAAGATTCCTTCTCAAATTAGATAAAGATATGTGTAACCACAGAACACAGATTTTCAACTCTGGTGGCGAAAGAAAGGAATTATTCAGATTTTGGTCAAGGCAAAACAAACTTCATTTTAAATATTTTTAAATACTTGTTTTCAAAATCACATGTATCACTAAACAGTTTAACTAGGCCCAAGTAAGACTAGTTTTCTCATCTGATATTCTCTGTGGACCAGATGAGCCGAATCCCAAATGAGGACATGCTTGGTGTGAAAATTCTGAGAGCATGGGCCTCTCATCACCAGCTCCCAGTTTTCTCATCTCTCTTTGAGAGAAACCTGGACATCAGGCATACTCCAGGGCTCAATAATATTTTATTTTCATGTGTCTTCAAATAATTTTAAAGACATGTTATTTAACTAAGCCAGTTACTGCGCTTGAAAAATATGCAAAATCATTTCTAAAATGAGAAAATGAAGCACTTAAATATTCCTTCAGTAAAAGGGGGAAAAAAGGAGCATAAAATTAACCCAAGAAGTCCCTACTCACTGGCCAAACCAGGGGCCACTGGTGTCAGGGCTACTTACTGTGAGAGGAAAGAAAAGTAGGTGGAAGACGTGATTCCCTGAGATTTTGAGTTTTTTTTTTAAATTGTTTGTTTTGTTTTTTGTTGTTAACTTGAATCACTTTGCCACAGCTCTCTTCCACTTGTGGGTTTTAGCCATCTCAGTTAGGGTCGGCTATTCTAACACAGCATAGAATGGGACCCCAGAAAGCTAGTCCCAGCTCTTGGGACTTGGACAAACTAGAGTCAATCTAATGGCAAGTAAAGATCATCTCCAGCTGGGAAGGCAACTTGTCTAAACTTGTGTCACAAAAAGATTACTAAAATACCAGTCTCCTACGTTAGCATCAACATTTCAGGACAGCTGATAAAGAAACTAGGCTTAGAGAGACTAGGTGACAGCAGAGATCACCAGTTTCCGAAAATTCAGAGCACCACTTTGAGTGACTGTCATTTATGGTGGAAAAACACAAAGTGTTTCACAGACACACATGTATTTAGCTCTGTATGCATTAAAATGTAAATATAAACACAAATAAATATACAGCGAAATTTCTTGAGGATCAGATTTAATTTGTAGGTCAAGACATCTGGGTCTATAATTTGTATTGTTTTAAAAATTCAATGCAGTAAGAAACGATGGTATTTCTGTTGGTGAAAACAAAGGTTTCTAAAGAGTTTTCAGCACACCGTATTGAACAGTGTTAATGCTTGTTTTGTAAAAATATTAAAAAAAACAATCTTTATAGGAAAGTAAGACAAATTAGTTTTTCACAGAGAACTTGTTCTTTTGACATCAAAAATCTCAAAGGAGGAAGGGATTTTTGAGGTTACCCAATTCAAATCTTATTTAGCGGAATTGTAATCATAACTAGTAATAAAGAAGAATTTCAACTTACAGGCTTTGGGGTTTTCCATGGAGAAAAGAAACCTGCAATAAAGAAAACAATATATGAACTTTGAAAATACATTCCACTACCACTTACAGGTAGCATGGTATTAAGACAGCCGCAAGTACTTTACATAAGTTAATAGGAAACAACAGCAACACATTCTGCCTAGCTGCA
Source organism: Capra hircus (assembly GCF_001704415.2). Classification (NCBI taxonomy): domain Eukaryota; kingdom Metazoa; phylum Chordata; class Mammalia; order Artiodactyla; family Bovidae; genus Capra; species Capra hircus. The sequence goes on from NC_030811.1 coordinate 77,209,849, forward strand.
CAGTTTTTTTTTTCCAAAGGGACCAATTTTATTGGAATTATGTTAATGATTCTAGGAATATTTCTTTATACAGCAGCTGAGGATTCTGAAGCCCAGTGATGGTGAGGAACTGTGTGGCAGAAGATCAGTCACTTTACAAGAGCTAAGGCTGAGTCATCCTTTGGGATTCCTGTGGCACAGCCTTAGCTGTGTGTGGGTGTGGGTTTGGGTGTGGGTGGGTGGGATGGGAAGAGAGAAAGAGAGCGAGAGAGAGAGGGAGAGAGAGACAGAGAAAATGAGGAACAGTGAGGGGGGTAGAGAGGGACAGACAGAATATAGACAGAAATTAAGACTTTTAAAGGTTAACACCTGTGATTAGTATAACAAATAATTCTGCTTTATGTGGTTAGAAATCAATCAACAAGCCTTCATTAATCCTACATTTATAAATAATGTATATACTTATATCATGAATAGATTCTCCTATAATTGCGTATGAGCTGTTTCTCCCACTGACTCCTCCCCAGCAGATATCTATCTTATTATCCCCCTGCTCTAGTGGCAGCACAATGTTTTTCATGAAGAAGCGGCTAAAAATGTTAATTGAGTGAATCATGTATCATCAAAGACAGGATTTTTTCAACTCATTGAGCTCTTTTAATGATCACAAATGGTTTGACGGTTGAACTGACTTTGTTTGATCTGAATGACCTTTAAGATAATTAAAAGTAAAGGACAGATTAATTCCTTTTTCCTTTATTGTTATTTTATTATACACTGACCCCAGCAAGCCAAAACACAATCTAGCACACAGAACAAAATTACTTTCTTCTCATACCATCTCTCCCCTCTTTCAGTGACTTTACTCATGTTAATATTAGATGGTGTCTGATAAAATGCCCAATAAAAAATGGAATGTTGAAAATATGCCATGTAATGATTATTACTTTTAAAACTTGGACGGGCATAGAATGGGCCATGGTTTTTGACTATTTCCATTTATAGGAAATATCCACAGAAAACTAGACACACACTTATCTAGATGCTGAAGCAATCCAACTCAGGCAGAGTATAAATACTAATTTAAATACTAATTACACCTCAACACAAATGTTGTAAATAGCTGATGCTGCATTTTGTGAAAAGAGTGAAAGCAGGTAGGCCATCATGTTCCTCAATTTTCCTTGGAACACAGAGTTAAATTTAATGCTGAAGCATAACAACTATCTCACCTAAGGAGACGGGTGAGATTGGCTTACTTTCTCGTATACTCTGTATGTACGTTCTTATTTCTCTTTCCAACTATTAAAAAAGTTCTATTCAATGTGTGGCTTGATTATAATTTAATTGCAAGGATTTAATCACATCCTTTTTGATAATAGCTGAGAGTAAAATTACAGATAAATAAATATATTTATCTCTTTGACTCATTCTGTAAAAGGCCAATGAAAATAATTTGACCAATAATTATAAAAGTGAAAAGCATTGTGACCTATTGGCCAATTAACTATTATTCTCATTGAAGAATAATAGTTATTTGCTGTTTAAATAAAATTTATTTGCTGTTTCATGGAATTGTCAGCAATGGTTCTTTTGAGAAAAGATGTCATTTATACGTTCTCACAATGTTAAAACATTCAGTGATTTCCTCTGCTTTCTCTGTGTTCCTCCTTTTTCTTCTTCCTGCAGTGCCAGAATGGATTTTGAGTATTTGCTGCTTTACATTTGCTAAGTGCTGGGAGTTTCTTAGATTTACAGATGTATTGAAAATGGTTTCTTTTTATGGAGCTTTCATCTCCACATGGGGCATTATCTTAAAAGATGATTATTCCTCCTGGGGAAAATGTATAATCATGGGACCTCTTGGCAGTTACGGTGCCTGAACTGAAATGGCATAATAGGGACATTGGTTAAGATCAGACAAGGAGAGAGGGCCATTTAATTTGACCACCTGTCATCACTGGCATGTTGGCTTCCTCTTCTTTTGAGGTGGTTTTATTCAGTCTGATCTCAGAATATTGGCATGACCCAGGACTTCTCCACTGTGCCCATTATGGCAGTTTCTGAAATATGCCTAATGCTGAATTGTGAGAAAGAGGCTTCAATCTCCGAAGCAATAGCTTCACTTTCTGAGTCATTGTCAGAGAGAAGCTGCTTGTTTCAGAGTAAGTAATTTTAGGTAGCAGAAATAGTATCAGAATAGATTTCCTTAAAAATAAATAACTTACGTGAGACTTAGAGTTCCTTTGGCAAATTAGCAATCATGCTATAAGCACTTAAATGAAGATGAACAGAAAACATTTATTTTGTAATACAATACTGTAAAGCAATTATCCTACAATTAAAAATAAATTATATAAAAAGATATGCAATTCTTCTTTAAAGATTTAATTGGTTGGCAGTTTGCTGTTTTGATAATTGTGTAAATAAAAATGCAAAAGAATAAAGAAAGAAAAGAAAACATCTATTTTGGGTATACCCAATTTGGCCCAATTAATTGATAAAATCATTTCTACATGATTAATCTCCAGTTTTCTGCTCAGCTTCATTGGAAGAGCTCCATAAATACTATAATAGCATGGGTCAAATAATGTAGGTCAAATGCTATTCTAATGTGGGTCAAATGATTATAAATGTACAATAAATTTTTGCAGGGATTACACCTCTAAGAAATCTAGTCTATTGCAACTAACATAAAATACCCCCAAACAAAATAAGAACTTTAAAATTCTTATTTCTGGAACTTTTCTTTTTCTGAAATCATTCTGGCCAAAACAGATCACAGAAGGAAGACAGGTTTGGTTTGTTGAGACAATTACTTTTGGGTGTCTCACCACCTACACTCACAGGGATACAGGATGAGGAATATAGATAGCTTTTTCTTAAGCCTTTCAGAGCGGATAGTCCTTTCTTCAAAGGCAAATTCATAAAAAAGATTTTTGTTTAAACTAATAAAACTTGCTTTATATTTTAGTTTATTTCTGGCCTTTATTTCCCCTACTTCTACAGAAAGTAGAATATTATAATTCTCTTATAGAATTAAAAATGTATTTATTTTATTTATTTATTATAATAACTTGACCTGTTTTCCATACTGATCATTTACTGAAGTGTGTTGATATGTCTGTGTATGAATCCAAACATTTATTTAATTCTAACTCTAAAGACAATAAAAGTGAAAGACCTCAAGAAACAGTTATAAGCTAACTGAAACATGAGTAGGGACATTTTAAAAAGGAAAAATTAAGAGAATAAATGGGAAAATTTAGATGCAGCCAATAGGGAAGTTTCAATGCATTTAATACGAAGCACAAAACTGAATTAGATCTCTAAAATCTGTCTTTTTTGGAACAAGAAATAGAGTTAAAAAATATTTTTAATTCCTCATGTAAAAGCACAATTAGATGGGCAGAGAAACAGAAACACAGTACAAATAGCTTAAACAAGAAATTCTGACGCTTAAAAATGGAAGAGGAGAGAAGGCAAAACCAGTTTTATACTGAGAGTTAAATCAAATTTACATATCAACTAAACACAATTTTAATAAATTATAGGACTATGGTTGCCCAGTTAAATATGAATTTCAGATAAGCAATGAATAACTTTTTAGGATGTCCTGTAGACTGACTGCATGAGACATATACTGCATAGGACATACTTATATTAAAAATTACTTGTTTATCTGAAATTCAATTTAATTGGGAAGTCTACATTTTCATTTCCCAAATTTGAATTCACTATCAGTTTAGTTCAGTTTAGTCGCTCAGTTGTGTCCGACTCTTTGCGACCCCATGAATGGTAGCACGCCAGGCCTCCCTGTCCATCACCATCTCCCAGAGTTCACTCAGACTCACGTCCATTGAGTCCGTGATGCCATCCAGCCATCTCATCCTCGGTCGTCCCCTTCTCCTCCTGCCCCCAATCCCTCCCAGCATCAGGGTCTTTTCCAGTGAGTCAACTGTTCACATGAGGTGGCCAAAGTACTGGCGCTTCAGCTTTAGCATCATTCCTTCCAAAGAAATCCCAGGGTTGATTTCCTTCAGAATGGACTGGTTGGATCTCCTTGCAGCCCAAGGGACCCTCAAGAGTCTTCTCCAACACCACAGTTTAAAAGCATCAATTCTTCAGCGCTCAGCCTTCTTCACAGTCCAACTCTCACATCCATACATGACCACAGGAAAAACCATAGCCTTGACTAGACGGACATTTGTTGGCAAAGTAATGTCTCTGCTTTTCAATATGCTATCTAGGTTGGTCATAAATTTTCTTCCAAGGAGTAAGCGTCTTTTAATTTCATGGCCGCAGTCACCATCTGCAGTGATTCTGGAGCCCAAAAAAATAAAGTCTGACACTGTTTCCACTGTTTCCCCATCTATTTCCCATGAAGTGATGGGACTGGATGCCATGATCTTCGTTTTCTGAATGTTGAGCTTTAGGCCAACTTTTTCGCTCTCCTCTTTCACTTTCATCAAGAGGCTTTTTAGCTCCTCTTCACTTTCTGCCATAAGGGTGGTGTCATCTGCATATCTGAGGTGATTGATATTTCTCCCAGCAATCTTGATTCCAGCTTGTGCTTCTTCCAGTCAAGCATTTCTCATGATGTACCCTGCATAGAAGTTAAATAAAGCACGGTGACAATATACAGCCTTGACGTACTCCTTTTCCTATTTGGAACCAGTCTGTTGTTCCATGCCCAATTCTAACCGTTGCTTCCTGACCCTGCATACAGATTTCTCAAAAGGCAGGTCAGGTGGTCTGGTATTCCCATCTCTTTCAGAATTTTCCACAGTTTATTGTGATCCACACAGTCAAAGGCTTTGGCATAGTCAATAAAGCAGAAATGGATGTTTTTCTGGAACTCTTTTGCTTTTTCCATGATCCAGCGGATGTTGGCAATTTGATCTCTGGTTCTTCTGCCTTTTCTACAACCAGCTTGAACATCAGAGAGTTCACGGTTCACGTATTGCTGAAGCCTGGCTTGGAGAATTTTGAGCATTACTTTACTAGCATGTGAGATGAGTGCAATTGTGTGGTAGTTTGAGCATTCTTTTGCATTGCCTTTTTTTGGAATTGGAATGAAAACTGACCTTTTCCAGTCCTGTGGCCACTGCTGAGTTTTCCAAATGTGCTGGCATATTGAGAACACCCTATATAGGGAACATTTTATATAAGACCTGGGTAATGAGAGTTGGACTGTGAAGAAAGCTGAGGGCCAAAGAATTGATGCTTTTGAACTGTGGTGTTGGAGAAGACTCTTGAGAGTCCCTTGGACTGCAAGGAGATCCAACCAGTCCATTCTGAAGGAGATCAGCCCTGGGATTTCTTTGGAAGAAATGATGCTAAAGCTGAAACTCCAATACTTCGGCCACATCATGCAAAGAGTTGACTGATTGGAAAAGACCCTGATTCTGGGAGGAATTGGGGGCAGGAGGAGGAGGGGACGACAGAGGATGAGATGGTTTGATGGCATCACTGACTCAATGGACGTGAGTTTGGGTGAACTCCGGGAGTTGGTGATGGACAGGGAGGCCTGGTGTGCTGCAATTCATGGGGTCGCAAAGAGTCGGAAACAACTAAGCGACTGAACTGAACTGAACTTGGTACCCTGCCGGAGGTCAGAAAACCCACCTGGCCACTTGCACAGACCCTCCCATCTCTTAAATGATCATTTCTTATAAAGGATTGTGACTAATAAAGGAGATTCATGTCCCTACTACTTCCTGAAAATATTTCAGGGACAGTGAGAAATTCTTCCTATAGAGGAAATCATCTTTTTCTTTTTTTTTTTTAAGTTTCCCAAAGGGGAGAAAAGCCCAAGGTTTTAAAAAGCCTCCAGTTAAGGCTAATTTAAGGGAGAAAAATACCACTAATACAGTTAATCTTTAATTTAAAGATCCTCCCATTTTCCCACAGCCTGGCAAATTTTCCATCAAAAATTCAGCCTTCAGTAAATGTAAGCCAGCAGGATAATGAGCTAATTTCCATTAAAACTAGTTCAGTGTTATTCATTTTTTTTCAGGTTTTTGACTGATCTTGTATTTCTTATTAAAATTCATTAAATGAGTTAAACCCTGCAGTTACCTTAGAAAATTTGTTTAAGCTGTTTCATATCGGTAAAAGGGCACTTTTTCTTAATGAAACTGACCTAGGTTAAGAAACAGCCTTTCCATTAAGATACTGCTGGTGGTACCCTAACCTCAACATCACCATGTTTCAGTCAAGCAAATTATTCAGTTTGCAAAGAAAATTTCAAATTAGTTGCCATCTTTGGCCTACAGAATCCATTTTTGTGTGGAGATTTGAGGCATTCTCTGCAATGCTTTTAAAATGATCTTTTCTGCATCTTTTAAATAAAAGTGTTTTACTTATAAACACTATAAAGCTGTTTTTCAGAAGGCCATTTCCCCCCAGGGCTTTGTTCTTTATGGAGAGAGCAATCTGACCATTTCAAGTTTTCCCAGCGAGTATCAAGAAAGGATAAGCCTGCACATGTTGTCTTCTGATAAACTCAGTTACATAAAGAATACGTTCAAAATAAAGCAGGCCGGGTAGACAGCCTTGAACGGGAGTAAAGCAACACACTGGAAGAGGAAGAACTGCGTCAGCGAGGCTAAAACTCAGACTGAGGCGAGGCTTGCTGAAGATATTAGCAACTACCAAGGGCTTATGCTCGGAACAAGATGGAGGGCAAAGAAGAGAGAAACCACTCCATGGGCTTATGGTGAGCTGTAAACAGTTGGCAATGGGAATGTGGAAGGATATCAGTCTTGCAAACGGAAAAGTCCATTTCTGAGAACAGTTTTCTTTATTATAATGGATATGTAGCATTAAATTCTCTTCTATTGAGAAACCCATCTAAAAACATCTTTAAGTAATTTAAGAGAGATTAAACACCTTAGTCATTAAATTACACCAACATTAAATAAATATTTATTAAGTTGTGAGTGTGTCACAAGCACCACAGACTCAACACGGCAAAATGGAAGCTTCGGCCTTCCCTCCTACTTCTTGTCTTTTGTGTTCAATATCTGGAAAAATTTCACCTGCCTTTCCAAATTTTAAAGGCAGGAACCTGGAGTCATTCTTAATCTCTTTTCCTCATTTCCTTATCATCAACTTTTGTCTATTCTACCACCAAAATCTATTTCAAACCCACTTCTCTCCATCTCTACAGTCACCATTATAATCCATGCTCACCATCACTTTTACCTCAACTGAAGCTACAGTAAATTTGCTGATGTCACTGAATCTGATCATGCTTAAAATCCTTAAATGGATTCCCACACATTTATGATAAAACACAAAACCTCCAAGGACTTATATAAGTTTGTCCCTACCACTCCCCTGGAGAAGGGAATGGCAATCCACTCCAGTATTTTTGCCTGGAGGACCCCTTGGACAGAGCAGCCTGGTGGGCTACCATCCATAGAGTCACGAAGAATCAGACATGACTGAACAGCTTAGCACACACACACTCTCCCCAGAATTATTTCCTTATGGGTTATTTCCTTTCACTCACTGAAATTCATTGACTATAAGCCAGGCTTCTCTAATCACAGAGCCTCTGCACAATCTCCTTCATTTACCTATCCTTTTTAACCCTCCACCAAATCATCTCTGGCTCCTTCTTTATGTGTCAGCTTAAACACTACCTCCTCAGGGAAGATGCCCCTGACCCTTCATCTTAAATCTAAGTCATTCACAATAATTTTTCATTGCATTCTCTATTTTTCTTCACATGGAATTTATCACTATATATAAATACATTTATGAAATCATATTTATGTAATTGTATTTGTGAGATTGTTAGTTTAATGCTCATCTCTCCTTCTAGAGTATAAATTCCACTGGGGGAGATCATATCTATTTTGTTCACAATGTATTCCCAGTACTTAGCACAATGCCTGACATACAGCATATACTTCAATAGACACACTTTAATGAATTAATAGTAGTAGTGAAGAGTGAGGAGGGTAGCAAGAAAGAGAGTCACAAGATACTCAGGATGATCTGCTTGGTGTGGAGGAGTATAAAGGAGAAGATGAAATCCGTGATGACTTCTAACTTGGGAAACTGGGTGGTTTCATTAGCTGAGATACAAAATACAGGAAAAAGGTTTCTTTGAATGGAGTCTAGAAAGTTAGATTATGGGCAAAATGAGTTTGAGGTACCTTTGGAGTTTGGATTCAAATGTAGTCAAACTACATTTTGAAGTCTCAACCTTAGTGAATTTAGTTTCAGGTTGGCTTTCTTGTCTGGCGCTTATATCAGGATTAGAGATGTAATATGTTAGGTTAAACTTAAAACAAGACACCAAAATTGTGTGGCATGAAAAGAGACCACTTCATGGTATGTAGAATGAATGAAAGTATCTGAGATGTAACTGAAAGTCAAGAAAGAAAAAGGTTTCAAGAAGTAGTAAACAGAAATACTCATAAAATAAGGCCTTAAGAAGTTTGTCAAACAGGAGGGTCACAGGTGGCCACAGTGGTGGCCGTTGATTGCTAGAACAGAGGCAGAAATCAGATTTCAGTGGGTCTGAATGAATGGGAAGTGAAGAAGTGGAACTGAGAAGTGTCAGAGTGGCTACGGGAAGAATAAAGCTGCCCATAAAGGGAAGATTTCCTTTTGGAGAAGCATGCATTTAGATGAGATGGTATCTGAACAGAGACAGAGTCTGAAGATTGAGAGAAAAGGAGATAACTGGTGGAATTATTTCATGAGGAGATAAGAGGTGGGATCCAGAGTGCAAAGGGGAGAAGTTAATGCTAATTGAGAGAGCACCAGCATCCAAGTCCTTATCAAGAGGCCAGAGCAGATCTCTGGGGAAAACCTCCAGGCTCGACCTCATGGGGCAGGGATGGGACTGAGTAGGAGAATTTACTTAAAGTGGCTGAGAGTGGCAAAGCAGTGGGGGTTTGTAGGGGCTCTGAGTATGCAGGGAAACTGGAAGAGAGAATAAAAGTAACCTGTGTCAAAATGTTTGGTTCATGGGGATGAGACAAAGATAAGAACAGAAAAACAACTTCTGGCACAGCACAGTGGAGAGGTTGTACACACAGAAGGGGGGATGACGCTGACCTGGGCTCTAGTCCCAGCTCCACCTGTCACTAGCTGTGTGGTCACACACATACTTGGCATGGCATGTACACCAGGATCAAGCTCCGGGCTCTGAGTGAGGCTCTGGGTTTGCATTATGGCTTATGCCTGGGTAGCCGTGAGTGAGTCCCCTGATCAAGGTTCAGACTCCTTATCTGTAACAAAGACGATAATAATCGGGACTACTGCAGTGGGAACTAAATAAATGTGCACTTTACATTTTACCAATTTAAAACGGTGCATTGTTCCACTTGATGGCTTTGATGTATTCTGAATTCTTTTTCTGCAAAACAGAGGCCCACTTTTCAGAAAGGTGTTCAACAATTTATTGTCACAATGGATATATTATTTTCTTCTCTTAGTTTTTTTAAGTTTTTTGCTCTTTTAACATTCCTTTTTAAGGTCTTTTACATTGCCTTTTTAGGTCTTATAAGTTCCCTGTTGCTATATGAAAGTATGAAAGTGAAAGTCGCCCAGTGATGTCTGACTCTTGCGACCCCAAGGATTATACAGTCCATGGAATTCTCCAGGCCAGAATACTGGAGTGGGTAGCCTTTCCCTTCTCCAGGGGATCCTCCCAACCCAGGGATTGAACCCAGGTCTCCTGTATTGCAGGGATTCTTCACCAGCTGAGCTACAAGGGAAGCCCAAAAATATGGAGTATGGCTTGTTTTGCTTTGCTAAACAAAGTAAATAGTTATTTTCATCCTACTATGATTCTCCATTAAGTTCCTTCTATCCTGGTTAGAGAAGTAAGGTGGCCCACTTTTACCTCACTCTACAGTCTTTGTGCTCTATGTAAACTGTATCCCCGGTTTACAATGATCATATTCAATATCATGATTTTTAGAATGTTTAAAATTGCCCCTAGACTTACATTTTCCTGTACCTATTTATATAATAATTACTCAGACTTAACCAACTAACCTGCTTCTAACGCTCACCTATTCTTTTTGTTCGGGCTTCCCCAGCGGTGCTAGCGGTAAAAACCCGCCTGCCAGTGTAGGAGACACAGCAGATGTGGGGCGATCCCTGGGTCAGGAAGGTCCCCTGCAGTAGGAAATGGCATCCCACTCCAGTACTCTTGCCTAGAAAATTCCATGGGCAGAGAAGCCTGGCAAGATACAGTGTGTAGGGTCACAAAGAGTTGGACGTGACTAAGCACAATGCCTTTTCTCAGCGTTCAGTAAGATATCCTGTGAGAAGTGTTCCACATGTGGATGTATTTGTGATGTATTTGTGGAAGATTAGTTCCATGTACTTCTCTTCTGCCATCTTGATTCCTCCTCCTCCAACTCCTTTTATGCCATTATAACCATGCTACAAAAGGATTAATAAAACCATCTTGGGGTTTAGAATTTTGGTTGTCAGTATATGTGTGTAATTTTTTCAGAAATAGCATTATGCTTGATTTTGTAGGTACAATAATGGCCTCCTACATTCTAGTCTTTAAAACTGGTTGTGTTACCTTACATGGCTAAGGGGATTTTGCAGATTAAAGTTAAGGATCTGAAGATAAGGATCAATATTACTGGTAGAAGAGTATTGTACATGTGATTGCTGTTAAGATGGAACAAAGCTGAAGATTTACTGTTCTGTAGCTGGGAAACTGCTCAATCGGGTCCCGACACCATTAACTGCTTACAGTATCAGTTCTACAGGACTCCCTGGTGGGTTAGTGGTAAAAAATCCACTCACTAATGCAGGAGATGCAGGTTGGATCCTTTGGTCAGGGAGATAGCCTAGGAAGGAAATGGAAACCCACCCCAGTATCCTTTCCTGGGGAAATCCCATGGACAGAGAAACCTGATAGGCTACAGTCCATGGGGTCCCAAAAGAGTCAGACACAACCGGGCAACTAAACAACAACAATCAGTTCTACATTTTACTGATTCTAGTGAACATAATCTTCTGAGATGATTACAGTCCTCCAGGTTTGTTTATTACGACCCTCTTACTTTGTTAAGCATTACTTTGCTTGATTTTTGCATTTCAACCTGCTCTGTCCATTTCTGTTTTTTTTTTTTTTCCCAAATGTCATACCTTCTAGCACTGGAGGATTCCAAGCATGTTTTCTCAGTTTCTTCTGTTGTCTACAGTAAATCTATTTCAGTGTCATGAAGGTTGATCTTGAAGGCTAATTATAATTATCCCTTTCTTACATGCTTAGCTTTTTGTTGTATGTTCCATGCTGGGTGTTACTTTTCTTTTTTTTTTTTAAGGGAAGATTTATCCAGATTCAGGTTCATGGCCTGATTGCTGCTTACTCAGTTGTGTGAAATAATGCCCAGTTTGGAGTTCATACAACAGTGAACACATGTGCACAGCTTGTAACCAGACTTTCACTGGCAATGGTGTCACTTAGCTTTTCTGGACTGTAGGGAGCCTTCTCTTTGACACAACTTTGTAATTTTGTTTGCTTCGTTTGGCAAGAAACATTTGTGCTATAAAACTGTGAGACTGTCTCTATATACTACCCCAAAGGCTTCTTATAGTTCTACCTCCATCTTTGGTGTTTAATGTAATTGTATCACTGCCCCAGGAGGCAATTTTTCTTCACCCTTGCCTCTCTGCTTTCTGTTACGCTGTGCTCTGGTATTTGAGACTTCAGAATTTGTTGAAAGAGAGTTGTAGGGAAATGAGAGTGATTGTTTAGCAGGGAAGAGGTTTAAGCACAACTGAGCAGTATCTCAGCAGTCTTATAAGTGCTAGAATCTGTGAATCCCTGACATTTTCTTTTCTAAGTATTCTTGGCACTTTACTGAGCAAAGCATAGAGACAATTCATTGCCCTGATGTGATTTTAAATAGAACTTCTTATAAAGAACAATTTTATCTCTATTTGTCTATGAGTTATAGATACAAATATAACATTATGCATGATTTATTTATATATTATTATTTATAAACTAATATCTGAAATATAGACAGAACTGATGCTTATCTCCTGCTCTAACTTAACAAGCTAAGGCTGCATCTTCATTTAAAGTTCTGGCATCCCTAAGTAGCATCGCTAAAGCAGTGTTGGCAGAGATAAAGTACAAATAGGACTGTCCTTGGAATGTATTTTTCAATCAATCACAAAACAGATAAAAATTTTGTTAGCTTGTGGTGGGAATTGATGGTGCAGCTGAGTTTGTTTCTTTCTCTCCCCCTCCGCCCATTCTCACCCCTCAGGTTGTCCTGTGGGACTCTGCACAGAGGAAGGACACATGGTTTGACTGGAGTGGAGGGTCAGAGTCCGTATCTCAGTCCAAGGATCGTTAGGAGGTACTTCACTGACGACAGTCTGTGAATCGATGTTTTACATAACATGAAGACAGAAGATGCCCATTTTAGTTTGGGTTTTCCCAAAAGCAGGCCCTGATGTGAGGACTTGGGTTACCCCAGGAAGCAAAATTAAAGAATGTGGAAAGTGAACTGGGGCCCAGTCTGGGACTCCCCCTGCGGCTCTTCTGAGCCCTGGGGAACACACATCAGAACCTTCTCCTGTGGAGTGGCGCGGCCAGGGCATTTGGCTCTGACTCTCCTCTCCCACCGGGTAAATGGTTGCTCCTCACTGAGTATTGCTCTTCCAGGGTGCTAACTTTCCTGCATTTCTGGGTTATCCCTGTGTAAGGCTGAGGAAGCACCTGTAGTGCCACAGAAAGTTCTGGGGTGGAGAATAGGAGACACTGGTGCTTGAGGCAGGACGGTCAGCTGACTGGAAACATCCACAGCTGCCTGTGAGCTCAGGTGGGCTAAGAAGACAGGACCCAAAGTCAGTGGAGATGAAAGCTGGCAAACCTTATCTGTGGTGGGAGGAAAAACTAAATAAAAATGCCCTTAGAGTACTTGTTTTTGGGGGAACAGGGGATTTACACAGCCTTAAAACAGGGATGACAGATAAGCTCCAACTCTGATCAACTGACTGCCTAGAGAGCTGTGTTGAGGAGGGATTCTCAAAAGCCTCAGCAGAAAATCATACTTTATCAATTAGCATCCCAAACATGGAAATGGGAGGACAGAAGGGTGGCATGTGAGCCATGTGGGGCATGTATTTGCCACCCTGCTTTAAAGTGGAGACTATTTTTATTCATATCAGTGCTGAGATTTCCTTAATGAAATACAATTCTTTCAGAGATTTGACCTTTCAAAATGCACAGCATGTGGCCTGCCTTCGGTTAATGAAAGAATTCTCCAATTAATGTTATGAATAAGGCTGGGATAAACTTCAAAGGCACAGCAGTTACAGGCATTAGCCTTGTTATTCTGCTACAGGTTTCAAGTAAACATACTAATTTTTTCTCACTGATATATAAAAAAATGTAAGAGTCATAATATTAACTGGAAAAAGGGATCAAAGGCAGATGGTGTTCAATAGCATTAGTGCTTGGTCATGGTGTCAGTGTTGAGAAAAGTATAATTTTTTAGGGGGGGAGTGAGAATATTTGAATTCTCTTAGCAAATTTCATTACACAATACAGTGTTAACAACTATGGATGTGTTAATTAACTGGATGGGAGAAATCTTTTCACAATGTATATGTATATCAAATTACCAGGATGTATAATTTCATTTGTCAACTATACCTCAATAAAACTAAAAAAAAGTGCCTTAGAGAAAAATAAATAGCCATTAAATCAAGTAGGGAAATTTTGTAAGTACTTTGGCATAATGTCTTGATAAGGAAAATTTCACCATTTACCCTGGGTCATGGTTTGAACTGTTGATTCAAAGAATAAGTACAGTATTAAATATATCTCAACTTGTACTACTGCAATTCAACTTAATTTCAAGTCCTGTGGTTATTACTTCCTACTTTTTTTGAGTTTTTAGTTTTTGTGTGCTCAGTCATGTCCAACTCTTTGTGACCCCATGTATTGTAGCCCGCCAGGCTCCTCCGTCCACAGGATTTTTCAGGCAAGAATACTGGAGGGGTTGCCAGCTCCTCCTTAAGGGGATCTTCCCGAAGCAGGGGTTGAACCATGTCTCCTGCACTGCAGGTGGATTCTTTATCATTGAGCCATTGATTCAGTTCAGTTCAGTCGATCGGTTGTATCTGACTCTGTGACCCCATGGACTGCAGCATGTCAGGCTTCCCTGTCCATCACCAGCTCCCAGAGCTTGCTCAAATTCATGTCCATTGAGTTGGTGACGCCATCCAACCATTTCATCCTCTGTCTTCGGGGAAGCCCATTATTTCTCAGTTCTCACCTCCAATGATGTATCTGAATCTGCGTAAGCATGCTAAATCACTTCAGTTGTGTTCGACTCTTCGCAACACTATGGACTACAGCGCACCAGGCTCCTCTGTCCAGGGATTCTCCAGGCAAGAATATGGGAGTGGGTTGCCATGCCCTCCTCCAGGGATCTTCCCAATCCTGGTCTCCTGGGTCTCCTGCACTGGTAGGCAGGTTCTCTACTAGCACCACCTGGGAAGCCTCGTACCAACCTACCATTAAGTACTGCCTGAACTACTGCCACTTGGTTCCATCTTTTACACACAATGTAGTCATAGTAATCTTTTTTCAGAGCCTATCATGTTGCACCTATACTTGAAGACTTTATAACCAGCTTCCTGGTACTGGGAAGAACAAAGTGAAAATTGGTTACAGAACCTGACTCTTGTTTCCCAACCATCTTTTTAGACTTGACTTGGTCTGGACTCTCACCTCCTTTGCTTTCTCTACTCTAGTGTCAGGAACCTTCTTTCAGTCCCTCAGATTGTTCAGGCTCCCTCTCACCATGAGGTCTTTGAAGCTGTTTCCCTTCCCTCCGCACTTGGTTAACCCCTGTTTATTGTTTAGATCTTGGTTCCTAGGGTTACTTCTTAGGGAAGGCACTCAGGGCCTCTCTAAACCAAATCCCATGAGTAGAGGACTTTCAGCTCCATGAACCTCTCAACACTCCTCTTCCCTCCAATTTCCATGGCTAAGCTCACTAACTGGTAAGAATATTGCTTCTTGTGATAATGCTTTCTCTTCCCCATGAGTTTAAAATTTCCCTGATGACTGGGGTTGTATCTGTAGTTTTGTTCCCGCTGATTCTCCAGTTCCTAACACAGCACCTAGCATATAGCAGATGCCCGCCAAACGTCTGTTGCATGAATAAAATAAAAATAAAAATGAATTTTTACTAATACTAAAATAAAATGATTTCTGAGAAAAAGTTTATTTCTTTAGTAGTTTATAATTTAAGTGGCAGTTTGGGGTGTACTGCCATATATTCCTTATGGAATCCCTGGGGAGAAGGCAGGGAAGGAATCTTACAGAAAAAGCAGGTTCTGGCAGTGTTCTGCCTACAGGCATGCAAGAGGGAGGTGGCAGAACCAGTTCAAGCCCCCATCTTCTCTGACTCCAAGTCTAGAGTTCTTTTCCAACAAGCAGTGTATCACAGAACAATGACAGATTTTTATGCGATTTTAATTGCTATGATCTTGTCCTAAGATCTGCCGGGTGAGCAAGTAGATCTGCAATGTCTATTTGGGCATTATTTATTGGTTTTACAGTCGATGGGACAGAAAGCAGCAGCAGCAGTGACCCCCTGGGGGCACACGACACTGGTGCTGTCGGGGTTGAGAGTTACCACACACATCGTGACTTAGTATGTTCTTATCTGTACCTTAGAGACACCACTGCTGCTGCTAAGTCGCTTCAGTCGTGTCCGACTCTGTGCGACCCCATAGACGGCAGCCGACCAGGCTCCCCCATCCCTGGGATTCTCCTAGAAGGGGCATAATCCCAAACTGCTGTTCTAGTTAGGGAAGGAAGTTAAGTCAGAGACCTTGTGAAAGTCCTACAAGGAAAGGTTGGAATAATTGGAAAGGATAGGGTAGAAAAACACATCCAGAACTGAAGAAGTCAGATGTGCTGGGCAGAGAACAAAGCCTTTCACAACTCTAGAGTTTTCCAAAATGTCATCGTTTCATCCTATTTCAGAGACGACAGGATGAAATGAAGACTTCCGGGTTGCCAGCTGTTGCCATGCTTAGTTCCTGAAAACTGTATTATAAGTTGATAGCACAATGTGTGTGGGGGATAGAGGACCCTCTAGCCCACTGATTTCTCCTTTTACAGATGTGGACACAGAATGTGTCTCACTGGATCATCACAGAGCTGATGACTTAACCTCTATCTGTGCATGAACATCAGAAGTGATACAGATCTTTCAGAGAAGGAGGCAAATCAGCTCTTAAGTTCTCCTGTCGCTAGATGACCTCTGAGCTAAAAAAAAATCATGATCTGATTTGGTTTTAATCTTAAGGAAATTAGTGAAGGCAAGGATCACAATTTTCACTGGCAAAACTAAGAATTAAGAATTATTGCTAAGAATTTGTTAAGAATTAATTCCTAGTGACCCCACAATAAATACTTTTCAGTTGAACAGAATTCCATTAAGTTGTCAGCTTAATTTTGAATAATTTCCCATTATCTTTAAGTCACTTAAAAAAAAAGATACCTAGCCTCCAAAATGGAAGCTTTCGGATTTGTAATGACCTCATTATGTAAAGATAAATAGGGTTTGAAAGAGCTTGAACCACCTTCTGTCCCCTGCAGAGGACAAATAAATCATGTTGATGTCTCCTAGACCCACTTAGGAACTCGGTGGATCTGGTTTGCTTTCTGAAGACTCACTGGTGCTGTGGGCTCATGCTCACCCCAGTCCTGCTTTAGTGGGGAGTGGAAAGGCTGCACCTAGATTTTTCCTAATGGAATTAACCACTGCAGAACCATGTTTTACGGTACGAGATACCCCTCCCTGGCTGATAACATGCTCCTGCTGAACCTGGTACTTCATCACAGCCGACATTTCATCTTCCTCTATCTTCATCTACCTCCCACATGAAGGAGAACCAGAATATCATCTTTCCTCTGTGCGGATGAAGGTCAAACTGTGGCTACAGCCGCTGCTCCTGCTGATGGGCTGCTCTGACTAATGATGACTAATGTTTTGCAGAGAAGCATGGAGAACCTGCAGCGTCTACCTTTTTAGTGAGATCAGTGTTCACTCCTAAGTCCTTATTTTCTCCCTTTGCACCTGTTACCTTGGGGTCTCCTTCAGTCTCCTGGCTTTAGTTTCCGTCTGCGTGAGAATAATTGGCAGTGTTGCCTTCCTCACCCTGACCTCTACTATCTCCACTTCTCAGCCCCATGGGCCCCTTGTTTCTCTGTTACTCACTCGTTCATTCACTTACTCATCATTAAACCAACAGCTATTGGATGAGAGCTGCAGGAACAGCACAGTGTCTGTCTGGACAGCTGACTTGCTAAAACAGGTAATAGTTGATGCTGCTGAATCGGTCACACCTGTTTCCTCTGTCCTTGCCCCCTTTCTCCTCTTACTGTCACACTCCCCTGAGGTGAGCTTATTTATCCCCAGGGCTCCTCCTGTTGTTTAAGATTTCTAAATCTGCTTCTAAATTAGCCCATCTTTCCCCTGAGGCCAAGCTCAAGTGTCCCATCTGTATCTGCACTGGCCATTCTATAGGACTCCAATAATGCTAGTCTCTCTCCTGTAAAGCCTGCTTTACCTTCAACAGTCCCTGAATCTATAAAAGGCATGCACAGTCACCCAAGCTGGCAATCTTGGGCTTGTCCCATATTATCCTTTTCCTCCTGCTCCACAGTCCATCATTCCTGAAGGTGCCACATAACTTCCTGCCTACACTGCTGTAAATTGTCTCTAAGACCGTCATTCCCTTCCTTTACTCTTGTCCTCCCTAACCATTCTCTCTATTGAACAAGGATATAAGAAAGACCATAAGCAGTTTATGATTCAGACGCAGAGAAAGGACTGCCAGGTTTTCCTCAGGTCAGTACAGAGGCTGTGATGAAATCAGAGCCCTCGGTCTGTCAGATACCACAGTCTACTCTGTGCTGACTGGACTATCAGCATATAAGTCTCTTGAGGGCATGGGTCATTTCTTACCCTGGATTGAAGAAATAATCAGAAAATAATCAGACAGGAAAAAAGCCTGCCCCATGAAACATGATCATGAGCAACACAAATGTTGAATGCTCTGCAGGTCATCAATAACCCAGTCACTGCCTGGAGAGTCAAGGATGTGAAGCAGATACGCCTCCCCCTTCTCTCACCCTTCACAGCCTCTCTGGGTGTGCAGCTGCCACACCTGGGATTTGTGAGTCCTCAACCTATGTTTTTAATGACATCATTCTCTCTTTAGGAAGATTAGAAAAACATGTATGCTTTCTCCCTCTGATCCCTAGACCATTTATTATGTCACCTTTAGGTAAAATGTTCTCCCCTTTCAACAGTCTTCTGTACTTAAAAAAATGCTCTCCCATACTTGACCTATAAGTCTGAAGAACCATGCAGAGAGGTGCGTTTTCTTTCGTTCTTTCTTTTTAAAGAGAGTCAGCTTTGAGATTTCAGGAAATAGGAACTCTTTTCTTAAAGTACTTATAAAGAGGGAAGTTATAAATGGTGGTATCACATTCCGATTTAGAAGAGAAGATAACTTTCAAAAGGTCTGAGACTTTGAAGAAATAGTAACAAAAAATTTAAGCCAACAAAATTGGCTTAAAGCTCAACATTCAGAAAACGAAGATCATGGCATCCGGTCCCATCACTTCATGGCAAATAGATGGGGAAACAGTGGAAAGAGTGGCTGACTTTATTTTTCTGGGCTCCAAAATCACTGCAGATGGTGATTGCAGCCATGAAATTAAAAGACGTTTACTCCTTGGAAGGAAAGTTATGACCAACTTGGGCAGCATATTAAAGAGCAGAGACATGACTTTGCCAACAAAGGTCTGTCTAGTCAAGGCTATGGTTTTTCCTGTGGTCATGTATGGATGTGAGAGTTGGACTGTGAAGAAAGCTGAGCACCAAAGAATTGATGCTTTTGAACTGTGGTGTTGGAGAAGACTCTTGAGAGTCTCTTGGACTGCAAGGAAGTCCAACCAGTCCATTCTGAAGGAGATCAGTCCTGGGTGTTCACTGGAAGGTCTGATGTTAAAGCTGAAACTCCAATACTTTGGCCACCTGATACGGACAGCTGACTCATTGAAAAGACCCTGATGCTGGGAAAGATTGAGGGTAGAGGAGAAGGGAACAACAGAGGATGAGATGGCTGGATGGCATCACTGACACAATGGACATGGATTTGGGTGGACTCCGGGAGTTGGTGATGGACAAGGAGGCCTGGCGTGCTGCAGTCCGTGGGGTTGCAAAGAGTGGGAGACGACTGAGCGACTGAACTGAACTGAATCAACAATTTAAAAACAATATAAATATTAATAAATATGCTGTCTAATCAAAGAACACCATTAAGGGTGTGATAAAGACCCAACTTCACCAAACCACTGCATGTTAATGCCACAAGTCTCTCTTTTTTAAAGATTTATGACTAGTATTCTATATTGCCCCTTCTTTTCCTTTTTTTTTTTTTTGCATTATGATGAGCACAGATATATATATGGTATGAAAGTCAGCAGAAACTGAGCACAGAACTTGTTCATTTTTGAATCCAATAACTGGGAGGGATTGGAGAAGTATAAAATATCTCTGTTGTATGTGTCATTATTATTGTGTATGTGCTTAGCTGGTTCAGTCGTGTACGACTCTTTGTGGCCTCATGAACTATGGCGCACCAGGCTCCTCATCCATGGGATCCTTCAGGCAAGAATACTGGAGTGGTTGCCATGCCCTCCTCCTGGGGATCTTCCCGACCCTGGGATCAAACCCACGTCTCCTGCATCTCCTGCACTGCAGGCAGATTCTTCACCCGCTCAGCCACTGCGGAAGCCCGTCATCATTATTAAGTCTATTCTTATCACAGCCACTGCTTTTTTCAGGCATTTAGAATACTATTTTAAAACAAAATTGCCCACACACCTTTTAAGCTGACAAAGGCTTGGTACAATTGACGTGCAGAAGCGACTGCCCTCTGTATGTTTACCAACTCTTGATTTAAGGTCATGTAAAGCCCCAGACTGCCTGAGTCATAGGCAATGTTATACAAACACTGAGCTTCTCGTTCTCAATTACTGAAGAAGAAAGAGTAGACAGATTTCACTGTGAAACAGAAGCACTTGTTCGGTTGGTATTTTTATGGTTTTGGATTGTTCTGCTTCATCTAGGGGTGGAGCAAAAAACAGAGCAATTTATACAGGAGCAAAACAAATAATTACTCTTTCCTTAAAATAGTTAGAAGGAAAGCTTTTACCCAGAGACAACTTCTAATGTGAGTTATTATTTTGTGTGGGCGAGAGAGAGTGATCTCCTTTCATTATTCTTCATAATCCTTTTCATTTTACAGAAAGAGTAATAAATACACTTTTTGGCTTCATTTCATCCAGCATGATTTTTTGGGTGGAAGTGTATTAGTAAGTAATTGCATAGTGTTCCTTCTTTTGCTTTGTTTCAAGAGTCTCAATTCCAAAGAGTCAAGGCCTCATGGTGAGTAAGTTTCTGGAAATTTACTAGCTCTCTGTGTGTGACTCAGTTCCAAGTCACCACACTGCAAGTCATGCCGCAATGTCCCCCGGACCCTAGTCTGTCGTCTCCAGCTGGGTAAAGGTCTACTTTCCTTCTGTGCCCACTTCCCGCTTACTAAGAACCAGCTCAGCTGGCACAGTCCCAGCACGTGTCCTGGAAACAAATGACCTGCTGGTCTGCGTTTCTGAGTGTGGCAGCCCTCAAGTCCCTTTTTGGGATGTCCCACTTCTACTCTAAGACCCAGGATTGGGGCTTCTCCGGTGTCCGTGAAGACTCCAAGCTCCCAATGCAGGGGGCCTGGGGTCCATCCCTAGTCTGGGAACCAGGTCCCACATGCTGCAACTATAAGCTCAAGTGCCACAACCAAAGATCCTGCACGTCCACTGAAGACAGAAGATCCCGCGTACTACAGCCAAGACCCGGCGCAGCCCCAACACCTCCCTCCAAGAACAATCTTGACTACTCACCCAGAAACCAGTTGTCAGGCCACAGCAGACCTCTGGCTTGAATTCTTTCCCCTCTGTTTCCTGAGATTTCAACTTTTCATTTCCCCGTACCAGCAGGCTTTCCTGTCAGTCCATCAGGAGGACCACTGTGCCTCTTATCATCAAGAGACTCAATCCAGACAGCACTCTGGTGAAGACCCTTTCCACACTAATTTTCTTAGCATTTATAAAAAGAATACTTACTAAAAAAGATTTTTTGAGCACTTACTATGTGTCTGGATCCAAATGTTCATCTCTCTGCACCTCAGAGTTTCAGAAGTAGAGCTATTTTAGGGCACAGTTCCTAAAGCGGAACAGCCTAATTGGTTGGGGTAAGACTGCTTCAAAACCAAATCCATATTTGATGAGGGCTGACCAGAGAGGCTAATTTCTTCTCGAACACCCTGACCTACAAAGCATTCTGGGCAATGGCTTCATTTCATCATAGTCCACTCTTCTCCATGTGACTAAAATATTTCTAGAGAAATTAAAATTCTTTCACTTTTTTGAATGTCCAGTGGCAGATCTTGGTTTCTGCACAAATCCTGGGGGCACTGTTCACATGATAGATGGTCTAAGATAAGACAGTGCTTCTCAAGCCTCTCTGACAAATGACCATTAAAAAAAAAGAATTTAATCCACCAAAAAATTATTAGAAAATTAAAATGAAAAAATACAAGGCCCTGGCAAAAAATATTTGCTTCAACAGACATAAAATGATTTGAGTTAGTTTGCTATTAACAAGTTTTAAATGCTTATTTCATTTCCTTGCATCTTCTTTTGAGCTGGATGATACAGGTCCCTGGTGTGTATTCTGACACTCACAGGTCTAAGACGTAGATTCTACGTGGATGGTGCCCCCTAGCCTTGTCCAGGCTAGGTCCTGCCTGGTCTCTGGCATTTTGAGTTTAACTGTCTGTCAGAGAATGAGGAAAGGAAGTATAAGATGTATATCAAAAGGACAAAAAGAAGGGGGGTAGCAACAACTTCTCACAGAGCCTTTGGTATGGTAGGCAAATTAATTGGTGATATACAAAACACAAGGCTTTACTGTCCTTATTTCAACTTTATACCTGAGCCTTTCACCAACTTAAAGCTGGGACTTCACATCCATGCTCATTAGTGATCTGATGCCACCTCCAGGCAACGAGACCATTTTCAGTTAATTCAGATATTCTGGCCAAAGTCCAATTTGGGTAATTGTGTCTGTCTACATGAATGTCTCCCACTACTGAAATTATACTTTCCCTGCTAAACTACTGTGTAACATCACATTCTGCCTTTGGATAGCTGCCATCATAAACTTTAGAGGTAACTACCTTTTTCTGCAAAGTAAAAGAATTAAAAAAAAAAAAGCTTGTGTGTATGTGTCTTCCTCTGCAAGGTTTACAAACATAAATGTGGCTTTTCAAGGGAAAAATTGTTAGCTCAATGCACAGTTAAGACTTCTATCAGAACAGGAATTTAACTGGATGTTTACATGCAAGGCTGGAGGATCAGAGAACCTAGTCTCCTGTAAATGAGGACATGAAAATATAAAAAACGGTGGGGTCTGGAGAGGCATGGTCAAATGCACTGGTTTAAAAATCAGCCTATAGTTTGATTATAGATATTTTGTGGGGCACCATTATTAAAAAGAGAGACTTAAAAGATCTTTCAGAAAAGTTTAGGACATAAGTCTATTTATTTAAGGCTTCCACCTCTCTGCACAGTTTTGGTCTTATTCTTTTCTTGTACAGTTGGTGTAAAAAGGGCTATAAAAGTATAACTGAATATTCATTGAAAAATAAAAATAGACTTCTTAGCTTCTTTTCCCCCCCTTTTTTTCTGAATCTAATTTCACATTGTTGCCAGAGCCATTATCCTAACACATGTTCATCACATAGTTCCCTGATAAAGTATCTACATTTGTTCATCATTTCCCACCAGAACAAGTCTTGGCTCTCCTGCTGGGTCAGTAAAGCCCTGCAGGCTCTGTCTCTGTTTCACTGACCCAACATTATCTCTGATTACTTCCCAGCATGAACTTTCACTGGAGCTGGGCTGATTCCCCAAAGTTCCCCCTAACTGGCTGTAGGTTTTCTCATTTCTAAGCTCTCATGGCTCATAAAGCTATTCCATGTGGGAAATCTCTTTCCTCCTTCTCTGCCTTTAAGCCTTAAATCCTTGTCCATCTTCAGTCGTCCCTTCAGATAATTCTTTTCCTTAAGTCCTCTAGCTTTTATTTGTATCCCAGGATTTATATTTTAAGTAAATATAGCCTGTATTCTATCATTTCTTGGTTGTTCTGTGTATTTTAGCTCCATCTCCTTAATGAAATGAGGCAGAGTTCACAGGTAGACACCGTTTTCTCTTGCACACGGTGTGTAAAGCCTGGCTAACCCTCCTCCCTCCCTCCGACTTGGCACCGCTGCTGCTGTCCTGTCACCTCTGAAGATGTGCCAAAGAAGCACTGCGACAACTTCTTTCTCAGGTGCCTTTAAAAATCCTTAAGAACAAGCATCACTAGTCACTGTGAATACCTAGATCAGAGGCTGGTCAACTTTGTTGGTACAGGGCCAGATAAATATTTCAGGCTCTGCAGGCTATGTGGTCTTTGTTGCAATGACTCAACTCTGCCACTTCAGGGAGAAGCAGGTCAAGGACGGTATAGAAAGAAACGGATGTGTCTGTGTTCTAACAAAATTTTATGGATGTTGAAATCTGGATACCATATAATGTTTACATGTCAAAAATAATGTTCTTATTTTGACATTTTTAAACAGCTAAAAACGCAAAAACTGGATTTAACAAAACTTAACTGTAGTGATCACTTTGCAATACATACATATATAAAATCACAACATCTCAAAGTTACACAACGTACATCTTAAAGTTACACAATGTTATATATCAATTGGAAGTGAAAGTGTTAGTTGCTCAGTAGTGTCCGATTCTTTGTGACCCCATGGATTGTAGCCCGCCAGGCTCCTCTGTCCATGGACTTCTCTGGGCAAGACTACTGGAATGGGTAGCCATTCTCTTCTTCAGGAGATCTTCGTGACCCAGGGATAGAACCCACGTGTCCTGCATTGCAGGTGGATTCTTTACCATCTGAACCACCAGGGGAGCCCACTATATGTCAATTATATCTCAGTAAAGCTGGAAAAAATGAAAAACTATTCTTAGTTCAAGTGGTAGACCAAATTTGGCTGGTGGGTCATAGTCTGTTGATTCCTGGTCTAGATCTTTGTTCCCAAAGATACGCTTCTTAGACCACCAGAATCAGAATTGCCCTGGGCCTGGAGTTTATAGAAAATAGAAGTTCCGGACCCAATGAAGCAGAATTTCTGATCACACTAAAGAAACTAACAAAGAGCTATGAATTGCCACATCTACAATGGCTAAGATGTTTTAACTTTTTGAGTCAGTACTGGGGAGCCAGGGAGTGAAGTTCTAACAGGAAGGGGGGAGTGACAGAACAGGCTCCTTAGGAATCGATTTTATAAGACTTGGAACCAAAGGGGTGAATATCAACAACAGGAGCTCTATGCTTTTAATCAGCATTTTAGAATCTTTTCAGATGCAGAAAATTAAAAACCTGGGGATTCTGAGTGTTTGCATTCAAAATGCATGCTATTCAGAATATCAGTAGATGCAGCAAATTTTTATTTAACTTGAACTCAGTAAAAATAGAAGTGTATTCATGGGGAAGAAAAGAAATTCACACTCCTTATTAAATATAATGTGTACGAGACTAAAATGTAAAAAGGAAATATTCTTTATGTTTCTGCCCCCAAAGAAAGCCTCTGTTGCTCAGGCCTTTGCTATTGATGGCAAATTTAGGAGACAATTTTTTCTTTATCAGCAATCAGTTTTGAAGGGCAGATATAAGGTATTTCTCAAGGCTCTATATAAATTCATTTAACACACTGGATTAAGCAAAAAAGCATCTTAGAGGAAGAACTATCTGGAAACCTGTGCCCACAGGGGCCCTTTGCCAGTGCCAATCAATTGAAGTTAGAATATGACCCACCTGAGAAGACTAAGTCTGGTAGTTTCTGATCTATGACACAGGCCATCATCATCTGTATTTTGCAAATTATCCCCAAATTCTAAAGGTAAGGAGTGGAACGGGAAAAATGAGGACTTCTAACTTCCAACATTGGCCAAAATTTAGTGAGTAGCTCTTCTATGTCACGTGCTGTGAGAAACACTTTATGTGGATTTTCTTGTTTAATCCTCACAACAAACACATGAGTTGCTACATTTTACAGGTAAGAAAGCTGAGTTTTGGAGACCTAAAGGAACGTGTCCAAGACCCCACAGGTCAAGTTAAGATCTAGATTTGTGCTCAAGGCCTGTGCTCCTAACAACTATCCTGGGCCACCTCCCAGCACCATCACACTGAAACAAAACCAGGCTTTGGTGGGGTTTCCTTCACTCTAGATGGGGTGGAAACCAGAGGCAGGGCTGTGTGTAGACTCTGGACAAATGGCTAAACCACCTGACAAAGAAGCCATCACTCTGGTGTGGCCTGTGCGAGGTCAGGAGAAGGCAACCCTCTTGTCTTCCTAGGACAGCTCTGTGTCACCCTGCCAAGGATGGGGACAATGTCTTCCTCTTATGTAGTGTTTGAGAACCAGCAAGCCAGGTTTCTAATAGAGACAATAACAGAAAAGCAGGCTCCTTGGGAATAAATCTATCTTACAGGACCTGCACCCAAAGAGGAAGACATCCACAGGGGCCACACTGCATATTTCTTTGGAGAGGAAGCCTGGATTCTGCAGAAATTGTAAGAGATTCAGGTTCAAGCCCTGGGTCAGGAAGATCCCCTAGAGGAAGAAATGGCAACCCACTCTAGAATTCTTGCCTGGAGAATTCCATGGACAGAAGAGCCTGGTGGGCTACAGTCCATGGGGTCGCAAAGAGTTAGACACGAACTAAGTGACTTAGCATGCATGCACTGGACTCTGGAGAAATGGACAAGGACATCAGATGAAAGCTAGGATTCCAGACACAGATTTTTCTGAGCTGAGGGTCCACCAACGTCTAGTGAACAGGGACTGGTGATCCACAGAAAAGATGATTATTTGCACGTGGCAGTGTTTAATGTGCCCAAATTAACCGCTTGAGAACTGCTCAGATCAACACATTTTTTTCCCCCTTTGGTCCTTATTAATTTCCCAAGTTGAAGAAAGCCTTTAAGTTTGGTTCAGGGGAACAGCACTGGGACGATGAGACCAAGCCCTGTGCACATCTCCTCCTGCCTGATGAAGTAAATGGCTATGTCCTTCCTAACACCTGGGACTGCGGCTTTGAATTACAGAACTTTCAGACATTTCAGATTTAGAGTACCAGGCTACTTTTTTGATATAACCATAACAATTTAAAGTATAACTACGTGTGGTATGTAGAGCCATTTTCATACCATACAATTTTCAAAGGACAGGAGCGATAAGCACAATTTCTGATCACTTCTTTTGGCAACAAGGTTTTATTTCTCTGTTAGAATTGATGTTGTTTCGGAGAAGGCAATGGCACCCCACTCCAGTTCTCTTGCCTGGAAAATCCCATGGACGGAGGGGCCTGGTGGGCTGCAGTCCATTGGGTCACTAAGAGTTGGACATGACTGAGCGACTTCACTTTCACTTTTCACTTTCATGCATTGGAGAAGGAAATGGCAACCCACTCCAGTGTTCTTGCCTGGAGAATCCCAGGGATGGGGGAGCCTGGTGGGCTGCTGTCTATGGGGTTGCACAGAGTTGGACACGACTGAAGTGACTTAGCAGCAGCAGCAGCAGCAGCAAGCATTTTATAAGTGGATATGAGTTTCTGTTGCTGGTTATTTTTTAGCAAATGTATCATTTATAAACAAACTTTATGTTACATATGTAAACTACAGTTCACATTTTCCATCTATCAATCAAATTCCTGTTTTTAGCAAATAATTTCCCAATTTTCTGGAGTAAATTTAAATTCTAGGTTCTCAAGCAAAATATCAAAAAGGGTATTTTTATTCAGTGAGACTTTCAGGGGCCTTGGTTTAAAAAGGAACAGTTGGGAGGCCCTTGATCCCTTCATCTGACACCAGCTCAGATTCTGGGCATCTCTTTGTTTGAGTGAAAACCCTCGAGCATGACTCCCCCGTGGGCCTGGCTGTCTCAGGAATTTACCTGCTCAGAGATTCCTTCTGTGCTTTCCCCAGGCAGTCTTTCAGTGTGTTAAGACACGTGCCTCACAAGGGTCATTAACCAATTTTCATAAACTCCCGTGGTTCAGGGACATTTGTTGAGCTTTTCTCAGGAGCCTTTGGGGAGGTCTTTATTAATTTGGCGTAAATCTCTTCTAACAAATTAGGAGATGCTGTCACTAGGCCAGGATCAACCATTCCACAGACAAAATTGTGTATTTGAGGAAGCAAATTTTAATTTGAATATGAATCTCCTGGGAGATGTAGTTAAAATGCAGAACATGAGGTTTGAGGTGGGACATGAAATTACAGGGTCTCAGAGGCAATGGGGATGGCTGTCCTCAAGCACATTCTGAAGAGCAAGGTGCTTGCTGCTCTCTGGTTACCTGAGAAGTCAGCAGGCTCTGCCAGTGGCTAAAAGAACCAAGGTAACATGTGCAGAGAAGATCCCTGGTTATGGCAGTCAGGATATTCTTCTACAGAAATACTAACTGGCGTTTTGGATGAGAGTTTTGGATGTGTATGCCTATCCTGTACAGCAGTAGCTTTAGCATTCCTGGCCCCTGGGTGCTAAATGCCAGGAAGGGCCCAGTTGTTATGGTAACTGATGAAGAAAAGTAGCCTTAATAACAAACAGAAATTCAAGTCATGTATTCTTGAAGTTAAAATTGCAACTAAAATTAATGTCTTATTCCATCAGACAAGCACTCTAACACTTTTATCTATCCTTAAAGATTTATTGAACAAATCTAGTGACTTCTTCCACTGATGTAACTGAGACTTTCTTCAAAATAGTTTTCCTCAAGTTGCTCACTTACATGACAAAGTTCTCTCTCCTTCTGCTCCCCTGTTACATCATAAGACCTCCTTTCCCATCCTTAATCCTTTTCCCTTTGTTGAATGCAGAGCAATTCTCTGTGCTAAGGAAAGCCTGTAATTTGGATTATGTTGAGAACCAACGTGATGGAAGTCCAGCTATTGACTGGTGAGTACTTGCCTTCTTTGAGCCTGCAAAGCAGGTCTTATAAACAAAATTTAAACTGAGTTTGATTTCAAACTCTGATCCTGAGGACTTTTTTTTCATACTGTAGTCTGAAAATGACCCTGTATCAATACACTTCTGGAGACAGGAGTGGATGAGACAGACTCTAATGGGAACCACTGTTAGAAAACCACAAGAGAAAATCCACACAGGAGAAAAGGAGGGAACAAGAAATCATGTGTTGTTATACTGTTAGAAAGCATGTAGCTTCAAACAATATTGGCAAGCAAAGTCATGATTGTAATAGTCTTTTTGAACCAAGGGCATATCTGCTAAGTAGCTGAATGCTATTGGCTAAATGCTAATAGGTGTGTATGGAGGAATCATGTCTTCTTGCTTGTATCTTTCATTAAAAGAATGATCCTTAGTTTATGAAAAAGATAGAAGTTAAAAGGAAAAGTGTGACTGTGCGGCTGGATTTGTATCTATTTTTAGAATAGGATTATAATTAGACTAACAGCAGAATTTTAATACATGAGAATAGTATACTAAATTTATTCATTTTCACAATATATGTAAACAGGGCTGTTTGAAGCAATAAATGATCCTCTTCACTATGCCAGGAAAATGACGTATAGATTATGAACAGAGTTCACTGACCAACCTGTGGACTAGCAGTCCACTTATAATTGATTAAAGGGCACGCTGGCTCTTTCAACCTGGAAGGAATAATGTGTCTTTCTGGGATTCTCCTGATAAATTCTGAAGAGGGATAATGGTAACTCCAATGCCATGACTTAACAGAAAATTTTGACCTGATGTATTTATAAAGCTTCCAGGGGAAATGCAGAAGGCTGGGAGAGTCATTCTAGAAGATGTAATATTTGATTTGACTTCTCAAGGGTAAACAGGAATTTGAAAAAAATAAAACCCCTAAACAGAAGGTATCTTTCATGTAGAAAGAAATAATTTTCTATGACAATGAACAATAAAACAATAGTTTTATATTGCTAGGAGGATATAAATTCTATGAAGGCAGGGATTTTAAATCTGTTTTATACACTGTTGTATGATGGAATTTCAAATGGTGTCTGAAACATGGCAGATGCTATTTGTGGAATGAGGAATGTGACATGAAGCTAAAGAGGTTGGTATGGACCAACTGATGAAGGGTTTGTATGTAAGATAAAGAACTGGTCCTGGTTCTCTGGAGAACATGGAGAAGCACAGGAGGGCATTAAGAGGGAACATAAAACCATAAAATTCAGTAAGATCATGTAGGTGGCTGTGGTGGTGGTAAAGCTATAAGGTTAAGAACAAAAGCATTAAAAAGAACAGAATCTGGGAAATCTCAGTTTTTGAGGGATGAACAAAGAAATAGGATTCATTAAAGGAGTCTGAGAAGAAACAGAGAATTAGAAGACAGCCAGAAGAGACTAGGGAGGAGAGATCCTGAAAGAAATGAGAAGTCTTCACCTGACACACAGGGAGCCACTGTTGACGTCAGAGCATTTTCAGTAGTGTAATGGGAGGGAAGTCAGAGGCAGTAGGTCAAAAGGTACTGGGACAGTGAGAAAGTGCAGCTGTTAAGTAAAGCCTATTCCCCCAGGAAAATGATCTTAAATGACTTATGGAATAAGGTGGGATATATGTCAACACATATAGGGATGATATTTCAAAAAAATTATCTGAGAATTGAAGAAAAGAGAAAGAGCCATGGCTGAAGGGTAATGCAGAATTAAGAAAAGGTCCTTAAAGTATAGGATAAGTTCCAGCAGGTATATACGCTAAGGGTAAGATGCCCAAAGAAAAGTTATAATAATGCCCATGATAAAAGATGTGAATGAAGCCATTCTCTGAGTGGATGGTGGTGGCTTCTTTGAAGAGCAAGGTGAAGCTGGTGGCTTTGAATAGAGGATCTATAAAGAAAATCCAGAGATGAAGAAAGAATGGGCCTATGTAAGCTGGTTTCTGAGAACTGAGAGAGGAACTTACCTATACACACTTGGAATGATGAGTATTAGATTCAGCTCGGTTCAGTCGCTCAGTCATGTCCAACTCTTTGCGACCCCATGAATCGCAGCACGCCAGGCCTCCCTGTCCATCACCAACTCCCAGAGTTCACTCAGACTCAAATCCATCGAGTCAATGATACCATCCAGCCATCTCATCCTCTGTCATCCCCTTCTCCTCCTGCCCCCAATTCCTCCCAGCATCAGAGTCTTTTCCAATGAGTCAACTCTTCGCATGAGGTGGCCAAAGTACTGGAGTTTCAGCTTTAGCATCATTCCCTCCAAAGAAACCCCAGGGCTGATCTCCTTCAGAATGGACTGGTTGGGTCTCCTTGCAGTCCAAGGGACTCTCAAGAGTCTTCTCCAACACCACAGTTCAAACGCATCAGTTCTTCAGCTCTCAGCCTTCTTCACAGTCCAACTCTCACATCCATACATGACTACTGCAAAAACCATAGCCTTGACTAGACGGACCTTAGTCGGCAAAGTAATGTCTCTGCTTTTGAATATGCATTAGGTTCAGCTAAATGTGGATCTAAAGAATGTATTTAATGGCACAAATGTTTTCATTTTCATTTGATTTCTTTATATAGGAGTGGGGATTTACATGCCAAGTGGCAAGGTATTCCATACGGGATTTAGCAGACCCTCAAACTTATGTTAGATTGTTGGCATATGTGGTCTGGGTAGGTTTTAAACATAGGGAAAATATACACAGCTAAAATAATATTCATCATAAGTTTATAGCCATTTAGCTGAATTGGATTCATCTATGCTATGGTTTTTCCTGTGGTCATGTACGGATGTGAGTTGGACTGTGAAGAAAGCTGAGGGCTGAAGAATTGATGCGTTTGAACTGTGGTGTTGGAGAAGACTCTTGAGAGTCCCTTGGACTGCAAGGACATCCAACCAGTCCATTCTGAAGGAGATCAGCCCTGGGATTTCTTTGGAGGGTATGACGCTAATGATGAAACTCCAGTACTTTGGCCACCTGATGCAAAGAGTTGACTCAATGGAAAAGACTCTGATGCTGGGAGGGATTGGGGGCAGGAGGAGAAGGGGACGACAGAGGATGAGATGGCTGGATGGCATCACTGACTTGATGGACACGAGTTTGAGTGAACTCCTGGAGTGGTGATGGACAGGGAGGCCTGGCGTGCTGCGATTCATGGGGTCGCAAAGAGTCGGACACGACTGAGCAACTGAACTGAACTGAACTGATGCTTTCCTGGGCTTCCTAGGTGGCGCCAGGGATAAAGAACCCACCTGCCAATGCAGGAGACATAAGGGACACAGGTTCAATCCCTGGGTCAGGACAATTCCTGGAGGAGGGCACGGCAAAACACTCCAGTATTCTTGCCTGGAGATTCCCATGGACAGAGAAGCCTGGCAGGCTACAGTCCACTGGGTTGCACAGAATTGGACATGACTGAAGCAACTTAGCACATGCTTCCCTCACTAAATTTCATTCCATATTTTAAGTGGATGTCAGTCTGGTGCAAGTCTTCCCAATCTACCAGCAGAAGATGCTTTGTAACATAAAACTGTTTCTGAACTGAAATGTATTCTAGTGCTCATTAAAACTCACTCTCCTGGAAATGTAAAACTGATTTATCTAACACACTACAAAATTCTCCATAAATGTACCACACATTGTGAAATAATGTTAATTAGAAGGAGAGGCAAAATAATACATTTTCTTTAAATTTTAGGGCAATTATCATAACTCCCATTAACATGGTATAATAACTATAATTATTTTCATTTGCACTTTTGATAGAACTTATATTCATTAAAAGTCTATATTTGTATTCTAAAATATGAAAAAAATGAACATGACATTACAATGTTTTATAGCAAGATAATGCTGTAGGTGATTTCATTAATTTATTCAACAAGTAAGAGCCCACATGCAGGTGCTATGACTCAGCAGTCTTCATGACAAGATTTTCTAAGTTTACCGTTAGGAATTCTCTTGCACAGAACTTTAATTGCACTCAGTCCACTTAACTTTCTGCTCTCATGCATAAGCAACTAGCACTCTAGGGAGTGAGCACATTTTTGACATGATCAGCATAAATTTCTATATATAATATATTACATTATAGCAGCAAAGAGTGAGGAATGTGTGTGTGTGTGCATGTACGTTGGTTACTTATTTTAAGATTTATAAAATCAGGAGACTTTGAAACTTACTCAAGTAAGCTTATTGTATACTGGTCATCTTCAGATTTGAAAGAAGTCTTAATGAAAAGACCCTAATATTCTCTCTTCTCACACAAAAATAATTTGCATGAACTGATCTAACATATTCCACATAATAGTAAATGTTATCATCTTTCTGAAGCTTCTGAATTATTGGCTATAGCCATCCTCACTTTTTCCCTTCTTTCCTCTGACATTTCTCAAAATCCCTACTTCTACTATTGCCAAGTTTTGCAGAAAGTTAGTAAATGTTTGGTTTGTAAGCTCAAGGAAATTATGATAGTAGATTAGAAGGAGGCAGGAGATATGTTTCGAGATATCACATGAAAAATAAAACTAGTTTTCACATCTCCTTCCTCCTGGTGTCCCCAGCTAATGAATGAATGTACAGTTATAGCCAGGCAAGCTCGTGATTCAGAAACACTGAGAACTGTAGAGTTTCTGAGAAAATATGGATATTACAGATCCTTCTCAATTTAGAAACAGGGAGCTGGTACCCAAAGAACTTAAGTGACACAGTCAAAGTAGCCTTGTGAATTAGTAGCACAGATTATACTAGAAGCCTGGTACGTTGATTCTAGTTACACGAGCTTTTTTTCATCATTTAATGCCAGTAAGCCTGTTTTGTTTCTGAGTGAAGATGTTGTATGACAGGTTTTATAGTCATTTAACTCACACAGCTGGTGGGTTAATTTACAGGATTCACCTGTTATTACCCATTAGATTTTAAGTAAGCTCCCTAAGATCAAGGACTTATTTTGTTTACTGGATGTCCCCATATTTAGAACAGCACCTGTGACACTTGTGAACTAAATAAGGGGGAAAAAATGACAATTTAGGTAAAGGTTTGGTGCATGATCAAAGAGAAAGGAGAGATGCTAAGGATGTTTAAAAGCCTAGACAGGAGAAAATAATAGCTTTGTCCTTTTTACTACACTCAGCTGCATTATTTGACTCACACACGCATGTTCCTAATTTTGTTTTATAACTGTCCTTCTCTTCCTAATGTCATAATAGAATAAAATAACTTAACATGTATACTCGCCAAGCTCTGAGGAAAAAGTAGGGAAAAAGATACAGTCCCTGCTTTTGAGGGAAATTAGCTAGTATTTTTTAAAAAATGAGTAGTTTCCCTGAATTGGCATTTCCATAAATCTCCATTAGTGCAATTATTTATATTTATGCTGGTGAATGTGGGACTATAAATCTTAATACACCCTTTATGTGCATGAGCATGCTCAGTGGTGTTCAGTTTTGTGACCCCATGGACTGTAGCCCGCCAGGCTCCTCTGCCCATGGGATTTCCCAGGCAAGAATACTGGAGTGGGTTGCCACTTCCTTCTCTAGGGGATCTTCCTGACGCAAGGATCCAATCTGTGTCTCCTGAGCTTCTTGCATTGTCTTGTGGATTCTTTACTACTAAACCACCTGGAAAGCCCCTTTCTGTGCATGTAGGGTACCTCGAATTAGAAAATAGGGTAAAAAATGGTAAATACTAGGTCACAATAACTAAATTATATCTTGTCATATGTAGGTTGTATTCACCATCTACAGACCTTTTGTCCATTCTTCCATTTATATTTAGAAATGGCCAGATATATTTTTAAAGAAAACAAATTGATATATTAAGTTGATTATTTAATTGATATATATATATATATATGGGTTAGCATGGGGTGGGATAATTTTTGTATGAAATAGAGTCTGCAGTTTTTAAATCTGTATTTTTATAGTACTTGAGCTTTATGATGAAAAGTTGAAAAAGTCATTCAGCTCCAAGAATCTCTTGGATACAATGAATGCCATCTCCTACTGCATAAGCCCCAAATGAAAAGCTTAAATGGTAAAGAATCTGCCTGCAATGTGGGAGACCCAAGTTCAATTCCTAGGTCTGAAAGACCCCCTGGAGAAGGGCATGGCAACCCATTCCAGTATTCTTGCCTGGAGAATTCCATGGACAGATGAGCCTAGTGGGTTCCAAGGGGTTGCAAAGAGTCGGACACGACTGAGCAAGTAACCCATACATGTAAAATATTATGCAGTATAGCAGCCACTGCACCCCTCCCCCCGCCCCACTCTTTTGGAACCTATCACAGAACTAACTTGGACACAGCACAAATAGGGATGCTAGTTCTTGGTGATAAACACTTGATCTCACACGAGTTGAATGGCAGAAAATAAAGATAATTTAGGGTAATTATGGGATTCCCCAGGTGGCGCTAGTGGTAAAGAATCTGCCTGCCAATGAAGGAGATGCAAGAGACACGGGTTCTATCCCTGGGTTGGGGAGATCCCCTGGAGGAGGAAATGGCATTCCACTCCAGTATATTCTTGCCTGGAAAATTCAGTAGGCAGAGGAGTCTGGTGGGCTACAGTCCACTGGACCACAAAGAATCAGACATGACTGAGTGACTGAGCACAGTTCAGTTCAGTCGTTCAGTCGTGTCCGACTCTTTGAGACTCCATGGACTGCAGCACTCCAGGCCTCCCTGTCCATCACCAACTCCCAGAGTTTACCCAAACTCTTGTCCATTGAGTCAGTGATACCATCCAACCATCTCCTCCTCTGTCATCCCCTTCTCCTCCTGCCTTCAATCTTTCTCAGCATCAGGGTCTTTTCAATGAGTCAGTTTTTTTGTATTAGGTGGCCAAAGTATTGGAGTTTCAGCTTCAACATCAGTCCTTCCAATGAATATTAAGGACTGATCTTCTTTAGGACGGACTGGTTGGATATCCTTGCAGTCCAAGGGACTCTCAAGAGTCTCCTACAACACCATAGTTCAAAAGCATCAGTTCTTGGAACTCAGCTTTCTTTATAGTCCAATTCTCACATCTATACATGACTACTGGAAAAACCATAGCTTTGACTAGACAGACCTTTGTTGGCAAAGTAATATCTCTGCTTTTTAATATGCTGTCTAGATTGGTCATAACTTTTCTTCCAAGGAGCAAGCGTCTTTTAATTTCATGGCTGCGGTTACCATCTGTAGTGATTTTGGAGCCCCCCAAAATAAAGTCTGTCACTGTTTCCACCATGAACTTCCAGATGTTCAAGCTGGATTTAGAAAAGGCAGAGGAACCAGAGATCAAATTGCCAACATCTGTTGGATCATCGAAAAAGTAAGAGAGCTCCAGAAAAACCTCTACTTCTGCTTTATTGACTATGCCGAAGCCTTTGACTGTGTGGACCACAACAAACTCTGGAAAATTCTTAAAGAAATGGGAATACCAGACTATCTGACCTGCCACTTGAGAAATCTGTATGCAGGTCAGGAAACAACAGTTAGAACTGGACATGGGGCAACAGACTGGTTCCAAATAGAGAAAGGAGTACATCAAGGCTGTATATTGTTACCCTGCTTATTTAACTGATATGCAGAGTACATCATGAGAAACGTTGGTCTGGATGAAACACAAGCTGGAATCAAGATTGCCGGGAGAAATATCAATAACCTCAGATATGCCGATGACACTACCCTTATGGCAGAAAGTGAAGAAGAACTAAAGAGCTTCTTGATGAAAGTGAAAGAGGAGAGTGAAAAACTTGGCTTTAAACTCAACATTCAGAAAACTAAGATCATGGCATCTGGTTCCATCACTTCATGGCAAATAGATGGGGAAACAGTGGAAACAGTGACAGACTGAGCATGGGGTAATTATAAAAGGAAAACATACTTTCCTTCTCTGGAATATTTACCATTAAATATTAAAATATTTAATATTTTACATGCAAATAAATGTACTCTACAGGTTCAAATATGAAAGATGCTTTGTTTCTATGAGACCAAAACACTGATGCTGATTTCTCCCCAACACATCAAGAAAAAAAATTATTTTTTTAGTTTTTTGTTTTTTCCCTGTTGATTTAAAAGGTCATGTAAACTCAAAATGTTTGATACTGTTGCCAATCCAATGTTAAATTCTGAGCCTTATCTTACTCAGCACTTGATACAATTGTTCGCACTTTCCATCTTGAAAAATTTTCCTTCATAAGACAACCAGTGGCATCTGGTCCCATCACTTCATGGGAAATAGATGGGGAAACAGTAGAAACAATGTCAGACTTTATTTTTTTGGGCTCCAAAATCACTGCGGATGGTGACTGCAGCCATGAAATTAAAAGACGCTTACTCCTTGGAAGAAAAGTATGATCAACTTAGTATATTCAAAAGCAGAGACATTACTTTGCCGACTAAGGTCCGCCTAGTCAAGGCTATGGTTTTTCCTGTGGTCATGTATGGATGTGAGAGTTGGACTGTGAAGAAGGCTGAGCGCCCAAGAATTGATGCATTTGAACTGTGGTGTTGGAGAAGACTCTTGAGGGTCCGCTGGACTCTAAGGAGATCCAACCAGTCCATTCTGAAGGAGATCAACCCTGGGATTTCTTTGGAAGGAATGATGCTAAAGCTGAAGCTCCAGTACTTTGGCCACCTCATGTGAAGAGTTGACTCATTGGAAAAGACTCTGATGCTGGGAGAGATTCGGGGCAGGAGGAGAAGGGGACAACACAGGATGAGATGGCTGGATGGCATCACGGACTCGATGGACGTGAGTATGAGTGAACTCCAGGAGATGGTGATGGACAGGGAGGCCTGGCGTGCTGTGATTCATGGGGTCGCAAAGAGTCGGACACAACTGAGCTACTGAACTGAACTGAACCCCTATTTCACAAGTCATGCCTTCTTAACATTTGGCTGCTCACTCCTCCTCTTCATAACTCTAAAGTCAGAGGTCCTAGACCTCAGTCCTCAGAATGTTTCTGTTCTTTCCTCGTACTCAAGCCCTAGGTGTTCTCATTCAGTATCCAGCTTTAAACACCCTGCACACACCAGCCATCACCACTTCGAAAGCTAAAAGGAATCTCAAGTTTAGCATGCCCCAAACTGGATTCTTGATTTCCCTGCATCATGTCCAGCTGGTTAGGTCAGAAACTTTATAGTCTTTTATTCCTCTCTTTCTTCAATATTCTGTATCCATTCCATCAGCAAACCCTGTGACGTTTCCTTTGAAATATATTCAGAATCCAATTCTTACTGCCTCCACTCCTACCATCCTTTTCCAACCTCCTCATCTGTCCTTGGATTGCTGTGAAAGCCAACAGCCTTGTTTGCCTGTTTCCATCCTTGTCTACCGCCAGTTTCTTCTTAATGCAGCAGCCACAGTGAGTCTCTTAAAATCTTATATCACATCCTTCCTCTGCACAAACACTCCAAAGGCTTCCCATTTCACTCAGAAGCAGAATCTAGAGTCCTTTCTGTGGTCCATGGCTACATAAGGCTCTCCATTATCTGTCTCTCTACAGACCGAACAATCTGTCTGACCTCAGCCAATACTGCATTTCTTCCCCACTCAGCTGACACGAGCTTCCTTGCTATTAGTTGTCTACACCAAGCACAGTCCTGCCTCAGGGCCTTCCCTCTGCCCAGAATGCTCTTCCCTGGATATCCACATGGCTGGCTCCTTTGCTTTCTTTAGATCTTTGCACAGATGTCTTTCCCTGACTACTGTTTCTAAAAGAGATGTTTCTTCTTTCCCCACCATTCTCCTTTCTTTTACTCTGCTCCTCAGTTTTTCTTCATTCTTATCCCTAACATATATTTTTTTCTTTATTATCTAATCCCTGCAAGAAGATAAGCTTCTTGAGGCAGGGACTTTGTTTTGATTACTGATATACTTCTAGCACTTAGACCAGTGCTGAGCACACAGTGGGTTCTCAATAAATACTTAAGTGAATAAATAAATCCTACATATCTAAGCAAAAGTCATCAAAGCTTGATGTCCATAAAATTCTGGGAAGTTGACATAATGTAAAACTCACTGATACAGCAGTCAGAACACAAAGAGTTGAGTTCTATTTTTGCTACTTGTAAGGGGTGTGACAACTCTATAAATATTCTCACCATCCTTTCTCTCTCACTCCAAGGGTTATCTGTACAACAAGGTCTGTGTTTGGTGTATAGATTG
Organism: Capra hircus; assembly: GCF_001704415.2. NCBI lineage: Eukaryota > Metazoa > Chordata > Mammalia > Artiodactyla > Bovidae > Capra > Capra hircus. The sequence continues at coordinate 77,248,188 of NC_030811.1, forward strand.
TGACATCCATGACATTTTCCACATTATGATGAGGTACCCTGTCATTGATGTTTATTCATATTTCTTATATTTAGGCACCATAAATTGTCCATCCCTCTGTCTACACATGCATTCACTGAACTTGAGCCAGTTACTTAATACTGAGTCTAAGTTTCTTTACTTATGAAAGTTGATTTAAGGAGGGAAATGTGAGTAGAGCTTGTGAACTTTAAAACATATGCTAATTGCTTAAGTGTACCTGAAAAGCTTGAAATGAGTCATACTATAATACCATGTTATAAAAAAGATTTCATCTCACACTTTGGCATAATCGGTAGTTACAATCCCTGATGTGCAGGTCAAGGTGCAGGCCGCATATTGAAATATCAAGGGCAGAGTATCTACTATGTGTGTGACCCCAAACCATTCCCTTATTCCTGGGCACACAGGAACACAGCACATCCCAGCTTCTGATGGTTAATGGGGCCAAAGTTGAGTTCTGGTCAACTAATTGTAGGATAAAGTGATACACACACCTTATGGGGCTCGGTCCACAGCCTCCTGCATGATCCTCTGTTCTTTCGTTTGTGCTTTATCTGCCAGGGGGTTAGAGAGGACCCGGGGGGTAGTGGGTCTTCAAGGCCTTAAAGCATGAACAAGGGAGAAGAAGCCGGTTCCCTGAGCCACTGTATGGAGGATAGTGGCCTAGAAAACCTGTGGTTCAGGAGTGTGTAGTGTTGGAAATCATATAAGTGAGAAATAGACTTTTATTGAGTTTCTGAGGCCCAGGGCATATTTGTTAATACAGCAGCCAGTAAGCCACGGTCGTTCACACCTCATGATGTGGATTTGATTTTTGTTTGTTGTGTCATGTTTATTATTTCTGTTGACATCAGTGGAATGGTGGATTACATAATATTAATTGTGTAATATCCACTTTTTCAGCTAATCTCTGAAGAGCACTCTTTTCAAATAATGAGCGCTTCTCTCTCTCAGAAATATTGCAGTGACAGATCCTTATTATTGGTGAGTATTGACTTTCTCTTATTTTAGTCAAAACATCTTTTGATGACCTCTTAAGTCTTTCATTGCTGTGGTAGTAATGATAGTTTTAAACTTCTAAGTGTTTTTTTAAAAGCATCTTTTATAATTTTAACTAACTAGCTGTTAATACATTTCTCCAAAAAGCAGTGACATGAAATAAACACTAAAATATCTGGGGTCATGGGGCATGATGTTTACAACTTAGTATTAAATGGTTCAGAAACATACCTTCACCAATGCACAAACACACATACACACATCCACATTCAGAGAACTGGGCAAAATGTTAACAGCAACGTGGGTAAGTGGTATGTGATGTTCTGTGTACTATATTTGGAATTTTCATGTGAATTTGAAACTATTTTTAGACAAACATATTTGTTTTAGATAAAAATGTTAGTAATGTTAAAAATGTCAATACTTCTTATAGCTTTATTTTTAACATTTTCTCTGTGCAATTTAAAACTTGTTATTACAATGTTCTTGCTTTTTGAAATTTCAAAGCAGGAGTTCTCTAGATAGACATAATTCTGTGTTCATGATTTTTAATATTTTACCCTCAAAATTTTGGTATAATCTATGCTGCCTCTCGAATACTCTGAATTTTATTTGAATGTAAAGCAATGGGAATATGTGCATTACTATTTATTATTATATTGTAAGCATGACAAGGGAATATTCTGATACAGTAAAAACTTCTGATATCATGTTTTCTAGAAAAAAGAAGAAAAAATTTCAAATATTAATCAACTACAGTTTATGGGAGTCACAAAGTAAGTAGGGAACTTTGTTGCATTTTAATATAAATAAGAGTAAAATACATGACAAGGGATTAGTAATCACTCTGGAGTCGCTTTATCCCAGACATCACATCACAACCTCCTTGGGCAGAATATGTAACAATGCCCTACCATACTAGGCTGAGCACCAGCCAACAAATTATTTATAAATAAACTAATATGTTTCTTGAACCACTGAAACAGAAAAACTATTAGCCAGTCTGTAATCAAGATAATTGCATCTATAAGACATGAGAATAATAGAAATAATCTTAGGTCAAGGGGAAAATGGAGGAAAAAAAATAGAAGATACTTGATTCAATTCTATTTAAATGCATTTGAAAACATGAATAAAAGAAACAATTTTGTAGGCTATAATATATATTATAAAAACCAAGTCCAGCCAAGACAGAAACTCTAAGAAGATTAATTACCATGGAAGAAACTGAGAAAGTTATAAAAGGGTATCCCTCCCCTTACAAAACCAAACCAAGTCAAAACCAAAATCCAACCCACTAGAAGTAGATAATTTCAAAGGTGTATTATATCATTGCCTCAAGAAAATAGAAAACTTCAATGTTACTTAAATTGTTTTAGAGCAGAGAGAGAAGGAAAACTATTGATTGCTTTTATGACACCAGTATAACTTTGAACAAACCAAGACAATGCACCCATCCCCCAAACTTGGGACAGATTCCATTTACTAATGTTGATGCAAAATTACATATATATAGATAGAATTTAGGGATGTGTTATATGCATAATACATTTTATTCTAGGAACGAAAGGATAGTTCAATACTAATAAATTTCTTAATGCAATTTATTCACAATGATAATTCAAAGGAGAAAATAATGATTATACCCATAGATGCCTTTTGGGTTTTTGATAACGTTCATTATCCAATTTTGATAAAGATTCTTAATGAAATCAGAATTAAAGAGTACTTCCTTAACATGATAAGTAAAGTTAATATTGTGCCTATGTAAAATGAGACAGTTTTCATATAAGCCAGGGATAAGAATTTCTATAATCATCTTCGTTAACTAACAATGTTCAAGAAATAACAGTCAGATGTATTAAATAAGACAAAGCAGAGGTATGCAAATAGGAAAGGAGGAGGCACAGTGGCTGTTATTTGTAAGCAGTATGATTATATGAGCCCATATCCTATGAGATGGACTGAAATAAATATAAGAAACATGGAAGATAACTTGGGGTAAAGAACTGATTATAAAATTAATATTCAAGAGTAAAACTCCATGGGATAAGGAGATGTGTGACAAATAAAGGACAGATTTATGTGGACACATATTTATTCATTTATTTATATCTGTCACCCTCCAAAAGAATGCCAACTGCATGGAAAAAGGATGTGACTTTGTATACTGCTCTACCTCCAGTCCCCCAAAAATGCCTAATACATAGTGGGCACTCAAGAAATATTTTTGAAAGAAGGGATGACTCTATAAGATAGATTTACTCTTTTGTGTAGAGATAGATGTGCAAAGATACATTACTTTTAAATAACAGATAAAAATGGAAAGCAACTGTAATATCCATTAGTGGTGATTAAATAGCTATTAAAAATAATGAGGTATATTTCTGAATATATAAAGCCCTCTAAGATAAATTGTTAAGTTAAAAAAAGCAAGACACTAGTCCATAATACAAGTCTCAACACATTTAAAAGGACTGAAATAATATAAAATATATTATTCTCCAAGTATAAATCATTAGAATCAAGAGAAAACTGGGAGATCCTAAATGTTTAAAAAATAAACATGTTTCTAAATAACCTATGGTTTATAAAATAAATCACAAAGGAAATAAGAAGACATCTTGAGCTAAATAAAGAAAACATAAAATATAAAAATTTATGGAATTCAGCTAATGAAGTGCTTACAGTGAAATTTATAGCTTTAAATAATTTTATTAGGCAGAAAGAGAGTCATTAAGCTTTTACTTCAGGGTGTCAGAAAAGGCAAAGTAAATCAAAGATAAAATAAGTAGAAGAGAAAAAACCAAAGATCAGAGTGGAAATAATTAAACTAGAAAATAGAAAAACAATGAATCCAAAAATTAGAATAGACCTAAATTGATAAAATAAATTTAATTAGTAATTAAAAAATCTTCTGGGTGAAAACCCAGACTAGATGTCTTCACTGGTGAATTCTATCCAAACTTTTAAGGGGGAAATAATATTAATACTACACAAACTCAGAGAACAGAGGGAAAGGCCAATATTATCCTGAAATAAAAAAAAAAAGCAGATAAAAGAAAATTACAGAAAATCTCCTATCCGTAGGCTCAAAGATTCTTAATAAAACACAAGCAAACACAATCTAGCAACATACAAAAAGAATCATGCACCATAATCAAATGGGGTTATCTCAGGAATGATAAATTAATTTAATATCTAAATAATCATATAATGTATAGTACTTTATTAATGAAGAACAATACTACATGATCATATCAACAGTTGTGGGAAAAATATTTGGTGAAAGTCAAGACATGTTGATTAACAGTCTCAATAATTTACGAATAGAAGATTGGAATTTTCTCAACCTGATAAAGGGCATATGTCGAGATGCACCCCACAGGCCTGCCTATAAGTCTGTTGCTTACCCAGCTTTAAGACCTAGGAAACAAACAGGAGTCAGGAACAGAGACATCAATGGTTTAATGGATGGTGGAGTTTACATGTCTACAGCAAGATTCTAGAGAGATATCTAGGGCTCCCCGGTGGCTCAGATTGTAAAGAATTGCCTGCAATGCGGGAGCGCTGGGTTTGATTCCTGGGTTGGGAAGATCCCCTGGAGAAGGGAACGGCTACCCAATCCAATATTCTGACCTGGAGACTTGCATGGACTGTACAGTCCATGGGGCCGCAGAGTCGGACACAACTGAGTGACTTTCACTCAGAGAGATATCCCACTGTGTGTGGTTGATGGCAGTCAGGACAGTGGCAGTCTTCATTCTTGCAGGAGCAGGGAGGAGATGAGGTTACGATTTACAGGAGTGGGGTCACTAGTTACCAGGGAAACCAGTAGAGGGGCATGACCCTTACCTCGCACTTGATAAGAACAATCACCAGCTGGGGCCTCAGGCAACTACAGAGGAAGATCAGTCATGTGTATAGGGTTTAGGTGAAGCGGGCACTGGTCGGGTGCAGGATAGACAGATAACAAGAGAATAGTCCTCTTGAGTGCCCTGACCACACAAAATATAAAAACTACATTAAAAAAAACTACTTAATGGTGAAAAGCGAATGCCTTATCACTAAAATCTGCAGTGAGATAAGGATGTGTGTATGGGTTAGTTGCTCACTCGTGTCCGACTCTTTGCAACCCCACAGACTGTAGCCTGCCAGGTTCCGCTGTCCATGGAATTGTCCAGGCAAGAATACTGGCGTGGGTTGCTGTGCCGTCTCCAGAGGCTCTTCCAGGCCCAGGAGTTGAACTTGGGTCTCCTGCATTGCAGGCAAAGTCTTTATTTATCATTTGAGCTACTTGGGAAGCCATCCCTCCCCCGCTTTTTTTTTTAATTGAGGTAAGGCTGTCTCTCATAATTATTTCTATTCAACATCATACTGGAAGTTCTAGCTAGTGTGGCAAGCCACAGAGAAAAAAAATTGAACACATAAAATTGTAAAGAAGAAAATAAAGATTTACTACTAGATGACATAATAACTATATAGAAAATTTGATGGAATTTACAAAAAAAAAAAAAAAAGAAGCCCAGAACTAAAGTGAGTGTAATAGGGTTACAGTGTCCAAGATCAAAACAAAAATATATATTTCTATACATTAGCAATAAACAATCTGAAAATGACACTGAGAAACAATTCCATTCACATTAATTTCAAGAAGAATAAAATAGGTAGGAATAAGTTTAACAAAAGAAGTACAGATATGGACATTAAGGACTACAAACCATTGTAAGAGAAATTAAAGGAGATTTAAATAAGTGAAGAGATATACCACAGTTATGAATGGAGAGATTCACTGGTGATTCTTCAAAAATTGTTCCACAGATTCAATGCAACATCCGAATCTCACCAGGCCTTTTATTAAAAAAAAATAATTTAAAAAGTTGACTCTAAAATTTATATGGAAATGCAAAGGGTCTAGAATAACCAAAATAATTTTGAAAAAGGAGGCAAAAGTTGGAGGACTCATACTGCTTGATTTTAAGACTATATATAAAGCTAGTCTACAGAGTGTGGTATGACCATGGGGATAGACATATAGGTCAATGAAATAGAATAGAGTCTAGCAATAAACCACATTTATGCCAATTCATTTTTGACAAAAATGCCAAGGAAATCCAAGGGGAAAGGACAGTTTTTTTTTTTTTTAATTTAAACAAATAGTGCTAGAACAATTGGAAATCTATAGACAGCAAAATGCACTTAGACATTACCTTATTCTATGCTCAAAAATTATCTTGAAATGGTTTACAGGTTTAAACGTAAGAGTTAAAACTACAAAAGTTCTAGAAGAAAGCAGGGAAAACTTTGTGATCTTGGATTACACAAAGATTTCTTAGATCTAACACAAAATAAAGATTCATAGAAGAAAATAACGATAAATTGGATTTTATCAAAAAAAACTTCTGTGCTTCAAAAGGAAGCATTAAGAAAATGAAGAGACAAGCCACAGAATAGGAGAAAATATCTGCAAATCATTTATCTTCAAAAATACGTGGATTCAGAGTATAAAAAGGACTTTTACAACTTAATATGATGACAAACAGCTCAAGAAATATACAAATGAGCAAAATGTTGAGTAGGCATGTCACCAAAGAAGATAATTAATGTTAATAAACATATGAAAACATACCATGGTAAACATATGAAAAAATTAGAGAAATGTAAATTAAAATCAGAAAAGGCATCATTATACCTAAAGAAGGGTATAATCAAAATGACTAACTGTACCAAACATGGGCAACAATGGGCAGAAACTGAAAGCCTTACACATTGGTAGTGGGGATATAAAATGGTATAGCCATTTTGGAAAACACTCAGGCTATTTCTGAATATTTTAAATATATACTTATCAAATAACCCAACAGACCCCTAGGTATTTACTCAATAAAAGAGAAAATATATGCACTCACAAATACTTATATGTAAATGTTCACAACAGTATTGTTTATAAATGTCAAACTTGAAAATAACTCAAATGTCCTTCCACTGGTGAACAGATTTTTAAAAAATGTATACCCATACAATGTAATCCTACTCAGGAATAAGAAGAAACAAACTATTCATTCTTTTCCCTACATGGGTAGATCGCAACAGCATTATGTTAAATAAAAATTAGTCTGTAAGATTCCACATACAAAAATGTCTAGAAAAGCAAAACTATCCAGAAAGCATATTAGTGATTATCTAGGGGCTGAGGGAACTGGGATGATGGATGTTCTAAGAATTATGGTGATTGCTGCACAGCTAAATCACTATAGCAAAACCTATTGAAATATATACTTATATTAATAATTGAGGCTTCCTAGTGGTGTAGTGGCAAAGAATCCACTTGCCAAAGCAGGAGATTCAACAGACATGGGCTCAATTCCTGGACTGGGAAAATCCCCTGGAGTAGGAAATGGCAACCCACTCTGGTATTATCCTTGGCTGGGAAATTCCATGGACAGAGGAGCCTGGTGGACTCGAATTCGTGGGGTCTCGGAGTTGGACTGAGGTCACTCAGAGCTGGTCTTAAGACCGCTCAGATCACTTACAACTCAGAGTTGACTGAGCCACTGAGCACACTCATAATTGGTGAATTCTATGGTATGTAAATAATACCACAATGATGTTTGTTAAAAAATAAAATATACCTTAATAATCAAGCTATTCAGAGCCAGACATGTGTATGTATAATATCATTCCATTCATGTTAAACACACTAAATGTATTAACATACATGCTAGTTAAGACCACAAAATTTTTGGAAGTGTGTATATATAAACAATATGGTTACCTCTAGGAAGAGGACTAAAATCGTGGGAAAAGAGAATTACTTTTCATTATATACCTTCTGACACTGTTTGAGAAAATTAAACCACATAACCACTTATAAATAAAAAAATCCTATAAATAATTTAAAACAATTGATGATCCTGATACAAAGACCTAGGTACATGAATTTGCTCTTGAAAATTTATGCTTATCTGAGTGAGGCTATAAGTACTTATGAGTAGCCTATGGTAAGATAAAGTGATTTTCATCATACAACATGTTAGTTCCTATTAATTCCAGAGATCTGAGTTCAGATAGTAGGAATATGAGGAAAACATGAAGGTTTTTTGACCAGAAGTACTTTAAACATCACAGGGTACTACATTCTGCAATTCTACACTAGCCACAAAATAAAAACAAATTCCTCACCCCAGACACAAACAAAATGCAAACAAAACTTTGAAAACTCGATTTCTATATTCATCTGCACAAATACTCAATCACTATACTGTACTGCTCAGTGCGTACAGAGTCCGCCTGCAATCCAGGAGACAAATGAGACACAGGTTCAGTCTCCCCAGGTCGGGAAGGTCCCCTGGAGGAAGGCATGGCAACCCGCTCCAGTACTCTTGTCTGGAGGATCCCACGGACAGAGGAGCCTGGAGGGCTACAGTCCAAAGGGGTGCAAAGAGTCAGATGCGACTGACTGACTGCACACCACCCCCACACCCCTCCCCACACACTGTACATCTGAAACTAAGGCAATACTGCAAACCAACTGTGTCTCAATTTAAAAAAAAAGAAAAAAACAAAGTAAACTTTGAATACGTGAGGATTAAATGGGGATGCTGGAGAGTAGAAGAAAAGGACAAACAAGAATAGGGTGGTCTGCTGACGGCTGGGACACAGACACCTTTTCAGTAAAGGTATAAATAGCACCAATATGAGTATATATTACGCGTGCATGCTAAGCTGCTTAAGTTGTGTCCAACTCTTTGCAACCCCACAGACCCTAGCCCACCAGGCTCCTCTGACCATGGGGATTCTCCAGGCAAGAATACTTTGGGGGTTGCCTTGCCCTCCAGGAGATCTTCCCAACCCAAGGGTTGAACCCGCTTTGCTTATGTTTCCTGCATTGGCAGGCAGTTTCTTTACCACTAATGCCAGCTGGGAAGCCCAAATATTTATTGTATATATAGGCATATATATACATGTATGAAAAAATGATTTCAGAATACTTTTTCTACTATAGCATGCCTTTTAAAAAGGTACTACACACAAATATTTGTCCAGACTTGTTTCTATGACTCATATAGAGGATACTGCAGTGATTTTCAGCTATACCATTTAATATCAAGAATCTGTCTCAAAGATTTAATTTTGATTGCACATTATGAAATTATGGCTTTTTAATTAACGGTATTTGTTTTAATCTTAAGCAATGGAAAATCAAAATACACTGTCAATATTGAATTATCAAGTTTCAAGTGCAATTTTGTAATAATGCTTTAAGGTCATATTTAAGACTTCTGCTATCATATTACTTTCTTTTTAAAGACAGGAACATAGTACTTTGTGTTCTATGCCTATTTGTGAAATACTATGCCTAGTATTTCATATCCATTTTCACACAAAAATCAATAATGTAAATACTTCTGTAAGGGGAAACACCTGCAGAAAGGGCAAAAAACATCATAAAAGGTGCTTCTTTCAGCTTTGACTGCTTTCATTTGCATTTCAAACTGTCAGGGCTTTCCTGCTGTTTTTAATGCTTTGAATAGACAGTCACATGCCACATGTGTGCTCTTCACTCAAGAGTTCCTCACAGTACTGCCCCTTCTGACCCTTTGCTGCTGTAGCTCTGGCGGTAATCTACAGACATTTAATGAGCACCTATTGTGGGCCATTTCACTAAGAACAGTACCAGAAGCATAGGTAGTATTATCATCAGAATATAACAGATGCAACATCTCAGACTCATGGACTGAGTGTCTTAAGTCCTCAAATTGGTAAGTAGAAAACTAGGACTTGCTGGAACCCCTTCATTTATACTGTTTTCAAGTACCCTCTCTATCTCTGACCCTCCCCTCTTTTTTCTTCCTAGTTTCATCGATAATCAAGAGCAGAGTAGCAGAGAAATGAAGGAGGTGGCCTCCGCCTAGCCCCATTCCCTTCTTCACAGAGCAGGGGGAAGGTAAGAAACCTCCAGGGCTTCTTGCTGCTTCCAGTTCCACACTTCACCTGGGACACGCAGCCCAGAACTTCAGCCCCAACCCTGCTCCATAACTTTCTTCCCAGGTCACAGAAGGTGCTACAGGTAATTATTGATGAAGTGTTCCTGTAAGTAATGGAAGAAATGTCCTGAGCAACCCTATTCACCACTCTGAAAAGATATTTTCTATTCGGACACCGTTCCCATTGGTCCTTATGGGGATTATCAACACTGTACTTGAGCTTGGAAGGAGTTCAACCAGCTTCTACCTGCTAGCATGCATGCCTATGGACAATTCAGAGCCTTGTTTCCTTCAGAAAAATCAAGTTTCTTACTTTAGTCAATGGAAACTAGTCTGAAGCTCCACAACTGATATGTTAATAAAGTTTTGGAATATAACCTATTTACACTCGGGAATCCAATCTTTACCCTCTCAGTTCACAGCAATATATATATGTATATATTTACACACACACACACACACACACACACACACACACACACACAAAAAAAAAAAACCAAAAAAAAAAACAGTACATAGGCCTATACAGAGGCCTCACCTTATAGCTTGCAGGATCTCAGTTCCTTGACCAGGGACTGAACCTGTACCCTTGGTAGTGAAAGCTTGGAGTTCTAACCAGTGGACTGCTAGGGAATTCTCCATAGCAGTAGATATTTGTAAGACTGAAAGCACTATTTTTATTGTGTTTAATATAAAATAGGAAAAATGTTCTCAAAATTCTCAAAATTCAAAAGCATAGCTTCCTGGACTCATATTTTTCTCTATTGCTCTTACCTTCAACTTTTAAAGTATGATTTCAAGGCTTGTGGTTGCCAAAGGAGAGGGATGGGGAAGGAAAGGACTGGGGATTTGGGATTAGCAGATGCAAACTATTATATATAGAAAGGATAAATAACGAGGTCCTACTGTATAGCACATGGAACTATATTCAATATCCTGTGACAAAGCATGATGGAAAGGAACATGAAAAGGAATCTATATATATAAAACTGAATCACTGCTTTACAGCAGAAATCAGTACATTATAAATCAACTATATTCAATAAAAGTTAAAATTAAAAAGCACAATTTCGTTCAACCCCAAAGAAACTTCCATTTTTTCAATATTATTATAAAGGTTCTACAATTTCACCTGTATACTGATTGCTAAGCCAGCCTTTATCTTACCTCCTCGATGAATAATCAAAGAAGTCTCGCTTCCAATGGGACAGTCCTTAAGTATATCCACTACTTCCGTATGGCTCAGGTTCTGTACATTCTGCTGGTTGATCTCAATAATGAGGTCGCCTTCACACAGGCCAGGGCATCCCTGAATGTCAAGTATTTGTTTCACCCGCTGTCCTGTAGGACTGTCTGCAATGGTGAAGCCAAAACCCTGGGCACCTTTCACAATGGTTAAGGTCATAAGTTCAGCTTGGGTGGCCCCAGATGAAGCCATAGATACATTGTCGTCATGGACAGGTGGTGGATACGTGCCATCTAGCTGACCATCAGCTGGCATTGAGTGCAAAGTATGAGGCGGCCGATCTGTTATATCTGGAACCGACTGTGAGGTCCGAGAAATGTATTCCAAATATGTTTCATAGTTATGTCTTCCATTGACCATCACTGGAGGTGGCCTCTCCATTATTGCAAGGGGTGGCACCATGCTGTTAGCAGGATCTTCAGGATCAAAGGGCAAAGGGTAGCCACGACACAATACCAAGTTGACACTCTGACCAATAGGAACAGACTGGAAAAGTTTGACTACATCTGCATGAGTGTGTCCAAGGACACAAACTTCATTAATATAGACAATGACATCACCTGCAAGGGAAAAAAAGAGAGAGATTGACAACATGAGGTAAGTTCAATTGACATTGACATAGAGAAATGGAATTATTTGTGAGACTAGTGAAAGAGGTGCTCTGTTTCTCAGTAAGCAATGAGAAAATCAATTAGAATAGTATCTAAATTCCCTGTAAGTGACTCAAGGTTACAACAGGTCTGCCAACAAACATAGTGATCAAATGCTGAAAAAAATGCTATTTGGTTATTCCTGAAGTTCAGAAACAATTTCATATACAGGAATCAAGCTACAGAAACGTATAGAAGAATGTGTACCTTGAAGAAGGACACATTCTTTGTTTCTTTTTCATCTTCATTTTCAGTGCAATTCAGTTAACAGAATTTTCAAGTTACTGAGAAGTGGTAGAAACAAGTTTCAGATGATAATCAAAGCCCGGTATTTGGGTTTTTGAGCATCATTTTACTGAGTCAACGGTCTTTTTTTTTTCCCCCATTTATTTTATTCTTCTACAGTAAACTGCAATTGCAAAGGTTCCATGTGAACACAGGTAGATGTCTAGAATACAGATTTTGGGTTCAGGGATCTGGCTCCATATCCTGGCTCTACTACTTAGCAGATTTGTGCTGCTGGGCAGGTGACTTACCTGCTTTGAGCCACGGTTGTAAAGTTGTGAGGATGAAGTGAGATGATGCAGAAAAAGGGCTTGGTGCAGTGCCTGACACACAGTGAGTGCAATAAGTGTGGACCATTATTAATAGTATTGTTGCTAAAATACGATGAGGCTTCCCTGGCAGCTCAGCTGGTAAAGAATCTGCCTGCAATGCAGGAGACCTTGGTTTGATTCCTGGGTCAGGAAGATCTGCTGGAGAAGGGAAGAGCTACCTACTCCAGTACTCTTGGCCTTCCCTGGAGGCTCAGATGGTAAAGAATCCACCCACAATGCGGGAGACCTGTGTTCAGTACCTCAGTTGGGATGATCCCCTGGAGAAGGGAACAGCTACCCACTCCAGTATTCTGGCCTGGACAATTCCATGGACTGTATACATTTGAACCACCAGGGAAGCCCAAAACACATTTTAAAAATAAGTGATTCTATGAATAGAACAGTCAGTAAAATGCCCTTATCTATATACACTCAGTTAACAATTACCAAATGCTAGAGAACTATTTGAAAGGGTTTAAAGATACAGAGACAGAAAAGGAAAATCAACCAAACAAAACAAAATAGTATTTTCAGTGATCCAGTTTAGGTCTGATTTTGGAAAATGTCACACACTGTATGCCTGCTCAGATGGAACTTGACTCTTCAGCTGCATCTATCAGAGAGGGTGCTGATGTCATGACTGGGACACTGGGCCGTGACTTAGGACTGAATTGAGATGGACATTCGCTCTCTGCTACTATGACTTCTCAATAGACTTGAGCCATTGTGGATGCTGAACTGGTTAGGGTCATCCTAGAGTCCCAGAGATGTATTTAAACCAGATATTTTTTTCATCTTCCCTGTCTCTTCTATTTTTAAAGTTGTTATATATATTTACACACTGAAAGTTGAAAGAATATAAACATTTGTGCACTATCATCCAGCTTAATGATTAGAACATTGTTCATATTAGTTGAAGACCCTCTCGGTAGCACTTTTTCCCACTTGCCTTTCCTTACTGTCCTTTACAAAGGTAACCATTGTCCTGCATTTGAGGTTTGTTATTCAAACGTCTTTATATTTTTATGATATATCTAGGTACCCATAAACAATACCCCTACATAATGTTTAATCTCTAGAACAGGGGGCCATGAGGAGATACACCACGTCCAAGGTCAGAGAAACTCAGTAAGACACTAGGCACTGAGAGCAGACAGACAGAAACCACAATCACAGAAAACTAATCAATCTAATCACATGGACCCCAGCCTGGTCTAACTCAAAGAAACTATACGCCATGCTGTGTAGGGCCACCCAAAACAGATGGGTCATGGTGGAGAGTTATGACAAAGTATGGTCCACTGGAGAAAGGAATGGCAAACCACTTCAGTATTCTTGCCTTGAGAACCCCATGAACAATATGAAAAGGTAAAAAGATAGGACACTGAAAGAAGAACTCTTCAGGTCGGTAGGTGCCCAACACGCTACTGGAGATCAGTGGAGAAATAACTCAAGACAGAATGAAGAGATGAAGCCAAAGCAAAAACAACACCCAGCTATGGATGTGACTGTTGATGGAAGCAAGGTCCAATGCTGTAAACAGCAATATTGCATAGGAACCTGGAGTGTCAGGTCCATGAATCAAAGCAAAGTGGTCAAACAGCAGATGGTAAGAGTGAACGTCAACATTTTAGGAATCTGTGAACTAAAATGGACTAGAATGGGTGAATTTAACTCAGATGACCATCATATCTACTACTGTGGGCAAAAATCCCTTAGAACAAATGGAGTAGCCATCATAGTCAACAAAACAGTCCAAAATGCAGTACTGGATGCAATCTCAAAAATGACAGAATGATCTCTGTTTGTTTCCAAGGTGAACCATTCAATATCATGGTAATCCAAGTCTATGCCCCGACCAGTAATGCTGAAGAAGCTGAAGTTGAATGGTTCTTTGAAGACCTACAGAACCTTCTAAACTAACACCCAAAAAGGATGCCCTTTTCATTATAGGGGACTGGAATGCAAAAGTAGGACGTCAAGAAACACCTGGAGTAACAGGCAAATTTGGCCTTGGAGTATGGAATGAAGCAGGGCAAAGGCTAATAGAGTTTTGCCAAGAGAACACACTGATCATAGCAAATATTCTCTCCCAACAACACAAGAGAAGACTCTACACATGGACATCACCAGATGGTCAACACCGAGATCAGATTGATTATATTCTTTGAAGCCAGCAATGGAGAAGCTCTATACAGTCAGCAAAAAGAAGACTGGGAGCTGACTGTGGCTCAGATCATGAACTCACTATTGCCAAATTCAGGCTGAAATTTAAGAAAGGGAAAACTGCTAGACCATTCAGGTATGACCTAAATCAAATCCCTTATGATTATACAATGAAAGTGGGAAATAGATTTAAGGGACTAGATCAGGCACTAGAGTGCCTGATGAAGTCTGGACGGAGGTTCATGACATTGTACAGGAGACAAGGATCAAGGCCATGCTCAAGAAAAAGAAATGCAAAAAAGCAAAATGGCTCTCTGAGAAGGCCTAACAAATAGCTATGAAAAGAAGAAAAGTGAAAAACAAAGGAGAAAAGGAAAGATACACCTATTTGAATGCAGAGTTCCAAAGAATAGCAAGGAGAGATAAGAAAGACTTCCTCAATGGTCAGTGCAAAGATGGGCTCAATAAAGGACAGAAACGGTATGGACCCAACAGAAGCAGAAGATATTAAGAAGAAGTGGCAAGAATACACAGAAGAACTGTACAAAAAAGATCTTCATGACCAAGATGATCATGATGGTGTGATCACTTACCTAGAGTTAGACATCCTAGAATGTGAAGTCAAGTGGGCCTTAGGAAGCATTACTGCGAACAAATCTAGTGGAGGTGATGGAATTCCAGTAGAGCTATTTCAAATCCTAAAAGGTGATGCTGTGAAAGTGCTGCACTCAGTATGCCAGCAAATTTGGAAAACTCGGCAGTGGCCACAGGACTGGAAAAGGTCAGTTTTCACTCCAATCCCAAAGAAAGGCAAAGCCAAAGAATGCTCAAACTACTGCACAATTGCACACATCTCACACGCTAGTAAAGTAATGCTCAAAATTCTCCAAGCCAGGCCTCAGCAATACATGAACCGTGAACTTCCAGATGTTCAAGCTGGCTTTAGAAAAGGCAGAAGAACCAGAGATCAAATTGCCAACATCTGCTGGATCATCAAAAAAGCAAGAGAGTTCCAGAAAAACATCTATTTCTGTTTTATTGACTATGCCAAAACCTTTGACTGTGTGGATCACCACAAACTGTGGAAAATTCTGAAAGTGACGGAATACCAGACCACCTGACCTGCCTCTTGAGAAATGTCTATGCAGGTCAGGAAGCAACAGTTAGAACTGGACCTGGAACAGCAGATTGGATCCTAATAGGAAAAGGAGAACGTCAAGGCTGCATATTGTCACCATGCTTATTTAACTTCTATGCAGAGTACATCATGAAAAACGCTGGGCTGGATGAAGCACAAGCTGGAATCAAGATTGCTAGGAGAAATCGCAATAACCTCAGATATACAGATGACACCACCCTTATGGCAGAAAGTGAAGAAGAACTAAAGAGCCTCTTGATAAAAGTGAAAGAGGAGAGTGAAAAAGTTGGTTTAAACCTCAACATTTAGAAAACTAAGATCATGGCCTCCGGTCCCATCCCTTCATGGCAAATAGATGGGGAAACAGTGTCAGACTTTATTTTGGGGGGCTCCAGAATCACTGCAGATGGTGACTGCAGCCATGAAATTAAAAGATGCTTACTCCTTGGAAGGAAAGTTATGATTAACCTAGACAGCATATTAAAAAGCCAGTGACATTACTTTGTCAACAAAGGTACATCTAGTCAAAGCTATGGTTTTCCCAGTGGTCATGTATGGATGTGAGAGTTGGACTATAAAGAAAGCTGAGCGCTGAAGAATTGATGCTTTTGAACTGTGGTGCTGGAGAAGACTCTTGAGAGTCCCTTGGACTGCAAGGATATCCAACCAGTCCATCCTAAAGAAGATCAGTCCTGAATGTTCATTGAAAGGGTGGATATTGAAGCTGCAACTCCAATACTTTGGCCACCTGATGCAAAGAACTTACTCATTGGAAAAGACCCTGATGCTGGGAAAGATTGAAGGCGGGAGGAGGAGGAGATGACAGAGGATGTATGGTTGAATGGCATCACTGACTCAATGGACATGAGTTTAGGTAAACTCTGGGAGTTGGTGATGGACAGGGAGGCCTGGTGTGCTGTGCTGCAATCCATGGGGTTGCAAAGAGTTTGACATGACTGGGCAACTGAACTGAACTGTATTAACTATCCACCCAAGTATGTTTTTGCATATTTTAAACCTTTTTAAGATGGTATACATATTAATACTACATTATATTTCTCAAAATGTATTTTTGATATCTATCTCTTTTGATATATTTACCTCTAGCTCAATTCTCATTGTAATATAATCTCTATTGGGTGACTACATCATTATTTATTAATGTCTATCCATTCTTATGTTAATGGGCACTTGGATTCTTGAGAATTTTTGGTTATTAAAGAAAACTCTGCTATGAACCTCTTTTCATGGCCTTTGTGCACAATTGGGAGAGTTTTTGTTGGATATCTACCTGGCGTAGAATTGTGGGCATAGACCACATGCATCTTCAACTTTGTTAGCAACGGGAAATGGCTGACAAAATAGATCAAGCTGGTTTACACTCCCCTCAGTAGTGTATCAGAATTTTCATTGCTCCCCATCTGATACAATGCTTGCCATTCTCAGATTTTTAATTTTCGATAATCTATTGGGTGTGATCATGGTTTTAATTTGCGTTTCCCAGATTGCTTGTGAGAGTGAGCATCTTTTCATATGTTTATTGGCTATTTGGGTTTTCTCCTTAGTACCTTTCCTTTCCCCATTTTTCCTATTGGGTTAGTCATCTGTTTTTAAATACATTGACCATTTTCTATCCACCTCCATTCTTGACCCAACATCTTTTGTAGGTTTGGGAGGCTCCATGGTATAAGCAGACATGACATAGAATAGAGAACCAAAGTCTTTGGACTGCTTCCCCACTCCATCACTTACTAGCTGTGTGACTTTCAAAACCAACTTAAATCATCTGTGACTCAGATTCTGCAGAAGTAATGAGGAACAATGATCATAGCAACTTAGTGTGTTACGGGAAATAAGAAATGAGATCATACAGATGAAAGTGTTTGTAAGCTGTAAATTGTTATGCAAAGGATAATTGCTGTTTCAGGAATTATTATCTGTCCTTGGTTATATCTGTTTATAAAATCAGGACAGTCCCACCAAGATATTCCCACCACAGTCATAATTAAGGTAGATATGAATTTCTAAGTGGGCAAGGCAAAGGCAGGAGAGTAACAAATGTTGTTCTCTAAGGCTCTCCCTAATTTTAATCACAGTTAAACTCCCCAGCCTCCACGTTGCTTTCTTCTTCCCTCTACTATGCCAGAAAGTCACAGAAAAAAAGAACTAAGGGTAATATTCTAAGCTCTTGTGGTTCCCTGGCAGGTCTAAAGAGTAGTTACTTGAATTATAGTGATTAATGTTATCTATTTTTGAGTTTTAATGTGATCTTGCTATTTAGAAATAGAATGAGAACTACTTGTGGTTCTTCGTGAGACTGCCTTCTAAAACTTATGGCTATTTTTCACTCAGAGCAATTTTTCAAGTCATCAAGCAAAGCGAGTGCTAAAGAATCCTGCAACAATCTCTTTATGGAGCTACCCAGAAGATTTCTAAATATAAAAGATCAGTGGTCAGTTATGACATCTAATAACCTGACACGACTTAACTGCTCATTTAAAAAAGTAAACGGATGCCTAGATATGGTGTCACGCCAAAGCTGTTGTTGATGGAGATGTAAGCAAACCTTTGCTTACTCAAATAGAATTGCTGCTGCTGCTAAGTCGCTTCAGTCGTGTCCGACTCTGTGCGACCACATAGACGGCAGCCCACCAGGTTCCCCCATCCCTGGGATTCTCTAGGCAAGAATGCTGGAGTAGGTTGCCATTTCCTTCTCCAATGCATGAAAGTGAAAAGTGAAAGTGAAGTTGCTCAGTCGTGTCTGACTCTTAGCGACCCCATGGACTGCAGCCTACCAGGCTCCTCCGTCCATGGGATTTTCCAGGCAAGAGTACTGGAGTGGGGGTGCCATTGCCTTCAGAAGACTTATTTGTGTTGATCTTCCCAAAGTCTGGTGCCACTCTCAGAAAGCACTAAATAGAGTTACATTCTTACATAGCAAAGATACAGCAACTTATAACAAGTAAAAGGAGTACAGTGATTTATAACAAAAGTAAAGTAATTAACTCAAAAGTCTAGTGTTGCTAACATCAAAACTATTATATATCTTTTCCCATATCCCGTTTACATTGATTAACATCCTCCCAGGTGCCTTAAAGATAAAGAATATGGAGGCCTGGCAGCAATCATTGAGTCAACAGTGAAAACCCGTCACCAATATGATTTTTAGCTCTTTAGAAAAGGCTCTGTATCTTTAAGATGTTTTTAAGCTTTGTGCCTCTTGCGGTTGGGGGCTGCTAACAATTCACAAGCTGTAAGAGGTCCGGGGGAACCTGTTAGGCAAGCCAGAGAGCTATCAGAGGGGGTTTGAGCTGAAACATCCCTTTCAAATGCAGACTAAAGCCCTGATTTGACTTTTTCCAGAGAATATCAGAAGAGTGGAAAAGCAGGCAGATTCTTATTTTTTGAGGGGTGGATGCTCAGGAAATTCCAGGGGGAACCCCTGAAGCTTGATCACGTCCTTCCGTTTTGTCAGGCTTCCTTCTGCATGACCTTGTCACGGGCGGGATTCCTCACGCTGGCCCCCGACAGGGTGCCATTGCCTTCTCCACAAATAGAACTGATTGGGTAATATTTATAGATCATGCTGTATGAATGTCATTTACATGTCGTGAAATAAAAATATGAGCCACCTGGTATGTGCTTTCTGACAGTGCCATGCTAAGTCCTGAGACAGACTGGGCTTATGTGCGCAGACATGGACATCATTAGGAAAACTGGCTCCAGATCTAACCCTGTTGGCCTACTTAAATGGGAGAATTGAAAAAGAGTCAGTTGCTTGCTCCATCTCTCAATTTATTCTTTTATAAAATGAGAATTAAAATATCTCTTTCATTTCCTCTTTCACAGGACTACTGTGAGAATGAGATCATGCTTGTGAAAATACTTTTAATTTTACCAAAGGAAAGTTCTCCATAAAAATATGATGATGTATTTCTTCTGAGAGCCAAGCACACATTTTTATCGCCATATTGCCTGCGAGGTTAACTGTTTTCTATGTGGCCATTCGCTTCAGGCCCTATTGAGGCCAGATGGTTTCAGGGTTATTGCCTTCAGGTCTGTCGGTCGAATTTGGTGTGACTAATGAGCTTGGTGTCCCCAACAGGGCCGGTCTGATAATGTCCTGATTCCCAGTTATGGGATTTCAAAGTGAAAGTGAAGGAGAATGAGGCCGATGAAGCGGGAAGTTTAAACTGCTGGCCTCTATGAGAAAATGTTCTAAGATAATTGGTTTCTTTCTTAGTCATGGAAATCAAAATACAATATTGGCAATCTCTGGGGTACTTCATTATTTCAGATAAAATAGAGCACTGTGTGTAAAGCACTGCTAAAAATGGAGATATTTTTATACCTCTTTTCTCTGCTCCCACATTCTTTGAGTCACTGTGGCTAAAGAATATTTCTTTTCAGCTGCTCTCACTTACCACCTGGTGTCTATCTCCCTTAACCACCACCTTAGACCAGACTAGAATGGTTCACTTCACACTCCATTCTCATCCTACAGTCTCTTCTGCTAACTTCAAATTACTCAATCTTCAGACCCACTACCTAACACTCTTTACCACTAGTCTTTCCGACTTATTTTTGTATTCACCCCCCAATGAATTACCTTTCTGGGCAAGCTGGGATCGGTACTGTTCACAATTCATAACTTGATAATTTGTCTTTTAGTTGAATCCTGCTATTCTTCTACCCCTAAGTGCACATCTTTTCTCAGTATAATTTCATCCAGATAATTCATTTCTTTCCTGACTTTTTCAAAGAAATCCTTCATTATTCCTACAAAGATTGCTCCTATGACTACAAACTCTTCTGAGATTTTATTCCTTTGTGAGAATTTTCTACCTGTTCCAAGTTTTTTTCCATAAAATATAGAGTATCATTACTATACTGAGAACTCTTTAGGTATTCAATAAGAATAACGGATAGACAGAAAAAAACTGGAATGGATTTCATTCATTCATTGCCTTTAAGCATTTCTAACTTGTTTTGCCAAGTCATATGAGAAAAGAAAGTGAAAGTAGCTCAGTTGTGTCCAATTCTTTGTGACCCCATGGACTATGCAGTCCGTGGAATTCTCCAGGCCAGAATACTGGAGTGGGTAGCCTTTCCCTTCTCCAGGGGATCTTCCCGACCCAGGGATTGAACCGGGGTCCCCTGCATTGCAGGTGGATTCTTTACCACCTGAGCTATCAGGGAAGCCAAGTCATATAGATTCTTGTTAAAAGAAAAATAATTCTGACTACTCCCATCCCACCAATTACATGTACTCTACACTGAAAATTTACTGTTTCTTGGTTTTCTTTCCAGCTAATACAATTTGACCAATTTTTCTTTCTGAAGCTTATTTTGGCTTCTGTTTTTATAATAATAATATATAATTGCATTATACTAGGTAATTTTATTGTAGTATTGAATATTCACTTTCCCTCTGTTCTACAACTCCCACAAAGATAATAAATTTTGACATGTATTTTTGGGAGTCTGCTACTCACCACTTTAATTAAATTGAAAATAACTGTTCTTAATAAAATGTATTCCCTTAAGGGAAGTACGGTGGTATGTCAGATAGACAAACAGAGTTGAAGCCAGGTCTCTGGGTTGCTCTTTGAAGAAGTAATTCATCAGTTTCCTCATCTACAAAATGGGAGAACAATAGCTGTTCTACCTACCTTATAGCAAAGAGATGTCTGTGAAAGTGTTCTGTAAATTACCATGATATCACATATATAAATATACATATTAAAATTTTTAAACAAATGACTGATAAAGACTGGAAATTAAGAATATATTAAGAAGGGGGAAAGAATAAATAGTTCAAATCTTTAAAAAGAAACTTTTGGATTTTATCAAATTATTTGGCAGTTTGCTTGGAGGAATCTGAGAGGACAGATAAAGTTCATCTTTGTAGTTAAATGTGATTTCACAACAAGGAAGACCAGTGCCTCATGAAAGCATCCTGAGATTCCTCATTTCCTTCTAGAATGTAGGTACAATGTAGTTAGGGCAGAAGTGTCAGAAGGCCTGTGACGCTGCAGCTGTGATGGTGGGAGGTGGGACCTTCAGGGTCTTGACATATTCTCAACTATGTCACAAAGTGAAAAGGTCTGATGATAAGTATCCACCAAATAAACGATCTCTTGCCTTTCTCAGTTTTCCAGATGAATCTGTTACAGAGTTCCATGCCTCTTATTGCCCCAAAGTTTTTCCTTACACCTAAATCTAATTTCTTTTGCTAAAGATCATATTTCCTCAATTTCCATTCTCATGGAAGCATCATTGTTTCAGAATAATTTAAAATGGTTTCCAGAATTCCCAAATGGTCTCTTTAGGGTACTAGTTATAAAAACAGCCACAAATTGGAGAAGATTCCATCTTAGATGTTCCGGAACTAAACACTATCTATTTAAACATCTGTCTTGTAGACAGCATTATTGCAGACACCACCAAATTGTGCAGAAATGCAAATACTTAAGTTATGGAAGGTATAAGAGACAGGACAAAAGCCTTCATCAGAAGAATCTGAATTTGTTAATTCTTATGTGCTACCTTATAAATGACATTGTGAATGAAAATGAAGTGATTTGATCTATAGCAATAAAATAAGGTGTTTTAAATCTCCCTCTCTCTCTTTTTACTTTAAAACACCAAGTATGCCATAATGGAAAGAGCACTGATTTAGGAGTCAGAAAGTTTACATTCTTATGTCAGGTATGCCAATAATTTGTGGTATCAATCTCTGGGTCTTATCCCTCATTATTAATTTATGCAGCAAGTATTTATTATACTCAATAGCTACCATGAGTCAGGGACTATGGCATAAACAGAGAAGACTGAACTGGATGATCTCTAAGGTATATTTTTCAGTCTGAAATTCTAACACAAATTCCCTTGGAGTCTACCTCTTAGCTGTCTCTGCAATTGTTCCACCACAGAGGATGGGAACTTGCCTATTATATGGATTTCTGGAACAGTCCCTTAGCTGGTTTTCTTCGTATCATAGAAGGGAAGGAGGGAAAGAGAAGAGCCTGGCAAATGGAATGACTCTGAATCTGTGGGATTATGGGGTTCTATAATTTCACCCCTTATGACTAGGACTACAAGGGATGGCTAATAAGCCCCCTCTTCTGATCACACTGTCTCAGGAACCAGAAGAGTATAAATATTCTACAGGTCAAGGGTATTAGTTTCAGGGACTTGAAAGCCCTGGGCACTGCCTTCTTCTGTCTGCCTCCTGTCAACTCATTTTCATACCATACTCTCTGATATCCTTTCTACTTAATGTCCTTTCAATGCCTGATCGAAAGAGAACAGAGTCCAAGTTCTCTAGTTCAGCAAACAAGGCTCTCAGTCTACATTTTTATTATCTCCTGCCTTTTCCTGACCCACCCTGTGCTTTAGTTGGGGTAAGCTCAGGCCTATGTCCTACACATGCTATGTTTTCCTATCCTCCCATTTCTCACGCTTTGTCCCCACTAATAAACTCCTAGTCACCCTTTCAGACCAACCTGGCCTTTCTGATCATCTTTCTGACCACCTCTGACCACCGCATCGCTCAGTGTTATTACCTCTTCCTGCGTGTCACCCTTCATGACACCTTAATTCTTCAACCTCTCTAACCACATTACCACCACCTAGAGTTTCTCTGAACGTTGTGACTACCATTTTAATATATTTAATACTTACCTGGCATTTGCAAATTATGTTTTACCTAATCCTTAAAAATTCCTCTGAGAGGAAGGTAAACTTCCAAACTCATTCTATGAGGCCACCATCACCCTAATACCAAAACCTGACAAAGATGTCACAAAAAAGGAAAACTACAGGCCAATATCACTGATGAACATAGATGCAAAAATCCTCAACAAAATTCTAGCAATCAGAATCCAACAACACATTAAAAAGATCATACACCATGACCAAGTGGGCTTTATCCCAGGGATGCAAGGATTCTTCAATATCCGCAAATCAATCAATGTAATTCACCACATTAACAAATTGAAAAATAAAAACCATATGATTATCTCAATAGATGCAGAGAAGGCCTTTGACAAAATTCAACATCCATTTATGATAAAAACTCTCCAGAAAGCAGGAATAGAAGGAACATACCTCAACATAATAAAAGCTATATATGACAAACCCACAGCAAACATTATCCTCAATGGTGAAAAATTGAAAGCATTTCCCCTAAAGTCAGGAACAAGACAAGGGTGTCCACTTTCACCGCTACTATTCAACATAGTTCTGGAAGTTTTGGCCACAGCAATCAGAGCAGAAAAAGAAATAAAAGGAATCCAAATTGGAAAAGAAGAAGTAAAACTCTCACTGTTTGCAGATGACATGATCCTCTACATGGAAAACCCTAAAGACTCCACCAGAAAATTACTAGAGCTAATCAATGAATATAGTAAAGTTGCAGGATATAAAATCAACACACAGAAATCCCTTGCATTCCTATACACGAATAATGAGAAAGTAGAAAAAGAAATTAAGGAAACAATTCCATTCACCATTGCAACGAAAAGAATAAAATACTTAGGAATATATCTACCTAAAGAAACTAAAGACCTATATATAGAAAACTATAAAACACTGATGAAAGAAATCAAAGAGGACACTAATAGATGGAGAAATATACCATGTTCATGGATTGGAAGAATCAATATAGTGAAAATGAGTATACTACCCAAAGCAATTTACAAATTCAATGCAATCCCTGTCAAAGTGCCAGCCACATTTTTCACAGAACTAGAACAAATAATTTCAAGATTTGTATGGAAATACAAAAAACCTCGAATAGCCAAAGCAATCTTGAGAAAGAAGAATGGAACTGGAGGAATCAACTTGCCTGACTTCAGGCTCTACTACAAAGCCACAGTCATCAAGACAGTATGGTACTGGCACAAAGACAGACATAGATCAATGGAACAAAATAGAAAGCCCAGAGATAAATCCACACACATATGGACACCTTATCTTTGACAAAGGAGGCAAGAATATACAATGGAGTAAAGACAATCTCTTTAACAAGTGGTGCTGGGAAAACTGGTCAACCACTTGTAAAAGAATGAAACTAGATCACTTTCTAACACCCCACACAAAAATAAACTCAAAATGGATTAAAGATCTAAATGTAAGATCAGAAACTATAAAACTCCTAGAGGAGAACATAGGCAAAACACTCTCAGACATAAATCACAGCAGGATCCTCTATGATCCACCTCCCAGAATTCTGGAAATAAAAGCAAAAATAAACAAATGGGATCTAATTAAAATTAAAAGCTTCTGTACAACAAAGGAAAATATAAGCAAGGTGAAAAGACAGCCTTCTGAATGGGAGAAAATAATAGCAAATGAAACAACTGACAAACAACTAATCTCAAAAATATACAAGCAACTTCTGCAGCTCAATTCCAGAAAAATAAACGACCCAATCAAAAAATGGACCAAAGAACTAAATAGACATTTCTCCAAAGAAGACATACGGATGGCTAACAAACACATGAAAAGATGCTCAACATCACTCATTATTAGAGAAATGCAAATCAAAACCACAATGAGGTACCACTTCACACCAGTCAGAATGGCTGCGATCCAAAAATCTGCAAGCAATAAATGCTGGAGAGGGTGTGGAGAAAAGGGAACCCTCTTACACTGTTGGTGGGAATGCAAACTAGTACAGCCACTATGGAGAACAGTGTGGAGATTCCTTAAAAAATTGCAAATAGAACTACCTTATGACCCAGCAATCCCACTTCTGGGCATACACACCGAGGAAACCAGAATTGAAAGAGACACATGTACCCCAATGTTCATCGCAGCACTGTTTATAATAGCCAGGACATGGAAACAACCTAGATGTCCATCAGCAGATGAATGGATAAGAAAGCTGTGGTACATATACACAATGTACTCAGCCATTAAAAAGAATTCATTTGAATCAGTTCTGATGAGATGGATGAAACTGGAGCCAATTATACAGAGTGAAGTAAGCCAGAAAGAAAAACACCAATACAGTATACTAACACATATATATGGAATTTAGGAAGATGGCAATGACGACCCTGTATGCAAGACAGGAAAAAAGACACAGATGTGTATACCGGACTTTTGGACTCAGAGGGAGAGGGAGAGGGTGGGATGATTTGGGAGAATGGGAATTCTAACATGTATACTGTCATGTAAGAATTGAATCGCGAGTCCATGTCTGACGTAGGGTGCAGCTTGCTTGGGGCTGGTGCATGGGGATGACCCAGAGAGATGTTGTGGGGAGGGAGGTGGGAGGGGGGTTCATGTTTGGGAATGCATGTAAGAATTAAAGATTTTAAAATTAAAAAAAAATAAAAAATAAAAAAAAAAAAGTAAGTTTCGAAAAATATTCTTTATACTATTAAAAAAGGATAGAGTTTATTTTAAATTCTGATAGTTATTATAAATGAGTTTTAACCAAAATGTTTTTTCTGTTCTCATTTTAATAGCTTAATATTTGTAAAAATGAAATTTAAAAATAAATTTTAAAATAAGTAAAAAAAAAAAATTCCTCTGAGATTATTATCATTGGACTTCATACAAGTGGAAACTGAGCCTAGGAGAACCGAATCTTGGTAGTTAGGTTGAGACTCAGGAGTTGAACCCAAGCTTTAACTCAAATGTAAAGAATTTCAAAGAGACCAGGACCTATTTTGACTTGGGGACACTTTTGTGTCCTTCCAATTGTATCAGCTGGCATGTTGGGTAAAATATCTTTAATTCCTGAATATGAAAATTGAGATATGAACTGCAATATTCTTTTGATTAGTCAAGTTAATAGAGGGAAGCAGTGAAGCAAATAATTGTAATGGGGGAATCTGAAGCAATATCCCAGTCCACTTTCTGCCGTGCTCCAAAATAATCTGTTTGCAAGAGGACTCTTTAGAGGTGGAGGGTGACAGGGCACTGTAACAGAACTCTGTAGCCATCATGAATGAAGTAGC
This sequence comes from Capra hircus, assembly GCF_001704415.2. NCBI lineage: Eukaryota > Metazoa > Chordata > Mammalia > Artiodactyla > Bovidae > Capra > Capra hircus. Next base: position 77,274,967 of record NC_030811.1, read on the forward strand.
TCAGTCGTGTCCAACTCTTTGTGACCCCATGGACTGTAGCCCACCAGGCTCCTCCCTCCATGGGATTCTCCAGGCAAGAGCACTGGAGTGGGTTGCCATTTCCTTCTCCAGAGGATCTTCCTGGCCCAGGGATCAAACCCAGGTCTCCTGCATTCCAGGAAGACGCTTTAACCTCTGAGCCCCCAGGGAAGCCCCATAAGCTATAGTATAAATTACTTCAATAGCTGTGTGATTTGGGGCAAGAAATTTAACTGTGTTTAATTTAGCTTCTTTTAACGCATGGAAAAGTCAAGAAAGGTAGTTGCTAACGTGCAGTTTTAAAAGTTCTTACATCTAATGAGAATGTGAAAAGCTCTCCTACTTCACTTCATAGAAGGCATTGGGAAATTTCAGTGGTGCAGTTAAACAGGTAAGTGACCAGCCTTTGTGGGCTTACCCCAAGGATCCTTGATTTTGGAAAAGCAGCTAGTGATGGTAACATTTTATCTACAGGCAAAAATATACCAAGCATGGCCCTTTATTTCTCAAAAGAATGAAAGCTTTCTTAATCATATTTTATAATTGCATCTGTGTGACCTGGTGCAGATGCCTAATTAAAAGCTTGGTTAAAAAAATTATGTTTAATCAGCACACATCCAACAATTACTCTCTGGCAGATGTGGACCAGCCTGACGGTATATTTACATTTCTTTTGTGTTTAGCAGGGAGTGGTAAGATATATTTAAATACTTGCATTTTACTTTGTTGGAAAGGAGGAAGAAAGAAATACATTCTGAGAGAATCTAAAGGCACTGATTATGTGCTGATCTGGCAGAGATGAAACAACACTTTAGATTAAAACTATAAGTAAAGCCACAAAAAGAAAGCATAAGAGACTGTTTTTTAAAACTTTTTTTCTAAATTTTTTTGCAAAGCTCCAAAGAGTAGATGCTTTCTAAATAGCTGGTTCACTTTAGGAACTCAATAGCATAAAAGGGTCAGTGAATCTATTTCCTTAAAAGAATGCAAAGAATTTTAAACAATGATAAGAAAAAGAGACAAATATGTCATCAGAAGGACTCTAAAATGAAAATAGGTTCCTGAATCTAAAAAGACCTTATGATTTCACTAGCAGAAAATAAAAATAAAACAATTTTTAAAATATATCTTAAAACCTTTGTAGGCCATGAAAGTTTATGAGAGTGAGACAGAAATGCATTCCAGAGTTTTCCTGTGTGTATGGACACACATGCGAGCAGATGAATGACAGAAATACATTCAGCTACTCACAACTCCCCACAAAACCCAAGCTAGAGAAGTATCTTATTGGAAAAAGTCGCCATTTTACACAAACAGAGAGTGGTGTGCACGTGTATTTTCAAACAGCATTAACTGTATTCCTGAACAAGAATGATTCTTTTTAGCATAAATGACTCCTAGGGGCCAGCATGACCCAGCGCCATCCTCTGAACTAACGCCAACAGTGTACAGAGTGGCTGCAACACCTCCTCTGAAATGACGGGGGACGGCTGGCCGAGGCGGAGCCCGGAACTGGGCACAGGCATGCTTCCCAGCAGTTCGTCCTGCTCTACCTGCAGCTGTTGGCTGTCAGCCATCCTGACTGAGCAAGAAAACTAAATAACAGGAGGAGGAGGGACAAGAGAGAATGAAGCGGACCAGAGCACCCACTGTGTTTCCACAGCGGGCTCCTGCCAAATGTGGGAAAGTGTGTGTGACTCTGCGTGTTTCCTCTCTGATCTACATACCTACATGCACTTTTAAGACAGGTAGAAGTGATTTTTCAATCAGAGGAAAGAAGAATTTAGTTTTTGATACTGTGAAATCGATATAGAAAAGTGGGGAAAAAAACCCTCTTTTTTTTAAAGGCTCCAGATAACATTCAGTGAAGTTATTTCCTTGAATTGCTTTTGAAAAATATATACCATTTGCTCTAACATGATCTAGGGGTTGGTGTTGAGGATCCAGACTGGGGATGGGAGTGGGTCTGTTACTGGGGCTACTTGGCCATGGGAGCTCTCAACCCTGGATGGCTGTCGCCCTGTGTGATATTTCTGGAAAGTGTTCTGGCTAGTGCAAGCCAATCAACAATCCTTAACTGGTAGTGTAACATATCAGGTTATACTGATCTACTTCTCTACTCCCTTCTTGTGAAAAATTACAGAGCCCCTGCTGCCTTACTGAAACAAGGGCTGCCAGGATATTTCTCCCATATGGATTTCTGAACTGGTGCAGCATTAAGTTGCTGAGCTTCATCAAATGGCTGGCAGAAAGAACAAATGTTCCATGCTAAAAATGTGTCTGTATATTGCATACACACTGGTCCAAGGTTTGATGAGAGAGCCCTTCTAACTTGTTAAGAGGGAAACAGGCTTGGCAAATGTAACTCTTCACTGACAGATTTTGATCATTCAAACTTGGCTGCTTTTATTTCCAATTTCAGTTTCTGAAAGAGCAATATTTTATATAAGTATCAAGAAGTCAGTCTGCTCATTGGGCCATATACACCAAAGATTGCCAATTAAAATTCCCACAAACACATGGCAAAAGGAGAGAAAAAAAATTTTGTCCTGGCTGCACTGAAATTTTGGAATCTAGAGAAAGTCTTTGGTTTACATGCAGAGAAACGGAAATCAATATGTATCAGACACCCAGAACTTCCTCCAAAGGGCGTATACCCTGCCACTACCCTACCTATGATCAACACTGTACAATGATTCTTTTGAGGATGATTAATATTACTAGGCTAGAAGTTTCAGGAAAATATGCAGCAACTTTCCTGCAGACAACGGGAGATTATTCTATTAGATACTACAGACAACTGGCACAGAAAAAACAATCTAATCTCCTGCTGTTCCTGATATTAAAAATTTTATACCATACTGAAATGAACTGGAATACGTTACTAGAGAATTATCATCAAAGATTTTAAGTTGTCCTCTCCCTCTTCTACCACCAGAGACTATATATCTACATGAAAATATATGTAAATATATCCACATGTGTGTGTGTTAATTTGCTTATTTAAGGGTTACAGTTTACATTCCAATCAGATTTACTTAATGACAGAGTCAGAAACAATGAACAACTCTTGTTTTTTAAAACTAAACCTATTCTATTCTTTTATTTTATTTTATTTATTTTTTTTTGTTTTTTTTTTTTTAAATTTTTATTTATTTTTATTTAAAAAAAAAATTTTTTTTTTAATTTTAAAATCTTTAATTCTTACATGCGTTCCCAAACATGAACCCCCCTCCCACCTCCCTCCCCATAACATCTCTCTGGGTCATCCCCAAATCTAGTAATGATTTTATAATTATAGTACTTGTACTTTATTTTTTCAAGTTCTCCAAATCACAGTAAAAGGCAAGAACCATAATGATATGGTTCCAGATGAATCAACTGAGAGTGAAAGTTTTATACTAGATCTCATCAATGAATTTGGTAATTGCAGTTACAAAATTAATGAACAGAAATCTGTTGCATTACTATATACTAACAACAAAAGATTAGAAAGAGACATTCCACAAACAATTCTATTTACTATTGCATCAAAAAGAATAAAACACCTAGGAATAAACCTACCTAAGGAAACAAAAGACTTGTATGCTGAAAACTACAAAGTGCTGATGAAAGAAACTGAAGGCATAAACAAATGGAAAGATATGCCATGTTGGTGGATTGGAAAAATCAATATTGGCAAAATGACAATACTACCCAAGGCAATCTACAGATTCAATGCAATCCTTATCAAATTGCCAGAATTTTGTATTTTTCACAGAACTAGAACAAAAACAAAATTAAAATCTGTAGGGAGACACAAAAGAGCCCGAATAGCCAAAGCAATCTTGAGAAAGAAAAATGGAACTGGAGCAATCAGGCTCCCTGACTTCAAACTATACTACAAAGCTACAGTTATCCAAACAGTATGGCACCAGCACAAAAACAGAAATACAGATCAATGGAATAGAATAGAAAACACAGAAATAAGCCCAGGTACCTAAGGATAATTAATCTACAACAAAGGTGGCATGTCTACACAATGCTGGAAAGACAGTCTCTTCAATAAATGATGCTGGAAAAACTGGACAGCTATGTGTAAAAAAAAAAAAAAGAAGAAGAAAGAAAGAAATTAGGTCATTCTTTAACTTCATACTCAAAAATAAGTTTAAAATGCATTAAAGGCTTGAATGTGACACCAGAAACTGTAAAACTCCTAGAGGAAAACACAGGCAGAAAACTTTCTGACATAAACTGCAGCAATATCTTTTTCAATTTGTCTCTCAGAATAATGGAAATAAAAACAAATAAATGGGACCTACTTAAAAGCATTTGCAGAGAGAAGGAAACAATAAACAAAACAAAAATAGAACCTACAGATTGGGAGAAAATACTTGCAAATATTGTGACCAATAAGGGATTAGTCTCCAGAATTTACCATCACTCATGATGCTTAACAGCATCAAAACAAACAACTCACTCAGAAAATGGGCAGCGGAGCTATACAGACGTTTCTTCAAAGAAGACACTGATGGCCAAGAAGTGCACGAAAAAATGTTCAACATCACTAATTATTAGAGAAATGAAAGTCAAAATGACAATGAGACATCACCTCACACCAGTCAGAATAGCTGTCATCAAAAAATTCACAAAGGATAAATGCTGGAAAGAGTGTGGAGAGAAGAGGATGCTCCTATACTGTTGGTAGGAATGTAAACTGATACAGCCATTACGGAGTTAAATGGGTTCCTTAAAAAACTAAAAATAGAGCTCCTCCATTCCTGGGCATATATCTGGAGAAAAGCATGATCTGAAAAGAAATATGCACACCAATGTTCACTGAAGCACTGTTTACAACGGCTAATACACGGAAGCAACGTAAATATCCATGGACAGAGGAATGGATTAAGAAGATGTGGTACATATATTCAATGGAATGTTACTCAGTCATACGAAGAATGAAATAATGCTATTTGCAGCAACATAGCTGAATGTAGAGAGTGCCATAGTGAGTAAAGTTAAGTCAGACAGAGGAGAAATATCTTACGGCATCCCTTATGCATGAAATCTAGAAAGAAATACAAATGAACTTGCTTACAAAACAGACTTATAGACTTTAAGAACAAGCTTATGGTTGCCAGGGTAGAAGGGAACGATGCAAGGAAGAGACAGTTAGGGAGTCTGGGATGGGCATGTGCACACTGCTATATTTAAAATGGATAACCAACAAGGACCTACTGTATAGTACATGGAAGTCTGCTCAACGTTATGTGCCAGCCTGGATGGAGGGGGTTTTGAGAGAGAAAGGATACATGTATATGTATGGCTGAGTCCCTTCACTGTTTGCCTGAAACTATCACAATATTGTTAATCAGCTATACCCCAATACAAAATAAAAAGTTTAAAAAGAGAAAGTGAAAGTTTTACATAGTTTCTTGTTTTTTTTTTTTTTTTCTGGTTTAGATAATGCAAAACAGTCCATTAAATCTTTTCCACTGAATAGAAAACACTATTGGAGGCTACATTGGTGGCGGTTGTGTCTGACTCTTGCAACCCCATGCACTGTGGTCTTCCAGGCTCCTTTGTCCATGGGATTCTCCAGGCAAGAATACTGGAGTGGGTTGCCATTTCCTTCTCCAGAGGATCTTCCCAACCCAGGGACTGAACCCGGGTCTCCTGCACTGCAGGCAGATTCTTTACTGTTGAGACGCCACAGAAGCCCTGCTGAACCACCAGGGAAGCCCTTCGGAAGTCACAACAATAGGCATTTATGTGCTAAGAGGGGTAACACTGTATGCCAAGAACTCTGCCAAGCACTTTAGAGACTGAACCTTTTTAGTCCTTAAAATAATCTGATGGAGAATAAACTGTCCCATTTCATAGCAGTGACTTAAAGAAGTCAAGTCTTATATTTACAGAGTAGCAGAGTTGTCTTATCTCTAGTGTGTTTGGGGTTACCTTTAGGCTTGTCTTATAACTACATGAATGTTTGGTTATATAAGTTCATGAAATTTCAAGATTCATTTCATTTATTTACTTGGAACTTTTTAAAACACAGACTACAGTTTACCACTTGAAATTTTATTTACCCTAACTTTACATTTTTGACCACCTGAATTGAATAGGTATTTTGGCATAATAGAAACTTGCATGATATTTTACTGTGAGGTAACAATCTTATTTTTACTCACAAGTTGTAGCCCATACAAAGAAATCACCCAGTAATAGAAAAATTTATATTTAAATAGACTTGTCAGCTTGCCCAAGTGTTAAAGGAAGCAAATCAAAACAGAGAAAATCACAAGCTACCAGAGAAGATCCCTGAGGATGCAACTTTGAGGTCGTAAACATTCAGCAAGTTCAACAACAACAAAAAACAATGAACATTAATTTAAGGTATACTGTAAAACATTTAAACTTTGAAAATCTGGCTTTCATGAATTCTAGAAGGCAGAAGAATCATTAGAAACAGGATTGCGTATCCCATTTAACTGAAATCAGAGTGGATATTTTAAATGGATTCAAATATGGAAGGCCAATTAGCTCATTAGCTAATTCTAAAAGGAGTCAGTTTCTAGAACATTTAAAACAGTGGGGTAATATCTTTTCCTTGCATGCTCTATTTCCAATATTCATTACATAGACATGCTATCTTTTCTACATAAACAATAATCATGATGTGACTGTTACCTCTTCCATTATGAATTCTACTCATGAAACTGGCACAGAGAAAGCATAATGTCACATTTCACATTCCTAATTACTGGCCTATAGCAGCAAGAGATCTAAGGATTTAGTCAATAAATAATATAAAAATTCAGTCAGCAGATTATAAATATTTATTAGTACATCAAAAGTTTGCTAGACAATTTTTCAATGATTCCTTCAGCATAAAATACTTGAGTCAGACTTAGCTCTGAAAGGACAGGAAATTGGAACTATCTCAAATATTTTCTGCCATGAAATATCTTTATATAATTTTAGTTTTAGTTTCTTTTTTTCCATATAGATTTGATTGCAGGTTATGAAATTTATTCAGACTTACTAAACATGCAATTATCGTTTTAAATCTGACAAGGCATCTACCTGTATTGTGGAGAAAGCATTAGAATTGAGGCAGAATTTTGTGGTTTTTTTTGCAAAAACAAAACTAAAATAAACTTCAGCATCTTTTTCACTTAACTTAAATATTTTTCTTTGTTCAGCTGATTTTTTTTCTCAGAAATTTTTCCTTCTTTTAAACAGAAAAGACACACTAATACTATTTTAGTACTATTTTTAATTGTAAACTTACTATGATTGATTGAATCAATCAATATATGCAAAAGACATCTGTAGTTACAACCTACCCTGTATATTCTATGTATACAAAATACACAATAACATCTTTATTTTCAATATCAAGAAACATGTTAACTTTCTTATCTATGAAAATGATGATATTATTAGTGTGGGTGAAAATTTATGGTAGGAAGAATATAAATATTGATTTGTTCTTGGTAAATTGAAAGGGACTTTGTGAAAGGGACTTGCAAACACAGAAGTGAGGGACTGGAAATAATAAATTTGGAGTGATGAATATAAAGATCTAGGTTCTACACTTTCACTCAGATTCTTTTGTTATTTCTCTATGGATTTTGTTTTAAAATGATTTTTCAATCTCAACTTTTGAGAAGTAATGAATGAGTTGTATTTTCACTACTAATCAAAGTAACTCACGTTTGGTTGATATATTTTTACTCATAACACAATAATTCTGATGTCTTAATATTTATTGAATAGATATTTATAGGGTCCCTACCATGCACACTGGGAAGGGACCAGAAGACACAAAGAGTAAGATACAGTCCCTAACCTCGAATCATTATGACCTGTAACTAAAACTAACATAGAAAACTAGTCGATATTTATCATGGATAAATATATGATTCCTCTTCAGTATTTCAGTGAAATATTAAAAATAGCCAGTGCTCTTAAAAGCACATTACAAAACAAACAAACAAATAAAAAACATAAACTGTTTAGCCCTTTTCTTTGGAGTGCTACAGAAAATAGCTATCCTTATTTCTCATTTCCCTAGTTGGCATCTAGTATAGCAAAGGTACAGAGTAAGAGCTCAGGAACATTTGTTGAATGTAGAAATTAGGAGTCATGCAACATTTTAAGAAAGCATGAGCTAGCCAAAGAAGAGCTGTTGAAAGGTGCAACAAGTTTTGGGAAATGGGTTTTAGCTGGGAGGGGGATGTCCAGGGAGGAGAAATCAGTGAAGGAGAAAGGAAGAATGCAGATAGGCCAATGGTTTCACCAAGTGGGTGAACCCCAGAGACGTTTCCAAGTTTTGTTACAGTAGGCTTTTGAGGGTAAAAATAATAATACAGGAAATTGGAGAGAGAGGGCATAGTGAGAAAATGGATATAGTGCTTGTCTACCTACTACTAAGAAGTCTGGAGGTGAAAGGCAGGAAATACATAGAAAAGTAACAAAAAGAAGAAGCCATCCCAGAGGAAAAGATGAGGAAAAAACTGGGATGACTCAGAGGGATGGTATGGGGAGGGAGGTGGGAGGGGGGGTTCAGGATTGGGAACACGTGTACACCCGTGGCGGGTTCATGTTGATGTGTGGCAAAACCAATACAATAAAAAATAAATAAATAAATAAAAGGTATTAGATAAGGATCAGAGGCTGCAAATATGAAAGTTTAGCTAGAATTTTAGCTTCAGAATAAAGTAAGAACAAACATCCTTTTTTTTTCCTGACTCTAGAGTAGAAAACAAGTATAGTATGGGCAATAATAAATATTACCTTCATCTTCATTTATGAGGAAACCCATTATCTTTTCCTCATTTATGAGGAAATTAATCATCTCAGCAAAGCAGGGTGAGAGATGGTTATCTTGGGGAGCAGGGCAATGATACAAAATTATAGATTCCCTGAAAATACAGCATTTAGAGATTTCTCAAATACCATGAATTAGCTGATTTCACAGCACTACTGTTCCTCAAGGACAGGTTTGGTACTAGGAGAGAAACAACGTCTAGTGCACTGAGGTTGGTTGGCTGCTCCACCAGTTCAGACAAGTAAAAGCTGGTCATTCAAATAATTAAACAATTGGGCAAACTCCTCACCTTGGGTTATGGAGCTAGATCTACATGGTCTTAAGGAATACAAATTAAAGAAGAGCTCACTATTCAAACATAGATGTGAAAGATTTTATTTTCACAAGGAGGCTCTGATGATTAGTTTTAGTGTCACTGTGACTAGGCTATCAGTTCAGTCACTCAGTCGTGTCTGACTCTTTGTGACCCCATGAACCGTGGCATGCCAGGCCTCCCTGTCCATCACCAACTCCCAGAGTTCACTCAGACTCAAATCCATCGAGTCAGTGATGCCATCCAGCCATCTCATCCTCTGTCATCCCCTTTTCCTCCTGCCCCCAATCCCTCCCAGGATCAGGGTCTTTTCCAATGAGTCAACTCTTCGCATGAGGTGGCCAAAGTACTGGAGTTTCAGCTTTAGCATCATTCCCTCCAAAGAAATCCCAGGGCTGATTTCCTTCAGAATGGACTGGTTGGATCTCCTTGCTGTCCAAGGAACTCTCAAGAGTCTTCTCCAGCACCACAGTTCAAAAGCATCAATTCTTCAGCGCTCAGCCTTCTTCACAGTCCAACCCTCACATCCATACATGACCACTGGAAAAACCATAGCCTTGACTAGGTGGACCTTGGTCGGCAAAGTAATGTCTCTGCTTTTGAATACACTATCTAGGTTGGTCATAACTTTTCTTCCAAGGAGTAAGTGTCTTTTAATTTCATGGCTGCAGTCACCATCTGCAGTGATTCTGGAGCCCCCCAAAATAAAGTCTGACACTGTATCTACTGTTTCCCCATCTATTTCCCATGAAGTGATGGGACCAGATGCCATGATCTTCGTTTTCTGAATGTTGAGCTTTAGGCCAACCTTTTCACTCTCCTCTTTCTCTTTTATCAAGAGGCTCTTTAGTTCCTCTTCACTTTGTGCCATAAAGGTGGTGTCATCTGCATATCTGAGGTGATTGATATTTCTCCCGGCAATCTTGATTCCAGCCTGTGTTTCTTCCAGCCCAGCATTTCTCATGATGTACTCTGCATATAAGTTAAATAAGCAGGGTAACAATATACAGCCTTGACGTACTCCTTTTCCTATTTGGAACCAGTCTGTTGTTCCATGTCCAGTTCTAACTGTTGCTTCCTGACTTGCATATAGGTTTCTCAAGAGGCAGGTCAGGTGGTCTGGTATTCCCATCTCCTTCAGAATTTTCCACAGTTTATTGTGATCCACACAATCAAAGGCTTTGGCATAGTCAATGAAGCAGAAATAGATGTTTTTTCTGGAACTCTCTTGCTTTTTCCATGATCCAGCAGAGGTTGGCAATTTGATCTCTGGTTCCTCTACCTTTTCTAAAACCAGCTTGAACATCTGGGAGTTCACGGTTCACATAATGCTGAAGCCTGGCTTGGAGAATTTTTAGCATTACTTTACTAGCATGTGAGATGAGTGCAATTGTGCAGTAGTTTGACTAGGCTATAGTACTCAGCTATTCAATTAAACAGTAATCTTGGCATTACTGTGAAGGTATTTTGTAGATGGGATTAACATCTGTAATCAGCTGACTTTAAGGAGATAATCCTTAATAATTAGGGTGGACTTCATTCAATCAGCTGAAGGGCTTTAAGAGCAAAACTGAGGTTTCCCTGAAGAAGATATTCTGCCTCAAGACTGAAGCAATAGCTCCTGTCCCAGAGTTTGCAGCCTGCCCAACTGTCCTATTAATTTCTAATTTGTGAGGCCTTACAATTTTCATAAGCCAATTCCTATTGATTCTGTTTCTCTGGAGAACACTGACTGATACAGAGACCAAAGCTCAAACTTTCCTGAAAAACAGTGGCTCTGATCTCCTATTTCTGACACTATACAGTGTTATCTATCAAAACTGAGTTTCATTTATTAAACTTATTGAAGGAAAATAAAGATTTGTTAAATATTAAACATTTATTGTGGGGTTTCCTGGGTGGTGATGTTCTGGGTGGGGAATATTGCCTGGAGGAGGGCATGTGGCAACTCACTCCAGTGTTCTTGCCTGGAGAATCCCATGGACAGAGGAGCCTGGTGGGCTACAGAACATGGGGTTGCAAAGAGCTGGACATGACTGAGCATGCATGCAAACATTTATTGCATTGTGGGGTTGAGGAATTTATTTAAAATTGGGTCAAGTACCTGGTTACCTTTAGGTGAAAGGTAAAAAATAAATAAAATTAAAAAATGACTTTTGAATTTTAGTATTGAGAAAGGATATAATTTTCATCAATTTCACCTATTTATGTTCTACTAATATGTATTAAATAGATAAGCATTGGCTTTCAAAATATCACTTTGAAATCTTTGGAGTTACTTTGCTGGAACAAATTTATTGTTTTTAGGCCAATTACAGATACTACAAACTACAGCAATAACCATTTTGGAATAGTCATGCATACTATAAAAGACTCCAATCCATAATTTAATTGTTTATCTGAGTAAAACTCAAGATTTCATAGCTATTCTTTTCCATGCAATACGCAATTTAAAATATCCCTTCAGAGAAGCACAAAATTGAAAGGCATTTATTATAGTCATGAAATGCTAATGAGAACATTTAAAAACAGTGGTCTGGCTACTCAGCCACCATGCATTTCATAATTTATAGGTATATTTTATTTATTCAGGTTAATAAAGGATGTGTTTGACATATTATCAGACTGACCTTGCTTCTTGGCAAATGCTATCTGAAAGTCTCTAGAGGTAATTCCATTGCCAGCCATTCTTTTCAAGGACGGCTTCTTATTATTCTCTTGGAAACAATTAACAGACTGTCATACAGAATAACATGTACTTGGTCCTGAAATTCTTTATTGAAAAAGGCCCAGAAAACAAAGTGGTTTCAAACTTTGACTCTTGAGATTCTTTATTTCCGATAACTTTTTCTCTGCACTTAAATTTTAGAACCTTCAACTATTATGAAAACACATTAGCTAGGAAAATTATTTTAAAAGGAAAGCCAGAACATGTCTTAAGTTAAAGCTGGGATTCAGCCTAACCGGTTTTATTATTTCCTCTAATATTTTCTTTGCTAGACAATGTGATTTGATGCTCAGTTTGACATGAACATTAAATTATCATTAAAGATATGTTTTTATTTATCTGGAACTTATTAAGGTTGAAAATCAAGCAGAAACATTATGGATTCTCCTTTCATGTTGATTTTTTTAAAAATCAATAAGATTTGAAATCAACAAGATTTTCTAGCTAAATATCCTGATCCAGCTTTATCAAATCATTTTGGACTATTTTAGAATAATATTTCATTTAACAGGTGAGAAATACTGTTAAAGGAATTACTTACAAATAGATTTACTTTCTATTTAATCAAGCACAGAGCTGAATTAGGAATTGAGTGCAGAAATTATATATCTACAAATTCCCCCCTTTTCTAAAGCTTATAGTCTAAGGCAGGGGTCAGCAACCTTTTTCTGGAAAAGGCCATACAGTAAATATCTTCTGTTTTTATATGCTATATGTCTCTATAGCAACTACTCAACTTAGCCACTATAGCACAAAACTAGTCATAGACAATGAGGAAGTGAATTCATCTGGCTGTCCCCCCAAAAATTTATTTACAAAAACAGGCAGTGGACCAGATTTGCCCATGTGCCATAGTCTGCCAGTCTTTGTTCTAAGGGGCGTTCATGGCAAGATAAGTAGCATTGCTTCCTTGGCCTTTGGAGAGAAGCTGGCATAAAGGCTCCAGTTAGTATCAGAACTAGGACAGAGGATATTAAAGTAAGAAAGTATCACCCACAAAATGAGTTTTACATTGCTAGGACACTGATGTTATAATTTTTTTCAAACATTATCAATAGTACTATACACAACTTATAATTTATATAATACTTTCCCACATACTAGTTCTTATCAGAAAGATGATTATGTCTATTGTACAGAATAGATGATTATTAGTCAAAGTAATTATGCCCATTGTTTAACTGTACTAGAGCCACATCTTCTAATTCCAAGTATTCCAAGTTTAAACTCTTAAAAAGAACTCACAGTGCAAATTCTTTAAGAAATGAGGGTGAATGGAAGAAATCTTGGAATATGAAAGCCTGGCAGGTGGCCCATTTGTAAATGGAGAAAATGTTTCTAGAAACTACAAACAGGTAAATAAGATTTGTTACTCTTTCAACATAGTGTTAGAAAAGTTGTTCATGACCATTTTGAAAGGAAGTGAAGAATTACTAGAAGCTAACATGGGCTGACTAAAAACTAATCACTTAGCTAACTCTTTCCTCTATGCTATAAGGTTATCAGGGCTTCCCAGGTGGCACTAGTAAAGAATCTGCCTGCATACAGAAGATGTAGGTTCAATCCCTGGGTGGGGAAGATCCCCTGGAGTAGGAAATGGCAACCTGCTCTGGTACCTTTGCCTGGAAAATTCCATGGACAGAGGAGACTGGCAGGCTACAGTCCATGGGGTTACAAAGAGTTCGACATGACTGAGTCCAAGCCAGGCTTCAGCAATACGTGAACCGTGAACTTCCTGATGTTCAAGCTAGTTTTAGAAAAGGCAGAGGAACCAGAGATCAAATTGCCAACATCTGCTGGATCATGGAAAAAGCAAGAGAGTTCCAGAAAAACATCTGCCTTATTGACTATGCCAAAGCCTTTGACTGTGTGGATCACAATAAACTGTGGAAAATTCTGAAAGAGATGGGAATACCAGACCACCTGACATGCCTCTTGAGAAACCTATATGCAGGTCAGGAAGCAACAGTTAGAACTGGACATGGAACAACAGACTGGTTCCAAATAGGAAAAAGAGTACGTCAAGGCTGTATATTGTTACCCTGCTTATTTAACTTATATGCAGAGTACATCACGAGAAATGCTGGGCTGGAAGAAGCACAAGCTGGAATCAAGATTGCCAGGAGAAATATCAATCACCTCAGATATGCAGATGACACCACCCTTATGGCAGAAAGTGAAGAGGAACTAAAAAGCCTCTTGATGAAAGTGAAAGAGGAGAGTGAAAAGGTTGGCTTAAAGCTCAACATTCAGAAAACGAAGATCATGGCATCCAGTCCCATCACTTCATGGGAAATAGATGGGGAAACAGTGGAAACAGTGTCAGACCTTTTTTGGGGGGGCTCCAAGATCACTGCTGATGGTGACTGCAGCGGTAAAATTAAAAGACACTTACTCCTTGGAAGAAAAGTTATGACCAACCTAGATAGCATATTCAAAAGCAGAGACATTACTTTGCCGACTAAGGTCCATCTAGTCAAGGCTATGGTTTCTCCCGTGGTCATGTATGGATGTGAGAGTTGGACTGTGAAGAAGGCTGAGCGCTGAAGAATTGATGCTTTTGAACTGTGGTGTTGGAGAAGACTCTTGAGAGTTCCTTGGACTGCAAGCAGATCCAAACAGTGCATTCTGAAGGAGATCAGCTCTGGGGTTTCTTTGGAGGGAATGATGCTAAAGCTGAAACTCCAGTACTTTGGCCACCTCATGCGAAGAGTTGACTCATTGGAAAAGACCCTGATGCTGGGAGGGATTGGGGGCAGGAGGAGAAGGGGACGACAGAGGATGAGATGGCTGGATGGCATCACTGACTCGATGGACGTGAGTCTGAGTGAACTCTGGGAGTTGGTGATGGACAGGGAGGCCTGGCATGCTGCGATTCATGGGGTCACAAAGAGTTGGACACGACTGAGCAACTGAACTGAACTGAACTGAAATGAGTGACTGAGCATGTCCATATAAGTTTATTAGGACAGTTCCTAATACTCCTAAGAGTATTTTGGGTTGAGCAAGACATTTAACAAAACACTCTTGATGAAAATAAGTTAGAGAAATATCTGGAAAACACCTCCCATGATTTATAGCTTTTCTTAAACTACTTTATTGAGATATGATTGATGTACACATTTAATGTATACAACTTGATGAGCTTGGAAATGTGTCTGCCCATGAAACCATCACCTCCATCACCACCAGCCATAATACATATTTATCATCTCCAGAAATTTCCTCTTTACACAGTATTCCTAAGTATAAAAACCACTCATTGTTATTTTTGTGATAAGGACATTTACTATAAGTTCTACTCTTTCAGTGAATTTTAAAGGATTCAACACAGAATTGCTGCCTATAGACTCCATGCTCTACAGTAGATTTCTAGGATTTATTCCTTTTCTATAATTGAAACTTTGTGTGCTCTAATACCACCTGTTTTCACTCTCCACCAGTTCCTGGCAACCACCATTTATAGTTTTTTTAAATAGCGGAACCCACATAAGTTGATAATGGATTAATGTCACCGTGCTGTTAGACTCCATGAGTAACTGCATTTAATGTATGTGTTGTATATATAGATTTTTTTAAAAAAACAACAGTAGATCATACTTGAATGAATAATGAGAAAGCATGCCCATCAGATTTGTAAATTATAAATCTGGGAGAAATGAACCTGGATTCAAAAGGATCTTAGACTGAAAATGAAAATATAGATCAAAATCAGCAGATGAAATCTAATAGGTATAAATGCTGAGTTTACATGTTACAAGTGAAAAGGAATAGAAAAAAAAAATGACACCTGATGACTCACTGAAGGATGTCAAGGAGGAGATTCGTTTTTTTTCTTCCATTTCGTCATTTATTGAATAATCATTTATGCTTGGTTTCAGACATCAGAATAAAGATTGACACTGCACTATGTTTAGTAATTACAAAACAGGTTTTCATATATTTAGTCTTGTGATTTAATTTTCACAACTTTATGAGGCTGACAAAGAAGTAAATTTATCATGATATTAATAAATCTTAAGCTTCAAGACCCTTCGCTGAATGGACCCCTTCCTAACTCTGGTAAGGGGTCCAAGTGATACATTCATACACACAAATGGACCTTTTGTTAATATGATGGTTTCTTTACACGTCACTTCCACAGCATTGTACTTCCCTTATATGTCCATGGGCATCATTCCTAAATAAATACATATTTTGTACCCACCCAATCTGTATTCACAATTTTGTATTCTTTTGTTTAAAAAGGATCCCCCAAAGAGGACAAACTAGAAGGAGATTCTGATTCAATTTAAGGAAGACCTTCGAAGACAATGGGCTTCAGAGATTTAGAGCATTGTTTCTCAACTTTGATGTGCCTATCAGTCACCTGTTAAAAACTGATAGAAGGCAATCCCTGAACCAGTCGGTCTGCAGTGGGACTTGTTCTGTATTTCTAACAAGCTCCAGAGATGCTATTGCTGTGGTCCACGATTGTCCACAGGGCAGCCAGGCTTTAAGGAATGGACTTAGCAGTCCTATATGTCTGGTTCTACCACTTACTGCTGGGCATCCTTGGAACTTACTTAATGTCTCAGTCAAATCTTTCTAACCTGTTTAAATGGAGATAATAGTACCTGTGGGCTTCCCTGATGGCTCAGGAGTAAGGAATCCACCTGCCAATGCAGGAGACGTGGGTTCAATCTCTGGGTCGGGAAGATCCCCTGGAGAAGGAAATGGCAACCCACTCCAGTATCTTCGCCTAGGAAATCCCATGGACAGAAGGAGACTGGTCAGCTACACAGTCCACAGGGTCACAAAAGAGTCAGACATGACTTAGTGACTAACGACAATAACACCTGTATCTCATAGCACTCTGATGAGGGTTAAATATTTTATATGTTGGCACATAGCGAGCATTAAATAAATACACATTCCCTTTTGTCCTTCACTTTCTCATCATCAGATATATTTGAGCTGAGGTAGGATGGTCCTGTTAGGAATTCTGAAATAGAGATTCCTACATTTTGCAGGTCTCTTATAGACAGTATGTTACAAACTGGAAAAACTGAAGTTCAATGGCTCTCCCCTGTTCTTTCCAGGCTTTAAAGTAGCTACATACATATTTGGTATCTACCATTAACCACAACCTCCCTCAGTATCCACGTATTCGTCTCTGTGAAGAGGGTATTTGTGGGTGGGCCACAGGGTAATGGGCCTTGAGTTTAACTAGATAAGGAATTTTCTTCTCCCGAAAGGACATTGCTGCTCCAAATCACAGTCACTCCCTACTCCTGCAGCATCATGGAGCTCTTTCAAATCTCCTGGAACACTATCCTGGGCAGTATGACACTTCGCTTTGCCCCAGAGAGCATTCTGCTTCCAGCTTAAATTCTCAGCTCTCCCAGAAACCACTCTGAAACCTGCAAACTCACCATTTTTCAGCTAATGTGTAGGACTGCTGTTGGGTTTGATGACTCCTCCAGGTGTCCTATGTGAGGCAAGTCTTATGCTTTTAGTTTTTAATCTCCCTATTGATAGTAGTTAAGCTTTGTCTCTTTCAGTTAATGACTGCTCCTGCTGTTGGAGCCAATAGAGCAAGATTTTTTTTTCTGCATTGTGTCTGTGCTCACTAAAGCTGTAACGGTAGCACTGATGGAAGGGAACACTCTAGAAATGAACACACATACACACATACACATGATTTTCTCCCCACTCAGAGGGATTGGTACAAGGAACCGTGGGTCAGGCTCCTTTCTGTTGGCTCATGCCTATCATTTAAGCTCACTGGTTCCTACTTGACTTCTCTCTTCTTACTTTCCCAGCTTCAACTAAGATGCCCTGAAGGTCAGTTAATTTAGGATATAACTCGTTTGAGTTTAACTAGAGAAGGAATTTTCTTCTCCTCAAAGGACATGGCTGCTCCAAATCAGAGTCACTCCCTATTTCTGCAGCATCATGGAGCTCTTCCAATGGTTGCTGCAGTTCTAAGCCTGATGTTCAGCCTGGACTCTCTTGCCAACTAAATGTACTTTTTAAGAGCCAGTTCCTAGGTTTTTCTTTTTTTGACATTTTAAAACTGAAAAATAGCCAATTCTATTTTAAAATAGAGAACTGTGCAGTTTTATTCCTAAGTTACTATACCATCTAGGCTGCTCTGTCCATGGGAACTTCTGACAAATGTAACTTTATTCATATGTCCACTTTCCTGTTTCCCTCCATCCCTGTTTGGGCCAAGGAAACTCCAGCTCATTTTATCCTCAGAATCCTTCATTTTCTGGAGAAGTTGGTCATGCTTATTCGGCCAGAAGTCAATGAAACATATTTATCAGGATCTAGCTAATCTTCTAAAGTAGTGTATTCTCTTTATATATTCTTGGTCCAGTTGATTCAAATATGATTTTTCAGGCAAAAGGGAATAATAGTTCACTTATCTATGGGGTAGATCTACTTTCACTCCAGTTGTGGTTTGGTCATCTGGAGAAATCTGGCTGCTTGTCATCAAATGGGAGCAGAATCAACCATCAGTATGTCCATTAATTAAGAGACCTTGATTATATGGTGAAGGTATCTTCCTAGCCCCCACCCCACCCAAAACTATCACTCTTGAACAAACGGCCAAGCAGAATTCTCTGAGCAAAATCCTGTTCTCAATTACATGCCAAAAAAGGTGGGGGGCATAAAATACATACTAAGATTTATATGATTTACAATTTTATTTTTTAAAATATAAATTTATTTATTTTAATTGGAGGCTAATTACTTTACAATATTGTATTGGTTTTGCCATACATTGACATGAATCTGCCACAGGTGTACATGTGTTCCCCATCCTGAACCCCTCCTCCACCTCCCTCCCCATACCATCCCCTGGGTTATCCCAGTGCACCAGGCCTGAGCATCCTGTATCATGCATTGAACCTGGACTGGTGATTCATTTCACATATGATAATATACATGTTTCAATGCCATTCTTTCAAATCATCCCACCCTTGCCCTCTCCCACAGAGTCCAAAAGATCGTTCTAGACATCGGTGTCTCTTTTGCTGTCTCGCATACAGGGTTATTGTTACCATCTTTCTAAATTCTATACATATGTGTCAGTATACTGTATTGGTGTTTTTCTTTCTGGCTTACTTCACTCTGTATAATAGGCTCCAGTTTCATTCACCTCATTAGAATGGATTCAAATGTATTCTTTTTAATGGCTGAGTAATACTCCATTGTGTATATGTACCGCAGCTTTCTTATCCATTCATCTGCTGATGGACATCTAGGTTGCTTCCATGTCCTGGCTATTAGAAACAGTGCTGCGATGAACACTGGGGTACACGTGTCTCTTTCAATTTTGGTTTCCTCTGTGTGTATGCCCAGCAGTGGGATTGCTGGGTCATATGGCAGTTCTATTTCCAGTTTTTTAAGGAATCTCCACACTGTTCTCCAAAGTGGCTGTATTAGTTTGCATTCCCACCAACAGTGTAAGAGGGTTCCCTTTTCTCCACACCCTCTCCAGCATTTATTGCTTATAGACTTTTGGATCGCAGCCATTCTGACTGGCGTGAGATGGTACCTCATTGTTGTTTTGATTTGCATTTCTCTGATAGTAAGTGATGTTGAGCATCTTTTCATGTGTTTGTTAGCCATCCATATGTATTCTTTGGAGAAATGTCTGTTTAGTTCTTTGGCCCATTTTTTGATTGGGTCATTTATTTTTCTGGAATTGAGCTGCAGGAGTTACTTGTATATTTTTGAGATTAATTCTTTGTCAGTTGCTTCATTTGCTATTATTTTCTCCCATTCTGAAGGCTGTCTTTTCACCCTGCTTAGAGTTTCCTTTGTTGTGCAGAAGCTTTTAATTTTAATTAGATCCCATTTGTTTATTTTTGCTTTTATTTCCAATATTCTGGGAGGTGGGTCATAGAGGATCCTGCTGTGATTTATGTCTGAGAGTGTTTTGCCTATGTTCTCCTCTAGGAGTTTTACAGTTTCTATCTGGTCTTATGTTTAGATCTTTAATCCATTTTGAGTTTATGTTTGTGTATGGTGTTAGAAAGTGTTCTAGTTTCATTCTTTTACAAGTCGTTGACCAGTTCTCCCAGCACCACTTCTTAAAGCAATTGTCTTTTCTCCATTGTATATTCTTGCCTCCTTTGTCAAAGATAAGGTATCCATAGGTGCATGGATTTATCTCTGGGCTTTCTATTTTGTTCCATTGATCTATATGTCTGTCTTTGTGCCAGTACCATACTGTCTTGATGACTGTGGCTTTGTAGTAGAGCCTGAAGTCAGGCAGGTTGATTCCTCCAGTTCCATTCTTCTTTCTCAAGATTACTTTGGCTATTCAAGGTTTTTTGATTTACAATTTTAAAAAGGGCACTTTATAGTTTAAATTCTGATAGATATGAAGGGATGCTGGAGGATAAACAAGTTTTGGCCAACTGACTGCGGACTCTATAAATGGCTTAATGGCCTGAAAAAGTAACTCTGAAAATTTCCAAGTTAGTTTTTATGAGCCAGAGCAAAATGAGCTCACTGAAGCTGCTAGTTCAGTGCATGAATTTACAAAGAGAAGTTTAGTGAAATTTGTACTCCACTAAGTACCAAAACCTTGCAAATTAGAGACTGTTAACCACAGGAGAGACAGACTGGATTAGGCATCCAAAGAAATCCAGGCCTATTCTTAGAATGCCTTTATATTCTTAGATTTTTGGTAAACAAGTTATATAATTTAATGAGTTATCTTACCTCTCTGAGTCTCTATTTGAAAAAGTGAACAGCACAATTTTTGAATGCCTACTAACTTGGCAGTCATTTTGCTGGCACTGAGGATAATACTAGGGTAACACTTGGGCTTCCTAGGTGGTGCTAGTAATAAAGAATCTGCCTGCCAACGCAGGAGATGCAGGTTTGATCTTGGGTCAGGAAGATCCCCTGGAAGAGGGCATGGCAACCCACTCCAGTATTCCTGCCTGGAGGTCTCCATGAACAGAGGAGCCTGGTGGGCTGTAGTCCATGTCGTTGCAAAGAGCCAGACATGACTGAGCATGCATCATATTGCCATACTGAGGATGATACAAATAAGTGATGCTAGTTTCTTCCATGTTATGTGCCAGGCTATATGCCAGGCATTGTGAAAAACCTTCAATATGAATTATCTAATTTAATTCTCACAGGAACCCTATAGAGAGAATACTATCACCAATCCTAAAAATAATACTGTTCTGTGCTTGTTTGGGAGATGGGGAAACCAAAGCAAGAAGTTAGTAACTTGGCCAAGTCACCGCAGCCCACACTTTTAACTGTTATGTTTAACCGCCTCCGTGTCCTCTAAGCTGAACGTGCCTCCTAAACTTTAATGTGTTTACAAATCACCTACTGAGTTTGTTAAAATACAGTGTCTTTTCTTTTTTACATGGACAAAAATGTTTATAATAGCTTTAGTATAATACAGATTGAGACACAGTCATATGATAGAATGTCATTCAGCAATATGAAATGATAAATCACTGATACTGATAATAAAGATATATTTACATATTTACTGTAGATTCTGTTACTAGGAAGTTCCAGACCAAGCAAATCTAATATATGGAGATCAATGAATAGGATTTGTCTCTGGGGGATGCAGACTGCCTATAAGGTGGCACGAGAACACTCTGGGAGGAGGAAAATATGAAATATCTTGGCTGTGTTAATCTCATATGGGTATATATTTCTTTAGACAGATCAAACTGCACATTCAAGTTATGTGAATTTCACACTGTAAATTTTATCTCAATTTAAAATAAGTGGGGAAAATGGTGAATTTTTAAAAGATGAAATATTTCCTCTTAAAATTTAAATTGTTACTACTATCAGCCAAAAATATATCATGTTCTAAATAAGCTTTTTTCTTTTTATTGCCACCCTGTCAAATCAAGAGCATGTTGTTTTCGTTGTTAAAATATGCTCCAACTCCAGATTATTTACACTTTATTAAAATGTTGACCTTGAATTTCGAGAACTTTAAAAAATATTCTGGAAATTCTCAGCAATCAAAACAAAGTGTTACTATGTGGGAGAGATATGTTAATTAGTTTGACTGTAGCAATTCATAGTCCTATACATATATGCTCTTCCCTGGTGGCTCAGATGGTAAAGCGTCTATCTACAATGCAGCAGACCCAGGTTGGATCTCTGGGTTGGGCAGATCCCCTGGAGAAGGAAATGGCAATCCACTCCAGGACTATTGCCTGGAAGATCCCATGGACAGAGGAGCCTGGTTAGGCTACAGTCCATGGGGTCGCAAAGAGCTGGACACGACTGGGTGACTTCACTTCACTATACATATATGAATATTTGTGTATTACAGAACATTATATTGTATGCCTTGAATATATAGTTTCAAGTTAATTTTTTAAGATTTAAGATAAATGCAGTTTCTTGCCATATGACCCAGCAATCCCACTGCTGGGCATACACACTAAGGAAACCATAATGGAAAGACACACATACCCCAGTGTTCAATGCAGCAATGCTTACAATAGCTAGGACATGGAAGCAACCTAGATGTCCATTGGCAGAGGAATTGATAAGGAAGTTGTGGTACATGTACACAATGGAGTATTATTCAGCTATAAAAAAGAACACATTTGAGTCAGTTCTAATGAGGTGGATGAAACTGGAGCCGATTATACAGAGTGAAGTAAGTCAGAAGGAAAAACACCAATACAGTATACTAAGGAATATATATGGAATTTAGAAAGATCGTAACAATGACCCTATATACAAGACAGCAAAAGAGACATGGATATAAAGAACAGACTTTTGAACTATGCAAGAGAAGGCAAGGGTGGGATGATCTGAGAGAATAGCATTGAAACATGTATATTCCCATATGTAAAATAGATGATCAGTGCAAATTTGATGCATGAAGCAGGGTACCCAAAGCTGGTGCTCTGGGACAACTCAGAGGTATGGGGTCGGGAGGGAGGTGGAAGGAGGACTCAGGATGGCGGGACACATGTATACTCATGGGTAATTCATGGTGATGTATGGCAAAAAACACCACTATATATTTTTAAAACAATATCGTAAAATTAGCCTCCAATCAAAATAAATAAATTAAAAAAAATAAATAAAATGCAGTTTCTGGTCAAGACATCTGGAGTGAAGTCCAAGAATCTGCATTTCCAACAAACACTCAGTGATGGCGATGCCCCTGGGTCATAATCTGAGTAGCAAGACTGCAGTCCTGCAGTTCACATCCTACCTTGCAGATTAGAAATACTTTGGACAGCTATTAAACCATTTCTAAGTCAATTAAAGTTCTGGGCTGGAACTCAGACGTGGAATCATTTTTTAAAGAGCCCCAAGTAATTCCAACACAGAGCTGCTCTCAAAGGCAATTTAGTAGTCAATATTGATATTAAAAACAATAGAATATAGAACACTGCATACTTTTTATGTTAGTTTTTATGTGTGTGTATGTCTATTTATGTCTGTGATAGTGTATTGAGTTCTTGCTGTAAAATGTATTCCTCATTGTGGGTCAAGGTTAAAAAAGAAGAAAGCCACTCTATGTGCTAGAAGGAATACAATTTCTTTTTTCTCTCTTTCCATCTCTCTGTTCCCAAACTTTAAAATGATTTAAAGGAGATTTCAGATGAGATCGGGCACGTTCAGGGTGCTATGTAGACTAAAGCAGATTTCAAACATCTATGCGTCATTACAATACTATCCTTGTCCACAGAAGTTAACATCTACTAGAGAACCAGATGTTTTACAATAGAAAAGGGTTATGTGCTATATGGAATATATGATGAGATGTCCGGAGTAAATAAGGAAGGTTGTGAATTACTATTTAAAGAATTCAGGGAAGATGTCATAGTAGAACTGACACGTATCTGTTATAAATGGGTATCTGCGTCATGAATGGGAATCTGGCAGAGGGAAAGGAATTCTGAGGAAAGGCACTCCTTCTACCTCATACAAAGTTAAGTCATGGTCTGGATCTCACCTGCATGCTGAGTGTAAATCTGGAGATGATGACTACTATGAAAATCTGTGTTGAGGTGAAGTATCCTGAGAGTTCTAGGGGAAGTATTTATGGGAAAGCTATATGCTGGAATGACTGAGAGGAAGGTGAGAAGCCAGAGCTGAAAGATGGAGAAGAAGCATCAAGAACTGGTTCTAAAGGAATAAGATGAGGAGAAAACAAAGAATCATGAGATCAGGAAGAAATACAACCAGAAACTGGTGATGAAGAGAAGTCTGAAATTGGTTGCCATGACTGATTTAGAATAAAGAGGAGGCACAATTCATGAACATCAGAGACTATGTGGACTTTATACTCAAGTAGACCGGAGATCAAATTGCCAAGATCCGAAAAAGCAAGAGAGTTCCAGAAAAAAACATCTATTTCTGCTTTATTAAGCCTTTGACTGTGTGGATCACAATAAACTGTGGAAAATTCTGAAAGAGATGGGAATACCAGACCACCTGACCTGCCTCTTGAGAAACCTATATGCAAATCAGGAAGCAACAGTTAGAACTGGACATGGAACAATAGACTGGTTCCAAACAGGAAAAGGAGTACATCAAGGCTGTATATTGTCACCCTGCTTATTTAACTTATATGCAGAGTACATCATGAGAAACGCTGGGCTGGAAGAAGCACAAGCTGGAATCAAGATTGCCAGGAGAAATATCAATCACCTCAGATATGCAGATGTCACCACCCTTATGGCAGAAAGTGAAGAGGAGCTAAAAAGCCTCTTGATGAAAGTGAAAGAGGAGAGTGAAAAAGTTGGCTTAAAGCTCAACATTCAGAAAACAAAGATCATGGCATCCGGTTCTATCACTTCACGGCAAATAGATGGGGAAACAGTGGAAACAGTGTCAGACTTTATTTTGGGGGGCTCCAAAATTACTGCAGATGGAGACTGCAGCCATGAAATTAAAAGACGGTTACTCCTTGGAAGGAAAGTTATGATCAACCTAGACAGCATATTGAAAAGCAGAGACATTACTTTGCCAACAAAGGTCCATCTAGTCAAGGCTATGGTTTTTCCAGTGGTCATGTATGGATGTGAGAGTTGGACTATGAAGAAGTCTGAGCGCCGAGGAATGGATGCTTTTGAACTGTGGTGTTGGATAAGACTCTTGAGAGTCCCCTGGACTGCAAGGAGATCCAACCAGTCCATTCTGAAGGAGATCAGTCCTGGGTGTTCATTGGTAGGACTGATGCTAAAGCTGAAACTCCAATACTTTGGCCACCTCATGTGAATAATTGACTCATTGGAAAAGACTCTGACGCTGGGAGGGATTGGGGGCAGGAGGAGAAGGGGACAACAGAGGATGAAATGCCTGGATGGCATCACCGACTCGTCGGACATGAGTTTGAGTGAACTTTGGGAGTTGGTGATGGACAGGGAGGCCTGGCGTGCTGCGATTCATGGGGTCGCAAAGAGTCAGACAAAACTGAGCGACTGAACTGAACTGAGACATACTTCATGAAAGAGAAGCTAAGAGTTCAATATAGGTGTAATAAAACTACTGCCATATAAGGTGCAATGGTGAAGTGGGACTTTGTAGTGGAAAATATTATATTCCAAGCAAGGACTTATTCTGTCTGTTTTACAAATCCTGAGAAGTTTATATGTGGAAGATGGCATGATCAGTTGTTTTTGTTTTTTTTCAAGATGAGTCTAAGAGGTAAAGTCAAGGTTTCATTACAACTCAGAGTGGCTAGTGCATGACTGAGATAACATAGACAATGAAGTCCTGAACAAAGCAGGAGCTAAGAAAGGAGTGGATTTCTGGAAAGGAATTGTCAAAGCTTATTGAATATGGAGTTAGGAGAGAAGGGGACATTTTGGAACCAGTGTTTAGGTTCTAGGTTGAGAAATGCGATCCATAAACATTCTCTTAGCCCAGACTGAGAATTCAGGAAGCAGAAAAGTTGTGAAGAGGAGCAGGATAAGTGTATGGTGTTTGTGAGGTATAGAGTCTAGTCAGCACGTGGTAGAAATACTGGGTCTGATGGAGGAGAAGCACATCAAGCAGACCAAGAAAGAATGAAGGGATTTGAACAGACAATCTCTAAGACTAGAGGCAAGCCTACCATCTTCTATAGGCTACAAGGCAGGGTGTGGTTAAAACAGCAATGAGAACTTTTAGCTTTCAAAACTTTATATTTCTCAGTCATAAAGGGAGTCTTCATAAAGGAATAGTAACAAATTAACGCACTTCTCAAAAGTCACTTGAATAAACTTTCAACAATTTCCTCAGGATATAAGGCAGGATTGTAATGTAGACTAAAGCTATATAGCTTCTTCCTGTTAATCATACAAGCTAGAATAGTAATTTTGGTTTCATGGCAATCATTTTAAAGTGTTATTTTATTTTTTACAGAGAATGTTTTATATGTGTGTGTGGGTTGTGTATGTGTGTGTGATATGGTTTGTTATATAACATAGAAGCCAATCTATTTTAAGTAGAGTGATTACTAAGTGACAGCTTTGATAAATTCAGCATCAAAAAGCACTGGTAATCTACAGTATTTTCAAAATTTGCGGATTTGAGGTCAGTTGTTTAAAACATCTTCCCATCAGGACATGCTTTAGGCTTAACAAAGGTATCCAAATTATCACTTAGAAAAGAGAAAGAGAAGAAACTATTATAAATATTAATACTGTCGTCTTCCTTTCCTTAAAATAAACATGCAAGATTGAATTTTCAGTGGAGGTTTATTGTCCCAAATGAATGAAGCCACTAAATAAGCAGAAGAGGAGACAGTGCCAGGACTGTAAAATCCAGCAATGCATTGCTCATTTTATGAGATGGATAATTTCAGTGGGAATTCTTCTACCATGAGACAGGCAAATTCAATACATAAATTTAACATGACAATGTAATAATAGGCTACATGAAAAATAATGTTTAAATAATAAAATCATGCCTTGCTCCAAACCGAATCCATTATTCATATTTTCCCATTAAACATCAACATAAACAGAATAATAATGCTAACTCAAAATTAATTATATACTATTTAAGTTCTATGTGATAATAAACACATCTCTGTTTTAAATGCTTACTCTTTTCCTAGGTTCCTTGTTTTAATTCTCTAGGCGATATTTGCCATTTTCTCTATGTTTTATTATTGGTATGTTGTGAATATTTCAATTATGTGTCATTCTTATCACACTGTCCTTTAATACTTGTGTTTCCCTCACTAGGCTGTAAACTTCCGGGGCTGAGGGGCAGATTCTGTGCCATTATTGCTGAATCAACCAATAGAACCAGCATAGTACCTTGGACAAAGAATTTTATAAGAAAGGATTTTATTTTTAATATATTCCAAGAAAGGAGGGAGCCATCAAAACAGTCATCAAGGAAGAAGCAGGAACATTGTTAGGTGTTCTCATCCTGGCTTCATTATTTAGCATGATTTGCATTTTGACTTCCATAGGAGCACTGTTATCTTTTCAATGCCTAGGAACTCTAAAGTTCTTAAATTCTGTCCTGTGTTTCTTATTTGTTTTTATGAAATTTATGACTTTCACACCAGGGTCTTAACACTATAAGGTACCTTAAATGTTTGTTGGATGAATAAAACTTCACATTTGAAAATACGTTTTGCTGAAGGCAGATCTTAGGACAAGTTTGGTAACACTTAACAAATACAGTCTTTCTAACTTAGTGTTACTGAAATCTCGCCACAATGCCAACAGTCAGCTAAACTACCAAGCAGCCAGCCAATCCAATCAACCAAAAAAAATGCATTTATTGAGCCTCTACTATGTACCCAGTACCATGCTAAGCATTAGAAGGTGTATAGCATGGTTCCCCTAATTAAGGGACTGAACACTCTTTGGTTATATGATAATCAAACTTAAAAGGTTGAATTGAATTTAATGACATTCTTTTGGTACTTTAATTATTGATACCAATGGGTGGATATTTTGTTCCAAATACTGCACTATAATAAACAAGGTTCTGGGATAATATTTCTGCATTTGACACATGCATTTTCAATTATCCTAGCTCATTAGAATAGAAAATATTATTTTTAAAGAAGGCAGTCACCCATTTTATCTGTGCTGAATATCTTTCATTAGTGACAAAATAAACCTCATGTTACCTTGCCTTTCTGTCTATACCTTTTCCCTCTCTCTGACTTTTAGTTTTTGTACAATGCTTTAATATTTATGTAAGTAAAGATGGCTATGCTATTAAACAATGCAACAACTGCTTCAGGGATGGTATCCATGCTGCTGGTTAGAGAAAGTAAGAGTATCAGAAAGATCATGTTCATAAATCTGACTTCATTATTTATTTTTCCAGCTATTTCCATTTTTGATCTGTATATCCTTGTGTATTTTAACTACAATCATAACATCGACTAGACTGTGAATACATACATCCCTATGTGTGCCTCTATTTGTGTTGAACCAGTGTAGGAAAGCAAACTATACATTTGGTGTCTGAATGTTCATCCAATGAAGACAAGATAGCCCCTTTTCAAGTTAAGAGAATCTTGTATGACCACTGAAGGTATGAGATCTTATTCAACTTCTTTAGCATCATCTCATGTAGTTGATCACTATCTCTCTTTTTTTTTTTTTAAGATTTAAAATGTTTTATTTTTAAATTTTTTTTAAAAATTTTAAAATCTTTAATAAGCAATTTCTTCGCTTGGTTTCCAGGACATGACCTTCTCCTGGCTTTCAATCTTCCTGTTTTTTTTTTTTTTCAGTGTTCTCTTCTATACCTTTTTTCTTGAACTGTTTCACTTCTCTGTTATCTTTCACATGAGCTCATCCAATCTTATGGATTTCAACATCACCCATATGTCAATTACTCTCCTCCAAATCAATGTCTCCAGGTACAATTTCTCCTCTAAACTTCAAGTTCAATTATTTGTTCAATGCCAGAAGGTCCCATACTTCATCTCAAATTTAATATGTATAAAACTGCTTATCTCTGAGTCTTCCATTTTCAGTGCCTGAAACCACCATTCAGGAAAAAAACTTCAGAACCACCTTTGATCTTTTCTCCTTTCTTAATCTCAGTATTCAAAAATCTATCTTGTCATGGCTACCTCCAAAATATATAGTTAACCTACTCTCTTCTCTCCACCACCACCCTGCTCCCAGGTATCATGAGCTCTTTTCTGGACTACTCTAATAGTGTCCTAACTGGTCAGAGAGAAGCAGAGAGCTTCTCCCTTTTCTGCTCACAGTCTCTTCTCAACACAGGAGCCAGATTAAATTTTTTTTTTTTTTTTTTACAAAATATAAACCTTATTGTTCTATTCCTCTGCTAAATGGTCATTTACCATGTTCAGAACAAAATCCAGGAGCTTTTCTGTCGCCCACAAGGTCCTCCATGATCAGCCTCTGTTATCTTCCCAACTCCATAATCCTAATTTATGCCCCCTAGCTACACTGACCTCCTTGCTGCTCCTCACTGGAACAAGCACAATGCAGCTGAAGGTCCTTAGACGCTTCTATTCCTTCTGCCTGCTATGTCTTGCTTCATATAATTGAGGCCTCTGTTCAAATGTCCTGTCCTCAGCCATTTTGTGAGTGTTCTATTTTCTAGTTCTGCTTTATTTGTCTTTATAGCGTCTTTCTGACATACTACTAAGAACAGATTTATCTCCTTACATTCTGTCTCTCCCAGTAAAATATTCCATGAAGAAGGGACTTAATTTACTGGGATATACTTAATGCCTAGAATAGTGCTTTACATACAAAAATTTTTTTCTCAGTCAATAAATTGAGATAAGCAGAATAACATTTATCAAGGCAGGAAGCAGTTCAGTCTTTTTGTCTGTCTCATCCTCCCAAACCGAGTGGCTTCTGGTGGTTTTGGAACACTTGCTTAGACATCGCAGGTATTTGTAAGTGAACATGTGATAGTTGTAGAATGAATACCTTTCTCCCCAGATGGGCCAATATAGGAGTTGCTGCTGAGCAGCCACAAACAGCGCAGTCACCTTGTGAAGGGCTCACCTGCCTCAGCACAGAGAAGTAAGGATCACGTTTCTGCCAGAGCGGGACAGGAGAAGAAAGCTCCAGCAGTAATAAGCATAGACGGCTAGGTGGCTTGGGCTAGTTCCTGAATCTCTCTAACCTTAGTTTTCTCATCCATTAAGGGAAGCTTGTGACAAATCTTCTATGCAGAATTACAAATAACAAATGTAGCTGTGTAAGGTGGTGAAGCATAACTCTCTCCTTGGTAAACGCGGGCTTTAGAAAATGACTTTCTTTGAAAGACTCTAGTATGAGAAGAAGGCAGGGGTAGGGGAGAGAAAACAAGGGGGAGTACTAATTTTATGGTGGAGAAATATGACAAACAGGACGTTAGCCAGGTGACAAAGATTCACATCAGGTGATGTCACATTGATAATACATACTCTAGATATGATGTGTTAAGAGTGGTGCTTTACTCCTGTAGTTTTCCTCCAAAAAATCCACAGCCCCAGTATAACCATGGGAAAAACCTCACACAAATCTCAGCTAAGGAAGATTCTACATTAATACCTGACCAGCATTCCTCAAAACTGTCAAGGTCCTCAAAAGCAGGGAAAGTCTATAACTGCCACAGCCAAGAGGAGCCCAAAGAGGCAGGGCATGATGAGTAAATGTAATGTGGTGTCCTGGGACACCAGAAAGACATTAGGCAAAAACTAAGGAAATCTGAGTAAAGTATAGGCTTTAATAATGATACTGTATCAATATTGGTTTATAAAATATACCAAATGTGCCATACTCATGTTAGATGTTAACAGTAAGAGAAATTGGGTACTATCTTCACAATTTTCCTTAAGTCTAAAACCATTCCAAAATAATTTATTTAAAAAAAAGAAGGCTTATTGTGATGATTAAAGTGAAATAATGGATTGTAAGTTCTAAACCTTTAATACATATCATGACTTTTAACTGGTTGTTCACTTAAGGGAATTCAGTTCAGTTCAGTTCAGTTGCTCAGTCGTGTCCGACTCTTTGCAACCCCATGAATTGCAGCACACCAGGCCTCCCTGTTCATCACCAACTCCTGGAGTTCACTCAAACTCACATCCATCAAGTCGGTGATGCCATCCAGCCATCTCATCCTCTGTCGTCCCCTTTTCCAATGAGTCAACTCTTCGCATGAGGTGGCCAAAGTACTGGAGTTTCACCTTTAGCATCATTCCTTCCAAAGAACCCCAGGACTGATCTCCTTTAGAACAGACTGGTTGGATCTCTTTGCAGTCCAAAGGACTCTCAAGAGTCCTCTCCAACACCACAGTTCAAAAGCATCAATTCTTCGGCGCTCAGCTTTCTTCACAGTCCAACTCTCGCATCCACACATGACCACTGGAAAAACCATAGCCTTGACTAGATGGACCTTTGTTGGCAAAGTAATGTCTCTGCTTTTGAATATGCCAGCTAGGTTGGTCATAAATTTCCTTCCAAGGAGTAAGCATCTTTTAATTTCATGGTTGTAATCACCATCTGCAGTGATTTTGAAGCCCCCCAAAATCCTTAGTCATACTTAAATTTATCATGTAGAATGTTTAAGTAGCACCCATTATGAAATAATGTTGTTCACAGTAGCAAAAACATTGCTATTCAGTAGGAAGGGTATGGCTAAGTGAGATAAGAAGTATCACCCAGTCATGAAAACTGTGGCTGTAAACACTGTAAGACAATATGGAAAATGCTCATGATACAATGCTTAATTTAAGTAGACACAAAATTACATGCACAGTATGATGATGGCAATTACAAAATAATTAGAAAGAAGCACATGAAAACGCTAGCAGAAAATATGTTAGGTGGGTATTTTATAGGTGATTCCTCTAATTCTTTCTGTTCCTATTTTTCTATAATGTGGACATAGTATTTTATTTTATATTTTTTGGGGGCATAGTATTTTAAATGGTGAAAATAAATTTAATATAATTCAAAGGTATATAAAAAGAATAATTAATCAAAAAGAGTAGCAACTTTGGATTTTAGTGTATCACTCACAAAGTGACTAATTTTTTTCTTTTACCTCAGGGATCTTTATCGGAGGAGTCTATGAACTTGGATGAGAAAAAAAATTTTTCATCTTTATTTTCATTTACTTCTAAGAGAAATACAGCATTTTCTTTAAAAATACATGTTTCTACAAACAGTAGCATAGCAGAACCTAGGACTCTGTTACTCATATAAATCATAGAGGGTTTCATATTTTATTTTATGCATTTAGAAATATTATTCCAAGAAGGATTCACAGGCTTCACCATACTGCCAAAGACAACCAAGGCTCAAAAATTTAGGGACTTCTCACAGAAAAAGTGCTGAAAATACCACCATAAATAACTTGAAATTTTATGTTGTATCTATCTATCAATTTTTATGTAAGTAATAAGAGAGCTTAGGAGACATCTGCTACAGTCCATGGAGGCAAAGGTAGTTAATATCAATAGGTAGTTAATCAAAAGGTAGTTAATATTCATTGGTAGAAATCAATTCAATACTATACTGATCAGACATCAAAAATTGGGAAGGGAGGAGTTGATATGAGTAAGCTATTTTCTATACTTTCCACATTTAAACAATGGTGCATTCAGAGCTATGATTTAGCATCACAGGAGGAATTAATTCCCGAAGGAACATGGCAAAAATATTTTACATGTAAATGTAACAAACCTGAGAGCAACTGCCTTATAAACCTATCTGTTTGCTATGGATTTATAGGAGTTCTTCACTAAAAGTATATTATCTAAAGTCACTTGGAAAACAATACCAAAATTTAACTCCCTGTTTTTTGAATGGGTTTTTGCCTGAGCTCACTTGGGAAGCGTGTGCTTGTCACAAATACCTGAAGATGATGATGATGAGAGCTAAAATGTATTGTGTCAAGCTCTATACTAGTCACTTCATGCATATTGATTCTCATTAATTCATGTAAGATGGGAATTAGCCTCTTAGCAAGTTTGACAATATTATACAATGCTGTTGTCTATATTCACCATGCTTGCATTAGATCTCAAGGGTTTAGTTATTAATCACTGGAAGTTTGGACCCTTAAACAACATCTGTTTTAAGTAACTCAGTAAATAGAGCACCAGTCATTTTAAGTGTGAAGGTTCAAGGTTCATGTCATCAAGGCATTAACTTCAGGTCTGTGTGGTTATACAGTGGTGAGCACAACTGCCTTCCACTTTACACCCAGATGCTAAACTTAGTAAATATGCAAATGTTCTCATTTCTATAAAAGCACCTTCATCTCATTCTTAAAACAGAGGAAAAAGTTTCAGAGAACAATTTTTAATACTTAATTTCACCTCCAAACATCTAGGGAAATTAATTTGGTCACCATGTGTTTCAGCATGGTGAATATTTCACATTTTTACGTCTCAGTCAGGTGACCTGAAAAATACTTCATATAGAATAGATGCCACTTGAGGTCAAGCTGTAGTCGACCTTTAGTGTTACTTCCTGCTCTCCCCATTCTGGGCTCTACAAAACTACCCTGGTTTTGTTCACAATGTAAACAGCTTCAGCTGGGTACTCATTGCTGTTATCCATCCGTCCATCCATACAAGCGTCTAATACATCTCAGGCACTGTTCAACATTCAAAGGACACAAACACGAAAGATAAAATCCTTCTCTTCAACTCAGCGGGATATAAACAAATAAGCAAGCAATCCAAGTGTGTGATAGAAGTGGCAATGAGACTGGAAAAGCCCTGACTCAGAGGAGCCTCCAAGGAGACTGGGAGGGGAAGATTTTCTGGCAGAAGTAATGCTTGAACTGAGTCGTGAAGGATAAATAGGGCTTGGCTTTGGCAAAGAGAATCGTCATCCTCCTACATCATCTGGACATTCTTGAAGCACCAAAAAGTCACCATGTTCAAAATAATAGTTATCATTATCTCTCTTCATGCCCCATCTCCACCCTTACATATTTATAGTCCCTTCAAATGAAGGAAATGGAACTGTCTTTAACAACCTCATCCTCCAAATTCAATCATCTGTAAAGCACTGTGTAGTCAGCAGTCTCTCTCCTATTACTCTCATCTTTCAGTCACTCTTCTTCATCAAGTCCACTTTAGATTTGCAGTATTAATTCCTGCAGCTTTCCAGTAGATGTGGAAGTGCTTGATAAATGGTAAAACGTCATACGAATGTTAGTGGGTTTTAGTCCAATTAGTTTTCTTGACGATCTGATCTACCCTCGTGGTTTTAAATACCATTTATACACTGATAAATTCCAAATTTATATTTCTAGTTGTAACCTTTGAGATTCAGACTAAAAATCCTGCTGCCTACTCAGTATCTACGCTTGGATATCCAAAAGGCATTTCAAATTCTTCAGCTTAAATACTAACTCTCAGTTTCTGATCTTCCTCCCTTTACCCAATCTGTTCCTTTCACAATCTTCCCCATCTCAGTTAAAGACAACTCCGTCTATACAGTCTAAATCCTTGAATTCCTCTTTGACATAAAAAAAAAAAATCCATCTATTCTATTAGCGAATCCTGCTAACTCTAGCTTCAAAGCCATCTGGACTCTTACATATTCACTGCTCTAACAGTAGTCTAGACGGCTTAGTACTGCCTTCCTTCCTATCTCTTTCTGCTTTACTAATGTCCATTCTCCACACCATAGCCTGATGTTTTTACAGAAGTAAGTAAAATTGTGTGACCACTTTGCTAAAACTAAGCAAAACAACACCCTCTGTAGCTTCCTCTTTCACGCAGAATAAACTCCAGATCATTCACGGGCCTCATGTTATCTTTCTGACATATTCTCTCACTCTCCTATTTAGCTTCTTCCGTTCCAGCCAAGGATGCTCCTGCCTTTGCCCCTGTTGTTCCCTCTGCCTGGCGAATTCTTTTCTCACATAGTTATGTGACTCCCTCCTTCCTTTTTTTTCAGGCTTTTTATTCAAATAATAATCTCAGTGCGGTCTTCCCCAATCTTACAGAAGTCTTCCCTAGGCTCCCAATAAAACACCAGTACTTCATTCATGTAACCACCTTAATCTTAGTTTATTTTCCATTATTAATTAATTAATTAATTTCATACTGCAAGCATCTCTTGAGTATGTTAGGTACCGTCCTAGGTGCTGAGAGTACAGCTCTAAACGAAATAGGCAAAAACCCCTTTCTTTCATGGTGCTTACTTTCCACTGGGCACAGAGTCAATAAACAAATTAAAGAATATGTCAGATGAAAATAGGTTCTATGGTGAAAATCAAAGCAGGGATGTGTTGGCAGAGAGTGGTGGTTGCTGCTTAATAAGGAAGTCTTCCCTGAAAAAGGGCTATTTGGATATAGGTCTGAAGGACGTGAGGGAAGTGAACTCCCTGAATGTCTTGAAGATGTATGTTTTGGGTATACAGAATGGCAAATGCAAAGCCCAGCAGTGAGATCTTGCTTGATGAATTCCAGCAGAACATCAGTAAGAAAAACAAGGTGGCTTGAAAAGGGCACCACTTTTCACGCCTCACTTCCATTACATTATAGATCTATTTTTTTTATATAGCTTATTTCTTTTCTTTAGAATGTTAGCTTCATTAGTGCATCAGCCAACATTTTGTTTTTAACTGCTTTATCCCAAGAGCCCAAGACTGAACCTTCTTCAAGGAACAGACTCAGTAAATATTTATTTAGTGAATTGTCATTCCCTACAGACAAACCCAGCTCTTCCCAATCCTTTAACATTCTCCATGTTTTTTAGTCTTTCTTGTTTATTTCCTCTATCTAGACTGCATCTCTGCTTTTAAAACACTATCCTTTAAGACACAACTCCAATGACACTGCTTTAATGAAACACTGCCTGGTCTGCCATCAGCTAAATGTCATTTTCCCTGCTTCTGATGATTGTTTGTATTATCATCACTGTTGAACAGAAAGCTCCAAGGGGCAGTGAGCCCGACTTTGAGTCTTCAGGATAGAGCACCATGTATAGCCTGGTGTCTAATCATATGTGCCAGGTGCTCAGTAATAATAACATAAAAGAGTATCTTTTGAAGGAAGTGAGTTACTTCACAATCAACTTATCCAGTTAAAATTGCTCTTATGTTCTACAATAGTTTACAAAATAATTTAAGAACCTTTAGAAGCTGGTCAATATCACAGCATCTGAACCTCCTTTTTTGAATAAGAAAGTAACCATAAGCTCCAACCTTCTTTATAAGGGGGAACAAAGGATACGGGAATCCTTCTGAAGGGTGCCCCCTTTGCATTCTCCATGGAAATGTATACATGGGAGAGTAATCGGATCTTTTTCTTTGCTATTCAGTCCGTGGTTTCCTCCCCCATTCCCTCTATTTTTAAGCATTCCAGATTGGCAGTGCTGCTATTTCAAAACTAAGAGAATAATGAGTTTTAGGCTAAAATACTGTTTTAAATCTGTAATACATTCCTGATTACTTACAAATGAATGTGATATAAAGAAAGAACCAATACTTTGGCCACCTGATATGAAGAACCAACTCACTGGAAAAGACCTTGGTGCTGGGAAAGATTGAAGAAGGCAGGATGAGAAGAGGGTGACAAATTATGAGATGGTTGGATGGCATCACTGACTCAATGCACATTCTGAGTTTGAGCAAGCTCTGGGAGATAATGAAGGACAGGAAAGTCTGGCATGCTGCAGTCCAAAGGGGAAGCAAAGAGTCAGACACAACTTAGCAACTAAACAATAAAAGGTAAAAAAAAATGTTGGTATCAAAAACAATATGGCATAACCTTTGCTAACCATCCATAACCTTAAATGGCCTGGCTTTTCTGAGAACTGACAATTCAAGCAGAAAAATCACATTTAGGACATATTGAATCAGGAAGTATAAAATATCTATTGCAAATGGACTGATGTGGTAACAAAGACTGTACATGTTTGTTGAACAGAGTGGAAGTGGATGTGTTAATGCAGCCTACCAAAGACTTGAAAGGCTTCTCCTTAGTTAACTGAAAAGCCAATTAGGAGGTCTTTCTAAGAGCACATGAGCCCAAGTAAGACTTTTCTTTTATTTCCTCATCCAATCACTTCTTTCCCTCTAATCATTAGTAATGTAATATGAATGATGAACTCAAGCAAAGTGTGTCTTATAGTAGAATAAGGGTTGCATTATCTTTTCCTTCAGGGTGGCATTTAAAATAACAGCACTTTGATAAGCTCATTGTTTCTCCAATTTAGATCCATTTTAACTTGGCTACTGCTTCACTAGTTGACACTGATTTCTTATCTACATTCCAACTATAGGCATAAAATACAATGTTATCTAGAGTGTTCTTGCCTTGGAAACTGTCATCAAGTCATTTAAATAAAAGAGATACTGCCAAATATTAATGAAGCTTATTAAAAAAATGCTATGATGTAGAGGATCCCTAGGGTATAAAATTATGGTTTTACGCACAAATTTCAGTACCAAATCACCGTATTTCTTTTACTGAAATATGCAGTGATACTCTAAATATTGCAAATTCTGAGAAAGTAGAATGAGTGAGCTGTCCATTTGCTACATAATCACACATTCACAATAGCCTTTTCTATTGGTCATTGAGACCAGTTCAATCTTGAATCAACAATTCAGTTCAGGTTCCTGAAAATCATGGTATGGTTTTAGGAAAACTGTTTACATTAAGACAACAATTTAATAGTCAATTCCAAATAAACTGTAACTGAGAAATTTTTGAATAATTTCGCAAAAGAGTTTAAATCCTATTTAAAATAGTCAAGTGAATAGAGAAATATATATGTCCAATTCAGGTTCAAATGTTTTAACTATCATTATTATTCTTTCCAGAGCATAAAGTATATAAAGGAAAAATAAATTTTGCTTCATCTTCATAATTTATCTAATCAAGAGGTAATGCCAACGGAGCTACCTGAGTATTATCCCTACATAAAAGGGGTGTTTATAGTTGAAAGTCAGTCATAGGTTCACCTTTGTCAATTTTATAATTTTAGACCAGTTTGCATTCAAAGGACAACATTTGTAAAATAAAGGGTAATGCTGTTTATGCTTGTAGAAGGATTTTATCCATTTTCACCTATGTTACTACTATGTAAGCTGTTAATTATGAAGAGAGTTATTAAAAATTGAGATGTCTTTTGATTCTTTGGGTAATGAATTTCAGTATAGACATATACTTTTTAGCACTAAAGTGGTAATATTATTTGTTCATTGCTAGACTCAATACTCCTTTTTTGCCAAGTGGTGGTAAGATAACTCATAAGGTTTAGGTGTATAGGTTACCTTTGGTGAAAAAAAGACAAAAAATTACCTTTTTGATATACAGAAATAGGCATTCTTCTGTTGGTGCAAAAATAGAAAAGTCAAGGGGAAATCAGTGGAAGACAAAGTGTTCATGCTTTGAATTGTCACGCGGCCAGTAGGTCGTGGTGTGCTTACTCTTCTGCATTTAAGGCTGTATCCATATATGTTAAGCAAGACTTTTTTCAGACATAAAAGAAATCATATGCTTTTTTGCCATTGTGTTGATTTAAATACCCCTGACACTACAATGACTTTTTGAGAATGACTTAAAAAATTATTACATTTATGATTAAAAACTACAGAGAGAAACTTATGGGACTAGGAGCTCTGGAGACATGAATTAGCATGGAGACGGGAGTCAACTATACTAGGTTAACTCATGCTAAGATGCTGTTTACTTTGAAAGGCTTCTCCTCCATTTACCTTAGAAAAATTAATCAAACTTAATGTTTCTATACTGTTTATCATGTAGCTGAAGGCTTGGTGCATGACACATAGAGCAAAGATAAATTGATTTTATAATTGATTCATCTTCAAATAATACTGTAATGAAACCACACAGCCTTAAATGGCATTAGTCCAGTAAAAGACTTTAACAGTAGCTTAGGAGCCACCTACAACTTCCCTGGTAGCTCAGCTGATAAAGAATCCACCTGCAATGCAGGATATCCTGATTCGATTCCTGGGTTGGGAAGATCTCCTGGAGAAGGGATAGGCTACCCACTTCAGTATTCTGGGGTGGGCTTCCCTGGTGGCTCAGATGGTAAAGAATCTGCCTGCAATGTGGGAGAGCTGAGTTCGATTCCTGGGTTGAATAGATCCCCTGAAGCAGGGCATAGCAACCCACTCCAGTATTCTTGCCTGGAGAATCCTCATAGACAGAGGAACCTGGCAGGATATAGCCCGTGAGGTCACAAAGAGTCGGACATGACTGAGCAATTAAGCATGGCGCAGCGCAGGAGCCATCTACTATGTCCTCAGAATGAACATTATTGCTATGCATGTTTTGTTAGATACCTTGCATTTTACAGTGACATAGTAATAGGACGCAATGAAGATTAAGTATTTATAATGCCTCTTTATTGCTTTTTCAAGACTTCCATAAAGACAATACCTTACAGTTCCCTGGAAAAGGTTAACAGAAAGAAGTTATATTATGAAATTAAGAAGGCAGACTAACGTAGCATGTTCTATAAAAGTAGCTTATGTCTTGGCCTTGGTGCAGGACTTACCTATCAAAATCAGAAGTATCTTGGAAATAGCAGCTCTGATATTTCTTATATATTTGTGCGGTGGTGAGGGGAGAGAGAAGAGGCAGGAAGGACGCAGAAGAAGAGTGGTACTTTGTAGGACAGAGAACTTGCTGGGAATTATTATACTCTCAAGAAGGGAAGAGGTAATGCTCAAGATCCTTCAAACTAGGCTTCAACAGTATGTGAACCGAGAACTTCCAGATGTACAAGTTAGATTTAGAAAAGACAGGGGAACCAGAGCTCAAATTGCCAACCACTGGGTCATAGAAAAAGCAAGAAAATTCCAGAAAAGCATCTGCTTAGACTTCCCTGGTGGCTCAGACGGTAAAGCGTCTGTCTACAATGTGGGAGACCTGGGTTTGAGCCCTGGGTTGGGAAGATCCCCTGGAGAAGGAAATGGCAACCCACTCCAGTACTATTGCCTGGAAAATCCCATGGACAGAGGAGCCTCGTAGGCTACAGTTTATGGGGTCGCAAAGAGTCAGACACGACTGAGCAATTTCACTATCACTTTCTTTCACTTTATGCTTCATTGACCACTCTAAAGCCTTTGACTGTGTGGATGACAACAAACTGTGGAAAATTCTTCAAGAGATGGGAATACCAGGCCACCTTACCTGCCTCCTGAGAAACCTGTATGCAGGTCAAGAAGCTACAGTTAGAAACCAGACATAGAACAATGGACTGATTCAAAATCGGGAAAGGAGCACATCAAGGATGTATATTGTCACCTTGCTTACTTAACTTATATGATGAGATAGTTGGATGGCATCATTGACTCAATGGACATGAGTCTGAACAAACTCTGGGAGATAGTGAAGGACAGGGAAGCCCGGTGTGCTGTGGACCATGGGGTTGCAAAGAGTCAGAAATGAATGAGTGACTGAACAACAATAACAACAGGGTACATCATACAAAATACCAGGCTGGATGAAGCACAAGCTGGAATCAAGACTGCCAGGAGAAACATTAACAAGCTCAGATATGCAGATGATATCACCCTAATGGCAGAAAGCAAAGAGAAACTAAAGAGCCTCTTGATGGAGGTGAAAGAAGAGAGTGAAAAAGCTTGCTTAAAACTCAAAATTCAAAAAACTAGAGTCATGGCATCCAGTCCCATTACTTCATAGCAAATAGATGTGGAAAAATGGAGACAGTGGCAGATTTTGTTTTCTTGGACTCCCAAGTCACTGCAGATGGTGTAGTCATGAAATTAAAAGATATTTGCTCCTCAGAAGGAAAGCTATGACAAACCTCGACAGCATCACTTTGCTGACAAAGGTCTGTATAGTCAAAGCTATGGTTTTCCCAGTAGTCATGTATGGATGTGAGAGTTGGACCATGAAGAAGACAGAGTGCTGAAGAATTGATGCTTTCAAATTATGATGCTGGAGAAGACTCTTGAGAGTTCCTTGGACTGCAAGGAGATGAAACCAGTCAACCCTAAAGGAAATCAGTCCTGAATATTCATTGGAAGGACTGATGCTGAAGCTGAAACTCCAATATTGTGGTCACCTGATGTGAAGAGCTGACTCATTGGAAAAGATCCTGATGCTGGGAAAGACTGAAGGCAGGAGGAGAAGGGGGCAACAGAGGATGAGATGGTTGGATGGCATCACTGACTCAATGGACATGAATTTAAGCAAATTCCGGGAGATAGTGAAGGTGAGAGAAGCATGACATGCTATAGTCCATGGGGCTGCAAAGAGGAGGACACAACTTAGTGACTGAACAAAAAAAGGAAGAGTGCACAGAAAAAGTAGGCTGAGTATCAAGATGAATATCAGTTATAATACAAATTACTCACAGCTAACCCTAGGCAGCATGTTCTATAACTTTGTAAATTTGGCTCCATCATTAACAGTTTATCAGTGTTAACAAGAGGCACATCCACAGAAGGCTTTCTGGCCTCTGAGATGACTGTTTTTCAGTCTATTGCCTTTTGCTTGCTAACTTTAACCATCTTTCTTTCCTCAATCAATTATAGTGACAGTGTAATGTGCCCAAGTCATGCTCCAGGATAATGAAATGTTCAGTGCTATTGCTGTTAAGTTATGTAGTTTCTTCTGTATATATTTATTAGAAACTATAAAATTAGCTGACTGTGCCTTTGATGGTATTTATGTTTTGATTCTATTAGGCTATATTCAACTTATTGTGGTTGTTTCTGTTGGAAGACTCAATACTGATTCCCAGAGTTAACTGCTGGGCATAACCCTCTGTCATAAATGCACTTTATCCAATTTACTGATTTGGGCATTGTATCTAAAGGCCACGGTTTTATACTGTTACTAGACCAGCATTTGTCACTGTGTGGCTCACAGTCAGTCAGCTGGAGAGGACCTATGAACTAATCTAATTTACCATCATATTTTTGGGCAGAGGATACCAAGGCAAGAAAGTAAGAAATGATTTTCCCAAGTTTCCAGGCCAACTGTTCTAGTTACCATTTTGTATTGCCTCCCACTTGGAATTAAGAGTTTGCATTTTTATTTCACACAATTAAGCGAAACCATTATATTACATGACCTAGTATTAAATGAGAAACCTCATCTGGACATTTGTAGATGGTTAACTCACATCCAAAATGGTTCACACGAACCAGCATGTATTTGACAGGGTTGCATATTTTGCCATTTTCCCAGAAAGAAGAGTTGATGATAGAGCGCACATACCCTGTTTATTCACTTTATTTCTTACAAGCACTGCTGTCGATAGAATTTAGTCATGCTATTCACACCGGGTTCTTCCTTGGGAAGTTTCAAACACTGATCAGGGCTATTATTACTAGTCCATTGAGCCCACCTG
The DNA here is from genome assembly GCF_001704415.2 of Capra hircus. Taxonomy (NCBI): domain Eukaryota; kingdom Metazoa; phylum Chordata; class Mammalia; order Artiodactyla; family Bovidae; genus Capra; species Capra hircus. The sequence goes on from NC_030811.1 coordinate 77,317,137, forward strand.
AATCACATAGTTCCTTGCTCACGTATACACACCAATAATTATAGGCCTAGTGAAGACTGGACATTATGCCAGAAGCTTGTTTTAAAGGATATTATCATTCTCAGCCAATTAGCTCAGACTCTATTATACTCAGAATTGCAAACTATTCAAATAAAGATTAAGTGTACATTAACATGCTAAGAAATTAAAAAATCAGAACTATTTTTTTCCAGTCCTCTATGTCATTTCTGCTCCATTTCATTTTATTTTAGTAGGTTTTAAACTTTAGAATTAGTTTGTAGGTATACAAGCATGTTCTTCATTTCCTGGAAGATGTTATGGTCATCTTTCTCTCCCTATCTCTTTCTTCCTCTCCTTTGTTCTCAGTGTTGGTTTTGCTTTGTTTCAGCAATGTCTTATACTTTCCTTGGCTCACTTTAAAACATATTCTTCTATTAAATCTTTTTCATGATGGAAGCATTGCAGTTTCCACAATCAGTCAGAGATGTTTCATTGCATCAAAAGTCTCTGAGTTGGGCACTTTCACCAGTATGTCTCAGGATGTCCACTGGGAAGTTTCTTAGCGGCCTATCTGTGTCATGAGTAATAGAGGATTATCTAGAATATTTTGCTATTTTTCTTTTTTTAGTTTTCAAAATAAATATGAAGTTTTTACAGCTGTGCTAATAAGTATAGACATATAATCTATTAAGCACATAAGAGAAGCGAAAAGTAAAGGAGAAAAGGAAAGAGATAAGCATCTGAATGCAGAGTTTCAAAGAATAGCAAGAAGAGATAAGAAAGCCTTCCTCAGCGATCAATGCAAAGAAATAGAGGAAAAAAACAGAATGGGAAAGACTAGAGATCTCTTCAAGAAAATTAGAGATAACAAGGGAACATTTCATGCCAAGATGGGCTCGATAAAGGACAGAAATGGTATGGACCTAAAAGAAGCAGAAGATATTAAGAAGAAGTGGCAAGAATACACAGAAGAACTGTACAAAAAAGATCTTCACGACCAAGATAATCACGATGGTATCATCGCTCACCTACAGCCAGACATCCTGGAATGTGAAGTCAAGTGGGCCTTAGAAAGCATCACTATGAACAGAGCTAGTGGAGGTAATGAAATTCCAGTGGAGCTATTTCAAATCCTGAAAGATGATGCTGTGAAAGTGCTGCACTCAATATGCCAGCAAATTTGGAAAACTCAGCAGTGGCCACAGAACTGGAAAAGGTCAGTTTTCATTACAATCCTAAAGAAAGGCAATGCCAAAGAATGCTCAAACTACTGCACAATTGCACTCATCTCACACGCTAGTAAAGTAATGCTCAAAATTCTCCAAGCCAGGCTTCAGCAATATGTGAACCGTGAACTTCCAGATGTTCAAGCTGGTTTTAGAAAAGGCAGAGGAACCAGAGATCAAATTGCCAACATCTGCTGGATCATTGAAAAAGCAAGAGAGTTCCAGAAAAACATCTATTTCTGCTTTATTGACTATGCCCAAGCCTTTGACTGTGTGGATCACAATAAACTGTGGAAAATTCTGAAAGAGATGGGAATACCAGACCACCTGACCTGCCTCTTGAGAAACCTATATGCAGGTCAGGAAGCAACAGTTAGAACTGGACATGGAACAACAGACTGGTTCCAAATAGGAAAAGGAGTACGTCAGGGCTGTATATTGTCACCCTGCTTATTTAACTTATATGCAGAGTACATCATGAGAAACGCTGGGCTGGAAGAAGCACAAGCTGGAATCAAGATTGCCAGGAGAAATATCAATCACCTCAGATATGCAGATGACACCACCCTTATGGCAGAAAGTGAAGAGGAGCTAAAAAGCCTCTTGATGAAAGTGAAAGAGGAGAGTGAAAAAGTTGGCTTAAAGCTCAGCATTCAGAAAATGAAGATCATGGCATCCAGTCCCATCACTTCATGGGAAATAGATGGGGAAACAGTGGAAATAGTGTCAGACTTTATTTTCTTGGGTTCCAGAATCACTGCAGATGATGACTGCAGCCATGAAATTAAAAGACGCTTACTCCTTGGAAGAAAAGTTATGACCAACCTAGATAGCATATTCAAAAGCAGAGACATTACTTTGCCGACTAAGGTCTGTCTAGTCAAGGCTATGGTTTTTCCCGTGGTCATGTATGGATGTGAGAGTTGGACTGTGAGGAAGGCTGAGTGCCGAAGAATTGATGCTTTTGAACTGTGGTGTTGGAGAGGACTCTTGAGAGTCCCTTAGACTGCAAGGAGATCCAACCAGTCCATTCTGAAGGAGATCAGCCCTGGGTGTTCTTTTGTAGGAATGATGCTAAAGCTGAAACTCCAATACTTTGGCCACCTCATGCGAAGAGTTGACTCACTGGAAAAGACTCTGATGCTGGGAGGGATTGGGGGCAGGAGGAGAAGGGGACAACAGAGGATGAGATGGCTGGATGGCATCACTGACTTGATGGACATGAGTTTGAGTGAACTCTGGGAGTTGGTAATGGACTGGGAGGCCTGGCGTGCTGTGATTCTTTGGGTCACAAAGAGTTGGACACAACGGAGCAACTGAACGGAACTGAATGAAATTTGGTACATAAAAATAAAAATTCATCTTCTATCTTGAGTTTCAGCGTTGATGCAGATGCACTTAGTTCCCACCCTTCCTCCCATTTACATTGAGGGGATTAGAGAAGAAGCTCTTTGAACATTTGAGATCCTTAAGTTTGTTTCTCTGAACTCCGAGTGGTACTAATAGCATTTTCAGAAAGGAAGCTTTATTTAGTAGCTGAGAAGAAAAAGAACCTTGTAACCCTTTGAAAAGAGAGTTGCTAAAAGAGTTTTCTATTGTTAACCTATCAAACTCTTACAGAATCAATGGGCAGTAGGCAATTTTGTTTCCCCTGTCTTTGCCTCAGCAGATACTGTCAATTAAGACAAGTAAAGCCCCAGAAGAAGTGGTGGTAAAGTTGATTGCAAATCGAGAGGCATTCAATTCTAAAGAAGAAACCATGAAACTCTTCTGATTAAGAATTTGAGCAGAACTTAGATTCTAACCTCAGAGTCAGTAGATACTGCCAAATATCTACAGATTTTACAAACTATATTGAATAGCAGATGAGCAATCTGGGATGCAGGCTGCAGAACTGATGAACTCTGAATCTTGGAGCTTTGTTATATGCTTTTTTCTTTCTTCAATTATAAACTAGATAAATTAGTATTTTCCCTACTCTTGTTTCACCCATTATTCTCCAAGGAAAACTGAGTTATCTTTCCTTAAACAGTTCTGAGACGCTCATAAAAGTCCCACGTATGAATTATTTGTTTTGCTTTTTTCCCCAAATGGAATAACACACAATTTTTTTTTTTTGCCTCTACAAACTGTCAGCTCTTTTGGAATTGAACTGTGCTGCACGAAACAACTAATGCATATTTTTTCCTTTTACATCTATTCAGGCTGATTTTCCATCCTATAGCTTAGTGACTTAGTTATCACTCTACTAAAAAGAACTCTTTGAGTGTTGAATGAAAATTCACTTGCTCTTCTTGCTTTCTTCTCACCCTCTGCAGGGAAATTTTCACTCCAGTGAGCTCTGAGAAGATGTATTGTTACACCCTGCTGAGCCAGAACAGAAGACTATGGATGAATAAATACCAACACAGTGTATCATTTCTGTACTAAACACAGAATTAGCCACTGGCCTCCACCTAATGAGTCTATAATCTAACTAGACAGGTTGACAACACCCAGAAGGGAAAAGATAAGCACGCACATCAATGCAGTGAATTAAAATGGAAAAAGTGGCATATTAAGATGTTTGTGAATGTAAAATCACCCTGACACTAACTTATAACTGAAGCACTGTTTTGCAGTTTTCAAAATATTTTTATAGTCACTGTCTTTCCTATCTTATACTATGATGCCAGTGGTTTACCAGGCAAGGATATCAGATACATACTTGGGTTTCAGATAATAATGAACAGGGTATGATGCAAATTCTCAGTATTGAACTGTAATGATCCTCTTCCTGTAAGTGATTTTTCTCTGAGGACTTCATTCCCCACTTCAACATCTCAGCCATGTGAGCAAAGGGCATTCAGGCTTTTTCCTTGGAGCGAAAGAGACATCATATGTTTGAACTGATGTATTACCAAAAACAAAAAAGATCTTTCTACATCCTATGGAAAAGTGAACTCTCTTGGGATCATGTCTCAACTAACAGTACAGTTCTTCTGCCCCAGGTTTGAAACTGAACCAGGAGGTAGTTTGGAATTAGGAGCCTCAGAGACCTGCCTGAAATCCTACTTCATTACACCTTAGTCTAAGTAGTTCGGCCAGTTTTACGTATTCACAGGTTTCTTTTCACAGAAGATAGTTTCACCGGAACTGCAATGATCATCAGAAATCTTCTCAGAGCTCTAAGTTCTGCGCTTAGATAACTTGTCTATCTAAGTGACATACTTGAAAAATATTATGTCATAGGTCTTGTTCCAAGAAGTTCTGAAACACCTTTAGTTCAGTACTTCTTAATAACAAAAGATATCATTTCCTGGTGAAACGTGAAATGACTACAAGATATTTAGATGCCGGCTTTCTCCCAGCAAAACATTCAGGCATATGGCAAGGAAAAACATTCTATCCTAAAGTATCATGACTTCTGTGCATTGACCTTGAAGTTTGCTTTTTAGCCAGCCAGATAGAGGTATATTGGATATGCAGACGGTTACATGGGTTTAGCGCAAAGGGAACAGATTTTTTTTCTAACTTTCCCTAAATATCTTTTCCCGTTAATAAAAAATATGGACTTTGTTTAACAGAATAAATTCAATGCATACATACACAAAACACATATAATGTATATGAAGTTAACAGCCTGCGGGGTAGTGGTGAAAGCGAGAGAGCACAGGAAGAGGAGGACCACGTGACGCTATACCCGAGAGAGGGCGACTTTATGAGCCATACAGTTCAGCCTCCAGCCAGAGCAGAAGCACCTGCGAAGTGCTTATTCAGACTGATTACACTCCCAATTCTGGGGGATGAGGGGCTGACTAGTCTCCCAGTAGGCAGTAGTACCATGGTCAATGGTCAGTAAAGGGGTTGAATTTCAGCCTTACTGTGGACTGACGATGTGAGCTTGGGCTAGTTTCTAAACTTTTCTGGACTTAAGTTAAAATAATTAAAATTAGAATAAAGTTAGAAATAATGGTATCTACACTGCAGGGTTATTGTAAAGATTAAATGAGATATTATGTTTTAAGAGTTTGGCAGAGTGCCATGAAACTCTCAGTGAATGAATATTATTATCAGTCAGACAACCCATTCCATTGTACGGTAGCTTTGTCATTAAGCTATTTTTAAAATAAATAAAAAATAAATCAAAATCTCTCTCTGTATAACACTCATTTGTGGTTGTTCTCCCGTCTGGAGAAACCTAGGATGCAGGAGACAGGATGCTTGGGGCTGGTGCACTGGGAAGACCCAGAGGGATGGTATGGGGAGGGAGGTGGGCGGGGGGTTCAGGATTGGGAACATGAGTATACTTGTGGTGGATTCATGTTGATGTATGGCAAAACCAATACAATACTGTAAAGTAATTAGCCTCCAATTAAAATAAATAAATCTAAAAAAAATAAAAATAAAAATCTCTCTCTGTATAACACTCATTTGTGGTTTTTCTCCCATCTGGAAAAACCTAGGAGAATTTGATGGAAAACAAGGCTGCTCCTTCTTCCTCTTGGCAGCTAGTCAGTGTCTGAAGCACTATGCATTCTCTATGCTGCAGACTTTGGCATGTAAACCCTCCCCTCTCCCATCCCACTGAGTTGTTAACAGTATAGACTTTGCTGGTAATATAAAATGAATCCTACTGCTACCACTTCTTTCTGAGAAGGAATCAAAATGGGAATCATAAAACACTCAATGAAGAAAATGGAAACTGTGGAACTGAGAACTTCATTGTCTGATGAGAATTTGCAGATACTGAACTTGATGGGTGTAAGTGAAAGTGAAAGTTGCTCAGTTGTGTCTGACTCTTTGTGACTCCATGGACTATAGCCTGCCAGGCTCCTCTGTCCATAGAATTCTCCAGGCCAGAATACTGGAGTGGGTTGCCATTCCCTTCTCCAAGGAATCTTCCCAACCCAGGGATTGAATCCAGGTCTCCCACATTGCAGGCAGATTCTTACTGTCTGAGCCACCAGGGAAGCTCTCGATGGACATAAACCCTATGCATATAAGCTTTGTTTACATATTTTCCAACTTAGCCTTATTCCTCATGCCTTAAGAATCATTAAAACCCTCTAAACTTGTTTCTCTTTCAGTATTAAAGGTACCGCAGTCCACCTAGCTGCTCAAGCGTGAAAGCCAAACATGCAAACACACTTGACTCTTTACTCTCTCATCCGCTCAGACAAGAACACTGATTCTATTGTCCAGATACTTGCCATTTTATTTCCTTTTTCTCCTCCCACGGTCATTAGAGCCGAGACTTCCAAAAGCACGGATACTCAGTACACAACAGCCTAGCAGCAAAGGGCCCAAGGCACTAAATGCCAAAACCTCATTCTCTGATGGCCAGCTGCCTCTTCCCACACACCGAGCCCAGCTGAGCGCTCTAGGGCAAGGAAGCCTGCTGGTGGAGTCCCTGAAGGAAACCAGAGGGGGTGAGTTTCGAGTGGCAAACGGAAGGGCTGGTGCACATTTTGTAACTTCTCTTCTGACTCCTATTTTTCTATAATTCATACTTTATACAGACAACAGTGTTAACTTTCTAAAATGCACATTTGATCAGGCTGCTCCCTTGCTTATAACCCCCTCCATGCCTCCTAAGCATGTTTTATCGTTTCCTTCCACATGAAGCTCTCTGTAGCCTTTCACTCCAACTTGTGCTCCATCTTCCCTCTCTGCTGCCTCCTAGGTTTAAGGCATAACAAATGGCCCAGGGTTTTGCATGTCCCTGAGATTTGGGTTTATAAACTGGGATCGTATCTGGCACAACTCTGGACTCATAGTAAAAGCTCCCATATGCGTCCGCTGAGTGAATGGATGCCTGCACTTTTGCACACCATAGTCCCCGTACCGGGCATGGCTGATACATTCATAACCTCCCTTCAGGTCTCTGAATCACATTTCCTCTGTGAAGTCTTCCCTGGCTTCTCCCCATATGCCCTCCTCCTGTGGGAGACTCATTCCTCTGTGCTCCCTCAGCAGTACACGTTCCTTTTAGTATTTATCTCCAGGTGCCACTTGAAATTGCTCACATACTTCCGCTACTTTACCAGACACGTGTCCTTAATGGCAGAGGCTTATTCATCCACGGGCCCTCAGGATGAAAGGCTGGCTGATGCATGGTGGGTACACAGCCCGTTTATTAAACAGTATCATCTAGTACATGGGGTGGGGGCGGGAATCAACATCTGAAGTAATTTTTTTCTCTGGTTTCTATTTTCATGTCCCTTTCCCTTTGATAATGGCTTGGGAAAATTCTTAACTTTTAAGTCACTTTTGGCTATCACATGTGCAGTCTTGTTAACGCCTCAACTTGATTTAAATCTCTTCCCCTCCTACCGTCTGCCTGGGCTTGCACTGGGACCCTGACAGCTCTGAGGTCGGGGAGACATGGTCCACCTCTGGGCATCACCTCTTCCTTCCTTTACTCTTCAAGGTCTAATTCTTCCAGTGTGTGTTATATGCAGAGAAGAGGGTTTTTTTATTTAGTTAGCTGCAATGGCATTCTTTCTTGGTGTTAGTTGCAGCTGTTTGTCTAGTGAATGGTAACTGGTCACTGGCAGGTAATCAGTGGCTGGCTCTCTCATAGGGTCGATCTGTGGATTCATCCTAGGGTCACTGCACCATTTGGCTCAAGCTTGAAAGTGAAAGAGGAGAGTGAAAAAGTTGGCTTAAAGCTCAACATTCAGAAAACTAAGATCATGGCATCCGGTCCCATCACTTCATGGGAAATAGATGGAGAAACAGTGGAAATAGTGTCAGACTGTATTTTTTGGGGGCTCCAAAATCACTGCAGATGGTGACTTCAGCCATGAAATTAAAAGACACTTACTCCTTGGAAGAAAAGTTATGACCAACCTAGATAGCATATTCAAAAGCAGAGACATTACTTTGCAGACTAAGGTCCGTCTAGTCAAGGCTATGGTTTTTCCTGTGGTCATGTATGGATGTGAGAGTTGGACTGTGAAGAAGGCTGAGTGCCGAAGAATTGATGCTTTTGAACTGTGGTGTTGGAGAAGACTCTTGAGAGTCCCTTGGACTGCAAGGAGATCCAACCAGTCCATTCTGAAGGAGATCAGTCCTGGGATTTCTTTGGAAGGAATGATGCTAAAGCTGAAACTCCAATACTTTGGCCACCTCATGCGAACAGTTGACTGATAGGAAAAGACTCTGATGCTGGGAAGGATTGGGGGCAGGAGGAGAAGGGGACGACCCAGGATGAGATGGCTGGATGGCATCACTGACTCGATGGACGTGAGTCTGAGTGAACTCCGGGAGTTGGTGATGGACAGGGAGGCCTGGCGTGCTGCGATTCATGGGGTCGCAAAGAGTCAGACACGACTGAGTGACTGAACTGAACTGAACTGAACTGACCTCTTTCATCCCCATGGTGCCCAGCCTGCACTGCCTAGCCTATTGACACCACGTTTCCTTGACTGGTAGCAGCTCTCTTGAGTGGTATGTGAAAGTTAGCTGGGTTCGGTCAGCGTCTCTTCCTCACGATCACTTCAGCCATAGAAAACCTGCACACTCTTGCCATGTGGATACTAGGCTGCAGTGGTTTCCCTGTGTTTTCTCTCTCTATCCTGCCAGCTCCCGATTCACTTCTTTCTTCTTCTGACTGGCAAAGGAAGCAAGTCCACTGACCCCAAGCAGATGTCTGATTTGGGATCAAACCATCAACTCTCCTTCTTTCAAGCAACTCTAGTTTCAACGAATGATGCCCTTAGGGCATCCCCTTAACTTGGATTGAGACGGGGACAGGAAACACCCCTCTCTTGTGGAGATCACGGGATTACTTCTACACACAAACACTGACTCTCACATAAAGACAACTATTCTGGAGGCTCTCCTTTCCCCTCTCCAGCTTCTCTTTATACAGACTAGAGTGAGAGTGGAGTGGTTGATTATGGAGAGGTCATTCCATAGCAGCCCCAAGGGAGGCTTATAGGCCCCAGCACCAACTTAATAAAGAGTATCCCTCAACATCCCATTATAAAGCTCACTGAATAAATGAATGAGCAGGTGCATATACCTATTTTGAATAATTATTAATAGAGAGGAATACTGTTGCTGTGCAATGAGGTGCTAGGGGGACTGTGAAACAGAACAAGATGTGTCAGTGATAGAAATCAGTGATAGAAGCCCAGTGGAAATCCCCGGACTTCAGTCTCAGGGCTCAGTTGCCAGCCTGCCATCTTTGTACAACCCCTGCTTGTCTCAGCACACTGTGTGTTCATAACATTAATTAGTAATGCTGCTGCACACATCAATAAGAGACCGGGAGAATTACCACAAAAAAATCAGACTTGTATTTTTTAGAATTTGCAACACTGAACAGGGAGGAAAATGTCATTTCTGCCAGAGGCATAGCATCTTGCCCTGCTCTTATGTAAACTCACTGTCAGGCAATCCCAGAAACTGCCTGCACTTGCCTCTGGGCAAAATGTCTCCTTTTCATAGAAAAATGTCACCTTTTCTCTAGGAAATGGCAGGTAGGGTTTTTTTTTTTTTTTTTTTTTTTCCCAAAGGAAAAATGACCTTTGCATTTTGTTAAAAAAAATTCTCAAGGACTCAGCTTTGATGAAAAACATGGAAAACAATCCCCTATCTCTTAATTTATACATGAGGTTTTACTTTGTAAATTCTGAGATTACACCTGTCACCACTGATGTAGCCTGTGGGCAAATGTCAATGACCAGAAAGTCCTAGGACCTTGTTTTCCAGGAATGTTCCCTGTGTGCAGGCTGGATGCCTGTAACCCAGGCTCTTGGTTCTTGCTGCATCTAAGTCCCTCCCCCTACCTATACACATGCACGCGCACACACACACCATACCATGCCACACAAACACACCCCCACAGACCCACTTTAAGCTCATTACTGTAACACTTTAAAGCCTTTACGTGCTAATCCAGCATTACAATTTCATACAAACCCATGAGAAACTCCTCTGAGAAAATGCCAGTGCTGCAATATACTGATTGCTTGCTTGTCATTATGGTAAAAGTATATTTACATATACACACTGCTTTATATAAGATAGATAATCAACAAGAACCTACTGCATAGCACAGGGAACTCTTTCCAATATTCTGTAATAACCTATATGGGAAAAGTATCAGAAAAAGAATGGATATATGTATAACTGAATCACTTTGCTGTATACCTGGTTAACAAAATATTGTAAATCAACTATACTTCAATACAAAATAAAAAAAATTAATTTAAAAAGAATATTAAGTGCTTCTTAATAAATTCAGAAATGGAACAATCTAAGTCAGTTTTTTCCATGGAAAAAATTTTCATTCTAAGAAAATGGAAGAAAATATATCCAGTGTTCTTTTTTTCAGGTGAAAAAAATAGGAAAAAAAGAAAGTAAGAAGCAAAAGAAGTGAAAGTTTCAGGACCTAACACTTCAAAACAAAGAGGAGAAATATACAAAGGTGTTTATATGGAGAGAAACATTTCCAGGTTATTAATCTTGGTTTCACAAAACAAAGTTCCCACTTCTTTTGTCAATATCTCATATATGTGGTGAAATGTTTTCCTTCTGACAATGGTTTTCACCCTTAAGAAATGCAAAATTCACCTTACAGAGTTGGATATTTCAAGCAAAGTAGTGAATTAGATGATGACACAAGATTTACTGTGTGTGCTCTTGTCAGTTCATGCAAATCCTCAGCTGGAGCATGTGAGAGCCTCACTAATTACACTGGGTACAGGAACAATGTCTCTGCAGCTGTAGCAGTTTTGATATTTGCAGACTCCAGCACACTTCATCTCTAATTTCACTGGCAGCTTGCAAAAACCAGAAGAAATACACTTATAAACAAAGGTCTGCATGGTAATTTATCTCCTATTGACTTCAGTAAAGTCTTCTGGCTTAGAATGCTAAGAGATTTATAATGATGAACTCAGATATAAGCTGATGAAACAATGAAAGACATATTTATTGCTTCTTTTTCTCACTTTCATTGCACATATATCTGTAGATGATGATATACATGTGTGTGTATCTACAATCAAACTCTTCATTGAACACTTACAAGTCCATGTGACAATCTGTAGGAACATATACCATCACCCTATTTAATTCAGGTGTATTATTCTCTTAACAGAAATATTTACATCTTGCCTCATACATTTTCCAACTGCCTTACCCTTCCTAGGCTTTTCTTTTTATTTGCTGTGATTCAAGATTGACATGCTTTTATTTTTGAAGGGGTTATAATAAATAAAAAATGAGAAACCATCATTAAACAAATGAAGATTAGGTTATTGACTCTCCTAAAATATGTCTAGCAGATGCGTTAGAATCCTCATTGCTGTTGTTTGGTTGCTAAGTCATGTCTGACTCTTTTAGGAGCCCATGGACTATAGCCCACCAGGCTCCTCTGTCCATGGGATTTCCCAGGCAAGAACACTGAAGCAGGTTGCCATTTCCTTCTCCAGGGGATCTTCCTGACACAGAGATCATACCTGCGTCTCCTGCATTGGCAGGCAGATTCTTTACTACTGAGCCACCAGGGATCCTATGGCATACCCCAAAGGTACACAGCATAATTTTCAGTGGTATGTGCACACATAAGAGGTTGACTATAGTATTTCAGCTGCTAGTCTATCAACAGAATAAAGGTTGTCAACATGGTACTGCAATTCTGAAAATTTTGGTTATTTTCTTTAAATCAAAAACTATTTAAAGAAGCAAGAGTTGTTTTGTCATGTATTCAGGCAGAATCATTTTAGTTTCTGGGTACAAAGAGGGAACAGTCTAAGCTGTTCACAGATCTTTTCATATATCTATTATGCCTAGAGTGCTAAGGCTTCTTTCAATTTTATAGAAAATAGTTCTAAAAGTATATTAGTAATGACTACTATTTTGAGCAATTCCATATGTTGTGTCCTATTATAAGTACTTTAAATGTAGATAATTCATCTAATGAAATGTTTGGTTAAACTATAAAAGAAAAGCTTTAGATAACTATCTAAAAGAAACATAAATAATCACAGAGGAATCTATGATACAACAGCAAATCACATGCCTACACAGCAGTTCATGTAAGCACATCAGTGCTGCATAGACTCATTGCACTGTTTCGTCAAGTTGAATATTTGCTATGTATCTCGTAGTGAAACAAGCCTGGGGGTTGGTTAATGATCAAATCAGACACAGTTCCTGACCTCAGAGAGCTTATAGTGGGTAGGGTTAAGGGTAGTAAATAGCAAGAGATTACAATTCATCTGCTGGATGGGTAAGATAAAAATAAGCATCTTTTATAAAAGCAGATTGTTTCCTGATGAACCAAAGGCACAGTTCAATTAGCGAAGGGAGAGAGAGCAGCAGGAACTGGAAGAATTGACATTGTCTATAAGAACACATCTGCCATCCAGATTCCAGAATCTGGTAAATCTCTGTTATCTATCTGGATACTTTTAGTTCACTTATATGCAAGAGTATTGGCTATCTTGGTCTCAGATCTAAAAAGATAAAACTTCTTAATTGCATTTAGATAATACCTTTATTTCAAATGCATCTAACTTAGGCTGAACACCTTTCACTAATAAATATACTGACAACCAACAACTTTCTCCACAGAGCAGGTGTAAAAAATGTTAACCCTATAATCTCCAGTCCAGTTTTGTTAAACATAAATAACAAACGTTCCAACTTTTAAAATGCCAATTTTGTATCCAATAAGGGTACTCTAAACAACATCCCTGGTATAAGGATATCTAGCACTATCCTGAGCTCTGCTGTCAGGCCAAGTAGAGGCTCCTCCCACTTTCTCCTTGAGCTCCTAGTGGGCCAGTGAACCTGTACTGCAAATTCATGTAGAGTTTTGGTGAAGAATAGCTAACAAATAATATGTGACAAAGCACACTTAGCTGCATCGACTGCCATGATGTTAGCAGACACAATGGTCATAAATATGGTCATGAATATTATAATTACTGTATGATATCCAAATGGATCTCAGTACTGAAGCTAGAAAAAAAGAGTAGCAAACTTTGCTACACCTTTGTTAAAATGGGAGTCAAGTTCTTAATACTGGGGCACAGATGAGAACTAGGATAGGACTTGTACAGTGGTTATCTCTTCTCAAGTGAGTTTTTATCTAAACTGTGATTTTACATGAAGACAGTATAAAGAGCACTGTATAGGCATTCACAATGAGAGAAAAGATAGAAGTGTGTTTAAAAACAAACGAAACACTGCAATGGCATTTATTTGGGTTACAAATTCCTTTAAAAAAAAAACAAAGTAAATGAGTTATTGAAGCATGGTGTGATTTTGAGAATTGGTGCAATAAATTTTTTCAAGTGGTTTGGTTTGTAGCCAAGATCAAGTATTTTATCAACTATGACATCTGTATCATCTGCGTATCAATATAAAAGAAGAATAGTGGATAGAAAGCTGCTATTGATCTGAAGGATATATCACTAGCAGTAGAAATATTAGGATTTCAACAAAATGAAGTGAGGTTATGAAACTCAGGTGTGCTTAGAAAGAACCAAAAGTAAACACATTGTGATGGAAAAAACAAGCACAGTTTTTTTCTTCTCTGCTGGAGATACTGGTATTGGTCAGTTGGCTAGAAATTCAATTTCATTTTCTAGGTTTTATTGACTCTTCCCTGGTGGCTCAGACGGTAAAGCATCTGCCTATAATGCAGGAGACCCGGGTTCAGTCCCTGGGTTGGGAAGATCTCCTGCAGAAGGAAATGGCAACCCACTCCAGTATTCTTGCCTGGAAAATCCCATGGATGGAGGAGCCTGGTAGGCTACAGTCCATGGGGTTGCAAAGAGTCGAGTTGGTGCCATACTACACACTTTCTATCCACTATTCTTCTTTTATATTGATACACAGATGATACAGATGTCATAGTTGATAAAATACTTGATCTTGGCTACAAACCAAAACACTTGAAAAAATTTATTGCACCAATTCTCAAAATCACACCATGCTTCAATAACTCATTTAGTTTTCTTTTTTTTTTAATATTGCATATGAGATTCTTTGGAAGCATCTAAAGCTCATAAATGTCTAAAAAGGGCAAAAATGATGTTAATATCAAGGGGTCATTTAGAAACTTATCTAACTTGGATCTGATTTTGAAGATCTTTCAAAATAAATTGCTGAGACCACCTCCTTTATTTTTATTAGAAAGACAGAGCTAGAGGCCTGGTGATTTTGCTGCTCATAATCTCTGGATGTGACATTATAACTCATTATTATTTATTCATAGCACAGTAGAGAACTGGAAGGCAAAACCATTATCAACACCTCCCAGAAGTGCCCATGAAAGTCAAAGATAATTTTCTCAGGGAACTTGAATAACTCAAGGAATTCTGAAACAAAGAAGCCATAGGAAGGAAACTGCAGTAGATGAAAAGGGGAATGTTTTTTTTTCCTGCCACTTCTCTCATCAAAATGTGGGGCCTAGTTTCCTTCCCTTTTTATCTGGGCTGATGTGTGACTTGGATTTTATAACATTGTGCCAGTTCCAGGCTAGGCCTTGAAAGGCTTGACAGCTTTCTCTTTTGGTGTCTTGGAGCCCTAAGCCACCATATAAACCATTCAGCCACCCCACTAGTCAAGACCATGTGGAAAGAGAGATTCTATGCCAACCCGAGGAGTCGCATCCATCCCAGCAGAGGCATCAACAGTGAATGAAGCCACCGCACACGTCCCAGCCCCAGGGGAGCTCCTGGTGATGGTGGTTGCACAGGCGTCCCAGTGTGAGACGAGCAGATGAGAACTACAGTCCATTCCAGGCAAGAAAGTATTTGTTATTGTTCAGTTTCTCAGTCATGTCTGACTCTGTGTGACTCCATGGACTGCAGCAAGCCAGGCTTCCCTGTCCTTTACTACCTCCTGCAGTTTGCTCAAACTGATGTCCACTGAGTCAGGGATACCATCCAGCCATCTCATTCTCTGTTGCCTTCTTCTCCTGCCTTCAATCTTTCCCAGCATTAGGGTCTTTTCCAATGAGTCAGCTCTTCGCATCAGGTGGCCAAAGTATTGGAACTTCAGCTTCAGCATCCATCCTTCCAATGAATCAGTTCAGTTCAGTCCAGTCATTCAGTTGTGTCTGCACGCACTCCATGGACCAAAACATGCCAGGCCTCCCTGTCCATCACCAACTCCCGGAGTTTACTCAAACTCATGTCCATTAAGTCGGTGATGCCATCCAACCATCTCATCCTCTGTTGTTGCCTTCTCCTCCTGCCTTCAATCTTTCCCAGCATCAGAGTCTTTTCAAATGAGTCAGTTCTTCACATCAAGAGGCCAAAGTGTTGGAGTTTCAGCTTTAGCATCAGTCCTTCCAATGAATATTCAGGACTGATTTCCTTTAGGATGGACTGGTTGGATCTCCTTGCAGTCCAAGTGACTCTCAAGAGTCTTCTCCAACACCACAGTTCAAAAGCATCAATTCTTCGCTGCTCAGCTTTCTTTATACTCCAATTTTCACATCCATACATGACTACTGGAAAAACCATAGTTTTGACTATACGGATCTTTGTTGGCAAAGGGATGTCTCTATTTTTTAATACACTGTCTAGGTTTGTCATAGATATTCTTCCAAGGGAGAAGCAAGCTTCTTTTATTTTGATGGCTGCAGTCACCATTTGCAGTGATTTTTGGAGCCCAAGAATATAAAATCTGTCACTGTTTCTATTGTTTCCCCATCAATTTGCCATGAAGTGATGGGACTGGATGCCATGATCTTAGTTTTTTGAATGTTGAGTTCTAAGCCAGTTTAATCATGAGCAAATGTTTGATTGTGCTTCTAAAGCACTGAGTTTGTATATGGTTTGTGATGTGGCACTAGAAAACTAAACAGATACTTCAAATAACAGAAAATATTGTGTTAATTTGCTTCTGGCAATTGACAGGACCATCTATGTGGTTCACATCACCTAAATATGAACACTTGTCTGTGGAGGTGGGTGGTAATGAAGAACTGGCTGATTCACTAGAATGTTTTTATAAGGCAGCAAGTCAATAAGAGAGGCATCATGGGAAAAACCAACAAGTGTTTGCTCAAAGTTCAAAAGGAAGTCTGCCCTAGGCATAAGTTGATTATGAGGTAGGAAAACGAGACACATAAAACACTTCTGAACTGACTCTTAAGCTTTCTCATTCATATAGATTTTTCCCAGGAGATGACGTTTAATGAACAACTCTAGGATTTTATCAAACTGCTGCTGCTCCTGCTGCTAAGTTGCTTCAGTCGTGTCCGACTCTGTGCGACCCCACTGACGGCAGCCCATCAGGCTTCCCTGTCCCTGCGATTCTCCAGGTACAACACTGGAGTGGGTTGCCATTTCCTTCTCCAGTGCATGAAAGTGAAAAATGAAAGTGAAGTCTCTCAGTCATGTCTGACTCTTAGCGACCTCATGGACTGCAGCCTACCAGGCTCCTCTGTCCATGGGATTTTCCAGGCAAGTGTACTGGAGTGGGGTGCCATTGCCTTCTCCATATCAAACTGCTAAGAAGCTAATAATGGTTATGGAAGGCCAAAGAACAGTGTGGTCAGGTGGGATGGAAAACCACTGGATAACCATGAAGAGGAGATTTGTTACTGAAAGTGAAAGTGAAGTCGCTCAGTTGTGTCCAACTCTTTGTGACTCCATGGACTGGAGCCTACCAGGCTCCTCCGTCCATGGGATTTTCTAGGTGAGAGTACTGGAGTGGGCTGCCATTTCCTTCTCCAGGGGATCTTCCCAAACCAGGGATCGAATCCGGGTCTCCTGCATTGCAGACAGACGCTTTACCGTCTGAGCACCGAAGGAGGCCCCTAAAGGTGTAATAGCTGTCACGTTGAGAGTCTGGCAGTCATCCGTCCACAGAGCACTCATGGCCCTAGTTAATCTTTGCTGTTCCCTAGGAAGCAAAAGGGTAACTGAGATTTCAGAGAATGCAATCCTGAGATAGAGTACCTCAGAATGTTAAAACCTCAAAGAATGAGAAATTGCTCATAGTTTGATGCCCTAATCTGACATGAAAGACAAAGATTAATCTGCTTTGTTCTACTAGCCACCAATTCTATCCCAAAAGTTAGTCCCCAGGAATAATCATAAACACTCTTTCAAAGCAATTCTGAGCATAGGCTTGTTAGAGAGAGGGTCAGGCTGGGATGGAGAATGTTTACTGAGCTGTACAGTAAGTGAGAAAGGAGACTTCCTGCTACCAATACTTGTGGTGGTTCTCAGACTTCAGCAGGTATAATAACGCAGATTCAAAGACTTGTAGTTCAAGAGGATGGCCTGAACATATGCAGTGATCCCCTTTAACAAAGACTTAAAAACCTTAAAAAAAAAAGATATGCAAAAACCAACAAAGGTTTACCGTACAGCACAGGGAACTATAGTCAAGATCTTGTAATAACCTATAATGGAAAATGATCTCAAAAATAATATATGTGTGTATGTATCAATGAATCACCCTGCTGTGCACCTGAAACACTGTAAGTCAACTCTACTTCAATAAAGTATATATTAACAGTGACTTTAAAATGAATAAACCTACAGCAATGAAGAGAACAGAAGAGGAACCATTGTGACAGAGAGGGGCCTTTAAAACAAGACAGCTCAAGAGAATTTTAGAATATGGAATGTGGATAAAGACATGATAACTGATGTATTATGGCTTTGGAAGGTATATTCTAGAGCTGTGGCTGGCAAACTATGGCCCACGAAGCAAAGCCTGCTGCTGCCTGTATTTGTAAATACAGTTTTATTGGAGCACAGCCATGTTCATTTCACGATGACTGAGATCAACAGCTGTGACAGAGACCACCTGGTCCACAAAGTCTAAAATATTTACTGCTGCTGTTGCTGCTGCTAAGTCGCTTCAGTCGTGTCTGACTCTGTGTGACCCCGTAGATGGCAGCCCACCAGGCTCCCCCATCCCTGGGATTCTCCAGGCAAGAACACTGGAGTGGGTTGCCATTTCCTTCTCCAATGCATGAAAGTGAAAAGTGAAAGGGAAGTCGCTCAGTCGTGTCCGACTCTTTGCAACCTCATGGACTGCAGCCTACCAGGCTCCTCCGTTCAAGGGATTTTCCAGGCAAGAGTACTGGAGTGGGTCGCCATTGCCTTCTCTGAAATATTTCCTACTTGACCCTTTATAGAAAGAATGTGCTGATTTCTGTTCTAGTATGCTTTTGGAGCAACGAGAAACATGGACAAGGACTCTCAGTTGCTTTGTAGGATCGCAGAAAGGCTTGGGATTAGGAAACATCAGATACAAGTGTTGGGCTGGCCAAAAAGTTAGTTTGGGACTTTTCCACATGATGTTGCAGAAAAACCTGAACAATCTTTTTGGACAATTCAGTATATAGACGATCTGCCCCGCAACACCTGCATGGAAAGCTCTTACCACCTACCTCAAGTCAGAGATGAGGGTGTCTCCTAAAAAAAAAGGAGCCTATTTAATGGACTTTCTATTCCACTCCTGCCTAAGAGCCTCAGGTAAAATGTGGCCAGTCTTCAAACCTTGTCACAGATGCAGAACTCTCAAGCAACCTGTTCAGTATTTAACTTTTAAATATAGACAATCAAAGATTGCAAGACATATGAGCACTATGCGGGCATAAAATGAGTATCCATGACAAAAGACGATATGGATACAGATAACAGTGGACTCTGCTTGAAGTGAACTGAGGTGAAAGTTGCTTCCGACTCTTTGTGACCCCATGGATTGTAGCCTGCCAGGCTCCTCTGTCCATGGAATTCTCCAGGCAGGAATATTGGAGTGGGTTGTCATTTCCTACTTCAGGGGATTGTCCCAACCCAGGGATCAAACACAGGTCTCCTGCATTGCAGGTGGATTCTTTGCCATCTGAGCTACCAGGGAAGACTGAACTCTACTTGGGAGAGACATAATAGAAAGAAGCCAGCCCAGAGAGGAGCATGAGGACAAATGATGCCTAGAAAAACGAGGACCCTCTAACAACCTAATATGTTTGTGCTTTGAGGGAAAAAGGGGTACTTTAGTTGCTAAGTCATGTCCAACTCTTGGACCCCATGGACTGTAGTCTGTCAAGCTCCTCTGTCCATGGGATTCTCCAGGCAAGAATACTGGAGTGTGTTGCCATTTCCTTCTTCAGGGGATCTTCCCAACCCAGGGATAGAACTCATGTCTCCTGCATTGCATGTGGATTCTTTACCTCTGAGCCACCAGGGAAGTCAGAGGGGAAAAGCATCATTTTAAGAAAGATATTGCCAAAAAAAAAAAAAAAAAGAATAAAGAAAGAAAGACAAAGTAAAACTCTACAAAGCTGTTTACAGGGAAAAAAATGTATTAATGATATACCACCACTAGGGTCAGCAAACAAGTTAACAGAGCCATGATAACGCAAAACTTGTACAGATATTACCGAAAGTATTTGTAAAACTCAGTTGGGAAACTGGAGGAGAGCAGGTGGGGGATACAGGAGTTAAAGCTTCATCTCTTTCTAAAAGAAAGTACATAGAGGTTATTTCTAGAGCTGTTGAATTGAGATAACAGGGGCAGGACACAAGAGGTTTTCATGCATTATAAATATTTCAATTTTTTTATCATGTGCGTGTATTGCTTTTACAAGTTTTAAAATTACATAAATATACATTCCCAACACTACCTCCAGAAACTTGGAATCAGCAGGTCTTGGGGCACAGGAAGCTGCATCTTTAAAATGCTCCCCAAGTGATTTGGACAAAGTTAATCTTATGCCCCTTCTAGAAAAGCCAATAAAGAGGTAGCAACCAGTAAAAGCAATAACTTCAATCTGCTCAAATGGAGAAATGCCAGGAGCCAGACAATGTCAGAATGTTGGTCTCCTGGACAGTTTCTTGCTATTTTACTAACTAAATGCGTAATTATGAAAAGATGGTGGGAGGGGACACTAATGGGCTGTGAGGATCTCATAATTCAACCCATTTATAGAAGCTCTTCATGGATAGGTCAACTTTCTTTCCTCCTATATTTGTTGAAAACCATAAGCCTTGATTCAAAACTTAGCCGGGGAAAAACACAAAGCATCATGTAATGAGGGAAGCTTTTTAATGGGAGGATGTTAGATACATCTCTTTTAGACTCTGCAGTTTCTACATAAGCCTTGCTACACCAATCTTGAGTTTCAAAGTAATTTCAAGAATGTTCTCAGGATCTCTGGTGTCTACACATGATTGCTGGGGTATGTTGAATCCTTAATAATCAGAAGTGGGATGGTTTCTAGGCACTATAGTAATTTCTCCTAAGGAAATGTCTTCTGTAAAATTATAGGACCATTAGGGATTGGCTCAATTAGTTGCTAAAAAGCAGCCAGGGACATAGTATCCTTCTTTATCCTGTCTCCATTGCTTCCTAGAATCAGTGCTGACTGAGAAAGAAAGAATTCCCACTCTACCCTTGTTTCTGTAGTGCAGGACCATAAGTCAACGTTAGTAGAATAGATTTTTCTTTGTGTCCAAACAGACTATTAACATCTCTTTGCCAAAACTAGAGATAATCTAGAGCTGCTGCTGCTGCTGCTGCTAAGTCGCTTCAGTCATGTCCGACTCAGTGTGACCCCAGAGTCAGCAGCCCACCAGGCTCCCCTGTCCCTGGGATTCTCCAGGCAAGAATACTGGAGTGGGTTGCCATGTCCTTTTCCAATGCATGAAAGTGCAAAGTGAAAGTGAAGTTGCTCAGTCGTGTCCAACTCCTAGCGACTCCATGGACTGCAGCCTACCAGGCTCCTCCGTCCATGGGAATTGCCAGGCAAGAGTACTGGAGTGGGGTGCCATTGCCTTCTCTGAATCCAGAGCTAGAAAAGTTAATCAAAATATTTTCACGCTTGTTTCAATGTCAAATGAAATTGCTCACTTTAAAAATACTAATGATTTATTTTGTATATCTGTGGTGTCTATTATTTTTGTTGATTCTTTAGGTTCATTTATAGATGAAATCATTACAAAAAAGACATTAATTTTGTCCCTAATATGTACATGTGTTTTAAATTTTATCCAGAAACTGGAAAAGTTATTTGTTTTTGCTTTAATGGTAAACTATTGGGATTCCTTGGTGGTTTGGTGGTAAAGAATATGCCTGCCAATGCAGGAGATGACTGGGTTGAGAAGATCCCCTAGAGGTAGAAATGGCAACCCACTCAAGTATTCTTGCCTGGAAAATTCCATGGGCAGAGGAGCCGGGTGGGCTACAGTCCATGGGATTGCAAAAAGAGTTTGGACATGACTTAGTGAATAAACAAACAAAAACTCACAAAAATTAGTCCAGTTAGCCGAAGGCAGAGCGCCGAAGAATTGATGCTTTTGAACTGTGGTGTTGGAGAAGACTCTCTTGAGAGTCCCTTGGACTGCAAGGAGATCCAACCAGTCCATTCTGAAGGAGATCAGCCCTGGGATTTCTTTGGAAGGAATGATGCTAAAGCTGAAATGCCAGTATTTTGGCCACCTCATGCGAAGAGTTGACTCATTGGAAAAGACCCTGATGCTGGGAGGGATTGGGGGCAGGAGGACAAGGGGACGACCGAGGATGAGATGGCTGGATGGCATCACTGACTCGATGGATGTGAGTCTGAGTGAACTCGGGAGTTGGTGATGGACAGGGAGGCCTGGCGTGCTGCGATTCATGGGGTCGCAAAGAGTCGGACACAATTGAGCGACTGAACTGAACTGAACTGAGGCTATATTGGAAAAGAGGAATTCAGAAAATTCAAATTTCACCTTTAAATTTCTGAAGTGTACCCATCCATCCATCCGTCCACCCACCCAACCAGCCACTAAGTATTTACTAAGTGCCTGTTATTTGCCTGGCACCGTTTTAGGTTCTAGGAATATACAAGTAAAGAAAACATCAATCATAGAGTGAATCTTGACACCTAATCTATTAAAACTTACATGAGAAAACTTTTATATATAGGTATTCATGCATTTATATGCTTTTGCTTGAGGATATATGACCATACACTATTCTCTAATGTTTGCTACAAGCCTAAATAATTCATCATTACCATTAATTCATCAATTCATAATTCATAATCAATAATTATGATTTTTTTTTACTCAATACTTCTCATACCTGATACCACTGAAGGTGAAATATTAACCTACACTGAGATGGCATATAAATCTTTTCCTAGGTATGCTTCACTACTGTGCTTTTGCATATTGTTATTTTCTTCTTCCTATGGCTCTCTTTAATTGTTCACCTAACAAATGTCTATTCAACATTCAAAACTCTCTCAGACATCATTTTCTGTGTGGCGATCCCTAAGCCCTTTGCAACGAATCAAACCTACCTACCTTTGTACTCTTTCTGAACTTTGTACATATTTTTATTTGCACTGTTATCGATATTCACTAACAAATCACTCATTATGTCTATACTATAAACTTAAGGGTAGAAACATTTATATCCTCATTTTTACATCCCAAATAATTATCAGAATGCCTGTCACATATGGATAGTCACTATTTGTTCAACTGAACAGCCATTCCCTCTACTGTAACTTATGGAATTTTAAAATATTATAATTAAAAATGAACACAATATTTTTGACTAATAAGCAGTAGATATCAATATTATTTTCTGATGAGAGAAATTACCACCCCTAAAAATACTAATAAAATTATTTAGTTAGAAACACACTTAAAAAAATTCAGTTGTGTCCTCCCCTGACTCTCCTGACTTAGTGCCAACACCATGTTATTACAGACTCATCCTATTCATACTGTGTTACAATTACTTGTTTATTTACGTAAAACTCCTCCTAGATGCAAACTCCTCAAGAGCCTGGCTATTGTCATATCCATCTTTGTAGTCCTGGTGGACAGAGATGACTGTGAAAAGCCAGAGCTTAACAAGTGTTTGTTGAATGAATAAACAGAAGAATAAATAGGATACAGTGAATAGAATGAAATCCTAGGTTCTTCTCTTCTTATTAGGACCTGTTCAGTGATTATCCTAAAAAAAGAAAATCAGCTAAATTCTAAATAAAATCTTTGACTTTGTTGTTGAGTAGGCTAACTTAGACTATAGGAACATGGCAAATGAGGAAAATAAATGAAAAGAGAAAAAGCGCTATTGTGCAAGTCTTTTAATTTTGTGTTTTCATTTATTTATTTTTGCTTTGTGGCATGTGGGATCTTATTTCCTCGACCAGGGATTGAACCTGTGCTACCTGCAATAAAAGAGCAGAGCACTAATCACTGGACTGCCAGGGAATTCCCTTTGTTTTTTAAGTTTACACTGAAAGAATTTTTTTCTATTTCTGAAACATGGAATAGTGGATTGGATGAGAGAAAAAAGTAACTGGGTCCTTTATAATGAAAAGAAATGCAAGAGTACTGGAGTGCGGTGCCATAAGACATATATAAAACATGACGGCATTAAACTCCTAGAAGAGCACATAGGCAAACATTCTCTGACATAAATTGTACCACTGTTTTCTTAGGTCAGTCTCCAAAGGAAATAGAAATAAAAACAAAATAAACAAATGAGCCTAATCAAACTTAAAAGCCTTTATATAGCAAAAGGGTGAAATAAAACAAGAACAAAACAAAAAGAAATCCTAAGGAATGGGAGAAAGTATCAGAAAACTATATGACAGACATGGGCTTTTTTCCAAAATATATAAGCATCTCATACAGCTCAGTAACAGCAACAATGAAACAACCCAGTGAAAAATGGGCAGAAGACCTAAGTAGATGTCTACCTAAGTAGACATTTCTCCAAAATAAGAAGATGGCCAATGGGCACAAGAACAGATGCTCAACATTGCTAATCATTAGAGAAATGCAAATCAAAACTATAACGGGGTACCACCTCATATGGGTCAGAATGGCCATCATTAAAGTCTACAAATAATAAATGCTGGAGAGGATGTGGAGACAAGGGAACTCTCCTACACTGTTGGTAGGCATGTAAGTTGGTGCAGCCACTGGAAAACAGTACACAGTTTCCTCAGAAAGCTGAATATAGAATTCCCATATGATCCAACAACCCTACTCCTGGGCATATAAGCAAACAAAACTATAATTCAAAAGATACACAAACCCCTATGTTCACAGTAACACTGCTCACAATAGCCAAGATATGGAAACAGTCTACACGTCCATCAGCACACGAATGGATAAAGAAGATGTGGTACTTATATCCAATGGAACACTACTAAGCCATAAAAAGAACAAAATAATGCCATTCGTAGCAACGTGCATCCAACTAGAGGTTTCATCTAAGTGAAGTAAGTCAGAAAGACCAATACCACCTGATATCACTTATTTGTGGAATCTGAAACATGACACAAATGAACTTATCTATGAAATGGAAACAGAATCAGGGACATATAGAACAGATGCAGTGGTTGCCCAGGGAGAAGCGGCTGAAGGAGGGGTGGAGAGTGAGGTTGGGGTTAGCAGATGGAAGCTTTTATATATAGGATGGATAAACAATAAGGTCCTGCTATATAGCACAGAAAAATGTATTTAATATCCTATGATAAACCATAATGGAAAAGAATATAAAAAATGATGTATAACTCAATCATTTTATAGCAGAAATTAACACAATATTGTAAATCAACTATACTTCAATAAAAATATTGATCAAAAAAAGAGAAATGAGTTTGTTAAATATTTCACTGAAGTTCAGAAGCTTTGGGGATCACTTTCCCTCTACTAGATGGTTATTAACTCCATAGTTTCCTCATATTCTAGTTGAAAATGACAGACTGTTTTTTAACTGAGTCTTTTGATGTTTCTCTATGATTTGGGGGCAACGTGAAGGTGTTGACTATTTAGTAAAATCTCACCAGATGAGCAGCAGAGTTGGACATTCTCTAACTTACTCTTAGAAAAGTATATACACATGATTTTTACAATAATAGCATTTGAAAAATGTGATGAGTTTTGAAACTACTCAAATTTATGAAAATGTAACATCTATTAAACATCTTTCTCATTAGTGAGTGGCAGTGACAAATATACTCATGAGGTGACCCTGAAAAGATATTATTTCCATAGGAACCATTTACTAAACAGTCATCTTTGAAATTAAAAATATCAGATGAAGACCTCAATTTTATGTTGTCTCTTCATATACAAACCACTTTAAAATCCACAGAATTGCAATCAATAAATATATAGGGAATACAAATGGTATAACTTTTCCTCAAAAGTAATTCTTTATCTACTAAGATCCATGGACTTCAGTAAGTAAATACCATAAATTATATCAATAGTGAGTAAAGTGTGAAATGGTAAAATATAGTTACTGCATTTTGTAATTTTCTAAGACATTTGAAAAGACCCTGATGCTGGGAAAGATTGAGGGCAGGTGGAGAAGGGGACGACAGAGGATGAGATGATTGGATGGCATCACCGATTCAATGCACATAAGTTTGGGTGAACTCCAGGAGTTGGTGATGGACAGGGAGGCCTGGCATGCTGTGGTTCATGCGGTCACAAAGAGTTGGACACGACTGAGCGACAGGACTGAACTGAAGACATTTCAAAAACAATACTCCAAAATTCTTGAATTAATATTTTAAATATACAAGATCAAACTTGATTTCTTCTCTATTTTCCAGATAAGGAAAGTAGTATTCATAAATTATGGGACTAATTCCAGGTCATGGACCAAGTAGGAGAATTTAAAAATCAGACTGCAAAATCAAAAGTTCATTGCGATTTTTTTTACCTCTGTGCATCTTTCATATTTCCTTGCCCTTAACAATCAGACTCTGCATTTCCATGTTAAATGAATTTAAATAATAATTTGATAGACATCCAAGTACATGCATATTAAAATTAATTCATAAAGATGAGAAAAAATCTTATGTATTAAAATACTATATGGGAATATATAAAGATGAATAACATTAATTTTTTTTTCCTATGAGATAAGCAAGCATATTTAAATAACTAACCTGGGCAATTTAGCCTGAGAATACTATAAGATTAACACAGATTTTTAAAACATCAATAGCTTTTCATAAGCTAGAAAAATATGAAATGTTAATCAAATTTCTAAGAAGGGACTCCAGAAATAAATTAGAAAAGTGTCAATCTCCAGGGTTCGCTGAATCCAGCAAATAGAGGGGCAGTCAGAAAAATGAAACAAAAATGGTATTTAGAGTTCCAAACTACTTCAATTTGATGTCATTAAATTCAGGGGAGACATGATTTGTGGTTTCCCTTCAGTGAAATGACCTCTGACCTTCAAATTAAAAACACAAAAAGAAGCTTCTCACATTTGTCTTAGAAAAGACATTGCAAAACAATTTTCTAAAGTGTTAAAGGACTCACCTGTTTCCATTTTCCCGTCTTGTGCTGCAGGCCCATCGGGAATCACGCTTTTCACCTGCAGAAACTCGTCAGGCTCGTCTCCGCCAATGATGGTAAATCCAAACCCCATGTTGCTCTTTTTGAGTGTAGTGCTGAGAAACGTTCCCTTCAATTGGGAGGCATCCCGGGTAAAGAGTGGCTTTTCTACTGGTCAGTAAAAGTTAAAAAAGAAAAAGCATGGCGGTTAAGGCACGTTCTCAGAGGGCGAAAGTCAGCCACTGAACAGTAACCCCAAGTGCAACTGTCGGGTTAATTACGGCAAATGCAAGCAGGTGTGACTGTGAGAGCAAACCTCTAAGCACTTGCCACAAACACAGAACTGGCCCAAGAATCCAAGAAAACGTGACAGAGCTTCTGGGTTTAGACAGAGTTTGTTAAGTCAGTGCATCTACTCACTAACTTCACTTTCTTATGCTTAAAAAGGGCTGAACAGACAAAGACAAAGCCTGATGTCATCCAGACACATGTGGATCCATTCCTCTTGTTCTGAAAGGGTCCAGGTAGGAGGCTTGTGCAAGAGGCTGGGCCTGCCCAAAACCTTGAAGGGAGAGGACTAGAAAACCAGAATGGACTATTTTGTCTAACAAAAAGTAGGAGCACTAGAATGTTAGCACCTCCTCAAATGTCTAAATTGATTAGAAAGAATGCCTAGAGGTGGGACTGAGTTAGCTTTTGCTTATGAGATACTATGAAGATAACCAGATAAATCTGTTTCTTACTGATCTGATAGCAATTAGTATACTCTAAAATGTGAGCAAGTGGCAAGTCAGTGTCTCTAAATATAATCATGAATGTAAAAGTAACACAGTTTGTAGCAATATGTTGACACATTTAAATTATATACCCAAATAATCTGAAAAGAACTTGAATCCACTCATATAGGTTTAACTAGTAATTTGTTTTCCAGCTATGATCTTTAATAAGTATGAGTGAGTGAAAGTCACTCAGTCATGTCTGACTCTTTGCGACTCCATGGACTATACAGTCCATGGCATTCTCCAGGCCAGAATACTGGAGTGGGTAGCCTTTCCCTTCTCCAAGGGATCTTCCTAACCTACATATTTCAAATGCTTTAAAAATAATAGTCATGCTATTAATAGCTATGCTTTAAATGCTATGCAGTCAAGTATATTTATATATATTTATTTTTAGTTGTTCCACTTTGAGTGATATGATTAAATATTTATAAGAACCAGACTGTACCTGGTGACTAAGTTTAAGTATTCTGTTATTGCTCCATTTTGGGTGATATGTAATGGATAAACTATAAAGTAATGAGGGCCATATACTGGGATTTTACATTGTTTTGTTGCGGCTTAATCCTTAAACCGTGTCTGACTCCTTTGTAACCCCATTGATGGTAGCCAGCCAGGCTACTTTGTTCAGGGGATTTCCCAGGCAAGAATACAGCACTGGGTTGCCATTTCCTTCTCCAGGTCATCTTCACCACCCAGGGATTGAACCCTATCTCTGGCATTGGCAGAGGGGTTCTTTACCCCTGAGCCACCAGAGAAGCCTTTACATTGTTTACATGTCACACATATCTTTAAAAAAGAGGGCTTCTTTAAAATATAAATGCCACCTATGTTTCCTTTATGAAAATAAAGTTGACAATTTGGAGAGAAGTTCAGTGTGAGACTTTTACATTCATCTTGATGATCCTGCGGTGAAAGCGTGTGAATTCATCCGCAGGCATAACTAGGCCTCCCAACTACCCGTGCCTCCCTCGTGCTTTCACGTGTAAGCGCTCACTAGGATGTGAAAAGTGTGTGCAGCATCTCATCCCCGCACGCGGCTCCAGGGTGAATTCAGGTGCAGCAAGCGGCCCAGGACATACCGATGCGCCAGGGCCTCCCGGGGAGGTGGCTCCTGTAGTAAGATAGGTCACTCACGCTGCGGGACCGCTCCCGGGCGGCGAGGGGGCGGGCGGGTTTGGGCCTAGGTACTGTCGATGAGGAGCTGTCTACTGTCACAAAGGAGAACAAGCCTCATTCTCGTGCTTGGTCATTTGAGGGCAAACTTATGAGTCTCTATGAATCTCTGCCCTTTACGGTACCACCGTCACACCCACTCGTCTCCACCTGGCAACCTGCTATAAATTCCTGTGCAGTGCTGCCCCAGTGTTAACTTCACTCCTGATTGCTAAGTACATGCTTTTAGGGCCAGAGCAAACACCCAGCTAAAGCTAACTGAGGGGTCTGGGGAAAGCAAATCAATTATATGAAAGGGTTGGAGCTAAAGGCATATTTGGAAGAGCAGGCAATTTGAGAGACAGTCTTTCCCTTTGAAACAATGAGTGTTGACAGGTACTAACCTCGGAAACCTGGGGCCTGCAAGGGCTTTGTTCCAAGTTCTGTGTGGGGCATGTTATGCTGCTGTAGCTTCCTTTTTGCTTCCAGGACAGGGTTTTCAAACTGTGTTCTTCTATTTATGTGGCTGAAAAATAAAATTTCAAATTAGAATAATAATGGGGGCAAAGTCATTTAAGAGAACAAATGGATAGCTCTACAGAATGCGGCTGAGTACGAGGTACCTTACATGATTATAGTTGAAACCCCACCAGGCCTCTGCTGGGGCAGCTTGTGCACAATGCATGCTTCTGTGACAAGAGAGTTCTCAATAGCTCTTTCATATGGTATTGTATTTAAATTATGCATGATTCAGCTAAAGGAGCTAGAATATGCACTTTCTCGTCTACTGTGTTGATTTGAGTTTGGCGCACTTAAATATGTGGCCAACAAATGAAATTTATACCAAATGGTGCTGAAGAAAAAAGGGTAATCTAAGCTTTGTAAAATTCAACAAGATAAGTATAAGGGCAATTCACTGACTGTCTTACTCTTATAGCAACTAAAGTCTACACATTTTAGAAATTGGCAGACCTGTATTAAAGGGCTCGAATATGGGGAGAAAGATCCCTAACGATGTATATGTGTGGAATTTATGTTAACAACATTAAGTTGTAGAATACCTTTAGGATGACTGATGCTGAGAGATCAATCAAAAGGAGAGTATTTACAGTCTTCCTAGTGAGATAATAAACTTCCAGATATCAAATACAGAGTATCTTTAAGCAAGTATGGATCAGCTAAACTAAGGGCTTAGACTTTAAGAATTCCTTATAGTATCCTTAGAGTATAATCCATATTTGTATAAAATTTAAAGTGCTTTATCCATAGAAAGGGTGGGAACCACAACCCCCCCTAGTAATACTCATGTAACTATTTTTTCTGCATATGCCTCACCAGAAGTTTGGCATGTACACTGATTTTGGTTCTTTGTACAAAAAAACTAGGGTTATGGTATGAGAGTATGAAGAGGAGAGGGCTTAGAAAAGGAATGAACAATTAGTACTTAAGAGACTTCCCTGGTAGCTCAGATGGTAAAGAGCCTGCCTGCAATGTGAGAGACCCAGGTTCGATCCCTGAGTCAGGAAGATCCTTTGGAGAAGGAAATGGCAACCCACTACAGTACTCTTGTCTGGAAAATCCCATGGACAGAGGAGCCTGGCGGGCTACAGTCCATGAGGTTGTAAGAGATGGACATGACTGAATGACTTTCACTTTCACTTTCTGTGCCAGGCACCATATATAAATTTTCTCTGTTAAGTCTCATGACAATAGTCTAGAATTCTAATTATCCCCATTTTAAAGGTGATGAGACTGACACACAAGAGACTGAATGACTTGCTCTAAATCACATTCCTGGAGGTGAACAGGCTGGAACATGTCTCTAAAAATGCATCCTTTACCTACAGACCTTCTCTTTCTCAATGTATGATTTCACACTGAAAAGTGCACACATGATGTGCACACACAGTCCTCTCATCTTAGGTCTATATTCATAAGAAACAAAAGGAGGTAAGAGAAACCAAATCTTAACCACCAGTTTCCTGTTAATATGAATAAGATAATTCCTGTTGTGAAGAACTAAAGAGCCTGTTGATGAAAGTGAAAGAGGAGAGTGAAAAAGTTGGCTTAAAGCTCAACATTCAGAAAACTAAGATCATGGCATCTGGTCCCATTGCTTCATGGCAAATAGATGGGGAAACAGTAGAAACAGTGACAGACTTTATTTTTTTGGGCTCCCAAATCACTGCAGATGGTGGCGACAGCCATGAAATTAAAAGACGCTTACTCCTTGGAAGGAAAGTTATGACCAACCTAGATAGCATATTCAAAAGCAGAGACATTACTTTGCCAACAAGGGTCTGTCTAGTTAAGGCTATGGTTTTTTCCAGTAATCATGTATGGTTGTGAGAGTTGGACTATAAAGAAAGCTGAGCACTGAAGAACTGATGCTTTTGAACTGTGGTGTTGGAGAAGATGTTTGAGAGTCCCTTGGACTGCAAGGAGATCCAACCAGTCCATTCTAAAGGAGATCAGTCCTGAGAGTTCATTGGAAGGACTGATGTTGAAGCTGAAATTTCAATACTTTGGCCACCTGATATGAATAACTGACTCATTGGAAAAGACCCTGATGCTGGGTAAGATTGAAGGTGGGAGGAGAATGGGATGAGAGAGGATGAGATGGTTGGATGGTGTCACCGACTTAATGGACATGAGTTTGAGTAAACTCCGGGAGTTGGTGATGGACAAGGAGGTCTGGAGTACTGCAGTCCATGGGGTCGCAAAGAGTTGGACACGACTGAGTGACTGAACTGAATTGAATTCCTGTTGAGGCAGAAAAGTGATTGCCAGAAACCTGCCAAGATGACTGCAGTATCTAAGTACTTGCTCACAAGAGCTGGGGCAGGGGAGCTGCTGCCACACAGACTCTGGGGTCAGTGAGTCCTGGATTCAAAATCCAGCTCTGCTGCTTGATTAGCTGTGTGACCCTGCACAAATTATTCAGCCTGAAACTTTAGCATCTTCCATCTCTCAGATGGGCATAATATTGCCTCCCTCCAGGAGTGACTCTAAGCAAAAGGTGCATGATGATGCAGCCAAAGGGGAAGGTACAGAGATGAGTCAGGGCAGAGTTGGAAATAATATTTCTGATGTAATAGAAGATTTCAACTCGAATCAGCAGACTTCCCTCATAGCTCAGTTGGTAAAGAATCTGCTTGTAATGCAGGAGACCCTAGTTCGATTCCTGAGTCGAGAAGACCTGCTGGAGAAGGGAACAGCTACACACTCCAGTATTCTTGGACTTCCCTTGAGGCTCAGCTGGTAAAGAATCCACTTACAATGTGGGAGACCTGGGTTCGATCCCTGGGTTGGGAAGATCCCCTGGAAAAGGGAAAGGCTACTCACTCCAGTATTCTGGCCTGGAAACTTGCATGGACTGTATAGTCCACGGGGTCACAAAGAGTCAGACACAATTGAGTGACTTTTACTTTCACTGGAATCAGCAGTACTCTATCAAGACTCTCCTCTCTTCCTGTGAGACTTAGAGTATCAGTGGTAAAGCAGCTGAAGCAAGACAGCCTGGGTTTGAGGTAGCATCTGACGCTAATTACTAAGTTCTCTGACCATCGATATCCTCATCTGCAAAATGGGGACAATAATATCTACTCCTTGGGGTTGCTGTGAAGATATGAGAAGTAATATTTGCAAAGTACAGATATACAGGGAGAACCCCACAATTATAAAGTACAGTTGTTAATTCTTCAAGGTACAGTTATTCCCTATTACTATATTTGTAAGTGCAATTGCTGTTGCTACCATTATTTCTACAATGCTTTTCCCATCTGTCCCATAACTCCTTCTCCACCCTCACCCAGCAACATTCCAAACCTGTTTTATGCTCCTCCCTTTGGTTCCCACAGAAAACCTTCAACAAACTTCTGTCATCAGTTTATTTATTTTCTTATACATTGACTCACTGTTGAGAGAATTTGAGGCCCTTTTTAAAGAACAACAACAAGGAGAAGTAAACAAAATCCATGGTGAAGTTAGCTGAGTTTAGGTGGAAGATCAAGAGACAAAATTAATGATATAGGATCCTATTTGTTTACTAGAGTTATGCTGCAAATTAGTATTGAGCTTTCAAGCTGCTAATCCAGCAGGAAAAAGAAACTAATTATATTCTTTGGAATATTTAAGATAAACTCAAGATGGTTGTTCTAAAGGACATAGTATTCCTGATAGTCAGGCTCATGAGATCATTCTTTCTGGGTTTTGGATAAAGATATTTTTGTGATGTAGTGTATAACATCTTAAATGATAATGTCACAATAATTAATCTAACAACCTGATCATACTGTGTTTTAATGATTGATTTTCATATTTATTTCCTTCTCAATATTGTACATACTTGTGTATAGG
Organism: Capra hircus; assembly: GCF_001704415.2. Taxonomy (NCBI): domain Eukaryota; kingdom Metazoa; phylum Chordata; class Mammalia; order Artiodactyla; family Bovidae; genus Capra; species Capra hircus. The sequence continues at coordinate 77,349,945 of NC_030811.1, forward strand.
GTCCACAGGTTATTCAACTTTGTATACAAAGCACTGGACACAGCGAGAGACAACATCAGTTCAGTTCAATTCAGTTCAGTTGCTCAGTCGTGTCTGACTCTTTGCGACCCCATGAATTGCAGCATGCCAGGCCTTGCTGTCCATCACCAACTCCTGGAGTTCACTCAAACTCATGTCCATCGAGTTGGTGATGCCATCCAGCCATATCATCCTCTGTCTTCCCCTTCTCTTCCTGCCCCCAATCCCTCCCAGCATCAGAGTCTTTTCCAATGAGTCAACTCTTTGCATGAGGTGGCCAAAGTACTGGAGTTTCAGCTTTAGCATCATTCCTTCCAAAGAAATCCCAGGGCCGATCTCCCTCAGAATGGACTGGTTGGATGTCCTTGCAGTCCAAGGGACTCTCAAGAGTCTTCTCCAACACCACAGTTCAAAAGCATCAATTCTTTGGTGCTCTGCCTTCTTCACAGTCCAACTCTCACATCCATACATGACCACTGGAAAAACCACAGCCTTGACTAGACAGACCTTTGTTGGCAAAGTAATGTCTCTGCTTTTGAATATGTTATCTAGGTTGGTCATAACTTTCCTTCCAAGGAGTAAGCGTCTTTTAATTTCATGGCTGCAATTACCATCTGCAGTGATTTTGGAGCCCCCTAAAATAAAGTCTGACACTGTTTCCACTGTTTCCCCAGAGAGACAACACATATATATATATATATATATACATATATATATATTTTTTGTTGTTAAATGTTGAGTATGTATTTTAAAATTTTTCTCTGCAAATATATGTTATTAATTTTGAGAAACTAGAAACAGTTCTGAGGTGTCCTGAAGTTACCATATTTCTTCATTTCCCAACTATTCTGTGTCTGTTTCTCTAGGTCATTATTCATCATGTACATAACTTTATCCTTAGAATATACATTACAAGAACTTTCTGGGGTAGTTTTACTACACAGTTGGATTCCTCCAACTTGCCACATGCATGTAATTACTTCCTTAGAAAAGTCAAGGTGCAGCCACTTGCTTTATGGAAACTAGGTTGAAAAGATTCCATTCACCATTAAACTGAAGTTCTACATTTCACAGAGAATGAAAAATACCAATGAACTCATCTAGTGTGACTTGTACCTGACAAATAGTGGAAGCTGTGGATGGCTTTAGTGTCCTGATCTAATTGCTATAGAACATTTACATTGTCACAAATAGAGTCATTCATTTAAAATGTAAAATGCTCTGAAGCCTTAAAAGACCTATCACAAAGAAATATGATTGCCACTGAGTAAGGAAGCCGTCTTCCTTGTGCTTCCAGTATGAATAGCTTCTAGCCCTTTTAGCAAGGAGTTGGGGGCCCTACAATGTGTAAAAGGATGTGAATGGCATATGCCCCCCTCCTCTCCATTTTTTTAAAGACTCTATGAGGGAATTATTAGCCAGCTCATCCAGCTCTGTACGGCACAGGAAACTATCAAAAATTCTTATTCTTATATCTAGTCTATTATTACATTTTAGTAATAGAATTTTTAGGTGTTAAGAGCTAAGGGGGTAAGAGACGTACTCTGAGGAGGGTAGATCCCAACAGCCCCATTTCAGAAATGAAAGACTACTGATATGAGATCCTTCCATATGGGAATGGCAAAAGGACATTCAAGCATGCCCTTCCACCACCTGTTCTCTTTGCCAGTATAGTTACTCATCTGCAGCTTACCTCTCCCACCCTCTTTCATGGCGGAATGGAAACATAAGATAAGTTTGCATGTGGCAGTACTTTGTAGTTCTGGATCAATCTGAATAACTTAACAAAATAAAAAAACCCGAGAATTCAGGCACACCTTAACTCAACAGAGTCACAATCTCCAAATGGGGTATACAGCTTGACATTAAAAAAAAAAAAAGCTTTCCAGATCACTCTCTTGTGCAGCTAGGGCTGCAGTCCCTAGAGATGGAAGCTGCGAAGGTGTACAACGGTGTCCTTTATTCAACTAGAAGTGTCTTTTCTGTACTCAGCCTTGGGGAGTATTAACAAATGTTCTTTTGCTCAAGAAGAGAGGACACATGCAAATGAAAGTTTCAGACATGCACAGAGGGAAGGAAATATTTAAGCAGATTGGATGACATGCTGCCAAAAGTAGTCACAGGTTGGAGTCCTGTTTGACTGACACCTCCTTCACTGTGGGGAGGAAATGGAAGAAACAAGGGGAATACCTCATGTCCTGAGCCCGTCAGTACACACAGGACACGTCCGCTGGGCCAAGGCCGTGGTCTGACCCTCACTAACAGTGCTCTGTCCATAGTCCAACCTGTTCACTCCCCCATCTTGCTTCTCCTGGGTTTGTGAGGAGGGACATTTTTTAGCACATAGTCACCAATAACACTTTTTGCACCCACTGGCCACTCTCACATCATCTTGACTTCAGTTGACAGTTTAGAAATAGATCTTTGGGTCAATGTGAGAGAGGAAGAAAGTACCTTTCAAATAGAGATTGTACCACGAGTAAAATATTCCCAAGGTGATCAAGGTGGCTGCACTAATTACTCCAAAGCATGAGGTAGTCTGTGCTCAAGAAATGTTTGTCACATAAATATCTGGATGGAGGCAGGCAGGCATGAAAGGTCATAGATCTTGCTGTTTTCCAGTTTAACTCTCCCATAAAATATATGTTGTGACAGAACTTCAGGTGAAGCTTAGGGCCAGTTTATGAGCTATAAGCAATCTGCATCTGGGTAATGACCCATGGAATCCTGCAAAACCGAGAATCTTTCAAGACTTCCTTGTGATAGTGAAAAAGTCATTCACTTTGCTTAGGAAAGATGTGGACCTGCTCTCTTATGTCACAACAGAGATGTGCTCATATGGAAAGGCACTATGTAAGGGACAAAATGTGGGAGCACCAGGAGGCAGCCACTCAGCACTGGGTGTGGGAAGGTGAACTTGATGTTTGGGGTTGCTGTTCAGTATGTCATCCTGCCTATGCAAACCTGCTCTTCCCAAATTCTATTTTATTTGGAGTACATTTTTTAAAGAGAATAATTCCTGAGTAGAATCACAGTATGAATTTCCTGGTTGCTTGGGATTCCATAATTTTTCTTTGACCCTAATTCTGACTCCCACACTCCAGGATGGTTAGCAAAGTGCATGTTGCCTCCTCACATCTGAAGCCCTAAACTGCAGCTACATGGGCAGCCAAAGACATACTCTGCTCCCGGCCCTGTCTATAATTTTTATTCACTTTAAAACAAACTTTGAGAAGATCTGATAAAGTTTTCTCTACTATTGAGTCTAGATAAATGGAATAAAAGCTTCCTTTTGCTTCAGAAACTAATAAGACAATAATAACACTGCAGGGATCTTCTGGGGCCAACCCTCTCGACAGAAAGTGGGAGAGGCACTGTATTAAGAACTTGGTCACTGCAGTTATGTTGCTGGCATTTACATTCAAGCCTCCCCCCAAGTCCCATCCTAGAATATGTTCTTGGATACATTATTTACCCTCTCCGTGCTTCAGAATTTTTCATCTTAAATATGGGATGAAAGTAATATCACCTCATAAAGTTGTTGCACGTTAAATAAATTGAGTATATCACTTAAGGCCAGTCAATCAGTTCAGTTGCTCAGTCGTGTCCGACTCTTTGCGACCCCATGAATCGCAGCACGCCAGGCCTCCCTGTCCATTACCAATTCCTGGAGTTCACTCAAACTCATGTCCATCGAGTCAGTGATGCCATCCAGCCATCTCATCCTCTGTCGTCCCCTTCTCCTCCTACCCCCAATCCCTTCCAGCATCAGCGTCTTTTCCAATGAGGCAACTCTTCGCATGAGGTGGCCAGTACTCAATAAATGCTATCGTGCTTCATCAAACATTTGTTTCTCAAATGGTCTTTGCTGGGCACTGTCGTAAGGGGTGCAAGGATGGGCAAAGATCAATCAGACACACAGACTAGCAGGGGCGATAAAATAGAAACAAAAAGAGCTATAAAATAGGCTTTCCATAATATGATGTGTGCCTCACATTGTTTTGAAAATACAAATTTTAAAAGCACTTGTTCAAAGACTAATGTTTTAAATATACTTTATTTTTAAAAATGAGCTTTGGATAAATGGAATAATTAAATCTATTTCACTTGGAGCATAAAAAAAAAAAAAGAGACTAATAGAATCCTGCCTCTTGAAAGATTTCTTCCCAGTTCTAACACTTAAGTGATCATTTTCTTTCTATGAATGCTCATTCATTATTCCCTACTGTACCTGAGGGAAATGTAGATTTGCTTTATGAATGTGGGTGAGAAGATTGAGTCACTCACATGTTCTCTTGCTCTTTCTGGACATGAGGGTGTCTGATCTGGAGTCATAGTGTCCAGGTCGGAGGTAGACTCATGGGCAACTGAGAAGAGTATTCTTACATAGGTGCTGAAACTCTCACAGCTAAGGAGTCTGCTGCCCCACCCCCCTCCAGGCAGAGCTTCCCAAATGTGGGTATATTTTCAGATAAATGAGCTCTCTTCTCTTCCCCAGTGGTAGTACTACCTTAAGACACTGACATGTAATATGTAATGTGTATTTTATGTGTATCTTATATAGAAGTGGGATTCATCACCTAGCCATTATTATTCACCAATTACATGGCAAACTTGATATTTTACTCTCAGCAGAAATGACATTGTGCCCTATCATTCATGTCATGAAGCCCCTAGGACCTGTCAGTTATGTAGACTCATTTTCCAAAATTGCCAGTAGGCATGCATTTAAAAAGGTTTTCTATCCATTTCTTCTCATTTTCATAAAACACCTGTCTTAAATTTTATTGCTGGGTGCAGGAGGAGGTTATTGTTATCATAGGTATTGCTAACCTTTTGCTTCTAGATTGAGCAAAAGTAGTGAGTTATAAACTTTGAGGTATGATAGAGTTTATCTAAAAGAAAACTAAATGACAACACTATTTCAACATCTTTCTGTATTGAGACAAAACTAGATAAACTGCTCCTCCACTGGTATCTGTCAACTCTGTTCAAAGACTCATTGACTTCAGTCTTTCAAGTCTCATTTACACATTCGTCAATGTATCAGTGTGCAACACACTGGGAACACAGAAATGGATGCAATACAACCCTTTCACCAAGGAGGTCTATATTCCAATGGGGAAGACATATGAGGTTTGTCTGCCTGGATTTGTCTAGGACTAAAGGACTTCCCTGGTGGCTACTGGTGGCTCAGACAGTAAAGCCATCTGTTTACAATGCGGGAGACCCGGGTTCGATCTCTGGGTCGGGAAGATCCTCTGGAGAAGGAAATGGCAATCCACTCCAGTACTACTGCCTGGAAAATCCCATGGACAGAGGATCCTGGTAGGCTACAGTCCATGGGGTCGCAAAGAGTTGGACATGACTGAGTGACTTCACTTACTCACTTAAAGGGTTTCCCAGGGTGTGGGACTTTCTGTGCTAATACCTGGAGATTCCTAGGTAAATTGGGATGAGCTGGTCACTCTGTAAGCAGCCAGAAAATTTGTATGCACAAAGTGAGGACTCAAAAGAAAAGACAACTGAATCTGGGGGTTCGGGGAAATTTCACAAGGGAAGTGACTCTTGAGCAGATTCTAGAAGGAGAGATGTATTTTGCCAGATGGAGAAAAAGGCATTTCAGGGAGAGAATGGTGGATTCAAAAGTGTTCAGGAACAAATTCTATCCTGCTCAGTGACAGGACAGGGATGGTGCCTACACCTGCTACATTTCCGTGTGGGTGGTGGTGTGGGAGCAGGGGTGTGGGGGAGAGGATGAGTGATGGGACAAGAAGAATACTTCCAAGTCATGGGACGAGGTTCTATTTTGTTTCAAGGTCTCTGTACTTCCACTATGGCTTTAGTCTAAACGATGATCACAGCTTTGAAAACTTTCCATTCTGGAAGATGTGCCTGTTTCCTGAACATGGGCAGATTAGAGAATGAGTTTCACGATATTAACCACATGGGAAGAATCATGATACTCCCTCAAATTCTCAACCATTTCAGCATCATTTACTGTACCTCCAATGTACTGGTCATTCTACTTACCTGGTGTTATGAGGATGAGCAAGATGCTCTGTGACTATGAAGAATCTATTACCCAGGGAACTAGCCACTACAATGAGCTGGGAAGGGTGAGACTAGTCTGACTTGTAATATACTGGATTGAACTGGATTGCTATTTATTAACAACTTATACATGAGCTATTGAAATGTGAAATCACGATACAACCCAAGTCTGGTGGTTGATGGTTTAGTTGCTAAGTTGTGTCCGACTCTTGTGATCCCATGGACTATAGCCTGTCAGGCTCCTCTATCCATGGGATTCTTCAGGCAAGAATACTGGAGTGGGTTGCCATTTCCTTCTCCAGGGGATCTTCCTGGCCCAGGAATCGAACCCAGATCTCCTTTATTGCAGGCAGATGATTTATCAACTGAGCTATGAGGGAGGCCCCAACTGAAGTCTACTGAACCCTAAAAATATAATTAAGAATTATAAACCTGTGCATACATGTCACTCATACATAATGCTAGAAACACACAGCCATGGGTACAAGCATACTTCGGGTCTGACATCAAGGAGAGTCAGAGAAGTGAGGAATCATGAAGGCAATACCAGTGCTGACTGGGATTATCCAGGAAGGAGGGGCCAGTGAAAAAGCGCCAGTGAGGGGAGACAGACACGACTGGGAACAAGACTGTGCAGATCTTGAAAGTCAATGTGACAAGAAGATAATTCCCACTTTATAGAATAGCAAACCTCTCTAGGTTTCCAAGTCTAATATTCAGAGTGAGATAAAGATTAAAAAAATATTATTCTTGACTACTGAGTCTTTATTACTGTTCATATCAGAGAAAAATTAAATACACAGTTATTCCTTTTATAAGCTAGACAGTAATGCAGGAAGAATTAGGAAACAAAACAAAATTAAAAGTACTTTTGATGCATCTTAGGGAGAAAAGGCTCCTTTGCCAGATACCTAGAATCTGCACAGAATCTTTCAATACCTTGCATTAATAAGTGGCCATGTGGCCTGACTGGGTAGGAGCCTGTCATTCTGAGAAGATAAGGACCCTGGGAAGATAAGAAAGGCATGGAAAAGAAGTAATGGGAAGAGATGATAAAGGTTCAGTAGAACCAAGAGCAAATACAGGTGGCAGTAAGTTGCTTCACTGTTGATTTTAATAGCTTGCTTTTTGGAAAAACTAGTGTTGAAGAGTTTTATATAATTAACACACTATGCCTAAAATCATGCCATTACAGGAAGATCAGAATTCTGGGATGACAGCTTCATGTATCTGTAACAGGGGATGTATTTTAATGTAACATGTTTCTTTCTTTCCACAATATACACACAAGGTTGGTGAATGTAGGCTCCTTCATTGGCTGAGCTTGTACTTTCCATTCTAAAGCTCCAAATAAAGATGGAATGCACGATGTTGGCTATTTCAGAAGAACATTCCATCTTGCACACTTTATAGTTACTTAATAGCTGTTCAGATTAAAATTCTATTTAATAGATACCACAATTTGTAGAAAGAAATAGTTGTCTGACAAATGAATGGCAGTCTTGTAATAAAAGAGGGCGTAATGGGAGAGTGGTAGGGAGCAGAGAGAGAAGAGAACTAATATTCATTGAGTAAATACTATATGCCAAACCTTCAGGTAAACATGTTTCGTGCTTTAATTGAGCTGCTCCTCAGAGAGGGTAAACAATTTTTAGAAGTTTTCAGAGAAAGAAGTAGATTCATGACTCACACCTGGCTCCGTGTAGTGCCAAATCCAACAATACTGATCTAGGTGCTTCTGACACAATTACACATTTACTTTTCAATGATACTTCCTCTGTATATTTAGGCTTGGACTATTTTTAGTAATCTGTGACTACTTCAGGGTGGTTCTCAATTATCAGTATTGTTGTTATCACACAATTATCAGTGTGAGATCAGTGAAACTGGATCTCACAGAATTTTAAATTACAAGCTGGTTCTCAGAAGATAAAAATGTGAAAATATAGCACATTACTTTGATTATTGAATTATTTTTTAAAGAACCCAGTGATTATGTGCATAGAAATGGGGACTATATACATTTTATAAGAAAACACATGTGCATGTGTATATTTCACGTGTCATGAAAAGTAAGAATAGAAACGAGAATGAGAATATAGGTGAGGGGCCAGAAGACCACCTCTGGGTGACTTAATTTTCAAACCAGAGGAGTCTCCTCCGGGGGTTGCCTGTCAGCCTCACTTAAGGCTGATCCTCACTCTACTTTTCTTGAACTCTGTCCTTACCATCTCTGGAAACTGAACATGGGCCGCTGTCTCTGGCCATTATGATAATGATTAATAAGATTCTGTACTAACATTTATGAATGAGATTAGAGATTTATGTGAGTGAGAATGGGGGAAGGTCAATAATAACAACTACCTATGCCTTGTTTCAAACTTTGAAAAGGACATATTAGGTCCTGCTGAAGTCCAGTCATACAATAAGTGAAAACATGGCATTGCTCAAGTATTTACAGAAAGTCCTTGTGCGGTAACAAGGTGGAAACGCAAGTATGAGTGAGAATCCTCCCCCTGAGGCCGAGTGACAGCTGCGTGGCTAAGTGTGGGTTAGCCATGAACAGTAACATAGGTGAGAGGAGCCACCTGCGCGCTGGTTTCCTCAATCTCATGTGGATCTCTTGGACTTCACCAGAGGGAAAACCACTTACAGTGAGTCTCAGTGATCATTCCCTATTTTAACATCAAACCAACATTTGAAGTTTAAAACGGATCTGCAGGTTAAGTCTACTTCCCATTACCTTTGTAGAGTTCCCCTGTATCTCTGAATTGCAATGGTCTCATCTAACTATCCTGCTCACCTCACAGGATTGTTTTGAAGAGAAATATATGAAAGTGTTTAAACACTGTATAGATTTTTTTGTTGTTGTTTTTTTTTTTTAATTTTTTATTTTTTTTAAATTTTAAAATCTTTAATTCTTACATGTGTTTATATTATCTGGTGGTACTCAGAGTATGGGAGTCAAGTGTAACTTAAATACCAACAGCATCAAGTCTTTTAATTCCTGTCCTGGGCTGCAACTCCATTTCTACCGCCTACGAGGTTGATGGTCTGGCTTAAGTTTCTCTGTCTGTAAAATGTGAATAATATCTAACATAAAGTGTTGTTGTAATGACTAAATAAGTTATGTAAAATGCTGAATACATAAAAACTACTTAGTAGATGGTAGCTACACATGGACATCATCAGATGGTCAACACCGAAATCAGATTGATTATATACTTTGCAGCCGAAGATGGGGAAGCTCTATACAGTCAACAAAAACAAGACCAGGAGCTGACTGTGGCTCAGATCATGAACTCCTTATTGCCAAATTCAGACTTAAATTGAAGAAAGTAGGGAAAACCACTAGACCATTCAAGTATGACCTAAATCAAATCCCTTATGATTATGCAGTGGAAGTGAGAAATAGATTTAAGGGACTAGATCTGATAGATAGAGTGCCTGATGAACTATGGAATGAGGTTCATGACATTGTACAGGAGACAGGGATCAAGACCATCCCCATGGAAAAGAAATGCAAAAAAGCAAAATGGCTGTCTGGGGAGGCCTTTCAAATACCTGCGAAAAGAAGATAAGTGAAAAGCACAGAATTGAAAGAGACACATGTACCCCAATGTTCATCGCAGCACTGTTTATAATAGCCAGGACATGGAAACAACCTAAATGTCCATCAGCAGATGAATAGATAAGAAAGCTGTGGTACATATACACAATGGAGTATTACTCAGCCATTAAAAAGAATTCATTTGAATCAGTTCTGATGAGATGGATGAAACTGGAGCCAATTATACAGAGTGAAGTAAGCCAGAAAGAAAAGCACCAATACAGTATACTAACACATATATATGGAATTTAGGAAGATGGCAATGACGACCCTGTATGCAAGACAGGAAAAAAGACACAGATGTGTATAACGGACTTTTGGACTCAGAGGGAGAGGGAGAGGGTGGGATGATTTGGGAGAATGGGAATTCTAACATGTATACGGTCATGTAAGAATTGAATCGCCAGTCCATGTCTGACGTAGGGTGCAGCATGCTTGGGGCTGGTGCATGGGGATGACCCAGAGAGATGTTGTGGGGAGGGAGGTGGGAGGGGGGTTCATGTTTGGGAACGCATGTAAGAATTAAAGATTTTAAAATTTAAAAAAAAAAAAAAAAAAAAAAAGCAAAGGAGAAAAGGAAGGATATAAGCATCTGAATGCAGAGTTCCAAAGAATAGCAAGAAGAGATAAGAAAGCATTCCTTAGGGATCAATGCAAAGAAATAGAGGAAAACAACAGAATGGGAAGACTAGAGATCTCTTCAAGAAAATTAGAGATACCAAGGGAACATTTCATGCAAAGATGGGCTCGATAAAGGACAGAAATGGTATGGACCTAACAGAAGCAAAAGATATTAAGAAGAGGTGGCAAGAATACACAGAAGAATTATACAAAAAAGATCTTCATGACCAAGATAATCATGATGGTGTGATTACTTATCTAGAGCCAGAAATCCTGGAATGTGAAGTCAAGTGGGCCTTAGAAAGTATCACTATGAACAAAGTAGAGGTGATGGAATTCCAGTTGAGCTATTTCAAATCCTGAAAGATGATGCTGTGAAAGTGCTACACTCAATATGCCAGCAAATTTGGAAAACTCAGCAGTGGCCACAGGACTGGAAAAGGTCAGTTTTCATTCCAATCCCAAAGAAAGGCAATGCCAAAGAATGCTCAAACTACTGCACAACTGCACTCATCTCACACGCTAGTAAAGTAATGCTCAAAATTCTCCAAGCCAGGCTTCAGCAATACGTGAATCGTGAACTTTTAGATGTTCAAGCTGGTTTTAGAAAAGGCAGAGGAACCAGAGATCAAATCGCCAGCATCCACTGGATCATTGAAAAAGCAAGAGAGTTCCAGAAAAACATCTATTTCTGCTTTATTGACTATGCCAAAGCCTTTGACTGTGTGGATCACAATAAACTGTGGAAAATTCTGAAAGAGATGGGAATACCAGACCACCTGACCTGCTTCTTGAGAAATCTGTATGCAGGTCAGGAAGCAACAGTTAGAACTGGACATGGAACAACAGACTGGTTCCAAATAGGAAAAGGAGTACATCAAGGCTGTATATTGTTACCCTGCTTATTTAACTTATATGCAGAGTACATCATGAGAAACGCTGGGCTGGAAGAAGCACAAGCTGGAATCAAGATTGCTGGGAGAAATATCAATCACCTCAGATATGCAGATGACACCACCTTTATGGCAGAAAGTGAAGAGGAACTAAAGAGCCTCTTGATGAAAGTGAAAGTGGAGAGTGAAAAAGCTGGCCTAAAGCTCAACATTCAGAAAACAAAGATCATGGCATCTGGTCCCATCTCTTCATGCAAATAGATGGGGAAATAGTGGAAACAGTGTCAGACTTTATTTTTTTGGGCTCCAAAATCACTGCAGATGGTGACTGCAGCCATGAAATTAAAAGACGCTTACTCCTTGGAAGAAAAGTTATGGCCAACCAAGATAGCATATTCAAAAGCAGAGACATTACTCACCAACAAAGGTCCATCTAGTCAAAGTTATGGCTTTTCCAGTGGTCATGTATGGATGTGAGAGTTGGACTGTGAAGAAAGCTGAGCACCAAGGAATTGATGCTTTTGAACTGTGGTGTTGGAGAAGACTCTTGAGAGTCCCTTGGACTGCAAGGAGATCCAACCAGTCCATTCTGAAGGAGATCAGCCCTGGGTGTTCTTTGGAAGGAATGATGCTAAAGCTGAAGCTCCAGTACTTTGGCCACCTCATACGAAGAGTTGACCCATTGGAAAAGACTCTGATGCTGGAGGGATTGGGGGCAGGAGGAGAAGGGGACGACTGAGGATGAGATGGCTGGATGGCATCACGGACTCGATGGACATGAGCCTGAGTGAACTCCGGAGCTGGTGATGGACAGGGAGGCCTGGCGTGCTGCGATTCATTGGTTCGCAAAGATTTGGATACGACTGAGAAACTGAACTGACTGACTGAACTGAGATGGTAGTATTAATATGATTTTCCTGGCCTGACTGACAGCTGTTTATTATTTACATATTAAGTCAATGCCCCAACTAACTAAGTAATAGTACAGAAAAAAGAAAGGCAATCATTCCTATCATTTTGTCTGAAAATCCTATGTTTGTGATGTCCAATTGAAACTGGAGAAAGTGAAGTGAGAATAAAAAGCGGGGACTTTGTCAACCTCTATACATGAGTATTGCACTAAATAGAAATTTGAACTAAGCTTTTTACATTGTGACAGACTCAATAAGTGTTACTTAATAAGCTTTTGGAAACCAAATACCTAATGGTGAATTTTACCTGGACTAGATTAATGAAAATATAATTTTATTGGCCTATCACAGGCCAGATCCAGATAAGCTCAGCCACAGGACAGAATTTTTTCCTGATAATTTTAAATTTCATCTTATTTAGCTAGATTGAATATATAAAATTTGGTAATAAAAAGTTTGTTATCTATCTATTGTATTGTTATCTGTCTATGGTAACATAATTTCATTTAGGTAAATAAAGTCATCTGTTAAACACTGAATAGAAAAGTAATGGGTAGCCTTTCCCTTCTCCAGGGGATCTTCCCAACCTGGGGATTGAACCCAGGCCTCCCACATTGCAGGTGGATTTTTTACTCACTGAGCCACAAGGGAAGCCCAAGAATACTGGAGTGGGTAGCCTATCCCTTCTCCAGGGGATCTTCCTGACCCAGGAATCAAACCAGGGTCTCCTGCATTGCAGACAGATTCTTTACCAACTGAGCTATCAGGGAAGCCCCTTAACAATGTCACCTTGTAGTATAAAAAATGGAAAACAATATTCCCTTCAAATGTCTTCAGCTCTGACAATGGTGAGAAAAATATAGTTCTCACCCGACTTTTTGTCTATAAGCTTCTCTTTATATCACTGACTTTTTATTTAATGATAATTAGTTTCATATCTGTAGATATAAAATACATTGTAGATATCAAATACAATGTGTTCATGACAATATATTGTCAGAGCTTTGTAAGGAGATTCTATTATAATAGTCCACTCTTTTTGGAAGTCTTTCGTTAACATTCACATGATGGGATTGTTAAAATCATTAAAATAAAATAAAAGAATGGGAATATATGTTATTGTCTAGCCAAATAACAAGCAGAAATGGAAAGAAAATGCTTTTAAACTTTAAGTAATCTTTGATCAGCAGGCATAATGAGAAAACAACGAGGCTTAACACGGGAGAATGCCCAAATTTATCCTTGTTAACACAAGGTGCAGTGGATGTTCCTTGAACTAGAAGAACTCTTAGCAATCACCTAATCCAAACCACTCATATAACAGATAGAAGCCAGAGAGGTTAAGTGTAATTTTCTACTAGCCTGTGAATTCAAAACCATGCATGCAAAAAAGGACAAACTATTACTAACATTATGGTCTGTGACACAAAAACAGTTTTGAAAAACGTTACCTGAATAGTAAAAGAGATGAAATTATAGCTTTCATGTGGGGGCAGGTGACCGTCTTTTGTTATATTCATAATAATGTACACAAATGACATCAATCTACTGCTTATTCTGTTTCACTAAATTTCTTCATCTGTCTGACAGCCTCTCCCTGAGCTGAATGTGATTCTCGTTTTGTATCCATTAAAGATCTAAAGGACCTAAATGCCAGCCAACCGGTTTAATTCCAGAGAGAATTCTTTTCCAACACTAAAGGAAAAAACAGCAATGTTGTTTCAGTATGCTAGTCTCCAACATGACAGGATGCTGAGGAATTTTTAGGATAATTCTGACCCTATCCAATTTTTCACTTCATGTGCTAACTTCAGAACTTAGTCTAAGATATGGCTCCAAAGTATGTGGTGATACAGACTGGTAGCAGGAGACAATTTGTAGTTCATTCACAAGAAACCTAACATATTTAATCCAGACAGAGATTAAAAAGCTATATAAGCTAACTATTTCACAAATTATGGAATGATGACAATAATTTACTTGTTATTATAACATTACCTTGGCAAGAGCCAAACAGAATTATCCAGTGAAAGATGGTGGCAGTTTTCTCTGGGTCTGGCCTAGCAATGACCTACACAGAATAGAATTAGGCGATCCTCCTCCATCAGGAGAGAGAGCACATTTCACAGCACCCTAGGACCTCTCAGTGAAGAAATGACACTCCCCACATCCACCTGCTCACACTCCTCTCAGAACGTTGCCTGAAACTCCCTCGAGCAGCAAGGCCCAATTGCAGACTGTCCTCACTTCCTTCACCATGGCCATTCGCCAGTTCTCACGGTCCTACAGAAAAGATGGGATAGAAGGAGAGAGCATAGTCCTTCCTTGGGAGCACGCAGTGGTGTTTCCAGTTATGACTGGTCTCGTCATCTCTCCTTGGGATAATAAGGGCTCAGGGATATTGCTGCCTCTACCCCTCAGTTCACCTGCTGTGTGCTAGATGTTGTGTTCAAACTCTCCAGAAGTATCTGAATGAGAGGCTAATTTAATTAATAAAAAAAATGTTTCAAGACAAACAACAGTTTACATTACATTCATGTTTTCATTACATACATTAAACTCTTCACTAACATTTTCAAAGAAAAGAACAGATGATGCTGGAATAATAATTATTTTGTCTTTTATTACTGACTTCGAAACAAAAAAGTGATTCATTAGAATTGTAAAAACAAAAAGATAACTGCTATCAAAGTGATTAACTCATTGTTATTTGTACAAGTCCACTTTCAATTGTCTATTTAAACTTCTAGGCTCCTAAGACATTTTTTAACTTTGAACCAGAAGATTTGCTAAAATAAGGCAGTTTATCAGCTTAAAAGTTGCTAAAAAAAATATATCCAATTATAGAGTTGAGTTTTCTTTCCTTCAGGTGAAAAGACATTCAGGAGAAGGAAAGGCAACTGGAATACAAAATAAATTTTGGTCATATTAAAATGAATCAGCAATGGGGAAATACCTTCCAGGATGAAAAATTATCTCTAACTTCATGAAAAGGGTTGATGAGGGGCATATACCCAGGTCTTAACTGTATGATAATAGTAAGCAGGGAGATTGGACATGAGACTTCATTTTGATTTGAAAGAATCATAGTTTAAAAATATTTGACAGACTTTGGCAAAAAAAGCAGAAACAAGCATAAGTTTTTCCACCAATCTGTGGTTGAAGTGCACTGTTAACAAAGTAGATCAATAGCCAGTTGAAATTTACATAGTATGAGTAAGTAGTATAGAGTGGTAAGTAAGAATTATCAGTGACAAACTATCAGAAATGCTAACATAGTGTAAAGAACATGTATGTGAACCCAGGAGATCCCTCACAATAAGGTTTGATGCTTGTCTTCTCCAGGCAGAAAGGAGTGATGCTGCATACTATGAAGTTGACCTGGATCAGCCAGAAGGAGGTAAAAATGTAATAACTTAGTAAGAAAGAACTGACTATAGTTTGGTTAGAAATAGAATATCTTATGTTTATTTCAATATTCTTATTCCCTTCATTGAACTGTGAAGTTAATTGATTTATGCTTATTTAATAAACATGAGAAACACTTTATAAATTATAAAGTTAATGTTAATGTAAAACATAGCTAGTCTATTGAAAGGTCTTTCTTAGCTCTCCACGCATCAGATAGCTGCAGCCTTACTAGGAGTCTGCTCATTGAGAACTCACTTAACTCCTCAGAGATTTGTTCCCTCATTCTCTGGGACAATGGATGTGAAAGTAGTTGAAAGTAAAAATAGTGTCTTAAACATCACTGTGTTATTAAATAAATCCTTTCATCACATGTACTTTCTTTGGAAATTACCCTGAAACCTCAGCCCCTCTGGAAGACACAGAAATATCACACTCTGCAGTCCTTACTTCATCATTTTCAGTGGGCTTTTGGAAAAAATACCAGAAATGGTATTTTTAATTCAATATGGCACACTCTAACCATGAGATTTAGTTATATGTTTCTTACAAATCAAATAATCATCCTTAGAATTATTCACTTTTGGGGGTGCATTGTATCATGAAAGGCTTCCCTGGTAGCTCAGACAGTAAAAAATCTGCTTGCAATGCAAAAGACCTGGGTCCTATCCCTGGGTTGGGAAGATCCCCTAGAGAAGGGAATGGCTACCCACTTCAACATTCTTGCCTGGAGAATTCCATGGACAGACAGAGCCTGGCGGGCTACAGTCCATGGGTCACAAAGAGTCAGACATGACTGAGTGACCAACACTGCTACTGTATCAAGAAAGAACTGAAAAAGCAGGTAATGCCAAAAGGACAGTCTTTAGCTATGCCACTGGGATACATAAGATAAAATATAATTAACATTTGTTCAGCACTTCCTACATACCTGTGTTAGGTGCTAAGGCTTCCCTAGTGGCTCAGATGGTAAAGCATCTGCCTGCAGTGCAGGAGACCCAGGTCAGATCCCTGGGTCAGGAAGATCCCCTGGAGAAGAAAATGGCAACCCACTCCAGTATTCTTGCCTGGAGGTTTCCATAGACAGTACAGTTCATGCGGTCATAAAAAGTCAGATATGACTGAGCAATGAATATTTTCACTTTCACCAGCTGTGTAATGAGACTGCTTAGATTCAAATTCCAGCTTTATTATTTAGTACTTGTAGAAATAGCTATATCTCAGTTATTTTTATCTTTTTATCTTTATTTTCTATTTCATTATCTATAAAATTGGGATGGTAACATAGACTTCACAGTTGTTTTGTTTTGATTAAATGAGTTAGTAATATGTATAGTACTTAGAATACTGACTGGCATGTAATAGATGCACAATACAATCTCTTCCTCTCCTTTCCCCTCTCTCCATTCTGATCCCCATCCTCCGCCCTTTCCGCCTGTGATACTGTGAAATGCTGCCACCCGTGTTCTTGGCCACTAAGTGATAACTGATACGAGCAAATGCTACTGACAAGATTTAGAGCTCCCTTTAGAACGTAACTGAGCAACTTCAACAGTGCATTTTAGTTTAATATCTTCTATTACACAAGTTTGTTAAGGTGGTGAAAGGATTCTTTTTTAAATAGCTGTTTAAAAGCATCAGAACAGTGTGCTGATTTTTGAAAACTGAAGAAAACATTGAAAGTTTGAAAAAATTATCTTTCAATACAGGAAAAAAATTCTCTAAGAAAAGGCAAGATTTTAAAAGGATATACTTTTGTGTTGATTTCTAATTGGACGTGTTTTACATATATGCTGACTTTTCAAAAATTCTGAACTTAAAAAGTGTTTTCTTGGAATATTTAGAGAACTACTCAAAGGCATAAAGGAGAAAAACATTGTTAAGATAATGCTGTTGCGTTAAAATCCCCTCTAACCACTTTGCAACTTGCTACATCATGACAAATACTCATCATTAACCATGAAATGAATGCAATTCTCCTTTCACATTCAATGTTATATTGGAGATATTATATGGTATCTTTCATACATTCTGGAATTGCACACAAGTAACATTTCATAGTAGCAGATGTGTGACATCACATGAAAACTTGTAAAACCTTTACATGAAAATCACATCTGTCAGTCTCCACTATTATCTTAACTGTAGCTGTATGGTTTGCTTCTCCGCCTGTGCCAGAGAAGGCAGCTTTGCATGAAAACTGTTCCAGGAAATTGTGTCTTCTGGGCGAGCTAGTTAAGCAAATTGTGTAACTGCCATTGAAACCAAAATGCACCCAGCAGACATAATTTCACAAAAGAGGAGGAAAAAAAACACATTTGTACAAAAGTCACAGCTGTTCAACTCTACATTTTGTACTTTTTTCATTAAAAAATTCCCTTTCTTTATGAACAGTGACAGTTACATTTCTAGTTAGCAACTTTAGGACTTTTAATACATTGCTAAGTCCTGCACTATTATGGATTTAGTGTCAAGAAAAATAGGGCTAACCTCTTTTTGTGGCTAAACTGAGCAGAAATGTGGTCTGTCTGTCCTGTCTGCAGATGAAATAAGAAAACATGCTGAGTGAGCCTCACTGTTCTTCAAAATACAGAGCTGTGTGGCTGCTTCTGTAGCTCCAAATAAGGGGCAACATCTCTATGCTGGGGCCCTCACAACATGCAATCCTCTCTGTTCAGGACTTTCCAGTCTTGCTCTTGGGGGCCAGAGTGTCTGGGACCACCCTCAAGCCATGGGTGGTGGAGTTGGTGGCTCAGAATGAGTGAGTCAGAAGTCAGCCTGGTGGGGCTGTGTGCAACATGACCACCACTCTCTGTCACCCTCCTGTGATACCACTAGAGGGGAGCCGGGGAGAAGATGTCCTCTGGGGATTCTCTGTTCCTCTCCAGTGATGAGTTGCAGAAGCTTGTTCAGACCATCACATGAGGATTATGAACACTACATTTATGGGATGCATTTCAAGCAAGAGTTTGGACTCCGGGCTCTACAGTCACAGTGCCCGAGTCCATTCCTATCAATACTGAACTTCTTCAGACAGAGTTTCCCCATACGTCAATTTAAGACAGTTTACTTCATTATACTATTGTTGTTCAATTGCTCAGTCATGTCTGACTCTTTGCCAACCTATGGACTGCAGTAAGCCAGGCTTCCCTGTCCTTCACTATCTCCTAGAACTTGCTCAAACTCATGTCTGTTGAGTCGATGATGCCACCCAACCATCTCATCCTCTGTTAGCCCCTTCTCCTCCTGCCTTCAATCTTTCCCAGCATCAGGGTCTTTTCAAATGAGTCAGCTCTTTGCATCAGGTGGCCAAAGTATTGGAGCTTCAGCTTCAGCATCAGTCCTTCCAATGAACATTCAGGGTATATTTCCTTTAGGATTGACTGGTTGGATCTCCTTGCAGTCCAAGGAACTCTCAAGAGTCTTCTCCAACACCACAGTTCAAAAGCATCAATTCTTCAGCGCTCAGCCTTCTTTATGGTACAACTCTCACATCCCTACACAACTACTGGAAAAACCATAGCTTTAAAATGATGTCTCTGCTTTTAAACATGCTCTCTAGGTCTGTCATAGATTTTTCCCAAGGTGTCTTTTAATTTCATGGCTGCAGTCACTGTCCATAATGATTTTGGAGCCCAAGAAAATAAAGTCTTTCACTGTTTCCATTTTTTCCCATCTGCCATGATGTGATGGGACCAGATGCCATGAGGCAATGATACTTACATGATAATAATGATAATTTTTTTCTGAGTTTTAAATATATTAAATCTGTAATCTTAAAACTAGATTTGCCCAGGATAAAACTATGACACAGCAAGTTAAAGTTACCAATAGTGGTCAAAATTTACTCAGCCCAGGTTTTCCAGTGTCAAGTTGCATAAACACTTTCCTGCTGTTGACTGCTGGAGTCCTACTGGCTTATCTGTGGCTGGCAGGGGTGAGTGAGTGTGCAAATGTGCCAGAGGCACAGGGTGTCTTTCACTCTGACATTCACTGCTGGTGTCTGCTCTACAACTTCTCCTCCTAGTTGTTGGTTTGTCTGAAGAGTAACTGCTGAGTTAGACTTCTAGAGTCCTAGGCTTTTTTACCACTTGGTGGGAGGATGGAATGTTTTCCATATTTTGTAACCAGTCCTCTAATTGTGTAATGGCGTATGCAATTAAATACCAAAAATGATAGCTCTCCAGAGAACCCATTATATAATGTAAACACACAACATTTACAAGTTGAGGTATTTCAATTATTTCGATGATTTTTTTTTCCAAAAGACATTTCTAAGAAATAATGGCATACAGTTCTATTTAAAATTATCTGGAGGTCTGAGTTACCTTAGTTTTTTGACTGGTCTGATACACATACACATGCCTAATTCTTGGTATTGGTATACCTATGGAATCATGTAATGGGGAAAAAGCCATGACAAATAGTAGAATTAGATGCAACCTGAAGGAAGTTAAACTATTAGACTCACTCTGATTGTACCCAGAGGCTTTCCTGGTAGCCCAGTGGTAAAGAATCTGCCTGCCATTGCAGGAGATGTGGGTTCAATCCCTGGGTTGGGAAGATCCCCTGGAGAAGGAAATCCCACTCCAGTATTTTTGCCTGAAGAATCCCATGGACAGAGGAGCCTGGTGGGCTACAGTCCATAGGGTTGCAAAAGAGCTGACCCGACTTAGCAACTAAACAACCATGACGACTGCATTTCAGACCTCACAATCACTTGAAATCTAAAAGTATTAAAAGTTAGTCTGATCTAATTATGTAAGATATAACTAACTAAATTATGAGTAATTTTCTGACTTTGGTGATTATATATGAAAAATGAAGTGGAGAAATGTAGAAAGAAATGTGTTGTGCTGTGCTTAGTGGCTGTCGTGTCTGACTCTTTGTGACCCTATGGACAGTAGCCCGCTAGGCTCCTCTGTCCACAGGGATTCTCCAGGCAAGAATAATGGGTGGGTTGCCATGCTCTCCTTCAGGGGATCGTCACAACCCAAGGATCAAACCCAGGTCTCCCACACTGCAAGCAGATTTTTTACTGTCTGAGTCACCAGGGAAGCCCAAGAATACTGGAGTGGGTAGCCTATCCCTTCTCCAGGGGATTTTCCCAACCCAGGAATGGAACTGGGGTCTCCTGCTTTACCAGCTGAGCTACCAGGAAAGCAAGTGGGAAGAAATGTAGTTTAGGCAAAAACAAATACAAAGTAAACCATATGAAGTGTAATGATACTGAGAATCATTTCCTTTTAGGGTTATAGCTAATGTCCAATTCAATAATTTAACTACCAGCATCAGATCTTTCCTTGAAGAACAGACACCTCAATGATCAAGAAGGTAGGAAGCATTGCTTTCTGATGTGTGAGTCTCTCAACTCTGATAGATATTTAAGCAGAGAAGGAAGGTTTGAGTTAAATACTGTTTCGTACATTGGAAATCAGCTTGAAAGCAGTTGAAGACATGGAAGAAGAATTGGAAGATTTCAAACAGGGAAAGGGTCAGAAAATCATGTCCCCCCAGGCCAAGTTTGTCCAGCCATCTATTTTTGCTAATAAAGTTTTATTGAAACATAGTGACACCCATTCATTTGAAGTGTCACCTGTGGTTGTTTTCAACAACAGCAGAATTGAATAGCTGTGAGAGATGCCATTTGGCCCCCTAAAATATTTGCTATATGGCTTTGTATGGAGTTTCCCAATATCTAACCTTAGGAAAGTGTTCTTGTTTGATAAACTATGTAAGGAAGTGTATTACAGATGAGATCTGGCGTGTCACATACTTCTGTTGTCTTTCCTTCCACTGAGCTACCTTGGATTTCAGATGTCATAGATTTAAGCAAGGGATAGTCTGATTCAACAATTAAGACGAAATAACACTTATTGGCGTGCTGCAGTCCACGGGATAGTAAAGAGTCAGACACGACTGAGCGACTAAACTGAACTGAAAACTTATTGAAAATCTTTTAACATTGACAAAATTAACCAGGACTTGCAGCTATAGTATTATTAAAATATATATGTATTTTAATTGATGAGCAATGTAATGGGACTAGAAGCCTTAGAACCATCTAAAAGTGATTTTCCTTTATTTTTGCAATTAGTGATACCTCCAAGTATTTATCTTAATTTTTGCATCTGTTGAGTGTCTACATGACGTTAGATACTGTGTTAGAAAACTGCATTTGGCAAATGAAGTAAATTCACCTTCACTGGAAATGACTGTGGTGCCAAAATTCACTCGAGATGATAGCTCAAGACAAGTGTTCACGAAGGAGATGCTCAAGGGCGTGAGCACACAGGCTGTCCTCATCAGCACCTCCCCAGTGGAGAGAAGGGCTTGACACTTAGTAAAAGCTCAGTAATGGTTTGCTGCTGGTGCTAAGTTGCTTCAGTTGTGTCCGACTCTGTGCAACCCCATAGACGGCAGCCCACCAGGCTCCCCCGTCCCTGGGATTCTCTAGGCAAGAACACTGGAGTGGGTTGCCATTTCCTTCTCCAATGCATGAAAGTGAAAAGTGAAAGTGAAGCCACTGAGTCATGTCCAACTCTCAGCGACCCCATGGACGGCAGCCTACCAGGCTCCTCCATCCATGGGATTTTCCAGGCAAGAGTACTGGAGTGGGGTGCCATTGCCTTCTCCAAGTAACGGTTTGACTATGGCTATAAAAACAATTTAGCAATGATGTCATTAGTTTGTAACCATTTACCTACCATCCAGATTATTATTGTTAACAGAATATGATTGGAGGAAAGAGATTTAGATCTTGATGGAGAGGGCGAACATCTTTAGTGTTTCAGCCTCTGTGTTTCTTGGGCATGTAGGTTTTGTTATTCACCCAAAGAACATTAACAACATGATGCAATAAGTAAAATTTAAAAAACTGTCTATCAGAAAAGGGGTTCTGGAAAAAGTAACTCATGTACATAACTACTGAAAGCTATTGAATATTACTTGATTTTCCTAAGGAAAGATGTGTATATAATTGAATCCTTAATGGGGGCTTTATCCTGAATAAAAAGATGCAGAGAGTGGTAACTCATTATGCTGCAACCTCCAATAGATAAAAGTCCAATTTACAAGAAAAACCCTCCTGATTTAAAATGAGGCCTTAAATGACAAAGAAATCCAAATTTTATTTCATCCCTCAACTGAAAAATATGGTTGCTTCATTTAACTGACTTTGAAATCTGGTCTAATAGAACATCTCTATTGCACAACTAGTCAGCTCCCAACATTCTGATTGCAAAATGAAGGGCATTTACTTTGATATCTTTAATTATCACTCATTTAGAGGACAGTGTGAAAGACACTTTTCCAATTGGTGTTTTAGAATCATGAGTCAAAGGGAAAGTATGACAAATTAGCCAGCTGGAGAGGCAAGAGACAGCTAGCTAGTGCGGCTAGAGTTTTTGTGGGTACTTCAAAGTAAGATGAAAGGGGAATAAAAGGACTGTTAGCCACATATGCACAATAAATGGAATACTAACACAATTTCACAACACATTAATAACAAGTTAATATCAAACTTAGAGACTTACTCAACATAATAAGTGCCATATATGGGATCATCGATTTTTTCCCAGCCATATGGAAGCTCTGAAAAATAAAGAGTTGTTTTTTTCAGTAAATAAGTAACAGATAACACTATTTTTTAATAAGTAATATAATTTAATTGTACATATATTGCAGAAATAGTCTAACAAACTGGAATAAAGTATTCAGAGTCAGCACCAAATTTCAAATGCATATTATAGGAACTATAAGAAGCACTGAAATTAGCACTTTAAACACAGAACTCTCTTCTCTGTAGATATACTGCTGGGTCTAGTTGTTTATCCCATGCCAAGCAGTAGAATGGCACATCATCATGCTATCACCACTCAAGGCAATGCAGAAGGCAAATCACTTTCCTGAAAGAGCACACAGCTTTCTCATTTATTTGTATTGTTAAAAGGAGCATTTCAGGATAAAGATTATAATTTCAAAATATATTTCTGAGAATAGCAAATTGTTTCTGATGGCTGAAACAAAGAAATTACACATTCTCAATTGATATCCCACTATTCGAGATGGTTAGCTTACTGTTCTCTCCGCATGGGTCAGAATTTGAATGCTGCCGATAAACTCTCTGGGTATATTTTTGTATAAAGTCTAAAATTCTGAACATGCTTTCCTTGACAATATGGTTTATATTTTCAATCCTCCACAGCAAGTTTTAATAACACACATTAAAATTTCAACAATACAATAAAGGTTTCTTTAAGGAAAAACATGCTATCTGAAAACTAGGCTATGTGTTATGATACTGTTTTCAAATATACCAAGTCATTATAATTAATTCCTATAAATATGAAGAATATTATATTTTCCTCACACATATTAATGATATACATAAAACTTGAAATTAAGTAAGATGTATTGACAAACTCTTAATAATATGTTTAAATGACACTTAAAAGTTTTATTATTATAAGTAGTAATACATTTTCATGATAGACAAGCACAGTTATAAAAAGAAAATTAGAATCACCTGCAATTCTGCCATCCAGAGACAAATAATTTTTAGAGAAATTAGATAATATAGTCATATTATTTTTACAGCCTGGTATTTCTACCTAACAAATATTGAGGGCATCTTCAAATGAATGAGTGTTACTGCACAATATCACTTTGAAAGTGGCACAGTTGTTGTGTGAGTTGTGGTTAGAGCCTTGTATAATCCCACCAGTCTTCTGTCATTGAACATTTGGGACTTTTCAGTTATATGTCACCTGTGTTGGACTTAATAAAGCTTAAGTCTTTCATCATTTTCCCAATAACTTAGCCATGATAAATTCCTAGAGATTTCCAGTTAAAGGGTATGCACACTTTTGTGACTTTTGATAAATCTCTATATCTATATTCACATTTTACTATCCTATTCACAAAAGAAACCAATTTATGACTTCATTGGGAATTTGTGAGTGACTTTGGTTCTCTGTACTATCAAATTAAATACAGGTCCACAATTCCTCATCCAAAAATTTTTGGACAGAGGGGTTTTGATATTCATAATTTTTCTGATTTTAGAAGGATAACCTGATGCAAATGACTTCTATTCTATAGCAATCCAAGCAGTGTTTGAGAAAGCACTTAAAATTTTTTAAAGCCATGAATATTCAGGCAGCCCAAATCATGTGATTCTCACTAAGAGGCACAGAAAAGGACCCTTTCAAGTCAGTTACCACTAGTTTGCTGCCAGCATGCCCAGATCAGGTTACCTCTTGTTGCCACATGAGTTTATAAAAGGCAATTTTTAGAACTTTTGAAATCTGGATATGCAGATAAAATATTATACATTATTATTTAAAAATCAACCAAATTATTTTTAAGTAGCAGTTCATAGTTGTACTAATTTTTATTTCTTCATTCTTGGACTTTTTTTTCCCTTTTGTACATTTCTTGCTTTTATAAATCAATTCATAATAGTTTGTTTAATTTATGAAGAGTAACAATCCTTTATCACATGTTGCATACATGTTTTTAAGAGTTTACTTTTGTTGAACAGTCTCTTTAACACATGTTTTTTAAAATTTTATTTGGTAAATTCTCAGTGATTTCCTTATGGTTTCTATTATTGGATCTTCCCCTAAATAATAAAGATATTTTTCAAGTATTTTTTTAACTATATAAAATCTAGGCTATGACCTGGTTTAATAATTCTTGGATTAGTAATGGATTAATATAAGATACTTGGAGTAGTAACATATAACACCAAATTGTGACGCACCTTAAGAAATTTTTCTTTCAAAATGGTAATAAGAATATTACTGAGTATTTAGTACATCCAGGTACTGATGGACTTTCCATGCACTGACTCATCTTAACAATCATACAGGATTTAAAAGCTCTGTACTTTGGTTCCAGAGACCTTAGCCAATTCAGATATGAGTTTAGGCACTCTGTTTAATATAGCATAAACAATACTTAATTTAGACTAATGAGAATAACTATCCAGATAGTTTTTATCCAATTCCCCAAGCTATTGGACGGTTTGGCTATTAAAAAGAAAAATCCATTTGACAGATATCTACTGAGTGCGTTTTGCTGCTTCTAAGTCGCTTTAGTCAGTCGTGTCTGACTCTGTGCGACCCCATAGACGGCAGCCCACCAGGCTCCCCCATCCCTGGGATTCTCCAGGCAAGAACACTGGAGTGGGTTGCCATTTCCTTCTCCAAAGCATGAAAGTGAAAAGTGAAAGTGAAGTCGCTTAGTCGTATCCGACTCTTAGCGACCCCATGGACTGCAGCCCACCAGGCCGCTCCATCCATGGGATTTTCCAAGCAAGAGTACTGGAGTGGGGTGCAACTAAAGTGAAAGAATATACAGAGGACAATTGATATTATGAATGCATGCATGCATTAGTCGCTTGGTCATGTCCAACTCTTTGCGATCCCATGGACTGTAGCCTGCCAGGCTTCTCTGTCCATGGAATTCTCCAGGCAAGAGTACTGGAGTGGTACTGGAGTGGCAAGTATTGCCTTGCCCTTCTCCAGGGGATCTTCCCAACCCAGGGATCAAACGCTGGTCTCCTGCATCACAGGCAGATGCTTTACTGTCTGAGCTACAGGAAGCCCCGATATTATGAGTATTTATTATTAATAAGGCTGAATATATGGATTCATACATAAAATAGGTTTAATATCACCCCATGTGTATAAAAATAAGGAAAACAATATTTGCTAATATTCAGAGTAAAAGTCTAACATGGTTAGTTTTATATATACTAGTCCTACTTAAAGGTGCTGTCAAATGGAAGCATTTCAAAGTCAAATTAAAAAAAAACTTTTATAGTGTAAAACCATTCCTTCAGTTATTCCTTATCTTTGGCTCTTTTTTTGGGGGGTGTGTAAATTACTAATTCTAAGCTATGTATCACCAAAGTATAGAGTTCACTGATTCTTTATCTTTTTGGATTTACAATGCCAAAGGTTCTGAGAAGAATTCCTTGGTATTGTTTCCCATTTTCCATCATGAAGTAGTCATCAGGACTTGGGGGGAAATCTGGTCTGCACTTCATAAGATAATAATATAATTTATTTCCTTATGTCATATTTCCAAAATAGATTATTAATTCCTAAACAAAATTATATGCTATAAATACTTATATTTTAAGATGAACTATTAAGTGGTACTTGACTCACAGTTTTAAACAAAATGATACACTGTACCTCTAACTTGTTACAAAGAACTGCCAATCATTTCATTTATAATGCCTGCAAAGGATTGATGGATGGATGTTACAAGAAACAAGTAATAGAATACATATATTGGTTCATTTGTAAATATGACAGAATGAGTATAAAAATCTACAACCAATGTTTAAAATGGTGTTAGTGTGTGTATGTACATATATATGAATGTATGTGTGTATGCATATATGTATATGCATGTGCATATATGTGTGCACACAAAGATTTCTTTCTGAAAAGCAAAGAAAGGTCTATGCTAAAATGCTAACAAAAAAACTACAAGCTTTTTTTCATTTATAAGAAGTCATAATAAGTAATAATTGTTATAATAACAACAACAATAATAAGATTATTAACTGAGAAGTATACATTTATATGATGAAAAATTAAGAATTATCTTTCATTGTGAAAAGTAAGTTATTTGGAATTGAATTAGTGTGTTAAAAAAGACTACTTCTTTTTACAATTAAGGGAACAAATGACAAAAAAGAATTTCCAATTTTGTACTATTTGCCCTACCGAACAAGCATGCAGCTTGGAGCTCTTGGGTCCTAGGTTATTTAGAAAGCTGTATCTAATAATATCTGACAAATTTACAGATGATTAAGGTCACACTAATGAAAGAATAACATATACTATGCAACAGAGAAAAATAAACACTTGAGATCAGCAAGGTTAATGCTGCATTAAGAACTGTTGTAATTGAGATTTTCTTCAGGCCATGGCACCACAGAGAAAATTCAGTGATTAGATATTCTTATAGTAATCCACTCTGCAAATGTCTGTGCAAATGTCTAGTTTAACTTGCAGTCAGTCATATAAGCTTAGTAAAACTACGATAGCATAAAAAATTAAAGAGGCATCTAGTTCTGCCTGGTTTTTGCCACAGTGTGTGGATCACAATAAACTGTGGAACATTCTGAAAGAGATGGGAATACCAGACCACCTGACCTGCCTCTTGAAAAACCTGTATGCAGGTCAGGAAGCAACAGTTAGAACTGGACATGGAACAACAGACTGGTTCCAAATAGGAAAAGGAGTACATCAAGGCTGTATATTGTCACCCTGCTTATTTAACTTCTATGCAGAGTACATCATGAGAAATGCTGGGCTGGAAGAAGCACAAGCTGGAATCAAGATTGCTGGGAGAAATATCAATCACCTCAGATATGCAGATGACACCACCCTTATGGCAGAAAGTGAAGCAGGAGAGTGAAAAAGTTGGCCTAAAGCTCAACATTCAGAAAACTAAGATCATGGCATCTGGTCCCATCGCTTCATGGGAAATAGATGAGGAAACAGTGGAAACAGTGTCAGACTTTGTTTTTTTGGGCTCCAAAATCACCGCAGATGGTGACTGCAGCCATGAAATTAAAAGACGCTTACTCCTTGGAAGGAAAGTTATAACCAACCTAGATAGTATATTCAAAAGCAGAGACATTACTTTGCCAACTAAGGTCTGTCTAGTCAAGGCTATGGTTTTTCCAGTGGTCATGTATGGATGTGAGAGTTGGACTGTGAAGAAAGCTGAGCACCAAAGAATTGATGCTTTTGAACTGTGGTGTTGGAGAAGACTCTTGAGAGTCCCTTGGACTGCAAGGAGATCCAACCAATCCATTCTGAAGGAGATCAGCCCTGGGATTTCTTTGGAAGAACTGATGCTAAAGCTGAAACTCCAGTACTTTGGCCACCTCATGCAAAGAGTTGACTCATTGGAAAAGACTCTGATGCCGGGAGGGATTGGGGGCAGGAGGAGAACGGGACGACAGAGGATGAGATGGCTGGATGGCACCACCGAGTCGATGGATGTGAGTTTGGGTGAACTCCAGGAGCTGGTGATGGACAGGGAGGCCTGGCGTGGTGCAGTTCATGGGATCACAGAGAGTCGGACATGACTGAGTGACTGAACTGAACTGAACTGATCATGTTATACTTTTTATTTACTTGCTTTTCCCAATTCTTGTTTATTATCATTATTTGTTAAGTCATTTTCATTGCAGAAAACTGAGGCTCCTTTATGCTAGCTCAAAAAAAAAACATTTTTTATGGTAGAGATGATCTTATTTGTAAAGCAGAAATAGAGTCCCAAATTAGAGAACCAACTTATGGTTAACAAGGCAGGAAAGGAAAAGTGGGATAATTTGGGAGATTGGACTGACATATATACACCACTATGGATAAACAAGGTAACTAATGAGAACCTACCATGGAGCACAGGGAACTCTTCTCAAATCTGTGGTGACCTAAATGGGAAGGAAATCTAAAAAAGAGTGGATATGTGTATATGCATAACTGATTCACATTGCTGTACAGAAAGACTAACACAACCTTGTAAAGCAATTATGTGTGTGGGCTAAGTCACTTCAGTCACATCTGACTCTTTGTGACCCTATGGAGTGTAGCCCGTCAAGCGCCTCTGTCCATGGGGATTCACCAGGCAAGAATATCGGAGTGGATTGCCATGCCTTCCTCCAGGGTATCTTCCCAACCTAGGGACTGAACTTGGGTCTATTATGTCTCCTGCACAGGTAAGTGTGTTCTTTACTACTAGAGCCACCTAGGAAGCCCAAAGCAATTATACTCCAATTGAAATTAATTAAAAAAAATAGAGCACTTTTCAGGGTACAACTGGGAAACTTATAGAATCCAAGGATAGTATTCACTATGGAAATGGGACCCAAATACTGAAAAGCTATAAGAAACACTATCTCACTACTTTGATTCTCTACCACCTCCCCTACCATCTCCCTAATTCAATAATCTAATTCATTTTATTCAAAATAAATCCAAGTTACTTAGTCTGGAAGATCACTGTAATGGTTGTCCTCAGGTCAAGAATTCACTTATATAATAATCAGATATAGCTGGGGGAATGTTTCCCTTTTGGAGATACAGAGCCACATTTGGATAATTCAAATGGAGGAACATTCTAGAAAATAACTGGCCAATACTCTTCAAAGGTGTCAAGGTCATGAAATAGAAACATTGATTTAGGTACCATCACAATGTACGGAGACTATGGAGACACAAAGACTAAATGAAGAATAGGATATGGATTGGACCCTGGACCAGAAAGTGGATATTAGTGAACCGACTAGAAAAAGCTAAATAAGGTATAGACTAGTACTAGTTTGTGCTTAGTCACTCAGTCATGTATGATTCTTTGCAGCCCCATGGACTGTAGCCTGCCAGGCTCTTCTGTCCAGGGGATTCTTCAGGCAAGAATAATGGAGTGGGTTGCCATGCCCTCCTCCAAAGGATCTTCCCAACCCAGGTCTCCCACTTTGCAGGCGGATTCTTTACCATGTGAGCTACTAGGGTAGCCCAAGAATACTCAAGTGGATAACCTAACCCTTCTCCAGGGGATCTTCCCAACCTAGGAATAGAACTGGGGTCTCCTGCATTGAAGGTGGATTCTTTAACAGCTGAGCCACCAGGGAACTAATCTATATAAATGCTAATTTCCTGACTTCAATAATTTTACTTACGAAATATTTTACTACTAGGGGAAGTGAGGTGAAAGGTACACAGAAACACTTTGTACTATTTTTTTCTACTATTTCTGAAATCTAAAATACTTCCAAAATTAAAAAAAGCCATTTCACCAACTCTCACTATTGATTAGATGACTTCTATTCATACTTTATTAGTATTCAATCATATATATATAACACTGAATTAATTTGGATAGCATTAAATATTTAAACAAAGTGAGAATATAATATTTCTGCATTTGTAGTCTTCTTTTATGTTGAGTTTTTATAGACATTTTCAAGACAGTAACTTTTAATTTGGCTCTTTTTCACTTTTTCTTCCTATTGCCTATCACTGGAAAAACTAGGTAAATATTAACACAATGTTCACATCTAAGGGTTTGCTGCATCTTGAATCCTAGAGATACAAATTCAGTAATATGAGTTCAAAATGTGAAGTCAGGTTTTGTTCATTTCCTGGAAGGCAGAATCCTGTAAGGGTCATAGCATAGGTTATGCTAATTCATGAGGGTTGTATGAAGGCCCATCCTGGTGGGCAGCTTACGAAGCCAGGAGGCAGACCAATTTAGAAAGCATACGAAGTACTAAGACTCTGGGGACAGGAACAAGGGCCAGAATGTGGGCCCATTTCCTTCAGTGCTAGATTATTTTAATTGGATTTGGCTTTTCTGAAAAATTGAGGCTCTTGCTATTGTGGTTTAGAGGTGATGACATCACAAGAGAACATAGAAACATACAAAATTTCCCCAGGTAGAAAACCGCTCACTCCAGTGATAACATATTCTTATTAAAATCTTTTCCTATATTTTTATTAGATTTTTGCCATACACATAGTATATAAATTGGGAAATATAACTAAGTTTTCCTGGAAAAGTCACCTAACTTTTGTTCCCAAGGAGTATAATTATAAACATAAATTCTGAAAACATTCTCGTTTTTAACAAAATCCATAAAAGAATGATACATTAATCACAAATTCATTTCCCTATAGAAGGTTGAGGGTGTATCCTTCTAGATCTTTCTGCTCCTCTTTACCAGATAATTTTATTCCATTCAGTGATGAAAATGAACAAATAAAGCAACAAACTTTAGAGTCAAAATGAAAACAGAAATTGGTTCTTTATGTTCTCTTTTTCATCTTTCTCAGAGAATGTTTACAACACAAACCCAGTTAATATTGTGGAACTATAGGCTAGGGAATCATCATTTGTAGGGCTGAGTATAGGACAGGTTTTTTTTTAAACCATTTTTACAATGGAAATGAGAACTAGCTGATTTGCATTTTACAGCACTGGCATTTAATTCATGTTTTCATGTGGTTTCATGATAGTAATTTTTAATTTGGCTACTTTTGGTTTCAACCTGAGTATTTCATTACCCCAGTATTGTAAAGTATTATAATTGATTTTAAATGTACTGACCACAGTTTCATGGGATTGTTGATAAAACATACAATGGCACAAACAAATTCCAAATAAATCCATTCATTAATGTATCTGACCATATTGAGTACAAAGTGTGTAAGCTCTGGATTCCCCTGCTGGCCCAGTGGTTAAGAATTTGCTTTCCAGGATGGTGGACATGACTGGATCTCTGGATGAGGAACTAAGGTCCCACATGCCATGAGGTGACTAAGCCTGTGCCACAACTAGAGAGCCCCTACACCACAGCTACTGATCCCGCATGCTCTGGAGACTGCACATTGCAAGAAAGAGACTATGTGCCACAAGGAGAAATCCCACAGGCAGCAAGGAGGATCTCGTGCACCACAACTAAGATTTGATAAATAAATAAATAGACATGAATAAATAAATAGCCATACAAGCCATAAACAAGCCAAATAAGTACCCATAAATAAATAAATAAATAAATAAATAAATAAATAAATAAAGGAAATATATGTCCATCTTAATTCAGAGTTTCAAAGAACAGCAAGGAAAGATAAGAAAGCCTTCCTAAGTGATCAAGGCAAAGAAATAGAGGAAAGCAATAGAATGGGAAAGACTAGAGATCTCTTCAAGAAAATTAGAGATACCAAGGGAACAGTTCATGCAAAGCTGGGATAAACAATAAAGAACAGAAATGGTATAGACCAAACAGAAGCAGATGATATCAAGAGGAGGTGGCTAGAATACACAGAAGAACTATACGAAAAAGGGTTTAATGACCCAGATAGGCACAATGGTATGTTCACTCACCTGGTACGGGACATCCCAGTGTGTGAGGTCGATGAGCCTGGGGAAGCATCATGACAAACAAATCTAGTGAAGATGATGGTATTCCAGTTAAGCTATCTTAAATCCTGAAAGATGATGCTGTGAAAGTGCTGCACTCAATATGCCAGCAAATTTAGAAAACTCTGTAGTGGCCACAGGACTGGAAAAGGTCAGTTTTCTTTACAACCCCAAAGAAAGGCAATGCCAAAGAATGTTCAAACTACCGTACAATTGCACTCATCTCACATGCTAGCAAAGTAATGCTCAAAATTCTCTAAGCAAGGCTTCAACAGTACATGAATCAAGAACTTCCAGATGTTTAAGTTGGATTTAGAAAAGGCAGAGGAACCAGAGATCAAGTTGCCAACATCCGCTGCATCACAGAAAAAGCAAGAAAATTCCAGAAAAAGATCTACTTCTGCTTCATTGACTACACTAAAGTGTTTGTGTGGATCCCAACAAACTGTGAAAAATTCTTCAAGAGATAGGAATACCAGACCACCTTACTTGACTCCTGAGAAATTTTGATGCAGGTCAAGATCAACAATTAGAACCAAACATGGAACAATGGACTGGTTCCAAATTGGGAAAGGAGTATGTCAAGGCTGTATATTATCACCCTGCTTACTTAACTTATATGCATATATATTTTGCAGAATGCTGACCTGGATGAAGCACAAGCTGGAATGAAGATTGCCAGGAAAAATATCAATAATCTCAGATATGCAGATGACACCACCCTTATGGCAGAAAGCAAAGAGAAACTAAAGAGTCTCTTGAAGAAAGTGAAAGAGGAGAGTGAAAAAGTTGGCTTAAAACTCAGCGTTCAGAAAACTAAGATCATGGCATCTGGTCCCATCCCTTCATGGCAAATAGATGGGGAAACAATGGTACAGTCACAGACTTTATTTTTTGGGGGCTCCAAATCACTGCAGATGGTGACTGCAGCCATGAAATTAAAAGATGCTTGTTCCTGGAAAAAAAGTATGACAAACTTAGACCACATATTAAAAAGCAGAGGTATTACTTTGCCGACAAAGGTCCCTCTAGTCAAAGCTATGGTTTTTCCAGTAGTCATGTACGGATATGAGAGTTGAACAATAAAGAAAGAAATATGAGCACTGAAGAATTAATGCTTTTGAACTGTGGTGTTGGGGAAGATTCTTGAGAGTCCCTTGGACAGCAAGGAGATCCAACCAGGCAATCCTTAAGGAAATCAGTCCTGAATTTTCACTGGAAGGACTGATGCTGAAGCTGACACTACAATACTTTGGCCTAAGAACTGACTCATTAGAAAAGACCTTTATGCTGAGAAAGATTGAAGGCAGGAGTAGAAGGGGTGACCGAGGATGACATGGTTGGATGGCATCACCGACTGGATAGACATGAGTTTGAGCAAGCTCCGGGAGTTGGTGATGGACAGGGAAGCCTGGCATGCTGCAGTCCGTGGGGTCTCAATGTGTTGGACACAACTGAGTGACTGAACTGACTGATTTTTAAAAAATAAAATTCATATGCTGTTCCTAACAGATACTATATAAACAAATACATGCTCAATAATGTAGATATTCAGGGTCCCTTTTCTACCTGGAAAAAGACTATCAAATATAGATGCACACACTTTGCAATGCCAACCTAAAGATGGCAGAGTAACCTATTTGAGATGGTAACAGAAGCGGCGGCATAAAGGTGTGACCCAAAAAAGGACTCTGTCTGGTAAAGCTTCAGAAAGAGTTATATATGATTCAAGTTTGCAAGCTGCACTAGAAGGTGAAAAAATGATGAATGTAATAGGTGAGCTTTTAAAAAATATTTCCTAGAGCTCTGGAGAAAGGTCTGGACATAATGAAGGATTTTAGAAACAACAATATGTTAGGACTTCAAAATACATATATCCAGTTTCCTCTTAATTTCTTTCAGTTCAGTCACTCTCACGAAATTTAGAAAATTTGAATTTTATGAATCTTAATTTCTTTAAGTCTATATTAATCCATCTGTTGATCTATCTATTTGTGATCACCATTCACATAAAATTCTTTATAAAAACATACTGGTCTCTTATAATGTAAAGGTTGCTATCTATATTTTAACCTATCCACTTGGAAAGTAATAAATATCCAGTAAGAGAATAATACAACCATGCAGACACCATATCCACAATATAATTGTTGTTGTTCACTTCCTAAGTTGTTTCTGACTCTTGGCAACCCCATGGACTGTAGCCCACCAGGACCCTCTGATCATGGGATTTCCCAGGCAAGAATACTGGTTGTGTTGCCATTTCCTTCTCCAGGGGATCTTCCTGGCTCAGGGATCAAACCTGCGTTTCCTGTATTGGCAGGCGGATTCTTGACCTCTGAGCCACCAGGGAAGCCCACAACATAATTAGGAGAAAGAAAATGCTATGAACTTGAAAAAGTACATTAAGTGGAGACACGACACTAATGCATCAGAGTCAACTCAAGAGCTCATTCTGGATGAGAAAGTCAGGTGGAGAGTGCAGCAAAAAAGAGAGGGAGAAGGAGCTCAGGGATGGAAAGACAGACAAAATCACCCTCAGAAAGACAAATTTCTGTTCTGAATTGGAAAATGCTAACAGGCCTTGTTGATTAGAACACAGCTATTGGGAAATGGAAAAAAAGGGAGTTTGAAAGTGAGAAGAATGAAAGATGGAGTCTTAGGAAGGTAGTTCTTAAGAAGAAGACGGAAATGAAGTCAATAGAGGAAATGGCCCTTGGAAATTTGGTTATGATAGAAAAAAAGTGTGGTAGAAGTTGTGTTTGCAGAAACAAACAAAAAGAGAATCAAGATCTTAAGACATACCATTATCGCCGGAAAAAAAAAAAGTTGTTATCTACTAAAACATTAGTATTTCACAAAATAAACAGAAGAGGGTGCTCATGAACTAAGAATGTAATAATACACCAAAATCTTTTATTTTTGCTTATATAAAATCATTATTGCTGGTCCAGGAAAAAATTAAAAATACATACAAAGTAGATAATATTCCTATAAAGTTGCCATGAAAAATGAAAGCGAAAAGTGAAGGTGAAAGTCGCTCAGTTCAGTTCAGTCTCTCAGTCGTGTCTGACTCTTTGCGACCCCATGAATCGCAGCACACCAGGCCTCCCTGTCCATCACCATCTCCTGGAGTTCACTCAAACTCACGTCCATCAAGTCAGTGATGCCATGTCCAATTCTTTGCGATCCCATGGACTGTCCATGGAATTCTCCAGGCCAGAATATTGGAGTGTGTAGCCTTTCCCTTCTCCGAGGGATCTTCCCAACCCAGGGATTGCACCCAGGTCTCCCGCATTACAGGCAGATTCTTTACCAGCTGAGCCACAAGGGAAGCCCAAGTTGCCATACAAAATCAGAAATGAGAGTCAAAGCAATATTTCTAATAAAAATCACTCTCCTTCCTCAAACATAACAAAAACACAAATGAGAAAACTGTAATGAAATCTCAAGATATTTTCAAACAAACATTTATAAAGACAAAACAACATTTTGAATTAGAAATTTAAAAGTTGTGATCAGAAATGGATAAAGAACAGAAAGATACTAAAGAAGAGTTGATTAAAATAGAATACAAAGTAAGAAAAAGAAGCTTTGAAATTAAAACTAAATTACCGGGTGACCAAGAGAAAATCAAGTCAATCGGAAATAAAATAAGGACCACTGAGGAAAGACACAGTGATAGCTAAGAAAGCAAAACAAGATAAAATAAATGGCAAAATGAATCAGAACGAAGTCACTAATATAGAAGACAGGCAAAGATAATCCAGTAAATGTATAATCAGAATACATAAAGGATAAAAAAATAGAAGTAATACTTTAAACTATAATCCAGGAGAATTTCCAGAAATAAAATTACTACATACGTCTCTATATTGAACACTGGCCTAGAACAATCAATTCTAAGACATCAATTAGCCATTGGACTTCAGATATAGAGGAAAACTGGATAAAAGATAAGTTCCTTAAAATAAAAAAAATCAAAGTTTTACATCTCAGGAATAATATACATAGTTAGACAACAGTGAAGCAGCATTTCAAGGATTCTGAAAGAATTAGTGAACCAAGGGTTTTCAGTTCAGTTCAGTCACTCAGTTGTGTGTGTCCGACCCTGCGATCCCATGAACTGCAGCACGCCAGGCCTCCCTGTCCATCACCAACTCCCGGAGTCCGCCCAAACCCATGTCCATTGTGTCGGTGATACCATCCAACCATCTCATCCTCTGTCATCTCCTTCTCCTCCTGCCCTCAATCTTTCCCAGCATCAGGGTCTTTTCAAATGAGTCAGCTCTCCGCATCAGGTGGCCAAAGTACTAGAGTTTCAGCATCAACATCAGTCCCTCCAATGAACACCCAGGACTGAATTCCTTTAGGAAGGATTTTAAATCCAGCCAATCAAAAATATTAATGTGTGCATATGTGTAAGCACACATACACACATGCACACTCACACATCAGTTTATGATATGCAAGAACTCAAGGAATACTTAATTCAAGAACCCTTCCAGAGAAGCCTACTTATCTTAATTAAACCAAACAATTCAACCAAGAGATAACTAGAGTAAGGACTAGCAGTATCATCTAAGATATTTAATTGTGGATCTAAGTGTAGAACAAAGGTAGGAGTAAGGATGTTAGAATAACACATATATTTTAGTCACTCAGTCATATCCAACTCTTTGCGACCCCATGGGCTGTAGCCCACCAGGCTCCTCTGTCCATGGGGATTCTCCAGGCAAGAATACTGGAGTGGGTAGCCATTCCCTTCTCCAGGGGATCTTGCCAACCAAGGCACTGAACCTGGGTCTCCTGCAGTGCAGGAAGATTCTTTACCACATGAGCCATCAGAATAATATGAAACTATTACATGTTTAGATATTATTGAAATAAATCAATTAAGAAAGAGAATATTAAAAAGGAGAGAATGACTAGTGATCTCACTTATGGTTGCTTTGGTAATCGGAGTCACAGAATACCATTTAAAGCTAACAAAAGAACAAGGGCCTTATAAAAGATATCAGCATAAAGGCAAACATTAGAACAAATACAGACTTGTTTTAAATACCAAAGAAAGAAACAAATAGCTCCCCCTCCAAAACAAAAGACTATATAGACAAACACAGTCAGTATAACATGATATGGTCAATAAATATAACATAAAACAGTAGGACAGAGTGAAAACTAAGGAATGCAATTTGCTTTTCTTGTTCATATTTTCTAATTAGCTCATAAAGAAAGGCTAAATAGAAAGGTCTGGGCAAAGGCATGCCAGACAAATGGGGAAAAAAAATAAAAAAGGAAGCAGGGATTACAGACCTGGTACAAGGATTGAAGTCAAAAGCATTAACCAGGATAAGAAATCCTATTTTATAACAGTAACAGTCACAATTCATAATGAAAGCACACTAGTTTCAATATCTGCATGGAAAATAATACAAATTGTCTTCATAACATAGTCATTACAGGAGTTACAAAGAAAACTAGAAATACACTAACAACAAATACTTAAGACTACTCCAGTTTACGTTAGGTCAAAATTGACAATAGTACAGACAAATAAGAGCTAAATACAGCAAAATTAATTAGGCAAATCTTTTGGTTCTCTCATCTCTTTTTCTATTTATACCCCAATAACAGAATGTACATTCTTGTCAACTACACATGGGTCATTCCCCACAATTGTCTATACATTAGACTACAAAAGTCTTAAATTCTACAAAGCAGAAATAACACAAACAATAATCTTTGCCCTAATGCAGTAAAATGTAGACATTAATAATAAAATCATAAAATCTAAAAACTTTCATCTAGAAATTTAAAAAAACTCTAACTCACTCATGTGTCAGAGAGGAAATGTAAACTTAAATTGTAGAATTTCTAAAAGTGATGAGAGTGAAAACAGTAGTAAAATCTGTAGAAAAGAAACAGTGATCAGAGGAAATTTTATAGTGTGTGTATATATACACACATATATACCTATATATATACACACACATACACACATACATAAATGGAAGAACGGAAATAAAAGTGAATTCCCAATTCCAAAAGCTAGAAAAAGTAATCCCTCCAAGGAAAAAACAAAACAAAATATAAAAAAAGGACTGTAAATGATAAAAGCAAAACTTCATGTAGTAGAAAATGGAAAAATAAATAATACTAATTGAAGCACTGTTTCTTTTGAAAATCAGCAAAATAATTACTTTTATATTCACATACAACAAAGTAAAAGAGTGACAAAAGGGAAGCAATCTAAACACAAGTCTGTACAAACCTATGCTAAAAAAATTGAAAATCTAAATTAAATGGATAACTTCTTAGAAAAATATAATTTATGAAAAGTGGTCCCAGAGAAAAATAATATGAGTACTAAGGGTTATTTATAAATTGAGTGTGAGTAAAGGCTGTATTCGGAGAAGGCAACGGCACCCCACTCCAGTACTCCTGCCTGGAAAATCCCATGGATGGAGGCGCCTGGTGGGCTGCAGTCCATGGGGTCGCTGAGGGTCAGACACGACTGGGTGACTTCCCTCTCTCTTTTCACTTTCATGCATTAGAGAAGGAAATGGCAACCCACTCCAGTGTTCTTGCCTGGAGAATCCCAGGGACAGGGGAGCCTGGTGGGCTTCCATCTATGGGGTGACACAGAGTTGGACACGACTGAAGTGACTTAGCAACAGCAAAGGCTGTATTAACCTGACTCAAACTTGACAAATCTGACTATACAAAAGCAAAAAAGAATCTCTGAAACACCATAATCAATATTACAAGATAAATAATAAACTGAGAAAATATTTGTAACATATATAGTGAAAACTCATGGATTTTTGGTAATAATGTAAATTGGTACAACCACTAAGAGAAATAGTCTGGAGAGTCCTCATTGAGCTATTGCAGGTTCCAGCAATTCCATTTCTGAGTATTTACCTGAAGAAAGTGAAAACATTACTTCAAAAAGTTATAGGCACCGCTATATTCATTGCAGCACCATTTAAAATAATCAAGATATGGAAACAACCTGTGTCCATTAACTTGATAGAAAAATGTGTAAGAGTTAGGAATAGGCAGTTCACAAAATATATAAACAAATGTCCTTTATACATGAAAAGATGCCCAACTTCCTTTAACAAATTAACACTATATGGAGATACAATTTCTCAGCTCTCAAATCAGCAAAAATTCAAAAGCTTGGCAACACATTCTGCAAGCAAGATTATGCAAGAATTGCACCCCTCCCCTACAGTACTGGTGGATGGGCACTATCGTGCAACCCTTATTGAGAGGAATTTGGCAATAACTAACACAACCAGAAATACTTTACTCTTTGACTCAACAATCTCTAAGAAATTTCTTTAAAGTTGCATCTTTAACAATGCACAAAATCAAACACAGAAGGTTATTTCTTGCAGTGTTATTTTCCTAGCAAAATATCCACGCAAGATGACTGGTTAAATGAACATGGTACACACACCCATGATGTAATACTATATAACAGTGAAACTAATGAAGGAAATATCTATAATGTAATACATGGTGGCTTGTGGAATGTATTGCTGAATAAAAAGATTTCCATGCTTTTGGAAAAGGTACACCAGAAGGTGAACCGCCAACTAAAGAAACTGTTTAACTGTAAGAGATGGGCATAGATGATCAAGTTGAAGGGATAAGAAAAAGAAAGACATTTTTGAGAAAAGTTCTTTGTAGTCCATGTCAATGTTTCTTTATCATTTTTTTAATATGAAAAACCCTCAAATTAAATACAAACAAAAGGCAAATGACCCTAATTGTATATGAAATTGCTAATCACTCAGAAAACTCAAATTTTAGAGAAATTATAGACTAACGTTTCATTGTGCCAAGACCCAGTAGGTTAACAAATGTATTTATAATGTCACACAATTTGGCATGCTTTCTTTATAGGAAGCATTAGGATACTGGTTTCTGGGTCTTGGGGTTAATTTATCTCAGCTCTTAAACCTTCTGTATTGGGAAATCCAGTGGGTCTAGAGTTTAGGAGCATCATGATCAAAAAAAGCTGCAATAACTAAGTTTCAAGAGTTAGTTATGGGGCTGGGCAAACATTAATCTCTGACTTATGGGAAGACTAGAATTTAATAATTCAGAGGGGAAGGCACAGATCTTTGGAGAGGACCTTCACTCTGGGACCTTCGGGCATTACGGAGGCTGCAGAGGTGGGTTCCATTCATTCTGGGACTCTGCCATTCCATATAATCCTAACAGCCTTAGTGCTATTACGGACACTGGGCATTTGGAATGTAAAGTCACTGCAGCAGGGAGCCTATAAAAATGTGGAAAGTGAAAACAGGTATTTTTTGCAGCAGTAGAACAGAGGAGCCTGGCAGGCTACAGTCCATGGGGTCACAAAGAATCAGACACGACTGAGCGACTAAGACACACACACACACACACACACACACACACAGGGGACAATCTATCCAAGTTTTGCTGCCTTTGTGGGAGCAAGAATGAGATTTTGCTTCAAGACGCAAGGTCTTGTTTAGAGATAGAGCAGTACCTAAATCTTGGTCTATGGGCTTGTAAGAGGGAAAGCTTGCAGAAGAAGTTGGATCCAGAGTAGGAGGCTGCAGACTGAAAACCTTCTTCTTCCTTCAGTTCAGTCGCTTAGTCGTGTCACAGCAAGCCAGGCCTCCTTGCTCATCACCATCTCCCGGAGTTCACTCAGACTCACATCCATCGAGTCCATGATACCATCCAGCCATTTCATCCTCGGTCGCCCCCTTCTCCTCCTGCCCCCAATCCCTCCCAGCATCCCTCCCAGAGTCTTTTCCAATGAGGCACCTCTTCTCATGAGGTGGCCAAAGTACTGGAGTTTCAGCTTTAGCATCAGTCCTTCCAAAGAACACCCAGGACTGATCTCCTTCAGAATGGACTGGTTGGATCTCCTTGCAGTCCAAGGGACTCTCAAGAGTCTTCTCCAACACCACAGTTCAAAAGCATCAATTCTTCGGTGCTCAGCCTTCTTCACAGTCCAACTCTCACATCCATACATGACTACTGGAAAAACCATAGCCTTGACTAGACGGACTTTAGTTGGCAAAGTAATGTCTCTGCTTTTGAATATACTATCTAGGTTGGTCATAACTTTCCTTCAAAGGAGTAAGCATCTTTTAATTTCATGGCTGCAATCACCATCTGCAGTGATTTTGGAGCTCCAAAAAATAAAGTCTGACACTGTTTCCACTGTTTCCCCATCTATTTCCCATGAAGTGATGGGACCAGATGCCATGATCTTCGTTTTCTGAATGTTGAGCTTTAAGCCAACTTTTTCACTCTCCTCTTTCACTTTCA
The DNA here is from genome assembly GCF_001704415.2 of Capra hircus. Lineage (NCBI taxonomy): Eukaryota > Metazoa > Chordata > Mammalia > Artiodactyla > Bovidae > Capra > Capra hircus. The sequence goes on from NC_030811.1 coordinate 77,391,746, forward strand.
TCAAGAGGCTTTTTAGCTCCTCTTCATTTTCTGCCATAAGCGTGGTGTCATCTGCATATCTGAGGTTATTGATATTTCTCCCAGCAATCTTGATTTCAGCTTGTGTTTCTTCCAGTCCAGCGTTTCTCATGATGTACTTCGCATATAAGTTAAATAAGCAGGGTGACAATACACAGCCTTGATGTACTCCTTTTCCTATTTGGAATCAGTCTGTTGTTTCATGTCCAGTTCTAACTGTTGCTTCCTGACCTGCATACAGATTTCTCAAGAAGCAGGTTAGGTGGTCTGGTATTCCCATCTCTTTCAGAATTTTCCACAGTTTATTGTGATCCACACAGTCAAAGGCTTTGGCATAGTCAATAAAGCAGAAATAAATGTTTTTCTAGAACTCTCTTGCTTTTTCCATGATCCAGCAGATGTTGGCAATTTGATCTCTGGTTCCTCTGCCTGTTCTAAAACCAGCTTGAACATCAGGGAGTTCATGGTTCACGTATTGCTGAAGCCTGTCTTGGAGAATTTTGAGCATTACTTTACTAGCATGTGAGATGAGTGCAATTGTGCGGTAGTTTGAGCATTCTTTGGCATTGCCTTGCTTTGGAATTGGAATGAAACTGACCTTTTCCAGTCCTGTGGCCACTGCTGAGTTTTCCAAATTTGCTGGCATATTGAGTGCAACACTTTCACAGCATCATCTTTCAGGATTTGAAATAGCTCCCACTGGAATTCCATCACCTCCACTAACTTTGTTCGTAGTGATGGTTTCTAAGGCCCACTTGACTTCACTTTCCAAGATGTCTGGCTCTAGATGAGTGATCACATCATCATGATTATCTGGGTCATGAAGATCTTTTTTGTACAGTTCTTCTTTCTTAGGTTGTCCTATTTCCTCCATAAAGAGTTCAGTCTATTCTACAGTTTTATCAGTGTGGCACCTCCAACTGGGGAGGTCAGATGGGTACAATGACTAAGACTTAAGCATATAACATGCTCTTCTATAATGCACAGTGTCTATATTTTATTTATTGACTCAAAGTAAGTATTGATAAATAATGAAAAATTTAAAAATTGTTTAACCATCACTTTCCATGGAGTCAAGATGAAGATCTGGATAGGTTATAGAAGAAAAACTTTTAAAAATTGCTTTAATCCTCCACTTTGTCTTATCAATGAAGATCTTAAAGATTTAGGAGAAATGACTGAGATAAATAGCCACATCTTGCCATGGTTTTGATGGCTCTTGTGACTGCTATTTTCTTATGCCCCCAAAATGATAGGCTTTCAATAGTATATTTGATGGTTTTGTGGTTGAAAACATTCTTGATAAGATCCGGATATATTAAATTAAGAGAAATTTCAATTTATCACTGATGGTATTACCTAATATATCTCTTATAGTGTAATACATTTATGAACCTCTTTTTTTATTCAAGAAAAGTTATTGCTCATCTGCTTTGAGGGAGGCAACAAACTAGGTTGTGAGGCTATAGGGATATGTCTCAACATCCATGGAGCTGATGGCTTCAGGCAAAGCCAGTCTTTAAACAAATATTTTCACTAATTATTAATTCATTACAATTTATATATACGCTACTGGGAGAAGTATGTGGATATCTCACTCTACCTGAAGCCTTAGGTGATTTTTGAAAAGCTTGGAATCATAGGATGCTACATTTCATGGGTATAATTCATTATGACTGATTTAAATAATCCTAATGCAACAAGTCATCAACACATTTGTCAGTTGAGTATTCTGGGAAGAATTCATACAATGGATGTCATTGCTCTAGCAGAGCAGTCTTTTTAAATTTAATGAATTGACTATATACAAGAACATGCTGCTACTGCTGCTAAGTCGCTTCAGTTGTGTCCAACTCTGTGCGACCCCATAGATGGAAGCCCACCAGGCTCCCCCGTCCCTGGGATTCTCCAGGCAAGCACATTGGAGTGGGTTGCCATTTCCTTCTTCAATGCATGAAAGTCTCTAGGGACAACTAATTATTGAACATCAATACAGTAAGGACTCGGGAAAATGAAATTTAAAATTTACCTTTGTTTATTATATTAGATGAGCTGAATTCTACATAGGAATATGCCCTAATTTCATTTTCTACTTAATATGTAGCCTCAGAACACTGTTCAATTAAAATGCCACTTTGACCAGTGAAACAAATCAGACCAAGCACAAACCCAGGGCTGCTAACTAAAATGTGCAGAAAGACACGCCAGCTTTGCATGATGGTACTGTCTGAAGCATCTCCCACAACAGTGGGGTAAGAAGCATCATGACAGTTCTACATGCCATTAAACACTAAAACATAATTTTTGTTTTTGCCATGACACTCATGGATTCTACAAGGCGTTCACACTTTATAGACAAGTAAGCTGGACATCTGTCAAACTGGGCTGATACAGTGTTGCCATAGATGCTCTACTTTACCTGCTTTGCCTGAGCTCTGAGTTTTTCTGGCAGAACAAAGAATCAGTCATGGACATTTTTAAAAAGCACACTTGAAAAGAAAAATTAATAAAATACCAATTGTCAGTGTCTTTTGGGGAGAGAAAGGAAGCATGGGTACCTTCCATAATTTCTCTCTGTGTTGTGGAATGTTTTTAAATATTAACAGAATAGGCAAACTGACCAAGCCCACAGTGCTCTGATTTATACTTGTTCCAGGTAGAGAAAATGTGTAATTCTCAGCAGTACTTATCACAGATAGATCACAGAATGTCAAAGGTAATGAGACTTGAAGGATAAAGCAGGGAAACACTTTTTCTGTGACATAAGAAGAGGAGGTTGTCTATTCAGTATGTGACTGAAACAATAAGATGTCTGATTTCCTGTTTTGAGTTAAACTAAGGCACTAATGCTGCCTATTAAGATTTAATGACAGAAATGCCAAAATACAGACATTAATTATATTTATATAGCCAGATGTGTGCGTAGGATTGTCCAAATGCTCCTTACCAAAATGATTTCCTGTGGAAACTATTTTAGCTGAATCCTCTAGCAGAGATGTTGGAATCACACACCCCACCCCAACCCCTGCCATCTTGGCAATATAGTGTAGAGAATGGTATAAATGTCACAAGTACACCTTCAGCTATATTGAAATGAACTGTGAATCATAATAATACTGCAAGTATTAAAAAAGCAACAAAGTGTCTATTAATATACACTATGCTGGCATCAGAAGCATTCACTTCAAATACAGCATTTTACTCAGAGAGGGAAGGGGTAGTTTTAGAACAAATCTTGAATTTCCTGACCTCCCCACACAAAAGGGCAATGACTTCTATCAGTAAGCTTCCAGAACAAAAGAGGGCAGAATATTTTTTCCCAGTGATTTGGGTGCTGTGATTTATACAAATCTTTACCTATCCAGGTTTGTCCCATCTTCGCAGTGTTCTCAGGTGGAAGGACTGGATTAGATATGAGAAACAGAGAAGCAAAACTGCTTCCTAATGAGACATAAAATCCTGCGTGATATAAAATGTGGTAGTGAGGTATGCTACAGTAACATTAAAAACAAGTAGAGAATTTGGAATGAAGAGCATGAACTACATTACTGCTTTGTTTCCTGGCAGAAGGAAACAAAGGAACATGGGAAACAGCTGAGGGTGAGATTTCCTAATGTTGTCCACAGTAAGTAAAACTGCAAAATATAAAAAGGCCCGGCATAGAAAACATGATGCCTGCTGTGTCTGCAAGGTATTGAGATGCCTAAAACATGGGGGAAATTCTTGGAGAGCACTTCAACTCAGTGAAAAATATTACCCGTATAAAGCTGTCAAAGTCTGTCTCAGTTTGGGTTACTTGGCATGTAAAGAGCCAGTCAATCCCACAAATTAGGCTGCCCTGCAGGCGTTTCTAACTCACATGCCAGGCTTTCAGGAAACATTAAAGGTCCAAGTGGAGCTATGATTTGTACCCATGGTAACAACTGGACTGTGTGTAAATCATGTGAGCTGTGACAATGTGATATGATGTGGGACTTAGCCACTTTTGTAAGACTCTACATGTAAAAATCCAAACCATTCAACAGCAGTGGCACGTGCAGACAAAGTACACAGGTAGCTCTGGAGGGCCGCATGGCCTAGAGGAGGGGACCACACAGTTTCCAACCTGCAACGTCCTTCGGAGGCAAAAAACACTGAAAATACTGATTTGTTCAGAGAGCATCACTAGTTAAAACATTGTTTTATGATAATTGGGTCAGGGTGTTAGGCTACATTTCATATGTACCCCAAGATTCTCTAAAACTTTCAGAATCAACTCCGATATACACAGGGCATATAGTACAGAGAGGAAGAATAAGCAAGGACAATAGTTTTTAAACCATATTAGCATACTTTCCTATTTCACATTTCCCTGTGTGTAACTCTCCATCTATTTAAGCAATCATGTATTTGAGGAGATTTAGGCCTGGTCAAAGGGACTATAAAGAGAAAGGGTCAAAAATCAATGAATGACTTCCATGTCACAAGGTTGGGAGTAGGGCTTGTTGGTGCAAAGCCCTGGGAGAAAAGATTCAGGGTATAGAGTTCTTGGAGCTTTAGACAAAGGCAAGGACCGTAATCTGAGTAGGTATAAGCCATCCTGGGCTTCCCTGGTGACTCAGACAGTAAAAAAATATATGTCTGCAATGCAGGAGACCCTGGTTTGATCCATGGGTTGGGAAGAATCCCTGGAGAAGAAAATGGCTGCAGACTCCAGTTTTCTTGCCTGGAAAATCCCATGGACAGAGGAGGCCGGTGAGCTACAGTCCACAGGGTCACAAAGAATCAGACATGACTGAGTGACTAACATTTTCACTTTTCCCAAGGCATCCTGCAGCAGAGAATAGCAGGCCTGCCACAGACCAGCCCTTGTTGCCATAGAGATACATGTTCATCTACTACCTTGGATCCAAGACGAGAGGAGAGACCTACTGTGAAAAAAAAAAATGATAGGAAATCTGAACCTAATTAATATTAACAGGCTATTGCCACCCTGCCGTCTCCCAAATAAATGTCTTGAATTAAAAGGGACAAGAAAAACAAACAAACAAAAAAAGACCACCTTTAATTGGAAAGTTTAAATTTCTTCACCCTCCGTTAACAATAATGAAGGAGACAATGCAAATGAGGTTACATAAAATTAAAATAAAAATCTTTCTTTTCATATATATATATGAGTTATAGTTTACAAATACCAACCTTGCTATGCTAGCACTAAACTAAAATCATGTATCACTAAGCAAATATATTTGATAGAATTACTGTAGGCTTTGGAATCAGATAAAACTGATTTGAATTTTGGGTTTTCTTAGGTAAACCTCAGTTTCTTTATCCTGCATGATGTTATAAGGAATAGAAATGTAGAGTGCCTGACCTGCTTGGTGCTCAATAAATGTGAGGTTTCACTATGCCTGCTCTCGAGGCTGTTGTTGCTCTGCCATCATCATCAGTAGTAACTACAATGGCAGCGATGGCAGGCCTCAGTGGAGTCACAATGGGTCCATATTTAGAGTGTGTGGCGGGTAAAAAATCATTAGCCTTTTTGCCTCATAAATATTTGAAGAAGAAGATTTTTCAAAATTATTTGAAGTATGGGAAAGAACTTATAAAACTGGGTATGAAAAACGAGGACTGAAAATTATTAAGTAGGGGATCCTATCTATTATTTTATTCCTGTGTAAAGTTGGCTTGAAGGCCTCAGAATGAGAATTCTGACATTTAGCAGTGTCGGGGTCCAGCCCCAGTGGATCCAGGGAATTCGAAGCAGGGATGGAGTCGGCGTCTGGGAAAGGACTATTTAATTAGAAATATCTGGGAGCCAGCATAGCAGTCTAGCTTCAAAAATGGGAGAAGGGACTTGATTTATGAAGAAGATACTTTGCATAATACAAAGGGATGCAACTGGAGTTCATAAAGAAAACTGTCTGAAAAGAAACAGTTATGTGTGCTTATAATTCTTAATTAATATACATATAAATTACTCTTTATAAAATGTTACAGTGTGGCTCTTTATTATATAAAGTTAACAAGCATATTTGAAATTATTTCTTTAGTTTGCAAATCAAAACCACATCAGAACTAAAAATATAGTTTTGAAATAACAAGTTTAATTAAGTTAATAATGATATTTTCATTAGAAAATTCCTTTGTTTGAAATAGTGGCATTTTTCTTTTAATAAAACTGTAGTGATTACAAAAATCTATTTTTGCTCAAAGGTCAATTGATTACTGTCACTCAGAACTAATACCTGAAAAGAAAAGATAAATCTGTCTTAGATTTATGGTGCTAGAAAAAGGAAAATGTTTCATCTGGAAAACAGAAAAAAAGGCGAAGAAGAACCTGAAAGCTACTTTATCAGTGTTAAAAATAAGCATATTATACTCAGCAATCTAATAGATATACAACTTAGATGGTTTTAAAACTGCTGTGATTCACCAAGTTCCACAGTGAGAGGTGAGAGTTAGAAAACTCAGTAGGACCAGATGTAACAAGACAGGAAAGGACTCCACGGGCAGCTAAGAAAAAGAAAAAAACAATGGAGAGAGAAAGAGTATGGTTCTGTTGAGTTCTAAAGATTATGCTATAATCATCTGTTTTCTCTCTCTCTCTCTCTTTGAGAAAGGTGAAGACAGGGAGCGTATCCCACTCATTTTCTATTCCAAAACCTAATAAGAGGTGCTCATCACGGGCATTTATTAAAGGAATTACACCTTTGTCGGAAGAGCAATCTCAGAGATTTGGGTAGCATGCCGAATGTTGGATTCCTAAGTCATTAATACTTTAGTTATTTATTAAACAAATGTTAACTCCGTTTTTAGTCAGATGTTTTTCTGTTGAGAATTTTTGCCCCATATTTCAGATATTTTGAGGTGTGCTGGGCTGAGGTGGGGAAGGAGAAGGACAAGCTGTGGGCAACATTCCATAAAGCTCATTTCCTCCCTTGTTATTGAATGACAGAGATGTTAGAGAATCACACAGGGATTAAAGAACTGTTTTAGTAATGAATATGAAAAATAGGTATTGAAATCTTAGTTGTATTGCTTTCAGTAACATAGATTTTGGGGGGGGGGCATGTGATAGTAGAAGTATGCCCAGGTGCTCTTAAATGAAGGGCTAGCCATTTATAGCAGCAGCTGCAGTAGACAGCAGATGCTTTATAGAGAACTGCCCCTTGTGCTGTGCCCTAAAAGATGAGTCAACATTACCTGAAACGTTTCTTACTGAGGAGAGTTTACCTTATATTGAAAAAATGGCATTTAATTTCAATGCTATTTATGTTCCTATCTTAGTATCTCAGGATGTTATCTTGAAAATTCTTTGTAGCCAAAGTTATAATACTTCCAGCCTTATCTCAGTTACTAAGCATCATCAAAGCACTAAAATTAGCTATAATTATACGATATAGAGAGAATATGTATAAGACACTGTGCTTAGTGCTTTAAGTATCATCCTTTTGATCCTCCTAACAACCCTATTTGTGTGCTCAGTCATGTCCTGCGACTTCGTGGACTGTAGCCTGCCAGGCTTCTCTCCATGGGATTTTTCTGGGCGAGAATACTAGAGTGCATTGCCATTTCTTCTTTGTAGGGGATACTATTTAACTGCTTTAAGTGCAATGCCACAACTAAAATTATTTTTGATGAGGGTGGGAGGTGGTAGTCCTGGAATCCCTTGGACTTTAAAAGATTCCTTTCTGGACAGCCTTTCTTGGGACTCCCACTGTTCGAAATGTTGGTAAGAAAATATGAAGGGAAAGATTTGGCATGTGTGTATCCATCTTTTTTGAGGAATGCCCCATGACTCTGAAATAATTTTCACATTGCTCTTCAGTAAGAGTCTAAGTTCAATATTTTGAAATCCTTTCATACTGCATTCCCTTGTTGTGCGATACAGTGAATGTCGGCTTTGGTTGGACAGAAAGATATCAACACACGTATCTTAGCTAACATTAGAGTCATAATTTAATCTTTGATATTTATGCAATAATGAGGACATTCGGAAACATTAGAAACTTTAAACATTTTTCTGGCATTCACGTGACAAGAAAATGTGGATGCACTTGGAAGCCTATTCTACTTTATTTGAATAGTAATGCCATCTGCCAAAACTTACTCTGTCAAAAAGTACTGCTCTGACAACACAGGAAAGGAACTTTGTGCGAGAAACAGGCATCTGTTTTTTACTTAAATCACAAAAGGCACATTTTGTTTGCCTTCACAAGGGATTTCTGCAAATTCACTATCCAATTAATGTCAGCCTGTGACAATGACAAAATAAGCAGATTCTTAAATGAGCCCTATTTCTTTTCAGTTTTAGATTTGCAAAGCATGAAAGGATTATATGGTGTAGTACAGAAATTTACTCTTCTGATTTATAATGAAGCCATTTTTCCTCCATGAAGATGACATCACTGGCATCACCTGGGCACTCGTGTCAGGTAAATCTCTAGTGATGGCAGTGAATTCATACCAGGTTATCCTTGGCCGGTTCTCATTGTGATGTGAAGCTCGTACTTTGTACAATGATCAGCAGAATTTACCTGGAGTTACAGACTACAGAAAAGGCCAAAACAAAGTTTCAGATGCTAAATCCCAAGATCTTAAATGCCTTGGAAGTGTGTGGTGAGAGCTGAAACTGGCCAGACATCTGCTCAGCTGTTCCACAAATACATAGTATATATTCTGTTTTTAACATGTTAGATATGGCAGAGGAGATGGCAGCAGATAAGATCCTTGTCTTGGAATAATTTACAATCTACATAGAAAGGTAAAAACATCTACATTTAAAAACAGAAATAGATCCATAAAGAGTATTTATGAATGAAGGTGCAGGTGTGAATTGATATAGATAAATACTGTGTTATTTCATAATAAATAATGTGCCTTCATGTAGCTTCATGACTCTCATTTATTTTCAAGTAGAAGCACAAAGCAGGCAAAGAATAGAAGTGGGGTGCTACTTGGGGGTTAAAAATAAGATGACTTCAGGCATGGGCAGTGGAGAGGTAAGTGGGATGGTGACTAGTTCTGCAGAGAATGAACATAGGAAAGTACATAAATTATAAGTTAATTATCATAGTTGGAAAAGAGTATTTATGTTAGCTAATGAGAAAAGGTTGTATGTGTAATGTATATAAATTGATAGAATATTTTTGATTTCTAGGTTAACTGGAAACTTCTGTAGTGTCTAAGAGGAGGAACACCATAATAGATGTAATTGGAAAGCCCTAATCAGGTACTTGCACTCTTGGTTTTTCCATCATTAGTACCCAGCACATGTCTAGCACAATGCTTCAAATAAAATTCAGAAATGAATGTTTAGAGCCAGGAGGTAAGCTGGTTATATTCAAAAGGACACCTGCATTTCTGTGGCTGCCCTGATTTAGACCTTCTTTCCTATTTTTGGATGATTCTCCACAGATCGAATCTTAGCAGGAGGTGGGTGCTATATCCAACTACAGAGATTGAAAAGCCTACATGCTTGCCTTCCTTGAAGCTTGGAAATTAGGGCATGGGCCTGTTTTTAATCCAGGTTTGGGCAGTCAGACACAACCACCTGGGATTTTGAATCTGGAACTAGTGGTGCAAAGAAGCAGCAACTGTGAAGAATTTATTTTAGTGACGGACGAAACTGTCACAACTAGTTGTAGGGGCAGCCATGGCAGTTTGGCCAGAGAACAGTGTCTTCCTTGGCCTGTTCATGTGTGATGACTCAGGTTGGGGTTCTGGCTATGAAAACTCACTTTCTTATTTTCCAAGCCTGGTTTTCCCAATTTCCTTGTCATTCTGTAAGCTACCAAACAGTCTTTCAATAAATTCATTTTCTATCTAAATCATGAGAATCAGTTTCTATTAAGAACTTTGATAAAGGTATCTCAAGCAGGAAATGACTAGGAGCCTGTTTTGTGACAGTGATAATGCAAAGAGTGAAGAAAGGACTCTTTCTTGAGAGGAATTGAGAGGAACTGACAAGGAACAATCGACAGACTTGGTAACTAGCAAGATAATGCCATTCCATTCTTGCTTCACTACTCTGTTTGCAGCAATACGTGCATGACATTGCCTAAGGGATAAAGCAGAGTGAAAATAAATATTTGCAAATATATATCCTAATGGATTCATAATAAAGTGTTTGTGGAATATGTGAACAGAATGTCTGTAAGTGTGACATTTCTTCAGAGAATAAACTGGGGAAATGGTGGTAAACATAAATAGCGTTTTTACATAAAAATATCTTTCTACAAAGAGAAAGTGTGAAGCTTTCATGAGCCAATATACTTTTTGACTCTATGTATGTTTATGAGAACCACGTTGTTTTCACTGACTTCTTGTCTGATAACCAGCACCTGTTGCCTCAATCTCAAAATGGCTTAAACAGAATTCATAGTTTTTCCTCCAAGTGGTCTTTCATCCACATGTTTTGCCTCAATGATAAGCACTACAGGTGTTGGATACCTAAACAAGGAACCGTGGATTTCTTTCTTCCTCTTCTGATCATCCAACAAGTCCTGTATTCCATCCCTTAATCATCTCTCAATAATTCCCTGCCCCTCCATTGCTGACTGTAGCCAAAAATCTCATCACTTCTTAACAGGAGTTTTGGAATTGTTTCCTTGTCCTTTCCAGTTTACCCCTACCAGAAATCCTTAGGCACTCTTCCTTTGCTTTCTAAAGTCTAACGCCATCAGAAAGGCACAAGGGTCTGCCATGTACATACTTCTCAAGTACAAAAACCTTTTGAGCTGTTTTTTTTTTTTCTTTCACGCTCAAACTTTACACTATCTCTTGACTTCTTGTTTTTACAAATGCTGTTTCCTCTGTGTGTGGAACCTTGTTGCAGGAACGAAAAGAGTGCATATTACATGTGAAACCTGAAGGATATCCATAACAACACTTGGGCTATTTTTATGATCATAAACAATCCTTTTTAAAAAGGTAAGAGAGGGTCTAAGGTACTTCCTTTAACCAGCACTTAGTCTATAGTGAAGCTGGATCTGTAAGACACAACTTATAATTGTTTCCCAAATGTTCAATGGTCAGAATGCTAATTCTTTCAAAAGGAGGAGAATATTTATTGAACAACATTCTTGGCCCCAAGGGGAAAGGAAATTCAGAGAGCTGCTTTGCCTTGCTTTCAACTTCAAAATGGATTTTCAAAGACAGACAGAGTCCTTTAGAGGCTCTTGTTTAATGCAAGTATATCTTTAGTATGGGGAATACAGAATAGAGCAGGGAAAAAAAATACAGATAAAACAGAGGGCCTAGGAGATTGTGAGATAAAGAAACAAAGAAAAAACTTTAACATTTTAAAGTCTAATGAAGAGAGAAGGGAGGAGGGGAAGCAACACAAATGGTCACAAGTGCAGAGAAAGCTCTAGCCTCATGCTGAGATTCAACTTCAACAGAAAATTGGTGTTTTGGATTTTTTTTCCAGTGTTCTGCTCAAAAATTTCCCTCATCTTCATCACCCAGCTCTTCAATGTCAGGCAACATCCACAGGTAATCAGGCATTTGACTGACAGCCTGAGGCGCAATCTACCCTTTGCAGTTCAATATGGGGAAGAGCTAGAAATGACCCAACACAGAGCACAAAACTTGTTCTGTGATCTAGCATTATAGGTATTTTCCTAGTTCACTTAATATATTTCTAACTTTGAATTAACTTAGATAGCACTCCTAAGAGGAAAAAATGTTATACTGGTGCTATTATTCTTCTATGTCCTACAATGAATTCAGTTTTTCTTCTAAAGTGAATGTGGACAATGTACAAAATTGAAAATAATCCAAGAATATGATGAAAATGCAAATACATTCTTAAACATTTATTTTGTACAAAGTGGATGGAGGAATACAGCATAGCACTAAAAACAGGCATCATCCAAGTTCCAAAAATAGGTCATACTGATTCCAAGAATGCAGAACATGTGAACAATAGTAACTGTCTATGGAAAACAGAACAAAACTTTTTTTATGAGGCTGTGTGTTCTCGTTCATATCCCTGTCACTGTTGAATCTCCAGGTCCTGTCCAGTGCCAGGAAAACAGTAAGTATTCAAGAAACACAAACTGAATAAATTGTTAGCCTAGAAGGTAATCTGGAGATACTATACCAATAGTTTTAAGATGACTCTTTAAGTTTCAAAGTAACTAATATAAAATCTAATCTCCACACCGCAAAGTGATTTAAGAAAAGAACAAGTCAGATAAAATCATACCCCATTAATAAAAATACTCCCCAGTGTGATTTAGAAAAAAATCCAAATTTCATATCTGGACCTCCAGGCCTTCCATTTCTGCCAACCTCTTTGACTTCAGGTCCTCCTATTCTCCTTCCTGTTTTTTGTAATTTAGTCAAACTTATGATTTTGTTTTGCTTTGTTTTGTTTCCCTTGCCATTCCTAAGTGTGTTAAGCCAAGCCCTACTTTTGGGCTTTGACTTCTGCCCTTCGCTTTACTCGGTATGTGTTTCCTTAGATACTTTCATAGCTGGATTCTCATAATTCAGATCTCCTCAAATATCGATACACATGCCTACAGAAGGCTTGACCATACTGTCTAAAACAGCTATCACCTTCCCTTCACTTTATCCAATATCCTGCCTTATTTTATCAGCATATTTTAACCATATGAAATTTTACTATACATTTTATGGTTTATTTGATCTGAGCTGCACTTGTGTTCCATTATCTTGATATACAAAGTAAATGACCTCATTGAATGAATGACTGAATGTGAGAAATATAAAAGGTTATGAAATCATGTTTAAGTGAAGAGGGGAATGTGTGTCTGATACATTCAAGAAATATAGAATTCAGGAAAGAAGAGAGGGTTAGATTAAATCTCCGTTCTTGGCCTTAAGAGAAAGAACTTGGACTATTATGTTTCTTGGTTAGCTCAGTGGTAGGCAAAGGTGTACACTAAATAAATGACAAATATTTTCACATAACTTCCTAGGTAGAAATTTAACTTTTAGTTATAATTAATTTGAAATGAGCTTAAACAATGTTGAACATGACATCTCAGATCTTAATAAGATAGAATATAAAATGGTGGAATGAGATAGAATAGTTATTTTAACAGGTGGCAACAGATTTTTCATGAAAATGTTTATATTCAGGAAAATATCAGGATGATTCTGTTTGGTTGTAAAAAGTAAGGTCTTAGGAGTTTTACTTTTTTGTTTGTTTGTTTTTGTTTTAAGGAGATCATAAAAAAAAAAAAGGAAAGCTAACTGCTCTGCATAAGGAATGAAGATAAATGTAAGGAAGAGAAAAGAACAGGCAAATGACGATTGAGCCTATGAAAGCACACTGATGTCAAAGTCACCAGAGTAATTGCAAAAGTAAAGATAATATTTTAAATTTCTACACACACACACACACACACACACACACACACACGTCTTATATTGCCCAAACCGTCAATAAATTGTTAACATATTGCCTGGTAATTCCTTATGTGAGAAATTCCTAAGAACACCAAGGAGTAAAGTTTGAGTTCCATATCTAGGCTGACCTGGAAAGAACAGCCATGGAAAGTGAAATGTTAGTGAGGGTGAGTTTGGTGGGCAAGAACTTAGAGATAAGGTTGATCTAAAGAAATACTCTTCCAGGAACACACAGGAGTTTTGGTTAGGGCTCAGACTTTGGAATAAGACTAAGCATCTTTTTGAATATCTACTAACTTCCAAGGTTAAGATATCATAATCAATAAGATAATGATTCCAGTTTCATCTAGCACATGACCTCTGCTGCTGCTGTTGCTAAGTCACTTCCGTTGTATCCGACTCTGTGCAACCCCATAGATGGCAGCCCACCAGGCTCCCCGGTCTCTGGGATTCTCCAGGCAAGAACACTGGAGTGGGTTGCCATTTCCTTCTCCAATGCATGAAAGTGAGAAGTGAAAGTGAAGTTGCTCAGTCGTGTCCGACTCTTAGCAACCCCATGGACGGCAGCCTACCAGGCTTCTCCGTCCATAGGATTTTCCAGGCAAGAGTACTAGAATAGGGTGCCATTGCCTTCTCTGAGCACATAACCTTATTTCTATGTAAAAGGCTGACAATGGGCACATTTCTATCTCCAAATCAGGAGTGGATTCCATCCAGTTACAGATAAGTTTCCAAATATTAAGAAGCCATAAAAGAATAAGTAGAGGTCCACATATTATATCTTCTATCCTCTTTTATTTCTATTTATAGAGGGTTAGGATTATTATATTCACCTCTGTTAACAATATTGAGTAGTATCCTAAACATTAAACACTGTTTATGAAACGTAAGAGCCTAATTATATATCAAAGAGGGAAAAAAGGATGCATACATCCTCCATGAAGCTGAACTGTATGTGTGATTGTGTGTGCTGTGTGAGAAAAAGCCAAGAATGGAAACTGGCTATCTACATGCTACAATCAGGTAGAAGATTCTTCAAAGGAATGTCAAATTGAATCAAACAATCCACGATCAAAGACAAATCAGAAACTGAAACAGCAGTGTTAACTCAGTTGACTCAGATATTATAAAAAGAATGCGTAAAATGATTTGATGTACTACTGTGGATTTCACATCAGGGTCAGAAGGATGCTTATTAAAGTTGCAGTCTGAATTTGATTTTATTACCTGTGTTTATAACATTGCCTGGCTAGAAAATATCAAGTTAACTATTAGTTCACTATCTCTTGTCTGATAGTCTGGAACTTTCCTAGTATCATGTTGACTCAGAGGGCCTTAACATTCCCCTCAGCTTGACTAAACTTAAGAAAGATTTCTTCCTCACTGTGGGCTCCTGACTTGCCTTTTCTTAGAACAATTACTTTAGAAACTTGCAACTGTAATTTCTTTCTTTGCCTCTTCAAGATATAAGTCTTCTAAAACTCAGGAATATCTTTTGCAAAGACCTGGGAGCCATCCCTTGAAATGTAATCATCAAGAAAGATACCACTCCTATCACCCAGATTTTATGACTGCTGCAGGAGGGTAGGAGCCCAAATTTGATAAATGCCAATTAACAAACACAAATGACCTAAACACTGTAACCAAACTTCTCCATTATTTCACCCCTATGGTCCTCCAATATTTTCCATTAGCTAGCACTAGCATTTGAAAATCCTCCGGCTTTCCGTCTAGGGAGTTAGATCGATTTCTTTCCCCTATTATTGCAATAGTCTTGAATTAGTCTTCCTTGCCTTTATAATATAAAGTCTTTCTTGTCTGTCTGTTGCAGTATCTCTTTGACAATGGCCTGACCTGTTTTCTCATCTTCCTAAATTGTTTATTCCCTTGATATCAGGTAATATTTTCTAGTTACTTTTAAGCCAGTAAAGGGCTTCTTTTAAGTATGAGGCTTAGAATAAATGTAATTGAAATGGAAATCCAAGACAGGAATAGTAAATGACAGATAAACTGAAGAACAAAAAGAATCAGAGTAGAATATGAAAATTTAGGTCATTGGATAATATTGCCGACTAAAAATTATCACTTGCCCTCTGTCTCTACAAGGTTTAAGTCACTATCCACTGCATTTACTGACCTTCAAACACATGCTGAAGTAAGTTCAGGGTGGAGGTCAGGAATGAGGCATTCTGTGTCCTGGGAAAAATTGGCAGACCAAGCCTTCAGATAGATATTTTTCAGGAGATTTTATGAGCTCAATTTCTTGCATCTTCTCATATCTAGAAGAGCACTAAAATTGTTAACAAGACATTTCCTCCTTGTAACCAGCAACAACCTTCTGCCAAAATGTGTGCTTGATTCCATGTGTCCTCCTTCACTAAAAACACATATATACACCCCGCCTTCAGTTCAGTTCAGTCACTCAGTTGTGTCTGACTCTTTGTGACCCCATGGACTGCAGCACACCAGGCTTCCCTGTCCATCACCAACTTCCAGAGCTTGCTCAAACTCATGTCCGTCGAGTCAGTGATGCCATCTAACGATCTCATCCTCTCTCGTCCCCTTCCCCTCCTGCCTTCAATCTTTCCCAGCATCCAGGTCTTTTCCAATGAGTCAGTTCTCATCAGGTGGCCAAAGTATTGGAGCTTCAGCTTCAGCATCAGCCCTTCCAATGAATAGTTAGGACTGATTTCCTTTAGGATGGACTGGTTGGATCTCCTTGCTGTCCAAGGGACTCTCAAGAGTCTTCTCCAACACCATAGTTAAAAGCATCAATTCTTTGGCACTCACCTTCTTTATAGACCAACTCTCACATCAATACAGGCTACTGGAAAAACTATAGCTTTGACTAGACAGACCTTTGTCTGAAAAGTAATGTCTCTGCTTTTTAATATGCTGTCTAGATTGGTCATAGCTTTTCTTCCAAGGAGCAAGCATCTTTTAATTTCATGGCTTGCAGTCATCATCTGCAGTGATTTTGGAGCCCAAGAAAATAAACTCTCTCACTGTTTCCATTGTCTCCCCATCTGTTTGCCATGAAGTGATGTGACCAGATGCCATAATCTTAGTTTTCTCACTATTGAATTTTAATCCAGCTTTTTCACTCTCCTGTTTCGCTTTCCTCAAGAAGCTCTTCAGTTCCTCTAAGGGTGGTGGCATCCGCCTATCTGAAGTTATTGGTATTTCTCCCGGCAATCTTGATTCCAGCTTGTGCTTCATTCAGCCCTTCATTTCTCATGATGTATTCTGCATATAAATTAAATAAGCAGAGTGACAGCCCACCTTACCTCTTTGTTATGCGGAGCAGTTCCTCAGAGCTGTGTCAGAGGCTGTCTCCTGGGCTATTGTCCTCTTTTTGCCCCCAATAAAACTTAATTTACAACTTTCACATTGTGCATTTTTTCAGTTGGCAATATCAAAGAATAACTCAATGAAAAAATACTCTCCCACTCTTCATCCTGAACAACACACACACACACACACAAACACACACACACACACACACACACACACACACAGAGAGAGAGAGAGAGAGAGAGAGAGAGAGAGAGAGAGAGAGAGCTTTTAATCTAATGCCCTACACAGAAATACTCAACGTTGGAGAATTTGGAAAATTGCTCTGCCAAGTGGAGAAATCTGCTTGATATATGATGTAAAATGCATGAGGATGTTTTTTGAACATAACAGCAGGACTTCGAAACTATAGAATGCTAAGTGTTGATATTCTGCTAAGAAGCACTGCTCATTTCAATAGAGCTACTAGTTTACAAAAAAAAGAAAAGCTATAGTATTTACAATGGACAAAAATATAGACACATTAATAAAATTAGATTGTTCATCAGGTAAGTGGGTATTTTAGATTTAAGACTCTGAGATTAAAGAAAATGAATCAAAGAAACACAAAACAAAATACATCTAGGAACACATTTGGCTTGTGCATTTTTCTCTTTTAAGAATGTAACATCCACATTTTGCTCATAAAGAAATGCCTGACTGCATTTGCTCTGCTAGTTTGCTGGTTTATCATTATTCTGATGATGACAGCTAAACTGTAAATATAAAATGTACTGACCAATACCATCTAATTTATTTGGAAACAGCAGGTTGTCTAAGATTTTTCAGAGAAAACTGTGGGCTTCTTTTTCTCTTCTATTAATAAGGGTAATTAGAAACATAATGGTCCGTTGTAACTGGTGGCATCCTGGTTGAAACTTCTCAGCAGTAGCAGAAAGTCTTCCGACTTAGATTTCTCTTCCAACAAAGATAAATACTCCATTATCTACTTACTTGTATCAGTTTAACTTAATTCATCCCAAATCATCCCTCATAAAATTGATTATAATTGTCAGATTTTATTGTACTAAAATTAGTGTTCAGTTCTACTTTTTTAATCAGTTGTTATCAGGACGGTGAAAATGAGTAGAGTGAAATAAAAATAACCCAAAATGTAATCAGATCTTATGTTTTTATTTCACACAATTTCTTAATAAAAGAAAGAACAATCTAGAGACAATTAGGTTCATGGAGATGGTTTAATTAAATCACTCAGACTATACTAAAAATTATGTGAACAATATTTGATGGTGAATCATTTAAGTTGGAGGTAAATTTAGCCTATTAATGATGGTAAAAATATCATCATGGTATTTTTAAGTTGGAAATGACACATGATGTCATCATTTCTACACAACTAGGAGAAATATTTTTCAACAGTAGAGCTAAATTATTGGAAACTCATATTTAAACAGACTTCTGGACATTTCTCCAATTTAGAGAAACAAAATTTAACTTGATGTATGTTATTTCCCTCAACCTCTCCCAAAACATGACCATCATTCACCATGAAGTCCTTCTATTGAACATGATGTAAGTTATTTCTATCTGAAGGTCTTATCTTTATTACTGTCATAGTGAAATATAAACCAGAGCATGAGACTGAGAAAGTGAAGTGAAGTCGCTCAGTCGTGTCTGACCCTTTGCAAACCCATGGACTGTAACCTATCAGGCTCCTCCATCCATGGGATTTTCCAGGCAAGAATACTGGAGTGGGTTGCCATTTCCTTCTCCAGAAGATCTTCCCAATCCAGGGATTGAACCTGAGTCTCCCACATTGTAGGCAGACGCTCTACCGTCTGAGCCACTAGTATTTTTTCTACGTTATTTGTTTTATAAGTCTTTACATGGCATTCCTAAGTCAGCTGTCATCTTTATGTTTTCTCATTTTCACTCATTTAAAAGATAACATTTTTTTTTCTATGTCTTGGGAGTTTTGGTTTTGTGAAAACCCAGGGTACTTTTAGACTCTCAAGGAATAGTAACAAAGTTCCCTGGAGACTGAAAAACAACAACAACAACCCCCAGTATTTTTAAGATGGAACTATAGTATGGGGAAAATAAAACAGAAGGATAGATTGAAACTCAAGTAGTTGGGAATTATCAATATATATCTGCAACCTTGAACTTGCTATAGGTACCGAGGTTCGCAATCTTTCATCTCCTTGCAAACTCAGGATGAAACTGGCTATTGTTTTAATTTGTATTACTAGGAAAACAGTTCAGGTAAACATTTTAATATATTTATTAGACATTTAAATTTATCTTTTTTGAATTAACTACTGTGTTATTTACCCATTTGTCTTTCTAGATAGTCTTCCTATAGAAGTACTTCTATACTTTCTTTTGTGTTAGTATATATATCTCATTTCTGTTAATCTCTATTAGTTTATCAGTTAGTTAATCTCATTTTTATTCTTTTACATTTCATGCTTAACTTTTACCTTGAGAAAAATGCATTTCTATTGCTTTTAATAGGCACAATAATTAAAAGTTTAAAAATATAAATTTATAAATTGTAACAACTTTATTAATGCAAATAATAAAACTAGATGTTACGATAGTTTATTTTAAATTTCATAGAATTTAAAATGTATTAATATTTCCTCATCTGTAAAGATGGAGCCAATAATACCCACAGCATGGTACTGAGATAAGTATAACACATAGTGGAAAAATGGGAGAAAATATTTGCAAACAATGTGACTGACAAGGAATTAATCTCCAAAATTTACAAATAACTCATGAGGCTCAATATCAAGAAAACAAACAGCCCAATCAAAAATGTGCAGAAGATCTAAATAGACATTTCTCTGAAGGAGAAATACAGATGGACAAGAGGCACATGAAAAGATGCTTAACATCACTATTATTAGAGAAATGCAAATCAAAACTATGAGGTACCACACCAGTCAGAATGGTCATCATTAAAATGTCTACAAATAACAAGTGCTGCAGAGTGTGGAGGGAAAGGAACCCTCCTACACTGTTAGTGGGAATGTAAATTGGTATAACCACTATGGAAAACAATATGGAGTTTCCTTAAGAAACTAAAAATAGAGTTATCATATATGATCCAGCAATCCCACTTCTGGGCATATATCCATAGAAAAGCATCGTTCAAAGGACACATGCACCCAGTATTTACTGCAGCACTATTTACAATAGCCAAGATATGAAAGCAACCTAAATGTTCATCAAGAGATGAATGGAAAAAGATGTGGTACATATACACAATGGAATATTCAGTTCAGTTCAGTTCAGTTGCTCAGTCGTGTCCGACTCTTTGCGATCCCATGAATTGCAGCACGCCAGGCCTCCCTGTCCATCACCAACTCCAGGAGTTCACTCAAACTCATGTCTGTCGAGTCGGTGATGCCATCCAGCCATCTCATCCTCTGTCAGCCCCTTCTCCTCCTGCCCCCAATCCCTCCCAGCATCGGGGTCTTTTCCAGTGAGTCAACTCTTCACATGAGGTGGCCAAAGTATTGGCGTTTCAGCTTTAGCATCAGTCTTTCCAATGAACACCCAGGGCTGATCTCCTTTAGAATGGACTGGTTGGATCTCCTTGCAGTCCAAGGGACTCTCAAGAGAGTCTTCTCCAATACCACAGTTCAAAAGCATCAATTCTTTGCCACTCAGCTTTCTTCACAGTATTCAGCCATTAAATAGAATGAAATAATGCCATTTGCAATACTGTGGATGGACCAGGAGATTACCATACTAAGTGAACTAAGTCAGACAATGAAAGACAAATATTATATGATATTGCTTATATGAGGAACCTAAACATAATTGATGCAAATGAATTTATTTAGAAAACAGAAACAGACTTACAGACTTAAAGAATAAAATTATGGTTACCAGGGGAGAAGAGTGGGAGAGGGAGGGACAGATTGGGAGTTTGAGCTTGACATGTACACACTGCTATATTTACAACAGATAACCAACAATGACTATAAAGCACAAGAAACTCTGCTCAACACTCTATAATAATCTAAGTTGAAAAATAATTTGAAAAAGTATAGATACACATATGCTGCTGCTGCTGCTTTGTTGCTTCAATCATGTCCAATTCTGTGTGACTATGGACTGCAGTCTGTTGGGCTCCTCTGTCTATGGGATTCTACAGGCAAGAGTATTGGAGTGGGCTTCCACACCCTCCTTTAGGGGATCTTCCTGACCCAGGGCTCAAACCCAGCTCTCCTGCATTGCAGGCAGATTCTTTACCGCTGAGCCAGCAGGGAAACCCAGACACAAGTATATGTATAACCAAATTACTCTGTTGTACACCTGAAACTAACATAATATTATTAATCAACTATACTTCAATATAAAATAAACATAAAAAATAAAGGAACTAGCATGGCAAGCGTTAGTGGGGTGTGAAATGTTACTCTGGGAGATGGCAAAGAGATTAATGTTACTAGAGTAGGTTCCTGGTGTGAGGAAAGAGGACTGACAAGATAAAACTACACTAGAGTAAGGGTAGATGGTAGGTATTTTGTATATGAGTAAGAACTTAGACTTTATCTTACAGGCAACTGGAAATCATCAAAGGTGTACTTATACAAAAAAGATCACTTCAAAAATATTTGGGAACAGTTTGTTATGTGAGAGAGAAAACAGTCTTCTCAAACTTTTTAAACTTAAGTCATTTTACGAGACCACCCATTTGCAGAAATGCCACACTTATGAAATTAAGTCCCATGTTACTCTTGATCATTCACAAATTTCCAATTTTTGAAGCCTAAAATATGAACATGTAAATGTTTTTAAAAGGTTGTTAACCATCATCCTACACTGTCTTCCTTTAGAGACTGAAAACCTTCTCAAGTAATAAGAACATTTCAATATCTGAATAATTTTAACGTGCACACAGAAGGAAGCAGGGTTCACAGAAAAAACCACAGTTATTTGGATTAGGGTATGTCTCTTGGTGATAGACTTCCAACAGGGAGCTGTATGGTTTTGACAAAATCAGTCTTCCTCTATGGGCCTCAGTGGTCTTATACATGACATGAGAAAAACCAAAGTGGACTAGATAGTTTTTCTAAAGGCCCTCTCTTTTTAGGTTTAGAACTTAAACATTTTAGGTTTCTGATCTAAGGACCAATTTCTATGCCCAAACAAATGACACTAGCTTGATACATAATTTAAGTCAACTGAATTTGACACAAGATTCAATCCATTAGTGGAAGAAAATGGTATCTCAAGTTATCCAGGTTCATTTATAGATCACAAATACACAGATTTCCATTTAGGAACTTATGAAGAACGGTTATTCCATCATCATGACATTACAGAACATTCAAGGTTTGGGTGGAGAAGAAAGAAGAGGATCAATTCAGCTCCTCTTAATTAGCAATTGGAAATGCTTAATTAGCAATTGGAAGTGTGATTCTGAAGTTCAAAAATACTTTTTCTCTGGAAAGATTAATTTGAGAAGTGGTAGCTGAGGCAACGTGGGTGGCTGGGAAAACTCAGGGAAGCATGTGCACTTTTAAAAGAGAAGACAAGGGAGGTTGAACAATCTCAGAAAGACAATACAGTTCAGAGGTAGGAGGAACACCAGGAGAGAACAGGTGAGAGCTCCCAAGTTAAGAGCTGGTCCCAAGATCCCTACTGTCACATGGTACATGGGGCAAGGAAGGAAAGGAAGCTTCGGATGCTCCAATTCCAGAGGGCCAATGACAGCCTTGTGCAAGTTTCAGTGGAACACGGAGAAAGCAAGATCACAAGAGGCTGAGAACTTATTTTAATTTTCACTGAGAATCTGTGTGGTGTTTTGACAAAATCAAAGATTATCTGGATTGCCGGGGGCCAGCGTGAGGAACTCTGCCCATGGCAAAGGTCATGAGGAAGGAGGCTTGGCATTCGCAAAGGCGTGATCAAGCCTCAGGAAACCCCCTGTTCCCGAGCATCTAATCCCAAAACCAGAGTCTGTTTTATGCTCTCACCTACACCTCTGACTTTACGGGGGGCTCTCCCCTATAACCGTTTCTCTCGGAGAAGGAGTAAACGTGCAGCTCCAAGGCAATAAAAATTCCTGGGCGTGACAAGAGTGTTTCAGTTTACGGACTCCTCTGAAGGTTATCTAGCCTACCTGTATAGGTTCGTCCGGGCTGGACCCCGGCACTGGATACTATAAATAGTAAATTTATATAGCACTTTTCAAAGTCAGTGGGGATATATTCCAGCCATCATATATGTTTAGGAAGAAGCTTCGCCAATAATAGCAAGACAGCTCCCAGAGGTGCAAACTGGGGCACTTTTTCATCAGTATTCCATTTCTAGAAGGCAACTGATGTGTGGAAAGATTGATTGATGTCCAAGGGTGAAGCATTATTTTAATAAGTTGGAAACCACATAAAAACCCATAATTAAGGGAATGGCTAGGTTGAATATGATAAAATATCATTCACATTATACAAAATATTTAGTCGCATGGGGGAAATGATATATAAATATATACTATGACATGCAAAAAAGCAGAATATCAAATAGCATGTCCAGAATGATTGTCTAATTTGGCGTTTTAACAAAATCACTAAAAAGTAGTACATATACAGAGAAAGCAAGAAAATCCATTAAATTTTAAGAGTAGTTTTCTCTGAATGGTAATATTGAGGTTGAGTTTAATTTTATTCTTACTGCTTTTCAATTTTCTACATTTTCAGATAAAATATGTATTGGTTTTATTAATAGAAAAAGTTCATTGACTTCTACTTCTAAAAGGCTAAAGGAAGGAATAATAGAAAAATAGAATAATATTAATCAAAGTAAAGCAGAAATTTTTTTCTTTCTGAAACACGCATATAAACACATCCAGTTAATAAATACAAATCCATGTGGGTACATGTACTACACACACACACACAAACACATAGGTGAGTACACAATTCTTCCTTTAGCATAGAAGAAGTAGAAATATATTCTACTTGCTATTTATGAAATTTGGGCAGACTCAGCCCTCACTCCCAGATTTGGCAAGTTAAGTGACTTACATCTGGCTTTAGAACAAAGGTTAAATAGGTTTGACAACTGTTTAAAACTAATGTTGCTAAAGTATGCTTTTAATAGTACTCAAGTATAAAATATACAAAATATGTAGATAGTAGGAGTTGGTAAGATGTCTTTTCAGAAATTCCAACTGGTAATTATTTTAGACGTTTAAATAATAAGGTTTAATGGATTATATCTTCTGAAGAATATATGCCCTGATTTAACCCAAGTGAGAGAAGGGTGAAGCTATATGACAATTGATTTCATAAAAATGGGAAATCATGAAACTACCTACCAAATTGTTTAATGCCTTTATTTATAAACATCCAGGGATTATTTTAAGGCTTCATTTAAAACCTGTACCTTATTTTCCTCCATTTCTCCAGCTAATCACAAATAGGAATCAGATCAAATTATATCTGCATGCTGTTAACTTATTTTGTATCTCAAGATCTATAGACCTGCACCAATTTTCACCTCCCTTCATTCCATCTGAATGTGCTAAGTTGTACAGATGGATGAAACACTGAGGTTGGAGAGAAGACATGGAAATAGGGTGTAGTCTTGGAAAACAGGTAGATTGTACCTCAAAAGGTCTTTAAATATTCACAGGTGAAATGAAGACATCATTATGCTAGCTCTAAATACAAAGAATGTTAAGCAGAGACATATTAAGAACAATTCTTTTTGTATGCACTAGATACATGCTGAAACATAATACCCCAAGTTCAAAATAATATGGCTAGTTTTACATAAGGAAACTGTGATATAATTTAGCATGGATTATAATTCTTCTGCTCCTATTATCTGACTCTAAGATATAAAATAGAATGAAGCATTTCTGGCAAATGTCTCAAGGAGTTCCAGAGTAGCACCATGAACCATAAAGAAGTCATCCTCAGCCACACAGATAGCAGCAAGTAGATATGTCGGTGGTAGTGATAATGGTTTTAAAGGCTTATAAACATTTAACCAGATGTTCTGTCTATAATATTTTGAACATGAGCCATAATTGCTCTCACAATGATAAAGTGAAATGCAAATGTTTTTAGCTTTAATATTTCAATTTTCATCTTTAGGGGCTGGGACATGGCCCGATCCTTTGTATGTTGAAGAGGCATTAAGATTTGAAGATGGGTAGGGATTTCTGGGAGGCAAGGCTATTAATGGGAGTGAGTGCAGGAACCCCAGCCTTGGGGGTAGAACAGAGAAGGTGAAAAGGTGCGTCTTGGGTAAGAGTGAGCCTTGATGTCAGCTGCTGGACACAGGAATGGGCCAGCACGTGGCTTATAAACATCTGAAGCAGCAATATCACAGGAGTTGTTGACAAGGTAGAACATGGTCTGAACTGAAGTGAATATGTTGGAACAATGAGAATTAGCTAGTGGTTGTATAGGAAAGATGAAAGGATCCCCAGAGCCAACGGCATAATGTTGGAGTGTGATAGGATAGGTGACATGGTACGCTGGCTGAGCCTAAGAATGCAGAGGGGATCTGCTACAAAAGAGGAAATCTGCATTAGAGCCACACATTAAATATGCATCACTTATATAGGACACTGGAGAAGGCAATGGCAGCCCACTCCAGTCCTCTTGCCTGGAAAATCCCACGGACAGAGGAGCCTGGTAAGCTACAATCCATGGGGTCGTGAAGAGTCAGACACAACTGAGCGACTTCACCTTCATTTTTCACTTTCATGCATTGGAGAAGGAAATGGCAACCCACTCCAGTGTTCTTGCCTGGAGAATCCCAGGGATGGGGGAGCTGGGTGGGCTGCCATCTATGGGGTTGCACAGAGTCAGACACGACTGAAGCGACTTAGAAGCAGCAGCAGCAGCAGCATATAATACACACAATTTAAAAATGAATATTGACACTTTTAATGAAATGCTTCTAACACTGTATAAATTATTTATACCAAATAATTTTATTTTAGGGCTTGTTTTGGTCCAGAAGAGTGTTATTTTCTCTGTAGGTTTCTTAAGTTATATTAGGCATAGTTTAGAATTGCATATTATAAATACCTTTTTGTCTCCTAAAATAACTTTAAACTTGTATTAAATGGGGTAATAGATATAAAAAACTGAATGGCAGTCACTGAAAACCTACAAATAATAGGTTTTGAAAATAAATAATTATTTTTTTCAAATAAATAATTATTTAAAAACAAGTAATCTTTGTTAGATTCATGTTAGAACTACTACAAAAAAAATCC
Source organism: Capra hircus (assembly GCF_001704415.2). NCBI lineage: Eukaryota > Metazoa > Chordata > Mammalia > Artiodactyla > Bovidae > Capra > Capra hircus. Next base: position 77,417,682 of record NC_030811.1, read on the forward strand.
TAATAAAAGGAAGTGATAACATCAGGAAGCATAAGTTGATTTTTTATTATTTCAAGTAAATAAATAAAGCTTCTTGGGAGGCAGGACATAGTGGATGGATTTTGCTATCCAGCATTCCATTTCCTAAAACTAATATACTGAAAGGCTGTTAGTTTATTTTGAAGCAAACTAAGGAAAGATTCGTGAAATGACCCATTCTTGCTCCTGACAATCTATAAAAATAAACACATTTCCTAAGTAAATCATTCACTGCCTCTGCTCTGAGACATTCACTCATGGGTGAAGGAGTAAAGGAATTCGCATTCGCAGACCTCTCTGATATGCTTTCCTCAGCTTTCTGTCCATCTCTTAAAGTTGATCAATCACTCTTTCCTTAGTGCCACATCTCTAGCCTATTACTTTGTCAAATAATATTTATCATTCTACAATATGTGATTTATTTTCATGTTTGTTTCTCATCCAGACTGCGAGTTATTTGAGAATAAGACAAAGTCTTATTCATCCTAGTGTTTCCAACCCACAGCACAATACTTAGTACATAATAGGTGCTTAATGAGTGCTGATTCATGTACATGTATTATCCACTGGATAACACCATAATCCTGTGAGACAGACATTACTGTGCTTATTTTATTGATTAGGAGACAGGCTTGAAGAGAGTGGATTGCCTATGTCACAAAGACTTGAATGGTGGAGTTTAGATTGTAAGCTTTTACATTTCATCAGTTCTAACATGAATTTTTCTTTTCACATTGAAAACAGCTCTGAAAATTGAGATGCATTTCACCTCTGATGGCAAACTTTAATCACTGTCATCAGGCAGCAGTTGTCACTTTTGTGTGTTTGAGGATCTGGTGATGGATCGCCACATTGCTGTCTTTTCAATTGAGTTAGGGGCATGGTTGGTCCAGCACATGATGAGCTTAACTGCTGTTTAAAATATCTTCCAAAAGATTATATTATGATTCACCCTGAAACAAAATTTATTGCAGATGCAGAAAGAAATGCAATAGAAGAGTAGATTATAAACAAGACACTGATGAAGCAAATATAAATAATTGTAAGAAGGGTTGAAATTCCATATTTTCTTGCTATGCGATAACTGAGTGCATCAGGGAATCTTATCAGAGGATAACACTCACAAACAGATGAAGCTGTGTTAACAGTTTGTTGGAGTCAGTCAGCGAGATGTAAACTAGAAGGCATAAAAGATGAAGTGATAGGAAAACTCAGACCACTGATGCATTCAATTGAAAAAGAGAGCAACTATGGCAACGATGAGGACTATCCGTGGTATTCAACAAAACTTTCTATGATGATGGAAATGTTCTAGAGTCTGTACTGGCACAGCTGCTGACACCTATGGCTATTAAGAACGTGAAATACTGCCAATGTGACTAAGAAAACGAATTTTAACTTCACTTTAATTAATTTAAATATACATAACCACAGTTGCTAGAGGCTACCCTATTGGATTGTACAGAACTAGACTCCTTTGTAAACCAATCTTCCTTATCAGTTAAGTCTGATGTTACAGTAAGTTTCAGCATTCTGATCTGGAAAGTGCAAATATCATCTATTTTAAAATGTTGCTGCGAGAGTTTAATGAGACGTGATGATGGATTATATTTAGCATATAAGTCTGGAATATGATAAGTGAGAGGAAATGAAGGTAGTACGTGCTAGGGAGAGTAGGACTACTAGTAATTATAGTAACCACAACATTTTATCCTTGCTGATAAACAGCAAGGAAGGTTTAAATACTACAATAAATAGCAGGTCATAAAGAAATATCTCCCCCCACCTCAAAAAAGATGGCAAGCTGCTTAGAAGTTAGGAAGTTCATTATAGACATTAGGCTACATGGATTCTCAGTAAATACCGATTAGCCTGCAATTTCCAGAAGGTGAATTAGTGTACATGCAATGCTTCTGGACATCTATCTGCGTTTTGAAAATTCGAGTTCAAGTGACTTGGGCCCACCCTCTAACTCTTAAAGTGATGCCAGATCAATCTGAGCATCCATGGGTACTAACAAGGATAGACTCTTGTTAGTACAAAGAGGAATATTTGTACAAGAGGAATATTGTACTACAATATTAGTACTACAGAGTACTAAAAGGAATATTATGCTTAGCAAGAGGAAACTTGGGTGAACGCTAAATAAAGAAGGATGCCCTGCTGAGCCTGTAATGAAGACTAGGCTGTTTTAGAGTGTGTGGGTAACTCTTCTGGAATCTGTTGATCGATGTTCATTAGTTAATATGCATCTAGGTGCATACAGGCTGAGGGGTATGTGTGTGTGCGTGTGTGTGTGTGTGTAGGGAAGCAGAGGCTAATAAGGACAATATCTTGGCTTCTACATCCATCCAAACTTCTGAAAGAGTTTAAACCCATTACATATATATATAACATATTATATATATAATATATATAAACCTATATTATATATTTGATATTTACTTATATCAATATTTATATATAAAATATTTATATTATATATAATATACATTATATATTTGTAAATATGTATATATAATATAAACATTATATATAATATATACAATATACTTCCCTGGTGGCTCAGATGGTAAAGCGTCTGCCTGCGATGCAGGAGACCTGGGTTCAATCCCTGGGTTGGGAAGATCTCCTGGAGAAGGAAACGGCAACCCACTCCAGTACTCTTGCCTGAAAAATCCCAAGGACGGAGGAGCCTGGTAGGCTACAGTCCATGGAGTCACAAAGAGTCGGACACAACTGAGCCACTTCATTTTCACTTATTTATATATAAAATATTTATATTTTATATATTATATATAATATAAATGAACATTACATATTATATATTATATATATACTATTATATATATATAATATATATAAACCTATATTATATATAGATTTCTTGAGAAACCTATATGCAGGTCAGTCAGGAAGCAACAGTTAGAACTGGACATGGAACAACAGACTGGTTCCAAATAGGAAAAGGAGTACTTCAAGGCTGTATATTGTCACCCTGCTTATTTAACTTCTATGCAGAGTACATCATGAGAAACGCTGGGCTGGAAGAAGCACAAGCTGGAATCAAGATTGCCGGGAGAAATATCAATAACCTCAGATAGGCAGATGGGAGGAGGCAATGGCACCCCACTCTAGTACTCTTGCCTGGAAAATTCCATGGACGGAGGAGCCTGGAAGGCTGCAGTCCATGGGGTCGCTCAGGTACGGACATGACTGAGTGACTTCACTTTCACTTTTCACTTTCTTGCATTGGAGAAGGAAATGGCAACCCACTCCAGTGTTCTTGCCTGGAGAATCCCAGGGACCAGGGAGCCTGGTGGGCTGCCGTCCATGGGGTCACACAGAGTCGGACACGACTGAAGTGACTTAGCAGTAGCAGATATGCAGATGACACCACCCTTATGGCAGAAAGTGAAGAGGAACTAAAAAGCCTCTTGATGAAAGTGAAAGAGGAGAGTGATAAAGCTCTGAATGTTGGCTTAAAGCTCAACATTCAGAAAACGAAGATCATGGCATCTGGTGGAAACAGTGTCAAACTTTATTTTTTTGGGCTCCAAAATCACTGCAGATGGTGACTGCAGCCATGAAATTAAAAGACGCTTACTCCTTGGAAGGAAAGTTATGACCAACCTAGATAGCATATTGAAAAGCAGAGATATTACTTTGCCAACAAAGGTTCATCTAGTCAAGGCTATGGTTTTTCCAGTGGTCATGTATGGATGTGAGAGTTGGACTGTGAAGAAAGCTGAGCACCAAAGAATTGATGCTTTTGAACTGTGGTGTTGGAGAAGACTCTTGAGAGTTCCTTGGACTGCAAGGAGATCCAACCAGTCCATTCTAAAGGAGATCAGTTCTGGGTGTTCTTTGGAAGGACTGATGCTAAAGCTGAAACTCCAGTACTTTGGCCATCTCATGCGAAGAGTTGACTCATTCAAAAAGATTCTGATTCTGGGAGGGATTGGGGGCAGGAGGAGATGGCTGGATGGCATCACTGACTCAATGGATATGAGTTTGAGTGAATCCCGGGAGTTGGTGATGGACAGGGAGGCCTAGCGTGCTGCAATTCATGGGGTTGCAAACAGTTGGACACGACTGAGTGACTGAACTGAACTGAAACCCATTAAGGAGAGATAGGTTAAGAAGAGAAACCTTGAAAGAGGTGATTTTTAGGAAATGTATCATTCTCTGATATTGAGTCTGGGATTGAACAATGCTGCCTTTTTAGGCAAGAAGGTTCAGGAGGTCAAACCATTTTCTCAATCTTTGCAGATAATCCAAGTCACTTTAACATCTGGGAGACCAGCAGCTTTGAGAACAGCGAAAGACAGTGCCTTATGCACGTCGATTAGCACTGTGATGCACTCACCATGGGAAAAGGCTCTGCTGAAGACGCCACAAATGGATTCATAAGAAGAGAATACTGACAAGGAGACTCTCAGTTTACACAGAAAGAAGTGATCTGAGCTTGCACAGGGGGCAATGCTGACAACCCACACTGTTTATAGTATCTCAGAAACACTTGTGGAAGGTTTCAGAAAGGGAGTTGAGAGCCTGTTGATCAGAGAGAGACTGGTATAAACAGGCACTGATTTTAAGGTGACCTAATTTGTCCTCATTGGATGGTGATGCCAGAGGACAAGGGGGCATGCTAGCTGTTTTGTTACTTTAGAGTTCCTGTTATTATTCAAACCTTTTTGAGTTTCTATAGTAGTCTGCCATGATGATTTAGGGTGGAGTTAGTCCAGTTAGCTTTGGCCCTAATAAAGGACTGTTTGTTGAAAGTCTGCTCATCATTTGCCTTTTTATTGCTACCAGAACAACAGTAACTAGGATCACTAAATCTAACACTTGAATAACAGTCCTTCAGAGGGCTTAACAGTGGCAATTACCAAACAGTACACACCAAAGGTTCTTGGCAGGAAGTAAGGAACAAGAAGTAAAGAACTACTCCATGAACTGAAAATTTTGAGGAGTGCTTCCAATAAAAAAATATGTAAATTTTTAAAATGGGCGAGTCATCAGAAGAAACAACTGTTCCCTTGAGAAATAAAAAGCAAATAAAGTTTAATAATATATCGAGTCTCTTTTAAGAGCTCTCCATTTAAAATGAAACCTGTCACATTGTTTAGCACCCTATTGTTTAAAGAAATAAATTTATATAACTATAAAAAAAATAAATAAAATGAAACCTGAAGCCACACTGGATGATAACAACCTACAAGGGTTGAAATGCAAAAGTTTACCTTTTCTGGAAAAGGATATATTGATTGAAAGTCCTATTTCACTGATCCTTTCCTATTCTCTGGGAATGAACAATTACAATATAAAGATAGCTTGGGACATGTATTTTCTTCTATTCCTTAAGTCTGATGGCTCAGTTCTAATTATCACTTATACCAAAATTTTACCCAGAATTACTGTTCAGACCTTGGCCATGTAACCTGACTTAACGAAGTTGAAATATGACTTAACTAGTACTAAGCAAGGTCATGAGTTCAAACCTTACCTTAATGATGACTTTTTGAACTATAAGAAAGATCAGAAAAGAGAGCAAAAGGAAGATAGAAAGTTGGAATTATATAGGCCAGAGGTAATATATCAAAAGGTGATCATAAGATATTCCAAGTTCAGTTGACAAATGTGTGTGTGTTAGTTGTATCCAACTCTTTGTGACCCTATGGACTGCAGCCTGCTAGGCTCCTCTGTCCATGGAATTCCCCAGGCAGGACTACTGGAGTAGGTTGCTATTTCCTTCTCCAGGGGATCTTCCTGACCCAGGGATGGAACTCAGGTCTCCTGCATGCAGGCAGATTCTTTACTGTCTGAGCTACCAGGGACATAGATAAATCACTAGGGCCAGATGGCACTCACCCAAGAGTTTCGAAGGAACTCAAGGGTGAAACTGTAGAGCCACTGGCCAAACTTGTAGACTGTTATTGCAAACAGTCACCTTGCCAGAGGACTGGGAGATTCTGATGTGATCCCTATCTAGAAGAAGGACTCTTGAGAAACCCTGGAAACAAGATGATGATCCCAAAGACTATTAATAGCTTTCCAGGCATAAAAGATGTGGAGAATACTTTTAAAAAGAGTCAATTCCACTGAATATCTCTATGTATCTAACTGGTGGAGGTAAAAGCTCTATAGTTTTGGTAAGAGGAAATCATACCAATGTGGTCTCTTTTGTGTTTTTGAGGTTTCAGATGGCAATTGTGTGGCCAATAGAGACAATATTTCCTTTTTTGTTTTTTTTCTTGAGGACATTTGAAAAGATTTACTTATAATAGCTTTACAAAAACACACATGGAGTTGGCATGGAGTTGGAGAAACCTTCTGTCACATACTAAACACTAGCAATGATAGAAAACACAGACAGGGTTCATAAGGAACATTTTCTTTGATGTATCTTATAGTAGTTGTGAGAAACAGTCTTATTTTCATAAATGGATTTGAATGGGAATTTAGCATAGATATTTTGAATGGACATATTTTCTTAAGCTCCAGTCAGAATGGAAAAATCAAGCTGAGATGCCGAAACTGGGAAATTTCAAAAGGATACTTGAATAAGAAGAAATGGGGTAGGTTAATACTTGAAGAGTATACTTAGAATTTGATTCTCACAGGATACAGCAAACACTGTAGTTCTAAACACTAAAAGAACAGGATCTCATCAGGGATCAAACAATAAAAATCAGAGCATCCACTGCAGAGCACAGGGCCTTGCACACAATGTGGAGCTGAACTTAACCCACAGAGAGTGCTAACCACTGCCCGCTGCTATGCAACACATCACAATGGCAATGTAGGCAAAGCAGGCCATTTTACAGAGTTCTAGAGTCTGTAGTTATCAATACAATATCATACACTTAAAACTTATGAGAGTAGGTGTTGCATTTTCTTTCAGTTCAGTCACTCAGTCATGTCTGACTCTTTGCGACCCCATGGACTGCAGCACGCCAGGCTTCCCTGTCCATCACCAATACCCAGTGCCTGCTCAAACTCATGTCCATCGAGTTGGTGATGCAATCCAACCATCTCATCCTCTGTCGTCCCCTCCTTCTGCCTTCAATCTTTCCCAGCATCAGGGTCTTTTCCAATGACTTAGTTCTTCACATCAGGTAGCCAAAGTATTGGAGTTTCAGCATTAGCATCAGTCCTTCCAATGAATACTCAGGACTAGATGTCCTTTAGGATGGACTGGTTGGATCCCCTTGCAGTCCAAGGGACTCTCAAGAGTCTTCTCCAACACCACAGTTCAAAAGCATCAATTCTTTGGTGCTCAGCTTTCTTTACAGTCCAACTCTCACATCCATACATGACCACTGGAAAAACCATAGCTTTGACAAGACGGACCTTTGTTGGCAAAGTAATGTCTCTGCTTTTGAATATGCTGTCTAGGTTGGTCATAGCTTTTCTTCCAAGGAGCAAGTGTCTTTTAATTTCATGGCTGCAGTCACCATCTGCAGTGATTTTGGAGCCTAAGAAAATAAAGTCTCTCACTGTTTCCACTGTTTCCCCATCTATTTGTCATGAAGTGATCTTAGTTTTCTGAATGTTGAGTTTTAAGCCAACTTTTTCACTCTCCTCTTTCACTTTCAACAAGAGGCTGTTTAGGTCTTCTTCACTTTCTGCCATAAGGGGGGTATCATCTGCATATTTGAGGTTATTGATATTTCTCCTGGCAATCTTGATTCCAGCTTGTGCTTCATCCAGCCTGGCATTTCACATGATGTACTCAGCATAAAAGTTAAATAAGCAGGGTGACAATATACAGCCTTGACGTATTCCTTTCCCAATTTGGAACCAGTCTCCTGTTCCTTGTCCAGTTCTAACTGCTGCTTCTTGACCTGTGTAGAGATTTCTCAGGAGGCAGGTCAGGTGACCTGGTATTCCCACCTCTTGCAGAATTTTCCACAGTTTGTTGTGATTCACACAGTTAAAGTCTTTGGTAGAGTCAATAAAGCAGATGTTTTTCTGGAACTCTCTTGCTTTCTTGACTATCCAGTGGATGTTGGCAATTTGATCTCTGGTTCCTCTGCCTTTTCTAAACCCAGCTTGTGTATCTGGAAATTCATGGTTCAGATACTGTTGAAGCCTGTCTTTGAAAATTTTGAGCATTACTTTGCTAGCTTGTGAGATGAGTGCAATTGTGCAGTAGTTTGAACATTTCTGTGACACTGCCTTTCTTTGGGATTGGAATGAAAACTGACCTTTTCCAGTCCTGTGGCCACTGCTGAGTTTTCCATATTTGCTGGCATATTGAGTGCAACACTTTCACAACATCATCTTTCAGGATTTGAGATAGCTCAACTGGAATTCCAACACCTCCACTAGCCTTGTTCATAGTGATGCTTCCTAAGGCCCACACGACTTCACATTCCAGGATGTCTAGCTCTAGGTGAGTGATCACATCACCGTGGTTATCTGGGTCATGAAGATCTTTTCTGTACAATTCTTCTGTGTATTCTTGCCACCTCTTCTTAATATCTTCTGCTTCTGTAAGGTCCATACTATTTCTTTCCTTTATTGTGCCCATCTTTGCATGAAATGTTCCCTTGGTGCCTCTAATTTTCTTGAAGAGATCTTTAGTCATTCCCATTTTATTGTTTTCCTCTATTTCTTTGCACTGATCACTGAGGAAGGCTTTCTAATTCTCCTTGCTATTCTTTGGAACTCTGCATTCAAATGAATATATCTTTCCTTTTCTCCTTTGCCTTTAGTGTCTCTTCTTTTCTCAGCTTCCCTTGTGGCAATGCAGGAGACCCGGTTTTAATCCCTGGGTTGGGAAGATCCCCTGCAGAAGGAAATGGTAACCCACTCCAGTATTCTTGCATGGAAGATCTCATACCAGTTTCCTCTGGTAGGTTACAGTCCATGGGGTTGCAAAGAGTCAGATGCGACTGAGCAACTTCACTTTTCTTTCACTTTTTTCTCAGCTATTTGTAAGGCCTCCTCAGACAACCATTTTGCCCTTCTGCATTTCTTTTTCTTGGGAATGGTCTTGATCACTGCCTCCTGTACAATGTCATGAATGTCCATTCATAGTTCTTCAGGCACTCTATCAGATCTAATCCCTTGAATCTATTTTTCACTTCCATTGTATAATTGTAAGGGATTTGATTTAGGTCATACTGAATGGTCTAGTGACTTTCCCTACTTTCTTCAATTTAAGTCTGAATTTGGCTATAAAGAGTTCATGATCTGAGCCACAGTCAGCTCCTGGTCTTGTTTTTGCTGACTGTATACAGCTTCCCCATCTTTGGCTGCAAAGAATATAATCAATCTGATTTTAGTATTGACCATCTGGTGATGTCCATGTGTAGAGTCTTCTCTTGTGTTGTTGGAAGAGGGTGTTTGCTATGACCAGCACATTCTTTTGGCAAAACTCTGTTAGCCTTTGCCCTGCTTCATTTTGTACTCCAAGGCCAAATGTGTCTGTTACCCCAGGTAGCTCTTGACTTCCTACTTTTGCATTCCAGCCCCCTATAATGAAGAGGACATTTTTTGGGGGTATTAGTTCTAGAAGTCTTGTAGGTTGAATGGTTTGCCTTGGAAACAAACAGAGATCATTCTGTAATTTTTGAGCCTGCATCCAAGTCCTGTATTTTGGCCTCTTGTTGACTATGATGGCTACTCCACTTCTTCTAATTGATTCTTGCCCATACAAGTAGATATAATGGTTATTCTAGTTAAATTCACCCATTCCAGTCCATTCTCGTTCGCTGATTCCTAAAATGTTGATGTTCACTCTTGCCATCTCCTGTTTGACCACTTCCAATTTGTCTTGATTCATGGACCTAACATTCCAGGTTCCTATGCAATATTGCTCTTTACAGCATTGGACTTTACTTCCATCACCTGTCTAATCCACAACTGGGTGTTGTTTTTGCTTTGGCTCCATCTTTTCATTCTTTCTGGGGTTATTTCTCCACTCTTATTCAGTGGCATATTGGGTACCTACCAACCTGGGTAGTTCATCTTTCAGTGTCATACTTTTTTGCCTTTTCATATTGTTCATGGGGTTCTCAAGGCAAGAATACTGAAGTGGTTTGACATTCCCTTTTCCAGTGGGCATGTTTTTTTACCACAATTAAGAAAACAAACACACACTGACCATATAGTTGAGGTTTTAGATAATATATGTATTTCTACCTAAACAGGCAGAATATAATGTCAACCTTGTTATGTGCAGGTGCTTTTTGTGACAATATGAATCTTGGTATAATTTATTTTTTCACTTATCACTTGACCTCATTATTTTCTCACTTCTTAGGATAATTTTCAATATCCTATTTCTAGAATGTGAATGTAATGTATAAAGACATGAAAACAAGGCACCCATGTGGCTGACATACATTTTCTTTAGTTATATATACGAGAACTGAAGTGAAAAGAAATGGATTTTCCCAAAGTCATACAGTTTTAAGGTAGAAATAAAGTGAAATCCAATGTTTATTTTAAACTAAATGCTGTGCTCATTATAGGGGGCTCATTAATATCTCATTATTTACTTCAAATTTATTATTAAAAAATATAGTCTTGTATAAAACAGACTCTTGCTTTTAACAGTACAATTTCAGCTATTAACTACTCAGTCATATGGGTCTTCTACTTCCTTTTCTCCCAAAAACCATTAACCCTTTCTCATTAGGTTCCTTTCTGTTAACTCTAAGAGTTGAACATGTAAATAGATTCCAGAAAGCTTTTTTAAAACTGCTTTTTCATCTATTGGTATCATTTATTAAAATAAGTTAAAAACTTTTTTTTTTGGTTGTAAATAAATCTACCACTTGAATAACTGTCCTTCAGAGGGCTCAACAATGGCAATTATCAAACAGTACACACCAATGGGCTTCCCTGGTGGCTCAGACAATAAAGAATTCACCTGCAATGTGGGAGACCTGGGTTCAATCCTTGGGTTGGAAAGATCCCTTGGAGAAGGGAACCACTACCCACTTCAGTGTTCTGGCCTGGAGAATTCCATGGACTGTATAGTCCATGGGGTTGCTAGGAGTTGGACATGACTGAGCAACTTTCACCTCACACACCAATGGTTCTTGGCAAATGGAAACTTTGCAACTTCCTGAAACAATTTTGAAGAGGAAAGCCTAAGAGTAGGCAGAGGTGTGTCCCCCAAAGTGGTACAATTGATCTGTTTCCTGAGATTCTCCCCAGTAGACCACCAGTCCTTCAAGTCTTGAAATTTTTTAGGTCTTATAACTCTAGTAAAACACAAAGACATATGGCATGACTGTTGGGGGAGAAGAAATTTTTCTCTACGTTTCCAGGATCTTCTGGCTGGTCTAACAATGAAATGTCATGAGATAGATTAACAGGAGAAAATCATACAGAAGTTTAGTAAGATGTGTACACGGGAGAGACCCTGGAAAACAGAGCACCTCTCCAAAATGGCTGAGCCCCTCAACTTAAATTCCATCTTCAGCTGAAGACAAGAGTGTTGAGCATGGGAGGAGTCAGTTGGGAAGTCACCAGGAAAAGCATAGTAAACAAGGGTGATTGTGATACAGATTCAAGTCACTGCCTTCTCCATTGAAAAGCTTTTCTAAATTTGGTCACCTTCCTCATCTAGGTACAGAGAGAGAGAAATACTCACAAATGGAGAATTCCTACAAATGCTTCTTACAAAAGGGTAACTCCTACTTGGTTTTCTGAATTTTTCTCACATCTGCTGTTTCTTTGAAAATAACTAGCTTAAAGTAATGAATGTGCCAAAGAGCCATATTTTGGGGTGGCAAATTCTGCTTCCCTGAAGGGTAAATGGCCATGTGTTCATAGCTGACACCTCAAAGAGGATAGCTTTACAACCAAGATTACTAATATGAAACAAAATTCATACGCTGTGGCAAGAAAGGAAAAAATTAATCACAAATATCTTTCTCTGTCCTTTGGCCCCCCTCTCCGCGATACTGCATATTGTATATCTGCATTATTCAATACATAGTATGTATATTGCTTTTGTATCAACCAAACCTTCCTCACCAGCAGGATACCTTCTCCTATCATCAATAAAACAATACCTTAAAAGGTAACATTCTTTCTGGATCTTGAAAGGGGTCAGAGACTTTTAGATTGTGGAAGCTGCCAATGTATCACTCAACATATAGCCCTCTGTCACAAAAAAATTATATAACTGTTCCTTGACTTAGAATGTGTGAGAGCTTTCTGCAATGCTATTCTCAGGTTATAATCCTCCATTTGGCTTGAATGAAATTTTCCATTTATTTCTTGGATCAATTTTTCACTGACACTAGTGACTAAGTTTTTCCAAGTTTATCAGGAGGGGATCCTAAGGAAAGAGAAAGGCAGAAATCCCAGAGAGAAGGTTCGCCTGTGTTCAGAGTGAGCCACTCATAGTTTTGCCTAGGTTTGCTCTGGTATATAGATTCACAGTTTATCTGTGAGAATTTCCTCTTTGGAATCACTGAGGTATGCTTTTTTTAAAAGCAAAAGAAAACACCTATTTTGTTTATGAATACCTTTATTACACTCCCTGCTGATTCAATGAACTTTTGATTAGCCTCTATGATTACTAACTTCATTTAGGGGAATGTGTGCATGAGTGGTTTGGTAATTATTTGAGACACTTGCAAATAAGAGGACTTTCAAAAGCTGACTGAAGGTGTGAAGGCAGAGCACAGTTAGCCTGTTTTCTTTTGACTTTCTTTAGATGCTAGTAACTGCTAATTAGAGCAAGGAAAGCAGTGGTTGGTAACTCACTTTTAAAATTCAGTCTGATTATAATCTGGAAGCTGACTGTTCCCTTTCAAAGACTAAATGAAAAACTGCTAAAGCAGTTTTGACTATTTATCAGGTATTTTATTGAGTTTCCAAATCATATTAACAGTTTTATATGTAGGTGCTTAATCAAAACCTTTTTCCCAAGTTATTTATGCAACTGGTCAGTCAAAGCAAGAAAAATAAAATCTTGGATGCGAAAGAATGGCAGGTGGTAGATAACAAAATTGATCTCAGATGCTATGGCAAGTATAGATCCCGTAATTCTCACAGCTTGTGTTTTATTTGTAAGGGAGGGGAACTGGCCATCCCAAATGTTGCATTGTTGCCCATTTCTCAGAGCCCTGAGGAGATCCAAGGGATTTAGCACTTGGAAAACCTGGAGAGTCTGGGAGGAGGATTAAGCTCCATACAGAAGGCAACACTGCTGAAGGAGCAAACACTGACAGACCAGGATACTCTGTGTTCTGCCTTGTCAAGCTGTGTGAGTGCGTTTGTGGGTGTATGTAGCTCCTCCATCTCTGCCAGTCTCTGCTACTTCGTGAGGCTCCTGAGTATCAGATGAACCCTCGACTTCCCTTTCTCACAGTGATTCTATCTTGCGTGTGTTTGAACTTTCCTCAAAGCTTTTTGAATTCTTAAAGAGAAAAGAAAAATCAGGAAATCAGAATTACCCCAAATCTTTAGTGTTTTATATTCCTTACCTAATGGATAAAAGTGAAATAAAACTGACTTTTAAAAACTGGGCAACTATTTCACATTTCATATAAGATAGTAGGTTTAAGTACTAAATTAACTTATTGAAACTAATATTAAAGCATTAAATTATACTTTAAAAAGGATAGAAAATTTTATAAAACGGAAAATGAAGCCACTTACATAATTTGGCTGATTATAGCTGAATATATCATTAAAAAAGATAGAAAATTTGAAAATTTTAGAAAACTGAAAATTCAGCCACCCTGAAAATTTGGCTGAATATAGCCAGATATTCTGTGCATTGGTAGAAAAAATAACCCATACAAACTTTGCAAAAATACCAGATCAAACTAATTTTTCCTTTGCCAAAAACAAATTATACTTGGCCTCACAAAAACAGAAGCATGACAACTTTGTAATTTATGGATGTTATTAACTCCTCTGATAATTAGATGGTAATAATTATAGGGCTTCCCTAGTGGCTCAAATGGTAAAGAATCTGCCTGCAGTGTGGGAGACCTGGGTTCGATTCCTGAGTTGGGAAGATCCCCTGGAGAAGGGCATGGCAACCCACTCCAGGATTCTTGCCTGGAGAATCCCCATGGACAGAGGAGCCTGGTGGGCTGCAGTCCGTGGGGTTGCAAAGATCTGGACATGCGCGAGTGACTAAGCACACAATCATAAGACAGTACAGTTAAAGCATTTTCCAGGTTCTATTTCTAACCGTGCTTAAATAGCAGAAGTAGACAAATTCTCCCCATGTTTCATTTCTAGTCAGTGAAACTGGGGACAAGGGGGTTGTGAAATGATCACGGTTCTCAAGAACATAGGCTTGGTGTGATTTCTTTGAATGTGCTAAATCATATATTTCTTCACTATTGATTTGTGTGATAATTATTACTTGTTAGGTTTTTGAAAAAAATCTAATAAACAGATTTAGTAATCAATCACCTTTGATGAAACTACTCAATATTTCTAAAATGACAAAGATTTAGTCTGTAGATAGACACAAACTACCAAATTTATTCAAACTGTTTCCAGTATAGTTTGTTGGTCTCCTATTGCTATTTATTGTATTATACTATATAGCTTAAAATATCACATAATCAAATGTACTTAAAAATCATTCTTTCATTATGAATAAAGAAATAATTATTTAATACTCATACATAAAATACTCATTCCCATTATTGATAGTCCTAGCAATGGGATAAGTATGAACACCCTGTGACAAATAGTTAATATCAGATAATGTTAAAATCTCATTTTAGTTCAAAATTTTAACCCTTGCCCTAAGAACTTTCGAACTATAACTAAATAATTATGTATTAAAATAACCCAGTTGGTTACTTGATTGTAATTTTCAAGTTTTTTCTTTAGCGGAGTAGTTTACAAACCATACAGAGGTTAGCATACCTCTATTCTTGTTTGTTATACCTGATTAGTTTTCTCTCAATGTGGGTAAATAGGCAAATATCTATCTATCTATCTAACTACCTATGTATCTACAAAAAGCAGGCCAAAGGAACCCAAAGGAGATGATTGGACCTGGGACAGGAACAACATTTTGGTCACCAATGGTTTCTATTGTAAAGATTTATAATCAAAAAGGGAAATGATGTAAAAACTTCATATATTGAAGTATGGGGAAGTCATTCAACAAAGCCATTTAACTTAAACTTTACTGACCAGAATGGCCTGTTTTGTGGCCTTTTGAACATGCACTGTATATCTGCTTTGGTCACTGAGGAGGGGAATACATTTGAAATTTAAAATGGAGTAGGTATACTTCTGATGTAAAACTCAATAACCATTGTCGATGTGATTTTAGACAATTACAAACTATACTATGTTGAGAATTTGAATGTTCTCATCAGTGTCAGACTCAGGATGCCACCAGCCATACTCAAAGCAATGTCTGCAGGTAGGTGGCAATTGTAATCTTGTGGCCTCAAGGTCTTGTCTCAGAACTATTAAATTTTTAGACAATGAGATTGCTTTAGATCAGATATTAGCAGAAAAGAAAGACATGAGTAGTGGCCAATACCTTCTGTTATGTATATAAAACACCACATCCAAAGTTAAAACCTTAGATAAAATTGGCCTCCAAAATCACTGCAGATGGTGACTGCAGCTGTGAAATTAAAAGACGCTTGCTCCTTGGAAGAAAAGCTATGACTAACTTAGACAGCATTTTAAAAAGCAGAGACATTACTTTGCCAACAAAGGTCTGTCTAGTCAAAGCTATGGTTTTTCCAGCAGTCATGTATGGATGTGAGAGTTGGGCCATAAAAAAGCTGAGTGCAGAAGAATTGATTCTTTTGAACTGTGGTGTTGGGAGAAGACTCTTGAGAGTCCCTTGGACTGTGAGGAGATCAAATCCTAAAGGAAATCAGTCCTGAATATTCATTAGAAGGACTGATGCTGAAGCTGAAACTCCAATATTTTGGACACCTGATGTGAGAACTGACTCCCTGGAAAAGACCCTGATGCTGGAAAAGATGGAAGGCAGGAGGAGAAGGGTAAGGCAGAGGATGAGATGGTTGGATGGCATCACCCACTCAATGGACATGAGTTTGAGCAAGCTCCAGGAGTTGGTGATAGACCGAGAAGCCTGGTGTGCTGCAGTCCATGGAGTCACAAAGAGTTGGACATGACTGAGTGATTGAACTGAACTGAAAACCTAGTTCCTTTACAGAGTTTATGATTAAACTCTCTATCCAAAAAGTAATTCCCTTTCTTGTCAGACACCCATTTGCCTGATGATTGAGGAGTATCAAAGAAAGGGGATTTGTAACCAAGCAAGACCCTATGAGGCCTTCCTGGGGCCCCTCTCCTTTATTCTCTGCTTTAGTTTCTCCCTGAAGTTCCTAGATAACAGTATCTGACACACATTCCTGAGTTATTTTACAGATGTGAAAACTCCCATTAAATGGAAGGTGTTAACTGCTTGGTGACCATAAGCACAGAGCCCCTAGTCCTACTGGACTGACAATGTTAACCCCTGTGACAGCACCCTGTTACCTCACCATCACCTAATCAGAAAATTGTGCACAACCTTATTACATGTCCTGTGACCCCCTTCCCACATCTTGCCTTTAAAATGATTTCCTGAAATCAGCTGGAGAATTTGGGCTTTTTCAGCACTAGCTGTCTCAGACTACTTGCATGGCAGCTTACAGTAAATGCTGTACTTTCCTACACCACAATCCGGTGTCAGTAGACTGGCTTTACTGTGCATTGGTGAGTGGACCTGAATTTGGTTTGGTAACAACACTTCAGCGTCTCCTTCTTTATCATGGGAGGAAGAAAGTTTTAACACTTTCTTAAGGGAAGGAATTGAAAGAGGATAAAAAGAGATCACTTTAGCTCCATACCATCCATATATGATTCCTTCTCCTCCACATATAAGGAGAGAGAGGGTTGCAGAGTAAGGCAATGGATCCGCTATTCTAGAACAGTATCAAGAAAGACAATAGGATATAAAGGGGTAAGAACTTGGAGATGTAGAAAAATTCAGGAAATGAATGAAAGATATATCAACTCTTGCAGGAGGAGAAAGGAACAAAAGCAAGGAAAGACAAGAAAACTGATCATTAAGCAAAATGAAAAGGTAAGGTTAACTGGCTGAAAACCCACTCTCTTACCAAAGAGCTGCTGGCTGGCCACGATGGTTTTTCACTAACTCCCTAGTGGTTCTCTGCTTTCTCTTCCCCAACTTATTCCTGCCAAAGACCCAAACACAACTGTCAAATGACTTACAATTTTATTAGAGCTTGGATTCTGTAGTCTTGGGTTTTCATCTCAGCTCTGCCACTTCACTATACTTGTGTTATTTTGCATAATTTATTTAACCTTTCTATGCTTGTTTCCTGATCTCTAAATTGGGTAATTAAAGCACTTAGCACCTAGAGGTTGTTGTGAGAATTAAAATGAGATAATGTATCAAGAGGACTTAGCACAAGTTCTGGCTTATATTAAATGCTCAATAAATACCAGCTAGTATTATTACGCTCTTCATTTAATAAAAGCTCTGTGAGAAGAGTTATTCTCTCATACCTTGAAATATGAATAGCAAAACTATTTGTCTGAAGTTCAAGTTGTCAGCCCCACTTTTAACTGCTCAGAAGGATACTGCTTGCCTTCACAAAAGACCAGTGAATTTCAGTGATGCCTGCTTCTCAACAGTGGACAGCGCTCTGCCAGTTTCCCCCAGATTTCCTTTCAGTCACCTCCAGCTGAGCCTATCCTGGTACGCTCTGTACTACTTTGAAAACACTATATGCCAAGAAAACAAAACACGTGGGTTCACAAGCTGAGAAGTGCAAGCAGAAGTGGCAGGATCTCACATGCCTGCAGGCACTAAAGCTGCAAGCGCCACCTACTTCTAAAGTTGTGCCCCAGGTCACAGAGAATCCCAAGAAATGTTTTGTTTCAGCCGGAGAGTAGCCAGCATGAGCACACATCTTCAGATACTTTAGGTGCATTTGCCTCAGTCAGCAGATTGAAGAAATAAAAAATCTCAGCCACAGAAAACAGCTTCTTGCTAAAGGCAAAATAAACAAATTTCTATTAGAAAGGGGACATTTTTCCCCGGGTCTTCCAGCTAATAAGGACATATTCTCTCTTGTTTAAAACCACATCCAAGTTGATAATCCTCTGAAAATATGTAAACAGACTTTTCTCAAGAGTTTTGGACATTCTCAAAGTAGAGGATCAGGTGAAACAAGAAGCAGAGAGATGCCATTTTGGACAAGGTTTTCCAGATGCCCTGAGATTCTTCAGGAAAACATCCTGCGGCAAGCTTATCACTTATCTATCAGTCACTTTAATCTAAAAGTTTTTCATATATATATATGTAAAGTATACAGGAAAAAAGCTAGCCCATAATCATGTTTATATTTATACAAAGGGTCATACTGGTCAAGGGGCTGACTTTGCTTAATAAGCCTACTCAGCTTTGGAGAGGAAGATCCTGCTTCAGAAATGGGTCCCTTCTGTAGATTCCTGCTAGTGAGACAATAGTAACCCAATTAAACAATTCCTGAGAAAGCCAGGAGCAACAAAGTGAAAACCAATGAGGTGAAAAGCTCCTTGGATCCCTCCTGGCTGAAGCTGCCAAGTCAGACACAGAAAACCCTGAAGATGGGACACTTTAATGAGGACAAAGTCCTTGTGATTGACCTCGGATTTTCAATTTGCAATCTTTTTTGGAATCACCACTAGGCAAGCAATCTGAAAGGTTTATGAAGTTTGAGACTCTACATAGGAACTCATTTTTTTTTTTCATGTTTATGGCTAAAAACATATAAAAAACCTCCAAACAAACAAACAACGGCAACAACCAAATCCAAAAAAGTTTTTGCCTGTTCTATTTAAAATGTCATCATTAGCTTTCATTATTTGGTTTTTCCTAGTTGAGCCTCTCTGACAGCAGATTGCTTTGTATGTCATACTTTTCTGCTCACAGACCCTGTCTCCATGTTTTACTTCTGTATAAGCCTGCCATGTTCCTGTGATAGACCGTATCTCCTAGCTCCCAGCCACACCCCTGGGCTGGCCAGTCCTTAGAGACATCCAGGTGCCCTTCAAAAACCAAACCCAAGTATTTGAGACATGGGACAGAGGAGCCTGCTGGGCTGCCATCTATGAGATCGCAAAGAGTCTGACACGACTGACGCAACTTAGCAGCAGCAGCAGCAGCAGCAGCATGGGCCTATGCATTTAGACCGGTTCTTAGCAAGTGGATGGAAACAGCATTCAGTAACCTGTTAGGATACTGGTGCTACGTGGACATGCAATGATCCCAGCAGCTCTCTCCAGGGCTGCTCTATACCAAAGGTACGGAGTGAAACTACAGGATTATTTGGGAAAGGTATATGAAAGGAAGAGATCCTAGAGAATACAGAAACACTCACCATCATACTGAAAAACTCTTTACGGTGACAGGACTGTCACTGCTCTGTGTCAGAGAGAACATTCAGATGCTCCTGGTGCATGGGCAACCCATGAAGCATCATGGCTGCCTCTTGGCAGCTGCTTAGTTGTCTGTTTCTGCAACGCCTCACTCAGAGGCAAGGGAGATGACAGCTTATCAAGGGCTCCTTTGAATACACAGCACACTCCTTTCAGCACACAAGGCTGTGCCCTTTCTACTTCCTACACATTGACCTGTAAAAGCATCTTTGAACTTGGAGAAGAAATCATGCAAAAAGAATTTACATTTTGCTACAGTTTTTTCTCCCCAGGCATAAGAGAGTCTAAACAGAAAGCGATGCTACAAAGCAGGGCAAAGGCTGTTTACCTGAAAAGACCCAGTCTGAAAACAAAGTGTGGCTTCTACTCCTGTATTGGGAATGTGCATTGGTATTTCATTCACCTTTTCACCCAGCCTGTGCACCTATGTCTTGACAGTGGATGGGAGTAATGGGTATATGATGTGACATTGCCAGCACAAGCGCAGTGACACTGAAGTCACTTGCACTGGGGTAAACTGCATAGGCAGTGACTGAAACTATTGATACGTTTAAAAGAGATAATGGTATGGCATGCCCACTGAGTGTTCTCTTAGCACGTGTTTTGCATTCCCAAGTGACATATCATGGTCCACAGTTACTATGAAGTTAAGCAAGGGCAGTTGTGAAAGTTTATAATTTGCTATATAGGTAGGAAAAAGGTCACCCAAGTTCTTAGAGATGGTTATACCAGCTTCCACCATCACTGACCTAATGACAATTCTACCTAATTTCATCTAATGAAAAAATTTCCCCCAAATTCTTGAAAAGTTTCAGAATGTCAAATGATGTAATAAAATGTTGAAAGTGATATAGGAGCAATAAAAGGCAACAGTTTTGTTACCGGTGGCTGTTTATGTCACAGTAATGCATTTGTTCCCTTGATCCTTGGTGGTATTAAACATATGATGCTATAAGACACAAGGTAATTCATGAGAATAAAGCAAACAGACAATTGCATAACACTCTTTGAATCTCTCTGACACATGTACTATATATCCTTGTTTATTTTGAAAAACCTGCGAAGGGGTCCTTTTCTGAAAGTATAAACTCATCATTAAAAAGTGAGTTCATGCTACATACTGAAAGAATCATGATCCTCTGATATCTATACCAGACTTTTTTTCACTCTGATAAGCTCTGTACAGGGGTCCTTTTCTAAAAGCAAAAACTAATCAAATATTTAAAAAGTGAATTCATGTCACAAGTTACAAAAACATATCCATTTAGTTCCCTGGGATTATTATTATTTTAGAATCTGTGACACAAATTTATTAATACTTTTTTTGGTGACTAATGTATATATTATACCTCAAATCAATGAATAATGCTTTACTATGTGCATCTAGTATGAATCTTCTGGTTAAGTAACAATGCCTGCCAGGACACTGTCACTAAATATCTTCACCAGAATATGGGCAGAAACCAGCCCCAACATCTCGCTTTGGAATGCTGCATTCCCTTCAAGAACATGCTGTTCTCCAGTGGAGCTGCTGGAATTGCAGCCAAAGCCATGAAAATCTACTGCTATCCTTGCTGGGATTTTGTACTACCTTCCAACCTAGATTTGGTCTTTAATTTCTCATTAAGGAACCACAGCCAATGAGCAGCTGGTACTGTTTACTTTTCTGCTGCACCTGTAGTTCTGTTTTGCAAGGCATAGAAATGGATTATCTCCAAGAAAGATGAATATCCAGGGCTGGAATTTGCCCCATCATTCTTAAGTGCACAATCCATCAAAAGCAGGAAATTGGGAAAATGGCATCATTAGAGGACTGTTTAGGTTCTCTCTTTTTCTAGCTTTTAAAATTAATCTCTTCCTGTTCACAACTCAGAGATGAAAACATCTTCCTTTGAAGATAAATTAGCTGAAAAGTGCATTGAGAAATTTAAGATTTATAAGAGAACCACCTTGAACCCTCTGTTCCTGGTGAATCTGAAAAACAGCTGTAGGCAGAAACTGTACATTCTTGGCTACCTGACTTATGTCAAAAATGATTTCAGAGCCTGCCATTCCTAACTTCTATGTGCAACTGGAAGCAGTCTGACCATCAGCACTGAGCTAAAAACAATGTTCCTGAGTTTTTCATTCTTGAATTTTTATTTTAGGAGCTGAAGCTTGAATACTGACTGAGTCAGTCATTGTGTCAAGAATCCTTTATTGAGCTCTACTCAATTCTGAGGACGGTGGAAGATGGAAGGTCCTCTGTTTTCAAGGAGCTTACAGTCAAGCTAGAAAGAGTGGGTTGGTACATAGGGAATTAGATTTAAGTGCCTAAATATGGAAAAGTAATTTTATGTTTGACAGGATATGAAGGGGGAGATTAGTGTGAGAAAATGATTGCAAAAGCCTTAATGGGAGAAGTGTGGCAGGATCTGGAGAGGTAGAGGAGGAGGACTGGGACCTCTGAGGAGGGGACAGAGCAAGAACAGTGCCCAGGGAAGGGCCCTCAGCCCCTGATATATCACTAGTACCAACAGGAGGTACTTAGTAAACTCTTGTTGAAGTGAACAAAAACTAAAGCAAACCTTATGGTTATTTTTGGGGTGGGGGGGGCGGGGCTCTGAAATGTAATTCCAAATTCTGTCTACTTTAGAACTATGTTTCCCACTGACCATTAAGATAGTTCCAACTGAATTGTCTGCATTCCCTCAAACTTGCTATGACCAGGATAAACTCACCACCTTTCATCCAAAGCACCTTCTTTGCATGAAAAGGTCTCCTCTTACTGTGTTTGATATTATTAGTCTCTGATGCAATAATCTCCAGAGCTGCTTTATCCAGTAATGGGAGTCAGCAGTCACATGTGGCTATTGAGCACTTGAACTGTGGCTAGTGCCACAAGTTAAAAGGAGACTATTTGAATATATTGAGTTAAATAAATATTATTAATAAGTTAACCCATTTACTTTTACCCTTTTTTACTAGAATAGTTAAAATTACAAATATTGTTCCCATTATATTCCTGACAGGCAGTGTTGCCCTATAGTGTGAGGGCCTAGATTCATATCTAGATAAAGTAAGACGTTGTAGAACTTCTTTCTTATCCCTTCCCTTCTTCTATCATTAATTAATAAATTCATGCATGCATGCATCTATTCATCCATTCACTCATGGTAGGTGCGCTCATTTCCCTCGTGTTACAGATGGGAAAACTAAAGCCGGTAGGTATCACGTGACTGGTGAGGTGTGGGGTAGGATTTGAGC
This sequence comes from Capra hircus, assembly GCF_001704415.2. Lineage (NCBI taxonomy): Eukaryota > Metazoa > Chordata > Mammalia > Artiodactyla > Bovidae > Capra > Capra hircus. The sequence goes on from NC_030811.1 coordinate 77,440,380, forward strand.
TCAGGCAGTCTTATGCCCCCGGCATGCTCTACTGCAGTATTTCAGATAAGAAACCATGATGGACAGGACTAAATGAGAGGTGGTAGGTTGGAAAAGAAATGATGAATTGAAAAGATACCATGAAACTAATATGAACATATCATAGTGACCAATTTATTGTACGTGTAAGGAATATGGGGATAGAGTTGATGCCCAGATTCTTGGCTGGGAAGTGGGTGCCACCAAACAAAATAGGAAACACATGGCAGATGTATATTTAGGAGGAAAGATAAATTTGACAGTCAAATTTAAGGTATTTGTGAGAAGTTCAAGTGGAAATGTCCATAGGAAACAGGATATATTGATGTGGAATTCAAGGAAGATATTTAGACTGGTTATATCAATTCTTACTCATTAGCCTTCGCGATCCTCACCCCCTGCCCCCAGCAGCCTCAGCCTTTTGAGTTACCAGGAAGCTTCATGGTTGAATTAAGCATAGTTCCTGACTTAAACATTCAAGGTTCTACATAATTTGGTCACAAGCTCTTTTTTAAATTTTCTACTTCTGTTTCACACACACTTGGCTCCAACCAAATTGGACTGACATCAATTACAGTCTCTATACACTTAAAGACAGAGATTTAAAGGGAACCGAACTCTTAAAAAATATATATGGAATCTAAAGTTTTCCCTAAGATTTGCAGGTATTTGTAGGCTAGAGGGAGTAGAGAAGGGGGTTCCATTATCAGAATCACTTCAATTTTTAAAAACGTTCAATTGCCATAGATAGCTCTGTCAGCCATTAGCAGATGGTAATAGTCATGGTTCATGCGCAATTAGGGTTTTTGGTTACCTTGGCAGTTAGTAACTAGAGGAGAGTCTGTGATTAGATCACATCTCTACTTAACATTTCTGTTAATGTGGTCTCTCATTTATATGCTAACCAGAATTCAGTTCTCTTCCTTAACTTCAAGGGAAAAAAAAGAACCCCAACAGCAAAACCAAATCAAACCAAAATACAGTAGACAAAATACCCCACCCACATGAGATGCTTGCTGGAAGAAATGAAACACAGAAGTCTGGGTAGATGGAAGGACTTCCACAGTAGGGACTAGATAATTAATATTCATGTTAGAGAGCCCTATAACAGAGAGTTCTTTAGTTTTAGCTTCATTCTTCTTTTCCCATCTCTTCCTTTGCCTTGGCTCTCATCCTCTCAGACCTCCCAGTTCCCCAAGCAGAGTCTTTCAACTCTCTTCAGCCTCTGTTTCATAGCTGTCTTAGGGCCTCCACCTAAGCTAGTCAAGATCCTCAGTTAAAGGAAAGAGATACTGCTTCCTCAGAAGGCAAATGTGACTATGATCCTTCAGTTACACAAACTCTTCTTCCAAAGTCTTTGCTTCTCCTCTGTTTTTGTTGTTGTTGTTAGATCCCAACCAATTCAATCCCAATGCCAGTCAAGGAATCAGGACTCTAGTTTCCCTTCCCCATCTAAACACAGTCTCTCCCCTCACAGTTCTCATACTGCTACAGGCACCTTCACTCTTCTATGTGGCTGAGTTTTGTGTACTTATTTTATCCATTTCCTATTTGACTTCAGTTCATTTGAGGATAGGTTCTACGTGGAGTACACCAATCACCATCTTAGAACACGCTGGCTAAACTGACCTCCAAATCTGTACACAGACATAGAATTAATTGAAAACCTGATATACTCTTTTCTCATTTCATTTTGGGTGAATCTACAAGGTGATCCTTAGAATGACCTTGGTTGTAAATGAAAACAGTGAATCAATAATTCTCCTGTAATTATACATCTGAAATCCCATCTATACCCTCTTATGCCTCATAAGTGGATTTCAGATTTGCATGTTAAACGGATTGAGCTTTGCTGCTGCATTTACCCGGTAGGTTTGCTAATAATTTAGGAAGTCTAGCAAGTATGATGTAGTGTAACTCGTAATATTTTATTTGTTCTCTCAGTTGTGATTTTAATCCTCTAAATAACAAGCTTAGACAATAAATTATTGATATGCTTTGTGCTGTTTGTCAATATTTACTTAGATCTATTTTGGAAAAACATCCAAATGGAAGTTATTTAACATAATTGAGCATTAAAACTGTTTGATTTGGTACTCACAGTTTTTGAACATACAGATTAAACACACAGAAGTTATTGATGCAAACCTGTTTTTTCCCCGCCTACAACAGAAGATTTGAAAGGGCAGTTTCATCATTCAGGAAAAAGTAAGCTGAGATTCAATTTATTTTGCTTCTTTTATTTGAAAATATATATTTAAGTGAGCCAAATAGTTACCATATGGTCTGTCAGTTAACTGACATGGAAGAACAATACATGGTTTATATTCTATTTCCAACTACTGTACAGTGAGTGAGTGGCCCTGTATCTCCCTTATTCATGACAAATTCTCTTTATCCAGCTTTAGAGAACTACTAAGCAGAGCTATATTAGTGAAAATATATTTTATAGATTAATCACTTGAGTACTGTAAAATGTGTTTGGGAAGAACACTTTGTTCCAAAATCACTGTGGGCTTATTATGACAGATGAATAAAGATCAGAAGGTAATGATAGGATTTACATTTGACAATGATAAGCTGGAGGATTGTTCTAAAGCTCTGGGCCCCTATCTGGGACCTGGAACATTAGTATAAAGCAATATCTGAAGTTCAAAATCCTGATTTGAGGTTAGCTCACCCAGTTTTCTTTCTTCTCATTTGTGAGGAGCCTAATCTTTTTAGTTCACTACTGTATCCCTGGTCTGTACAACAGTGCCTGGAATATTATAAGCCCTCTGTGCATATTTTCTGGATGAATAAAATCTATTGAACTCATTCCACTACTATTGTTTGATTATTATTCTTTTATAACATGCAACTAATCCTGTTTTCTTAAAGCCATTTTAGTACTTTTCCCTCTTTTCTAGATGAAAAGTACTCAATATATTCTGTTTTAGGCATCTGTCATAATAACCACATAGGGATTTCTAAAACATTCAGTAATTTCCTTTCTATTCGTCTATTACTAATCTGCACACCAGGACTATGCATTCAAATCGAGTTAATTTGGACTGGCTTTGGTATAGAGACGTCAAAGTTCAAGTCCTGCCCTTCAGTTTGACCTCATGGAAAATGCAACCTGCTGTTCTCATTTTTTTCCTTAGGATGTGATGCATGGAAAGGAGTATTAACGGGAAGAGGAGATTCTTTAGAGATTTTAAAATAAATTTAGAAATGGAATGGAATGCTATTGGAGACAGCACTGAAGATGCTATTTACTTGAGCTCTAATATAGTGCAGCCTCTCAAATGCTTTGACTAAGGCCATTTAGGTTGGGTGGGGAAAAAAAAAAAAGCAGCCTACTTACTATTCTAGCTCCTATTTGTCTGGGCAACTTCAAATTTCAATTTTCTGTTCCAGGGTTGAGCTGCAGTCAGAACACTGAATTAAAATCATCAGTAAACTGAGTAAATTTGCCAGCTAATGTTACTTTACAGATTTAGTGATCATAAATAACCCATTTAGTTGGCTCTCTGTACAAAGCCTTAAATCTTAAGTGAAAACTAAAGTTTATGAAAGATTGAGCGACTCAGATAAGTTAAAAAAAATTAGACCCCTTTTTGATCAATCTGTGGGACCCTCATGATTCAGTGATGAACCTCAGGCCACTTTTTCAGAATCCCTGCTCCTGAGGAGAAAGAAATCCACACTCACACCTAGCAAACCTTTCCTACTGCTGTGGCTGGGCAGAGACAGAGGAAGGAATACTTCTTATATTTCTCATTAAGGATAAATGCTTCATTGGCTTAAGGATTTAAATTCATTAAAAAAAACTTTGATTAGCATTATCATATTGGGGAGCTAGTGCTGCTTCAAATAAACCCTGGCTAAATGAGAAACAAAAATTGTTTCATATTACAATCCTTATGCAATTCACATTACATGAAGCGCCTATCTTAAATTTTTACCTTGAATCTTTCCACTCCTCTATTTTTATGGCACTCCAGTGATTTATACATACATATGTACATTAGTGTGGATATATGCATAATAGATGTATGCTTATGTGTGTGTGCGTGATATGTTATGTGCATATTTTTACTGTAAAAAATGATATTAGTTGCCCTAGTCCCTTTTCTCCTCTATCTTCCCTTAATTGCTCATTTCCATCCTGTCTGCACTCTCTTCCCTCTCCAGCTGAGCTATCATGGCCCATCACTGAATCTCCTCTCCCATGAACACTGTTTTATCTCACTGTCATTCTATTCCACCTAGATGACAAAATTCATAACCATGATCAATCTAAATGACTATTCTGTGAATGTACCTCAGAATATTGAACAATACTGGTGGAAAAGTCACAGCTGCGCAGACTAAGGGTGCTTACCAACTTGTATTTACCCTAACTTTAACTTGCCTCTCAAAACTGCCCTGAAATCTCTGCCTTGATGACAGGAAGCCACTCACAAAGACTTTCTGCGACAGTGCTCTCAGGAAAATAGGAGTGACAAAAGCTAAGCAAAGATGTGGTCTTAACTGAAAAGGAGCTTTTGATTGTTTTGGAGAAGCCCTGGAGCAAGCCCTTTGCCTACTTAACTCCCTCCCAAGTAAGTTACTCATTAACTGGGGCTGCTGCCTGCCACCCAGGAGGTGAGGGTGGAATTTGGGGAGTGAAGGCTTAATCTCCGGGATGAAGCAGGTCTCAGTCGCCAAAAGCTGACAACCAACAGCACAGCAGCACCAGCACAGCAAAGATCTGTAAGCGCGGTACCTTTTCAGTTTCTCTAGGCAGCTCTCTGTTAGTCTTCACACAAGTTATTCCAAACCTCCTTTCTCTTACCTCTGACCCCATCATTTTCCTCACCATTCTAAGCAGAAGACCCTGTCTCCTGTTTTCTCAGAAAATACAGAAGTCCATTTTGAAGTCCTATGTTAGTTTCCCATTCCTCTTAGGAAAATGTTTGAATTCTTTAAAGTGGTTTAAGAACCCAGAGTGATCTGACCTTTGGTTACATCTTTAGCTTTCACTTTCAGTTCAGTTCAGTCACTCAGTCGTGTCCGACTCTTTGAGACCCCATGAATCGCAGCACGCCAGGCCTCCCTGTCCATCACCAACTCCCGGAGTTCACTCAGACTCAAGTCCATCGAGTCAGTGATGCCATCCAGCCATCTCATCCTCTGTCGTCCCCTTCTCCTCCTGCCCCAAATCCCTCCCAGCATCAGTCTTTTCCAATGAGTCAACTCTTCGCATCAGCTGGCCAAAGTACTGGAGTTTCAGCTTCAGCATCATTCCCTCCAAAGAAATCCTAGGGCTGATCTCCTTCAGAATGGACTAGTTGGATCTCCTTGCAGTCCGAGGGACTCTCAAGAGTCTTCTCCAACACCGCATTTCAAAAGCATCAATTCTTCGATGCTCAGCTTTCTTCACAGTCCTACTCTCACATCTATACATGACCGCTGGAAAAACCATAGCCTTGAATAGACGGACCTTTGTTGGCAAAGTAATATCTCTGCTTTTGAATATGCTATCTAGGTAGGTCATAACTTTCCTTCCAAGGAGTAAGTGTCTTTTAATTTCATGGCTGCAATCACCATCTGCAGTGATTTTGGAGCAAAAAAAAAAAAAAGTCTGACACTGTTTCCACTGTTTCCCCATCTATTTGCCATGAAGTGATGGGACCGGATGCCATGATCTTTGTTTTCTGAATGTTGAGCTTTAAGCCAACTTTTTCACTCTCCTCTTTCACTTTCATCAAGAGGCTTTTTAGTTCCTCTTCACTTTCTGCCATAAGGAAAATGCTTGAATTCCTTAAAGTGGTTTAAGAACCCAGAGTGATCTGACCTTTGGTTAATAGCTTTCACTTTAGTCACATCCAATACTTTAGCCATACTGAACCTCTCAAATGTCTTGAATGCATACATCTTCTGACCACCTGCCCTCCTCTACCAGGACTTTGTTTGATTTTAAATTTTTTATATTGCCAGCATTCTTTACATGTTGTAAACAATGTTCTTAACATGTTCTTAACCATAAGTCACATAAACTTGAAATTCATCAACAATGATAACCATGGATTTTCTATTCTGAAATCTTTATACTGGTTTACCTTTTGGTTTGCTGAATTATGAAATCTGGTAAAAAAAAAATTTAAAAAGGGACCTGTGAGCTATATAGTTGTTTGCTTGAAAATGATTTGACATAAAGATTTCCTACATGCTTGCAAAAATAATTCAGCAGACTAAAATTTTGGGCTCAGGACTTCCCTGATGGTCCAGTGGTTAAGAATCTGCCTGCCAATGCGGGGGACACAAGTTTGAGCTCTGCTCTGGACGATCTCACACGCTGCAGGGCAACTAAGACTGCGTGCCACAACTACGGGGCTCGAGCTGTAGAGCCTGTGCTCCACAACAAGAGAAGCCCCCGCCATGTGAAGCCCTTACACCCACATCTAGAGAGCAGCCCCTGCTTGGTGCATCTAGAGAAAGCCCATGCACCGCAACTGAAGCCTCACGCAGCCAAAGATGAGTCAATGAATAAAAATGTTTGGTTCAAACTTGCTATACCTCAGAATTTAGTATTACATTATCTATATTCTGTTATTGAGTGTGGATACCAAACAGTATAAGATTTACCTGGCATTTATTCCTTTTACATAAATCATAAATTACTTTTTTATATCTTATGTGCACATATGAAAATATGCTTCAGAAAATTACAGTAATTCACCAGGATTTACTTTGATAATGGTAATTTTATATCAGATTTTCTAAGATCCAGTGTTTTCACATATAAATTCAAACAGTAATTTAGGGAAATTTTTCCATTTTATTTATTAAAACATCAGTTATGCATAAGTGAGGTTACCTTGTCTCTCTCCTGTGTATCATCTTCTGCATAGAGTTTTTAATGTTTCTTTTATATATTTTTTCCTCAAATCTATCTTTGTTTCTTGATTTTTAAAAATCTTGTTTATGGTATTAACATTGCTTTTAATATAGCATTTATATCTTTAAGCTGAGAGGTAAGAATTCTACCAGTGAACTGCCAATGCCTTTATACCTTTAATACTTTTCCCCCCTCAGCTCTTTCTTTATCAAGCCTTGCCACTTTCCATTTCACATGACTTTCATCTTAGTCTTTTTAATTCTTTCTTTGAATTCTAGTATGTATTAAAAAATTCTTTTGAAAAATCACATGCTTCTGAAACAAAAATGTACTATAGATTTGACTTTTTTCTGATGGTAACACTATTCTATTTTTCTCTATTTATTTACAGTGATTTTCAGTGGGACACAGGGCAGGAGAGTAAACATATTTTTACTCTGTCATTTATGTCAAGATGTTCTTGATACATTTTTTTTTTAATTTGCAAATTTCTACAAGGAAAGTGACCAGTTTCCACTGGAATAAATAAGGTATGAGACTCTCAAAGAGAATCAACAGACCCTGGATGAACATATAAAAATGAGCATTGTGAACTGAACAGAGGAGTCTAATCTAAGGATTTTACCATTTCCTCAAAAAAGGACCGGGACATAAATACCAGTGAGTCATTGATGTAAATAATTACAAGTTACTTCAAAGCAAAATGTATATATCATCAGCTAATCTTGTTGCTGTCTTCATAAAACACCAATTAAAGAATCCTTCTGTATTTTGTTACTGATAAAATAACTATGCCAGATGGGTCCTGTTTGTCCTCTGCAGTCAAGTTCTGATGCTCGAAGTGGGCAACCAGAAAAGGAGCCCTCTATAAAATGTCATTTTAACAAGGCTTATTATATACTCACATATGAACTAGGGAGGCTTAGTTGTTAGTAATTTTCCCAGGGTTTCGTTCTTGAAATGAAGCTTCAGCAATTTTATCTTATTTTAGGCATCCCAATTATGCTCATAAGCATGAAACAACCAGACTGTGACTATACACTTATCAGCAGAAGAGTTACAAAACCCATCTCAATTGTGATTATTATACCTAACTTCAGGTCAAGTCAATCAACTGTGACCTGTTTATAGGAAGCACAGTTGGCAGTCTCTCAGAAGAATCACTCATTTTGATTATTCTATGTGGATGACAGTTCATCAGTTACAATAAATTTGACAAAATGATTCTGGAAAGACTGTGGCACTCACTACCTATACACACATACACACACACAGGCACACACACACAACACACACATATACATACATACATATACTGTCTACATATTCAAATATGAAACAATATTTTGGTACTAACAATGCTGATACATATTATCCAAAGAAATGCAGGCTAGGGAACCTGATTTACTAATAAGCATCTGGAAAATGAGCCATGCTGAGCAAGAACGTACCAAGTCTGAACTGATTAAACATTTCCAAATTCCATGGCTAACATTCCCATTGCTTAGGACCTCATTTAAACATGTTATAGGACATTCAGACTTACTTTCAAAAAAAAAGGTGCCATTTCAAAAAAGTATCTGTTCTAGATGAAAGAGAATCCTTAAAATGAGAGTATGTCATGTTAGCCTCATGCTTTGTATCTTAAGCACTAATTTAAATATGTGTATATGTGTATATACATTTACGTGTATGTTTGTGAGTGCATATGAAAACACACAGAGACACTCACATACCTCTGTCAGCAAACTGCTGATAATATACAATGCCAGGATTAAACATGTGAAAAGTTAGGAAAAGATAAGTAAAGATAAGCTTTATCAAACAGTCAGTGACTCACAAAGACATCACACACTGATTCTGTAGAATAAAATCTTTCCCCATCCCACTTAACCAAATGAATGGTTCAATAGGTAAAGATAATGGTCAAGGGCATCTGCTCTGGCTTACAGACACTCACTCAGCATTTTGATTACTGGAATATAGGAGATACTGATGTTCTCTTTCAACACTTTTCCCAATCCTGACACTTCGTTCTGCTACCCAGGTACTCCGTCCCCTCACTATCCCTGGCGAGTTGCTTCTCTGCTTCATGGTCCTGACAAGCAGCTGTGGTGACATGGACAGCGTATTAGAAGAGAGGCTATATGTCTAAACTTGGTGGAGCAATATTTCCCAAGCTTCAGTCATTAATACACCACTGTCAGAATCTTTGGCACATTGGTGTGCCATCAGCACTACTGTTTACTTAATATATATTTTTTAATTGATGCACAATTAAGTTTACAAATGGAGAAGGAAATGGCAACCCACTCCAGTATTCTTGCCTGGAGAATCCCATGGACAGAGGGGCTTGGCGGGCTATAGTCCATGGGACTGCAAAGAGTTTGACACGACTTAACGACTATATAACAAAGCAAAGCTTATAAAATATAAAGAGGAAATGTGCCACTATGTAGGAGAAAAAAAGCATGTCTCAACATAAATGGAAAAAAAAACAGTGACTATAAATAAATTGTAGATCAAACAGAGGTATTAGATGTTTGCCTGGATCCTATCATCTTCAGAAAGTTCTAAGCAGGACCTCTCTCTATTAGCTTAAGTTTTCACTGCTTGTCTGGGAGAGTTCAGTGTTAAGTATTGCTTTTGTGCATTATAACCATTTGTTTTTGTCCCTTTCTGTTTGTTATATCCAAATATGTGTGACTTCAGAAATTCCCTGAGGAGCTTACTAGCTTAAATAATATGCATCTTCAGGGACTTCCCTAGTGGTCCAGTAGTTAAGAATCTACCTGCTAGTACAGGGTACATGGGTTCAAGCCTTGGTCCGGGAAGATCTCATATGCTCTGGAACATCTAAGCCTGTGTGCCACAGCTACTGAGCCCATGTGGTGTAACTACTGAAGCACGTGCACCTAGAGCCCATATTCCACAACTAGAGAAGCCAGAGCAACGAGAAGCCTGTGCACTGCATACAGCAGCCCTCGCTTGCTGCAAGTAGAAAAGTCCACACACAGCAATGAAGATCCAGTGCAGCCAGAAATAAATAAACAACGTTTTAGAAGAGAATATGCATCTCTAATATTGCATTCAAATGAAGGGGTTCTAAAGAGTTTCAGACTTGAGATTTGGTAGAACCAGGTAATCAGAAGTGAATTGAATTGATTTTATTTAATCTAAAGCTGCATCTGCTTCACTTAAAATCTCTCACGGTGCCTTCCCCAATTTGGATAACATTGAATTAGAGGAGTAAGTCTATAGCAGATGCCATACAAGTGAATCTTCATACCATTCTTGAATAATTATGAACATATCCAATTCTTTATCTGTTGGATCATAGAAAAGGCAAGAGAATTCCAGAAAAATATATACTTCTGCTTTATTGACTATGCCAAAGCCTTTGACTGTGTAGATCACAACAAACTGTGGAAAATTCTGAAAGAGATGGGAATACCAGACCACCTGACCTGCTTCTTGAGAAATATGTATGCAGGTCAAGAAGCAACAGCTAGAACTGGACATGGAACAACAGACTGGTTCCAAATCGGGAAAGGAGTATGTCAAGGCTGTATATTGTCACCCTGCTTATTCATCATGCAAAATGCCGTGCTGGATGAAGCACAAACAGGAATCAAGATTGCTGGGAGAAATATCAATAACCTCAAATACTCAGATAACACCATCCTTATGGTAGAAAGCGAAGAAGAACTAAAGAGCCTCTTGATGAAAGTGAAAGAGGAGAGCGAAAAATTTGGTTTAAAGCTGAACATTCAGAAAACAAAGATCATGGCATCTGGTCCCATCACTTCATGGCAAGTAGATGGGGAATCAGCGGAAAAAGTGACAGACTTTATTTTGGGGGCTTCAAAATCACTGTAGATAGTAACTGCATCCATGAAATTAAAAGACGCTTGCTCCTTGGAAGAAAAGTTATGACCAACCTAGACGGCATATTAAAAAACAAAGACATTACTTTGCTGACAAAGGTCCATCTGGTCAAAGCCATGGTTTTTCCAGTAGTCGTGTATGGCTGATGAGAGTTGGACTATAAAGAAAGCTGAGCACTGAAGAATTGATGCTTTTGAACTACGATTTTGGAGCAGACTCTTGACAGTCACTTGGACTGCAAGGAGATGAAACCAATCAATTCTAAAGGAAATCAGTCCTGACTATTCATTGGAAGAACTGATGCTGAAGCTGAAACTTTAATACTTTGGCTACCTGATGTGAAGAACTGACTCACTGGAAAAGACCCTGATGCTGGGAAAGACTGAAGGTGGGAGGAGAAGGGACCACAGAGGATTAGATGGTTGCATGGCGTTACCGACTCGCTGGCCATGAGTTTGAGCAGGCTCTGGGAGTTGGTGATGGACAGGGAAGTTTGGCATGCTGCAGTCCATCGGGTGGCAAAGAGCCAGACATGACTAGCAACTGAACTGAACTGATATTCTTTATAGAAATCAGTAGAAATTTTTCTTTTGAAAAATATGAGATTGCCTCTTAATTTCAACTTTCCCGTATTTTTCTTCATAATATCTTCATAATATTTTATCATTTCTTCCTCCTATATCATCAAATTACAATAGTATGAGGATGAAATGTTCATGACCAAATACAAAATACTGATGTATAACATTCATATGATTTAAACAATACTAAAATTCTTTTGGGACATCACTGTTGGGAATTTATTAAAATGTAAGATACTTTAGGAAATATTATTTTAAATTATTAATAGCCTTTACATATCCTCAGGGCAGAATAAGGGGGGAAAGGAATGTCTCATTAGAAATATAAAAGATGGAAAGTTATTCATGTCTTGAAATTACCCCATTTAGGGATAATTTAATCAACTCAAATAAATGTTCTATAATTTTGCATTTGTTAATAAGATGACTAAGTTGGATACAGCATGCAAAAAGCACATGCTTCATTATGATGAAAGTGCTTTTCAGACAGGGTGCTGAGGCCTCAATGAGTTTAAAAAGAAACATTCTTAGGGATGTTGTATCTGGGTGATTAAAACAGGTCTTTATTAACTTGAGGATGACAAGAACATTTCTCATTTTCTCCACTTACTTTTTTTTGGCACTTTTTGTACTTTTTTTTGGCGCAGATAGCAAATAGAGTCTCAGAGTTGGAAGGAGAAGAATTTCCACAAGGCAGCAAAGTGATTAGCAATGCAGCTGGGATTAGAACTAAGGTCACCCTAACTTTTCATTGTCTGTGTTTCTACCAAAGGTGGTCATTTAGTCATTTACTAATTCATTCAACACCTGCTCTGGCACAAGTTCAGGTAATGGTGAGGTAACTAAGGGTCTGGAGATCCATGCTCTGATCCTTGAATCATAATAAATATAATAGCAATATGATTTTCACATAATGATAGAGTACAACAAGTAAGAAAAAGACAAATTATTTCAGTGGTGGGCAGTAGTACTGAAAAGGTGACATCAAGGTCATTTCTAGCAGTGTTTCTTTATGCACTGGTCACCTCATTGTTTTTTTTTTTTTTTTTTAATTTAGTTCCCATTGTTGACTTGGAGGAGTTCCAGTGTTAAATATTGATTTTGTGCAGAAAAAGCACCTATTTTTGTGCCCTTCTTGTTCTTTACTCCTGATGTGTGTGACTTCAGAAGTTTTATGAAAGGCTTACTAGCCTCAAGAACATACATTTCTAATATCCTACTGGAATGAGAGGGTTTCTTACAATGTTTAGAATGGAAAGGAAAGATACAAAGAAAGCTGTTTTATAATCTATAAAACTTAACAAACATTTATTGAGCATATTAAAGCAGCGTTGGCCTCCAGAGTTTACAGTTTCTTTCGGTAGGCACTGAAAATGGAACTAGTTACTCTGAAAGCATCCTGGGAGGATGATAGAGACAATATTTGGGGTGGATTTCAGAGAACAGACTCTGGAGCCTACTTGGATCTGGATTTTTATTCTGACTTTGCTTCTTAAGTAGTTGAGGGATCTTGGGCATGTTATAACCAACCTATTATAGGAAACAGCCTCAGTTTCCTAATCTAAAATGGGGATGACAAACTACCTCAGAGGTTTGTGAGAATTAAACGAATTACTATGTAAAGAGCTCAAGATGGTCTGGCATAGTGTAAGCACTATTATATGGGTGGGGCACTTTTGGCAATGCTGGTAAAGTTGTTTTCCTGGATCAGGGATTTTGATATACTAATGCACATTGTGAATTATCAAGAGGGTGATATGTGGTAGAATTTCTCCATATTGTTTGCCCTTTTTCTGGGAAGCATTGTTACAAGACTGACAAATGTTCCCTTAGAATATGTGTTTGGGAAATATAAGGCATTTACAAAGGTTTTACATAATTAATGGAAAGTCACATCTGTCTCAGTATTGTGACCGGAGTTTTGCTTTATTTCCAAGATTCCAGGTCTGGTTGCATCTTTAGAGTTACTGATGTAACAATATTTTTGTAATATGTTGATAATGATGATGATAAGGACAAATAGTATTGTTTGGAACCTGTCTGTGCCAGGCACTGTGCTAAGTGCAGAACATGTATTATTTTGTCTACTCTTTATATTAGCCCTGTGAGGTATTATTTGAAATGAAGAAACCAAGACTTAAAAAAGTGTAGTGCTTTCCTCAAGCTTATATATTAAATTACAGAACCAGTCCTATCTGGTTCCAATGCCCATATCTCCAACCAGGAAGTGGTGCTTTCTGTCACTGCTAAGAGTGACACACATTAAAGAGCATTGAAAACTGTAGAGCACAAAATGAAGACAGAATATCATTAATGGTATTAAAGTTATGCCTATGATTTTTTAGTTCTGGGGTTGAAACAGTATACTACCGCTGTGGTAGAGATCTTGAAAGCTTCTCAAAATAAATAGTGGAAAATATGAAACACAAAATTTCAAAATGTTAAAAAAAATAAATTGTTTAATTTTATTATAGAATATCTCATCTTTCATAGGAAAGTTTAATTGTAGGCAGAAATTATAATGTAAGCATCACTTTAAGAAATGTGGAGAAAAACTTGGTAGAACACATGTACCAGGGTATCAGGTACCAGAGGAACATACAAAAAATTCTCCAGTACTTCATAAATAACTTTAAAATCCATACTAAAATTACCAGATTAACCCCCAAATATATAATTTCAATGTCAAAATCCTAATGTGGAAAAGTATATCACTATTTATTAGCATATTAAAATTTCTGTAGAATATAAGGTCATTTCAACATATTGCATGTTGATTGCTGAGTTTCTCCTGAAAAAACACATTTGTTTTTAGTGTCAAAACTAAAGAAATAATTTTTGAAAACTATATTTTTACTTCTAATATATTAATGTCATCATGATTACCTCACTCAGAATGCTAATAGCCTCTTTCCTCTATTATTTGTATTCTCTGAGGATTTACTTTCAGTTTTAGGGTAGTCTTACAATGTCAGAATTCTCCTTACTGCCACAACCAGACCTAAATCTGCCAGATCCCTCTGTATAATGAACATATGTGAACCTTTTCCCACAAGTATAGAGATAAGCTTCCAGGTACTGTGGTGACAGGTGTGATGCAAATACACAGATGGAGAAACTGAAAGACTTAATTAATGCCACAGAATCTCAGTAATGGTTGACTCTTTCACAGGGTTCTTTGTCTTCAGATATAAAAGGATGGAAAACGGTTGCAGCGAATCTGTAGAAAGAAACTGATGTTTCCCCAGGCTCCCGGCTTCAGGTACCTGAGCCAAGAACCACAAAAGCTCTGATTCTGTTCATTTCTTTCTTGCAATAACATCCTTGGCTAGTTCCTTTTCCTCCCGGTCTTTTAAGAGACCATCTTTGGCCTCTCCTATTTTTCTCTGAATGTGTCTCTGGTAAGAGAGCCAGCTCATCCAAACGTCACTTCACTTCACTTCAAATGTCACTTATGTGTCTCCCAGCCAAGACTTCCCTCTGGACCCCCAATGGTCTCCAATCTGACGGTGAACACATATCATGAGTCAGGCAAAATACAGACTTTACCTCACTGTATATACTCTACCCAGTCTCTGGGGATTAGTAAAATTATCTCCATTTTATATTTGAGAACAGGGAAATTTTCTTTAGCAGTTTCAGTTCAGTTCAGTTGCTCAGTCGTGTCCGACTCTTTGCGACCCCATGAATCGCAGCACGCCAGGCCTCTGTATTCATCACCAACTCCCGGAGTTCACTCAAACTCATGTCCATCTCATTCCAAACTCAGTGATGCCATCCAGCCATCTCATCCTCTGTCATCTCCTTTTCCTCCTGCCCCCAATCCCTCTCAGCATCAGGGTTTTTTCCAATGAGTCAACTCTTTGCATGAGGTGGCCAAAGTATTGGATCAGTCCTTCCAATGAACACCCAGGACTGATCTCCTTTAGGATGGACTGGTTGGATCTCCTTGTAGTCCAAGGGACTCTCAGGAGTCTTCTCCAGCACCACAGTTCAAAAGCATCAATTCTTCGGTGCTCAGCTTTCTTCACAGTTGAACTCTCACATCCATACATGACCACTGGAAAAACCATAGCCTTGACGAGACGGATCTTTGTTGGCAAAGTAATGTCTCTGCTTTTGAATATGCTGTCAAGATTGGTCATAACTTTCCTTGCAAGGAGCAAGTGTCTTTTAATTTCATGGCTGCAGTCACCATCTGCAGGAATTTTGGAGCCCAAAAAATAAAGTCTGACACTGTTTCCACTGTTTCCCCATCTATTTCCCATGAAGTGATGGGACCAGATGCTATGATCTTCGTTTTCTGAATGCTGAGTTTTAAGCCAATATTTTCACTCTCCTCTTTCACTTTCATCAAGAGGCTTTTTAGTTCCTCTTCACTTTCTGCAGTTTGGAAACTCACAAAAATGCAATTCCTTTAATATGACATTTGTTCAAGTATTTTGACAGTTGTTAGTATTCTGGCCATTGGCTATTCTAATAGGTGTGCAACACCATTTTGAGAGTTTTCATACATTTCCTTGTTCTACTCCTCTCTTTTACCATACTTTGACTGACATCATAACCACAATCTCAACATCCTGGATGAACAAATCCACACTGGCAGTGTACCATGTGCACTGAAGTGACCCGAGGATCATTCTCCACACGTGACCTGACCAATGGAGCATGGCGTGACTAGTCACATGAGCAGGGCACCGGGGCAATTAACATACCTCAACAACATGCACTGTATTTTTTGTTTTGTTTTGATATGTTTTTGGCATTTTTAATAAGCTCTTGATATATATTAATGTTATGATCCACAAAACTCTATCAAGAACATTTTTTCCCAGTTGAACCATTTATTAAGCAAGTCTCCCCCTTTCTGTACTTGTGAAACTCATTAAAAAAATTTTTTTTAATTGAAGGATAATTGCTCTAGAGAATTTTGTTTTCTGTCTAACCTCAACATGAATCAGACATAGCTATACATATATCCCCTCCCTACAACTCCCTCCCATCCCACCCCTCTAGATTTATACATAGCCCTTATTTGAATTTCCTGAGCCATACAGCAAATTCCTGGTGGCTATCTATTTTACATATGGTAATGTAAGTTTCCATGTTACTCTTTCCATACATCTCACTCCTCTGCTCCCCTCTATCCCCATGTCCATAAGTCTATTCTCTATGTTTGTTCTCCATTGCTGCCCTGAAAATAAATTCTTCAGTACCATTTTTCTAGATTCCGTGTATATGAGTTAGAATACAATATTTATCTTTCTCTTTCTGACTTACTTCACTCTATAATAGGTTCTAGGTTCATCCACCTCATCAGAACTGACTCAAATGTATTCTGTTTTATGGCTGATTAATATTCCATTGTGTATATGTACCACAACCTCTTTATCCATTCATCTGTCAATGGACATCTAGGTTGCTTCCATGTTCTAGCTATTGTAAATAGTGCTGCAATGAACAATGAGATACATGTGTCTTTTTCAATTTTGGTTTCCTCAGGGTATATGCCTAGGAGTGGGATCGCTGGGTCATAGGGTGGTTTTATTTCTAGTGAAACTCGCTTTTTAAAATCTGATTTCAGTGCAACTAGAAACGTATCAGAATGGCCAAAAGCCAGAATACTGACAGCAGCAAATGCTGATGAGAATGTTAAGAAACAGAAACTCTCATTCACTGCCACCTTGGAAGACAGTTTGGTAGTATCATACAAAGCTAAATATATCCTCACCATTCAATCCAGCCATCATCCCCCTAGGTATTTATCCAAATGAGTTGAAAGCCAAAGTCCATACAAAAGCCTGCACATGAATGCTTAAAGAAGTTTTATTCGAATTGCAAAACATTCAAAGTAAATTAGATATTCTTCAATGGGTGAATGGACAGACTGTGGTATATCCATAGAATGGAATGTTATTCAGAGATTAAAAAAAAATTAGCTATCCAGCCACTTAAAGGTGTTGTTGTTGTTTAGTTGCTAAATTGTGTCTGACTCTGCGATCCCAAGGATTATAGCCTGCTAGAGGCATCCCTGCCCATGGGACTTCCCAAGCAAGAATTTTGGAGTGGGTTGTCATTCCCTTCTCCAGGGGATCTTCTTGTCCCAGGGATTGAGCCCATGTGTCTTGCAGGGTGAATTTCTTTCTTTACCACTGAGCCATCTGGGAAGCTTATGAAAAGGCACAGTGGAACTTTAAACACATACCGAGAAGTGAAAGAAGTCAATCTGTAAAGGCTATGTATCTTATAACTCCAACTGCATAACACATGGGAAACGAAAACTATACAGATAGTGAAAAGACCAGTGGTTTCTAGGGAGAAAGGATGACTAGGTGGAGCAAGGACATTATCAGGACAATGAAACTATGCTGCACGATACTCTAATGGTGGATACATGACATTACACATTTGTCAAAACCCACAAGACTATACAACACAGAGTGAACTCTAAGGTAAACTAAGAGTTTTAGTTAATAATGATGTACCACACTAATATAAGAAGTTAATAAAAGGGGAAACTGTAAGTGTCAGTGAGGTAGATATATGAAGCTCTGCCTTTTCTGCTCAATTTTTCTATAAACTTGAAGCTGTACCAAAAGAAAGTCTATTAATTAAAAACTTTTTAAAAACCCTTAATTCAGAAACTCATAATTATTTCTTAAGATACTGCTTCTTACTATTTTCACACTAAGTAGTTAGGTGATATTGTTTCTGTCATCTTATAACTATTAGTAGTGATAGTCCCCAGTTCTGAGCCACCTACAACTGCAACCAGTATAACTTGTTTCTTTATTTCTTCCTTTTTAATGCTGCTGTGTGGTTTGTGGGATCTCAGTTCCCTGACCAGGGATAGAAGACAGTTCATGGCAGTTATAAGCCTGGGATTCTTACCAGGTAGGCCACCAAGAAACTCCCCACCTTGTTTCTAATACTAGTGTAATATGACAACATAGATAGCAAAAGACCATTTCACTATAGAATAGCAAGTCTTTTTAGGTACATGTCTTCAACCAGTTGAAATCTGCATTTCTTTTAATCCCTATTCTCTATTTTACCCACAAAGATATCCTGAGATACTATGCTAGTACCTCAGTGAAAATCAAAAGATATTATGCTGAACACAGAATCTGGCATAAAGTGGCTAATTTAATAAATGGTGGTAGCTAACAGTATTTTTTGGTCATAATCTAGTAGCCCTTACCACAGAATAAATGTTAGCTTGGTATTTCTTATTTTTAGTGATGTCATCTGGCTTCAAAGAATTATCTCATTCTTTGCTAAGTACTTAATTATCTAATAATTTGTTAATTTGTTTCAAAGTTTGACAAGTCTACTGACTCATTAGTTCCTTTAAGAGAGAGATACACATAATTTATCCATTTTAATTACTTCGAGCACCTGGGTCTGGTTATTGTTGTTCAGTTGCTCAGTCGTGTCCGACTCTCTGCAACCTCATGGACTGAATCATGCCAGGCTTCCCTGTCCTTCATCATCTCCTGGAGCTTGCCTGAACTCATGTCCATTGAGTAGGTGATGCCATCCAACCATCTCATCCTCTGTCGTCCCTGTCTCCTCCTGCCTTCAATGTTTCCCGGCATCACAGTCTTTTCAAATGAGTCAGTTCTTCACATTAGTTGGCCAAAGTACTGGAGTTTCAGTTTTAGCATCAGTCCTTCCAATGGGTATTCAGGACTGATTTCCTTTAGGATGGACTGGTTGGATCTGCTTGTGTTCCAAGGGACTCTCAAGAGTCATCTCCAACACCACAGTTCAAAAGCATCAGTCTTTAGCACTCAGCCTTCTTTATGGTCCAACTCTAATACTGATACACGACTACTGGAAGACCATAGCTTTGATTATACAGACCTTAGTCCACAAAGTAAAGTCTCTGCTTTTTAACATGCTATCTAGGTTTGTCATAGCTTTTCTTCCAAGGAGCAAGCATCTCTTAATTTCAGAGCTGCAGTCATCTTCTGCAGTGATTTTGGAGCCCAAGATAATAAAGTCTGTCACTGTTTCCATTGTTTCCCTATCTATTTGCCATAAAGTGATGGGACCAGATGCCATGATCTTCATTTTTAAGCCAGCTTTTTCACTCACCTTTTTCACCTTCATCAAGAGGCTCTTTAGTTCCTCTTCACTTTCTGCCATTACGGTGGTGTCATCTGCATATCTGAGGTTGTTGTTATTTCTTCCAGCAATCTTGATTCCAGCTTCTTCTTCATCCAGCCCAGCATTTCACATGATGTACTCTGCATATCAGTTAAATAAGCAGGGTGACAACATACAGAGTTGATGAACTCCTTTCCCAGTTTTGAACCAGTCTGTCGTTCCATGTCCGGTTCTAACTGTTCCTTCTTGACATGCATACATATTTCTCAGGAGGCAAGTAAAGTGGTCCGTTATTCCCATTTCTTTAAGAATTTCCCACAGTTTGTTGTGATCCAAACAGTCAATGGCTTTGGCATAGTCAATGAAGCAGAAGTAGATGTTTTCCTGGAATTCTCTTGCTTCTCCTATTATCCAGTGGAGGCTGGCAATTTGATTCCTGGTTCCTCTACCTTGGACTTCCCTGGTAGCTCAGATGGTAAAGTTTCTGCCCGCAATGAGGGAGACCTGGGTTCAATCCCTGGGTCAGGAAGATCCCCTGGAGAAGGAAATGGCAACCCACTCCAATACTCTGAGGAGCCTGATAGACTACAGTCCATGGGGTCCCGAAGAGTTGGACACGACTGAGAGACTTCACTTTCACTTTCCTCTACCTTCTCTAAATCCAGCTTGAACACCTGGAAGTTCTCAGTTCACATACTGTTGAAGCCTGGCTTGGAGAATTTTGAGCATTAACGTTGCTAGCATGTGAAATGAGTGCAACTGTGCAGCAGTATAAACATTCTTTGGTATTGCCCTTCTTGGGATTGGAATGAAAATCGACATTTCCAGTCCTGCGGCCCCTTCTGAGTTTTCCATATTTGCTGGCATACTGAGTGCAGCATCTTCACAGCATCACCTTTTAGGATTTGTTCCTAGTGATACTTCCTAAGGCTCACTTGACTTTGCACTATAAGATGTCTGGCTCTAGATGAGTGATCACACCATCCTGGTTATCTGGGTATTAATATCTTTTCTGTATAGTTCTTCTGTGTATTCTTGCCACTTCTTCTTAATACCTTCTGCTTCTGTTCGGTCCATATTGTTTCTGTCCTTTGCAAGAAATGTTCCCTTGGTATCTCTAATTTTTTGAAGAGATCTCTAGTCTTTCCCATTCTATTGTTTGCCTTCATTGCTTTGCATCATTCACTTAGGAAGGCTTTCTTATCTTTCCTTGCTATTCTTTGGAACTCTGCATTCAGATGGGTATATCTTTTATTTTCCCCTTTGCCTTTTGCTTCTCTTCTTTTTTCAGCTATTTTTACAGCCTCCTTGAACAACCATTTTGCTTTTTTCATTTATTTTTCTTGCAGATGGTTTTTGGTAATCAACTGCTGGAGTGTTACAAACCTCTGTCCATAGTTATTCAGGCCCTCTATCTATCAGACCTACTCCCTTGAATCTATTTGTCATCTCACTGTATAATTGTAAAGAATTTGATTTAGGTCACACCTGAATGGCCTAGTGGTTTTCTCTACTTTCTTCAATTTAAGTTTTAATTTTGCAATAATGAATCCATGATCTGAGGCACAATCAGCTCCCAGTCTTATTTTTGCTAACTGAATAAAGCTTCTCCATCTTCAGCTGCAAAGAATGTAATCAATCTGATTTCAGTATTGAGCATCTGGTGATGTCCATGTGTAGAGTTGTCTCTTGTGTTGTTGGAAGAGGGTGTTTGCTATGACCAGTGTGATCTCTTGGCCAAACTCTGTTAACCTTTGCCATGCTTCATTTTGTACCCCAAGTCCAAACTTACCTCTTACTCCAGGTATCTATTGACTTCCTACTTTTGCATTCCAGTCCCCTATGATGAAAAGTACATCTTTTTTTGGTGTTACTCTAGGTCTTGTAGGTCTTCATAGCACCATTCAACTTCAGCTTCTTTGGCATTAGTGATTGGGGCACAGACTTTGATTACTGTCATATTGAATGGTTTGCCTTGGAAGCAAAGAGAGATCATACTGTCATTTTGGGCTTCCCTGTTGGCTTAGATGGTAAAGAATCTGGGTCTAAGGGTTTGCACTATTTCAACATCTTGGACCACTAGATATTTTTTTGACAGCTCTCAGGGCCATCTTTGTAAACTTGAGACAAAAAGACTCACCTAGATAACTTGAATTTTAAGTTCTACATGATATACTTTTTTTCCTAGTTTTTCCCCTTTGAAAACAATTGCCCTTAAAGAAAAAGATTTAACAAGCCAAGAGTCATAGTTTTGCTCTCTATTTTACACTTTAACATTGTAATAGTGATGAGCATATTCCTTTACATGCTATAAAGAGGGATTCTGGTTATTGTTATTGATTACATGACATTTTTGTCAGCCAAGCTTATGATGACCTTTGAGGCTTTTTACAAATTTGTGCCACTATTGGAGAAGGCAATGGCACCCCACTCCAGTACTCTTGCCTGGAAAATCCCGTGGACGGAGGAGCCTGGTAGGCTGCAGTCCATGGGGTCGCTAAGAGTCGGACACAACTGAGCGACTTCACTTTCACTTTTCACTTTCATGCATTGGAGAAGGAAATGGCAACCCACTCCAGTGTTCTTGCCTGGAGAATCCCAGGGACGGGGGAGCCTGGTGGGCAGCCGTCTACGGGGTCGCACAGAGTCGGACACGACTGACACGACTTAGCAGCAGCAGCAGCAGCAGTGCCACTATATTAATCTTGGGACATATTCTACTTTCTGTCTTCTTTAAACATCATTTCCCTCCCAGATTTACTGAGATACAATAGAGAATTAAAAATAATGTATGTATATAGTAGTGAAATAGTCCCCACAATCAAATTAATTAACAAATTTCTCACCTCATAAAGTTATCATTTCATTTCCTTTCTTTTTTTGGTTGGGGGATGATAAGACTTAAGATCTGTCCTCTTAGCAAATTTCAAATATACAATA
Organism: Capra hircus; assembly: GCF_001704415.2. Classification (NCBI taxonomy): domain Eukaryota; kingdom Metazoa; phylum Chordata; class Mammalia; order Artiodactyla; family Bovidae; genus Capra; species Capra hircus. Next base: position 77,462,787 of record NC_030811.1, read on the forward strand.
TAATACCCTTAACTACAGTTATACTATGGAACATTAGATATTCAGAACTTACTCATCACGCATAACCTATACGTCATACCACTTTTACCAACACCTCTCCATTTCCCTTTTCCCATAGCCCCTGGTAACCATCATTCTACTGTTCATCTCCTTTATACATCATTTTAAAGTGACAACCCTGATTCTATTAAACATCCTTCCATTTTCAATAAACTGGAGGAAAATGGTATTTCTCAGGGCCTGTCACAGTCATCATTCATTTATTAAAAAATAATTATTGAGCACATATTCTAGGTCAAGAACTGTGCCAGACATTGCTGGAAGTGAGATTTCTAAGATTCAGCCCCTATTTTCAGCAGTTTCACTATATAAACAAACATTTCTTAAACATATGCTTGGACAAAAAGATTTCTGAAAAGAATATAGTATAGTTCAGTGATAGCACCAGCAAAAAGATATACAGTCTAGAGAGTTCTCAGAGAGGAGGGTAAGAGAAACTCCATGAAGGTAGTGATAGAAATCAGCCAGAGAAATCTTCCAGAAATATGATATATTCAAACTGGGATTTAAAAACAGGGAGTTCACAGACAAGAAGAAAGAAAAGGGAATCTGGCAGGAGGTATGATGCAGACAAATGCTTAAAACATTGTGATGGCCATATTGCTTTCTGAAGAAACCTGCATTATTTTGGAATAAAGGAGATGATTTACCTTTTTCTACAGCAGATATCAACTAATCTAAGTATGAACATTTTTGCAAGAGACATAAATTTAGAAATTTTCCATAAATCAATTCAAAAGTTTTCTTGGAGATTAGATTTTACAACCATAAGATTTTTGCCTTTAGAGCAGCTCCCAGAACCCAGTGTGAACTGCAATGGGCACTGTCTCTTTCCTCTCAGTTCACTATGTCTGGGGACTTCTAGAAGAGCTGTTTTCAATCTAGTCCCCGTACTCCTGTTAAGATGCGGACAATCGGGTCAGTTAAGGGCAGTAATGGCACTTTGTTGGCTCTTGTGGCATCTGTTTTGCTTAGGACACAAAGTGTATGAATGCCCTTTTTATTCTGAAGAATGTGTTTATATGCATGTGTTTTTAAATATGTTTTTGTGTATATATACATATATGTGTACCTATGTGTGTGTGTGAAAGTCGCTCAGTTATGTCCAACTCTTTGCGACCCCATCCATGGAATTCTCTAGGCCAGGATACTGGAGTGGGTAGCCTTTCCCTTCTCCAGGGGATCTTCCCAACGCAGGGATTGAACCCAGGTCTCCCGCATTGCAGACGGATTCTTTACCAGCTTAGGCACAAGGGAAGCACATATAACAAAGTATAAGATGGAAAATGAAAAAGGATATATACGTGTTTTCCATCTTATACTTTGTTATATGAGTAACAATTTAATCATAATAAGGATAAAAAGTAAATTTGTTCAGAATGTATATATTTATGGTTATATTTATGTTTATATCTCTGCTGAGCAGTAATCTGTGTACTTATTTTACCAATGATATGTTTGTTTGCTTTTTGTTTTGATAAGTAGAAAGGAAATTGCTGGTCAGTGATTTATTGCTTTCTCTGGTCTGTGTCCAGAGGGGTAAAAAATATCTAAAACTTCAAATATAAGAGGATTGCAGTTATAGCTCTGTCTTTAACTTAGAAGTTATTGACTGGTAATTTATATTCAGTTCGATAAAAGAGTATGCAAAGTATGTTTGCTTTTCTTAAATAATGAAATTATAATTGATTGTTTTCATAAGTAAAAATAGAAACTATTTTTCCTTTTCCACCAATGTGCCACATTTTTAAAATGCATACCAGATTGATGATTAAAATTTCTGACATATGACAAGGCAATTTTTGAACCTGATCAATATAAACATTTCATTAGGAATTACATAATAACCTGCAGAATGGGAAAACCAATTAGAGTCAGAAACCTTATCTTCTCATGATTACCTAGCTGTACTTTTCATAAACTTTGGTGAGCAGATAGTTCTGAGCAAAAGGTAGTATTAACATGGTTATGGCTCATTTCCCTTTTTAGTCACACCTATGAGGGTTCTAAAAATGAAATCTTTAATTATAAATGCAGAGGCTGAATCTCTAAAATCTCTTAAGAGCAAAGGCATTTTCAGTTACTTAAAATGTACACATACTGGAAAAAATACTGATATGAGACATATTCCACTAATTAATATTCCTCTATTTTCCTATTAAGTGAGCACTGTGAGCAATAAAGATTAATTGTGTGCAATTAATACCATAAAACTTAATTGAATACTTTATTTTCATATATGTATTTTTCTTACTCATGTTTTTCAGTCATGCTGTATATTTAATTATTTTAAAGCTAATACTTCAAAGAATAAGCAGAGATTTTTAAGACAGTTCAGCATTTTCAAATTCTCTATGGCATTTGGGAATGACCTTTAATTTTGAAAAGGTGAGTGTTTTACATTTCCTTAAACTGATAGGATAAAAGTAGAAGTACATTTAAAACAAATCAGTGTTTAATAGCCACAGTCATCTAGGTAAGCACAGAAATATTGACTGCTGCAGATTTTGGAAACACTAAATCACTTTTCAGGGACGGACATCCAGTGGGTTGTTCCCCAGGGCATCTGATTTTGCTTAAAATCTCTAATGTTTTTAGAGAAACAAAACAAAATAGCCATTTGATAGTAAGCCCCTATACACATCTGGCACTCACTCTACCAATCATTTTAATGTGGCATCATGTGATTATTGCACTTCCCAGGTGGCACTAGTGGTAAAGAAGCCTCCTGCCAATGCAGGAGACATAAGAGACTGGCATTGGATCCCTGGGTCAGGAAGATCCCCTGGAGAAGGAAATGGCAACCCACTCCAGTATTCTTGCTTGGAGAATCCCGTGGACAGAGGAACTTGGTGGGCTACAATCCATGCGGGTCATAAAGAGCCAGATATGACTGAAGCATCTTAGCACACATATACACATGTGATTATACTTAGTCTTTTGAGTAAATTATTCAGGAACTCTGGGAAGCAGATCCCAGTGGCCTGAGATTTGGTTGGCTAGTGAGGTTTACTGGCATACTACAGAAAGAATTTGAGTGTGTGAGTCAGTGGAGTGAATGTCATAGGAGTCACATGTATTCACTGTGAAATTTCCTTCTAATACCATACCTTCCTTCCTCAGTCTTGGCAATTAAGAAAATAATTCTGTACTTAAATCCATGTTTATTACAACCAAATGAAAACGAAGTACTGGTTCATAAACTCTGTAACTGCAAAGTGATGGTTGCTGCTGCTGCTGCTGCTAAGTTACTTCAGTTGTGTCCAACTCTGTGCGACCCCAGAGACGGCAGCCCACCAGGCTCCCCAGTCCCTGGGATTCTCCAGGCAGGAACACTGGAGTGGGTTGCCATTTCCTTCTCCAATGCATGAAAGTGAAAAGTGAAAGTGAAGTCTCTCAGTCGTGTCCGACTCTTAGCGACCCCATGGACTGCAGCCCACTAGGCTCCTCCGTCTATGGGATTTTCCAGGCAAGAGTACTGGAGTGGGGTGCCATTGCCTTCTCCTTAGCTGTTTTGAAAATTCTAACAAAGGGATTATGTTGTCAGTGATACTGGTGCTCAAAATACTGCCATGTAAATTACCAACACACGGCACAGAGAACACACACACACACACACACACACACACACACACACACACACACAGCTACCTGCTGCTGCTGCTAAGTCACTTCAGTCGTGTCCGACTCTGTGCGACCCCATAGACGGCAGCCCACCAGGTTCCCCCGTCCCTGGGATTCTCCAGGCAAGAACACTGGAGTGGGTTGCCATTTCCTTCTCAAACACTTACTGTTCTATGTATCTTGCTTTGCGGTCTCCATCCTTTTTAACAGCCTTTCTGTTTACCTCTCCTCTTGCCATCCCCCATTCAATTTTTTTCCCTTTACTGTCTTTCACTCGTCTTTCTCTCCACTCATCATCTTTCACACTACATGTCTGTCCATCATGGTCATCATTCCCACATTCAATACATTCTTGAATGTTTACTCTGTGCTAGGTCAGTAAAAAAAAGATTTTAACTTCTTCTAGAAGCTCTGTAATAAAAGCCATTCTAAGGATATGTCACTGTCTGGCTTACATTTGGATGAGTAGTGTAAGCGAGTGAGGAAACATGTGAAAGGAAAATCAAAATGGGGCTGGTATTGCTGAAAGCTCTCTCAATAGAGCTGGGAGGCCACAGAGGAAGTGTCAGCTTGGATGAAACCTGGTTTTTTGACCACTTATGATCCCAGTGAAGGCATCCAGGACATCTGCCAGCATATGCCAGAAACTCAAAATATCAGACCCTTTACCCTAAAACAACTCACAATTCCTTGAGAACAATTATTTTCTGACTTGCATCAGTGAATCACAATTCTCATCAGGCAATTTTCAACAACCTCATGCCTTTTTGTCTTTATAAGCCCCTGAGTCCTTTGTTTCACTGGATTACTCTTTCAGGGTTACCTGAATCTGTGTCTCAGTTCTTAAAATCCCAAAGAAACTCTTTTCTTAGTTGCAAGCCCCTGTGTTAATTTTTGGTTGACATATTAAAAATACAAAAAAAAAAAAAAAAAAACCCAAGTTAAATTCCAAGACACTTTTAATGTATGTGTGTGTGTTGGGTAATCTCTACCTCTTCGCTGGAAGAATCAGATTTATTCAGTTTTGTTCTGCATTCTCATATGTTGTGTTTGTGTAACTTTAATTTCTGAATTAACCAGTTTGGAATACAATAATTTTATGTTGATGGTACAGCCTAAAACAGAATATTTCCTAATTTTGAATTTAGAGCTTTACAAAATCTCAGTGAAGCAAAAAGATGTAAAAAAGAAACAGAAAAAATGATTATAATGTAAAATTGAATTATTAAATATTCAGATATAGTACCAACTTGATTTCAAATCATATATGACTCAAGTTTTTGTAGAAAAAAATCCTTTTGCCACAAGCTTCATAAAATAGTCAAATTATTTTTCTTATAAGAATGACAGTAGAAAAAGAGCACTGAAAGCAAATAGAAGGGCTGAGGCATAAAAATATAAACATTGGAAGATACATCATTACTTTAAGATGAACTTCAATTTCTCTTGATCTCAGGGAACCCTGGGACTTAGATATTAAAATATAACATCAGAAATAATGATGAGAAAAAAACTCAGGCATTTTAATGTCAAAAATTTGTTGCCACATTTAGGAGAATTGTACTAGATATGTTAAAATTACTGTACATTTCATTAAATATGAAGAAAACATTTCTGATTTCAATATTATTTACAGGGAGCCAATTAGTGAACCTAATTTTAGCAGAATACTTTCCAAAAATGTAATTAAAAGCCTTACCAATTTACTTATTAAATCAATGAGGAACATTTTCCAAACAGAATCAAAATCTTCCTTGAAGATTTGCATAAAGTTGTAAAGCTGCTGCATGAAGGCTGCATTCAAAGTCACAGCATGTAAGCGAGAAGGAGCAAAAGGTCTCCTACCTTAACAAGCTAGCATGGTTCCTGAGGATGTAGTCTTTTGGTGCGCTGATGGCAGAATTTCAAATGCAACACAAAAGCAAACTCCACCATCATTCAGCACACAAAAACGATGCTGCACTATAACTTTCTACAAGGTTCCTAAAACTGAGAGACAGGTGGGTTTAAAATAAGAGATGGGAGTCAATAAAGTACAGAATATTCACAGGACTATGGCTAAACAGATGCTTATAAAAAATGTCACCTGAGGCCCATTTGAACTTTGAATAAAAAGGATACTATCTGGTGTAATTTAAACAGAGGGCCTGGTGCCTATGGTCTTCTAGGAGCGGGTGGGGCTGTGTCCAAAGAGATGTGCTGAAAAGGGCTACTGGCGGCCGTGGTGAGGATGTACACTGAATGAAGGAGTGAAAGCGATGAGGCATCTGCGTATTATAGTGTCTGCTGAGGGGTGCTAGTGACAGGAAAGACAAAAATGAGAGAAATATACAGAGGAGAGTAAGGTGATCTAAGAAAACATTTCACAAAATAAAGATAAGCACATTTTTGAAGTTCCTGGGCTAGGATGTTACAAGAACCAACACAGATGGGAGTTGCAAAAACCTTTTTCTTCACCATGCTCATCTGAGTTTGTTCTAACCAGAGACACCCCCAAGGTCTCACACTTTAAACACAATGGCTTTCTCAGAGAAGTTTAAATATATGTTAATTGTATGGCCTTCCTAGAAAATTAAACATATGGAAGTGGATGCTAGTATGAAAGATCCTGAGAGAGCAAAGAAGTAAGAATAGCATTCTGGGAAACTCTCCTTAGCCAATGGAGGTAGTTTGATATGCAGAAAGTGATGGGTTACAGGAACTAAAGTATTCAAGGAAGACTTTTTCTCAAGAAGCAAAGGAAAATGATTGCCAAAGTATTTTCATCACTACTGTATTTCTTGCATGTATAGCAAACTACCTGGAATCTAAAAAGAGTTAAATAGATATTTGCTAGAGATGATAGGAAGGAAAATAAGAAAAAAGGAAGGAAGGAAGAAATGAAGGAAGAGAGGTGGGCAGGCAGGCATCAAGGGGAATAAGCAGAAGAGCTGACCTATTAAAATCTGATTTATACATAAAGTGTTTGCTGTGACGGTTATAGAAGCCAATATGTAAAAAGTGTGTATTGCAGTGCCTGGTATACTGGAGGTGCTCAAGAAATCTTAAATGTCGTCATCATCATCATCTTCGTTATTATCACCATTATCAAGACTATCATTGTCCTTAGAGGACTTTTAGCAATGAAGATACGTCAGAAATTCTTTAGTTTGCCATGACCTACTAAGACACTTTAATAATCGTCTCCTCCTTTTGAAGTGAAGTTTCAACCCACTTCATTTAACACTTAAAGAATTCACTCCTGCTAAATTCACTAATAACTTCTTTGTTGCAAAACCCAGTGGACAATTTTCCATTCACATCTTACCTGATTTCACTGCAGCACTTACCACTATCAATGATTTCTTACCTTTGGAAGCCTCTCTGGCTTTTGTGACAACACTCCTGCTTTTACTCCTCCTATACATTTGCCCATTACCAAGTCCCCTTACTGAGATTCTTATCCCGACCCAACACATGGGGAGCTGGAATTCTCTAAGATTCAAGAAGAAATAAAATTCAAAAGTGTTCTTCAGGCTTCCTTGCTGGCTCAGTGGTAAAGACTCCACCTACCAATGCAGGAGATTGGGTTCAATCCCTGGGCCAAGAAGATCCCACATGCCGTGGACCAGTGGAGGCCCTGTGCCACAACTATTGAGCCTATACTTTAGAGCCCAGGAACTGCAACTGCTGAAGCCTGCATGCCCCAGAGCCCACGCCCTGCAACAAGAGAAGCCACTGCAATGAGAAGCCCATGCACGGCAACAGAGTAGCCCCCACTCACTGCAACTAGAGAAAAGCCCTCAAAGCAGCAAAAACCCAGCACATCCAAAAATAAATTATTTTAAAAAGTGTTCTTAAACTTAATTCATTTTCAAGAGAATAGAGAAAATGAAATAACTGACAATATTATTCTGAGGACAAATTCTAGGAAAAAATAATGTTCTGCATATGTTCAGCTCAGTTCAGTCGCTCAGTCGTGTCCAACTCTTTGTGACCCCATGAATCACAGCATGCCAGGCCTCCCTGTCCATCACCAACTCCCGGAGTTCACTCAAACTCACGTCCATCGAGTCAGGGATGCCATCCAGCCATCTCATCCTCTGTCATCCCCTTCTCCTCCTGCCCCCAGTTCCTCCCAGCATCAGAGTCTTTTCCAATGAGTCAAGTCTTCGCATGAGGTGGCCAAAGTACTGGAGCTTCAGCTTTAGCATCATTCAATGGCCCACAAAGAATGCACAGCTTATTTCACAAAGTGAGGTGATAAACATTTGACTTTTTTCACAAGTGATACATCAAACAAATAACTTTCTTGGATTTTGTCAAGTCAATTAGGATGATACTTGAACTTTTCAAATGACCATACTATTCTCTGAAACTTTAAGAGCTACTAAAGGATGAGCTAGAGGCAAGTATGTGCATTTTATTCTAGGTTTTAATCCCATTACTCTCAGCCCTCAGGAATAATTCTATAAATTCTTTAATACTTCCATAATGCTTATTATAACTTTGCTTTATGATAAAAGCTTATTATGATTTCATATTCATCATAGTATTATTTTAGAATATTAACTGGACAAATTATCCAATATAAAAAAAAATCTAAATGACTATAGTTAACCTGGGGAAACATACAAGAAATCTGTCAAGTAACGAAATCTGTTTTCAGTGCACCCAGTGTTAATCCAATGAGATTCAGTAAATCTAGGCTTCAAAATGCATACACATATGGTGGTAGTGAACTAACCCAATTTGTAGTGACAGGAGCAGGTGTCTGTAGGTAGGTCATTGAAAGTCATCATAAACTGGGACGGATTTACTAGCATATGAATCATAATATGTAGTTACTTGCATTAATATTACACAATAGAAGTAGGCAAGTATAGAATTTCTGTATAGATGGGAGACTTGTGCCACATTCCTGAGCTACAGTGCACGAGGTTCACCTTGCACAATATGGTTTATCAAACTGTTAACAGATGCATTTCATTATGAAAAATCCTTAGGCTGCTCTCTGGAGAAGCTGCTGTTTCAAACATTTAGAGGTGTCCCATATGGCATGGATAAGGAGATAATCATAATAAGAGGTAAACTATCACACACAAAAATTTCCTCTAAGTTATTTTGCCTGAACCTAGAAAATAATGAAGTTTCTCCCAGACTACCAAGGACTGAGAAATAGTTTCTTTTCTGAAAGATCAATCAAGTAACTCTTTACAAAAAGAGCCCTAAATGCAAGGCATAACATGAAATAAAAATGTATCTCATCCCTTGGTTATAATTTCTCTGCTTAGCTTTCACAGTTAAAATGTCAGCCAGCTCCATTATCATCCAGTCAAATCCTCAAACCACACCATTTCCTCCTTCATAATCTCTCTCACTTCGGATTCTTATCTTGAGTGGCCTACTGCCATTCTTTCTTTCCTCCAACTTTATCTAAGTGACTCAGACACAAAATTATATCCTAAATACAGTTTTAGATAGGTAAACTTCCAATTATTTAAGTGACTCATGCTATATACAGGATCAACTTATACATATTTATCCTGACCCCTTTGATGACCTACCGCAACTTGGCTTCGATATCTCTTAGCTTCCTCCCTACTACTCAAAGCGTCTGTCTAGGGAAATAGAGTCGATAAATGCCTCTAAGCTGTCGTCCTATCTGAACTTCCCCTTTCCCATTTTCCCTTATCTTTCTGAAGAGCTCCAGCATCAAATCTTATAGAAATTGTTCCTGACCTGCTGTTTGATCAGCCCCTGCCCTGTGCTTCCCTTCCACTCTGAGCTTAACATGCGTCAAACTAACTGTAATCACTGATTTTACAAACTGATTTTACTAATCAGTAACTGTAATCACTTTCCTCCAGAAAGAACTCCAGTTTTGTCTTCAATTCTGTTCCATTCAGTGTTGCAGTGAAATTGCCTCACTAAGGCCCAAATATGAATACAAACTGTGAATTCAGCAGATGTTTTATATTCAGTCTTGGGTCAATTCAAAATTGCCCCAAGGAGGGAAGAAAGGGTGTGTGTGTGTGTGTGTGTGTGTGTGTGTGTGCAGTGTGCACAGGCTGATATAAATGTTTACATTACATCAAGTATAAAAAGTCTTACAAATAATTAAAACAGATGGTGACTATAAAAACAAGGAATTAGAAAAAGTTCTCTACCTGCCTTTTGTGCTTTAAAATACAATGGTGCTGAAACTGGTGGATGGTGAGGAAACCAGGTTAGGAAATAAACTGTGTGAAGGGCTAGATGGGAAAATAGCTAGTATTTACTGAGCACATACTATGTGCTGAGCATGGTTCTAAGTGTCATAAAGATATTGACTTATTGCATACACATAGTAATTCTACACTGTGGTTATGGTCATGGTCAAACTTCCAAAAGCACATGGCAGAGAGTGAGGACAGGAGTTGATATCCTGCCATTGCTTAGTGCATCTTGCCTATTTCTTCATATAAAGGTGGCTTTTGTGCTGTACTTAGTTGCTTAGTCGTGGTTGGCTCTCTGAGACCCCATGGACTGTCACTGGTCAGACTCTTCTGTCCATGGGGATTTTCCAGGCAAGAATACTGGAGTAGGTTACCATGCCACCCTCCAGGGCATCTTCCCAACCCAGGGACTGAACCCAGGTCTCCCACATTGCAAGCAGATTCTTTACCATCTGAGCCACCAGGGAAGTCCAAAAGTGCCTTTAGGTTGCAAAATTAAAAGGCATCCATCTTTGTCTGAACTCACACAGAGGCACAGAATAAGTCAGTGGCATCCTTGGAAAAGTGAAAGTCACTCAGTTGTGGCCAACTCTTTGTGATGTAGCTTCTATTATTATTCCCATTTTACAGGCAAAGGAATTGAGCCACAAACAAGGTCAGAAATCTGCCAAAGGTTACAAAGCTAACAGGTGACAGTGCTGAGATATAAATGCAGGCTCCTGGCTCCCAGGTCTGTACATGTAACCATTGTGATACCCTGCTTCTCTATTACTTGAAGTGTTTTCTCCATGTTAATCAACAGCTGTTCAATTTTGCATTATTACCTCACTTAAACCTAACAATAACCCTTAAAGAATTGGGCCCTTAGGACACAGAGAGATGCCGCAGCCTCCAGTCCTAAGAGATGGTCCTTTGTGAGTTGTGTCTTGGTGGAAACAGAGCCAAAAAGACACTTCACTGATCAGAACTAATTGGCTAATTGATATGCTTCAGACATCGTGCCAAGCAAATGAGAGTTTAATTAAAACAAAATATTATGTGTAGCACTGAAAGTTAAACTGATGGGATCTGAGAAATGTAAGAACTGAAATGAACAAATATCTAGAAAGCTCCAAAAATATAGGATAAGACATAGGAGAATTCAATTTTTTTTCAAATGCCAATCCAGTTGTTTCAATATTACCTACTGAAAAACTACTTTCACTTCTAGTTTGAAATACTGCCCATACCATGCACTACACTGCATTTTGTATTTGCAAATTGAACTCTATAACTCTGCATGTATGAAATGACTGATACACTGGACTACTCACTGTAGTAAAAGTTTTAAAAACAGAACTTGGAAACAATCTAACTGAGCAAATAAAGTATGCTAGAGTCTTAGAATGAACACTTTTACTTAAAACACTATCATTTATTTATTTATATATAAAGTGCTATTTTTCCAGCTTTACTGAAGCATAATCAACAAATAAAAATTGTATATGTTTAAGGTGTTCAATGTGATGATTTGGTATGTGTGTACACTGAAAATACTGTTTTATTCAAAAACAAAATAAAAATTGAGAATACTCTATATAAATTGACATAGGATATGTTCTCTTGTTTGGGAATAAAACATATCTATAGATGAATATGTAAGACACCAATAAATTTGGTTATTTCTGGGGGAGGAAACTGGGTAATGAAACAAGAGAAGTAGGGGTAAAACTTTTCACTACTTATCCATTTTGGGTTATGTAATAAATTATCTGTTCAAACAATTAAACTAAAAATACAAAACAAAATGAAACAACAAAAACCTTGGTTGTTGAGCCCTAGAGTTTCTACTTAGTGTGACTTTGGGCCAGTTATTAACCTATCAGAGACTGTCATCTTATCTGTAAAATGGTGATTATAATCACTATATCAAATAGTTTTATGAAATTTAAATAAGATAATATATGGGAAGTTCCTACTACAGAACCTGAAGCTCTGTAGTAGATCTATAAATACTAGATCTAGGCAAATATTAGCTCTCTTCTCAGTCACTTCCCTTCCTCGGAGGACACAGACTCTAGTGGCTACTAGTCCAGGCAAGGAATACAGAGTGTAAAATAGCTTAGATGTAGTAGTGGTAGTGACTGTGAAAACTGAAGATGTTCACATCATTATATGTGTGTATATCACTGTGAAAATTATACATGTGTATGCACATTATATATGTATATAAAGTCTGCTCGCTGTTCTTTTGTCATTCTTGCTTTTATTTAAGGATCTGCATTTTACAAAAGTTTGTCTCACACAACATCGATTTTAAACCACGAGAAACCATTCCACATATACTATACTGACATTGCATTTCGGACTCTTTTGTTGACCATGATGGCTACTCCATTTCTTCTAAGGGATTCCTGACTGCAGTAGTAGATATAATGGTCATCTGAGTTAAATTCACGCATTCCAGTCCATTTTAGTTTGCTGATTCCTAGAATGTCGATGTTCACTCTTGCCATCTCTTGTTTGACCACTTCCAATTTGCCTTGATTCATGGACCTGACATTCCAGGTTCCTATGCAATATTGCTCTTTACAGCATCGGACCTTGCTTCTATCACCAGTCACACCCACAGCTCGGTATTGTTTTTGTCAAAAACAACAGAATGATCTCTGTTCGTTTCAATATCAGAGTAATCCAAGTCTATGCCCCAACCAGTAACGCTGAAGAAGCTCAGGTTGGATGGTTCTATGAAGACCCACAAGACCTTTTAGAATTAACACCCAAAAAAGATGTCCTTTTCATTACAGGGGACTGGAATGCAAAAGTAGGAAGTCAAGAAACACCTGGAGTAACAGGCAAATTTGGCCTTGGAGTGCGGAATGAAGCAGGGCAAAGACTAATAGAGTTTTGCCAAGAAAATGCACTGGCCATAGCAAACACCATCTTCCAACAGCACAAGAGAAGACTCTACACATGGACATCACCAGACGGTCAACACTGAAATCAGATTGATTATATTCTTTGCAGCCAAAGATGGAAAAGCTCTATACAGTCAACAAAAACAACACCAGGAGTGTGGCTTGGATCGTGAACTCCTTATTACCAAATTCAGACTTAAATTGAAGAAAGTAGGGAAAACCACTAGACCATTCAAGTATGACCTAAATCAAATCGCTTATGATTATACAGTGGAAGTGAGAAGTAGATATAAGGGCCTAGATTTGATAGATAGAGTGCCTGATGAACTATGGAATGAGGTCCGTGACATTGTACAGGAGACAGGGATCAAGACCATCCCCATGGAAAACAAATGCAAAAAAACAAAATGGCTGTCTCGGGAGGCCTTACAAACAGCTGTGAAAAGAAGAGAGGTGAAAAACAAAGGAGAAAAGGAAAGATATAAGCATCTGAATGCAGAGTTCCAAAGAATGGCAAGAAGAGATAAGAAAGCCTTCTTCAGCGATCAATGCAAAGAAATAGAGGAAAAGAAGAGAATGGAAAAGACTAGAGATCTCTTCAAGAAAATTAGAGATAACAAGGGAACATTTCATGCCAAGATGGGCTCGATAAAGGACAGAAATGGTATGGACCTAACAGAAGCAGAAGATATTAAGAAGAGGTGGCAAGAATACACAGAAGAACTGTACAAAAAAAGAGCTTCATGACCCAGATAATCACAATGGTGTGATCACTCAGCTAGAGCCAGACATCCTGGAATATGAAGTCAAGTGGGCCTTGGAAACCATCACTACGAACAAAGTTAGTGGAGGTGATGGAATTCCAGTTGAGCTATTTCAAATCCTAAAAGATGATGCTGTGAAAGAGCTGCACTCAATATGCCAGCAAATTTGGAAATCTCAGCAGCGGCCACACAACTGGAAAAGGTCAGTTTTCATTCCAGTCCCAAAGAAAGGCAATGCAAAAGAATGCTCAAACTACTGCACAATTGCACTCATCTCACATGCTAGTAAAGTAATGCTCAATATTCTCCAAGCCAGGCTTCAGCAATACGTGAACCGTGAACTTCCTGATGTTCAAGCTGGTTTTAGAAAAGGTAGAGGAACAGAGATCAAATTGCCAACATCCACTGGATCATGGAAAAAGCAAGAGAGTTTCAGAAAAACATCTATTTCTGCTTCATTGACTATGCCAAAGCCTTTGATTGTGTAGATCACAATAAACTGCGGAAACTTCTGAGAGAGATGGGAATACCAGACCACCTGACCTGCCTCTTGAGAAATCTGTATGCAGGCCACGAAGCAACAATTAGAACTGGACATGGAACAACAGACTGGTTTCAAATAGGAAAAGGAGTACGTCAAGGCTGTATATTGTCACCCTGTTTATTTAACTTCTATGCAGAGTACATCATGAGAAATGCTGGACTGGAAGAAGCACAAGCTGGAATCAAGATTGCCGGGAGAGATATCAATAACCTCAGATATGCAGATGACACCACCCTTATGGCAGAAAGTGAAGAGGAACTCAAAAGCCTCCTGATGAAAGTGAAAGTGGAGAGTGAAAAAGTCGGCTTAAAGCTCAACATTCAGAAACGAAGTTCATGGCATCCGGTTCCATCACTTCATGGGAAATAGATGGGGAAACAGCGGAAACAGTGTCAGACTTTATTTTTTGGGGCTCCAAAATCACTGCAGATGGTGACTGCAGCTATGAAATTAAAAGATGCTTACTCCTTGGAAGAAAAGTTATGACCAACCTAGATAGCATATTCAAAAGCAGAGACATTACTTTGCCGACTAAGGTCCGTTTAGTCAAGGCTATGGTTTTTCCTGTGGTGATTTATGGATGTGAGAGTTGAACTGTGAAGCAAGCTGAGCACTGAAGAATTGATGCTTTTGAACTGTGGTGCTGGAGAAGACTCTTGAGAGTCCCTTGGACTGCAAGGAGATCCAACCAGTCCATTCTGAAGGAGATCAGCCCTGGGATTTCTTTGGAAGGAATGATGTTAAGGCTGAAACTCCATAGTTTGGCCACCTCATGTGAAGAGTTGACTCATTGGAAAAGACTCTGATGCTGGGAGGGATTGGGGGCAGGAGGAGAAGGGGACGACAGAGGATGAGATGGCTGGATGGTATCACGGACTCGATGGACATGAGTCTGAGTGAACTCTGGGAGTTGGTGATGGACATGGTGGCCTGGCATGCCGCGATTCACGGGGTCGCAAAGTGTCAGACCCGACTGAGCGACTGAACTGAACTGATACTGACATTAGAATTAAAATTATTATTTTTCTAATAGTCCTCTTAAATAACTTTTTAAAGTTATTTAATATTATTGGGGAGGGTGGTGGGAGGGTGGTTCAGGGTTGGGAACTCATGTACACCTGTGGTGGATTCATGTCAATGTATGGCAAAACCAATACAGTATTGTAAAGTAAAATAATAAATAAAATTTAAAAAAAATTAAAAAAATAAATAAAACAGAGAGCTAAAAAAATAAAGTTATTTAATATTATTGGTTCTGGTTTCTAACAGGAAAAAAAGTTCAC
The DNA here is from genome assembly GCF_001704415.2 of Capra hircus. Classification (NCBI taxonomy): domain Eukaryota; kingdom Metazoa; phylum Chordata; class Mammalia; order Artiodactyla; family Bovidae; genus Capra; species Capra hircus. The sequence continues at coordinate 77,478,156 of NC_030811.1, forward strand.
CAAAATATATAGTTATTGATTGTCAGAGCACAATCGGGAGGTTAAAAGTGAAGGATGCCTCTGACATCTTTGGCTTTTGCTCTCTGTGACAGACTTGATGGAGAGAACACGGCTGCTTGCAGCTAGTACTTCTGACTGATATAGGAATCAGGCAGAGGTGATACAGTGAGGCCACGTCAGAAGATGATAATAGCAGCGTCACCCATGGGTGGGCAGAAGCTACAAGAGAATGATCATTCAATACCCCTTCTTGACTAAACAAAGTTCCTGTTTTGAATAAGTCAAGTTAAAATTAACAAATTAACACTAACTCTCAATCCTTTGGGGGAACTGCAGATGTTCAGGGGACAAATGTACATATAGTTACTAGTATATAATCTATTTATTGTCTGATACAAATATGATGCCTTCTGAAAATGAGACACATCATCCATTAATTTCTACATAAAACAAAATTTAAACTTGCACAAACTGAAGTAAGTGATCAATATTTGTGAAATAGCCTAGAACTAGAACCATTAGAGTCATGGACCATACGGAAAAAACATTGCAAAACATTATTTTTCTTATTTATCCCATGCAAACACTTTCCTAAACTCCAGAGAGTAGAGTCTCAAAAATGCTATAACGTCATTGGCCTTGGGCTTATTTGAGGTAATCTCTACTTCACATCTCATTTGTTTAGATAAGAAGAATCAACAAACTCTTTCTACTCAATGTGCTTGTCCTTGCCTAACTGAAACTGAAAAGCTACCTGAAGACCATTAATGGGATATTATTTCTTTTCTCTCTTTGGAATCAGCCATGGGAACTAGGACCTGATCATGCCACATGCAAAGACTCTCATACCTTCCTATAACTCAAAGATTTTAAGAAATGGTTGATTTTATTTCTCTCAATTACTTTTTAAAGATGTGCTTTTCCCCATACTAATATTAGTCTGCAGCTTATTAACTTGGTTCCTGTCTGGGGAAAATTGCTTTATAATGACTTTGCCTCTGGGATGGGATTTTCAATGTTGCAATTTGAAGTCCTGAGGATACTAGATCTCAGTTCACCCATTCATTTTCCTTATTTACTCATCCACATCCATTCCTCTATGTGATTTTTCTGCCTGAAGTTTCCACCCAGTGTATACCACTGTGTTTTAAAACTAAGGCACAGTCTATAAGAGTTATGCAGACAATACAGAATGCTCTGAATGCCTTCAGTCTTCCTTTTCTGTTCCTTAAGCCCCTTATGTAAGTCTGTCTCTACCATTTTGCACTGAAAAGTTCCAAACATTTGTTTATCTCATTAACAGGACGTAAAACCACCTTATGAGCAATATTTTTTCAATCTCTACAGTTCAAACCTCTGGCTCTGTGCCTGGCATGAAGCAGGTGGAGATATCATTCTTGACCCAAAGGGAACTAAACTTAAAGACAGATTATTATTCTCTCATTAAAAAAAAAAAACCCTACATTTTCTACCATTTAATCATCTGTGGAATATGTCATTTCCATATACTGCATTCATTAAACAATAAAAATGTTTATTTAGCACTGCTTAACTTAAAAAATAAAATTAATAGGAAATTGGGAGAGAATTAACAATAAAAAATTGGCTAGACCACATTAATATGCATTAATGCATTGTTTTTCCTTTATTTAGTGGTAGGGATTATGGATGATTGACTATAGAAAAATAAATTAAAAATACACTTAAAATTTTTTTCTTAATGGATAAACTTGATCAACATAATTAACCTTTGTTTTCATAATTCAATTTTGATGCAACATAATCAAGGCTCTAGATAATTTTTGAGCATGTGATGGTCAAAATCTATGAATCTTCTGCCTTAAGGGTGTTACAAAATATACATGGACTTGGAAAGAAATTTGGGTCAGCCACTAAAGTGGAAGTCAGCCACTACTTCCATAGAGCATTCAGAGAGACAGAGAAATAATAATTTATTTATGTTTATAGGAACATATGTTTAGATAGAATGAAAGTCCTGATCTATTGGCTGAATACAATGGATCTGTTGCTGCTGCTGCTGCTAAGTCGTTTCAGTTGTGTCCAACTCTACGTGGCCTCATAGATGGCAGCCCACCAGGCTCCCCCGTCCCTGGGATTCTCCAGGCAAGAACATTGGAGTGGGTTGCCATTTCCTAATCCAATGCATGAAAGTGAAAAGTGAAAGAGAAGTCTCTCAGTTGTGTCTGACTCTTAGGGACCCCATGGACTGCAGCCCACCAGGCTCCTCCATCCGTGGGATTTTCCAGGCAGGAGTACTGGGGTGGGTTGCCATTGCCTTCTGTTGGGTGGGGTTCAAATGACTGAGACTCACAGTTTTCCTTTCCATGGAATAAAGTGCTTTAAAATAAAGTCGACTTTACTGTCAACCTCAGGATGCATAAACTAGCATAAGATCCAATTTAACATGTCTTTGAGGTAAGCCTTAAAATTTGCCCAGAGGAAAAGTGAAATATTGAAGGAAAAATGAACTGATTCACAGCAAAATTAAACCAAGTGATTCTTTGTAAAGGTTCTAACATTCATTAAATTATTCATTAAATAAACTTTTGTGCAATAGAATAAGATTCTCTGTTTTCTGTGGCAGTAGTAAACATATGCCTTGTGCTCACCTAAGAATAGAAAATTTATATTTTAGTCATCTCACACCCAAAGTGAACTAGACTATTGATTATATTACACCAGCAGTGAATTATTTTTTAAAAGGTGAACTTTTTAATCAGCTTTATTTCATTAGGAAGATCACATTTAGGATGATACTATCTGTTGCTCTTTCATAAAAGGAAGTATACTTGTGCTATTTCAGTGCTACTACCAAAACAATTAAAATGGAGTGAGAAATTAGAAGAAAAGGCTGACATATATGGAGCTACGTTTGCATAGATTTTATTTCCTAAGTCTTCTTTTATTTTCTAAGTTTATTAGAAGAATGAACTAATCACAAGCTTCCTTTTCAGTAAAATGGGGATAATGATATGCATCTCACTGATGCATATGTTTACATGGGGATTAAATGAGAAAATATATGTAATGCTAGGCACATACCTGGTAGCTATTAATAATAAAAATAACAACATAAAAGTCATGGTGAGGTAGATGACATGAATGTATTGAAATAAATTCTCTGGGTTTTATTTATGATTAAATATATTTTTCTGGAAATTTCAAAGTATTTTCTTCCATATTGGAGTCTGAGGGAAGACTGTTAGAAACAAAATTATGTATTTTGCTTAATAGTAATAAGAGGAATTACTTATAGAGTATTTATTAAATGTCAGGCATCGACATAAACACTTTAAATACATTAACCTATTCAATATCCACAGAAACCTGTGAGAAAGATTAATTTTTACTTCTATTTAAGCAGGAACTGAAGTACCCAGAGGTTCAGTCATTTGGCCAAGTTCATATGGGCAATAAAGGGAAGAATCAGGGTTTGCATCCAAGTAGTGTGACTCCAGAGAGATTCTACGTTCGTGCCTGCTATCTTAGGTTTCCTCTCTGTAGCCACAGGGCTCAGCACTATCTGGACAGTGTTAAATGATTACTATAACCAGGTTTGACGATAATCATCTCTTTATCCTTCCCAATACATGTTTCATCACCTTTTTTTTTTGTTGCTATAATGAATTTGTTTTTGTGACAAAATTTAGTTCCCCAATCTGGATTAAAATATTAAAACTTCTATCTCACACTTAGTTAAAAGTTGTTTCTTTGCTATCTATGAATTTATATACTTATACCATACAAAGCATTAAAACATCCGTTGAATAAAAGGTAATGACTTTAAAGACCAGACAAATATAGACAGCAGGGATTATGGAACCAAAGAGCAATAAATAATATTTAACAGTTCTATCTACCTTATGGCAATTAATGATTCAATAAATACGTTTTTTTAAAAAAGAAAACTTTTCTTTGAAGGACAAATTATTGCCCTGAAGCGAGCTAAACATTAAATAAATTTAAGACAGCTTTACTATTCTTTAGGGAATACTGTATTTCTAAGCATGGCAGGTACCATGTGTGTTGACAGACACTAGCAAATGGTAACCACAATCCCATTCCACTTAATGTGATGTTATAAACCCAGTGGAGTGTTGGGAGAGTATTCAAGCATTCTTCTAGGCATGAATTCCCAAGTTATGCAATGATGCTAATTAGCATCATCCTAAACATATGCTGTTGTTCTCAGTTCCTGTTCATGATTGCTGCTACAATGGTACTGATGCTTGGCATCTTTTAGGAGAAGACACGTGAGCTTTATAAATCCCAGGGACTTTTGATGGTATTTACCCTTGGGTTCCATCCCATGACTAGTGGCAGTGTTATAGAGGGAAAAGTCACTAACTGAAGTGTCACAAGGGAAGGATTAACAGGTTTGCCAGTAGCTGGTTTGGGTAAATTACTGTAACTCTCTAAGCCTTGGTCTCTTAATGAGAATATTAATTTTTACTATTTTATGGTGTGCTACTGGGAAATAATTTAACGTCTGTGAAAATTCTTAAGAAAATAAATATGCTTTATAAATGACAAATATCCAGAAAAGCCGCTGAGGTACAAGATCACAGAGTCATTTTATGTCTTTGGATTGCTACCAGCTAGTTCCATTTCTTAGCTATTCCTCAACCTGTAAGCTTCTTGGTTGGGATTAGAACTACATTTTTTTTTTTGGCTTAAGACTATCAATGTATCAGTTTATTTATTTTTTGATAACATACAAGTACCTACTCCAATCTCCTCTGACTTCATAACATTTCTGTCTTTTCTCTATGATCATCTATCTTTATACCTACATGCGATTTTACCTGCTTACATTTTAGCTTTCAGGAAAACCTGCTTGCTCTCTTCCATTTCAAATCTTCCTCAAGTCAAACCACATGTAAAATATGTTTCTCTGTCATGGAATACCTCTTCAGTCTTTCAAAATACTTAGCCCCAAAATTCCATCTTGTAAAAGAAGTCCTCCCTAATTACACAGATGTATTTCTAATGCTATATGATTTCACTCTGTTCAGTGATATGAAATACACACACACACACACACACACACACACTACTTATTTTTTATGTAATCATACATGGAGATCTAAACACAATACCCCTTTAACTTCCCTTGCTCCAAATAAGAAAGCTCCAAGTCATAAGCTGTTAGGTGAAAGGGCCCAGAAGTAGGAGGAAAGAAGAGAGGGAAGAAAAAGATTGGAGAGGGATGTTAAATGAGCTCTTCAATGAGATACGTAACACAGGTGAAGAAACCATGTAATAGCTAAAATCTCTTCGAACTCAATGCTTTACTTTTTAAATCACCATCTGATCCCCTCTCATCATTAGGGAACAGTCTCTAGCATAAATCAATGACACACTTGACATCATCAAGACAGAAACATCAACTTAACGTGTGTCAGTGCCTTAAAAGTTACAAAAGTCTTCTTGGATACTCTCCCATACACTGATATTACCATGAGAACAAGACCAACAGGAATACTACCCTATTTGAGCAGAAGAACCAACTACCACATGTACCTATTCACCTGCAAACTGGACTTTTTCCCAACAAATTGTGAAGAAGTATTCATTGATTTTAGGGTATTAGACGTCTGGCTAGTTGCAAGTTATGAGTTGTAAGAAGATAATAAAAAAAGGAATCTGTATAATAGTACATAAACTTGAACAATAAGATCATTACTCAGTTACATTCTCAAGAAAACTCACAAAGCTGAGTTTCAGACTGGTGGAAAAGGTAACTTCAAAATTATGCTGGAAAAGAGCTAACATGACAAGGCTCTAGGCACTAGGAACTAATTAAATTACATATGAAGAGTGACTGAGAATTGCCTAGTCCCTGTTATGAGAGTAAAAAAACCCAACACTTTAAAAATTTTCAATAAGCCTCAACCAAGCTTTTCATTCCATAAGAATAGATTCCCTGTTCAAAATAAATCATGATCTCAGTGGAATCTGAATGGCAAGTGGACAAGTAAAATTAGGTGAACATCAACCCATATAGACACTGATGAAGACATATAATCTTACACCTGTAGAAGTTAATGGTAATTTTTCCATTTAAGGGGAAGAAGCTAATGTAATAGATATTTTCTCAGAAAATACGATGTGCATGTGCTCAGTCACTCAGTTGTATCTGACTCTTCGCAACCCCATGGATTATAGCCCACCAGGCTCCTCTGTCCATGGGATTCTCCAGGCAAGAATACTGAAGCGGGTTGCTATTTCCTTCTCCAGGGGATCTTCCCAATGCAGGGATCACACCTATGTCTCCTGTGTATCCTGCCTTGGAAGGCAGATTGTTTATCACTGCACTACCTGGGAAGCCTTATAATGTGTATAAGATTTATTACACTTAAAGTGTATTAACAGAGACATAGGGAACTCAATTCAAAGGAGAATACCCTGATGTTCTTGTTTAAAATTCTCTTGAACTCCTGGAAGGTGACATTTTTTTGTAATATGATTCCAAGATGTTCACAGTACTTCAAGTTAAATGCTCATCTGACCCTTTCTTGGGTCCTAATTTTATCAGAAGCTCCCTTAGGGTTTGGGGTTCAAATCCATGTTAAATCAATATACCAAGTTGGTACTTGGACCTTTTTGAACATTAGTTTTAAGGAAGATCCAAGAATGCTTATTTGATTCTTGTAGATTTTTTTGTTTTGGGGCACTTTAAAATAAATATTAGTGATCAGAGTGAAACAGAGAAAATAATAACATGAGGCCATGTTCCTAAGAAAAATGAATCAAATGGAATGAGACAGAAATCATGCATAAGCTTAAACACAAAGACAAAAACCCTGGCTTTATGTTGAATATGAGAGTTACAGAATAGTGCGAAAGTACATTATGTGAATAGTGGAAGGAGATACCAGACATTTAGAAACAGACATTTTTCAGAGAAAAGATTTCATAAGCATAAGAAATATTTTCTTATATGAAGCATTTTATAGAGGAAGTATAGAATAGAGATTAAAAGAACGCATGTAAGACTTACAGTTTAGTAACAGAAAGGATGAGTTTTACAAGTCTTTTAAAGAATAAAGTAAAAATTAAATAACAAATACAGACCTTATTGGAGTAGGAGCAGAGGACGGAACTATGTAGCGTTACATAAGCGATACAGAAACAGAACCTAATGGAGTATCCAAAACTGAATATAACGTTTGCGTGAATTTATAGATGGAATTAATCAGAGTTGAAAGGAAAAATGGAGAGTCAGCAACATGCAGATGGGAGGTAAAGTCACAATAATGGAAGCAACACCCCGGGAGGAGGAGTAGAGAGAAAAGAGGTCACCAGATGAAGCAACTGAGCCTCGGTGAACATGTAAAAATGGCTTGAAGCCCAATCATCTTTCAAATTCTGTTCAAATTCCAGGTCTATCATCCAGCTTTCCCTTACATTCCTATTTACAGTTGGTTGTCTTTAATTTTCCTCTTCTGTGACAGTTTCTGACACTTTTTACTAAACTTTCCTCATTGTTTTAAAGCTTAATATAGTATCTTCTCAACAATACTGTTCTTTGAAGAATGGGATCAGGCATTGCACTTATTTGTGTTTTTCAAGGTTCATAATTCTACCAGTAAAGTAGCTATCCAATAAATATTTGTCATATGGATGAGCGGTCCAACCTTCTTTATAGGTAGACAATCTACCTTTATTAAAAGAACAAACACGATTTATGATATATAAGAACTGAGTACTAGAATCACAGGGAAGGGGTCACTTTTCTGTAGCTCAAAGCCCTGGACCACTGAGTACAACAGCTTCAAAGGAAAGATTCAGGTTAAGCAAACAAGTATGAAGGTAAAGAAAAAGGATACAAGTTAGAATAAGTTGGAAAATAATGTGGGAGATGAGAGATAACACTTTAAAAAATGAAAGAAATATTGTGAAACCAATATTATCACGATTTAGTTTTATGGGTAAGAACACTGATAATATACATGATTTATGACTTACTAGTAAGAAGTTCAAGGACAAATAGCATCAATGCAGTTTCAAATGGACTTTGTGTTGCTAACTTGAACAACACAAAAATGTCTTGGTAATAATGGTTCTATTTGGGTTCCTTATAAAATTTGGGATGAAAACATCAAATAATGTTTGCCTCCTTTTTTTTCTGAAGGCAACTTTTAAAGTTAAAATTGTTCACACAAAGAATATATAAAATCTTGAGCTCTTGGAAGATTCCTTAATAGACGGGTTTCTAATAGCAACATGAATAGGCTCTTAACTATAACTGCAGCCCCACTGAATATATAGAGACTTTGGGATGCTTGTTGCTTAGGCCACAATTATGCATTGGATTATAACATTCAATTTTTATCCAGACTAGCTTTAAAAATGTTTGCAGTTTTATAGAAATCAGCTTTGAAAAGCATTGGTTGATGATACATAGCACTTATGAAATCTTAAAAATTACATGTACCAAGAGAGAAATCAGATCATCTTACCTAAGCAACTGAAATTAAATCTCTAATTTTTTTTTCAGATTTTCAAATGCAATCCATAGTTAATATTCAGTTTTCTGGCTTAGAGTTGACAATCTGGATCTGTTTCTCCTGCTTCTGAAAGAACTTGCGTGTAACAATCAAATCAGTGCTTCACCATTCTGTTTTGCTGTCCAGGTTGGTAACAGATCTAACCACTGAGGGACACATAATGCTGTGCCTCACAGTGTAATGGACAGAGACGCGCTTTTAGCTCTTGGAGAAACTGTTCCACATTATGTGAACTGTAGTGAACATTTTTAGAAATTGTGAACACATAAAAAACTAGTAGAAGCTTGTGTTTTTATAAATTGAAGAGCACAGACTATAAATCAATATTCATTTAAAGATGTCTTTCAGAGCACTGAATTCACTCTAATAATTTGAGAACATAAATTTATGATACAAATTCTTTGATCATAATTATACTGATTGGTTTATCTACAGATATAATGCCCCAGGGAAAATATTGAGAATATATGAAAAAAATTTCCATTTTATTTAAATAAAAATTTTAAAATAAAATAGTTTTAATGAATTCTACAGCATCTAGTGGTGTTACAAGATGAGCATAACATGGAGATCTGTCTTAAAACTCAGGTGGCTTAATTCAAGCATCACTTTCTATATTTCTATTTCTTATATTCTATAAGAATATTTCTATATTCCTATCTTATTGGATAATGTCCTTAAAATCTTGACTATAGCATTATTATCTAAAAAATACACGTTAAATCTTTACCTATCTTATAGACTTTTGGCAGAAGCAACAGAGAGAAGAATGTATAGAAAAAATTATCTTAAGCTTTAAAGTATTGCTATCATTTGGTATCAAAAGACATACTTAGACATGTGATCCCAGACAAGATGGTATAGGCTCACTTTCCTCCAAATACCCTGGAAATAATTCAAGAGATAACCACACAGACACATGCGTGCACACGCACACACACACACACACACACACACACACACACAGACCAGAGATGTGGAAATAAAAAGTTAGATTAGTAGAAAGGTTAGCAACCCTTTCTTGATTTGAAGTATGATAGATACCACAGGATTATAAGAATGATAGATACCACAGTGAGTTCCCCTTTTACTCTTAGACTAGGGCCAGGCTATAAGCCAGAAATACCAATAGATAGATAGATAGAGAAGTCGCTCAGTCATGTCCAGCTCTTTGTGACCCCATGGACAGTAGCCAACCAGGCTCCTCCGTCCATGGGATTTTCCAAGCAAGAATACTGGAGTGGGTTGCCATTTCTTTCTCCAGGGGATCTTCCTGACCCAGGGATCGAACCCTGGTCTCCCGCATTGTAGGCTGACGCTTTACCGTCTGAGCCACCAGGGAAGTCCAATAGATACACACAAACCTGCAGAAATACCAGTAGGTACATACAAACAAAGAGACAAGTAAACAAATAAGAAAAGCCTACTTTCTCTTGCCAAAGGACCCTGGAAAGGAGAGCCTAGCAGGGACATGAGGATGAGGGCAGACTCATCTCCAATATACAGCCCCAGCCACAGTGGTGAGGCCCTTGGTGGCATCTTGGAGCCCAGAGAGACCAACATATTCCCCGTCAGGAGTGATGGCCTGATACACTTGAGATGATGACATCAGTGGGTCCCAAGTAGGTGATCTATCCCCTGCCCCACACCTGTCTTTACCAGGTGGGCAGGGAACATACACAAGGGGTAACATTTTTTATCCCACAGATGCAGAATCCCACATCCCTACTAGTGACAACAAGCAACTCAGGGAGGATCCTTTCACAGCTTGCAGACGGCACCAGCAGGGATCAGTCAGGAACTCCTAAGTAAGAACCAAGCTGATTAAATAGCACAGCAAGGGCTCTGAAAACCACACTGCATCTGAAACCACAGCCTACAAAATGGGTCAGTATATGCATACAAAATTTAAACAGGGGCACTTACTACTAACATAAAATATATTTTTTTAAATGTCTATAAAGTCCATGTAAAATCAGTTTGGGATAAAGTGAAATAAAATTCATTATACCAATAACTAGGAATATCTCAAAATGGATAAGAAGAGACAATCAATTGATTCCAATATCAAGATGAATCAATTTTTGGAATGATCTGTCAAAGATTTTATTGTATCCATCATAAAATTGTTTCAACAAGAAATTGTGAATTCCCTTGAAACTAATGAAAAAAATCAGAAAATAAATAGAAATGGTAAAAAATAACAAAATGTAAGTTACAGAATAGAAAAAAAAAAGGAAATAAAATCTGGGACTTCCCTGATAGTCTAGAGGTTAAGACTCTGTGTTTCCAATGCAGGGAATGTGAGTTCAATTCATGGTCAGGGGACTAAGATCCCACATGCCATGTAGCATGACAAAAAAAATAAATAAATAAGGCATTCAAATCTCACTGAGCGGATTCAGTAACGGAGTGAATTGAACAGAGGATAGAATAGTGAAATTGAAGAGTGGGGAGTAGAATGTACTCAATATGAACAAAAAACTAAAAAGAAAAGAACCGTGCCACAGGGACTTGTAGGACAGTAACAAAGATACTGACATTTTCTATCATCGAAGCTCTGGAAATAGAAGATAAAAAGGGCAAAGAAATAAAACAATAAATAAAAATTTATGCCAAAGGATTTCCCAACTTGGCAAAATAGATAAACCTATAGATTCAAGAATTTGCATAAACCAATAAAAAAGACAAATTCACACCAACACACACCATAATGTTTGAAAATGAAAGGTAGAAAAAGTCTTATAAACAACTAAGAAAAGTGTCATACTATCTATGGGCAACACAAATTCAAATAACAGTGGATTTCTCATCTGAAACTGGGGCTCATAAAGAAGTGGCACACATTTCATACTCTGGATGAATGAAGGGTAATAAATACACTCTTTAGATGGAAACAAACAAACAAACAAAACCAAAAAACACCAGCAACTTAGTTTGTCATTAGCAGACATGCCCTAAAGAATGGCTAACTGAAGTTCTCAAAACAAACATACAAAACAAAACAAAAAAAATTGATAACAGGAGAAAACTCAGAACTTTAGAAAGACAAGTTCAATGGAATGGGACACCAGGAGGAAAAGATGATAAATAATCATTCTCTTAGAGAAATTCTTAAATTGTAAGTAAGTAAGTGTTAGTCGCTCAGTCGTGCCCAACTCTTTGCGATCCCATGGACTGCAGCCCACCAGGCTCCTCTATCTATGAGATTTTCCAGGCAAGTATACTGGAGTGGGTTGCCATTTCCTTCTCTAGGGGATCTTCCCAACCCAGGGATTGAACCCAGGTCTCCTGCACTGCAGGGGGAATTTTTACTGACTGAGCTACAAGGGAAGCCCTCTTAAATTGTATTTGATAGCTCAAACAAACATTATAACAACACTTAATGGAATATTTCAACATATGTTAGAGGAAATGATTACTTTTTTTCACTTGCACTTTCAGAGGAAATGCTTAATTCAAATATATTTAAAAAGTGGAGAGGCTAAAGGAACATAATTAGAAGTAAAACTTCTATACTTAATTCTAGGTAGCAATATGTCAGTATTATTAGATTGTGATAAATTACACATTATTGTAACGTTCAATCCAACCACTATGAAAAATATACTACAAGTAAATAAATATAGAATCTTCAAGTTCAAGTAACATATAGGAAGATTAAAAAAGAGAAGAGTATCCAGGTATCCCAGAAGGACAGAAAAACAAGACCCTAAAACAGACTCAATTCAACTTTAAGGACACATAAATTCAAGGTGAATGGATGGAAAAAGATATTCCAAACAAGGGAAAACCAAAAGACAGCAGGAGTGCTCACTTACATCAGACGAAAGAGACTTTAAAAAGTTTAACAAGAGACAAAGAAGGTCATTACGTAATGATAAAGAAGTCAATTAATCAACAGAATATAGCAACTGTATACAGATATATAGACATGCATTTTATCCTGGAGAACCTAAATATTAAGCAAATACAGATCTGAAGGGGGAAATAGATGATACAGTAATGTTGGAGACTTTGATACCTTACTCTCAACAATGGATATATCATCCAGATAGAATATTAAAAAGGAAACATTGGATTTAAACTTCATCTTGGAATAAATGGAATTATTAGATATGTAGAATATTTCATCTAAAAGCAGAAGAATACATTTTCTCAAGTGTACATGAAACATTTTCTATGACAGAAATAAAATGGTCTCTGTTTGCTAATGATATAATTTTATATAGAGAAAATCCTAAAAACTCCACACCAAAAAGTACTTAGAACTAATTAATGAATTCAGTATATTTGTAGAAAACTAACAAATAATTGCTGCATTTCCATACAACAATCTGAAAAACAAACAAACAAAAAATTCCATTTACAATAGCATCAAAAATAAGAAAAAATACTAAGTAATAAATTCAAGGAAATAAAAGATCTGTACAACTGAAAGCTATAAGACATTAACAAAATATTTCAAAGAGAGGCACATTTAATATTAAAAAATCCCATGTTGATGAAATTGATGAATTATTATTGTTAAAATATTCTCGCTACCTAAACCCATCTGTAGATTCAATGCAATCTCTAATAGCATACCAATGAAATTTTTCACAGAACAGAAAAAAAGTTGTAAAATTTGTATGGAACCACAAGAGATCCCCAGTAGCTAAGCAATCCAAAGGAGGGAAAAACAAAGCTGGAGGCATCAAACTTCCTCCTGACTTCAAATCATATTGCAAAGCTAAAGTAGTTGAACAGTATGGTACTGGCATAAAAACAGACACATTGACAAAGGAATAGAATTGAGAGCCCCCAAATAAACTTGCATTTACAAGTCAGTTAGTACTTGATAAGGCAGTTAAGAGTACTGAGTGGGGAAAGGATAGTCTCTCCAACAAATCGTGTAGGGAAAACTAGATATTCATATCCAAAAAATGAAACTCGATATCTTATACCACTCACAAAAATTAACTCAAAAGAGCTTAAAGACTCAAATATAAGATCTGAAATCATTAAAATCCTAGAAGAAAACATGGAAAAAGCTCTTTGACATTGATCTTGGTATATTTTTGGAAATCGCTCCAAAAGAACAAGCAACAAAAGCAAAGCTAAACAAGTGGGAAAACACCAAACTAAAAAGAATCCACACAGAAAAAAAGTCAACACGATGAAAAGGCAGAAAACATCTATTAAATGGCAGAAAAAATTTGCAAAATATTAATCTGAAAATGGATTAATATCTAAAATATATTAACGACTTGCACACAAGTAGCAAAAAATCAATCTACTTTAAAAATTGACAAAGGACCTGAATAGACATATATTGAAAGAAGACAAACAGGTACATGAACATGTTCTCAACACTGTCAGTCATCAGGGAAATTCAAATCAGAACCACAAGGACATATCATCTCATACCTGTTACAATGGCTACTATCGAAAAGGCTTATGCACTATTGATAGGAATGTAAATTGGTACAGCCACTATGGAAAACAGTATGGAGGTTCCTCAAAAAAATTAAAAACAGAACTTGTATATGATCCTGTACTCCCACTTCTGTATATATATCTGAAGGAAATTACATTACTACCTGAAAGAGATATTTGCACTGCCATGTTCACTGCAACTTTATTTACAATAGCCATGATATGGAAACAACCTAAGTATCCATTGAACACTGAATGGGTAAAGAAAACATGATGTATATATTCAATGGCATATTATTCAGACACAAAAAAGAAGGAAATATTGCCATTTGCAACAACATGCATAGACCTTGAGGGTAGTATGCTAAGGGAAATGTCAGAGAAAGACAAATACTATGTGACCATACCTATATGTGGAATTCTAAGAAGCTAAACACATAGAAACAGAGAGTAGAACGGTGGTTGCCAATGGCTGGGGAGTAGGGGAAACCAGCTGATATTGGTCAAAATGAAGAAGCTTTCAGTTATAAGTTGAATAAGTTCTGAGGATTTAATGTACAGCATAATGGTTACAATTAATAGTGCTATAGTATACACTTGAAAGTTGCAAAGAGAGTAAATCTTTAATATTCTCACCATATAGATACAGGAAGGTAATCATGAGTTGATAGATATATTAAGTAAATTGTGTTTATCATTTTACAGTATATATATGTATCAAATCATCTAGCATGTGTGTACTCAGTTCTGCCTGACTCCTTGCAATCCCATGGACTGTAGCCCACCACGCTCCCCTGTCCATGGAATTTTCCAGGCAAGAAATACTGCAGTGAGTTATCATTTCCTTCTCCAGGGAAGTTTGCTGACCCAGGGATTGAGCCGACATCTCTTGCGTCTCCTGCATTAGCAGGTGGATTCCTTACTACTTGCGCCACCTAGGAAACCCAACTTAATGACTAAATGATGACAATCCAATAATCATATTTCATACTTTAAATTGACATCATTTCATTTGTCAACTATATCACATAAAGTTGGAAAAGATTTATATGTTTTAAATTTCCTATTGTGGAGATTATTTTAGTTTTCACTTTACTGATATATAATTGAAGCTTTCTATAAATATAGGAATGACATCTTTAAATTTTGCAAAGACATACTCTATTGACTATTACGTACCCAATGTTTATAAAATACTATGTATGCTTGAGAAGTATATTTTCCATTTGTTAAAACTTTTAGATCAATAATCCTATTTCTGTTATTCATATATTTCTTCTTATTTTTGGTTGTTTAATATACTAAGTAGTAAGAGAGGTGTGTTTAATCATACACTCTAATAGTGAATTCTTTAAATTCTTTTTTTTTTAGATTTGTCATTTTTACCACTCTGTAACTTGAAGCTATACATACAAGCACACATAGAAGTTCAGAATTGTTATCTCTTCCCAATTAATTAAAGCTCCTTTCTCTTTCCATCTCAAATTTTCCTGTTCCTTTTTTTAAAAATAAGAATAAACTAGGCAGCATCAATTCTCCCTAATATAAAGGTTTATCATAGAGCCACAAGAATCAAGACAGTGTGTTAATGGCACGTAGACAGACCCATAAACCAGTGGCACCTAATGACTTATTACAGAGATGCTCTCTCAATCCACTGGAGAAAAGATAGCCTTTTAAACAAATGGTGCTGGAATTGTTGGATATCCATAGGGGAAAAACTGAACCTGAACCTAAAATTTATGCCTTATACAAAAATTAAGTCAACATAGACCACAGGTTTAAATGTAAAATGTAAAACTACACAATTTAGGTAAAAGACATGAAAAAATGTTTGGCATCTAGGGTTAGGTGAAGAATCCTTAGACTTATAAAAAACATGATTCATAAAAGGAAAATTTGATAAATTGGACCTCAATAAAATTAAAAACATTTTCTCTGCAAAAGACCATGTTAAGAGGATAAAAAGACCAATACACACTGAGAGATAATGTTTGTACAAAACATATCTGATCAATTGTACAAAGCGTGTCTTTACATAACCAGAATATGTAAAGAACTCTCAAAACTGAATTTAAAAAAATAGTCTAATTAAAAACTGGGCAAAAGACATGCTTGGACATGCTTCTGAGAAGGATATATAAATGATAATCACATGAAAATATGTTCAATATTATTAACCATTATGGAAATACAAATTGAAACCACAATGCAGTATCATTACAGTCTATCAAAATGGCTAAAATAACATTAAAAAAAAGTTGTAACACCAAACACGAGCAAGAATGCAGTAAAACTGGATCACTCCTTCCCTGCTGGTAGGAATGAAATAAATGGGTACAGTCACTCTAAAAATAGTCTTGTAGTTTGTTCTGAAAGTAATGATACACTTTCTATCATCTATGAGATGGCTGGATGGCATCATCAACTCAGTGGACATGAGTTTGAGCAAACTCCAGGAGATAATGAAGGACAGGGAAGCCTGGCGTACGGCAGTTCATAGGGTTGCAAAGAGTCAGACGTGACTGAGTGACTGAACAAAAATAATACTTTCTATAATATCCTAGCAATTGCAATCTAGAACACTTATCTTAGGGAAAAGAAACCTATGTTCATACAAACACCTGTATACAAGTGTTTGTAGCAATTTTATTTGTGTTAGCTAAAAACTGGAAACAATTTAGATATCCTTCAAAGGGTAAATGCTTGAACAAACACTAGTACCTAAAAAGTAGCAAGCCATTGAGATACACATTTGAATGGATTTTGACATAATTAAATTGAAGGGAAAAGCAATCTCAAAAGTTTATACACTGCATGATGCTACTTGTATAACATTTTTGAAATAACAAGGTAATCGAAATAGAGAACAGATTAGTGGGGTAAGAATTGTGCAGCGGGAGGAGATGTGCATGACTGTGCAATGGTTGAGTCTCAAGGTAACAAATCTTTATTGTGGTTATGGTTATATGCAGCTACACAGATGGTATAATTGTAGAGCAAAATGTACAAACGAGTACTTGTATAACTAGTGAAGTCTCAATAAGTTCTGTGAATTGTATCAATGTCAATTTCCTGATTTTGATATTATATTATATAAGATATTAACATAGGGGAGACTTCATTAAGGGTGTTTGGGAATTCCCTGTACATTTCTTTGCTATTTCCTGTGGATTTATAGTGCTTTCCCAAAACAGCCATATTTGAAAAAATTTGAAATAATTTTGCTGCTATGCACAACAATTTCAGTGATGTCAAAATTATTTTTAAATTTGTGTGCATTAAAGAAAAGAAAGCGAAGTCACTTAGTCATGTCCAACTCTTTGCGATCCCATGGACTGTGGCCTACCAGACTCCTCTAGCCAGGGAATTTTTCTGGCAAGAGTACTGGAGTGGGTTGCCATTTCCTCCTCCAGGGGATCTTCCTAACTCAGGGATTGAACCCAGGTATCCCACATGGCAGGCAGACGCTTTACAGTCTGAGCCACAAGGAGTAAGGAAGAGGTATAACATATTACTAAACATAAAAGTTGAGAACTAAAGGATGAGGTACTACTTGACAGTTACAGTAAATATGAATAGATAGAAGGGGAAAAATAAACAATTGGTACAGGAATGAAATTCCAAATATTTAACAACTTTAATTACTGTGACACTGAGCACTTAGAATTGAATGCGACAAATTTGAACAGATGCCAGCCAGGAACAATCCAGAATTTGGTATCTGTGCACAACAGTGGAATATCCACTGATTTACCTAATGATTTATTTTAGATTAATTTTATTATTTCTTCCAAAAAGATTCATATTCCTAAAATACTGTTTTTTCTTAGTAGCCTTGAGCTGAAATCAAGGAAATGGTGCTATATTGCTGGATAAAGCATATCTCAAACTGTTGCTATAGAAAATAATGACTAGTAAAACAAACAATTAACAGTTGGTAGAATAAGAATTAATTGGTTCTATTAAGAAATTTTAAATTTCTTCATTTTTTAAACAAAGACACCCCAAAATATCAGTATAGACAGAAAATACTCAATTAGTTTGTTCATAATACTTAAGCATTTGGAGTTCAATATTTACACATAAATGTATCTTTTTAATTTTAAAGTTTTAGTACTTCAATAGTTAATAGCTTTAGAGACTGTTTTTTATTAAGTCTTCCTAGTGAAAAAATTTCAAGATATTTTACAAATATAATCCTGGCAGTTTTATCAGATTAGGAAATCAAATATTTAAGGGATATATTAATTTGGTCATATTTAATCTAGGATCTCTGATCATCAAAAATATTCAATGAGAAAGTTCAAAGTTCCTATTTAAGGAAAATAAATTTTGTTGTCAAGGGACAGAATTTGAACTATGAAAATAAAAATGTCCACATCTGTCATTTCTATAAAATTCACTTAAGAAATGACCTGAAATTAGTGTTTTCAATTATTTTAGAAAGGCAACAACCCCTTCTCTTGAAAAAATCCATCCATTTAATAACTATTATGAAACAAAGCTTATGCTATCTTTGTTTATGAGTATTTTGGACATATATATTTTGAACCTTTTTTTTTTTTAGTGAGAGTAATAGTTAAGGCTTTAGTTAAAATAAGC
The DNA here is from genome assembly GCF_001704415.2 of Capra hircus. NCBI lineage: Eukaryota > Metazoa > Chordata > Mammalia > Artiodactyla > Bovidae > Capra > Capra hircus. The sequence goes on from NC_030811.1 coordinate 77,496,713, forward strand.
TGAAAAGCAGTTTTCATGTAGGTAAAAGGTTAAGATTACATAAGCTTTTTTTCCCTCCTATGGTAACATGAGACAACTAAATTCATAGATACAAAATACACAAATGAAGTCATCCCATTCACATAGCTCTAATTCTTTTCGTGAAATTTGCAGCCACTTTAACAGAATGGAGATGGTGGTGAGGGGGACGGCCTGTCTACTAATACCAGGCTGGAATTAGCTAGCTGGATAATTTTAGCCTAGATGGGTTTGTTCTTTTCTACCTCTTCAGAGCACCCTAGAGTAATTAAAGATTCTCAAGGTAGGCCAACTATTCTGAATTTCTTTGCGTTTGTCTTTCATGAGGCTGATTTGTTGGCTCAGAGCATACTTGAAAGAAAGTGAAGAAGCAATTTAGAACCTATGGTACAATAAACTCTGTGCTTCTTGCATGTGAAACTAAATTTGAGTGATATAGATATCCTTTCCATTTTACAGGTCAGAAAACCTAGGCTCCTAGAGATTAAGTACCTACCTAAAAGCCCACAGATTGAGATTTAGAATAGAGCTTTCCTTGAAAAATTCTACATAATGTCCTTTCCTGAATACAATACCATAGTCCTACTAAGTTTAGTCATTTTTCATCTTTAAGGAGAGTCATACTGGGATTGAATTACTTTTGATATTAACCCTAATACAGTGATTCACGTGGACTGTATCGTCACTGGGATGTTTATGACTGGAAACATCTCAAACACCACAGTGCTAATTCTGAGGGCTGCGGACAATACAATAATGCTTTATATGTAGCGCAGGCAATCTTACATCTGAATTCTTTAACAGTTAATTGCTATTTGAGTTTTGTTAAAGACTATATTGGCATGCTAAACAGTACTCCCCCAAATACTAATATTAGAATCCAGTAGTAGGTGGTGAGTTTTTTCTGCCATGTAGACTGGTGCTAAAATTCCAAAAATGCACAGAGCCATGACAAACACAAAGAACAACTACTTCAGTATTTGCAACCGTACAGTGAGAGAAGGAAATATGTTCTTATGTTTAGTGGTTATGTTATTCTTCAAACAAAAAAGCAAAATGATTACTTTAGTTTCAATAGAATAAGTGGTTGTTTAGTAAGTATTTGTGCTGAGTCATCCGTGATGGCTTTTCTCCCCTTGATACTAATAAGAAAACATTTGTTACTGCTTCTCTCATTCAAGGATGATTTAAATCAGGGTCCCATCTCTGTTTTACCAAGCTTCCTCTTTATAGCTGACTGAAGAATTACTTTCAGGCATCTACACAAACAGAACTAAAGAAGCATATTTTTACAGATGCAATCTGTATCTACATACACATCCATCATATGTACATTTATAAACTATGTACACATATACAACATGGGATTCAACCTTGTGAGATTAAATATAAATTACAATGATAATAAAGAATTTATGCTATGTAACCCAGTAAGGTCTAAATTGTATAATCTAAAAATAATTGCAATAAAATTTCTAGGTAGGATGAAGTTAGCAGGTTATAACCTAAGAGAACACACAGAAAATCTAGATTAAATGTAAAAATTAACCAAGGAATCAGAAAACTGCTGAAATGAAAGATCTAAAATGGTCTAAGAATCTGAAGAAGAAAGAACCCTGGAGAGGTAAGGAAAGATGCATAGTTCATTTTTGTTGATTGGGCTGTGAGAAGAATCCAGCCTTAGCCTGGGAAGAAGGCCACCATGGGGGATGACAGAAATGGGGAGGCCATTGCAGAATCTTGAGGGACTGACAGGCTCCAACAATGCAAATCACCCATGATGATATCTGTCAAGTTCAGAAGAGGAGATACCCCTTGTCCAAGGTAAGGAGCAGTGGCTGCACTTTGCTGGAGTAGTTGTGAAGAGATACCCCATGTTCAAGGTAAGAGAAACCCAAGTAAGATGGTAGGTGTTACGAGAGGGCATCAGAGGGCAGACACACTGAAACCATAATCACAGAAAACAAGTCAATCTGATCACACGGACCACAGCCTTGTCTAACTCAATGAAACTAAGCCATGCCATGTGGAGCCACCCAAGACTGGCAGGTCACGGTGGAGAGGTCTGACAGAATGTGGTCCACTGGAGAAGGGAATGGCAAAACAATTCAGTATTCTTGCATTGAGAACCCCATGAACAGTATGAAAAGGCAAAATGATAGGATACTGAAAGAGTAACTCCCCAGGTTGGTAGGTGTCCAATATGCTACTGGAGAGCAGTGGAGAAATAACTCCAGAAAGAATGATGGGATGGAGCCAAAACCAAAACAGTACCCAGCTGTGGATGTGACTACTGATAGACGCAAGGTCTGATGCTGTAAAGAGCAATATTGCATAGGAACCTGGAATGTCAGGTCCATGAATCAAGGCAAATGGGAAGTGGTCAAACAGCAGATGGCAAGAGTGAATGTTGACATTCTAGGAATCAGTGAACTAAAATGGAAGGGAATGGGTGAATTTAACTCAGATGATCATTATATCTACTACTGTGGGCAGGAATCCCTTAGAAGAAATGGAGTAGCCATCATGGTCAACAAAACAGTCCAAAATGCAGTACTTGGATGCAATCTCAAAAACGACAGAATGATCCCTATTCGTTTCCAAGGCAAACCATTCAATATCACGGTAATCCAAGTCTATGCCCCAACCAGAAATGCTAGAGAAGCTGAAGTTGAACGGTTCTATGAAGAACTACAAGACATTTTAGAACCAACACCCCAAAAAGATGTTCTTTTCATTATAGGGAATACAAAAGTAGGAAGTCAAGAAACACCTGGGGTAACAGGCAAATTTGGCCTTGGAATACGGAATGAAGCAGGGCAAAGACTCATAGAGTTTTGCCAAGAGAATGCACTGGTGATAGAAGACACCCTCCTCCAACAACACAAGAGAAGACTTTACACATGGACATCACCAGACGGTAAACATCAAAATCAGATTGATTATATTCTTTGCAGCCAAAGATGGAGAAGCTCTATACAGTCAGCAAAAACAAGACTGGGAGCTGACTGTGGCTCAGATCATGAACTCCTTTTTGCCAAATTCAGACTTAAATTGAAGAAAGTAGGGAAAACCACTAGACCATTCAGGTATGACCTAAATCAAAACCCTTATGATTATACAGTGGAGTAAGAAATAGATTTAAGGGACTAAACAGATCTGATAGATAGAGTGCCTGATGAACTATGGATGGAGGTTCGTGACATTGAACAGGAAACAGGGATCAAGACCATCCCCATGGAAAAGAAATGTGAAAAAGCAAAATGACTGTGTGGGGAGGCCTTACAGATAGCTATGAAAAGAAGAGGAGTGAAAAGCAAAGGAGAAGAGGGAAGATATAAGCAACTGAATGCAGAGTTCCAAAAAATAGCAAGGAGAGACAAGAAAGCCTTCCTCAGCGATCAGTGCAAAGAAATAGAGGAAAACAACAGAATGGGAAAGACTAAAGATCTCTTCAAGAAAATCAGAGATACCAAGGGAACATTTCATGCAAAGATGTGCGCAATAAAGGACAGAAATGGTAGGGACCTAACAGATGCAGAAGATATTAAGAAGAGGTGGCAAGAATATACAGAAGAACTGTACAAAAAAGATCTTCACGACCAAGATAATCACGATGGTATCATCACTCACCTAGAGCCAGACATCCTGAAATGTGAAGTCAAGTGGGCCTTAGGAAGCATCACTACGAACAAAGCTAGTGGAGGTGATGGAATTCCAGTTGAGCTCTTTCAAATCCTGAAAGATGATGCTCTGAAAGTGCTACACTCAATATGCCAGCAAATTTGGAAAACTCAGCAGTGGCCACAGGACTGGAAAAGGTCAATTTTCATTCCAATCCCAAAGAAAGGCAATGCCAAAGAATGCTCCAACTACGGCACAATTGCACTCATCTCACATGCTAGTAAAGTAATGCTTAAAATTCTCCAAGCCAGGCTTCAGTAATACATGAACCGTGAAGTTACTGATGCTCAAGCTGGTTTTAGAAAAGGCAGAGGAACCAGAGATCAAATTGCCAACAGCAGCTGGATCATGGAAAAAGCAAGGGAGTTCCAGAAAAGCATCTATTTCTGCTTTATTGACTATGCCAAAGTCTTTGACTGTGTGGATCACAATAAACTGTGGAACATTCTGAAAGAGATGGGAATGCCAGACCACCTGACCTGCCTCTTAAGAAACCTATATGCAGGTCAGGAAGCAACAGTTAGAACTGGACATGGAACAACAGACTGGTTTCAAATAGGAAAAGGACTAAGTCAAGGCTGTATATTGTCACCCTGCTTATTTAACTTATATGCAGAGTACATCATGAGAAAGGCTGGGCTGGAAGAAGCACAAGCTCGAATCAAGATTGCCAGGAGAAATATCAATAATCTCAGATCTGCAGAAAACCACCCTTATGGCAGAAGGTGAAGAGGAACTATAAAGCCTCTTGAAAGTGAAAGAGGAAAGTGAAAAAGTTGGCTTTTAAAGCTCAATATTCAGAAAACGAAGATAATGGCATCTGGTCCCACTACTTCATGGGAAATAGATGGGGAAACTGTGGAAACAGCGTCAGACTTTTTTTTTGGGGCGGGGGGGTGCTCCAAAATCACTGCAGATGGTGACTGCAGCCATGAAATTAAAAGATGCTTACTCCTTGGAAGGAAAGTTATGGTTAACCTACACAGCATATTCAAAAGCAGAGATATTACTTTGCTGACTAAGGTCCATCTAGTCAAGGTTATGGTTTTTCCAGTGGTCATATATGGATGTGAGAGTTGGACTGTGAAGAAAGCTGAGCTGCCAAAGAATTGATGCTTTTGAACTATAGTGTTGGAGAAGACTCTTGAGAATCCCTTGGACTGCAAGGAGATCCAATCAGTCCATTCTGAAGGAGATCAGTCCTGGGTGTTCTTTGGAAGGAATGAAGCTAAAGCTGAAACTCCAATACTTTGGCCACCTCATGTGAACAGTTGATTCATTGGAAAAGACTGTGATGCTGGGAGGGATTGGGGGCAGGAGGAGAAGGGGACAACCCAGGATGAGATGGCTGGATGGCATCACTGACTCGTTGGACATGAATTTGAGTAAACTCCAGGAGTTGGCGATGGACAGGGAAGCCTGGCATGCTGCAATTCATGGGGTTGCAAAGACTCGGACACAACTGAGTGAATGAACTGAACTGAACTGAACTGAACTGGAGGTTTAAAATAAGCTGCTGCTACTGCTGCTAAGTCGCTTCAGTCATGTCCGACTCTGTGCAACCCCAGAGACGGCAGCCCACCACGCTCCCCCATCCTTGGGATTCTCCAGGTACCACAGATTTTTTGAAGTTTTTCAGTGTCAAGAAGAAAAAAAATTAACTGTTGATGTTCAAGAGCTACCCAGGGGCAGGCTCCACATGGACCCACTAGACCACATTTGATCCTCTGGATCAACGCCAGCCTGCTTCTATATTTTGTATGGTCCAAGAGATAAGTAAACAGTTTATACACTTCTAAATAATTGAGGAAAAAAAACAAAGGATGAATAATATTTTAATTGGTAAAAGTATATAAATCTCAAGTTTCTATGTACCTGAGCTACATTTATTGAAATAAATCCATGCTCTTTTTATATATAGACTTTGGCCACTTTTCTAAACAATGAGTAGTTGCAAAGAGTACTGGGTAACCAAAGCCGAAAATATTTACTACCTGACCCTCTATAGAAAACATTTGCTGATCTACACTAGGCTGTTGAAATTCTGGGTGGGCAAACACCATGCGAAAAAAGCAAACTACAGGTAGACTGGGTCTCACCAAAGCTCAGTCCAACCTCATGTTGACCCAGCTCTGATCAGATTAAGGTAATTAGCCTCCATTCTATCTCCTTAGTAGAAGAAGGATAAATCTTTGCCAGTGAAACATATTATCTTCTTAAGCATCTACATTTTTTACACATATATTATACATATTTCAGCATTCAGAAAATTACTACCATTTTTTATCTGAGTTGACTTGTGAAACATATAAAGAACTTTGTCTTAACTTGTAGACTCAACAGCAATGCATTAACACTCAATATTTTAAACAATTTTAACCTAAATAATTTAAATAAAAGAAAAAGAAGTAAAATACAAGCAATATTATGACCAAAGGGCACTTTTCTTGGTAAGAAAACCTAAGATGTGTGTCTGGAACAATAGCATTTTACCTAGATATTAGTTTCCATTGTAAAATACTCCAATAATATATGAAATATAGCCTGTGGATTACTTATTTTGAACAAAATGAAAAACAATCATTAACCAGTTATAAAATCATTATGAGCTATAAGACTCTATTCTAGGACTCATTTCTTAATGGCAAACGGATTGAGATACTGGTATATTTTAGGCATCTACCATCCTGAGATGACAGACGAGTATGGATATAGGAGAAACTGATAACATTGAAATGTTATAGTTCTTCAAAATATTAAACTCACATCTCTCCCGGGATTTCAGGATTTGACTTTAATCGCCTTTTATAATGAAAAGAACAACTCCAAGAATAACAAGAGAGCTGAGAAGTTCAACATGCTAAAGAACTGCAAAATCACTGAATTCATCTGTGGCATAAGTAAACGGTAGCTCCTAGATATAGCAGATCAGGTCATTTTAACTTCTAACCAATCATAATTTGCAACACATGTCTTATATGTATCAGTGAAATGTACCCTAATTGTGCTCATAGTCTCATGTCACAAAATAACTGTAAAAAATTCACATACATATAGATGTACCTGTATACAGAAGGCATACAGATATAGCTATGAATATAAAATTAAGGTGATAAAAATTAGAGACTAATGCATTCAAATACGTACATGTAAATTGTATACTGATTTTTTAATTTAACTCAGTTGTATAACCAACTTGTGAATAGTTACCATATAACCTAAGAATGAACAATAGCATCTTGATATTATCTGAGACAGAATTATGTCAAAATTAAAGGACTTTTAGAATTACAGACTTTGTAAAAAGTTGACTTTTTTAAAGCTTTTTAAAAAGTGTAAATATTCTTCATCACTTTCCTCACTTTTAAGAGCTCTTCAATGATGAGATGTCTCTGAACAAGGCTCTAATAATTTGATCAGATAAAAACTGTGAATGTGTTCAAATAATGAATCTTCAGGAGTATATGATATGTATCATTTTAGACAAATTATAAGTACTCTTTCAACATTAAACTCAATAGTACAAAACTTATAAGTATCGTCAGTAACAGATTTCATCTATATAATTTACTATACAAGAACAAGGTTTTCATTCATCTAACCAACAAGATTATTTTTAAAAACCCTTCACATAGATGAAAACTGTTGATTTTCAAGCAAGTTAATGCCATTACAATGGGAAATGTAAAATGCTAAAGATAATCCAGCACATTCATGTGTTGTAGTTAAATGCTTGGTTGAAAGAAAGAATATTGACATATATCTTTAAATCATGGATTCATTCCTTAATAACTAGTAGAATGTTATGCCTCACAACACAAAAATAAAGCATTACTTATAGTTTCACAGTACTTTTCTCTATATACCATATTCAATTCCAATGAAAAGATCAGAGTACTCAGAGAGACATATTGCAAACAAAAACTCCCTAGTAGGTGGTGGAAAGTGAGGCCAGGAGTCAAGCAGAACCCACATAGATGACAGAGCTGTGATATCCAGCGCAGTCACCTTAGAGAGAAAAAGGAAAACCACATGGCCCTGCTGAAACGCCGAGTTAATTCTCTCTCCTATCTGAGCACTAAGTATTACAGCTTCAAAATTGTCTCAATCAGCATACAGTTTCTTTAGACAAGACCCTCTTTTAAGAAATAGACACATTCTTGAAGAGCAACAGCAAAACACCATAAAAACTTAAATAACTTACCATTTTCTTTGCACTCTTCTGGAGGCTTAGCCTTTTTCGCAAGTCGTGGATCCAGCCATGATGTTGTCTTTGTGTTATGGCTGAAAAGAAAAGAGATCACTCTGAACAGACACATACTGAAAGGAATCAAGTTTATTCCTTAAGAGGAAAAAAAAACAAAAAACAGAACAGGGTTAGACCAACAAAATTGCAATCGATACACTTAATTTGCTTACTGGTTCTAAGTAGCCCTGAAGGAGGTGTAAGAGTAATTGTGCAAGGCAGCTGTAAATTTGGCAACCTCAGCTCCCTGTCCTCAAAGCTGCTATTTTTATTAAAATCAACTAGAATGTTGCCAAGTTAACCTCATTGAAAATGCAGAACTCATCCAGAGCAAAAGGAATTTATTACAAATACAGGATTCTCCAGTTGGAAGAGCACAGGCTGCAGGCTCTGATACTATTTCCTGAGTTTTGCAAAAGAATTATTTTCATCTTAAATCTGTCCTTTTCATAAGCAGTTGTTTTGTTACTCTTTTAACTACAGAGTTGGCAGAGAGTGTACAAAAGTGATACAAATTATAGCATGTTCTTGGGATTCCTACATTTTCTCAAAAAGTGATTAATACCAGTTTCATTAACCCACATTTAGCTATCTTCCATCTAAATACTTTCAATCAAACTAGGGGGTAAAAATGCTTGTATTCTAGCATTTCTGAATGGAATTTCTGGGAATTAATAATTTTTAATGACAATTTTGTTTAAAAAAAATGATCTCTGAGAAGTCTTGCAAAAATTTAAAAAGCAAAGGAGAGATGTTTATAGAACAGGGTCTTTAAAAGAGGTTCTGGAATGACCTGCACTGGAATCATCTGGTGGATTTAATGCATCTTCTGGATCCTCATAGAACTACCAAATCAGAATCTTTGAGGTGAGGCTGCAAAATCTCCATCTTTGGCTAGCACTCGAAGTGATTCTTACACATTCTGTACTTGAAAACTGCATTACGAATGAACTATATTATGGTTATGAATGGCTCATAACCGTACAGTGGAGCTAAACTATTTGCTGTGAATAGCTGTCTCACGTTATCTCATCTGTCAATGGACAAAATACCAAGGACTTGACATCTGTGAGGGCTGAAAAGAATGATCAGAGTCACAGATGTAGAAAACTGAGGTTTGTATAGAAAAGAGTCAGAATGTAATATGAAAGGGAAAAGTAGAAAACAGAAATAAAAATTAAAGCCATATAACAAGATCTTTGAACACAGTTGTAAGGAAGTCAAAATTACAATTATGATGTCAATTCACACGTGTTGTCTGTTTCTTCGATGAGATTTAAATATATTTTATCATATTACAGTATTAGCTAAATAATCTGATGAATCAATCTGCACATAAAGCACAGTTCAGAAAAGTCTCCAGGTAGCATATTTAATAGCAAACTTCTAGAGATTAAGTGCCTACTTAATGAAGGGAATTTCAAGGCAGGAAGGAGGAGAAAAGGGGTTAAGGAGGGCAGTGAGCAAATGATTCCAGAGTGTTAAAGTACAGTTCAAAGAGTGTTTTCTGGATGATTGTATGTTTGCCCAAGTGCAGAGCCATCTCCGTTCTGAGAACCTAGACATTAATATCCTTGGGTCATGAAGTTTCTGCTCTTAAAAAAGATTCTCTTTTATTTCTGACATACATGTGGGGTAAAGAGAAAACACTTTCCAAACATTTTCTTCGTACTTAGGAACTCCTCAATAATTGATCTTTCTGAGCAGGACTCTAATAAATCTGATGAGATAAAGTCTATGAATTCGGTGAAATTATAAATTGTTGGGAGGGTATGCTAGCTTTTATTTTCTCCATATGTGACTTCTGTAAAGTAGTATCTCATTCTGGTCCTATTTGTAGTCATATCAATATCATCTAGTCTTTTCCTCTCAGTTAAAGACTTGATGCCTATGGACAGAATGGGGGTTATGACTATTCTAATGTAAGGATAGTGGCACTGGGTTCAGGGCTCATTAATCCCACCTGAAAAATAAAGTCACTGTAAAGATGCTTTTTATAGATATGCCTCAGCTCAAAGTATATATATATATGTGTGTGTGTATGTGTGTATGTGTGGTGTTCATTTCAGTCGCTCAGTCATGTCCGACTCTTTGTGACCCCATGAACCCACAGCACACTACGCCTCCTTGTCCATCACCAACTCTCGGAGTCCACCCAAATCCATGTCCATTGAGTCGGTGATGCCATCCAACCATCTCATCCGCTGATGTCCCCTTCTCCTTCTGCCCTCAATCTTTCCCAGCATCAGGGTATTTTCCAATGAGTCAGCTCTTCTATCAGGTAGACAAAGTATTGGAGTTTCAGCTTCAGTATCAGTCCTTCCAAAGAACACCCAGGACTGATCTCCTTTAGGATGGATTGGTTGGATCTCCTTGCAGTCCAAGGGACTCTCAAGAGTCCTCTCCAACACCACAGTTCAAAAGCATCAATTCTTTGGCACTCAGCTTTATTTATAGTCCAACTCTCATATCCATACATGACCATTGGAAAAACCATAGCCTTGACTAGACGGACCTTTGTTGGCAAAGTGTCTCTGCTTTTCAATATGCTATCTAGGTTGGTCATAACTTTCCTCCCGAGGAGTAAGCATCTTTTAATTTCATGGCTGCAGACACCACCTGCAGTGATTTTGGAGCCCAGAAGAATCAAGTTAGCCTCTGTTTCCACTGTTTCCCCATCTATTTGCCATGAAGAGATGGGACTGGATCTTAGTTTTCTGAATGTTGAGCTTTAAGCCAACTTTTTCACTCTCCATTTTCACTTTCATCAAGAGGCTTTTGAGTTCCTCTTCACTTTCTGCCATAAGGGTGGTATCATCTGCACATCTGAGGTTATTGATATTTCTCCTGGCAATCTTGATTCCAGCTTGTGCTTCCTCCAGCCCAGCATTTCTCATGATGTACTCTGCACATAAGTTAAATAAGTAGGGTGACAATATACAGCCTTGACTTAGTCCTTTTCCTATTTGGAACCAGTCTGTTGTTCCATGTCCAGTTCTAACTGTTGCTTCCTGACCTGCATACAGGTTTGTTAAGAGGCAGGTCAGGTGATCTGGTATTCCCATCTCTTTCAGAATGTTCCACAGTTTATTGTGATCCACACAGTCAAAGGCTTTGGCATAGTCAATGAAGCAGAAATAGATGCTTTTCTGGAACCCTCTTGCTTTTTCCATGATCCAGTGGATGTTGGCAATTTGATCTCTGGTTCCTCTACCTTTTTGAAAACCAGCTTGAACATCTGGAAGTTCATGGTTCATATATTACTGAAGCCTGGCTTGGAGAATTTTGAGCATTACTTTACTAGCGTGTGAGATGAGTGCAATTGTGCGGTAGTTTGAGCATTCTTTGGCATTGCCTTTCTTTGGGATTGGAATGAAAACTGACCTTTTTCAGTCCTGTGGCCACTGCTGAGTTTTCCAAATTTGCTGGCATATTGAGTGTAGCACTTTCACAGTGTCATCTTTCAGGATTTGAAAGAGCTCAACTGGAATTCCATCACCTCCACTAGCTTTGTTGATAGTGATGCTTCCTAAGGCCCACTTGACTTCACATTCCAGGATGTCTGGCTCCAGGTGAGTGATCACACCATCATGATTATCTGGGTCATGGAGATCTTTTTTGTACAGCTCTGTATATTCTTGCCACCTCTTCTTAATATCTTCTGCATCTGTTAGGTCCCTACCATTTCTGTCCTTTATTGTCCCCATCTTTGCATGAAATTCTCCCTTGGTATCTCTAGAGATATGTGTTGATGTCTATGTTTTTATGTGCTACCAAAAAGCTTGGGAGGTAAACAAGGAAAATAAACTTCCCTTCTATTTACCCACACCTACTTCTTCCAAATTCCTCCCCTATTTTGGAGCAAAGTCATTTCTAAGTCTCTAAGATGTATTCACAAGAGGAGACACATCTTTAGATAAGTATGAAGGCGACATTACTAAGCCACTGCAGGCAGTCAAATTACCATTTCTATACAGCTCCAACATGGGTTTCTAATACTGTCTAATTTAGTAGAGACTCGTGAATTTCCTATTTTTCCTGAGTTTATATAAAGCATTTCATTACAGGATGATTTTTTTCAGGTTGAACTAGCAGCAACAGTGTGTCACTTTAATACATTTTGACAGATTGAGTCTCTTATAGTTAACAGCATTTTTAGCTGATCCTCTGAACTGATTCTGAAAGAAAGTGGGTTGTAGTTACCTCCAGTAATTGTCACAAACATCTCATGAATATACAGTATGGTATTTTCCATGAGTGGCTCTCACAAGCCTTTGAGTTTTCATGCTTCTTTAAGATGCCTTACAAAGGGGATATTTTTAATGCATTTGGGAGACAACAGACTAGGTGGCTTTTCCACTTCCTTAAATTATATAATTTTTAAACCTCAACATTTCCACTTGAAAATAAGATTGGACATTGGGCAGGAGATCGTGTAAAAGGGGACCACTGAGGGATTTTTCACAGTCTGCACAGCATCCTTCCTCAAGAGTTAAGAGTGTGGTTTCCTGTCACTTTCTTTACTAGAGAAGATGCAGGTGCAGAACACCAATTTTCTGCTTTTCCCCAAATGGTGAGGAGGATGAATAACAAGAAGGTAAGACGCTAATTCTATCTAACCCTGTATTTCAATACTAGTTTCTTCTACAGAGACACATACACATATATAGGCTGCCTTTGCAAAGAAACTTTTTCTAGTTGAGGACTGAAATATATATTTTCCAGGAACTTTGAATCATAGTAATATACTACTCTATGTATTTCTGTGGCTAAAGCGAATGTGATGATTATGAAGAGTAAGAGATCAAGTGGAGTCAGTAGCTATTTAAGTTCTGTCACTGTCATATTTTAAAACCTTAATGAAAACCTTAAAAAACAGTATACCCAAAAGTCTTTGATGTTAAACCATCCAGGAGGACCGGAGTAAACCAGAAGTGAAATTTCATTCAGCTCTGCAATTCTACTTTAAATTCACATCAGAATGGCCTTGAAGACATGTGATAGGCTGACTTGTAATGAATTGGAAATTTCTGGATTTTTTTTAAGTTTAACCTTTTTCCAAATTGACAAAAGCAGCACAATAAATAATAACATCTTATCTGCCAAGGAAACAGTCTTCTCATACAGAAAATGCTTCCCTCTAACAGGAAAAGCTGCTGACATTATGCCATACCACTGCAAAGATATTCTTATTATCTTGTAACATTTCCCGATTGCCTATTTTGTCAGGGACTGCGCTAGAACTTCCATAGCATCACTTCATTTAATGCTAAAGAGTCTTTGTAGCTAGTATTTTTAACTCCATTTTACAGAAAAAGGAAGGCTGAGAGAAGATGAGTGACTTGCCTAAGGATACACACCTAGTGCATGAAAGTAAAGGGGCTGGCATTATACAGACATATCTGATTCCCAACGCCAAGTGTTTTTTTTTTTTTTTTTTAATGATATGAAACCAGAGACATAATAAATCTAAAACTTTGCTTTTTATACAGAGATGCTTTATTTCACTCTCTTGGATAACAGTTAAAAATCTTTTTCCTAGTTTCACAGCCAATGGTTTACAAACTGAGACTTTTATCTCCTTTGTGACAATAGTAATCACTGATTAAATTCCTTTGTGTTAAATGCCTTGTACTTGGTATTATATTAAACTGTACATGCGTAGAGATATTATCACTAAAAATATTTTCTCCTTATAAACTTGAATTCTCTATTCAAATCATTTAAAATCAAATTTGAATATTTTTTCCAGAATAGTCTTACAATGGTGATGTATATAATCTACATGTGAACATTGAGTCAGAGAGGTTATAAACAATTAGGTTAATAAAAAAGCTTTCAGATGAGCAGAGTATTTATTAGGAGTAAAACAAAATTTTCACACAGGTCATGCCCACTCTATCCTCTGTTCTTTTTTTTTTTTTTTCATTTACTCTATGTTTTTCCAGTTGGGCTCAAACCTGTTAATGATTTCCTAGGTATACAAAAGGCTCAACGTTGACCCAATTCAAATCCAATTTTAAGACAACTCCTCTTTTCATTTTTCTCTTCATTCTGTTCTCTTTTACTCATTTCTTCCTACCTTTGTACTGACACTGAAATCAAAATAATATTTTCACTACTGCACAAATACTAGATGGCATTTCATCAACTGAAATTTGATTAGTGGATAAGAAACTTTTATTATCAAATATACTCCTTTCCTTTGATCTGTTTTCTTTAAAAAATAGTAACAGACTTAAAACAATGATAAACACATTGAATTTTGAAAGTTCTCCAGAAAAGCCAATTCTGAATCTTAGTTTTTATTAGATAAACTGCATTTTCATCTTGGGAAATACTACCCTGGGAGAATAAAAACAGATTGAACTCAATAGTATTTGACAGCATGAAACATAGTAACAAGGTAAACAAGGCCCAGAAAAACATTTTAGAGTCCTCTGAGCGATTTAAGATGCATGTGAATGTTAAAATTCTAGCAGTAGTCACATATGTTCAGAATCAGAAATAACACAGAGATTACTGGCTGTATTTTATGTATTTTTAAAAATTAACATTCATTTTTAAAGGAATATAGATATTTACATTTCATATAATAGTCAGTAAAGTCCTCAGATTGATTATGTCAGTTTCTGAAAGATTTTGTCTTCCGTCTTGATCATTATTTCAGAAGGAAGAACTGTTGAACAATGACTGGACACATCTAATTGATAATGAACAGTAGAAGCTTTTCTATTTAAGACTTTCATTGTACTGCTTAATCTTTTCTATTTATACATTGATAATCCACATAAAAATTGTCAATGACCTTTATGTTATCTGTTTCCTAAACAATATTCTTAAAATTTTGTTAAGCACATGAATTATGAGCTTGTCATCATATTGCCTTTCATATATTTAGAATACATTTTTAAAAGAAGTTTTATTATAAATTCATCCTGGATATTATGAGTGTTTGTTGCAAACTATTTTGTCTGAACGCTTATTTTCTGTCTGGAGACTGCACTAGAACCTTGTACAGGAAAAAAATATTCAATATATCTACTGCTATTGTAAAACAAATAACAGAGAGTAAGCAAAGACCAGATGTTGGTATACACCGAGCCTAGAGTGAGAAAACACTTAGACTTTACCAAAAAACCAACTTTTCTTTCCAGTAAATTTCAAAAATATTTCATTTTCTTTCAATAAATGAAAGTACTAAATTTGTTGAAAATGGGAATTGGTGATTTACTTAAAACTTAAGAAAATATACAAATAGCAACAACAGATGAAATAGATCATGTGTCTTATTTAGAATTTGGGAAAGCCTGTATATCCAAGACATTTTCCATAGGTGATTTTCGGTTTCAAAAGCTCATTTTTAAAAATCTATTATTTAAGATGACATAGTGTTCACTGCTATTCGGGAAGATGTTAGTAAACAAATAGGTTCTTGTTGCTGTTTTGTTTTTTGCCAAAGCAATAGCAGTCTCTTTTATGTCACTAACTAAACTGACTCCGAAACAAAGAACTAATTTAATGGGATTCCCAAAGCATGTCAATCCAGATTAACCCTGTGGCAGCAATTCTTTATGGAACATTTAGCCTCTGGAATAGTAAATTCTGGCTGAGAAACTTATAAAACAAATACCATTTGTAATACAAAAGTCTGTTTTTTTCTTTTTTTTTAGCCAATGCCTGTTTACATATTGGAAGTAGCATGGGACAATGTCAATGGCTTTGCAGGGTCACAAAGCCGTAAGACCTTGGGAATGTTAATTTGTCCAAGGTGCCTCAGAATCTCATGTATAAAATGGGAGTACCTCAAGTGCTTCAAAGGGACGTCAAGAGTTGAACACAACTGAGAGACTAACACTATCATACAATATATGTAAAGAAGGCACCATGGCAACTTAGTTAACAGCAAGGACCCTGTAGCCACATTTTGCCCATGAAAATATGGAAATAGGAATGTTGTCAGTTTTGTTGACCACTGTAGCCCAGGGTTTAATAAAATAGTTCCTAGAACACAGGGTGTACCCAATAAATATGTGTTGAATAAATGAAATCAAAGCATCCTAGCTTTGTCATTTCCTGGTTATATGACCAAAGGCAAGGTGCCTCTATAAGTTTTAGGTTCCCAAAATGAGAAATAAATAAGCACAATGTAAATGCTTAACAGATTAGCTTTACTGCTAAGTAAGCTGAACACAGACTGTAAAATGTAAGCACTAAATATGTGGTAATTATTATCACTAATTTGAAGGTACAATTAATCTACTATTTAAAAAGATAATATTAATGAAGAAGATATTATGAGTTAAGGAGACTATTGGTTTTAAACAATAGTATACACTTGAAAGTCGTCAACCAGTCCATTCTGAAGGAGATCAGCCCTGGGATTTCTTTGGAAGGAATGATGCTAAAGCTGAAACTCCAGTACTTTGGCCACCTCATGCGAAGAGTTGACTCATTGGAAAAGACTCTGAAGCTGGGAGGGATTGGGGGCAGGAGGAGAAGGGGACGACAGAGGATGAGATGGCCGGATGGCATCACTGACTTGATGGACGTGAGTTTGAGTGAACTCCGGGAGTTGGTGATGGACAGAGAGGCCTGGCGTGCTGGGATTCATGGGGTCGCAAAGAGTCGGGCACGACTGAGCGACTGAACTGACTGACTGAAAGTCTTTTAAAAACTGCTATACATAAGACACTATAGGGATTTTGTGGCTCAGTGGTAAACAATCCACCTGTCAATGCAGGAGATGTGGGTTCCATCCCTGGATCGGGAAGATCCCCTGGAGGAGGAAATGGCAACCTGCTTGAGTATTCTTGCCTGGAAAATTCCATGGTCAGAGGAGCCTGGTGGGCTATAGTCCATGGGGCTGCAGAGTCAAACATGAATGCGTGACTGAGCACAAGACATTATAAATGCTTTAAAGCCATGCTTGGAAGAATGCGTTCTCTGCAATTTAAAATTCTGTTCTTTAAAAATACTTGTTCAGATACTCACCTTTTCCCATTAAATGTCACTATAAGTGATAAAAGGAATCTGCTTTAATTATTCAACAAAAGAAGGAGTCTTGAAGACTGTGGGAAATAATTGCCCCTTTTGTTCGATATTGAGAACAATGATAAAAATTTCCCTCATCTTTTATCTGCAGCACTTGTAAAGACTGAGACATATAAACTATTTGTCAATACTGAGTAAATCAATAATTATTTTAAAACATTGCATAGATCACAAAAATTAAATACCTCATTACCTTAACTCAAAGGTTTTATATATATGTATAAATATATACATATTTATATATGCATATACACACACATATATAATATATATATATATACACACATACACATATATAATAAGGAACTAAAGGGGAACTAAAGAACAAGAGGGGAACTAAAGAATGTCTTGATGAGGGTGAAGGAAGAGAGTAAAATGGCTGGCTTAAAACTAAATAGTGAAAAAACTAAGATCATGGCATCCTGCCCCATTACTTCCCGACAAATAGAGGCAGGAAAAGTGGAAGTAGTGACAGATTTCTTCTTCTTGGGCTCTAAAACCACGTGGATGTTGACTGCAGCCATGAAATCAGAAAGTGTTTGCTTCTTGGCAGGAAAGCTATGACACACCTAGACAGTGTGTTGAAAAGCAGAGACATTACTTTGCTGATGAAGGTCCATGTAATAAAGGCTATGGTCTTCCCAGTGGTCACATACAGTTGTGAGAAAGTGAAAGTCATTCAATTGTGTACGACTCTTTGTGACCCCATGGACTACACAGTCCATGGAATTCTCCAGCCAGAATAGAGGACTGGGTAGCCATTCCCTTCTTCAGGGGATCTTCCCAACCTAGGAATCAAACCCAAGTCTCCTGCATTGCAGGCGGATTCTTTACCAGCTGAGCCACAAGGGAAGGCCAAGAATACTGGAATGGGTAGCCTATCCCTTCTCCAGTGGATCTTTCTGACCCAGGAATCAAACCAGAGTCTTCTGCATTGTAGGTGGATTCTTTACCAACTGACAGCGAGAGCTGGACAATAAAGAATGCAGACTGCCAAAGGATTGATGCCTTTGAAATGTGGTACTGGAGAAGACTCCAGAGAGTCCCATGGAGAGCAAGGAGATCAAACCAGTCAATCTTAAAGGAAATCAACCCTGAATATCCACTGGAAGGACTGATGCTGAAGCTCAAACTCTAGTATTTTGGTCATCTAATGAGAATAGTTGACTCATTGGAAAAGTCCCTGATGCTGGGAAAGATTGAGGGAAGAAGGAGAAGAGGGCATCAGAGGATGAGATGGCCAGATGGCGTCACTGATGCAATGGATATGAACTTGGGCAAACTTCAGGAGATGGTGAGGGACAGAGAGGCCTGGTGTGCTACAGTACAAGGGGTTGCACGGAGTTGGAAATGATTGGGTGACAGAACAACAACAATATTTTAATACATATTTAAATGAGTACTTCATTTAAGCATAGGTAGAATTCCCTTCTACTCAGAAATGGAACTAACCTTTTCCAGTCTTGTGGCCACTGCTAAGTTTTCCAAATCTGCTGACATATCGAGTGCAGCACTTTAACAGCATCATTTAAAGGATTTTAACAGCTCCACTGGAATCCCATCACCTCCACTAGCTTCAGGACCATAAATAGAATTAAATAGCTTTAGGACCATAAAGAAGGCTGAAGGCCAAAGAATTAAGGCTTTTGAACTGTGGTGTTAGAGACGATTCTTGAGAGTCCCTTGGACAACGAGGAGGTCCAACCAGTCAATCCTAAAGGAAATCAACCTTGAATATTCATTGGAAGGACCAATGCTGAAACTGAAGTCCCAATACTTTGGCCACCTGATGCAAAGAGCCAATTCATTGGAAAATATTCTGATGCTGGGAAAGACTGAAGGAAGGAGGAGGGAACGACAGAGGATGAGATGGTTGGATGGCATCACCAATTCAATGGACATGAATTTGAGCAGACTTACATGCTAGCAAAGCAAAGCTCAAAATTCTACAAGCCAAGCTTCAATAGTATGTGAACCGTGAACTTCCAGATGTTCAAGCTAGATTTAGAAGAGGCAGAGGAATCACAGATCAAATTGAATCACAGATCAAATTGACAACATCTGTTTGATCATTGAAAAAGCAAGAGAGTTCCAGAAAAACATCTACTTCTGCTTTATTGACTATGCCAAAGCCTTTGACTGTGTAGATCACAACAAACTGTGGAAAGTTCTTAAAGAGATCAGTATACCAAACCACCTGACCTGCCTCTTGAGAAGTCTGTATGCAGGTCAGGAAGCAAAGTTAGAACTGGACGTGAAACAACAAACTGGTTCCAAATCAGGAAAGGAGTACATCAAGGATGTATATTGTCACCCTGCTTATTTAACTTATATTCACAGTACATCTGGAGAAGGCAATGGCACCCCACTCCGGTACTCTTGCCTGAAAAATCCCATGTACAGAGGAGCCGGGTAGGCTGCAGTCCATGGGGTTGCTAAGAGTCAGACACGACTGGGCAACCTCACTTTCACTTTTCACTTTCATGCATTGGAGAAGGAAATGGCAACTCACTTCAGTGATCTTGCCCAGAGAATCCCAGGGACGGGGGAGCCCGGTGGGCTGCCGTCTATGGGGTTGCACAGAGTTGGACATGACTGAAACAACTTAGCAGCAGCAGATTAGTTCAGTTCAGTTCAGTTCAGTCGCTCAGTCGTGTCCGAATCTTTGCGACCCCATGCGACCCCATAAATTACAGCATGCCAGGCCTCCCTGTTCATCACCATCTCCTGGAGTTCACTCAGACTCACATCCATCGAGTCCATGATGCCATCCAGCCATCTCATCCTCGGTCATCCCCTTCTCCTCCTGCCCCCAGTCTCTCCCAGCATCAGAATCTTTTCCAATGAGTCAACTCTTCTCATGAGGTGACCAAAGTACTGGAGTTTCAGCTTTAGCATCATTCCTTCCAAAGAAATCCCAGGGTTGATCTCCTTCAGAATGGACTGGTTACATCATATGAAACGCTGGGCTGGATGAAGCAGAAGCTGGAATCAAGATTGCCTCAATAACCTCCGTTATGCCGATGACACCAACCTTATGTTAGAAAGTGAAGAAGAACTAAAGAGCCTCTTGATGAAAGTGAAACAGGAGAGTGAAAAAGTTTGCTTAAAGCTCAACATTCGGGAAACTAAGATCATGGCATCTGGTCCCATCACTTCATGGCAAATAGATGGGGAAACAGTGTCTGACTTTATTTTGGGGGGCTCCAAAGTCACTGCAGATGGTGATTGCAGCCAAGAAATTAAAAGATGCTTACTCCTTGGAAGGAAAGTTATGACCAACCTAGATAGCATATTAAAAAGCAGAGACATTACTCTGTCAACAAAAGTCTGCCTAGTCAAGGCTATGGTTTTTCCAGTGGTCATGTGTGGATGTGAGAGTTGGATTATAAAGAAAGCTGAGTACTGAAGATTTGATGCTTTTGAACTGTGGTGTTGGAGAAGACTCTTGAGAGTCCCTTGGACTGCAAGGAGATCCAACCAGTCCATCCTAAAGGAAATGAGTCCTGAGTATTCATTGAAAGGACCGATGCTGAAGCTGAAAGTCCAATACTTTGGCCATCTGATGTGAAGAACTGACTCATTGGAAAAGACCCTGGTGCTGGGGAAGATTGAAGCTGGGAGGTGAAGGGGATGACAGAGGATGGATAAGATGATTGGATGGCATCACCGACTCAATGGACACGAGTTTGAGTAAGCTCTGGGAGTTGGTGATGGACAGGGAAGCCTGGCTTGCTGCTGTCCATGGGGTTGCAAAGAGTCAGACACGACTGAGCGACTGAACTGAACTGAACTAGGAGATGGTGAAAGACTTGGAAGCCTAGCATGCTGCAGTCAATGGGATCTGCCGTGACCAAACAACAACTCAGAAATGAATATAGAATTATATTTAAATTTTATACAGAACCATAGGTTCCTTTTCCTCTGTTTCACTTTTTTATGTTTGATTACAATATTTGTTTCATTGGAGACAAAATTCGGTAAAGTGCAATGGCATCACCAACTCAATGGACATGAGTTATAGTGAAGGACAAGGAAGCATGGTGTGCTGCAGTCCATGGTGTCACAAAGGGATGGACACAACTTAGTGACTGAACAACAAAAACAATGAGCACATGCTAATCTACCAGGGACTCGCATTACTCTAAGCAGCTCGCACACATTTTTAGCAGAAGTGTTTCCACTGGTGTCGGCTCTCTTCAGAGAGAGCGGTAAGCTGTCTAATTTTCCACCTCTTCCACATTTCCTTCTGTTTTACCTTTCTCTTAAAATTACTCTACTTTTCTTTTTCTTTCTTTACTCTGACTTAGCTTCAGAACTGCGAACTTTAACGTTACAAATAGTATTGTTTTATAAGCTTCTTGGCCAGAAACTCTGGGCCACATCACGGCTCAGTCCCTAAGCAAGTCCTAAAGGCCCATCACGGTCCCTGTGCTGTTGCTTCTCCTGCCCTACCAGACTGTTTCCACAGGGCTTATACAGCACGGACTATATGCAGGTAAGCATTCACTGCAGTATCAGCAGCAAAGATAAGCTGTGGGTTGAAGTGCTGATTTTGCCAAACGTAGTTGGGAAGGAGCATTCCAGAGCACAGAGTGAAAGCAGTCTGGAGGAAGTCACTGAGAAGGGAGAACAGCAGAGCTAAATGTGGGCCGCAGAGAAAGGAACAGGCGGCACCGGTTGCAACGGTGTGAGAATGAGGCACCAAACGAAAAAGACACTGCCTCACCCCTCCCTGCTCTGGGATACCTGAGCTTGTATCACTGGGTCTTATGAGTCAAAGTAAGGTTTTTGAAGGAAGAAAAGACAGATTTCAAGCTGGTCCAGGATGAAGGGTGGGCCAGGGGATACCTCCATTCTGTGAATGACCTACTTAAGCAGGCATCTGCCCCTGTCTCCGATTTTAATCACTTTCCCATCACACTCTCACTTCAGCCTTTACTCCAGGCTTCTTCCCTCTCCTTGACCTCTGGATGAATCTCCCTTAGCATTAACATTCATGTTGCAAATGAAATTGTCTCCTCTTTTTTGTTTTAATTTTTCAGCTCACCCCATCTCTGCTCCTAATACCATTCATTCATCCTTCCCTACAGTAATAGGAAGAAGATAAATAGGCAAAAACCTCTGCTTGTTTTTCAAAAGCACTAATGATCAAGCAAAATGAGAATGGAGCCATCATTTAACACGGTTTTCACCAACTAACATCTCTATAGTAGGTCTGGGCATCTTCTCCCTACTCCTAACACATAAAGTATCTGGTTTTTGTAATGACAGTTCTTATACCTGGAGTGTACTATTTACCTAGTACCAACTTCTCAAGTCTACATTATTTTACCTTTCCTATAATGCTTCCTTTTGTTACCTAAGTGTATCTTACTGAAATTGTATCACAAAATTCAGAAATGAGTGGTTGACTAATTGTTTTAACTATCCCTCTTATTCTTTCTTCCCCAGTGTGACAATAAATTTAAGACCAGGGACAAACCCTAATGAGTCTTTTGATTCTGATACTGGATGTCTGACTAGCATATTAACAGAATCATTTTGGTCCATTCTCCCAAGTCTTGACAGAGCCTCATCATTTACTATAAACCACAAATATAGCTTCTGTCTTATGAAATCTCTTTTCTCCATAATCCCGAAATCTGACTCAGTTAAAAGGGGAAAGTTTACTTTATAATCACAAAAAAGGAGGTTTTTATAATTGCATTATTGAAAGCACTGTAAGAAAATAGTTCTTTCATCAACTTGCCATGCTGTTTTTCTTATTTCCACATAGTCTTACTCCACCTATATTATGGAATAAAAATGTGTACATAGTCAGTCTCCCTGTTTTAAACAACTGTTCTGAGCACCAATGTGAGACCTCACATCTAGGTTTATACTTTGATTTCTGGTCTGCAATGGTGCTATGCTAAGCTTATCGATAACAAAATTATGTTTTTGATATAAATACATTCAAACATCTAAAAAATTCTGTATGACCTTCTTTTTTCCAATTAATTGATAAAAGGATGCCTGTGGGTCATTGATTATAGCCATAAGAAATATGCAAGAGAATTTTATTCTTTCTTGTAACATAAGATTTGTCAAAAGATGAATGGTAGCAATGTATTTCATGCATTGCCCATCCATGTTGGAGTCAAGCAGAGCACCAAGTAATTACCTGATTATGTATTCCCTTGGCCACCTGTTATAAAGTTTTCATGTGAAAATTAAATATTGGCATGTGGTAACATTTCAATTTCACAATTGAGTTCTGCCTATGGAGATCTAAGTCACAAATCACTCCAGGTTTGGAAAGAAAATCTAGTTTTAATAGTTTTCTTGAGTAATCAAGAGTTTACATATTTTTATCTACTATCTGAACTGAAAACTTCAGATTCTGTTAATGTTTCCCTCTGAGTCTCCTACAGCTTTGAGGGAATAAGGGTTGTTGTTCATTTATCATATATTTAGTTTTTTACCTTTCTAATGAACATTTTGATTGTCTCATGCACATCAACAATTTAATATTTAGCCACAATCTTCAACTCAGGGGGTTAAAAAAGTTGTTCTACTCCAAGAAGATAAAGAAAAGGAAAGCTAGGCAATGCTGTTAATAAAATATATAAAAACTGAGTTTGGGGAAAAAACATCCCCAGTGAAAGGAAAGATTAGACTGAGTATGCATCACTAGTTAGTTCAGAATTAGCCCTTCATTTTCCTTGGTAAATCATAAAAAGGTAAGCAATAAATAGAATGGGATATAATAAAAATAAATATGACAAACTATACCAAACATGTGATTTTATTGACAGCTGACCTTAGGGTCAAATGCTTAAAATATTCTCATTTGTGATTAGCAAGTATTAGGCTCTCAATAGTTGGCATTCAATCAAACCATTGGACATGATGGTGGAGGTTTCCAGCAATTTCATTTTAAAAATGGGGATTATCTCATTTGAGCTACACAGATGTCTTAGAAGGGTCGAGTAAGCATTTCCTCCCTATTTCCAATTCAAAAGTAACATCACATGGATATTTGCCTCCTCAGTCATGATTGCAACAAATTTTACAGTGGCATTGTTTAATTCATTATTTGGTTTATAGCTGTAATCTAGCATCTTTAGCTGTATCAAGGTGCCATCCCATTATTCTCTCACAAAGAAGGTAATATCACAATCAATAAAATTCAAATTATTCTGACCCACCTCTCCATCTGTTACATCACTAAAATACTGCTATGATCTTTGTGAAAATGTTCAGAGAAATGTGTGAGACTCACTCAATGAAGTAGACTTCACCCTTCTCTGTATAAGCCATTTCCCAGTTGTCAGGCAATGGGTCTGAGTCCTCATTCTCCTCAGGTTTAGCTGGTTTCGCATCATCCATCTGCTCCTTCACCTCCTCAGGCTGACTGTACACTGGTGCAGGATAAGGCTGGGAGGGTGTCTCCCCTGAGGCACCTACACTCTTGTCTTCAGGTTCACTGGATTCTACAAAAAAACAAGGGTACACGGTTAGTCACTCCAGCCACTGTACCTTCTGAGTGAGTATGGACTATGCTCACCAGGGAATGAGCTCTCTGAAAGCTAACAGAAAAAGCATAATTGCAACCTCCTCTGAAAATTATCAGTAGGCCTATCTGAGTTCCTCTTTCACTTATCATTCTAGTCTATTCTACAACTAATTAAACCTGATGACTAAATTGGAGGACCATATCATTATATAGGTGTGGTAGACAGAGCAATGAATCCCTAAGGACGCCTGTGCCCTACGCCCTGGAACATGTGATTGTTACCTTATGTGGCAAAAGAAGATTTGCAGGATCAATTAAATGAAGGGCCTTGAGATTGGAGATCTTCTTCAATTATTCAGGTGGGCTTGCTGTAATGACAAGGGTCTTTACAAGTACAAGAAGAAAGCAGAAGAGGACTATAAGAGGGAGATATGACTATTGAACAGAAGCATTGGCCAAAGAAATGCATTGCTGCTGATTTTGAAGACAGAAGGGGATCCAACACTAGCTAAGAAGTGCGGGTGACCTTTAGAAGCTGGCAAGCCAAAATCATGGATTTTCTTTTAGAGTCTCTAGAAAATAAGTCTTTTAGAAATCTTGATTTAGCCCAGTGAGACCCATTTCAGACTTCTAACCTACAGAGCAGTACGATAAAAAAAAAACGCACTGCTTTAGGCCACTGTTGTTGCTCAGTCACTAAGTCAGGTCGATTCTTTGCGACCCCATGGACTGTCCTCCCTGTCCTCCACCATCTCCCAGAGTTTGCTCAAAATCATGTCCATTGAGTTGGTGATGCTATCTAACCATCTCATCCTCTACTGCTCCCTTCTCCTTTTGCCTTCAATCTTAAGCAACTAGATGTGTGGTAAATTCTTATGGCTGCGATAGAAACCTAATCCAACAGAGCAAAAACTAAAAGAAATGTACACTTTAAGAGAAACAATAAAATGATTGGAGGATATCAGATGTTGAGACCCAAGGATATCAACCTGCAAACGATATGAGATCCAGAATGATGAACAGGAACACACGGAGAAAAAATTAAAATTCAATAAAAATAGACTAAAATTTACCTAAGATGAAGAGACATAGGAGTCTGCCAATTAAAACGGTTTACTGAATCTGAGGCCAAATTAATGAAGCATACATTTCACCTAAACACATCTACGTGAGATTTCCAAACTCCAATGTTATAAAGCAACTTTACCAGCTTCCATACTAAAGAAACTTACCCCAAAAAAGAGGAATAGAAGATCATCAGACCTTTCACTTGTAATACTTGGAGCTCAAAGATAGTAAGATAATATCTGTAGTAACTTGAGGAAAAGAAAAGTATAGCAGTCCAAGAACTTTACCAAAATATTATTCATCTATACAAAAGCAAGTCACTCTTAAACATGCAGAAGTTCTGAATGCCATTCACCCATGTATCCAACCCAAGTATTTCTCAGATGCTACCAGAAGACAGCATCTGATATATCATGATGATTACATCAGAGTATAGGTCTTCAAGTAGGGAGAGATAAGCAGATTTTTTTTTTAATTTAGAAAAAATAAACCCTGCATAAATAGTTTAAAGAAGGATGATCATATTTCAGGAAACTTACAGTATTTTTTAAAGACAGATTCTTAAAAAAAAAAAGAAAATATTATATTGAAAATTCATTACTAGCATGTGTTTTAAATCTTACCTTTGGAAAGCTCAGGTTCAGAGAAATTTCCTGCAAGGTAAGAAGGCAGTTGGAAGAGAAGTCTGAAGGGCAAATGTTTAGATTTCAGATATTCCTTGGTTCATTCAGGGATTCAGTACCACTATATTTAGGTTTCAGACAGGGCTGTGGTAGTGTACAAAGAGGGAAACCACAGAAACGATCAAGGGAGCCAAAAGCAGAGATGGTCTGTGGAATACTTTAGTTTGGAACTTTGGGAGGAATGTTTCCTGCAGAGTGGCTCCAAATTTCCATCAGGGTGTCAGAAATAAGTGGATGAATACATTTGGGAAGTACTACTCCGAAGACTTCCCTTAGACATGGGTATCACACAGAAGTCCAAGTATGCTCTGGTGGAGACACGGAAAGTAGCTGAGAATAGAGAACCAATCCACCTGCAGTGAGGATCATATGACTTCTTCACAGCAGAAGGTGTAGTGGGGATGGCTTAACCCAGAAACTGGAAGGAGACACTACTGACATACAATGCCATTGTGATGATGAGGCAGCCCTCTTGGAAACAGGAAATTCCACAACTGTATGGGAACCTAATTTATAACTATTAACATTAAAAAATATACAAATACATATATGGTCTGCCTCAGTAACCTGTTTGAGAAATATCCTCTACAAATAAAGGTGGTAGTATATAAAGATACTTAAATAACAAGGCTTACTCTACCAGTATATTTGTCTGTAGTAGCAAAGACCTGGAAATGATTTGGATGCCTATCAATGAGAAAATCATTAAATAAATTGTGGTTATCTTTACCATGCAAAATTATGTAGTGTAAAGGCCTACAACCTGGAAAAGATGCCAATCATTATTGTTTAAAGAATAATCTAAGTTGAAGAATAATGCATGTACACTATTGATTCTATTTTTTAAAATAAGCAAACACCAAGTTAGACACATGTATAATTTTGCTTATAATCATAAGACTGTAAAAACAAGATGGAAAGATGTACAATAGATTGTCAACTTTGAGTAACCCAAAGCAGTAAAATTGGATGGAAGTGGGAGATTTTTTTTAACATACCTCTGCATTAGTTGGCTACTATTTTTATAACTTTAAAATTAATAAAAGCAATATAAGATGAGTAAACTAAAGTAGAATGTACTTATCATCTTAATCAACAGCTTGGATTGATTTTTTCCCTGTGCGTCTCAATCTCAGAGAGCAATAAGAAGTATCTTTAGGAATTAGGAAGGATAAGAACATTTTACAAGTTTTTGTTGTTTCTTCTTTGTAAAAGAGGATTTTATGAAAACAATATATTCCTTAGTGATGTAGTCTTCCACCTGATTCTCCATACAGATTTGACCTTTGTAAATTGTTCAGGAAAGAAACAGCAAGAGAAGGGACTCTTCTCTTTAGGTTCTTTGTTATACCTTATTACAACATGCAATTATCAATATAAGAAGCATACTGTTCTCAGGTACTTCCAAATGTCATGATGCATTTGCAAAGTGAAAATGCAAGGTCATGATCTGAACATATTCATTTATTCAATGTTCACTTAATATTTATTAAACACTCAGTTGGCGTCAGGCACCAAGGACAGAAAAGCAAACAAGAAAGACATGATCCCTGCTCTCATGGAACTTGAAATATGTCAAGATGTGTAGTCTTAGCAATTTTAAGTGTGATGAATGTTACCAAAGGGAAAGATGTGATCTCATGTATATGCATTTATCTAACCTTACATAATCAAGGAAAGCCCCTTTTCCAGTGTGCTAACAAATCTGAGACTAGAAAATGGAGTCAAGAGGCTTCTTTCAGAGGAAGGTAAAGGAGAAAGAAAAAGACAAGCAAGGAACGGATTAAGCCTTAGAAAGCATGCTCAGAATTTGGAACTGTACCTGGAGAGAAATGAGAAGGTACTGATGTGTCTTAATCAAGGGGATGACACAAGTAGATTTTCATTCTCCATAAAGATCCTCCTAGCTATTCTTGGGGTTTGAAAGTATTAAGAGTAGATATTCACAGACCAGTGGGGAGTTATTTTTTGTGATTGAGACAAGAGATGATGGTGTCAATGGCATGACTCTTCTATGAACTGAAAAATAAAATTAGAATGTAGATTTGATATGATTAAACAAATGTACTGGTAAGGACAAATAAGAAGTCACGGTAAACCCAAAGGGGGAAAGCAATTCACTGGGCTAAGCACCACGAGAGGAGCAGGAAGACTCTGTCAGGAGTGGGGAAACCAGTGGGTATAATTTTAGGCACAAGAGATAGAGGTTCATCTCAAATTCACAATGGAGATGTCAAGTCAGAGAGTTCTTAGGGAATTCACCAAATTTAAAAGACAACAGCACATGGCTAGACTGTGGGCCTCCCTTGTGGCTCAGCTGGTAAAGAATCTGCCTGCAATGCAGCAGACGTGGGTTCGATCCCTGGGTTGGGAAGATCCCCTGGAGAAGGGAAAGGCTACACACACTTCAGTATTCTGGCTTGGAGAATTCCATGGACTGTATAGTCCATGGGGTCGCAAATAGTTGGACACGACTGAGCGACCTTCATTTTCACTTTCATGGCTAAAGTGTATTATAATTTAAACCACAGGAGTGAATGAAATGGCTAGAGAGACAGTTCAGCAAGTGGAAACAAGAATACCTCGAATAGCTAGCTGAGGAACTCCAACATTTAACAGTCAGTGAGAGAATGATCAGGAGAGAGCAGCCAGGGAAGTAACAGAAAAACCAGTTGTCATGCCACACAAGCCAAGCAAAGGACAGTGAGGAGTAAATACTTATCTGCGGCCAGAACCTCTCAGCAGGCCAACAGAAAGATAAGGATGTAAAATCTAGCAGAATTAGTGATAGAGAGGCCACTGGTGATATTAGCTACCAGATATGGGAGCGGTTATAGTGGAGTGGTAGGTGGGAAAGCCAAGTTGGAATGGATTAAGTGAACGAACAAAAAGAAAATACAGAATATCCTGACAGATACAGCCAAAGATTAGCTATGAACAACTCTTCTTTTTTCCTCATTTGATAACTATATTTTCCAGAGAAACGTGAGACATCTCCTGAAAGGTGGGACTTCTCTGTAGCTCAAATGGTAAATAATCTGCCTGCAATGCAGGAGACCAGACTTTGACTCCTGTGTTGGGAAGATCCTCTGAAGAAGGGAATGGAAATCTACTCCGCTATTCTTGCCTGGAGAATTCCATGGACAGAGAAGCCTGGAGGGCTACAGTTCGTGGGGTTGCAAAGAGCCACACACGACTGAGTAACCAACGTACACGCAGTAAAGCACTGATACTTGGTTCAGGTCACAGTTGCACTTAATCCCAGAAGGTCTTCAGTTCCCAGGAGGTCCCCCTTTTCACTCTGAAAAATGGAGATGTCACTAATTATATTTATTAATGTACCAGAGATCACTGAGCCAAGTTCTCCCAGTTTAATTCATTTATTCACTCATTCATTTATTCTTACCTATTCAATCAATTGTTACATTAGCAAACATGAATACCTACAGTGTGCAAGATATTTAACAAGAGTTTAATGAGGGAGAGTAAAAAGCTATTTTTATCAGGTTATTAAGAATTGGTTTGAGAGGGAAGTAATAAGCGGCACTTGTTTTCTTTATCTGAACAAAATAAGAGAAAAAAATGAATAAAGCAAATGGAGAATCACAACATTTCCAACATTTACTGCTCATAACGGCTAATCTAGGGATGCAGTTTATGGTGAGAGTCGAGGGCTTCTGGTGAAATGTAGAATCAAGCCAGTATGCCCAAGACAGTACTGAACTAGGGCAGGTTTCCCACACAGACATAGAACCTGTTTCTGGAAAAGCCATGCAGAATATTCAGAGGGATTAAAAAAAAGCAGAGGAATTGGGCAAAGCAGGCCCAGAATTATCCTTCAAAGATATACCACTCCGAGAAGCCACTCTACCTCTTTTGGGCAGAATAAGTCAAGGAACTGGGAGAGAAAGTAGCACCCTCTTTGATATGCAAGCCAACATGAGGGGTGGAAAGGACCTGTTTCCTCACAGTGGATAATGATACAGGTACTACCACAGTGATTTAGGGAGGGATATGCAATGGCACAAAAGAGCCGCATAATATTAGGGAGGTGATAGGACACATGGAAACAAGAGCACCTGTGGCAGCTGTCGGAGAATCTCCATTATTTAACAGTCAGCAAAGAAAGAAACTGACATCATATTTCCTACCTTGTGTACCAGGAAAATTGCATTAATTCATTAATTAAGCATTTGTTGAGACCTTGCTAACTGCTAAGAACTAGGCTAGGCAGTGGGCAGTTAAGGTGACTGTGGTTCACATTGTCTGTATTTGTTTGCTAGTCCTATGATAACACCATAGAACAAAACTGTATGACTTAATACAAATTTATTTTTACAGAAAACTTAGAACAAGTGTTCACCAGCAGGGCTATGCTCCCTCTGAAGGTGCTACAGGAGGGTCTGTTCCAGGCTTCTCTGCTGGCTTCTGATTATCTCCTGGTTTGTAGCAACATTAACTCCAGTCTTCATATGGTATGCTACCTGGATGCTTGTCTAATTTCCCTTTTATAAGGACACTAGTCATCCTCAGTCAGGGGCCCACCCTACTGATCTACTATTTTATTAGGAGAACTAATAACTACTACTACTTAGTTAAGATAGCTGCATCCTATTTCCAAATAGGAAATAAGTTCATTTTCTGTGATTTTGGTGGTTTGGACCTCAACATATGAATGTTGGAGCGGGGCGGGGGTTGGGGGGGACACAATCCAATTCACTAAACAGTATTTAGGCAGGTTTACCTCACAATCCACTGAACCAATATTTATCATGTCTAGGACTATAAATTATTGTTTCACGCTTCATTACAATTATTTCCCTGCTTAATAAGGAGAGTAGAATTTAACTTCATTATATTTTAGATAATATGTCTTTCTTTTGTATGTGGCTTAATATTTTAAAAAATCAAATATGTTGAGTATTATATAAGTAACTGAGAAAGAACCCATTAAGATCAGAATGGACTTTTAAAAAATAGACTTTATATTTTAGATCAATTTTAAGTTCACAGCAAAATTAAGAGAAAGGAACAGAAATCTCTAACACTGTCTGACCACACAAATGCATTATCTCCCCCATTACTAATCCTCCACAGCATGGTACATTTTACAGCTGACGAAACTACAATGACACATCGCCATCACTCAAAGTCTATAGTTTACAATAGGGTTCACTCCTGGTGTTGTATATTTTATGCTGCTGCTAAGTTGCATCAGTCGTGTCTGACTCTGTGCAACCCCATAGGTGGCAGCCCCCCAGGCTTCCCTGTCCCTGGGATTCTCCAGGCAAGAACACTGGAGCGGGTTGCCATTTCCTTTTCCAATGCATGAAAGTGAAAAGTGAAAGTGAAGTCGCTCAGTAGTATCCAACTCTTAGTGACCTCACGGACTGCAGCCTACCAGGCTCCTCCATCCATGGGATTTTCCAGGCAAGAATACTGGAGTGGGGTGCCAGTGCCTTCTCCATGTATATTTTATGAGTCTTAACAACTGTATAATGACACATAGCCACCACTGAAATATATAGGGTGGTTTGACTGCTCTAAAAATCCTCTGTGCTCTGCTTTCATCCGTCTCGCCCCTCTAACTCTTGGAAACCATTGATGCTTTCACTGTCTCCATAGTTTAGCCTTTTCCAGAATGTTATATAGTGTACAGGACTTCCCTGGTGGCTCAGACGGTAAAGCATCTGACTACAATCTGGGAGACCCGGGTTTGATCCCTGGGTCGGGAAGATCCCCTGGAGAAGGAAATGGCAACCGACTCCAGTACTCTTGCCTGGAAAATCCCATGGACAAAGAAGCATGGCAGGCTACAGTCCATGGGGTCGCAAAGAGTCGGACAAGACTGAGTGACTTTACTCACTCACTCACTCACTCATAGTGTATAGAGTTGTTTCAGATTGGCTTCTTTCACTTAGTAAAACACATTTAAGTCTGCTTGATGTCTTTTAATAGTTTTATAGTTCATTTATTTTCAGCACTAAATAATATTTCATTGTCTGGATATATCACCATAATAAACTTTTAGTAATTAGGGATGGGAAAGAATAGATTTTACCAAGGCGTATGTGTAGCCATTCTTGCTAACATTCTTCCCTTCTCATGAAGTTTAGCTTAAAATTCTATGTGTGCAAATGCGCCTTAACACAGATCTCATATGTGTCAAATCTATGACTTGAGAAACCTTAGACTATTTACATTCTGACTAAGGAGAAAGAAGCAAATAACCCCATGATTGTTTTTCTTTCATAGTGGTTTGAAAGTATTTCTTGATTAGGAAGTGGTTATATAGAAATGGCCTTTTAAACCTCCATCACACTTTTCTTAGAATGGTTTTATTGTTAAATCCAAACATGAATTTTTTGGATATGTAAATGAATTTCCCCCAAGATGCCTGCTGCTCAAGTGAACAGACTTTATCAAACACTGGCAGTTTTGAGCATTTCATTTTGAGTTTCTAGGTCCATTAGATGCCTTGCAAACCAGAGGAGGGGTTTATTTTTGCCCTGATAATATAAACAAAAATCATTTCAATAAAGAATGAATATTTATTTTTAGAGAATGACAATAATTAAAAAAAATTTCCCTATGACTAGGACTGTTGTATTTCCTAGAAATTCTGTCGAAACTTTGAGATAAGGATAGGTGTTGATAATATACAGTCTTAAAACCAATGACCTATAAAAAACAAGATTTGTATATAATTTTATTTCTGTGAAAATTAAATATAATTTATTTGGATTCAGCAAATAATTTCCTTCTTCCCATAAAATATTCAGAAAAGCTCAAAGATCTGTACACAGCATAGGGACTTAAAAACATTTAATGGGAAGAGAGTTAAATGAATGCATTTTTGCACTCAGTACAGTTCACATAAATTCTATAGCTCTGGTCCAGTAGAAGGTTTTGATATTACATACGTATAGTAGTCATTCCATTTACTTACATGTTTATTGCTCTAGCAGTATCTAACACATTGCCTTTAGGATGCAAGGCTAACAATAAATCAGAATACCATGGCTTTGAATGTCCCTACTGAGTTTTATTAAAGGATAATCAGAAACCAAGATAAAATATTTCAAGAAGATTGCCTATTTTATACCTTATCCATATTTTCATTTGACATGGTCTGTGCATATAGTTAATGTTAAGCTTTCTGTAATTGCCTTCCTTTGAAATAAGGGAACATAATATTTCAAAGCCAGATAGGAAATTGTTGATTTAATTTCTTTTCTATTCAGTCATAAAATATGAATTTTCAAAACTTGCTATACCCTGTGAGAGAGCTCTATGATTTATATTTTTAATGGCTCTGTGACAAATTTTAATAAATCTAATAACTTTTTTCTTTTGTCTTTATGTTATTTTTAGGAAATAAGCATCGTTGAAGGACATTTAATGGGAAAAAATGGTTGAGGAACATATTTGTAGCTTATAAGGAAAGAGAATAGAATAATTTGAGATTATTTTTTTCTTTTTGTTTAACTGTTCTCAGATAGCAATAAACACTCCACAAGGAGTAGTAGAATATAATTGCTAAGGCTGGTGTCTTAGCAATTGGGTTTTGAATCTGTTCTTATCGGTGTGCTGTTGGGCAAGTCATTTAACTCACTCTGTGCCTGCCTCAGTTTCCTTAAGTGGAGTAACATTACATTACGTAAGGATTAGATAAGACATGTATATATATTGTGTAGAACAGTAAACTACCAGAACATAGTAGGTGCTCAGTAAATGTTATATATTTTTAATATGTGAATTATACTACACAGAACACTAAATAAACTGTAGAGTTCAATCAATCAAGCAACTTAAATGTTTTCTCCCCATAGAAGCAAGAAGTATGGTCAACTTCATATGATTTTTAAGACAGGTGTTTCAAAAAACAATGCAAATTCTTAACAAAGAAAGATACACATAAAGCTAATGTATCTTCTTTAAAAGGTGTGTGCACAAATTGAGCTTTTCTTCCTCAGTCGAAACTTGCTGTGGTATTAACTCATTTAAAGGAGGGAAAATAATCTTCAGAAATCACACATTTTTCCCAAGTTCTGTATGTTTTCCTGCAGAGTTCTACATTTGATTTTGCTGGGTGCCAGGGACTGCTACTGAGCTATGAACTTGGCTTTCGTACCTTTGAGGGTACTGATTAAAATCATAGTCAGAGACACAGCTCTTCTCTTTTATATTAGCCCAAGGCTTTCTCCTAATATAGACTCAAGGTAAGCTTGGTTTTCAAATCTAATAGACAGCTCCAGACTCTTGTTCACTTTGGTAGCACTATGGTAGTGACCACAGCAGTGAAAGTGGTGGGGCCTGAAGATTTTCCTTACTTTCCTGCAAACTTGGCAGTCTCATCAAAAAGCATGTCTGTTAGGTTGATATAAAGACTTCTTGTATTGTTGTAACAGTAGGATGGAGTGGAGGCTATCATAACATGCTTGCTCTACTGCTAGAAGCTGAAGTTTTTGGAATTTGAAATATAGGCACTTGTAAATAAATGAATATTTTAGGGTTGACTCTTGGACAGGAGAAAAATATCATTGTAATTGATTTTTCATATGGCCATACTATAGATTATTTTCCACTGTGAAAATGGAGGACATTCTGCTTTCAGAAAGGAAGCTGTCACGCAGTGGCCACCTGCATTCTATGCAGCCAGCTGATTGAAATAAGTCAATGTCCTGGCATACTGCTCAAACAGCGCTCCTGTCAATTTTCTTTGCTTTTCCTAACCTTCTCAAATGAGAAGAGGAATTATAATATGGGTGCCAAAATATTTGCACATTGAATGATTAGTGAATATTAACTCATCATTTAGGAAAAAAAATTACTTTTTTGATGTAGTAAAACATGCACTGGGACCAAATCCAAAAGTACAGAGAAGAAAAACAGTGCAAAGCTCTTTCTATCCTGTTTCTACTCCCAGTGCTCCAGCAATCCCATAAGCAAAGGTGGTAATATTTTCTGCTTTCTGAGGTGTTTCTATGCACACTGATTACTGACTTGTAGTTGGTATTTTTCTGATTCCTTAGTTCTCCTAAAATATCTCTAAGTTCTAAAAACAAAGCACTATAATTTCATTTTATGTATGGTATGAGAATGAGGAAGGGTGGCCCTTAAACACTGTGGCAATTTTAAAAGTGTATTTTTTCCGGATATTTTAACTAATATTTAATATTTGAGAATATGAAAGAAAGACAAGCCTAGAATAAACTAGAATTAGGGAAAGTTAGGGTATGAGTAACTATGCTGCTGATTTTTGAGATGATATATCAACTGAGGGAGCAGGAATGCCCAACCTGATTACTTTGTACCGGTAATATCTGTAACCAAATTGGATCTCATTTACTTAGGAGGTCAGTCAGGGAAATATGAATTAATAAGAAAGCATATTCAATATCTCAAAATTATTTTTCATTTACATCTATAATCCAAAATTAGTTACACATTCTTTGGAATACTAAAAGAACAATATGAGGAATTATGAAAATAGAAAAATGCAAGGTGTATGAGTGGAAGATGACAGGAAAAATTTGGGTGTATAAAAAGCTAAATTGGGAAGAATTACTAAAAAGATTAGTAGAGGGAATTACTTTTCATTGACAAGGAAAAAGAATTGCTGCCATAATTAGGATATATTCTTCTTTTTAATTTTTAACATTTTAATAAAAGCAGACTGGACTAATGGCAATAAAATGAATCTTCACATCATTGAAACTATATGTGCTATATGATTTTCATAATGCAATGAATTTTGAAGATATTTATCATATAGAAACAAGCACCCCAAATCTTCAACCAACTTTGGGCTGAGAGAAGTTGACACAAGTACTGAAAATAGTCAAAGACCAAAACAAGATATGAACTAAAATATAAGACTTGTATGTACAATAATTTTCAGATCTTTCAAAATTCTGACAAAAATCAGCAAATTAGTACTGCATGAAGCATCACTTTCTGAAGTTTAAGGAACATCACAGGGGCTGAAAGAAAAGGCAGAAGATTTTATTCAACCTTGATCTTGATAATTCAGGTGTCATTCTTTGGGGCCAAATTGGAGTCAAGATATTGTTTCATGAGAACAAGAAGTCAATTAGAAAATAAAAGATGGAGGTGCTATCCCTTTATCCCTGAGTGCTCAGCGAGGCCTTATCCAGAGACCTTCCCTCTTCAGAGTCAAAGAGCAGCCTTCAGTCAGAAATAACTAGAGCAACTTTTGTCTGACAATAAAGTAGCTAAGATTCCACACTGAATTGATAAACATATCCATGAGGAGAAATATGAGATAAGCAAATAGACTACAGGGTGAATATCAAACCTAGAGAGAATGGAAGACCATGACTAGAAAGAAGCTTAGACTCTAACAATGCTTGGAGAACCCGAAGACACAAACGTTTCAGCTAGTCTGTAGGCTTTCTGAGTGTGCTTTACAAACCCCAGTGTGACCATGGTTGTTCCTGCTGTGCATTCCTCCTTCATGTATCAAATCTCTCTCTCATGTGCATCACATAAACACTCAGAGAAGCCGGAAAAAACTCCGCAAAAGGTTGAGTGCAAAGATTCCAAAATTGCTGAATCAGTCTTTGGGCATGAAGAGGTTCAAATAGTACTTCCCTTTCAGTTTAATCACAAAGTGAGTCTGCCTTGATTTAAAATGACATCCCTGAAATTAATCATGATTTCATGTTTGTTTACAGTGGTACAGTTATAGTTACTACTAGTTCATAGCTACAGACTCTAAAGAGATTATCTTGTTACTTTATAATCATATGTGGATACTTGGAGCATTTTACAATTAGGGCAGCTTTCACGTTCAAATAATCATTTAAGAAAAGATTAATAAATGGAATATCTAATTTTTGAAAATTAACTTTTTAAAACAGCTCCAGAAATCTGCCCCTCCAGTGGGGAGATAAACCAGTACTATGTTTGGGAACAAAATAATACAATTAAACCTCCCTTGCAAAAAAAAAAAAAAAAAAAGAGGGAGAGAGATAAAGATCTGAGTGGATACACACATCACAGTCTCTGTGAACCCACACAAAAATAAGCAGGGCATAGG
The DNA here is from genome assembly GCF_001704415.2 of Capra hircus. Lineage (NCBI taxonomy): Eukaryota > Metazoa > Chordata > Mammalia > Artiodactyla > Bovidae > Capra > Capra hircus. Next base: position 77,534,032 of record NC_030811.1, read on the forward strand.
CGTTGGGGTGGTTTCAGAGTGCACCATTATTCACAGGAAAACAGCGAGATTCACCACGGAGGACATAATTCTTTTGACAGTGACAGGACCTCATTCACAGAACCAGGACTGATGGTGCATGCACAGTCAGCGTGCCAAGCGGCACAGGACCTGGATGCGGGTCCCTAACGGTGAACTGAGATCATTGCTGAGGACACTCAGTGATCACATAAGGGACACTCTGTTTGCTCTCTGGGAGACGCAGTTCATTTGCACTAATTGCAGGCTTGGGGGCCTGGAGAAGGCAGCTCTGTGTACACATACTGTATTCCCTTTGTTGGTGAAGGTAGCTCTCACGGGCCCTGTTCCTCCTGGCATTGTAAATGTGTGTGTATTAACAGAGAGACTTAGCTGCCTTTAAAATATATGTGCATTTCTAATTCTTTGCACTAGGCTTACTAATCACTGGTGAGGGGAAGCTACAATATAATAGTGAATTACTCTCCGGAAAAGTTGAGCAGATAATTCATGAAATAAAAGGAATCCAGGAAAGCCTAACCCAATTAGGCCTAACCCAAGCCAAACCCTACTGTTTACAGGACTTGTTTTTCTTCAGAAAAGTTTCACTGAAAAAAAAAAAAAGTTCTATCTACTGATCTACTAAGCACCTATCATTTTCACAGTTACAAAGATTGACTAATTCTCATCTTTAAGGATGTGTCTTTTAAAATATACTACTTTCTTTTGTTCAAACAACTTTTGAAGAAATGTAAGATCATGAATCCTCATATCTTTCAAACTTCGAAACACTGCATGTTGAAGACACTGAACAGTGGAAAATGAGCATAAAATAAATCTAATCATGTTGCTATAGTGAAGCTTTGACATTCTCAAGAGGTTTGGTTGACTGGAAAAATAAATATTTACCAAGAATTTGAAATAATTAATTATACATACTAATCACTAACACAAGCAAACAAAAAAGTAGACATAATCCTTGTCCTGGTAACATTTACAATTTATGAGGGAATCACAGATATGCACATTATGAAAAGTTACCTACAAGGACCAGGTTAACTAGTATCTCCTAAATGAATGAGAAGTGTAAGCTGGACTTCAATAATTCAGAAATGGACAGTCTCAGTTTTTCATTACAAGAGTCAACAAATGATTACCAGAGAATATAAACATTGGATTGAATTGTGAATAGAACAATAGTATGTTTGAATGTGGGAAAGGCTTGTCAGATAGGTGAAGGTGTTTTCTGAGTATAAGATGCAGATGAGAGAAGGCAGCGGGGGGAACCAAAGATAACAGGTGTTGCAGTCAAGTGTGGGAGGATCTAGGCTGTCCAAAGAGTTTGAAGGACGAGAAACAGAAGCTCATCCAAGTTTTGAGAAGGATATGTAACCAAATGCTGGTTTGAAGCCTTTTAATTGATTGAAGAGCAACAGGGAAATTGACAGGAAAGGAGCCTATGGGACAGGAGGTCAGTTAGGTGACATGTGAGTGCATGCTAGTCCCTTCAGTTGTCAGACTCTGCGACACCATGGACTAGGCTCCTCTGTCTATGAAATTCTCCGGGCGAGGAGACTGGAGTGAGGTGCCATTTCTTCTCCAGGGAATCTTCCTAACCCAGGGATCTAATTCATGTCTATTATATCTCCTGAACTGGCAGGCGGGTTCTTTACCATTAGTGCCACCTGGGAAGCCCAAGTTAGGTGACTGTGTTCCCCAAATGAGGGGATAAGGCAGTGATCTAAGGAAGGCTAAGGAAGGCATAGATAAAAGCTAAAGGCCAAGTGATCTTATTATTTTTTTAATCTAATAATGCATATCCAGGAAGTGGGAGAAAAGTATCAGACTCTGAACTATCTGGGTGAGAGGCAGATTTAGAGAAAACTGATTAGATGCTTTGTGAGTTGGCTTGCTTGTTTGTTTTTAGGAGAAGAGTTTAAAGTGGAATTTTGTATTTAAGTTGCTGAAGCAATACCTGGGGAGGGAGGTGTGTGTAGTCCATGGGCAGTAGTTAGAATTATGGCCCTGGAACACAAGGGAGAAATGAAGGCTGCAGATAAATCTAAGTATCTGAAGCCACAGGGCTGAATATCACCTCTACCAAGATAAAGATGTTTGAACATAAGGTGAGGTTGATGGCAAGGGAAGGTTTTCTGAGCATATGAATTTTAAATAGCATTTTAAAGACAAATTCTCCTAGATGATTTAAGGATGTATCATCCTTGCAAGCATTAGAGCTAATGTCACTTCCATGAACTTTTTGAAGGACAAATATAATGGAATACAATGTAGATGGAGTACACTGAACTACAGGACTGTGATTTACCTCACAGAGGTCAGGAGTCATTTTGTCCTCAGTGTAGTTAACAACACAGGGAAATATGGTGGAGTGGAAAAGGATGAGTTCAGGTTTCCCTGGGTTCAGAGTTCAACTCTGCTTTCATCAGCTTACTAAAGTACTTTAAGGTAAATTTCAGCATCTCATTTCTTAAGCAAATATACTGTGATTATGGGACTAGAGATAACATATATCCCATATAGCTTGTACATAGTATGCATTCACTAAAGGAAAGTTGTCATTATTTATTTTATTTTTGTAATGTTTATTACTTACAAGGATAAAACTACATTTCTAAGGGTAGAACTACACTGATTTCCATTACCAAAGTGACATATCAGAAAAAGAAACATTTCTGTAATGCAATTTTGAATAAATAGAGGGAAACTAGAATAAAATAAATATTCACATACGTGAATATTCATTGATGTTAGTAAAACTTAATTGACTGATTATCTATTTAAAAGTGGTCATTGACTTTATATACATATGGCATGAGAGCAAAAGAAATATAATTCTACAAACTACATTTCAAAGGAGTAAAGATCAAGACAATGAGTAATAGGTATAAACTGAGGACTCTAAAACCTTTATGTCCACAGTGAAAACGGTTCACTTTGGTGAAGTATATAAGGGGTTAAAGACTAGTAGGTTTGGTACTTAACTGCTGTTGCTGTTGTTTAGTCACTAAGTCATGTCTAAATCTTTGCCACGCCGTGAACTGTAGCCTGCCAGGCTCCTCTGGATCCCCTGGAGGAGGAAATGGTAAACCACTCCAGTATGCTTGCTGGGATAATCCCATAGACAGAGGAGCCCGGAAGGCTACAGTTCATGGGACTTGCAAAGAGTCAGACATACATATATAAAGAATATTATATATATATATATATAAAACTAGAAATATTTTATATCCAGAGAAGGAAATGAGTTGCCTTTTACATGATTTACAGAAATGAAAAAAAAAAAAAAAAATCACCTAGTAGGTAAAAACTTATAATTCCTTCTTTAAAGATGTTCAAGTAAAATGGTCATATTGCAGAGAAGAAGCCAATTCTGACTCCATGTTGGAATTGTTTGACTTGCTTTTCATTGCTTTTGTTATTATAATCATACAGAATGATCTGTCTCAAGAGAATACTGCTCCTCTGCCTGACTGTTTAAAGTGTTTTTGTTCAACCCCGTCCACCTGTGGATGGCAGGAAGGAAGAAATTAACACATCCCCTGCCTGAGGCTTGTCATTCTGGGAGATGTTTGCAATATTTCCCATAACAACTATAAATATCTATGCACCCAACATGGGAGCACCTCAATACATAAGACAAACATTAACAGACATAAAAGGAGAAATTGACAGTAACACAATAATAGTAGGAGACTTTAACACCCCACTCACACCAATGGACAGATCATCAAAACAGAAAATTAATAAGAAAACACAAGGCTTAAATGACATATTAAGAGATGGATCTCACTGATGTCTTCTGGACATTCCATCCAAAAGCAGAAGAATACATCTTCATCTCAAGGGCACATGGAACATTCTCCAGGATAGACCTGGAGATTTGTGACCTGATTTGGGTCACAAATCAAACCTCAGTAAACTTAAGAAAACTGAAATTGTATCGTTCATCTTCTCTGACCACAATGCTATGAGGCTAGATATCAGTTACAGGAAAAAAAACTGTAAGAAACACAAACACATGGAGATTAAACAACACATTTCTCATAACCAACAGGTTACTGAAGAAATCAAAAGGGAAATCAAAGAAACAAATGACAATGAAAACAAGACAACTCAAAACCTATGGGATGCAGCAAAAGCAGTTCTAAGAGGGAAGTTTGTAGCAATACGATCCTACCTAAAGAAACAATAAAAACATTGAATAGACAACCTAACTTTATACCTAAAACTACTGGAAAAATAATAAGAAAAAAAACCCCAAAGTTAGTAAAAGGAAGAAATCATAAAGATCTGGGCAGAAAGAAAATGAAAGAAACAATAGTAAAGATTAATAAAACTAAAAGTTGGTTCTTTGAGAAGATAAACAAAATCAACAGACCTTTAGCCCGACTCATCAAGAACAAAAGAGAGATGAATCAAATCAACAAAATTAGAAATGAAAAAGGAGAGGTTACAACAGACAATGCAGAAATACAGAGGATTATAGAGACTATTATGAAAAACTATATGGCAATAAAATGGATAACCTGGAAGAAACAGACAGATTCATAGAAAAGTTTAATCTTCTAAGACTAACCCAGGAAGAAATAGAAATTATGAACAACTCAGTTACAAGCACTGAAATTGAAGCTGTGATAAAAAATCTCCCAAAAAACAAATCCCCAGGACCAGATGGCTTCACAGGAGAATTTCATCAAACTTTTAGAAGAGCTAATGCCTATCCTTCTAAAATTCTTTCAAAAGAGTATAGAGGAAGGAACACTTCCAAACTCATTCTACAAGGCCACCATCATGACACCAAAACCAGACAAAGAAAACACAAAAACTTTCCTTCCTGAGAAGGAAAATGAAACACTTGATCATGATTGTTCTCTATTCCTAACTTTAAAACTATGCAGCTTGGGAAGATCTAATGGATACCCCATTAGACAATCCTGACATGGAAATATTTACAGATGGCAGTTCTTTTGTTCAGGATGGAAAGCGTAAAGCAGGTTATGCCGTGGCGACTGCTGAACAGGTTTTGGAAGCAAAATCTCTCCCCATCTGGATTACAATGAAGTGGGAAGTATCCTGGAGAGGACTGGGAAACTGATTTTACTCATATGCCAAAAGCTAATGGATATTCTTGCTTACAAGTTTGGGTAGATACTTTTATTGGATGGATTGAGGCTTTTCTCTGTCATAGTGAACAGGCTAAGGAGGTTATAAAGATTCTCTTCATGAATGGAAGGGTTCCAGTGGTGGACATCTCCACTTCAAGGAAAGGACTTTCTCCAAGTCTGTGAATACCTTCAACAACAATCACATGCGATGCCTCTTCTTCATCTGATGACATCTACCAACCCTAAAATGGACTGGTGCAATACGTTGCACTTTAACTATGGACTTAATGTGTCTTTTAATTTTGATTTTAACTTGTTTCAATGACTATGTTGCCTTACATCTGTAACTGTGTAACTGAATTTGTTTCTAGCCGCATGAAAGTTTTTAAGTTACAAAAGGTTGCTCAAACTCCTGCTACTGCTGCACCTTCCTCCCACTACTATTTGGGGCCCCTGGATCAGATATCCTCAATAGGATTAGGTGAATATGTTGCCTCGCCAATTTAGGGACAACGCCCCTTCTCAGCTCGGAAGCAGTTATGGAACGAGAATGATGCCCCTTTTCCCTAGGCAACATAATTCTCCTAAAAGAAAAGGGGGGAATGAGAGAGTCATTTCCTAGGCAGGTTGATAAGAAGGCTAGGGGTCCCCAAGGAGAGAGGGGTCTGGAATTCTCAAGGAGGGAGAAAGGACAAACTTTTTCCTTCTCTACATTCCTTAGGATTATAGAACAACAATGTATTCTGCCTGAGGACAGTCTCTGGATTAAACCTTTTGGCTAATTCTGTAAATTATGGGAGTAGACCTGCTCTTTACAAGGATTATATAACAACAACGTATTCTGTCTGAGGACAGTCTCTGGATTAAACTTTCTGGCTAATTCTGTTATCTTAAAATGTAAATTATGGGAGTAGGTCTGGTGAGGTCTTTACAACATCCAGACATTCTTTGGATTTACTGGAGAGTATATAACTTCATTGCTAACACTAACAAGTGGGTACTCTTTCTACCCCCTTCTGATGCCTATGTCAGAAGCTTTCTCTATCTCCTTTATACTTTAATAAAACTTTATTACACACACACACACACACAAAGAAAACTATAGGCCAATATCACTGATGAACATAGATACAAAAATCTTCAACAAAATTTTAGCAAACAGAATTCAGCAACACATCAAAAAGCTCATACACCATGATCAAGTTGGGTTTATTCCAGGAATGCAAGGATTCTTCAGTATATGCAAATCAGTCAATGTGATATACCATATTAACAAACAGAAAAATAAAAACCCTATGATAATCTCAATAGATACAGAAAAAGCCTTTGACAAAATTCAGCACCCATTTATGATTAAAACTCTTCAAAAAATGGGCACAGAAGGAAACTACCTTAACATTATAAAGGCCATATATGATAAGCCTACAGCAAACATCATTCTCAATGGTGAAAAACTGAAAGCATTCCTCACTAAGATCAGGAACAAGACAATGGTGTCCATTCTCACCACTATTATTCACCATAGTAGTGGAAGTCCTAGCTACAGCAATCAGAGAAGAAAAATAAATTAAAAAAAAAAATCCAGATTGGAAAAGAAGTAAAGCACTCAATGTTTGTGGATGACATGATACTGCACATAGAAAACCCTAAAGATAGTATCAGAAAATTAATAAGAGCTAATCAGTGAATTTAGCAAAGTTGCAGGATACAAAATCAATACACAGAAATCACTTGCATTTCTATATACTAACAATGAAAAATCAGAAAGAGCAATTAAGGAATCAATCCCATTCACCATGGCAACTAAAAGAATAAAATATCTAGGAATAAATTTACCTAAGGAGACAAAAGAACTGTACACAGAAAATTATAAGACATTAATGAAAGAAATCAAAGGTGACATAAACAGACAGAGAGATATTCCATGTTCCTGAAGAATCAATATTCTGAAAATGACTGTACCACCAAATGCAACCTACAGATTCAATGCGATCCCTATCAAATCACCAATGGCATTTTTCACAGAACTAGAACAAAAAATTTCACAACTCATATGGACACAAAAGACCCTGAATATCCAAAGCAGCCTTGAGAAAGAAGAATGGAGCTGGAAGAATCAACCTTCCTGACTTCAGATTATGCTACAAAGCTACAGTCATCAAGACAGTATGGTACTGCTACATAAACAGAAATATAGACCAACGGAACAATTAATGGCCTTTTTGCTTTGCTTCCTCACCTCCCCCTTCTCTGGTCTATAAAAGAGCCTGGTGTTCAGATCCCAGTAAGATGGTTATTTTGAGGTGCTAGCCTGCTCTCTTCTCAGTCATCTGGCTTCCCAAATAAAGTTCTTTTCCTTGCCTCACCACCTTGTCTCTCAGATTCTTTGATCTGTCCTGCAGCAAGCAGAGTGAGCTTGGACTTGGTAATAGGCATGTATTTACAGACTGTTAAGAAATGTATTTATTCTTCTATTTGGTAATATTAATATAAGACTCAGGATAGTACAGCAGCTAAGAGTACTGGTTCTGGATCCAGATTTCCTATATATGAATTCCAGTTACAAGGCAAGTTATTTAACTGTAGTGTACCTCAGTCCTCATCTGTAAAACGGCATCTAACTAAGAAGACTATAAGAGAATTAAATGAACTGATACACATAATGAGGTTAAGGAGATCCTAGCACAGGATAAGATCCAAAAGAAGTTAATTATTTAATATTATTTATTACCACTGTTATCAATTTTACTTGTAATGGAATAAAGTTACCTCAGTAAACTTTCTCCTTTTCCAAATGTATCTCATTAATTATATTATTTATGCTCTATACTGAGGTCTAATATTAATTATTATTATAGGCTCCTACAGGGCCGTGTTAGCAACAATTTTCTCAATATTATTTGAAATGTCCTGAATCCAATGAATGTATATGGGGAGAAGACAAAGGCACAACAAAGACCCTGGGCTAGAAAAAATGTGATGAGGGTGAAATGGTGAAGAGTTGGTGAGGTTCATATGGTGATGAGATTCAAATGGTAAATGTACACAAGAGGGGGGCAAAGAAGTTTCATCTTAAAATCCCTGTTGAAACTTTCTATCTTAAAAACTCTCTTGGATAAACATAAAGAAAAACAGAGACCCTTCAAAAATGGGACTTGTCAAAGGATTTCTAATGAAGGATGATGAAACAGCTTTCTGGTTTGGGGCTGTTTTCGCCTATCTTTCAGGTCCCATAATAAGAAAGAAAAAGCAGTATAAGACAACTGCTACACCAGGTTCACAGAGGCACTGTTTGTGGCATCTGTTGACCACCCAGATATCCTGAAGCTGGCCTGCATAGTTGTTCTCTATTATTTTCAGGCTCAGAAGTCCAGAGACAGTTACAAGGCTAGTGTTGGTTAAGAAGAGTTCAAATCAGTCCATTTTACCTGAAGCCTTAAAAACATCCTAGTCATAGAAAGCAAAACAAAATATTTCTCATGTCTAAGGTATGAATAAAAGGGGATGGAGCTTTCCAGATTCACTATACCCTCAAGTTAAAATAAATTTCTAGTCTGAGAATTTGTATGTCAAGAATGTTGCATTTGATTTGCCCTAAATAGAGTATAAATGGAACAGAAATCAATGATTTGTGCCTTATCAAGGCCATATATTTTACATTTTCAGTTATAAGGTTTTAATCAGTAAGAAATCCTATAACTGCTCTTTAACATCCAACTCCTGCTTCTTTTGTGATTATTTTCTTCCACTTAGCTGAACTGTTTTGCTTTTCACATCAAAGTTCAACTAAGGAAACTATGTCTTATCAACTTAATTTAAATCCATTACATGATGAAAAGTAAATATTTTGACAGAAACATTTCAGAATCAAAAATCAAAAAGAGATGGTATCTAAGTGCTTGAAAATTATCAGATCATTTTATAGTAAATAAACTACATTATGTACCTAAAGTGATTCTTAGCATTTACCCAGAAATCAATGATTGTTGGGGTCAGAGAATAATTTTTAACCAATATATTAATAGAGGAAGCTATCCTCATATATTAACCAAAATGAAACCATTTTCTAAGGTTTTATACCTTGATTGACACATATTGACTGTTTGGTCTCCTCATATTTAATGAAGAACATCTATACAGGTATTATGGAAAATGAAGGTAAAAATAGGCTTATGAAACTTTTCTTTGATAAAAAATAATTGGGCATGAAAATTCAAATAATATGTTGCTATCGAAGTAGTACAGTGATAAAGTAAAAGTATAGACATCAAAGTAGTTGTAGAAAATATCTTAAGAATAATGTTTGCAAGATACATGTATTAACATTGTTTTCAGTGGTTTTAACACAGCTCTTAGATTTTCAATGCCCATTAAAATAATGATATGCCATTATTAACAAATAAATAAGTAAAACAAAACTTTAGAAACTTTTTCCAAGATTACAGGCAAAGAGAATGTTATAGTTTAATTTTGGTTATTATGAATAAGATGAAAAACCTATATTATAAATACATTTTTGTACTATATTAGCAATAAGCATAAGAAAATTGCAAATGCATACCTTGTGCAAAAACTTTATATCTGCCTAGTATTTTTTATATTGGGACAGATGATAAATTAAAGGGATAATATCTTTCCCTTGTTCAAGGTAATTGCCTTCATGATATCAATTGTGAAGATGTTTTCTCCAAATTGCCAGATTGTGTGATAAGGGTGGAAGGATAAACACATGGGCATTTTGTAATTACAGTTATTCTGTGGACTGTATTCACTGACGTTGTTGACTAAATCACATGACACAACCTCTATTGACAGAGCTGAAAGTATAGTAAGGTTTATAAGGATAACTTTATCTAATTAATATCTAATACTAATTAACAGAAAAAATTTCACAATGTGACACAGTTGTATTCATGACTTATAACACCTTCTAAGATTTAAATCACTCACTGAAAGTGAAAGTCTCTCAGTCATGTCCAACTCTTTGGGACCCAGTCCATGGAATTCTCCACGCCAGAATACTGGAGTGGGTAGCCTTTCCCTTCTCCAGGGGATCTTCCTAACCCAGCAATTGAATCCAGGTCTCCTGCACTGCAGGCAGATTCTTTACCAACTGAGCTATCAGGGAAGCCCCAAACTACTCACTATATTGCCACTAAAATTGGATGAGTAAAACCAGAAATAGAGGAAGTTGAATAAACTGCGAGATACACCAAAATTTAACCTAATAAATTCAGATACAAGAATCATATCCTTCCCATTTGATATCATAATCCTCTGCTGGAATATAACTATAAACATTATATATATATATATATACACATACATATACATATATATATACATATATATATATATACACACACACACACACATATATATATACACAAACACACATACATGCATACATATACATATGAAAATAAATGTGAAAAAATATATATAACAAACTGTATATCTCTGAACACAGATATAATATATATTCATCTATTTCCAGAAGAACTGCTGAACCCATGACAAATGAAAATGACTAACCTGGTGTTACTACTACTCCATTTCCATTGACCACAGGCCTCTCTTCCTCTTCCTCCTCAGGAGGCTCTATGCTTGCTTTCTCCATGTTGCTCACTGATTTATTCCTCTTTCGTTTTCCTTCAGCACTTGGAGTGGCTCCAGGAAGTATCTGGTCTGTTACATTTAATAATAATGGTGCTGGTTCTGCTGGAGGCTTTGGGGTACCGTAGTAATTGTCTGCAAACAATACAAAGCATTATGAAGTTAAGTATTTCTCCTACTGATGTGCATAATTTGTAAAGAATGGAAATTTTATTAACAAATGGGGGTCCTAGTTTGTATACATATTATATATATATATTTTTATATACATACAAATATATCATTTTATAGTCTTTTACATTTTTAATACATGAATTTGTTTCTTCTTTTGTATTGGGCTTTAATGCTTAAGGAAAGATATAGATCTATCTTTATTTCACCTTAGTGCCAAATAAAATATAGTCTTACTTATTGATATGGCACACAGCAATTTCAAATTAATAAAAAATTTTGATAAGTTCTTATTATAATTGTTTAAAGAATAATTATATCTGAATAAGAGTATAGGTAACTTTCTTTTTTAAAGCAAATCTCACAACATTCTGCAAAGGCACAAACACACTGTGCTTTTCTCCAGCTTTCAAAGGGCTCTGGCTGCTGTCTTTGATGTGCACAGCATCCTGCCCAGAGCTGTATCTCCCTGCCATTTTAGTCGTTCCCATGACTGCTGACAGTGGGCCTGCTGCTTTAATCGTTCTTCAGATTACCACAGCTCTTTTTCCCACAGTTCCATGATCTCAGCTACAGAATCATTTGTTTCTCTCATCAGCCTGTGAAACTTGTTAAAGAGGAGACTAATTCCTGTGTATCTCTGTAACAAGAGGCTGCAAATAGTGGGCATGGCATAGGAGCTTACTACGTGAATATCCACATGTATTCAAGGCAAATCACTTTCTAAAGAATAGTTTAATTTTTTGATTGGCAAAAAAAATAATGGTGTTTTTTAAAAAGATCAGTGGTATAATTTCAGCATCAACTTCAAACCCATTATTGTGTTTTCAATTAATTGAATAGTTTATGCACATCTTTGCTCACTCATTCATTGGAGTCTTTATTTAGCATTGACTATGAACCCAAGCACTTCAGTATACCTCTGAGAGAAAATGATGACTAAAATGCAGTCCTTGTCTTCCAGATGCTCAAGGGTCTAGGCAGACAAGCATTAAAACAGCAAATAGGATTAAGCACTCAAACAAGGAGACATAGAGAGGAAAACCCATCTCACTACCTGCAGAGGCCACTGAAGGTAACTGGGAAGACAGTGTGGTGTGAAAGAAACAACTCTTAAGTAGAAGTGACGGGGTCTAGATGTGTAGTTTCTATGTAACTATAATTCAAGTAACTCAGTAAGGCTCACTCTCTTCATCTATATATTGGGAATGGCAATACTTGTTAAAATCACCTGTATTGTGAACTGCAAACAACTAAAACACACTCCAGTTAAATTAAAATTGATAAGGATGAGAAGATGTGAGGTGGCTACTTGAGGGAAGAGACTGGAAAATCTTGAGGAAAATGGGCAGAACCAAAGAAGTTGTGTCTGGACACCCAGGCTTTGTGTGCTGGCCCTGGACTCTGAAGTCTAGCAGATCCCACTACCTCAGGCACAACCCTCAGTAGCAGCCGCCCTGGTGGGGATGAACTCAAACTCTTCTCAGGAGCTCTGATTTTATTCATTTCCAGGGAAACTTTCAGGAAAGGTCATCTCATTGGCTGAATCACAGGCACAAGAGAGCCCTTGAGCTGCTGAGGAGCTCCCCCCATCCTTAGATGTCAGGGAGGAGTCTAGAGCCCTATTTTCATCCATTGTATATCAGGGTTCTCCCTGGGACAGGAAGGGCCTTGAGGTGCTGGACAGGCAGAAATTATAAACCTTCACTACATGTGCCCACCTGGGTTGTTGTGACGATGAAGTAAGGATGTATGAGGAAGAGCTTCATAAACTGTGAAACTGCCCGTTTTAATGGCAGTGTAAACTTCAGGCTGGCACGAAGTGAGTGATGGTTCTGGAGGCCAGCCATGCCACTGACACTGTGCTCATTTTCACAGATATTCACAGTTGTAAGAACAATACCAGAGAAAAATTATCATGTAAAGTGGTTCTTAAACATGTAGAACTTATAAACAGAAGTCTGCAAAGTGGATGTTACATATTTTGCTAAAGGTTGCTTTCTAATTTGATTTAAAGCATTTCAAATGAATCAGACCTTTGAATGCACTCGCCAAATTCTGAGCAAACAAAACCTGTTAGTTGTTCCTAGAAGTCTATGAACTATTACTGTATCACAGCACCCAAAAGACCTAGCATAGTTCTTAGTATATTGCTGTGTTTCCTATAGAATCATAACACTTAACTTCTTATGTAATAAATATAATGTAAATTAGTAAATAGTCCTGCATGTTCCAATAAGTAGTATAATTTTAAGCAGTGTTCTGATTTTTTAATGCTTCTAAATATACATAGTACTAAGAGAAGTGAGTTTGAGTAGGCTCCAGGAGTTGGTGAGGGACAGGGAAGCCTGGCGTGCTGTAGTCTATGGGGTCACAAAGAGTCGGACATGACTAAGTGATTGAACTGAACTTAAGTAAAGTGTTAGTTGCTCAACTGTGATCAGCGTTTTGCGATCCCACAGACTGTAGCCCCCACCAAGCTTCTCTGTCCATGGAATTCTCTAGGAAAGAATACTGGAGTGGGTAGTCATTTCCTTCTCCAGGGGATCATCCTGACCAGGCATTATGCAGGAGAACTGCATTCTTTACTGTCTGAAAAACCACTGAAAGATGAGCCCCCCAGGTCACTAGGTGTCTAATACACTACTGGGGAAGAGTGGAGAAGTAGCTCCAGGAGAATGAAGAGGCTGAGCCAAGTAGAAACGCTGCCTAGTTGTGGATTTAGTGGTGTACGTAAAGTCTGATACTGTAAAGAACAATATTGCATAGGTACCTGGAATGTTAGGTCCATTAATCAAGGTAAATTGGTGGTCAAAGAAGAGATGGCAAGAGTGAACACTGAGGGGAAAAAAAGAGTGAAAATTGACATTTTAGGAATTAGTGAACTAAAATCGACAGGAATGGGAGAATATAATTCAGATGACCATTATATCTACTACTGTGGGCAAGAATCCCTTAGAAGAAATCGAGTAGCCCTCATAGTCAAAAAACAAACAAACAAACAAAAACAAACAGAGTCTAAAATGCAGTACTTGGGTGCAATCTCAAAAATGACAATGATCTTGGTTCCTTTGCGAGGAAAACCATTCAATGCCACAGTAATTCAAGTTTATGCCCAACCACTAGTGCCAAAAAAGCTGAAGCTGAGCAGTTCTTTGCAGACACACAAGACCTTCTAGAACTAACATCAAAAAAAGATGCCCTTTTCATCATAACGGAGTGGAATGCAAAAGTAGGAAGTCGAGAGATAAATGGAATAACAAGCAAGTTTGGCCTTGGGGTACAAAATAAAGCAGGGTAAAGCTAACAGAGCCTTGCCAAGATAGCAAACACCCTCTTCCAAAAACACAAGAGATGATTCCACACATGGACATGACCAGATGGTCAATACTAAAATCAAACTGATTGTATCCTTTGCAGCCAAAGGTGGAGAAGCTCTGTATAGTCAGTAAAAATAAGACCTGGAGCTGACTGTGACTCAGATCATGAACTCCTTATCGTAAAATTCAGACTTAAATTGAAGAAAGTAGGGAAAGCCACTAGGCCATTCAGGGGTTGACCTAAATCAAATCTCTTATGATTATACAGTGGAAGTGACAGATTCAAGGGATTAGATCTGACAGAGTGCCTGAAGAACAATGGATAGAGGTTTGTAACACTGTACAGGAGGCAGTGACCAAAACCATCCCCAAGAAAAAGAAATGCAACAAGGCAAGATGGTTGTCTGAGGAGGCCTTACAAATAGCTGAGGAAAGAAGTGAGAGGAAAAGGAGAAGGCAAAAATATACCCAACTTAATGCAGAGTTCCCAAGAATAGCAAGGAGAGATAAGAAGCCTTCTTAAGTGAACAATGCAAAGAAATAGAGAAAATAGTAGAAAGGGAAAAATTAGAGATTTCTTCAAGAAAATTAGAGATACCAAGGGAACACTTCATTCAAAGATGGGCACAATAAAAGACAGAAATAAGTTAGGACATAACAGAAATAGAAGAGATTAAGAAGCGATGCTAAGAATACACAGAACTGTATGAAAAAGGTGATGTAGATAAAACACAATGGTGTGGTTATTCACCTAGCACCAGACATCCTGGAGTGTGTAGTCAAGTTGGCCTTAGGAGGCATCACTATGAATAAAGCTAGTGGAGGTGATGGAATTCCAGCTGAGCTACTTCAAATCCTAAAAGATGTTGCTGTTAAAGTGCCGTACTCAATATGCCAGCACATTTGGAAAACTCAGCAGTGGCCACAGGACTGGAAAAGGTCAGTTTTCATTCCAATTCCAAAGAAAGGCAATGCCAAAAAATGTTCAAACTATCACACAATTGTGCCCATTTCACAAGTTAGCAAGATAATGCTCAAAACTCTTCAAGCTAGACTTCAACAGTACGTGAACTGAGAACATCCAGGTGCACAAGCTAGATTTAGAAAATGCACAGGAACTAGAGATCAAATTGCCAACATCCGTTGGATCATAGAAAAAGCAACAGAATTCCAGAAACACATCTACTTCTGTTTCATTGACTAAGTTAAAGCCTTTGACTGTGTGGATCACAATAACTGTGGAAAATTCTTAGAGATGGGAATACCAGACCACCTTACCCACTTCCTGTGAAACCTGTATATAGGTGAAGAAGCAACAGTTAGAACCAGACATGGAACAATGGACTGGTTCAAAATTGGGAAAAGAGTACGTCAAGGCTATATATTGTCACCCTGCTTATTTAATTTATATGCAGAGTACATCACTAGAAATACCAGGCTGGATGAAGCACAGTGGAATCAAGATCCAGGAGAAATATCAATAACCTCAGATACGGAGATGACACCACCCTTATGGCAGAAAAAAAAAGAGGAACTAAAGAGTCTCTTGATGAATGTGAAAAAAGAGAGTGAAAAAGTTGGCTTAAAACTCAGCGTTCAGAAAACTAAGATCATAGCATTCAGTCCCATCACTTCATGGCAAATAGATGGGGAAACAATGGAAATAGTGACAGACTTTATTTTTTTGGGCTCCCAAATCACTGCAGATGGTGACTGCAGCCATGAAATTAAAAGACGTTTGCTCCTTGGATGAAAAGCCATGACAAACCTAGACAGTATATTCAAAAGCAGAGACATTACATTACTGACAAAGGTCCATCCAGTCAAAGCTGTGGTTTCCCAATAGTTATGTATGGATGTGAAAGTTGGAACGCAAAGAAGACTGGGTGTGGAAGAACTGATGCTTTTGAACTGGGGTGTTGGAGAAGAATCTCAAGAGTCCCTTGGACTGCAAGGAGATCCAACCAGTCCATCCTAAAGGAAACCACTCCTGAATATTCATTTAAAGGACCGATGCTGAAGCTAAGGCTCTAATAATTTGGCTACGTGATGTGAAAAGCTGACTCATTAGAAAAGACCCTGATGCTCGGAAAGATTGAAGGCAGGAGGAGGAGGGGAAGACAGAGGATGAAATGGTTGGATGGCATCATTGACTCAGTGGACATGAGCTGAGTAAATTCAGGGAGATAGTGAAAGACAGGGAAGCCTGGCATGCTGCAGCCCATGTGGTCTCAAGGAGCTGGACATGGCTGAATGACTGAATAACAACAACAAGTACTAAGAAAAATGAATCACACTTCAGTGACTTTTTTCCAATTTGTCTTTTATGGCTTAAATCTCTGTGAGGTAGAAAAAGAACCTTTTACTAATTAGAAATAAATGCATGTGTGTGTTCAGTCACATAGCTCACATAGCTCAGGCTAAAAATAGTTATTAACAGATCATGTTAAATTTATGTTCCTAAATAATTACATCTATCGACATACATGTGATTATAAATCATATAGCAGTATTTTTTCCTACAATTTTGGTTTATGAAATTAATACTTTAAATTTTAGATGCAAAAGAATATAAATTTATTAAGACATTAAGATTATCTTTATTAGCAATAATAATAGCAATTTAAAAGAGGCATAGAAATAATGCGTGTAGTTAACTATATTTGAGAAATGTAATTCCTAGAAAATAGGCTATTGCTTAAACCAAATACACAGAACAAAGAAACCGGAAATTCCTAAGAGAAGTTGAAGTTCAGCCAAATGGTCACGTAGCTTAATTACTGAAATAATCCTGGTGTTTAAGTATATACCAACCAATATACTAAGGATAAATGTGCCATGTAGGTAACATCAGCATGTTTTCAGAATACAAATAAACATCAAAACTATTTTAAAATATAATTTGGAGAAACTGTCCCATTAAGCATGAAGTACCTATATGCACAGTGCCAGCATTTCGTGAATCTTAAATCTCACAATGCCATAAAACATGGGGTATGTGTAACAGCACAGATCACAGCAAGATAAAGTGACTTTGAATCCTGTGTCCCCTAATCTGGCTGGCTCTTCATATCCTTAAAGTGAAATTTAGCTGAAGTGGAACTGTGGGGCTGTAAGATGACCACAGCCACAAAATCAACTGTAATAACCCGTGCTATGATTATCATCATAGAAATTTAGTGAGCTGGACATTGAAAGGGCATTTTACTTCTGAGCTCTTGTATCTGATAGGGATTAGAATGAAGTTATCATGCCTCTGCAGTTAAAGGAAAATAGAAGCTCTAAAAAAATTAAACTATTTCCAATATTATACAGGAAGCAAGTGGAAAAACTATATCCATTTGATTGAGGAACCACATTTCTTTTCAAAATACTATATTGCCTCTCTCTAGAGAGAGAGAAAAATAAATAAATAAAAGTAGAGAGTAATTTGCAACCTGCCCAGAATTGACACAGTCCTCTAGGACTTCACTCAAAGTCACAACCAATGAACAGAAAAATATCACTTTCAAAAGAGAAATCAGTGGTTGCTACCAAAATCATGAAGCAGGGACATTTTAGGTAAATTTTTCCCCTCCTTTCTTCTAAAATTGAGTGTGTGTGTGTGTGTGTGTGTGTGTGTGTGTGTGTGTGTGTGTGTGTGTGAGTGTGAGTGTTTTGGGGGCATGGGGTAGGGATTATAGGTTTTCCAGCCCACTTTTTACTGACTGTATTTGTAATGAATGATGTATTCATTAGCAGTTTCATGTTAATTTAACACAGTTTCACTAACTTAGTTGTTAAATATGATGACAAAATGGAAATGATACATATCATTGTTCACATAATTCTATCATAATTAGGATAATCTATAAATTAATAAAGTTTAATTTTGAATCAATGTTTGGAAAATAAAAGAGACAATTATTGAGAAACTTGATTTATACGTCAGCTTTTAAAAGAATACTTCAAAGAATGTTTTTTTTTTTTTCATAGAGGTATAGATAATCAAATGGCTTCCCTGATGGCTCAGTGGTAAAGACTCCGTCTACTAATGCAGAAGCTGTGGTTTCAGTCACTTTGTTCTGTTGTTTAGTTGCTCAGTCCTGTCTGAATCTTTTGCAGCCCCATGAACTGCCTTCTGCCAGGCTCCTCTATCCATGGTATTTCCCAGGCAAAAATACTAGCGTGGGTTACCATTTTCTTCTCCAAGTTCAATCCTTGGGTCAGGAACACTCCCTGAAGAAGGAAATGCTGACCTACTCTAGTAATCTTGTCTGGAAAATCCCATGGACAGAGGAGCTTGGTAGGCTGCAGTCCATCGGATCGCAAAAGATTCACATAACGACTCAGCGACTAAACAACGACATAGTTATGAGAGAGCGAAACAGGGTGAATATAGTCATTTCTTCCATTATAAATATGAAATGAGCTTCCCCGGTGGCTCAGTCATGAAGAATCTGCCTGCCAACGGAGGAGACACGGGTTTAATCCCTGACCGGGGAGGGTCCCACATGTTGCGGAGAAAATATGCTTGTGTGCCACAATCCTAAGCCTGTGCTCTAGAGCCTGGGAGCTGCACCTACTGAGCCCATGCGCCACAACTACTAAGGCCTGCATGCCCCAGAGTCTGTGCTCCACAACAGGAGAAGTCACTGCAATGAGAAGCACGTGTACCAGAACCAGAGTGTAGTCTCCACGCACCAGAACCAAAGAAAAGCCCACGAAGCAACAGAGACCCAGCACAGCCAAAAATAAACACATATTCTAAAAAATATGAAGAAATCTTCCCAGAAATATGAATAAAAAGAATAGGCTATCATGTCAATAATCTGTTTAATAATAAAAATAGTTAATAAATGACCATTTACACCGAACACTGTTATACTTACTTTCTTGCAAGTGGAGAGAGATGTAAACAGATTACAGTGCTATGAATTAACCTTCCTAGAAAATACTTGGAAAATCTAATCCATTACCCACTTTTAGACAGACCCTTCCTAAGCCATCCAGAAGAGATGAAAAGAGCTTTTCAAATGACTTTTTGTATATTATACTTGAAGACCATCATAGAATTATTCCTTTGCTTTCTCTAGCTTGTTAGAACAAATAATGTTTTTAAAAAGTCTAAATTTTCTAAATAGCATTTTGTCTTTCTTCTGATCCTTCTCAGGTTCCGCCCCCCTCTACCCGCCCCAGATACTGATTTTAATGGTGAGGCCAGGGGGAAAAAAGGAATACAAAATTATAAACTGTTCTTTTATCTTTTTTTGTATCTATAGTCTTTGTTGAAGGGTAATAGGTAACAGAATAGTTTTTTCTGAGATGCACCTATTCTTTTTGCTTATAAGTTCTAATAAGGACTGCTTATAAGTTATGATGAGAAGTAGGAAAGACACTAAAAATTAATTTGGGGTATGACGAAATGTGAAATGTGAAAGTGCTGAGATACTTTGAAATGTTTTTACTTGTTTCCAACATTTTTTCCCTTTAAACAAGATCAGTTTCCATGATAGAAACATATGATTTGTTGTTTAGTTCATTTGTCTTTTTAAGTAGTAGACGCAGATGTTGGCTCTGTGGGTTCAGTCCCTTGGGTGTATAATAATAACATGTGTAGATTTTACACTAAATAACCATTTATCATTTCACACAGCACCCAAGTGGAGATGGACTTTTGAAAGGTAATATTCTTGTCATCAAGATACCTCACAGATTAAGGTCTTGACCCCCATTTCTCCCCTATATTCTCAGTGCTTTTATTCCCATTTCGGTATCCAGAAAGAATTCATTTTGGATAATTATTTAGTGGAAGAGAGATGACTGCCTACAGACACTTCAGGGTATGCATACAACACAGTCTATCATTGAGATCCCCAGAGAGCTTGTGCTGGAAAGAATAATGGCAAAATTTGAGAGGCTGACAGTCTAATCACTTGTTTTTCACAGTTTTATAAATGGAGTGAGGAGTTTTGATACTTGGCATCCTAATGGAACCTGCATAAAATGACTCCGACATTAAATGGAGAGAACAGAGTTCTAGGTCCATGCATACTTAACTGCGCTAGAAAACACGACAGATTATAAGTAAATAACTATTTTTATCACATCAAAGATTTAAATTTGTATTAACAGAAACAAATAAATCATCAAAGGATTCTAAATTCAAACTTCAAGACATGTTCAACATGTTACATATGGGATAGTAAATGGCTGAAAATTAGTACCAAAAATTATCATAAGATGGTCTTGCCATGGCAAGAATCACAATCATATGGCTACAGTTAGTAAAATAGAAATTCTGTAAATATAAAGCAAAGTTAGTAAATGTAACATAGAAAACATTCTGTTTTAAAATTATACTTCCTAGCAGAAAATAAGACTCAAAGTCTCACTGCAGAATGCTTCTGTCAACTGATTTTTGAAGTTATTTTTACAAGCAGGTCTGATACTTAAATTTGATCTTCCCCTAGAAGGCATCATTTCTTCATCATGTCATATATAGTTAGTAGCTTGAAGCCAAAATGCAAAAAGATGCTCTGACCTCAAAAGATGATATATTTTTCTCTTGTCGTGAAAAGCATTTATCTCACATGTGACAGAAATAGCAAAAGAAAAAAAAAATGATCACTGATATCTGCGCTAAACAGTAAATTACTAAATTATTTGAAAATTCGGTGTTTAATATGACTTTCAAAATGTGGACAATTGTGAAAAAACGTGAAAAATTCTGGTTTTTTTCAAAGGCAAAATTGAATTATTCTGCCACAATCCTCACCTAAGAATTTCAAGTATATTTGAAATTAATGAATGCTGGTTAGATAATAGGATCCACATGCATTCTGGATATCACTGTCTTTAGTTGTTCATCAATACTCTCCAGAAACTGAGTAGGTGGTTTAATCTAACATTGTCTGAAACTTGTTTTCAAGTTCTCATTGAGCTCCTTGTGATCATTTAGGCCAAATTTCCATTTATTCATGTTAGCCAATATTTACAGACACAGAACAAATCTTTGCTAAACTGAACTATACAGACTGGTTAGTGTATGTTGTGTCCTTCTTTAAAGAAAACTAGATACCCTTTACTTTAGCAATTCTTCATTCAAATATTATGCTGAAGCATTCTGAACATTTCCCACCTGTGCCAAATAAAATATACAAAGAAATCATGCAAAGAAATTATTAAGAGAACAGAAGGAAGTTACATTCGATTTTTCAATGTCAAATATATATTTGCTTTCAAAGTAAAGCATTCGAACATTTATAATGATACTAACATAAAAAAACTTACAAGTCCAATGCATAAACATATCACATTTAAATAATATTAAATTTCTTAGAGCAGTTCTGTCTTATAAAAATGTTATATCAGTCACAAATACACAAGCCATATGTCATTTAAAAATTTCTAATTAGCAACACTGAAAAGGGAAAAAGGTGAAAGTTATTGTAACGATATATTTGACTTTACCCAGCATACACAAAATATAATATTTTCAATGTAATATAATACTAAAAGTTATGGATGTAATATTTTTACCTTTTTTCTTACTAAGTCTTCAAAACTCAATGGATAGTTTACACTTCAAGTGCATTTTGATTCAGACAAGCCCCATTTTCAGTGCTGAATATCCATGTGTGCCTAGTGACTACTATACTAAATAGTACAGCCTTATTTTATCAAATAACACTCAGGTTATCATCTGACTCATTCTTCTCAGAAACAATAAAGTGAAAATCTCTTCTTTAAATGAATGAGAGAACTGAGTAAAACACCAGAATACAACTTCAGGTAACATGTCACTGAGGTTTCTTTTGTTTATTGCTTTGCTGCACTGAATTCATGAAAATATTATTAAGCACCCAACAGATGTACATGTCTTAACAACTCTCGTCCATCTTCCTTCCTAATCATTCATTTTATCACTTTATCTTGACTTAACCTGAAAATTTTACTTCTGACTTTATGATCAACTTATAAGTTAGAAAGTAAAAAAAAGAAAAAAATGTTTCAAGTGAATAATATAAACATGGACTTGTGTGTGGAACCCGTCTTATGTTCAAGAATAGCGCTGAAGAACCCTTTTTAGTCACAAATCACAGAGAAATTGCTGGCTCCTGGTGATGGTGTAAAAACAGAGATTACTCATATTCGTTTTTCTTCCTCTTGTTATCTCTCTGGTAACATACTCCATAGTACTCAGAATCCACTGCCTCATACTTCTCTCATTAGACTCCTCTTTTCATACCCCATGCTCATAATAATTCCAGTTTTCTTTTTCTTCTTTATGTGTCCCATTTTTAATTTTCTTTATTTATGCTAAATGACTGGATCACCACTCTGATAAACTAATTTAAACTTAATGCCAACACCAAAAATTGGCTTAATGTATCTTGCATATTAACAACTTTTAATTCTAATTCAAAAAGTTGATCGTGAGATTTGGTCATTTCAGTGGTGTAACATATATTTTGGGCTTCCCTGGTGGCTCAGCTGGTAAAGAATCCATATGCAATGCACGAGACCTGGGCTTGATCCCTGGGCTGGGAAGATGCCCTAGAGAAGGGAAAGGCCACTCCAGTATTCTGGCCTGGAGAATTCCATGGACTGTATAGTCCATGGGGTCGCAAAGAGTAGGACAAGACGGAACGACTCTCACTCACATAAATTTTAGAAGAACTTAGTTTTTGGTACTCTCAAATAACAATGGAGATATTCTCTTGGGTAGTCAGGGCACCTGGTAAAATAAATATGATGATCCTTGGGGAACGTAAGGAAAGATCAATATGAAGATTTTTGGAAAATAGCACTGAGAAAAAAAATAATCTGTATTATAATTCCAGTTAGTACCAAATTCACAAGCTTCTTTTTCTAAACTGAAACCATTTGCAACTTTGTTACTAATGCAATTAATGTTTAAGTTTTAGAGTGTCTAGTGAGCTTGGTCCTTAAGAGACAGACAGTCCCTTCATGGTTCAGTAAATAAGTAGAAGTGAAATTTTGATGAGTTTTTAAATGAATGTTTGCAAAAAGCTCAGTGGATTTCTGTGATAGTCATCTTGATTAAATTTACTTCTTTAAAAATTGATAAAAGAAACTGAATCATTCAAGGACAGTATTAATTTTCTTATACAGCATTTATAGCCTCTCATACAACTTCCTTCTCTCAATGGTGCTATTAGCTGTGATAGCATGAAGTTAGCAAGAAATTAGGAGACCTTTAAGACTTCCTTTTATCACTGTCTTGCAAGTATGATATCTAGGGAAATTCCGATTAACCATAATTTGATTATTGGCTAATGACTTAAGAAATCTGCCAAAATATCTAATTTTTAGATGCTAACAGAAGGCAGAGAAATTTAACTTCTACTTGGGAATTTTGTTTGCTGGATTATTCCAAACATGCACATGAAAGAGTGCAGCACAGAGCAGAGGATCTGGGTCCTAACCAAGGTTCTACAAATAACTTCCTAGACTATTCGACTTTCTTCATTTGTGAAGTGACAGAATAGGGTTTTAGTTCTAAAGTACTTATCTCAAAAATCCTGTAAGTATTTAAAGGAAGCAATGATAACAGGTTTTATATCCTTGTCATCATATCAGATTGTTTCTAAGTTAACAATGCAAAGAAATAGAGGAAAACAATAAATGGGAAAGACCAGAGAGCTCTTCAAGAAAATCAGAGATACCAAGGGAATATTTCATGCAAAGATGAGCACAATACAGGACAGAAAGGGTATGGATCTAATAGAAATAGAAGATATTAAGAAGAGGTGGCAAGAATACACGGAAGAATTATACAAAAAAGACCTTCATGACTCAGAT